>NC_054479.1:32374223-35211723 GCF_017639515.1 Carcharodon carcharias
CATGTAAAAGGGAGGGAGGGCCATGTAAAAGGGAGGGAGGGCCATGTAAAAGGGAGGGAGAAAGGGAGGGAGGGAGGGCCATGTAAAAGGGAGGGAGGGTGGGAGGGCCATGTAAAAGGAAGGGAGGGAGGGAGGGAGGGAGGGAGGGAGCGAGGGAGGGCCATGTAAAAGGGAGGGAGGGAGGGAGGGAGGGCCATGTAAAAGGGAGGGAGGGAGGGAGGGAGGGAGGGAGGGAGGGCCATGTAAAAGGGAGGGAGGGAGGGCCATGTAAAAGGGAGGGAGGGAGGGAGGGAGGGAGGGCCATGTAAAAGGGAGGGAGGGAGGGAGGGCCAGGTAAGAGGGAGGGTGGGAGGGAGGGCCAGGTAACAGGGTGGGAGGGAGGACCAGGTAAAAGGGAGGGTGGGAGGGCCAGGGAAAAGGGTAGGAGGGAGGGCCATGTAAAAGGGAGGGAGGGAGGGAGGTCCATGTAAAAGGGAGGGAGGGAGGTCCATGTAAAAGGGAGGGAGGGAGGGAGGGCCATGTAAAAGGGAGGGAGGGCCATGTAAAAGGGAGGGAGGGAGGGCCATGTAAAAGGGAGGGAGGGAGGGAGGGCCATGTAAAAGGGAGGGAGGGAGGGAGGGCCATGTAAAAGGGAGGGAGGGAGGGCCATGTAAAAGGGAGGGAGGGAGGGCCATGTAAAAGGGAGGGAGGGAGGGCCATGTAAAAGGGAGGGAGGGAGGGCCATGTAAAAGGGAGGGAGGGAGGGAGGGCCATGTAAAAGGGAGGGAGGGAGGGAGGGCCAGGTAAGAGGGAGGGTGGGAGGGCCATGTAAAAGGGAGGGAGGGAGGAAGGGAGGGAGGGAGGGAGGGAGGGAGGGCCATGTAAAAGGGAGGGAGGGAGGGAGGGCCATGTAAAAGGGAGGGAGGGAGGGAGGGAGGTCCATGTAAAAGGGAGGGAGGGAGGGAGGGCCAGGTAAGAGGGAGGGTGGGAGGGAGGGCCAGGTAACAGGGTGGGAGGGAGGACCAGGTAAAAGGGAGGGTGGGAGGGCCAGGGAAAAGGGTAGCAGGGAGAGAGTGCCAGGTAAAAGGGAGGGAGCGAGGCGGGAAGGGAACGAGGGAGGGCCAGGAAAAAGGTAGGAGAGGGAGGGCCAGGAAAAAGGTAGTGGAGGGAGGGAGGAAGGGCCAAGTAAAAAAGGGAGGGAGGGAGGGAGGGCCACGTAAAAGGGAGGGAGGGAGGGAGGGCCAGGTAAAAGGGAGGGAGGGAGGGAGGGAGGGCCAGGTAAAAGGGAGGGAGGGAGGGAGGGAGGGAGGGCCAGGTAAAAGGGAGGGAGGGAGGGAGGGAGGGAGGGCCAGGGAAAAGGGAGGGAGGGAGGGAGGGAGGGCCAGGTAAAAGGGGAGGGAGGGAGGGCCAGTTAAAAGGGAGGGAGGGAGGGAGGGAGGGCCAGGTAAAAGGGAGGGAGGGAGGGAGGGAGGGAGGGCCAGGTAAAAGGGAGGGAGGGAGGGCCAGGTAAAAGGGAGGGAGGGAGGGCCAGGTAAAAGGGAGGGAGGGAGGGAGGGAGGGAGGCCCGGTAAAAGGGAGGGAGGGAGGGAGGGCAAGTAAAAGGGAGGGAGGGAGGAAGGGAGGGAGGGCCAAGTAAAAGGGAGGGAGGGAGGGCCAAGTAGAAGGGAGGGAGGGAGGGAGGGAGGGCCAAGGAAAAGGGAGGGAGGGAGGGAGGGAGGGAGGGAGGGAGGGAGGGCCAAGGAAAAGGGAGGGAGGGAGGGAGGGCCAAGGAAAAGGGAGGGAGGGCCAAGGAAAAGGGAGGGAGGGAGGGAGGGAGGGCCAAGGAAAAGGGAGGGAGGGAGGGAGGGCCAAGGAAAAGGGAGGGAGGGCCAAGGAAAAGGGAGGGAGGGCCAAGGAAAACGGAGGGAGGGAGGGAGGACCAAGTAAAAGGGAGGGAGGGAGGGAGGGCCAAGTAAAAGGGAGGGAGGGAGGGCCAAGTAAAAGGGAGGGAGGGAGGGCCAAGTAAAAGGGAGGGAGGGAGGACCAAGTAAAAGGGAGGGAGGGAGGGCCAAGTAAAAGGGAGGAGGGAGGGCCAAGTAAAAGGGAGGGAGGGAGGGCCAAGTAAAAGGGAGGGAGGGAGGGAGGGAGGGAGGGAGGGAGGAGGGCCAAGTAAAAGGGAGGGAGGGAGGGAGAGCCAAGTAAAAGGGAGGGAGGGAGGAGGGAGGGCCAAGTAAAAGGGAGGGAGGGAGGGAGGGCCAAGTAAAAGGGAGGGAGGGAGGGCCAAGTAAAAGGGAGGGAGGTAGGGAGGGCCAAGTAAAAGGGAGGGAGGTAGGGAGGGCCAAGTAAAAGGGAGGGAGGTAGGGAGGGCCAAGTAGAAGCGAGGGAGGGAGGGCCAAAAGGGAGGGAGGGAGGGAGGGCCATGTAATAGGGAGCGAGGGTGGGATGGCCAGGTAAAAGGTAGGGAGGGAGGGCGGGCCAGGTAAAAGGGAGGGAGGGAGGGAGGGAGGGAGGGAGCGAGGGAGGGCCAAATAAAAGGGAAGGAGGAAGGGAGAACCAAGTAAAGGGGAGGGAGGGCCAGGTAAAAGGGAGGGAGGGCCAAGTAAAAGGGAGGGAGGGCCAAGTAAAAGGGAGGGAGGGAGGAGGAGGGAGGGAGGAGGGAGGGCCACGTAAAAGGGAGGGAGGGCCAGGTAAAAGGGAGGGAGGGAGGGAGGGAGGGCCAGGTAAAAGGGAGGGAGGGAGGGAGGGCCAGGTAAAAGGGAGGGAGGGAGGAAGGGAGGGGGGGAGGAAGGGAGGGCCAGGTAAAAGGGAGGGAGGGAGGGAGGGAGGGAGGGCCAAGTAAAAGGGAGGGAGGGAGGACCAAGTAAAAGGGAGGGAGGGAGGGCCAAGTAAAAGGGAGGGAGGGAGGGCCAAGTAAAAGGGAGGGAGGGAGGGCCAAGTAAAAGGGAGGGAGGGAGGGAGGGAGGGAGGGAGGGCCAAGTAAAAGGGAGGGAGGGAGGGAGGGAGGGAGGGAGGGCCAAGTAAAGGGAGGGAGGGAGGGCCAAGTAAAAGGGAGGGAGGGAGGGAGGGAGGGAGGGCCAAGTAAAAGGGAGGGAGGAGGGCCAAGTAAAAGGGAGGGAGGGAGGGAGGGAGGGAGGGCCAAGTAAAAGGGAGGGAGGGAGGGCCAAGCAAAAGGGAGGGAGGGAGGGAGGGAGGGAGGGCCAAGTAAAAGGGAGGGAGGGAGGGAGGGAGGGCCAAGTAAAAGGGAGGGAGGGAGGGAGGGAGAGCCAAGTGGGAGGGAGGGAGGGAGGGAGGGCCAAGTAAAAGGGAGGGAGGAGGGAGGGAGGGCCAAGTAAAAGGGAGGGAGGGAGGGCCAAGTAAAAGGGAGGGAGGGAGGGCCAAGTAAAAGGGAGGGAGGTAGGGAGGGCCAAGTAAAAGGGAGGGAGGGAGGGCCAAGTAGAAGCGAGGGAGGGAGGGCCAAAAGGGAGGGAGGGAGGGAGGGCCATGTAAAAGGGAGCGAGGGTGGGATGGCCAGGTAAAAGGTAGGGAGGGAGGGCGGGCCAGGTAAAAGGGAGGGAGGGAGGGAGGGAGGGAGGGAGGGAGCGAGGGAGGGCCAAATAAAAGGGAAGGAGGAAGGGAGAACCAAGTAAAGGGGAGGGAGGGCCAGGTAAAAGGGAGGGAGGGCCAAGTAAAAGGGAGGGAGGGCCAAGTAAAAGGGAGGGAGGGCCAAGTAAAAGGAGGGAGGGAGGGAGGGAGGAGGGAGGGAGGAGGGAGGGCCACGTAAAAGGGAGGGAGGGAGGGAGGGAGGGCCAGGTAAAAGGGAGGGAGGGAGGGAGGGAGGGCCAGGTAAAAGGGAGGGAGGGAGGGAGGGAGGGCCAGGTAAAAGGGAGGGAGGGAGGAAGGGAGGGAGGGAGGAAGGGAGGGCCAGGTAAAAGGGAGGGAGGGAGGGAGGGAGGGAGGGAGGGCCAAGTAAAAGGGAGGGAGGGAGGGAGGGAGGGAGGGCCAAGTAAAGGGGAGGGAGGGAGGGCCAAGTAAAGGGAGGGACAGGTAGGAGGGAGGGACAGGTAGGAGGGAGGGAGGGAGGGAGGGCCAAGTAGGAGGGAGGGAGGGAGGGAGGGCCATGTAAAAGGGAGGGAGGGCCAAGTAAAAGGGAGGGAGGGAGGAGGGAGGGCCACGTAAAAGGGAGGGAGGGCGGGAGGGAGGGAGGGCCAGGTAAAAGGGAGGGAGGGAGGGCCAGGTAAAAGGGAGGGAGGGAGGGAGGGAGGGAGGGCCAGGTAAAAGGGAGGGATGGATGGAGGGCCAGGTAAAAGGGAGGGAGGGCCAGGTAAAAGGGAGGGAGGGCCAGGTAAAAGGGAGGGAGGGAGGGAGGGAGGGCCAATGAAAAGGGAGGGAGGGCCAAGGAAAAGGGAGGGAGGGAGGGAGGGAGGGAGGGCCAAGGAAAAGGGAGGGAGGGCCAAGTAAAAGGGAGGAGGGAGGGCCAAGTAAATGGGAGGGAGAGCCAAGTAAATGGGGGGAGGACCAAGGAAAAGGGAGGGTGGGAGGGCAAGGAAAAGGGAGGGTGGGAGGGCCAAGGAAAAGGGAGGGTGGAGGGCCAAGGAAAAGGGAGGGAGGGAGGGAGGGAGGGAGGGCCAAGTAAAAGGGAGGGAGGGAGGGAGGGAGGGCCAAGTAAAAGGGAGGGAGGGAGGGAGGGAGGGCCAAGTAAAAGGGAGGGAGGGCCAAGTAAAAGGGAGGGAGGAAGGGAGGGAGGGAGGGCCACGTAAAAGGGAGGGAGGGAGGGAGGGAGGGCCAGGTAAAAGGGAGGGATGGATGGAGGGCCAGGTAAAAGGGAGGGAGGGAGGGAGGGAGGGCCAATGAAAAGGGAGGGAGGGCCACGTAAAAGGGAGGGAGGGAGGGAGGGAGGGAGGGCCAGGTAAAAGGGAGGGATGGATGGAGGGCCAGGTAAAAGGGAGGGAGGGAGGGAGGGAGGGCCAAGGAAAAGGGAGGGCCCAGAAAAAGGGAGGGAGGGCCAAGTAAAAGAGAGGGAGGGAGGGAGGGCCAGGTAAAAGGGAGGGAGGGCCAAGTAAAAGGGTGGGAGGGCCAAGTAAAAGGGAGGGAGGGCCAGGTAAAAGGGAGGGAGGGAGGGAGGGAGGGAGGGAGGGCCAGGTAAAAGGGAGGGAGGGAGGAAGGGAGGGAGGGAGGAAGGGAGGAAGGGAGGAAGGGAGGGCCAGGTAAAAGGGAGGGAGGGAGGGAGGGAGGGCCAAGTAAAAGGGAGGGAGGGAGGGAGGGCCAGGTAAGAGGGAGGGTGGGAGGGAGGGCCAGGTAACAGGGTGGGAGGGAGGACCAGGTAAAAGGGAGGGTGGGAGGGCCAGGGAAAAGGGTAGCAGGGAGAGAGTGCCAGGTAAAAGGGAGGGAGCGAGGCGGGAGGGAACGAGGGAGGGCCAGGAAAAAGGTAGGAGAGGGAGGGCCAGGAAAAAGGTAGTGGAGGGAGGGAGGAAGGGCCAAGTAAAAAAGGGAGGGAGGGAGGGAGGGCCAGGTAAAAGGGAGGGAGGGAGGAGGGAGGGCCAGGTAAAAGGGAGGGAGGGAGGGAGGGAGGGAGGGCCAGGTAAAAGGGAGGGAGGGCCAGGTAAAAGGGAGGGAGGGAGGGAGGGAGGGAGGGCCAGGTAAAAGGGAGGGAGGGAGGGCCAGGTAAAAGGGAGGGAGGGAGGGAGGGAGGGCCAGGTAAAAGGGAGGGAGGGAGGGAGGGAGGGAGGGCCAGGTAAAAGGGAGGGAGGGAGGGCCAGGTAAAAGGGAGGGAGGGAGGGCCAGGTAAAAGGGAGGGAGGGAGGGCCAGGTAAAAGGGAGGGAGGGAGGGAGGGAGGGAGGCCCGGTTAAAAGGGAGGGAGGGAGGGAGGGCCAAGTAAAAGGGAGGGAGGGAGGAAGGGAGGGAGGGCCAAGTAAAAGGGAGGGAGGGAGGGCCAAGTAGAAGGGAGGGAGGGAGGGAGGGAGGGCCAAGGAAAAGGGAGGGAGGGAGGGAGGGAGGGAGGGCCAAGGAAAAGGGAGGGAGGGAGGGCCAAGGAAAAGGGAGGGAGGGAGGGCCAAGGAAAAGGGAGGGAGGGAGGGAGGGCCAAGGAAAAGGGAGGGAGGGCCAAGGAAAAGGGAGGGAGGGAGGGAGGGAGGGCCAAGGAAAAGGGAGGAGGGAGGGAGGGCCAAGGAAAAGGGAGGGAGGGCCAAGGAAAAGGGAGGGAGGGCCAAGGAAAACGGAGGGAGGGAGGGAGGGACCAAGTAAAAGGGAGGGAGGGAGGGAGGGCCAAGTAAAAGGGAGGGAGGGAGGGCCAAGTAAAAGGGAGGGAGGGAGGACCAAGTAAAAGGGAGGGAGGGAGGGCCAAGTAAAAGGGAGGGAGGGAGGGCCAAGTAAAAGGGAGGGAGGGAGGGCCAAGTAAAAGGGAGGGAGGGAGGGCCAAGTAAAAGGGAGGGAGGGAGGGCCAAGTAAAAGGGAGGGAGGGAGGGAGGGAGGGAGGGAGGGAGGGCCAAGTAAAAGGGAGGGAGGGAGGGAGAGCCAAGTAAAAGGGAGGGAGGGAGGGAGGGAGGGCCAAGTAAAAGGGAGGGAGGGAGGGAGGGAGGGCCAAGTAAAAGGGAGGGAGGGAGGGAGGGCCAAGTAAAAGGGAGGGAGGGAGGGCCAAGTAAAAGGGAGGGAGGTAGGGAGGGCCAAGTAAAAGGGAGGGAGGTAGGGAGGGCCAAGTAGAAGCGAGGGAGGGAGGGCCAAAAGGGAGGGAGGGAGGGAGGGCCATGTAATAGGGAGCGAGGGTGGGATGGCCAGGTAAAAGGTAGGGAGGGAGGGCGGGCCAGGTAAAAGGGAGGGAGGGAGGGAGGGAGGGAGGGAGCGAGGGAGGGCCAAATAAAAGGGAAGGAGGAAGGGAGAACCAAGTAAAGGGGAGGGAGGGCCAGGTAAAAGGGAGGGAGGGCAAGTAAAAGGGAGGGAGGGCCAAGTAAAAGGGAGGGAGGGCCAAGTAAAAGGGAGGGAGGGAGGGAGGAGGGAGGGAGGAGGGAGGGCCACGTAAAAGGGAGGGAGGGCCAGGTAAAAGGGAGGGAGGGAGGGAGGGAGGGCCAGGTAAAAGGGAGGGAGGGAGGGAGGGCCAGGTAAAAGGGAGGGAGGGAGGAAGGGAGGGAGGGAGGAAGGGAGGGCCAGGTAAAAGGGAGGGAGGGAGGGAGGGAGGGAGGGCCAAGTAAAAGGGAGGGAGGGAGGACCAAGTAAAGGGAGGGAGGGAGGGCCAAGTAAAAGGGAGGGAGGGAGGGCCAAGTAAAAGGGAGGGAGGGAGGGCCAAGTAAAAGGGAGGGAGGGAGGGAGGGAGGGAGGGCCAAGTAAAAGGGAGGGAGGGAGGGAGGGAGGGCCAAGTAAAAGGGAGGGAGGGAGGGCCAAGTAAAAGGGAGGGAGGGAGGGAGGGAGGGAGGGAGGGCCAAGTAAAAGGGAGGGAGGGAGGGCCAAGCAAAAGGGAGGGAGGGAGGGAGGGAGGGCCAAGTAAAAGGGAGGGAGGGAGGGAGGGAGGGCCAAGTAAAAGGGAGGGAGGGAGGGAGGGAGAGCCAAGTGGGAGGGAGGGAGGGAGGGAGGGCCAAGTAAAAGGGAGGGAGGGAGGGAGGGAGGGCCAAGTAAAAGGGAGGGAGGGAGGGCCAAGTAAAAGGGAGGGAGGTAGGGAGGGCCAAGTAAAAGGGAGGGAGGGAGGGCCAAGTAGAAGCGAGGGAGGGAGGGCCAAAAGGGAGGGAGGGAGGGAGGGCCATGTAAAAGGGAGCGAGGGTGGGATGGCCAGGTAAAAGGTAGGGAGGGAGGGCGGGCCAGGTAAAAGGGAGGGAGGGAGGGAGGGAGGGAGGGAGGGAGGGAGGGAGCGAGGGAGGGCCAAATAAAAGGGAAGGAGGAAGGGAGAACCAAGTAAAGGGAGGGAGGGCCAGGTAAAAGGGAGGGAGGGCCAAGTAAAAGGGAGGGAGGGCCAAGTAAAAGGGAGGGAGGGCCAAGTAAAAGGAGGGAGGGAGGGAGGGAGGAGGGAGGGAGGAGGGAGGGCCACGTAAAAGGGAGGGAGGGAGGGAGGGAGGGCCAGGTAAAAGGGAGGGAGGGAGGGAGGGAGGGCCAGGTAAAAGGGAGGGAGGGAGGGAGGGAGGGCCAGGTAAAAGGGAGGGAGGGAGGAAGGGAGGGAGGGAGGAAGGGAGGGCCAGGTAAAAGGGAGGGAGGGAGGGAGGGAGGGAGGGCCAAGTAAAAGGGAGGGAGGGAGGGAGGGAGGGAGGGCAAGTAAAGGGGAGGGAGGGAGGGCCAAGTAAAGGGAGGGACAGGTAGGAGGGAGGGACAGGTAGGAGGGAGGGAGGGAGGGAGGGCCAGGTAGGAGGGAGGGAGGGAGGGAGGGCCATGTAAAAGGGAGGGAGGGCCAAGTAAAAGGGAGGGAGGAAGGGAGGGAGGGAGGGAGGGCCACGTAAAAGGGAGGGAGGGAGGGAGGGAGGGCCAGGTAAAAGGGAGGGATGGATGGAGGGCCAGGTAAAAGGGAGGGAGGGAGGGAGGGAGGGCCAATGAAAAGGGAGGGAGGGCCAAGGAAAAGGGAGGGAGGGAGGGAGGGAGGGCCAAGGAAAAGGGAGGGAGGGCCAAGTAAAAGGGAGGGAGGGAGAGCCAAGTAAATGGGAGGGAGGACCAAGGAAAAGGGAGGGTGGGAGGACCAAGGAAAAGGGAGGGTGGGAGGGCCAAGGAAAAGGGAGGGTGGGAGGGCCAAGGAAAAGGGAGGGTGGGAGGGCCAAGGAAAAGGGAGGGTGGGAGGGCCAAGGAAAAGGGAGGGTGGGAGGGCCAAGGAAAAGGGAGGGTGGGAGGGCCAAGGAAAAGGGAGGGTGGGAGGGCCAAGGAAAAGGGAGGGTGGGAGGGTGGGAGGGCCACAAGGAAAAGGGAGGGAGGGAGGGCCAAGGAAAAGGGAGGGAGGGAGGGCCAAGGAAAAGGGAGGGAGGGAGGGAGGGCCAAGGAAAAGGGAGGGAGGGAGGGAGGGAGGGCCAAGTAAAGGGCGGGAGGGAGGGAGGAGGCCAAGTAAAAGGGAGGGAGGGAGGGCCAAGTAAAAGGGAGGGAGAGCCAAGTAAATGGGAGGGAGGGAGGGCCAAGGAGAAGGGAGGGAGGGAGGGAGGGAGGGCGGGCCAAGGAAAAGGGAGGGCCCAGTAAAAGGGAGGGAGGGCCAAGTAAAAGAGAGGGAGGGCCAAGTAAAAGGGAGGGAGGGCCAAGTAAAAGGGAGGGAGGGCCAGGTAAAAGGGAGGGAGGGCCAGGTAAAAGGGAGGGAGGGCCAGGTAAAAGGGAGGGAGGGAGGGAGGGAGGGAGGGCCAGGTAAAAGGGAGGGAGGGAGGAAGGGAGGGAGGGAGGAAGGGAGGGAGGAAGGGAGGGAGGGAGGGAGGGAGGGCCAGGTAAAAGGGAGGGAGGGAGGGCCAGGTAAAAGGCAGGGAGGGAGGGCCAGGTAAAAGGCAGGGAGGGAGGGCCAGGTAAAAGGGAGGGAGGGAGGGCCAGGTAAAAGGGAGGGAGGGAGGGCCAGGTAAAAGGGAGGGAGGGAGGGCCAGGTAAAAGGGAGGGAGGGAGGGAGGGAGGGAGGGCCAAGTAAAGGGGAGGGAGGGAGGGCCAAGTAAAGGGAGGGACAGGTAGGAGGGAGGGAGGGAGGGAGGGCCAGGTAGAAGGGAGGGAGGGAGGGAGGGCCAGGTAGGAGGGAGGGAGGGAGGGAGGGCCAGGTAGGAGGGAGGGAGGGAGGGAGGGCCAGGTAGGAGGGAGGGAGGGCCAAGTAAAAGGGAGGGAGGAAGGGAGGGAGGGAGGAAGGGAGGGAGGGAGGGAGGGAGGAAGGGAGGGAGGGAGGGCCACGTAAAAGGGAGGGAGGGAGGGAGGGAGGGAGGGAGGGCCAGGTAAAAGGGAGGGGTGGATGGAGCGCCAGGTAAAAGGGAGGGATGGATGGAGGGCCAGGTAAAAGGGATGGAGGGCCAGGTAAAAGGGAGGGAGGGAGGGAGGGCCAGGTAAAAGGGAGGGAGGGAGGGAGGGAGGGCCAATGAAAAGGGAGGGAGGGCCAAGGAAAAGGGAGGGAGGGAGGGAGGGCCAAGGAAAAGGGAGGGAGGGAGGGAGGGAGGGAGGGCCAAGTAAATGGGAGGGAGAGCCAAGGAAAAGGGAGGGTGGGAGGGCCAAGGAAAAGGGAGGGTGGGAGGGCCAAGGAAAAGGGAGGGTGGGAGGGCCAAGGAAAAGGGAGGGTGGGAGGGCCAAGGAAAAGGGAGGGTGGGAGGGCCAAGGAAAAGGGAGGGAGGAGGGAGGGAGGGAGGGAGGGCCAAGGAAAAGGGAGGGAGGGAGGGAGGGCAAGGAAAAGGGAGGGAGGGAGGGAGGGAGGGAGGGAGGGCCAAGGAAAAGGGAGGGAGGGAGGGCCAAGTAAAAGGGAGGGAGGGAGGGAGGGCCAAGTAAAAGGGAGGGAGGGAGGGCCAAGTAAAAGGGAGGGAGGGAGGGCCAAGGAAAAGGGAGGGAGGGAGGGAGGGAGGGCCAAGGAAAAGGGAGGGAGGGAGGGAGGGCCAAGGAAAAGGGAGGGAGGGAGGGAGGGAGGGAGGGCCAAGGAAAAGGGAGGGCCAAGTAAAAGGGAGGGAGGGAGGGCCAAGTAAAAGGGAGGGAGGGAGGGAGGGAGGGAGGGAGGGCCAAGTAAAAGGGAGGGAGGGAGGGAGGGAGAGAGGGCCAAGTAAAAGGGAGGGAGGGAGGGAGGGAGAGAGGGCCAAGTAAAAGGGAGGGAGGGAGGGAGGGAGAGAGAGAGGGCCAAGGAAAAGGGAGGGAGGGAGGGAGGGCCAAGGAAAAGGGAGGGAGGGAGGGAGGGCCAAGGAAAAGGGAGGGAGGGCCAAGAAAAAGGGAGGGAGGGCCAAGGAAAAGGGAGGGAGGGAGGGAGGGCCAAGGAAAAGGGAGGGAGGGCCAAGGAAAACGGAGGGAGGGAGGGAGGACCAAGTAAAAGGGAGGGAGAGAGGGAGGACCAAGTAAAAGGGAGGGAGAGAGGGAGGGCCAAGTAAAAGGGAGGGAGGGAGGGCAAGTAAAAGGGAGGGAGGGAGGGCCAAGTAAAAGGGAGGGAGGGAGGACCAAGTAAAAGGGAGGAGGGAGGGCCAAGTAAAAGGGAGGGAGGGAGGGCCAAGTAAAAGGGAGGGAGGGAGGGCCAAGTAAAAGGGAGGGAGGGAGGGAGGGAGGGCCAAGTAAAAGGGAGGGAGGGAGGGAGAGCCAAGTAAAAGGGAGGGAGGGAGGGAGGGAGGGCCAAGTAAAAGGGAGGGAGGGAGGGAGGGAGGGAGGGAGGGAGGGCCAAGTAAAAGGGAGGGAGGGAGGGCCAAGTAAAAGGGAGGGAGGTAGGGAGGGACAAGTAAAAGGGAGGGAGGGAGGGCCAAGTAGAAGCGAGGGAGGGAGGGCCAAAAGGGAGGAGGGAGGGAGGGCCATGTAAAAGGGAGCGAGGGTGGGATGGCCAGGTAAAAGGTAGGGAGGGAGGGCGGGCCAGGTAAAAGGGAGGGAGGGAGGGAGGGAGGGAGGGAGCGAGGAGGGCCAAATAAAAGGGAAGGAGGAAGGGAGAGAACCAAGTAAAGGGGAGGGAGGGCCAGGTAAAAGGGAGGGAGGGCCAAGTAAAAGGGAGGGAGGGCCAAGTAAAAGGGAGGGATGGCCAAGTAAAAGGGAGGGAGGGCCAAGTAAAAGGGAGGGAGGGAGGGAGGAGGGAGGGAGGAGGGAGGGCCACGTAAAAGGGAGGGAGGGCCAGGTAAAAGGGAGGGAGGGAGGGAGGGAGGGCCAGGTAAAAGGGAGGGAGGGAGGGAGGGAGGGCCAGGTAAAAGGGAGGGAGGGAGGAAGGGAGGGAGGGAGGAAGGGAGGGCCAGGTAAAAGGGAGGGAGGGAGGGAGGGAGGGAGGGCCAAGTAAAAGGGAGGGAGGGAGGACCAAGTAAAAGGGAGGGAGGGAGGGCCAAGTAAAAGGGAGGGAGGGAGGGCCAAGTAAAAGGGAGGGAGGGAGGGCCAAGTAAAAGGGAGGGAGGGAGGGAGGGAGGGAGGGCCAAGTAAAAGGGAGGGAGGGAGGGAGGGCCAAGTAAAAGGGAGGGAGGGAGGGCCAAGTAAAAGGGAGGGAGGGAGGGAGGGAGGGAGGGCCAAGTAAAAGGGAGGGAGGGAGGGCCAAGCAAAAGGGAGGGAGGGAGGGAGGGAGGGAGGGCCAAGTAAAAGGGAGGGAGGGAGGGAGGGAGGGCCAAGTAAAAGGGAGGGAGGGAGGGAGGGAGAGCCAAGTGGGAGGGAGGGAGGGAGGGAGGGCCAAGTAAAAGGGAGGGAGGGAGGGAGGGAGGGCCAAGTAAAAGGGAGGAGGGAGGGCCAAGTAAAAGGGAGGGAGGTAGGGAGGGCCAAGTAAAAGGGAGGGAGGGAGGGCCAAGTAGAAGCGAGGGAGGGAGGGCCAAAAGGGAGGGAGGGAGGGAGGGCCATGTAAAAGGGAGCGAGGGTGGGATGGCCAGGTAAAAGGTAGGGAGGGAGGGCGGGCCAGGTAAAAGGGAGGGAGGGAGGGAGGGAGGGAGGGAGGGAGCGAGGGAGGGCCAAATAAAAGGGAAGGAGGAAGGGAGAACCAAGTAAAGGGGAGGGAGGGCCAGGTAAAAGGGAGGGAGGGCCAAGTAAAAGGGAGGGAGGGCCAAGTAAAAGGGAGGGAGGGCCAAGTAAAAGGAGGGAGGGAGGGAGGGAGGAGGGAGGGAGGAGGGAGGGCCACGTAAAAGGGAGGGAGGGAGGGAGGGAGGGCCAGGTAAAAGGGAGGGAGGAGGAGGGAGGGCCAGGTAAAGGGAGGGAGGGAGGGAGGGCCAGGTAAAAGGGAGGGAGGGAGGAAGGGAGGGAGGAGGAAGGGAGGGCCAGGTAAAAGGGAGGGAGGGAGGGAGGGAGGGAGGGCCAAGTAAAAGGGAGGGAGGAGGGAGGGAGGGAGGGCCAAGTAAAGGGGAGGGAGGGAGGGCCAAGTAAAGGGAGGGACAGGTAGGATAGAGGGACAGGTAGGAGGGAGGGAGGGAGGGAGGGCCAAGTAGGAGGGAGGGAGGGAGGGAGGGCCATGTAAAAGGGAGGGAGGGCCAAGTAAAAGGGAGGGAGGGAGGAGGGAGGGCCACGTAAAAGGGAGGGAGGGCGGGAGGGAGGGAGGGCCAGGTAAAAGGGAGGAGGGAGGGCCAGGTAAAAGGGAGGGAGGGAGGGAGGGAGGGAGGGCCAGGTAAAAGGGAGGGATGGATGGAGGGCCAGGTAAAAGGGAGGGAGGGCCAGGTAAAAGGGAGGGAGGGAGGGAGGGAGGGAGGGCCAGGTAAAAGGGAGGGAGAGCCAAGGAAAAGGGAGGGTGGGAGAGCAAGGAAAAGGGAGGGTGGGAGGGCCAAGGAAAAGGGAGGGTGGGAGGGCCAAGGAAAAGGGAGGGTGGGAGGGCCAAGGAAAAGGGAGGGTGGGAGGGCCAAGGAAAAGGGAGGGTGGGAGGGCCAAGGAAAAGGGAGGGAGGGAGGGAGGGAGGGAGGGAGGGCCAAGGAAAAGGGAGGGAGGGAGGGAGGGAGGGAGGGCCAAGGAAAAGGGAGGGAGGGAGGGAGGGCCAAGGAAAAGGAGGGAGGGAGGGAGGGCCAAGTAAAAGGGAGGGAGGGAGGGAGGGCCAAGTAAAAGGGAGGGAGGGAGGGCCAAGGAAAAGGGAGGGAGGGAGGGCCAAGGAAAAGGGAGGGAGGGAGGGAGGGCCAAGGAAAAGGGAGGGAGGGAGGGAGGGAGGGAGGGAGGGCCAAGGAAAAGGGAGGGCCAAGTAAAAGGGAGGGAGGGAGGGCCAAGTAAAAGGGAGGGAGGGAGGGCCAAGTAAAAGGGAGGGAGGGAGGGAGGGAGGGCCAAGGAAAAGGGAGGGAGGGAGGGAGGGAGAGAGGGCCAAGTAAAAGGGAGGGAGGGAGGGAGGGAGAGAGGGCCAAGTAAAAGGGAGGGAGGGAGGGAGGGAGAGAGGGCCAAGTAAAAGGGAGGGAGGGAGGGAGGGAGAGAGGGCCAAGTAAAAGGGAGGGAGGGAGGGAGGGAGGGAGGGAGGGAGGGAGGGAGAGAGGGCCAAGTAAAAGGGAGGGAGGGAGGGAGGGAGGGCCAAGTAAAAGGGAGGGAGGGAGGGAGGGAGGGAGGGCCAAGTAAAAGGGAGGGAGGGAGGGCCAAGTAAAAGGGAGGGAGGGAGGGCCAAGTAAAAAGGGAGGGAGGAGGGCGGGCCGTTTAAAAGGGAGGGAGGGAGGGCCAAGTAAAAGGGAGGGAGGGAGGGAGGGCCGTTTAAAAGGGAGGGAGGGAAGGCGGGCCATTTAAAAGGGAGGGAGGGAGGGAGGGCGGGCCATGTAAAAGGGAGGGAGGGCGGGCCATGTAAAAGGGAGGGAGGGAGGGCCAAGGAAAAGGGAGGGCCCAGTAAAAGGGAGGGAGGGCCAAGTAAAGGGAGGGAGGGAGGGAGGGAGGGAGGGAGGGAGGGAGGGCCAGGTAAAAGGGAGGGAGGGCCAAGTAAAGGGTGGGAGGGCCAAGTAAAAGGGAGGGAGGGCCAGGTAAAAGGGAGGGAGGGAGGGAGGGAGGGAGGGAGGGAGGGAGGGAGGGAGGGAGGGCCAGGTAAAAGGGAGGGAGGGAGGAAGGGAGGGAGGGAGGAAGGGAGGGAGGGAGGAAGGGAGGGAGGGAGGAAGGGAGGGAGGGAGGAAGGGAGGGCCAGGTAAAAGGGAGGGAGGGAGGGAGGGAGGTCCAAGTAAAAGGGAGGGAGGGAGGGAGGGAGGGCCAAGTAAAGGGGAGGGAGGGAGGGCCAAGTAAAGGGAGGGACAGGTAGGAGGGAGGGACAGGTAGGAGGGAGGGAGGGAGGGAGGGCCAGGTAGGAGGGAGGGAGGGAGGGAGGGCCATGTAAAAGGGAGGGAGGGCCAAGTAAAAGGGAGGGAGGAAGGGAGGGAGGGAGGGCCACGTAAAAGGGAGGGGAGGGAGGGAGGGAGGGCCAGGTAAAAGGGAGGGATGGATGGAGGGCCAGGTAAAAGGGAGGGAGGGAGGGAGGGAGGGCCAATGAAAAGGGAGGGAGGGCCAAGGAAAAGGGAGGGAGGGAGGGAGGGAGGGAGGGAGGGCCAAGGAAAAGGGAGGGAGGGCCAAGTAAAAGGGAGGGAGGGAGGGCCAAGTAAATGGGAGGGAGGACCAAGGAAAAGGGAGGGTGGGAGGACCAAGGAAAAGGGAGGGTGGGAGGGCCAAGGAAAAGGGAGGGTGGGAGGGCCAAGGAAAAGGGAGGGTGGGAGGGCCAAGGAAAAGGGAGGGTGGGAGGGCCAAGGAAAAGGGAGGGTGGGAGGGCCAAGGAAAAGGGAGGGTGGGAGGGCCAAGGAAAAGGGAGGGTGGGAGGGTGGGAGGGTGGGAGGGCCAAGGAAAAGGGAGGGTGGGAGGGCCAAGGAAAAGGGAGGGAGGGAGGGCCAAGGAAAAGGGAGGGAGGGAGGGAGGGAGGGAGGGAGGGAGGGAGGGCCAAGGAAAAGGGAGGGAGGGAGGGAGGGAGGGAGGGAGGGCCAAGTAAAAGGGAGGGAGAGCCAAGTAAATGGGAGGGAGGGAGGGCCAAGGAGAAGGGAGGGAGGGAGGGAGGGAGGGCGGGCCAAGGAAAAGGGAGGGCCCAGTAAAAGAGAGGGAGGGCCAAGTAAAAGAGAGGGAGGGCCAGGTAAAAGGGAGGGAGGGCCAGGTAAAAGGGAGGGAGGGAGGGAGGGAGGGCCAGGTAAAAGGGAGGGAGGGAGGAAGGGAGGGCCAGGTAAAAGGGAGGGAGGGAGGGCCAGGTAAAAGGGAGGGAGGGAGGGCCAGGTAAAAGGGAGGGAGGGAGGGAGGGAGGGAGGGAGGGAGGGCCAAGTAAAGGGGAGGGAGGGAGGGCCAAGTAAAGGGAGGGACAGGTAGGAGGGAGGGAGGGAGGGAGGGCCAGGTAGAAGGGAGGGAGGGAGGGAGGGCCAGGTAGGAGGGAGGGAGGGAGGGAGGGCCAGGTAGGAGGGAGGGAGGGCCAAGTAAAAGGGAGGGAGGAAGGGAGGGAGGGAGGAAGGGAGGGAGGGAGGGCCACGTAAAAGGGAGGGAGGGAGGGCCAGGTAAAAGGGAGGGATGGATGGAGGGCCAGGTAAAAGGGAGGGATGGATGGAGGGCCAGGTAAAAGGGATGGAGGGCCAGGTAAAAGGGAGGGATGGATGGAGGGCCAGGTAAAAGGGAGGGAGGGCCAGGTAAAAGGGAGGGAGGGAGGGCCAGGTAAAAGGGAGGGAGGGAGGGAGGGAGGGAGGGCCAATGAAAAGGGAGGGAGGGCCAAGGAAAAGGGAGGGAGGGAGGGAGGGAGGGCCAAGGAAAAGGGAGGGAGGGAGGGAGGGCCAAGTAAATGGGAGGGAGAGCCAAGGAAAAGGGAGGGTGGGAGGGCCAAGGAAAAGGGAGGGTGGGAGGGCCAAGGAAAAGGGAGGGTGGGAGGGCCAAGGAAAAGGGAGGGTGGGAGGGCCAAGGAAAAGGGAGGGTGGGAGGGCCAAGGAAAAGGGAGGGTGGGAGGGCCAAGGAAAAGGGAGGGTGGGAGGGCCAAGGAAAAGGGAGGGTGGGAGGGCCAAGGAAAAGGGAGGGAGGGAGGGAGGGAGGGAGGGAGGGCCAAGGAAAAGGGAGGGAGGGAGGGAGGGAGGGAGGGAGGGCCAAGGAAAAGGGAGGGAGGGAGGGAGGGCCAAGGAAAAGGGAGGGAGGGAGGGAGGGAGGGCCAAGTAAAAGGGAGGGAGGGAGGGAGGGCAAGTAAAAGGGAGGGAGGGAGGGCCAAGTAAAAGGGAGGGAGGGAGGGCCAAGGAAAAGGGAGGGAGGGAGGGAGGGCCAAGGAAAAGGGAGGGAGGGAGGGAGGGCCAAGGAAAAGGGAGGGAGGGAGGGAGGGCCAAGGAAAAGGGAGGGAGGGAGGGAGGGCCAAGGAAAAGGGAGGGCCAAGTAAAAGGGAGGGAGGGAGGGCCAAGTAAAAGGGAGGGAGGGAGGGAGGAGGGCCAAGTAAAAGGGAGGGAGGGAGGGAGGGAGAGAGGGCCAAGTAAAAGGGAGGGAGGGAGGGAGGGAGAGAGGGCCAAGTAAAAGGGAGGGAGGGAGGGAGGGAGAGAGGGCCAAGTAAAAGGGAGGGAGGGAGGGAGGGAGGGAGAGAGGGCCAAGTAAAAGGGAGGGAGGGAGGGAGGGAGGGCCAAGTAAAAGGGAGGGAGGGAGGGAGGGAGGGAGGGCCAAGTAAAAGGGAGGGAGGGAGGGCCAAGTAAAAGGGAGGGAGGGAGGGCCAAGTAAAAGGGAGGGAGGGAGGGAGGGAGGGCCAAGTAAAAGGGAGGGAGGGAGGGAGGGAGGGAGGGCCAAGTAAAAGGGAGGGAGGGAGGGCCAAGTAAAAGGGAGGGAGGGAGGGCGGGCCGTTTAAAAGGGAGGGAGGGAGGGCCAAGTAAAAGGGAGGGAGGGAGGGCGGGCCGTTTAAAAGGGAGGGAGGGAAGGCGGGCCATTTAAAAGGGAGGGAGGGAGGGAGGGCGGGCCATGTAAAAGGGAGGGAGGGCGGGCCATGTAAAAGGGAGGGAGGGAGGGCCAAGGAAAAGGGAGGGCCCAGTAAAAGGGAGGGAGGGCCAAGTAAAAGAGAGGGAGGGAGGGAGGGAGGGAGGGCCAGGTAAAAGGGAGGGAGGGCCAAGTAAAAGGGTGGGAGGGCCAAGTAAAAGGGAGGGAGGGCCAGGTAAAAGGGAGGGAGGGAGGGAGGGAGGGCCAGGTAAAAGGGAGGGAGGGAGGAAGGGAGGGAGGGAGGAAGGGAGGGAGGGAGGAAGGGAGGGAGGGAGGAAGGGAGGGCCAGGTAAAAGGGAGGGAGGGAGGGAGGGAGGGCCAAGTAAAAGGGAGGGAGGGAGGGAGGGAGGGCCAAGTAAAGGGGAGGGAGGGAGGGCCAAGTAAAGGGAGGGACAGGTAGGAGGGAGGGACAGGTAGGAGGGAGGGAGGGAGGGAGGGCCAGGTAGGAGGGAGGGAGGGAGGGAGGGCCATGTAAAAGGGAGGGAGGGCCAAGTAAAAGGGAGGGAGGAAGGGAGGGAGGGAGGGCCACGTAAAAGGGAGGGAGGGAGGGAGGGAGGGCCAGGTAAAAGGGAGGGATGGATGGAGGGCCAGGTAAAAGGGAGGGAGGGAGGGAGGGAGGGCCAATGAAAAGGGAGGGAGGGCCAAGGAAAAGGGAGGGAGGGAGGGAGGGAGGGCCAAGGAAAAGGGAGGGAGGGCCAAGTAAAAGGGAGGGAGGGAGGGCCAAGTAAATGGGAGGGAGGACCAAGGAAAAGGGAGGGTGGGAGGACCAAGGAAAAGGGAGGGTGGGAGGGCCAAGGAAAAGGGAGGGTGGGAGGGCCAAGGAAAAGGGAGGGTGGGAGGGCCAAGGAAAAGGGAGGGTGGGAGGGCCAAGGAAAAGGGAGGGTGGGAGGGCCAAGGAAAAGGGAGGGTGGGAGGGCCAAGGAAATGGGAGGGAGGGAGGGCCAAGGAAAAGGGAGGGAGGGAGGGAGGGAGGGCCAAGGAAAAGGGAGGGAGGGAGGGAGGGAGGGCCAAGGAAAAGGGAGGGAGGGCCAAGGAAAAGGGAGGGAGAGCCAAGTAAATGGGAGGGAGGGAGGGCCAAGGAGAAGGGAGGGAGGGAGGGAGGGAGGGCGGGCCAAGGAAAAGGGAGGGCCCAGTAAAAGGGAGGGAGGGCCAAGTAAAAGAGAGGGAGGGCCAAGTAAAAGAGAGGGAGGGCCAAGTAAAAGAGAGGGAGGGCCAGGTAAAAGGGAGGGAGGGAGGGAGGGAGGGAGGGCCAGGTAAAAGGGAGGGAGGGAGGGCCAGGTAAAAGGGAGGGAGGGAGGGAGGAAGGGAGGGAGGGAGGAAGGGAGGGCCAGGTAAAAGGGAGGAGGGAGGGCCAGGTAAAAGGGAGGGAGGGAGGGCCAGGTAAAAGGGAGGGAGGGAGGGCCAGGTAAAAGGGAGGGAGGGAGGGAGGGCCAAGTAAAGGGGAGGGAGGGAGGGCCAAGTAAAGGGAGGGACAGGTAGGAGGGAGGGAGGGAGGGAGGGCCAGGTAGAAGGGAGGGAGGGAGGGAGGGCCAGGTAGGAGGGAGGGAGGGAGGGAGGGCCAGGTAGGAGGGAGGGAGGGCCAAGTAAAAGGGAGGGAGGAAGGGAGGGAGGGAGGAAGGGAGGGAGGGAGGGCCACGTAAAAGGGAGGGAGGGAGGGCCAGGTAAAAGGGAGGGATGGATGGAGGGCCAGGTAAAAGGGAGGGATGGATGGAGGGCAGGTAAAAGGGAGGGAGGGCCAGGTAAAGGGAGGGAGGGAGGGAGGGAGGGCCAGGTAAAAGGGAGGGAGGGAGGGAGGGAGGGAGGGCCAATGAAAAGGGAGGGAGGGCCAAGGAAAAGGGAGGGAGGGAGGGAGGGCCAAGGAAAAGGGAGGGAGGGAGGGAGGGCCAAGGAAAAGGGAGGGAGGGCCAAGGAAAAGGGAGGGTGGGAGGGCCAAGGAAAAGGGAGGGTGGGAGGGCCAAGGAAAAGGGAGGGTGGGAGGGCCAAGGAAAAGGGAGGGTGGGAGGGCCAAGGAAAAGGGAGGGTGGGAGGGCCAAGGAAAAGGGAGGGTGGGAGGGCCAAGGAAAAGGGAGGGAGGGACGGAGGGCCAAGGAAAAGGGAGGGAGGGAGGGAGGGAGGGAGGGCCAAGGAAAAGGGAGGGAGGGAGGGAGGGAGGGAGGGAGGGCCAAGGAAAAGGGAGGGAGGGAGGGAGGGAGGGAGGGAGGGCCAAGGAAAGGGAGGGAGGGAGGGAGGGAGGGAGGGAGGGAGGGCCAAGTAAAAGGGAGGGAGGGAGGGAGGGCCAAGTAAAGGGAGGGAGGGAGGGAGGGCCAAGGAAAAGGGAGGGAGGGAGGGAGGGCCAAGGAAAAGGGAGGGAGGGAGGGAGGGCCAAGGAAAAGGGAGGGAGGGAGGGAGGGCCAAGGAAAAGGGAGGGAGGGAGGGAGGGCCAAGGAAAAGGGAGGGAGGGAGGGAGGGCCAAGGAAAAGGGAGGGAGGGAGGGAGGGAGGGAGGGCCAAGGAAAAGGGAGGGCCAAGTAAAAGGGAGGGAGGGAGGGCCAAGTAAAAGGGAGGGAGGGAGGGAGGGAGGGAGGGAGGGCCAAGTAAAAGGGAGGGAGGGAGGGAGGGAGAGAGGGCCAAGTAAAAGGGAGGGAGGGAGGGAGGGAGAGAGGGCCAAGTAAAAGGGAGGGAGGGAGGGAGGGAGGGAGGGAGAGAGGGCCAAGTAAAAGGGAGGGAGGGAGGGAGGGAGGGAGAGAGGGCCAAGTAAAAGGGAGGGAGGGAGGGAGGGAGGGCCAAGTAAAAGGGAGGGAGGGAGGGAGGGAGGGAGGGAGGGAGGGAGGGAGGGCCAAGTAAAAGGGAGGGAGGGAGGGCCAAGTAAAAGGGAGGGAGGGAGGGCCAAGTAAAAGGGAGGGAGGGAGGGAGGGCGGGCCGTTTTAAAAGGGAGGGAGGGAGGGCCAAGTAAAAGGGAGGGAGGGAGGGCCAAGTAAAAGGGAGGGAGGGAGGGCCAAGTAAAAGGGAGGGAGGGAGGGCGGGCCGTTTAAAGGGAGGGAGGGAAGGCGGGCCATTTAAAAGGGAGGGAGGGAGGGAGGGCGGGCCATGTAAAAGGGAGGGAGGGCGGGCCATGTAAAAGGGAGGGAGGGAGGGCCAAGTAAAAGGGAGGGAGGGAGGAAGGGAGGGAGGGAGGGAGGGAGGGAGGGAGGGCCATGTAAAAGGGAGGGAGGGCCATGTAAAAGGGAGGGAGGGAGAAAGGGAGGGAGGGAGAGAGGGAGGGAGGGAGGGAGGGAGGGAGGGAGGGAGGGAGGGAGGGAGGGCCATGTAAAAGGGAGGGAGGGTGGGAGGGCCATGTAAAAGGGAGGGAGGGAGGGAGGGAGGGACGGAGGGCCATGTAAAAGGGAGGGAGGGAGGGAGGGAGGGCCATGTAAAAGGGAGGGAGGGAGGGAGGGAGGGCCATGTAAAAGGGAGGGAGGGAGGGAGGGCCATGTAAAAGGGAGGGAGGGAGGGAGGGAGGGAGGGCCATGTAAAAGGGAGGGAGGGAGGGAGGGAGGGAGGGAGGGCCATGTAAAAGGGAGGGAGGGAGGGCCATGTAAAAGGGAGGGAGGGAGGGAGGGAGGGCCATGTAAAAGGGAGGGAGGGAGGGAGGGAGGGCCATGTAAAAGGGAGGGAGGGAGGGAGGGAGGGCCATGTAAAAGGGAGGGAGGGAGGGAGGGAGGGAGGGAGGGCCAGGTAAGAGGGAGGGTGGGAGGGAGGGTGGGAGGGAGGGCCAGGTAACAGGGTGGGAGGGAGGGCCAGGTAACAGGGTGGGAGGGAGGGAGGGAGGGAGGGAGGGCCAGGTAAGAGGGAGGGTGGGAGGGAGGGCCAGGTAACAGGGTGGGAGGGAGGGCCATGTAAAAGGAAGGGAGGGAGGGAGGGAGGGAGGGCCATTTAAGAGGGAGGGAGGGAGGGAGGGAGGGAGGGAGGGAGGGCCATGTAAGAGGGAGGGAGGGAGGGAGGGCCATGTAAGAGGGAGGGAGGGAGAAAGGGAGGGAGAAAGGGAGGGAGAAAGGGAGGGAGAAAGGGAGGGAGAAAGGGAGGGAGAAAGGGAGGGAGAAAGGGAGGGAGAAAGGGAGGGAGGGAGGGCCATGTAAAAGGGAGGGAGGGTGGGAGGGCCATGTAAAAGGGAGGGAGGGAGGGAGGGCCATGTAAAAGGGAGGGAGGGAGGGCCATGTAAAAGGGAGGGAGGGAGGGAGGGCCATGTAAAAGGGAGGGAGGGAGGGAGGGCCATGTAAAAGGGAGGGAGGGAGGGAGGGCCATGTAAAAGGGAGGGAGGGAGGGAGGGAGGGCCAGGTAAGAGGGAGGGTGGGAGGGTGGGCCAGGTAACAGGGTGGGAGGGAGGGCCATGTAAAAGGGAGGGAGGGAGGGCCATGTAAAAAGGAAGGGAGGGAGGGAGGGAGGGAGGGAGGGCCATGTAAGAGGGAGGGAGGGAGGGAGGGAGGGCCATGTAAGAGGGAGGGAGGGAGGGAGGGCCATGTAAGAGGGAGGGAGGGAGAAAGGGAGGGAGGGAGAAAGGGAGGGAGAAAGGGAGGGAGGGAGGGCCATGTAAAAGGGAGGGAGGGTGGGAGGGCCATGTAAAAGGGAGGGAGGGAGGGCCATGTAAAAGGGAGGGAGGGAGGGCCATGTAAAAGGGAGGGAGGGAGGGAGGGCCAGGTAAGACGGAGGGCCAGGTAAGAGGGAGGGTGGGAGGGAGGGCCAGGTAACAGGGTGGGAGGGAGGGCCAGGTAAGAGGGAGGGTGGGAGGGAGGGCCAGGTAACAGGGTGGGAGGGAGGACCAGGTAAAAGGGAGGGTGGGAGGGCCTGGGAAAAGGGTAGCAGGGAGAGAGTGCCAGGTAAAAGGGAGGGAGCGAGGCGGGAGGGAATGAGGGAGGGCCAGGAAAAAGGTAGGAGAGGGAGGGTCAGGAAAAAGTAGGACAGGGAGGGCCAGGAAAAAGTTAGGAGAGGGAGGGAGGAAGGGCCAAGTAAAAAAGGGAGGGAGGGAGGGAGGGAGGGCCAGGTAAAAGGGAGGGAGGGAGGAGGGAGGGCCACGTAAAAGGGAGGGGAGGGAGGGAGGGAGGGCCCAGTAAATGGGAGGGAGAGAGGGAGGGCCAGGTAAATGGGAGGGAGGGAGGGAGGGAGGGAGGGCCAAGTAAATGGGAGGGAGGGAGGGAGGGAGGGAGGACCAGGTAAAAGGGAGGGAGGGAGGGAGGGAGGGCCAGGTAACAGGGAGGGAGGGGGGGAGGGAGGGAGGGCCAGGGAAAAGGGAGGGAGGGAGGGAGGGAGGGAGGGCCAGGGAAAAGGGAGGGAGGGATGGAGGGAGAGAGGTAGAGAGGGAGAGAGGGAGGGAGGGAGGGCCAGGGAAAAGGGAGGGAGGGATGGAGGGAGAGAGGGAGAGAGGGAGAGAGGGAGAGAGGGAGGGCCAGGTAAAAGGGTAGCAGGGAGGGAGTGCCAGGTAAAAGGGAGGGAGCGAGGTGGGAGGGAACGAGGGAGGGCCAGGTAAAAGATATGGAGGGAGGGAAAAGGGAGGGAGGGCCAGGTAAAAGGGAGGGAGGGAAGAGGGAAAAGGGAGGGAGGGAAGAGGGAAAAGGGAGGGAGGGAAGAGGGAAAAAGGAGGGAGGGAGGGTGGGAGGAAGGGAGGGCCAAGTAAAAGGGAGGGAGGGAGGGAGGGAGGAAGGGAGGACCAGGTAAAAGGGAGGGCCAGGTAAAAGGGAGGGAGGGAGGGAGGGAGGGCCACGTAAAAGGGAGGGAGGGAGGGAGGGCCAGGTAAAAGGGAGGGAGGGATGGAGGGAGAGAGGTAGAGAGGGAGAGAGGGAGGAAGGGAGGGCCAGGTAAAAGGGTAGCAGGGAGGGAGTGCCAGGTAAAAGGGAGGGAGCGAGGTGGGAGGGAACGAGGGAGGGCCAGGTAAAAGATATGGAGGGAGGGAAAAGGGAGGGAGGGCCAGGTAAAGGGAGGGAGGGAAGAGGGAAAAGGAAGGGAGGGAAGAGGAAAAAGGAGGGAGGGTGGGAGGAAGGGTGGGAGGAAGGGAGGTGGGAGGAAGGGAGGGCCAAGTAAAAGGGTAGCAGGGAGGGAGTGCCAGGTAAAAGGGAGGGAGCGAGGTGGGAGGGAACGAGGGAGGGCCAGGTAAAAGATATGGAGGGAGGGAAAAGGGAGGGAGGGCCAGGTAAAAGGGAGGGAGGGAAGAGGGAAAAGGAAGGGAGGGAAGAGGGAAAAAGGAGGGAGGGTGGGAGGAAGGGTGGGAGGAAGGGAGGTGGGAGGAAGGGAGGGCCAAGTAAAAGGGAGGGGGGAGGGAGGGAGGAAGGGAGGGCCAAGTAAAAGGAAGGGAGCGAGAGCCAGGTAAAAGGGAAGGAGGGAGGGAGAGCCAGGTAAAATGGAGGGAGGGAGGGAGGGAGGGAGGGTGGGAGGAAGGGAGGGCCAAGTAAAAGGAAGGGAGGAAGGGTGAATGGGCAAGGGAGAGACGAAGGGCGAGAGGACAAGGAAGAGACGGAGGGCGTGAGGGCCTGGGATAGAGGGCCAAGTAAATGGGAGGGAGGGAGGGAGGGAGGGCCAAGTAAATGGGAAGGAGGGAGGGAGGGAGAGAGGGTGAGAGGGAGGGCCAGGTAAAAGGTAAGCAGGGAGTGAGTGCCAGGTAAAAGGGAGGGAGCGAGGCGGGAGGGAACGAGGGAGGGCCAGGTAAAAGGAAGGGAGGGAGGGCCAAGTAAATGGGAGGGAGGGAGGGAGGGCCAGGTAAAAGGGAGGGAGGTAGTGAGGGCCAGGTAAAAGGGAGGGAGGGAGGGAGGGAGGGAGGGCCAAGTAAATGGGAGGGAGGGAGGGAGGGCCAGGTAAAAGGGAGGGAGGTAGTGAGGGCCAGGTAAAAGGGAGGGAGGGAGGGAGAGAGGGCCAGGTAAAAGGGAGGGAGGGAGGGAGAGAGGGCCAGGTAAAAGGGAGGGAGGGAGGGAGGGAGAGCCAGGTAAAATGGAGGGAGGGAGGGCGAATGGGCAAGGGAGAGACGGAGGGCGTGAGGGCCCGGGATAGAGGGCCAAGTAAATGGGAGGGAGGGAGTGAAGGGAGGGAGGGAGGGCCAAGTAAATGGGAGGGAGGGAGGGACAAGTAAATGGAGGGAGGGAGGGAGGGCCAGGTAAAAGGGAGGGAGGGAGAGAGGGCCAGGTAAAAGGGAGGGAGGGAGAGAGGGCCAGGTAAAAGGGAGGGAGGGAGGGCGAATGGGCAAGGGAGAGACGGAGGGCGTGAGGGCCCGGGATAGAGGGCCAAGTAAATGGGAGGAAGTGAGGGAGGGAGGGCTAAATAAATGGGAGGGAGGGAGGGAGGGCTAAATAAATGGGAGGGAGGGAGTGAGGGCCAGGTAAAAGGGAGGGAGGGAGGGCCAGGTAAAAGGGAGGGAGGGAGGGCCAGGTAAAAGGGAGGGAGGGAGGGCCAGGTAAAAGGGAGGGAGGGAGGGAGGGAGGGAGGGAGAGCCTGGTAAAAGGGAGGGAGGGAGGGAGGGAGAGCCAGGTAAAATGGATGGAGGGAGGGAGGGAGAGCCAGGTAAAATGGGGGGAGGGAGAGCCAGGTAAAAGGGAGTGAGGGAGGGAGGGCCAGGTAAAAGGGAGGGAGGGAGGGAGGGCGAATGGGCAAGGGAGAGACGGAGGGCGTGAGGGCCCGGGACAGAGGGCCAAGTAAATGGGAGGGAGGGAGGGAGGGAGGGCCAAGTAAATGGGAAGGTGGGAGGGAGGGCCAAGTAAATGGGAAGGTGGGAGGGAGGGCCAAGTAAATGGGAGGGAGGGCCAAGTAATTGGGAGGCAGGGAAGGCCAAGTAAAAGGGAGGGAGGGAAGGAGGGCCATTTAAAAGGGTGGGAGGGCCAGGTAAAAGGGAGGGAGGAATGGAGGGAGAGAGGTAGAGAGGGAGAGAGGGAGGAAGGGAGGGCCAGGTAAAAGGGTAGCAGGGAGGGAGTGCCAGGTCAAAGGGAGGGAGCGAGGCGGGAGGGAACAAGGGAGGGCCAGGTAAAAGATATGGAGGGAGGGAAAAGGGAGGGAGGGTCAAGTAAATGGGAGGGAGGGAGGGAGGGAGGGCCAAGTAAATGGGAGGGAGGGAGGGAGGGAGGGCCAAGTAAATGGGAGGGAGGGAGGGAGGGAGGGCCAAGTAAATGGGAGGGAGGGAGGGAGGGAGGGAGGGAGGGCCAAGTAAATGGGAGGGAGGGAGGGAGGGCCAGGTAAATGGGAGGGAGGGCCAAGTAAATGGGAGGGAGGGAGGGAGGGAGAGAGGCAGGGAGGGCCAAGTAAATGGGAGGGAGGGAGGGAGGGAGGCAGGGAGGGCCAAGTAAATGGGAGGGAGGGAGGGAGGGCCAGGTAAATGGGAGGGAGGGAGGGTAGGCCAAGTAAATGGGAGGGAGGGTGGGCCAAGTAAATGGGAGGGAGGGAGGGAGGGAGGGCCAAGTAAATGGGAGGGAGGGAGGGAGGGAGGGAGGGCCAAGTAAATGGGAGGGAGGGAGGGAGGGAGGGCCAAGTAAATGGGAGGGAGAGAGGGAGGGCCAGGTAAATGGGAGGGAGGGAGGGAGGGAGGGTGGGCCAAGTAAATGGGAGGGAGGGTGGGCCAAGTAAATGGGAGGGAGGGAGGGAGGGAGGGCCCAGTAAATGGGAGGGAGAGAGGGAGGGCCCAGTAAATGGGAGGGAGAGAGGGAGGGCCAGGTAAATGGGAGGGAGGGAGGGAGGGAAGGCCAAGTAAATGGGAGGGAGGGAGGGAGGGAAGGCCAAGTAAATGGGAGGGAGGGAGGGAGGGAGGGAGGGCCAAGTAAATCGGAGGGAGGGAGGGAGGGAGGGAGGGAGGGAGGACCAGGTAAAAGGGAGGGCCAGGTAAAAGGGAGGGAGGGAGGGAGGGAGGGAGGGCCAGGGAAAAGGGAGGGAGGGATGGAGGGAGAGAGGTAGAGAGGGAGAGAGGGAGGAAGGGAGTGCCAGGTAAAAGGGAGGGAGCGAGGTGGGAGGGAACGAGGGAGGGCCAGGTAAAAGATATGGAGGGAGGGAAAAGGGAGGGAGGGCCAGGTAAAAGGGAGGGAGGGAAGAGGGAAAAGGGAGGGAGGGAAGAGGGAAAAGGGAGGGAGGGAAGAGGGAAAAAGGAGGGAGGAAGGGTGGGAGGAAGGGAGGGTGGGAGGAAGTGAGGGCCAAGTAAAAGGGAGGGAGGGAGGGAGGGAGGAAGGGAGGACCAGGTAAAAGGGAGGGCCAGGTAAAAGGGAGGGAGGGAGGGAGGGAGGGAGGGAGGGCCAGGTAAAAGGGAGGGAGGGAGGGAGGGCCAGGTAAAAGGGAGGGAGGGATGGAGGGAGAGAGGTAGAGAGGAGAGAGGGAGGAAGGGAGGGCCAGGTAAAAGGGTAGCAGGGAGGGAGTGCCAGGTAAAAGGGAGGGAGCGAGGTGGGAGGGAACGAGGGAGGGCCAGGTAAAAGATATGGAGGGAGGGAAAAGGGAGGGAGGGCCAGGTAAAAGGGAGGGAGGGAAGAGGGAAAAGGAAGGGAGGGAAGAGGGAAAAAGGAGGGAGGGAGGGTGGGAGGAAGGGTGGGAGGAAGGGAGGGTGGGAGGAAGGGAGGGCCAAGTAAAAGGGAGGGAGGGAGGGAGGGAGGAAGGGAGGGCCAAGTAAAAGGAAGGGAGGGAGGGAGGGAGAGCCAGGTAAAATGGAGGGAGGGAGGGAGGGAGGGAGGGTGGGAGGAAGGGAGGGCCAAGTAAAAGGAAGGGAGGAAGGGTGAATGGGCAAGGGAGAGACGAAGGGCGAGAGGACAAGGAAGAGACGGAGGGCGTGAGGGCCTGGGATAGAGGGCCAAGTAAATGGGAGGGAGGGAGGGAGGGAGGGCCAAGTAAATGGGAAGGAGGGAGGGAGGGAGAGAGGGTGAAAGGGAGGGCCAGGTAAAAGGTAAGCAGGGAGTGAGTGCCAGGTAAAAGGGAGGGAGCGAGGCGGGAGGGAACGAGGGAGGGCCAGGTAAAAGGAAGGGAGGGAGGGCCAGGGAGACAATGAGGGCGAGAGGGCCAGGGAGGGAGGGAGGGCCAGGTAAATTGGAGGGAGGGAGGGAGGGAGGGAGGGCCAGGGAGACGCAGAGGGCGAGAGGGCCAGGGAGACGCAGAGGGCGAGAGGGCCAGGGAGACGCAGAGGGCGAGAGGGCCAGGGAGACGCAGAGGGCGAGAGGGCCAGGGAGAGAATGAGGGCGAGAGGGCCAGGGAGAGAGGGAGGGCCAGGGAGAGAGGGAGGGCCAGGGAGAGAGGGAGGGCCAGGGAGAGAGGGAGGGCCAGGGAGAGAGGGAGGGCCAGGGAGAGAGGGAGGGCCAGGGAGAGAGGGAGGGCCAGGGAGGGAGGGAGGGCCAGGGAGGGAGGGAGGGCCAGGTAAATGGGACGGAGGGAGGGAGGGAGGGCCAGGTATATGGGAGGGAGGGAGGGAGGCCAGGTAAAAGATAGGGAGGGAGGGAGGCCAGGTAAAAGATAGGGAGGGAGGGAGGCCAGGTAAAAGATAGGGAGGGAGGGAGGACCAGGTAAAAGATAGGGAGGGAGGGAGGCCAGGTAAAAGATAGGGAGGGAGGGATGACCAGGTAAAAGATAGGGAGGGAGGGAACACCAGGTAAAAGATAGGGATGGAGTATGACCAGGTAAAAGATAGGGAGGGAGGACCGACCAGGTAAAAGGGAGGGAGGGCCAGGCAAAAGGGAGATGGGGAGGGAGGGAGATGGGGAGGGAGGGCCAGCTAAAAGGGAGGGAGGGAGGGAGGGCCAGCTAAAAGGGAGGGAGGGAGGGAGGGAGGGCCAGGTAAAAGGGAGGGAGGGAGGGAGGGAGGGCCAGGTAAAAGGGAGGGAGGGAGGGAGGGAGGGAGGGCCAAGTAAAAGGGAGGGAGCGAGGCGGGAGGGAACGAGGGAGGGCCAGGTAAAAGGAAGGAAGGGAGGGAGGGAGGGAGGGCCAGGGAGACAATGAGGGCGAGAGGGCCAGGGAGGGAGGGAGGGCCAGGTAAATTGGAGGGCGAGAGGGCCAGGGAGACGCAGAGGGCGAGAGGGCCAGGGAGAGAATGAGGGCGAGAGGGCCAGGGAGAGAATGAGGGCGAGAGGGCCAGGGAGAGAATGAGGGCGAGAGGGCCAGGGAGAGAATGAGGGCGAGAGGGCCAGGGAGAGAATGAGGGCGAGAGGGCCAGGGAGAGAATGAGGGCGAGAGGGCCAGGGAGAGAATGAGGGCGAGAGGGCCAGGGAGAGAATGAGGGCGAGAGGGCCAGGGAGAGAATGAGGGCGAGAGGGCCAGGGAGAGAATGAGGGCGAGAGGGCCAGGGAGAGAATGAGGGCGAGAGGGCCAGGGAGAGAATGAGGGCGAGAGGGCCAGGGAGAGAATGAGGGCGAGAGGGCCAGGGAGAGAATGAGGGCGAGAGGGCCAGGGAGAGAATGAGGGCGAGAGGGCCAGGGAGAGAATGAGGGCGAGAGGGCCAGGGAGGGAGGGAGGGCCAGGTAAATGGGACGGAGGGAGGGAGGGAGGGCCAGGTATATGGGAGGGAGGGAGGGAGGGAGGCCAGGTAAAAGATAGGGAGGGAGGGAGGCCAGGTAAAAGATAGGGAGGGAGGGAGGCCAGGTAAAAGATAGAGAGGGAGGGAGGCCAGGTAAAAGGGAGGGAGGGCCAGGTAAAAGGGAGGGAGATGGGGAGGGAGGGCCAGCTAAAAGGGAGGGAGGGAGGGAGGGAGGGCCAGGTAAAAGGGAGGGAGGGAGGGAGGGCCAGGTAAAAGGGAGGGAGGGAGGGAGGGCCAGGTAAAAGGGAGGGAGGGAGGGAGGGCCATGTAAAAGGGAGGGAGATGGGGAGGGAGGGCCAGCTAAAAGGGAGGGAGGGAGGGAGGGAGGGCCAGGTAAAAGGGAGGGAGGGAGGGAGGGCCAGGTAAAAGGGAGAGAGGGAGGGAGGGCCAGGTAAAAGGGAGGGAGGGAGGGAGGGCCATGTAAAAGGGAGGGAACGAGGGAGGGCCAGGTAAAAGGAAGGAAGGGAGGGAGGGAGGGCCAGGGAGACAATGAGGGCGAGAGGGCCAGGGAGGGAGGGAGGGCCAGGTAATTTGGAGGGAGGGAGGGAGGGAGGGAGGGAGAGAGGGAGGGAGAGAGGGAGGGAGGGCCAGGGAGACGTAGAGGGCGAGAGGGCCAGGGAGAGAATGAGGGCGAGAGGGCCAGGTATATGGGAGGGAGGGAGGGAGGCCAGGTAAAAGATAGGGAGGGAGGGAGGACCAGGTAAAAGATAGGGATGGAGTAGGACCAGGTAAAAGATAGGGAGGGAGGGAGGACCAGGTAAAAGGGAGGGAGGGAGGGCCAGGTAAAAGGGAGGGGCAGGTAAAAGGGAGGGAGGGAGAGAGGGAGGGAGAGAGGGAGGGAGAGAGGGAGGGAGAGAGGGAGGGAGAGAGGGAGGGAGAGAGGGAGGGAGAGAGGGAGGGAGAGAGGGAGGGAGAGAGGGAGGGAAGGAGAGAGGGAGGGAGGGAGGGAAGGAAGGCCAAGTAAATGGGAGGGACGGAGGACCAAGTAAATGGGAGGGAGGGAGGGCAAGTAAGTGGGAGGGAGGGAGGGCCAAGTAAGTGGGAGGGAGGGAGGGCCAAGCAAGTGGGAGGGAGGGAGGGCCAAGTAAGTGGGAGGGAGGGAGGCAGGGAGGGAGGGAGGGAGGGCCAAGTAAATGGGAGGGAGGGAGAGAGGGTGGGAGGGACGAGTAAAAGGGCGGGAGGGAGGGCCTGGTAAAAGATAGGGAGGGAGGGAGGACCAGGTAAAAGATAGGGAGGGAGGGAGGCCAGGTAAAAGATAGGGAGGGAGGGAGGACCAGGTAAAAGATAGGGAGGGAGGGAACACCAGGTAAAAGATAGGGATGGAGTAGGACCAGGTAAAAGATAGGGAGGGAGGGAGGACCAGGTAAAAGGGAGGGAGGGCCAGGTAAAAGGGAGATGGGGAGGGAGGGCCAAGTAAATGGGAGGGAGGGAGGGAGGGCCAGGTAAATGGGAGGGAGGGAGGGAGGGAGGGAAGGCCAAGTAAATGGGAGGGAGGGTGGGCCAAGTAAATGGGAGGGAGGGTGGGCCAAGTAAATGGGAGGGAGGGAGGGCCAGGTAAAAGGGAGGGAGGGAGGGAGGGAGGGAGGGAAGGCCAAGTAAATGGGAGGGAGGGTGGGCCAAGTAAATGGGAGGGAGGGAGGGCCAGGTAAAAGGGAGGGAGGGAGGGAGGGAGGGAGGGAAGGCCAAGTAAATGGGAGGGAGGGTGGGCCAAGTAAATGGGAGGGAGGGCGGGCCAAGTAAATGGGAGGGAGGGCGGGCCAAGTAAATGGGAGGGAGGGCGGGCCAAGTAAATGGGAGGGAGGGCGGGCCAAGTAAATGGGAGGGAGGGAGGGCCAAGTAAATGGGAGGGAGGGAGGGAGGGAGGGAGGGAAGGCAAAGTAAATGGGAGGGGGGGAGGGAGGGAGGGAGGGAGGGAGGGCGGGCCAAGTAAATGGGAGGGAGGGAGGCAGGGAGGGCCAAGTAAATGGGAGGGAGGGAGGCAGGGAGGGCCAAGTAAATGGGAGGGAGGGAGGGAGGGAGGGAGGGAAGGCCAAGTAAATGGGAGGGAGGGTAGGCCAAGTAAATGGGAGGGAGGGTGGGCCAAGTAAATGGGAGGGAGGGTGGGCCAAGTAAATGGGAGGGAGGGTGGGCCAAGTAAATGCGAGGGAGGGAGGGAGGGAGGGAGGGCCAGGTAAAAGGGAGGAAGGGAGGGAGGGAGGGAGGGCCAGGTAAAAGGGAGGAAGGGAGGGAGGGAGGGAGGGCCAAGTAAATGGGAGGGATGGAGGGAGGGAGGGCCAAGTAAATGGGAGGGAGGGAGGGAGGAAGGGAGGGAGGGAGGGAGGGCCAAGTAAATGGGAGGGAGGGAGAGAGGAAGGGCGAGAGGGCCAGGGAGAGAGGGAGGGCGAGAGGGCCAGGGAGAGAGGGAGGGCGAGAGGGCCAGGGAGAGAGGGAGGACGAGAGGGCCAGGGAGAGAGGGAGGACGAGAGGGCCAGGGAGAGAGGGAGGACGAGAGGGCCAGGGAGAGAGGGAGGGCGAGAGGGCCAGGGAGAGAGGGAGGGCGAGAGGGCCAGGGAGAGAGGGAGGGCGAGAGGGCCAGGGAGAGAGGGAGGGCGAGAGGGCCAGGGAGAGAGGGAGGACGAGAGGGCCAGGGAGAGAGGGAGGGCGAGAGGGCCAGGGAGAGAGGGAGGGCGAGAGGGCCAGGGAGAGAGGGAGGACGAGAGGGCCAGGGAGAGAGGGAGGGCGAGAGGGCCAGGGAGAGAGGGAGGGCGAGAGGGCCAGGGAGAAGAGAGGGAGGGAAGGCCAAGTAAATGGGAGGGAGGGAGGACCAAGTAAATGGGAGGGAGGGAGGACCAAGTAAATGGGAGGGAGGGCCAAGTAAGTGGGAGGGAGGGCCAAGTAAGAGGGAGGGAGGGAGGGAGGGCCAAGTAAGTGGGATCGAGGGAGGGAGGGAGGGCCAAGTAAATGGGAGGGAGGGAGAGAGGGAGGGAGGGACGAGTAAAAGGGCGGGAGGGAGGGCCTGGTAAAAGATAGGGAGGGAGGAAGGACCAGGTAAAAGATAGGGAGGGAGGGAGGACCAGGTAAAAGATAGGGAGGGAGTGAGGACCAGGTAAAAGATAGGGATGGAGTAGGACCAGGTAAAAGATAGGTAGGGAGGGAGGACCAGGTAAAAGGGAGGGAGGGCCAGGTAAAAGGGAGATGGGGAGGGAGGGAGATGGGGAGGGAGGGCCAGGTAAAAGGGAGGGATGGATGGAGGGCCAGGTAAAATGGAGGGAGGGATGGAGGGCCAGGTAAAATGGAGGGAGGGATGGAGGGCCAGGTAAAAGGGAGGGAGGGAGGGCCAGGTAAAAGGGAGGGAGGGAGGGAGGGCCAGGTAAAAGGGAGGGAGGGAGGGCCAAGTAAGTGGGAGGGAGGGAGGGTGGGAGGGAGGGTGGGAGGGAGGGAGGGCCAAGTAAATGGGAGGGAGGGAGGGAGGGAGGGAAGGCCAAGTAAATGGGAGGGAGGGTGGGCCAAGTAAATGGGAGGGAGAGAGGGAGGGCCAGGTAAATGGGAGGGAGGGAGGGAGGGAGGGAGAGCCAAGTAAATGGGAGGGAGGGAGAGAGGGAGGGAGGGACAAGTAAAAGGGCGGGAGGGAGGGCCTGGTAAAAGATAGGGAGGGAGGAAGGACCAGGTAAAAGATAGGGAGGGAGGGAGGACCAGGTAAAAGATAGGGAGGGAGGGAGGACCAGGTAAAAGATAGGGAGGGAGGGAGGACCAGGTAAAAGATAGGGATGGAGTAGGACCAGGTAAAAGATAGGGAGGGAGGGAGGACCAGGTAAAAGGGAGGGAGGGCCAGGTAAAAGGGAGATGGGGAGGGAGAGAGATGGGGAGGGAGGGCCAGGTAAAAGGGAGGGAGGGATGGAGGGCCAGGTAAAAGGGAGGGAGGGATGGAGGGCCAGGTAAAATGGAGGGAGGGATGGAGGGCCAGGTAAAATGGAGGGAGGGATGGAGGGCCAGGTAAAAGGGAGGGAGGGAGGGCCAGGTAAAAGGGAGGGAGGGAGGGCCAGGTAAAAGGGAGGGAGGGAGGGCCAGGTAAAAGGGAGGGAGGGAGGGCCAGGTAAAAGGGAGGGAGGGAGGGCCAGGTAAAAGGGAGGGAGGGAGGGCCAGGTAAAAGGGAGGGAGGGAGGGCCAAGTAAATGGGAGGGAGGGTGGGCCAAGTAAATGGGAGGGAGAGAGGGAGGGCCAGGTAAATGGGAGGGAGGGAGGGAGGGAGGGAGGGAAGGCCAAGTAAATGGGAGGGAGGGAGGGAGGCAGGGAGAGCCAAGTAAATGGGAGGGAGGGAGAGAGGGAGGGAGGGACGAGTAAAAGGGCGGGAGGGAGGGCCTGGTAAAGATAGGGAGGGAGGAAGGACCAGGTAAAAGATAGGGAGGGAGGGAGGACCAGGTAAAAGATAGGGAGGGAGGGAGGACCAGGTAAAAGATAGGGAGGGAGGGAGGACCAGGTAAAAGATAGGGAGGGAGGGAGGACCAGGTAAAAGGGAGGGAGGGCCAGGTAAAAGGGAGATGGGGAGGGAGGGAGGGAGGGCCAAGTAAATGGGAGGGAGGGAGGGAGGGAGGGAGGGCCAAGTAAATGGGAGGGATGGAGGGAGGAAGGGAGGGTGAGAGGGCAAGGCAGAGAGGGCCAGGCAGAGAGGGAGGGAGAGAGGAAGGGCGAGAGGGCCAGGGAGAGAGGGAGGGCGAGAGGGCCAGGGAGAGAGGGAGGGAGGGAGGGAGGGCCAGGGAGGGAGGGAGGGCCAGGGAGAGAGGGCAAGGGAGATGGGAGGGAGGGGCAAGGGAGATGGGAGGGAGGGGCAAGGGAGATGGGAGGGAGGGGCAAGGGAGATGGGAGGGAGGGGCAAGGGAGATGGGAGGGAGGGCCAAGTAAATGGGAGGGATTGAGGGAGGGAGCACCAAGTAAATGGGAGGGAGGGAGGGAGGGAGGGAGGGCCAAGTAAATGGGAGGGTGGGAAGGAGGGAGGGAGGGCCAAGTAAAAGGGAGGGCGAAGTAAATGGGAGGGCGAAGTAAATGGGAGGGTGGGAGGGAGGGAGGGAGGGCCAAATAAAATGGAGGGAGGGCGGGAGGGCCAGTTAAAAGGGAGGGAGGGAGGGCCAGGTAAAAGGGAGGGAGGGAGGGCCAGGTAAAAGAAAGGGAGGGAGGGAGGGAGGGCAAGGTAAAAGGGAGGGAGGGAGAGAGGGAGGGAGGAAGGGAGGGAAGGCCAAGTAAATGGGAGGGAGGGAGGACCAAGTAAATGGAAGGGAGGGCCAAGTAAGTGGGAGGGAGGGTGGGAGGGAGGGAGGGAGGGTGGGAGGGCCAAGTAAATGGGAGGGAGGGAGAGAGGGAGGGAGGGACGAGTAAAAGGGCGGGAGGGAGGGCCTGGTAAAAGGGAGGGAGGGCCAGGTAAAAGGGAGGGAGGGAGGGAGGGCCAGGTAAAAGGGAGGGAGGGAGGGAGGGCCAGGTAAAAGGGAGGGAGGGAGGGAGGGAGGGCCAGGTAAAAGGGAGGGAGGGAGGGAGGGCCAGGTAAAAGGGAGGGAGGGAGGAAGGGAGGGCAGGGTAAAAGGGAGGGAGGGAGTGAGGGCCAGGTAAAAGGGAGGGAGGGAGGGAGGCCGGGCCAGGTAAAAGGGAGGGAGGGAGGAACGGCGTGAGGGCCAGGAAAAAGGGAGGGAAGGAGATGGAGGGCCAGTTAAAAGGGAGGGAGAGCAGGAGGGCCAATTACAAGGGAGGGAGGAAAGGAGGGTAGGAGGGATGGAAGGAAGGAGGGAGGGAGGGCCAGGTAAAAAAGGGAGGGAGGGAGGGCCAGGTAAAAAAGGGAGGGCCAGTTAAAAGGGAGGGAGGGAGGGAGGGCAGGAGGGTCAGGTAAAAGGGAGGGAGGGAGGGACAGCCAAGCAAATGGGAGGGAGGGAGGGCCAAGTAAAAGGGAGGGAGGGAGGTCCAAGTAAATGGGAGGGAGGGAGGGAGGAAGGGCCAAGTAAAAGGGAGGGAGGGAGGGAGGGAGGGAGGGCCAAGTAAAAGGGAGGGAGGGAGGGAGGGAGGGCCAAGTAAACGGGAGGGAGAGAGGGAGGGAGGGTCAAAAAATGGGAGGAAGGGAGGGAGGGAGGGTGAGAGGGCAAGGCAGAGAGGGCAAGGCAGAGAGGGAGGGCAAGAGGGCCAGGGAGAGAGGGAGGGCGAGAGGGCCAGGGAGAGAGGGAGGGCGAGAGGGCCAGGGAGAAGGGAGGGAGGGAGGGAGGGCCAGGGAGAAGTGAGGGAGGGAGGGAGGGAGGGCCAGGGAGAAGGGAGGGAGGAGGGCCAAGTAAATGGGAGGGAGGGAGGGCCAGGGAGAGAGGGCAAGGGAGATGGGAGGGAGAGAGGGAGGGAGGGCCAAGTGATGGGAGGGTGGGAGGGAGAGTGGGAGGGACAAGTAAATGGGAGGGAGGGAGCGCCAAGTAAATGCGAGGGAATGAGGGAGGGAGGGCCAAGTAAATGGGAGGGACGGAGGGCCAAGCAAATGGGAGGGAGGGGGGAGGGCCAAGCAAATGGGAGGGAGGGGGGAGGGCCAAGCAAATGGGAGGGAGGGGGGAGGGCCAAGCAAATGGGAGGGAGGGGGGAGGGCCAAGCAAATGGGAGGGAGGGGGGAGGGCCAAGCAAATGGGAGGGAGGGAGGGTGGACGAGAGGGCCAGGGAGAGAGGGAGGACGAGAGGGCCAGGGAGAGAGGGAGGACGAGAGGGCCAGGGAGAGAGGGAGGACGAGAGGGCCAGGGAGAGAGGGAGGACGAGAGGGCCAGGGAGAGAGGGAGGACGAGAGGGCCAGGGAGAGAGGGAGGACGAGAGGGCCAGGGAGAGAGGGAGGACGAGAGGGCCAGGGAGAGAGGGAGGACGAGAGGGCCAGGGAGAGAGGGAGGACGAGAGGGCCAGGGAGAGAGGGAGGACGAGAGGGCCAGGGAGAGAGGGAGGACGAGAGGGCCAGGGAGAGAGGGAGGACGAGAGGGCCAGGGAGAGAGGGAGGACGAGAGGGCCAGGGAGAGAGGGAGGACGAGAGGGCCAGGGAGAGAGGGAGGACGAGAGGGCCAGGGAGAGAGGGAGGACGAGAGGGCCAGGGAGAGAGGGAGGACGAGAGGGCCAGGAGAGAGGGAGGACGAGAGGGCCAGGGAGAGAGGGAGGACGAGAGGGCCAGGGAGAGAGGGAGGACGAGAGGGCCAGGGAGAGAGGGAGGACGAGAGGGCCAGGGAGAGAGGGAGGACGAGAGGGCCAGGGAGAGAGGGAGGACGAGAGGGCCAGGGAGAGAGGGAGGACGAGAGGGCCAGGGAGAGAGGGAGGACGAGAGGGCCAGGGAGAGAGGGAGGACGAGAGGGCCAGGGAGAGAGGGAGGACGAGAGGGCCAGGGAGAGAGGGAGGACGAGAGGGCCAGGGAGAGAGGGAGGACGAGAGGGCCAGGGAGAGAGGGAGGACGAGAGGGCCAGGGAGAGAGGGAGGACGAGAGGGCCAGGGAGAGAGGGAGGACGAGAGGGCCAGGGAGAGAGGGAGGACGAGAGGGCCAGGGAGAGAGGGAGGACGAGAGGGCCAGGGAGAGAGGGAGGACGAGAGGGCCAGGGAGAGAGGGAGGACGAGAGGGCCAGGGAGAAGGGAGGGAGGGAGGACCAGTTAAAAGGGAGGGAGGGAGGGAGGGAGGGAGGGCCAAGTAAATGGGAGGGAGGGAGGGCCAAGTAAATGGGAGGGAGGGAGGGCCAAGTAAATGGGAGGGAGGGAGGGCCAAGTAAATGGGAGGGAGGGAGGGCCAAGTAAATGGGAGGGAGGGAGGGAGGGCCAAGTAAATGGGAGGGAGGGAGGGAGGGAGGGAGGGAGGGTGAGAGGGCCAGGGAGAGAGGGAGGGAGAGAGGGCCAGGGAGAGAGGGAGGGAGAGAGGGCCAGGGAGAGAGGAAGGGCGAGAGGGCCAGGGAGAGAGGAAGGGCGAGAGGGCCAGGGAGAGAGGAAGGGCGAGAGGGCCAGGGAGAGAGGAAGGGCGAGAGGGCCAGGGAGAGAGGAAGGGCGAGAGGGCCAGGGAGAGAGGAAGGGCGAGAGGGCCAGGGAGAGAGGGAGGACGAGAGGGCCAGGGAGAGAGGGAGGGCGAGAGGGCCAAGTAAATGGGAGGGAGGGAGGGAGGGCCAGGGAGAGACGGAGGGCGAGAGGGCCAGGGCGAGAGGGCCAGGGAGAGAGGGCCAGGGAGAGAGGGCCAGGGAGAGAGGGCCAGGGAGAGAGGGCCAGGGAGATGGAAGGGAGACAGGGAGGGCCAAGTAAATGGGAGGGAGGGAGGGAGAGTGGGAGGGACAAGTAAATGGGAGGGAGTGAGGGAGGGAGCGCCAAGTAAATGGGAGGGAGGGAGGGCCAAGTAAATGGGAGGGAGGGAGGGCCAAGTAAATGGGAGGGAGGGAGGGCCAAGTAAATGGGAGGGAGGGAGGGCCAAGTAAATGGGAGGGAGGGAGGGCCAAGTAAATGGGAGGGAGGGAGGGCCAAGTAAATGGGAGGGAGGGAGGGAGGGCCAAGTAAATGGGAGGGACGGAGGGCCAAGTAAATGGGAGGGAGGGAGGCAGGGAGGGCCAAGTAAATGGGAGGGAGGGAGGGAGGGCCAAGTAAATGGGAGGGACGGAGGGCCAAGTAAATGGGAGGGACGGAGGGCCAAGCAAATGGGAGGGAGGGGGGAGGGCCAAGTAAAAGAGATGTGGAGGGAGGGAGGGCCAGGCAATAGGGAGGGAGAAATGGAGGGAAGGTGGGCCAGGTAAAAGGGAGGGAGGGAGGGAGGGCCAGGTAAAAGGGAGGGAGGGAGGGCCAGGTAAAAGGGAGTGAGGGAGGGCCAGGTAAAAGGGAGGGAGGGCGGGCCAGGTAAAAAGGGAGGGAGGGCCAAGTAAAAGGGAGAGAGGGAGGGCGGCGAGAGGGCCAGGGAGAAGGGAGGGAGGGAGGGAGGGAGGGAGGGCCAGGGAGGGAGGGAGAAGGGAGGGTGGGAGAAGGGAGGGAGGGAGGGCGGGCCAGGGAGAAAGGAAGGAGGGATGGCCAGCTAAAAGATAGGGAGGCCAGGTAAAAGGGAGGGAAGTAGGGAGGGAGGGAAAGGTAAAAGGGAGGGAGGGATGGAGGGTGGGCCAGGTAAAAGGGAGGGAGGGAGGGCCAGGTAAAAGGGAGGGAGGGAGGGCCAGGTAAAAGGGAGGGAGGGAGGGCCAGGTAAAAGGGAGGGAGGGAGGGCCAGGAAAAAGGGAGGGAGGAAGGGCCAGGAAAAAGGGAGGGAGGAAGGGCCAGGAAAAAGGGAGGGAGGGAGGGAGGGAGGGAGGGCCAGGAAAAAGGGAGGGAGGGAGGGAGGGCCAGGAAAAAGGGAGGGAGGGAGGGCCAGGAAAAAGGGAGGGAGGGAGGGAGGGAGGGCCAGGAAAAAGGGAGGGAGGGAGGGAGGGAGGGCCAGGAAAAAGGGAGGGAGGGAGGGAGGGCCAGGAAAAAGGGAGGGAGGGAGGGAGGGAGGGAGGTCCAAGTAAATGGGAGGGAGGGAGGGAGGGAGGGAGGAAGGGCCAAGTAAAAGGGAGGGAGGGAGGGAGGGAGGGAGGGAGGAAGGGCCAAGTAAAAGGGAGGGAGGGAGGGAGGGAGGGAGGGAGGGAGGGAGGAAGGGCCAAGTAAAAGGGAGGGAGGGAGGGAGGAAGGGCCAAGTAAATGGGAGGGAGGAAGGGCCAAGTAAATGGGAGGGAGGGAGGGCCAAGTAAATGGGAGGGAGGGAGGGCCAAGTAAATGGGAGGGAGGGAGGGACAAGTAAATGGGAGAGAGGGAGGGAGGGAGGGCAAAGTAAATGGGAGGGAGGGAGGGCCAAGTAAATGGGAGGGAGGGAGGGAGGGCCAAGTAAATGGGAGGGAGGGAGGGAGGGCCAAGTAAATGGGAGGAGGGAGGGAGGGCCAAGTAAATGGGAGGGAGGGAGGGCAAAGTAAATGGGAGGGAGGGAGGGCAAAGTAAATGGGAGGGAGGGAGGGAGGGCAATGTAAATGGGAGGGAGGGAGGGCAAAGTAAATGGGAGGGAGGGAGGGCAAAGTAAATGGGAGGGAGGGAGGGCAAAGTAAATGGGAGGGAGGGAGGGAGGGCAATGTAAATGGGAGGGAGGGAGGGCAAAGTAAATGGGAGGGAGGGAGGGCAAAGTAAATGGGAGGGAGGGAGGGCAAAGTAAATGGGAGGGAGGGAGGGCAAAGTAAATGGGAGGGAGGGAGGGCAAAGTAAATGGGAGGGAGGGAGGGCAAAGTAAATGGGAGGGTGGGAGGGCAAAGTAAATGGGAGGGAGGGAGGGAGGGAGGGCAAAGTAAATGGGAGGGAGGGAGGGCAAAGTAAATGGGAGGGAGGGAGGGAGGGCCAAGTAAATGGGAGGGAGGGAGGGAGGGAGGGCCAAGTAAATGGGAGGGAGGGAGGGAGGGAGGGAGGGAGGGCCAAGTAAATGGGAGGGAGGGAGGGAGGGAGGGCCAAGTAAATGGGAGGGAGGGAGGGAGGGAGGGCCAAGTAAATGGGAGGGAGGGAGGGAGGGAGAGGGGGAAGGCCAAGTAAATGGGAGGGAGGGAGGAAGGGCCAAGTAAAAGGGAGGGAGGGAGGGAGGAAGGACCAAGTAAAAGGGAGGGAGGAAGGGAGGGAGAGGGGGAAGGCTGAGTAAATGGGAGGGAGGGAGGGAGCGCCAAGTAAATGGGAGGGAGGGAGGGAGGGAGGGAGGGCCAAGTAAATAGGAGGGAGGTAGGGAGAGAGGGAGGGCCAAGTAAATGGGGGGGAGCGAGGGAGGGAGGGAGCGAGGGAGGGCCAAGTAAATGGGAGGGAGGGAGGGAGGGAGGGCCGTAAATGAGAGGGAGGGAGGGAGGGCCAAGTAAATGGGAGGGAGGGAGGGAGGGCCAAGTAAATGGGAGGGAGGGAGGGAGGGCCAAGTAAATGGGAGGGAGGGAGGGAGGGCCAAGTAAATGGGAGGGAGGGAGGGAGGGCCAAGTAAATGGGAGGGAGGGAGGGAGGGCCAAGTAAATGGGAGGGAGGGAGGTAGGGAGGGAGGGAGGGAGGGCCAAGTAAATGGGAGGGAGGGCCAAGTAAATGGGAGGGCGGGAGGGCCAAGTAAATGGGAGGGCGGGAGGGCCAAGTAAATGGGAGGCCGAAGTAAATAGGAGGGTAGGAGGGTGGGAGGGAGGGAGGGAGGGAGGGCCAAATAAAATGGAGGGAGGGAGGAAGGGCCAGTTAAAAGGGAGGGAGGGAGGGAGGGCCAGGTAAAAGGAAGGGAGGGAGGGAGGGCAAGGTCAAAGGGAGGGAGGGAGAGAGGGAGGGAGGGAGGAAGGGAGGGAAGGCCAAGTAAGTGGGAGGGAGGGTGGGAGGGAGGGTGGGAGGGCCAAGTAAATGGGAGGGAGGAAGGGAGGGAGGGAGGGAGGGTGAGAGGGCAAGGCAGAGAGGGCCAGGGAGAGAGGGAGGACGAGAGGGCCAGGGAGAGAGGGAGGACGAGAGGGCCAGGGAGAGAGGGAGGACGAGAGGGCCAGGGAGAGAGGGAGGACGAGAGGGCCAGGGAGAGAGGGAGGACGAGAGGGCCAGGGAGAGAGGGAGGACGAGAGGGCCAGGGAGAGAGGGAGGACGAGAGGGCCAGGGAGAGAGGGAGGACGAGAGGGCCAGGGAGAGAGGGAGGACGAGAGGGCCAGGGAGAGAGGGAGGACGAGAGGGCCAGGGAGAGAGGGAGGACGAGAGGGCCAGGGAGAGAGGGAGGACGAGAGGGCCAGGGAGAGAGGGAGGACGAGAGGGCCAGGGAGAGAGGGAGGACGAGAGGGCCAGGGAGAGAGGGAGGACGAGAGGGCCAGGGAGAGAGGGAGGACGAGAGGGCCAGGGAGAGAGGGAGGACGAGAGGGCCAGGGAGAGAGGGAGGACGAGAGGGCCAGGGAGAGAGGGAGGACGAGAGGGCCAGGGAGAGAGGGAGGACGAGAGGGCCAGGGAGAGAGGAGAGGACGAGAGGGCCAGGGAGAGAGGGAGGACGAGAGGGCCAGGGAGAGAGGGAGGACGAGAGGGCCAGGGAGAGAGGGAGGACGAGAGGGCCAGGGAGAGAGGGAGGACGAGAGGGCCAGGGAGAGAGGGAGGACGAGAGGGCCAGGGAGAGAGGGAGGACGAGAGGGCCAGGGAGAGAGGGAGGACGAGAGGGCCAGGGAGAGAGGGAGGACGAGAGGGCCAGGGAGAGAGGGAGGACGAGAGGGCCAGGGAGAGAGGGAGGACGAGAGGGCCAGGGAGAGAGGGAGGACGAGAGGGCCAGGGAGAGAGGGAGGACGAGAGGGCCAGGGAGAGAGGGAGGACGAGAGGGCCAGGGAGAGAGGGAGGACGAGAGGGCCAGGGAGAGAGGGAGGACGAGAGGGCCAGGGAGAGAGGGAGGACGAGAGGGCCAGGGAGAGAGGGAGGACGAGAGGGCCAGGGAGAGAGGGAGGACGAGAGGGCCAGGGAGAGAGGGAGGACGAGAGGGCCAGGGAGAGAGGGAGGACGAGAGGGCCAGGGAGAGAGGGAGGACGAGAGGGCCAGGGAGAGAGGGAGGACGAGAGGGCCAGGGAGAGAGGGAGGACGAGAGGGCCAGGGAGAGAGGGAGGACGAGAGGGCCAGGGAGAGAGGGAGGACGAGAGGGCCAGGGAGAGAGGGAGGACGAGAGGGCCAGGGAGAGAGGGAGGACGAGAGGGCCAGGGAGAGAGGGAGGACGAGAGGGCCAGGGAGAGAGGGAGGACGAGAGGGCCAGGGAGAGAGGGAGGACGAGAGGGCCAGGGAGAGAGGGAGGACGAGAGGGCCAGGGAGAGAGGGAGGACGAGAGGGCCAGGGAGAGAGGGAGGACGAGAGGGCCAGGGAGAGAGGGAGGACGAGAGGGCCAGGGAGAAGGGAGTGAGGGAGGGCCAAGTAAATGGGAGGGAGGGAGGGAGGGCCAAGTAAATGGGAGGGAGGGAGGGAGGGAGGGAGGGCCAAGTAAATGGGAGAGAGGGAGGTCCAAGTAAATGGGAGGGAGGGAGGAAGGGCCAAGTAAGAGGGAGGGAGGGAGGGAGGAAGGAAGGGAGGGAAGGTCAAGTAAAAGGGAGGGAGGGAGGACCAAGTAAATGGGAGGGAGGGAGGGAGGGCCAAGTAAATGGGAGGGAGGGCCAAGTAAAAGGAATGGAGGGAGGGCCGAGTAAAAGGGAGGGAGAGAGGGAGGGAGGGCCAGGAAAAAGGGAGGGAGGGAGGGAGGGAGGGCCAGGAAAAAGGGAGGGAGGGAGGGAGGGCCAGGAAAAAGGGAGGGAGGGAGGGAGGGCCAGGAAAAAGGGAGGGAGGGAGGGAGGGCCAGGAAAAAGGGAGGGAGGGAGGGAGGGCCAGGAAAAAGGGAGGGAGGGAGGGAGGGCCAGGAAAAAGGGAGGGAGGGAGAGAGGGCCAGGAAAAAGGGAGGGAGGGAGGGAGGGCCAGGAAAAAGGGAGGGAGGGAGGGAGGGCCAGGAAAAAGGGAGGGAGGGAGGGAGGGCCAGGAAAAAGGGAGGGAGGGAGGGAGGGCCAGGAAAAAGGGAGGGAGGGAGGGAGGGCCAGGAAAAAGGGAGGGAGGGAGGGAGGGCCAGGAAAAAGGGAGGGAGGGAGGGAGGGCCAGGAAAAAGGGAGGGAGGGAGGGAGGGCCAGGAAAAAGGGAGGGAGGGAGGGAGGGCCAGGAAAAAGGGAGGGAGGGAGGGAGGGCCAGGAAAAAGGGAGGGAGGGAAGGAGGGAGGGCCAGGAAAAAGGGAGGGAGGGAAGGAGGGAGGGCCAGGAAAAAGGGAGGGAGGGAGGGAGGGCCAGGAAAAAGGGAGGGAGGGAGGGAGGGAGGGCCAGGAAAAAGGGAGGAAGGGAGCGAGGGAGGGAGGGAGGGCCAGGAAAAAGGGAGGGAGGGAGGAAGGGCCAGGAAAAAGGGAGGGAGTGAGGGCCAGGAAAAAGGGAGGGAGTGAGGGCCAGGAAAAAGGGAGGGAGAGAGGGAGGGCCAGGAAAAAGGGAGGGAGTGAGGGCCAGGAAAAAGGGAGGGAGTGAGGGCCAGGAAAAAGGGAGGGAGGGAGGGCCAGGAAAAAGGGAGGGAGGGAGGGCCAGGAAAAAGGGAGGGAGGGAGGGCCAGGAAAAAGGGAGGGAGGGAGGGCCAGGAAAAAGGGAGGGAGGGAGGGAGGGCCAGGAAAAAGGGAGGGAGGGAGGGCCAGGAAAAAGGGAGGGAGGGAGGGCCAGGAAAAAGGGAGGGAGGGAGGGCCAGGAAAAAGGGAGGGAGGGAGGGCCAGGAAAAAGGGAGGGAGGGAGGGCCAGGAAAAAGGGAGGGAGGGAGGGCCAGGAAAAAGGGAGGGAGGGAGGGCCAGGAAAAAGGGAGGGAGGGAGGGAGGGAGGGAGGGCCAGGTAAAAGGGAGGGAGGGAGGGAGGGAGGGAGGGAGGGAGGGCCAGGTAAAAGGGAGGGAGGGAGGGAAGGAGGGCAGGGTAAAAGGGAGGGAGGGAGGGAGGGAGAGCCAGGTAAAAGGGAGGGAGGGAGAGCCAGGTAAAAGGGAGGGAGGGAGGGAGGGAGGGAGGGAGGGTGGGAGGGAATGAGGGAAGGAGGGCCAGGTAAAAGTGAGGGCCAGGTAAAAGGGAGGGAGGGAGGGAGGGAGGGAGAGCCAGGTAAAAGGGAGGGAGGGAGGGAGGGAGAGCCAGGTAAAAGGGAGGGAGGGAGAGCCAGGTAAAAGGGAGGGAGGGAGAGCCAGGTAAAAGGGAGGGAGGGAGGGAGAGCCAGGTAAAAGGGAGGGAGGGAGGGAGGGAGAGCCAGGTAAAAGGGAGGGAGGGAGGGAGGGCCAGGTAAAAGGGAGGGAGGGAGGGAGGGAAGGAGGGCCAGGTAAAAGGGAGGGAGGGAGGGAGGGAGGGAGGGAGGGAAGTAGGGAGGGCCAGGTAAAAGGGAGGGAGGGAGGGAAGGAAGGAGGGCCAGGTAAAAGGGAGAGAGGGAGGGAGGGAACGAGGGCCAGGTAAAAGGGAGGGGATGCAGGGAAGGGATGGAGGGAAGGGAGTAAGGGAGGAAGGAAGGAAGGGAGTGAGGAAGGAAGGAAGGGAGGAAGGAAGGAAGGGAGGAAGGAAGGAAGGAATGGAGGGCCAGATTGGGGGAGGTTGAGTGAGGGGGGGGGGTCGAGCGAGGGGAGGGGGTCGCGCGAGGGGGGGTCGAGCGAGGGGGGGGGGTCGAGCGAGGGGGGGGGGGTCGAGCGAGGGGGGGGGGGGTCGAGCGAGGGGGGGGGGTCGAGCGAGGGGGGGGGGGTCGAGCGAGGGGGGGGGGTCGAGCGGTAGGGAGTGGTAGGGAAGGCCAGGTAAAACGAAGGGGGGAAGGAAGAAGGGCCAGGTAAAAGGGAGGGGGGGAGTGAGTGAGGGAAGGCCATGTAAAACGGAGGGAGGGATGGAGGGGGGGCTGCTGAGAGAGAGGCCAATGGAGGGAGAGATAGGCGCCGAGGGAGGGAGAGAGAGAGAGGCCGAGGGAGGGAGTGGGAGAGAGGCCGAGGGAGGGAGTGGGAGAGAGGCCGAGGGAGGGAGTGGGAGAGAGGCCGAGGGAGGGAGTGGGAGAGAGGCCGAGGGAGGGAGTGGGAGAGAGGCCGAGGGAGGGAGTGGGAGAGAGGCCGAGGGAGGGAGAGAGAGAGAGAGAGAGAGAGAGAGAGAGAGCGAGAGAGAGAGGCCGAGGGAGGGAGGGAGAGCGAGAGAGAGAGGCCGAGGGAGGGAGGGAGAGCGAGAGAGAGAGGCCGAGGGAGGGAGGGAGAGCGAGAGAGAGAGGCCGAGGGAGGGAGGGAGAGCGAGAGAGAGAGGCCGAGGGAGGGAGGGAGAGCGAGAGAGAGAGGCCGAGGGAGGGAGGGAGAGCGAGAGAGAGAGGCCGAGGGAGGGAGGGAGAGCGAGAGAGAGAGGCCGAGGGAGGGAGGGAGAGCGAGAGAGAGAGGCCGAGGGAGGGAGGGAGAGCGAGAGAGAGAGGCCGAGGGAGGGAGGGAGAGCGAGAGAGAGAGGCCGAGGGAGGGAGGGAGAGCGAGAGAGAGAGGCCGAGGGAGGGAGGGAGAGCGAGAGAGAGAGGCCGAGGGAGGGAGGGAGAGCGCGAGAGAGAGAGGCCGAGGGAGGGAGGGAGAGCGAGAGAGAGAGGCCGAGGGAGGGAGGGAGCGCGAGAGAGAGAGGCCGAGGGAGGGAGGGAGCGCGAGAGAGAGAGGCCGAGGGAGGGAGGGAGAGCGAGAGAGAGAGGCCGAGGGAGGGAGGGAGCGCGAGAGAGAGAGGCCGAGGGAGGGAGGGAGAGCGAGAGAGAGAGGCCGAGGGAGGGAGGGAGAGCGAGAGAGAGAGGCGAGGGAGGGAGGGAGAGCGAGAGAGAGAGGCCGAGGGAGGGAGGGAGAGCGAGAGAGAGAGGCCGAGGGAGGGAGGGAGAGCGAGAGAGAGAGGCCGAGGGAGGGAGGGAGAGCGAGAGAGAGAGGCCGAGGGAGGGAGGGAGAGCGAGAGAGAGAGGCCGAGGGAGGGAGGGAGAGCGAGAGAGAGAGGCGAGGGAGGGAGGGAGAGCGAGAGAGAGAGGCCGAGGGAGGGAGGGAGAGCGAGAGAGAGAGGCCGAGGGAGGGAGGGAGAGCGAGAGAGAGAGGCCGAGGGAGGGAGGGAGAGCGAGAGAGAGAGAGGCCGAGGGAGGGAGGGAGAGCGAGAGAGAGAGGCCGAGGGAGGGAGGGAGAGCGAGAGAGAGAGGCCGAGGGAGGGAGGGAGAGCGAGAGAGAGAGGCCGAGGGAGGGAGGGAGAGCGAGAGAGAGAGGCCGAGGGAGGGAGGGAGAGCGAGAGAGAGAGGCCGAGGGAGGGAGGGAGAGCGAGAGAGAGAGGCCGAGGGAGGGAGGGAGAGCGAGAGAGAGAGGCCGAGGGAGGGAGGGAGAGCGAGAGAGAGAGGCCGAGGGAGGGAGGGAGAGCGAGAGAGAGAGGCCGAGGGAGGGAGGGAGAGCGAGAGAGAGAGGCCGAGGGAGGGAGGGAGAGCGAGAGAGAGAGGCCGAGGGAGGGAGGGAGAGCGAGAGAGAGAGGCCGAGGGAGGGAGGGGAGAGCGAGAGAGAGAGGCCGAGGGAGGGAGGGAGAGCGAGAGAGAGAGGCCGAGGGAGGGAGGGAGAGCGAGAGAGAGAGGCCGAGGGAGGGAGGGAGAGCGAGAGAGAGAGGCCGAGGGAGGGAGGGAGAGCGAGAGAGAGAGGCCGAGGGAGGGAGGGAGAGCGAGAGAGAGAGGCCGAGGGAGGGAGGGAGAGCGAGAGAGAGAGGCCGAGGGAGGGAGGGAGAGCGAGAGAGAGAGGCCGAGGGAGGGAGGGAGAGCGAGAGAGAGAGGCCGAGGGAGGGAGGGAGAGCGAGAGAGAGAGGCCGAGGGAGGGAGGGAGAGCGAGAGAGAGAGGCCGAGGGAGGGAGGGAGAGCGAGAGAGAGAGGCCGAGGGAGGGAGGGAGAGCGAGAGAGAGAGGCCGAGGGAGGGAGGGAGAGCGAGAGAGAGAGGCCGAGGGAGGGAGGAGGAGAGCGAGAGAGAGAGGCCGAGGGAGGGAGGGAGAGCGAGAGAGAGAGGCCGAGGGAGGGAGGGAGAGCGAGAGAGAGAGGCCGAGGGAGGGAGGGAGAGCGAGAGAGAGAGGCCGAGGGAGGGAGGGAGAGCGAGAGAGAGAGGCCGAGGGAGGGAGGGAGAGCGAGAGAGAGAGGCCGAGGGAGGGAGGGAGAGCGAGAGAGAGAGGCCGAGGGAGGGAGGGAGAGCGAGAGAGAGAGGCCGAGGGAGGGAGGGAGAGCGAGAGAGAGAGGCCGAGGGAGGGAGAGCGAGAGAGAGAGGCCGAGGGAGGGAGAGCGAGAGAGAGAGGCCGAGGGAGGGAGAGCGAGAGAGAGAGGCCGAGGGAGGGAGAGCGAGAGAGAGAGGCCGAGGGAGGGAGAGCGAGAGAGAGAGGCCGAGGGAGGGAGAGCGAGAGAGAGAGGCCGAGGGAGGGAGAGCGAGAGAGAGAGGCCGAGGGAGGGAGAGCGAGAGAGAGAGGCCGAGGGAGGGAGAGCGAGAGAGAGAGGCCGAGGGAGGGAGAGCGAGAGAGAGAGGCCGAGGGAGGGAGAGCGAGAGAGAGAGGCCGAGGGAGGGAGAGCGAGAGAGAGAGGCCGAGGGAGGGAGAGCGAGAGAGAGAGGCCGAGGGAGGGAGAGCGAGAGAGAGAGGCCGAGGGAGGGAGAGCGAGAGAGAGAGGCCGAGGGAGGGAGAGCGAGAGAGAGAGGCCGAGGGAGGGAGAGCGAGAGAGAGAGGCCGAGGGAGGGAGAGCGAGAGAGAGAGGCCGAGGGAGGGAGAGCGAGAGAGAGAGGCCGAGGGAGGGAGAGCGAGAGAGAGAGGCCGAGGGAGGGAGAGCGAGAGAGAGAGGCCGAGGGAGGGAGAGCGAGAGAGAGAGGCCGAGGGAGGGAGAGCGAGAGAGAGAGGCCGAGGGAGGGAGAGCGAGAGAGAGAGGCCGAGGGAGGGAGAGCGAGAGAGAGAGGCCGAGGGAGGGAGAGCGAGAGAGAGAGGCCGAGGGAGGGAGAGCGAGAGAGAGAGGCCGAGGGAGGGAGAGCGAGAAAGAGAGGCAGAGGGAGGGAGAGCGAGAAAGAGAGGCCGAGGGAGGGAGAGCGAGAAAGAGAGGCCGAGGGAGGGAGAGCGAGAAAGAGAGGCCGAGGGAGGGGGAGCGAGAGAGGCCGAGGGAGGGAGAGCGAGAAAGAGAGGCCGAGGGAGGGAGAGCGAGAAAGAGAGGCCGAGGGAGGGAGAGCGAGAACGAGAGGCCGAGGGAGGGAGAGCGAGAACGAGAGGCCGAGGGAGGGAGAGCGAGAACGAGAGGCCGAGGGAGGGAGAGCGAGAAAGAGAGGCCGAGGGAGGGAGAGCGAGAAAGAGAGGCCGAGGGAGGGAGAGCGAGAAAGAGAGGCCGAGGGAGGGAGAGCGAGAAAGAGAGGCCGAGGGAGGGGGAGCGAGAAAGAGAGGCCGAGGGAGGGGGAGCGAGAAAGAGAGGCCGAGGGAGGGGGAGCGAGAAAGAGAGGCCGAGGGAGGGGGAGCGAGAGAGGCCGAGGGAGGGAGAGCGAGAAAGAGAGGCCGAGGGAGGGAGAGCGAGAAAGAGAGGCCGAGGGAGGGAGAGCGAGAGTGAGAGGCCGAGGGAGGGAGAGCGAGAAAGAGAGGCCGAGGGAGGGAGAGCGAGAAAGAGAGGCCGAGGGAGGGAGAGCGAGAAAGAGAGGCCGAGGGAGGGAGAGCGAGAAAGAGAGGCCGAGGGAGGGAGAGCGAGATAGAGAGGCCGAGGGAGGGAGAGCGAGAAAGAGAGGCCGAGGGAGGGAGAGCGAGAAAGAGAGGCCGAGGGAGGGAGAGCGAGAAAGAGAGGCCGAGGGAGGGAGAGCGAGAAAGAGAGGCCGAGGGAGGGAGAGCGAGAAAGAGAGGCCGAGGGAGGGAGAGCGAAAAAGAGAGGCCGAGGGAGGGAGAGCGAAAAAGAGAGGCCGAGGGAGGGAGAGCGAGAAAGAGAGGCCGAGGGAGGGAGAGCGAGAAAGAGAGGCCGAGGGAGGGAGAGCGAGAAAGAGAGGCCGAGGGAGGGAGAGCGAAAAAGAGAGGCCGAGGGAGGGAGAGCGAAAAAGAGAGGCCGAGGGAGGGAGAGCGAGAAAGAGAGGCCGAGGGAGGGAGAGCGAGAAAGAGAGGCCGAGGGAGGGAGAGCGAGAAAGAGAGGCCGAGGGATGGAGAGCGAGAGAGGCCGAGGGAGGGAGAGCGAGAAAGAGAGGCCGAGGGAGGGAGAGCGAGAAAGAGAGGCCGAGGGAGGGGGAGCGAGAAAGAGAGCCCGAGGGAGGGGGAGCGAGAGAGGCCGAGGGAGGGGGAGCGAGAGAGGCCGAGGGAGGGAGAGCGAGAAAGAGAGGCCGAGGGAGGGAGAGCGAGAAAGAGAGGCCGAGGGAGGGAGAGCGAGAAAGAGAGGCGAGGGAGGGAGAGCGAGAAAGAGAGGCCGAGGGAGGGGAGAGCGAGAAAGAGAGGCCGAGGGAGGGAGAGCGAGAAAGAGAGGCCGAGGGAGGGGGAGCGAGAAAGAGAGGCCGAGGGAGGGGGAGCGAGAAAGAGAGGCCGAGGGAGGGGGAGCGAGAAAGAGAGGCCGAGGGAGGGGGAGCGAGAGAGGCCGAGGGAGGGGGAGCGAGAGAGGCCGAGGGAGGGGGAGCGAGAGAGGCCGAGGGAGGGGGAGCGAGAGAGGCCGAGGGAGGGGGAGCGAGAGAGGCCGAGGGAGGGGGAGCGAGAGAGGCCGAGGGAGGGGGAGCGAGAGAGGCCGAGGGAGGGGGAGCGAGAGAGGCCGAGGGAGGGGGAGCGAGAGAGGCCGAGGGAGGGGGAGCGAGAGAGGCCGAGGGAGGGGGAGCGAGAGAGGCCGAGGGAGGGAGAGAGAGAGAGAGACCGAGGGAGGGAGAGAGAGAGGCCGAGGGAGGGAGGGAGAGAGAGAGAGAGAGAGGCCGAGGGAGGGAGAGAGAGAGAGGCCGAGGGAGGGAGAGAGAGAGAGGCCGAGGGAGGGAGAGAGAGAGAGAGAGAGGCTGAGGGAGGGAGAGAGGCCGAGGGAGGGAGAGAGGCCGAGGGAGGGAGAGAGAGAGAGGCCGAGGGAGGGAGAGAGAGAGAGGCCGAGGGAGGGAGAGAGAGAGAGGCCGAGGGAGGGAGAGAGAGAGAGGCCGAGGGAGGGAGAGAGAGAGAGGCCGAGGGAGGGAGAGAGAGAGAGAGAGGCCGAGGGAGGGAGAGAGAGAGAGAGAGGCCGAGGGAGGGAGAGAGAGAGAGGCCGAGGGAGGGAGAGAGAGAGAGACCGAGGGAGGGAGAGAGAGAGAGACCGAGGGAGGGAGAGAGAGAGAGACCGAGGGAGGGAGAGAGAGAGAGACCGAGGGAGGGAGAGAGAGAGAGACCGAGGGAGGGAGAGAGAGAGAGACCGAGGGAGGGAGAGAGAGAGAGACCGAGGGAGGGGGAGAGAGAGAGAGAGAGAGAGAGAGACCGAGGGAGGGAGAGAGAGAGAGAGAGAGAGAGAGACCGAGGAAGGGACAGCGAGAGAGAGAGAGAGAGAGCGCGAGGCCAAGGGGGAGAGAGGGAGCGGGAGGGAGTAAGAGGCCGAGGGGGAGAGGGGGAGCGGCAAGGAGCGAGAGGCCAAGGGGGAGAGAGGGAGCAGGAGGGAGCGAGAGGCCGAGGGGGAGCGGGTGGGAGCGAGGGAGCGGGAGGCCGAGGGGGAGAGGGGGAGCGGGAGGAAGCGAGAGGCCGAGGTGGAGAGGGGGAGCGAGAGGCCAAGGGGGAGATGTGGAGAGGGGGAGCGGAGCGAGAGGCGGAGGGGGAGAGGGGGAGCGGAGCGAGAGGCCGAGGGGGAGAGAGTGGCAGATGGGCAGAGGGGTAGAGAGAGAGAGAGAAAAAGAGATAGAGTGGCAGGCAGAGGGGACAGAAGGGAAGAGAAAACAAGAGAGGTGGCAAAGGAGCCTAGAGAGGGAGGGATCATTGGGGAAAGAGAAAAGTGAGTTAATATCAGTGGGATATTAAAGTGCAAAGAGAGAAAAAAAATCGGTACAAATATCAAAGCAGGTTTTTTGAGAAGCTGGGCAGTTGTAAAAAAACGAGGGTTATTCTCTCAATTATGCAATTAATAAAAGGTAGTGAATATATCTAAGTACAGCAGTGTCATATTTTGGGTGCAGTCCCTTCATCAGGTCACAGTAAAAACAAAGAGTCTCCAACCAGGATGCTGGTCTTCTTTTGGAGGCTGATGCATTATCTTGATGTTACAATATTTCTTCTTTGAATTTCACCACCTTATTTAGCTATCTTCACTGCTCTTGCTCTTTTGTCAATTGCCTCACCAAGATTCTCCAGTAGCTTCCACCCCTTTCCAGCCAACGAATAATTTTGGCCATTACACTAGTTAAAATGTAATTTCCTCATTTCCTTTGTGCTGTCCTGTAAAAGCTTTAATTACCTTTCTGTCCTAAGCATCTGCACCCAAAACCATAGCCAATATTTTTTCTTCCGCCGTGTCTTTCAAATAAGGAATTTGTGCTCATTTACTGTTGTACTTTGAATCAAAGACTTGGGGTTTAAAAGAGCTGTTTTGATATTCTGATCATTCATTCTTATTCCATTGAATGGATTTTTTTGTATAAGTTTCTTTCTCCATCAATGCCCTCTACCTTAACATCCTTTCTCAGGAGGCTGGAACCCCACCTCCCATCAGACACACAGATTCAACATAGCAGTTGGTTTCAACTGGAATACTTGTGGAAGTGCTATAAAAAGCCTCAGAGTGAGATAGGAAAAAGCCAGCTTTGGTCTGCTGATTCAGCAATCCCTCCTATAAGTGCACGTGTGAACCTGCTAACTGGCAAGAGCAACACAGAACTACACTGTAGTGGCTTCTGTAGTCATGCTCTGCCAACACTCACACTTGATGAATGGCTACTTTGGGAATATACTGGAGGATGACTACCAGCATGCAAGGAATTCATTCTTCTTCTCTTGTGAACACATTAAGTGGAGGGAGGTGGGGGAAAGGGACTGCTTTTCAACAGTGACGGACGTATTCATCACCTCCAATTTTTTGTTCCCAGAGGATCCAGCTATGACAAGCAGTACAAGCTCCCTCTGGCATTAGAAGATGCAACTTTAACTCGGGTTCTTTTATTGGCTGAAAATACAACACGTATTATTGCTGCCACACCCCTGTACAAATTGGAAGCATATATACACTCACAGCACATGTCTGTCTAACCATCGTTTTCAGTACACTTCTCATACACATACACTTCAACATTGTTCCCACATTATATTCTTAGCATTTTCATTTGTTTCGATTTACTGAGAATTTGCAAAATGTTGAGAGACTATTGCACCAACTTCCTTGAACTCTTATGAATAACTCACATCTTCAAATCCTCTTTTCAGAAAGATTCAAATTCATTTATGCTTGAACTTCATACATTGTACCCCAACCAATTACAACACTTCTTTCCCCCAAAGTATCTTTAGTTACCTGTCATTAAATATCTCTTCAAGTGGCCTTTTGCTAGAAAAACCCCCAACCTCCCTGACAAAGTCATTACTGTATATTAAACCAAAGTAATTTTTTCAAAATTTGTGTTTTTATAAAACTTGGACATAAGAGCTGTCCCATTAATTCACCATGTGGACTGCAGCGGTTCAAGGCAGTGGTTCACCACCACCTTCCTGAGGGCAATTAGGGATGGGCAATAAAAATGCTGGCCTAGCCAGCAATGCCCACGCCTTAATAAGGAATAAAAAAATACTTTCCATGCTGAACTGCTCTTTCTTCCTCAGTGTTTATGATCCTGAAGTAGAACTAGTGGAGGCGGTGGCATAGTGGCATTGTCACTGGCCTAGTATTCCAGAGACCCAGCTTAATCCTCAGGGACCCAGGTTTGAATCCCACCATGGCAGATGGTGAAATTTGAATTCAATAAAAACCTAGAATTACGAGTCTGATGGTGACCACGAAACCATTGTTGTAAAAACCTATCTGGTTCACTAATGCCCTTTAGGGAAGGAAATTTGGCCTACATGTGATTCCAGACCTACAGCAATGTGGTTGCCCTTTGAACAATGGCTGGCAATTAGGGATGGGCAATAAATGCTGGCCTAGCCACAGCCCATGAACAAATAAAAAAAGAAAAATCAGTTAATCGGACATTATGGAACTAACCACCAGGATAAACCAGTCAACAGTGACACCTGAAGTTGTACACCCCAACGTCACAGGTAAACACAGCCCTTTGATAGAGCATCATCTGTTGCAGCAATGGTGTTGATAAATGAAAACTAGAGAAGTGAAGCACATTCTTTCCTATGATAAACGTTTTACTCCATATCCAGATCAATCACAAACAAAACGACTAAAACTAGTTTTCTTGCAAATGGTTCACGCTTTCCACAAAATTGTGCCAACAACATAAAACCAGAATTTAAACAAACGAAATAAGGTTATTACCAAGATGTCCAAGTTATTTCAGTGCTTCTCTCTTTATAAGTGACACTTGATACTACTTGCTCATGTATGCAAATAACCTCATGAAGATGGTACTTTACACGTCAAAGTAGCAACTGATAACTACTTCAATTAAAACTCAATTTAGCAGAACATTTGGTACTCACATGTGTCGAGAACATTTATTTCTGTCTGCCATTGAGTAACCATTACAACAAGTACAGCTACTGCATTAAGTAGTGTAACCTAATCCAGGACCAAACATTGTTTTCTATTATTGTCATGCCGACCCAAAACCATTTTAACTGGCATGCTATAAACCTTAAAAGTCAAGGAGAGAGGAGATACCACACATGTCCCCATGAAGGTCACTGGCCAAATTTGGTCAACAGAAGTGTATCATCTTTGCAGACATCAGTCTTGCCCTCGTCAAAAAGCTGCAATTGTCACCTTACTTTTATCAAGACAGACTGGACTAAAATACCACACACCATTCCAGTCATGGTTACTGTGTAAGGGTACAGATTAGTTTGTGCTCAGCTCACAGTACTCGATTTCGTAATAAATCTATATGCCTATAAGAAATAATGCAATCACCCCGGTAGCAGAATACTTGACAGAGATATAATTTAGCTTGATAAAATAAAATACTCACAAATGATATACAAGCTGCCAAGAGTAGAATTCTGACCAATAAATCTTCAAATTGTTCTATCACAAGTTCCCATAAAGATTTGCCTGAAACAAGGAGGCTCAATCAGTTCAACATTTAAAAAAAAATGACCACAACTCAATATCTTGGAAAAATTATGTAGTCCTGAAAGTGTATGATCTACTATACCTTCTTCTGCTGGCAGTTCTGTTAATGAGTGACGCCACCATGGAATATGCGAGAAAGAGAAAACTGCGTTAAAGCATGCAAATACACTGGACTTCAAAGACAAGGGCACAAAGTCACGCTCGAAATAAAAAGGAACCATTCAGACCACGAGTGATCATAGTGCCGTGAAGAGAGTTATACACCAGAAGGAAGTGTAGCTTATAAAAAAAATAAAATTGATGCTCACCCAACTGACTGCGTTACTACTACTCCTCACTTCGGAGATTACATCTTGGAATACAATATTTCCGCTGCAAATCAGCAGGATAAGCTAAACTGACGATTCGAACCGGTAAGGTTTGGGTTTCTGACACGAAAAGGCTATGCGATTTCCGTTTTATTTTTGAAAGCATAACAAGAACTATATATATTTTTCAAATTCAGGGATATGCTGCATCGTCCCGCTCCCCCACCCCCACCACCATCCATCCATCCATCCACCCCCATATTTCACAACACTTCCATACAATTTAAAATTCAGAGATCGTGGTGAGTCAGCCATGTTCGGTCTGCCTCACGTAGAGAGATGCCGGCTTCACACATTACAATAAGGCCTAATGTAACACATACACACATACAAAGGGGCAAAAGAACTTAAAGCAAAAAAAAAACCGCGCGACACATGGAAAGAGCAGCAGGAGAAAGCAGCCCAGCACGTACCATTCGGTCCCCATCTCTCCTTGTGTTTCTTGACTTGCTCCAAACTAAGACCCGTTGTCTCATTGGCGTTAAAATAGGCGAGAACTTCATCCACGGTCTTGATGTGCGCGTTCTCCATGGTTTCACTCCAGGTTTCCTTCCTTCAGTGTTGCGGTTTCTTGTCCGCGGAGGGAGGGAGGGAGGGAGGGTTCCTTCCTCACCAGAAACAAGCTGACACAGGAGAGGAGAAAGACAAGCGGGAAGGTTCGGGTCAACCACTTCTACCGGGGTTTTCTACCTTTTCTTTCAAAAAAAAACTAAATTATAAATGATTTTTTTTTAAAAAACACTCCCAATCTCTGGCTTTTTTTTTCCCTTCCCCCTCTCTGTGAATATAATTCAAACAGAAATCAATGTCCTTGGTTCTTTTTTTTTGGACATATATATATAAATATGTGTGTGTGTATTTTTCCCTCTCCTCCTCTCCCTCCCCTACTGTGTGAAAGGTTGGATGTACGGGAAGGAGAACCGCAGAGACTGCGACACGGGAACCGAGTTTGTTGGTGGCTCTGATGAAGCCGGCACCAAGGCGCTGCGCCTTCGCTCAGCTGAATGAATGTGAGCGAGCAGCCCAGCGGCGGCAGCACGTTTATAGCAACTTGAGTGGCAGGGGCCTTTCTCACGGCGAGATCTGGAGTGGCCCGCATGTGGAGGGAGCTCATTGGACCAGCTTCACAGCCGTCAGGACCCCGCAGAGCCCTGACGTACTCCGGCGGCTCCTCCTCATGTTCCAGAGTTCCCAGGAAAAGGAAGGAGGGAGAGGGGGTGGAAAACGGGAACAAGAGTTGCATCCATCCTGAGAAAGCAAGTGACGTTCACCAACCACAACTAGTGAAATGTGACAGGATCATTTATCTCAGGGGCTGGCTCATACTTAGGATGAAACAGTCTGCAGATAAAAACTTTTTAAAAAAATAAATAAATAAATATGTGTGCATATATATATATATATATATATAAAATGTTAAGAGTGAAGTAACTTTTTTATTTCTTTTTCAGAGGCTCTTAACTGGCTCCTACTTTGTACAACAGGTGTCTGGATAAATCCCAGCACACCAAAAAAAAGAGAAAGACCCCGCTCCATTGTAACCGGAAATATCACACTTTCCAAATGTCAGAACTGGAATGATTTCTCACTTCCTGATTAATGCAATGATTTTGCTCTTTTCAGGCGTATTTCAGGGAGTCCTACTGGTTTTATACCGCGCTGAACAGAAACCAGGGGCACCAGCTCAGCGTCTTTTAACTGCACTGACTTAAAAAGAATACACAACTATATTTTGTTCTCATCAATTGTTTGCCCCGCCGCCCCATTTCTGAGGATAATTCTTCCACGAGGGAATCCTCCTGGCATCTTGGCCAACATTACTCTTTCACCCGCGCGGCCATTTTTTTGTCATTCATTCATTTGCAGTTTGTGTGATATTTTTCTACATCGTAGGGAGTGGGCTTCAAAAGTAATTGGTTGTAACATGCTTTCGGACATCCAGGGAGTGGTAAGCTATTGAATAGAATTTTTTTTTCCTTTTAACTGACTTTACTGGGGTACTAAGTGTCAAGCTGTGGCTCAGTGCTATCACTCACACTTCTGATAACTCACAAGGTTCGGAGTTCATCGCATCCGTGAGACTTGAGCACTAGAACCCAAGGCTGACACTCCAGGGCAATACTGGGTAACTGTGTTGCCAAAGATGCTGTCACTTGGATGAGATATTACACCGAGCCTTAGCTGCTGTCGCAGGGAAGACCCCATGACACTATTTTGAAGAGGAGCAGGGGAGTTAGCCCTGGTATCATGGCCAATAATTATCCTTTAGTTACAGCACTAAAGACAAAATTATTGCAGTTTTGGGGAGGTTTGTGCGCTCAAATTGGCAGCCGTGTTTCCTCCATTACAACTGTGAATACAATTCAAAACCATTTCATTGACTGTAATGCATTTTTGGAACCTAAATTGTGAAAGGCGCTATATAAATGCAAGTCTTTCTTTACTGTTCCACAGGTACCAGTACTGATGTTGAACCTCACCCAAGTGCTCATGTGAGCCTTGACAATGAGTCCTACCAGGTCATGCATCCACATGGGCAATATCAAAGGCGAATCCTGTACTCCCCCAAAATCCCCATGCTAACAGCGGTCACTATATTCCATTTAGCAATAGGAACTCTGCCTGATTTAGCCCGTCATTAACCCACGCGTGCTGTGACCAACTGCACTTAGCTAACTCTGTACATGACTGAGGAGAAACCTCGAACCTAACTGCTGCGTATGGGACAGCTACATGGAAAATAGGAGCAGGAGTAGGTAATTTGGCCCTCTGAGCCTACTGCGCCATTCAATATGATCATGGCTTATCTGTAATCTCAATGCCGTGCTCCCACACTTTCCCTGTACCCCTTGACACCTTTAGAGTCCAGAACTCTATCTATTTCCTTCTTAAGTACATTCAGCAACTTGGCCTCCACAGCCTTCTGTAGAGAATTCCATAGGTTCACTGCCCTCTGAGTGAAGAAGTTTCTTCTTACAACAACTCACATTTATATAGCACCTTTAACTAGTAAAATATCCCCAGATACTCCGATGAATCAAATGCTTTGAGAGGTTTCAGTTCGTTAAAGACACTATATGTGCAAGTCATTGTTCACTGGAGCATTATCAAATATAATTTGACGCAGAGCCACATCAGATATTAGGGTATGTGACCAAAAGCTTTATCAAAGAGGTAGATCTTAAGGTGCATCTTGACACAGCAGAGAGAGAGGTTGAAGAGGTTTAGGCAGGAAAATCCAGAGTTTAAGGCCTAGGCAGCGAAAGGCATATCCATCAATGGTGGTCCATTGAAAATCAGGGATGTGCAACAGGCCAGAATTGGTGGTGCATAGATCCCACAGGGCTGTAGGGCTGAAAGAGGTAACAGAGTAAGAGATGGGCTAGCCCGTTGAGGATTAGTGGATTGGGAACCAATATAGAACTGCAAAATACTGCAGTTGTTGGAAATCTGAAAGAAAGTGCAGAGAGTGCTCAGCAGATTTGTCAAAACGTGCAAAGAGAGAAAGGGGAGTTCATATTTCAGGTCGATGTCACTTCCTCAAAAACTTCGATGAGATTAGTCAGGTAGAATCTTCCCTTCCTAAATGAACGCTAACTATTATTTACTAGGTTATTAATTTGAAGGTAATCTGATAATCAGTTCAATTAATGTGATTCAGTATTGAATGAATTAAGAGCAATGAATTTGCAGTTGCCCTTGTTTCCCTTGTCAGCCTGTTTGAAAATGGACGCCAATGTAACATAGAGGTATGTTGCAAAAGTGAAAGATAATTAGGTAATCATTCTAGATGCATCAATAGTCTCCTCCCTGAATAACATTACTATGTTACTTGTGGTAAAGATTCCGGAATGAGAAACAATAGAATTGAAATTTATTTTTCATTCCCCTCATAAAATATACACCTATTTACAACTTTGTTACTTAATTGTCACCAGGTCCCCTCCTTCCTGTCCCACCCCACCTCTACCAGCTTATATTTCATCTCATTTCTATATTTCTTAGTTCTGATGAGGGGTTATACGGACTCGAAACGTCAACTGTATCCCTCTCCGCAGATGCTGTCAGACCTGCTGAGTTTTTCCAGGTATTTTTGTTTTTGTTCTAGAGTTCCAGCATCCGCAGTATTTTGCTTTTATCTTGAAGTTAGCTAGTTCATTGTTCTTTTTTGTGTATTATATGGTAGGTAGTCATCTACTTCCAGTGGCACCTTCACTATAATCCATGCAATTTTTCATCACATTACCTTAATAAAAATGTTACCACAACATGATAGAGTGTAACTCTTTCAAGTACAAACACGTTTCCATCTGTATTCAGATGAGGTTACATTGTTTCATAGTTTGCCATTGTGAGATTTGAACTCTTGATAATCTTTTAAATGAGAACCAAATCAACAAAATTGGGATAAATCAGGCACAGCCCCTAATTCAGGTCAGCTGTAAAACCAAGGACAAAAATTTAAAGGAACCTTACAAACTTTAAATCAAAATGTGATTAAAGGGGTCAACAAAACACCCCAGTCCCCGCGGTCCCACCGAGCACGGAAGGCCTCGAGAGTGCCAGCAGACACCGCGTGCTCCCTCTCCAGGAACATCCGGCAGCGAACGTAGCCGCGGAAGAGGGACAAACAATCGGGCGGGACTCCCCCGTCGATCGCCCACTGCCTGGACCTGTTAATGGCCAACTTGGCCAGGCCCAGGAGCAGGTTCACGAGGAGGTCCTCCTCCTTCCCGACCCCCTTCCGCACCGGGTGCCCATAGATCAGGAGCGTGGGGCTGAAGTGCAAACAAAACATCAATAAAAGGTTTTTCAAATAACTAAAAAGGGAGTGCAGCCTACAACACCCTATGTATACATGGTCCACGGACTCCACAAGACCGCAAAAAGGGCATGTGTCCTGAGAGTCCGTGAACCTATGCATCCCCTTATTATAGGGGACTGCTGCACCCTCCAACCCAGGTCCCCGATAGAAAGGGGGAGGACACCTCCGTAGAGGGCCTCCCATCGGGGGCCTCCGCCGCCGGACGGCAACAAGGCACGCCAGGGCGTGTCCGGTCGACGGACAAGGGCGAGAAAATGGAAGGTGTGCAGCAGCAGTCCGTACAAAAAGCCCCTCTTTGCCATGCCAAAAGGCACGGAGGGCATGTCCCCGAGGCGGCTCATATTGCGGGGCACCAGCACCCGAGGGAGGGTTCGGGGCTTGGGGCCAATGTGGAATTCTGTCCGAACAGGGAAACGTTCAGACGGAAGACCACCACGCACCTGGGCCACCTCAAGGCCCAAAATAACGTCGGGTCCGAGCACGACCGTTCTCAGGTCTTGGATGGCATCGGCTGCGACCTGGACACTCACAGATGTGCGTCGCGCCAACTCCTGCAGGAGCATCCAGCCCAGTCCTCCGCCACCCAGCGCGTCCCCGATCCTGGTCACCCCTGCGGTCACAGCCCTCCTCTCCGCCAACCACTGAAAAGGACGGAGGGGTGGATTCCTGAGCAGCGGCTCTCTGACGATAGCCGCTACTCCTGACGGGGGAGAGCTGCGTCGCGAGGCGACCACTTTCCAGACTTTGATCAGGTCCTGGTAAAAGACGGGCAACGCCTGCAAGGAGCCACCGAGGCCCAGCTGTTCTATAAACAGGAGCTGCACGTCATAATTCAGGCCGTGCACCTGACGGAAGAAATACGTCGTCAGGGCACACCATCTAGGAGGAGGCTCGATGTAGAGGTATCGCTGCAGGGTCTGAAGGCGGAAAGTCGCCACCTGTGTGCGTAGGCACACTAGCGCCTGACCACCCTCCCTAAGCGGGAGACTCAGAACCTCGGCAGCGACCCAGTGCAATCTTTTGTCCCAGAAGAAGTCGACTAACAATCTCTGGATTCTTGTGACAAAGTCCGGGGGAGGGGTCAAAGTGACCAGCCGATACCACAACATGGCGGCGATCAGCTGGTTTATGACCAGAACTCGACCTCGGTAAGATAGCACTCGGAGCAGTCCTGTCCAGCGCCGCAGGCGAGCGGTGACTTTCGTCTCCAGTTCCTGCCAGTTTGCCGGCCAGGATTCCTCAGCGGGGCAGAGATGGACCCCCAGGTAGAGGAGGCTGGTCCTGCTCCAGGTGAAAGGCCTGAGCTCCTCGGGTAGGGGATCCATCTGCCACTGACCGACCAGGAGTCCAGAACATTTACCCCAGTTGATCCTGGCAGAAGAAGCGGCAGAGTAGACCTCCTGGCACTCGCGCATCCTCCGCAGGTCAGCCGGGTCACTAAACATAAGGAGCACGTCATCGGCGTAAGCCGAAAGGACCACCCCGATGCCCGGCCCGCGCAGAACCAATCCCGACAACCTCCTCCGCAAGAGGCGCAGGAAAGGCTCCACGCAAATAGAATAAAACTGGCCAGACAGGGGGCAGCCCTGACGTACCCCTCTCCCAAAGTGAAGGGGCGCCGTCAGGGACCCGTTAACCTTCACTAGACACTCCGCGGCGGTGTACAGAAGTCGGATCTGGGCGACAAAATGCGTCCCGAACCCGAAAGCTCGCAGAGTTCCGAGTAAGTATTCGTGATCCACCCTGTCGAACGCCTTCTCCTGATCGAGAGACAGGAAGGCGCTCGACAGACCAGCCCTCTGGAAATGGTGGATGATGTCCCGGACCAGATGGATGTTATCATAAATGGTTCGGTCCGGGACGGTGTAGGACTGGTCAGGGTGGATCATGTGGTCCAGCACGGTGCCGAGCCGAGAAGACATGGCTCGGGCGAAGATTTTGTAGTCCGTGCTGAGGAGGGAGACCGGGCGCCAGTTTTTAAGAAGGCGGAGATCTCCCTTCTTCGGCAGCAGGGCAATCACGGCCCTGCGCCACGAAAGAGGCATCTCCCCGGTAGCAATGCTCTCCCCCAGGACCCCCGCGAAGTCGTTCCCCAAGACGTCCCAGAACGCCCTGAAGAACTCCACAGTCAGCCCTTCTAGTCCCAGGGTTTTGCCCCTAGAAAGACCGTCGAGTGCGCCAGACAGCTCCCCCAGACTTATAGCGGAGTCGAGTTTTCCGGCGCACTCCGGGCCGACCTGCAGCAGGTCCTCCCACAAAACTCTGCAAGCTTCCTCACTGGACAGATCCGGAGAGAACAGGGCAGTGTAGTAATCTCGGGCGATGGCCCTGATGCCCTCTGGATCCGAGACAAGGGATCCGTCATCGGCCAGCAGCGTAAAGAGCTGCTGACGGACCCCGTGCCTTTTTTCCAGCGAGTAGAAGAAGGGGGAGCCACGGTCCATCTCCTTAAGGAAACAGATCCGCGACCTCACGAACGCACCCCGAGACCCGACCAGTTGCAGGTCCCGCAGCACGCCCTTCTTCTCATCGTACACCGACCGCAGGGCCGGGTCCGCGTCAGGCTGACGGAGACGTGCCTCCAGGTCGAGCACCTCCTTCTCCAACTCCTCGACCCTGGATTTGCGTCTCTTTGTCGACCCCTTCGCGTACCCTTGACAGAAAACTCGGACATGAGTCTTGCCCACGTCCCACCATAGCCTCAAGGAGGGGAAGCCTCCCCGCTTCCTTCTCCAGCCGGCCCAGAAGCGACGGAACGAGTCCAGGAACCATTGGTCTTCCAACAACAGGTTATTAAAATGCTAGTAGCGCAGAACAAAGTGAGCTCCGCCCACACCAGATGGTGGTCCGTGCACAGAACCTGCTGTATAGAAGCAGCCGGAACGCAGGACACGTACGCCTTTGAAACGTAAAGGCAGTCGAGTCTGGACGCTCCAACTCCAGGTGACACAAAAGTGAACACACTGGAGTCAGGATGGAGATTTCGCCAGATGTCCACTAAGTCGAAGGACCTGACCAGGTCCCGCAACTTACTCACACCTCGCGTGCAGTGCGGGGTACCGTGACGGTCCCGGACCCCGAGGGTGCAATTGAAATCCCCCCCGAGGACGATGCACTCGCCAGCGTCGATGGAGCCGAGATGAGTGGACACTTTTTCAAAGAAGCTCGCTTGCTGCTGCGTGCCCAGGGGAGCGTACACATTCACAAAGTGAAGCACCGCCCCCCCCAGACGCACAGTCAGGTGCAGCAACCGGCCTGGCACCGGCTCCTTGATCCCCAAGATCTCCGGCTGAAAATACGGGGCCAACAAGATAGCTACCCCGCCCGAATTGGAGGCTAGGTGACTCATGTAGACCCCCCCTCGCCACTCCAGGAGCCACGTGGCTTCGTCTCCCGGAACGGTATGGGTTTCTTGCAGGAAGCACAACGCATACTTCCCGTCCCTGAGGACCGAGAAGTTCTGGAACCTGCACTGTGCGCCCCTGCTGCCGCGGATGTTGAGGCTGGCTATAGTCGTCTTCATTGTCAAAGGTACATCAAACCTTCACCTTAAGTAATTAAAAAGAAGAAGAGGACTTTTTAGTCCTTCCTCTCCTTCAGGAGCCCAGCAAGAAACGTTTGGACCCTCCGCCGCGCGTTCCTATCCGACTCGGGAGACTTGAGAGCCTCGCGAGTGGACCAGAACACCAGCGGAAACGAATGCCACCAGTCCAAGGCCAACCGAACCCTGTCTCGGCGACCGTGGTGCCCCGCCAAAAAGTCCCGGAGTTCCCTTGGGGGGATGAGGGGGGAGTCAGTAGAGGGCACCAGGGGATCCACCGCCTCGCTTGAGAGCGACTCAGCGTAATCTCCAGCGCTCACCACGGACACCCCGTCCTCCTCCGGGTCGTCGCCTCCAGCTTCCGACCCCTCCCCCGCATTGAGTACGGGGGCTGATTCGGAGCTGCCAGCTGGCCCCACCTGTACCTCGATCCCACCCCCAGGATCAAGGCCAGAGGAGTCCTCTCTGGTCTCCTCTAAACTTTTTGGGCCAGAGGGCAGCGGCAGTTCTGATGCCCGCTCTCCTCCCGGCACCGGGTTGTCCGGGGAGCTCAGGACAAGCTCCTGACCTAAACATAGGACGCCCGGTGTCAAGGTTTGGGAGGGAGCGGAAAGGCCCTCCTTTTCGCCGCCACCCAATGACCCATTAACATTTTTAAAAATTTCAAATCTGCAGTCCCCCAACGAGCCAGAAGGTACCTCGGGGGTATTAAGTGCCCTGGAGTCGGACACCACCTCAAGGGAGGTGCCCTCAGTGACCCCCGAGGGGCCCTGTTCAGGGGACTGCAGCAGACTGGTAGGGGGAACACTGGTAGGGGTAGGGGTTTCGGGTTCCCCCAGAGGGCAGGGCGAGGTTTTACTGGGTGGAGACGCCACCACTTCTTCATCAGGGGAAGGGACACGCCCAACTTCTTCAGTTTGGGCGTCGCCCACTTCCTCCTCCGAAGCGTGACGTCACTTTCGGGTCAGGCTGGGGGCTAGGGAGACCTCCATTTCCGAGGCCCCCTCCTCCTTGTGCAGCCCTCCCGGACACTCCACCCTCTGGGTTTATGATGTTTGTTTCCCCGGCTCGGGGTCCCGCGTCTTTTCCCCGCCGGCCCCGGGAGCACGCGCAGGGACGACGCCGGGCCCAGCACTCGGCGCCTTAGCACCCATGGACCTGGGAGCACACGCAGACACGACGCCGGGGCCGGATGATATTTTCTCCCCCGAGCAGGTTTTTCCAGGTGTTTGGGGGGTTTGGGGCGTTTCACGGGCCGCCTCCAAATTTTGGGTCTTCCTCCGCGCCTTCTTACGGCGCGGGGGCTCTCCCTCCGCCTCACCGGCAGCCGAGATGGCAGCTGCTGCCAGGGTCGCATCCCCTTGCAGGGAGGGAGATGGAGTGGTGGCGGGGGGAGGAGGAGCGGTGCCAGCCGCGGCCGCTTGGGTGGGGCTCGTGGCCTTGGAGGCGGGGCAGTTCTTTCTTACGTGCCCCACCTCCTTACAGGCATGGCACCGCACGCCCTCCGCGGTCCAGAAGACCCGATAGGCGGTCCCCTCAAAATTAACTGAGAAGGCCCCCTCCAGGCACTCCTCCCGGGCCAAGCGGACGAAAACTTGGCGCCGGAAGGAGTACACGTGGCGGAGGGCCGAGTCTTTGAGGCCGAGTGGGACTGGCGGAACCCCCGACCTGACCTCCCCCAGCCTATTAAGGTGGGGGAGGAGGAGCCCACATGGTATAAAGGGCGGGACATTTGAAATAACAATCTTCCGGGCGGTGGCCTCAAGGGGATCCACCACCAGAAAAGTCCCGCCCACAGTGAGCCCCTTCTGCAGGGAGAGTTGCACCGCCCGCTCGGACCTCAAGAAAAAGATGGCCCTCCCATACATCTTTGAGGCCGCGACAATGGCTGAGGGGCCGACAACCCTAGACATAGCCTTAACGCAGGCCTCAATAGTCATCTCAGGGTGAGCGTAGCATTTTACCCCGAGGGCCCTGGTGAGGAGACAGAAATGGCGACAGGCCAGCAGGAGCAGCAGGAGCCGCAGAGGCAACCACCCCTGCATAGGTCTTTTTTGTAGGCCCTGCCACCGGTGACAAAGCCGCCTCCACATTAGCCCTCGAGTGCCTGGTCACAGGAGATGTTGAACTGGCCTTAGGGCCAGAGCCACGCCCACCCTGGGAAGGATTGGCCATTTTTTTTTTAAATTATATATTTTTTTTTAATATATATATATTTTTTTAAATATACAATGTTCCTCCCCAGGGAGAGAGGTAGTAATAACCTCCCCCTTTTGTACAGGAGAGGAGAGGAGGGAGAGGAGTGAAGGACAGGGAGGCACAGGAGGGAAAAGGGAAGAGTCCAGGTGGGTGTCTCCAGTGAAAGGTGGACATTGGGTGGGGTGTGATGATCTTCTTGCAGGGGGAGGCGATGTCTTCACCAGCCACCGCTGGCCTTACTGGGAAAGGGCTGGGTGGGGCGGGGGGGTTAGCAGAAAGGTGGTTTTAACCACACACCCCCCTCTCTTCCTTCCCCAAACCTTCCTGCAGTCTTCTTTCCTCCCCCTACAAAACACAGTCCTTTATTGCCCCCACCTTACACAAACAATAACGTTGGACACCCACCTAGGATGTTGTTTCTAGACACAGTCCTGGCCTCCTGGCCTTCCTGTCCTGCAGCAGCAACAGAAGCTGTTCTTCTTCTCTCCCTCTCTCTCCTTTTGCTCCACACGAGCAGGTCCAGCAGCAGCAGCAGCAAACACCCTCAAGTCCAGGAGCAGCAGCAGCATCAAACACCCTCGAGTGCAGGAGCAGCAGCAGCAAACACCCTCAAGTGCAGGTCCAGCAGCAGCAGCAAACACCCTCGAGTGCAGGTCCAGCAGCAGCAGCAGCAAACACCCTCAAGTCCAGGAGCAGCAGCAGCAGCATCAAACACCCTCGAGTGCAGGAGCAGCAGGAGCAAACACCCTCGAGTGCAGGTCCAGCAGCAGCAGCAAACACCCTCAAGTGCAGGTCCAGCAGCAGGAGCAAACACCCTCAAGTGCAGGTCCAGCAGCAGCAGCAAACACCTTCGAGTGCAGGGGCAGCAGCAGCACACAGCAGAAGCAACCCCAAAAGCAGCAGCAGAAACAGTTGAAACACTGAGGAGCAGCAACACCAACACCACACACCTTCTCTCCTCAGTATCAGAGAACAAACTGAATCCACAATTGCCTCCGTGAGATCGTTAAGAAGATGAACTCTTGATGAAGTTACATTGTTTCATAGTTTGCCATTGTGAGATTTGAACTCTTGATCTTGGGGTTACAAACCCAGTACCATAACCACTTGGCTATTTAGGCCAAGCTAATCTCTTCTCCGTCAGGAGACCCCTTATTTTTAAACAGTGACCCCTCGTTCTGGTCTCTCCCACAAGGGGAAACATCCTTTCAGCATCCACTCTGTAACTCTTTCGAGTACAAACATGTTTCCATCTGTTTCAGATGAAGTTATGTTGTTTCATAGTTTTACCATTGTGAGATTTGAACTCTTGATAATCTTTTAAATCTTTTAAATCACTAACTTGCTCCTCTGCTTTCAGAGATCTATGGAAACACAAGCCAAGGTCTGTTTGTTCCTCAGAACCTCCCAGTGTCATGCCATTCATTGAATACTTCCTTGGCAAATCACTCCTTCCAAAGTGGATCACCTCACAACTTGTCAGGGTTAAATCCCGTTCGCCACTTATCTGCCCATTTGACCACCATGTCTATATGTTCCTGTAACTCTTTCGAGTACAAACAAGTTTCCATGTGTTTCAGAAGAAAGTACATTGTTTCATAGTTTGCCATTGTGAGATTTGAACTCTTGATCTTGGGGTTATAAACCCAGTACCATAACCACTTGGCTATTTAGGCCAAACCCATGATAGAGTGTACCAAATCATAATTATCAGGTGAAATAAAATGCAACCAACATCCTCCATGTAACCTATGTATTTAAATGCAAAAAAATGCTTTTACAATTAGTCCTAGTTTATAATCAAATTGTTTCCTGCTGTCCTAGTGGGGACAGGCACTACCCAATGTAATAAGTACCGAGCCATACGGATAAAGAAGGTTCAGTACCTGGTCTTTGCCAAGTTTCTGATCTTAACCAGGACAACAGCTGGCCTCACTGCCCTTGATAAGGAAAAGAGGAAGTAAAATCACATGTAATTCCCACTCCTGATTCTTATCTTGTGATCCCTGCTTTTAAAAAAAACTTGTACGTGAACTTTGGACGTTGTGTGATAGCATGATTGGGTTTGGCTGTGATATCCTACTTGGCACTCATTCTCTACACACATGCAACACAAGAAGAATGACCACTTGGGCAAGTTATCAGAACACTGTTGGCATGTGGGATTTAGGTAAGCAATTAAAACACACACAAAGAAACCACAAACAGTAACCAGAGAGTCAGTCTCAGTCAGCAGGGCAATAAAGATGCTACAATTAGAGGACGGAAAATTAGCAAGGGTTCCTCTTCCTTTAATTCTATCCAGTTATGTTTGCCATATAGGACTTAAGTACAAAAATCAAGGTATTTACTCCATTTCAGTACTGAGGGAGTGCTGCACTGTTAGAGCTGCTGCCTTTCAGATGAGAAGTTAAATCAAGGCCCTGTGTGCCATCTCAGGTGGATGTAAAAGATCACTATTTTGAGGAAGAGTGGAAGAGTTAATGCAGTGTCATGGCCAATACTTATCCCTCAATCAACATCACAAAAACAGATAATCAGGTTGTTATCACACTACTGTTTATGAGAGCTTTCTGTGCACAAATTGGCTGCTGTGAGTGCATTTCAAAATTACTCCATTGGCTGTAAAGCATTTTGGGATATTCTGTGGTTGTAAAAGACACTTTATACATGCAAATTTTTTTTCCAAAACGCTTGCTTATGGGAGTTGCGTGATTCCAGGAATATGCTCAGGGGCAATATTCCTCTTGTCAAAGAGCCAACAAACAATCATTGTCCAGAATACATATGAAGAAAAGCCAGTTAGGTAAGTACAGGAGGGCTGCTAACTTCTGTAGCACTATATCCTAACGTGATTCACAACCTTGAAGATTGGAATAGCTGTTTCCGTGAAAAAGGTGAAAAATACAAATTCTGCCTCATGTATACCAGAATTAGCTAAATTGCCAAAATCACATGGGGCTGAATCTTCTGGTCAGCGTGCAGGGGTGGCCCAACATGCCGACGCGTAAAATGATGCCAGATGATGTCGGGCATGTGTCCTGACACTGTCACATGAGGGTACATGTTTAAATAAATATTTACTTATTAAAAAGTTTTCTAATCCATTCAATCTCCCTGAGGCACGGAACTGTCTCAGGGAGATTGCTGCGCTCTTTCGCGCTCATGCACGAAAGAACACAGGCCCTGGCTCTCCCTCCTCCCCCCACTCACACAGGTAGCGCTGAGTGCTATTGGCTGCACATTACGCTGGGTGGGCCTTTATAGGCCCGCCCGTGTTAAATGGCGGCATGCAGCCAATTGCAGGCAGCGATAGGCTCTGCACCTGCATCTGCCCCCGCCCAGCCTGCCACTATTGGAAAAATTCTCCCCATGGAGTCTCCAAAATCTGATGAAATGTTATAGAATTACATTCTAATAGTAGTCTCTGAATAAGTGAATTTTCTAAATGAAATATGTTGAAAGAAAAATAATTCCACAGCTCTTTACTTAGCTTTCTAATATCAAGTGAATGCCTTTTATGTATTAAAAAAACACAAAGCATCATTGGTTTGTCACATGCAATGGTCATTTTCAACACCAGCTAAAATTTCATCCTAGAGTTGAGAGAAAGACTTGCATTAACATAGTGCCTTTCACAACCTCAGACAGTCCCAAAGTGTTTTACAGCAAATTAGGTATTTTTGAAGTGTTGTAAAAAAAAGTGATAAAGAAGCATTACCTGGCAGCCACAGTCTTACTTTTGTTTGATTATTTAAAAATGCCAATGAAAGTGGAAATTTTTCCATGCCATGCACTGAAAGATGTGGTATAATTAGGATATAGTATTCAGCAAATGAAAAATAATACAAAAATGACAGATTTTTTGACTCTCGGGTTGCACAGCATTCCAACTAGAATGCTGCTAAGTTTTCACTTGTATATTCTCCACATCACATCACAGACTCAAAGAGTAACCATAAAGATACAAAATTGCAATGGAGACATTATATTCAAAGCAGAGTATTTAGGTTTAGATTACCTGCTTTTGACAAAACTTTCCATTTCTGAGTCTTGATCACAAATAGTAACAATTACATGATTGTTTTAGGCTAGTATTTTTATTTCAAGTTTCTTTCTAATTTATATAGCAGAAAGCAAAGAATCATCTACTGCATTCATTGCTCACAATGCAGTCTCCTCTATACTGGGGAGACTAAACTCAAACTGGGTGACCGCTTTGTGGAACACCTTGGCTCAGTCCATAAGCATGACCCCGACCTGTCATTTCAATTCACCATCCTGCTCTCATGCACATATTTCTGTCCTTGGTCTGCTACCATGTTCCAGTGAAGCCCAATGCAAACTGGAGGATCAGCACTGCATTTTCTGATAGACACTTTACAGCATTCTAGACTTAACATTGAGTTCAACAACTTCAGACCATAAACTCTATCCTCCATTTTGATATATTTTTCCCAACCCCCTCCTCCCATAGGCCAGTCTGTAACTTGTCCTTATGTTTATCTTTCACGAAGCGCTGACCCTTGTTCTGCTATTAACACATTCTGCTATCTGACCTTTATGCCACTATTAGTACCTGCTTTAGTCTTTACCACTATCATTATCACTCCCTTTGTCTTGTGTACATGACATCTTTGTCAAATTTCACTTGAGCTCTCACCTATCACTGTCCTTCTATTTTGCTCCACCTGCTCCACCCCCTCTTCAACAGTATAAAACCCATCACATTTCTACCTCTCTTCAGCTCTGAAAAAGAGTCATACGGACTCAAAACATTAACTCTGTTTCTTTCTCCACAGATGCTGCCAGACCTGCTGAGTTTTTCCAGCATTTTCTGTTTTTATTATAGCAAACGGTCTTTCATTGACTGCATCAAAGTAGAACATCAAATACTGTTGGACAGTATTAAAAATGTGTTGTTTCATTGCTGGCTCATTAGGTACATACACCACTTTGTTGTGCTTGCTTCTTAGCAATACAGGTTTGTAAGGTCCCAGGCATCATTCCTTTTTTCTGCATTGGTGGATCTTAGCTGGGACAAGCCTGGCTACATTGCAACTGCCTTCAGAATCCCCAGGTTAGGGAGGGGGTTAAATATCAAGCCTGGTTTCCTCCCATTAATTGCTGTTCAGTGAGCTCTGTTAAAAAGTCTATGTGTAGACATCCGAAGCAGAACATGATTGAGCTTGGTATTAATGCCCCCATTATCCATTTGCCTACTAATATTCAATGTTTAGCCTCAGCCATGAGGATCGATCAAATGGGTAACATGCCAGGGAGCTTTCAGCACCCTTGAAATCACACCTAATGATGATTCACCAACTTGAAGAAGGAGAAAATGTACCTTTTCTAAGTAAAAATACAAATGTACCCAAAGAATTTTGCCTATAAATTCATCAGTGTCTGTTGCCTTGACTGTCTTGGCCAATGAATTGGAGGCAGGATGGGATTTATGGTAGGGCTCAGAAAATCTATTTTACACCAAAGCCTATTTACTCAGAAAATAGTTTATTTAAATGCTGCACTACAGCAAACGGTCTTTAGAGTGGATATTAATCAATACTTTTAGATTTCCCTTAAAAATAGATCATGTAGTATCATTCTCTACTCTAATCCCAATTTTATTTAAAACATTCCCTTCACCAAGTTGTGGATTTGAAAGTTCCAGTAAGAGCGACGGTTTCTTTCCTACAGAGTCTCTGGCCTGTAGTACTTACATTGCAGTTGCAGTATCAGTGAAAAGTGGTTCTCCTTTACAGTGATGTTAAGAAATTGTGGTGTAAATCCAGTCACTGCCTACAGTAAATCCAGATCAAAGCAAAATGAAGCTCCCTCTTCCAGGGAATCTCACTTCCCTTCCCTTGAGGCCTTCTTTGGATTTACAATACTGTTACAGTATATTTGCAGCCTAAGAGAAGGATTGACGTCAATTATTTTTCTAAACTGTAGCAGCTTTTATACTAGATAGTTAAGGAAATTATAAATGCGCTTTAATAGATTGTGAAAACTAACCATAAATCACATATTTTGCATGATATGCTCACAATCCTACTCTTATATACAAACTATTTTAGGCTTTCTTTCAGCAACACAGATCATAAGTCAACTTGTCAAGTACACTTTTGTTAAATTACAGGGTATATTCCAGACCCCCAAACCCACTTGCTGATAATCAGCTATGTAGGTTGGAATAACATTTAATGTTTTACTGACTAGTAACCAGGTCATTTTCATTTTTTAAAATGTATTTTCCCGGTTTACTCAACAACCTTGCTATGTAATTAATGTTTGTAATTACACTCATGCACTTTTTTTGGCCCACATCTTAGGTGGCATAACAACAGGATGCAGCCAGAGACAACAACGACAACAGATGCCTCATGTAATTATCCCTGGTGAATGCTCAGAGAACCATTACAGTGGCCACTTAAAGGCGTACTTGATTTTCGGAGACTCCATGACAAGCTTATTCTTAAGCATCCTTCTAACAATGCCTATACTAAGTAAAAAAGATAACAATATGAGATGCCTGGCATTCTGTTTAGGCCACCGTTTTCTTGCCAGACTCTTACACTTGTAGAGTCTGAATGCAATCCTTGCGCTCCTCGTGCATGTTGCTTTCATGGAACTACTGGGAGCCAAGGAGGAGCAGAAAAGTATCAGTTGTGCTGCCCACCACCTTCTGCATCTATTTGAGATGCCACAAGAGCACTAATACCACCATGGGAAAAAATTCACATAAAATATATTTTCAAGTGAGCTCCAACTAAGACATAAGATGAGAAGGGAAGACATGGTGGCACAGCATGCTGATGCTCCAATTGCAATTGCCTAGCAGGATATAGATTTATCCCTGTGTTTCCCGAACACCCTTCCCTCCCCAGTATTACATTGGATATTTTCAGGGACAGCTAATTCACCAGTTTGTCAACATTTGAGGAGGCAGAAACAAAGTGACAACCGAGTATATGACAGCAGCCAGTATCATCTTTCTTAAATGATCCGGTGCTCAGTAAGGGACTTTATGAAATTTGGTTAAATAAACAATTATCACAAAGGAGTGAAAGGATGTGGGAAATTAGAACATCGCAAGCTATAAATTACCACTGGTGATAATAACAGATGTTTGCTTAACATGTTTGTATGATATTCCTCTGTCTGATATTTTAACATAGCCATCAACCTGTTTATTCTGTGCACTTAAATTGAAGGCCTAGAAAAGCTGGATGCATTGAAGAAAGATGGGGTTAAAGTGCCAAAGTGAACATGTAACAAAAGTATTAAATTACAAGGGAGATACTGGATGGATGGGAGTAGATTACAAGAGAGTAATCCAATCAAGAGGCTTGAATGACATTATAAACTGTGAGGTTGAACTGGAGATTGAATTACTGGCAATCCTCTACCTTCGTCCAATGATTTAGTATTATTTTTAAACTGGCCAGCACCATTGCTTCTTTTCTGTCCCTGGCATTTGGTACTGGTACAAAATTACAGAACACAGTATGTCAGGTTCTTTTGGATACTAAATTATAAAAGCAGTGACTATGTTCCATATTGTTATTTTCTTCCCTCTTTAGATGTCCAGTTCCATGTACCAGTACATAGCAGAGAGGGCAATAACCTCCCAGATACCATCGTTACTATTCTGTAACCACTAGCTATGAGAGTGTCCTGATGTGTTGATCACCAATAACACTGATTCTCCTTCTGATATATCTCACGTTGTACCTTTTTGTGAAGATTGTGATACATTATTATTGTGCAGGTTAGGATTTTTTTTTTAGCAATTCTAAACTGCAGGACAAGAGAAGTATAGGTTTTTCATTGTAAACTGGCACTACTGCTAACAGAAATATTTGGGACAGTAGGAAAATCATCTATAAAAAGACTAGCAGTCATCATAATACCGTGTCTTCAGTTCTCCAAGAACCTAGTTATAAGAAAAATCTTTGGTCTACAGATGTAACATTGCTAACTTAGGCTGTTTAGAATAAATCCATTCAATTTAAACAATAATTAAAACTTTCATTTCTAGTGTTCAACTAATGTTACAGATTTGTAAGTTAGCAAAAATATTCATAGTAAGCAGTTCTATGAACTAAAAGTTTAATCAACATTCAGAATTATACTTAATTAGTGTGAATCTGAAGGTTAAGCAAATAGCAGCTTTTAAAGTTGAGAACACTTTAGATGGAATGTTCTCAGTCTGGCGGTAACCGGCCTGAAGGTGGGACCAGGAGGAAATTTAGCTATGAAGATGTTGGGTCAGTGGTCCAAAGCGTTCCCGGCACTGGCCAATCTTGCCAGAAGCAGGTCATCAAAGCCAGCAGCGACAGGTAGCCAATTTGAATAATTAAGTCAAACACAAAAGCAAAATACTGCAGATGCTGGAAATCTGAAATGAAAACAAAAAAATGCTGGAAGTATGCAACAGGTCAGGCAGCACCTGTGGAGAGAAAAACAGAGTTAACATTTCAGGTCGAGAATCCTTCATTGGAACTGAGGGAAGATACAAATGTAATAGGTTTTGAGCCAGTGGAAGAGGGGAGGGGGCAGGAAGAATAACAGGGAAGGACTTTATTAGGGTGGGGAGAGCAGGGGCGATTAAATGACAAAATGTTTCATGGTACAAAAACCAAAGGAAGTGGTAATGGATATAGTAATTAACAAACAAAAGAATATGTATCCAGATGGGGTGTGAGTGGCTGCATAGCAGGCGTCTGAATGCAACATGAGGGAATAAAGAAAGAAGACACAAAAAATTATATATTGAATAATTAATTGTGGAAGGATTGGGGACACTGCCCACAAGGATGGGTCTTCCCACTAAGGCCAAAGCCTAGCAAATGATTGGAGTTGACGTTGTGGCCTCCTTACACTTATCCTCCTGCAAACCACCCCCCCCGAAACATCCACCGGAGGCACAGGGATCAGTGTGCCACAGCTATGACCGCATTTTCAATTAAAAAAAATAACACCTTCAGAAGCCGCCTCCTAGAACATCACACCAGTGAATGTGCTGATGGCAAGTGTGGGATCAGGACCCAAAGATGGTCCCGCCCAGTGACTGAAGGGACTGAAGATTCCACCCCCTTATTACTCTTGCTGCAATTTTTTTGTAGTTTTCCCATCAGGAATTAAATTAAAATTAAAATTACGTGACTTTCTAAATAGAAGAAAGTAAGGGATATTTCTCCATCATTTTTATAAGAGAATTGGTTTCTTTTACTCATGCTAATTTTTGGTTGGTTGTGCATTCTATTCATGGCATTATCAATACAAAGTTAGTTATTTTTGGAATGTAGCCCCCATGAAGAGAATTGCCTTCTCTGTTGTCATTTAGATGGACCTATTTTAACTTCTTTATACCAGCATTTCCTACAATAAATTGTTTGCATTCCTTAGCTTTCATTATTTCTAGCACTAAGATATAAAAAGCAACATAAACATAGGGTTTGGTTTGCTTATATTTTGCTTATGTGCAGCAGCTTACACTTGTCACCGAAAGTTTCCATTTGCCATCCTGAAGTCATGTTAGCAAGGATTTAAATTATAAATTGTGGGTGGATATAGATCTGACACCTTTCTAAATCAAGGGGGTTACTTGAAATTTATTGCCCTGGCCCTTTGGCATTTTGCATATTCCATCAATAGAATTTTTTTCAGCGTTGTTATGCAGCCTTACTGGTAGCAGGTGGTAGTTGGTAGCAGGATCACCTTCCTGCTCTATTCCTTCTGTAATTGTTAATTCTTAAATGATCATCGAAGCAGAAGTTATGAGTGAGTCAGGGCCATCACCATGAATGGGATACAATTGTATCCTTCACCTCCTCACGCTTCTTTTATTCATACTCTGTGTGAAATAATTTCAGTTAGATATAAGTATATCTAACAGGAAACAGTTCAGAATGATGTTCTTGAAACGAGTTCACAGTCTACCATTGACGTTTCAAAAACATCATTCTGAACTGTTTCCTGTTATATCAATAAAATTTGAATAATGTTTCTTGAAGATGATGTAATGACATGTTGTACAATAGGAAAGTATTCCTTGTTCCTACAGCTGAGCAAATTAGAAAAGACTACTGAATAAATGTGTTATTCATCAAGCACATCCCACAAACGAATCTTATAATCACACTGCCTGTATACACAATGTCCAAGTTGTCATTTACACAAATTGAAACTATAAAGCTTCTTGCTTACAGCAATATACTGAAGAAACAAACAAGATTGGATCAATATAAAATAAATCCACACATACTAGAATTTTACATCACTGTTAAAAATGCTCATTTATAACATTATTTCATTTACTCTCTATTGATTGGATATTCAATGGGTAGGTGTGAAATATGAATTATGTAACATCTGAGGGAACTTCACTCATATGTTCATCATGTGTAGCCTTCCCCAATCAATGATATAAAAAAGTATTTTATAGTTATCCATGGAGTAACCCCATAAGAGAAAATTTCAATCAATCTTTTCATTCAAAGATTCCAGTACTAACAGCTGTGACTGACAGAGATAAACTAGTTTTTCATATGTCACAATTGTAATGGTATCTCTGCTTTACTTTGCGAATGCTTTGATTGCGTGCAGGATCACTGTTCATGCTTAAGGTTGATGACTTAGCAATAATAGCGAGCATAGGTTATAACTGAATTACTATTCCTAGACATCAGAGGTAGAATTTGAAGTTGAAGCAACACACAAAAAATTGAAACAAAAACAAAAATTGCTGGAAAAACTCAGCAGGTCTGCCAGCATCTGTGGAGAGAAAGGGTTAACGTTTCAAGTCCAGTTGACTCTTCTTCTGAACTAAAGAGAAGTAGAAATGTGATGAAATATGTACAGTATAAGTGGGGGGGGGGGGCGCGGGGCGGACAGCCGAAGCTGGATAGGAGGCCATTGATAGGTGGAGGCAAAGGAGAGATTGCCCAAGTTGTCATAAACATCTTTTGTCATGTATGACATCTTTTGCAATCTCTACTTTGGCTCCACCTATCACTGGCCCTCTATCCAGCTTCATCTGTCTCACCTCCCCCCACCCCTTCTTTTGCAGTACATATTTCACCACATTTCTACTTCTCTTTAGTTCTGAAGAAGAGTCATCTGGACTCGAAACATTAACCCTTTCAATCCACAGATGCTGTCAGACCTGCTGAGTTTTTCCAGCAATTTTTGTTTTTGTTTCAGATTTCCAGCAACCGCAGTATTTTGCTTTTATACACAAAAAATTGATTTGTTTGTTAAACATAATTCTATGGCTGTAGCATAGTTCTCCATTTCTTTTAACAAGGGGTCTGAAGCATCATAAAAAGGGGGCTGAATTTTTGGGCCACCAATAACGGGAACGAAGGTGGGGGAGCCCGAAATTACAGGCAGCAGTTGGCGTGTCAGTTTCAGGACGCCATTCCCAGGGCTGGCAATGTTCACCTGGACGGTGGGACAGCAATCCAGTCCACCACCTGATTAAGGCCAATTAAAGAACTTCAACAGCTCATTAAGAGATTGTTATATGGGGAGGTGCCAATCACAGGTTACATGGATTGTCCAATGCTGATCAGCTGAAAGAAGGCGGGTGCCAAGTGAGCAACGCGTCATGACCCCGGCCCCATAAGTGGGTGAGCAAGGCAAAGAGGAACTTGGTATTTGGTGAGGTGCCCTTGGTGCTGCAGAGGTGGCGAGGAGAGTGGGCACTCAGTGATGGGCATTGAATGGGGTCATCACCCCTCTATCATTGTGGCAGGCAGAAGAGCAGAGGGCAAGACTCCCAATCACAATAAAGCAGCCAAATGTTCAAAAGGAAGGCTGCAGCTGGCAATGGGGGCACAACTCCTGGATTTTGGTCCCAATTTCAATGAAGGGGCAACATCCTTTGCAGGAAGGACAGAACACCCCAAGCAGCAGGAGGGCAAGGGAGAGGAAAACTGGACAGGAAGGCAACAAGGGCCATACCCTCACCAGAGAATCTACCACTGAAGACTGTAACTCTGCCTCAGGAGACCTCAACTCTCCAGGCAGGTGGTCACCAACATCTGTGGCCTTGTGGCCAAGGGTCTTGCACCTCGCAGCACTGGCCGCCACGCCCTGCCAGTGGCCATCAAAGTCACTGTGGCCTTGAACTTCTTTGCTTCTAACTCCTTACAAGGATCAGCTGTGGATCTCACTGGATCTTGTAAATGTCAGCACACTGCTGCACCTCACACGTCACTGATGCCTTCTTAGCCAAAGCTGAAGTGTACATTCATTTCACAACAGATGTGGCCTCGCAGGCGTAGAAGGCAGTGGGTTTTACTGCGATTGCTGGATTCCCCTTGGTGCAGGGCTTTATTGCTTGCATCCATGTGGCCATCAAGGCATTTGGCAACCAGCCAGTGAGATCCATCAACAGAAAGGGCTTCCACTCCATCAATGTTCAGCCTGTCTATGATCACAACAGGAGATTCGTCCATGTGCTTGCTCAGTTTCCTGGCAGCTGTCATGACTCCCTCATTCTTTGGCAGTCCATGCTGCCTCAGATCTTCACTCCAGCCCCCAAATGCGTGGCACAACTCAGGAGACAAGTGATATCCTTTGAAGACACAGCCATTTGCCCCTCTGCAGGAGCACCAGACAGAGGTACAGAGGTAATACAACCAAAGCCACCTGCTCACTAGGACCATCATTGAGCAGGTGATCAGGCTTCTCCAGGTGTGCTTCCGGTGCCTGAACTGGTTGCATGATGCCATCCAGTACCATCTCGCAAGGGTTTCAGTCATAGTGATGGTCTGCTGCATTCTCCATATCATGGCCCTCCAGAGCAGTGTGGACCTTGAGGATGATGAGGCCTTGAAAGAAGACAGCTCATCAGGGGAAGAGCAGGAGCAGGAAAGGGAAGTGGACACCAAGATAGATGACACTGAATTGACAAGTGCCTTGGCTCAGGCTGTGAAGGGCTCGTCAGGATGCCATGAATGACAGAGGTCTTCTGATTCAGGAAAATTTGAGCCCCTCTCACCAGGTTGAGGGGTTTGGCATGGAATGGAGTCTGAGATACCTGTGCATCAATTAAAGGAGTCCCAGTCTTGTGCCTTTAAAGTATCATCATTTATACATTTCAGTACAAAGGGAGGAAAATAGCTGACAGAGACAATAAGAAGACACTCGAGTGACCCACTTAATGCTCCACGCAATGTGTGCTCCATGCTTGGCCTCTCCTACACAAATTTCTTCTAGTGGCCTGCTCACTTGCCTCAGCTTGTGGCTGAGATGCATGTGGTGTCCTCATCATGGTGGTGCCCCTGGGCTAACCTCCATTATTTGACCCCACTGAAAAGACTGTCCCTGAGTCTGAGAGGTCAAGGAGGCCAGGGATGATGATGATGCCCCATGAGGAGTAGCACATTCATGCTCCTCCATGGCATCCCCAGTCCTTGCTGGGCACACTGAGTGCCTGGAGGAGGACAGGAGCTGGAGTGCAGCTGGACATTCCCTCCAAATATCTCTGCGCCAACAGCCCCAACAGCCCCAATGACCTGTTCACACTTTACAGCCTGTGGATGTCAGTGCAATGTTCCTGCATACACTCTGGGTGATGCCACATATGGGCCTCAAAGAGGTTAGCCATTCTCTTTATGGAGGAGCTCATTGTGGCACACATGAGCTGGAAGAACCTCTCCATCCTCTGCCTAAGACTCTGCACAGCCTCAGGGAACTTGGCCATGCAGAAGTCCTTCTCCTGCTACTGTTTAAGGTAGAGCCTCCTTTCTTGTGACTCCTGAGGCCCCATACCTGTGCCCCAGCTGAGCAGGGCTGTATCTTCCCTCCCTTGTCCAAGATGAACTGCCAAAAGCTCCCTTTCTGCCTCTGGGATCTCTTCCTACCATACTGCTGCTAGTGCAGTGAACATCACCCTGTGCCACTGTATATACACACGCATGAGGACCCCACCGGGGCAAGAGAATCTGCGCTGGCAGTCGTTACACACATAAGGTGCAATGGTGCTTCTTCTTCTCTTTTATGCAGCTCTGGCCCATGGAGGGAGAGGAGCAGGGTGCCACGTGTTGGACATCTGCACCTGTGGGTGACATAAGAGATGATGATAGCTAGCCTCAGAGAGTAGAAACCTCTGCAGTGCTGAGGCTACTTAATGTTCCTCAGTGCATGACATGCTATTGGACAGAGCGGAGTTCAATAGAAACATAGAAACTAGGAACAGGACTAAGTCATTTGGCCCTTCGAGCCTGCTCCGCCATTCATTATGATCATGACTGCTCATCCAACTCAATAGCCTGCTTCTGCTTTCTCCCCATACCGATCCCTTTTGCCCCAAGAGCTATATCTAACTCCTTCTTGAAAGCATACAATGTTTTGGTCTCAACCACTTTCTGTGGTAACGAATTCCACAGGCTCACCACTCTCTGGATGAAGAAATTTCTCCTCATCTCAGTCCTAAATGGTCTACCCCATATCCTCAGACTGTGATCCCTGGTTCTGGATTCCCCCACCATCGGGAACATCCTTCCTGCATCTACCCTGTCTAGTCCTGTTAGAATTTTATAGGTTTCTATGAGATGCCCCCTCATTCTTCTGAACTCCAGCGAATATAATCCTAATTGACTCAATGTCTCCTCATATGTCAGTCCCGCCATCCCAAGAATCAGTCGGGTAAACCTTCGCTGCACTCCCTCTATAGCAAGTACGTCCTTCCTCAGATAAGGAGAACAAAATTGCACACAGTATTCCAGGTGTGGTCTCACCAAGGCCCTGTACAATTGCAGCAAGATATCCCTGTTCCTGTACTCAAATCCTCTGGCTCTGAAGGCCAACATACCATTTGCCTTCTTTACCGCCTGCTGCACCTGCAAGCTCACCTTCAGCGACTGGTGTACAAGGGCACCCAGGTCTCGTTGCACATTCCCCTCTCTCAAATTATAGCCATTCAGATAATAATCTGCCTTCCCGTTTTTGCTACCAAAATGGATAACCTCACATTTATCCACATTATACTGCATCTGCCATGCATTTGCCCAATCACTCAGCTTGTCCAAATCACACTGAAGCATCTCACCTCACAGCTCACCCTCCCACCCAGCCTTGTTACATCTGCAAATTTGGAGATATTACATCTAATTCCTTCATCTAAATCATTAATATATATTATGAATAACTGGGGTCCCAGCACCGATCCCTGCGGTACCCCACTAGTCACTGTCTGCCATTCCGAAAAAGATCCGTTTATTCCTACTCTTTGTTTCTTGTCTGCCAACCAGTTTTCTATCCATCTCAATACACTATCCCCAATCCCATGCACTTTAATTTTACATGCCAATCTCTTATGTGGGACTTTGTCAAAAGCCTTCTGAAAGTCCAAATAAACCACATCCACGGGCTCCCCCTCATCAACTCTACTAGTTACCTCCTCGAAAAATTCCGGTAGATTTGTCACCATGAGCACCTGTTTTGCCAGCTCTGGCTGCCTCCTCTTCCATTAACCTGGTTACCTCTATCCCTGTCTGCTCCATGGGGTAATTTAGTAGAACGGCACACTTCCTCTCATCAGGGCGCTCTCCCTCACATTGCAGGCTCATTTCTCCTGCAAGGACAAAAGAGTTAAGATAAGACACTGCTGTCCTCTGTGTCCGATGCCATCTGGAATTAAAAGCTGTGTGTCTCTGTGGTAACAGTTTCTCAGCAACTCTTCGGCTTTGAGCTATTCAGAGAAGTGAGTGGCCTGGGGCATATACCCTCCCATGCAACATGAAGTGCCTCAGATGGTGTTTCTGTTGGAGGGTGTAAGACCTGAGACTATTCCAGAGTGTTGGGAGTTGCCAGAATGTATGAGGTTGTTGAAACTTTGACAGCATTGGATCTAGATTTTTCTCATCATGCTTCTACTGCTGATGGTGGCATCCATCTGAACCCAGGCCTCTTTAGTTTCAGCTGGCAGTCTCCTCCTGCCACCCTCTAGGAATTGGACCTTCCTCCCCTCCCCCACAGCCTCCAGCATTAAATCAAGCATCGATGAACATGAAACAATTTTACAGGACTTTGGGCGAGATGACAACTGGAATACTGTGTGCAATGGTGATCTCCATATTGAAGGAAGGATATATTTGCATTGGAGGCAGTAAAGCAAAGGTTCACCAGATTGGACCCTGGAATGAGAGGGGTGACTTATGATGCGAGGCTGAGTAAATTGAATCCATTTTCACTGGAGTTTAGAAGAATGAGAGGTGATCCCATTGAAACATGCAAGATCATGAAGGGTAGATACTATCAGGTTGTTTCCCCTTGCTGGAGTAGATTCTAGAGTAGATTCAGGATAAAGGGCCTATGAATTCAGACTGAGATGAGGAGAAATTTCTTCACTCAAAGTGTAGCGAATCTCCAGAATTCTCTACCCTAGAGGATTGTGGATGCTCCAACATTGAACATATTTAAGGCTGAGATAAACAGATTTTTTGGTCTCTCAGAGAATCAAAGGATATGTGGCGTGGATGGGAAAGTGGAGTTGAAACCCAAGATCAGCTGTGAAGGTATTGAATGGTGGGACAGGCTTGGTGGGCCATATGGTTCTCTCCTGCTCCTATTTCGTATGTTCTTAACCAAGGGGGCAGCCCCCCCACCCCCCCCCCCCCACCTTGGGCGCCAGCTCCAGTTCCTCTGACTCATTTCACTTCCCTCTGGTGCTCTGGAAGACTTTGACACAAACTGCCGATCTCTCACTTAGGGCACCAACCACCTCAGTGATGGCTGCTGTGGGTGATATAATGAGTCTCACATTTCATCTCACCCACCTCCATTCCCACCCCCAATGGATCTAATTGGACAGGTTGTCTCCATATCAGTCAAGGCCTCACCACTGTAAAAGCTGTGACTTTAATCAGCTTCCCAATGGAGGCGGATTGCTGACCCAAAAATAAACCCAACTCTTGTTTTCCATATATGTGGCAAAAGTTAAGACCAAGGAGTTGAACTTTTTTACTATGATTGTTTCTTTCCAACTAGTAAAGCACAGGCCAGGTGCATAGTAAGGGTTGCATTACTCTCAGTCCAATGTTGTACCTTAACCCCAATCTCAGAAGAGTACCCCTCTACTCCGCTACCATATGTTCATTTTCCACATACTCTGAAAATAATTTAAATCCCAGTTATGGGTAGTTATGCACAAGGGAACTGATTTTTTATCAACCAGTTTTTGGAGATGGCCCAAATTAATTTACTGGGAAACCTCACAGCCAGAAAAAGCTGCCATTTCTTTCCGTGTTGAATCTGAACCCAGTTCCCATTTCAACAATAACTAACTGGGAATGCCACTTTATTATCTAGGCCTAAGTTTTTTTCCCCCCAAAATACAGTTAAATTGACCACTTTTGTGTGACTGATTGCAACACACATCTCAAAAAGGATGGTTTATATTTGTCCAAACCACAAGCCTCGTACTTCCCACCACCTAAATGCAAAGATGTTCCAGGCCAACAGCCATGACTCAATGTGGCACTCTCACCTCTGAGTCAGAAAGTTGAGGTTTCAGGTTCCACTCCATAGATTTGAGCACAAGGTCTAGGTTGACACCAATACTGTAGAGGAAGATCTGCATGGTTGGCTATGTGTTATTTTGAATGACCCATTAAGACATGGCCCATCTACCCTCTCAGGTGGACGTAAAAGATCCTACAACATTATTTTGAAGAACAGCAGGGGATTCTCTGATTCTTTGTGTGGCAGGGGTCTAGACAGGGGTTTTTAGGATTGTCTATTCTCCCAAAGTATGCTGCTCGAGTCTATAGTTCCTTAAAACCATTACTCTTTATTTACAGCAAGTACTTACACATTTAGAACTCTACAAGAAGGTTGGCGTTTCTCCTCCTTCCAGATCTCTCTTACTTCTCAGTCGTGGGATCAGACATCATTGTTACTTAAGCATGATGTATGCTTCTGATGTTAACCCTTTAATCTACATCTCCCCTAAGACTTTATCCCTCATATTTATATCCTCCTACCCCAAAGTCTCAGACTTCACAGGGTTGATCTCTGAGTTGCCTTGACCAATCTCCCTGATGTCATTCTGATCTCCTTTTGAGGTTGGGGATATTCTGTACTCTCCCTTCTGTCGGTGTGGTTTTCTCTCCAAGGATATTAAGGTGCTACACTTTCTCCTTATGATATCCTGGTCTGGCTCAATCCTGTACGATCTTGATTGTGGAGCTTTTTCAGTGATGGTACCTTCCCTCTGTTGGTCTTGGAGCCATATTGTCTCCCCTGGCTTCAACACCTGTATTCATGTGTGCTATGCAAATGATTATAGTTCCTTGCCTGATTGCTTCAATATTCTTCCCCATGCTGTTTTACCCTCTCGTATTCATTTGTGGTGATATTGGGTTTGAGTTTTTGTTCCTGGAAGTTTACAGCACAAGTAAACCAGTTAGAAATAATTTCTTCTTTAGAGTGAGTAATGCCTAGCCACCAGACTGATTGCTGTGCTCTCGCATGACATTTTGCTATTTCCAGATCATCTTGGTGAAGTCTTTGAAGAGCATCAAATCAAAATGTTCTCAGTATGACTATTTTCTTGTTAAACACTAGTAAGTCATCAATGATAGTGAAGTGCTTGCACTGTTCAAAGTACTGCCATAATATCTGATTAATGGGTTTATAGTTTGGCCATCTTTCCACACAGTATACTCAGACTTGGAGACATTCTTCCTCTTTTCGCTGGGCTTGTTTTATTTTCTGCAATTTTCTTACAGTAACTGGTAAGTGTTGAATGATTAAGAATGTATACACTTCCACCTCATTGATGAAGTGTAAATCCCCTTGTTTGGTTCCTTCTGATGGTATTCGTGATGGTGTATCTGGCATTGTTTGATATTTCTCTTGCACATACTCTGTTTTGGGGTCATATCTCAATCCTAATCTGAACAGTTGGATTCTGTACAGCATCTTTGCAATTTCTTTCATGTTCAGAAGGGTGACTAGTGGCTTTTGGTCTGTTTCAATTTGAAATGCAATCCCATAACATAATCTGAAAATTTTTTGCACTCCAATGTTGCGGCCAAAGCTTCTTGTTCTATCATGGTGCATTGTTATTCTGTTTCTGTTAGTGACCTAGAGGCATAGTAGACTGGTTTATGCTTGCTGCCTCATTAAATAAAGCTGCCTCCAGACCTGTAGCTGATGTATCTGCTGCTACTATGGTCAGTAATTCTGTGTCATGATGCATGAAGATTTCAGAAGAGATTGAAAGTTATTTAATCCTTTTGAAAGCATTTTGATGGGTTATATTCCAGCACCACTGTTGACCCTGTCTCACCAGCTCTCCCAAATGCTCATTGATGTCTGCTAAGTTTGGTAGGAACTTGCCGTCTTGGTTGACCATCCTGAGGAATCTTTGAAGCTCAGTTATTTTCCTGGGTTGTGGGAAATCTGTGATTACTTTGTTTTTTGTGGAACAACTCTGATTCCAGTAGCTTGCACAATGTCACCCAGAAACTTGATCATAGGTTTGGCGAACTCACATTTTTGATTCAATGTTAGTCCTTCATTCTGTAAGACTCTGACAATTGCTCTGACCCTGAGATCATGCACTTCTCTACAGGAGCCACGTATAAATATGTTGTCCATATGGGATATTACTCCTTCCATGCCTTCTAGACATTGTTCTCTGGAAAATTTCTGGAGCGGGCACTGTAGTATAAAAGGTTAACAGGTGGGAAATGCTAATGTGTGATGTAGATGATGATGTACTGCTAATATCAGTCAGTCATGTGTTAGATTTTCGAGACAGATGTTGGAAGACCATGCCTAGGAGATTCTTTTAGAGCAGTTTGGCTTTGAGACCATGACCATTCCTGAACACCATTTTGTTGGCATAGTGACTGGTGAGGTAATCCCTTGCTTCTGTGCCTTATCAATTACACCCTGGACTTTGTCCAAGAGTCAGTGAGGGACTTGCCTCAGTGTAAAGAGGCAAATTGGTTTTTGCATCAACTCATAGACGATATGGTACTCTTTAACATTACTAGGCCTGAAACCAGTTTGGAAATTCATTTTGAAATGTACTTGCTGTAGTTCTCATCAGCAACTTCATCAGCTTTATAGATTAATTACAGCTTTAGGCATAGCTTTCAGCTTAGTCGAGACTACTCTTTATTTTGAATGACATAGAGGGGTTCGAAGATTTCTCAGCCTTTATATTTCAACTTTGCCATGAGTTGGCCTTTCACTTTTAAAGTTATCCTGCCAGGATCATGTAGTTTGATAGATGAGAGTTGTAATGTAATCTGTGTGAGCCATTTGACTTCATCTGATAAAACAGAAACCCCTGCTCCTGTGTCTAATTTAAAATCTGTGGGATGTCCATCAACTTCACGTTTAATACTCCAATACTCATTTCAAGTATCATTTACCTTCCTCAGGAAGGTTCGTTCCTTTGCTTGTGGTTCTTCCATTTCTTGTATGTGGCTGTGTTTTAAAATTCTCTCTTTCTTTTAACAGGTTGTCAGCATTTTGAGTGACAGACAGTTCTAACGTGGTCTATTTTTCCACAGTTGTGGTATCTACCCTCACTGCTGGATATTCATCTCGCTTATGTGATTTGTTCCTGCCACAACTGAAGACAGTTCCAAATAGCAGTTGGCCCGCTTTTCCCATTTTGTCTGGCTTAGGCCATGGTGCACTTTCTCTTTTGTGGTCCACAAACTGAGTGATCTCACTCGATCTTCCCCACAGGACCTCTTCTTCCCCATGAATAAACCTGATTCTGTTTCCTGAGCTCTGTTTGCCATGTGATCTGCATTGCTTTTACTAGTGTTAAATCGTTTCTTATCTGTAAGAGATCTGATAATGCTTCGTCTAATACTTAAGGAACAAATGTATGTTTTGCAACAGTTATATATTCCTTTCTGGTGCAAAAACACATCAGGAAAAGTAGCCCAACCATGACTAATAAAATAAATTAAGGATAGTATTAGATCCAAAGAGGATTCATATAAATTTGCAAGAAAAAGTAGCAAGCCTGTGGATTGGGAGCAGTTTAGAATTCAGCAAAGGAGGACCAAGAGATTGAGTAAGAAGGGAAAAAATAGAACATGAGAGTAAACTTGCAAGGAACATAAAAGAGGGCTGTAAAAGCTTCAATAAGTATGTAAGAAGATAAAGATTGGGTGAAGACAAATGGAGGTCTCTTACAGTCTGAAATGGGAGAATTTATAATAGAGAACAAAGAAGTGGCGGAGCAATTAAATAATGACTTTAGTTCTGTCTTTACAAAGGAAGACACAAATAACTTCCCAGAAATGCTAGGGAATCGAGGGTCTAGTGAGAAGGAAGAATTGAAGGAAATTAGTATTACTTAAAATACAGGGCTGGAGAAATTAATGGGACTGAAAGCTGATAAATCCAGGGCCTGATAATCTACATCTCAGGGTACTGAAAGAGGTGGCCATGGAAATAGTGGATTCATTGGTTGTCATCTTCCAAAATTCTGTCGATTCTGGAACAGTCCCGGCAGATTGGAGGGTGGCAAATGTAACCCCACTATTTAAACAAGGAGGGAGGGAAAAAGCAAAGAACTACAGACCGGTTAGCCTAACATCAGTAGTAGGGAAAATGCTAGAGTCTATTATAAAGGATGTGATAACAGGTGACTTAGAAATATCGATGGGATTAGACAAAGTCAACATCAATTTATAAAAGGGAAATCATGTTTGACAAACCTACTGGAGTTTTTTTGAGGATATAACTAGCAGAATAGATAAGGGAGAACCAGTGGATGTGGTGTATTTTGATTTTCAGAAAGCTTTTGATAAAGTCCCACAAAAGAGGTTAGTGTGCAAAATTAAACCACATGGGATTGGAGTAATATATTGGCATGGATTAAGAATTGGTTATTAGACAGGAAACAGAGAGTAGGAATAAATGGGTCTTTTTTGGAATGGCAGGCTGTGACTAGTGAGGTACCACAGGGATCAGTGCTTGGGCCTCAATGATTTGGATGAGGGAACAAAATGTAATATTTCCAAGTTTTCTGATGACACAAAACTAAGTGGGAATGTGAATGGTGAGCAGGAGGTTAAGAGGCTTCAAGGTGATTTATACAATTTGAGTGAGTGGGCAAATACATGGTAGATGCAATATAATGTAAATAAGTGGGAAGTTACCCACTTTGGTAGGAAAATGAAAAGCAAAATGGTGGAGTATTATATAAACGGTGAGAGATTGGGAAATGTTGATGTACAAAGGGACCTGGGTGTCCTCGTATGCCAGTCACTGAAAGCAAGCATGGAGGTACAGCAAACAGTTAAGAAAGCAAATGGTATGTTGGCCTTCATTGCAAGAGGACTTGAGTACAGGAGCAAGGATGTCTTATTGCAGATGTACTGGGCCTTGGTGAGACCATACCTGAAGTACTGTGTGCAGTTTTGGTCTCCTTACCTAAGAAAGGATGTACTTACCATAGAGGGAGTGCAACAGAGGTTCACCAGACTGATTCCTGGGATGGCAGAATTGTCGCATGAGGAGAGATTGGGCCAACTGGGCCTGTATTCACTGGAGTTTAGAATAATTAAAGGAGATCTCATTGAAATGTATAAAATTCTGACATGGCTGGACAAACTGAATGCAGGGAGAATATTTTCTCTGGCTGTGGGGGGTCTAAATTAAGGGGTCACAATCTCAGGATACAGGGTAGGCCATTTAGGACCGAGAAGAGGAGAGACGTCTTCACTCAGAGGGTGGTGAACCCGTGGAATTGTCTATCACAGAAAGTTGTGGAGGCCAAGTCACTGAATATATTTAAGAAGAATCGGCATGGATTTGTTCAAGGAAAATCGTGTCCAGCTAACTTGCTGGAGTTTTTTTGAAGAGGTAACAATGGTTGATAAGGGCAAGGCCATTGATGTGGTGTATATGGACCTCCAAAAGGCAGTTGATATAGTGCCACACAACAGACTTGTGAGGAAAGTTAAAGGTCACGGAATAAATGGGACAGTAGCAATATGGATACAAAATTGGCAGAGGGATAGGAAACAGAGAGTAATGGCTAATGGGTATTTTTCAGGCTGGAAGAATGTGTATAGTGTATTTCCTGCTTGCTTCCTACTTTCTTTTCCTGATACGTACAAATGACCTAGATCTTGGTGTGTTGGGGACAATTTCAAGTTGCAGACGACACAAAACTTGGGAGAATTGTAAACCATGAGGAGGATAGTGTAAAACTTCAAAAGGACATTGACACATTAGTGGAGTGGGCAGGTAGGTGGCAGATGAAGTTCAACGCGGAGAAGTGCGAGGTGATATACTTTGCTACAAGAAACATGGAGAGACAAAATAAAATAAAGGGTACTATTTTAAAGGGTGTGCAGGAGCAGAGAGACCTGGGTATATGTGTACATAAGTCATTAAAGGTGGCAGGACAGGTAGAGAGAACTGTTTCTAAAGCATACAGTATTCTAGGCTTCATTAATAAGAGCATAGAGTACTAGAACAGGGAGGCTATGATGAACCTATATAAGACACTGGTTAGACCTCAACTGGAGCATTATGTACAGTTCTGGGCACCACTCTATAGGAAGGATGTGAACGCATTGGAGAGAGTGCAGAAAATGTTTACGAGAATGGTTCCAGGAATGAGACACTTCAGTTATGAGGAAAGATTGGAGAAGTTAGGATTGTTTTCCTTGCAGAGGAGAAGGCTAAGAGGAGACTTGAAAGAAGTTTTCAAAATAATGAGGGGCCTGGACAGAGTGGATAGGGAGAAATTGTTCCTGCTCGTAAACAGATCGAGAACCAGAGGACACAATTTTAAAGTGTTTTGCAAAAGAAGCAAATGCAAGGTGAGATAAAACTTTTTCACACAACAAGTAGTTAGAGTTTGGAATGCACTGTCTGGAAGTGTGGTGGAGGCAGGTTCAACTGAGGTGTTCAAGAGGGCATTGGATGATTACCTAAATAGAAACAACATGCAGGGTTATGGGGAAAAGGCAGGAGATTGGCACTGAGTTAAAATGTCAGAGAGCCGGTGCGGGCATGATGGGCTGAATGGCCTCCTTCTGCACTGTAACTATTCTGTGATTCTGTGATTTTCTTACCAGCCCTGCATCTTCTTTTTAAGATTCACTGGATCTTTTACTCGCTGCTGCCATGTTGCATTTTCTGGTAGGGGTCTATACAGGGTTTTTGGGGATTGTCTATCCTCCCAAATTATGCTGCTCGAGTCTGCAGTTTCTTAAAACCATTACTCTTTATTTACAACAAGTATTTACACATTTGGATCCCTGCACGAAGTTGGCGCTTCTCCTTCTTCCAGATCTCTCTTACTTCTCAGTCATGTGATCTGACATCATTATTACATCAGCATCATGTGTGATTTTAATGTTAACTTTTACTGCATTTTCTCCCCGTTGTCCTAGTCAATATTTATCCCTCAATCTATGTTTTGGAAACAGACTATTTGGTCATTACCTCATTGCTTTTGTGGGAGTTTGCTGTGTGCAAATTGGCTGCCCTGAATCCTACATTACAACAGTGACTACACTTCAAAAGTACTTAATTGGCATTAAAACTCTTTGGGATGTCTTGAGCTTGGAAAAGGTGATATATAAATGTAAATATGTCTGTCTAGTTTCTAAGAGATGCCCTTGGCTTCAGGTTATCCCCTGGTGTGGAAAGAGGAGGGAAGAAATTGAGCACTCTTATTCTACCCCATGCCTGTCATGGTTCAGCTCCATGGTGAAGTCACTGCAGCTGGCTCAGCAGTGGGGGACAAGCAGCATGCATGACTAGCACATGGTTCAACCAGCAAGCATGTCTTAAAGACAGCCTGCCCCTCTTAAAAGGTAAGCTGCACTCATCATACAGATGCTGCTGCTGATTGTGGAGAAAGTGACAACAAGGAGAAGCACACTAAATAAAGCAGCTGAGCAGACCAAGTGTTCCCAGGTTTTCCAATGTGGTGGTGAAGCATTAGGAAAAGAGATGCAAAGGAGAAGAAAAGCAATGTTTCTCCAGAGGTCCAGCATCCGTGCTTCCACCACCGCCACTGCACCAGTGTCCTTTCTGGTGCCTCAGCCAGCCAGCCCAGATTGTTATCTCCGTGTTTGCCTGTGGTGCTCGCAGAGCCATGTGTTTGCAGTCAGTGGCTCCGTGCAGCATTGGGAATTCTGTTACCGTGACAAAGCCATGTGTCTGTTCCTCTATCCCCTCTCCTGGAGTATGGGGCATTCATCTCCTCTCTGATGCAATGATGGATGGCAAATTGGGAAATATTGGCTGTGTTTACAGCTTTGATCTGGAAAAGTCCATTTGCATAGAAGTTGAGAATGATGGCGACATGATGGCCACTGGCATTGTTGTCCTTGCCCTGCTGTGTGGCTATTTATTCTGTTGAAGGAGTTGGCACAGTTCAGTGACCATCAGGTGCTTCATACATTACTCCTGGCTGAGCTGGAGTTAGGAGAAATGCTCCCTAAATACCCTGGATGGGTAAATCCTTCAGTTGCGAGCTCTCCACCTTCTCCCTCTGCACAAAGCTTCCTCTCCCTGCATCTAGTGTTCCATTTCACTGACATATACAACCCAAGAAGTTCTGCAGTCTCCCTAACTCCAACTGATTTTCTGTTCACAGGGCAGAAGACTCTCTCTGACCTCCCTGTCTTGATACAATACCTTTCAAATCCAACAGCTCACCAAAATGCCTCTAAGAACACACCAGAGTACTTTCATAAAATTTGCAAGAGCAAAAGTAAGCACCTCACCTGCAAGTTGGGTACCTGGCCCTGTGATATAACACTAGTTTGGGTGGGGGGGTGAGTGGGGGGTGTCCCTTGTTCAACTGAATGCAAGTTCAGCTGAGAATGAATTGGGCCATTAACTGGACTAAAAGCAGTCCAAAATACAGAATATGCATCAAATCAGCCAAAGAGGCTGATTGTCACTCCAATCTACCCAATCTGCATGCTTCTGTGCATGCACAACACACCTGCATTAGTGTCCTGACTGCCAGGGCACATTGCAGGAGCCACAAAAGATGTGGATGGAAGTATTCCAGCTGCCATTTTTTATCTTTGGCACTTTTGTGGCACCAACATCAGCAGCACTGAGGAGCCCAATTGCCTATTATTTTTACATTGGTGATGGCTGGGATAGTGAACTGATTACATTTTGATTTTGAAAATCTGTAACCCTATTTCTCTGTTGTGCATCATTTCTGTTTTGCAAAACTCTCTTCACATCTTTCTCCCCAACAACAAAAAGACCAACTCCTCACATTATTCCCTCACAAAAAAGATTGATAGAATGACTGATGCTCAGCCTCTGAAAACACCACTCTTGAATTGGTCACTTGGAAGTTTGCAAGATTAACCCTTACCATCCCATGACTCCAGTGTCTGCCATAGGGAAATCATTTGATTCTGCGTTGGTGCACTGCCTCCTGCTGAGGTCGATTTCGTTTTGATGTAGCAGGTAGAATTTCAAACTGCATTGCAAGAAGTTGTAAAGAAAACAGATTAATTGGACACTGGAACTTCTCAAACTACAGCATTACAGTTGTGTTCATTTTAAGTATTGTTACGTAATTAAATAAGTACTTCATCAAGTAACTAGTAATAAGGTGAAACAAAGCAAAAGGTAAAACAAAATGAGATGAAACATTGTGCTGTGCATAAGAATATTCAACTATCATAAAATAATAGATCTACCTATTGCTCCAAACTGCTTTATTTAATGTCTCATTTGAAATACAGAGCCTTCAAAAGTGCAGCACTCACTCAGTAATGCACTAGAATGTCAGCCTTGATTTTTGTGTTCAAACCCTGCAGTGCAGCTTGAACCTACAACATTCTGAGACATAGGGCATCATTTTCCCCCTGTCGGGGGAGATGTGCGGGAGCGGGCGTGGGCGGACAAGTTCCTTATCGGTGCCCCTGATTGGGGGTGTGCTGCCATTTTACGTGGCCCGCCCAGCGTGACGTGCACCAGGGAGTGCATAGCACTCCTTGCGTGGGCAGGGAGGGGAATCCCTGCGCCGGGTATGCGCTCTTTCACGCATGCGCACGAAATAGCGCACTCATCTCCATGAGGCAAAGTGCTGCCTCAGGGAGATCGGCTCAGACTTGAATCTTTAAATAAAGATGAGGAAAATATTTCGCTGCCATGTCCCCTCACGTGACACTGTCCTGAGTTGGGACATGTCCATAACTTTTATTTTAACACACTCTGAAATTTTAAAATCCCTCATGAAACCTCATCCCGCCCGTGGATGAGGTTTCAGGCTTTTTTGGAAGCCCGCCAGGGCTCCCAGCCTGTCTGCCAATCGTAAGGTTGGATGGGCAGGTCCATTAATGGTTTCAATAAGTTTTTTAATGGCCTTAATAGGCTGTTGACAGGCCAGTGGGTGCACAGCTGATTCGGCTGCTCGCCTGCCAACCTGAGAATATAAATGACGCGGGTGACATTGGGATGCACTACCCGACATCACCCTGCATCATTTTACGTGTCAGCGAGTGGGGACCCCTCTCCCAGCTTGCCGAACAGAAGATTCCACCCAAAGGCTAGAATGCTACCCACTGACCCACACTTAACAAGTTCTGAAATACGATGCCCCAAAATATTAAATAATTGTTCATATGAAAGGAGCAATAGGCGGTACATCAAACACTCGGAAAAAAATCTGGAAATCTGAAACAAAAACAGAAAATGCTGGAAAAACTCAGCAGGTCTAACAGCATCTGTGGAGAGAGAAACAGAGTTAACGTATCGAGTCTGTATGACTCTTCTTCAGAGCTCGAAAGAAGAGTCATATGCACTGGTAAAAAATAGCCCTGTAGTTCATGAAACTGCAAAGCTCCAAGAAGGATAACATATTAATCTTATTATGAAACAAAGGCACATTCCAATTGTGGTTCATTACTTGTAATATATATCCCTTGAGTTTCTAAGTATCACCATAAAAATAGGAAGCAAACAGTTGTTGTGATAAATGATCTGTTTATGATATGTAGGAACAGTGTAAGGCTGGCTGCTTCGAGGTACGTGAAAGCTTCATGGCTCACCCTTTACAGTTCCCAGTTTACGGCACAGCTGTGGCTCTGGAGTTGTCTTGTGAAATGTAACAACCAGAGCCTTGCATTTACAGTGATAATCTCCATAAGTTGAAATAATGGAAGGGCAAACCTGGTGGTGATGGAATTTGGCAAATAATCGAAAGCCCCCAAATTTTGGTCTCAGGTCTGGAAGTATGGAATTGAAGGAATTTGTTAGTCAAGGAGGATTTGATGAAAAGTATAATTAGACCCGGTCCAGAAAGAAAATTGATCCTTCAATTTATATTTCTTTTTCTGGATTACTGTATGAAATGATACCACAGTTATCTCTGTAATAAAGGAAAGGCATTAAAAAAGGAAGGCATGCAAAACATTATAAATAATATTGAAGTTGAGATTTCTTTTTACATTTCTTCATACTCTTCCCCCAACTCTTTGCTGGACTAGGGTTCCACTAAGAGGGGACTTGATAGAAGTATTCAAGATCCTAAGAGGTACGGACAGGGTAAATAGTGAGAAACTGTTCCCACTCAAGACAGCATCAAGAACTAGAGGGCACACATTAAAAATAATTGGCAGAAGGAGTAAATGTGATGTGAGGCAAAGTTTTTTGCCTAGAGGGTGGTTGGAGTCTGGAACAAACTTCCTGAGAGGGTGGTGGAGGCAATTTCAATCAAGGTATTCAAAAGGGAATTAGATTGCTATCTGAAAGAAATAATGTGCTAGGTTATGGGGATAAGGCAGGGGATTGGGACTAGGTAGAATGCTCTTTCAGAGGGCCAGGGCAGACTCGATGGGCCATAGGGCCTCCTTCTGTACTGTAAAGATTCTGTGAAGAAATTTTGAATTCATTTTGAAAATACGTATATATTGCAAAATATTGGAAACTTTTGGTATACAAATGCTGGATCTTAAGTCGGAACATTTAAAGCTACGAATATAGATTTCATATACATAAGTAAGTATACCGTAGAGCGCAATGTATAAGTCAACCTCTGAAGCCTCCAAAAATCCTTCCAAAAATGGGGGTCAACTTATGTGTTGAGCATAAAATGTGAACCGTCGGTGTGGGTGGTCATCATTTTGAAATGTGAAAAAAAAACACCAGTAATTCATATTAAATTAATGTGGCATGGCTTATTGAATTAATTAATTGTACAGAGACACCTTTAACCACAATCAAAGCACTTTAAAACTGTTAAATTCATTATCCTCGGCATCTGATGCAAACTGGTCAGCGAATTCATTCTGAGTCACTTTGGCTATGGCATCATCATCGCTCTGGATCAGATTTGTTGCTTTAGGTTTCAGAATTATCCCTCTACAATAAACCATCTTCCTCTCCATCCATTGAATTGGATACAGTAAGTCCTTACTTAAAGTTGTGGTTGCATTCCTGAAAATCACAACATTAAGTGAAAGGACTTTAAGTGAAACATTGGTTCCCATAGGAATCAAACTGTAGTTAGATTCTGTAGGCCTTCCTTATTAGAAAAAACAAATATTAAAACATATAACCTCCAAGTTTAAATCTTCTTCTTCCATTCTCGCACCAGGTTTTCATTAACACCGATTTCCCTCACTGTAGAACAGCTATTTGATGAGTTAACAAATGTTACGACTTTTAACTTGAAAGCAGTTTCGTCTTTCATTCGTTTTGCTGGAGGACCCATTTCTGTTTGTTGCTCGCTATGCAATGCATGGTCTGCTCTGTGTAGCCGTATCTTAAAGTCCAGAGTATTTTCTTCGCAACACAGCCCATTTCACCTGCTTGATCTCATGTGCCAACTTACAATATAAGGTCAGTAAAACATGCATATCTGGGGTGAAAAATTGAGCCAACTACTGATGCGAGCATAGCATTTCGTAGCTGAAAGGGGGAGGGGGTTAACTTTTATGCCAAGTATATGCAGAAGCATGATTTTTGGCGCCAAAGAAATTGGGTCATCTTATAGACCAGGTCGACTTATACACTGTGATCCATGTTATTTAGGCAAGATTGAGTTAAAAATTAGAATGCAATAGAATTTATATTGTTTGCAACTTATTTGCAAGGTTGTAAATAAATAATGCTGTAGCACTTTAAATCCTATCCAAAGAACTGTATCAGAAAGGCTTTTGGATGTCAGGAGTTAAGTTAATGAAGCATATGAATGCAGTATGTGGTCTGCCAGCATCAGTTTAAAGAGAAACAGAGTTAACGTTTCGAGTCCAAAATGATTTCTTCTTGAGACCCGAAGAAGCGTTACATTGGACTCAGGACATTAACTCTGTTTCTCTCCCCACAAATGCAGCCAGACCTGCTGAGTTTTTCCAGCATTCTCTGTTTTTATTTCAGATTTCCAGCATCTGTGGTAATTTTCTTTTATTTTAGTGATAATGCATTGTTGCTCCGCTGTACTGTATCAAAGTGATGCAAATAAAATTCCCAACATCCACACTTAAGTGATCCAACATCCCCCTTATCCATCAGAATTTTCATGAAACAAAACCATGCACAGGTGTTGTTTATTGCTCAGCTTGCCAAAATCCCTCTGTGTCGATATAAATCAAATTCACATTCCAAGAAAGATTGAATCCAGTTCATTTTATTTATATTGTAATTATCTTCATTTCCCGTACCTTAGGCATGAAACAAAAATTTGGGGGCTTTTAATTATCTGCCAAATTCCATCATCCACTGAGGTTGCTTTCAATTATTTGAGGTGGTGGAGTGGTGGATGTTTCCACTACAAATCCCAGTTTGTGGCTGCTATGTGTCACAAGGCAAGTTCAGAACCACAACCATGTTGTAAGATGCAAACTATAAAGGGTGACCTGTGAGGTTTTTATCTAACTCAAATCAGCCAGTTTGACTGACAGAAGATAGGAAGTGGTTGTATGCTTCTGCGAATTGGAACATGGCAAAGGCCAGACCAAGAAATAGCGAAGGAGATCAAAATGTGTACAACATTAATTTCTGACAGCTTTTAAGCATTGTTGGTATATGCTTCAAACTGATATATAATTTAACTTGTGAAAATATTTTTTTCATATCTGCACAACAAACTGCATTTCTTTAAGGCAAATGGAGAATCATATTTTTCATAATCTATAAAGTTGAATAATGGGATCACCATAAATTGGTAAATGTAAAATGCAGGTTTCACCTAATAAACATTTCAAAATACAAAGCCTAGTCTCACATGCAGCTTCGAGCAGATATACTACTTCACAGAAAATAAATATTTTTTGCAAGTAACTAAGCTTATTTATAAAATGTTGGATGTATTCATTGTGCACTTTCTATTTGAATTTGCCCTCAGTAAGCCTGCACTCTTCATTTATGTAAGAACTAATGGGGTAAGTTGCAGTTTACATCTGATATGAAGTGGCATTGCAACCAAATGAAGTCCTAAACTGGCAAAGCTTCTCTGACCAAGGTCATTTTCCTTGTTGTTTCCAAAAATACATTGATACAAACGTAACTCGAGTACTTTATTGAATGTTGTATGTAGAGGGTGTATAGTTTCAAGAAAATACTTTAGGTTGATGGAATTAGATCCCATTTTTATTGCATATGAAACTATGTTACTGGCAATAAATTATTGTTTTATGTCGTACAAATATTTTCTTGCCTTCACTTTTAGACTTCTGAAAAACTACATTGCATGTGAATTTCTTCAAAAAACAATTTTTTACATTATATTTCAACACAGTATAAACATTAATTTGACATTATTTGTGAACTTCAATTAAGATGTTGATGATTAATAACTAATCAAGTATACTGGCAACCCTTTGTATGACTTATTCATAAGTAGAGCACTTAAAGCAAGCTAACATATTCCTAACTTATTATTTAACACAGCAGGCAACTACATTTTGAACACATTGTCATTGCCTACACTTCTAAGTAACAACTGGCATGGATATACACATTCCTTCATTTGTACAAGAATAAAATGAAACCATAAAGCTTTGGGCTTTTAACACTGTTCCAATGGAAAATTATTTAAAAAAATAAATGTAATAAGCTAACTTGGTGTAGTATTCCCCATTCTTTAACTCACCCTCCACATACCAAAACTAAGGTCAACATAATAATAGGGAGATCACTAGGGATCCCCATCCCTTTAAGGCCTTTTTCAGACAGTGCCAAATGGCTTCCTCCATTTTTGCACACTATATATAGAGCCTCTTTCCACTTATAGCCTTCTTCAAGTCTTTTCTAACCCAGATAGCAACGAACGGAGGAAAAAGCAGAAAGACCAGCCTAGGAACAAATTGGTCTTTTTCATTTCTACTATATGAGCTGTGGTGGACAGAAAAAGACTATCTGGTTTAAGCAGCTTGTCCCACACAATTGTGATACCTTGTGCATTTCAACATATTCAAATGCCACCCCACCCAAAACTATGTAATCTCCTGGGAGAGAAAAGATAAAAATCCCCAGCTAACTTGGGAGGAAAAAAACATCTGGGAACTCCACTACAAACCTCACCTAGGTGATCAAAACTAGACCAAGATATCACTCCAGTCTTGGTAATTCTGTGCAGTACCAATCATTTCTAAGAGATGATCTCTGTTCCAGCCAGAAACAATCCAGCTCTCACTTGAAAAAAATCAGCAAATTGGTATCTCCTCCCACACAACCTGGTAGCCTGGTTCAGAAGTCCACTATTCTTTGGGCAAAGAACTAATTCCTCACACCTAATCTAGATCTGGTCTAGTACATATTTAAATGGTGACTCTGTTCCCCTTGATCTAATTTAACTGGAATCTTGAACAGAATTACAGAAGTAAACAAAATCTATTTCCTTCATCAGCTTATAAACCTTGAACAGATCACACCCATGTCTACCGTTCTGTAAAGTGTAGAATTCAAGCTCTTTTGATAATTAAAATGCTTTGAGCTGGGAGTTCATCTAGTGGCTTGTCTCTGCACAAATTCCAAAGCCTCAATATTACTATGAATCAGCAACTTGTTAAATAATACATTTTTTGAATATTAAATACCTGTGTATAACTATTATTATTTGCGAGATGTAAAACTCAAAATAGGTAATCGCAGTTGAATTTGTCACAAGACAACTTGCATTAAAGAGGAAGGAACAGCACATGGAAAGGAAATGATCACTTTTTGGTTACATCTTTCCCACAAGGAGGGAATTAGGGTCACATTTCTCTCCCTTCGCTGGGGTGGTATACAACATCGGGCCATGTCTTTGCAGTTGAAGTGCAGTTTTAGTATAGTTATGCAGGAGACTCTGTTACATGGTCAACTATATCTCAATTACATAATCCACATAAACGCCAATGGGTCCATCATTTGTTATGCTTCACTGACAGCACAATGCTGGCTTTCTTGGAACCTGGCATTACTGTCATAACGGCTTTTCTGGTTTTCCTGTACATGTTCAACTGACCTAATTATATCATTCTTTAATTTAAGCATACTTTCCAGGCCTTAGTGATTTTTGCTGACTATTTCTCACTAATTAGCGTCAACAGACCAAGCGCTCAGTTTATAGCTTCTGTTTAAGCAAAAATGGCCTGGAGTTTCCAGAGCTTTTGACGGCAAACTGTTAGGCATCTGAATCTGACCATATCTTCAGGATTTAGTGTACGCACAGATTAATGGAAATCCTGAAACTGCACCTATTGTTCACTGTTTTTTTTTATTGGTTTATGGGATGTGGGCCTCACTGGCTAGGCCAACATTTATTGCCCATCCCTAATTGCCCTTGTTCAGAGGGTATTTAAGAGCCAACAACATTGCCATGGGTCTGGAGTCACATGTAGACCGGACCAGGTAAGGGCAGCAGATTTCCTTTCCTAAAGGGGACTAATGAACCAGATGGCTTTTTACGACAATTGACAATAGTTTTATGGTCATCATTATTAGACTTCTTATTCCAGATTTTTAACTGAATTCAAATTTCACCATCTGCTGTGGTGGGATTCAAACCCAGGTCCCCAGAGCATTATCTTGGGTCCCTGGAATATTAATCCAGTCACAATACCACTACACTACTGCCTCCCCTTTGGATGCCCCCAGAGAACCAGCAATTGTCAAAATCAATTGATTTAGTGAAACATCCCCTTTTCCCCTCTCGTATTGCGGTTAGAAATGCCATAAAATGTTAAGCCTTGTTCACTGAGATGCAACTGGTTTTTTAATGGCAATCAGAGTAATAACTATTGCTAACAATCGAGTTAGATAAAATGCAAAAGGTGTGTATGACATGGTCTGATGACATTAATCAGTGAGACACAGTCAGCAAAAATCACTGATGAGGACTGAAACGTATGCTTAAATTAAATGATGATATATGAACATATACAGGAAAACCAGAAAAGCAGGAATGATGGTAAATGCCAGGTTCCAAGTAAGCCAGCATTGTGTTGTCATTGAAGCATAACAAATGATGGACCCATTGGCGTTTATGTAATTTTTGTGTATATGTTGATTATACAAGTGAGAACCAGGCTGAAGATGGGAAGTTTAAAGGGGAGGTAAAGAAAGAAATGAGAGGCAAAAAGAGAGTATGAGAAGAGACTGGCAGCTAACATAAAAGCAAATCCAAAAGTCTTCTATAGGCATGGGAATAATCTTCTTAGGTTGTCCCTCGGGGTGAAGGATGACTTGCTACCACACTAAAAATAAGTTCTCAGGTGACTGAAGAGTCCAATGCTTGACCTACAGTCTCTCTCACAAGTGGGGCAGATGACGGAGGAGGAATGGGTTGTGGGAGGGGCGGGTGCCCAGGTTGCCTTGCGATCCTTTCGTTGTCGACACTTGGCTTCAGCAAGCCCTTGGCGATGAGACTTGAAGTGTTCCACTCCTTCCTGGTTGCTTTCCTTCCACTTTGGGCAGTCCTGGGCCAGGGATTCCCAGATGTCAGGGGGATGTTGTACTTTTTCAAGGAGGCTTTGAGGGTCCTTGAAGCGTTTCCCTTACCTCCTGGGGCTTGCTTGCTCTGTCAAAGCTCTGAGTAGAGAGTTTGTTTCAGAGTCTCATGTCAAGCATGCGAATGTTATGGCCCACCAGTTGAGTTGGTTGAGCATGGATAATGTTTCGATGCTGGGGACGTTGGCCTGAGCTAGAACACTAATGTTGGTGTGCCTATCCTGCCAAAGGAATTTTAGGATCTTGTGGAGGCAGTGCTAGTGGTACCTCTCTAGAGTTTTGAGGTGCCTGCTGTATGTAGTCCACATCTTTGAGTCATATAGGAGGACGAGTATCACTACTCTTCTGTAGACCACGAGCTTGGTGCCGGGTTTGATGTCTTGGTCTTCAAACACTCTCTTCTTCAGGCGGCTGAAAGCTGCACTGGCACACTGAAGGCAGTGTCAAACCTCATTGTTGATGTCTGCTTTTGTTGATAGCAGGCTCCCAAGGTATGGAAAGTGGTCCATGCTGTCCTCGTCATGGATTTTGATTACCAGGGGGCAGTGCAGTGGGGGAAGGTGGTGAGGGGGAATGTTGGTAGAGGACCTTTGTCTTATAGATGTTTAGTGCAAGGCCTATGCCCTTGTACGCCTCGGTGAAGGTTTTGATGATGACAATGGCTTGGAGCTCAGTCTCCGAGTGTGCACAGATGCAAGTACCGTCTGCATACTGTAGTTCAATGACAGAGGATGGGGCAACCTTGGATCTGGCCTGCAAGCAGTGGAGGTTGAACAGGTTCCCGCTTGTTTTGTAGCTCAGCTCCACTCCAGCCACGAGCTTGCTGAGGGTGAGATGGAGCATTGCAGCAAGGAAGATTGAGAAGAGCATTGGTGCGATGACACAGCCTTGCTTGACCCTGGTCTGAACATGGATTGGGTCTGTGGCGGATCCGTTGGTCGGGATCACAGCATGCATGTCATCATGGAGCAGGCGGAGGACGGTGACAAACTTCTGGGGGCAGCCGAAATGGAGGAGGATGCTCCATAATCCTTTGTGGTTGACAGTGCTGAAGGCTTTTGTGAAGTCAAAGGTGGCCAGGTACAAGGGTTGGTGCTGATATAAATAGTAAAAGGATGGTAAAAAGAGTGGGGCTGATTAGGTACTAAAAAGGGGATTTAAGCATAGAGGCAACGGGCATGGTTGAGTACTTAATGAATACTTTGCATCTGTCTTTACCAAGGAAGAGGGTGCAGTCAAAGTTATAGTGAAAGAGGAGGTGGTTGAGATACAGGATGACCTAAAGATTGATAAAGAGGTACTAGAAAGGTAGGCTGTATTAATGTCAATAAATCGCCAGAACTGGATCTGATGCATCCAAGAATAATGAGGGAAGTAAGCGTGGAAACAGTAGAGAGATTGCCATAATCTTCCAATCCTCTTTAGATACAGGGCCAGTGCCAGAGATGTAAAAATAAGCCCAGCAAGTACAGGTCAGTCAGTTTACCCTCAGTAGTAGGAAAGTTTTTAGAAAGTATAATCTGGGATAAAGTTAACAGTCACTTGGACAAATGTAGATTAATTATGGAAAGCCAGTCATTAGTTAAACATGATTTGCCTTTAACAAAGTTGATTGAGTTTTTTCACAATGTAAGTGTGGTCAATGTGGTGTACATGGACTTCCAAAGGTATTTGGTAAAAGTGCGACATAACAGGCTTGTCAGCAAAGATAAAGCCTGCGGAATTAAAAGGACAGTGGCAGCAAGGATATGCAGTTGGATGAGTGACCGGAAACAGAGTAGTGGTGAACAGTTGGCTTTCCCAGGAGCTGGCATTGGGACCACTGCTTTGCTTGATCTATATTAGTGACCCTTGACTTGAGTGTATAGGACACAATTTCAAAATTTGTGAATGACACAAAATTTGGAAGCATTGTGAGGATAGTGTGAAATTTAATGCACAGAAGTGCAAAGCGAAATATTTTGAAAGGAAAAACAAGGATAAGCAATATAAAATAAAGCATACAATTCTAAAAAGGATGCAGAAGCAGAGGGACTGCTGGTATATGTGCACAAACCATTGAAGATGGCAGGACAGGTTGAGAAGGTAGTTAATAAGGCAACCACAATCCTGGGCTTTATAAATAGAGCTATAGAGTACAAAAGTACAGGGGCAGATGAAGTTCAATGCAGAGGAGTGTGAAGTGATTAATTTTGGTAGGGAGAACATGTAGAAACAATATATAAAGGGTACAACTCTAAAGGGGTAGGGGGTGGAGGAGCAGAGGTAGTTCAGTGTATATGTGCATAAATCATTGAATGTGGCAGGACAGGTTGAGAGCAGTTAATAAAGCATATAGTATCCTGGACTTTATTGATAGGAGCATAGAGTACAAGAACAAGGAAGCAAAGTCATTAGTTTGGCCTCAGCTCAAGTGTTGCATCCAGTTCTGGGCGCTGCACTTTAGGAAGGATTTGAAGGCATTAGAGAGGGTGTAGAAAAGATTCAGAGATTGGTTCCAGGGATGAGGAACCTCAGTTATGAAGATTGATTGGAGAAATTAGGCCTGGTTCTCCTTAGAGAGATTTGATGAGGTATTCAAAATCATGAGAGGTCTGGACAGAGTAGATAGGGAGAAACTGTTCCCATTTGTGAAATGTTCGAGAATGAGGGGGCTCAGATTTAAAGTAATTAGTAAAAGAAGCAAAAGTGTTACAAGGAGTAACGTTTTTACACAGTGAGTGGTTAGGGTTTGGAATGCACGGTCTGAGTGTGTGGTGGAGGTAGAGTCAATTGAAACATTCAAAAGGCGATTAGACCATTATCTGAAAAGGAAGTATGTACAGTGTTACAGGGAGAAGGCGGAGGAAAGGTACTAGGTGAGTTGATCATTCAGAGCCGATGCAGACATGATGGGCCAAATGGCCTCCTTCTGTGCCATAACAATTCTGTGATTTGTTGCACACTTCCATTTATTCAGTATTTCCAAAGAACTTGTCAATGTTGGTATAAATACAGTGCACAGCTCTATGCAATTTCTTACATTTTTAACTGTAAATGCTTCAAGTGTTAAGTGATCATCAATAACAATTTTATAGTCTAAGATAAAAGCAAAATACTGCGGATGCTGGAAATACAGAAAAAAACCAGAAAAAGCTTTTAAAACTCAGCAGGTCTGACAGCATCTGTGGAGAGAGAAACAGAGATAACATTTCAAGTTCATATGACTTCTCTGAAGAGTCATACAGGCTGTCAGACTTGCTGAGTTTTAAAAACTTTGTTATTATAATTTTATAGTCTGGACTGTTTATAAGATCAATGTTAGAAAATGTGGCGACTGCTCACTGTTAAGTGATGCAATCACCCGTTCCACCACATGCACTTGCTCTATGATTGTTCCACCATTTGGTGGTCATAACTTCAGCTGCCTAGGTCCCAAGCTCTGGAATACCCTCTTACACTTCTCTGCCTCTGCACCTTGCTTTCCTTCTTCAAGACAGTTCTTAAAACTTATCTCTTTGGTCAAGTTTTTGGTCATCTGGCCTTATATTTCCTTACATAGCTCGGTGCCATACTTGGTTTTATAATGCTCCTGTGAAGCACCTTGGAAAATTTCATCACATTAAAAGCACTTTACAAATATAAGCTGTCATTAATAATGCCTGCTTAAAATATCTATGCGATTGTCCCTTTTAAAACTTGCTATCAAATTGGCTTTAATGAAATTATTTTCCAGAATTTATGGGCTAAATGTACACTGAATTCAATGTCAATTACTCTTGGCATTATTCAAGAACATGTTCGTACTGTGTCTCCTTTTGTTTAGCCTCAAATTTATGATGATTCTATTCTGTTCTAAGTTTCACAGCCTTGGACTCTTAAGCACGAGCTTTTCTTTCTAAGCAGCTAAGTGGACTAATTCTATTTCCCCATCCATGCATTGTGAGCCCTTGTGGGTATTTTTAACTACTGTTGTTAGTTATTTGTTTTGAATTTATCTTGTTCGGCTGTAATATTTTGTCTCAACTATGCTGTTACTGTTATGTTTTTGAAACTCTTTTACCTTTTTTCACTCTAAAAATTTTGAATCTTAATATTCAGACTACTCTCATAGGTGACCCCTTGTTCCCCATGTCCTAGAGAGCATTTTGATTTGATATTGAGGTAAATTTCTTGCTGTGCGTCGGAAACAAACTGGAAACCTTTACTGATGATTTCATCTACTGGTTGTAAGCTGTGTCTGTAAAGGAACCTCCTTCTCTTTGGAAAGCTAGAGAATAACACTACATTAGATCTTGTCTTGGGCTTTAAGAACCAAACAAATATACTGAACATCAACAGCACAAAAAAGTAGTAACTACTTTTACAGTAATTAAGCTTTGTCAGCTCTTCAAAAAAATAATAATTCACAATTTTATTAATTATATTAGTAATTTTCTTATTTGAGGTGCTTTGCTTCACTAACTGTGGAAGTTAATTGGTTTGACTCACTGATTTGAAAAAGACAACTGGGTAAATGCCTTTGAACTAATAACCAGGACCACACACAATTTAGATAATTACGTGTTGCACTCAAAGGGGGCTACTAATCAAACTCATATAGAGAGCTTCCCTTTTAATTGAGTGGTTTGGTCCATCCATTGAACACCTATCAATAGACAAATTGACTATTTGTTGCAGAAATCTCTCATAGTATACGGCTGGGATATGGGAAACTATTAGTATCCTTTCATGTATTACAGCAGAATTAAAGAGGCCAACATCAAACTAAAAATGTTTTATTATTGTCATACATTCTCTTCAAACATGAAGCAACGATGAAGCAGCATTTTCTTGTCTACAGCTACTTTCAACTCACATTGCCAGCATAATATTTTCAGTTAAGATGCATAGGTTTTTCCAGGCCACAATTTACAGGATTCTCACTATGTACCCTAATTGACCTATCTGGTGGAAGATTTGGAGATTTCTGCTCACCGTGCTCCAACAACTCCTTCAGATTTTTTCCAAACAGATGGTATCATTGAAATAAAGTATCCAGAAACAAAATATTACATATAATGTGTATAAGTAATTTTTATCCAGGAGCAATGCAAGTGGGAATCACAAGGACACATTGGGCTGGATTTTCAATGGCTTGTGGCAGCAGGGCTGGAGGGGGGGGGGGGCGTGGCCAAAATCACGAAGGAAATCCCATTCGTCCACTCCATGACACATTCCAGACTCCACAGGAGTATGCAAGAGTTGGATTTTGGCAGGAATCGTTATCTGTCCGGCTGTGGTGGGTAACCAATTAAGCCCCTAAAGGGGTGCCCATTGCATCAGTAGGGCGTCGATAAAACATGGCGGCACCCCAGTGGCAGAGCTGGGAGGCATCGGAGCTGGTGGTTCCAATCTATTGGGATGCCTCCGCTCCAATAATCAGGCCTTCTTTCTTACCTGATTTGCGGCTGACGATTGGGAATGGAAGTGCCCTTGCGCCATCCTACATACCTCAGTAGCTCCCTCACCTGACAATGGGCTGCTGTATATGATGACTGAAAGTCTCCTATTGACCCTCCAGGCTCTGAAGCCTGCCTGCTATCCTTAACTGCAGGCTGCCTTCTTCAAAATTGCCCTCTGGGTCCTGTCATCAGCATTTGTGGACTTCCAGCTCACATTTCATTCCTACAGTGGAATCTGGGTGCCAGGATGAAAACTCAGCCCATTGAGATAGAAACAAATCAGTTTGTCATTACATTAACATTTGAAAAAGTTGGTCAATTCACAATCATACTGTTAATGTTGACACAAACCTATGCATTTTCACTTAAACTGTTGCACATACCTCCCACTAGGAATAGTATATGCTTAATCCACAGACCAAGCAGTTACAAGTACAGAGGAAATAATTTTATCAATACTTACTTTCATACTTGTTCATACACTATATTTTTATTGTGACAGCATTAACAACGTTCTAGTGTTTTTAATAGCTGTAACCACGTTACATGCCGATAGCTACATCATTACAATATTTTTAATCTAATCACAACTTGCTTAAAATACAAGGGATACATATGACATAACTACAAATACTCATTCTGAGGCCTGTCATAATACCAGATCAAGCAGTTCAATCTTGGTTCCCACTTATATTGATGGTGTGTTACTCCATTATATTTACTTCTCTTCTTTCAAATTTTATGAGGAAGCAGAAAATCTCATTCGCAAAATTTTTATTAACATCTTTAAAAAGACAGAGGTAGTGGGCAATAAGGGTTGGGATTGAATAATAATGCTTATGAGGAAAAGTGAATCTCATTTTGAACTTCATGCAGGACGGGAGGATGCAACATCATTCTTCTAGTCTCTCGTCACTTTATTTCATTAATGCATCGGAAATGCCAAAATTAGTGCTTGAAGAAGAGCTACCAATTTTCAGGTTAATTTGTACAATTTATAATGGAGAATGGATCTGGGGCTTAATCAAGTTACTATTGGAAAGTTTAGTTATTAGAGAATTCAGTGAAATTAGTTGGATGATGAAACCAGTATATTTCCTGAGAGATTTCTTTTCATCTGAAGAATAATTGGCAGTGACATCTGCACTCAATAATAGGCTCAGTCTAAAAATTACTCCAAAAGACTGCAGTCCCAGTTCATTGACTTATTTTCAGCTGCTAAGAAATCTTACAGAATGTAGCAACTGGCTCTTCTTAAACCATTACATATAATCACAAAAATGCTGTCATCAAGGAATTGATCGGATTTATCATATCTTTACTTGCTTAACAATTGCTACATCTTGCATTTTGATAAAATGTTATTGTCTTTCATTTCAATAATGCAGAAGAAAGGCTCCTACAAATTCTAGAACATTAGAATTTTAATATTGTTTGTGTTTTGGATGAACTGAAGACAAACACAGTTGTTCAAAGATGAGTAACCCCTGCCATTCTGATTCAAGTATCCAAATGGAGTTCAAGCTCATCTCCTACATTGGTAATAATAAATTTTTGGGATGTTTGCAAGGCAGTACCCAAAGGATTTAGGTTATGCTATAGATCATAAATTCCTCCCCATGAAGATGGTATTGCATGCTAGAGTTTGGCATCAAGACATTGACAGTCCTCTCGTATATGCTCAATTGGCAATTCTTCATTCTTGAGTCCAGACCCTAGACAATGAGTGCCAGTAAATTATTTGTCTGTGGGGAGGATTCATAGCCAAAAGCAATCCTGCCCACATTTGGACACTTTTGAGTAAAACACTTAACTCTTTTGGAGTCAACCCAATAAACTAAATTAACAAAATGAGGGATGAAGTAAACACAGCGCCTAACTTAGGGTAGCTGTAAAACCAAAGACAAAGTTCAGAGAAAAGAATAGGACACAGTTGCCAACTTGTCTTTTTTTTAGCCTGGGAACAACAAAGCTAACCCTAAGTGTTGCCATTGCTACTCTTCAGCCAATTCAGCACAGAGTATAGAGGTCAAACCTGGGATCTTGTCTATAATGCTCCACACTATATGTTGCATGGACCTGCTGAGCTGTTGGTAAAGAACTAAGATTGCAATTTTGTAAATATTGGCATGAATGAGTTTTTAAAAAAACAATTGAAACATTTAATATTTAGAGTTCTTGAAACAAAATCTGTAAAAATTATACATTTTACTTTTATGAAGCAATATTTCGATGTAGTTAAAAAATCTGTACATATGTATGTATTTTCCATATTTTACTGTTTACACATTTCCCATAAATTAGCTAAAACATTTATTTTCACCCATGCTCTGGTCATAGTTTTTTTTCCCTGAGCTGCACAGCTCTTTAAGTTTGCTTGTCAATGCTGCCCCTTATTAGCTGATGAAAGACTAAATGGAATAGAAAAGGTTACCTATTGTTTCTCATCCTGGGTATTTAATAGTCCATTACAGTGAGGTAGCCAAGGATTGTCTAACATGCAGTTGCAAATGAGACTTGTATGTGCTATCTGCACAAAAAATTTATTCAAAAAAGTTGAAAGTTACTGAACAATTAGTTGCATACTGAATTAAATTTACAATCTGTTGTAATAACTAAAACTAATAATAACTGCTGAAAATGGCAAAATCTATTATAATCTTAAGTTTTTGATGTGCAGTAACACAAATGAATTTTAGAATTTATAAGATTAATCTGTCCTCCCCTCCTTCCTGAATCACTTGACCAATAGAATTCTGGTTTTGCTGTTTTTGAAAGCATTGCTTCTTGCATTCCATCAGTTGCTCAAAATCCCGCCACATTTTAACCTGCTTCATGTTTGGCCCATGGCTCTCCCGGACAGCTTTCTGCTTCTCACGTAGTTTCTATAAGGGAAAAGAAAAAAATGTTTCAGCTAAGGTGTCATGAAGAGATTAATGTCTATAATGTTATTTGAAATTATTTTTAAAAATAGAGTTTAGTGGTGTCTATGTGTATGTCTCAGTTGGATTAAAGCCAGCTAGTCTGGGTGCTTTGATGTGTAGTAGTTTTGAGATGTTAATTGGGAAAACAGTAAATAAGTTAAAAAGTGTACATTTGCATTTGTTGAATAAACCAATCAAAAGAATGGGTGAAATCTTGCATCTAACTCTAGCGAGATGATGCCAAGCAATGTGTTTATTTTTTTCAGCTTACTAATGAAGTTAGTGGAATAAAAGGATATTATTGTTAGAAGATGTAACATTCAAAGCCTAGTGATACAGTGGAAATTTTACATTCAAAGGAAAAGCTAGGTATAAACAGAAAAGAGTTTGTGTGTATAGCAGAGGCATTTAAGATCTAGCCAGCCTGTACACCTCCAACTGTGTCTGCAAGGAATCAACTTGCAGGAACCTTATTCTGAATTTGTAAGGTCAAATATGTTTTGCCTGGGATCTTTTAAAATCTGTGGATTACTTTTGCTTTGGTGGAGATTTAACTGGGAGTGGTTAACTTTGGAATTTGTTTAGAAGTTATTATAGTAGAAATTTGTAGCCATGTCTATGTGTTTAATTTGTTGTTAAATTAATAAATGCTTAATTTAGTTTTATATAAAAAACATCTCAAGACTTGGTGGTCTTATTACTACTGAATTCAAAGCCTGCATCTCAAAACATACACATTGCAAAAATGGGTTATGACAGTTGTTTCAAATTTCCCTCTGGGATTTGAGCAACTCAGCCTTTACCATTGGCTGTGTCATAATAAAGGTAAGTACAAATGTTCATAGTGCACAGACATGCTGTACTATGAAGTACAAGAGTGCTCAACAGTTCCTCAGATTTGTTTTTGTGCCTGAAGTGTCTAACATAGGTGAGATCACTAAACTGGAAGGCAACTGAAAACATCAATTATGACACATACCAATTTGATTTCAGAGTAAAAATGGCCTGCTAGTTTAACTGGAGAGAGTCATGTGTGGACTAAATAGAAGTAAAAAGAATTTCAGAACATTAGAAAAAGGAATAAAAAAGAATGTTGGCAAATTTCTGTAATAATTACAGGACAATATTCAACAGGCATTTTAAGTTATAAAGGGTATTGGTAACATGTAAAGAGATGGATTGTTTAAAGTAACAGTTGTGTAGAACTAGGAGTTGTCCATTTAAATTGAGAAAATAGGAGTAAAGTTGGCTGTTCAGAAGTTTCACTTTTCCTAAAGGGTTATCAACCTATGGAATAGGATTTCGGAATTGGTACTGACGATTGACTCCTTGCAACCCTTCAAGAAAAGTTTAGATGATTTTTAAAAATTACATGAAGCAACACGAAGTGAATTATTTAATTAAATAATCATTAAGGCTTGGAGTCTCTTGGTGCTTGTCTGAGCACACATTGAGGAATTGGACAGGAGGTTTTCTTAGAAAATCCCCAAATTGGAACCCAGTAAGAGTTGGAATGAACATGTACGAGCCCAATGTCCTTTTTCTTTCCTAGATACGTAATGTAACATTCAATAAGAGGATTAAAATTCCTATTCCTGCAAATACTGATCTTACCACAGACCTCTTTCCTAAAGTGTTAAAAAATTGTCTGCAAACCAAAGGTAGTAATGCAGGAATGACTCTCGAGCAACAGAATCATCATGCTTGTTAACTGGCCCTAGAAAAAGAACAGAAGATGATGCTTAAATACTTCTCTACAGTAATGGTGATGGAATTGATGCTTTTCTTCTGGTGGGTGGAGCTACTCGGTTTTAGATTTTAAAAGTTCACTAGTCTGTTGGCACATCCAAGATGTTTTGTGGGACTCATTGAATCTTTGAAGATAATCGCAAGGTGGATGATATAAGATGCTTCAAAGTACTGCAGGTGTCAAAGCAGGTAAATGGTGTTGCTCATTGTCTAATGGCCTAGTTATTACAACAACAACCCTTTCCAAATGAGGACTTCGATGTTTGTTGTTCTTCTGCTTGCACATTCGTACACGGTAGGCTGAAGGGCCTCTTTCCGTGCTGTAAAGCTCTATGACTCTTTGACCATCTGCAAATTTTAAGAAATGTTTCATGCCACTGCTACTATTGAAATGCTTCCCAATTCAGCTGAGAGAGAACGCACAATGATGTACTGTGATGTCACACAGTTGGTGACATGACAGTGTCCAGCGACAGTGAATAAATGACAAATCTCATTTAAATGGTCATAGCATAGATTCTTCCAGTTGCCTTCTGGGATCTTTGTATTGAATGGTGATTCTGAAGGACTTACTGATACACTGAAAAAACCCAAATTTCATGTTATGACCTTGGGGATACCAGTTTGCGTATTCGTGATCCACAGTTCTTTTTCTTTTAAAAAGCGACACTTTAAAAAATTCAAGTTGGTCTTGCTTTCTCTATTTGCCTGTTTGTTTTCTTCTTTCTAAAACCACAGACTGGCAAGAATTCTTTGAAGCTACTGCGTGTACGCTTGACAGGCTACAATATATTAATTGTAGTAATCATGAGCATAATGACATGTTTTACATATTCTACTTATTATTGCCTACTGTATCATAAATTGTTATACTGGCCACTAAACAACTGTTCTATTACTTTTTTCTGAATAGTGTCCTGCAATTTAATTCATGTATTCTGAATTAATTCATGTGCTATATTTATCTTCCCACTAACTTCCCTGTACTGAAAATGGGTAAATATAGTACATGGTGTTATTTTTGCCATTTCCACGCTGATCAAATTGGGGCCATATGGCAGGTTTTAATTGGTTGAAAGACATTTTTAATCAGTATCCACTCATCTATATAGTAGTTGATTCCTATGATTAAATCTCACCACATTTAGCACATTACTTTTTTGATCTGATATCACAAGGACTAACATTTTGCATTATGGTCCATAATTTTACATCACAATGTGGCAACATCTCAGTCAGTAAACAAGTGACAAATTAAAGTGGATTGCTCACCACATTAATTCAAGGCACAAGATTGTGCATGCTGTAACTGTTCAGTTTGAGTGTGTTAATAAAATATTGTTCTTGTGATCTCCAGTATATCTCTAAAGCATACACTACTGGGTGTTACTCTCAGAATCAGTACTTATTAAGGGCAAGAAAGAGCTTTAACAAAAAAATTGTTCTAAATGATTTAATTTAATCCAAAATGCGATACATTGCTCAAAACAGGAAATTGTCAGTAAACAATTTCCTCTAAAGTGGGCAATAAGGCATCATAAGGCAATCTTTAAGTCTATATTTTCACACACGCACACATATACAAATACCTTTGCCTCTGGTGAAGAAATTAAATAAGCACAGTTGATATAATTGTTTTAAGACAAATTATTCAAGTTTGTTCCAGTAAGTAAATACATGCAAAAACCCTTTCTCCATCTCTGTAAATTCATCACATATGCTGTGCACCCCTCCCCACTTTTCTGGAATACAAATGATAGTACAACAATATTTTAAACTTGTCTCAGCCACAATTTACATGATATTACCTATAAGGGAAAATGGTCAGGAAAGCTACCATATTGTTCTGAAACCACAAATTGTTCATTGATGTGCTGCAGGGAAGGAAACCTATCTCTACTTAGCCTGGCTTACATATGACTCAAGTCCACACCAAATGACTGACCTTTGAAGTGGTCTCTTAAGCTACTCACTTACAAAACCAAATTGCTTTAAAGTACAAACTCTCCAGTCAAGCTGTTCCAGCTACGCTGCGAGACTAGTGTCTACCTGACAGAAAATTCGTCGAGGCTTCCCCCACTACCACAGCACTTAAACTAATCAAGGACCCAAAATTCTGTGTGACTGTGAATGAGGTGCATTTTCTTTCCTCTTCCTTTTTGACTCATCTATAGCTACTGAAAGTGAACCGCGCCATCATCCTTCATCTTTCCTTCGTTAATCAGTTGAGTGGGATGGCCTTGCCTAGTTCCACTCTTAACTATTTAGAGAACCTGCTGCTCCTCCCGCACCTGTTTTGTTACCTCTGGAGTCCTCACAATGACTTGGCCCCCTCCTATTGCTCAACTACATGCTGCCTCTCAGTGACATCACCCAGATCTACTTCACCACCTCCTCTCTCAGACCCCAACTACTGTCTCTGTCTGACATCCAGTCCTGGATGAGTTGTTAATGTTAGTGAGGAACACAAGGATGATTTAGCAGGTCACATTAAGACAATATAAATTTGGATAACAAAATAGGAAGGGAAATGGTGTGCAACGAGATGAGGATGGAGACCTGCAGGCATTTTAGATAATTACTTTGGAGCTACAGGGCAATTTTAACCTTACCAACAGAACTGGAATAAAGGTAATATACATGTGTTTAAAGAACGGAATACTCTTTCCACGCATCCAGTACTGCTTTTAAGATTGGTTTTTTAAATCCAAGAAACACTGCTTGATTTGATTCTGAGAAATGAAATGGCACAAATAACTGATATGAAAGTAGTAGAATAATCAGGAAATAGTGACTATTAAATATTAAGTTCGAGTAAGGATAATTATGAGTTAAAGTCAAAGAAAAAGACAAATTTCAGTGGAATAAAAGAAGAGCTGATCCAAATTAATTGGGCAGGAAAGCAAACAGACAGGCTGAATGCATTCAGCACTGACACAGATTTTTGGGTACTAAGGGAATTAAGTGATATGGCTGGGAAGATACCTTACTGAATGGCAAAGTAGACTCAAAGGGCCGAATGGGCTACTCCTGCTACTGTTTCTTATATTCTGATGATTTTGTTGAAGAATCAGTAGGAAATCTTAAAATATGAGTTGCATAGAGTACAAAAAATTTCCTACAAAGTAAAAATGTTGATACAGCAAAGTACAGAGTTCTAAGGATAAACAGAGTTCTAAAGCTAAACTAAAACTTAAAAAGGAGTTAGGCTAACAATACTAAAGGTAGTCATTAGGATTATACAAAACGTAGTAGCAATACTAGCAAGACTAATAGGGAATATAAAAAATCTAGCAGATATGAAAAGAAATAAAAGGGTTTTAATAATCATATAAAAAGGTAAAAGAATAGTTAAATAATACCTTAGACCCACTCAGGGATAAAAGAGGGTGTCTGATTGCAGAGAAAGATGGTGGGAGTAAGGACATTGTTTTACTGGAGGGGGATATGGAACAATGGTTACAGCTAACAGTAGAAAAAATATTTGGAGGGGGGAATAAAAAACTAGATGAATAAATTACTGAGGCCCGATGGCATGTTTCCCCAGGCTGCTGAAAATCTAGAAAAGATAACAAGCCCTTGTCACAATTTTTAAAACCTTAAAAATGTAAATTGTGCCATTGGACTGAAGGATTGTCAAGGTAACACTGTTCAAAAAGGGAGAGAAGGGCAAATTTGGTTACTGTAGCCCAGTTATTCCAACATTAGTTCAACATTCTTGGAATCCATAATTTGAGATAAAATTAGTAAGCATTTAAAAGTGCAGGCGCTAATCAATGAAGTCTAGTTAAACAACAGCGGAGTTTGGCCAATATAATTGTTTTGAAGTGGCCAATTGAATAGATAAAAGAAATGCAGCAAATGTAGTGTATATGGATTCTCAGAAGATAAATATTTTAGAAGAGGCTTCTCAGAAAAGTTCTCATGTTAGGCATAGTAGGATATGCAGCAGTAGGATATGAATAGAACAATGCCTAACAGGAAATTGATAAGAATAATTGGGTGTTATTTGGACTGGAATGGTACATTCCAGGGGTCAATGCTAGGACAATTATTTTTTTTCATTATATAGATGATTTGGACTTGGGTATAGGGAACAAAATCTTTGAATCTACAGGTGATCAAAAGCAGACTCACCTGGATGAGAAACTGTAGTTGCAAGGGTAGACATGAGAAACTAGGATAATTTTCAATTGAGCAGAAAAAGATGAGAGATTCAATGGATGTTTTAATATTTATGAAAGAATTGGAAGATAGAGTGAATAAGAAAAATCTATTTTCTCTGGCATGGGGGGAGGGGGCAAGACAGTAATAAGGGATCATTGCTTTAAAATCATCACAAAAAGGACAAAGTTTAGTAAGGACATTTTTTTTTAAACTCAGAGGGTTCTTGGAAAATGGAATGTTTTGCTATTGGAAGTGGCTGAGACAAAGACCATAGTAGCATCATATATCATGGGCAAAATGGATCAACTGAATGCATTCGCTGTAGATTGCAAACAGGACCTTAAATTTTTAACTGATTAATTAGACTGTGGGTGAGTTACATTAAATGTGCATGTGATGCCTCTGGAGGCAATCAGATCAAGCCAAATGTATTCTTGGCTCTTCTGTCATGCACCTATCATCATAACAGTCCCATGAGACAGCAACGAAATTTAGTATTTTGCTTTCTTAAATAATCAATAAAAATGGTCTTTAATCTACCAGGTTCAATATTAGAAAGGAATGAAACCGTAACATGTAATATCTAACACAACCCAAGGCTACTATTCCAGATGCATTGACAGAAGACATGAAATAGAAAGAGGTGTGGCAGATATTCCCAAAAGAAAGGTTCTCAGATTTAAATTACTTTATAGTTGGGGCAAGATCCAAATATAAGTGCTTAACTAATGAATGAAACTGCAGCAGGAATATGGCAACCATGGACTTTCTGTGGCTGCCTCATGTTGATTTCTGAAGGCTGAAACTGCCAGCAAACCATGGTAATTTGTGCACAGCAGGGAGTGCATCTTCTCAATAACTGGCTCAGCTCAAGCTCTATCATAGCTTATAAATTCTGATAGCATAAAAACAGTCTATCCAAACTCATGCGTATTTTTGTCTCTTCTGTGTGACAATTATTATGGGATGTATTGGTGCAGTGCCCGGTTTGTGCATAAATCTCTAATTTTCATTACTCTTAACTTTTTTAAAATAAAAGACATCTAGGAAATTAACCCTGCAAATCACATAATTGGTACAGGGGATATATAGTGAGTAGATGTGGATCACTGCTTCTCCCACAATAAGCTACTTTATGGCTCCTAGGTAGCTGTCAGAGTCAGAAAATTGAGCATAAAAATATGCTGACGTTTCAGAATGGTACTGTGGTGGGAGTGCTATCTTTCTGAAGATATGTTAAACCAAGGCCCTGTTTGTCTTCTCAGGAGGACATATAAGAGCCCTTGGCACTGTTTCGTAGGAGAGCAGGGGAGTTCTCCCAATATAGTGAATATTATTTGTCCCTCAATCAGCATTACTAATCCCACAGATTTCCTGGTCATGATCTCACTGCTGTTTGTGGAACCTTGCTGTATTTGAAGAGGCTGCTGTATTTGAGGTGAAAATGACCACCCTTGACCAAGACTGCATTTGACCGAGTGTGGCATCAAGGAGCCCTAGTAAAACTGGAGTCAATGGAAATCAGGGAAAACTCTCCACTGGTTGGAGACCATGCCTGGCACAAAGGAAGATGGTTGTGGTTATTGGAGGTTAACCATCTCAATCCCAGGGCATTGCTCGAAGAGTTCCTTAGGGCAGTGTCCTAGGCCCAACCTTCTCCAGCTGCTTCATTAATTACCTTCCCTCCATCGTAAGGTCAGAAGTGGGGATGTCCACGGATGACTGCACAATGTTCACCATTCATGGCTCCTCAGATACTGTGCAGAAAGATCTGGATAATATTCAGGTTTGGGTTGATATGTGGCAAGTAACATTCATGCAACACAACTGCGAGAAAAATTAACATTTCCAACAAGAGAAAATCTAATGATCTCTCCTCGACATTCAATGGCATTACCATCACTGAATCCCCATTATCAACATCCTGGGGTTACCATTGAACAAAAACTGAACTGGACCAGCCATATAAATGCTGTGGCTACAAGAGCAGGTCATAGGTTGGGAATTCTGCAGCGAGTAACTCACCTCCTGACTACATGAAGCCTGTTCACCATCCACAAGGCACAAGTCAGGAGTGTGATGGAATACTCTCCATTTGCCTGGATGAATGCAGCTCCAATAACACTCAAGAAGCTCAACACCATCCAGGACAAAGCAGCCTGCTTGATTGGCACCCCATCCAACATCTTCAACATTCACTCCCTCCACCACCGATGCACAGTGGCAGCACTATGTACCATCTACAAGGTGCACTGCAGCAATCTCACCAAGCGTCCTTCACCAACATCTTCCAAACCTGCAACCTCTACCACCCAAAAGGACAAGGGCAGGAGATGCATGGGAACACCGCCACCTTCAAGTTCTTCTCCAAGCCACACATCATCATGACTTTGAACTATATCACCATTCCTTCACTGTCACTGGGTCAAAAGCTTGCAACTCCCTCCCTATCAGTACAGTGGGTGTTCCTACAACACATGGACTGCAGCGGTTCAAGAAGATGGCTCACCATTACCTTCTCAAGGACAAATAAGTGTGGGTCTAGCCAGTGATATACACATCCCATGTGTGTGTAAATAAAAAAAATTAAAAATCATATATTCTAAGAGTGATAATGCTGCAGAAGGACTTGACGGTGAAAGGTGCTGTATAAATGCAAGTTTTTTCTACCCTTTATTAATGATCAGATGAAGGCATTGGAGAACTGTTGCAAGTTTGCAGATGCAAGTTGATTGTAGTGTATGCACATGGTTCGGGCTAATGCCAACCATGGGTTTCGAACTAAAGTCTGTTGAGAAATAAGGAAAGAAAATCTTGCATTTATATAGTGCTTTTCATGACCACCAGATGTCTCAAAGCACTTTACAGCTAATTAAGTATTTCTGAAGTTTCAATGTTGTAAAGAAGCACAGGAGCTGATATGCGCACAGTGAACTTCCACAAACAGCAATATGATAATAACTAGATAATCTGTTTTCTGATATTGATTGAGGGATTAATATTGTCCAAGACACCAGGATAGTTCACCTGCTCTTTTTCCAAATATGGATCTTTGACATCCACCCAAGCAGTCAGAGGCAGCCATGGTTAAACGTCTCATCTGAAAGATGGCACTTCTGACTATGCAGCACCTGCTCATTGCTGCACTGGAGTATCAGCCTTTGTATGCTCAAGCCCTGGAGTGGGACTTAAACTTGGAACTGAGAGATTCAGAGGCAAGAATGCTACCCACTGAGCTGCAGCTGGAAAGAGACCTTGGTCTTATCATACTTAAATCTCGAAAGGTTCATGACTAATCATAAGAAATAAGAGTAGGCAATTTAGCCCATTAATAAGATCATGGTTGATCTGATGGTGTCCTTAACTCCACTTTCCTGCCTGCTCCCATAACCCTTGATTCACTTGTCAATCAAAAATCTGTCTCACTCAGCCTTGAATATATTCAATAATCCAGCCTCCACTGCTCTCTGTAGAGAATTCCGAAGACTAATGACCCTGTGGGCGAAGAAATTCTTACTCATTTACATCTTAAATGGAAGATCCCTTATTTTCCAAAAGCGTCCCCTAGTTCTAGATTCTCCTGTGAGGGAATTAGTGCCATGACTTACCAGAAAAGCAAACAGATTATATACCAGCAATATTTCGTAACAATCTATTATGAAACAAAAAGCATTATATTGTCTGTATAAGTCATTGGTTGGAACTCATCTGGACCACCAATTCCAATTTTACTATTTTCAATTGGTGGGCATTTTGAATCACTGGAAATGGTTCAAAGGTGGGCGACTAGATTGTTGCCAACCTTACAAGCCCTTAGTTACCATAACAAGGCTTAGAGAGCTGGGTATTTTCATGCTATAAAAGTGTAGACTTCAGGAGAATTTGATTGAAGTGTTTAGGACAATGAAGGGACTAGGCTGTGTCCGTGTCCATGTGGACAAGTTATTTTAATTAGCTAAGTTAGGGAGAGTGAGGGGTCATATATAAAAATTACATAAACAAAGAACCAGCTTAGATGAAGACAACTGATCTAATTGAAAAACAAAATTCTTAAGGGGCATAAAACAGGTTTGATAGAGACATAAAACAGGGCAGGGAGGATGTTTCTTCTGACTGCAGAGTCTAGAACTAAGGGTCCATCTCATAGTAAGAAGTCAGCCATTTAGAACTAAGATGAGGAGAAATTTCTTCACTCATAGGGTGCGTATCCTTGGAATTCTCTACACAGTGCTCTGTGGATCCTCAGTCATTGAGCATATTCAATACAGAGGTCAAAAGATTTGTGGCTACCAAGGGAACTAAGAGATATGGGAAATAGTACAGGAAAGTGGAGTTAGGTAGAGATCAGCTATGATGTTACTGAATGGGGGAGAAGGTTTGAAGAACCAAATTGTCTATACCTGCTCCTATGTTTTTATGTCAAGATTATTTGCTTTCCACATAGGGTCCTCAACCTTTTGAATAAGTTGCCGGTTTGTGCATTGCTAATGGATTCACTGAAAGCATTAAAGAGGGAACTGGATGACTTCCTGATTGTGACTGATAAAAGCGTCAAAAAGGTAGGTGGATTATTCAGTGACTGTGTTAAATAGAAGAGAAGGTGTCTGTGACCTAATGTACTCCGATAACATTGTAGCAGTCACAGAGGAATCTTCTAAGGGATAGTCATCCTGATGTTCTCTTTCAAGTACTTCAGTCTCCAAACAACCAAGGCCGATGTCCTCAGGAATGCCCAAATCCAAGCCCTTTTGTATGGCATTGCTGTGTAGGATACAGCAGGCTGTAACTATGCAGGACACCTGAAGTTGTGCATACATACTCCTGACCTGCTAAGGCCATTAAATTGCTCCTTTAAGGCCCTGATAGTCCTCTTTATGACCACTTAAGTCAAGATTAATGCTTTGCTTTGTAGCACTGCTGTTGTTTTTGCAACTCTTAGAGCAGTCATCATCCTTGGCAGCAAAAGGTACACCTAGTCACCCACAAGCCATTTGTTAACATAATTCAGGGAGGGCTGAATTCCGAAGGACGAATGCATTTTCCATGTTAGAAAGTTTTGCCTTTACGTGCAGGATTGCTAACCCTCCAGGACTGGCCTGGAGTCTCCAGGAATTGAAGGTCAATGTCCAGAATATTTCTGTGGGCAACCATGAAGAAAAATCATCAGGACATTCAAACAAGCTTTTTTTTAAAAACAATTCTCTTTACCAGATATAAAAATATTTAAAATGGGAAAAAAGGCTGTTTGGCTAACAGTTAAGCATCATCCAATTGAGTAATAAGCCTTTTTGCTTTCCAATTGGCTTTGGAAGGCAGTGCATCACAGGATGGATGTACTGGCCAACTAATGGCAAGAGCGCGGGGACAAGTCATGTGATGAAACCTCCAGGAATACATTTAATCACAGGTAACAACCTTAATTGTGCAGGATCATTTGCTTGTTGTCAAGTACAATTTAAGTTCCTGAAGTGGAAACCCCTTCTGTTAAGAAAGTAAGGGGATTAACTGTGTGGGCTCCAAAATCAATATCGATGGCATCTAGATACACTGAGCCCTGGGAGCAACCTCATAAAATTGGATGGCTCTTTCTTATTGCTTGATTGGTGCAATGCCAAACAGTAAGCATTCCCCAGCTCTTCTCACCTGCTGAACACATGCATATACTGATATTAAAGATCCCCCGTGGCTGCCTGAAATGCTCCAGTATCATAAAAGTTCTGCGTGCTCATCGCCCAATAGCCACAAATAGAGCAGTGTCACCAGAAGACTGACTGCACAAACAGATGAAGTGGCTTGCACAGCTGTCATTCTTTGTGAAGTTCATGCTTTTCATACAGTCTCTTCTAAATTCATTTCTTCTGTGAGCCATTCTCCTTAAATGTCGTCTCTCAGTCCTTTCTCCCAAAATTTCCTGATCCTCCCGTTTAATGATAATGGAATACAAAGTTATGCCTATAGCTTTTATTACTGGTGGAAATGTGGAAGCAAAATCTCCTAATTGTCTCTCACTCCAAGGCAGCCAGGTGCAAGGCCAGTACTGTCGATGCTCATTGCAACAGACAAAAAGTCAATCCTGTCTGCAGAAATCATTACCCTAACTCTGCACACACTTCAGTTCAATTATTCTTCATTTCCATTAGTCTCAGCGGATTCTGGAAAAAGCTACACCATATATTTTTCATCCTAACTTGCCACCTAGTGCACTGAGAGCATAAATCTAGGAGATTCAGGGCTGTAACTGACTCTCAATTAAATATATTTAAATTAGCTGCATAGGGATTCAGTGCACAGCTTGTAGAAAGAAAGAGCCAGATTGCATTTAGTAATTTAGGTGGATAAAGTTTGAGGTGGAAATGTAATCCATCCCAATTTTATGGCCAGAAAACAGGTTGCTCTGATTTTATACTGCTACTTGTCTGTTTCTTAAGTTATGCCTTACAGTAACCATCCATTAGGAATGTACTGTATATCTACTGTCATTGGTTAAAAAGCATTGTTGTATGGTATAATTAATAATTTGCCCAGATAACGCCCCAATATAAAATCTAATTATCCTTACTTTTGATGTGTTTTTTTGAGAACCGTGTTAGAATACTACAAAGTACCTGGGAATGGAGTAGATCAATGAGGTAAATAACTTTCTTTTTACCTACTTTACCTATTAGATAAATGAATTTTCCGTCTTTGACAATAGATAATTTTATTCAGTAAAATAAAAATTTAGGAAAGTCTCAAATCTTTAAACCTTGTCCAACTGCAAGTCCTCACTTGAATTAATCCAGTAAAGGCTATTTAATTAAAGAGAATCAACTTGTAATCATTCAGCACCCCACTAATTTCTAATGAAATTCAAGACATCATCCTAATACCAACAAAATTTATCAGCCTTGTAATTAGTGATACTTCACCCCAACCAACCTAATTTTCCCCACAGATGTACTTGGGCGTGCACTAATGTTTCTGCCACTGAATGGCACAAACTGACACATATCTAATAATGCCCTAGGTATGGATTTTGTGTGTCCTGAGAAATACCAAAAGCAGCATGCCAAATAAATAATAAGAAAATGCTGGCTATCGTCTCGACAATTCCTCTAACAGGCCTAATGACACAGCAAAACTTTAAAAACAAGGAAAGTTGTGAAGATAGCTGTGGGCCTTTGGATGTTCACCACTCTCCTGGTGTATCAAAAGGAAAACAGAAGTTATGTTTGATGGCTATAATTCAATTCAAACTCATCTAATGATCTTGTAATGTTGACACTAAAATACATTTTTGTGGAGCTTTTGCCTTTTTAATTGTCAATGTTTTCCATGTTAATGGAATTAGTAGATGGATTGCTAAGTAAATGAGCCATTTTGAATTACAGATACTCGGGGGTTTCAGCTTTAATCCTCGGTTTTTGTTGTAGTTGCTCTTAGCCAATGGCAGTTAGGAAAATACAACTGTTTTCAGGGATTCTTTGGAGAGGTTTTAAAAAAATTCAAGGGGGTTTCTGCTTACCATTTTCCAGTTCTCCTCCTATAGTCTAGCTCCACAATGAAATAGCCTGTTGATACAATTGTGACACATAACTGAAAAATGACTTACTAAGAGGTTACACAAGGGTGGCCTTGTGGCACAGTAGGTAGGGTCCCTGCCTGGTGCCAGCAGCTCTGGGTTCAAGTCCCACCCCCGTACTTAACAGTCAAATGAAGGTAACTCTTGCAAACCCTTCCTACAAATGCAATGGCAGGCAGTAAAAGTGGGAGAGATTCCTTGTTAGCTATGTGATGGAAAAGAAGTTAGAGCCTCTACCATCACTATCCTTGGCTCCAGACTACAACATGCATCTAACAGCCAAAATGCCACAGCAACTCAGACTCCCCATGACATCCACCACCAGAAGATGCACCAGATAGATGCTGGTGGTTGCAGAACATGAGTCAGTGTGTTCAGGAGAAGGGGAGAAAATTAAGCAAAAAATTAATTGTACAAGATTCTGTTTCCAATATTTTTCAAGATTACCCCTTGGCCCCAAAAGCTTTTTTTTTTATATATACATGCCTTCTCTGCTCCTCTGACTCGTGCTTCTGCCCTCTGCCCATTCCCTTCCCACCACTTTTGGCAGCCAATATGTTCAGCCACTTATTTCTTAGTCTCTGAGATTTTCTTCCTAAACCACCCTGCCTTTCCAACTTCCTCCTCTTCTTTATGGCCATCCTTAAAACTCACATCTTTGATTTGTCTCTTTGGCATGGCCTCAATTCTCCCTCACCTCTCATGATCTTTGCCTCCATTAAAAAGTGCTATGTAAACAAAAGCTGCTGCAATATATATTTCTCTGAAATTCGATTTAAAGTGAGTATTAGAGTGGATATTTCAATTCCAAACAATTCATAATATACATCAGATGGTAAGTCCTTGGTGTTATTAACAGCTGCCACCCCCTAGCTTCATAATTCCTCACCTTTCAACCTTCAAAGTTAACACTTAATACCTAATTTTATTTCCTTCTCAAATATAAACTTACTGAATTTCACCATCTTTGGAAGATTTAAAAACAGTGAAGTTATTTGAAATTACAAATTAATTTCAAATCTATCAGTCTAAAGAGGTTCCTTTATAGCAAATTAAATGAATCATGTATCCTAATGTGGTTTAAATGTAGAACTAACTCGGATATTAGAAGGGGTAACTATGTTCATAACTAGTATCCACTTCAGCTGAAAATTATTTACATAGTGCTAAGTCTTATGTACTACGGATATTAATTATGGATCTGGTTTGCCCTTGCATAATACTGCATGCCAAGACTGTGGGAAGTCCCAACACCAGTTAGTGCCTATACTGTTAAGCTCCGAGAATAGCTTACATCTATTCTGCCTGTACAATTGAGTGGATATATCTGTTCGAATACAGGGTGCATTCCTGCAATTCCTGCTTCTGATTAACAGCTGCCAAGCATATTTCCCAAGACCCACTAGAACATGCAATGAATTATTTTTGTCAGGAAGTTATTGCTAAGCTTTTCTGCACTTCTTATAAACAGTTTTATCTAAAATCTGGTAAATTTGTACATGATCTGAGGCTTAGAATATAAGATAGACAATCTGGGGAGTGATGAAGATAGTTTGAAAAGCTTTTTTTAAATTAATACTTCTCAGGAATTGCAAATGCATTGTCCAACTACATGGCTTCCAAAGTGGGTATTTGAGTTTTTCTTGTCAATCCATATCTTCGTACTGACAATAAATACAGTGCAACTTCAGATGACATTTTGTATTGTTTACATTATATTAGAATGCAAACGAATGAAAAGCACTGATTTTAGGCAAATAAAAATTTAATTTCTAGTTTCAGTTGCCATTTAAGTAATGGTGTCCCTCTATGATCAAAATTTGCATTTCTTTTACTGTTGAGTCATTGAACATATCATCTCATTGTACAGATGGGGTACTCTAAAACAAAATGGGCCTGACTTTGCTGTAGCTGGCATCTAATAGCATCTACAATTTTTAAAAAAATATTCATTCATGGGAAGTGAGCGTCGCTGGCTAGGTCAGCATTTATTGCTCATCCGTAACTGCCCTTGTTCAGAGGGCATTTAAGAGTCAACCACAATACTGTGGTTCTGGAGTCACATGTAGGACCTGGAGTCACCAGGTAAGGGGACAGCAAATTTCTTTCCCTGAAGGACATTAGTGAACCAAATGGGTTTTTACAACAGTCGACAATGGTTTCATGGTCATCATTAGACCTTTAATTTCAGATTTTTATTGAATTCAAATTCTATCATCTGCCGTGGTGGAATTCAAACCCAGGTCCCCAGAGCATTACCCTGCATCTTTGGATTACTAGTCCAGCGACAATACCACTACACCATCACCTTCCCCCTAATTAGTGAGATGTGTCTTGCATGTTTGGATATTTACATTTTTTGTGGCGTGTGCTGAAATGCAGATTGGGTGATTGCTTTGCAGGACACCTCCATTCAGTGCGCAAGCGTGACCAATGAAAATGCTCCACTTTGTTTTCACGCTGACATCTCGGTCCTCGGCTCATTGCAGTGTTCCAATGAAATTCAACACAAGCTTGAGAAACAGCAGCTCATCTTTCAATTGGGTACTTTACAGCCCTCCAGGCTGTAATCTCTTCCCCCATTCTTTGCACGTTTCAGTCTTAATCTTGCTTTTCTCTTGGTTTTGCTTTCAGTCAGCAGCTGTTCATTATTCTCCCATTCACACTTCCTCTGCACACATCTTTTGCTTCTTTGCCTGACACATTGTTAGTCCCTTCGGCTCTGCCCCACCAACTCTTATCGTTGGTCTTCCGCCCTATCAGAGATATTCCCTTCTGTTCTTTTTCCATCCTTTCCCATTTGACCTACTAAAAACCTATTACAATTCCAACTTTTCCTAGATCTGATGAAAGGTCATCAACCTGAAGCATGACGCAGACCTTCCAGTCACTTGCCATTTCAACACACCATCTTGCTCTCATGTTCACATGTCTGTCTTTGGCCCGCTGCAATGTTCTAGTGAAGCCCAACGCAAACTGGATGAACAGCATTTCATCTTCTGATTAGGCACTTTACAGCCTTCTGGACTTAACATCGAGTACAACAACTTCAGACCATGTACACTCTCCTCAATCCTCACCCCTTTTTTAATCCATTTTAAATTTTTATTTAATTATTTACTTTTTCTATTTTTATTATCTTTTTAAAAAATATTTCCCTAACTGCAACACCACCCTCCCCCTCCCCCAGATCTTAACAGGGCCATCTGTCACTTGTTTCTATGTTGTGCTTTCACAGAGCATTGACCATCGTTCTGCTATTAACACATTCTGCTTTCTTACCTTTATGCCACTATCAGCACCTTCTTTGGTCTTTACCAATAACACTCCCTTTGTCTTGTGTCCATGACATCTTTGTCAATTTATCCTGAGTTCCCACCTATCCCTGACCTTCTATTTTGCTCTACCTGCTCCATGCCTTCTTAAACAGTATAACACCCATCACATTTCTATTTCTCTTTAGCTCTGAAGAGGTATATGGACTCAAAATGTTAGCGCTGTTTCTCTCTCCACAGATGCTGCCAGGCTTGCTGAGTTTTTCCAGCATTTTCTGTTTTATTTCAGATTTCAAGCAACCGCAGTATTTTGCTTTAACCTGAAACAAAAAATCTGTTTTTCTCTCTCCACAGATGCTGCCAAGCCTGCTGAGTTTTTCCAGCATTTTCTATTTTTATTTCAGATTACCAGCATCTGCAGTATTTTGCTTTTGTTTTGCTGAAAATATAAACTGATAATGGTGTGGCGAGAGAATAAGGGGATCTGGGACCTGAGTATATGGGGTAAACAACTGTGCATCTCGCTAATCAAGCAGATCAAAGGACTTTGAATTAAACACCTGAACAGTGGAGAAGTAAGTGTAAATTAAGAGTGGGTGAATTCAGTATCAAACCAGGAACAGGAGAAATAAAAAAAGAAAAATTGGACTGAGAAAAACAGAGACAGAAAGGCAAAGTACAAAAAAATTAATATTTTAAATTTTACATTTTTTAAACCTCCAACAATTAACACCTGAAAGAGTGAAACTTTACATGTTCAATAGTTAATTTTCAGTGCCCAAGTTAATTGGCAGTGATTAAGTTATCACATCCTTAAAAGAATGCTTGTAATGACACTACTTAACTTTCTATGGTGAGTTTAATTTGTACCTTCTGCACAAATGACAGATGTCAGGGGGATAATACAATGACAGAATATAAAAGGTTTAGAGAAGTGAAAAAGCAATTAACAGAAGAAAAGAGGGAGTATGAAAAGAGATTGGCAGCTAACATAAAAAGGAATCCTAAAGTCTTCCTTAGACCTATAAATAGTGAAAGGGTGGTAAAAGGAGTTGAGTCAATTACAGACCATAAAGGGGATTTACGCATGAAGGCATGTGGAAAAGCTGAAGTACTAAATTAATATTTTGTATCTGTCTTTACCAAGGAAGGCGATGGTACCCAGACCACAATGAAAGAGAATGCAATTAGTGAACTATAAGGATTTCAAATTGATAACGAGGTATTAGATAGACTGTCTATACTTAAAGTTGATAAAGCACCGGAGTGGATGAGATGCATCCAAGGATACTTAGGGAAGTGAGAGTGAAAATTATGGAGGCACTGGCTATAATTTTCCATTCTTCCTTAGACTCAGGGCTGGTTTCAGAAGAATTGCAAACATTACACTAAAATAAATGCAAAATACTGCAGATACTGGAAATCTGAAAAACGGAAAATGCTGGAAAAACTCAACAGATTTGGCAGCATCTACAGAGGGAGAAACAGAGTTAACGTCAAGTCCAATATAATTCTTCTTCAGAATGAAGCTGGAGTATTACATCTAGTGCTGGGTGCAGCACTTTAGGAAAGATGTGAAGGCATTGGAGAGTGCAGAAAAGATTCACGAGAAGGTTTCAAGGATGAGGAACTTCAGTTATAGATTGGAGAAGTTGGGACTGTTTTCATTGATGAAGAGAAGGCTGAGAGGAAATTTGAAAGGGGTATTCAAAATTATGATGAGTCAGGCCAGAATCGATAGGGAGAAACTGTTTCCACTCATGAAAGGATCGAGAACGAGAGGACACAGATTTAAAGTAGTTGGCAAAAGAAGCAAAAAAGCGCCAAGAGGAAAATCTTATTTATGCAGCAAGCGGTTGGGATCTGGAACTGAGTGCGGTGGAAGCAGGTTTAATAGAGGCATTCAAAAAGAAATTAAACTGTTATCTGAAAGAGAAGAATGTGGAGGGTTATGGGGAGAAGGCAGGGAATAGCACTAGAGGAACTGCTCATTTTGAGAGCCAGTGCAGACATTTTTCATTTCCATCTGATCTTTTGTTAAAGGTCAGTGTAGAGCCATAGCGGAATTCTCCAAATTGATATAATTAGTATTGCTGAAAGGAAAAGTGACATTTCAGTGTTGGTGCAATGCCAGGTACAAAGGCCGTGCATCCCAACGACTTGTATTGCTTGGGACATTGTATCAAACTGCACATCCCTTCGGCTGTTCGCGATAGACTGTACTCAACCAACCTGTGCTTGCAAACCTCAGAACATAATGTCTAACTTTAGATGTGATTCTGCGATTGGGCAGCACTTGTGGAGTAATCCCGAGTGTGCTAAAAATTACATTAACCAATTTAAGATTATCAGTCAGGCTTGCAATGTAACTTGCTTACGCTTGCTAGAAGCTTTACATATTCACTTGCAGGGATCTATCCACTGCAGGCTAAAGGAATATGTCCAGACATTGCACCTTTTTTCGAATAAACAAAAGCAAAAACAAAAATAGCAGCTCCCTGGAACATTTGCCATCTCGGCCAGAGCTGACTTGCCAACCAATCAGCACCCCTTTTCTCATGCAGTTTAAAATTGTTGTTCCTTTTGAAATATGGCATTCCTGCATCTGTCCTGATGAGTGCAAGATGAAAATCTTCAACAGTATGTCTCTTTTTTCAGTAATACATGTTTTGTATTATAGTGACTATAAATAGTATTATCCAAAAACACTTTTTTAAAAATCAGTTGAAGTGAAATTTCTGTAATACAACAATTTATAGACACTTTGGGCTGGATATTCTGTTGGGGTCAGGATCCTGACATCAGGACCAAATGTGGGTTCTGACATCACACCATACAAGGCAGAATTCTGCACGCTGTTAGCAAATACATGTGCAGAACAATGCTTCTTGGTCTCCACATGCTGGTGAGATTTTTAATGATGGAAAAGATGAATCGTAGTTGACTGGTACCACAGTACGCCTCTTTTAATGTTTAAAAAAGCTCAAGTTTAAAAATAAGGTCATGCATTGGTTGCTGATACATCATGGCTGACATGTTGTCCTAACAGCATGGGGTTAAAAATCCATGTTGGGAATATTCACCTGGCATGATTTTTGGCAAGCTGGCCAATTAGTGGCATAGGGTACATTCATTGGGCTCCCTAAGATTGTGGGCAGGTAGCTGTTTTGTCCCCAACCCTGCCTTCTCGAAAATGATTTCTGGAGGTGGGGGTAGGGGGTGCAGGATGGTGGCAGCAAACTGGCACACCAGTTGGCAGCATGAAATTCCGGGCCCACCCACTACCATCTTGCCCAGCCTTCAATAATCTCGTCCTTCATTAATAAACACTATGGTCAAGAAATTTAATGCCATTGTGCCCGCATTGATCTTGCATTTCAACTGAATCCTATTGCCTTGCCTTTTTACTGTAAGTTCTTATATGTATGATCTCAATGGCCTCAGTTTCATTTTATACACGAGGCTAATCCCAAATTGGAAGGCACAACATGAACTGTAGTGAAGGAAGCAGTTATGTCCTGGTTTACCAGGAATTGAATACATACCTATTTCACCTTGACCTCCACAGAGATATGCTTATCATCAGGTTGCTAGTGAGAATGGAGCCACTTGTCACCAAACCATCTCTGTGTACACACATTTGGTCACCACATGCTGGTGAAATTCTAATGATAGAAAAAAGCTGATGCAGTGTAATTGGCTGGCACCACAGTACACCTCTTTTAATGTTTAAAAAAGCCCAAGTTTAATAATAGGGTCATGCATTGGTTGCAGTTACATCATGGCTGACATATTTACCCTAGCAGCATGGGGTTAAAAATCCACCATAAATTGGTGCAACATATTCTTTCAGGTAAACTCAGGATGTACTCTATAATGAAGCATTAGACTACTGAATGACAAATTGATATATTCCCAGCTTCTTTATGAAGTATAAGTTACAGATGAACTTAGTTTGTTTTCTGTGCTTCAACTGCTACTATAAGCATTGCTGAAGTTGCACAGCACAATGTGCTGAATATTGAACAATAGAATGCATGCTGGCACCCACAGTCTCTGATCTCAGCCAAGCTATCTGGGGTTTAAAGAGGAAAGTTATCCTAAGCCAAACTTCCAGGTTCAGTGGTCAATTATCTTAAACCTTCCAACACAACTTTAAGTAGATTAAGAAGTTCACTGTTCTATGTTGGTTCAGTAACACAAGTACAGCACCTGCCTCTCAATGCAATGGTTGCAGATTTAAAAAGCAGTGCTGACTAGTGTTGAACCTCATCTGTCGTCATTGAGAACAAGTTTGGTCTGCTCCCTCGGGCCAGTAGATTAATGGAAAATTTGATATTGTCATCTCATGCCATTGGCAAGCTTTGCAGAGGAGCTGTTATTTAGATAGATATCTTAAACTCACATATTACCTTGCTCAAGCAGATTAAAAGTTAAACTGCATTATTTTGACCCAGTAGTACATTTAGCAGATCATCTAACTCCCACACAAGGACTTTAATATGGAACTGCAGCACCAAACAGTTAATAAAATTAGAACGAGGAAAGGTAAAAAATTCCCAAACAGAATTTGGGAGTAATTAATGCAAACTTTTCTTCAGTTTTAATATTAAAGAAACTTTTATCCATGCAGGTCAGAATTTCAGATTCTCAGTGGTCAGCCAAATTATTTTAGGCAACTCAAATAACCCAATTCCCAGCCATATATGGGAAAAGTAAAATAAGCAAGAAATCGAAGAAACCTTAGTCCCAGGTCCAAGAGTATGTGAATCTGCGTCAGCATCAATGTCATCTGGGAATAATCACATGCCACCCTAAACAAATGCAGTTCAGTTCAGCTGCTTGTTGCAAATTAGCATTCTTAAATCCTGATGAAGGACAAAACATTTTAAAATTGGAGTTAATACGCAACATATGACTCCATTTATTTACTACTACTGTACAAGTTTCTTTTGCAACCATTTTAAAAGGAATGTGTTGTTATAAATGACATGCCTGCCCTGTTGCTACAGTTCATGTTTGAATTCACAACTGCTGATGTTGCCTCTTCTCAAGAGATTAGTTACTGATGACAACAGCTACAAAGTTTTCTTTCTCGTATAGCTGTGCCAGGACTTCTGGACAGCTGGCTGGATCCTTCATTGTCTGCCAGAAGGCAATGAGTTAGCCAAGACAGATTTTCACAAAGTACAATATCAATCCTTACATGGCCCATTACAGAGAAAGAGACTCTCACCTTTCCCAGATTTTCTTGCTCAAGGATATTTCGATTGTATTGCTCCCTAAAAATATAAAATAATTACTGAATTAATACCCATTGTATTTTTTTTTGCTAGTTACTCAATTGGAATTGCAAACAGTTGCATAACAACACTGCAAAATAGAAATAGCAATTTGTATTAGAATAGCTCAGTGTCAGACCTACATTTAGTTGGACAATTATTTTGGTAGGTATCACGTGATCATTTTTTCCCTCGAAGTCTGGAAAACATTTTCAATGCTGGATGACTTCTCCAGAGCATCAAAGCGTACGATATAATTCAAATTGTTCACATTGGCAGATTTAAAATGCTTCCTTCTTTGTGAAAGTGTGAGCTGCAATATAATTATCTCGGAAGCCAAATTTTTAAGAAGATATTTCCTGGAGAATTATCTTTTCAAATAAACAACCATATTAACAAGCATTTTTGCACCAAGTATAGTTTGATTATTTGGGGTTCTTACAGCCTCATAAGTAGGAAGCCTTCTGCACTACTCATTTAATATATGCACTTCACAGTGGCAAAAGATACTCCTGTATTTTTGCGAAGTTTTCTTTATACTGCCTTTCATAGCTCTTCTCCTCCAACATGCACGCCTTGTACTCTATTCCCACCCGTTCCAAGTCTTTTATTAGTGCACTCTGATATGGCTACTAAGGCGCTTAATTAAAAAAATACTCAGGAGGCATCACCTTCATCCATAACATATTATTCCTCCACAATGTAATCTGAAGTTACAATGTGGTGAATTACTGAGAGAACAGGTGATTGATCACCTTATGGTACAATATGTTAATCTTATGCCAATTGTCTGCCAAAAGGAAAATAAATTTAAGGTGAAATAAATCCATTTTTGTCCAAGTAGAGGAAGAAAACAATGGGATAATCTTGTTCAAGACAGTTGCACAAAGCACTGAGATCTTGCCATAAACTACAAGATGCATGCAATAACCAAAGACTTAAACAAAGTATCCTTCATGAAAATGCCAGCTGGCGTAGCATAGAATTTGAGAACTAGCAATATAAATTTTAACAACTAATATGGAAACAATATCACAGCTTCTATTAATTAATGGGTCTCCATGGCAAGTTAGTGCAGAAGCTAAGTTGAAGAGCAGGAAAAATATTTCAGTGAGAAAGTTGCCAGGAAATTTGAGTAAGTGAGGTGGACAATAAGGCCTCTAAAACAAAAGGTGGAAAGGTGAGGTGTTAAAACAAGCAAAAAGTGAAACAGGAGTAAAAGGACACATTGAAATAGATCCAGAGATAAGACATGCTGTGACTGCTATCCATGGTGGCTTATGCAGGAAATGCAATTGATGTGTAACTATGCAGGGCAGTTTCCTTAAGAAGAATTCATTAATAGGGTACCAGGTTTTGATAAGTGAGTAAAAAGAAACAAACCCATGCTTCAACAGTCCTAACATAACTGCCTACAAAACAACAGGCTCAAAAATGTAAAGATATATGTAAAAAAATATACATTTTAGAATCTGTAAATTTACCTCAAGGCTTTTCTTCTTTCTTGTGGATCTGCAGAAACATATAGCTTCATTTCATCAGCAGCTCGCTGAATCTGCCTTTCAGTAACCTATTCAACAGAAGACAATTTAAACATCTACAAACCATATTTTCCCCCAGAACATCTAAACTAGTGTTAATTTATAGTAATTTACTCATATGGACAGTTACCTTTTTCAAGCAGTTGACGTAATGGTATCTAGTTTCCTCCTGTCCACATTCTTCTCGAAGCCCTTGGACTTCCTGAAAACAAGTCCAATTTAAGAATCACTTTACAGGATAGAAATCACATCATATACCCTACTTTTCTTTGAATGATGTATGAAAAGAAAAAACTTATACACCCAATACTGCACACAATTACTTGCAATGATACCTGAATTAATTTTGGGTACAATTCACCATCTTTAAAATTAACTTTATAGTACTTCTTTAAAAAATCAAAGTTTCTTTTTCCAAAAGGAGAACATATAATTTACATAATAAAGCTTATGCACACAGAAAAATGTATGTTATAATGAAAGCATATAAAAGTAATCAATGGTTCTTCAGAAAGCAGAGTTAAAATTTCTAGCAGCTGAAACTTAGATGAGCTGATCCCAATCCCTTGATAAGAACTACCTTACTGGTTTATAACTCTAGAAATCAACTTTACTTTTCTCAGCCTCATCTTTAAAAGGAAGAAAAATCTAGGGAGGATGCTTCTGTTCAAACACAACCCAAAACTCCAAAATTCTTGGGACTGGTGTGAAATATCTTGGACTTCATAACTACTCTGTGCAAAGTTTATTATTAGCTGAATAGGCAGCAATATCCATTTGGTAGCAATCCTTTTTGCTATTTGTACCAGCCCCAGGCAGTCTTCAGGTGTTGGCTCTCACATACCAAGAGTGGGTTAGTACAATCTCCATAAGATATGGCCAACCAAAAGGAAGGAACGTGAGATTGGAAACAATGGCTCTCACTGAGGCTAAAGAATTGAAAAATATCAAGTACAAATGTGCATTAATAATAGAGATAATAGTGATTGTTTTCTGCCTACTGCTATGGGATCTCATACTCTGCTGCTCCTCTTCCATTATCATAGAGACAAGAGATATGTACATCGGAAAAAACATTCCGGCTCATTTGACCCTCTGCACATGGAGGTTTGAAAATCTTCAGGTCACTAAAACTGACATAATTTTGGTTAAGTGCAGGATAGTTTTCAAAAAGATTTAGTTTTTAAAATCAGTAAGACAATCCCCATCAAATTACCTGGACGTTAGGCAGCTTTGGACAACTTAGGGCATAAATCTATTCCAGCACAATAGTCACATAAATCCAGCAAACTTGCATGATCTGATCTTTTGTGTGGAGATGAAGATGTGTAACAGAGTATCAGCAAACATTTCTGACAAGTGACAGAAACGATTGGAAATACACCAGTTGCAATGTTTCATCAGAAAACCTCTGTAAATCACTTATACGTGCATTTCCTTGGGTCAGTGAAATAGCAAACTGGGAGATGTTAAAAGGTGCTGCCTGCTCCAGCCTGGAAGGATCCCTAAGAAAAGAAATTCAGGGCTCTGGTCACCTTCACAGCCAATGGCAGTACAGTCCTTGCCCTGTTCTGAGGTTGCAAGTCTGCTTGCAAGTGGTGGCAGGTTTCTGAGATGCAAACGCTCCTCCTGGCTTAGGTTGGGATAAGAGAAGTCCTGCTTGTGGATCCTGGGTGGATAAGGCCACCTGCTGACAGCCCACTTTCTCTTCTCCCTTTGTGAGCAGACTGACCTCTTCTGTGCTCCATCTCTCTCTCATGCTGCAAGCCAAGGGGAGTTATTACTACAGGACCCATGGAGTGGAAACAAGTGGTCTGACCACAACCCCTGAAGTCAAAAACAAGACATCCTCCATGCGCAAGCACCACTTCCTGTCAAATTCACCAACCTTAGCTTCGGAACTAAAATGGTGCACATAAGGTCAAAATAATGGGTGCTAAGGAGCCAGGTTTTTATAGTAATTGCTTCATAAACAATCTAGTTTACAAGTATAGCATAATATACATATTAATGCTATCCTATTTTCAAATTGGATTAAATATCCAGAAACTAATAATTTAACTTGAAAAAATTTAAGTCATTATTATGGGTGTAACATAAAAACAATTTACCATAATTTGGAACTGTTTCGAAAAACAAATGATTATTTTGTGATCATATCTTCAAACAGCACCAAATCATATTAAACAGAAGGTCCCCTGTTCAATTCCCAGTTTGCGCCAAGTTAGCAAGGACAGCAACTGGGGTGCAACATTGCATTCAGGAAAAAAGTTAGCCATAGTTCCTACACAAGGTACTGGAGGCAACTATCTGTGAACCTTTCCAGCAGCAAGGGTACTTTCCTTCAAGAGGAGAAAGAAAATTCTCAAATCTAGTTACTTCTGCCTTTGAATAATAACATTGAGAACACATGTTCCATGCTCAAAACATTTTGTATTGATGCCATGAGATTCAGGCACTTATTTTGTAGTCAAAGAAAGTTTCCAAAATGTAACTGGTGCTACACATTGCCAGCAGTAGCTACTGAATAAGTAAAATGTGCATGACCTTTTCCTACCTGTTCAAGCTTGGATCGATTGCTTTCCAAGCCTGCTGCACAACTATCATAGAGTGATTTTTTTTCTTCGTACTCTTGAGTTAATTCCTAATGTGAAATGACAAAGTTTCACATAAATGATACTGTGAACTAGTAGCGTGCGACACCAAAACAATCTGTGCCCATGTCAATCACAGGTCAAGACCTTGTTTTCTCAAATACATTAACAATTATAATCTCAAGTTAAAGCCACCTGTTTGGTTACACACTTGCATGTGGAGTAAAATTGCAATACTTCATAGTTAGCGTCTAACAGTTGACCTGCTATTGAATGCCAATATTGTGAGCTTTGTGTTTAAGGTCAAATATTCCCCAGATAATACTCCTTCAAATACTTCCCTGTACAATAATAGCTTTTTTGTGGCTGATATGCAACTGCAATTTGTCTGCCAAATGAATCAATGGAATTTGGTAAACCAATTTAATGATTTGATTTTGCAAGCAACTGGCAATCAGACACACAACTAGTACCACATTTCAGCATTACCTGCTTTGTTGTTTAAAGACCATGACCCACCTGACACTTTTGTCGCAATGGTCGTAGTTCTTTGATCACAGGAGCCAAGGCAGTCTTCTTTTCAGCAATAAGGGCATTAAGTTTCTTTACCTATAGGAATGATTTCAACAACAAAAAAAATAAGCAATACCAGTTCAATGTCTGTGCATTACCATCTACATTTATTTTTCGCTTACTTCAAAGTCTCTTTTTCTCCACAATTAGAAATATAAAGTTAACTTATACACTCTAAAATTTCACCACTACTATGCATTTTGAACCCAACATTTTCTTTTCTGTTTCGAACTTTTATAACCCAGATACACATCTTATTTATATGGAATCAAAAATCTCATTTGGTTGTTATTTCTGACCAGGCACAGCTTGATGCTGACACTGCAGGATAAAAGTGGAAATTGTGTTCCTTTCCCAGTACTGACATTTTTCACCTTGCCAAACACAACGAGTTGAATTTTAAAAATAACATCTGGCATTGAAGTGAAAAAAAAGCAGACCTAGAAACCTCGTTTGGCTGCTGTTGTCCACTTCCTTGTGGTCAGCTTCAGAATTCTGTTGCCCATTATCTGAAATCAAGTTGCCCTTCTCTTAGTTAAATATGGGCCCCAGCAATCACAAAAGGGAAGAAAAATACCTTTAAAAAGAAATCGACCTCAGCCTAATTTTAAAAAATGTATTTTAAGGAGTCATGACATTAGATTTAAAGGGCACATAATTCTAAGAAAGAAATATAGTAGTAATGTGAGATCTTAATTTGTTACACTTAACATTGACTTAAAACACAGACATTGCGTGAATGTAGCAATGTACAAAACAACCACTCCATTATATCGCAAATGTATATGTGGAAATCTAACCAGTTTGGATTTGCAGTGAATGGCCTCTACAGTATTTTTTTTCTCTTGTTGGGTATTAATTAAATGTTCAATTTTCAAGTAACAAACTAGTTTTTTAATTAATAGAACTGCAAGGGAACTACATACTTTCTTTTAAATCAAAATGTAATACATCATTACCTAACTCTACATTTTTATGAAGTTGTTACTACGAGTATGTTAGAATAAGAGAATATTGTACACCTAATTAAATTACAAGTTAGCCTAGCTTTGAACTGTTTTACAGTAACAGCAATTGTCACATTCTTCTTACTCAACTGATTAAGATCATAGAAATTTAAATGCTAAAGTTGCCTTCTTTGCTTTAAGTGTTTACAGTTGCTGCAAACAGTAGGGCTAAATTATTGAAAGATGGGCAATTAAATTCAATAATATCACTTGAGTAAGGTGGCTAGTGACTATGTAAACATATCCTTGTGATGAACAACACTTTTTAGGAAGGCTGGGAAGAAAATTAACAAGAAAAAAATTAAAAAGATAAAATTAAGTTCGTGCATCATCCTCTCAGATGTCATACACATCTAATCTACAGAACTGTGATGATAGCAAAAAATTATTCCACTTGTTTGCTCCAGAATTTAATGATTACTTCTGAGAGATAGAAGTGACCTTTCACAATCTGTTCACATACAGTCACATAGTTTAAAATTAAACAACCTTATATTAGCATGATCTAAGTTCTTGCACAGTATTTTGATACAAAAAAACCAACTTTTCTTAAATACATTTCAGATAGAGATCAACCAACTGCAGTTTCCATGCTCAGCACAAAACCAATGCAAGTCAAACTCAGCGATTTTACCAGAGCACTAACCTTCTTCACCTTGAGGCCATTTTACTCTAAGTGAAATCATGAATGGGAAAGTGCTGTCCAAAGTCCAATCCTTTCTCAATGAATTGCACTCAAAATTCATTTCATTTCATTGCAGCTGAAATTCAGTGTCACATTGAGAAATTTCACAATACAAAAAGTTTTGTTCTTGAAGCCCGGGCCTGCAGCTTTGAAAGGCACTCCCAGAATAAAAATAATTTACATTTAACACACAATGTGTTTTTAATATCCAGTTTATTAGCTAAATTGCTTCATTTCAGGTCTACTACTAAAAGTAAGTTGAAGAGTTGATGTTTTCAACTTCCCAAGAGTAACTAGGCTGTTATCACCACTGATAAAGTATTATAATGAAAATTCAAATATATTCGTAGATATTATTGGAAAAGGTAAACCAAACTTCTTAGCATTTCCTCCTTATTCTCACCAACAAAATGTTCAGTTAGGTACTAAGGCTCACCATTGACAAAACTGCTAACAGCATGCAATGAAACCAGTAAGTTTCATATATGTTCTTATGTGCATTGCAACCCTTAATTTTCTATGACTGAATATTCAAGTATAAAAATGGAATATAGGTGTTTAAAATTAAAAAAAACAATTCTTGTCAAATTTTGAAAACAACTCAAAAAAGGAGATTTGTCAGCTTAGCATCTAGAGACTTCATTCACACCAAGAAAAGTTTATCATGAAGGAGAAAACAGAATATTGTTATGTTTCTTGCAGGTATTGAAATAAAACTGGATTTTGAGCCTTTCAGAAAATAAATAATAGCTGCATTTATAAAGTGCCTTACGTTAACATATTAAACACTTAACACAACAGGTTATTTTTTGAACTCTGATGGTTATAAAGGTAAATGGAATTGTGAATATGAAAGGATCATTGTGTGAAAATTTTCTTTCCTATACCATCATCAAATGGCCAACATTTTACTGTTACTTCAAATCCTCTGAATATTGATTTTTTTTTCAGGTCAGCCAAAGGGGTGGTGCTTAGAGTTACAACTGAGATGACAGAGGGTAGAGATTTAAGATAACTGAGAACTACTGTTATTATGGTCAGTATGAAGTAATTCAAATTAATAATTTCTGAGAAAGATGAAGATTATTTTTTAAAAAAACAATGTCACAATTGATTACATGGATTGCTAGGATTCATTTAATGATTTGCAGCGGGATTGGAAAGTGTAAAGGGACATTGTAGTAAATGAGAAAATGCCACAGAAATACAACACATGTCTCAGTTAACAGTGTAGTCTAGGCAAAAATCAAGCAGTTTCATCTACCAATATATTGAACTGAAGGAAAGAAATACTATGTGGATTTCAAAGTATAATTGAGAAAAAATGGTGAGGATATCTTGGCTGGCAGTTTTTCTTTATACAAACTAATTTGTAAAAACAATTTTGACCAGATCAATAAATTATTGGGAAGGTAGGAGAATTATGCATAATGAATTGATTTAATAGGTTAACACCTAGCAATATTATGTACTGGGCAAAAGGGGAAAAATGCTTACTTTACCATAATTTTAATAATTCTTAATTTCTTTCGCAAATTGTAACATAGTCCTTCATTAATGTGCAACCACTGAATGAATTTTAGGTTTTATAAAAAGATGGATCACCATTTCAGACATCTCATCAAGTGTTCGTCCCTTCACTTCATCCAACTCACTCTTCAGTGCAGATACTCTCTCCAGCTCCTCCTGAGTGTCACTGAAACCTGTAATACCATGCTTAGCTTCGACCGCTTGCTGCGAACACAAACAGTTTGACAAAATTATGAAAAGGCTAGATATATAAGGAACTCAGCTGGCCATTTATATCATAAACAATTATAAGTGTCATCAGTTCAGCTCAGGAGCTTGTACATTTATTTATAGGGTGTTGAAAATTCCAACAATTTGATGAGGTTGGCACACACAGCATCTAAAATTAATCATTTTCTTCCATTCCAGTGGAAATGTTATAACTGCTATTGGTTAGTGAGCAGCCATGAAAATATTTTAAAATACATCTTAGACATAGCCTATTTGTGCCATGTGTAAGAGACTAGTTCTGATATCTAGATTCAGTCTAGATCTGTATTCAGCTTCACCTTTACTGTGCCTGATAACCCAGCAAATGTAGCGAGGCGGAATAACTGACAGGAAAAAGAAAAATTGACAGGATTCCATTTCCACTCTTCTGCCAACTGGGTACAAAACAGCATTAATGGAGGATAAGACAATGTAGAAAATGTGAATTAGGCCATTATGCATATCACATTTTCCTGGAACTTTTGCTAATTTTTTAGCTGAAACCAGGCACAATTAGTCATCATAGCTCTGATCCCCTTCCATCCTAAACAGCGATCATGAATCAAAAACAGAAAATGCTGGAAAAACTCAGCAGATCTAACAACATCTGTGGAGAGAAAGACTAGAGTCATACGGACTCAAAAACCTCTGTCTTTCTCTCCACAGATGCTTTTAGACCTGAGATTTTCCAGCATTTCCTGTTTTTGTTTCAGATTTCCAGCATCTGCAGTATTTTGCCTTTATCTTAGCTAATCATGAATGTCAGCATCAACAACAACTTGCTTTATGTAACACCTTTAATGTAGCAAAGCATCCCAAGGTCTTTTCAGGAGTGATTATCAAACTAAATTTGACACCAAGCTAAGTAGAGAGGTATCAGGTCATGTGACAAAAAGAGACAGGTTTTAAGCAGTATCTTAGAGAAGGAGATGGAAGTGGAGTGTGGGATAGGTTTAGGAAGGGATTACCAGAATTAAGGGCTAGGCAGCTGAAGGCACATCTGCCAGTGGTGGAACAAAGGAAATCGTGGATGCATAAGAAGCTAAAATTGGAGGAGTGCTGAGATCTTGAAGAGTTGTAATGTTAGCGGGGAATACAGAAACAGGGAGGGGCGACGACATGGATAAGAATTTTAAAATCAATGTTGCTGGATTAGGAGTCAATGTAGGGTGATAGGTGAATGGGACTTGCTGCGAGTTAGGATACCAGCAGCAGAGTTTTGGGTGAGCTCAATTTTATAGATTACTGTCTATTCCTAAAAGGAGTTACTGAGCCTGACTGTTTAAGGGAGTTGCACCAACACAGATGAATATAGGTAGGTTGAATGAGTGGACAAAGATCTGGCAAATGGAGTTTAATGTAGGAAAATGTGAAGATGTTCACTTTGGCAGGAAGAGCAAAAAAGCAGAGTATTACCTAAATGGAGAACGGCTGCATAATTCTGAGGTGCAGAGGGATCTGGGTGTTCTGGTACATGAGTCACAAAAAGTTAGTATGCAGATACAGCAAGTAATTAAGAAGGCTAATGGAATGCTATCCTTTATTATGAGAGGGATTGAACATAAAAGTAAGGGATAGGCAATAAATGCTGGCTTAGCCAGCAATGCCCACGTCCCATATATAGTTTTTACAATTTTTGCTTCAGTTCTACAGGGCATTGGTGAGACTGCACTTCAAATACTGTGTGCAGTTTTGGTCTCCTTATTTAAGGAAAGATGTAATTGCATTGGAGGCGATTCAAAGGAGGTTTACTAAATTGATAACTGGAATGAGTGGGGTGTCTTATGAGAAAAAGTTGGACAGACTGGTCTTGTTTCTACTGAGTTTAGAAGAGTGAGAGGTGATATGATTGAAGTATACAAGATCCTGAACATTGAAATGATGTTTCCTCTTGTAGATGAGTCCCAAACTAGGGGGCACTGTTTAAAATTAGAGGTTGCCCTTTTAGGACAGAGATGAGGAGAAATTTTTTCTCTGAGGGTTGTGCAACTTTTGAACTCTGTCTCAGAAGGTGGAGGAGGCAGGGTCATTGAATATTTTTAAAGCAGAGGTAGATAGCTTCTTATTAGGCAAGGGAATCAAAGGTTATTGGGGTTAGATGGCAATGTGGAAATTGAAACACAAGATGATCAGCGGAACAGGTTTGAGGGGCCAAATGGTTTGCTCCTGCTCCTATTTCTTATGTTCTTAACACTGATTGTTACTAACTTGGGCTGTTTCAGTTACCAAGGAAATTTCACTTTACACATTTTAAGATTTTAAAAAGTATTCTAAATATACCACACCACAGAACTGGTATTAACTGAAGCAAGGACAGATCTTTTACAAATGCATACAATCAAAGTGCTCCAAGAGAACAGAACAACTTAAAGAATTTTGTAGCAAGCCAATTTCTGGCAATATTTCTTTAGCAAGTGATGATTAATCCTGTGTGTTAACTTCTGCATACTAAGACCGGTGTCGCAATGACAAAACTTTGCTGCTGGTATTATATGATTCTATTTTGAATGTTGAATTGTATTAATTCTCTTCTCTCAATTGTTCAAAAACAGATCTTTGAACATTATTGGTAGTTAAGTGTTTCTTTTTAACTTAGTAGAAAGACAGAAATAGATTGAAGCCAATATTAATTCCTTGTAAAACGGGCACAGCATTATGCTATGAAATTCAAATTTCTGTACAACCAAAATGAAGTAAATATGGATAAATTTACATACTCATCTATTTGAAAAACATTCTACATGGCTGAAGATAAAAACTATAAATGCCAGCTGATAACAACTCGTGCTTTCCTAGGTAATCAGTACATTGTTAATTAAAGACATGGGCGCTTGTAGAGATGACTGAAATGGTTTCATGGAAAGGTACCATTTCACGTTTTTTTATTGTTTGTGTCTCAGAATGGTCCCGAGTTGGACAACAAGTATATTGCAAGCCAGGTTCTCATATTACCAGCTGTTGCTGTATAGCCTCATGCCGTTGTTTTAGAATTTCTTCTGTTCTCTGCAGCACGCCATATTCTGCTCTTAGCTCTGCTAGTTCTTGACGTTTCTTCTTATAAACAGTGCTCTTACTACGAAGCTTGCTGACATAGCGTTTGAACTAGAAATTAAAGGGAAATAAGTTAATATGGTTAGTGGTAAAAATAGATTTGGAAGCCTAATGTCTGGAGCACAACAATTAATAAAATCAAAGATGTTAGTAATTTCAGAATTGACACCAATCTCAGTTCCTATGGAACTCAAGGCAGGCTAGCAATGCTAAACCCACAAGAGTCTCAATCTTTTAGACAACAGGGCACATTCTATAAAAAGTGTACCAGGCAGGATGCCAAAAATAGTCTAGCCACTGCTGTGTAAAATTATCAAATCCAGAGCGTCTCCCTCAACAACCTCAATGCTGTCTTATAAGCTCCATTAGTTTGGGAATTGAAATGTTCAAACATTTTAATTAAGTAATTCATACACAAGTTACATAGGTATCATGCTTCATAAATGTATACGATATTTTATAGCCAAGTTGACTGTTTGGGTCAAGGGCAATTAAGGTCAGCAAAATAAACTTAGATATTCTACAAACCTTTGTTAGTTGTTCAAAATTTATACATATGTACTCATTTACATGTGAATATATTCAGCAGATAGTATAATACAAAAGGTGATTTCCATATCATCATGAAAATGGATTCAAATGGTTTTCATGCAATTTCCGGCTGGTTTTGTTTCCCACTGAAACAGTTAACTCATGAAAGGAATATTTTGCTTCTAAACATTTCCCTTACAAATAAAGCCTACAGCATATTTTCCACAGGTACCAGATGCTAGAAGTTAAATAAAGGTAATTTATACAAGGGACAAAAATATAAATCAATAACTTACAAATTCAGTTTATTTACAGCTGTAGACTTATTCAAAAATGTAAACTTGACTTTTATGATCGGTGATGGGTAGGATTACACAACATCCACTAATCTGGCATACCAAAGCATTTTTATATTTTTCTCATCTGGAAGCTAACAAAAGTACATTTGCTTCAATGTCCCAATCATGTTTTGACTTTTCTTGTGGGTAATGATGCTATTTAATTCCAAATACAATGGAAAATTTCTAACAAAGGCATTCAGTTGAATGGTCTGCGAATGAATATTTATTTGTTCAAAATTTAAATTGTGTAAGACAAACATTCTTTGAAGCATTTCTACATGGAGCCCTTTTTATAATTCAGACTTCTTGCCAATGCTTTGGAGCTTCTATTCTCAGTGAAAGAAGACAGATTTCATAAATAGCCCAAGTCTAACAAGAACCTACACTTGTATTCTTATGTGGCAGAAATGGGATAGTATCACATTATCAGGGGAAGCAATGGTGTAGTGGTATTGTCGCTGGACTAATAGTCCAGAGGCCCAGGGTAATGCAGATGGTGGAATCTGAATTCAATAAAAACCTGGAATTAAAAGTCTAATGATGACCATGAAACTATTGTCGATTGTTGTAAAAACCCATCTGGATCCTTTAGGGAAGGAAATCTGCCATCTTTACCTGGTCTGGCCTACATGTGATGCCAGACCCACAGCAATGTGGTTGACTCTTAAATGCCCTCTGAAATGGCCTAGCAAGCCAATTGCATCAAAACCACTACAAAATCTCAAAAAAGGAACAAAGCCGAACGGACCACCCGGCATTGGCATCCCAAACAACAATGGCAAACTCAGCCCTGTCGACCCTGAGAAGTCATCCTTAGTAACATCTGGGGGCTAGTGCCAAAATTGGGAGAGCTGTTTCATAGGCTAGTCAAGCCTGACTCCTCATGGAATCATATCTTACAGATAATGTCCCAGACACCATCACCATCCCAGGCACACAGTCAGGATGGAGTTGCCTTGGGAGTCCTCAACATCGACTCCAGACCTCATGGTATCAGGTCAAACATGGGCAAGGAAACCTTCTGCTGATTACTATGTACCACCCTCTCTCAGCTGATGAATCAGTGTTGAGCACCACAAGGTTGCAGAATGTACTGTGGGTGGGGGACTTCTATGTCCATTACCAAGAATGGCTCGATAGCACCACTACTGACCGAGTTGGCCGAGTCCTAACGAACATAGCTGCTAGGCTGAACCTGCGGAAGGTGGTAATTGGACCAAGAGGGAAAAACATATTTGACCTCATCCTCACCAACTTGCCTGCTGCAGATGCATCTGTCCATGACAATATCGGTAGGAGTGGCCATCACACAGTAGTTGTGGAGAAGAAGTCCCGCCTTCACACTGAGGATACCTCCATCCTGTTGTGTGGCACTACCATCATTCTAAATGGGATAGATTTCGAACAGATCTAGCAACTCAAGGCTAGGCATCCATGAAGCGCTGTGGGCCATCAACAGCAGCAAAACTGTACTCGAGCACAATCTGTAACCTCATGGCCTGGCATATCCCTCACTCCACCATTACCATCAAGCCAGGGGATCAACCTTGGTTCAATGAGGAGTGCAGGAGGGCATGCCAGGAGGAGCACCAGGCATACCTAAAAATGAGGTATCAACCTGGTGAAGCTATAATACAGGACTACTTGTGTGCCAAACAGCATAAACAGCAAGTGATAGACAGAGCTAAGCGATCGCAGAACCAATGGATCAGATCTAAGCTCTGCAGTCCTGCCACATCCAGTCGTGAATGGCAGTGGACAATTAAACAACTCACTGGAGGAGGAGGCTCTACCAATATCCCCAGCCTCAATGATGGGGGAGCCCAGCACATCAGTGCAAAAGATAAGGCTGAAGCATTTATTATAATTTTCAGCCAGAAATACTGAGTGCATGGTCCATCTCGGCCTCCTCTGGAGATCTGTTATGATCCCAGCTGAGGTGACCCCTGGACAAGCCTGGTCCCAGAATGGAACCCAGCTTGAGAGATCCTAATTTTTATTTGTTTGTTTAGATCCGTGGGAAGCAGCTACTGAACAAAGGCACAGGGGTCAGCTGTTGAACTTTTAACAAGAATAAAATGTTTATTCAACAAGATAAGATGAAATGTATTACAATAATCCTTCATGCACAACTATACCTTTACAGATGTATGCAGATTTGTAAGGATAACACAAGTTACATAAGCAATCTTATACTCCAATGTACACAGTAAGTACCCAGTCCATGTAAACCTATGGTCCCTGTGGTCAGGCACACCACACTCTGAAACCAAGTGACAGATGCCATCTCAAACAGATGCTATGGATCTCTCTTCAATTCCCGCACCCCCCCTTTCTCCCAGATGCCTTCTGCAAGGGTTCACCTCCAGGGTTTCAAACTCTCCTTTTGATGTTCCTCTTCCCTGGGTCGCCGCGTGCATTCAAGCTGTCTTCCATGCACTCTCTTCTCACTGTCTCAACTTTCAACAGTACACCACTGCTTCACATGCTCATTGCAAAGAGTTACAGACCTTCAGTGTCTTTGAACCTTCTTGCCTCTTGCGAGCAGTTCTCACTTTAAATCATCTTTCTGCAGCATTTGTCTCCTTCAATCTGAAGCATGGAGCCTTTCTCTCTGCCCCTCACTGTTAACTTCACTTAACAGGACCTTTTCCAGGTTCCTGTCCTTCCTTTGTCTAGAAGGTCATGTTTGGACTTTCCCTTCTTGCACTCCCCCTGGATTTTTGGGGTTTTTCTTTAGCTTGGGACTGGCTGTCTGTCCCCTTTTCTCCAGTCTATTGTTGCAGCAACTTTCAGAACTAACTGCACTCAAAAAGATTCCAAAACAACTGATGTTTCTCTTCTTTTGTGTGGGTGGTACCTGCCTCTCTGGCCCCCCTGTTGCTAGGCAACAGTTCAATTCTTCTACCCTTGTATGTTTATGTTCCCTTTAGGGGTTGTAAAACTCATTTGAAATGCAACCACCTTTCTGAAGTGAAACTAAAACTCCATTTGCTTTCTTAACACACAGATACAGAAATGCAAATCAAACTTAAACATGAAAGCTAAAACTCATTTCCAACACCCACAAATACCAATATAACTTACTTAAATTAGCTCTATTTCCTAACAAGGCACAGCATCACAGATGCCCAGTCTCCAGCCAATTCAATTCACTCCACGTGAAATGCTGAAGGCACTGGATACTGCAAAGGCTATGGGCCCCGACAATATTCCCTCAATAGTACTGAAGACTTGTGCTCCAGAACTTGCCGTGCACCTAGCCAAGCTGTTCCAGTACAGCTACAACAATGGCATCTACCTGGCTATGTGGAAAATTGCCCAGGTATTGCCCAAAAAGCAGGACAAATCCAACCCGGCCAATTACTGTCCCATCAGTCTACTCTCCATCATCAGTAAAGTAATAGAAGGGGTCATCAACAGTGCTATCAAGCTGCACTTGCTTAGCAATAACCTGCTCATTGACACCTAGTTTGGGTTCCGCCAGGGCCACTCAGCTCCTGACCTCATTACAGCCTTGGTTCAAACATGGACAAAAGAGCTGAACTCCTAAGGTGAGGGGAGAGTGACTGCCCTTGACATCAAGGCCACATTTGACCAAGTGTGGCATCAAGGAGCCCTAGCAAAACTGGAGTCAATGGGAATCAGCGGGAAAACTCTCTGCTGGTTGGAATCACACCTAGCACAAAGGAAGGTGATTGTGGTTGTTAAAGGTCAGTCATCTCAGTTCTAGGACATCACTGCAGGAGTTCCTCAGGGTAGTGTCCTAGGCCTAACCATCTTCTGCTGCTTTATCAATGACCTTTCTGCCATCATAAGGTCAGAAGTGGGGATGTTCGCTGATGATTGCACATTATTCAGCAACAGTCGTGACTCCTCAGAAACCAAAACAGTCCATGTCCAAATACAGCAAGACTTGGACAATATCCAGGTTTGGGCTGACAAGTGGCAAGTAACATTTGTATCAAACAAGTGTCAGACAACGACCATCTCCAACAACAGAGAATCTAACCATCGCCCCTTGATGTTCAGTGGCACTATCATCACTGAATCCCCCACTATCAACATCCTGGGGGGGGGGTTACCATTGGCCAGAAACTGAACTGGACCAGCCATATAAATACTGTGGCTACAAGAGCAGATCAGAGGCTGGGAATCACAGAATCTCAGAGTGCAGAAGAGGCCCTTTGGCCCATTGAGTCTGTACTGACATGAGAAACATCTGATCTACCTACCTAATCCCATTTACCAGCGCTTGGCCCATAGCCTTGAAAGTTATGACGTGCCAAGAGCTCATCAGGGTACTTTTTAAAGGATGTGAGGCAACCCACCTCCATCACTCTCCCAGCCAGTCCAAACCGTCACAACCCTCTGGGTAAAAAAGTTTTTCCTCACATCCTCTCTAAACCTCCTGCCCCTCACCTTAAACTCGTGACTGACCCTTCAACTAAAGGGAGCAGCTACTCCCTATCCACCCTGTCCATGCCCCTCATAATCTTGTACACCTCAATCAGGTCGCCCCTCAGTCTTCTCTACTCCAACGAAAACAACCTAAATCTATCCAACCTCTCTTCATAACTTAAATGTTTCATCCCAGGCAACATCCTGGTGAATCTCCTCTGCACCCCCTCCAGTGCAATCACATCCTTCCTTTAAAGTGGCAACCAGAACTGCACACAGTACTTCAGCTTTGGCCTTACCAAGGTTCTATACAACTCAAACATGACCTCCCTACTTTTGTAGTCTATGCCTCGATTGATAAAGTGATTACACTTGGAAAGTACAATACCTAATTGGGATGTCCTGAGGTTGTGAAAGGGGTTATTTCTATTACCTCAATAGCCTGTGGTAAAGGATTCAAAAGAGTGTTGTAATTACAAATCAGAGGTTTCTGTGGAGAATAATTTTAGAGTGACTTAAGAGCCCCAGTTCTAGCCTTGATTGTCTGTTGGTGTATGCCTTTTTCACCACCCCACTAACATGCCCCTCTGCCTTCAGCGATCTATGTACACAAATGCCAAGGTCCCTTTGTTCCTCAGAACTTCCTAGTGTCAAATTACTCCTTCCAAAATGTATCACCTCACACATTTCAGCGTTAAATTCCTGCGACAAGTAACTTACCTACTGATTCTCCAAAGCCTGTCCACCGTATACAAGGCACAAGTCAGGAGTGCGATGGAATACTCCCCACTTGCCTGGATGAGTGCAGCTCAACAAAAAGCTCAACACTGTCCAGCACAAAGCAGCCCGCTTGATTGGCATTACATCCACAAACATTCAGTCCCTCCACCACCGACGCACAGCAGCAGCGTGTACCATTTACAAGATGCACTGCAGGAATTCACCAAGGCTCCTTAGACAGCACCTTACAAACCAACAACCACTACCATTTAGAAGGACAAGGGCAGCAGATAGATGGGAACACCACCACCTCCAAGTTCCCCTCCAAGCCACTGACCATCCTGACTTGGAAATATATCGCCGTTCCTTCACTGTCCCTGGGTCAAAATCCTGCAACTCCCTTCTTAATAGCACTGTGGGTGTACCTACCCCACATTGGCTTCAGCGGTTCAAGAAGGCAGCTCACCACCACCTTCTCAAGGGCAACTAGAGACGGGAAATAAATGTTGTCCCAGCCAGCGAAGCCCACATCCCATGAGTGAATGAAAAAAAAAATCATTGGACTAACCATTGTATTTCAGTTTTGGTGTAACACACAATCTCTTATGTGGGATAGCCAACAACACTCCTATCTACTAAAAAAGGTGCTAAATACCTATTATATAATCATTACATTCAGGTTAAAACTAATAGTTACATTTATTTATGAGTAAGATGATACATAGAAGGGGCAAAACACAGCAAGATTTAGATATTATAAATAATTGGAAAACAATAAAGATAACATCCGAGTTCAAAATATCTCCTTCAGAAAACACTTTTGCACACTCCAGTAACCTTCAGGAGATATTTCTTCATAGACTTGCTCATGAAATATTTGCACATGGTGAGTTAATGATCCAAAATTTAGTGAAGATTTGTCCTATTCTGCATCTGGTCAGTTTTCCAGTGTAGAAGAAATTATGGATTAATGTGAATTAAGGCACTATTCACACTACAGCATAATTTCATAGGACTTACGTACTACTAAATCAACACTGAAACCACCACACAAAATTGATCATAGCTCTGATCTGCATCCCCCACACTAAGTCAATAATGATCGTGAATTTCCTAGATTTACATTAGTTCTCACTACAGCCACTTAAGGCAGAAAAATAATGGTGTAGGTGTATTTAAGTTCATGATTAATTGATTAAAGTAAAATAAAGTCTCTGCTCTTTCTTGATATCTTTAATTCTTACCTACATTTTTAATTCTTAAAATCATCCCACTGAATTTAATAACAGAATCAAGACGGCAACAAATTCCATTTTCTCATTTGCCTTATTCAGAAAATTTAAAACCTAGGATAAAGTCTACTTAGAAACGTCAACTCTTTTCTTCTCCACCGATGCTGCCAGACCTGCTGAGTTTTTCCAGGTAATTCTGTTTTTGTTTTGGATTTCCAGCATCCGCAGTTTTTTTGTTTTTATCTACTTAGACCTGAAACAAACCGACAACCTTCTAGGGGCAGGAGCATTACAAATACATTTTTATGCATCACGTCTATGATTGTTTTCAACCATGTTTTGTTGCCAGTTGCCTTTTGCCACAATTGATTGGTCCAAAAGTTTTGTTGAACACTTTGATGCTTTAATCTGACTTAGACTGAATCAATTATTCACAATCTCAACACCCTATTTGACCCTGAGTTAAGCTTTAGACCCCATATCCTCTCCATCAAAAGGACAGCCTACTTCCAACACCATTATACTGCCACAGCCTATCTGCTGCTGAAACCTTCACCCATGTGTTTGTCACATCTAGATTCAACTTTTCCTATAAAAACAGTGCTGGAAAAACTCAGCAGGTCTGGCAGCATCTGTGGAGAGAGAAACAGTTAATGCTCTGAATCTAATATGACTATTCTTTGGAATACTTCGGAACCGGTTCTGAAGAAGAGTCATACTGGATTCAAAACATTAACTCTGTTTCTCTCTCCACAGATGTTGCCAGACCCAGGTTTTTCTAGGCCTTTCTGTTTTTATTTCAGATCTCCACCAAGTATTTAGCTTTTAGTGGACTGTTCCAATGTTCTCCTGGCTAGCATCCAATTTTGCACCCTCTGAAAACTTCAATTTATTGAAAAGCATGCTGGGCATATCCTTTCAGTCACCGCGCTGTAATTGCTCTAATTTAAAATTCTTATTATGTTTAAACCCCTGCCTGGCCCTGTAACCTCTTCACCCCTACAATCCTCCAGAACTCTCTGCATTCAACTCTGAGCTTTTGTGTCTTCCCCTTCTTTAACTCCAGTGTGATGGCTGTGCCTTCAGCCACCTACATCTCACACTCCAATTCTCTGCCTAAGACTTTTCATCTAGCTCTGCTCCTTTACTTCATGTAGTTGGGGATGGAATTGGTAGCAAGAATACTGAATTTGCGTTGGGGGTCAAAACCTATGGTTTTTGTCTTCCCAGTGTATACCCAGAGGAGTTAAGACAGGTCGTTGAACAAGCAGTCTGGCTGCAGAGTCAGTGGAGGGCTTGAAAGATAGGTGGTGAAGAGGTAGAGTGTTGTCAGCATCCGTGTGGAAGCAATGTCTGTAGATGATGGTTATGGGGTAGCATGTAGATGAAGACAAAAAGGGTCAAGGGTAAATCCTTGGAGGATTCCTGAGGAACATTGTGGAGAAAGGAAAGAAAGCCATCGTCACAAATGCTCTGGCTATCATTGGATGGTTAAGAACGTCATCAAGAGAGGGAATTCCTACAAAATTGGATAATGGAAAAAAGGCATTTGTGAAGGATGGTGGGGCTGAACATGTCAAAGGCTGCAAACAGTTGAGTAGGGTTAATAAACCACAGTCATATTCACACAGGATGATATTTACGTCTTTGGTTAGGATCATTCAGTAATGGGGCAGTGACAGAAATCTCCTTTGAGAGAGATAAAAACACGGAGGTGCAAAAAAGATAGGCATGGCTTTAGGAGATAACAACGTGTTAAAGGGCTCAAATGTTAAAGGCTGAAGATGGGATAATGATAATTTTGAAAAGAGATTGGGGGGTGGGGTACAGTTCCTGAGGAGAACGAACCATTTACAATGTTAGATAGAATGGGAGCCAGGAAGGGGAAATAGTATCTCATGGATGAAGTGAGCTTCGATAAAGCATGAGTCGATGAGAAACTAGTGAGAGATTGAAGGATTAATCAGGGCGAAGCTTGAAGGATAAATTAGAGCGAAGCTTGAAGGGAATTTTAGCTTGGTGAGCAAAGGGAATGGAGGGGTGGCATGAACCGCAGAGGCAATTAAAATGATAGTCTCAATTTTATCCATGAGTTCCTTGCACTGGTTGGGGTAAAGGCAGACGGGCAAGAATACAGCTGGCAGTGTAGAAAATAAGTTGGCAACTAAACTTGCTCTCCAGAATGTGCCTGGAGTGGTAGGTGATTAACAAAAGAGCATGAGGCCCCATGATGTTTGATATGCTCCAGTGAATTCTAGTGATGGATGGCTAAAGAAACCACGCCAGATATGCTTAGGTTTGCATCACCAAGGCCTAAGGAAGTAAAGATTCCAGGGAAACCAACCAAGGTAGAAGACAGTAAATGTTTCGCTGGGAACAAGGGCAAAGGTGGATGGAAGGGAGTAGCTGAGCAAAGCAATAGCTCCAGAAGTGTCGTAACAAGTTTGGGTGCTGTTCAATATAGGTTGTAAAGATCTGCCTGCAATTACAGACCAGTCAGTTTAACTTCGGTGATGGGGAAACTTCTAGAAACAATTATTCAGGATAGAATTAATATTCACATAGAAAAATGTCAGCATGGATTTGTTAAAGGGTAATCGTGTCTAACTAACTTGCTGGAGTTTTTTGAAGAGGTAACAGAGATGGTTGATGAGGGCAAGGCAGTTTATGTGGTGTATATGGACTTCCAAAAAGAGTTTGATACACTCCACACAACAGACTTGAGAGGAAAGTTATAGGTCATAGAATAAAAGAGACAGTAACGACATGGACACAAAATTGGCTGAGGGATAGGTAACAGACAGTAATGCTTCATGGATATTTTTCAGACTGGAAGAAGGTTTGTAGTGGAGTTCCCCAGGGATCAGTATTGGGACCCTTTCTTTTCCTGATACATATATAAATGATCTAGATCTTCGTGTGCAGAGGACAATTTCAAAGTTTGCAGATGACACAAAACTTGGGAGAATTGTAAACTGAGAGGAGGACAGTGTAGAACTTCAAAAGGACATTGACACATGATGGAGTGGGCAGATAGGTGGCAGATAAAGTTCAATACTGAGAAGTGGGAGGTGATACACTTTGGTGCAAAGAACATGGAGAGACAGTATAAAATAAAGAGTTAAAAACAAAAAACTGCGGATGCTGGAAATCCAAAACAAAAACAGAATTACCTGGAAAAACTCAGCAGATCTGGCTGCATCAGCGGAGAAGAAAAGAGTTAAACTCTTTTCTTCTCAGCCAATGCTGCCAGACCTGCTGAGTTTTTCCAGGTAATTCTGTTCTTGTTTAAAATAAAGAGTACTATTCTAAAGGGTGTGCAGGAGCAGAGACGCCTGGGTGCATATGTACATAAGTCATTAAAGGTGGCAGGACAGGTACAGAGCATGGTTTCTAAAGCATAGAGTACTCTAGGCTTTATTAATAGGGACAGAGTACAAGAGCAGGGAGGTTATGATGAACCCAGATAAGACATTGATTAGACCTCAGCTGGAGTATTATGTACAGTTTGAACCATCACACTATAGGAAGGATGTGAACGCATTGGAAAGAGTGCAGAAGAGGTTTACGAGGTTCCAGGGATGAGGCACTTCAGTTATGAGGAAAGATTGGAGAAGTTGAGTCTGTTTTCCTTGGAGAGAAGGTGGCTAAGAGGAGGTTTGATAGAAGTTTTCAAACTCATGAGTGGTCTGGACAGAGTAATTAGGGAGAAATTGTTCCCGCTCATAAACGGATTGAAAACCAGAAGGCACAGTTTTAAAGTGGTTTGCAAAAGAAGCAAATGTGAGGTGAGAAAAAGCTTTTTCACCTTTTCATGAGTAATTAGGGTTTGGAATGCACTGCCTGGAAGTGTGGTGGAGGCAGTTTCAACTCAGGCATTCAAGAGGGCAGTGGATGATTGTTTAAATAGAAACAATGTTCAGGGTTACGGGGTAAAGGGAGGAGATGGGCACAAAGTTAAAATGCAGAGAGAGCTGGTGCAGACATAATGGGCCGAATGGCCTCCTTCTGCACCATAACAATTCTGTGATTCTGCACAAAGAAAGGCTAGGCTGTTACAAATTGCACTTTCAGATTTGTAAGTGATGTGGAGAATGTGAGTTGTAGTGCATAGAGAAGTAATTGGAAATGGCTTCAGAGGTTAGTGATTTTATACCATGGGAATAGAGAGGGAGATTGGGGCGCTAGTGTGAATATATAATTTCATACTTCCCTTGAAGAACAGTGTGAAGCAGAACAGGACCTTAGTCCGACAACCTGCAACGCGAATGTTCTTTCCACAGCCACAACTATCTTTATAAAAGCTGAAAGGATGGTGGGTCCTATACGGCAGGAAAGTTTTATGGGATCCCAAATGTTGTACAAAATCAGGAAGTAATGGAGAGGAGGCCATGCTCATCAACCAGGTGCAATTTACCTGCTGGATGTCAACCCAGAATTTAAAGCTTAAGATCCAATCACCAAACTTTGGGACTATTGGCAGCAGAGCTCAAACCCTGCACCTATTGATTCAGAAGAGGGAAGGTTATCATTAAGCCAAAGGTCTGCTCTAGCAACTAATGAATGGGACAACTGGAGTACAACTGGTAGGACTAAAGGTATAATCAAGCCTATTCTATCACCATGACTTAACAGATCCATGAAAACGCAGGAAAAGTCCTGCTCTTAGGTTAAGATACCCGGGTTTTGCAATTTAAACATGTGGAGTTTTTTCTTTGGAGTCAATTTATAAAGCCCAGGGAATCTACAAAGGCATAATTCCCATTTTCATCACTTTTGACTGCCTTCATCTGCCTTGGTCCTAAGTTCTGAAATTCCCTCCATAAACTCTACTCCTCCCTACCTAGCTCTTCTCCTTTAAGACATTGCTTAAAACCTACTTCGGTGACCTCTTTTGGTCACCTTTCCTAATATCTCATGCAGCTCAGTCTCAATTTTTTGGGTAATGCTTCTATCAGGCTCTTTCTAATGTTTCATTATGTTAAAGACATTTATTAAACACCAGATGTTGTTGCTGTGAATGTAAAGAGATTGTCACACAGATATTGCTTTACCAAAATCATATGTAGTCCAACAGCAAAAATAACAGTCCCTCTGATTGCCCTGCTCCTTTACAGTAAACAAGGGATTTCAGCATGGTGCATAGGATATCACAGTGGCATTCCTATTTACTGGATGCCTAAAGGGATTTCAAAGGCTAGCATGTGAAGCATTATAGACATGTGCTTCCCAATTTGACACAGTTGGTGCTTTGAACCAACCAGTCTCAAATTAACCACAGCATAGAATGAAAGGCAACCAATCTTTATGTATTATACAAAATCAGCTCTTGAATTAGTTTTCCAGGCAAAAACTGTTTAATGACATTACAACAGATTGGTTATAAAACAAATATGGAAACAGACATGAGTCTACTATGATCATTGTCATTTTTTTAAAGATGGTTTTAAATTTAGAATTTATAAGTGAAATCTTTTTCCTGCATGAAAGGGTATCAAATCCCTCCCAATTTCTTCCCAAGACAAGCATAATTTGAGGCTACGAGAAAAAGCAGATGAATCTTGTAAGGATCTACCAATGACACTTTGAACCAACAGCTGTGCAGGAACTATATTTTTTGGTTTTGTCCTCCTCCTGCACCCATGGGAGTGCATCTCCCCTCTAAGTCCTATCCCAAACAAAACAAGCACAATCATATGCTAATGATTTATTTTGAATAGTCCCAATTAATTCCCCAAATCTTTACATGCCTTGACCCCTTCAACTTTGCACTGTGTTCTCCCTCAATGTCAGTTTTTGCCCCCAAACCTCTGAAATTCCTTTTGCATCCCCAGATCCCACCCATTATTTTTCTTAATTATCAGATGGCTCCTTTCTTTATGTTCCTGCCTTTCAGCTCAGACATCAAACCAAGGCCGCCTTCTGTTCCTCTCAGGTGGATGTAAAAGATCCAATCACATTATTTCAGAGAAAAACAGGGAGTTCTCTTTGGTTTACTAGGGCAATTATTTATTCCTCAATCAACATCACTAAACAGATGTCAAGATCATCACATTACTGTTTGTGGGAGCTCACTGCAGACAAATTGGCTGTAAAGCATTTAGGATGCCCAGAGGCTGTTAAAGGCAGAAATGCAAGTCCTTCTTTCTATCTAAATGAGTTGCATATTAAAGTAAAAATTAAATAGATGGAAAATTACAAGCTGGAGATATGCGACTTTCTGATATGCAATCCTAGAATAAAGAAGTAGATAATTTAGCATTCTACTAGGTAATACTAACAAACAAAAATTAATAAAATACTCAAAATATTGTTATTGGTTCAGGAGAAGTGTTAGCTGAATTTTCACAACAATAAACAGTAATCCATTCTCCACAAACAATATTTATTTTATTTTCTAATAAACAAAGTAACCATGATTACATCCATTCCTAATAACTGTATTGTTAATATATTTAAATAAATTCCAACTTTCTCTGAAGTAAAGTAGTCAACAATTAAAACTCCAGTTCCTTTCAATGCTTTTTTGAATAAGTAAGGAAACTCTCAGATCCTCACAGGATGATGGGAAACACCTTTCCATCTTTAAACTTCTTTTGTTGCAAAGGTTACATGCTGGACAATTTTACACATGTTCAACATACATATACTGCATATCAAGAAAAAGTGTCAACATCCTACATCTAATGCTTTACAGCAGGAACATAAAGGTAGAAACCAACTGAAAATAGGAAAAAGTGATGCTGAAGAGACCCCTGGGACAGAAGGGGTTGTGGTGGGGTCAGGGAGGAAACCTGATGGTTATAAAAGGGGCTAGTGGCCAGTTGGGTCCCAGTTCCAGGACCCCTCCCCAATCTATCAAGGCTGTAAGATCCTGCTCCCTAAAACATGACCAGATTCCAACATATTTAATAAAGAATCTGACCACACATCCATGCTGAAAACCATCATCATAGGTCTATTGAATCCAGGATCCTTTCAGGCCTCCCACTTCAAGATTGAGCTGATCTAAATGTGTATAGAAATTTCAAGAACATATACCCAGTGTTTCCAGATCACAGAACCATCCCAATATTCTCATACACTGAGATTTCCTTTCCTGACACCACATACCCCAGTGTCCCTCTACTAGTGATTCCAGATTCTGAAGCCCCACCCCATTCCTCTAAAGTAGTGCTGAATCCTTATATCCATTCCAAATGCTGACAGATGCCAGGCCCCCTTTCCCTCAACTCAGGGATGTTCCAAATGCAAGCAGTCTGCGCCCTTAGTAAGATTTCTTGGCATAACATCCCAATATTAGAATATCTCCAACACATTGTGAGCAACACTATGGGAGATCCACTAGTTTACCACATTAAAATGCACGCCATTCTTAATGACAAGTCCAAAGTTGTATCCATTGGATCTGCCGCTCAACATGACCAGACAGCCTCACTTGAGCCGGAGCTAAAAGAAAAATGCTTGCTGGATTTGTGTATGAGTGATGAGCTACCATGTGATATATATGACAGGGTTCGTCCTCCCGGTTTACTACGTCCACGTATGCATGGGCTGCCCACGACGCACAAAAACGGTGTCCCTCTACACCCCACCTTATTTGTGACTGATTCTGTACAACATGAATAGGCCAAATGGTTGAGTGAATTGTTGCAACCAGTTTTGGCCAAACTTTCTACATACACATTTACGAAGGCCTTACAGGACTTGCAAATCAATAGCAATGCTATGTCTATGTGCTCATTTGACATTATTAGCCTATTCATCGATGTTCCACTGAAAGAAGCCATAGATATTTGTGCTGAAGGATTACATCATGGCGACCTAGACCCACCACCATTGCATGAATCAATATTCATTGAATTTATGAACTTGGCACCTCGTGCAAATAGCTAATGTTGCCATGATCCCCTCTAGGTCCAGCTCTCGCAAACATCTTTGTTGGGTTCCATGAGAAACGTATCTTCAATGGAATGACACCTAACCTCCCACCCCTCACATCTTTCCAATATATGGATGATACGTTTGCTGTATTTAAATCCACAGCGGCATGTAACAATTTCCTTACATGTGTTAATGGGCTCCATCTTGCACACAGATTCACCTATGAAATGGAGCAGTCAAATGAACTACCCTTCCTCGATGTACCAGTTGAGAAATCTGCCGGGGGATTCTCTACTGTAGTCTACCACAAGCTTACCATCACTGGTCAATATATGCATTGGGATTCTTACAGTTCCACACTCTATGATTGGTCTTATTGGCTACCCTGTAAATAGGGCCCGAGCCATTTCCTCACCATGCAAGCTGACTGCTGAAATAGGGCGCATCAAAGGCATCCTGCAGGATAATGGCTACCCTGATCAGATCATTTTGTGCTATATATCATGCAAACTCATGAACAGGCCCAAGGCCATCACTTTCGGCCCTGAAAAGTGCCCAGTCTACCTCAGATTACCCTGGAAGGGCAAGGTATCTCAAAAATTTGAGCAACAGGTGAAGCTAGCTGTTTCACGCTGTTACTATGCAGTCGCAACATCAGTGGTGTTCGCCACTAGCAGGATGCTGCCATCAAAAGATGTTCTGTCCATCACACAAATAAATAACATGATATATGAATTTCAATGCCACATGATGCTAGGTATGTAGGCCGTACGTTCCAAAGATTGGCGGAACATATCAAACAGCATGTCCCAGCTGCTGTTTGCAACAGGCAGGGTACAGACTGTACCCAACCAGCCCATGCTTGCAAAACTCAAAACAGTGTCCAACATTAGATACAACTCCGTGATTGAGGAGTATTTAGCAAATGTTGTCCAAAGTGCTAAGAATTATGCTGGCAACCAATTTAAGATTGTCTGTCGGGCTCACAATGTGGCGCATTTGCACGTACTGGAAACTACATATATATTAATATGCAGGGCCCTGTTCTTTGCAAATGGAGAGAACATGTACATTGCGCCTGTTTCAGCTAACTAAGTGACAGCCATTTGCTGACTCATTCCGCAGGGCAATGCCTTGACCAATCAGGGTTAAGCAGCCTGGTTTAAGTTGCAAACAATGCTTGGCAGTTAACTGTCAGTCACCATCAGTGGTGCATTCACCATGGCAACACCAGTTGCCAACCAATCAGTTCTCTTCACATGCAGTGTAAATTGTTGCTTTACCCCTTATATTGGTATTCTTGCGAGTGTCCTGATGAGTGCAAGACTAAAAGCTTAGATATGCCTCTTTTGGCAGCAATAACATTTTTACATAAATTTTCTTCAATGGTACGTATGATTTATGTAAGCACTTCCCATTGGAATTTTGATGTTAAAATGTGTACACTAATCTGCTATACTTAACTACCATGTTTCCAGAACTACCAGAACCTAATGGGAATTCCAATCTTAAATAACAATAGAGTCCTGCAATCATTCCATTATGCAAATTATAAATGCTTTCTGAAAATACTTTCATCCACAATTTTTTTCTCTTCAGTAACTGAAATAGGATTTTAAATAAAAATAAAAAATTTGTAAAGAAAGTAGAATTTTTGCAATTAGATTGTTACAATTAATCTCTGAGGTGTGCTTTGTGCTACTAAACACCTTCATTAAGGTTTCTAAATTAAGAGCTCAGCTTTTTCCAAAGGCTTGGACATAATATTGTTGCCCAGACATGAGAAATTGCTAGACAAGTGGTGACTGCATATCTTCAGATTGTGCAGTGTTTCCAGGATATATTCCTCACTCTAACTGGAAATTAATTTTTGAAATAAATCAAGTTGAATTTTGATGCAGACAGAAAACCTCTTATCAGACTATACTTGTATTAATCTCAAAATTATAAATATACCAGTCACTGACACATTGGAGGGATATTACAAAAAGGGAAGAGAAAAAAAAGACAACAGGTACACTGTCTTCCCTCATCCTAACTTGAATAAGGAGGAGGAGGACAGAAAGTTATCTGCAATGGCTGGACAAAGCATAAGTGAAAGGGGGTTGGGATGAGAAGGGAGCTACTGAAAATTGCAGGGCATATTTTCCCCAGAAACCCCACTGGAAACTTCAGCCTGCAGCCCTTGGTGTCACTTTTCTCTACTACCATGCCACTCACCTCCCAACCAAAAGGAACAAAGAAAAATCCAGGGAAAGAAGAGGATGAAGAGATAAACACAAAAATGTTGTGGAGAGAGAAGCAGAAGACAGGGAATCAAAAAAAGGTAACATTTAAAAAAACAGATCATAATCTCCAACCTACCATGCACAATGCCACAGAAGATTCAACAGGTGTTTGTGTGAGAGTGTGTGCAAGTGTGAAAGTGCAAGAAAGCAAGAACTCGGAGATGATTAGTTGGGAGTGGATTCAGCCTACAGAGTTGTCAATCAAAGTTACAACAGTGAATGTAATGCCTACTCTTCGATGTGGCAAGTCCCATGCATCTGCCTTCATTAAGCCCCTCACCAAGTAAGTACAATTGAACAAGGCCTATGCCCTCAGGTGTCAAAAGACAGCCACATTCTCACACCATCATTGGGCTCTTGAAATGTTATTAATACTACAAGTTACAATTGCCTAGTTGGGATCCAGGATGTTAAACTCATGTTGATAAATAATGTTCCATTATGCTTAAAGACTTAACCCCCCACCCCCCAATAAGTTGAAACTAATGCCACATAATCATTGCAAGTTTAAAAAAGAAAGAGGCAACAGAGGCAAATTCCAAATTGCTACAAGATAATACTTCTGTTTCATCAAGTGTGGTTCAGGTAATAAAGTTAATCCTTCAAAGTTTTATTTTATGAAGGCACGTGTAAATATAAAGATAGAATGTCTGCAGTTTACATGTCTGTAAAGGGAAGATCCTCAAACAGTTACTGGATTTCACTCGCTACGCCTGTCTTCAAATGCAGACAGCAGTTCGCTGATGCTCCAACTCACCTACGTCACCAGTATCCTATCCCAGGACCTTTGACTTAGACACTGGACTCCTTCATATCATCTCTTATCTATTACTAGTTTACTATCAAGTTTTTATGTATTAAAATTTTTAAGTAGTAAGGCTCTGGAACTTGAGCTTTCCCAGAGTTCATTTGTGCGTGTATTTTGGTTGCTGCTCTGGACCTGAGCCCAACACTATTTCTACTTTTGCTCTTACTCTTCACCCCTCCAAGACCCCTCTCTTACATAAGAACATAAGAAATAGGAGCAGGAGAAGGCTCTTATATCAAAAAGCCTCCTTTCATGCCTCCACTCAGGTGTTCTGCCCTCTCAATTCTCTGCCCTGACCCTTTGGTGCTCCTTGCCCTCCTTGATCTTGCCGTCCCCTCTTAGGCAAACCTATAGCTTCCCTTGTGCCTCACTCGGCATGCACCAAATGACTTTTGACTCTAACTCAATATGAGCAGCAACTCCAATTGCCCCATCACATTCTCTCATCGGGGCTAATCTTGTCAATCTCCTTCCTGTACAATTCAGCTCTCCCAATGTTGATCCTGCAGACTCTGTTCTCATCAGTCTCTCTCAAGAATGTCCGTTCACTTGTAAACAAGGCCCTTTCCATGCAAGGACGTATTGTAGATGATTGCATTAACATCATGGCTTTAACAGAAGCCTGGCCTAGGGGTAATGACATCTTTCTCCTAAATGAAGCTTCCTGCCTGGATATATATTCCACCACTTGCCCATCAAGACCATCATGGTGGTAGTGTAGCACTAAGCACCAAATCACATCTGGCCTGACCCCTTATTTTTCTGGCATTTTCCCCTCCTTTGAACATCTCATCTTGTTCCATCCCTCTCACTTCATTCAAAACCATGATTCTCTACCACCCTGCCAAGGACACTAGAAATTCTTTTCACTACTTTCCTCCCTCAGTGTTTGCACTGAATGTCACCTTATCCTTGGTGATTTCAATTTCCATCATAATTCTCCCTCCTCTGAGTTCACTGCCCTCTTATCCTCCTTAAATCTCTCCCTCCGTGTAAACTCCCCAACCCATATTTACACCAGCCCTTTGACATTTCCATCTCACGTGTTCTTGCTACCCTCCTCGTATAAATCACAGTTAAGGCCATTTCTGATCATTCTCCATGCACATCGCCCCTTCCACTCCCCAATGCTACTTCCTTCCTTCCATATCTGCCATTGGGAAAACAAACTATCCCCCAATCATCGACAACAAGGCTTCCCAAAGTGGGGACGGGATTGCAAGGTGATATTCTGAGATTGCAAGCTCTGCAGCAGCATTGGCTGCCTTGGAGCTGCAACTGAATGTAAGGCCCCTTTAAATCCTTTTTTTAATATATATATATGAAATGTGGGTGGGGCCTAAATGACTGATGCTTGAATCATGATTCAAAAGACTCTGTGAAAAGTTAGGTTTTTAAAAAATAGGATGAAGATTAAACACTCTACCCCCACCCCCACTCTCACTGGTCTTTCCCCCCACACCTCCCACCGAGGGGTCACAGCAATTTTCATGCCTCAAAATGGGGAAAAAGTTTGGGAAGCACTAATTTACAACTTAAACCACTCTACAACTGCACTTCCAAAATCCCAAATTGTCTAGCCTTTGGCCTTCTGTTCACCACAACATTTCTGCAGTTACTGATTTACTCAACCACACCCTCAGCTCTAGCTTTGATGCCCTGATTCCCAATAAAATCATTATTCTCTCATATCCCGGTTATTGTCTTTGATATAGCCCTCATCTCTGCTTCTTTAAGTCCAAGGGATCCAGACTTGGAAGGATATGGCGAACAACTGGTTTAGCCATCCATTGCCAGATCTCATACAAAGTACTATTGTACAAGGGTCGTGCTCATATCTGCCTAAACTGATCACTATTCAAGGATTATCCTGGAATGCAAAGATAATCCCAGTTTCTTTTCACTACTGCAAACAGTCTTCTTAAACCCCTCTCCCCTGTCTCCTCCAACAATAGGTGCAAGGAGCTCATGGAGTTCATTGTTACTCAGATCAATACCATTTGGTCAGTTGTCTCTGCCACGTCCCTCCCTTCCATTAGTTCACCAGGCTAAACTTCCTCTAAAGTTCCCACTACTCAACCCCTGAACCTGTTTCATTCTCGAATATCTCTTCCGTGTTGTCAGTGAGACCCACCTTCTGCTCCCTCAACCCTAATTCCACTAACCTGCTGACCACCCAACTTTCCCATCTGTTTCTGTGTTAGCCGATATTAATAGCTCTCTCTCCTCAGGTGTTGCTCCTCTCTTCTACTCCTATTTCTTATGATCTTACGATCTTATGATCTTTTTGGCCCCCTTCTATTTCTCATCTACACCCTGCCCCTCAGTGACATCGCACAAAAGCATAGCATTAATTTTCATATATACACTGAAAACACCCAGTTCTACCTAACCACTGCCTCAGTCAACTCTGCCATTGTTGCTAAATTATCAGACTGCTTTTATTTGACACTAAGTGCTACGTGAGCAAATATTTGCTCCAATTAAACATCGGGAAGATTTAAACCATTGTTTTTGGTCCCCCACTCCAATCTCCGTTCCCTAGCTTCTGACTCCATTTCTCATCCTGGCAACAGAGACTAATCCAGTCTGTTCACAATCTTGGTGTCATATTTGATCCTGAGGTGAGCTTTAATCTTTGTAACATTACCTGACTTTGCCCACCTCAGCTCATTTGCTACCAAAACCCTCAATCATGCTTTTTTTACCTCTAGATTTGACTATTCCAACGTATTCCTGGCATTCCCACATTGTACCTTCCATAAACGAGGTCATCTGAACTTCTGCTGCCTGTGTCTTAATTCGCACAAAATCTTATCACCCCTGTGATTTACATTGGCTTCTGGTCCAGCAAGGTGATGATTTTAAAATTTTCATTTTTGGTTTCAAATCCCTCCATGGTCTCACCCCTCCCTATCTCCATCATCTGCAACTCCACAACACTCAGAAATCTGAGCTCACCTAATTCTGAACTCTTGAGTATGCTTGGTTTTAATTGCTCCACCATTAGTGGCTATGCCTTCAGCTGCCTGGGCCCCAAGTTCTGGGATTCCCTCCTTTCACCTCTCTGCCTCTCTATTTCGCTTTCCTCCTTTAAGACACTCTTTAAAACCTTGTTGTTTGACCAAGCTTTTGCTCATTTGACCTAATACCTCCTTCTGTGACCCTGTCACATTTTGTGTTATAATGCTCCTGTGAAGCACCAAGGGCTGTTTTATGATGTTAAAGGAACTATTCAAATAGAAGTTTTTGTTGTTTGAAACACATTCAGGATTTCATTGTTAAGCATAACAGGGAAAAGAAAATTGTAACCAGCTGCAATCCTGGTTAATTACACTTTGGATCTTCAAAAGATCTAGGGATCTTAATCAAATATTGTGAAAAGAATGCAGCATGTGTGATGTATTTGTCGTAGGTCAATGCCACCTGTTTTTTGGCAAGCCACAAATGATAATCATAGTTTGGTAACCAGAGCCGGGACATTACATACTTAGTAGGTTACAGGCATCCCCCACTCCTTCCGACTCAGACTACACAATAAGTCCATCTCGTCCCATTTGAAAGGAAAACAGTAATTCGACCTTAAACTGGAATCTCCACTTGCTGTTAAAAATATCATCTGCAGAAGTATTACTTTTTCCACTTTGAAAATTGGTAACAATTATACAAATGCTATAGTTATTGTGCAATAGGCACAAACATTAGGTCCAACCAGTGTAATGGAGACTTAAAGTAGTCCATAAGAGCTATAAATATACTACTCATGCAATTCTCCATGGCTAACAACATTGTTTCATCTTAGTCTAAAAACACCACAAGCCAATAATGTCAAAGCAATATAAAACTACTCACACAAGGACATGCCACTCAGGATTAGCAGTTGCTTACAGTGTAAGAATTGACAGGAGGTAATGAATCCAAATTCAGAAGGAGGAAACAGCATTTGCCATACAGTGTGTAAAAGAAAATAAGATAGTGTATATGGATTTTCATAAGGTATTCATTAATGTATTTGACAAAAGACTCACTATAAAGATTCAGGTATATGGTATAAAGCCCACATAGAAAGTTGATTCACTGACAGAAAATTTAGGGATAATGGATTTTGTTCAGATTGGAGAGTAGTTGGAAGTGGTGGCCCATTTTTGTTCACAATATATCCAGAGGATTTGCAATTTGCCTAATGTGCACAACAATGAATTTGCTGATTACTTTAAAGATTGGCAAATAGTAAGGACTATAAACTACTTCAGAAGGAAATGGGAAAATTATTGGAATGGGCAGACAGGTGGCAGATGTAACTTAATACAGAGAATCAAAGAATCCTGCAGCGTAAAAGTAGGACATTTTGCCCATCGTACTTCTGCCAGTTCTTTCAAAGAACTGACCAATTAGTCTCAAGCCCGCATTCTTTTCCCAAAGCTCTGCAATTTTCTCCCCTTCAAATATTTATCCAGTTTCCTTCTTAAAGTTACAAGTGAATTTACTTACACCATTCTTTCAGGCAGTGCATTCCAGATCAAAGTAATAATTTTAAAAGTTCTCATCTTTGGCTAATTACCTTAAGTCTGAGTCCTTTGGTTACTGACCCTTCTGCCAGTGGCAACATTTTACCATAACATAAGAAATAGAAGCTGTCTAAGCCATATGGCCCCTCAAACCTACTCTGCCACTTGATGAGACCATGGCTGTCTTCAACCTCAGCTCCACTTTTCCATCCTATTCCCATATCCCTTAATTCCCTTAAAATCCAAAAATCTATCAATCTCAGCCTTGAATATATTCAACGACTAAGCATCCACAGCCCTACGGAGTAGAGAATTTAAAAGATTCACAGCCCTCTGAGTAAAGAAATTCCTCCTCATCCCAGGCCAAAATGGTTGCCCCCTTATCCGGAGACTATGCCTTCCAGTTCTGGACTCCAGCCAAGGGAACAGCCTCTCAGCGTTTACTTTGTAACAACCTCTCGGAATTTTATATGTTTCAATGGGATCACCTCTCATTCTTCCAAACGCCAGAGAGTATAGGCCCTTTTCTAATCAATTTCTTCTCATAGGACAACCCTCTCATCCCAGAAATCAATCTAGTAAAGTTTTGTTGCAACCTGGATAAAGAAAAATATCCTTCTTTAGGTCGGAGACTAAAGCTTTATGCAGTGCTCCTGGTGTGGTCTCACCAACGCCCTCTACAATTTTAGCAAGAATTTCTTACTCGCATACTCCATATTTACTCTATCAAAGATCTTCAGGATTTTGAACACCTCTAATAAATCTCCCCTTGACATTATCTGCTCTAAAGGTAACAAACCCAGCATTTCTATTCTCTCCATGAAGTTCCTTATCTCTGGCACCAGTCTAATAAATGTCCTCAACATTTTCAAAGATATTATCATCCTTCCTAAATTGTCTTCCCAGAATTGAACACAATAGTCCAGCCTGAGGCTTATAACTTCAAGGATCCTGTAAGATTTTTTTTTAAAGGCAGCTGTATGAAATTGTCCCACCACCTTCAAAAATTACTGCATGTAATCTCTCAGGACTCTGTTCCTGCGCCCTCTTTAAAATTGTGCCATTTAAAATTATATTGGCTCTCCTCATTCTTCTAAAATGCATCTCTTCACACTACTTTGCATTAGATTTCACCTGCCATGTGTTTGCCCATTTCACCAGTCTATGGCCTCCTGAAGTCTGTTACAATCTTCCTCATTTCTCAGTTTCATGTTATTTGCAAACTTTGACATTATGCCCTATATACCCAAGTCCAGGTCATTAATGTATATCAAAAAAAGCACTGGTCCTGATACCAAACTCTGAAGAACATCATGGCTCCCTCCAGTGTGAAAAATCAACTGTCACCACCACTCTATGCTGTACATACGTGTTTGCACGTGTGTGGTGATGCACTTTGGGAGAAAAACCAAGAAATGCATATACATTCAATAGCTATAGGCTGATGGTCATAGAAAAACAGATATTTAGGGATGCAGGTGAATAATTCCCTGAAAATGTGAATGCAGGGCTATAAAGCCACAAAAAAGCCAGCTACATTTGAAATATTGTACATTGAGAAGTACAAGATAAAAGAGGTTATGATAAATGTAAACAAGACAATGTTTAGGCCACAGTGAAAATATTGTATGCAATTTTGGGCCCACAATGATAGGAGCAATATTAAAGCCATAGAGAGCAAGTCAAAATGATCAGCAAGGACAAGAGAGAGAGAGATGAGAAGAAATTTCGCAGTTGTTGGAGCATGGAATGCTTTGATATGAGGCAGTTGACGCAGAAACCATTGTATATTTTAAGCGAAATGTGAAGGAAGATGCAGGATTATGGAAAAAAACATCTGGGCACTCAGAGCAATGATGTTATTGTGGATCTCCAATTCAATTGCAGAGTTTTAATTAATAAATTAAAGCTATTGATGTTACAAAACAGCATGAAACAGCTTGGAGTGCTGAGTGGGTGAGAAATGGAAATGCTGAATCAACGCAAGTCAGGTTGATAAAATTGCATTTTGTCATCAGATGTCACAGCCAACACATCAGATCAAAGCTCTGCAACAAGTCACGAATAGTGGTAATTAAACAACTAAGAGGAGGAAGAGGGGGATCTATGAGCATCCCTATCCATGATGATAGCAGAGCTCAGTGCATATGTAAAAAAAAGCCTGAAGCATTTGCAACCACCTTCAGCCAGAAGTGTTGAGTAGACGATCCTTCTCTCCCTCCCCAGGTCCCCAATGTCACAGGTTCCATTCTTTAGTCATGGTGATTCACTCCAAGTGACATAAAGAAATGGCTGAGTGTATTTTGAGAGTGCAAAGGATTTAGGCTTCAACAGCATCTAGGTTGTACTGCTGATGACACACTTTCAAGTACTAAGTGCTCCCCATCCTAAACTGCAATTCTGGCATCTACCCAACAATGTGGAATATTACCTAGTTATGTCCTGTCCAGAATAGGAAAATTTAACCCTACCAATTACTATTCTACTAGTCACAAACTTCCACAAGTGATCAAGTGGCATGTACTCACCAATAATCTGCTCACCAATGCTTAATGTGGGTTCCTGCAGGGCCACCTGGCTCCACTCATTAGTCTTGGTCCAAACTGGACAGGAGGTAAATTCCAGGGGTGAGGTGAGAGTGACTGCCCTTAACATCAAGGCAACATTCAACCAAGTGGATATCAAGGAACCATAATAAAGCAGAATTCAATAGCAATCATGAGAAAATGCACCAGAGGCTGGAGTTCTGCCTGGTTCAAAGGAATTTGGTTGTGGTTATTGCAGGCCAATAATCTCAGCCCAGGGATATGACTGCAGAAATCCCAAGTCCTTGCAGAACCATCTTCAGCTGCTCCATCATAAAGTTAGAGTTGGAGTTGTACGCAGACGATAGCACAGCGTTCCGTTTCATTTGCAATTCATCAGATAATTAAGTCATCTATTCACCTGAACACAGTAAAAACTGGACAATGTCCACATTTGGGCTGATAAGCAGCAAGTTAAACAAACACCAGGCATTGACCATTTCCAACAAGAGGGAGCCTAACCACTTCCCAATGAATTGACTAACAACAAGATGACCATCCCCAAGTTCCCCATCATTAATATCCTGTGGCGACCCCTGGCCAGAAATTCAACTAATATTCTCCACTCTCTTGGTAGAGTACAGCTATACCAACACTCAAGAAATGTGACACCATCCAGGACAAAGCAGGCTACTTGATCAACAGTTCATCCAACAGCATAAACATCCACGTCCTCCAGCACTGGTGTACTATGGCTGCAGTATTTACCATCTTCAAGATGCACTGTAGCCACTCGCCAAAGTTTCTTTGGCAGCCCTTCGAAAATTTCATATCTCCACCATCTAGGAAGAAAAGGGCAGCAGCTACATAGAAACACTGTCACCTCCAAATTCCCCTCCATGTCACACAACATCCTGACTCGGACACCGATCATCATTCTTTTTCATGGTCACTGGGTAAAATCCTGGAACTCCCTACTTAACAGCATTGTGGGAGCATCTTCATCTATGGACCGCAATGGTCCAAGAGGAAGGCCCAGCACCATCTCCTTAAAAGGCAGGTAGGGGTCAGCAACAAATGATGGTCTTGACTGCCATGGCCACAACTTAAGAATGAAAAATTAAAAGATCTTCCCCTCCTAATGTAAATTGGTCTCAAATTGTTTCAGACATCAGACTCAGCTCAAGGTGGGCATCAGGATACACAGAGTAAACTAGGCAATTTTGCCAAATCTATGTATTCTAGACATATGCTAATTTTGCTGAATCAATGTATGTTTCTGATGTTAATTTGGAACTGACAAGGGATTCAAACACCAATAATAATTATGATAATTCTTCTGCTCAGTCTAAAGTGTCACACCATTCCCTCAGCCATGGTAAATAAGCAACTACTTCTAGCAAGTGTCACTTTAGTCAATTGCCAGAAGGGAATGAGTGTCCAGCTCAAATTTCCCTTCAATTTTCCATTTTTTACCTCCGCTTAGTATTTTTTCCTTTCCCCTACTCGAGCCACTTTTGCACATAATGGAAATTCAACATGTAGAGGAAACAGATACAAATGCACATTTTATAAATCCACAACACAACACAGCCTCTTAGTCCACCAAAGATTGGTCACTGCTATTGAAAATAAACAAATACTCTTAAAAAATATACTATAATAGTTATTATAATATTGATTTAGTTGATTTGATTCACACACATCAGGAAACAAGGAATCTATCAAATTAAAACACACAAAGTTGTCATTAAAAATCTGTTGCAGACTTAACAGTGTGATAGAGAAAAAATACTTCCAACACTTGTCATTAACAGTAAATAGACCCAAGACACCTCAAATATTTACAGTCACTTGTTTCAGTTATCTTACCTCATCACCTTTCAGAACTTCTGTGCCATCAAAATCACGAGCCTGGTTTGTTTTCTGTGCCAGTTCTTTCTCCATACTTGACAACTCCTCTCTTCCTTCTTGCAACTCTTCAGCTTTAGCTTCTTTTTTTCGGGAAATGATAGATGCCTGGGTGAAGTTGTTGGTTATTGCAGATGAATAATTTTGTCATTTGCTTCAGTATGGAGAACAACTTTTATAAACGTTCTGTTCTTAGTTCAACCAATTCTTCATGGACATAATTTTAAGCTCATTAGTAACTATCATTTGAGACTGGACCTGGCCAGTCAGGTACTTGGAGCATGGATATGATGTTTCGCTGCTAACCTGACCTGCCCCTTAAAGACCATTGCTCAAGAACTTCCTGAATGAAAGTGGACCCAGTAAGCAAATCCAGGTAATTATAAACATGAGGTCATCACAAGTGAATTGTAACTGTTGGCATATTTCAGACTCAAATCAACAGCTGGCTTCCTCCTGCTTTTGAAATGGTCTGGATCTGAAACGGTGTGACACTTTGAAGTGTGATGTCTGAAGTGTGACATATATACCTAGAAATGAGACTTTTTTATGAAGGCTGCTCTCTTTAGAGGAGTGAAGAATAAGAGGAGATTTGATAGAGGTCTTCAAAATCACGACTGGTTTTGATAAAGCAAATAAGGAGAAGCTGTTTTCCTTGGCAAAAGGGTTGATAAACAGAGAACACAGATTAAAAGGTGATTGCCAAAAGAACCAGAGGTGACATGAGACTTTTTCTGCATACCATTCATGACTTGAAACACCTATCCCTCTAGCTTTCTCTGTTCTAACAGAGAAATAAATTTTCTGCTGCCCTATATATGTATATTTGTAATCTATTTAGTTTCTCCAGTCTCACACTATGACTGAAGTCCCTCATCCTTGATAGGGTGGTGGAAGCAGTTTCAATAGTAATATTCAAAAGAGAATTAGATAGGTACTTGAAGGGAAACCATTTATGGGATTATGGGAAAGAGGAGAGTGGAGTTAACTGAATAGTTCTACCAAAAGAAGCGCGATGGGCCAAATGGCTCCCTTCTGTGCTATACCATTCCATGAATATTGGGTTCTCTAAATATTGGGTTCCAAGATGAATTATGAATACTGTTACCCACACTTTGTATAAATAGATTACAAATATACATATAGAGCAGCAGAAAATTAATTTCTCAGAAAACAATTGGAGATAGGATAACCCTCAAGTGCAGATGGATTTTAATTATAATTTTCTTTGCAATATAATTCAACACTAAATTACAGATAAAATGCTTTCCTATCTGCTATGATGAACAACTAATACTAAACTTACTAGATTCAAACTTACAAAACTTCAGTATTTAGAAACAGAGGTAGGATAAATGATGGGAGAAGTTACTTGTTATTTGATATAGCTTTGACGTTTATGATTTAAATAAATTTAACTAGAAGGAAGCAAGCAACTAACATGAAATTTTGCAGAATATTTTACGTAGAGTGTAGTCTTAAACTACTGTTTTTATTTAATTTTCTCACCAATTGTCACTATCCTGCTTCACATGAGATAAACAGCAACATGAGCAAGATACTGAGAAGGTAGAAATGAGGAAGAAAATACTTTGATCAAACTTTATAAACATGACAACACATAGTGCAAAATCTTGAAATTTAATGTCAAGGGTTACTACTTAAAGTTGCCACATTTTCCTTAGAACTGTAGAAACCAGTCTGTTACTAATATAGATTGAATCCAGTAGCAATTTATTGGCCATTTGATAAATACAAATAAATGGACAAAGTGTTTGAAATTACACTTTGATTCAAAGAACCTGGGTTTGACTGTGGCCTAACAAGAGCAGTGTATCAAATTCCAGAAAGGGTGCAAAAACTCTCCTTCACTATCTCCCACACACATCCTCACCCCTACTCCTGCTCTCTAATCAAGTTGACTCAAAAACCAGCATAATTGAACCATTGGATTGATCAGGTGCTTCCAAATTTATGTTGTCAAGGGAAGGCAATGGCGTAGCGGTATGGATTAGTAATCCAGAGGCACAGGATAATGCCCTGGGACCCGGGTTCAAATCCCACCATGGCAGGTGGTGGAATTTGAGTTCAATAAAAATCTGGAATTAAAAGTCTAAGGGTGACCATGAAACCATTGTCAATTGTTGTAAAAACCCATCTGGTTCACTAATGTCCTTCAGGGAGGGAAATCTGCTGTCCTTACCCAGTATGGCCTACATGTGACTCCAGACCTACAGCAACGTATCAAAGCAATGTGGCTGACTTTTAAGTGCCCTCTGAACAAAGGCAATTCAGGATGGGCATTAAATGCTTGCCTAGCCAGCGACGCCTACATCCCATGAGAGAATTTTTAAGAAGTGGCAATTGCTTCTTACAGGAACACAAATATAAATCTCAATGGGATTGAAAAGATTGGATGGTAGTAAAAAAAATTACATCAAATATAACTACCAGGTTTTACAGTATGTCAGAATATTGTGTGCCTGTTTTGGTGCACACGTAGGACCAGATTTTTAGCATTTTAATTTCTACTTTGCATCTCTAACAGAAGGCATTGATCAGGATGAGGGAATAGATCAGTGAAGAATCACAAAGAAAATCCATATCCAATTTCTCCATGGCATTATACCACTGAATCATCTTAATGGGATGTTTTTCAGGTAGGCCAGCAGAGGTATAAGTCATTAGAATTTTTTTTTGTTGTGGATGGTGGGGAGTGCATATCATGATTATAGGACATATTGCCACTACAGCATTCACACTGAAAATTTCTGTAAACTGTACTAGACAATGAATGCTTAGCTCTATGCAGTGGGAATATTTTAGGGATCTCATAACTCATTGATGAGGGGTGCCACCATACCTATCGGATATATGAGTGCTGTTGCTGGATATCAGCCCAGAATTTAGAACTGGAGTTCCAGCCCCATTCACCAGGATTAAATCCTACATCTATTGCATACAGCCTTTCAGCCAAAGGCTCACACCACATTTTAAAAATTTGAAAAATAAATATACACAAATAGATAGTACTACTTCTTTTAGAAATGAAATCATTGGAGCTCGTCTGCCATACTAATGTTTACATTATCCTTACCTGTTGCCGAAAAAGAAAAAGTTTGTCATCCATTGGATCATTTCTCATCATTCTCCTTTCAATTAGTTGGTTAATTTGTGTATTGATCTCCTGGATCTAAAAATTGAGAGCAGTGATTTCAAAATAATGAACTGTTTCTAAGAATGTTGGGTTTTAAATAATGCATATATATTAAATAAAAGAACTTAAAATGTTGAACATATTTTGACTACTAAGAGACAATACAACTTTGTAAGGAGTGTGCAATTCCTGGTACAATTAAAAGCCTCAATTATTCTATACTCAATGCTGTTTGCAAAACCTCATTTACAAAGATTAATCACATTTTAAAATACATAATTTGAAAATATGATGCTATAAAGTACTAAGTGCTAAGCAAAGGACTGTCTTTCTTTCTATTTTCTTTAAGTTTAATAGTTGCTCCAAATGTTTAGCACGGTAATCACTTTGGCCGAAGAAGTAAATGGTCATCTCTTGCTTGGTCATATTAATCATCCTGCATCATGAATCATTTGAAGTGATAGAGTTTAAATTGAAAAACTTCTGATCCAAGTCAGAAGTTAATCATATATTGAAATGTTGTCCAATACAGTAATACTAATATTGGAAATTGGTCAGGACAACACAAAAGCAGATAGTTCAGCAACTTTCCACATTGTGAATGGAAGGAGTCCCAGGTTTTTCTGAGGGGCATTAATATCAGAGATTGGCTGTAACAACAGACCAGTAGCAAGAAAAAATTAACCATCTGGGATAGATTTCAAGCACCTCATATTCCTTTGAAATGCCAGGCGGCCTTTAAACTGATCAGTTTAAACTGATTCTAAAGTAAAATACTGCAGATTTTGGAAGTCTGAAATAAAAGAATCAGAAAATGTTGGAGATACTCAGTACGTCAGGTAGCATCTGTGAAGGGGGAGAGAAAAATGAACATTTCAGGTTAGTGATCTTTCATTAGAAATGGAAAAAGTTGCAAATGTTTTAATGTTTTAAGCAAGTGCAGAAGCAAGCAGGGAGAGAGATAAAAAACAAAAACAGAATTACCTGGAAAAACTCAGCAGGTCTGGCAGCATCGGCGGAGAAGAAAAGAGTTGACGTTTCGAGTCCTCATGACCCTTCGACAGAACTTGAGTTCGAGTCCAAGAAAGAGTTGAAATATAAGCTGGTTTAAGGTGCGTGTGTGGGGGGGCGGAGAGATAGAGAGAGAGAGAGGTGGAGGGGGGGGGTGTGGTTGTAGGGACAAACAAGCAGTGATAGAAGCAGATCATCAAAAGATGTCAACGACAATAGTACAATAGAACACATAGGTGTTAAAGTTAAAGTTGGTGATATTATCTAAACGAATGTGCTAATTAAGAATGGATGGTAGGGCACTCAAGGTATAGCTCTAGTGGGGGTTTTTTTTAAAAATAATGGAAATAGGTGGGAAAAGGAAAATCTTTATAATTTATTGGAAAAAAAAGGAAGGGGGAAACAGAAAGGGGGTGGGGTTGGGGGAGGGAGCTCACGACCTAAAGTTGTTGAATTCAATATTCAGTCCGGAAGGCTGTAAAGTGCCTAGTCGGAAGATGAGGTGTTGTTCCTCCAGTTTGCGTTGGGCTTCACTGGAACAATGCAGCAAGCCAAGGACAGACATGTGGGCAAGAGAGCAGGGTGGAGTGTTAAAATGGCAAGTGACAGGGAGGTTTTGGTCATTCTTGCGGACAGACTGCAGGTGTTCTGCAAAGCGGTCGCCCAGTTTACGTTTGGTCTCTCCAATGTAGAGGAGACCACATTGGGAGCAACGAATGCAGTAGACTAAGTTGGGGGAAATGCAAGTGAAATGCTGCTTCACTTGAAAGGAGTGTTTGGGTCCTTGGACGGTGAGGAGAGAGGAAGTGAAGGGGCAGGTGTTGCATCTTTTGCGTGGGCATGGGGTGGTGCCATAGGAGGGGGTTGAGGAGTAGGGGGTGATGGAGGAGTGGACCAGGGTGTCCCAGAGGGAGCGATCCCTACGGAATGCCGATAAGGGGGGTGAAGGGAAGATGTGTTTGGTGGTGGCATCATGCTGGAGTTGGCGGAAATGGCGGAGGATGATCCTTTGAATGTGGAGGCTGGTGGGGTGATAAGTGAGGACAAGGGGGACCCTATCATGTTTCTGGGAGGGAGGAGAAGGCGTGAGGGCGGATGCAGGGGAGATGGGCCGGACATGGTTGAGGGCCCTGTCAACGACCGTGGGTGGAAAACCTCGGTTAAGGAAGAAGGAGGACATGTCAGAGGAACTGTTTTTGAATGTAGCATCATCGGAACAGATGCGACGGAGGCGAAGGAACTGAGAGAATGGGATGGAGTCCTTACAGGAAGCGGGGTGTGAGGAGCTGTAGTCGAGATAGCTGTGGGAGTCGGTGGGTTTGTAATGGATATTGGTGGACAGTCTATCACCAGAGATTGAGACAGAGAGGTCAGGGAAGGGAAGGGAAGTGTCAGAGATAGACCACGTGAAAATGATGGAGGGGTGGAGATTGGAAGCAAAATTAATAAATTTTTCCAAGTCCTGACGAGAGCATGAAGCGGCACCGAAGTAATCATCAATGGAGCGGAGAAAGAGTTGTGAAAGGGGGCCGGAGCAGGACTGCAACAAGGAATGTTCCACATACCCCATAAAGAGACAGGCATAGCTGGGGCCCATGCGGGTACCCATAGCCACACCTTTTATTTGGAGGAAGTGAGAGGAGTTGAAGGAGAAATTGTTCAGCGTGAGAACAAGTTCAGCCAGACGGAGGAGAGTAGTGGTGGATGGGGATTGTTCGGGCCTCTGTTCGAGGAAGAAGCTAAGGGCCCTCAGACCATCCTGGTGGGGGATGGAGGTGTAGAGGGATTGGACGTCCATGGTGAAGAGGAAGCGGATGGGGCCAGGGAACTGGAAATTGTTGATGTGACGTAAGGTGTCAGAGGAAGCACGGATGTAGGTGGGAAGGGACTGGACAAGGGGAGAGAGAAGGGAGTCAAGATAACGAGAAATGAGTTCTGTGGGGCAGGAGCAAGCTGAGACGATCGGTCTACCGGGGCAGTTCTGTTTGTGGATTTTGGGTGGGAGATAGAAGCGGGCTGTCCGAGGTTGGGCGACTATCAGGTTGGAAGCTGTGGGAGGGAGATCCCCAGAGGAGATGAGGTCAGTGACAGTCCTGGAAACAATGGCTTGATGTTCAGTGGTGGGGTCATGGTCCAGGGAGAGGTAGGAGGAAGTGTCTGCGAGTTGACGCTCAGCCTCCGCGAGGTAGAGGTCAGTGCGCCAGACAACAACAGCACCACCCTTGTCAGCAGGTTTGATGACAATGTCAGGGTTGGACCTGAGAGAATGGAGTGCAGTAAGTTCAGAGAGAGACAGGTTAGAATGGGTGAGAGGAGCAGAGAAATTGAGACGACTAATGTCGCGCCGACAGTTCTCAATGAAAAGATCGAGAGAAGGTAAGAATCCAGAGGGAGGGGTCCAGGTGGAGGGAGAATATTGGAGATGGGTAAAAGGATCCGTTGAACTGGGAGAGGACTCCTGCCCAAAGAAGTGAGCCCGGAGTCGAAGACGGCGGAAGAAGAGTTCAGTATCATGCCGAGCCCGAAATTCATTGAGGTGAGGGCATAAGGGTATGAAACTAAGTCCTTTGCTGAGCACTGAACGTTCAGCATCGGAGAGGGGAAGGTTAGGGGGTATAGTGAATACACGGCTGGGGTTGGGATTGGAAGAAAGGGTGGGGATGGAGGGACAGGCGGGGGTGGAGGGTCCTAGATGGGTGTTGGTGTCGATGAGTTGTTGGAGCTTGCGTTCCTTAGCACTTGAGAGAAAGAGAAAAAGTTTCTTGTTGAGGCGTCGGATAAGCCGAAGGATAAAATGAAACTGGGGGCACGCGCAGCTTTGAAAAAGGGTATGGCGATATTTTGTTTCTCTCTCCACAGATGCTGTCTGACCTGTTGTGTATTTCTAACATTTCTATTTTTTATTTTCTGAGCATGACCAGGATCTGTTGACCAGAGATGAAAATGGGAAGGTGACACCCACAGTTTTTATGGTTGAGTGCAGACTCAAGAGCGGGAGTGATTCACTCTCCAGAAGGGAAAACAATCATGGAGAAATCTGATTGTTGCTGTACAGTTTCTTTTGTTCTCAGGCACTAATAGCAGAACCATTTTTGTAAGAAAGGTTATGTAAAAATGGAGACCCACGTTCAGGGAGAGTCAACGTAAGTAGGATCAATGTAAGTGAGGAAGCTGCAAATCATCTAGATGTAAATTTTGGTGAACTGGCCACTGGACTTTATCCAGAGTGGAGTGGGTAAAATCAATTCTTCCTCTGTTAACTATCACTTAAATACAGTATTTAAATGTAATAATTCTTTACTTGTTGACAAAAAAGAATCACCATAACTCTACTGGTGTCAATCGCTACCCATTCAACCTTTCTTCCACAAATTCTCGTACCAAAGTTATAAATTAATTAAATTAATACCCTGTGATATACATGCCCCTTAAAGTCCAGAGGTGTGTAAGTAGGAAAAGGAAATAATACAATAGAAATGTGTTTTTTCCAAAATGATAACTACAGAAATTAAGCAGACTATTTCTGATTGTTGAACACAAAGCAAGTGCAGAGATCTGAAGCTTAACAATATGATCGTTTATGAGCTGGGGCACTTTGCCACTCATAAGACAACAGGATCTTATGACATACACACACAAAAATAATTATGGAACTATATGAGCGGGAGCACAGAGTGGAGATGACTTGGCCTGAGTGTGACGAGGAACGAATGCTAATCTGGGAGTTTGGTGCAGGTGAGAAGGAGCTGCTGCTTTTCATACTTTTTATCAGCCTCCAGAGCTGGTGAGAGTTCAAAGGCATTAAATCAGGTGAGCAGGTGAGTGATTAGTTTTAAGATTTTATCCCTCTAAACAGGGGCAGTGGTTTAAACCAGTACTGGGGAGATGCAAGTATTACATTAAATTTATAGCCTAGTTAGTTAAGCTACTTAATATAAATACAGATAACAACTGAATGACATTTCTAAATTTGAGACATAAAACACAATAAAGATGGCAAGGCAGGTGATATGTTGAGCTGTAGCATGTGGGTGCTGGTGGTCATCAGTGTGATCCATAGCATGCACATCTGCACAAAGTTTCTGCAGCTTGAGGAACCTCAATGTTGATGAGCTAGAGTCCAAGCTTCAGACATTGTGATGCATCAGGAGGTAAGTTACTATGATACTTTGTTCCAGGATGCAGTCACATCTCTTAGGCTAGGTACTTCTAATTTGACCTGTGGTCAGGGGCAGGAGTATGTGACGCAAGGTGAGGCAGGTATGGGGACACAGAAGGTAGCAATAGAGGAGCCTGAACCCCTGCAATTGTTCTACAGGTTCAAGGTTCTTGCAGCCTGTGTGGACGAGAGCAGGGACTGCAGGTGGATGAACGAACTGACCATGGCATCCTGGTCCAGGGAGCCATTCAAGCGGGGGAGTAAAAATGAATGTACTTGTAGTAGAGGACAGTATTGCTAGGGGGGTAGATACTGTTTTCAAAATGTTCAATAAAAATACATTCCATTGAGTAAAAGAGACTCAGCAAGATCCACCCATTGTTCAGTAAGGAAGTTAAGATAATATTCGATTAAAAAAGGTTATAATATTGCAAAGAGTAGCAGTAAGTCTGAGGGTTGGGACTGTTCTAAAAAGCTGCAAAGGGCCACCAAAAGTTTATCCTGACATCAGTCATCAGGAAAGTGCTGGAATCTATTATTAAGGAAGTCTTAACAATACAATTAGGAAAGCATAGCATGATCAGAACAAGTCAACATGGTTTTACGAAAGGGCAATCCTACTTGACAAACTTATAGTTTTTGAGGATGTGACTAGTAGGGTAGATAAAGTGGAACCTGTCGATGTTGTATACTTGGATTTCCAAAAGACATTCACTAAGATGCCACACAAGATACAAGCTCATGGAGTTGGGGTGATATATTAGCATGGATAGAGGATTATTTAATGGACAGGAAGCAGAGAGTAAGGATAAATGGGGCATTTTGAAGTTGGCAGGCCGTGACTAGGGGAGTGCTGTAAGAATCAGCTGGGGCCTCAGCTATTTACAATCTATATTAATGATTTAGATGAAGAAACAGAGAGTAATGTATCTAAGTTTGCTGACAATACAAAGCTAGTTGGAAATGCAAGCCGTGAGGACACAAGAAAGCTGCAAAGAGATATAAACAGGTTAAGTGAGTGGACAACAAGATGGAAAACGGAGTATAATGTGGAGGAGTGTGAAGTTATTCACTTTGTTCATGTGAATAGAAAAGCAGAATATTTTCAAAGGGTGTGAAACTTGTAAATGTTGATGTTCAGAGAGCCTTGGGCCTATGTGATTGGTGTTTTATAAGTTTAAGATTCTTGGTTGTGACTGGCATATGTTATTTTCAAGGAAATCTCGCACAACACACAAACATTTAGCTTGCAGGTATAGCAAGCAACTAGGAAAACATGAGAGCTGCTGGACACCTGTATGATCTATTGCAAGGGGACTGGAGTACAAGAATAAACAAGTCTTGCTACAATTGTATGGGGCTTTGGTGAGTCCACATTTGGAATACTGTATACAATTTTAGTCTCCATATTTCAGGAAAGATATATTTACATTGGAGGCAGTAAAGCAAAGTTTCACTAGGTTGATCCCTGGGCTTGTCTTATGGTGAGGAGCTGAGTAAATTGGGTCTATATTCTCTGGAGTTTAGAAGAACAAGGGGTGATCTCATTGAAACACTAAAGATTTTATGAAGGAGCTTGATAGGGTAGATACTGAGACGTTGCTTCGCTTGGCTGGGAAATCTAGAACAAAAAGGCACAGTTTCAGGATGAGGGGCTGATCATTCAGCACTTAGATGAGGAGAAATTTCTTCACCTAAAGGATTGCGAATCTTTGGAATTCTCTACCTGGATTTTAGATTCACAAGCATTGAATATATTTAAGGCTGAAATGGACAGATTTTTGGTCTCTCGTGGAGTCAAGGGAATATGGGGAGCAGGAAAGAGAAGGGAGTCAAAACCCAAGATCAGCAATGATCATATTGAATGGTGGAGCAGGCTCGGTGGGCTGTGTGGTCTTCTTATGCTCTTATTTCTTGTGTTATGTTCTATATGGGCAAGCAGTGCTGGATATACTCATCAGGTCCATCACTATCTGAAAGGGAGAAGACAAGTTAACAGGTCAAACGTTTACTCTTTCAGAGAAGTTTTGATAAAGTTTCTGCATCAAAATGAGAAATTGTCTTTTGTTGTTATACATGCCGATGGACCTACTTTTTCCAATCATTTTGGTTCTTTTTTAGATTTCAGAATTTGCAGTAGTAATTTTCTTAAGTATAGACTGTGATTCTTAAATCTTTCAAGTTATGGAATACAGACATTAGATCAAAAGTCTGAAGAGTAGCTAATGTGCTATTTTCAAAGAAAAGTCAGGAGCTATTGGTTAATGATCAGCAGATACTTCTTTTCACTACCAATAGATACTGAAGCCAAATGGAGAGCTCCAATTACTGATTTAGCAGAGATCAGCCCTGCTTTTATGAGCTAGAATGAAACTGGGCAGTGTGTTTAACCACTCAGAGAAATTATAAAAAGTTGCTTACATTTCTTTCACCTACATTTCTTCGTTGAAAACAATACCGCTAGGATTAATAAAACTGCGATAGTAACAATCACAATTATCAACAACAGCAATGACATGAGCTATGGTTTTCCCCCAAAATTGATGACACCAATTGCCATATTCATGCTGTATTATTTATAACTTATAGACCAAGAATGATTGCTTCCTGATGAATTCATGAATCTGAGGCAGATGGGCCACTCTCCTCATCTCATCTAGGAAAGGGCTGTGAAAAACAAATGTACATACATGCATACTCCTGCATTTACTGTCATCAACATTTGAAGCAATGCAATATCATCTTATCACTGCACCTTGGTTTCGAGCTCACTGAGGTCAGACTGTCCCATTGCTGGTTCTGCTACCACTTTTTGTAAGTAATGAACAGTTTTCTTCTTGCTTTCCAATTCCTTGGGAAACTTGTCTGAAACCATGTATGTGTTGAATTTTATTTCTTCATCCAGCCTCTTCATCAAACCTGAAAAGAATATTCAGTTCAACTATTAAGAGTTAAACATTTACATTTTAATCTCAAATAAAACTACACATATTCTGATAGTTATTGACTGTTGTTTTGAATCATTTTACTTTTGGCTTCTAAAAGTTCAGAACTGTATTACTCAATTATAACTTTGAGCCTTCACTGGTTACAAGTTTCAGCGACAACACTCATCTATGTTTAGATCCATCAGCCAGTAAAGTGCAAAACTTTCAATAACCTTCAGTCACTCTGCTAGGTAGGACTCTCCAACTTGTAGAAATAGAACAACAATTTTCTATCACATCATGAAGCAACTGTGCCTTCTACTGGCCGAGTACAGGACTCCATTTACAGAAAAGCAACTGTTATCCCTTTTCTGCTTAGCTGCAAGGAGAAGAACATATATGGAAGTGAATTTTGACCAAAAGTGATTACACAATATAAAATTCCGAAGGGCTTTTGCTGACAAATTCTACTGAGTGGTCTTCTCCATTCATAATTATTCCAATAGTGAAGCAGCCCATATCAGCCTACGCAGGACTTGGACAACTTCCATGTTTTATCTGTCAAGTGGCAAGTAACATTTGAACCACATACATGCCATGCAATGACAAACTCCAATAAGAAAAAACAAATCACTGCTCCTTGACCTTCTGTGACACTGACCCTCACCGAGTTGCTCACCATCAACATCTTAGAAATTACTACTAACCAGAAGCTTAACTGGACCAATTTCATCAACAGTGTGGCTACAGGAACAGGGCGGACAGTGCGTACCCTGCAATGAAGTACCTACTGATCCTTCAAAGTCATTTTAATGTTCACCTTCACGACACGGCACGCATTGTAATGGCTCATGAAGGCAGCTCACCACCACTTTCTGAAGGGCAAATAGGGATGGGAAATAAATGCTGGGCTTGCCATTGATATTCACATCCCATGAACAAATTTTACAAGTCTATCATCTACAAGATTGAAGTCAGGAGTGTTATGGACTACTCACCACCAACCTGGATGAGTGCAGCTCTAGCAACACTCAAGGTACTCAACAGCATTCAAGGTGGAGCAGTTTCCTTAATTAGCAACTTTACAATATCCATTCTACCCACCATAGGTGCACTGCTGATACAATATGTATTATCTACAGGATGCACTACAGCAAATCACCAAGCTTAAATTTGATAGTCCCTTCCAGCCCCATGAGCTCTACCACCAAGACCCTAGGAACGCCATCCCTCCAAGTCAAACTTGATTTCAACATAAACTACTATTTTTTGCAAAAATATACTTTATTCATAAAATTTGTAAAAGTACATTCCAAAGCATTTCAAATTGAATATTACAGGAAATGCTACAGCTTACAAGAAACATTCCATGTCAGGCATACAACCCAAGGACTTCCACAATTTCCAGCCCCCTCGATATACTACGGCTGAAAGACCTTAGGTGGTGGCCTTCCCCCATTGTGCCTTTGCGGCGCCTGCCCAAAGCTTTAGTGTATCCCTCAGCACATAGCCCTGGGCCTTGGAATGTGCCGGTCTGCAACACTCATTCGTGCACAACTCTTTGCACTGAAAGACCAGAAAGTTTCAGACAGACCAAAGAACATCTTTCACCGAATCAATGATCCTCCAGCCACAGTTGCTGTTTATCTTGGTGTGCGTCCCTGGGAATAGCCCATAGAGCACAGAGCCCTGCACTAAACTGCTATTTCTTCAGTACTGCTGGATCAAAATCTTGGAATTCCTCATCTATCATTGTGGGAGCACATCAGCACAAAAACAAGATCCACTATCATCTTCAGTGTAATAAGGGGTGAGCATCAAATGCAGATTGCAAGCATCATCCACATCCTGAGAACAAAATACTGAGCATTCAATACACAAAAGAAAGAACACAACTTTCTTAGTTTGCATAAAACGTTGTCTTCGTTTATCTGCCCTGAAGTCTGTAACAGACCCAATCATTAACTATTGTTAGCAAGTCATGCTGGCTTTTTTCACCAAATCTGAGAAGGGGTGAACTGACAGAGCTATGGGAGGAAGGAAAGTGGAATTAGATTAAATGAAGAAAAACTCATGCATTGGGGATTGAATGGCCTGTTTCAGTGCTGCAACATTCTGATGCTTGATTCTATGCACAGCCCTCTAAGTGGCTGTTTCTCATGTGAGAAACTGGATAATGTCAATTGGTGAGATCGTCCAATCCTATTGTCAGTAATATGTGCATACTCTTCAGCAGGGCTCACTGGGTATGAACCTGAGGCTAGAACCCTGAATAATCTATCAGCCTTCTGGAAAAGCAAGACGGTGATAGTGCCACATTGCTTCCCAGTAGCAAACACCAAAGATCTATCCAGTCTGTATGCCTTGGCACCATACTATGTAATAATTATTTACTGTTTTAGGTAAAAATAAGAAAATGTATAATTTTGGTGATTAAGAGGTAGTTCAATCTATTTAATTGCAAAGATAAATTAATGGTAAAGAGCATTACTTGAAAAAATACTTTACATAGAAAACACAGCTTTTATGCCTCTCTACTAACTCCATTATCCAGAAATTGATAATCTGGAATTTAATTGTTCTTCAAAGAGCTTCTTCTACCTTTGTTCTTCAAAGAGCTTCTCCTACCTTGTGCTGCTCTTGAATTACTGAAAATTCATTAAACAAGCATTCTATGTTCTACATAGCTCAATCAGAAGAAATCTATGGAATCATTCTGACACTGCGTCCTAAATTTGGACTTTCATATAGCACTTACTTTCAGGCTTCGCATCAGCTGAAGCTTGTCGAAGGTCCTTCAACTGCTGTTGTGCTCTCTGCAGCCTTTGTTCTGCATGGAATAACTACAGAAGAAAATATATAATGTAGAACTCCAAAATAATAAAAACATTGCTAAAATTTCTTATTTAGTAAATGGGTCGAAAACAGATTTATTTCCATGACTTTCATGTTTCATGGACATTACGTACAACATATCTAATGACTTACATAAATATGTGTACAATTGGTTGGTGTATTTCTGAGAAGTTATGAATGTGGTTTTTTAAGTTACTTTCCTGGTGTCTTCAAGTCACATACTTGCTATAGCCAGGAGACACATAATAAATACATTGCAGGGTTCCACCAATCAAACCTTGCGTCAACAGAGATGCTGAAATGATCTTCTCCTGCCCACATACAGGGAGGTGCCTGAAGATAATGCAAACAGGACAAAAAACACTCAATATAGCTCTATGTCCCATTGCTCAATGCATCTATGCTACCTACAAACCAAGCTATATGATCACTACAGGACAGCATATGAGAAGAAACTGGCAGCTAACATAAAAGGGAATCCAAAAGTCTTCTATAGACTTATAAATAGCAAAAGGGTGGTAAAAAGTGGGGCTGATTACAGACCAAAAAAGAGAATTAGGAATGGTGGCAGGGGGCATGGCTGAGGTATGTTATGATCCTTGGCCAGACCCCAGGATGTGGGGGGTGGTCTTGTTAGGGGCCAGTAACGTTTTGTTTAAAGTAGTTAAAAGGTTGAGATTCAAGACACCTGCTTTTGAAATAAAGCCACAAGATTCCACAGGTTTTGAACAAACGAAAGCAAAATTTACTATACAAGTTCAGAAAGATAAAACAATTTACAATATATATCTTATACTCTAACATTCAAGTATGAGGTACATGTGAATTAACAGGCAAACTGTGGTCGAACACACCACACTACAGAGTAGATGACATATGCAACCAAGACAGAGTCCACAGATTTCTCAAGAAATCACCCAGAGGTTAGTCCCACTGCGAGTCAACCAATCTCACTGAAACTTCATCTTTCTGATGAGGGTTTCAAATCTGCACCTTTGAAGTTCCTGCCTTGGAATTCTCTCTAATTATCTCTCCCACTTGGATGGCTTTAACAATGGCCCACCTCGCAGGGTTTCAATCTCAAGCAGAACACCACAACTTCACAGGGGTACCTTTGTCCCATGGCCCACAGTACAACTAACTGCAGCTCTTTCCTTAATTCGGAGCCTATTTCTTTGCTTCCTTTTTTTAAAGCTTACTTAACAGAGCCTATTTCAGTCCCTGTGTCTGTGACACTTCTTGACTAGCAGACTGCCTCAAACTGACTTCCTGAAGAAGAGCTGTTCACTGACCCTTGAACTGATCTGGGGAACCTATCAAAATACTCCAGAGTCCCACCTTTGTTACTAGGCAGGAACTATTGTAACAACATTGGAATATCCTGCACCTTTAAATGTTACAATGTCCATAGACTGTGAATTTATCACGCACTCAGACAAATATAATGAATTGCATTCATAACTGGTATTAAATTAATATTTTGCATTTAGCTATACCAAGGAAGATGTTGCCCAGGTCATGGTCAAAGAGAGGGCAATTAGGCACTTAGAGTTGATAAGACACCAGGACCGGATGAGATGCATCCAATGATACTAAGGGAAGCAAGAGTGGAAATTGTGGAGGCACTAGCCATAATTTTCCAGTCTTCCTTAGACTCAGTGCTGGTGCCAGAGGCTGGAGAATTGCAGATGTTACACCCTTGTTCAAAAAAAGGGTGTAAAAGACAAGTCTAGCAACTACAAGTCAGTCAGTTTAACTTGGGTGGAGGGAAAGCTTCTAGAAACTATAATTCATGATAAAATTAATAGTCAATTGAGCAAATGCAAGTTAATTAAGGAAAGCCAGCATGGATTCATTTAGGGCAAATCATCTTTAACTAACTTGGAGTTTTTTTGATGACATAACAGAAAGAGCTGATGAGCGCAATGCTGTCGATGTGGTGTACATGGTCTTCCAAAAGGCATTTGATAAAAGTTCTTCACAGCAGGCTTGTGAGCAAAGTTAGAGCTTATGGGATAAAAGAGACAGTAGTAACATGGATACGAAATAGGTTGAGTGACAGGAAACAGAGAGTAGTGGTTAACTGTCGCTTTTCGGACTGGAGGAAGGTCAGTATTAGGACCCCTGCTCTTCCTGATATATTTAATGACCTAGACCTTGGTGTACAGGGCACAATTTCCAACTTTGCAGACAATACAAGACTTGCAAGAATTGTGAACTGGGAGCAAGATAGTGTAGAATTCCAAAAGGACATAGACAAGTTGGTAGAATAGGCAGACAAGTGCAGATGAGATCTATTGCAGAAGTGTGAAGCATTTCATTTTGGTAGGAAGAACATAGAGAGAGAATATAAAATAAAGGGTACAATTCTAAAGGGGGCACAGGAGTACCGAGTGCTGGGTGTACTTGTACACAAATCATTGAAGGTGGCAGGACAGGTTGAGGGAGCAGTTAATAAAGTATTTGGCATCCTGAGTTTATCCATAGGGTCATTGAATACAAAATCAAGGAAGTTATGGTAAATTTGTATAAAACACTGATTCAGCCTCAACTGGAGATCTGTGCACAGTTCTGGGCTTCAGGAAGGATGTGAAGGCATTAGAGAGGGTGCAGAAAAGATTCACGAGAATGAACCCAGGGATTGTTCTCTTCAAAAAAAAGAGACGGCTGAGGAGAGATTTGTTAGAGGTACTCAAAATCATGAGGAATATGGACAGAGTAGGTGGAGGAAAAGTTTACACATTGATGGAAGGAATGAGAACCAAAGGTTTCAGATTTAAGGTAACTGGCAAAGAAGCAATGGCAACATGAGGGAAAACTGTTTATGCAGTGAGTGGTTAAGATCTGGAAAACACTGCCTAAGAGTGTGGTGGAGACACGCTCAACTGAGGCATTCAAGAGAAAACCGAATTATTGGCTGAAAAGGAAGAATGTGCAGACCTACAGGGAGAAGGCAGGAGAGTGGGACTAGGTGAATTACTTCTTCAGGGAGCCAGCACAGACACGATAGGCTGAATGGCCTTCTTTGGTGCTGTAACTATTTATTACTTCTGGAAGATCCAGTTGTCCAGGATCTCAAATAGAAATTAGAGGTTAAAGAATTGGAAGTTTACATTCTACAGCAAACAGTAATGTCTCATGCCAAATTTCCCACAATTGATAGATGTAAGGGCCCAGAATTTGCAGTCAGTGGCAAACAAGAGCATTTGCTGCTCGCCTCAAAGAAAGCCTTGCTGATCTCGGTGATGAGAATTATAACTCTTTCGACATGCAAACAATTGGGGTGCAGTTTAAGGGAGATTCCCAGTTTGAAGATGCAGTGATGCTATCAAACTGTCCACACAGCCAATCACACTAAAGAATTCTCACAGACAGCCAACTAGGAAATGAAAAGCACTAAAATCAAATAACTTAAAAATTTTATGTACAGCAAAATAAAAATTGGTACATGTACACGGGGTGATGATAGAAGCTGAAATATCATGGAAAATTACAAATTAATAAATGTAGTTAAAAAATTTAATTAATCATAATGAAGATATTTATTAACACTACACAAATAAATAAAATAATTCAGGGCCAGATCTGTAATTCAGCATTAGTTATTACTCTGATCACCATTATAAAACCCAGTTACACCTAATTGTACAAGATGTACAAACCTTTTATGAGGTTTCTAACATTGAAGTGAGAGCAGAAAAGGGGAACTTTTTTGCCACTGATTCCAACAATTGCTAGCTCAGGAGTGGGGTGTTGTTGTCAGGGCTGGTGGTGCAGCAATGAGTAATAGACTTCAGGATTGCCAGGCGCCAAATCTTAATGTTACAGTCAGTTTCAGGGGAATAATGACAACAAATAATGACAGTTCGCCATCAAAGGCCCCTGCAAAATCTGGGCCAAAACCTCCAGTGGCCCCCTATCAGCTAATCCATTAAATTCAGAATCCTTGTTTAAAAATCCCTCTACAGCTCTACCTCTGCTTACTTTCCAACCTCACAAAGCATAACACACTGCCATGTACTTTCTACTGTAACTACGTCATCCTGGACAACCCTTATACTTACACTCTCGTTTGCAGCTGTTTTAATCTTGCATTTAAAGTTAAAGTGCATAGACTGAGTTTATGACCTCTCTTGCCACTTGTAAAAGGCTCAAACCTCTCCAATCATTACTTCAGTCACCCTGCAACTACTGCATACTGATGCTGCTCAGTACTTGTATTTTCTCCTGCTAATTGCAACAAGGGCATTTAATGTTCTAAAGACACTATATAAATAAAAATAGTTGTTATATGAAACTATTCCAGACCTAGTACATATTTCCATATCTAGTTTATACATTATATAAGTTATAAATTGCCTGATTTTTCTGTTCCTGCTTTTGCTGCATTAAAGATTCTTCCCTCTCCTTCTCCACGCGAAGCTGTCTTGCCATCTCAAGCATCCGCTGATGATTTGATACTGTATCCACCTAGTGAAAACATGTAAACATTGCTTTTACTATCAGCATCTGAAAAAAATATGACCAAGTTCCTATTTCACAGGTGATTTCCTTTTACCATCAATAAGCAGCTGCAGATGACAGCATGGAATTCACACCAATCAAATCAACATGCCTGCATTTAGTGTGCAACTCCTTGTAGAGGTTGGCAACTCTCCCAGCATGTCTCAGTTTACTTAAATGTGTTATTCAATGCCTTCCTTAAGCAGGCAACATGATGCTTCAATCCAGGTTATATTTTTCCATATGACATGCATCAAACTGTGGACAAAGAAACAATATCCTTACAAGATAACTGTATCATACCCTTTTCTTTAGGCGATCCACACGCTTAATAAGTTGATCCTTCTCTTCCTCCATAGCATTTATATCCTGCAAATCCAAAGCAAACATTATGCCATCTATTATCTATTTAATTTAAGCGTCTTAACACATTGAGGTTTTAAGCATAACATTCCAAACTAAAGTCTATACCTACATATATACATCTATATATCTACGTATCTATCTATATAAATATATATAAAAATCAGGTGCAATAGTCTATATGATGTGTCTTTATTTGAAAAATTCTGAGAATAGGTATTTCTTTTATTTGCAGTTATTATTTTGAAAAACAGGCCTATAACAAAGTCCTGCCATTCACAACTTCCTCCTTCACAAATAAGCTTAACTGCACTAAAGTCTTTGTACACCAGGTCACCCATTGCCAGTCCAAGTGTTCACTTATCAGCAGTTTTACAAATAAAAGATAGAAGTTGAAAAAAAATGAAGCTTAAAAAATGGATGGCATCCATGCATTTCCTGCAGTAGAAAGTGCACGCTGCACGGCGCACTGTCTGCCGTTGTTTGCACCCTTGTTGCTGCAATTTAATTCCTGATCACAGTGGAGTATCTGGGCAATTTTTAAGCTGGTATCTCTAAGCCTGTAATTTAAAAAGGAGCGAGTCAGAACCATGCAAGAAACATCCTAAAAAAAATGATGGCACTTTCCCAAAAAGTGACAATATTATATAGACTGAAAAACAATACTAGTGCTATCATGCTGGCCAGGGGATACGGTATCAATGAATCTACAATGAGGTATATTAGGCAGCTTGAAGATAAAGGGGTCAGTGTTAGCAATCTCTGGTAGTCGTACTGTCAGGCACTGGTGTAATGCTGCCGGAGCATACCAGAGCACCGCTCTGGCTTCTCCTGTTTACTTTTGTGATGATTCCTGAACCCCGAGGAACTGTTACTAGAAGTCAGAGATCAGGAACTTGGAGGCCAGGAACTACATTTCCTGGCAGCTCTCGGGACTTTCACGCATGCATTGGGAACTGGCTGCACATGCACAGTCAAGTGTTTTTTCGTTCCTCAGGTCAGGGAACAGTCCTGCACAGAAAAGGAAATAAAGAACTGAAACAACACAAAATTACAGGTTAGGTGACCTGAACAGGGCACCATGATAGAGAAGGTGTCCCATGGAGCAGGACACAGGGGAGGTCCCAGAAGTAAAGTCCCAGGTAAGGGACAAAAATAGGGATCAGAGATCGATCCCATTCAGTCAGGATAAACAACAAGAACAGAGAAAAAGGATCCAAGTTAAAGAAAGCTGCACGGAGCAGACTTGAAGCAAAGCGGGCTTGAAAAAAGGCAGTGAAGATCCAAGGAGGCAGCCAAAGGCTGGTGATCCCTTACTGCAGGCCTTTGGAGCAGCAATGTTCTGTTTCTCACGGCCAAAGATCTGAAAGTGTGCCTGGAGGGTGAAGCTCAAGTGTATGTGGAAATCCAAAGGAATTGCAGAAGATACGATTAAAACCCTGGAGGTAAACAACACATCAAAACTACTTTACGTTCATGGCACCATTGCATTGCACCCCAGTCAGCGCTTGTTTAATGTCTACATATTTTGTCTTTTTTTCCCCGCCGATGCCCAACTTTCAAAGTGGCAGGTTAACAACTTATAAAAATAAAATGGCCTAAAATCCACTGACCTACTCACTACTCACTGCCAGCCTGAAGGGAGGAAGGCCTCAGTCATAACTCAGACAGAACAAAGACCCAAGTAAGTAGAAAGAAAAATATACAGCTAAAAGGAGAAAAGATAGGGTGATTTTAGAAATTGCCTTGTTTGCTGTGTTTTAATTTATTTGTTGAACAGGCTGGAACTTCTGAAGTGTCTCCTGTAGAAGCAACTGCTTCTGAAGTTGACTTCGCTCAGTTTAACCTAAATACATTATGGCAGCTCAAACTAGAATATTCAGTGGTAAATTGTATTCTCCTGCATTTTCTTGGGGTTCTTAACAAAAGGACTCCATAATTGATTATGAGCTTTAGTCAGTCATACTGCTCAAGTCAAGTGGTAATTTAGCTGCTTAGGGTCTGTGAAAAGACTGTTGCTTGAGATGTATCATAATCAACCAATCTCCTGTTCTCAGTAACAAATTCCTGTTTACATAGCTGATCACAGAGACATTAACACCAGCCACTATTGTAACTGTCGGTTATAGTTGAATTTCTTCTAAATAGTGAAATAATTCCCTGTTTAATGACAACAATTCTGTGGTCTTCTATGGGCATAGGAGCAGGGGGTAAGCCAATCCCATCACCCTCACAAGCTTGTTCTGCCACATATTTGATCTGCATTTTAATTTCACCATTGCTCCATATCCGTTAATACCCTCACCGAGCAAAATCTGATCTCTGAGTTTCCTCTTGCACAACACAGCATATTTCATTGTTGTTGCAACAAGCTCCACAACCTTTATGTCACACTGCCAGATATTTGGCCAGTTATCCAAGTGAGATCTGACTAAGAGGAGTAAACAGGAGACCATAATGTGAGTGAATTGCTAACAGTTTCCCACAGAAAACAAGACAATTTCTAAAATCTCCAAGTCCAAGAGACTGCTACATGCATAGTCCGGGGGGGAAAAAAAATAAACCTTCACAACTGCCTGATAACAACACAATGACTGCAAAACAAAAAAAGCATAACCTCCTGATACAGTGGCAGGTCTGTATCCCCGTGCAGATGTGTGGACAGAGGAAATGTGGAAGAGGGAAAAAGAGACAGATCCTTGGATATACTGTTAGGGCGAAAAACTTGGGTGTAAAACGTGCAAATATTGGTAACATCAGTTTTCACGTCCAGGGGACTGAGTCTTTCAAATGAATGGCATTTGTACCAGTATCATACCATGGATCCAACTGGAGTGCAAGTTTAAAATCTCTCAAAAAAAAACACAAGCTGTCGCAAGCTCACATCACTGCACAACGTGTCACTGAAAAAGCAAACGAAGACACTCTTGGAAAGATTTGTGACAACCTGAACGCATCTCATCTAAAGGCAACTTGTGCAGTTTTCTGTTTGGCATACTACTTAGGTCAAAACAGCAGACCTTACTCTGACCACTCTGGCTTGCTGGAACTTCAAAACGAAAATGGTGTTGACGTGGGAATTGGGCTGCAGTAATTATTGGCCACATAGCTACTGAGATGAGAAGGGAAATGTGCCAGAGTATCAAAGTAATAGAGGGTAAAATTTTGATTCTTATTGATTAATCTACAAGTCTAAGTAGCAAAACTAGTCTAGCAGTTTACCCGAAATGTGAAAGTGATAAGAAGGATGATCCACACTTCAGGTTGAACTTCCAGATCAAAAGTATCTTCTTGAACATCTCGAGAAACATGGTTTTGATGACTTCTACCTGAAGCAGCATCGTGTAGTGTTTGCTTGTGATGGAGCAACTGTTATGATGGGCACCAAATCAGTTGTAGCCAACAGACTTATGAAGCAATACCCAGATATTATTATTTGGCATTGCCTAAATCATAGAATTTAAAAGTTAGTGGAGTGAACCGTTTCCATTCATTTATAGACAAATTATACTGTGTATAACAGATCATCTTTCAATCAGAGGTAACTGGCAGAATGCACTGCTGAATTCGATTTCCAAAACAGACTGCATTTTAAGCACCAGATGGGTGGCAAGTTCATTTCAAACAGTTTGGCGCAACTATGAAGCATTATGTGCTCATTTTGAAATGGCAATGAAAGATGAAACACGGTCTCCCTCTGAGAGGAAAACCTATGAGGGTCCGTTAAAGAGAATTTCTTTGAAACAGTTTCTCTTAGACTTAGCTCTTAGCTATGACACATTACATGAACTCGGCATGCTCTCAGTGTTTACAGAAATGCACTACAATGATTGTGGTATGTAGACAAACTGATTCTTTGCAGCATGCGCGTTTTGTGTGACTGAAAGAGTAACCTGGCACAAAAACTCTTGAGGCCAAAGTTGCAGTCACACAGGGAAAGTTTGGAAAGGTTTTGTCAAGGAGCAGCAATAAGATTATCAGCATTACTTATCAGCAGTTTATTACCAGTCTCATTAATAATTTAGAAAATCGATTGTTCAAAACCATGTCATTGTAAGGCTCTTGGTCAGCTTCTCAAGCCCAATCCAGTTATGCATCATTGATTGACCAATTGCAAATTCTTGACCAAGACTATTGGCCAGCTGAAGTGCCATCAGGTTATTGAGAATTGGCAATATCTTCTTTCTGCAATTGGTTTAAAATTGTAATTTACTTCTGTAATCAATGCATTCAGAGGTTACGTAGAAGCTGAACAACGCATTCTCCATGGTTCACGACCATTACTAAATTATACACAAGTAATTCCACTGCAGAATGCGAGTGAGGACTCAGTCAAATGAACTTACTTATAATACCAACACAATCAAGACTTCTCATTAGCTGGGTATCAACACTTATATTTGCAAGACTACATGGGCTGCCCTCCTGACGTATTGGAATCCAACACCACATGTCACAAACTGACTGCGATGTCACCAATCGACAGAGGGCTCAAGGACAAGATCGCTCTTCCTTTAGCAGAAATGTGCAACTTGACCCACTGGAAATTGTGAAGCGTCATTTTGGTAAGTAAAGTTTTCTGTAATTCATGTTTTTAAATAGGCTTGAATTAAATAATTAAAATGTTGCATAATGAAATTCTAACTATGCTAAAGACTAATAATTCAAAATACCACTGTTCAGAATAAATTGCCTTTCGGCACTAATATTTTTCACTTAAAAACCATAGTTTTACTGATTTTTGGGGACTCAAATGATTAACGCATAGGAAACAATGTAACAGTAAATTTAGAAACGATATTGCCAACACATTTTCTCTGAGTTCCTGCACCTCAAAATTTGGCACTACACCCCTACTGCCAGGTTAACTTTTGTGAGTAGGAGAGATCCACATTTGGAAGAAGTGTAGAAGTTACTAAACACGTGGATGGAGCACCAGCAACAAAGGTGAGCCATTGTTAGAAGGGCAGCAGCTGGTTTTAAATCTGCAAAGGGCAGGCTAACACTCTTAAGACCAGCCACATTGGTACATGAAAGTGTAAACTAATGTTGGTTTATTGTCAGAAAACCCTCGAGCACTTAAAGGGAAAAGTACATCTCATCTACTGTTTTTTTGGAAGGCTAACAACACAGCCTGGGTTACAGCAGCAGCATTTGAAGATTGGTTTGAGAATTGCTTTCTACATGAGATCAGGACTTGTCGGAGGGAAAAGAACTTGTCCTTCAAGATCTGATTTATCCTTGACAATACACCTGGACATCCACACTCTTGCAGATAACCATCCAGACACTGAAATTTTGTTTTTAATCCCAAATATGACCTCACCCTATCCAAACATTGGACTAGGGGGTCATCACATCCTTCAAAGCTTACTACACCCACAGAGGTTTCAGCCACATTCTCAACCTTATGGAAACAAACCCTTCAACTACAATTGAGATTGCTGGAAGAAATTTAACATCCTTACAGCCAATAGGGATAATTAAGTACTCCAAGGATGAGGTTAGAGAATCAACTATAATTGCTTGCTGGAAAAAGTTTGGTCTGAGGCTGTGAATGATTCCACAGGGTTCCTTAGTGTGGACACTGAAGTAGCCAAGATTGTTGAGTTGGCAAAACAAGTTACAAGGGAAGGATTTAAAGAATCGGCCACAAATCAAGTAGAGGAGCCGTTTCAGTCTCAACAAGAGGAACTCTCCACAGAAGAATTGGCGGACCTAATGATATTGAGTGAACTTAAACAGGAGCAGGAAGAAGAGCCAAAGGGAGCTCATTCCACACCCAAGACGATGGCAGACTTCATAAGATCAGCTGAAGATTTTTTAAAAAACAGATGACAGACAATAATACAAACATAGGAAAAGGCATTGCCTTTCATAGAGTGATTGACATTGGTATTGAGCCTTACCAAGAACTTTATAAAATTGAAACACAAAAGGCAAGGCAGTCAAAAGTAACATTTTTTTTTAAATCCACATCAACATCTATATTAGGCACTTCACCCACTCCCTTCATCCTCAAGTACTGGACTGTGTGTGTGACAAATTTTACATTGCTCTTGTTTTATTTCTTTATTAAACAATTTCTCCAGTAAATTTCTCTTAAATTTAGTAAAAACAATTTTTATTGCCTTTGATTCTTTATACATGTAAAATTTTAGGAAGGCTGGAACCTATCTAATTGACTCCCATTGTAAAGTATGTTTGTCATTCACGATTTCAGTTTGCGAAGTTCCATGGGAATGTAAGCCCCCCGCAAATGGCATGAATTTACTGTATCTATTTGCTGGTCTGAGTAGCACACCATTTAAGCACAAGAACAGTTGTACCATGGAGACACAGGACACAGCTGCTCTTCCACAATCCTTTATGTTAAGTATGATTAATAAAAGCAAAATACTATGAATGCTGGAAATCCAAAATAAAGAGAGAAAAATGCTGGAAACACTCAGCAGGTCAGACAGCATCTGTAGAAAGAAAAAATGTTAAAAGCTAATAGTGGATAGCCTATCCTCAGAAATGAAGGCAGAAGACAAGAAAAGAAGTAAAGGGTTGTAGATGGACCATATAAAGCATTGAGTTCAACAATTTCAGATTGTAACCTCTGAACTCTTTTGTCGGACGGCAGCTGTTACTGATGATTTTGCTATTCCTATTCATATCTTCTCTCCTTTACTTGTCCCATTACCAACTCCTTTTGCCTTGTGCCAGCATGTCATTTGTCATTTAATTGCTCATGCTTTTCGCTCGACCTTTACTTTTGATCTTCCCTCTTCACTGACCTTCCCTGCTTTTGTACTTGCTTGAAATCTGTTATATCTCTTAACTTTTACCTGTTCTAGATTTACGCTTTACACCAACTTAAAAAATGCAAACATGAATTTGGTGCAAAAAAAATGTTAACTGGCCCACTCAAAATTGTGCACAGAGGGATTTCAATTTCTCCTTGCACTCAGTCAGAAAGCAACATTGACAAAGGCCCAAAAATAAATTGCCTTCCCACCTCCTAAACTTGGAGATACGAATAGTCTGAAACACATTAAGTCATAGAATCAGAGTTTTACAGCATGGGAAAGAGGCCCTTCAGCCCAACGTGTCCCTATCTACTCTAATCCCATTTTCCAGCACTTGGCCCGTAGCCTTGTATGCTATGGTATTTCAAGTGTTCATCTGAATACTTCTGAAATAGAAGTTCCCGCCTCCACCACCCTTTCAGGCAGAGTTCCAAATACCCCCCACGCTCTGGGTGAAAAAAATTTTCCTCAAATCTCCTCTAAACCTCCTGACCCTTATCTTAAATCTCTGCCCCCCTGGTTATTGACCCCTCCACTAAGGGTAAAAGTTTATTCCTAATTACCCTATGTCCCTCATAATTTTGTACACCTCAATCAGGACCCCCCTCAGCCTTCTCTGTTCTCAGGAAAACAACCTCAGCCTATCTAGTCTCTCTTCACAGTTGAAGCACTCTTGCCCAGGCAACATCCTAGTGAATCTCCTCTGCATCCTTTCCAGTGCAATCACATCCTTCCTAAAGTGCGGCGACCAGAACCGCACACTGTACTCCAGATGTGGCTTAACTAATGCTTTATACAGCTCCATCATAACCTCCCTGCTCTTGTATTCAATGTCTCGACTAATAAAGGCAAGTATCCTGCATGCCTTCTTAATCACCTTATCTACCTGTCCTGCTGCCTTCAAGGATCTATGCATTAGGAGAATAACTTATAATAAAAATGAAATTGTGTGAAATAAATCAAATATTCAGGTTATAAGACACAATGGGATCTGGGTTTTCCACGCCGCAATCACCATAAAATAATTCCAACCTTAGCTGTGCCTCAATTTCATAGACAATAAAAGAAAGAGAACAAAAATCTATATTTATACCAGCACCTTACCATCTCTCAGAAAAGTCTCAGCGTTTCATAAGCAATTAGATGCTTTGAATTACAGTCATTATTGTTTTGTAGACAAAAACAATGGCTATTTTATGTTCAGTAAGATCGCACAAATAATCAGATGAATGATAGATTTATCTTTTGCTGGATTGGCAATGGTTAAGGCAGTAGTGTCAGCCAGCAGAATTCCCATCTTGTCTAAAAAATCCATTTTATTATTTACAATGACTACCCAGGCAAATTGATGAAACCTCAATTTAATATCTTCAAATGACACAAGCAATGCTAATTTTAGGAAATTCAAAGAATGATTAATGTGTGGAATAGACTTTCATGCACTGGAAACAAAAATCCCTGGAATCATCTAAGAAACCATTAAATGCTACAAAAGGTGAAAAGTAAAATGCTTCTGAATGGATGAACCAAAATGGGATGAATACCTTTCCTTATTTATAATTATCTTGTGACAGTCAACTCCAATAATGCAGTTAAAAAGCTATCAGTCTAGTCAAGGACCAGATTTTCTGCTTAAGCCCAGTCCAAGGTCAGAAAATGTTATTAAATCCTGGAGTGGGGCCAGAATCTACAGTGCTTTCAACTGAGCGAAGCTGACACTGCATACATCTCAAAAATAAAAATACTTGGAAAAACTCAGCAGATCTGGCAGCATCTGCGGAGAGGAACACAGTTAACGTTTTGAGTCCGAATGACTCTTCAACAGAACTAGGAAAAATAGAAAAGAGGTGAAATACAAGCTGGTTTAAGATGGGGTGGGACAGGTAGAGCTGGATAGAGGGCCAGTGATTAATGCCTACCTTGAAGAGGTATTGCTCTTCTCTCCAACAGGATTTCCATATCTCTCTTTTGCCTTCTTCCACCTATCACTGGCCCTCTATCCAGCTCTACCTGTCACACCCCACCCCCCCTTAAACCAGCTTATATTTCACCTCTTTCTTATTTTTACAGTTCTGTTGAAGAATCATACAGACTCGAAACATTAACTGTGTTCCTCTCCGCAGATGCTGCCAGACCTGCTGAGTTTTTCCAGGTATTTTTGCTTTTAACTACATTTATCTCTTTTCTTTTCAGTCATAGGTATACCTTATACCTTCAATCAAGAGAATTTGGCAAACCATGCAAAAATTACTCAATAACTGTAGCTAGAATAATGTTACTCTCTATAGAATAGCTGAAAAAAAATAGATTCAGATCGAAATCAACGCAAGGGGAGAGGCCGCCAGCAGATCGAAATAAGCACTAGCGTAGAGGCCGCCAGGAAAGCGGAGAAAACAATTATTTGACATCACAGCAAAGAGGCAATTTGATTGGTTGGAGAAGCTAGCTAGCTGTTTGGTGAGTATCTAGTAAGTGGTTAAGACTTATTCTGTTCCTAGGGTTTTAGTGTAGGCATCGTACTTTTGTAAGTTGATTGGCCAGTAAATGCTTACTGTTAGGGGCAGCGCGTTAATAGCCATCTTAGGACACAGGAGTTAAGGCAGATCGATAAATAAAATAAAACTAAAACTTTAAAATTAAAATAAAATAATTGAAGTAAATACCTAAAACACACACCTGCATTATTAATAAATGTGTAACTTTTACTTACCAGTGGTACTAGCATTCAATAAGCACAGTAAATTGTACCATACATAGGAATTACTATAAATTAATTAAGTAATTAAATTAAATAAATTAAATAACATAAACAACAATGATAGGACAGGTGTTATGTTGCAGCTGTAGAATGTGGCAGCTTTTGAACACTAAGGCTATGCGGGACAAACATGTCTGCAGAAAGTGTAAGCAGTTTGAGGAATTCCAGATTAGGATTATTGATCTGGAAGCCGAACTGCAGACACTGTACAACATGAGGGCGGGCAAGACATATCTGGACACTTTGTTGCAGAAGGTCGGTCACACCTCTTAGAACAGGGTCATCTGTTTGATCAGCAGTGAGGGACAGGAGGATGTGTCCATGAATGAGGCAGGTAAAGGGACTGAGCAGAAAGTAGTGGAGGAGCCTTAGACTTTGCAATTGTCAAACAGGTTTGACGTGCTCACAACCTGTGTGACGAAAGCAAGGTCTACAAGGTGGATTAGCAGGCTGGCCATGGCACAGGAAGCCATTCAAGCAGAGGGAGCAAACAGAAATGTAGTGGCTGTAGGGGACAGTGAGGGGGGTTGACATTGATCTCTGCAGCAAAGAACTAGATTCCAGAAGGCTGTGTTGCCTGCCCGGTGCCAGGGTTTGGGAAATCTGTTCAGGGCTGGGAGAGGAACTTGCAGTGGGAGGGGGAGGATCTAGTCGTTGTGGTCTACGTAGGTAGGAGAAGAAAAGAGGTTCTGCATAGGCAGTATGAAAAGCTAGGTACCAAATAATCTCTGGATTATTACCTAGCCACGTGCAAATTGGCACAGGGAAAATAAGATTAGAGAGATGAATGCATGACTCAGACTTGTGTGGGAGAAGTGGTTCTGGTTCGTGGGGCACTGGTATCAATACTGGGGAAAGTGGGGGCTGTACCTTTGGGACAGTTTACACCTGAACCATGCTGGGACGAGTGTTCTTGCGAATCGCTAACTAGGGGAGTAGAAAGGGTTTAAAACTAGATCGTGGGGGAAAGGGATCAAATGTGGGAAAATGTAATAAATTATAGAGTAGAGACAAGGTAAGAGAGCAAGGTATTAATTTGGGAAATGATAAACAGACCATGACAGGAAGGGGCAGAATACGAGTCTAAGAGTAGACCAATAGATAGGGCTAGCAGTTACAAAAATAATATAAGGACAAAATTAAGGCTCTGTATCTGAGTAGTACAAATAGAGATAAGTAAGTACGATCTAATAGCCATTACAAAGGCATGGCTACAGGATGGGATAGATTGGGACCAGAACATAGAAAGGTATGTGACTTTTAGGAAGGCTAGGAAGTGGAGGGGTGGCTCTGTTAATCAAGGTGACATTAACACAATAGAGAGGGATGGCTAAGTGCAAGAAACCAGGATATAGAAGTGGTTTGGGTAGAGATGAAGTATGATAAAGGCAAGAAGTCACTTGTGGGAGTGGTGTACAGGCTCCCTAACAATCATCACACGATAGGAAGGGGTATCAAAGAAGAAATTGTGGGAGCTTGTCAGAAAGCTGCATGATTATTATGGGGGATTTTAACCGACATATTAGACTGGAAGAACCAGATGGGCAAAGGTAGCATAGATGACAAATCCATAGAATGTTTTTGGGATTTTTTCTTAGATCAGCACATTCTGGAGCTAACCAGGGAGCAGGCTACTCTGGACCTGGTATTGTGCAATGAGATAGGATTAATTATTGACCTCACACTGAAGGCACCCCTAGATAGCAGTGATCATAATATGATTGAATTTTACATTGTTTGTAGAACTGAAGACTGGCTCTAAAATTAGTATTTTAAACTTAAATGAGGGCAATTACAAGAGCGTGAAAGCAGAGCTAGCAAAAGTGAACTGGCAATTTAAGTTAAGGGATAGGTCAACAGAGATCCAGTGGCAGGCATTTAAGAAGATATCTCAGAATACGCAGAATAGATACATTCCAACAAGAAAAGAAAATTCCAAGGGGAGGATCCACCATCCATGGTTAATGAAATTAGTTAAAGATAGTATCAAACTTAAAGAAAAAGCATATAATTATGCAAAATGGGTGGCAGGTCAGAAGATTGGTCGGAATATACGCTCAAATAATAACTACAAGATTAATAAGGAGGAAAAAATTAGAGTACAAGAGAAAGCTAGTTAGAAACAAAGACAGACAGTAAGAGTTTCTATAGATATTTTTAAAAGAGTTAAAGTGAGCATTGGTCCTAACAGAAAGTAAGTCTGTGGAAGTATCAATGGAAAATAAGGAGATGGTAGATAAATTGAATAGATATTTTGCATCAGTCTTCACTATAACAGATACAAGTAACATCCTAGAGCTAACTGTAAATCAGGAATTGGAAGAGAGGGAGGAACTCAAGAAAAATGCAATCACCAGGGAAGTGGTACTTAGCAAATTGTTGGAACTGTGGGTTGACAAGTCCCTGGGTCCTGATGGATTTCATCCTAGAGTCTTAAAAGAAGTGGCTAGTGAGATAGTTGATGCGATGGCTTTAATTTTCCAAAATTCACTAGATTCAAGGAAGGTTCCCTTAGATTGGAAAATAGCTAATGTAACTCCTTCATTCAAAAAGGGAGGGAGACAGAAAGCAGGAAACTATAGGCCAGTTAGCTTAACATCTGTCATAGGGAAGTTTTTAGAAGCTATTATTAAAGATGTTATAAGAGGACACTTAGATAGTCAGGCAGAATCAATCTAGCTTTGTGAAAGGGAAATCATGTTTAACCAATTTACTGGAGTTCTTTGAAGAAGTAACAGGTACTGTGGATAAAGGGGAGCCAGTGGATGTGCTGTACTTAGATTTTCAAAAGGCATTTGATAAAGTACCTTAGCAAAGGTTATTGTGGAAAATAAAAGCTCAGTATAAGGGGGAAACATATTGGCATGGATAGAAGATTGGCTGGCTGACAGGAAACAGAATAAGCATAAATGGCTCATTTTCTGGTTGGCAAGATGTGATGAGTGGTGTGCCATAGGTATCAGCGCTGGAGCCTCAACACTTTATAATTTATATAAATGATTTGGATAAAGGGACCGATGGTATGGTTGCTAAATTTGCTGACGGAGGCTACAAAAGGATAGGTTCGGTGAGTGGGCAAAGATCTGGCAAATGGAGTATAATGTAGGAAAATGTGAGGTTGTTCATTTTGGCAGGACGAATAAAAAAAACTAAACAGTGAGAGATTACAGAGGGATCTGGGTATCCTAGTGCATGAATCGCAAAAGGTTAGTTTCAGATGCAGCAAATAATTAACAAAGCTAATAGGATGTTATTGTTTATTTCAAGGGAAATTGAATACAGGAGTAGGGAGGTTATGCTTCAGTTATATATGGCATTGGTGAGGCCACATCTGGAGTACTGTGTACAGTATTGGTCTCTTTATTTAAGGAAAGGTGTAAACACATTAGAAGCAGGGCTATCTTAAGAGGAACAGCTGGACAGGCTAGGCTTGTGGCTGCTGGAGTTTAGGAGAGTAAGAGGCAACTTGATTGAAACATATAAGATCATGAGGGGACTTGACAGGGTGAATGCGGAAAAGATATTTCCTCTTTTGGTAGAGTCAAGAACTCGGGGTCACTGTTTCAAAATAAGAGGATGTCCATTTAGGGTGGAGATGAGGAATCTTTTTTTCTCTCAAAGTTGAGACACTTTGAAATTCGCTTCCTCAAAAGGGTGGTTGAAGTAGAGCCCTTGAATATATTTAAGGCAGAGGTAGATAGATTCTTGATACGCAAGGGGGTGAAACATTATCAGGGATAGGCAGGAATATGAGGTTAAAATCAGATCAACCATGACCTTTTTGTATAGCAGAGCAGGCTCAAGGGGCCGAGTGGCCTACTCCTGCTCCTAATTCATATGTTCGGATGTCAATTTACATTACGGCACGCTCAAAATAGTTTCATTAAAAGAACAATAAAGACAAAATTGTTTAGTTGGTCTTCAAATATTAATAGAATTATTTACATTTGAAGTTCTCAACTTAATTGCATTTAATGCTCTTGCATGTAAGAAGTTACCAAATATCTTTGTAAAATAAGTCTTTGCACCTTTGCAGAAATTTATTTACTGCTTACCCTTCTTATTTCTGCAGTTGAAAAACCACAGTTCTTCAGCTGTTCACATTCCCTGTGCAAGGTTTTGAACCCTTCCACCAATTCTTCGTACTGCAAACAAAAACCAGAACAATTCTTAAAAATATTTCTGCTAACTTCAGGATTTTCTAGATTTAAACTGAAGGAGGTCTGAAACTGTTTAAATCCAGTTTTATAAATATAAAAAAACTTCAGATCAAATTAATATTAAAATTAAAGAAACAATATTCCTAGAGAAATAAACATCCATGCCAAGAAATATTAATCATTCATGATTAAAGGTATAATGACTAAACCTGATGATAAGTGTCTGCCACCACATCATCCTGCAGAAAGTCAGCAGGGATCTCCACCTTGACAAGGAAACGAGCTAGATACGCTCTTTTTTTAAGCTCATTGGTCCTCTGCAGAAGCCAGTGCAAAATGGGATGGATTACAGGTTTACTCCCAGTGACCAGACCCTGTCGAAAGGCACTCCTGGAGGGGTGATCCACAAAAGGACAATCAGTTTCTCAAAACAACCACACCTTAAAGTCTGCCATCTAATTTAATCGCAATTATCTTAGTGGTTTCATGCTGCAACATTTACTTGAATAACTGAGGAAGCTAATGTCTTTACATAAATTTACAATATGCTAACTTTTATCTTTGTATTAAAGACATTTCAAAATAACTTGATTTACCTTGAATAATCCTAATATAATCTATCCTACATCAATATTCATTCCTATTTAGAGAATAAAGCAATATTTCGCTTGAACTTTCTGCAAAAAAATTGACAATGACTAACTGAATATTGTACATAGTCCACTCAAAGCACTTCATTACAGATTACAAAATAAAGGAAAACTTTCTTTTAAAAAATTTGTTTTAACATTTAATAGATGTAGAGCTTGATTACAAGAATGAAACAATTTTCAACATATTTTCCAAAAATCCCTAATTAGACAAAGTGATTCAACACTTGTGCCTGCAATTCCATATGCCAGCCCAGATGTCAGATGGAAGCAGCAAGTAGAGATTATACAATGGACCTTGTAGCTGGCACAAACTGAAAAACTGCAGGCATGTTGCCTGCAATTTTCTGTCCAATAATTTCAATGAACAAATGCCAACCCCAAGTTCCTGATATTTTTTGAAGTGTGCTGGCTGCATCTAAAGTATAATCAGCATTGTAAGATTTACCCTCATGTGTTTCCTTATAGATAAGAAAAAAATTACACAATTCAAGTAATCAGTTGCAGTGCTAGTCATTTGCTGAACTTCTCAGCTGATGACTGGTACATGACAAATAAATGGAGCATCCAAACAGGGGATAATATATCTGAAACTGGGTTCCTAAAACAAAGACAACAAGAGTTTTTACCAGATTCCTGGTTAGGTCATTTCTTTCCTTACCAAGGCAATTTCTAATGCTGATTAACAGCTGGAGTTTCCCAAATTAATTACAGTGTTACACGATGACTAGCTCCTACTGCTGAATATGTGTACAATTATGTAACATATAGTTTTAAACAGTACAGGAGACATCCAATTGCAGAGGTGAATAGAAGTAACTTGCCTGACCTCTGGGTCAGGAAACAGTGCAGAGAGAAATGAGAAATCTAAAAAGGAAACTAGTAAAATAAATTTTCTTCTATAACTCCCAGGTAAAATATAAAATATTACATACATATCAGAAGCACTTCCAGGTGGCCTGTATTTCAGAATTCCCAGAAGGCTGAACATTCGCTTTGCTGTTTGATCCGGTGCTTCCTCTCGTATATCAATATTATGCTACCAGAAAAGAAGAGAATATTGCTAGCATTGTTACATATTACAGCCGATATGCGGAGGACATCTTTAATTGAAATCTTATTAAAGAGAGGGGGTCGTTGCATGAGGGCAGGAGGGATTAAGCAAGAGGGAGAAGTTAAGTGTTTTCCACGATTCTCTTTATTGAGTACTTCATGGCATAAAAATAGTATAAAAACCATAATTAATACTTCTTCAATTAGTAAAGATAATGTGTAACTGAGCTAAACAAGATAGAAAATCCCAAATTTCATTCCTGACGCTGAGTTAATTGAGTTTGATAAATGTTCCACAGTTGGCTACAATGCCTCAGACTAGGGTCAGACCAGCTGATAAACATCAGCTAAGTTCTGTCGAAGGGTCATGAGGACTCGAAACGTCAACTCTTTTCTTCTCCGCCGATGCTGCCAGACCTGCTGAGTTTTTCCAGGTAATTCTGTTTTTGTTTTGTTTTGGATTTCCAGCATCCACAGATTTTTTGTTTTTATCAGCTAAGGGTCCCATTCATGACTGCTATCCAGTGACAACTGTTGGAATGTATGCATGTTGACAACAGTAAAGCCAGATTCAGGCTTATCCATCATATCCACACAATTGAATAACCTGCCAACACGCAACTATCTAGCCTCACACATGAATGTGAAAATTGGACGGCCAATCGATACGGAATTGAAGTCAATGTTTACAGGAGTGAGGAGGAAGGGAAAAAAGTTATGCAAAATTTAACAATTTTCTCAATACAGATTTTAGTCTATGCCAATAGTGTATAATACATTGGACTGCTTTAACAACAGAAATGACATTTTAATGTGTAATGAAATTCCTTGTAGGATAATTAGGAACTCTTTACAAATAAAAACTACAAGTTCAGGCAATAGATTTGTTAGAAAATTTAAAGTCCATCGAATTAAAGGGACAGTGGCACCACAAATATAAAATTGCTTAGGTGACAGAAAGCAAAGGATAGAGGTAAATGGTTGTTTTTCAGAGTGGAGTAGAGAAGAATACAATGGTGTTTCCTAGAGGTCAGTACTAGAAGCAATGCACTTGTTGACATGTATTAATGACCTGGACTTGGGTATAAAAGATAGAATTTCAAAATTTGCTGATGATACAAAACTGGGAAATGCACTAAACAATGAGGAAGATAGAAACAGACTTCAGACATAAATAGATTGGTGAAATGGACAGACACCTGGCACCTAAAACTTAATTCAGAGAGTTGTCACAATCCTGTTAGCATTCAAGGAAGAAATCTGAACACTCAACAATTAATCGACAAGATTTCATGTTGTTTAATAAAAACAAACTTTATTGTATATCAAAAAGAATTAAACAAAGTAAGTACTATTAACCTAATACTATAGGTTATAAAAGTTTATGTTATAAACTCAGTTCTACTTTCTACTTGCCATCACACCCGCAAGAATTCCCTTATCTTACGAAATCCTTAAGGCTCATTCGCTGTTTTTGGGACAAATTCAAAAAGATATGTGACAGCTGTCTAGAATTCACTCTGATTTCTCTTCAGTGTTCCAGCTATTCACCAGGGTACAAGATTTCATGGGGGTTCTTCCATTAGCTGTTGGGTAAGTGACCCTCCAATTTCTTTACCAACTGCATGACTCCGGATTCCATGGCTCAAGCATGGGACTCCCTGCAACTTCAGTGCAGTGGCTTAAAACATCAGAAAATACCCTTGGCTTCCAACAGCCCACTGATATGGTTTCAAACTGCAACCAAGCTGATTACTTCTAGAACTTCAACCGTACCAGGAAATCACCAAGGCTCCTTCGACAGCACCTTCCAAACCCACGACCACTATCATTTGCAAAGAAGGACAAGGGCAGCAGATAGATGAGAAAAACACAACCTAGAAGTTCCCTCCAAGCCACTCACCATCCTAACTTGGAAATATATCGCTGTTCCTTCACTGTCGCTGGATCAAAATCATGGAACTCTCTTCCCAACAGCACTGTGGGTTTACCCACACCACATGGACTGCAGCGGTTCAAGAAGGCAGCTCACCACCACCTTCTCAAGGGCAACTAGGGAAGGGCAATAAATTCTGGCCTAGCCAGCGAAGCCCACATCCCATGAATAAAAAAAAAGGAAGGTTAACTGCTTTTTATTGAAGGTTCTACTGCAGATTTCTTCAGTTAGCCTCCAGCTAAAGTCATTTTTCCCTTTTTCAACTTTGTCTTATACTGAGTACTAGTTCCCAATCACGACTGTGTCATGGGCAATAGATCTAGCATTTAAAACAAAAATAAAAATACCTGGAAAAACTCAGCAGGTCTGACAGCATCTGTGGAGAGGAACACAGTTAACGTTTCGAGTCTATATGACTCTTCAACAGAACAATGGAAAAATAGAAAAGAGGTGAAATATAAGCTGATTTAAGTGGGGGTGGGACAGGTAGAGCTGGAGAGAGGGTCAGTGATAGATGGAGATAGTCAAAAGATGTCATAGACAAAAGGACAAAGAGGTGTTGAAGGTGGTGACATTATCTAAGGAATGTGCTAATAGGTGACATTAAGGGTAGAAAGCAGGATGAGCAAGGTACAGATTGCCCTAGTGGGGATGGGGTGGGGTGAAGGGATTGAAATAGGCTAAAAGGTAGAGATAAAACAACGGATAGAAATACATTTAAAACTAATGGAAATAAATGGGAAAAGAAAAATCTATATAAATTATTGGAAAAAAGGGGGGGAATCGGAAAGGGGGTGGGGATGAAGGAGAGAATTCATGATCTAAAATTGTTGAACTCAATATTCAGTCCGGAAGGGTGTAAAGTGCCTAGTTAGAAGATGAGGTGCTGTTCCTCCAGTTTGCGTTGAGCTTCACTGCAACATGGCAGCAGGCCAAAGATGGACATGTGGGCAAGAGAGCAGGGTGGAGTGTTGAAATGGCAAGTGGCAGGGAGGTCTGGGTAATGCTTGCGGACAGACCGAAGGTGTTCCGCAAAGTGGTCACCCAGTCTGCATTTGGTCTATCCAGTGTAGAGGAAACCGCATTGGGAGCAGTGAATGCAGTAAACTAAATTGAGGGAAGTGCAAGTGAAATGCTGCTTCACTTGAAAGGAGTGTTCGCCCTTGGACGGTAAGGAGAGAGGAAGTGAAGGGGCAGGTGTTGCACCTTCTACGGTTGCATGGGAAGGTGCCGTGGGAGGGGGTTGAGGTGTAGGGGGTGATGGAGGAGTGGACCAGGGTGTCCCGGAGGGAATGATTCCTGCAGAATGCCGCTAGGGGGGGATGAAGGGAAGATGTGTTTGGTAGTGTCATCATGCTGGAGTTGGCGGAAATGGCGGAGGATGATCCTTTGAATGCGGAGGCTGGTGGGGTAATAAGTGAAGACAAGGGGGGCCCTATCATGGTTCTGGGAGGGAGAGGAAGGTGTGAGGGTGGCTGCACGGGAGATGGGCCGGACACAGTTGAGGGCCCTGTCAACCACCGTGGGTGGAAAACATCGGTTAAGGAAGAAGGAAGACATGTCAGAGGAACTGTTTTTGAAAGTGGCATCATCAGAACAGATGCGACGGAGGCGAAGGAACTGAGAGAATGGGATGGAGTCCTTACAGGAAGCGGGGTGTGAGGAGCTGTAGTCGAGGTAGCTGTGGGAGTCGGTAGGCTTGTAATGCATATTGGTGGACAGTCTATCACCAGAAATTGAGACAGAGAGGTCAAGGAAGGGAAGGGAGGTGTCAGAGATGGACCATGTAAACATAATCGAGGGGTGTAAATTGGAAGCAAAATTAATAGGTCCAGACGAGAGCATGAAGCAGCACCGAAGCAATCATCAATGTACCAGAGAAAGAGTTGTGGGAGGGGGCTAGAGTAGGACTGGAACAAGGAATGTTCCACATACCCCATAATGAGACAGGCATAACTGGGGCCTATGCGGGTACCCATAGCCACATCTTTTATTTGGAGGAAGTGAGAGGAATTTAAGGAGAAATTGTTCAGTGAGAGAACAAGTTCAGCCAGACGGAGGAGAGTAGTGGGGGATGGGGATTGTTCGGGCCTCTGTTCAAGGAAGAAGCGGAGAGCCATCAGACCATCCTGGTGGAGGATGGAGGTGTAGAGGGATTGGATGTCCATGGTGAACAGGAAGCGGTGGTTGGGGCCAGGGAACTGGAAATTGTTGATATGATGTAGGGTGTCAGAGGAATCACGGATGTAGGTGGGAAAGGACTGGACAAGGGAAGAGAGAATGGAGTCAAGATAGCAAGAAATGAGTTCCGTGAGGCAGGATTAGGCTGACACGATCGGTCTGTCGGGACAGTCCTGTTTGTGGATTTTGGGTAGGAGGTAGAAGCAGGCCGTCCGAGGTTGGGAGACTATGAGGTTGGAAGCTGTGGAAGGAAGATCTCCAGAAGAGATGAGGTCAGTAACAGTCCTGGAAACAATGGCTTGATGTTCAGTGGTGTGGTCATGGTCCAGGGGGAGGTAGGAGGAAGTGTCTGTGAATTGATACTCAGCCTCTGCGAGATAGAGGTCAGTGCGCCAGACAACAACAGCACCATCCTTGTCAACAGGTTTAATGACAACATCAGGGTTGGACCTGAGAGAACAGAGTGCAGCAAGTTCAGAGACAGAGAGACAGGTTAGAGTGGGTGAGAGGAGCAGACAAATTGAGACTAGCGTCTAGCATTTACCCTACTTCAGGTGTAGGTCTGGCTTTTCTCAATTTCCAAGGAGCTACAAGCTACATAAATCCAAAAATGACAAAGTCTCTTAGTTGCTTTTGAAACATTAACCAGTCTTGTCTGCTAGCCATGCCCTAACTGAATTCATAGACATAACTCAAAACAAAAGAATCTCACTAAGCTCCACCCATCTGCCAGGACAACAGTACAATTCTAAAGGGGATGCAAGATCAGAGACACCTGGGCCTGCATGAGCACAAATCTTTGAAGGTGGCAGGACAAGTTGAGAAGGCTGTTTAAAAAAGGTTATAGGTTTTATTAATACAGAAAGAGAGTACAAAAGCAAGGAAGTAATGCTAAACCTTTATAAAACACTGGAGTATTTTGTTCGGTTCTGGACAATGCACTTTAAGAAGTATATCAAGGCCTTGGAGAAGGTGCAGAAGAGATTTAGTATAATGATAGCAGGGATAAGGTCTTAGATTATGCAGAGACTGAAGAAGCAGGGACTGTTCTTCTTGGAGCAGAGAAAAATAAAGAAGAATTTTCATAAAGGTGTTCAAAGTCATGAATGATTTTGATAAGCGTAAACAGGAGAAACTATTTCCAGTGTCGGTAGGGTTAGTAACCACAGGATACAGATTTAAGGTACTTGGCAAAAGAACCACCAGGGCAACTTGGGGAAACATTAGTTTTACATAATGCATTGTTGTGATTTGAAATGCACAACTTGAAAGTGTGCTGGAGGTAGAGTCAATATTAGCAATCAAAATTTAGTGGTCTATAGGGAAAGAGGTGAGTGAGATTAATTAGGTAACCCTACCAAGAGCTGGCACAGGCAAAATGGGCCAAATGGTCCTCTTCTGTGTTGTACCATTCTAGATTCTATATTCACAATAATTTCATACAAATAAACTAGACATTTAAGAATTAAAGCACTCGGATTAGATACAGAAGCAGCACATTACATACCTTTGGATCAATCTCAGCCAAAACCTCATTAAGCACCTGCAGCAACTGTAGTGGCTCCAAAGAGTCGAAGGTGATTAGGTTGAAAGTCTTCTTGAAGGGTTCCTTATTGAGTTGTTCTACAATGAACTTGATCTGTTCACTCATTTTAGTGTTTTATTTCTGAAAGAAAACAAAGCCATGTAATCTGCACACAGTACTGCATTTTCTGGTTTCAAAATGGCTTTTAGAAAACTTCATATAACATGGCAAACTGTGAGAAAGAATGCAAGACATTTCAGGATTTAAGTCAGCTAGTGAACAAATGGATAACAGGAGTTGTTAAATGTATTGGAATGTAAATAGCAAACTTCAGGGCAGAAATAGTAGAAAGAAAAATACCCGAAGAGAAAGGAGGAAGACAGACTGAAGGGTGTTATACATAGATTTCTACAGGTACATTTGCATGCAGGAAAGGAAATAGGATTCTGGCTTTTATACACACTGAATATAAAAGCAAGGAAGTGATATTGAATTTATATCCAGCTCACAGTTGGGGAATGTGTCCTGTTTGGGTACCCTATTATAGGAAAATATTTTGAGATATGGCAATTAGCTGGCAATAACACCAAGAAATTATGAAGAAAAATATGGTGCTTTACTCCATTAAAATTTTGAAAGTCAAATGCAAAGGTCTCAAAAGGTAAAGAATTAAACCTTGTTTTCATCAATTGGGAATTTGTAACAAGGCACCATAAACTTTGAAATAACCAACAGAACAACAAAGGAAATGTTAGAAGATTTTTAAAAATTTATTCAGATGGCTTTATCATATCATTTAAAATGGAAGCAGATAAGTAATTGAAAATTAAGATAAAAGCTTAGAGGAAAATTAGTTTACAATTGAAAGCTGTAATAAATTACCACTGGCAGAAGTGTTACTGCTTACTTCTGCACTGCAAATGTTATCATCTTTAACCAGTTTGAAGCTCAAGAGTTCAGTCGATTCAGTCTGAGGGAATCAATATGTAGCTCACCAAGGCTCCTTAGACCACACTTTCCAATCCCACAACCGCTACCATCTAGCAGGACAAGGGCAGCAGACACATGGGTACACCACCACCTGGAAGCTCCCATCCAACCACTCACCATCCTAACTTGGAAATAGATCGCCATTCCTTCACTGTCGTTGGGTCAAGATCTTGGAACTCCCTCCCTAACAGTACTCTGGGTGTACCTACACCACATGGATTGCAATGGTTCAAGAAGGCTGCTCACTGCCACCTTCTCAAGGGCAATTATGGATGGGCAATAAATGTTGGCCTAGCTAGCGACAACCACAACCCCAGAATGAATTTAAAAATACTGTATCTTTGTCTAATTTGTGTAAACTTCCTTCACATTTAGTATCTCTAATGTTTATTATGTGCTATGCAAAATGCACACAAGTGTGTTTCAAGGTGGAAGATATCTATTTTGATGCAATTTTTCCCCTAAAAAAATATACACATTCATAAAATTTATAAAGGTATAGTTTAAATTCAGTACATGGCATTTTGAGTGCTTCACTCTGATGCAGATTGCAATTGCAGTAAACATGCCCTGATACATACGGCCCGAGGATTTGTACAATGGCTAGGCAACCCTAAACTGTAGCCTTCCCCGAATAAGCCTTTATAATGTCGGCTCTACACTTTAGTCCCTCCCCCACATAGTCCTGGACCTTAGAACGTGCTAGTCTGCAACACACGGTTGAGCATAACTCCTTGCGCTGAAGGCCAATAAGTGTCTTTCACCAAGTTGATGGCCTTTCATGAGCAGTTGATGCTTGTTTCGGTGTATGTCCCGAGAAGAGTCTTGTACAGCAGAATCCTGTACTACTGAGCAGTTCAGGGCGAAACTCAACAAAAACAACTGCATCTCTTTCTAGAGGTTCTTTGCAATTGCACAGGAGATAGTCAACTATATCTTCCCTGCCGCAGCCACCTAAAGACAGCATTCAGTGGTGCTGAGATGCCAGAAGTGCATGAAAGATCTAAGAGGGAGGGCCCTTCTCACCACCAGCAAAGCTACATTTTGGTGCTTGTTTGTAAGTTCCAGCAATGAAGCATTTTGTCAAATGACTGTGTCTGCTCAGGGCACCATCCAACACGATCCATCATCTCCTTTTCCTGCAAAGTCCCAATGACATTACATGAAGTGATAAAAGCAAAAAACTGCGGATGCTGGAAATCCAAAACAAAAATAAAAATACCTGGAAAAACTCAGCAGATTCGACAGCATCTGCGGAGAGGAACACAGTTAACGTTTCGAGTCCGTATGACTCTTCAACAGAACTAAGGAAAAATAGAAGAGGTGAAATATAAACTGGTTTAAGGGGGGGGTGGGACAAGTAGAGCTGGATAGAGGGCCAGTGATAGGTGGAGATTGCCAAAAGGTGTCATAGACAAAAGGATGGTGGTGATATTAGCTAAGAAATGTGCCAATAGGTGACATTAAGGGTAGAAATCAGGAGGAGCAAGGTACAGAGAGCCCTAGTGGGGGTGGGGTAGGCCTCTATCCAGCTCTACTTGTCCCAACCCCCTTAAACCAGATTATATTTCACCTCTCTTCTATTTTTCCTTAGTTCTGTTGAAGAGTCATACGGACTCGAAACGTTAACTGTGTTCCTCTCTGCAGATGCTGTCAGACCTGCTGAGTTTTTCCAGGTATTTTTATTTTTGTTTTGACATTACACATAATGATGATTTTAAACCATACATGAGCTGCTCTTCTGACTGTTTAAGGTCCTTGTAATAGCACACCACTGTTATTTTACATAGTATTACTGACTTTCCTGCAATTTTTAAATTGACACCAAAAGTCAAGTTTCTTGTTCATACTGAAATAGTGATTAATTTAAATGTAATTGATTCATGTCAGTCTGATGAAAATCTTCAGAGCCAATTTATGTACAACTTAAAATATTCTACAGGTGATAACAGCATAATGCCTTGCGGGAGAGACTAGAACTAGGGCACACAGTTTAAAAATAAGGGGGTCTCCCATTTAAGGAGAGGAGGAGACTTCTTTTTCTCTCAGAGGGTCAGGAGTCTTCGGAACTCTCTTCTGCAGAAAACGCTGGAGGCAGGGTCATTTAATATTTTCAAGGCACAGGTAGATAGATTCTTGACTAACAAGGGTGTTAAAAGTTACCAGTGACAGGCGAGAATGTGGAGTTGAGGTCAGAAACAGATCAGCCATGATCATGACCATATTGAATGGCAGAACTGGTTGGGGAGGGGTTGGGGTGCCGAATGGCCTACTCCTGCTCCTAAGTCGTATGTTCGTATATCAAAAGGACGCAATCGCTGAAAGAGTGAACAGTAGAAAAATACTCACTTAAAAACACCCTGCTTAACTGGGGCGATTGTAAAATGACTTATCGTTAGTTTGCCTCAATAGTGAACATTTAAGAATTCCACTTCTTCCCTTTGTGGGTCAACGAGAAGCCTGGTTAAAATTGGATATCCGGCCGGGGGAGTGGGGAAGCTCGGGAATTTTCGGTGGAAAGGCGTGGGCCAGAAGAGCTGCAGCTTTGAGGACTTGAATCAGACTGTCGAATAGATTACTCGGGCCTCTGGACCGGGGGGGGGGGGGGGCTGCTCCTCGGCGGCGATAACGTTAATAAATCAGAACCAGACGTCCTGCTGCGCGCTTCAGGCCTGAACGGAGGCGAACCCAACTCCGCAGAGAAGCAACACCATCATTCAAACATTAAAGCGGGAAGCCTCTGGGAAGTAAAAAAAAATAAATAAAAATAATCAGCAACTTACGCGAAAGCTTTAAAACAAGGAGAATGTGAAACTGTTGGAAATGAAGCTGCCTAGAAACCAACCACCAGTTGCTAACCGGAAGTTAATTTATAAAAACCGGAAGCGGTCGGTAACCAGGCAACGGGAGAAGCTCAGAGCAGAACTTGGACCTCCACTTCACTATTTAACAAGAAGATATCTAAAGCAGCTTTGTTTGCTGCTGTGCTCTAGCTTTAACAGCTTATATAAGGGAGAGCCTGTTCGCTATGGGCTCATCAGCTGAACCCCAGTAATAGGAAATCATCAGGAATGTAATATATGTCCACTAAGATAGGGAAGGCTCTATCAGGGATACTAAACATGGTTTCCAGAAAAGAAGGTCGTGTCTAGCCAACCTGATCGGATTTTTTTGAGGAACTCAGCAGGTTAGCAGATGAGGCTATTGTCCACCTTAAGCTTTCAGAATGACTTTAATAGGTTGCCACCTGAGAAATGGACAAGATAAAAACCCCACCCCAACTCCTCATCCCCCTCCCACAGCACCTTCCCATGCAATCACAGAAGGTGCAACATCTGCCCCTTTACCTCCTCACCATCCAAGGCCCCAAACACTCCTTTCAGGTGAAGCAGCACTTCACTTGCACTTCCTTCAATTTGGTCTACTGTATTCACTGTTCACAATGCGGTCTCCTCTGCATTGGGGTGACCACTTTGCGGAACACCTTCGCTCAGTCCACAAGCATGACCCAAACCTTCCTGTTGCTTGTCATTTCAACACACCACCTTGCTCTTATGCCCACAAGTTCATCCTTGGCCTGGTGCAATGTTCCTGTGAATCCCAACGCAAACTGAAGGATCAGCATTTCACCTTCCGATTAGGCACTTTACAGCCTTCCTGACTTAACATTGAGCTCAACAACTTCAACCATGAACTCTCTCCTCCATCTTTACCCCTTTTTTAATCCAATTTTTTAATTTTCATTTTTATTTATTTTTAAAATCCTTTTTATTGTTTTTCCCTAACCCCGCAACCCCACTCCCACAGGGCCACCTGTCACCAATTTCTATGTTGTACTTGCAAAGAACACTGGTCCTTGTTGTGCTATTAACACAGTCTGCTCTCTTACCTTTATGCCACTATCAGCACCCTCTTTAGTCTTTAACACTACCATTAACACCCCTTTTGTCCATGACATATTTGACAGTCTCTCCTGAGCTCCCACCTATCCCTGACCTATTTTGTTCCACCTGCTCCACCCCCTCTTAAATTGTATAAAATCCATCACATTTCTACTTCTCTTTAGGTCTGAAGAAGAGTCATACAAACTCAAAATGTTAATTTTTTCTCTCTCCACAGCCAAACCTGCTGAGTTTTTCCAGCATTTTCTGTTTTTATTCCAGATTTCCAGTATCCACACTATTTTGTTTTTATCTATAAAATTAATTCAATTTGCTACAGTTGTTCAAGAACTTGTTGAATCCCTGAAGGCAGAAAGTAGTTGTTAATAGACATTAATTTTCTTGGCGTGTTGTCCCACAGGGATCATGATGGGACATTTGGAACATTTGCTTATTACTATTTTTATTGACGATCTAGGTGGAGGTGTTCAAGGAATGATTTGGGGTGGGCACCCTGACCATTTTTTTTCTTCCCTAAACCATGGTAGTCAAAGATAACTGTAGCAACCCTACCACTAGCACATTGTTGTCCAATAAAAATCATTAATTATCCACAGGTATGGCTATAGTGAAACCATTTTAGCCAAACGTACTAATTTTAGTGCATCACATTGGAATATACATTTAGTAGAAAATGCCTTATATGCAGTACTGGTACAAGTAAATGTACTTGACATTTAATTACTATCATTTAGTGCAAACTTTGCAGTCTTTCTCTTTCACCAAAATTTGGAATTACACATAAAATTATCAGACACAACAGGTCTTATTGAAGCTTCTAAGCTTTTGTCTAGCATTTGCAAGTCATAGCTTGGCTTAATCAGAATGATTGTTGAAAATGTTGACTTTCATGTGTATGCCAGACCTGCTGCTGCTCTCCATCCAGAATATGGATTGATTCTGTTTTCCCTTTGCCAGAACATGCCCTGGTGGAGTTACCTAACAATATAAGAAATAGGAGCTGGAATGGACCATTTGGCCCCTCGAGCCTGCTCCACCATTTAACAAGATCATGGCTGATCTTCTACCTCAACTCCATCATCCTCCATCTCCAATGTTTTCATTACCTTAGTACTCAAATACCTATTGACCCCCCATTCACCTCTGTCTACTTGTTCTGTTAGTTCACCTTTCTTATTATATGCATTCAGATAAAGAGCCCTTTTTTTTATTCCTATTCATTCCATGACCTTATTTGCTGTAATTCTCAATGCTTGAGATCCAAGCCTGCAGGCTGGCTCCTAGATTTACGCTGTAAAAAATAGCCACTCTTGCCAACAATGGAATCCTATGATTCTGGCATCGAAAAGCATATTCTAATAATGTAAATGCATGAATTTGTTACACACTGACCTTCTGCAGTCTGAGCTGCAGAAATGTAAAAGTACTGATTTCAACTACTGCAGATTAACTGGGAATTTAGGGATAGCTAATAAAACTGCTGATTAATAAATAAAAATTGAGTAAAAGACACCATTGGTCATGTGATCTCAATGTCTTTTATACAGTGTATGCAGTATACTTTCACAATTTTGTGCTCTTGTTGATAAAATGGTAACAACAATTTAACATAGTAAATCCCAAAAAGCATTATGAAAGTTTTGCACTAAGCAACATGAGGAGATATTAGGATAGACAAAGAGGTGGGTTTTAAGGAATGTTTTGAAGGAGAGGCTGATTGGCTTAGTGCCCAGGCAGCTGGTGGATTGGTTGCCAATAGTACAGCAATTAAAATCAGATATGCACAAGAGGCCAGAATTAGTGGAGTGCAGAGATCTTCAAGCGTTATAAGATCTGGAGGAAATTACAAGGACAAGGAGGGTTGAGGCCATTTGAAGACATGGGTGAAAATTTTAAAACTGAGCTGTTGCCAGATTGGGAGCTGATATAGGTCAACGAGCGCAAGTGTGGTGAGTGAAAAGAATTTAGTGTGAGTTAGATTATGGGCAATAAAGTTTTGGATGAGTCAAGTTTATGAAGGGTGGAAGATAGAAGGTTAACCAGGAACACATTTGAATAGTTAAGTCTAGAGGTAACAAAGGCATGAATGAGGGTTTCAGCAGCAGATGAGGTGAGACATGGGCAGAGATAGGCAATGTTACGAAGGTGGAAGTAGAGGGTCTTGGTGATAGAGCAGGTATCTGGTTGGAATTTCACCTCAGGATAAAATAGGACACCAGGCAAAAAGTAGAATGTAGGAGTGTCTTTTGATCATTAAGGGCTTTATTTCCTTGGTTACTGCTTACTGGTTTTCTGTTAAAATGTGTGTAACATCCAGTCATAAATGGTGGTGGACAATTAAACAATTAACTGGAAGATGCTCCAGACGGGAGGAGTGATGGCTGCTCAGAGCAGCTGGTTGCTGGGCTGTCACTTGGCGAGGGGCGCATTGCTGCAGTGTGGCTGAGTCCACAGTGTTGCTGCCAACGGTTATGCCAAGAAAGCCACTGTCAACACCTTTGTAAGATGGGAATCAAAGAGGCTCTGAAAGGTCCAGAAGTTTGTAATGATCCTGTCATTCTGACCATGCACACTGTGGGAGTTAATATGTACAAGCAAGGCAAAGACCCAGATACCGAATACCCTGAGTGGTTGTTTACGCTGAACCTTGGACCCACAAAGAGTCTGGATGGACTGGACCCAGAATCTTGGGAATAGAAAAGGTTAAGAAAACAGCATATATGGCAACACCAACAAAGTTCACAAAGGAAAAAAATTCTAGGAAAAACATAAAGACAATGCAGCCCAAAGACCTATTTCCCTAAAATGAGGACTGCAGTCTGAGCAGAGAATTTGAATCGCAGCCATCCAGTGCTACATACATTTCAAATCAATAGACAGTGCACAGGGCAGTGCTGTGAAGGGATTAAGTCTGGTTTCCTTGGCTATATGTGACATGACTCTGACAATGCTACCCAGGAAAAGCATGTTAAATGTTTTGATTTACTGGTGAATGATATAGAATAAAAGTAACAATTTGCCTGTGAGTGCAAAAGACAAGGCTGAAGCATTTGCAACCACCTTCAACTAGATGTGCCAAGTGAATGTTCTATCTCGGCCTCCTCCAGGGGCCTCCACCATCATAAATACCAGCTTCCAGTCAATTTGATTCATTGCACATGATATCACAAAATGGCTGAAGGCACTGGTTTAGCAAAGGCTGTGGGCCTTGACAACATTCCAGCTGTAGTATTGAAAACTTGTGATACAGAACTAGTCCCACACTTGTCCAAGCTATTCCAGTACATCTATAACACTGGCTCCTACCCGACCCATTTCTACCCATTTGTAGAAAAATGCCCAGGTATGTCCTGTCCACAAAAAGGAGGACAAATCCAATCCATTTTACTACTGCCCCATCAGTCTGCTCTCAATCATCAGCAAAGTAATGAAAGGTGTTGTCAACAGTGCTATCATGTGGCACTTACTCAGCAACAACCCCATCACAGATGCTCAGTTTGGGTTCTGACAAGGCCACTCGCTTCCTACTTCATTACAGCCTTGATCCAAACATGGACAAAAGAGCTGAATTCTAGAAGTGAGGCGAGAGTGATTTCCCTTGACATCAAGAGGGCATTTAAACATGTGGCATCAAGGAGCTCCTGCAAAATTGAATTCAATGAGAATCATGGAGAAAAACTTTCCACTGCTTAGAGTCATAGCTAGCACAAAGGAAGAAGGTTGGTGTGTTGGATGACAATCATCTCAAACCCAGGACAAAGCTGTAGGAGTTCTTCAGGGTAGTGTTCTAGTCCAACAATCTTAAGATGCTTCATCGATTACTTTCCCTCTAACATAAGGTCAGAAGATGGGATATTTGTTGATGATTGCAAAGTGGTCAATAACATCCATGACTCTTCAGGTACTGAAGTGGTTGTGTCTATATGCAGCAAGGCTTGGGCAACATTCGGGCTTGGGTTGGTAAGTGGCAAGTAACATTTGCACCATACCAGGACCAGGCAATGACCATTTCCAACAAGAAAGGATCTAACCATCTTCCCTTGATGATCAATAGCATTATCATTGCTGAATTCCCACCATCAATATCCTGGGAATTACCATTGACCAGGATTTAATTAGACCAGCCATATAAAAACTGTGGCTACAAAAGCAGGTCAGAGGCTGGGAATTCTGCAGAGAATAATTCACCCCCTGACTCCCAAACACCTATCTACCATCTACAAGACACAAGTAAAAATGTGATCAACTACTCTTCACTTGCCTGGATGAGTGCAGCCCCAACAACACTTGAAACTTAATACCATTCAGGACAAAGCAGCCTGTTTGATTGGCACCCCATCCACCATTTAAACATTCACTCTGTCCACCACCCATGCATGGGAACACCACTACCTGCAAGCTCCCTGTCAAGTCACACATCATCCTCCCTTGGATTTATAACGCTGCTCTTTCACTATCACTAGATCAATATCCTGGAACTCCCTCTGTCAGGAAGATATAATAATTTTCATAATGTTATTGGAATTTATGGTGGAGTAATAGTGGGGTCTGTGTTTATGGGTCCATGTATGTTCATTTGTGTGTGTGTGTGTGGGACTTAATTGAATTAAAGACAGCTGGTCTGAAGGCTTTGGTGTAACAAGATAAGCTAGGTTTGAAATGTTAAGTAGGTAAACATAGGTGTAAAGGGAACACTTGAATTTTTAAATAAACCAGATTAGTTTGAATTCAAAGGAGGGGTGAAATGTTTCACCTAGCCAGGAGAAGTTAAGAAACAGTGCAGAGTAACAATAATCTTTCCCAAAGATTGCTGGTAAAATTGGTACTATGATAGATTTTTTTATTTTTGGAGATGTTAAGTCCAAAGACATAGTGAAACAATGGGAATTTGCCTTCAAAGGGGAAAATATGTATAAAGGAGAGAAGGCTATGTGTAAGGGCAGGCATTCCAAGATCTAAGACAAGTGTGAAAAAGCCTCTAGCATCTAAGACTCAAGCTGCTGTCTACAAAGAACTGAAGTTAAGAAAACTCACTTAGAATTGGATTGTTCAGGGTATCGTGTTTCTTTGCCTGGGTCTTTTTAAGGTGTTGCCTTAAGGAAAGCGCAACTGGGAGTTAGCTTAATTAGGGAATTTAGAAGTTATCATAGTAGTAATTTGTAAATCTGTTGTGTGCTTAATATCATTTCTTCCATTAATAAAGGTTTAATTTAGTTTTGAAAGAAACCTATAAGATTCAGTGGTCTTATTACTACTGAATTCAAGGCATGCGTATTGAAAATTACAAAACAGTTGTGGCAGTTGTTTCAAGTTTCCCTTTGGGATTTGAGCAGCTCAGCATTTACCACCAGCTGTGCCGTATCACTCTCCCTAATAGCACTGTGGGTGTACTTATTCCACATGAACTCCAGTGGTCAAGGAGGTGTTACGCTATCACCTTCTCAAGGATAATTAGGGATGAGCAATTAATGCTTTACCAGCGATGCTGAAATCCCATGAATGAATAAAAATAATTATTCATCAGGAAAATGCTGGAATCTATTATTAAGGAAGTCTTAAAAATGTACTTAGAAAATTATAGTATGATGAGACAGAGTCAACATTATCTCCAAAGTACAGTAAGTAAATCATGTTTGACAAACGTATTAAGCGATTTTTGAACATGTAGCTAGTAGGGTAGATAAAGGAAAGCCAGTAGATGTCATATACTTGGATTTCCAAAAGGCGTTCAGTAAGGTGACGCACAAAGGCTAATAGGCAAGATAAGGGCTCATGGAGTTGGGGGTAATCTATTAGCATGGATGGAAGATTGCTTAATGGACAGTAAGCAGAGAATTGGGCATTTTGAAGTTGGTAGGGTGTAACTAGTGGAATGCTGCAAGGATCAGTGCTGGGGCCTCAGCTACTTGCAACCTATCTTAATAACTTAGAAAAAAAAAAGTGAGATTAATGTATCCAAGTTTTGCTGAAAAAATACTTTTTGTCGAAGTATATACATTGTGCCTACTTCAGCTAAACAAAATAATTGATAGCCATTTGCTGGTTAATTCCTTGGGGCAATACCTTGATCAATCAGAGTCAAGCTGCCTGGTTTAAATTTCAAACAATGCTTAGCAGTTAACTGTCAGTCATCATTAACTAGTGCATTCTCCATGGCAACGCCTCTACCAAGCAGAGTCCACTTGCCAATCAGCACTCTCCAAAATTGCCTGAGGGATAGAAAACAGAGTAATGGTTAGTGGGTATTTTTCGGGCTGGAAAAAGGTTTGTAATGGAGTTCCCCAGGGGGTTGGTATTGGGACCCTTGCTTTTCCTGATATATATATAAATGATCTAGATCTTGGTGTGTGAGGGACAATTTCAAAGTTTGTGGATGGCACAAAACTTGGGAGAATTGTAAGCTTTGATGAGGACAGTGTAGAACTGCAAAAGGACATTGACACATTGGTGGAGTAGGCAGATAGGTGGCAAATGAAATTCAATACAGAGAAGTGTGAGGTGATACACTTTGGTACAAAGAACATGGAGAGACAGTATAAAATAAAGGACACTATTCTAAAGAGTGTGCAGGAGCAGAGAGACCTGCATGTATATGTACATAAGTCATTAAAGGTGGCAGAACAGGTAGAGAGAGCGGTTTCTAAAGCATACAGTATTCTAGGTTTCATTAATAGGGGCATAGAGTACAAAAGCAGAGAAGTTATGATGAACCGATATAAGACACTGGTTAGACCTCAGCTGGAGCATTCTGTACAGTCCTGGGTGCCACATGTTAGGAAGGATGTGAGAGAGTGCAGAAGAGGTTTATGAGGATGGTTCCAGGGATGAAACACTTCAGTTTTGAGGAAAGATTGGAGAAGTTGGGACTGTTTTCCTTGGAGAGGAGAAAGCTAAGAGGAGGCTTGATAGAAGTTTTCAAAACCATAAGAGGTCTGGACAGAGTGGATAGAGAGAAACTGTTCCTGCTTGTAAACAGATCGAGAACCAGAGGGCAGAGTTTTAAAGTGTTTTGCAAAAGAAGCAAATGTGAGGTGAGAAGAAACTTTTTCACACAGTGAGTAGTTAGGGTTTGGAATGCACTGCTTGGAAGTGTGGTGGAGGCAGGTTCAACTGAGGCATTCAAGAGGGCATTGGATGAATGTTGAAATAGAAACAATGTGCAGAGTTATGGGGAAAAGTAGGAGATTGACACTAAGTTAAAATGCTCAGAGAGCTGATGCAGACACGATGGGCTGAATGGCCTCCTTCTACACCGTAACAATTCTGTGATTCTGCGATCCATCTCATTTAGTATTGCTTACCCTGACCTTGGTATTATTGTGATTGTCCTGATGAGTGCAAGACGAAAAGTTTTGACAAAATGAATTTTTTTCAGCAGTCCTCAAGTTCTGTACCACCAAACAAATATTTGTATCCAAGTTTGCTAATGATACAAATCTAGGTGGGAATAAACTATGAGAAGGACAGAAAGAGGCTGCAGAGATGAAGACAGCTTAAATGGTGACAGATGGAGTATAATTTGAGGATGTGGGAAGTTATGCACTTTGGTAGTAATAGAAAAGTAGAATATTTTTAAAAGGCATGAAACTTCTAAATGTTGATATTGAGAGAAGCTTTGGTGTAATCGTGTAAGGAACACAGAAAGTTAGCCAGCAGGCAATTAGGGAGGCAAATGGAATGTTGACCTTTACTCCAAGGGAAATGGAGTACAAGAATAAGAAAGCCATGTTATAATTGTATAGAGCTTTGATGAGGCCATATCTGGAGTGTGTGCAGCTTTGGTCTTAATTTTTTAGGAAGGAAATATTTGTATTGGAGGCAATAAGGCAAAGGCTCACTAGATTGGTTCCTGGAATGAGAAGATTGTCCTATGATGAGGGGCTGAGTAAATTAGGCCTATAATCTCTTGTGTTTGAAGGAATGAGAGGTGATTTAATTGAAACCTACAAGAGGCTAAAGGGACTTTACAGGGTAGACACAGTAAGGTTGTTTCCCCCGACTGGGGAATCTAAAACATAGGGGCACAGTCTCAGGATAATCAGTCGATCATTTAGGAATGAGCTGAGGAGGGTTTTGAATCTTTGGAATTCTCTACACCAAAGGATTGTGGATGGTTGAGTAGATTAAAGACTGAAATAGGTTTTTGGGTCTCTCGGGGAATTAAGGGATAAGGGAAGCAGGCAGTAAAGTGGAGTTGATGCAGAAGATCGGTGATGATTGTACTGAATGATGAGCAAACCTGAGGGGCTGATTGGTCTACTCCTGCCCTGTTTCTTATGTTTTTAACTGCTGATGCAACAGCAACTAACTCAATGCACAATGCCAATTAGACTGGTGATTTTCCTGGTCTCAGCTACTATCTAATGAGCTCACCGAGGCTCTACAACATTCGCCATAACTTGAAAAAAAGGACCCAATTCCGAGATTTTCCCCTCATAAGAACACAGGAGGCCAGGTAATACATTTAATATCCGACTCAGGTTAAGACACAATTCTATTCTTTCTAAAGAAACTGGATGCTCTAAAACTGTTGATCAAGCTTCAGTACCACAGAGCAAACAAAAGCTGATTCGATATGAGTAATATTAGGAGCAAAATAAATAGTAGAATCACATGACCAAGTGGGAAGGACTTGGCTCTGCAGTAGAGTGCTAAGGTCTCATCTGAGAAGAAACTGAACAGCCTTAACAATGGCAGGTTGCTGTACGTCAGTTTGTGATTTTATTGTGGAATATGATACTCCCAGGATCGTACTCATTAAAAACAGAAAAGTTGGAGTCGTAAACAGGGTCGTCCAGTTAGCAATCCTTGCCTACGTTATTGGGTGAGCTACACTGTAATTCTTCCGCATTTTTATTAGAGAAATAATTAAGATTATACGGAATTATTAATAACAGAAAATACAGTAGCATCTTTTTTAAATTGCGAAGATGTACTAGTTACAAAATCCGAGAGGCAACGACCTTTGGACATTCAAGCCGTTTATGTGAAACGTCATGCTGGACTTCTGTGAAATGTTTATAATGTAGAAAATATTTCGAAACAACGGCGAATTTGGATTTAGGCTATGCGACGATTACAGATGACGCGTCAACACTGAATGAAAGCCAATGGAAGAGTAATGCTTGATGAATGAGTTTCACTTTAATTTAATATGAAATGGAGATTCGTCCTCTATCCCGCCCACTCCTTTCCGTTATTCCCGTTCTGTAAAGGTAGCTCTTAAATATTTTGGTAACTACCTTGCTAAATGATAGTCAGAGCTGGACCGAACGTGTTCAAATCACATGTCTAATAAAGAAAACCTTTCAGCAAGTCATTGGCTAGCCATTACGAGTTGAACTCTGGCTGATTGTTCTCAGGGTATCGGGAAGGTAATATTGCCAATCAAAGCATCGTTCAGCGATAGAATCATGCAGCACAGAAAGAGGTCATTTGGTCCATCATTCCCGTATCGGCTCTTCGAAGGGCCTGCCCAATAAAGTCTATTCCCTTGCTCTTTTCGCATAGCCGTGCAAATTTTCCCCTTTGTAAATATTTCTCCAGTCCCTATTCAATTTGCTATTGAAAGCTCTTCCACCACCCTTTCAGCCACTGCATTCCAGATTATAACAACCCTGTTTTTTTTTAAAGCTATCTCACTTTTTTGCCAATTATCTTAAATCTGTATCCTCTTGTTGGTAACCCTTCAGCTATTAGAAATAACAATTTATATTTATATAGCACCTTTCATATAATAAAACATCTCCAGGCGCTTGACAGGAGCACGAGGAAATATTAGGTCCGATGACCAAAAGTAGGAGTGCAGTAAGGAGGAAAGTGGGCTACAGCAGTGTAAAGGTATAGGGAGGGTTTAAGGCCAAAGCAAATGAAGGCGCGGCCATCAATAGTGGAGCAATTAAAATCAGGAGTGCTGAAGCCAGAATTGGGGAAATGTAGATATCTTGAAAGGTTGTAGGGCTGGAGAAGATTATGGAGATAGGGAGGAGTGAGATCATGGAGCAATTTGAAAACAAGGAAGAGAATTTTAAAATCAAGATGTTGCTTGACTGGGAACCAAATAAAGTAAATAAAGGGAAACTATCAAAACCCTTCATGATTATGTACACTGCTATCAAATCTCCTCTTAACCTCTTTGTTGTAAGAACAATCTGAGTTTCTCCACATAATTCTCCAGCACTCAGTTACTCCCCTCCTTGAACCACCTTGTCTTGTTATATGTTTCCGCCTTCAAACGCCTTCTTAAAACTTCTCTTCAACAGTGCTTTTGACCACCTTCCCCGAAGCTCTACCCACCCATTCCTGAGCCCAATTGTAAAGCATCTCAAAATGTTTTGTTAAATATTCCACCATGATTCAAAGAAGAGCATGGAATGATCTGAGTCCTGGTCAATATTACTCCTTTAAACTGCAAAACCTAAAAAACAGATTAACTGGTGATTTGGCAAGTTTGCTTCTTGTGGAACTTTGATGTATGCAAATTACAGTGCAGCAGTGATGACATTTTAAAACTAACTTGTTGGTTTGGGACGTCCTGAAGATTTAATAATTTGTTATATAAATGCAAGTTCTTTCAGGCAACTCTTTGGCTACATTTTCCTTGCTGCTTCTGTCTCTGTGCTCTGTAGTTTCTGTTAATGTGAACAAATCTACTTAGTTCCCCACAACATGTGTTTATCTCCAGGAAAAGATGGAAATTGTAGTTAAATTCAGTTAAGGAGAGCAGAAAGTTAAAATTCAACTAAATTCATTGTAAAAAAAAAAATCCAATTTCTGCCCCTGATTGCTATCTGTGAGAAACATACCAATCTGTATAGTTGGTAAAGATAGGATGAGAAAGAGCTGTGTAACCATCCACATCCCTTTCATGATCAGATAGTGTACCAGTACTCATTGTTTTGAGTTCACAAATATATTGAACTGTAATCTATCATGAAACTATGGAGCTGAAACACAATGTTAAAGATTCTCAGGACCACAGCTACCTATGGTAGGTCTATCCTGCCTGTGGGTCAGGACAGGACATACCAAGGGATGGTAATGGTAGGGATTTTGGGATGTTGGCTGAAATATAATTCTGTTAGTACAATTATTTCTTGGCTAGCTTGTACAGTTGACTGGTCTGGAATTGCTTGAGTCTTGTCCTGATCCGATGGATGGGTCTTTCTGATCAGATTTGTAATTGTTGTTTTGTAACTAAGTAGCTTGATAAGTCACTTCAGAAGGCATTAAGAGATACCAAATGTTGTGACAGGAATCATAGTTCAGCCAGATCTGAGGTGGCAAGTTAACTTCACTAAAGAACATTTGGGTTTACGACAATCCAGCAGCTTTCAAGGCCATCCCTCTGATGCTAGTCTACAAATTATCAGATTTGTTTAATTTGATTTCACAGCTTGCCATGGAGGGATGATAACTTAGACCTCAGGGTCATTAGTCCAGTGCCATAACCATTGGACTACCATTTCAATGTCAACTTACAAGTATCTTTGATTGTACAGCTAGGAATTTTAAAAATTCATTCTTAGGATGTAAGCATTGCTGGCAAGTTCAGCATTTATTGCCCATCTCTAATTGCCCATGAGAAAGTGGTGCTGAGCCACCTTCAAATACACTGCTTCAAATACAAGTAAAACCCCAAGGCACAGCATATAGACAATCTTTCAATGTACTGAAATAGAAATACCCTTAATTAACTTTCCTCAGAGCCATTAAATATTCAATACTGTTTGACAATTTTGTTGCATACAGCAAAATGATCATTACCATTGGCAATTTAAAAAAAAATGTTTTCCAGATGGGTACTTGTGTGGGAGAAAGGCTACCAAGAATTTGATTCCACCATCGGCTCAGTCACAACCAAAGTCAAAGGTATCGCCATTACAAATTCAACTCCTCTTGAAGAACACATATGGGATGCAGCTGATTATGTTATCCCTTCACAGGTACATTTTTGAATACCAAAACTTTTGAAAATCATATAATGCATATATTCTCCTATGACAGGTCATTAATTAAAATATACTCAGTTTATTAAAGTTGCATGAATCACTGCACTCATGCACTGCAGAAGTGAATCATTGAGCTGAAAAAGCCAGAAAGATTTAGGGAATTATCCTTTTCTGTGTCATAGAAGATTTTGCATGTTTTTTTTTCTGGGGAATCAATTCATTGCTTTTTGCCACTGTGTGCTTTTCTCTCTACTTCCCTGTGCTTGCATTGGGATACTGACTGCATTTTTTCTTCTTCTGGTTGCTAGAGGGAAAATGAACTGTCTTTGTGTGGTTTTTTTTTGCATAGCTTTGTGTGTTATGTTGGAGGAAAAGAGCAAGAGAAGTGGGAATTAAGTTTAATTCTCAGAGGACATTTGTGTCTCTCTGCTACATCTCATTTTCCATCTACTTTGGAGGATGCATTTTTCCATCTATTTGAGGAAGTAGAATCTTTTTGCAGGTGGACTGGATTGTATGGTTTATCTGTCTGAAAGGAGATTGCATTTTCCCTCTTTCTATTGAGGGAGATGCATTTGTTTGCTTGGACTTGTGTTTCTCTCCATCTATTGTAGGAGCAGGCAAGAGTGTGTTTGTTTGTCCACCTATCTGCAGAGGAGAGGAAGGTATGGATTTTTATCTTTTCTGGCTGAGTGGTAATCAGGCAGAGCAGGTTGCCCGCTCTTGATAGGACCCACCTGACTTTTCATTGACAAATTTCATTCCTTAAAATTAATGGAATGATAAAAATTGGGCAGGTTCCATACAGGGCAGGTGATTAGCTTTGCCAGGTAACTGCCCAGACAGTAAAGCTGAAAATCTATCCATACATTTCTTAACCTGACTGCAACATGAATATGTTTTTCTGTTTACAAGGAATGTATATTTCAAATCTGTTTGGACCACCAAAATCAAACTCCTAGCACAGAAAATAATACTGAAAGTTCTATTTCTAGTTCTGAAGCAGTAAACATATTTCTTTTATTAGTTACTAAAATGGAAGGTTTTATCCAAGTGTAATTTTTGAGAGTTTTGATGCAGAAAACTTATTTTATTTAGAGATTCAAGCATTGTTGTTTCTTTATGGCTGTACATGTTATTTAACATTTTTTTCTCTTAACAGGAAGAAAATTCCTTCTTTGTTATGACTAATGTTATTCTTACAAAGAATCAGGTGCAAGGCCGGTGTCCTGAGGTAAGAATTCAGCAGATACTTCACATCCTTAATTGCTGTGACTTGTTTTACAACTAAACATGTAAATTCACATGAATGTTTGCAATTTGAACAGAGCTTATGCCACAGCCCTTTTGTAATATAAGATCTAATCATCAAGTCACATTAAAATTAAGTCAGTTGCACCCGTGTAGGACACTCAGCCTATTTATTCCATACTTTTGGTTTCATCAGCAGAAATGTATCAATAAATGTAAAAATTCTCATCGGAAAGGGTGACCAAATACATAAGAAGTTCAGTATTTAACATATCCGGTTTGGTTCATTGTTTGGTTGCTCACTTTTTCATCTGCTGTGCTGGTGCCAGATTTAGATCCTCCCCTCCCTGTTTGCTTTTCTCAATGCTTTTTCAAAATTAGTATTCATGGGAACATAGAAAAACATGTAGGCCATACAGCCTCTTGAGATCTGATGTGTAACTCAGCTTCATTTACACACCTTTGTTCTATATCTCTTGATACCCTTGCCTAACAAAATTATATTGGTCTCAATCTTAAATTTCAATTGACCCAACATCCACAGCTGCTTGGGGGAATGAGTTCCAGATTTCCACTACCCTTTGTATGAATAAGTGCTTCATAATTTCACTGCTAAATGGCCTAGCTCTAATTCTAGATTCTGATTCCCAGGAAATAGAGATTCAATTGTGTAGATCGAGAAACTATCATTTGAAACAACTCTGAGATCATTCCTCAACCTATTAAACTTGAGGGAATACAAGCTAAGAATATGCAATCTGTCCTTATAATTTAAACCTTTAAGTCCTGTTATCATTTGAGTGAATCTGCACTATACTCCTTCCAAGGCTAATATATCCTTCCTGCCATTTGGTGGCTAACCAAGGCTTTGTACAACTGAAGCATCACTTCCTCTCTTTTGAATTCCAACCTCATTCAGATAATGTCAATACTCTGTTAGTCTTTTTGATTGTTCTTTGTACTTGTGTACTAATTTTGTAATTTGTTTACAAGGAGATAAATCAGTTTTCTCTTCTACAGCTCTTAGTGCCTTGCCATTAAGAAAATATTCTATTTTGTCTTCCTTGGATTCAGGAGAAGACTCGCACTTCCCCTCATTGAACTCCACCCATAATAGCTTTGTTCACTCACAGTCTATGTTTGTCTCTTTGCAACTTCCTGCTCTCATCCACACAACCTACCGTGCCTCTTATCCTTAGTCTCAACTGCAAACCTGATATACCAAACCTCTCTATTCCTTCATCCAGTCATTCATATATATGGTGAAAATCTGAGGTTCCAGTATAGATCCCAGAGGATCGTCACTTGTCATAACTTGCCATTCAGAGAATGAATACGTTTTCCCTACTCTGTCTCCTACTTTCCAACCAATTATTGATCCATGTCACAAGATTAGCCCTAATTCCATGCACTCCAATTTTTGCTAATCTCTTATGCAAAATCTAATCTAATCCCTTCTCAAAGGCCATAACTGATCCCCTATCCATCATGGTAGTGTGCATCTCAAATAATTCAACGAGCTTAGTTACATCTGACCTACTCTTCACAAATTCAAGTTGACTCTATTTGATCAGCTGATTCTATTCCAGTCTAAAAGAAAAAAGACTGACATAAACGCAAAGTGTTCAGCCACTGAGCGATATTTCATGCTCTCCTTGTGGTGAATTTGGGGGTGAGGAGGACATTTAATCAGACAAGACTAAACTGTTTATTAGACTGTTATCTGAAAAGGAAGAATGTGCAGGGTTACGGGGACAAGGCAGGAGAATGGCACTAAGGGAATTGCTCATTCGGAGAGCCAATGCAGACATGGTGGGCTGAATTGTGGCCTCCTGCGCCGTAAGAATTCTCTGATTCTGGGATGGTGGGGGGCCGGGGGTTGGGGGTGGGTGGGGTAGGGACCCTGATCATCAACTTTGTGGCAGGAAGGCCTGTGGACAGCCTCCCTACCCCACTGCCAACTGATGCCCTTAATTGTTCATTAATTGTCCACTTAAAGGCCTCATCCCTCTACAGTTGGTATTAATCCAGCAGTTATGGGCCTGTCACCACACAGGGAGCATGACATGCAAACCTCTGCATATGGCTTGATTCCCAGAGAGATCAAAAATATGTCTATTGCAGCCTTAAATATATACAGTCATTTGGGGTAGAGAGTTTCAAAAATTCACAATCCTCTGAGTGAAGAAATTTCTCCCCACTTAAATGATCGTCCCCTTATGGCAGAGGTAATGTATTCGTTGCTGTTTGTCTGTAAACAATATATCTGAAAAAGTAATGGACTGATTTCAACAAAACTTAGTACACAGAGTATGGCTCAAGGAAGAACTGATACATTTTTGGCGAAGATGCGGATTGGATCTGGATGCTGAAATTTTTTACAGGATCCATCTGATAACATTAGGAGTTGGGCAAATTGACTTTTTCTTTTAGAATGTTGTGGGTTGCTTAATTTAGAATATTGATGATTTTTTTTTAGAATGTTGCAGATTGTCTCAGTTGCTGTGGTGCAATTTGTCACAGCTGTCAAAATCTGAACAGAGATTTCAAAGCAGGTTGTTGGATGTGGATTGGCCTGAAGCCTCCTGAGTTAGATAGAAGCTCTTATATATTAAAAAAAAAATCAGCTTTGTAGTTACAGAGCATCAACCAGGCAGGGAAAAACCTCAAAAGAAGAACTACATAATTGTAATAACAATGAGTTAGCATAGCATGGCAGAGGTATGTGCTCTACTGAGTTCCCTGTTCACTGTTCTGAGACTGTGCCCCTATGAGATTTGCCAGCCAGGGGAAACAACTTCCCAGTGCCTATCTTATCAAGCCTCCTAAGTATCTTGTATGTTTCAATGTGATTGTCTCTCAGTCTTCTGAACTCCAGAGAATATAGGCCTAATTTATCAGAGGCAAAACCCTCTTATCCCAGGGACCAAACTTCCTTATACCACCTCCAAAACAAGTATATCTTTCCTTAGATATGGAGATCAAAACTGTGCGGGGCAGTTTCCCTGGCCTTTCTAAAGGTCCCAATCCCAATGCTCAGGATGTGGTCAGGTTTCCGTAATAGCTACTACGGCATTCCCTTTAAGCTGAATTTGTGTTTCAAACCAATTTGTTTTCTTTCTTATTTTATGTATATTCATGTAAAGAACTCCTCTACGAGTGACTATCCACAGGCAAACCCCCCCCACCCGCCACCTGCCCATATGTGCTGTTGGCCTTTTACTTGCACTTTTTGACAGTATGCATTTTCCTTTTTCACTACATTAATAGGTGTAAAAGATTTGGTGGGAAAGGTCCCCACTGTCCTAGTTAACCTTTTTGTAAGAACACAGGTACCTGTTGGTTTAGGTAAGACCATTTTGTTAGTATTGCCATCCCTTACCCAAAGAGTGGTTGCTGTGTCCCAGGAATCTGAAATACTTACTAGACAAATCCAGCTATACAGATAGTCTTCTTCTTGTCCTCATCTGTTGCTTATTGCCGTATTTGTCAATGGTTACTTGATTACCTTACCCCTTACCAGCTTTACTACTCCTAGCTCTGTTCCAGAGACCCTTTCTCTGAAGAATGTTAACTCTCAAGCTATCTAACTTTCTACTCAAGTACTGTAACTTTTGTACACTTCATATTTACGTAATCACCCTGCATGGTAGATGATTCCAGGCAGGTTCACATCATACATGTTGTACACATCAATCCAGACTCTAATCCAGCCATACCTATTTATATTACACACAAAAACAGAAAATGCTGGAAAAACTCAGTAGGTCTAACAGCATCAGTGGAGAGAAAGATAGGGTTAATGTGTCGCGTTCGTATGACTCTTTACTTCTGCTCTGAGTTTTTCCAGCATTTTCTATTTTTGTTTCAGATTTCCAGCATCCATAGTATTTTGCTTTCATGCTCATAACTATTTATATGTTTAACCCAATGGATATTTAACACAGATTTTTTAAAGTAATGGTTTATTGAATTATTTCAATTTATTCCAATTATTTTTACTTAATATTTTTGAAAAATTCTTGTCCTACACCCAGTTATTATATAGTAAAACCTGTAATTTACAGTTCAGATGCATACTTTAAAAATATTTCCTTGCCACCTTATAAGTTCTTTCTTGTAAGATTTTTTAAAAATTCTGTTAGATCATTTCCTTTTTCATTCGTAAATCACTCAAAGCATGCAAACACTCACTGAGCATCAGAACTTGGGAGGCTGAATTTCTTTGGCTGTTCTTCTGGTCTCCTGCTGTAGCTCTGGGAGTATGGTGCAGTGCTCAAAATCAGGCCGAGATTCTGGAGTGGGTGGAGAGGAGCTATATCAGGATGATACCAGAGAGGAGGGAATTCAGTTATGTGGTAAGATTGGAGAAGCTGGAATTGGCCTGCTTAGAGCAGAGATAGTTAGGGGGAGACCTAATAGATAGATGCATTAAAAATTATGAAGGGTTTTGATGAAGCAAGTGAAGAGAAACTATTTACTCTGGCAAGTGCATAACCAGAGGTTATTTAAAATAATTGCCAAAAGAACTAGAGGCAAAATGAGGAGACAAGAGTCAAGGTCTGGAATGCACTGTCTGAAAGTGTGGTAGAATCAAATAACTTTCATTGTAACTTTCAAAACACAATTGGACATGTACTTGAAGAGGACTATTGCAGAGTTATGGGGAAAATGTTTGGGTGTGGGCCTGTCTTGACAGCTCCATCAAAAAGCCAGCACAGGTATGACCGGCTGAATGGACTCCTACCGTGCTGTAAGATTCTTTGATTCATTGATTCTGAAATGTCTTATGCTAGGTTGATTTGTGAATTCTGGTTTATTTTGTAAGGAGCAAAGCCTCCACCTACCTTAAAGAGAACTGGCCATGCCAGAGGAGCAGGAGCTGCAAACTCTCATTTTTCCCAGCCCAATGGGCGATCAGCTCAATCAAAAATAAGGGACAAAGGAATTTCACATGAAGATGTTAAGTAGTCAAAGGTTTATATCACACAGTATGATATGACCCACTTTGTTACCTTTCTTTTGACTTCTTTCCATGGTGACCATGGCTGGAATTTTCTATGCCCACTGACAGTGGGCATCATAGGTGGTGTGAGTGGACATTGTGGTGCGATTGGTTTCACGACGGCGGGTTGAGATTGTCCGCTCAGCCTGCTGACAGCGGGCCGGGTTTCCCGCCATTGGTCATCGGGAATCTCATTGTAATACATCAGCATATCATTATCAGGCCATCCTGAAAGGCTCTTGCACTCCCACTGGATTGTCCATTCATGTCGGCGGGAAAGCACGCCAATGTGTTTCACAACAGCACAGAGGTGACGTGCACTTGGCGGCCTTCACTTTGGGTGAACTGGAGGTGAGCGTACAGCAACATTCTGCAGAGCTCACCAGAGTTGCCTGTTGCTTTGCAGACTTCAGTGGTGCTGGGGGGGGCGGTGGTTGGGGTTAAATGCTGCCCTGCCTTGAAGTCGAGTTTTGAGGGTGAGGGAGAGTTGGGGACAGATGCCGCCTGGCCTCAGAGGCGATTTTTGAGGGTGAGGGGGAGCAAGGGGCAAGTGCAGCCTTGCTATTGAGGTGATTTGTGAGGGGGGGCGTGCAGCCTTGTTGTTGAGGTGACTGGTGGCAGTTGGTGGGGGTGTGGTGGCGGTTAAGGACAGTCCTGCCTCTGAGGCGGCTGATGATGGGATGGGGGTGGCAAGGGCAGCCCTGCCGCTCAATATAGCACACAAGCATTCGGGGTGGGGGGTAGGGTAGGCGAGGGAAGTGGCCATGCATTCGGGGAAATCTGTGGAAAGTGACCATTCCTCTGCAACTGAGACACTTCAGGCGCAGCCACAGTGATATGATTGGGGTTAAACTCCTAGCTTATCTGCTCAGTCAAGCAATGCAGAGGCATCAAAGTGCCACCAAGTTCTCCAGAGCTCCCCCTACACCACCCCCACCACCACCGCCCTGCCTTGGCACAGACTGCAAATTCATGAGCACTTGGACTACACATGTGGTACAATCTCCTTGCTAAAGCTGGCCATGTAGCAGTCATTGCTGGAGGTGCTCACGGCCCCTTGCAATGAGAGCATCCTGGTTTGGACCAGTCTCCCCCATGGTTCAAGCTAACAGGGCAGTCATGCAGCGCACTAATCTCTGGCCATCCAGGTGGTGGTCAGCAATCTCCAGGAAGCGTTAAAGGGCCGTCACACTTAAACCAGGACAGGTTCTTAGTACACCCATCCTAACCAAGTATCCCTCTCTTTCATCCTGTAGGAGGAGTACATCAGGATCATGGAGTCTGGTGAACTAGCTGTATGCTTGATGGCCTACAGAGTGCGAAGACAACGGAGGAGAGAGCAACTGAGGCTCCTGGCTGTGCAGATCAGGAGCAGCAGCCTCAGGAAGTAGGGGTGGCTGGAGCTCCTGCATACACCGCCCAAGAGCCACAGCTAGCTATCACAGGCTGGCACCTAGCGATATCCAGGGTCTATAGACGTAGCCTTTCATTCCTGCAGGTGAACGAGAACCAGTATTGCCGGAGACTGTGAATGTTTAGGGAACTGATCTGCCACCTGCTGCAGGATTTGGCACCACGGGGACATGGAGGACATCCACTGCCAGTGGCTGTGAAAGTGACCATGGTGCTCAATTTCTATGCTGGTGGCCCCTTTCAGGGTTCCACAGGTGACCTCTGTGAAATCTTTCAAGCTTCCAATCACAAATGCATCCATGAGGTCAGGGATACCATCTTTGCAAGGGCACACAACTTTGTGAATTTCGCCCAGGACCAGGAGAGCCAGGGTGCAAGAGCAATTGGATTTGCACATATCTCGGGTTTCCCCCAGGTGCAGGGTGTGATTGACTGCACTCATGTGGTGCTCAAATCTCCATCGCAACACATGGTGGACTACATCAACCGCCTAAGGGCTTCCATTCATTGAATGTGCAGCTGGTGTGCGACCACCGGAAACGCATCCTGCAGGTGTGCGCGCAGTTTCCCAGGGAGTGTGCATGACTCCTACAGCCTCAGTTGGTCAAATTTCGTTGGAGTTTTCCAGGGTCAAGAGTAGCTGCCAGGAAGGCTCCTCGGGGACAAGGGCTACCCGCAGAGGCCATGGCTGATGACACCCGTATGGTGGCCTCAGACTGCAGCAGAGCGTCGATGTAATGAGGTTCATACTGCAGCTCGCAACTTGGTGGAGCAGACCGTCGAGATGCTGAAGATGAGATTCTGGTGCCTGGATTGGTCTGGTGGAGCCCTGCAATACAGTCCGCAGAGGGTGTCACTCATCGTTGTCGTCTGCTGCGCCCTTTACAACCTGACGCTCCAACGGGGAGATGAGCTGGCTGAGGAGGGGATGGAGGAGCTGGACAGGAATGAAGCTGAGGAGGTCCTTGGAGGTGACGATGACAGGGATGAGGCCATTTCATTGGCTAGGCGAGGCAGGCAGGCTCGGGAGGCCCTCATGGCTGCTAGCTTTGTGGAGGATGGTGACGACATGCAGTGAGGTGACCCCATAGATCCTCTCATCGCAGTTGTGAACGTTTGACTCCAGTCTGGTTTATGGCAGCGCGAGTACCCTCAGTGAGAATGCTCCTGTCATGGAGAGGCAGTGAAGGCCCTAATAATCACTTGACTGCAGGAGGATGATGATGACATACATTGAGAACACTCCATAAATCTTCATACAGCCTCTCAGAATGTCTGACTTCTGTCTGGCCGAGGGCAGCTTGCTTGCACTCTGTGATCAGGGTCATATCAAAGAGACGCAGCCATGAAACTTTAGAAGCATCTGATGCTTTGTCCACCTTCAGCACCTGAGCCCTTCAGGAGCTGGAGCACAGCATCAGTGGTTACAGATGCTGAAGAAATGGGAGCAAGCCCCTCTTTAAAGGTACTGAGAGCACACCGAGAGAATGAGAGAACTCTGTGCCACCTACCCACTACATTCTGGCAGCAATGACCAGCACCATCGAGGCGCAGGCATCAGTAATATCTCCAGGGAGTGTGAGGCCGGACTATCACTTTGGTCTGAAGGCTGCACAGAGCACAGGGAAGAGGACCTGGACTGAGTCATCCGGCCTTTATTTTGTGCAGAAAGGTTTCACACCTGAGTGACAAGACCATTGCTCATCAGAACAAGGAGCCATAGGCAGGGAGATATTCTTGGGAGTTTATTGACAATAGTGAACAAATATGTACAAGTGATTAACACCCGTGCCCAGATTGTGCAACTAATTCTCCTTAACTTGTTAATTTAGTTTATTTGGTGGACTTCAAAAGAGTTAATTCTCCTTAACTTTCCTATAACCCTGCTGCTACGTATTGGTGCTCCCCAGACATCCACAAAGAAGGTGGAGGCAGCCTGCTGACTGCAATGCCCTGTCTGTGATGACTTTGGCAGGTGTCCTCTGGAGGACCGAGACTTGGAGGGCCCCAACTTGGTTTCAGGGTCCTGCTGTGTCAAAGTGGAACCCTCCTCGGGCTGTGGAGCTACAGCTGCTGAGGTCACAGGAAGAGGGGAGTTGGATGGGCCAGATACGTGAAGTCACCTGGATGGATGGGCCCGGAGTGCACACCTGCAGATCCTCCTCCTTATGGGTGCCCAGAGGCCCCGGATGACTCCTTGAGGAGCAGGGGTAGCTGGAGTGAGATGGAGCTGCCTGGCCCCTCTCAAGTACACACTATTGGAGGCCACCAATGGCATCAGCAATAGAAATAGGCCAAGGTCTCCGTGGTGGCTGCCATCCTACCAGTGTTGGCCTCGGTGCACTGACATGCCAGCGCTATCACCTCAAACTGAAGGCAGATGGACTCCTTCTTTGTGCTTTGCAATCTGAGGAGTGCAGCGGACATCCCTTCCTGATATTCCCGAGCATGCCTTTGCAGGTCCAGCAACTGTGACATAATCAAGTCCAGAGACTCATCACCTGACTTGGACTCAGCAAATTTCTGGCCTCCAGGAGTCCTTAGAGTGTCAGACACTTGGGAAGTCTCTGCCGCCGCCTGCTGTAGATCAGACAGTGCAATGTGCTCACCAGATTGTGATCCTGGGGTTACTCCAAAGCTAGGTCTCACCGAGGTGTGTGTCTCTGTGCTGTTGGAGGGTATGGGTGAGCACTGTGACAGGACTTCAGAGAGAGTGCCTCCAGATTTCTCTTCAGAGGCTCCTTCGGGGCTTGATTGGAGGCCCTGGGTCATGGACTCTGTCGGCTGTTTGGCAGATGTGCCAGCAAAAGCAAGGAGTGATAATGAGTGAATGGCATTGGCCTGTGAAAGAGGACACATCACTCATGCATGGTTGTCTGATGGATGTTGTACTGCTGGATCCTCACTTGGTAGAGCAGCACTGACCTCACCATCAGCACAGGACTGGTCCAGATGCTCGCCGGCCAGCTGGGTGGCTCTGTTTTCAAAGTCTGTGAGTACCTTGATTTCGGGCATTCTACCACCGGTCAGCGACCTCTCTCTCTTGTGTGCCAGCTTGTCCTGCATGGATAGAGATGAAGAAAGTGTAAGCAGAACGCCTGCCAGGCCAGATGATAAGTATGCCTGGCCTGTGCGGGTGGTGAGTGGTCCCATGGACAGGATGAGGACAGTGATGGTGATGTCCTTTGAACTGGCAGTGAGTGAGGGCCCTATAGATGTGTGCTGGGTTTGTGAGTAAGTGACTTACCCTGGCAGAACAGTGGAGATCATTCATCCTCTTGTGGCACTGGGTGGTTGTCCTCTTTTGTAGGGCGTTGGCGCTGACCATCACCTCCCAAGCCGGATTGGTCATGTTGCTGCCCATCCTGCAACCAGAGTGGGGTACAGGACATCCTGGCAGGCCTCAACGACATCCAGCAGTCGCACGGTCATTAAACCGGCAGGGGAGGGGGTTCAGTCTTCTTGCCTTTGAGGGCCATCTCTCCCCAGCAGCAGTGGTGAGCTGGAAGCACTGAGCACTGTGCTTGCGGCTGGCCTTTAAACATGGTGCCTGGTAAGATGCAACGGTGAGATGATGGTGGGCGGGCAAATGAGGAGCCTGCCAGCCATGGAAATAGCGTGTTTCCCAGGAATGCATAAATAATGAGGCGGGCTCAGGACAATCCGGTGTGAATACCTGCCATCGCGGTCGGCGGGCAGCTCACTGTTTTACCTGCCCGATACTGCACTTAGTGCAAAGTTGGGAAAACTCCACCCCATGTCTTTCCCTGAATATGAGGAGCTAAACTGGACGCAATACTCAGATCTCATCAGTGCCTTGCAGAATGTCAGCATTGCCTTGTTGAAATCCACATATGCTGTCATTCAGCTCACGCTGATCTATTTGTCTTGGGCGTTATTTCTCATTTTAAAGTTTGCTAAACTTTCCCACCCATATCTTTTCCTGGTGCACCTTGTTTACCAATATGACAGTGTAATGATCTTTCAACAATATGATGTAATTATGTTTGCTATGTTCAGTAACTGTACAGGTTACATAAACATTTCAATATTATGGACCCAAAAGTAACAGAGGTGAGTTCTGAATAGCAGGAAGCAATAGTGGGTGCAAAATCCAGAAGGAGTTTAATTGCATCAGAATTTTCAGTTTCAACATAGTTAAACCTATCATTTTACTTCAGGGTTTCACATCTCCTGTGTATATCAATGGGCATGTTGGTCACCCATATGATGTGATTGCAACTCAACTATTTAAAGGACCAATTCAAAGATGGAATTTGGAGGAACTAGGAGGTTTAGGAAAGAGAAGGAAAACTTACTTGTGAGGCATAATTTTTAGGTCGGCGTACGGGCAAGCGCCCAACCTGATCAGACGCGAAATCACACATGACGATGTTGGATGTCATTCTGTGCTCACGCGATATTTCAGTCAGCGCGTCCATCGACAATTAAAGTTAAGGTTCCAATTGTCCCCAATTTTTTGTGGTCCATCCCACCCTATGGTTGGCGGATGGGCAAATCTGCAATTTTTGATGAAACCTCATCCAAGGTGGGATGAGGTTTCCGTTATTAAATAAAATAAATAAAAATGTACGGGCTGAATTTTCATCATGTATATGTTCAGCTGACTGATTCTGATGCGTGGACATTGTTTTCCAGATTTTAAAATCTTTATTTAATTGTTTTGAAGTCTTCAGCTCCCTGAGGCAGCTCTCTGCCTTCAGGGAGCTTTCATTCAGCGCTCACCCGTGCCTGTGCTTACATCAGCGCCTGCCCTCCTCCTGCCCCCATCCCAGCAGCGCTGAGCATTTCAGCGCACAGTTCACTGGCCAGCCAGTGTGAAATCGCAGTTGGGGGCCGATCGTGGGTGGTGGTCCATTCCCCAGCTGCTCCGGGGCCCACCGATCATGCCCACACACATGCACCTGGAAAAGATATGGATGGGAAAGTTTAGCAAACATTTTAAAGCATTGTTACACACCAACCTGAAAATCCTGCCCATGGACTCTGGATGATCAAAGTCTTTGCTCTGATTTAACATTGCCTCAAGTGAGGTACTGCTGGGTGTAGTAAGGAGCAGGAAGGAGATAATCTTCCCCAGCAATGGAAAAATTGAAACCTGCTTCTGCCATGAAGAAGGTCCAGTTAAAGCTAGATGAAGAGGTTCACAGGAGGACTATTGTACCCCATGCCAGGATCCGGTGCAGGAAGTGCTTTAATAATCTAACCACATCAAGAAATGCAAGAAGTGTTGATTCATCTACATCCTGTAGTGGACATCCCCTCACTCTGTTTGGTCAAGTGTTTTCCTATCACATCAATCTTTACAGCTATTTAAGATTGAACGTCACCCATCGCTCACTTTCTTTGCAGCTCCTTACCACTTATTCATTTGCCATTGTCATCCACCTCGATCCTTAAGCGTTATGATGCATCTGCTGGATAGTCACCCTCACCAAATGCACTGCCTCCATCGGGTGAAAACATACATTACAAAAATTCATAGTCTTGTAATTGGCCCATCGCTGGAGAAGAGAGCTCAAGAGACAGGGGAAGGGAGGGGACCAGAGCTCGGCTGCTGCAATAATCAGAGGAAGAGGCCATGGAGATCAGTGGCATATCTGCATCCCCAACGAATGGAGATCGAGAGACTGGGACTTTGCAGATGCTTGGTGACAGAATTAGATACCTACGACCCACATTTCATATATGATTCAAGCCATGTTGACTTGATTTCAGCGACAGATGAGGTTGGATCATTTTAATTATGCTAAGTAACAACATTTCTACATTGCCAGTACTAATTCTACTGACTCACCAGGGCCTTCAGGGTGAGAGTTCCATGGAGGAGCCAACTCCTTCAGAGGGTGCACCATTGCAGAACACATGCTTACCAGGCATCAGCACAGTGGCTCCATTTAGACAGCTGAGTTTTCATCTGTTGATTCATAGTTCACAAGTTAACATGAGCAGAGAGTGGTGGTATGGGCACCTGTGGTGAATCCCATGATGGGCCATGCATCCCACTCTAAGCTCTGCACAGCTGGGCACAGATGCTGAATCCCAGGGGCCAGTGATGAAAAGGATAACTACAGAGGGACAGCAACAAATCTGAGGTACTGGCAGTCATGTCACATACATTGTCCATAATAGCAGAAAGGATGCAGGAACCCAGATCAAACACTAACGGATTGATGTGAAAATGTCTTCTTCCATGGTAGACTGGCCTCCTCTGTGGAACTTCAACTCCAGAAATCAAATGAATCAATGCGTAGTGTGACCACGGTGAATACCAGCCATCCAAACAGGATGATTAATACTAATACTTAGCTACGGCCTTGGAACGTTTCACGGATCTGCCCCAATATTTTCTGTGCTTGTGGATGAGTACAAAGACATGAATTGATGGGGACCAATTTGTGGATGTGTAGTGGGTTTTTAGGGGACTGCTTTGTATTAAGAGGGTTTTGTGTCAGGTGATACAGTGAGTCCCTTTTTTAAGTTGCCTCATTCAGCATTGTTTCACTTTAGCATAGCGGATATAATTGAACTGGTATGCATACTTAGGACTTTGTTGGGAAAGTTGGGACTTTCAATTTAGTGTTGTTTTGTGTTGGGGCTGACAGAGTGTGCATGACCTGATTGGTGTCATTTTGGAGCGGCCTCTTCTCTTGACCATGACTCTCTCCCGCTCCCCGAGAATCTCTCTCTCATACCAATTCTCTCCTGCTAGCCACTTCCCTTCCTGGCTCTCTCACTCACAGCTCCTCTCACTGCCTCAGTCGCTTCCTCCCTCTCGCCACCCTACCCTTGAGCCCTTACTCACAGTGTGGTAGTGGTGAGTGGAAGAGTCGGGCAGGGAAGCAGCAAGAAAATGTTGGCAAGAGGGAGTTGGCCTGCAGGAGAAAGTTGGCCAGTGGGAGTTGGCAAGTGGGAGGTGAGTAGAAGAGTTAGCATATTTCTTTCATATTTTTAAATTTATTTTCTTAAAGTTATTTCATTTACGAATGTAAGAATTTCAGAACGTACATTATTTCAACTTACAGGGCATAATGTTTTAACTTTTTTCTGATGAGAGTGGTCCTACAGAGCATAAATACAGCTTTTACATTGGCTGTAATGGGAAAACCTTATTTGCTTAAAGTTGTTTCACTTAAAGTTACACTTTTCAAGAATGCAACAACAACTTTAAGTGAAGAATTACTGTTGTTGCTTTAGTCAAGTCTGATAGATTAACTGAAACCTTGAGTGATTAGTAAGTACCTGGCAACCTGAGCAGCAATGTGAGCAACTGCAGTGACCATCTTCATCTTCCACCTTCTCTTCATTTGAATCCTCATCAAATGGTGAGTGATGAGTGGCTTGTTCCTTCTTCACCTCAAGTTCTCACTGCTGCTCTGTATTTTACAGATTGCAGCACAGGATTATTATCCTGGAGACCCTCGCTGACAAGCACTGAAGGGCACCTCCATCCCTGTACAGGCACTTGAATAGCACCTTGAGAGTGCTGATGACTTGCTTGATGACATATCTGGTTGTCATATGGCTGTAATTTTGGTGCTTTTTGGGTTCATTGGCGGGGTTCCTGAGGTGAAAGCAGCCAGGTTTGAAGGGTGCATTCTTTTTAGGTGAATTGTATGAGAAGCAGAATGTAATAAGGAGAGGTATGTCATTCAAACAGATTTAGAGGCTTGACAATTAAAATGGCACTAGAATTATAGAGGATAATTGGAAGTATAAAAAAAAATGTCTTGGTAAAACAGACTTTATGTAATCAAAAATAATCCAAAATGAAAATGTATTTTTCAAAACATTTTGGTGGCCATTAGGAATGGAGTGTTCTGGAATTGTTCCTAATTGCACAAATGTACTAAAATGGCAGTCTCAATTGCGAGTTTAGGACTTTAACTTGGAGCATATTATCCTGCAAATAAATACTGGGGACAATACTTGACTCAACCAATTTCTGGAAGCCTTAGCTGGTCAAAGTAACAAAACATTAAAACCTTCACATACCATCCTCATTGTAATGGCAACAGAGAGCCACAAATGCAGAGTTTCTGCCAGGCTAGCTCTGTGAAAATGTGGTATGGCACAATTAACTGAAGGGCCCTAAAGATCTTAACACATAGTTAGATCTACAAATATTATTAGCAGGATATGTCAGGCAAATTTGAAACTTGTTCTGCAGCAGGGTTAAAACCAAAGATGTAGTGTCCTGTCATAAAGATACTCTGAAAGATCAACACAATGAATGGTGCGATAAGTGTATGAGAATTGTGCTTAGTTTAATTTGTTAACGGTTTGAAAAGTTTGCTGAAAGTTAATACTTACCTTTTTCAGTTGCCAAATGAAAGGACTAGATGTAAATCTGACATTGATTGTGCATCTGGATACTACAACATTCACAGCAATGGTATGTTCAGCTTTATTTTACTGTAAGTGCATTATGCAGAATGAAATACTGATTGAAAATACAGTAATGTTGGTCCTTAATCCCTCTTATACACATTGCTTGACAAGAATGCTTTAATTGACTATTGTCATCGTTAAAAAAGTTTCTGGTTTTAAAACTCTGACTTGAAAAGTGATCTTTTTAAAGTGCATTTGATAAACTTTGATCAAATCTGACTGATCCTACATCTTTTATACATCATTCAAGTTACAGTTTTCTATCTGACCTGGCGGTAAAACAACCAAGTGAACCATCTAATTACAATTGAAAGGATCAAAGCAAGGTCCAGGGGTACAGAACTTAAATCACAAGTGGTAACTGCACCTCCCCAGACAATGTTAGAGAATTAGTTTTTTTTTTAATTGAGAAACTAAGGTGAAGGGCTCAGGTCCAAAGCACAGGGCACAGCAAGATTCAAAAGAATGAAACAGCAGGTCAAATAATTTGGGACACGAGAAATGGATGACTCCAAGCTTATTTTTTAAAAAGTTTGAAAGTTGTAGGATTGAACAAAGGCTGCAAGTGGTAAGGTTCTGAGGTTCTGGGGATAGATTGAGTTTGAGTATGAGACTGGTTAGTCTTAATTTCAATGCAGTGGGAATATAAAATGGAGGGACAGCGGGAAGGATATTGTATTTGCAGCTTAGAACAAAAATGTGAAGTTCTAACGGTGCAAACTATAGTACTGATTACAATTTAGCTTCCCAATTTTTTTTACTTGTGCTCAGCATGGAAAATGACGCTGGAGAAGTAGTAGTGGGGAACAAAGAAATGGCAGAGGAACTGAATAGGTACTTTGTGTCAGTCTTCACAGTGGAAGACACGAGTGACATCCCCAAAGTTCAAGAGAGTCGGGGGGCAGAGGTGAGTATGGTAGCCATTAGCAAGGAGAAGGTGCTAGGAAAACTGAAAGGTCTGAAGGTGGATAAATCACCTGGACCAGATGGATTACACCCCAGATTTCTGAAGGAGATAGCTGAAGAGATAGTGGAGGGATTAGTGGTGATCTTTCAGGAATCATTGGAGTCAGGGAGGGTCCCAGAGGACTGGAAAATCGCTAATGTAACCCCCCGTTTAAGAAGGGAATGAGGCAAAAGAGGGGAAATTATAGGCCGATTAGCCTGACCTCGGTCGTTGGGAAGATTTTAGAGTCCATTACTAAGGATGAGATTTCAGAATACTTGGAAGTCCATGGTAAAATCGGGTAAAGTCAGCATGGTTTCATCAAGGGGAGGTCATGCCTGACAAATCTGTTAGAATTCTTTGAGGAGGTAACAAGTAGGTTAGACAAAGGAGAGCCAATGGATGTTATCTACTTGGACTTCCAGAAGGCCTTTGACAAGGTGCCGCACAGGAGGCTGCTCAGTAAGATAAGAGCCCATGGTGTTAGAGGCAAGGTACTAGCATGGATAGAAGATTGGCTGATTGGCAGGAGGCAGAGAGTGGGGATAAGGGGGTCCTTCTCAGGATGGTGGCTGGTGACTAGTGGAGTTCCGCAGGGGTCAGTGTTGGGACCACAACTTTTCACTTTATACATTAATGATCTAGATGAAGGAACTGAGGGCATCCTGGCTAAGTTTGTAGATGATACAAAGATAGGTGGAGGGACAGGTAGTATTGAGGAGGCGGGGAGGCTGCAGAAGGATTTGGACAGGTTAGGAGAATGGGCAAAGAAGTGGCAGATGGAATATGACATGGGGAAGTGTGAGGTCATGCACTTTGGTAGGAAGAATAGAGGCATAGACTATTTTCTAAATGGGGAGAGAATTCAGAAATCTGGAGTGCAAAGGTATTTGGAAATTCTAGTCCAGGATTCTCTTCAGGTTAACTTGCAGGTTGAGTCGGTAGTTAGGAAGGCAAATGCAATGTTGGCATTTATTTCAAGAGGACTAGAATATAAAAGAAGCGATGTGCTGCTGAGGCTTTATAAGGCTCTGGTCAGACCACATTTAGAATATTGTGAGCAATTTTGGGCCCTGTATCTCAGGAAGGATGTGCTGGCCCTGGAGAGGGTCCAGAGGAGGTTCACAAGAATGATTCCAGGAATGAAAGGCTTAACATATGAGGAATGTTTGAGGACTCTGGGTCTATGCTCGATGGAGTTTAGAAGGATGAGGGGGGATCTGATTGAAACTTACAGAATACTGAAAGGCCTGGATAGAGTGGACGTGGGGAAGATGTTTCCATTAGTAGGAGAGACTAGGACCCGAGGGCACAGTCTCAGAATAAAGGGAAGACCTTTTAGAACAGAGATAAAGAGAAACTTCTTTAGCCAGAGAGTGGTGAATCTATGGAATTTATTGCCACAGAAGGCTGTGGAGGCCAGGTCATTGAGTGTATTTAAGACCGAGATAGATAGGTTCTTGATTGGTAAGGGGATCAAAGGTTACGGGGAGAAGGCGGGAGAATGGGATTGAGAAACTTATCAGCCATGATTGAATGGTGGAGCAGACTCGATGGGCCGAATGGCCTAATTTCTACTCCTACGTCTTATGGTCGTAAAAAGCAGCTACTACTGATAAGCCTGCAATTTTTTGAATTGAAAGTTAGATATAGTGTGCCTTAGAGCTAACAATATCTTCTGCTGGATTACGCTGCAAGTAGCACAGGTTATCGAATGCACACTCCTGATATCTCTAATAGGTGGAAAATGCCATACTTATGAACCGTACAACTCTGGCTAAAATGAATAATTTCAATTCAATATAAGACATAACATAACAGAAACAAAAGTAAAGCAGCAGAGGAACATCTGGGATATAGTACTTAAGTCTCTGTGGTATTTTAACTGTTCTTGAGATCAAAATAAAGTGCATAGAGATTCCAATGGGGAGTCTTTCCAGTTGGGAATGTATAGCAAAACATTGTGCATGACTTCTAGACCAAAAGAAAACATTAGGAAAGCATATGCAGTACTCGACTTAATTTCCAGTACGTGCTGTCAACAGATCAGGTTCCTTGCTACAAAAGCAAAGTCAAAAAATACTGCTGTAGAGTGCTTTTTCATTGCAGCCCTTGTAATTATATGTTCGAAGTTCATAGCCTAGGTACTTCCAGCAAGAAATTCAGACACACCTTGGAAATGTGTTTCCACTAAGTGACCTGAAGAAACTAGGGCAGTTATCCAGATATAATCACTCCGGACAGCTCCTTACATCTCAGAATCAAATTCTTTCCCTCACTAAGAGAGTTTCTTTGAAGACCTTGATCTAAAAGAAGTTAATTAATATAGAATTTAATAATCAACAAAAAAATAGATCATGATGGTTGATTACTGGAAATGGTCACTGACATGGAGGAAGGGTAGAGTGCAAAGGACTTCCGAGGTAATGGAAAAAGTCATCAATTATACAGGCAGTGTAATTTCAGAGGTAATCTCACAACTGTGAAGACAGGTTTGTTGGGAAACCATTTGTCTAAACATGGTTGGTGCCAAATCCTCTCAGCAGCCTTGGAGATATCCCAGGTAATGACAGGTGATTCACCAAAACGTTCAGGAGCAAAGTTCCAAAAGTATACAACAAAGTTAATAAAATCATTGGTGCATTATTCATAATGAAAAGTATACTAGTAATCATGCATTAGACCAGAATTTTCAAGGTGATGAATAATTTGAGATTTTGCAGCAAAATTACATATGGCCATAAGACATAGGAGCAGGAGTAGGCCATTTGGCCCATCGAGTCTGCTCTGCCATTCAATGAGATCATGGCTGATCTGATAATCCTCAACTCCATTTTCCTGCCTTTTCCCTATACCCTTGATTCCTTTACTGATTAAAAATCTGTCTATCTTAGCCGCTGCAGCCCTCTGCGGTAAAGAATTTCACAGATTGACTACCCTCTGAGAGAAGAAATTCCTCCTCATCTCTGTTTTAAATGGCCGCCCTATTACTCTGAAATTATGCCCTCTAGTCCTGCAAGGGGAAACAACCTCTCAGCATCTACCCTGTCAAGCCCCCTAAGAATCTTATATGTTTCAATAAGGTCACTTCTCATTCTTCTAAATTTCAATGAGTACAGGCCCAGCCTACTCAACCTCTTCTCATAAGGAAATCCCTCCATACCCAGGATCAACCTAAAGAACCTTCTCTGGACTACCTCCAATGCCATTATATCTTTCCTTAGATAAGGGGACCAAAACTGTTCACAGTATTCCAGGTGGGGTCTAACTAGTGTCCTGTATAGTTTTAGCAAGACTTGCATATTTTTATCAAAAACAGAAAATGCTGGAGAAACTCAGCAGGTCTAGCAGCATCTGTAGAGAGAGAAACAGAGTTAACTTTTCAAGTCCATATGACCCTTCTTCAGAACTGAAGAGAAGTGGAAATGTGATGAAATTTACACTGTTTAAGGAGGTTGGGGCCGGTGAAGCTGGATAAAAGGTCAGTGATAGGTGGGGACCAAGGGGGGATTGACAAAGATGTCATGAACTAAAGGACAAAGGGAGTGTTAATGGTAGTGGTTAGTGCTACAAAAAGGTGCTGATAGTGGCATAAAGGTAAGAAAGCAGATTGTGATAATAGCAGAACAAGGGTAGCATTGTGTGAAAGAATAACATGGAACAAGAAACAGATGGCTCAGACCTTCTGGTCGCTTGCCATTTCAACACCACCATCCTGTTCTTATGCCTATATGTCCATCCTGCAATGTTCCAGTGAAGCCCAACATAAACTGGAGGAACAGCACCTCATCGTCTGATTAGGCACTTTACAACCTTCTGAACTTAACATTGAGTTCAACAACTTCAGACCATGAACTCTCTCCTCCATCCTCACCCTTTTTTTTAGTCCCCTTTTTTCCACGTTCATTTTTATTTTTATTTTTTATCCACTTATTTTTATTTTTATTAATTTATCTGTGGTTTTATCCCCCTTTTTATTCCCGCCCACTTCTATCCCTGGTTGGATTCATAACATATTGTTGTAAGAAACTGTCCCGAATCCACTGTATGAATTCTTGCTCATGTTTAGCTTTGCCAATTTGATTTTCCCAATCCAATTTAAGATTAAAGTCATCCATGATTAATGTACTGCCTTTTTTATATGCCTTCATTATCTCCTGATTTATTCTCTGTCCTATAGTATAGCTACTGTCAGGAGGCCTATGCACTACTCCCACCAGTGTCTTATTCTCCTTGTTATTTCTTACCTCCGCCCATATGGGTTCTACATCTTTCGATCCAAGATCCTTTCTAGCTATTGTACTTATTTCTTCTTGTACTAACAAAGCTACCTCACCACCTTTTCCTTCCTGCCTGCCCTTTCGAAAAACCACATACCCCTGAATATTTAGTTCCCAGCTTTGATCTCCTTGTAACCACGTCTCCATAATGGCTATAAGATCATATGCATTAACCTCTATTTGTGCTGTTAATTCATTTATTTTGTTCTGAATACCATGTGCATTTAAGTGAAGAGCCTTTAATTTTGCCTTTTTATCATTTTTTCCCCTTTTGACTCTCTTTGCTGCTGTTTGCTAATGTTTGTATACTCTGTCCCTTCTTGTGACACTATGGGTATCATTATCTAAATAGCTGCCCTGCAAGGCTGCCATGTCCTTTTGCTTTGTAAGCCTATGTATCCCCTTTCCTGAACCCTGCCTCCCTCTATTTAATTTAAAGTCCTCTTTGCAGCCCTAGTTATTCAGTTCGCCAGGACACTGATCCCTGCACTGTTCAAGTGAAGCCTGTCCCACCGGAACAGCTTCCTTCTACCCCAGTACCCCATGAACTGAAACCCCTTCCTCCCACTCCAATCTCTGAGCCACGCATTTAACTCCTTGACTTTATTTACCCAACGCCAGTTTGCCCGTGGCTCAGGTAGCAATCCCGAGATTATTACCTTGGAGGCTCTGCTTTTTAATTTAGCTCCTAACTGTTCAAATTCTTTCAGCAGAACCTCCTTTCTAGTCCTAACACTGTTGTTGGTATCAACATGGACGACGACAACTAGATCCCTCCCCTCCCACTCCAAGTTCCTCTCTAGCCCTGAGGAGATGTCCTTAACCACATAACTAAAGTCCTGGGCCTTTAGTAGCTAAAAACTTAATACTGCTTAGGTACTTTATACAGAATTAGACAATTTTAAAATTATCAGTGTAAGGACAATATGATTGTTTGATTGGGACAGCACTTATAAATTCTTTTTCTAATTTATGAAGGGAACTAAATTAATCACCATTTATAACTATATATGTTTTAGGACTGTCAATTCATTGCATTTAACCTGTTTTTGGAGATTAGTTTTTGCATTGAGCACTAAATATGCATAAAGTACCTATGCAGTATTAAGTTTTTAGCTACCAAAGTCCCAGAACTTTAGTCCGCTGAACTGTGACTGGCATTGTGGCATCCAATTCTTGGCCCAATTTTGTAGTAGTAATGATGATGAAACTGTCAGTGCTTGCTATCATTACTGTACTGAAATCGACAGCAACTTCTTGTGTCTAAATAACATGGAAATTCAGAAGTTGCTGTCAGTGATTCTATGCCGCTTCAGGGAGTGTGCTACTGAGGCACTGCTGATCAGTGGAAATCAACCGAATTGACTCACATGCTGTTAGTCTCCTTATAAAAACCCTTGATGAATGACATGTAACTGGGTTTTTAATGGCATACTAATTTCATAATTACCACTAAATGACCCCTCGGCCCTGAAAAGCTAATTTTATATTTGTGGATTGTCAAATTTCTCCAAAAGGATAAAAATTCCAAATTTTTTTTAAGTGTTTTAAAGTATGTTTATCCTTATTTTAACTTCTGTCTTAATCCAATCATAAATATTTATTTCACTATCTGAAAATTTAAATGAAAAGTGAAGGACTTTAACTTAATGGTTTACTGTATGTGATCCTTCAATGTGATTGGCTATCTACCTGTTTGCAGACATCACTGATGCTGCAGGCCAAGACATCCTCTTGACTTGATGCTAGATTTAAACTGTAGTCAGGCAAGGGAAAAACCATGTCACAATGATTGTTCGATTTTTGTGTGCAGCTTTCTTTAAGATTAGCACCGAGTACGATTGCTTCACCAGTGATGCAAAATCTGGACCCTTGTTTGCAATAGTGAGCAAAATAAGATAGTAGGAAGCATGTGGAAGATTATTAGCTGCAGTATTTTAAAAAAAATTCGTTCTTTCATGGGATGTGGGCTTCGTTGGCTAGGCCAGCATTTATTGCCCATCCCTAATTATCCTTGAGAAGGTGATGGTGAGCTACCATCTTGAACCACAGCAGTCCATGTGAAGGGAGTTCCAGGAATTTTTTTATTCATTCATGGGATGTAAGGAAGGGAGCTCCAGGATTTTGACCCAGCAACAGTGAAGGAACGGCGATATAGTTCCAAATCAGGACGATGTGTAGCTTGGAGGGGAACACGGTGGTGTTTCCATGCATCTGCTGCCCACATCCTGCTAGGTGGTAGATGTTGCTGGTTTAGAAGGTGCCATCAAAGGAGCTTTGGCGAGTCACTGCAGTGCATCTTGTAGATGGGACACACTGCTGCCACTGTGCATTGGTGGTGGAGGGAGTGAATGTTAAAGGGGTGCCAATCAAGCGGGTTGCTTTGTCTTGGGTAGTGGTTGAGCTTCTTAAGTGTTTTTGGAACTGTATTCATCCAGGCAAGTGGAGAGTATTCCATTACACTCCTGACTTGTGCCTTGCAGATGGTGGACAGGCCTTGTGGAGTCAGGAGGTGAATTACGCTGTGCAGAATTCCCAGCCTCTGACCTGCTCTTGTAGCCACAGTATTTATATGGCTTGTGTTATGATGTGGCAGATGATGTGTGCCAGGCAGATCAAATCCATGAGAGAAACTTGATTACATGGTCACAACGATTTTGCAATTTGTATTTTATTTTGAGATGTGTGCCCTGAATTCAGTAGTAATAAGTCCACTAAGACTCTAGGAATTTTTTACATAACTAAATTAAACATTTATTAACAAAAGAAAAAATTTCAAGCACATACATATGTCTACAAATTACTACCATAATAACTTTTAAAACCCCTAATTAATCTGGCTTCTAGTTACACCCCCGTTAAGGCAACAGTAAAAAAAAGAATTTTAAACAGATCTAGGCAAGTCAAACACAATACCCTGGAGCAAAGACAGAATTACCTGGAAAAACTCAGCAGGTCTGGCAGCATCGGCGGAGAAGAAGAGTTGACGTTGCTGCCAGACCTACTGAGTTTTTCCAGGTAATTCTGTTTTTGTTTTGGATTTCCAGCATCCGCAGTTTTTTGTTTTTAACAATACCCTGGAGAGTAGAATTAAAAGTGGCTTTTCCCAGCTTCAGTTTCTGGGGACAGCAGATTAATACACAAATACTGGAGGCTTTTCACATTTCTGGTAGACCTTACAATGCCGTCCTCTCTGATATATAGCCTCTTCTCCTTTACACATGTTTCTCCCTTTTAATGCAAATTCCATTGTTTTCATATGTCTTTGGAACTTTACATTTCTCATAATATGAATCTTTTCATGATGCTAATACTATCAGTAACTTTTAGGAAAAATGAACGTACTGCTTGGCCTAGCTTCTTTGGCTAGGTGTAACATCCTACCATCTCTGTGAAATTTAAACTGCCCTGATTTATCTAAAAATGCAAATTCTCCTCACTTCACCTGCTAAAACTTCAGCCATGTTTATGTATTTAGCATTTCAAACCTAGCTTCCTTTTGATGAGTCAAAACCTCCAGACTATCTGTCTCCAATTCAATAAAATCCCACACCCACACACAGAAACTATCCAAACCCCACTATTAACCTACTTTTACAATAAATAACAATAATATTATGAGAATTATTACACTTTTGAGACACTTGTCCAATCCAGTTCAGTTTCAGGTCAATGGTAACTCCCAAGAAGTTGATAGTGGGGGATTCAATGATGGTAATGCCATTAAATGTCAAGGAGGGATGGTTAAATTCTCTCTTGTTGGAGATGGTCATTGCCTGGCACTTACCCACATTTGAACCAAGGCTATAATGAGGTCAGGAGCTAAGTGGCCCAGGCGGAGCTCAAACTGAGCCTCAGTGGGCAGGTTATTGCTAGGCCCAACCATCTTCAGGCTGCTTCATCAACGGGCTTCCCTCCATCATAAGGTCAGAAGTGGGGATGTTCACTGATGGTTGCACAATGTTCAGCACCATTTGTGACTCCTCAGATACTGAAGCAATCCATATCCAAATGTAGCAAGACCTGGGCAATATCCAGGCTTGGGCTGATAAGTGGCAAGTAACATTCACACCACACAAGTGTCAGGCAATGACCATCTCCAACAAGACAGAATCCAACAATCGACCCTTGATGTTCAATGGCACTATCATCACTGAATCCTCCACTATCAACATCCTGGGGGTTACCATTGACCAGAAACAGAACTGGACTAGCCATTATAAATACTGTGGCTACAAGAGCAGATCAGAGGCTAGGAATCCTGTGATGAGTAACTCACCTCCTGACTCCCCATTGCCTGTCCACCATCTACAAGGCACAAGTCAGGAATGTAATGGATTACTCCTCATTTGCTTGGATGAGTACAGCTCCCACAACATCAAGAAGATTGACACCATCCAGGACAAAGCAGCCCACTTGATTGACATCACATCCACAAACATTCACTGCTCCCACCACTGAAGCACCAGTGTGTACCATCTACAAGATGCACTGCAGGAATTCACCAAGGCTCCTTAGACAGCTCCTTCCAAACCCATGACCACTATCATCTAGAAGGACCAGGGCAGCAGATAGATGGGAATACCACCGTCTGGAAGTTCCCCTCCAAGGCACTCACCTTCCTGACTTGGAAATATAATGCCATTCCTTCACTGTTGCTGGGTCAAAATCTTGGAACTCCCATCTTAACAGCACTGTGGGCAGCTCACCTCTGCCTTCTCAAGGGCAACTAGGGATGAGCAATAAATGCTGGCCCAACCAACAAAGCCCACATCCTGTGAATTAATTAAAAAAAAAAGAACACTACCCTGTGCAACTCCTGCTGTGATATCCCGGGACTGAGATGATTGACCTCCAACAATCACAACCATCTTCCATTGTGCTAGGAATGACCCAAACTAGTGGATTTTTTTCCCCCTGTAGATGTAGACTTGGGGATGAGGATTGTTTTCAGTACTCAATTTTTGGTGAACTTGTTCCCAGGTGGCCTGAGCCCATGGTGTGTGGGTTATGCAGCTTCCTATTGTAAAGATTAAGGTTTAAATTAAATGATTTGTTTTTACAAACTTGCTGATTTGTGATGTAACTAATAGCAAGCAGGAGTTTAGATGTCCTTTTCACATAGTGGTTCAGGTCAGTGTGTTGGGCCATGGGATGCTACAATTTAGTGGGACTTGTGTTTTTAGTTTGCATTATTAATTATCATTAATTATTTGCAGTCATTTGCTAAACTACTAACAGCTTCTAGTAATACTGCTTTTATATTCTATTCTGATTTCAAAAATATGTTTGAAACAAACTTGAAAGAGCTGGATGCAGTTAACTATATTAAATAAATATGTGATTAAAACCAAGATTAACTGAGTTTTTTTTGTTTAATGGTGAGATTAATTGCACTTACTTCTTAAATTGCTTAGTGACAGCCTATGTGTTGACCAAATATACTGAAAAAATATTCTAACAAAAATTATACTTTCTATTTTTAAGTATGATTTTATCATTTTCCAGTTTCATACAGATCAAATTCACCTGAAATTCTCATTCTTTCTAACATTATTTTTAGAATTCCAATACTTAAGAGTTAAATTCATATTGCGAATAATTGAAAATGACTGAGATAGAAAGAACGGAAATCTGAAATCAATCAGGAAATGTACAACAGGTCTATCATGCAGTACATCTTCAATGCTTTCCTTCAGTCAATTTCTATTTAAAATAGTTTTATCTATTTATATTTCTTTTTCACTACTTAGCAAAATCTCACATTGAGAAATGGATAAAAGGTGTTCTTTTTCATCACAAATGTTATTGTGAGCTCTGTTTTAATCTTAGGGGTTTTAACTGGAAAATGTGTCAAATACAATGAAGAGGTGAAAACATGTGAGATTTTTGCTTGGTGTCCTGTGGAGAATGATACAGTTATTCCTAAGTAAGTAAGTTATTGGTTAAAAGTCCTATTGATGAATTATTACCAATTAAGTGGTGGTTAGAAACATAATATTGCTTGTGGGCTTTTTTCAAAGCTCTGATTCCTTGCAATAATTCCATTTATTTCCTAAAACATGCAAACTGAACAGAATAACCCAGATGCAGCTTCATGAAAGCTAGATACAACTTCAATAACTTATCCTTAGCCTCGTAAGTCACACCCTTAGTTTATATCCCAACATTTTTATTTGCTTTCTTCACCTCAATGGAGCTGAACTTTTGATTTGATAGTTCTAATGACATATCTATCAAAATCCCTGATCTCTTCAATTCTTCTACTTCAAACACAATGCCATTTAATACATATTAGAAATTCTCACTTCTGTCTAGTGTCATGATTTCACACTTAGCCATGTTGAATACCATCTGCTATCTATCTACCCATTGACTATATTGGTGGGGAGGTCAAACGCAGTCTGGGTGACTGCTTTACGGAACACCACTCAGTCCACAAGAATGACCCAGACCTTCCTGTCGCTTTCCGTTTCAACACTCCACCCTGCTCTCATGCCCACATGTCCATCCTTGCCCTGCTGCAATGTTCCAGTGAAGCTCAACGCACACTGGAGGAACGGAAATTCATCTTCTGATTAGGCACTTTACAGTCTTCTGCACTTAACATTAAGCTCAACAACTTCAGACTATGAACTCTCCCCTCTATCGTCACCCCTTTTTTAATCCCTCTTTAAAAATTTATTTTCATTTTTTCTACTTTTATTATTTATTTTTATTTTTATTCATTTATTCACTGTTTTACCCCCTTTTTTAGACCTTTTTCCTATCCTTTTTGCCTGCCACACCCCCCACTACACCTGCATAAGATCCATCTGTTGCTTGTCCTTGCTATTTCACATAGTGCTGACCCTTGTTCTACTATTAACACATTCTGCTTACCCACCTTTATGCCACTATCAGCTCCTTCTTTAGCCTGTACCACTACCATTAACACTCACTTTGTCTTTTTGTCCATGACATCTTTGTCAGTTTCTCCTTAGATCCCAACAATCGTTGGCTTTCTATCCAGTTTCATCTGCTCCACCCCCCTTAAATAGTGCAAATTTCATCACATTTCTACTCTTTAGCTCTGAAGAAGGGTCATACAGATTTGAAACGTTAACTCTGTTTCTCTCTCCACAGATGCTGTCAAACCTGCTGAGTTTTTCCAACGTTTTCTATTTTTAATTCAGATTTCCAGCATCCACAGCATTTTGTGTTTATCTTTTATACAATCCCTCATCAAAGATCTTCAACACCTTCCCTGATTGAGGCAAGGCTCTCCAGCATCTTTAATGATGGGGTTCCAGTTGCTACTTTCCAAGTCATTGAAACGTTAATTCCAATGAGCTTCAAAAGATATTAATTAGTGGATCTGCAATCCCCTCGGGCAACTCTTCCAGCACCATTGGATGGAAATGTCAGAGATTGAACCTTTCTAATATGCCTTCTCTTGTGACACTAAAGGTTTCCAGTCTGATTGCTCCCTTATATCTCTTCCATTCTAGTAAAAACTGATCAGGAGTTAGCCACACTGTTAAGATGTTCTGATGAAGAACAATGGTCACACAGCACCCGATTTTTAACTGTTTAAGTGAATAGGTTCTGAGTCAGTTAAAATCTCTCCCATTGTGTCAGAGGAGCTATATTACAATGGTACCAGCCAAAGGAAAACCAACAGTGAAACATGAAAACCTTTGGGTTACAGGAATACCATTCCTGAGCATGGTAAATGGAAATTAAAATCAGAATTGTACTTATAAAAGATATAACAGTGGTCAAAGGAGAAAAAGCACATCCAATTAAGTATTGAAACTGATGGTAGGTGCCAGAGCACTGACATGACTAGACTGTAAATATTCAGATTGTTAGATATGTTGCAATGTTACAAGGTTTTCATGGTGTAGATTTAAGAATTGCAAATTGCATGCAATAAACATTACTGTAACATTTGACTGAGACTGCACAGGCAGAAACAATAATACATTGGGGCAAATTTCTTCCTGTTCATTTTTTTCTGAAATAAACAAATAAACAATTTAGTGGTGGCTCAGGGATTAAGTGGAGGCAGTAAGGCTTTTCTGCACCCTTGGATGTTTGCCAGGTTTGCCAAAGGCCTCCCTTGTGTGGGGGGTGCGGGGGGAGTCCTTCGTAGTCAGGTACACTGTATCCATTCAAGATACCTGGCATCTGTGACCACTGAATGCCACCCATCTGCCCTTGCCTCCTTGCCTCCAAACCCCCCCCCAATCAAACCACCCACCCCCCCCTCCCACGACCCCCATCCTGCCCTCATTGGCCTGCAGTCCCACAATAATCCTGGGCCTCTGATGGGTTCATTGCTGTCAGCTGCCACCACTTCTTGCCGGCACTGGTGACAATAAGCTCTCAGTGGGTGGGACTTCTGCTGCCAGGGACCTCGTTTATGAGGGATTTGGTTGGGCCTCTCCCATGGGACTGTCGGGAGTTCCTGCCAGTTCTCCAGCCAATGGGAGAGAACCTCAGCAGCTCGACAAAATCACGGCCTTCAGTTCAGCTAGTCACTAATTTTTGCTTTTCAGAGGTAGGTCGCCTTAAATTGTGACATTTTCAGGTGAAAAGTGTGAAGCAATGGATGCAATTAGCTGGAATACTTTTAATTGTTTAGTTATCAATGGGAAGAATTCATAGAATACATTCGGCTGAACAACAAGGAAGTCAAAAAGCTTTAGAGGAAAATTAAATTTTAAAAAAGTGTATTGATGGTCATGTTAATGTTGTAAATGGTCTTTGTTTATAGGCCTGCAATTCTTGGAGCAGCTGAGAACTTCACAGTGTTAATAAAGAACAACATTGCTTTCCCCAAGTTTAATTTTTCAAAGTAAGTTTAGTAGCTGCTTTGAATTGCCCATTTGTACCACACATGTTCATAATATAGTGACATTTTCCTTTTTTGTTACTGCAGGAGAAATATATTGACAAATGTAAGTGCCAGCTACTTAAAATCTTGTCAATTCAATCGGAAAAATGACCCTTTCTGCCCAATTTTTCGCCTCGGAGATATGGTTCAAGAAGCAGGACAGGATTTTCAAAAACTAGCTGTTCAGGTTTGTTCAGTATTGATTAGATATAGCCTCTTAAAGATTTCATTACCTTTATCTGGTGGGCTGCAATAGAGATCTCCTATTTATAAACCACACCATCCCAAGTGAGCACTGTATAGGAGCAGTTGCTATTTTGTGACGATTACATTAACAGAATGGCTAATCTTCCTGATAACTAACATCCTGTGCAGAACGATGTGTTACTTTATATTTTTAAAAATATAAAACTTGATAGTTGAGAGAGCTTGAGTGGATTAGAAAGCGGTTGCGATCTAGTGACTAAACAAAATAACTAAGAGTGTAAAGGAAGACAAAAATATAATTTTAAAGGAAATGAAACAGAACAAGGCAATTTTCTTTCGACTGTTAGAATCAACATCTCAGAAATTAATCCGAGTTTTATTTGCCTATAATATTCTTGATTTTTTCCTTTTCTTCTTATCTCTCACTGGTTCAAATTTTCCATTTGATAGAGATCTGTTGCTCCAATTATATTGCAAGTTTAGCGTCTTGCTCTGTCTTTTTTTTCCTGACACCTGAAGATGCTGAATTATTTTGAGCATGGTTCTACAGGCCCTCGTTGCCCTCCAGCTTATCACCAAATGGCCATTCTTCACAAGCCAATATGCAACTACTGACAAAACGATGGTAGGAACGCAACACATTACACTTGCATGCCTTTGCTGAAGATCCAATCAAGCCAATTGTCATCCTTGACGTTGTTCCCCTTTATTTCTCCCTCACTGTTTGGTTCACTTTTGTTTCCTGTTTTGCTCTTTTGCTCATTTCTTGTTTCTGTCTCCTGTCTGACTTTTCATCCCTTTTCCCTTATTGCCTCTTCAACAGTTTAGATTTCACAATACTTCCAACAGGGTTGGAGCTGCAGCATGAGGAAGATGAGAGAACTGGAGGGGAGTTGGCCTCAGTTAGCTGGGGAGTGAGAAACTGGCTCGCTAAATAGTGAGTAGCATTATCTGACTGTCCTAAGAGATGACTGTACCATTTTAATGTGGTAACCAAGTGATTATTGGCAGATTATTGGGAGAATCCTATCACAGCAGAGCCCAATCCTATAATTTTATGATAGGCACATACTGTTAGTACGTGTAGAAATTACTGGATAGCACACCAGTGCTTGAAGTGATTTTGCTGAACAAATATCAGGAGGCATTAGGACAGTTGCAAAGCATCTATCATTTCCCTGTAAGCAGTGAGATAAACACAAACCAAGAATAAAAGCTGGGAACTATCTGGGCTATAAGGACTTAATACAGACTTACTATTTGAACCAATGGATATATTTGGTCTCTCCAATCCCCAAAATTTTTTAAATGGAGGCCTCATTTCAGTGAAATGGCAGGAACAGATCATCTTTGGATAGCAGCGAGAACAGTAATTGAATTAGCAACCCTTCATTCCTAAAAACTGATGGTTTTATTTTTATTTCACACAATATCTCTCCTCATCTGTTTTACAGGGTGGAGTGATGGGGATTTTAATAGAGTGGAACTGCAATCTGGACCAACCTCCATCTAAGTGTGTTCCTAAATATGTCTTTCGGCGCCTTGACAACAAAAACTTTGGTGAAACAATATCGCCTGGTTTCAATTTTAGGTATTTTTAAAAATATTCAGTCATGGAATGTGTGTGTTGCTGGCTAGGCCAGCATTTATTGCCCATCCTTAAGAGTCAACCACATTGCTTTGGGCCTGGAGTCACATGTAGGCCAGACCAGGAAGGATGGCAGATTTCCTTCCCTAAAGAGCATTAGTGAACCAGATGGGTCTTTACGACAATCGACAATGGTTTCGTGGTCAACATCAGGCTTTTAATTCCAGATTTTTATTGAATTCAAGTTTCACCATCTGCCGTGGTGGGATTCGAACCCGAGTCTCCGGAGCATTACCCTCGGTTTCTGGAATACTAGTCCATTGACAATACCACTATACTTTATTTGAGTATCTGGGGGAAGGGAACTCAACTTTCCATACCTGACGTTCCTCCAGGGATCACTAAATGGTGATTAGTAGAATTCTTAGCTAAAGAGGATGGAAACCAACAGTATGCCTCTGCTGGGATCAATTAGCTCAGTACAGAACCTGCAAACTGTATGCAGATTTTTTAATGGCTGAATATCATTCCATACTGTCATTTTGGCAATGGACTAATCCCAAAACTCTCATTGTCTTGGGCCAAAGCAATTTGCATCATGAGTGTAGAAAAACCTAAATTCAATAATTAGAGATTTTGTTTGGCAGAGTACTTAATTCTTTGAAATTAGGGTTAAGTGCAGGGATAATGCCCTGACTATCTCCATTATGACTACTATCCATACGTAAAAAGTTGAATAGAGAAAGGAATAATGCCAGAAGACTGACAAACATCAAATACAACTCCTATCTTCAAATAGGGAGATCAAACCAACGCAGGGAACTATAGACTAGCTCACTTAACAACAATGGTAGGAAAGCTACTGAAATCTTTGTTAAATTATCAGATAACAAAACACCAGAGAGGGGCATTATAATTCAAAATAGCATGGATTTTTGATAAAAAGTTTATGTTTAGCCAACCTTATTGAATTCTTTGCCCTTATCTACTTTTTGTTATTTTTTTCAATGTAGTGAATGTGATGTACATGGAGTTTTAGATGGTCTTCCATAAGATGTCACATAAGAGACACATGACAAAGGTCATTGCCTGTGGAGTCAGGATCCATGGAGCAAAATGGATTGAAATAGGGCTAGAAAAAATAAACCAGAGGGTAGATGTTAAGGGAAGTTTTTTGGACTGGCAGAAAGTGGGAAATGATGTCTCTCAGGGATCTGAGCTGGAACATCATGCAATGCCCATCCCAATCATCATTTCCATGAATTATATCGATTCAGAAATAGGTATAGTGCCAAAATTTGCAGATTATACCAAATTACGGGTCTACCTAATGATATGGAGGAATTCAGCAAAATAGAGGAAGCCATAAATAGACTTCCAGAGTGAATGGTAAATTCAGTATAGCAAAGTGTGAAGTTCATTTTTGTGGAAGGAATAAGGACACATTAATTGGAAGATAAGACACAAAATGGGGTAGAGGAGCAAGGCAATTTGGGAAATACTGATAGATAAATTACTAAAAATAACAACACATGTTTATAAGGCCATTAAGAGTGCATATAAAGTACTGGGATTTGTTTCTAGAGGAGTAGAATACAAAAGCTGAAGGTGGGGGGGGTGATATTAAATTTATATAGAACTTTGGTAAGACTGCACTTGGCGTACCGTGTGCAGTTCTGGTCTCCATACTCCAAAAAAGATACTAACGTAATAGAGAAGGTGCAGAAAAGGTTTAAAAGGATGTTACCAGAATTGAAAGAATGTAGCTGTTAGGGAAGATTGAGCAGGCTGGTACTCTTTCCTCTGGAAAAGACACCAAAGAGAGCTGATAGAGGCATTTAAAATTTATGTTAAGATTTGAAAGGGTAGATGTGGAGAAGCTGTGGATGAGCCTAGAACAATGGTCATCTTATATTTATGTTGCCCTAACAGAACAGATAAGGAATTTAGAAGGAATTCCTTTTCCGTATGGTGGGAATGTTGAACTTGCTGCCACATGGGCTGGTTGGAGCAGATTGCACTGACACATTTAAGTGGAGGCTTGAAGCACGCATGAGGTTATTGGGGTAGGGTGGGAAGATGTAATTAGTATGGAAGAAAGCTTGTGAGTATAAATGTTCATTTAGATCAGTTGGACAGATGGTATGTTTTTTCTGCTGTGGATGCTATGGGGTGAAATTTTCTTTCAGGGTGTAATTGAGAATTGCTGAAAAAAGAGACATGTCAAAGATTTTTTGCCAGGACACTTCACAAGAATACCAATATAAGGAGAAAACAACAATTTATACTATATGGGAAGAGAGTGCTGATTGGTTAGCAAATGGAATCTGATTGGGAGGGGTGTTGCCATGGAGAATGCATGGCAACTGACCAAGCATTGTTTGAAATTTAAACCAGGCAGTTTAACCCTGATTGGTCAAGGCATTGCCCTGAGGAATGAGTCAGTGAATGGCTGTCACTTATTTGGGTTAGCTGAAACAGGCGCAATGTATGTACATTATTTATAATGTACATAATGCGCCATATATAATGCGCCAAACTGTGAACCCAACATACAATCTTAACTTGGTTGTTAGGATTATTTAGTGAATGTTGTCCAATCACAGAATCACATCTAATGTTGGACATTGTGTTTTGAGTTTTACAAGCATGGGTTGGTTGGGTATGGTCTGTACCTTGCCAGTTGCGAACAGCGGCAGGGACATGCTGTTTGATAATATTACCCCAGAAGGGCAAGGTATCTCAAAAATTTGAGCAACAGGTGAACCTAGCTTTTTACCCTGTTACTATGCAGTAGCAACACAAGTGGTATTCACCACTAACAGGATGCTACCCATCAAGCCAAAAAGACATTCTGCCTATCATGCAAATGAGTAATGTGGTATATGAATTTCAGTGCCAGTCTGATGCTAGGTATGTAGGCCGTACATCTCAAAGACTGGCGGAGCATATCTTTTCATACAGTATAAGTTATTATTTTCCCCTTATATTGGTGTTCTTGCGAGTGTCCTGATGAGTACAAGACAAAAAGCTTCAAGATGCCTCTTTTTTCAAGAAGTTAATGACATCTTTGTTAGAGACTTTGACGGGTCATCGGGCTGTATGTGCTTTTATCACATCCAATGTGGGGTGGTTCATACTATTTATTCTTAGTGATTTGGCAAAGCTGAGTGGCTTGCTATTTCAGAGGACACTTAAAAATCAACCACATTGCTGGGGTCACATGTAGGGCAGATTTGGTAAGGTAGATTTCCTTTCCCAAAGGGCATCAGTGAACTTGGTAGGATTTTATGACAAGTCGGTAGTGTCATGGACACTGTTACTGAGACTAACTCTTTAATTCCAGGTTTATTTAATTGAATACAAATTCTCCTAGCTGTCATGGTGAGATTAAAACTTGTCTTCAGAACATTAGTCCAAATCTCTGGATTAATAGTTCAGTCATATTACCATTAGGCTATTGTTTCCATTGGTTCATGCACATGAGAAACAGCATATTTAAGAACATGCAATAATGGAAAGTTTTTCATTTTTAATGTGCAATATACTGATGGCATAAAAATCCAGCTTTCAGTGAGGATAAACATATTTTAAAGACACTCAAACCCAATCATACTTAAACACCAGACAAAGATCGTTTTCTGTTTCACCTAAAATCCTGTGATTAATTTTACATCCTTTTTGAACCAGTGTAATGGCAGGAAATTTGCGTAGATGGGTCTTTATAATGGCTCTGAACCCAAGCTCGCGTTCAGATGCGTTTAGGTACAGAGACTGATAGTTATGCTATGCTCAAACATTCCCACACTTTTACAGAAACTAAGTGTGCAACACATTTGCATCCAAGTTCTGTCATTATTTTATGCAGGTTTTTGCTTCATGTCCCAATTATATGCGTTTATGGGCAAAAATACACAAGACATTCCATTTCATATGTAGTGACTGAATGACAAAGTTCAGAAAAATCATTTGATCCAAAATGGAAAATCTTCAACATTGACTTAAAAAACAAACTATTAAGCAGTTTATTGCACTTCTTTCATCTTCCAGCTCCCTATTATCATGCTGAGGAACAGTCAGGGTTGCAGACCCCTCAACAGCTGTCAACACTGCTCTGTGTTCAGTGCATTCCTACAGCATAGGGTTGGTCTTTGCAGTAATTACAGGGAAGGGTAAATAAAGGTTTAACATTACAGTTAAGGTATCAAAAGGACAACTGAAGAAAAGTCACTGTTTATATTATCCAGTCAATGAACTGTCTAACATTATTTAATTAAAACCAGATTTGCCAAGTACTTCAGAAATACGAATGGAACAGAAACAAGAACATTGTTCAAAACATACGGAATACGATTTGAGATTGAGCTTTTTGGGCATGTGAGTGAATATTTATTATTTGCATTTTAATTGCTTTGAAGAAGAACTTTAGAATCAAAATACCCTATTAGATAATTAGAGTTCTTGATGTTGAAATATAAAACTATCAAACCCAGTGACCAAATTTTCATAAACCTGCTGCCAGATCAAGGGAATATGGCCCAAAACAGAAATTTAAAACTATTTTCTCTATATTTGCAAAATTGAGAGAAGGGCTGTAGGCAATAAGCTTCCTTGGATGCCTTTGTCTCTAATTTGACTTATGTGGAACACACCTGTGACAATGAAAATCATGACACCTTACAATAATCTAACAGATGTACATTAATCAGCTGCTGTTCAACATTCCAGTATTCCAATATCCTTATATGGTTATCATCCGCATCCTTAAAGCTATTCACTTGTAATTTTTAAAATGCCACTTTTTTCTCATAGTTCACATTACAACTCTATCCTAGTCAATCACAGCATCTCTACTGCCAGGATTAAATACAACAAAGTTGATTTTAGCCAAATGTATAAGGCAGAAAATAATACCACTTGTATGTTGAACTTCTAAGACTCGCTTCATGCTATCATTTTGCTTACACAGAACCTAAAGTACTTTAGGGAAGTCTTGCTTTGGTTTTTATTTATGTCAGTTGCAAAATAACAATTGTCTTATTTTTGAGGTTTAAAAAAATGTAGTCACCTCCAATCCCATCAGCTCTCTTCATTCAGAATAAAATACACAAAGAATGGTAAATTGGATTCTTTGTGAACTTGAGCATCTGTACATTTTAAGTATACATGTGGAACTATCTCCCCCACCCAAGCACTGAGAGCACACAGTATAACTTAGCACTCCCCACTTCCATTGTTACTTATGGTACTCAACCAAGACTACTAATACAACAGAAACATTAGCAGGTCAAAGTGTAGTCAGCCATTTGCAGAACAGGACTAAATGTGGTATACGAATACTGTACTATAATGGCTTCCTCATTTAATACTTTTTGGAGGCTAAGTTCATAATAAAGTCAGGGCTTGGGAGTCAAGATTGTACTTCCCTCATACTTTCCCCATCAGAAAAAGATGCAATGGCAGGGGCAGAAACCTGCTTGGAAAGATTCAAAAAGGGAGTTGTGGGAAAGATGAGCATGGATTTAGGAGGCAAAAACAAATTAAGAACTTTGGAGAGGAAAGAGAAGATACGATATGATAGTAGTTTCCAAGGGTTAGCAGGAGTCAAGACTGGGCAGTCTGTTAAAAGGAATGGGGTCAAAGGCAGAGGTGGCACCCCTCATGGATGAGATGAGCTCAGAAAGGATATGAGAGGGAGATGAGAACTAGTAGAGAAAGTGAGGGTTCAAGGCTGGACGAGCAGAGGAAACCTTGGCATGATGGACTGGGGAAGGAGCAGAGGCAGCTAAACAATCTCTGGTCTCAACCTTAGTTGTTGGAGGTGATGGGGTGGAAGGGCAGGGGAGAAGAGTTTGAAGAGAAATTTGGTAGGGGAGAAAAGAATCTTGGATTTATCTTTGACCTTCAGGATGATGCTGAAGTAGTTGAAAGTTGACGTGGTTTAACTACCATCTGCTAAATCAGATATGTGACACATATGCTCATGTCTGTTTGCCCTGCAATTGTGGGAGCAAAGATGGGAACCATACCAAGGTGATTGACTGAAGTAGGAGGGAGTAAAAGTTTTGCTGGGGTCAGTGGCAGTAGAGATGGATGTGAAGGAGTGGCTTGGCAAATCGACCACTACACAAAGTATTGTGGCAAATCAGGGGTCAAAGTTCTAGGCAGTTGGGATTTATAAAGTACAGTTGTAAGTGACTTAGGGGACTGAAGGAATAGAGTCGGAAGGGAGCAAAAGAGTTTGGGTAGTGAAAGATACAAGGAAGTGGTTGGAAAGAGCCTACCCTTTGATGGAAATCACGGGAGTAGAGTGGCAATGGGAGATGGCAAGCTGAAGGGGGTATCCATGAATGTGGGTAGCAGAATTTATATGAAAACAGAGATTCAAAAAGGGCACAAGGTCAGAGAGATTAATGGGAGCTGAGATGAAGATACCAAATATGAGGAGTCACTTCGTACTGAAACGAGGGAGGAAAGGAAGCAGTTTAGTTCAGTGAGAAACTCATGGTGAGGTTTGGAAGTGGGTAGTAGAAAATGGGAATTTTAAAGAAAGAGGCTAATTGTTAAGAGGAGGAGAAAGTACCTGAAGAGTAGGGGAAGGGTATAAGGTGTGATTTGATGATAAAGGGCACATTGCCCAACGACAGTTTGGACAGGGTAGGTAGTGGAAAGTATAACCAGGCAAGGAGGAATGATAAAGTTTGATGTCAATGCAGTTATCCATATAAGGGCTTGGATGGCAGAGACCTATTTTACAAGTGAACAGAAATTCTGGAGGGAAACGGGGATATGGGTAGTGATTATTGGTGCATTGTAAGAGTCTGAGGTAGCAGTGGTTGGTAGGATTAGCGAGATTGGTCAAAAAAGGCTGACAAAGGAAGATGTGATGGTTGAGATTGATGCTTATAAAGAGGCACTGACGGATGCATTGATGAGCTCTTCAGAGAATTCCAGGAGAGGCATGAAGGGCTGTTTTAAGCTCATCCAAGAGATGAGAGGGCAGGTATTCCAAGCCTGGGACAAAAGTGAGAGAGTAGGAAGGTAGAGGAGAAATTGGAGGGGAATAGTAGCTAAGGGGAGAAATTAACAGTAACATTACTGGGCAACCGGAAGGGAAGCAGACAGGATTGAAGGACTCAAGAAGGGCTGAGAAAAGAAAAGGAAATAGAAGTAACATTTTTGGGTTTAGAGTACCATCTGAAATGTGCATATAAATGGACACAAACTGGTTTAACATGCCATTATTAGTACCATACAGGGTAATTTGTATTTACTTGAGAACTTCGGAATCCAAGGTCAAGAACAACTTTCTAATCAATAGGCCTCCAAACAAACTAGTTTGTAAACCTATGCTATAGAACTGAAGAGGGCATTTGGGATCAATACCAAATATGAATCACTGCTTTCAAGCAAGAATAGAATGTGGACAAAAATAGGAAATAGCCAATTAACAGCTTGTTGATAATTTCCAGCTTTTCCCATTTAAGTCCAACCAAAGTATAATAATCAGTTTTTTCCATTCAAAGTGTTCTTTGTACATATGGATTTATACCTGATCCATTTGACAATTTGAAGAAACTACATTTGAATGTTTCAATGTGCCACCTTTACTGCTTGCCTACCATGTTGATTAATATTTCATGATCAGTTGTCTCTCATTCAAATTTGTAAATTTTACCACGTTCTCAAGAGAAAGATTTGACAAGTGCAAAAAAGTAATCTTGTTTTCAACTTCAAATCAGAAATTTGCTGCTACAATTGTATTGTAAAGTAGTGTAAACTGGTGGAGCAAGAGGAAAAACAACACTGGACTATGAACAAAGAAAAGTACAGCATAGGAACAGGCCCTTTGGCCCGCCAAGCCTGCGCCGATCACATTGCCTGTCAAACTAAAACATTTTACACTTCTGGGGTCCGTATCCCTCTATTCCCATCCTATTCATGTATTTGTCGAGCTGCCTCTTAAACACCACTATCGTACTTGCTTCCACCACCTCCTCTGACAGCGAATTCCAGACACTCACCAACCTCTCCTCATAGCTAATAACCTCCAGACCAGGCAGCATCCTGGTAAACCTCCTCTGCACCCTCTCCAATGCTTCCATATCCTTCTGGTTATGTGGCAACCAGAATTGCAAGCAATATTCCAAGTGTGGCCTAACCAAGGTTCTATACAGCTGCAGCATGACTTCCCAGCTTTACTCAATACCCCTGCCGATGAAGGCAAGCATGCCATATGCCTTCCTGACTACCATATCCACCTGCGTTGCCACTTTCAGTGACCTGTGGACCTGTACACCCAGATCCCTTTGCCCGTCAAAGCACTTAAGGGTTCTGCCATTTACTGTATAATTCCTGCCTATATAAGACCTTCCAAAATGCATTACCTCGCATTTGTCTGGATTAAACTCCATCTGCCATTTCTCCACCCAAGTCTCCAACCGATCTATATCCCGTCGTATCCTTTGACAATCCTCTTCTCTATCTGCAACTCCTCCAACCTTAGTGTCGTCTGCAAACTTACTAATTAGGCCAGTTACATTTTCCTCCAAATCATTTACGTATACTACAAACAGCAAAGGTCCCAGCACTGATCCCTGCGGAACACCACTAGTCACAGCTCTCCATTCAGAAAAGCACCCTTCCACTGCTACCCTCTGTCTTCTATGACCAAGCCAATTCTGTATCCATCTTGCCAGCTCACCTCTGATCCCTTGCGACTTTACCTTCCGTACCAGTCTGCCTTGAGGGACCTTGTCAAAGGCCTTATTCAAATCCATGTAGATAACATCCACTGCCCTTCCATTGTTGATAAGCTCTGGCAATAGTTCCAAATTCAGTTAGAAACTGAAGACTAAAGGCGCTGATCCCAAATAAAAATTCAACCCAAACAAAGCACTGAAGAAACATTAAAAAAATTACATAGATGAGTTTCGATCAAAGGAATGAGAAATTTCTTGCAGATTGAGGACAGAAAGTTTTTCTAACATGAATATATATTACTTTAACAATATTATGTTCTGCACAGGCTGGAAAATTTAACATTATCCCTACAATGATAAATATCGGATCTGGGTTAGCATTATTAGGAATGGTAAGTTATTTTATGTAACAAAGAATGATGGATATGCAATAAATATTTTGAACAATATTGAACCAGAATTTATATTTCCTTTAAAGTGAGGAGGTTAGACGATCTTTACTGTGCAAGTCCTCACAGATCTTACTGTTGCTTCATAAGAAGTTGATAGCAGATATGCTTCAATGTAGTGGCATTATTCCTTTCAGTTTGTTTCTTTCCCCAAGAGATGTATCAACAAGAAATTCATCGAAGCGGAGAAACTCAGTTAACGAGGGAAGCAAATCTTGTCAATTGAGGCCAAAAGTAACACTTCTGAACCACTTCGTCAGCAGGAGCTAAACTCTAATTATAGCAACCAGATTGTGTTTTTAAATTTAGTTTTATTTTAAATGATAGTTCTTATGACATTCTGGACTGCCACAAAAGTATCAACGTTTACTGCTTGGAGCTCGGAACAGGGTATATAAATTACTCCTTTTCTTTTCCTTCTCCTAAGTATTTTAACTTATGAAAGGCTAATTAATGCCTTTATTCAAATAGCAGATGAAGCTGGGTATCAGACCTACATCTCAAAATGCAAGTCTGCACTTGGCCACTGAAGAATACCACTGCCACTCAGGCTATCCTCTGTCATTGGAGTTAAGATACCCAACGCATGATTCTGACTTTCATGGATTTTTTTTCCCTCATTCAGTTGATAACCATTCTGGTCGTAATTGCAAATAGCCATTAAAAGGGGAAACACAAGATCATGTGAACACAAGAAATAGGAGCAGGAGTAGACCATATGGCCCTTGGAGCCTGCTTCGCCATTCAGTGATCTTTGGCTTCAACTCTATTTTCCCACCCACTCCCCATGTTCCTTGATTCCTTAAGACCAAAAATGTGTCTATCCCAGCCTTAAACATAGTCAAGATGGAGCATCCACAATCCCTTGGGGTAGAGAATTCCAAAGATTCACAATCCTTTGAGAGAAGAAATTTCTACTTAAATGATTGACCCATATCCTGAGACTATCCCGGCATTTTAAATTCCCCAGCCAGAGGAAACAACCTCTGTGTCTAGCACCTCAAGTCCTCTAAGAACCTTGTATGTTTCAATGAGATTACCTCTCATTCTTCTAAATCTAGAGAATATAGGCCAAATTTACTCAGCCTCTCATCGTAGGACAACTCTCTCATCCCAGGGACCAATCTAGTGAACCAACGCTATACTCACAGAATCATAGAAAGTTTATGGCACAGAAAGAGGCCATGGTCCATCTTGTTTGTGCCAGCCTAGAAACGAGCCACCCAGCCAAGTCCCACTTTCCAACACTTGGTCCGTAGCCCTGCAGATGATGACATTTGGGGTGCATACGAGTTGAGGGTTTCTGCCTCTACTACCCTTTCAGGCAGTGAGTTTCAGACCCCTACCACCCTCTAGATGACTAAGCTTTTCCTCATTTCCCCTCTAATCTTTCTGCCAATCACTTTAAATCTATGTCCCCTAGTCACTGACTTCTCTGCTAAAGTAAATAGGCCGTTCCCACCCACTCTATCCAGGCCTCTCACAATTTTGTACATTTCAGTCAAATCTATCCTCAGTCTTCTCTGTTCCAAGGAGAACAATCCCAGCCTATCTAATATTTCCTTACAGCTGCACTTTTCCAGTCCTGGCAACATCCTCATAAATCTCTGTGCCCTCTCTGGTGCAATTGCATGTTTTCTGTAAAGAGGTGACCAGAACTGCACACAGTACTCAAGTTGTGGCCTAACTAATGATTTATACAGTGCCAGCATAACCTTCCCGCTCTTATATTCTATACCTTGGCTAATAAAAAAAAGGATTCTATAGGGTTCCTTAACTACCGTATCGACCTGTCCTGCTACCTTAAGGGATCAGTGGACATTCACTTCAAGGTCCCTCACTTCCTCTACACCTCTCAGTATTCTTCCATTAATTGTGTAATCCTTTGCCTTGTTTGACTTCCCCAAATGCATCACTTCACACTTCTCCAAGCTGAATTCCATTTGCCATTTTTCTGCCTACCTGACCCAGTCTGTTGATATCTTCCTGCAGTCTATAGTTATCCTCCTCATTATCAACCATGCAGCTAATTTTTGTTGTCTGCACACTTCTTGATCATGTCCCCTACAATTACATCCAAATCGTTAATATATACAAAAAGCAGGGGACCTAGTACTGAGTCCTGTGGAATCACACTGGAAACAGATTTCCAGTCACAAAAACACCTGTCAACAATTACCCTTTGTTTCCTGCCACTGAGCCAATTTATATCCAGCTTGCCACATTCCCCTGGATCCCATGGGTTTTTTTTTAACCAGTCTGACATGTGGGACCTTGCCAAAAACCTTGCTAATATCCATGGAGACCACATCAACTGCACTGGCCTCATCAATCCTCCTTGTTACTTCCTCAAAAAATTCAATCAAGTTAGACACGATCTTCCCTTAACAAATCAGTACTGACTATCCTTGATTAATCTATGCCTTTCTATTTGACAGTTTATCCTGTCTGTCAGAATTGATTCCAATAATTTGCCCAGTACCGAGATTAGACTGACTAACCTGTAATTATTTGGTCTATCCCTCCCTTCCTTTTTAAACAAAGGTTCAACAATAACTGTCATCTAATCCTCCAGCACCACACCTGTATCTAGTGAGGATTGGAAAATGATTGTCAGACCTTCTGCTATTTTCTCCCCGGCTTCTTTTAACAGCCTGGGGTACATTTCATCCAGCCCTGGTAATTTATCCACTTGAAAGGATGCTAATCCCATTAATACCTCCTCTATCCCTATGTTTGCATTGTCTACCTCTTCTGTGAAGACAGATACAAAGTATTCCTTAAAAACCATACCAACATCCTCTACTGCTACACATAGGTTGCCTTTTCAGTCTTTTATGCAGCTCTGTGCCTTCAAGAAGCTTTTACTGTGCACACCAGCGTGCGTGCACTGACTTACGTGCTCGCCCTCGTCCCCTCCCCACCCAGGCATGCAGAGTGTTTCAGCGCGCAAATTCACGCTGGATGGCTGTTAATTGGACCTGACTGAGATCTACATCAGAACAGAGAATGATATAGTTCAAACAAGATGGTAAACAATAAGGAATGATTATGTTGAGGAATCTTGATAGGATGCAAGGCACTGAGCTAAAATGGGAACAGTTGTTTAGAGAATGGTACACTTTAATTTTATTATTACCTGCATGGACATTATTGTTGATGCTCAGTTACTGTTAAAAACTCTGTCCCTTCTTGTACCACTCAGCTTGTCTATACCTGCATCATTACCCTGTTCTGTTGCCTTGACGTTTCACTTCGGATTTCTAAATCTCTTTCCATCCAAACCCTTCCCCCAGCTCTGTTAGTTTAAAGCCATATCCATAGCCCTGATTGTAAGATTTGCCAATATACTGGTCCTAGCCTGGTTTAAGTGGAGCCTATCACAACAGAACGACTCCTTGCTGGGTACTGGTGCCGGTACTCTGTAAATCTAAACTCCTTCCCACAGCTGAGCCACATGTTTAATTCTCTAATCTGCTTGACGCTATCCCAATTGGCACTTGGCTCAAGTAATAATCTTGAGATGATTACTTTTGATGTTCTGAATCTTAATTTTGACCCTAACTCCTCAAACTCACTCAGCAGAATATCAGTCCTAGTTTCTGCCTATGTTGTTGGTTTCTACATGGACCATGAAAACTGGATCCTTCCCTCTCCCACACCAGGTTCATCTGCAGCCTCGTGCAGATGTCCTTAACCGTGGCACTGGGTGGGCAACACAACCTTTGGAGTTCCCAGTCATGGTTACAGAGAACAGTATCCATCCCCCTGACTATACTGTCCTCTATCACTACCACATTCCTTTAGGCTCCCTCCACTTGAATGGCATCCTGCACCATGATGTGATGGTCAATTTTGTCATCCATCCTGTAAGTCCTTTCTCCTCCTCCACAAAGATAGCAAGCACCTCATACTTGCTGGACAAAGTCAAGGGCTGAGGCTCCCCCATCACTACCTGCCTGAATTGCAGTCACAATCTCCTGTCGCTGATCATTGACCAACTTTAAAGCTCCACCTAGCCTAAGAGGTGTGACTCCCTCCTGGAACAAAATACCCAGATAACTCTACCCCTCCCTGATGCTCTGTGATATCTACAACTCAGCCAACAGTACAGCAACTCTGAGCTGAAATTTCTCAAGCCACAGACACTTATCACAGATATTGTTCTCCGGGACAGCAATGCATTCCAAAGATTCCCAAATGTTCCCATCAGGGCACACCACCATCCCTGCCATATCTGTCTAACCTTATTTAAATAGTAAATTAATTATTCATTTACATAGCTGAAGTAAAAACAAGTGTCCTAGCTCTGAGACAAAAGAAGAACATAGACCAGCTACTGGAGGTTGAAAAAAGATATGAAAAGGAGCAAATGAAAATGAAAATGATGGAAAAACTCAGTAGGTCAGGCAGTATCTGTGGAGAGAGAAATGGAATTAACGTTTTGAGTCTGTATGACTGTTCTTCAGAGCCAGATCTCTGAAAAGTCATACGGACTCAAAATGTTAACTCTGTTTCTCTCTCCACAGATGCTGTCAGACCTGCTGAGTTTTTCCAGCATCTGCATTATTTTGCTTTCATGATATGAAAAGAAGCATCTTTTCCCCCTCTGCAGAGATATCCCACCTGCACCAAATCCCCAATTCAGCTCTTGTCCCTGGTTGCAGTCAAGCCTCATCTCACTCTGTGCTTCTCTTAGTCTGTGCAGTAACAAAACCTGCCTTTTTATAGAAGGCTGATGACTCACCCAAGTTGTAACTGCTAAATCAGCTTCCTGCTACAGTAATTAACATCTGTTCAGGCTACCATTTTCAGTTGATTGACAGATAACTGCCACTGCCACTCAGTTTCTGTTAAACTAGGCTTCTTAAACAACTAGCAGTTTTAAAGTTCTAAGTCAGAGTCTGACTGTTACTCTAAATTATAGCTCGAGAAAAATTTGCCAGATATCCCACTGATACCAAATTCCCAATTTAGCATTCGTTCTTCATTGTGCTCAGGCTTAATCACACTCTGTGCATCCCTCATTCTGTGCACTAGCAAAACTTGTCTGTACAATGCACCGGTAAACCTTCTTTAAAAAGTGTTTTTTGTTCATATAAGATAAAAATTGACAAATACTTTAATTTTAGGCTGAAGAGCTAATTTGAAGTAGTTTTTTTAACTTTAACATTAAAAAAAACTAACAATTAAAACCTTTTCTTTAGGCAACAATCTTGTGTGATATAATTGTCTTGTACTTCTTAAAGAAAAGCAATTACTACAAAGAAAAGAAGTACAAGTATGTTGAAGATTATGAATTGGTAAGTCTGCAAAAATATTGCTCACCTTACAGGCTGAGGAGATTTTTCTGATCCTCATGCAATCACTTTTTAAATTATGCATTAATCAACAATAAAAATGTGATTGTTTTTGTAGTGATCAATTCAAATCCAATTCATTTAACAGTATTCAAGATGATTAGCATTATTGGCAACAATTAAGGTATATGATGAATAGAAATTCATCTCTGGTGGACCAATGTTTTGTAATTCTCTACATAATGAATGCCTGAATGGATTTTATTTTCTCTAATTAAGAGCAAGTCAGAGGCTAGGGTGGAAATTTCTGAGCCACTGGCGGCGGGTGTGATAGGTGGCGTGCATGGAAAACTTGGTATGACCTGCTTCATGACGGAGCGAAGGCAGGTCACGATCGTCTGCTCAGCCCGCCAATGGCAGGCTGCATTTCTCGCCATTGGTGAGCTAATTGTAATACATCAGCATATAACACACAGCACACAGGCGACGTGTACTTGACAGCCTTCACTTTGGAGGAACTGAGGTGAATGAGCAGCAGCGTTCTCCACAGCTCGCCCATTGTTTACAGGCCTCAGAGGGGTTGCGGGCAACTGGTTGGGGGAAGGGTTGTCCAGGGGCAAGTGCTGGCCAGCCTCGGAGGCAACTGCTGAGGGGGTGTCAAGTGCTGCCCTGGCGCTGCGTCCCACGCACAGGCAATTAAGGTGGGGGGGGGGGGGGTCCGTGAGGGAAGTGGCTACGCATTAGGGACACCTGTATAAACTGTCGATGCCTGCAACTAAGACAGATCAGGCACAGCCACAATGATGTGATTGGGGTTGGCTCCGAGCTTGCCTGCCTATGAAAGCAATGTGGAGGCACCAAAGGGCCATCAAGTACTCCACACCTTACCCCCCCCCCCACCACACCCCCGGCACAGATTTTGAGTCCGCCACCTCTATTGGACCACAGAGCAGTTGGGCTGCACACGTTGTACAATCTCCTCGCCAATGCTGGCCATGTAGCAGTCACTGCTGGAGGCACTCACAGCCACTTGCAATCTCAGCATCCTGGTTTGGACCAGTGTCTCCCCATGTCGCAGGTTGACAGGGCAGCCATGCAGCGCACTCACCTCTGGCCATCCGAGGGATGACCAGCACTCTTCGGGAAGCGTTAAGGGGCAGTCACACAGGGTCAGGAAAGGTGCTAAGTACAGCCATGATAACCACATCTCTCTCTCTCTTTCATGCTGCAGGAGGACCATGTCAGGATCATGGATCCTGGTGACCTAAGCTGTATGCCTGATGGCCTACAGAGGCTGTAGAAGACGGAGGAGAGAGCAACTGAGGCCCCGGGTCACGCAACGGCAGGAGCAGCAACCTCATGAAGAAGGGGCAGCAGGGGCTCCCGCACCCGCTGCCCAGGAGTGACAATGAGTCGTGGCTGGTCAGCACCTAGTGACACCCAGGGTCTATAGACGCTACCTGCCATTCCTGCAGATGACTGAGAACCAGTGTCGCTGATGACTGTCCATGTCTAGGGACCTGGTGGCTCATGTCTGCCACTTACTGCAGGACCTGGAGCCAAGGGAACATGGAGGGCATCCACTGCCAGTGGCTGTGGAAGTGACCACAGCACTCAACTTCTAAGCCAGTGGCTCCTTTAAGGGCTCCACAGGTGAGCTCTGTGGGAATTCACAATCCGCCACCCACAAATGCACCCGAGGTCATGGATGCCATCTTCTCTAGGGCACACAACTTAATGCATTTTACCTGGGACCGGGACAGCCAGGATGCAAGCGCCATTGGATTAACCCTGATCTTGGGATTCCTACAGGTGCAGGGTGCGGTTGACTGCACTCAGGTCTCCAAAGCTACACTCGTGGACTTCATCAACCGCAAGGGCTTCCACTCACTGAACATGCAGCTGGTGTGTGACCACCAGAAATGCATTCTGCAGGTGTGCGCACAGTTTCCCGGGATTGTGCATGACGCCTACATCTCGGGTCACTCGCAGATCTCTGTAGTCTTCCAGGGTCCACAGAGACTTCAGGGTTGGCTCTTAGAGACAAGGGCTACTTACAGAGGCTGTGGCTGATGACACCCTTGCGGCGGCCTCAGACTGCAGCAGAGCAATATAATGTATAATGAAACTTATGCAGCAGCTCCGTAACTTGGTGGAGCAGACCATCAAGATGCTGAAGGTGCAGTTCCGGTGCCTGGACCAGTCTGGTGGAGCCCTGCAATACAGTCCGCAGAGGGTGTCACGCATTGTCGTCACCTGCTGCGCCCTTTACAACCTGGCACTGCAACAGGGAGAGGAGCTGCTTGAGGAGGAGATGGAGGGGCTGCATGTTTCCTCCAATGAGGGGAATGCCGATGGGGATGAGGGTGAAGGGGTCCTCTGTGCTGACAGTGAAGGGGATGAGGCTGTCGCATTGACTAGACAAGGCGGGCATGCTCGGGAAGCCCTCATACCTGCCAGATTTGCAGAGGACAATGACGATATGCAATGAGGTGACCCCATAGATCCTCACATCGTTTAACTCCAGTCTGGCTTATGGCACCACCAAAACCCTCTGTGAGAATGCTCCTATCATGGAGATGCAGTGGAGGCCCTAATAGTTGCTCGATCGCAGGAGGATGATGACAACATGCAGTGAGGACACTCCATAGATCTTCACATAGCCTCTAAGAATGTCTGACTCCTGTCTGGCTGTGGGCAGCTCGCTTGCAATCCATGATCAGGGCCATCTCAGAGACGCAGCCATGAAAGTTTAGACGCATCTGATGCTGTGTCCGCCTTCAACACCAGAGTCCTTCAGGAGCTGGTGCACAATATCACTGGTCGCAGATGCTGGTGTGATGGAGGCTAGCCCCACCTTAAAATGTGCTGAGAGCACACAGAGAGGATGAGAGAACTCTCTAGCACCTGCCCACTACATTCTGGCAGCAATGACCAGCATCGCTGAGGTGCAGGTATCAGTAATGTTTCCAGGGAGTGTGAGGCTGGACCACCGCTATGGTCTGAAGGCTGCACAGAGCCCAAGGAAGAGGCCCTGGACTGAGACACCTGTCTTTATCTTTTGCAGAAAGGTTTCATATCTGAATGACAAGAACACTTCTCATCAGAAAAAGGAGCCACAGGCAGGGTGACATTCTTAGGAGTTTATTGACAATAGTGAACAGTATGTACAAGTCATTAATGCCTGTGCCCAGGCTGTGCAACTATTTTTAACTAACTTCCCTAACCCTGCTGCTACGTCTTGGTGCTCCCCGGCCATCCACAGCAGAAGTGGAGGCAGCCTGCTGACTGTCATGCCGTGTCTGGGATGACTTTGGAGGTCCTCTGGAGGGCCAAGGCTTGCTTTCAGGGTCCTGCTGTGTGTCAGTGGCACCCTCCTTGGCCTGTAAAACTGAAGTTAGAGCTGTAGAGGTCACAGGAAGATGGGATTTGGATGGGCCGGTCAGTCCCGGAGCGTGCACCTGCTGATCCTCCTCCCTCTGGGTGCCTAAGCAGAAGGGGTAGCTGGAGTGAGATTGAGCTGCCCAGCATCCCTCTCATGTACACACTGTTGGAGGCCAACTATGGTATCAGCGATGGAATTAAGCCCATGCAGGAGTGACATCCTGGACCAAGGTCTCCGTGGCGGCTGCCATCCTGCCGGTGTTGACCTCAGTGCATTGCAATGCCGGCACTATCACCTCAGCCTGAAGATGAATGGACTCCTCCATCGTGCCTTGCAACCTGAGAAGTGCAGTGGACATCCCTTGCTGATATTTCCTAGCTTGCCTTTGCAGCTCCAGAAACTGTGACATAACTGAATCCAAAGGCTCATTATCTGACTTGGACTCAGCAATGTCCTGGCCTCCAGCAATCCTCCGAATGCCGGGGTCCTGGGAAGTCCCTCTCTCCACCTGCTGTGGATCAGACAGTGCAATATGCTCACCAGATTGTGATCCCAAGGCTACTCTAAAGCTAGGTCTCACTGAGGTGTGTGTCTCTGTGCTGGTGGAGGGTGTGGGTGAGCGCTGTGTCAGGACTTAAGGGTGGGTGCTTTCAGATTCCTCTTCAGAGGTTTCTTTGGAGTTTCATTGGAGGCCCTGGGTCACAGATTTTGTCAGCTATTTGGCAGATGTGCCTGTGTAAGCAAGGGGAGGTTAATTAGTGCATGGCAGTGGCCTGTGAAAGAGGACACATCACGTATGGCATGGCTGTCTGATGGATGTTGCACTGCCGGATCCTCACTCGGTAGAGCAGCGCTGACCTCACCGTCAGCACAGGACCGATCCCGGTCATTGCTGGCCAGCTGGATGGCTGTGTTTCCGAATTCTATCAGAATTTTGACCTCTGGCATCCCTCCACCTGTCTGCGACCTTTCCCTCCTGTTGTGAGCCAGTTTGTCCTGCATGGATAGAGATGGGGAGAGCATATCAAGACACTTGCCAGGCCAGATGATAAGTATGCCTGGCCTGCGTGGGTGGTGAGTGGTCCCATGGACAGGATGAGGACAATGACAGTGCCTAAGAGTGAATGGTGATGTCCCTTGCACTGGCAGAGTGTGGGCCCTGTGGATGTGTGATGGGTTTGAGTGTGAAAGAGTTGGGAGTGATGAAAAGAGTGATTCCTTTTGTGGCACTGGGTGGCTGTCGTCTTCTGCTGGGTGGTTGCACTGACCACCTCTGTCACTGCCTCCTAAGCTGGGTTGTTGACTTTGTTACTCATCTTGCTGCCAGAGCAGGGGTAGAGCACATCCCGGCAGGCCTCCAGCAGTTGCTCAAGAGACCTGTCGTTGAAACGGGGGTGGGCGGGGGGAGGGTGGGGGGGGGCGTGCTGCAGCCTTTTTTCCTTTGCTGGCTATGTCTCCCGGGGAGTGGTGGTGAGATGGTGGCGATGAGCGCTTTGCTGGTGGCTGCCTTTTAAAGATGGTGGCTGGCATGATGCAACAAGCGGGTGGGCAGGTGAATGAGAGCCCGCTCACCATGGAAACAGCATGATTTGCTGGAGTGAATAAATAATGAGGCAGGCTTTGGATGATATGGCATGAAAATCTGCCATTTTCGTCAGCAGGTAGGATTCCATTTTACCTGCCTGCTACCATACTTAGTGCAATTCTGGGAAAATTCCACCCTAGGAACCCTGTGGCAAGTAATTCATTTCCTGACTCCCCAAAGTCTGTCCACCATCTACAAGACACAAGTCAGGAGTGTGATGGAATACTCTCCGCTCGCCTGAATGAGTGCAGCTCCAACAACGCCCAAGAAGCCTGACACCATCCAGGTCAAAGCACCTGCTTGATTAGCACCACATCCACAAACATTCACTCCCTCCAAACCTCCTTAGACAGCACCTTCCAAACCCACGACCACTATCATCTAGAAGGGCAAGGGCAGCAGATAGATGAGTACACTACCACCTGGGAGTTCCCCTCCAAGCCACTCACCGTTCTGACTTGGAAATATATCGCTATTCCTTCACTGTCACTGGGTCAAAATCCTGGAACTCCCTAACAACACTGTAAATGTACCTACACCACATGGACTGTAGTGGTTCAAGAAGGCAGCTCACCACCACCTTAAGGGCAATTAGGGATGGGCAATAAATGCTACCCTAGCTATAGATGCTCAAATCCCATGAAGAAGAAAATATATACTGCAATTAATTATTTTCTTGCCATAAAATATAAAACCATTATCCTAAAGAAAACAAAAACATGGAAAAGTTTGACAATTCTACAGTATATATTGCAGCTTTTTATTAGTGCAATTATTTTTTCCAAAAGCACAAATGGTTTCAGAAAATAATTACACTTCATACACTATTTAAAAGCAAAGTAAATGTCATCTTTAATTGCAATATGCACTCTGAAAAAAGTAAAATTTTAAGCAACATCCCTTTGAATCAGACATTATGTGATGGAGGATTATTGGGAAAGTATAAAATTCCTGAATTACAGTACTAAGGATGTAAGATTATATTAAACAAAATCTATGGAAATGAATAACATTATATTTCATGTTAAAAGGGTATTGAATCAGAAACTTCATATGGAGCCACACAGAATTCCGGAACCACAAACTGATATCAGTCCTGTGAAATCTGCAATTGCATGACTGAACCTTTTTTTCTTGGCTACTAAGTCCATTTTAAAGTTGTAAATAAGTTTTATTAATGAGCTTGACCTGAAGAGCTTAATCAACAACTTTAAAGGAAAAGTGTTATGTACTAGAATGTATAATTTTGGTTCTTTGTGGATTCTGAAAATGGAAATATAAATTTAGAAGCACTATTTGACCTGGATAAAGTTATTTAAAAAATGTGATTAAAGATGACTAAATCGGCTGAATATGACTTTTTATTACAATTTTGATGCTAATGAGGAACAACAAGAACTACCAAAGTAGAAGTAATGAGGGAAATTTTTACTTTCTGACACCCTGAGAGTGGTGTTGGGGTTGGAGGATGAAGTGGTGCTTTGGTAGCACCCAAGAAACCTGCAAGTCTGTGTTTCTTCATATGCTCTGGAGCTTTAACTGCATAACCTGACAGGTCCCTCTCGTGGAAGTCACCCTAATTGACCCTGGCTTCCATTTGGGCGGGGAGCATTCTGGAGGAGGCATGTGACCAGGTTGGTCTGATTTCGGACCATAACATGGCAGGAGTCCAAAACTTGGGGTGAATTGTATAGAGTGAGGTGGGGGGGGTGGGGGTTGGTACTTGTAGGACCAGGAGGAAGCACTCCTACTCCTCCTCACCCATGAGGAGTGCTGTGAAGTGCCTTCTCCCTGAAGTTGCCATTCCGTTGCTACAATTGACAAGGAGGCTGGGAAACTCAGCTGGCCCTATAAAACAACAAAGCAGCTAAAAGTCAGAGGTTTCCAGCCTCATTTAAAATGCCAATTCGTCCCTGACAGTGGGCTGGCTGCCCTCCCCTTAATCCACCTCAGTAAAACCTAGAAGCTAATGGGTTGCAGCTGGCTTCCCAGTGTGCTCAAGAATGTTTGCCCATTTAAACCATCCACTTGCCCGCTCTTACCCATGTTATCATTCCCTGTTATCTCCCAGTCAGATTGCTACTTGATTAAAATCCTACCGATGTTAATATTTTCATATCCTCAAAAGGTTGATTTTTCCATCTGGGCTAACAGGTGTACAATTAGAATCACAGAATTGTTACAGCACAGGATGCCATTCAGTCCATGCTGACTCTCTATCAGCAGTTCAGCGGGACTCACTCCCCTACCCTTTCCCTGTAACTCTGCACATTTTTTTTTCATCGGATGCTTCATGTGTCGCCTTTGATTATTTTGCCAATCACCTCAAATCTGTATCCTCTGGTGCTTGACCCCTCTGTCAAAGGGAATGATTTCTCTATCTACTCTGTCTTGATGCCTCATGATTTTTCAATGTCCTGAAAGAAAAAAAGGTGGGGGGATGCCAGATTTAGGCGTGCTGTGTAGAAATGACATTGAAAGCAGCCATGAATCTGAAACCTGCATGTAAGAACCTACTACTGAAAAAGAAAGTTTGGTGGAGACAGCCATGGGGGGGCCTAGAAAAAGATGGGAGTTGTGAGGAAATAACAAAAATGTAAAGATTTTTTTTTAAAAAGAAGTATGTAGGTAAGCTAGGAAGACCAGAGGCTGGTGATCCTCCGAAGTGATTTGCCTGTAAAATACCTGTTTTAAATAAAACTATAGTTACAACTTCTGTTTATCAGGCTTCCGGTCAGGTTCACTGTGTAGAACACAAGAAGGCTTTGGGGCATCATACAAGACCAGTCAATGATACTTACTGAACACAAACTAATTGACTTACCTCAGCATGAGTCTTTTTTCACAAACCAAAGTGTTAAAATGCACAGAAAGACAAGCTCCCTTAAAAACTTTTAAAAGTACTGAAATAAAATGCAAAACATTTCTACAGGTCTTTTACTTCCCAACATCAATCTTTGGCATTTTTAACTTGATCCCACTGGCTTAAAATTGTTTGAACAAGAATTGGTTTACACTGATAAAAAGAATACCCTCACGTTAACTTTTAAAAATAGTTTTGAGCGATGGTTGAAGTCAGATACGAGTGCAGGGCTAGCTTACAGGATTAAGACTAGTGCTTATGTGGACTGGTAGGGCTGAATGGCCTATTTGTGTTGCAATTTCTATATAAATGAACATACTTTACCATTTCCGCCAACTCCAGCATGATGCCACCACCAAACACATCTTCCCTTCACCCCCCTTATCAGCATTCCGTAGGGATCGCTCCCTCCGGGACACCCTGGTCCACTCCTCCATCACCCCCTACTCCTCAACCCCCTCCTATGGCACCACCCCATGCCCACGCAAAAAATGCAACACCTGCCCCTTCACTTCCTCTCTCCTCACCGTCCAAGGACCCCAACACTCCTTTCAAGTGAAGCAGCATTTCACTTGCATTTCCCCCAACTTAGTCTACTGCATCCGTTGCTCCCAATGTGGTCTCCTCTACATTGGAGAGACCAAACGTAAACTGGGCGACCGCTTTGCAGAACACCTGCGGTCTGTCCGCAAGAATGACCCAAACCTCCCTGTCGCTTGCCATTTCAACACTCCACCCTGCTCTCTTGCCCACATGTCTGTCCTTGGCTTGCTGCATTGTTCCAGTGAAGCCCAACGCAAACTGGAGGAACAACACCTCATCTTCCGACTAGGGACTTTACAGCCTTCTGGACTGAATATTGAATTCAACAACTTTAAGTCGTAAGCTCCCTCCCCCATCCCCACCCCCTTTCTGTTTCCCCCTTCCCTTTTTTTTTTCCAATAAATTATAAAGATTTTCCTTTTCCCACCTATTTCCATTATATATAAAAAAAACCCCACTAGAGCTATACCTTGAGTGCCCTACCATCCATTCTTAATTAGCACATTCGTTTAGATAATATCACCAACTTTAATTTTAACACCTATGTGTTCTATTGTACTATTGTCGTTGACATCTTTTGATGATCTGCTTCTATCACTGCTTGTTTGTCCCTACAACCACACACCCCCACCCCCCCCCCACCTCTTTGTCTCTCTATCTCTCCACCCCCCACACACACACCTTAAACCAGCTTATATTTCAACTCTTTCTTGGACTCGAACGCAAGTTCTGTCGAAGGGTCATGAGGACTCGAAACGTCAACTCTTTTCTTCTCCGCCGATGCTGCCAGACCTGCTGAGTTTTTCCAGGTAATTCTGTTTTTGTTTTGGATTCCCAGCATCCGCAGTTTTTTTGTTTTTATACTTTACAGAGGATTCACTGAAAGCCAATTGCCTATCCTTCAAAATTACAAATGACTGTGGAGGCTGTAAATCAGTTTTAAATTACTTGTACTAAATCAAACACACAGATGACTGTAATAAATGTTTTTATTGATGAAAACAGTACACAGTTTAACGCAGAATATAAAGTTTTACAATTGCCTTATAACTTCTAGAAATCCATTATTATAATCAATAAAATCTCAACATAAATTACTTATCAAGCATTCCTATAAACATCCATTTATTACATTATCCTGTAATCCATCACATAATCAAACATTTTTCACAAATATATCACTTTACTATGCGACCCACAGTAAAAAGTTGACAAACCTTAACAGATGCAGTGCTTCCAGCTCCCAAAGTAATGGGTTGTATTTCAAGACCTTAGATAATGTTTACATTTAATTTACTTATATTTTATCTATTCATAGAAAACAAAAGCTTTTGGTAATGAAATACTGGATGAAAGTTCACCATGAAACAGCTAGAGCAAATATTAATGTTAGAGACATTTAGAGAGCTTCTATTCTAAATATGCATGGACATAACTGATAATCAAGTATAATTACTATTTTCATTGGTACATAATAGATAATATTTGACCACTGTATAAAACTTAAGCATAAGAATCTGTTTTATTAAATGCACACATTATATTTGGCAATTTATTTGAGAAATATTGCAGCAATGTATCATAATTATAACTTGTAGTTGAGCACTGAAAATTGTCAACACCACAAAAGGATAAAAGGCCACTGTGTCCTTTGTTTTCAAAGTGTGAACACACATTTCATCAACAACAACTTGCAATAATACAGCGCCTCTGACATAGTTAAACGTTCCAAGGTGCTTCACAGGAGCATAATCATACACAAATTGACATTCAGCCAAAGATGATGTTAGGACAAATGACTAAAAGCTTGCTCAGAGAGGTAGGTTTTAAGGAGCATCTTAAAGTAGGTGAGGTTTTACCCAAACACGTTTTGCACAGTTACATGACAATAATGGTTTTTCTACATTACAAATTTATATTTATCATTCTTAAACAGTGAGATAATTAACAGCGGGAAGTTTCTATATAAATGTAATACATAACTGCATTAAAATCACATGACCATGAACAGGGAAGCATCATTTTTTCCCTCTATATGCATTTACAAATAAAAACTTCTAACAACTATTTCCATTTAATTTCTTATTACTCTTTATTATGAAAGGATCAGTAGTCCTCTACAGTGCTTTCAGTAGAAGTCACACATTGAGAAATTCACAACAAATGTAAAGCATCTGCCCTCTGCTAAAACATTCCATTGAATAACTGAAGCACATTGCATACCATAGAATTGGTACTCATTATCTGGAAAAAAATACACTAAGGAATTGTTGCACTTTTCTGCACTTGTAATTTTGCTTTCAAAGAACAGCTTTTATGAAAAATGGGACAAGGTTGGTTATCAAAACCAATATGGGAGACTATACCCTTAAAAATGAGGTAATTTTTTTTTTTTTTACAGAAAACCTTGCCACCTATATATACTGCAACATTTAACCCTGAACGAAATAATGCTATGATAAATTCTTGTTACGCTGATTAATATGCATTATCAAACACACTCTCCATATGCAAAATATTTTAAAAATAAGTAATCCAGCTATCTAGGGGTCTAGCACTTCTACAAAGAAGGTATGATTGCTTATGGCAATTAAGAATAAGGATCAAAATATTAAAATGTCTTCACTACAATCACTAGAGTACATTTTATGAAGTAAAATTAAGTTTAATGAACTACATGGCCCATATAAACTAGTCTATGAAATATTATGCAAACTAACCTATGTTAATAAGGTACATTTTTTTTGATATTGTAGTACTTCAGCCAAATTGATATTACCTGGTACATACAGAATTGAAAAAGGTTAAACCCAGATCTGAACATTAAGCTAATATTGTAAACATTTTATAATATGCATCTTAATTGATATTATGGCATTAAAAATCACTTTTCAAATACCTACATTCTCCTCCATTTTAAGAAGAAATTCTGGGCCCCATAGCGCCTTTAAGAAACATGCACAATGACCTTAATTAAATGCAACACAGATACTTTAAAAAAGTAAGTTATTTTGTATAAAGATTTAAAATGTTAAAACCTGACATCTATACCCACACATCACTATTTCCACGCCTTGCACCCAAAATACTTGTGTTCCAAGCAGTGAAACATTTCAAAGCATTTTCATGCAAAACCACAAAAGACATTAAAACTTCTTCTGATTTGACTGCTGCTGGGAACTTATGCCTTAGAAATGCCCTTCTAATGCATTCAAGGCCTCTGACACATCTGCCATCCTCCAGCAGCTGACTCGATCTTATTGGGGCACCCAAAGAACATGCACAATGTCCTTTATTGCATGTAGCTTCATGACAGAACCTCATCCTCTCCAACTTCTGGCAGGTCAGGACTCTTCAGACTATCTCCACTACCTTGTTTCCTGTTGAAAGAAAACATACATCAGATCCCAGCAGCAGCAAGAACATTAATAGGAAGCTCTTCAGTGTTTTATCACTATTCTGTGCATTATTTCATGAATTTTTGGTCGCAAGATGAGGAATACTAACTAATGTGGGAATGGAATATGTATTTCACATTTGTCACCCCATAAGTTAAGCATTCCCAGCTCAGGTACAAAGCCAAATACTACTTTAACCTCGAAGCATCATTCCTACTGAATATATGAGAGCAATTAGCAATTTGTGCAAAATTGCCAGGTAGTCTTGAGGTATGGAAGCTGGCTGATTATGCTTTAATCAACATGCCACAAGCACCAAAACATGCAACCTATGTAACAGGTTTAGCCTTACACAAAGTTTTATGTATCCATTGGATGTAGATACCTCCCATACACCATAGTTAACAACTACTCACATTTATGTAGTATCTTTGACCCAGCAAATGGTCCCAAGGCACTTTATGAGGGTGTTATCAGTTCAAATATAACACAGCCACATAACAAATATTACAACAGGTGACCAAAAGCTTGGTTAAAGAAGAAGGTTTCAAAGGAAAAGTGATTTCAAGAAAGAGAGATAAGAAGAAAGAGATTTAGGGAGGGAATTTCAGAGCTGAAGGCATAGGAACCGATCGTGGAGTGAAGGAGATCAGGAATCCAAAGAGGCCAAAATTAGGATTGCAGATATTTAGGAAGGTTGTAAGGCTGGATGTGGTTGCAGAGATAGTGAGGGATGAGGGCATGGATGGATTTGAACACAAGATTGAAGGCGTTAAAATTGAGATTTTGCTAGACCGGGAGTCAACGTAGATCAGCAAGTACAGAGGTAATGTGTGAATGGGACTTGGCATGAGTTAGGATACAGGCAGTAGAATTTTGGATCCTCAGGTTTATGGAAGGTGGTCCAGGAGAGCATTGGAAAAATTAAGTTGGATGTAACAAAGGCATGAAGGAGAGTTTCAACAGCAGATAGGCTGAAGGAGGGCCAAGACAGGTGATGTTTTGCAGTTTGAAGCAAGTGGTCTTAGTAATATTAATGATAATTGTTTTTGTGATAACAAAGTATCCTTGCAGACATTACAATATTTTAAAGTAAAAGGAGATTTTAACTCATGCAAAAAAAACTTCTGTCACATGGTCTGATCCCTTTGCTGTTGTATTGCAAACTATATGCAGGTACCAAGCATGTGGAAACATCATGGTTATTACAAGTACATTCTGGGAACACCCCACTGTAGGGCCACAACCATTTATAGTCTGGTCCCCATACAATGATCCATGATGATATTTTCCTCATAAAAACAGAGTAAATAAAGCAAAATATACCAGTAAAACAAAATGAGCCCTTTTTCAATCAAATCACTAATTCATTTTGTCTTTATTAAAAATGAAAGCTTTATTGTATTTTGCTAATTATCCACTTTATTTTTGACAAATTCCAAACCATTTAGTACTTCCCTTTGAATGACTTGTTTCTCTTAACAGTTTAGGTAACATAGAAATAGAGGATACAACACGCTAACAGGCTATTCCACCCAATTATTCCATTTCAAATATTTATTCTCTGTGAGCGCAAATAACTTTAATCATATTTAATGACCTTGTTCCCATACATCTTCAACTCTTATTTCCTCTGTTCACCTAAGCAGTCTAATCTTGAATGTTATCATAGATTTTGCCTCAACCACTAACCCTAGAAGTGAATTGCACAACCTCATAGCTGTGTAAAATACCTTCTTTCCCATGTCAATTGTTCTAGAGATCTCAATTTTGCACTGCAAATTCATAAAAAGGGTTTGGGATGAGAGATTTAAGGAGACTTGATTACAACTATCAGCTTCATGTAAACACTAAGTGTCACCAATTTTGTTCATAAATTCATTATTTTTAAATCAAAGTATGTTGCTCTTTTATTGGGCAAGGGTATACAAGAAAACTACATGCTGGATATGGTTATAATATTAACGTAGACTATTATCCAGAATGTACTGAATGGAAGAAAAACATCCATATTCCTAGGTGAAATGTTACAAGCTCAGTTGCTTTGGTTCTGGTCACTCAACAGAAGACTGATTAATAAAGTTATAAGCTAAACTTCTTTCCCTTTGTACAATTGCTTTACGCTCTCTTTCATAATAAGTGATACAAAGTCTCTTTAGATGACAAAGCAATTCATGTTTTGTAGACATTATGCATTTGTTATGCAGAAATTGTATTTAATTATATTTCATGCAGTGTTTGAATTTGCCAGTAACTCTGAACGCTGAAAGACAGATTTGTAAGGAGCTAATTTTAAGGGTTACAGACTGAAGTATAAACATTATACAGAGATTATGAGAAAACAATACAAAGCAAAATGTGACATAAACGAATTTTGGAAACCAACGTTTAATTTCTGCACCATATATAAAGAACCCAGAAAATCAAACACTACAGATAATTGTTTCCACCGTGAGTGAAAATATTTTGGACATTCAACTGAGCAATGTTACTTCTCTACTGTTTTCCCCTATGTCCTGTAATTCTCTATTGCACTTACCATTCCCCTTAATAATGGTAACGTGGGTAACACTTTTGCTAACTGGAAATCTAGCTGTACTGGTGTTGGTATTATCACAAGCCAGTGATATTTGCATCTATTTTTTTTCTGTGATTGCTTGTCAGAACAGTTCTCTGTTGTCTATTATCACTAAACCTCTTTGCTTTCTCTTTTAGTTTAGTATATGATTTTTCCTGTGTGCACTATTTCTATACACTTCATATGAACTGGCATTTAGAAATGGAAGAAGAGCATTGCAATACAGAATAGAAGTAACCAGATGGGAGTCTCGCTTTAATGTTCTAAAAATCAAACAATATGATGATGTAGTGCACTGGTGCTCCAATCTGCTGTGCCTGAAGTGGAGGAATATAGTTTTCATGCAGTGAGCCCTCAGTGTCAGTTGGGTTAAAGGGAACTCTTAAGTGGAACCTTAGTTTTTTTGTTATTAAAAACGAAAGGGGAAAATTGGCAGTTGAATCACATCAGCCTATTCTTGCACCCCATTACCAGCAATGTTGAAAAAGGCTGGAAACAAACTCCAAAATTATACACGTATACACACAAAATGGGACTACTGTTAAAAGTACATTTTTGGTCACTAAGAACCATGTGAAGCACAGACATAAAAATAACAGACGTTTGTTATTTGACATAATATTTATCATTACCTGTCACAAAGCATATTATTCAAATACTAATTACGGAACTTACCAATGACTTGTGGAGTTGATTTGAATATAAATTTGCAAGAACTAAAATGAAACCAATCAAATAAAGGACAGAAAAAAATCCACATTGAAATAATGAGAGAGAAAATAAAAACCAATAACAATCAGATAGAACAAATATCTCAGGCTTCTCTGCACATATCCAAAATCCGGAATTTGTTCTGGGAACACTGCTAGACAACAAATACATATTAAAGCTTCCATGTGGGTTACAATATTGTCAGTGAATTTGGTTATCGACAGATTTGATTTAAAATGACAATTAAGATACCCCTTTATAACAAGTGATTACTGGCAAAATACAAACTAGTTCATGCAAGCAATAAGCACCATGCTACCAGTATTGTAAAGACTGGATGGGCCATTTGTATGGAATTTCTCAAAGTTTAAAGCATGCTTTAGTAAGCACCATGCAGGCAAAGACCACAGTATATTACTCATCCCTAGAAATTGTCATCATAATTAATGTGTGATCCATTCAAATAAGAGGACAAATAATATTTTCATGTTGACATAATTAGAAACTTCATACTCCAAGCAAAATAGTTAGGGGAGAGTGGTGGTGGTTGCTGGGGCCGGGGTGGGTAGGATGTGTGGTAACGTCCTTTTGGGCTAAAATAATGTTCAATAAAATCACCAACTCGCCATTCAGTGTGGCTACCTGTGACACTGTCTCAACCATACTAAACTAATTTTAGTAGAAAAAACCTTGCAGGTAAATGTACTTCAGGTCTATATTTACTTAACAAATACCTACCACTGTTCAGTAATGAATAAAGTAAAGCGCACACACACCGATGAAAACCAATCATACACTGTTTTTCGTCTACCATTTTACCTACAAAGGCACCAAAATGTTAAAGTGCACATGTGTATAGGGTGCAAATATGAATATTGAAATCACATGCCCAATAAGTGTCTATTATTCAATTTTTAATGAAATAATCAAGAAAGCATTTTTGCTACTTGGATTCCCAATTTGCCGTGTGTGGTAGTGAGTAACATTTTGGACTACACTTACCTAGGAATGTAGGGAACTGAGTTGGGAAGCAGCAGGGGACCAGGGACTTGGCTGATAGAAGATTGGAAAGTGAAGACTTGTATACCTGGGTCAGACAAAAAGCTGGCAACTGCACTCAGGGGCCCCCCCGCTGGGGGATTTGTGCGGGGGTGGGTACAGAACCGATCAGTGCTCCTGATCAGGTCTGTGTTGCCATTTTATGTGGGCAGGCCAATTAAGGCCTGCCCAGCGTGATGTGCGCCCGGAAGTGCTGAGTGCTCCCTGTGTCGGTGGGGGGGTTCCCTGAGTCGGGGCCTGTGCTCGTTTGCACATGTGCACAAAAGAGTGCAGAAATCTCTCTAAGGCACACAGGTGCCTCAGGGAGATTAGTTAAAGTTTCAAGAATTTGAATAAAGAAAAAAATTTTAAGACATCACCCTTAATGTGACAGTGTCACATGAGCTGGGACATGTCACTGAATTTTTATAAAATTTTTTATTCAATTTTTAAACACTTGATGAAACCTCATCCCACCCATGGCTGAGGTTCCATGAAAAATGCAAAGGCCGCCTGGGCTCTTTGCCTGTCCACCAACCTTAAGGTTGGACGGCAGCTCAGTTTATGAGTTTAATTAGTTTTTAAATGGCCTTAATAGGCGTTTGACAGTTCGGCGGGTGCGCAGCCGAGTCGACTGTACGCTTGCCGACCTGACAATCTAAATGATGCGTGGTGATGTTGGGATGCATGGAATTCAGAGGCAGGTTGGGACAAGTAGAGAGGTGGTTACTGCATTCAGTGACAGGTTCAGCCAAGTAAGAAACTGACTGCTGCACCTTGGATTGAATTGGTCCAGGCTACTTCCTTATGGTCAGGATGGACAGGGAGCTAGTCGGTAGATTTGGGATCAAGTGGGCAATTAGGAACGGGCAATAAATTCTGACCTTGCAAGCGATGTTCACACCCAATGAATGAATTAAAAGAAAAGGGCCAAAGTCAGAATACTTTGGGTGGGCCTTAACTAGAGGGAGCCTAAAGAACTAGAATACTTGGGATGGACCTAAGTGGAAGGAAGGAGAGCCAGGCTCAGTGAAAGTAGAGGGCTTGCAGATTGGATAAAATGTTAAATTAACCTGGTGGAGCATTTTAGTAGCTAAAAATGGACTGAATTGTTTTGTTCAATAACCTGATTGGAACCATGAACTAATCAGTAATAATAGAACTGTAACATTTGTGGGCCATTTGCAATCTATGAGTGTTGATAACACGGGCTTTGAGACCAGGCAATTCAGTTTAGTTTCACGTCTATTTCTTATTTACTGATTTGTCCCGTTTGGATCATGTTGGCCTGGAAGCTTTCAATGGCTTGTTATTAGTACTGTTATCTCACTGGTGAATAAATCCTGAATCAGAACACCAGGACCTGTTTGTGCCAATAGTTTGACACTTATGTACAAATTAATGTGAACACTGATTTAAATTTTGTGTGGGGTCAGGTGTGTGCCACTTGACCAGACCTAATCTAGATATTCATAACAGACACTAATTTTTTAATCTAAGAGTAGGTATGTGTGTGGTAGGTAAACATGTTTCCTATATCAGATGATTAGTCTTTTACATGACCATAGAAGAATCTTAGGGGGACAAAAAAAGTTGAGATTTTTGAATGCATATCCGTTAATAACTTGGGTCACACATTAATTGCAATGCGTTTTCAGCCATAAAGTTATTAGTTGCACGGGTTAACTTACAGGCTTATACACTCAAGTGTTTTACCTTTGGCTACTATGTGAGTAGCAGTATTTCACATTTCCTGACTTGTTTCTTCTGGAAATTAGGGGAAAGTTGACACAAGAATGAACAAGTGTTTGACAATAGATCCCTCAGTTCAGTGATGAATTTTTAACTACATTTTACACACTTCTCTGAAAGTGGCATTTGTGTTAATAATGACAGATATTATACTTTAGGCAACAGTTTTAGTTAGATCAACATAAGTTCTAGAATAGACAAGCTTTGGAAACAATAGGTCTTTATTTGAGAACGCCTGATCACCTGAAAAAGGAGACGAGAGGTTTGAAAAGGCCACAAAATAATATGGTGTTGCTTTATGAAGCCTGAATACCACATTACCCTAGTGAATTTGCACAGAATATTATTGCAAAAATAATGCAACAAATATATCTTATTAAAATATATAAACAATGATGAGAAGTTAGGGGATTAAAATGCTTACAAAAATTACAGTTTAATGATGTTTTGATTGTACCTCAGAAACTAAAACTAAAGTCTAATCAAATATTATTGAATCCCAATTAATTTTAATTATTAAACTCTTGTTCTGAATCTGATACCAATTCTACAGTAGATACCAATGAAGCTGCACTAGCAGAATATTTGTATTAGGTTGAATGTAGAGAAGGACGATAAGTCGGTGCAGACTCGATGGGCCGAAGGGCCTCTTCTGCACTCTGCGATTCTGCGATTTTAACCTTGGTGATTGCAGCTTCAAATTTTATTCAATACATTTTCCTGCACATGTCACAAAATGTGGTACACTTGTCTTGCTCAGCTTAATATTTTTAAAAATAGGAAATGCTATCTTAATTACTATTGTCCTTGTTAACAGAAAATTAACAAACTTGTGCTATGAGACTACAGAGGGCGCTGCTGAGAAGTGACTGATACATTCTGGGAGAAGTCACCGCAGCCACTGTGACTCAGGAGGGAATTGAGAAGGACCCACTGTCAAAAAACGGAATAGCCCCAAACATTACATTGCTCTAGTGTTTCCATCCCTCCCTCCTCCTCAAACCTAAAGAGAGGAAGAGGCGGTGCCTTCAGGAGTGCACCAGACATGCGAGGGACACTCTTCTGAAAGTGAATTTTAAAGAAAAAGCAGCTGATTGGTGAGTAAATCCTGGGAGCAGACTCGGAGGGTGGAGCACTGGAGCGGTGAGTATAAATCTAGCTTACGTCAGGGATTCGCGGCCTTGCCTCCAGGGAGCAAACTCGGAGGGAGGAGCACTGGAGCGGTGACCTCGGGGCACAGAGTAACTGAAGCCAAAACTGAAAAAGTGACATCACAGGAAAGCTGTGACCTGATTGGTTGGTAGGAAATCACCAAATTAAAAAAAAACACTACAAAGCTAATTAATAAATTAATTATCTAAGTCAAGATGGCTAGGCAGATGATGTGCTGTAGCTGTATGATGTGGGAGCTGGCAGAATCCATTGTGAACCACAGTGATCACATCTACAGCAAGTGATGGTTGCTGTAGGAACTCCGGCTCAGAATCGATGAGCTGGAGTCCGAGCTCTGGACCCTGTGGCACATCCGGGAGGGGGAGAGTTACCTGGACGCTTTGTTTCAGGAGGCGGTCACACCCGGTAGATTAAGTATCTCAAGTTTGGTCAATGGTCAGGGTCAGCAGGGTGTGACTGCAAGTGAGACAGGTAGAGGGATCCTGTGTTCAGGAACAGAGGAGCCTCAGCTCTTGACCTTGTCCAACAGGTACGAGGTACTTGCTACCTGTGTGGATGAGGAACAGGGCTGTAGGGAGGATGAGCCAGCTGACCACGGCACCGTGGCACAGGAGGCCACTCAAGAGGGGGGAGCAAAAAGACAAGTGGTAGTTGTAGGGGATTCTATAATTAGGGGAACTGATAGCATCCTTTGTAAGCAGGATTGAGTATCCCGCATGATATGTTGCCTGCCCGGTGCCAGGGTGAGGGACATCTCTGACCGGCTTGAAAGGATATTGGAGACGGAGGGGGAGGATCCAGTTGTTGTGGTCCACGTTAGGACAAATAACATATGTAAGACTAGGAAAGAGGACATGTTTGGGGATTATCAGGAACTAGGAACTAAATTAAAGAACAGGTCCTCAAGGGTTATAATCTCCGGATAACTACCCGAGCCATGTGCAAATTGGCATAGGGATGCGAGAATAAGGGAAGTAAACACGTGGCTAAAGGATTGGTGCGGGAAAGAGGGGTTCCATTTCATGGGGCACTGGCATCAGTATTAGAACAGGAGGGATCTGTACTGTTGGGATGATCTCCATCTGAACTGATCTGGGACCAATGTTCTAGCGAAAAGGGTAAATAGCATGATCAACAGGACTTTAAACTAGAAAGTGGGCGGGGGGGGGAGAGAGAGAGAGAGAGAGCGCGAGAGGAGGGAAGGGTAAAATTCCAAGAAGTATGACTAATGGGAAACAAAGCAGCAGGTTAGTGTCTGGGGGGTGGATTCAACTTCATGGAAAATTATGAAAAAACTGAAAAGAAAGGAACTTCAGTTCTGTTGAAGGGTCATGAGGACTTGAAACGTCAACTCTTTTCTTCTCCGCCGATGCTGCCAGACCTGCTGAGTTTTTCCAGGTAATTCTGTTTTTGTTTAAGATGATCTCCATGCTTGTGTATGCTCTACCTCTAGACAGAAAAATAAGTTTTATGCTATCCCTCTGTATTCTCTTATTTACTTATGCTTTCCCCTTTGACCTGCATACCCTTTTGCACATTTACTCCGTTTAAAATTGTACCATTTACAAGTTTAAACTAACTTGATGGGGGACAGGAGCCAGGATATAGCATTAGAAAGGATGCAGAAAGAATTGAGAGACAGGTAGCACTGAAGTAAGAAATAGAAAAGTGATAGGTGGGTCATACTAGGAGGAAATACAGTAAGATCTAATTCAGGTTTACAGTTCACATATGGAAATGTACCGAGCATGATAAATAAGGAGCTGCAGATGTCGCTGGATACAAGGTGTTCAGGAAAGGTAGAGCAGGAGAGGAGAATGGTTGGAAGTATTGATTGAGTAGAATGTTACAGAGGGACAGGACATCCTGGTGCATTCAAGGACAAAGTTGAGAAACAATCTTAGTGTCATTACACCGCTTGATATATTCTATATGCCACCAACCAGTGAGAAAGATATAGAGGAGCAAATCTGGAGGAAAATTTGAACAGTGCCAGAACTATAACGCGGGTGCAGTCAGTGGGATGGTGGTGCAAGTCGAGGGGACGATGGTCAGCCGGAGTGGGGATCAGTCAGCTAGTCAATGGTGGGTGGTTAGTAGTGGGGGCTAGGGTGGGAAAAAATTGGTTGGTGGAGGGGAATTCGGTTGGTTGGCGGGTCGGGTGGTCAATGGCGGGGGTCAATCAGAGGGAGGTTGGGTGGTCTGTTGGGATGGTTGTAGTCAGGGTTGGGGGTGTGTGTAGTCAGTGTTCCTGTGTGCGCCAGGAAGTCGGGGTGCCCCATGGTATGTATGGGGAGGTCAGCACAATAGTCAGCTAGAAGTGGTTTTAATTCTATCTTTTGCTGTGTAATTATTCTGGTAAGACAATCAGAACCGTCTGCAGTTTGTGATTTAAATCACATTTTCAGATGGTTCCCAATGGAGGGCAATTGCCCACATGAAGTTTGAACTTCCCAGGCAATTGCTGTGCAATCGTTACCTCGGAACTTTTGCTTTTGTTGGCTACTTAAAGTTTACAATTCACTGGGACTGGTGGGATGCATCTGAGAATTCCAGGAGAAGGGTGGTAATTGCAGAGATACTGGGATACTGCCAGAGGACTGGAGAATTGCAAATGTTACAGTCCTTGTTCAAAAAATGACTAGCCCAGCAACGATTTAAACAGTTTAAACCGAGTGGTGGTTAAAGTACAAAAGATAATCTGGGACAAAGTTAACAGTCACTTGGATAAATGTGATTAAGGAAAGTAAGGACAGATTTGTTAAAGAGAATTTGTGCTTAACTAACTTGATTTTTTTGATGAGGTAAGAGAGAGTTAATGAGGGTAATGCAGTTGATGTTGTGTATATGGACATCCAAAAGGCATTTGATAAAGTGCCATATAGACTTGCTGGCAAAATTGAGGCCCAAGGAATAAAAGGGACAACGGCGACCAGGATATAAAGTTGGCTGAGTGATACGTTAGCAGAGTAGTGGTAAATGGTTGTTTTTCAGACTACAAGAAGGTATACAGTGGTGTTCCCCAGGGATCAGTACTAGGACCACTGCTTTACTTGATATATATTAATAACTTAAACTTGGGTGCACAAAGCATAATTTAAAAATTTGCAGATGACACAAAACATGGAAGTATTTTAAACTGTGAGGTGATTCACTTTGGTGGAGGAACTGAGAAGCAGAGGACACAGATTTAATGACTGGCAAAAGAGCCAATGCTGACATGAGGGAAGTTCTTTTATGCAGAGTCATTAGGATCTGGCATGCCTGAGAGGCTGGTGGAGGCGGATTCAACAGTGGCCTTCAAAAGCAAATTAGCTAAGTACCTGAAGATGAAAAAATGCAGGGTTATGGGAAAAGGACAGAGCATTGGACTAGCTGAATTGCTCTTGCAGAAAGCTGGCGTGAACTTGACAGGCCAAACGGCCTCTATGTGCTGTAACCATTGTATTCTATAATTCAATAATTTAAGGTGCATTTCCATTTCCTATTCTTGTTTCCAAAATACATCAGTTCACTTTTCCACATTGAACTACATCTACCATTTGCCCATTCTGCTAGCCATGTCCTCCTTCAGTCTTTAACAATCTGTTATAGTTTACTAACCCCTGCACCCCCACCCCTAATTTAGTGTCATCTGCAAATGGAATTCACATGTCCAAAAATACTTACGTATATATCAGGCAACGGAAACTCAAAAGAGACCAATATGTAACGCCACTCACTACCACCTTTCCATTCCAAGCAATTTCCTTTTACCCACACCCCTTTATTTCTGTCATCCAACCATCTCTCTATGTAGTGACATTGAACTTTAATTCCAATTGCCATTAACTTCATCAAAAGTATTTTTGTGGTGAATTATCTAATAGTTAGAGTACTGTGTCACAGGTGCCAGGCATCCTCGGACATCTTGCCCAAGTAGCTAGCCAATCTGTATATGAGAGTATTGACAGAGTTGACAGACATACCAATGTGGAGGACATCAAGACTAAACTGCACTGGGACCCCACTTGTTGTTGAGTGGGCTTATAACTCTAAGGAACTAGACTATTCAAAGGTATTTCACATAAACCCCTTACAGCTGGCAAATGCAAGGGTCATGCATCCTATCAGTAAGTTGGATGTAATGCCCCATTTCCAAGAGATGAAAGGTTCAGGTCTTAAACAATGTAACACTTAATCCCTTTCTAAGAATTTTCCTCTGCTGTGCATCATTCTATGACTAAAAGGGCAATGATGTAATGTTTCCAAGTCCTCAAATTCATGCTGATTCTCTCAGTTTGTTGTTCTCTTATCCTCTGACAACATGCTCAAAGCCAGAAACTGCTTATAGAACAAAAGCGTGAATCTGTAATCCATTGGATTGCAGCAATATCTTAAACATCTCCAAATAAAACAACCAAAATGTTATTTACCTTTCAGAAGTAGATTGAGTTCTTTAACTTAAAAACAAAATGGCTGAATTTCCAAAAATTATCAACTGAAAGGGGAAAAATCAACTGCAACTATTTAAGGGGCAACTACCATATATACTATGGTTTACACCATAGCATTTATAGTGTAAAAGACAAGTTAAGTGTACCTCACTGCATTATGCCAGCTTCCTTGTGTAGCAGAGAAAAGCTGATAATGTTGGAAATGTCATCTATTTCTTCTAGATTTAAAACTAATATAATTAGCAAAATACTTTTCAACAGTAATGCCCTGAAAGTTGTACACCACCATTTCTGTGGTACACAGTCCTACTACAATAAGGCCTTTAACAGAAAAGCACTTCTTTTGGAATCAGTCAAACAAAAAAAAGCAGACCTGAGTTTTTCCAGCATTTTTTGTTTTTGTTTCAGATTTCCAGCAGCCACAGTATTTTGCTTTTATTTAAAAAAAATAGTAGTTGTATTTGATTATTTATGTTCAAACACTAATTCTGCTGCTGGCTTCAGATGAAGTGCACGGTGCACTCGAAAGCCTACCAAAAAACCTGGGCACAAAGTCGAGAAGCATGGAGCACCAAATAGCACGGGCCTCACTGCTGCCTATATAGCTCTGGGTACCACTGTTCAAAGAGACCTCCAGTATGTCAGCAATTGGTTTAACAACAGATAACCAGGTTTTCTAAGATGCTGTCTTAGGAGTGGCAGCCAGTTCATTTAACAGGAACCTGCTATGCACTCTGACAGCTTTAATGTTCCCATCCCTCCCACTTCACCAGCTCTTTTGTTATTGCCCATCAGCTAGCCAGCCCAAAGTGCAGTAGCCCAGTTTGAAATGCTGCAGTTTGCGTCCAGGCTGTCTAGGCACAGAGCTTGCTCCAGGTTTTCCTCCTTCTGTAGTCAGCTCAATTGGAGATCAGCAGTCTTTCACCTTCCATGCTGTAGCCAGAGGAAACACCATGTATGAGCACTAGGAAAGATAAAAGCACACTGAAGAGAGTCATCAAAGGAATGTACAAGGGTGATTATTTTCATCTTGTATGCATCTTGTGTTGAGTGAATTGATAAATTTGGGTTTTTTGATTTGCATTTGGTGCTGATCTTTACTTCTGCAGCGAACTAAGGGAGGAACCAAAACGTATTGTCAGAAATAGGTTAACATGATGGTCAATGGAAAGGTAAAGAATGTCTGACTGTTGGTGAATGGGGAGGTGTTGTTGAGATTACTAGTAAATGACAATCTCATCATGTAGAGCTCTGGTAAAAGGGGCCCATCTATATTGCAGCTGCCCCTGGTTCTTCCTCCACTTATTTCTCCTCCTCAGATTCTTGCTTGATAAGTGGTGGCGAGGGCTGCTCCCTCAATGGCCAGGTTGTGCATTTGCAGAATACTACCACAAATCTCGATACCCACTCAGCCAAGTACTGAGGACTGCAAGGCTCCTCCAAAGCAATACAGGCAGTGAAGTGTTGTAGGAAGATGCTGATGGTGTGCTCCATAATGTTGCTTTTGGCAGTATGATTCTCATTGCAGGCTGGTAGGCCACATGTGCCTGCATTCCAACTGGAGTAATCAGCCATCATTAGTTAGATAACTTTTGTCAAACAGTAAGTGGCCTTTGACTTGCTGTGATGGATCAAATACAGGTGGCACAGAGGACTGCTGCAGAATGGAGGAATTGTGACTAATGCCAGGATACTGGGTTTCATCTGCATGACATGTTGCCTGTGGTCTCACACAAGCTACACATTGAGGGAGTGGAATCCCTTTCTGTTGATGAATATGGTTGAGTTCACATAAAAAACACACAAAGTGCATGCTGTCAATGGCATCCTGCACATCATGAAGAAGCAATGCAAATCCCTGTCTTTACTCCTGCTTCTCAAGAGCAAGAGGGAATGAGATGAATGTGTTTCTCATTGTGCAAATAGTCTCAGTGACTTTCTTTATACTGCAGTGTAAATTGCAGGACATCTTGAGGAGAAGCCAGAGAAATAACAATTAAGAGCCCCAATCACCTTGACAGTCACAAGTAAGGCTTGCCCTTCTTTGAGGCTGCAGCAGTTAACAGATTCCAATCTTGACCTTCTTCAGATTACAAAAACATCTCATGCATTGGTTGTCACTGAAGCTGAGTTAAAAGAATTGCATCCTGTAGACTCTTTGTGGATTCAGCCTCTCTTCATTCTCTCAGTCATGTTCAATTCTGAGAGGCAGCCCTGCCAGGCCACCCAGGTTTGGAAGCAGTATTTTCCAACACAATATTTTAAATGATACAGGAAATACCGCAAGACCAGCCAGACCACTATCTGCACAGTGCTTGATCAAACTTTAGCTAAGGATGAAAAACTTACAAAAATGCATATCTCTGCACCAGCAGCAAGAAATAATCCAACAGCTAACTTGTAAATACTTAATGATTAGTGTTGGTGAGGGATCCTTCAAGCCATTTAACATCATATTCTGCTATGTGAAGTTAAGACACAGCGTTGGTTGAAGTGTGGAGTTGCAAAATGGCAAAGGCGGCTTCAAATCAGCACAGATTGATAGCATGATCTTTCTGTTGTTCATGCTGCCAACTGTTAAGCGTATGCGTACAAAACCCTTAACCAAGATGCTGTCCCTTGCATGCACGTCTTGGACCCATTCTGAGTCTTAGTTTATTGTGGAGCAACTAAAAAAACAGGCACTACATGTCCCAATTTAACCCCCTAAACAGTTTTATTTTGTCCATTGCCCCAAACCTGCAAGACTGAATATTGCATTTACTTTGGCATTTAATTTAGCAAAGTAATTGGTTAATGGATAAAATTCACTCAACTAATGAGATTATGTCAGGCAACCATAATTTTTGTCTGAGATACCAGGCTATGACATCTTCTATATGCAGAACAACAGGTGGGCTGCACAATGCTGTAAGATTTAGGGTCATTGTGTTTAAGAAGGCCTCAGAATGCTGAGATTATGTTACACTCCAATTGTTGCTTTATATCCTGTTTGCAGGATTGGTTATTCGTTCACTTGCTTATCATTTGATCAGTGCTGCAGAGTTTATCATTGTTCACCATGACAAGTGATTAAAGATCATGGTGCTTTTTATGTTATATGACAAAAGGGTTTAAGAATTCATAATAAAAATATTCTGCTGTGTTACATCTTACAATTGCAGGACCAACGATAAAGGAATGTTGTTACCACATTGAAAAGAGTTACATAAATTTTAAGCATTATTAGCTTTGGTCCACTGCATTTAAACAAAACATGCCACCAAGCAGTAAGTACAAGCTTTTCCATAAATGCTCTTAAGGTATAAGTGTCCCTTAGTGCACTAGCGAATAGTCCAAAAATATATTTTTCAGTCACAAGTGTTCCTATAGGAGCATGCTGTCAAACATAATACTCAGTTCATTCCAACCATTAACAAGATCTGGAAAGACAGAACCAAAACAATATCTTTTCTCAAAATAATCTCATCAAATTAGTAATAAGAACAGAACTGATGAAAGATCATCGGTCTGAAATATTAGCTCTGTTTCTCTTTTCACAAATGCTTCAGACCCAAATATATCTGTTTTTATGCCAGATTTCCAGCATCTGCAGTGTTTTGCTTTTGTTTCCCATCAAATTGGTTTTGTGTTTAGAATTTCATTATTTTCAAAGTTATGAATTCTACCAAAAATGTTTCTATTTTGCAATCTGTCAACCAACCACATAGATGTGAAGCCACTGTACTTTATATTTGACATGCTTAGAATTGCATTTTAGAGCACCATATAGTAAAACAACTTAAGCAAACCTGAAACAGTAAAGTTTGAAGAACAATTATGCAACACCCCCTTGTTTCATCTAACTTGCCACACAAAATTTGACTAATTGAAAAGCTTCATTTGGTTTGGTAATATACGTAAGTCTACAGGGTCTCTTGTAAACACAGCATATTTTATCAAGTGTATATTGTTAGGAATTGCTGAATGAATTTTCATATCAAAAGAAGGCTGCATGATCATCTAGATTTACAATTTCTGCATCTCAGAAGTACAATTTACCAGCCAAGAGCAATTAGGAAAGGGTGATAAATGCTGGCCTTGTCAGTGAGGCCCACATCCTGTGAAAAATAAATGCAACACTGCACCTTTGTTTAAAACAAAAGCTTGCTTCCTTTAAAGTACTGAAGTTTTTTCATACATCAAAATTTTAAAAAACAATTCTGTTAAAGGAAATTAAACAAGATTTTAAATTGTCACCATAGTACTGTAAAATGTGTACCTTAAAAGCACCTTAATGTTTCTGAGACGTAAATCCATGCAAAGCTTAGGAAAATGGCACTTAATTTTAATCAATATTAAAACACCACAAACAACTACAGCTATCTACTTACACAAGGAGGTTTCCTGATGCAGACAAAGATCGTTCTTCTCGTCTACTTCCCTCAAAAGGATTCCCAAAGGAACGTTTTCGAAGCATTGTTTTAACAAGAATCTGGCAAAAAAAAGCATCAATTTTGCAATATTTTCATAAAAGTTGCATTTGAAGACAAATAAATGAAAATATTCCTCTTTACAATTCAGCCAATCCTATTACACAATAGTCAATCTAATTGCACAGTGATGCTTGCAGTACTGTTCACCAATCGTAATAAGCGTGTGGATAAAGTTACCACAAAAAAAAACTGTTTTGATTCAATATAATGTGGAGAATTGGTGATCCACCTGTCTATTTAGTAAAAAATATCATATAATTGTGAAAATTATTAAGTCCTGTTTGAACCATTGACTGAATGTATGCAAGATGGAAAGAGACATGCTACATCATTAAACTACAGAAATAAGAGTAACAGATTTTTAAATTTCTTCAATGAAACATGCTATTATTAAGTGAACAAAGAGGGCAGGAGGAATAATTTTCTTCTGTGCATGTAATATTGACATGAATTAACCAGTGTCCCTAGGGATTTTGGGAATGCTTGCAAAGTTTTATTTGGTCTTTGTTTGGAATTGAGGCCGATTTAGAAATAGATTATTTACTGAGCAAAGCCTTGTGAGTGGCAATGAATCTGAAAGCTACTTTCTGACACTTTCCATACTCTGCATTAGCGACATACACTAGAGTGAAGAGTCCTTCCTGGCTCACTCCAGTACTTTGCTGCATAAAGGGCACCAGAGACTCAAGGGAACAACAAGTGAACATAAGATCAGATATACTAGTAATATATGGTTGGCCCTCGACAATTATATAGTGTACTGACTCCTTGAGAATGGACAATATTCTTTGGACATGTAATGACTTATTTTCAGTGGTCTATTAAAATTAATATAGTCTCTTACCACTGTTGCCAGGCTTGGAATATGTTTGACCGAGTTCTCAACCTCTTCTTCAGTAACCTCAACAAGTATACAATTCTCATCCTCTGTAGGAAGTGCTTCAGCACCATGCCTTGTCACCCATGAATGTATCTAAAAGTTAAAAGAAACGACCATGAAATAAGTTCCTTCAGCACAATTTGAAATATTTACAATACTACATTTTAATAATTACGAAACATAAGTAATAAATAGCTATTTTGCTATCTGTGCAAATATATTGCACTGTAACCTCTCCAATCCAGAATGTTTGAGACCAAGTCATTTCTGGGTTTTGGAATTTTCTGGATTATAGATTACATTACTAACCACAAGCATGTGAACCGAAAAACACCACAGATCTAAATATTTACCTGAAACATAAAATGGTGATAAAATATTTTAAAGCTGTGAGGAGGAGTTAAATTATCTTTACTGAGCCCATGCCTTCTTAATTTGTTGCAGCTCCTGAGCAGTCAAGTGGTGAGGACATGGGTTGCTCAAGCTTGCTCAAAAGATTTCTGGATAACTACTGCTTTTGAGCAATAGATTTCTGGACCAGAGAGGTTACAATGTATACGGAAACAGGAACAGTTCAGCTCTTTGCAACTATATAAATAATCTTTCATTTTGGCAATTTCCTGTGAAACAATGGGGTAATTTTAACCCCCAAAGTTAAAACTTAAACAATGTAAATCCCAACTCCAAATCGCCTCAAACCCTTACCCTTCTGGTTTTAAAGGAAGTGGAATGGCGGGTAACAGCTTTTAAGAAGGCTGTGTGTCTCCATTTTTACAAGGTTTTTGCTTTTAACTAATGTTGCTTAGGTTTCCTGGGCCTTGGGAAACTCAGCCAGTAAAAAGAGGTGAGAAGGGCTGTATCCATAAAGTAACTACCTTGACAAAACAACGGTAGACCAGGAAAAATAGGAATGTTTTCCAGAACTAACAAGCTTACCTGATTCATTTGCCATTTCATTGGCCACCACCACCACCACCCCACCATGATTGCCATCATTCCCATGATTGCAACCACCATGTGATCCCCCAGCCACCAGGAAACTACTCTTGACCACCATGAGGAATCCTCTCCTCAACCCCAACCCAATGTCTCCCAGCTTCCTAACCTGCTCTTTATTTAGGTAATCCCTTGTGTGGCCTTGCAGGCAGTTAATAAGCACAATCTTACAAAAATCAGGGCCAAGTCAGCAATAACCTGTAAGAACACAAGTGCTTATTATCAAAATCATGACCATCAATCAGTTATGCAAGGATAGGGACTAAATTCTTGCCTAATCTATTTCAGAAAATGTGCTTGCTTAAATTACCATACTCAATTTACAAGGGAGAAAACTGCTTGGATTAGGAGCAAGGACTTTAATTTTTATCTTGCAGTTTCATTAATCTTTGGTCACTGGGCCAAATGAATCAGCCAGTTTGTTTTGGGGAGGTACTTAGAAGAAGTGAGGTGTTTCCCAATGGCAGCAAAACTGAGAAGTAAGTTAACACTCAAGACAGTGCCTGGCAAGAAAGTCCATGATAGAATATGTTTGAGGGAGCAGTAAAATAACCAAATGGTTTAGCTGTCTAAATTCCTCACAGTCTTGAAATTGTCAAGCTAAAATGCTGGCATTTGTTAAATAAGTTGATTTTTAGAAACAATTTATATGCACCAAGAAATGGGTATTATTTTTTTCCTTTTTTTTGATGGGATGTGGGCAGCATTGGCAAGGCCAGCATTTGTTGCTCATCCCTAACTGCCCCTTGAACTGAATGGCTTGCTCAGTCACTTCAGAGGGCAGTTAAGGGTCAACCGCATTGCTGTGGGTCTGGAGTCACATGTAGGTTAGGCCAGACCAGAAAAGGATGACAGATTTCCTTCCCTAAAGGACATTAGTGAACCAGATGGTTTTTTTACAATAATCGACGATAGTTGTCAGGGTCACCGTCACTGATACCAGCTTTATATTCCAGATATATGAATTGAATTTCAATTCCACCATCTGCCATGGTGAGATTTGAACCCAGAGCATTAGTCTGGGTCTCTGGATTACTAGTCCCAATGACATTACCACTACGCCACTGTGTTTACAACATAAACATTAAAAACATATCCTCAATTGAAATTATAAAATGATAATCTTGCCTTTTCCCCCCTCCACCAACAACCTACCCCCCCACCCCCCATATTTCCACCTTCCTTCTATCACTGCTGCCAAATCTACCTTCACTTTGTTTAACCTCTTCTCTCTTGAATGTTGTGGATTTGTGCTAGGATATAGTTTCATTGCATTTATTATTTGAATATGATGTTTTGAATAAGGACTAAATATCTTACAGGTCAGAGACACAAGGAAGTTAACAGGTTTAGTGACTTCTTTCACCTTACATTTAATATAATACAATTGTTGTGTGTATGCAAGTTACAAAAATGGAATGATTGCAGGAGCAACATCTCATTGTCTTACCTTGATCAGTGAAACTGTAATTCTGGTTTCCGGGTTTTTATCTAACATTTTAAAAATGAGATCCTTCAGCTCTTCAGAGAGGTCTGGCCTAGCTCGCAAAATTAATAACAGGCATTTAAATATAGTCAGCTAAAAGGTAGCAATGTTTCCCACATTAAATTATCCCATTCCCTCATCCCACAAAGAGTCTATAAGCAGAAATGTTGAAAGAGAGTAAAAAGTCTGATCAAGAGAGTAATAATAAAATTCACATACGAATTGAGTTGAGAAAAACACAAACACATTGAAGCAGACCTAAATTGAAAAAAAATAGGTATAAATATACAAACTACTCACTGCTCAGGAAATTCCACTGGCTGGTTCTTAATTTTGTTATGCAGACTTAATATCTGATCATCCATGAAAGGACACTATCATAAAAATAGAACTTCATCAGTTTTATACCCTTCACCAAGATTTTATATGCTGCAAATGAAGACATGTCAAATACTCAAGAAGTACAATAGATAATCAAAAAAGGTATACCAGATAACTTCAGATAGTGAAGACATAAATAGTGAATGAATATGACTGCGCATTTTAATGGTTAAAGGCATTGTTAAAATAAAAAGTAGTGACATAATGCAGCATCATTTAGCATTTTTTATACTTACATGCCCCAAAACGAAACAGTATAACGTAACACCCATCGCCCAAACATCCAAAGCCTAATCAGAGAAAATATAATCAGGTTCCAAAATGAAACAAATATCAATATGTTACAGGCCTGAACCTAAAATCTGAGACTCTCCATGTCCCAATCATGAATAAACAGTAGAAAAACAGCTTGAGAAAGCACCCTTTGTAAAAAGCAAACAATACTTATTCACATTTCAGGTTTCAGGGTAGAGTCTAAAATTTGTTTGGTCAAAGGGGAAAATTCCACAGAAGCAAATTGATCCAAACTTCTTTCAGTACTGTTTTTTTTTGCCTTTGCAGAGAAGCCTATTATTTTGCTGATTTGTCTTCATGGCCATTAGTCTATCCCAAAAAGTTAAGACCTGCACATAATACTAAGTTTTCAATCTCTGCTAAACTATAATTGTCATATGTTTTTTTTTCTTTTTTAACCCATTATGAGAACATGTGGTTTTAATTTTAATTTAGATTTAATTCTTCAACCTAAAGATAACTATCACACAGTGAAGGGCTTTTACAGTGAAATAGATTGGGCACAAATTGTAACTAGGGCTTAAAAAGGGACAGGGACATACTCTCACTTACCACTAAAATAGACTGAATTTCAGGATTCAAACTCAGTTCTAACATAAAACACAACAGAATATGAATTTGGAATGGGCAAGTGTAGAAATATAAGAATCTCAGTAATAGTACATTGTGGATTAATTAATAGTTCTGTCACAGATAAATGAATTACTTTTTTTTACCTTGCCATGAAAATTCTTCCTGGTTTCTGAAATGGTCTCTGGAGCCATGAATGCAGGTGTACCCACACTGCTGGTCAGAAGAGCGTCAGTTCCCTCAAACTGATTGCTAACTCCAAAATCAGCTATTTTGATATGTCCATCTTCTCCAGCCAAGAGATTGGAAGGTTTAATGTCACGATGAATGATCTTTTGATAGTGCACTGCATACAGAACATTTCTTGTTTAAATCTATTTTGATCTTTTCAATGTGGCAGATATCTAGCAGCACCAGAGCACAGGACAGAAGGGATAAGTTAACACTCCATTTCAAATACCAAGCACCAGTTTTCTCTTTTACAATTAAAAACAATTTGCACTGATATGTAACATCTTCAAACTAATTAGACATCTCAAAATGATCTTCAAAAAGCAAAAATAACTCGACATTATACTTACAATGGTCAGATTTTTCTTCATTAACACTTAACTCAGTAGAGGTACCATCATCATAGCCAAGAAACAGTAAAAATAAGTTATAGTAGTGTTAGGAAATAGAGATAGTTTAAGTATGTTATATTTCTAATTTCCGGGTGTTAGGAATGTTTTAGCTTTAAAGTTTAAGTTTGATTTATATTTCTGTATCCGTTTGTTAAGAGAGGTCAAATGGAGTTTTAGTTTCACTTTAAAAGGCTGCTTACATTTCTAATGAGAAATTAATGACCCTATAAAGTAAAAGTAACACAAGAGTAGAAAGAATAGTGCTGTTGCCTAGCAACAGGGGGGCCAGACAGGCAGGTTCCTCCCACAGATACACACACAGAAGACAGACAGCTGTTTGATTTGAGTTCAGCTGATTTTGGAGTTGCTGCCAGGAGAGACTGAAGCAAAGGGGACAGATAAAAGTCCCAATCTAAAGAAAACCCCAAAAATCCAAGGCAGTGGAAGAGGCGAAAGTCCAAAGACCTTGTAGTCAAAGGATGGACAGGAATCTGGATAAACGTCCTGTTAAGTGGAATTAAGAGTGAGGGGCAGAGAGAAAGGCTCCAAGCTTCAGATTTAAAGAGACAAAAGTTGCAGAAAGCAGCTTTAAAGCGAGAACAGCTTGCAAGAGGCAAGAAGGTCCAAAGAGACGACTGAAGGTCTATAACTCTTTGCCAAGGGCATGTGAAGCAGTGGTGTACTTTTGACAGGTGAGACAGAGTGCATGGAAAACAGCTTGAATGCATGTGGTGACCCAAGAAAGAGAGACATCAGAAGGAAAGTTCAAACCCTGGAGGCAAACCCTTGTGGAAGGTATCCGAGAGAAAGGGTTGGTTTGGGAAAAGATTCCAAGGTGAGGTCTTGGAGAGTGGAGTTTGGAAACCCTTGTGTAAAAGACGGAATTAAGTGAGACTAGTAGGTGTGACAAGCATCTGGGGAGATTTGGAGAGATCCATAGCATCTGGCTGAGGTGGTATCTGTCACTTGAGGTCAGAATGTGGTGTGTCTGACCACAGGGTGCCATAGGTTTACATGGACTGGGTACTTACTGTGTACACTAAAATTTCAAATCGGTTTTGTGACTTGTGTTTTCCTTACAAATCTGTATATATCTGTAAAGGTATAGTTGTAGGTGAACTAGTATTGTAGTATAGTTAATCTTTTATTGTTGAATAAATGCTTTATTATTTTGTAAAAAGTTCATCAGCTGACTCCTGTGACACTGTTCACTAGCTACTCTCCACATATTGAAACAAACAAATAAAAGTTAGGATCTATCAGGCTGGGTTCCACCCTGGGATCAGGCTTGTCCAAGGGTAATATCAGCTGGGAATCAAAGTGGGGGCTCCTGTGTAAGTTTGAAATGCGGACAGCGGGTGGTTGGATATGGAATAATAATTGGTTTGGGACTGAAAACCTTTGACATTTGTGGGATTTGTGAATCCTTTTAACAAGTACGTGGAGGTAAGGAGGTACTGGACATAGGAATTGGAGTTGCTGAGAGGTATTATACAGGTTGGGGCTTGAAATGGGTTTGGAGGTTACTAAGAATTTTTTACAAACGGAAAATGCAACTCTGGCTGGTTTACAGGAATTAATCAAGAGTAAGCTGAAGGAATTGGTGAATAAGTTGGACTTAAAATTACCTGAAAGGGTAAGGAAAGTAGACATAGTTGAGATTACAGCACAACATTTAAAACTGAAAGGGATAACAGAGAGACCACGTTTTCCAGGGAATGAGTCACAGCTGGAGGTAGTGAGACTTCAGTCTGATGGGAAGAAGCTGGAACTTGAACAAGCAAAGGAAATGAAAAAACTTGAGCTAGATGCAGCAGAAAAGGACAGGGAAAAAAAGATTATTTCTTAAAGAAATGGAAATGCAAAAACTTGATCCCCAGAGGGAAAAGTTAGCAATGGAAGAGAGAACTAGAGACAGAGAATATTGGCTTAAAAGGCTGGAAGTTAAGAAAGAGATCTCAGATTCTGAGGAAAGTTCTGATGATGAAAAAGCCTTCAACTTAAACCCTAGTGGTGAGATGTTTAGATTTGTGCAAGCTCTCCAAAGTTTGAGGAAAGAGATGTCGAGGCATTCTTTATTTTGTTTGAAAAGGTAGCTAGGCAAATGAAGTGGCAAAAAGAAATTTGGGCATTACTTTTACAGTCTAAGTTGGTAGGTAGAACTCATGAGGTTTATGCTTCACTTTCAGAGCAGTTATTGGGGGATTATGATGCAGTATAAAAAGGCTATTCTGAGTGCATAGGAGTCAGCCCGAGGCATACAGCCAGAGATTTCGGAATATAAGGAAACAGCCTGGGCTGACTTGTGTTGAATTTGAAAGCGTAAAGCATAGTAATTTTGACCGTTGGATATGGGCATTAAAGGTAGAGATAACATACGAAGCTCCTATGGAAATAATACTCTTGGAAGAATTTAAAGATTCACTTCCTCCTGTAGTTAGAGCCCATGTTGAACACCAAAAGATTAAAACAGCTAGACAAGCAGCGGAGATGGTCAACCATAATGAACTGGTTCATAAATCTAAACTCTAATTCTGTTATCCTCATAAACTTGAGAAGGATAGAAGATGGGAAGGTGAAAGGAAAGCAAGTAGTCAGGGAAGAGAAGGAACAGTTAAGAATTCTCAGGAAATTTCTCCTCAGACTAGAAAGGAAGGAGCTGAGGGTTGAAAGTGATATTCGAAAGCTGAAGTGTTTTCATTGTAACAAGGTAGGACATATTAGGGTAGATTGCTGGAACTTAAATGGTAGACCTACTGCAGTAGTAGGAACACCTAAGGAATCTTCAAAAAAAGGGTGTGTGAGAAAAGGAAATGGTTGTTAAAACTACAGTAGTAGTACAGGTGAAACGTGTTCCTTCAGAACATACAGGAAAGGGGGATATGGTTCAGGATGGTCCAGAGAATTCTTCTTTGATTACTGGCGAAGTAAATCAGGCTAACAGAGGGTCTGGATGTTTTGTGTCAAAGGGAGAAGTGTTCCCTTACCCCTTCAACAAAATAACTAATCTGATTAAAATTTTGAAGGATACAGGGGCAGATCAATCATTGATGGTGGCTGATGATACAATTTGTGTTCTGGATAGGAAAAAGTGTTAATAAGAGGTATTAAAGGAATTATGAACCTGTTCCTTTGTGTAAAGTTAACTTACAAAGTTGCTTTGTAAATGGAATTGTTACAATCACCTATTGAAGGGGTAGATTTTATTCTGGGTAATGACTTGGCTAGTGAAGACAGTAACGTGGCAACGACTGTATTGCAGCAGGCAGTTGTCATGCTGATCTTAACAAACTTCAGGAAACTACTGTGGCCAAAGATGAAACACTTATTGCAGATAACAAGCAATTGAAGGAAAACCTGATTAATGTAGAAAAACAACTTTCTGTGTGAAAGAGGAGTTTGCTAATGAAAGAAGAGAATTGGTGAGATCAATTGAGAATCAGTCACAAAAATTAGAACACTTGACTGAGGACTTGAAATATCTAAATGATAAACTTGTAGAAGCAAATTTAACAAAGATCAATCTTCAGTTAAAACTTGATGAACTTCCAGCATCAGAAGTTGCTATGAAACATCAGGGACAATGCCTTGAACAAGAAAAGAAATTGTTGGTAAATCAGAATAACTGGTTGAATGCAGCATTAAAAACCAAAATTAACGAGCTGTTAGAATTCCATCGGGGAAAGAGCAATGAGATTCTCGAACTTTGAAGTAAACAGGATAAAATGAAGGAGAAGCTAAAAGAGATGATGTGTAATATGGAGTGTCACAGTTCCAAAGTTGCTTCTGTGAATAAAAACTCTTTGCTGAATTGTGGTCCAGTTGAGCAAAGAATTGATCCAAGTAAAATTACTGATGAGTCAACCCTAGTGATGGACAATATGGAAACAGCTAATGTGCATGCAAAATTGGAAATCAAGAACTGCCAACAAAAAGGACTGAAAACACAAAATGGTGTGGAAAAGTCAATGACCAGTGGAAAAGTCAATGACCAATGATTTACAAATGCTTGCCGGTGCTAATATACAAAATACAGCAGCTGGAATTCAGGCAGGTGGGACAGTTTGCAAAAGACCATTCAAACCTGGAAAGGAGTGGAATGATATCATTTGTGGTCTGTGTAAAAGAATTGAAGGGTTGGAACGAACTATGAAGCTTCACAAGGAGAATATAATGACACTGCTCAAAAATAAGTGGAAAGGGTTTGTTTGAAATGAGATCTGGAGAAACAACATTATACAAAGTTTAAAGATAAAACCAAGCAGGAGTATGAAACGCTTTTGTATGAGCATAAAAAGCATCTCAATAACATTCTTGAAATGGCAAAAAGAGATTTTGACCAGAGAAGAAACGAGATGTTAATGTACAAAAACGTCATTTTGACTTTGCTAAATTAAAGTGTGAATTTACTACATTTGGGTTCAGAAAATGAGCTTGAGGATGGAATTACGCCTACAGCAAATGAAAAGGATGATTGGGCTGTAGACTTTAATGAAACATTTTTTGCTGAGTTAAAGACCGGGAATAAAAGGAAAAAAGAAACAAAGTGTTGAGTTATGATAATGCTATGTTGTGCAAATTCTGCTAATCTTGTTACATTTATTGACTTTAAGTACATTTTTGTAATTGTACGATATAACATCTCCAACTGTGAAACAAAATGGAAAATTTATTTGTATAATATGAAATAAGCTACTGTTAGAGGTTTGCAATGTTAGGTTTGTGTGAGGCGGATGTAAGGCCATTGTAAAGAAACCTTCAATGTGTGAAACTTACTTTCTTCCGAAGGGAAAGGTGTTAGGAAATAGAGATGGTTTAACTATGTTATATTTATATTTCTGGGTGTTAGGAATGAATTTTAGCTTTAAAGTTTAAGTTTGATTTGTATTTCTGTATCTGTGTGTTGAGAGGTCAAATGGAATTTTAGTTTCACTTTAAAATACTCCTTGCATTTATAATGAGAAGTTTATGACCCCTCTAAGGTAAAAGTAAACACAAGGGTAGAAAGAATAGTGCTGTTGCCTAGCAACAGGGGGGCCAGATAGGCAGGTTCCTCCCACAGATACACACACACACAGGAAAGACAGAAGACAGACAGCAGTTTAATGTGGAAGCTGTTGGAGTTCAGCTGGTCTTGAATTGCTGCCAGGAGAGGCTGAAGCAAAGGGGGCAGATAGAAGTCCCAAGCTGCAGAAAACCCCCAAAAGTCCAATGGAGTGGAAGAGGGGCAAGTTCAAAGAAGACCTTGGAGTCAAAGGAAGGACAGGAACCTGGGGAAAGGTCCAGTTAAATGTAGTTAAGAGTAAGGGGAAGAAAGGCACCAAGCTTCAGATTTAAAGAGACAAAAGCTGCAGAAAGCAGATTTAAAGTGAGAACAGCTTGCAAGAGGCAAGAAGGTCCAAAGAGACAACTGAAGGTCTGTAACTCTTTGCTATGGGCATATGAAGCAGTAGTGTACTATTGACAGCTGAGCCAGAGTGCATGGACAACAGCTTAAATGCATGGGGACCCAAGGAAGAAGAACATCAGAAGGGGGATTCAAAATCCTGGAGGCAAACCCTTGCGGAAGGCGTCTGAGAGAAAGTGTTTGTTTGGGAGAAGATTCCAAGATGAGGTCTTGGAGAGTGGAGATACGAAACCCTCGTGTGAGGGACGGAATTCAGTGAGACTGGTCTGCTCACAATGTGACAAGCATCTGGGGGGAGCTGAAGAGAGATCCATAGCATCTGGTTGTTGTGGCATCTGTCACTTGAGGTTAGAGTGTGGTGTGTCTGGCCACAGGGTGCCTAGGTTTACATGGAGTGGGTACTTACTGTACACATCAAAGTATAAAATAGCTTTTGTGACTTGTATTATCCTTACAAATCTGTATATATCTGTAAAAGGTATAGTTGTGGGTGAAGGAGTATTATAACATAGTTCACCTTTTCTTCTTGAATAAATGTTTTCTTTTGTAAAAAGCTCAACAGCTGACTCCTGTGACACTGTTCAGTAGCTACTCTCCACATATTTAAACAAACAAATAAAAGTTAGGATCTATCAGGCTGGGTTCCACCCTGGGATCAGACTTGTCTCGGGGTAATCTCAGCTGGGGACCGTAACAAGTAGGTAACTCTGATCAGGATCAGGTTACATAATATCATTATGTGAAATCATTGTATAAAAACACTACTATTTAAGGGTGTTACAGAGTGATCTGATTGGGATTTCTGCTTGTGATTTCCCCACGATGAGTTTCCAACATCAGACATGCTGTATTAGGAATGTCATGCAATATCCCACAGGGAGAGATATTTATCATGAACCACACTAACGCATCTTTCAAAGTGCAGTTACAGAGCAGTATAAGCGAGGATAAGGAGCAGTTCACCTGCTTACTTGCCAGGGATTGTGTATGGCAAAACAAAGCAAAGGGGAAATAAAATAGGAAGTTAACACTATTTCAAAGTCATCTCAATCAGAAGATGTTTGTTTCCTATTCACTGTCATATAAAGGAACACATCCTACACTTACAGAATTCAATTCCCATGATCAAGTCTTGAAAGTAGAATCGTGCTTGCTCTTCTGTCAAGGGTTTATCAGTTGGAACCTCCATCACAGGGCTGAAACAATATAGAATCAATTGCCAACAAATTGGTGAAGTCTCTTGGCATTCTAATTTTTCACAATATATAATTTTCAAGTTTTACTAGAAATGGAGACATTATATATTTTTGATGTGTGCAACGCCACTAGTAGAGGCTAGACATTTGTCACTTTTTCATATGGAGAAAAGAAGTAACCCACATCATTTCTAGTCATAGAAGAGCCACACTGACTAAGGTCTGGATGCATTGTGTGAGAAAAGCCTAACCAATGTTCCCTGCTGTTGAACACACCCAACAGTAGCTGTAGAGGAAAAGCAGGTAGGTCTTTGCTAGATTACAATATGGGGTTAGACTGGACAATTTAAAATGGTGACCATGGAAGAGTAGCATAAATTAATATTTAGGAACATCTGTTTTTAACATACACAGAACATGTAAAACTACAACCCATAGATATTGTATAAAAATGTGGTTTTGGTCCTAGAATGGGAAAAAAGATACAATCGTAGATGTCAAATTAAATTTCTTTCAAGGTCCAGCTGTAAATTTTATTTGTACACTATTTTCCAATATTTGGAAGTGAACAAAATTAGGTGTTAACACTGAGGAAACCAATAAATACTAGAATAAAATTACCAGTATGGTGAGCATAATATGGAGCCTGACAAAACCCTCGGTCAAAAAGACTACTAAATGTTTCATAAATGTTTTACGAAAATACATAAGACCGCATTTTGCGCTCAATGGTGAAGGAACGACACTCGCCATTCATCATACTGACTGTTACGCACAGACTTTGTGCGAGATTTTCAGTGGCAATTTGCAGCATTGACTCACAATTTCCAGCATTGTGCCCTCAACAGAGGGCCTGTGGCAAGTATGAGCAGGACAAACAAAAACATGGCTCTTCAAGCAATCAGACTGAAGATTTCTCACTGAAACACAAAGCAGGATTTTGCCCTGGTCTAAATATGTAAGTATAAATTAAATGAATTCATTGTAAAATCATATACAAAAAGTGAAACAAAGAGAGAAAGAAAGATGGGAGAGAGATACAAGAGACAGAGAGAAATAGTAAATTTAAAAAATAAAACTCAAACACTAATTGAATTCTACAGAAATGAGACTCCAGTTATAAAATTAAGCTTTCGGTGCCAGAATGCACCAGACCTAATTTTCTTGGTGTGTTTAGTGGGCAACTACAGCAAACTGATACTCTTACATTGATTTCAATGTCACATCTCTCAAAGGTACTGAAATAGCGCTGCCTGTGGAGAAGCAGGATAGCTTGAACAGCAACTTGCTGATTTCCATGTTTAACTGTGCATGTGCAGACTCCTAAAGTTGCTGTCCAATTTACTCTGTAATAACAGTGAAGGTTGTCAGCCTCACTTAAGTTTCAAACAAAATTTGGGCCACGTGTTTATATATACAGCTGTTAAGTTTGAAAATATATTACTGCATACACTTTGACTAACAAAACAATACAATTAAAGGAGCTAAAAAAAAATTATACTATACTAGTGTTAATGCTTTGAGTTCAGCGACATTTAGCCATGTCTATGTTGAGAGGAGATTTGATAGTGATGTTCAAAATCTGTACAGGAGATAGGCAGAAATTCTTCCTTTTGGCAGAAGGGTGGAGAACCAGAGCAAAAGAACCAAAGAATACATGAGAATACAACTTTTACATGGCGAGTGGTTAGGATCTGGAATGCACTGCCTGAGAGGGCGCTGGGGCTGATTCAAATGGGACTTTTAAAAGGAAATTGGATGAGCACCTGAGCAAAAAATTGCAAGTTTACAGGGAAAGAACAGGTCAATGAGACTAGATGAATTGCTCTTGCAGAGTGCCAGTGTACACTTGATGGACCAAATGGCCTCCAATGTTGTAATCATTCTCTGTTTTTCCACTTGCAATGAGTTTGCTTGGGATATTGTGTAGCTGAGGCTATGCATTTCCCTGAAATGTGAAAGAGACTCAAATTGAAGGATCAGCATAAGCCACTCTAAACATCCATGAGACTGCAGGAACACTAGCTGGAATTTGATAATATACCCTTGTTTGGATAATCAAGCAGAGAAAGATGTTCAAAAAAGGATGAAAAAGCAAAATACTTACCCTTGTTTCACAAGTTCAAAAACTGAGAGAGAAGAAACAGAATTACAATAAGTTTCTACAAATATATTTAAGTATCTTTGTTAAATAAGAGTATTAAAATGAATTAGCACTTAGATAATATTATGGTGACATCACAAGAGAGTCAATGTTTTTATTTGTATGATTTACATAATCGCATAGCATTTGTTTACAAAAATGGTTTCATAAAATACCTCTGGTTTCCCACTTGCCAAGAAATCACAGCCTAAATTTCCTCCATCCAACTCACCTCAGTGTAAGTCAGGTGGTGTGCTTTTCACGAGCGCCTGACCTGAGATCTGCAGAACCCAGCTGCATTTCTGGTTTCAGCTCACTTAAATGACAAGGCAAGATTACCAGATGGTAATCACTGCTTGCTCCAAATCTGCAGAGGGAAGTAATGCATTTCTGCAGGTGTTAAATATTTTTGACAATGGGCTGGTGTTTCTGGGCCTGCTGGCTGCTTTCTTTCAGAAAGAGATATGAACTCTGGTCACCCCTGTTCCATCAAAATACTTTAAAAGTGTACTCAGCTGAGATAAAAGGGTAATGCTGCAATATCTAGCACCCAGTTTGCTGTGTAGTTTGCATCCACCCAGCAAAATCCTCTGAAAACGATGTGGGAGATGTTATGATGCCTTTCATGGGTCATTTTCATGGCATTTAATTACTCTTAACTATTTTAAGGGGAAATTTTCCGCACACTGTGGGGGCAACCCAGAAACTGCACATCAAGCACAAATGGGGTGGAGTCCTGGGTACCTGCCTCTTTACCCTACAGTCTGAGATTGGTGCACCCTGATCAGTATAGCTGGCATGGAATAGCTTTATAATTAAATAATTTATCAAACTGGTGCACTCATCTTATAAAAAGCCTGTTAAAATTTTCACACATATTCATTTTTATATATATATATATATATATATATATAAATGCATACATACAATAAAATCTGCAACAACACATGCTTCCCTTGCCCAGATTAAGTACTTTATTAATTCCTAATAATCATTTTGCTCAGGTTACTAGAATAGTTCTAATTTAGTATTGCTGAAAAAAAAGGTGCTGTTGAAGCTTTTTGTGTTGTGCTGATCAGGACAGATTCGCAAGGTAACCAAATTTCAAAGGGAATAACAATTTATACTGCATAGGTAGATGGCGCTGATTGGTTGGCAAGTGGACGATGATTGGTAGAGCTGTTGCCATGGAGAATGCACCAGGGAACAGTTAACTGCCAAGCTTTTGTTTAAGTTCGAACCAGGGAAATCGACTTTGATTGGTTAGGCATTGCCGTGGGAAATGAATCAGGGAATGTCTGTCCCCTAAGCTTTTGTTTAGTTTTAAAAGGCATAATGCATGGATGTGTTCTTCCTGTTTGCAAAGTGCAGGGCTGTTTGTGTGAATATATGCAGCTTCTAGCTCACATTAGTGAGCTACATTGCAAGCCCAACTGATAATCTTAAAATGGTTGTTAGTGTAATTCTTAGCACAATCAGGATTGTTTCGTAAGTGTTGTCCAGTTGCTGAATCACATCTTATGTTGGGCACTATGTTCTGAGTTTTGCAACTGCAGGCTGGTTGAGTACAGTCAGTATTTTGCCTGACGCAAACAATCGAAAGAACATGTTGTTTGCTATGATCCAGCAGTCATTGGGACGTACAGCCTACATAACTGGCATCACATGGGCACTGCAAATCATCTACAACATTACTCATTTGTGTGATAGGCAGAGCGTCTTTTTGACTTGATGTCATTGTATGATGGCGATCTAGATGTGCTACCATTGTCTGAATCTTTATCCATTGAACTAATGAATTCAGCAACTTGTGCAGTTGAGTTCAGGTTTAATGACACCATGTACGCCCAAGTAGATGGTGTTGCCATGTGAACTCAAGGTTCAGCTCTCACCAATATCTTCACCGGTTTCCATGATAAACGTGTCTTTGATGGCATGACCCCAAACTTCCTACCCCTTGTGTATTTCCAATATGTAGATGATATGTTTGCTATATTTGAATCTGCAGCTGCATGTAAGAATTTCCTTACACGCCTAAATGGGCTCCATCCTGCCCTCAAATTCACCTCTGAAATGGAGCAGTCAAACGAGCTCCCTCTCCTTGATGTGCTGGTTGAGAAATCTGCCAGTGAATTCTCTAGTACTGTCTTCTGCAAGAATGCCAAGTTTTGTAAACAGTTATACTTTCAACCGTCCATTTAATTCCAAGATGGAATGAAGTTGGGGACTGGAAGATAGCTAATTAATAGCACTGTGGGTGTACCTACACCACGTGGACCGCAGCGGTTCAAGGCAGCAGCTCACTACCACCTACTCAAGGGCAATTAGGCATGGGCAATAAATGCTGGCCCATTCAGTGATGCCCACATCCCATGAATGAATAAAGAAAAACAGTTCTACCAGGAGACTGCACAAGGCCCATGTGATTCATGTTGCCATGGAGTTGGCTTTAGGAAGGGAGAAGTCCATTTTAATAAAGTCTTGGCATTAAGTACCAACTGAATTCTTGCATGGAGTATGAACTGTACTCTATCCTAACCTAAATCCCAACTAGTAAATGGTCACATTAATTACGTAAATGTTCTTAAACTACTGAAACAGCTCTGTGGGAACCTTTCAGAAGAGATTATTTCATTTGTTCACATTTGTCTGTTCTACATACAATCAGAAAAGAAAAAGTTAAGTGTACCACAGGAAGATTTGATGGAAGAAAGCACATAGTTCATGAACTAATTTTGTTGAAATTGTTACAACATATCTTAGGAGAAAGTGGTGCCAACTTGTCACAAGCTGACATTGCATTCTAAAATGTAATAATAAATAGCTCAAGCTACCAAATACAGTATTATTTTAAAAAAGTATCACAGGGTAAAAATACAATTTAAAATAATTACTTTGTTTCTAAGTAAAATGTTGATTATTACTTAGCCAATTTGCACATAATTTATTAACACAAGGAGACATGCTGGGCTACATGTGGTGTATGATTCAAATTATATAGTATGACAAAGAAATATTGGAACATACCCATGTATAGATGGTCCTCACTCGGGTCATCAAGCACCTGTGAAAATAAACAAACAAGGAGTGACATCTTAGAAACACTCTTACATTGCAACAAGGACCATAAATTAGGAAAAGAAATATTTGCTGGAGGACCCAGTTTTTAAAAAAAATTCTCAATGTGTGGGCATCAGCAGCAAGACTGGCATTTATTATCCATCCCTATCTGGCTCATGAAGGCAATGGTGGGCATTCTTCATGAATGGTTGCAACCACCCGCCATCACCTCGCCGCTTCGTCATGCTGGATGCCATATTTAAAGTCCAGCTGTAAGCATACATCTCAGTGCTTCCAGATCATGGCTGCTGTACAGAAGACAGGATGGTCCTGAAAGCCATAACATTAAACCTTTTTTCCATCACTCCCATAAATTTGAAAAGGATAGCAAATGGGACAGTGAAAGGAAGGCAAGTAGCCAGGGTAAAGAATGGATAGCTGGGAATACCTTGAGATCTCCTCCCCATATCAGGAAGATAGAGGTGAAACTCGAAGGCCAAAGTATTTCCATTGTAATAAAGTGGGACACATTTGTTCAGAATGCTGGAAGTTGTGAGGGAAACCCATGGGACTTATTGGAGTTCGTAAGAGTAAGTCCGAAAACAGAACTCAAAAAAATGTGATGGATCAAACTGGAGCTTTAACTACAAATAAGGGCCTGGAGGTAAACACTGCTGTGAATGCAGGTGAAGTGAATAAGGTGAATGAGAGATATAAAGAGTTATTGTCTAAAGGGAAGATAACTCCTTTTTCATCAAATGGTGCAGCTAAACCCATATCTATATTAAGGGACACAGGAGCTACCCAAACTCTTTTGCTGCAGAAGGACCTAGTTTTCCCTCCAGAGAGTTCAATGAAAGCTAAAGTATTGGTAAATGGGATAAGGGGGAGAATATATCCCAGTTCCATTGTATAAAGTGCAAATGGAGTGTGATTTATTGCGTGAATCGATGGCTGTAGGAGTAGTTAAGAAATTACCTGTGGATGAAATTGATTTACTCCTGGGGAAGAATTTGGCAGGAATGAAGGTTATAGCTTCATCCATCATTACGGAAAGTCCGAGACAGAGTAGTTACAAGATCAAGTTCCTAGTATTTTTCCATTGAGTGTGGGTGATCAGAGCAATGGCTAAACAAAGTCCATCACCAAAAGTCAAAGTAATACCACGAGCAGATGTTAAGAGTAGCCAAAACTTTCTTCAAGGATGAGGATAATTCAAAGTAAGTGTTCAACATGTCTTCATTAATTGAGGCTCAAAAAGCAGATCCAGAGTTAAACAGTTAGCTCACGGCTAAAACTGAGGCTGAAGGAGTTCTGGAGTGCTATTACATTAAAAACGGAGTTCTGATGAAGAAGTGGAGACATCCTCACAGATCTGTGGATAAGGAATGGACGGTTGTTCATCAGATAGGATACCACCCAAATATAAGGAGATATTGTGAATAGCATATGAAATCCCAATGGCAGGACATGTAGGAATACGCAAAACCCAAGCATCGATAAACAAGCATTTTTTCTGGCAAAGACTTCATAAGGACGTAGTGCAGTTTTGTAAAATGTGTCATACATGTCAGATGGTAGTAGTAGTGGAGGATGACAGAGAGAGTAAAGGCAAGGTAGAAGGAGAAGAAGGCAGTGCCTAAAGTGAACCTCCTACAACTCGACTAGCCAAAATGACAATACTGGGACAGTTAGACACTGTTCTCATATTTAGAGGAAGGACCAAGGAAAGATCTAATAAGGTTACTCAGGAAATGTAAGGGCATTTGTAGGGATATACCTGGATGTACTACATTAGCTAAACATGATGTGGATATAGGAGACTCAATGCCAATAAAACATCGTTAGAAACAGAGATCCAATATATGATGGACAATCAATTGTTTGAGCCTAGCCAAAGTGGCTGGAGTTCACCAGTAGTACTGGTTCCTAAGTCAGATGGATCCACTAGATTTTATATAGACTACAGGAAAGTGAACGTAGTAACAAGAACAGATTGGTACCCAATTCCTCGGTTAGGAGATTGCATCGATAGAGTTGGCAGTGCCTGATTTCTTTCTAAAATTGATCTATTGAAGGGGTACTGGCAAGTGCCATTAACATCAAGGGCTAAAGAGACATCCGCCTTTGTTACACCAGTTGGGTTGTATCAATGGCTAGTCATGCTGTTTGGGTTTAAAAACACCCTAGCTACATTCCAGAGACTTATGAATCAAGTTGGAGCTAAAGTGCCTAACTGTGTTGTTTATTTGTATGATGTCATAACATATGGTAACATGTGGGAAGAACATATAAAGCAATTAGAGGGCCTGTTTTAGCAATTGCAGTTGGTGGCTTAGTCATAAATATGGCCAAAAGCGAACTTGCAAAAGCAAGGGTAACTTACCTAGGTCACATTGTAGGACAAGGGCAAGTGTTGCCAAGAACAACAAATGTGAACACTCTAATAGAATTTCCCATTCCTAAAACTAAACGATAAATCATGATGTTTTTGGTCACATCTGGGTTTAAAGCAAGTTTGTGGCTAACTTCAGCACAATAGTTGTACCTCTCACCATTTGTTAAGAAAACAAGCAAAATTGGCACACAGTCAGCAGGATGGCAAGCAGCCTTTGAAAAGCTGAAAGAGGGAGTACTCTGCAGTAGGAAAAGTGCCTCTAGCATTATTGCTGTCTCTTCACCACTTTGAAGTTTATGTCCGACACAATAACAAAGAAACACTAATTGACACTGACCATAATCCGCTGACGTTCATTGAAAAGTTTAAAACTCGAAATGCAAGACTGTTATTTCAACCATTCAATGTAAACATTGTTCATATTACCGGCAAAGATAATGTGATTGCAGATGCACTGTCTGGGGTGCAAAATACCTAAATTAAAAGGCTAAGAAATTCTGAAGATTTTCTACAATTGTATAAGGGAGAGGAAGATGAATGGAAGTAAATCTCATATTTTGTTGTCCATATGTCACATACCTTGTGATGAAACCCATTTTGAAATGGCGTTTCATCTCTTTTAAGGGTGGAGGCATGTAAGGAACATATCTTTTTATTTTCTGTTGGATTGTGAATTAAAATTATAATGGCTGCAGTTTGAAAGTCATGTCCACTGGAACAGGATGACAGATATATACAATGTTGCAGTCCTGGAACACAGTGTGTCATTGACGAGCCCCCAAACTCCGTCACGATTCACTGGGGATAGTGCGCTACAATATCAAGCCCTACTGCTCCCTGAACCACAACAAATGTGAAAAAGTTTGATCAAACCACTAAATTGCCCTAATTCTACCTAACCGTTTAATTTAGGTTAACAGAATACAAGCACGAGGCTTGTAAACTTAAGTAAATAACTGTTCATTGAACAAATTGTCTTTAACTAGTGGCACAGGAATGAAATGTGAACTGCTAACTTCTAACACTGTATAAAACTTAAATTCTACACACACACGCGCACACGCATCAGCATCATCACCAACACCACCAACCCACTCCCCCACCCCAACCATGGATTTTAGGGGCGGAATAAAACAGTTCAATAGCACCAAATCCGGAGTACAGGATTCGATGAGTTGATTTTGATCGATATCCTCCAAATTCCTTTCAGTTTTGTTGATGACACGAGCTGCTCTTCCAGCACTTTGTTCACTGGTTGACCACTTGCCTTTCCATGTCTCTAATAGTGATTTTCCCCTTATGCCTCTTGACAGGGGTTTTCAAGGTGAAAGAAAGTTATAGAGATATGAGGAGAAAAAGCCAGCTACCTATTATTGTGGAATCACTGGAATCTTACACACATAGGAGAGAAAGGTTTTAGGTCTTGTTCTCTCAGACTAGGAGCTATAATAGCTGTACTGCTCTCGCACAAAACCTGGTCACCTGGTCAGAAGCCAATTAAAACGTTGTTGTCAGGCAGCTCCCTTGGTCTAGGTTTCCTTTCTGGCAGCATCCTGTCTTTCATGGCACACTCTGTTCCAGGACTGCAACATTGTATATACTTCTCATCCTGCTCCAGTGGACATGTCTTTCAAACTGCAGCCAGTGTAATTTTGATCTACAATCCAACAGAAAATAAAAAGATATGTTCCTTATAACTTTGTTGAGAAACTTGCCTATGTCTTGATCACTGGCGTCAAACCAGTCTTGGTGCTTCCATTTAATGAATCCTTGGACCTCAAATCCTGTGCTGTAAGTAACATCCCTTAAGAATCTTCAATAGCAATATTGTCCGCCTGGATATCAACAATTTCTGTGGCTAGTCTGTGTTCCAGTTCCTTTCTCTTGGTCATGTCTTTAGGAAGAATTATATCAAGCTTCCTCGGTGGCTTGACTTTGTGCCAAAGTGCCTTCGATTTTACACTACTACTGACAAGCTGATGGTCAGATCCATCATTCTGCGGCTCTAATGGAGCAGGTAGAGTGCCTGTCTTTGAGATTTCTGTCATACAATAAGGTAGTCCAACATATGCCAATGTTTGGATCTGGGGTGCATCCATGTAGTTTTCAGTTTGTCTGCTTGCTGGAAGATTATGTTGGTGATGGTAAGGTCAAACTCGCTGCACTTAGAGGAGCTGGCCATTGGAGTTTTTCTGCCAATACTGTAGTATCCTACTGCTTTCCATGTATTACAGTCTGTGCCCACTCAAGCATTGAAAATCATCAAGAATAACAAGGACCAGAATGGTGAGGATAGTTGAGATGCTCTTCATCCACAAAATGCTCCGTATGGTCAGCATCTCTTGAGAGCAACTAGGGATGGGCAATAAAAATGCTGGCTTAGCCAGAAACGCCCACATCCCTTGAAAGAATTTTTAAAAACATAACATTTAATATTTTGCCCTCCTGCACTTTCAAACATCATTATTTTCTTTGTTTTAATTAAGTTTCATTTCTGCTATGTAAAGAAGCTATATTTTCCTGATATTACTATAGGATACTTTAAAGTAGGCTTATGGTTGTGTGTGTGAGAATAATTTATAAAAACTGCAGACTGTTAGACTGCAAGGTTTGAATCATCAAAGGGGTTAAGTGAAAAAAAAACAAGTATTTGAATTGCTAATGGACGAGCTAAGTAAAATGAAATTTGCATTTTTAGATAAGTGAAGAGGTTGTTGGCCTTTCAAAGGGACATGATAATATGTTTACAATTAGCAAGGTAAATAAGGCAAAATTATGTTTGTTATTCCCAAAAGTGCTGGCCATTATGATAACATGAAAGATTTTTATATTCTGGGAAGAGTAAATTCCAAAGACAGATGGAAACAATGGGATTTATAGATCAAAAAGAAGAAAATATGTTTAAAGAAAGATGGAAAGCAGTTTGGGGGTGGCAGTGTAAGATCTTGAAAGGTGCACTGTGTGAAATAAACTTGTGGAAAAAGCCTCCAGCCACTGTGGAGGACTTTGCTGTTCCAGTGACCAAGGTTGTATTAAAAGTCTTTGGAGTTTCACTATTGTGTGAGAGGGAGAAAGAAGGGTGAAATACCTCCCTTACAGCAGCAGAAGGTGCTTGCTGTAGTCTTGCTGGATGTTTTATAGATTAATAATCTATTTTGGACTGTTGCCTGAAAGGGGTGTGTAGTTGGGAGTCTAGTTAAGTAAAAGTTTTGGGAACTGTTATAAGACTAAGTAACTGTGTACCTGCAACTTTGTGTGTGTTTGATTTGTTTTTCTTCTTTTGTTAATATATGTTTTAATTTAATCTTTAAAATCTCTGAAGATGGTAGTGGACTTGTTGCTTCTGACTTCAGTCCACAAACCTTCTTGTAATAAATATAAATTGCAAAATTGTTTTAATAGCCTGGCCAGGTTTCCCTCTGGGATTTGGTCAACCTGGCAAATACCACCTGCCATATCATAACAGCTGTTTCCATCTTCAAGGAAACTTCTTTAATTCTCAGGGTGGACTTATTGAGCCACAAACTTTTCCATGGTTCTTATCAATGGGACTTATTATCAACTAATAGAAGGCACTTTGCAGCATGTGGTAGATCAATCCTGAGGAGTTTCCTTGTTCTAAATATGGAACATTCCATCAACCTGATGCTTACCTAGTGGTTTATTTGAACACTGGTGCATTCTACCCATTGTAGAAAATGAATATTTTAATTTCATGTCAAATTACTTTCTCACTAAGACATTTCAAAATATTTTATTATTTTCAAAAGGATTTTGTAGTCATTTTAATTTCCTTTGGATAGAAAAGACTACAGTAACTCTGCCCTTCTGGCTAAATTGAAGAGATTAATACAAGGATATCAAGCTGTTTTTTTATCGTGATCAAACGACAACTCACTCCAGTATTCTGGAAAATTAAAAAAAAGCACCAACAACAATTCCCCTTCTCCAAACTGCATGGCTAGAAAATCAAAAATTAAACCTTAGTTCAGCAGAAGTGTAAAGGCCTAGATATGTACAAAAAAAAATCACACATTTACAAAACCACACTGGAAAAGAAATCCACATCGAAGATATTTGCCTCAAGTAGTGAATTTGTGACTGAATCTGCACGCAATGTGTGAATAATTATGTAAATAGCTTTATACAAGAGAATTGAGAATTTGCACTAATTCGACACTATTCCAAACTGACTTAAAACTGTGGTTGAAAATCAGTCCTAATGTATTGGAATAACAATTTAAATATGACAGGTAAGCTTTGTAGCAATTTTTTGTACTTTTGTTTTTGCATTCAGTTCAAGATTTATCCACGATCAGCTACAGAACTTTGTAATTATTGGCATACAAACATCGGCACAAGTCCGAAATTACCCCTTAACTTTCTATTCTAACCACCATGTCAGGGGTTATTAAATATGTTTAGCGTTATACAGGGAAGCTAAAGCACCTCTCACAGACTGACACCAGGCCCTCATATTTATTAAATGGCTTCAGCCACATTTGCCTGGGCTTTAACATTTCTTCTATACATACATGTAACTAACTTTTGTATGAGTTATTGTACAACTTTCATTTACATGGTACATTGCCTTACAAGCATGCTGCTATGTGAATGCAGACAAGTTTCAGGTCAATTTGAACATTGCGTCCATGAATAAAATATTGCATGTGCCACCCCAATGCTGCATGGTAGCAGGTCTCCCTGCAAGAAGTAGCAAAATCACAAGATATTTACCAACGTGGAAAACAATTGGCCCGTTTTAACTCAACCTTTCAGAAAGAACCCAAAATTTCTAAGTTGCTACATCCAGTTAATTCTTAACTAATCTAGGGTTTTCTTCTTTTTATTCATTTATGGGGTGTGGGTGTCGCTGGCTGGGCCAGCATTTATTACCCATCCCTAATTGCCCTTGAGAAATTGGTGGTGAGCTGCCTTCTTGAACAAATGCAGTCTATGTGGTGTAGGTACAACCACAGTGCTGTTAGGGAGCAGTTCCAGAATTTTGATCCAATGAGAGTGAAGGAATGTGTGTGTGTGTGTGAGTGAGAGAGAGAAAGACTTAATTGGATTAAAGGCATCTGGTCTGAAGGCTTTGATGAGGTAAAAGATGAGCTAGGTTTGAAATGTTAAGTAGATAAACCTAGGTGTCAAGGAAACATCTACATTTTTCAATAAATCAGGCTAGATTGTTTTCAAAGGAGGGGTGAAATGGGTCACCTGGCCAGGTAAAGTTCAGAATCAGTGTTTATTTTTCCCAAAATTACTGGTAAAACTTAGTACTATGAGAGATTTTTATCAGAAAGGTAAAGTCCAAAGACATAGTGAAACAACTGAAATTTGTATTCAAAGGGGAAATATATATATAAAGGAGCGAAGGCTGTGTATAAGGGTAGGCATTTTGAGACCCAACAAGTGTGAAAAGCCTTCAGCATCAGTGCCTCAAGCTGCTATCTACAAAGAACTGAAGTTAAGGAAACTCACTTTGAATTGGATTGTCAGGGTATCATGTTTCTTTGCCTGGGTCTTTTTAATACCTGTGTGTCTTACCATTGCCTTAACGAAAGTGTAACCGGGAGTCAGATTAATTAGGGGATTTAGAAGTTATTATAGTAGTAATTTGTAGACATATGAATGCGCTTAAAATAATTTCTCTTATTAATAAATGTTTAATAGAGTTTTGTAAAAAATTATAAGGCTCAGTGGTCTTATTACTGCTGAATGCAAAGCCCGCATCTTAAAAAGCAGTTGTCTCAAGTTTCCCTCTGGGATTTGAACAACTCGGCATTTACCAACGGCTAGTTGGGGGCTCTTTGTGTGATATATTTGAAATTCCTTGATGAGTTTGGAGTTGGTGAATCTTAAGGTTACAAATACGAGAAGCACTTTGAATTCATGTGTTGGTGTGAGTTTTTTTTTGAACTGATGAGACTGCAATGTGGCTTTGGCAGTTGCTCAGACTTGTTTGGGAGTTGAAATTATAACTTTGGTTTACAAAAAGTAACTAAAGTTAATGAAATTGGCGGATAAATTACAATCAGGGTTACCTGAAAGGGCTAAGAAGGCAGATATAACTGAACGTATAGCACAGTATTTAAAGTTGGAAGTGATACCTGACACTAGTGAGTCACAGCTGGAGGTAGTGAGACTTCAGTTAGAAATGAAGAAGCTTGAATTTGAACAAGCAAAGGGAATGAGAAAATTGGAGGAAAAGGAAAAAATAATTGGAAGTGAAAAAATTGGAGCTAGAGGCAGCAGGAAAAGACAGGGCATTTCAAAGGGGGAAAGCGGCAAGGCACGAGAAAGAACGGAAGCTGGAACTGGAATTCCAGGCAAGAGAGAAGAATAAAGAAAGAGAGGCAAAGGAAAGAGAGAAGGAAAGAGAAAGGGCATACCAGCTTAAAAGGCTGGAAGTTAAAAAAGAGATCTCAGATTCTGAGGAAAGTTCTGATGAAGTAAAAAACCTTTAACCTAAAACCCAGTGGGGCGATGTTTAAATTTGTGCAAGCTCTTCCAAAGTTTGAGGAGAGAGATGTGGAAGCATTCTTTACTTCATTCGAGAAAATAGCTAAACAAATGAAATGGCCACAAGAAAACTGGACATTGTTGTTACAATCCAGGTTGGTGGGTAGGGCACATGAGGTTTATGCTTCACTATCAGATGAAATGCCTGTGAACTATGATGTGGTTAAAAAAAAAGGCTATTTTGAGAGCATATGAGTAGGTTCCTGAGGCATACAAGCAGAAATTTAGAAATGTGAGAAAACAGCCTGGACAAACTTATATTGAGTTTGAAAGAGTAAAACAAAGTAAGTTTGACTGGTGGATATGGGCATTAAAGACAGAAACAACATATGCAGCTCTTAGAGAAGTAATTGTTTTGGAAGAATTTAAAGATTCAATCCCTTCGGTAGTGAGAACTGATGTGGAGGAACAGGGTGTTCAAACGGTAAGACAAGCAGCAGAGATGGCTGATGATTATGAGTTAGCTCACAGAGCTAAACTTTCTTTTCGTCACCCTTTTAAATCAGAAGAGGGGAAAAAGTGGGAAGGTGAGGACTCAGGGAAGAGGAGTAGGTGGAAATTCCCAGGAAGGGGCTGAGGGTAGAAGTGACATTCGAAAATTGAGGTGTTTTCATTGTCATAAAGTTGGACATACAATGTATGGGTGGTGGAAATTGGAAGAAAAATCTGTTGGATAAAAGGGGTACAGAAAAGCTCTGGAAGTAAAAGTACTGTGGGTTCTGAGGTTCAGGCACAGGAAAAAACAGAGCATTTAGTGTACAGGTAAAACAGGGAGAATCAGTGATAGGTAAAGAAGTGGAAATGTGTTCACAATTTACCCAAGAAAATTCAGAGGAATAGGTTGCAGAAATGTTAGAGGTTTTGTGTGTGAAGGGAAAGTCTTTAGAGTGGGTTTGAGTGGGGTAGGTAAAGATGTTAAAATTTTGAGACACAGGAGTTAGTCAATCCTTAATGTTGTGGGATAGTGACATTTGTCCATCAGAGGGAGTATTGCAGGACAGGTGATAATAAGTGGGGTCCATGGAGATGCTAAACTTATTTCATTGTGGAAGGTAAATTTAAAGAGTAAGTGGAAAACAGGTGAGGTGATTGCTGGAGTAGTTGAAAAATTGCCCATTGCAGGGGTTCAATTTATTCTGGGTAATGATATAGCTGGATCACAAATATGGGTGATGCCTATTGTAGTTGAGCAGCCTATAGAAGTGCTTTCAACAGAAGTGTTGCAGAGAGAGCATCCTGGATTGTTTCCAGATTGTGTGATGACGAAATCACAGGCTAAAATGTTTAAACAGGAAGTTCAAAGGCAGGGAGAAAGTGTGGAAATCCAATTAGCTGACACTGTGTTTGACAACATTGCTCTGGAAGAAGGACTGGAAGACAATTCAGCTGAAGTGTTTAACTCAAGGAGGTTAGTGGAGTTACAGAAAAAGGATTTGCAAATACAACACTTATATCAGACAGCTTACTCAGAAACAGAGGCAAAATGCATTCCAGAATGCTATCACCTTAAGGGTAATGTTTTAATGAGAAAATGGAGGTCTTATTATGTTTCTGCAAACGAAAGCTGGAGGAGTGTGCATCAGATCATACTATCATTTGGAGCTTGAAATGAGATTCTGAGGATAGCTCATGAAATTCCAATAGGGGGACATTTAGGAGTTAAAAAGACACAGGCGAAGATACAAAAACATTTTTATTGGCTTGAATTGCATAGGGACGTAGTCAAATAGTGTAGAACAGGTCTCGTGTTAGGTAATAGGGAAACCACAAGCAGTGTTAAGCCAGCACTTTTAATTCCAATTCTAATATTTGAAGAGCCTTTTTACTAGGGTCATAATTGATTGTGTGGGACCCCTCTCTAAGACCAAAAGTGGAAATCAGTACTTACTGGCAATAATGGATGTACCTACCAGGTTTTCTGAAGCAATGCCTTTGAGGAAGATTACAGCAAAGAAAATTGTGGAAGAGTTAACTAAATTTTTTTTACAAGATATGGTTTACCTCAAGAAATACAATCAGATCAGGGTTCAAATTTCATGTCATAGTTGTTTAAGGAAGTAATGAACAGTCTGGAGATAAAACAATTTAAGTCAACAACTTACCATCCTGAGTCACAAGGGGCTTTGGAAAGTAGTCTTTTTTAAATATATAAAGAGCAAGCGAATAACTAGGAAAAGAGTAGGGCCAATTAGGGACAGCAGAGGTAATGTATGTAGGGACTCGGAAGACGTGGGTACAGTCCTCAATGAATACATTGCATTGGTCTTCACAATGAAAAAGTACGTTCCAGGTATAGGCATCAGGGTGGGGCACTGTGAAATATTTGAGAAAACTAACATAGAGAGAGAGGAGGTACTAGCGGGTTTAGTGGCCTTAAAAGTGGATAAATCCACAGGCCCGGATGAGATGTATCCCAGGCTGTTGAGAGGCAAGGGAAGAGATATCAGGGGCCCTGGCAGTAATTTTCAAATCCTCTCTGGTCACAAGTGAGATGCCAGAGGACTGGAGGACTGTTAACATTGTCCCATTATTTAAAAAGGGAGGAAAGGATAGACCAAGAAATTATGAGCCAGTCTAACTTTGGTGGTGGGGAATTTACTAAAAGAATTCTGAGGGACAGAATATATCTGCACTTGGAGAGACATGGATTAATCAGGGATAGTCTGTACGGATTTGTTAAGGAAAGATCGTGTTTGACAAATTTGATCAAATTTTTTGGGGGAGGTAACTAGGAGTGGTAATGCATTTGATGTGGTCTACATGGACTTTAGCAAGGCTTTTGATAAGGTCCCTCATGGCAGACTGGTCAAGAAAGTAAGAAGCCCATGGGATTTAAGGCAAAGTGGCACGTTGGATCCAGGGTATGTTGGGAGTCTGGAACTCACTGCCTGAAAGGGTGGTTGAGTCAGAGACTCTCATAACATTTAAGTATTTAGATATTCACTTGCGTTGCCATAGCCTCCAGGGCTATGGGCCAAGTGCTGGAAAACGGGATAAGTGTAGTCAGATCTTTGTTGACTGGTGCGGACACGATGGGCTGAATGGCCTCCTTCTGTTCTGTAAACGTCTATGAGATGGCATCAAACTCTAAAAACTACGACGACAGTGTATAGTCAGAATTATCCACAGGATTGGGATAGGGGAATTCCATTCTTGTTATTTGCTATTAGCATCAACTTTAGTTTTTAGGTTTTAAACTAGTTCCAAAAGGTTTTAGTCCTTTTTAACTAGTTTATGGTCATGAGGTAAGGGGACCATTGAAATTGATTCATGAGAAATTGGTGGGTCAAATTTCAGAAACTACTCTTCTGGATTATGTATCAAACTTTAGAGAGAGATTGGACACAGTACGTGAGTTGGCCAGGGAACAATTAAAAGATATCACAGCAAGTGATGAAAATGAAAGCAGACAGGAAAGCTACAGCTCATAGTTTTGTTGCTGCGGAGAAAGTGTTAGTTCTGTTACCAGTACTGGGTGACTCATTAAAGGCAAGGTTTAGTGGGCCTTAAAGGATTGAAAAGAAACTGAGTGAAGTAAATTATTTAATAAATACTCCAGTTATAAGAAGCAGAGGGGGTGTCATGTAAATATGCTTACAAAGTACTTTGACAGTGAAAAGAACCAAAAGGTGGGAGATATTGAGAAAGTAGTAGAAATGCAGGATTCTGAAATTGATTTTCCTCCTAATCAAATTATATAATGAGGGGGTACTTTGAAAATTTAAATGTAATATTGAGTTACCTTGCAGTCAAGTGTCAAAGTGATTTGGGAAAGCTATTGTGGTCACACAAAGATATTTCTGTAAATAAGCTGGGAAAGACAAATTTGGCAATACATTATGTAAGTGTAGAAGTTTCATCTTTGCTAAGACAACATCCTTACATATTTAATCTGGCAAAATTATCACATGTACAGAAAGAAACCAAATTCATGCTTCAAAATTATATCATTGAGTCTAGTTGCAGTAACCAGAGTTCATCTATTGTGTTGGTACCTAAACCAGATGGAACACAATGTGTGGACTATGAAAATGCAGTGACAAAAGCGGATTCATATCCTACATCATGGTTGGAAGATTGTATTGAGAAAGTGGGACAATCAAAATTTGTCACAAAGATTGACTTGCTAAAAGGATATTGGCAAGTACCATTATCAGTGAGAGCAAAGGAGATATCAGCTTTTGTGATGCCAGATAGACTATGTCAGTTCAAAGTCATACTGTTTGGTATGAAAAGAGCATCTGCAACATTTCAAAGACTGACAAAGTAATTGCAGCTCTGAGCAATTGTGCTGTTTATATTAACGACTTGATAGTTTTCAGTCAGGCATGGGAGGAGCATTTACAACATGTAGAAGAATTATTTACTCAATTGCAAGAAGCTAATTTGGTGATAAACTTGGATAGAAGTGAATGTGCAAAAGCGCAAATTACGTATCCAGGCCATACCATTGGACATGGTAAGGTGGCTCTGAGAGATGTGAAAGTCAAGGCTATTGTGGATTTCCCCGTATCTACAACAAAATGAGAAGTTTTGAGATTTCTGGGCATGAGTAGGTTTTATTGGAAATTTGTATCAAATTTTAGCAGTGTGGTTGCTGCACTGATTGAACTATTAAAAAAGAACAAGAAGTTTTAACAGACACAGGAGTATCAGAAGGCATTTCACGGTTGGAAAAGTGTATTAACTACAACACCAGTCTTGGCAGTACCCAATTATGCCAAGCAATTTAAGTTAGCCTTTGGTGCAAGTGATATAGGCATTAGGCTGTACTGTTATAAGATGAAGACAATGGAATTGAAAAACCGATAGAATATTTTTCACAGAAGTTGAATGTATAACACAGAAGACATTCAACAATCGAAAAGGAGATTTTGGGTCTGGTGTTAGCAGTGCAGCATTTTGAGATTTATGTTGCAAACAATTTGTTAGAAACAATTGTTTATACAGGCCACAATCCTTTAAAGCTTATGGTCAAATTTTGAGAAAGAAGTGCAAGTCTATTCAGATGGAGTTTATTACTGCAACCATTTAATCTACAGATTATACATGTAACAGGATGAGAAAACCTGATTGCAAAAGCCTTTTCAAGAATTTGAAGCGTAAAGGGAAAATTGGACATTTAAAACCTGGACACTGAACTGAAATGATTTCTGTTGATACAAAGGATTTGTATATATATTATGTTAATACACTACTATATTAACAGATGCATGTAAGTTTATAGATAAATATAGGAGATAGTATAAGATGGGTTAATAAAAATGAAGCCGTGTTTTTAAATCTTGATGGTTCATTTTTATAATAAGGAGGGGGATGTCAGGAAGATATAATAATTCTCAATGTTATTGGAATTTATTGTAAAATAGTGGTGTGTGTGTGTGAGAGAGAGACAGAGAGAGACTTAATTGGATTAAAGGCATCTGGTCTGAAGGCTTTGATGTGGTAAAAGATGAGCTAGGTTTGAAATGTTAAGTAGATGAACATAGGTGTCAAGGAAACATTTACATTTTTCAATAAATCAGACTAGATTGTTTTCAAAGGAAGGTTGAAATGTGTCACCTATCCAGGTGAAGTTCAGAAACAGTGGGCTGAATTTTGCCATTGGCGAGCAGGGGGCGGGGCCCGCGCACCGACACGCAAAATGACGCGGGATGACATCGGGGGAACCCCTGACATCATCCCGCTCCATTTAAATCTTCAGAAAGGTGGGCCCACAGCAAAATCAGCTGCGGGCCTACCAACCTGTCAATGGCCAATTGAGGCCATTGACAGGATTAAAACAATTAAAGGACCTGCCCGTCCAACCGTAAGGTTGGCGGGCAGGCCAAGAGCTCCGGCGGGGAATAGAAAAAACATGAAACCTCATTCACCAGCAGGATGAGGTTTCATGTAGGGATTTAAAAAGTTCAATTAAGTTTTAGTGAAATTTATGAACATGTCACATGAGGGGGACATGTTAAGGTTTTTTTTCTAATTTTTACTGTTTTTACAACTGTCAGCGATCTCCCTGAGGCAGCACTTCGCCCCCCCCTCCACCCCCCTGCCCACACAGCTTCCTTCCGGGTGTCTCGGTGGGTGGGCCTTAATTGGCTCACCCACTTAAAATGGCGGCAGGGTCTGCTTCTCCGGTGGGGATTGGCTCCCCGCCTACCGGATATTAGGTTGGGCTCGCCCGCCCGGAAGACAGAAAATTCTGCCTAGTGTGTTTATTTTTCCCAAAATTACTGGTAAAACTTAGTACTATGAGAGGTTTTTATGATGAGGGAGGTAAAGTCCAAAGATATAGTGAAACAATGGGAATTTGCATTCAAGGGGGATAATATGTATAAAGCAGCAAAAGCGATGTGTAAGGGTAGACATTTTAAGATCTAACAAGTGTGAAAAGCCTTTAGCATCTAAACCTCAAGCTGCTGTCTACAAAGAACTGAAGTTAAGGAAACTCACTTTGAATTGGATTGTCAGGGTATCATGTTTCTTTGCCTGGATCTTTTTAATACCTGTGTGTCTTACCGTTGCCTTAACGAAAGTGTAACTGGGAGTCAGATTAATTAGGGGATTTAGAAGTTATTATAGTAGTAATTTGTAGACATTTGTATGTGCTTAAAATAATTTCTCTTATTAATAAATGTTTAATTTAGTTTTGCAAAAACCCATAAGGCTCGGTGGTCTTACTGCTATTGAATTCAAAGCCCGCATCTCGAAACATACAAACTGAAAAAAGTAGTTGTTGCAGTTGTCTCAAGTTTCCCTCTGGGATTTGAACAACTCAGAATTAACCATCGGCTCTGCCATAACACTTCCATCACTGACCTCAGGCCATCCAGATACTTGAGCAGGGTCTAAAAGGCACAGAAATCGGAAGTAATCTATTTCTACCAATCAGGGCCGTTGTTAACTAGGGGTTTCGGATTCCTTAATCGGGGAGTGCTGAGAATGTGGAACTTACTACCATAGGGAATGGTTGAAGTGAATAGTATTGAACGCATTTAAGGGGAGGCTAGATAGGTATGAAGGAGAAAGGGATAGAGGGTTAGATAAGAAAATATAGGAGCATAAATACCAGCATGGCCTGATGGGGTCAAGTGGCCCGTTTCTGTGCTATATATTCAATGCTGTTCTATGTTACACCCAAAATCAGAGATGAACATAACAGAAATGACCATCAATCCAAATAACTTGTGAATTAAACACATGTGGGGACCACAAACTAAGAAATGTTATTTACTGCAAACTATATTGCTTGTCAAATAACTTCAGGATTTTTTTCCAGCACATTATCTGGAAGATTGGAATTTGTGAATTACAGGGACAAAAAAAAAGTGGAAAAAATGTGGGAACAAGAATGATTTGACAGCCTATTTTATGTAAAGCAGAAGAATACCAAACAGCCAAAAACAGGCATGCTGAAATGAAGGGGGTTACAGAGGGAGAATGAAAAACAAAGAAGAAAACATACATTAGAATAATTAACACACATTACCTCTTGAGCATACAGATAAGTAGGTCCCACACTACCAACTTGAATGGACCACAATGATTAAAAGTAAAGACTAGACCAGGCATCGTAGTGTTTCTGAGACTTTGTCCAAAAAGCTTGTTTTATGAGCAGAATTCAAATGGGACCATATTTTCACCTTTTATTTTAAAGGAAAAATTGTTTGTGTTTCTTCATATTTTACAACATCATTAAATTAGACTAAAGTATGATGTTTGAAATCTATGATCTATTGGAATGAAAAAATAGCAAACATGACCCCTGTAACAATCATTTTGTTTTTCTCTTCCTCTATTCTTCTCCTAAATCAATGTTCCTTTATGTGAAGTTGTTCGTTATTTGCTGATCCATCCTCTAGTACAGTACCTTGAATAGAGGTTGTTATTCAAGTGTGAGCTTCAACAGTGAGTATACATGTTTGTGTGCATCAAGGACCAAAGGTTAAGGACTAGGGGGCGGTGGATTGGGCATTAAATAATCAAGCCCAATCTTGTCCTTACCCAATGTCTACAAGCTTGCCTTTTGTAGCATTTCTAAAGCAGTGAAAAAGCCACCCATCAATGTGTCAAAAAGTTTAATTTAGTTGTTGAGAATGCTAATGACACAACACCTAATTCAAAAAGGATATTTTAGCAAGCTGGCCCTGGACACATAATAAGCTCTATTATGAGATGTTCAGTAGGAAAAACAGCCTCAAAGTTTCTGAATTGTAATATCAAGAGCGTGCTGCTAATTATTTTGAGGATCAAGTGGGAAGTATGTAAGAAGTTGTGAGACTTAAAGTAGAAAACACGAGCAAAGCATGAATATTGCACTGGACACAAATATACACACATGAAAGTTAACGGAGTATGTAAGAACACTGAACTGACACTAAGCAAGAGATTAAAAATGGCAGGATTATGCAAATTCCTATCATGACATGTATAATGTAAAGAGTGGGCTGAATGAAGACACTTCCATGGACCAAGTTACTCCACCCCCGCTCTCAATATTAAACTGAACTTGCATACAATGACGGACACAGAATAAAATAAATCATAATCTTTAAGACGTGAGCAGAATCACTTCTTATGAGCGAACTATTATAGACCTTCTCAGGAGGAAAATTCAGAAGGCATGCAGGGCTACAGAGATAGGAGCATAGAATTTATAATTTGCGCCATATTATTTACACAGCCCATGATTTACAAAGTATATTATTTCAATGTGTTCATAAAAAGTGAGTAAGCATAAATGTATAATAGCATAGTGATTATGCAAAACCCAATGGATAAGTGTGTTTATTTATTTATATGGTACCATGTGATCTATTTGCATGTTGCTTCCTATGTCCTCAGTGTTAAGAGTCACCTTCTCCTCCTACAGCTACACTGTGATAAATCTGCTAATATTTCTATAGTCATGCTCTCTGGCAAAAAAAAATCTGCATTCTTCCATTATTTCCAACTCCCTTCTTCAGTAACATCACTAACTATAGGTGTGAGCTACAGTAAAATACTCAGTTTTTTATAAGACCTTCACAAAACCATAACTAGAAGAAAATTTTTTTTATTTACTTTTTGCAAATCTTCATTAACCTACTTTTAGAAGAACAGAAATCTATACAACAGTTCTGAAAACAGGCAAATAATTCTTTAGTGCTTGCCAACATTGTGCCCCTTTTTCACTACCTTTTTTGGAGTGGAAAAATGAGGTACATAATTTCATACAACGATGATATTCTGCAACCAATCCTCAAACAGTTTCCAGGGGCTGGTAATAAAAAGCAACTTAAAAATCTGTTGAAATGTAATAAAGAGATTCTTAAATGATTGAAGTGAAACATTATTGCTTACATTGTCAGGAACATGACAAAGACAGTTCTCAGAAGTGCTCACTTTTTAAAGGAACCATTAAACGCTAATAAGATTTGATTAAAATCTGATACAGTATTTTAAAAATGCCTAAGATGACAAGTTATGTTCACATATATATGGATGCAGATGGGAAATTTGATAACCCAAATTGCTTCCATATAACTATACTTCTGCCAGAACTTGTTGGAGAGTGTAATGGAGAGAGGAAAAGTAAAACATACTTCAACTAGTTTGACGACATTTGGATGATCCAACTTCTTCAAAATGGCAATTTCTTGGTACACACTATCCAAAGGCCCTTTCTGCTGTGCAGAGATTTGTGGAACAGCTTTGGCACCTCGAGGTGGGGGACGACCTAGACAACAGAACAGGATCATTATCTGCTAGCTTGCCACATACTAAAATTAATGGCTCATCATAAGCAACCCTTCCTCACAATTTTGTATTACAGCATGAAATAAATGATAACTTCTTTAAAAAGTTACATTTGTTGTTCATCTAAACAGTCCAATGACAGTATAAATGTTATGCCAGGGAAAGGCATTATATCCTTTCAATCTAATAGTAGAAAACTTTGAGGGTTGGAATGAGTGAGTGATCATACACATTAGTGTGAAACAATAGCTGCAATTTTCTGATCCAGAGCTGTCAGCAGGAGCAGCACCTGTTGGAGCTGCATCTTGGGAAATTTCAGGCTGCATCCTTAATTCCCCAAATTGCACAATGAGTACATTTGCATTATGTAATCGATCAATAAAGTTTATTTCTCTTCCCTGAAATCACAGTGAAATTGAATTTAGCTTTTTTATATATGTTACCTTTTCTATTCCTTTAGCTTTGTCCAGGCACTTTCCCCACTGTATGATTGATATTTTCCCATTCTACAGGGTCTTATCTGCTTCTTTTATTTATTCATGGGATGTGAGCATCGCTGGCTAGGCCAACATGTATTACCCATCCCTAATTAGCCTTGAGAAATTGGTGGTGAACTGCCTTCTTGAACCGCTTGCAGTCCATGTGGTGTAGGTACACCCACCGTGCTTTTAGGGAGTTCCAGGGTTTTGACCTAGTAACAGTGAAGGAATGGCGATATACTTCCAAGTCAGGATGATGAGGGGCTTGGAGGCAAACTTCCAGGTGGCGGTGTTTCCTCTTACAGTAACATAGATTTTCCTTTCAAATCTCCACCTTCGCTCAATTTCACATGGTCCATCTCCAACCCTTCCCTTCCTTAACTTCTCTGCTTCCATTTCTGGTGATAGACTATAACTAATATTCAATATAAACCCACTAACTCCCATAGCTACCTTGACTACACTTCTTCACACCCTACACCCTGGAAGGGTTCCATTCCATTCTCCTAGTTCCTTCTTCTCTGTCACATCTGTTGCAATAATGCAACCTTGCAACCTTCTACACCGACGCTTCTGAGATGTCTTCTTTTTTCTTTAACCAAGGATTCCCCCCAAACCCTCCACTGTGGTTGACAGTGTCCTCGACCGTATGTGCCACATTTCCCATGCCTCTGCTCTCACTCCTACCTCCCCCTCCCAGAACCACTATAGGATTCCCCCTTGTCATCACCTTCAACTCCAACAACCTCCATATTCAACAGACCACTTCAGTGTGATGCCACCACCAAACACATAGCTTCCCCCATCACTCCCTTCAGTGCTTTGAAGGATTGTTCCCTCTGTGATACCTTGGTCCACTTCTCAATCATCCCCAATACCCATCCCATCCCATGGCACCTTTCCATGCAAACACAGGAGATGTAACATCTGCCCTTTTACCTCCTCTCTCCTCAACGTCCACCGTACATGTACTCCTTTCAATTTCATATACTGTATTTACTGCTCACAATGTGGTCTTCTCTACATTGGGCAGACTAAACGCAGATTGGGTGAACGCTTTGTAGAACAATTCTGTTCAGTCAGAAGCATGAACCTGAGCTTCCGGTGATCTGTCAGTTTAATTTTCCACCTTGATCCCATGCTGACATCTTGGTCCTTGGCCTGCTGTATTGTTCCAGTGAAACTCAATGTAAGCTTGAGGAAGAGCACCTCATCTTTCAATTAGGCACTTTACAGTCTCAACATTGAGATCAATTACAGACCATAAACCCAGTTCCACCATTTTATTTCCTTTTCTTTGCACCTGCTCTAGGTACATCTTTTGCATCTTTCTTTTCTTGCCCATCACCAATCCCTTTGGCTCTCTATGACTAACTCTTCTGTCAGTCAATCTCTCCTATCTTCCACCCTATCACAGACCTTCCTTTGTCCTTGTCCCACCCACCCCTTGCTCAAAACCTCTAATATTTCCCAGTTCTGATGAAAGATCATCAACCTGAAATGTAAACTCTGTTTCTCTCTCCATTGATGCTGGCTGACCTGCTGAGTATTTCTAGCACTTTCTGTTCCTTTAAGGATATTCCTTTCTTCCATCTGGGGAAATTTATCTCCACTTTTTGGAATATGGCTGAGACTGAAAGCTGTTCTTATGGAAAAGTGGGAGAATCAGTGTTCATGATCTCCATGATAGCACAACATCTTGAACATCAATTTTATTTGCAAACTGAAAATTTATTTGATTTTCTCAATCTATTTAAAATTATGAAGGTATGGGACACACCAGGGAGCAATAGAATATTTCCAGTGGGTGAGGGGTTTAGGATGTAAATGTAGGTATAAGATCAAATGCTAGAAATTTAGGATACAGTACAGGAGAAACATTTTCCAAACAGGGTAGTGAAGCTGAGAAGGCACTACTAGAGTCAGTATTTGAAAGTAAGTGGGATAAACCAATGCGACAAAAAGGTGAGTACATGGAATTAGAACTATTACTCGCATAGAGCATGAATACCAATATGTATTGATTGGGCCAAATGACCCATTTCCATATTGTAACTTCAAGGACTGCCAATTTTGCAGTACATTTTTAAAAAAACCTGCACCATACTTACGTGGAAATCCAGCTTGCCTCATTAACTTCTTCTTAGAAAGGACTTTCATTGCCTAGCAAGAAAGTTTAATTAATATTAGTGAAGCCTTTTAATTCAAAAAATCATTAAACTTTAATCTGACAAATGACAACAAGAATCAGTAACCCTGAATTTCAGAAAACATTGAAAAAATAGTTATATTTATTGGATTAGACAATAAACAGCATTATATCAAAGAAAATAAGAACAGAAATTAGACTTCAGTTATGTTATCCTATATCTACAATTACCTACATAAAAATCTGTGATATGAAATTCCCATTCAACGTGGGATCTGTTTAACCCATAGCAAAATCATATTTTGAAAATGTAATTATGCACAATAAAATGCAAAGTGCAGAGTATTAAATAAAAATAACTTCAGTTGGAGAAACATTAAACTTTGTGGAATTGGAATATTTTCACCTAGAAATACAATTGTTTCTACATAAGCCTATAAATATCACTATAGCTTTATTTATACCGTCATACAAGAACATAGATACTTTCACATCATCAAGTGTAAATAAAATATCTGATTGAAATAAAATCAGAATGCAAGTGATGTCTGAAATACTGTATCATAATGCAGAGCTGCTAACTTCAGTTGTCAATAAAAAGTAATGTTTCATATGTTTAATCTGTATACAATTCAATCATGTTTTGGGTCAATTAATGAATGCTTAGTATGTGAGTTGAACAGATTTTTTACAGATCAAAAATGTTTTTCTGTATCCATTGCTAGTAAGCTGTTCTTATTTTTTCTGAGAATTGGATGTAAATTTTTTGCATCAACATAAAATATGAAAAATGTAAATGGTCTTGGTTTAGAACACCCAATAAGAGAAATGTTTGATTTATTCAGCACATACATAGTAGGTGTTATCATCTTCGTTGTATGCCAATTTGACAACTCCATAGGAACCCTGCACAAAAGAACACAATACATTCAGAAGACAATTATGTGGCATAATTCATCAATTATAACCACACTGTGAATTTCCAAATGCTTTATAAAGCACATGTAAAATGAATTCACTGTCAGCAAGAGAGGGTGCTTTTGGAAACAGAAGGGGAGGTTACATTAGTAGAACACTAGAATTAATTGATGACTAATGTATAAATTATGCATCACATGGATATTAAAGTCAACAAAGCTTTAAATGTTAGTAAGAAAATTTAAGTAGCTCAGCAGGGATGGAACATGATCTGTCAGTCACTGTAGAGCTAGTTCATGCAAAGACTAGACAGGAGGGAGGGAGCGCTTTGCTAGGATGCTCAATTTCCAAATACATGGTAAAGCTTTCCTAGATGTAGGGAGCGTGGAGACTATTGCATATCTAAACTCTTGACCACAAAGATTATCTGCAAAAAATATTACTTCACATTTCTAATATTCAGCAAAGTACAGCCGCAAAAGCAACAGCATAGAAGCATGATTAAGAGTATTTAAGAACAAATGTTCAAAGTAAAAATTATTTTGTATTCTGATTTCTTGATGCTCACCTTTCCGATTTCATCTTTTAGCTTGTACTGGTTTAACTGCACACAATCCTATTGATGAAAGATATAAGTGAACAAAAATCAATAAATAAAATATTATTAGAACACTGGCTATCAGAGCCACAGATATCCAGCAGTGGCCAATGAATCATGCCTCAGTGGTTTTTAATTTGCAAATTCATGGGAAAGTCAATCTTTTCGCATGCCAGCATTCTCACTCATCCTAAAGCGACAATACTTCTTAAATTATAACCATTTCAATGCACTGAGTAAGATAACCTAAATTAATAAGAGGGAGCTTCTTGTGTTTGTGTACACAAAAATATAAAGCTGTTAATTCAGGCTTGTTCGACTTCTGAGAATGCGCAACATACAACAATTTAATTATTTTTTTTATTAGTTTCCCGAATACAATAATAGAAATATTGTTGCAATAAACTGAATTACTCACTTACTCAATTTTTTAGGACTATTTGGATAAAGCAAATACCATTGTGTTTTCAGTCAACAACCTTGCAATATTAAGAGGCAATTCTAGGATGGGGAAGCTTCACTGCCAGGTTTGATCCTGTCCAGATACTTTCCAGCACGAATCCACAACCACAAGCAGTAGTCTGGCAGATTAGTCAGTAAGGCCAGCAGGAACAACAGTTTAGTGTTAATAGTACTGGGTCTACCAATCCAGAGGTTGTGGTTTCAAATCCCACAATTCAATAAATCTATTTATTTGTGGGATAGGCCAGACCATTACCATAAAAGTTGCCAGACTGTTGCAAAACTCAACTGGTTTATTAACATCCTTCAGTGAAAGAAATCTCTCAATGAAAGTGACTTACATGCCTGTCCCACACTATGTGACTAAAGAACTTTGAGTGACTAAGGTTGGGGAACAAATACTACCTTGCAAGTGTAACTCATACCCGAAGAACAAATACAAATATATTGAAACAGTTTGGAACCTATAAAGGTTTCTGGAACCTGGTACAGTTCTAGCAGACATGTGGTAGGATGGTGACATCACAAACTTTGGCTTTTTATTATAGTATCTTTTATGCTCAAAACCAGTTTAACTGCACACAATCCTAGTTGTGAAAGAATATAAAAAAAAACCAAAACACAAGCAAGAAACAACTATACAATGATAATGCAAACAATTTAATATTTTTTCATAAATTTACCAGATTTGACAATAAGCATAGCTTATTGAACAGATACAAGTTCAAAATGTCCATGTTCACATTGTACTTGAAATATTGTGGTACAAATCTAAGACACAATAAAGCCACTTAAATGTACAAAATAAACAAAGATGATGCTGGCCATTCCAACCATCTTGGTCATCCATCCAAAAAGGTCATACAGTTTCTTTCTTTATGTCATCCAACCAAATTTGAATCAGGATGAAAAAAAGAAATCCATGTACCAAATTGTCACTATTTCCTGAAGTGTGAAATTGGGTAAAGCTTTAGGATGCAACTGCTGCCTCATATTTTTGATATCAGATATCAAGCCTATTAATGCAAATTTCCATACAAAAATTGTTGATCGTGCCGAGCCACAAGTAGAACCTCTAAACAACTCTAAAATTTGTCCTTAATCCTAAAGGTGATTGGCTGAAACAACAGAATACCAGCTTAACTTTACAAAACAACATTAAATTGCACCAAGGTACATTCAATTTGAACCTTAGAGCACACAAATCATTATGAACTAAAGGGTATTACATTGTCTCATTATGTTTTAAGCTTTAAATCTTATTCTAATTCTCCAGTAAAAACATTCTTTGGAAAAAGAGTTTGCCTCTTCCGAAAACTGACTATGCTCATCTCTCACAATCTAATTCTTTTAGGTTTCCTCTCTATCTTTGTTTTTCACTGCCTTATAAATTGCGAACTTCACCTGCTTTTTAAAAATTTTTCTATGGAAAAGAAATGCTCCAGTACATGGCAGAAGGTCCACGCTTGTGTCACCAAGCAAGATAGATGACCTGAAGGGCCGCAATGTCCATTCGCATGCCACTTTGCATGGTACATCTTAAGAATACTTCACATTTTATAGGGGCTAATAACATTATTTTGATTGATATAGAATGGCAGATGGATGCAGAAAGTATATTAATCACAATTACAAGTTATCACAACCCTTCATCTCATGAAGCACCCTCTCAGCTCGTCACTATCCAAAATACTATACAAAAGTGTTCTAAGATGTAATAAAGAAAAAGATAAATTGATTGTAATTCTTGTGAACTCCATTCAACATTACAACTTATCAAGAAATAGACTGGAATTTGAGACTTTTCTTGATTGCAAAAATCTGATAAATGTACTGAGATTTGGCTTCCTTAATCATGGATATCTTTTGAAAGTAAGACTTGCAAAAAAAGCTCCCTTTGGAAAATGAGCGAAGTGAATCGTGACTCATCACTCTGCAGACCAATGAGCTGACTCAGGCAAAATAAGACATTTTGAATAGATTTTTGAAACATTTTAGTAAAAGGCTTAATCTAAATAGCACTAAATTCTTTTTCCAGAAACCTATTTCCCACACATGCTATTTGGTTACAAAAGACATTCTTCTAATTTGCTTTAATTTTAGACTTATTAATTTTGCAGGATGTGGTAAAATAAGGGTTTGGTCCACAATCGCCATATGTTGATCCTATAATCTCACAAAAACCATTATAGAGAGGGGATTTTGGCAAATTTTATTATTAATTTCCATCGGTTTTCCCATTCTATTTGATCTTTACCTAAACATCCTTTTAATTATTAAAAAAGTTAATCCACTGCCTCCACCTAGTGGTCACTGTACATGTAGTCGGTTCAACTTCCCACATCATTACTTTATTTTGACAAGGACCATGTTCAGTCTGAAATGATATGGAATTTACAAATATTTATGAAGAGAGGGCTCCAGGAGATCTAAATCTAAATTGCGCTGAGCTAACTGATCAGCTGAGGTACTGACAGCAGCAGAATTGACTTTGTTGCCCCTGAGTGAAGAAGGGTAAATTAATCATATTTCCTGCACATGTGTTTAGTCATCAGATGAGGACAGGATCCAGCTTGACTGTGTCAGCTCCTGCAGCTGACAAGTCTGCTGACAGTTGCTGTCTTGACTTACACACTAAGAACAACTGCTTGGCACCTGTGGAATTATGATCCACAGTAAATGTGCACAATGGAGGTTCAGAGGGTGGGGGAAAAGGTGAGAGAAGGAAATTAGTACACAAAGGATAAAGGAAAAAGTCCAATATTGAGCTACCAATTTTAAAAAATGTGATTCATTGCAGGGAGTGCTGCACGATTAGTTGAAGATATGCTTAGAAAACAAAGGAGTGGGAAACCACACACAGAAGACACCACTGATCCAATTACTTCTTGGAAAGTAAAGTAAAGGAGTGTTTAGGAAGAGGCTGTGTATTCATTTGTGGCATATAAGTAGAATCACTGGGCACAAGTAAAAAGATCTCCAAGTTCTTTCAAAAAAGGGATGTATCAACAAAAATAACTTGTTTCAAATAGGCATTAGCATTAAGTCAAAGACTCAAGCAATACAGGCACATATTAAAGGTGTTCTGTTCCAAAAATCCTTGCTTTCCTCTCATTGAATATGTACAGGTTGCTACAAAATGCTGATTTTTCTGTAACTACGTAATTATTGGAATCTGCAGCGCTGATGTGATGTTTAGTCCGTTCCAAAATTGGAAGCAGAGCACAAGGTCAGGGAAGGGGCTTTGACTGCAGAACAGGTGGGGTGAGGGGGTGTGCAATGGGTGTGGCGGGGGTCAGGGAGTATGTGTAGGGAACACAACACATAAGGGAGGGAGGGTGGTTGTGCTCATGGTATACAAATGTTACACTGCCATTTGCAGTTGTAAACGCTTACATAAAAGTGAGACCAAAATTAATGGGGAGAAGGTTTTGTTTATAATACAGCATAGAATTAAATGATTGGTTTTATGCAGGATTCGTTTTATTAATCTATATTTCAGCAAATTGGTACACCTCAGATGACATGCAATATTTGAACCTGTAAGAAAAATATGACATTTAATTTTTACGTAACAGATGTGCAACATGGCACATGTCCTTTACCTAGATTAACAGATTTACATTAGTTACAAACAATAACGAGGTTTTTTTTTAAAACTCACTCTCGCTAATTCACTATCGGTAAATTAATTTGAAATTAAAAATGTTTCTTTATGAGAATGTCAATCTGAATGTGGCTAGCTTAACAAATGCAACAGATGAGCTGAAATCAGAGGATTACAAGAGAAGGGTTTATAAAATCCTGCAGAAAATGTTTTCACAGAACCTTGGGTACTGATGGACCATCATGCCTGTGTTAAGTTACCCTACTGGAGTCCTCTTCTGCAATCCCATTTTCCTGCACTTTCCCTTATACTACAAAGGGATATAGATAGGTTAAATGAGTGGGCAAAGATCTGGCAAATGGACTATAATGTGGGCAAATGTGAAATTGTCCATTTTGGCAGGAAGAATAAAAGAAGCAAATTACCTAACTGGCGAGAGATTGCAGAGCTCCGAGATGCAGAGGGATCTGGGTGTCCTCGTGCATAAATTGCAAAAGGTTAGTATGCGCATACAGCAAGTAATTCAGAAAACTAACAGAATGTTATCATTTATTGCAAGGGGAGTTGAATATAAAAGTAGGGAGGTTATGTTTCAGTTATACAGGGCATTGGTGAGATCACATCTGGAGTACTGCTGGTCTTATTTAAAGAAGGATGTAAATACATTGGAGGCTGTTCAGAGGTGGTGTTCTGCCACAGTGGATGATAAATGCTAAGGTGCTCAAATCCCAGAGGGAAATGGGAAACAACTGCCACAACTGCAAATTGTATTTTTATTTTGAGATGCACGCCTTGAATTCAGTAGTAACAAGTCCCCCGAGTCTTAGAAGTTTTTTGCAAAACTAAATTAAACATTTATTAATAAAATAAATAATTTTAAGCACATACTTAGGTCTACTAATTACTACTATGATAACGACTAGCTCCCCTAATTAATCTGACTCCCAGTTACACCCCCGTTAAGGCAACAGCAAAAACAAAATAGATTTTAACAGACCAAGGCAAAGCACATAACACCTTGGACAAGGATATTCACAGTGAATTCTCTTAGCTTTGGTTCCTATAGGCAGCAGCTTGGTACTTAGAAGCTGGAGGCTTTTCACACGTGTGTTAGATCTTAGGATGCCTTCTTCCTACACATAACCTTCTATCTTTCATATATATTTTCCCCTTTGAATGCAAATTTCATTGTTCGGACTTTACCTTTCTAATAATAAAAATCTTTCATAGTACCAATTTTATCAGTAAGCTTTGAGAAAAATAAATGCACTGTTTGGCTTCTTTTGGCTTAGTGTAACATTTCACATTTCATACATTCTTTTGAAATTCAAACTAATCTGGCTTACCGAAAAATGCAACTTTTCCTTTAAACATTCTAAAACTTCAGCCATGTTTATTTATTTAGAACTTCAAACCTAGCTTCTCTTCTGACCAGCTGTCTTTAATTTAATTAAGTCCCCCCCCACACACAGACACACAAGCACTACGTGGACCCTACCATTCCTACTTTACAATTAATCCCAATAACATTATAAAAATTATTATATTTTCATGACAGGTTTACTAGACTAATACCTGGAATGGGAGGGTTGTCTTATGAGGAAAGGTTGAACAAGCTAGGCTCGTGTCTGCTAGAGTTTAGAAGAGTGAGAGGTGACTTGATTAAAGTATATAAGATCCTGAGGCATCTTGACAGGGTGGATGTGGAAAGGATGTTTCCACTTGTGGGAGAATCTAGAACTAGGGTACACTGTTTAAAAATAAGGGGTCACCCATTTAAGACAGAGATGAGGATTTTTTTCTCTCAGAGGGTAGGAGGGAATGTGGAGTTGAGGTTAAAATCAGATCAGTCATGATCTTATTGAATGGCAGAACAGGCCGAGGGGCCGAGTGGCCTACTCCTGCTACCATTTTGTATGTTTGAATGCTTCAATATTTTTCTCCTTTTATTTCCTGTTAAATGTTGTGATTGACTCAGTTTTAATAGCTTCTTGTATTAAACAATTTTACATCCTAATAATCTCTCCCTTGTTTCTACCAGGAATCCTGCATTTATGCTTTGTTAATTCTTCATACTGGTGGAAATAAGTCTTTCACAATTTATTCTCGCAATACTTTGGATAATTTTGAGCAATAACTAGCAACCCCCCCACCCCTCACCCAATAACCTTTCCTGCTTCAGTAAATATGGCCCTCATTTTTTAAGTTTATGAATTATATCCTCTCATCTCTGGCAACAGCCTAATGAATCGACAGTTCACCTATTCCACAATTCCAGCATTCTTCTGATAACATGATGCTCAAAATTTCATGGAGTATTGCATGACTCTGTCTTATAGAGATTTTTGCCACCGTTTTGCTTTTACACTCAAAGCCATCAAACATAAAAGTCAGAATCCCATTTCCTCTTTTTATTGATTTTTCTACCTACAATCCTGCATCTGTACCATTAGATCTTTCTGTTACCCCACAATACTGAGAATTTTGCTATTAAGCTTCATTTTTATTTTCTGTTTCTGCTCCACTTCCAAAATGTACTATCATATTTATCTACATTTGATATAAATTTACCTTTATATGTGTTCTCCTATACCACTTAATTTCTTCTTTACAGTTTTTCACATCACAATTTAGTGTCATCATAGTTCTTTTCTCATATCTAGATCATTTATTTGTAAGGAGAACAAGAAATGATTCAACGCAAGTCTTTGTGGCATGCCACTAACTACACTTTATTAATAAATAATCACTTTTCCCATAATCTCTACTTTTTAAACATTCAGCTAACCCTCTAACCAGGTAACCACTTTACCTTTAATATCATGGGCCTTAACCTTCGCAACATCTCATAGGTCTTCATCAAAAGATTTGATATTTTGAAACTGGTTCTGTGCAATAAAAAGTCTCAGTTGCAATAATGGAATTTAATGATTTTTTATCTCCACCAAGACTGTTTTTAGTTAGAAATTCTGTACCATAATATAAAATTAAAAAGAATTTTTTTTAAAAATTGCCTCTCAATAGGAAAAGACTCAAGCTTTAAAAACATTGCAATTGATGTGCCTGAAGCAAAGTATTTTTATCCGTATAAGGGTCTGTTTAGTTATGATGTATGATGACTCATGCTTAGCTACTTCATATTGATATAAGATTTCTATCAGATGGGCTTGTTTTCGTTATAGACAGATTTTCCCTTAAAAAGGAATGGATCCTAAGCAAAGTGATTAATCCTTCAAATACATGACTAATTTTTCCATTAATTTTTGAATCTGTTTTTTCTTATTCCTGTGACCATGACATAAGCTACCGAGTGAGGCCTCCAGATTGATGAAGCATTGCCCTTCTGCTAAGAATTCTGGATATAATGTAACTGAGGATTGTTGCTTCTGGGTAAAGTCCACTCTATTAAAGTAATGAATAAGAATGGAGGTCAAAAATCTCACCAATTACAGTTTTAGTGGTAGAAGAACCTGTCCATAGGAGAAGTAAAGGAAAGGAAACCTGAAAAACCATGAGAAAACATTGTAAAATAAAAAATCAGGAGAAATAAATCAATAAAACATAAAGGATAATATTAACATGAAACAGAACATCTGAACATACAATGAAATACGATGAAAAACGGAGGAATTTTAAAAAGTGTCAAAAACAGATGAAAACATCGATGGAAAACATCAATTGCATAGAATCAAGCACACAATATACACAAAAGGAATGGAAATGACTGAAAATACAGAAATTAGGAACAAGAGTAGACCATTCAATTCCACCATTCAACTAAATCATATGCTTCAACTCCATTTATCTGTCCTTGATTAATATTCCCCGATGCCCTTCTCTAATAAAAAAAAATCAGTCTATCCCAGTATTGAAATTTTCAATTGATCCAACATAACTGCATTTTTGGGAGAGTATCCCACATTTCCACTGTCTAATTTGTGGAAGAAAGCTTTCTGATTTCATTCCTAAATGGCCGAGTTCTAATATTTACTTTGTATTTGTTAGGGATTCCTACACCAGAAGAAATAAATTCTCTGTATCTAATTTATTGGATCTTTTTATCATTTTAAACATCTCAATTAAATCGCCTTCTAAACTTAAGGAATACAACCTAAATTCATACTAATTAATGTTGGAGAATAAGTTAGCTCCTTAAGCCTTAAATTTGCTACACACTTCAATGTGCTAACCATAATCTTGCTGAAGTTTGGCAATTCATAGCAAGAACACTAGGTAGATCAACTGATAATCAATATTCGTGTGTCTGAACAAAAACTATTACTTCAACCCTCCCTTTTATGATGTTCATACCGGGAATCTGATCAAAATGTGGAAATAGCAGGTATGGAAATTGGTTTACCATGCCGGTTAAATGATAACAGATGGTGGGAAGTTAAAAAAGGGGAGGTTACATGTAGATTTAATATTTTGAAATAGTAATTCAAATTGAACAGGCCAATAATATTGCTAATCCTGCCCATGAATGACTTGCGCCACCCTAACAAAAATTTAACCAGGTCCCATTTATTTATTTTTTCGCCCTCTCCCTCTCTTAAATAGCCATTTAGGTGGTTCTATAAAGTTGCATTCAGACTGAAGTACGTTATGGAAACTAGGGAATATTTATTGTACATCACGGGGTGCAGTCTAAACGTCGAAGAGAACAAGGTCTGAAATCTGCTACTGTTGAGGGGGCTGCAAGTTAAATATAATCAACCACATTTTCCACCCTAATGCAAGTGGCAGCAGATGATTAAGCAAATGTCAAATTCCTGATGATATTTTGTGTTCAGTACAAAACTGCTATCAATTTGTGTGAGGGGAACAGTTAATTTATTATTTAATTGTTAAATACGCTCCTTGTCTGATTCTTGGTGTGTTACAATGCAGAATAATGAGCATCATTGTCTAATATGGTAATTATGGTTGCCATTAGGCAAGAATTTTGCTTAATAAAACACATATACAATATGGCATCACAAAGTAGCTCAAATATCACATTTGTATTGGATAAACTTCAAAATTAGAAAAAACCTATACTTTAATAATAAAATCAGGTTTCTCAGAAAAGATGCAAAAGTAATTGCTTTGAAGTGTATTGATGGTGTCAGAACATTATTGCAATGAACAATTATGACAATTAAAGAAAGGGCTTCCTGAATTAATAAAGACTAAATCAAGTTCATCAATATGTTAAATTATATCTGAATAATATATATAGTCCGAACTTTGTGTGCTTACAGGAAAGTCATGTTATGCTATTTCTGTTATGCTGTGTATTAGGTTTAAGCTGATGTTTAAGTTTGCAGTTATATTATGCTTACCCTCCAGTCATGTCTAGTTTTCAGCATTATGGGCCACATGACCACTCCCTTCTGTTATGTCAATAAGGCAAGAAATCCAAAACTGTATGTATTAATTTTTTTTCAAGTTTTAAAACGGACTTTCTGCTGAACAAAAAAGATGGCTGCTACAAGTCATGTCAAAGGACCACAGGATTGGCCCTTTGTTCTGGAAGCTCCCAACAGAAGTTACAAGAACAAAAGAATCCTCCTGCCATCATCATGGAATCTCATCCCTAATTGTAAGGACATATAATCACAAAACCTTGGGACTCGCAGATCGATATTTACTATTCCTGTAGAGTTGTTAACAGACCCATCTCACATTCGAGACTGTACAGGTCCATTTCAAAGGGGGACTGTTAAGGGGACAATGGACATCATTTATATCTCGATAAGCAGAGTCAAAGGGTCTGCCTAAACAATGGCTTCCTGACAATAACCTCATTATGGATGGAACACTTTCAAACGTTAATGGCTGGGACATTAGCAGTCCTGAAACCAAAGCCAGTCCCAGACAATAGATAAATATCCTCCTTGACATCACTGTGGAGAAAGAAGGTCACATGACTCGAGCGACCATGTTGAAATCTCTATAATCCTTTGAGAAATGAGAAACCCCCAGACTGCTGCTTTAACACCAACCAGAAAGAGCTCCAGCAGCTCCCAGCTGAACAAGCAGCCAGCCACCATCTTTCAACTCCTTGAAGCATGTTTGATTTTAGAAGTCTCTGATCATTGCCTACCAAGCAGTCTAAGCACAGTGCCACATCGTCATTTGTTTCAAGGACTGCCTTGCTGTTGTACACAACCAGAAACTCATCTGCACTCAACTCTGCCATGAAGGAAACAGCCTCCAGTCTATGATTTCTTGGACTCTGGAAATCACATGAACTAATATTCATTTGTGTTTTTTGTAAAAAGCTGTTGTTGCCCATAGTTGTAAATATTCATCTTTTCTATTCCCCCCTTACTGTATATGTGTGTGTATGACGTTGCTAACACTCACCCACCACTCTCCCCTGCCTCCCCCTGACTGGGGGTTTGAATGTGAATAAACTAATCTTCTGAGTTAATCATAATGCAAGTTTCATGCAAGCTATTAGCAAATTGGATCACACAAACTGAGGGTTTGGGGAAACAAGACACAGCTGACTTTAAAAATAATTCAAAAAACACCTCTGCTTATGCACAGACAGGGAGGGGATTAAGAAGTTCAGTTTCTCTCTCTCCTGTCCGTAACACTTCACACTAGCTGTTTTCCCTGATGCCAGCCCATGACATTCCCCAGACTAGCATTCCAACGCCAGAAAAAGTGCCCCTTATCCCAGATCCCCTCATTTGTTGAAAGGTACCTGTTAACAGTTGGTGTAGAATCCTGGGAGATCTCTCCTCTGACCAGTACCTCATACTGACCATGGGAAATGCAGCCAGTGGCTCTAATCCTCTCTCTTTCCACCAGTAAGCCATGTGTGACCTCAAAGGTTCCCATCAAACTGCACTGCTCCCTTTCCCAAAACTCTATACCCCACAACCAGAAAAGTTGGGCTGAAGTTTGGAGTTTTTTCTCCTCCTCACAGGCTATGCCTCCCCCTCAAAAAAATTAATCTGCACGCACAATAGATATCATCTCAACTGATATTGCACATCTGCCACCAGCAAATGATAGTGAAAAGGTAAAGAAAAAAAGTAGAAAGGAACACAAAGAGAAGCCAAACAGTTGAGGGCCCTGTCAACTACTGGGGTGAAAAACCTCAGTTAAGGAAGAAGGACGACATGTCAGAGGAACTGTTTTTGAAGGTTGCATCATCAGAACAGATGCGACGGAGGCGAAGGAACTGAGAGAATGGGATGGAGTCCTTACAGGAAGTGGGATGTGAGGAGCTGTAGTCGAGGTAATGTTCCAACAATGGTTGTAATTATTAAGAGTGGAAATCCTGGCTATTTTTTTTCCACCGGGCCAAGAAGCACTGAAATCAATTGTAGCACCCCAAATACTAATCAGGTTCAGATCAACTTACTCAGCATGGACCAAGAGTTGAAACTGAACTTTACAGTGGGCGGAATTGTCACCCTCCCCACCACCCCCTGCCACTGTCACGAGTTGTGGTGGGTGGACATTCCCACAGTAACTGCAAAATCGGTTTCCCGACAGCAGGAATCAACGGTGTGAACTTGCGATCCTGACCATCGTGGTGGGATAAGAGGGCAGTGCCATTTCTGTCAGAGGCTGTCAGGAAGCCCTTTTGCATCCCATCATCTGGATGCAAATGAACCCGACTGAAATTTCCCCCCATCAGCCCACCCCAGTCCAATTGCCACCCTCCCCAATGCGCTGATGCGATTTCATGTTGGGCCAGAACATGTCCGGACCAACGTGGCATGCGTATGTCAAGCCTTACCGTGGAAGATCACGTGCAGCATGAGTGGAGCATCTTTCACATGGATCCTCGAGCTGCAGGTGGTTCCAGGACCTGGATTCTTGAACAGCTGCTGTCCGGAGGCCTTTTAAATATGGCACCCAGATACTATGGCAGGGCACATGACATTCTGCCTGCTCTAACGCGTAAAACACTGGGAAACCTGCGGCTGCAATTTTAATGAGCTCAGCATCACACAATTCCTTGCAATTTCCTGTTGGGCTCTGTGGCGGAAACATTCCCGCTTCCCACCCCTGCCATGGGACTTAGGCCTCAAGCAGAAAATCCTGGCCTGTATGGGTGAACTGCGAAGGTCTTCCTTTCGTTGAGTTAATGGATGCGCTAGAGGGTAAAGGTACCAGCCAGTGCTGTAATAATCCATTTGGCACCAATTTTATTGCTAAATTAGGTGTACATTAAAAAAGGAAATGCTGGTTGTATTCCCAGAGAAACACAGCCTGCTCCAGTCCCCTGGCAACCATAAGTTCTGCAGGGGTATAGGAGCCAGCTGAAGATTCAATGGTTAGTCATATTTGTGCACCTCTCCTTTGATATTCTGGTCCAATTTCCGTTAAGAACCAGACAATCTCAATTGCTGAGATCTAATCTGCAGCTTCAGCACTGAGAAACTTGCAGTAGCACATCAAGTTCCTGCCATCTGTTAGTCAGGAGGAATGGGGAAATCTGAGTGCTCCTAAGCCTAATCAGGAGAACACTTCAGGTTCACAGCTTCTGTCCAGCACTGGGATTGGGTGGAAGGAGCCCCCTTGAAAACCTAAACTGTGAAGTTGTTAGTATTATGGGCAAGATCAGCAAGAAAGCAGGAATCAGCCTCAGCTCATGATGCAAACTTTTTGCTACTGTTCTAGTAATTGCTGTACTATCCTCAACAAATAAACTCTGAAAAATTGTTTCAGAACCTGCATTTTTGACAAAATCTATAAAGGACATTTTTTAAAAAAAAGCTCTATTTGGTAAAATATCACAGTTGGGAATATACCTTGCTTCAGATGATCACTGAATTCTGTTCATGCCTAAAGAACTGAATGCAGGTAATTACATTGTGAATAATGTATTTGCATTTCATCTTCATGTGCATGCAGAGGAGGACTACGTGGGTGTGAGAGTGATACAGAGGTCGTATGTGAATGAAGACCGAGTAGGTGTAAGACTAATTAATTGGATGTGTGTAGGTGGATAATTTATCGGATTTTGATTTAGTGAGCAGCTATATGGATATGGGTAGCTGACTGCAGGTAACTGAATAGATTGATACGAGACAGGATGAATGACTTTACATGCTAGGGAATACAATGTAGATGACTGGATGAGGAATTAACTGTAAGCTTGACATTTGCATTTGACCAAAAGCTAACTCATTATAAAGAAAATAACCTCACAAAAATGAAGGGCTGCCAGACTTGTTCAGCAGCTGTAGCAATGATTTGAATAATTCTGTATTTGTAATCACACTGAAGAACATAATCTACTTTGCAAGCTGCTGTCTATGCAACTTATACAAAATGTAAAAATGCAGATTTTTACATATCATAAAACTCCCAATTTTTAAATTAATTTAAATATATTTTCTTTATTTATGGTCCATTTTCAATCTACCTGGTTTCTGTGATGATACTACCATGAAGCAGGCCATCAACCCCCCTGATACATGCCCGCAAGGTATCAACAGCTGCCAACAATTCTTCCTTTCGGTTTTCCCCTTTTTCAGCAAGGAGATTCTGCAGCTCTGTTCACCAGGGCTCAAAACAAAAAGCAAACTGCATGGGGATTGAAACTACAATAATCTAAATGCTAGTACTTTGATGATGATCAACAGCATACTAACAAGCTTTCTCCAAATTTTGTCTTAATGCTCTCTTTTGCCATGGTGGCTGGGTGACTTGTTCCAAGACATTCGCTAATACTTGTGCCAAACAGGCCAAGAGGGGTTACCTAGAGCAACCAGTTTGAACTGACCTTAACTTTTGCGGTGCTCAACAGGCAAGTGCCTAGAAAGTGCTCTAATTACTGCCTCCTGATTTTTTAAAAGGTCAAGTTTCTTCATTCCCAACTTTTCCTGACGCTGACTACTGCCAAAGTACAATTCCACAATGATAGAAAAGCTTTAACTTACCCAAGTAATCATTTTTCATACATGAGCTCAGATTGTGTCAATGGGCAATATGAAAGTATTATGGAATTCTACACATTAACGCTTCCCAGCAAAGCTGCTGGACAGCAAACAAGAATTGAAACCCTGGTTGCTCTGGCCTTTCACAGTTCAAGGGTGCCAAGGCCAATGTTATCAGCGCAACTGGTGCCTCACATGAGAGCAACTTTACCATCTGAATCAATTGATGGAAAGTTAGCATGGGGGTTGGGGGCAGGCTGAGTGAAGCTGCAATTTTAAACGTTATTTAAATCTATTTCAATTCCTTCAAAATTTTGTGTGCTCACATTTTCAGGTCTACAGAAAAAAATAGTAATGAATAGCACAGATGTAGCATACCAGAGGCTTATAATAATCTGAGAATAAAATGTATGCTAAAACAACAGACTGCATCCATCTATTCTGAATACATCACTGCTGTCTTTAAAGAACCTTCAATCATGAATCCAGTAGTCTCAGCTTACCAGCCGATAGGATTTTCCGCAGGGCTGCAGACTGTGCACTAAATTTCGTTACTACAAAAAAAATCAAGGTCAAAACTATACAGCCCATTGAGTTCTTCGCATTACATCTTAACCACTGCTTGAAGTACAAATGCAATTAATACTATATTATATAACAAAAATCAACAGTTCATTTTGAAAAATGCTTACTTAATATTGAAAATTTTTATACTGGCAGGCACATCTGGCCTGTTCCACAACCTTGTTCTGTTGTTGTTGTCCTACTGTCAACAATATTCCCCAGGGTAAATTTCTATCTCAATATTTAATATATGTTGCCTAGGTATACTGGTCATTTTTGATCCTGTAATCTCAATTGTCTTAAAAACATATTGAAGAAAGTAGATAAATGAAAAATAACTCCCTAACAGATAAAGTGGGTCAAGCAAGAAGTGGTTGTTTGGGGGAGGGGCGGGGGGAAGTTAGGGTGACCAGATTTTGAAATAAGGGGGACGCCCCTCCTTCTCAGTGCAGCCCAATGCACTGTAGGTCTGACTGCTGACTGTGTTTGATATATTCCCAGGCTCCAGTTTGTGGCAGAGGGAGTTTGATTGAGGCAGTTGCGGGGATGGGGGAATATCTTGAACAGTTTCATCCATCAGTGCAGGAGCACAGGGCGGAACCGACAACGAAAGCCTGCGGTAGGCTGAATTCGGATGATGAGGATGGGAGAGGGCACCAGGGGCCACTGTTTAAAAATAAGGGGTTGCCCATTTAGGACAGAAATGAGAATTTTTTTTTACTGAGGGTTGAGTGTTTTTGGAACTCTTTCTCAAAAGGTGGTGGAAGCAGGGTCTTTGAATATTTTTAAGGCAAAAGTAGAGAGATTCTCGATAAGCAAGGGGATGAAAGATTATTGGGTTTAGTCAGGAATGTGGAGTTGAACTTATTTCAGATCAGCCAAGATCACAATGAATGGCAGAATAGGCTCAAAGGGCCAAATGACCTACTCCTAAACCGTATGTTCGTACGTACGCGAGAGGGCAGCCCCTATCCCGCACACGCCATAGGCCCTGCCACATTTCCCCTGGCCTCTCACTCTGTCACCTCTCTGGGCGTGCAGCTGTTGCAAGGCCAACTGGGAAACATTAACCATTTATCCCCGCCCCCAACTATTCCTCCCATGTGACCACCATGCACCAGGGTAGTGGTTGGAATCGTCACTCCAGAGCAGGCATCAATGAATGCCACCCGCACCAGAGAACTTGAGCATTCAGCATCCTGGGTGTGTGCACACTGCACCTCCCCCAACACCAGCGAACATACATGAAGCAATTGTTGTCAGGAGCACAGCGAGGCAATATTCAGGGGCTGGGGCCACCCCACACACTGCTATTAATGCCATGGGTGCTGAAGTGACATTGGAGACAGGGTGCATTTAGGGTCCCAGTCACCAAAAGTGCCACTAAGCCACAGTCTTGAAATCCCCTGTCCCTGTAGGCATATAAATAAATCAACAGCAAGATGGTCCGGGGAAGTTTGGGGGGGGGGGGTGCTGTGCAGTGAGCGAGGCAGGTGTGATGAGGGGTGGGGGGCAGGGAGGTGACAGAGCAGAGGGGGTGGGGGCGTGGCAGAGCAAGGTGGGCTGGTGGGGGGGTGGGGGGGGGTGGAGCCAGGTAGGGAATTGTGGTGGGCCACCGGGGAGTCTAGGCAGAGCGAGGGGGTGGCAGTACGAGGAGGGGTGGAGTTGTTGGAATTCTGCCTTCTTAACTTGTGACTTTGGGTTGTTCTGCTAGGCAATGAAGGCTGCTCGTTTTTGTTCTTGGAGGCCACATGATTTTCATCAAACCAGTCCTGGTGACAAAAATGCTCAAACCCAAATGTCCGGACACAGGAGTTCTGTACAGCTAACTTCATTTGATCCTACTGTTCTGGAATTGAATTTGCTCTTTGAAGAATTTCCACTGGCCATAAGCTTCACTTGGAATTACTCTCTTCAATCAGGCTGCTTTAGTGCTGAAACATTTATCTTCTTCCTTTTGGGTCTTTCAATGTCTTGGTGCTAGGTGGGTGTTCATCACCAATCAAACAAGTCGATAAGCTGTCCAGCAGGCAGTCCCCTGCATGGATTATCATTTAGATCTTTGACTTGAAGAATGACTTAATCTAGGAGGTGCCAGTGCTTTGATCTAGGATGTCCCTGTGGGTTTTGTATTTTTCCATCAATGCTAGAAAGAACATTTTCAACAACTCAACAATGAATCCACAGTTAAGGCAGATACTCTCCAGCCTACCCCCCTGTACCTTATGGTAGAATCCACTGACGAACCACCATCGATGGGAGAGCTGTAACAAGCAATCAAATGGATGAAAAACAACAAAGACTGTGACCCTGATGGTATTCTAAGGTCTTCAAAGCTATGGGTTTTTGCTCACATCCATACTCCATGCACTTATCCTATGGATTTGGGAGGAAAAATAGCTCTTTCTACCACCCTCCCTCTACCCCTGACTTCAGGAATGCAACATGCATTTTCCTGAATTACCTACTTCTTGCAGCTGAGGAAATCCTCCCAGAGATACAGTGTGGCTTTAGATCTTTGAGGGGAACCTCTGACATGGTCTTTGTTGCCAAAAAAAATTCGAGAACACCAGGAACTCTTCTATCCATTCATCGACCTGACCAAAGCATTTGGCATTGTAAATCGTAAGGCTCTGTGGGTTGTGCTCCAGAGATCTAGGTGTCCAAGAAACTTCACAGTCCTGCAACAGCTTCATGATGATATGACTATAACTATCTCGTGAGAGAAATCCGGACCAGTGTCAAGCAAGGCTGTGAGATAGCCCCCATATCATTTACAATCTGACAGTGGTTATTCACCTCAAAGATCAACTCCCCTCTGGTGTGTGTGTTAAGTCCTGCCTAGATGGAAAACTCTAATCTCGGGTGCCTCCGTGCGAAAAATAAACTGATTACCATAGACGTACATGATCTACAGTTTGTGGATGAATGTAGTCTTGGTATCCACTGTGCACCAGATTTTCAAGCAATTCTTGATCTCTTCAATTCTGCACACAAGAAACTCTGCCTGTCCTTTAATGTTGCCAAAACAAAACTTATTTCAATCCATACCTGGTTAGTCAAATATTCCACCTCCTTTAAATGTTGAAGGAGAGACACTAGAATATGTTGAGCACTTCCCATACCTTGGCAGCCACCACTGATGAGGAGGTCCAACAGTGGGATCAGCTGCACCAGCTCAGCCTTCTACAAACCATGGCAACGAGTATTTGACAACAAGAGCCTCTATGAGCCAAAAGTCCCTGCGTACAGAGCAGGTGTTGTCACCACATTCTTGTACTACAGCGAGACCTAGATAGTATCAGTGAGACAAAAAAAAAGTGCTAGAAAAGTTCCATCAGCAAGACTCCACCTCATCCTTTGGATTCAATGGGAGGACTGTTGAGCAAATGCTGGTATCCTCCTTGAAGCCAGCTCCACAATCATTCAGGCAAAACTCCTGGAAAATGAACTTAGATAGATTGGACACTGTACCTGGATGGCCAAAAAGCATCTCTACTGCCAGGTCCTGTTTTCTCAACTCTCAACTGGCCAGCATTCCAAGAGAGGACACATGGGGAGGCAGAGCAGCAGCAGAAGAAAAGAAAGCAAATCTTACACTCCTGATCCCACTATCTCATGGGACATCATGCCCCATCTGCTCAAAGATCTGCAAAACTCAGGCTTAAGAACTTTTACAGAGACCTTTGAAGTCATGATGGGAGGTACAGAGGTGCATCGAACTTTTGCTATTTTTTAAATTTCTCTACAGCAGTAAGGACCCTGGGAATCATGAGTACTTCTAAAAATAAATGTCAACTGCACAGAGTTACAGATCAGAAGACAAACTTTTTTTTTCAATGAACAAACATTCAAACTGAGTACTGAAAATCCATGCAAGCTGGAACTGTTTTCCCATAACTCATCCCAGCCTGCCCAACCTCCACCTTCCAATTCTACTCATTGCCATTAGGCACAGCTACATCCTTTGATTTACACATCACAGAGCGTTATCCAACATTCACTAAGCATCTTACTGGATAGCTGAGGTCAGGAACCTGAGGCTTCCTGCTTGCAGCCTCAGATTTGTCAATTTGAATTATAATTGGCTTGTGCACTGTGACCCCCTTTTATTGTCTTTTATTTGGGTGGACCAGGAAGGAAAACAGCAATGGATGATGTAGAATTTTTTCTTTCTTTCACAGGATGTGGGCATTACTGGCAAGGATGTTGCCCACCTCTAATTGCCCTTGAACTGACTGGCTTGCTAGGCCATTGCACAGGGTAGTTAGGAGTCAACCACAACGCTGAATTTCTGCAGTCACATGTGAGCCAGAGCAGATAAGGATGTCAGATTTCCTTTTCTCAAAAGATATTAGTAAACCAGAAGAGTTTTTACAACAACTGATGATAGTTTCATGGCCACCATTACCGAGGCTAGTTTTCAATCCAGATTTGTTAATTGAATTTGAAGGTCCATCTGGGAACAGGCAGCAAGCTATACAGTGGTTTACGGGTGGGGACAGAGTCATTGATTTCCAGTAGAATGATCTGGTAAATAAATAACATGGCAGCTGTACTAAAACAGAGGCAATTTACTTTGAATGCTGAGCCTGAATTATAGTTCGAATACAACAAATATAAGCTACATATTTCAGTGACAAGCAATTAGCACAAGATTCTCAAAACAGAGGAGTTAATGGTCCAGCTCTGCTGCTGCTGCTGGGGCTTCTTTCAGCAATACTTATTCCCTTGATGTTCTTTCCTAACCATTCTCCCCTTCCCTTCTGAAAATTTTCACTCCTTGTGGGATATAATTGTATGTGTTGGATATGCTCTGATGCCATAATCAGGATGCATTTCAAGTTTTGGAAGCTTTTCTAACCAGAAAGTGGAGAGAAAGAGATCACAGCCAAGCCCAATCCTGTCCTCACCCTATGTGTGTGCATGAATTTCTATCAGGAATAACTAGAGAGTGAAATCCTTGGGAGCTATGGCAAGGTTAGTGCTCCTGCTTCACAACAACTGGTTTTCAAGCTAACATTTTGATGTTCAGTAGTGCGAAAAACTCACTTCAGAAAAATGAGTTACTTAAGAAACAAGGCAGACAGGATACAACATTGCAAGTACTATGACTGATGTGATGCACTCAGCCATATTGTCACACTTCCCACACAAATCAGTCAAGTACCTATTAGAAACTCCAGCAACAATTCAATCAGTTTATCCACTGAGTAACCAAGACAAGTAGATCCAGGAGGTCCCGAGGATCAACACGAATTAGTTTCAGATTTTCTGTACAGGCCGGGGATCTAATTCTGATGAGTCGATAGTGCAGCTTGCATTATCATGAGAATGAAAGTTTTCCAGAATGTACAATACAGTCATTTGCTAAAAGAGCTCAGAAGGACATTGGAGAGAAAGGATCTTGGCTCTGAAGATCGGGAAGTAGAATCAGCCCAGGTAGAGATTAAGAATAACAAGGGTCAGAAAATGCTGGTGGAAATGGTTTATAGGCCCCCTATAGGTAGCAATACCTTTGGATAGAGCATCAAGCAAAAAATAACTGGAGCTTGTAACAAAGGCAATGTAATAGATGTGGAGGACTTTAATCTTCATACAGGCTGGACAAATCAAATGGCAAAGGTGGTCTTGAGGTTGTTTGTTAAATGCTTTTGTGACAGTTTCCAGGAGCAATACATTGTAGAACTAGGGTTAATGCTATTTTAGATCCAACATTGTGCAATGAGGCATGGTTAATTCGTAATCTCATCATAAAAGATCCACTGGGAAAGAGTGATCATAATGCAATAGAATTCCATATTAAATTTGAAAGCTACAAACAAGAATTAATTGCTGAAAAAAGAGGCATGTTATCAAAGCTTTTCGTCTTGCATTCTTGTAGCATGGAACTATAGGAATTCCAATGTGTATATTGACCGGTGAAGGTAGGCTTGTGGTAAACAATAGTAGAGAACCCATTGGCAGATTTCTCAACTACCGCACCGAGGAAAGGAAACTTGTTTGACTGCTCCATTTGAAAGGTGAATTTGAACACTGGATGAAGCCCATTAAGGTGCGTAAGGAATTCCTCATGAATTCAAGTATAGCAAACATATCATTTACGTATTGGAAATATGCAAGGGATAAGGAGGTTAGGTGTCACTCCATTGAAGATGCGTTTTTCGTGTTCAACATTAGATGTGATTCCATCATTGGACAACCCCGCTAAACAATCCTGATTGTGCTAATGATTGCATTGAAAACCAATTTAAGATTGTCAGTTGACTCACAGTATGGCTCACTTAAGCATGCTAAAGTGACATATATTCACACACACAGCCCTGTACTTTGCGAAAAAAATAAACATGTCCACACATTGTGCCTTTTGCAGCTAAACAAACCTTAAGGGACAGTTATTCTCAGGTTCATTGCCCAGGGCAATGCCATAACCAGAGTCAATCTACCTGGTTTGAATTTGAACAAAGCTGGGAAGTTAACTGTTCCATGCTGCATTCTCCATGGCAGCACCTCAATCAATCAGAGTCTGCTTGTCAACCAATTGGCATTCTCTTCTCATGCTACCTCAGATTACCCTGGAAGTGCAAGGTGTCTCAAATATTTGAACAGGTGAAGTTAGCCATTTCATGCTGTTACTATGCAATAGTAACATGAGTGTTACTCTCCACTAACAGGATGCTGCTGTCAAGCTCTGCCTATCACACAAATGAGTAACGTGGCATATGAATTTCAGTGCTGCTGTGATGACAGGTACGTAGGCCATACATCCCAACAACTGGTGGATCATATCAAGCTGCACGTCGCTTTGGCTGTTCGCAACAAGCAAAGTACATACATACCCAACTAGCCCATGGCTACAAACTCAAAACAGTGTCCAACATTAGATATGATTCTGAGATTGGACAACACTCGCTAAACAATCCTGATTGTGCCGAGAATTACACTGAAAGCCAATTTATTATCAGTTGGGCTTGCAGTCGGGTTCATTTACACATGCTAGAAGCTACATATATTCACAGACAAGGCCCTGACCTTTGTAGGCAGAAAGAGCAAGTCCACACATTACACCTTTTTCAACTAAACAAAAGCTTGGGGGACAGCCATTGACTGGTTTAATCCCCATGGCAATGCCTTGACCAGAGCCAACCTGCCTGGTTTGAAGGTGGACAAAAGCTTGGCAGTTAACTATTCCCTGGTGCATTCTCCATAGCAATGCCACTACCAGAGTCTACTTGCCAACCAATCAGCACTCTCTTCTCATGCAGCATAAATTGTTGTTCCCCGTTACAGTTGGAAAATTCTTGAGTACTCTGATGAGTGTAAGTCAAAAAGCTTTGATAGCATGTCTCTTTTTTCAGCAATACTCAAGCTCTGTGTACCAAACGACTATAAGAATCTTAATCTTAAACAAAACCAATTACATAGTTATGAGAGGAGAGCTGACTAAGGTTGATTGGAAAATAAAAAGGCTGGCAGTAAGTAAACCGTGGGAAACATTTATAACAACAATGCAAAACGTTCAACAAAAATACATTCCATTGATAAACAGAAACCCAGCAAGAAAGATCCATCTGTGGTTTACTAAGGAAGTTAAGTACAGTATTAGATTAAAAGAAAGAGGCTTATAATGTGGCAAAAAAAAATAGGAGAAAGCCTCAGGATTGGAGTGTAATCTGTGAAGAGGACACTAAGAGATATAAGCAGGTTAAATGAGCGGGCAACAAAGTGGCAGAAGTACGATGTGGGGAAGTATATTTTGGTAGTAAGAATAGAAAAGAAAAATATTTAAGAGGTGTGGAACTTGTAAATGTTGATGTTCAGAGAGATCTGGGTGTGCATGTACAAGGAACACAAAGTTAACATGCAGATACAGCAAGCAATTAGGAAGGCAAATGGCATGTCCATCTTTATTGTAGGGGTATTGAGGTACAAGAATAAGAAAGTCTTACTCCAATTGAACGGGGCTTGGATGAAACCACACCTAGAGAAAGTGTGTGCAGTTTTGGTTTCCATATTTAAGGAAGGATATATCTGCATTGGAGGTGGTGCAGTGGAGGTTCACTAGATTGGACCCTGGGGTGAGAGGGTTGCCCAATGAGGTGAGGCTGGATAAATTGGGCCTTTACTCTATGGAGTTTAGAAGAATGCGAGTTGATTGCATTGAAAAAGTCAAAATTATGATGGGGCTTGTCAGAGTAGATACTGAAATGTTGCTTCACCTGGCTGGGGAGTCTTGAACAAGGGGAATAGTTTCAAGATAAGAGGCTGATCATTCAGGACTGAGATGAGGAGAAATTGCTTCACTCAAAGGGTTGTGAATCTTTGGAATTCTCTGCCCGAAAGGGTTGTGGATGCTCTATCATTTAATATATTTAAGGCTGAGACAGACAGGTTTTTGGCCTCTCAGAGAATCAAGGGATACCAGGGGCAGGTAGGAAAGTGGAGTTAAGGCCAAAGTTCAACCATGATTCTACTGAATGGCAGAGCAAGTTCTAAAGGACAGCTAGTCTACTCCTGCTCCTATTTCTTATGTTATGTTCTTAAAAATGTTAGTTTAATTTTCCAGTGCCTCGCAGACATTTAAGTCATTATGGTGAATCTTTCTTTAATTCACTTCAATGCCAGTACTTGCACTTACAACAAACAAAGTTTTATTTTCTTTACTGTCATCTGAACTGAAATAATTCCTCAATTCACTGACAATATCCATCATATTAATGATAAATTGTACCTGAGGAACATTTTTGTTTATAACCAGATTTAACATGGATGCTATATCATTAAATTTGAACAAAATCACAATTATTTCATGTAAAACAGTACAGAAGAGCTGTTCTGATAAATTCATTCGTTTATTCAGGAAAATATACCTACTTGCAGATCTGTAATAGACACTCTATGTGACTCCACTGTTGGTCGACGAGGCAACCGAGGAGAAGAATGTGGTGATGTAATTGGAGAATATGGCAAAGAAGGATAAATATACCGTCCATTAATAACTGAGCTGCTGGCAGATGTCTGATTTAAACTGGATTTTTCTTGAAGAGATAACTTCCGATTGGACATACTAAGCTTTACTCTAGGATGTCGGACATCTTCTGATTGAGCTCTTTCCAATCGTCCCAAAGTCTTATCACAGGAGGATCTGACCACTTCATTACTCTCTTGCATAGGTTCATCTTCCATCATTTCTTCTCCGTTTTGTCCTAGCTCACTGTCAGTAGTACCCTGATCATATTCAGTCACAACGATGAAAGACTCCATGCCTAAATCAATGGTCAAGGATGACAGACTACAACTGATATCTAGCTGCTCCTCGTTGTTGTTGCCACATTGCTCAACCCTGCTTGCAGGCCTCTTGGCAGCAGAACTGCTTGAGACACATGATGACATGGTGCTTCTCCTTGCTTTATCCACATGGATAGGTCATGCGACCTTGAGCTTCCTACAGAAATAATATAAACTGGTTAAGAAAAACATTTTAATTGCATTAGCTTTTAGATTAATTATCCTGTGAGAATATTCTATCACTAGTACAGGCTTAAACATTCTCCAATTTGAATACACCACAGTTAGAAAAAAAGTTAAATTCAGTTTCTACAAACTTAAGTCATATAATAATCAACAAAACAGATTGGCACTGGGAATAGCTAAAGAAAACCAAGGATACAGTTAGATCAACTGAAAGGTTAATGGAAAAGAGGATTGTAGACAATGGTCTTCTATGTCAACGGTCAGAGAATGGTCCACACTTATATTGGGCCACTGAAGGAGACACAAGGAAAACTTACAGGGGATTCACAGGGTACAGCAGAGATATTAAGTACTTAACACTCAGCAGCAAAACTGGAGAATCCTCTCCAGGGCGCAAGCTGAAGAAATTTATGGAGACCCGAGACTGCCGAAAAGTCAAGGATGCCCCTCATGACCTCCCTAGATGAGTCCAAAGCAATGCAATGCACTATGTTTGGCACCGGCTTGTTTTTAGGAGTTTCCGGAAAGATGACATGTTTAGACATCAGTCTGCCTTTGGGCTCCACTCCAGATTTTGTCAGGGTTCACTCCCTTAACCTTCAATTCTCCTGAGGCTCCAAGGCAGTGGAGCCATTCAACCAAAGCTGACAGTTTGGTTCATGAGTGCCAAGGTGTGCTCACATGCCGGTGGGCCTGCACACTGCATATCTGGGGGCCAAAGCTCCTCAAAGTTCCTCTAAAGGTTTAGCTTGGGGCTGTGAGGGACTCAGATTCCGTGAGAAGCCACAAGGAGGCATAGTTGAGGATTTGCCAATTGAGGGGCTGTGTATTGACAGGGAGAGACTTACACATTCGCTTTCTCACACTGCTGTTAGCCAGCAACCTGGGCTGAAAACGAGAAGTAAACTAGCACATAAAATCGGAAAGCATGCTAACTCTCTTCACTCACACAGTAGACGTATCACATCAACTGTCCCACATGGCCTGTACTCCCTTGAAGGTCTCCCACACATACACTCCATCAGCTTGCTCACTGCACAACAACTCTAGGTCACAGAGACAAGTGTATTCCACATGGTACATTCCGCCTTCATCACCTGAGATCCAAGGCAAATGTGCGCTGAATATCATCAGAAAGTTTTCTAACCTGACGATGCCACATTAGCATTCCATACTGAGGAACATGTTCTGCAGCCAATGGACAGGCTCTCACATCTACAGAGTTTGGTTTGACCATCAGCATCAGGAAAACAAATGTTATGGTCCAGGTTGTGCCATGTGGCCATCTATTAGCATTGACAATGTGACGCTAGAAGTTTTTTGGTAACTTCACATATCTAGGCTCCATAATCACCAGCAATCTGCCACTTAAAGCTGAAATCAACACATGCATCACAAAAGCTGCAGCTGTTATGTCCAAGCTGAGTAAAAGTGTGGAACAACAGCAACCTTACTGAGAACACCAACCTGTAAGTCTACCAAGCCTGCATCCTCAGCGCAGTCCTCCACTGTGGTGAGGTATGGACAACATATGCTTGCCAGGAGAAAAGGCTGAACAGTTTCCACCTTTGTTGTCTTAGACATATCCTCGTTATCTCTTGGTAGGACAAGGTCGCCAACTCAGAGGTCTTGGAGCATGTTAATTCCATCAGCATATAATCATCGCTAAGCCAACAACATCTCCGCTGGCTGGGCCACGTTCATTGAATGGATGACGGCCAAAGACCTTCTGTATGATGAACTGGCCGCTGGCTTACAACCTCTTGGATGTCCATACATCCGCTACAAGGACACCTGCAAGTATGATATGAAGCTGATGGACAATGACACTGACAACTGGAAGACAGTTGCTGAAGGCCATGACCCCTGGAGGCTGATTGTCTGAAGAGCATTGGAAAAGGTGAGCAGAAATGAAAAGCTCAGCTGGCTGAGAAGAGGACCCAGAGAAAACAGAGGGCAGTGAATTGTGCACCTTCTTAGTCCACTGTACTCCTCTGCAGAGACTGGCGTGCTAGAGTAGTTAACACAGAGTTGATTACCATGGGACAAACTATCAGCTTATGAGATGGAAGGCTGCCACAAGAACAAGTTGTGAGTACCCTGTATTCATCTTTGTTCTTGAAACTGAAGCTCAAGTGTCAGAATTCAACGATGTTGTCAAAAAGAAAGCTCTTGTATAGAGCCTTTGTGAGACCACACCTGGAGTATGGTCTGCAGTTTTGGTGTCCTTACCGAAGGAAAGATATACTGGCCATAGAGGGAGTGCAACAAAGGTTCACCAGACTAATGCCTGGGATGGCAGGATTGTCCTCTGAGGAGAGATTGAAGAGACAGGGCCTGTATTCTCTGCAGTTAAAAAGAATGAGAGGTAATCTCATTTAAGTGTATAAAATTCTTACAGGGCTCAACGAAGTAGATACAGAAAGGATGTTTTCTGTGGTTGGGGGGTCTAGAAGCAGAGGACAGCGTCTCAGAATAAGAGGTAGCCCATTTAGGACTGAGATGAGGAGGAATCTTTCAGTCAGAGGGTGCTGAATCTTTGGAATTCTCTAACCCAGAGGGCTGTGGAGGTTCAGTCATTCAGTATGTTCAAAGCAGAGGTTGATAGATTTCTAGAGGCCAATGACATCCATAGGCACGGGTATAGTGCGGGAAGAGGGAGTTGAGGTAGAAGATTAACCATGATCTAGTTAAATGCTGAAGCAGGCTCAAGGAACCAAATGGCCTACTACTGTTCCTATGTTCTTAACATTATAAATAAATTAACATATTGTTTTATGTATAATTGGGAATCTTAAAATAGGTGCAGAAGCCAGTCCGCATGAGGACCCTTAGGGAGATGGATTAGGTGCAAGCCCTTTCTCCCTAACTTTAATAACTCACTCGAGATCAGGCTAGTTCCTTACCATGATAAACACCTAACAAATACAAGGACGAATGTGTATCAAAAGGAAGTGTACCATGTTGTGACATCAAGGGGTGAACTTTTAACTAATTTTTACAAATCAAATAATTCCCTTTCTTTTGAATTCTTTTTGGGAGAACTCAAAGTATTTCTTGAAAGAAATATCCAATCTTGTTCCACAGTAAAAAGATAATTTTTGTAAGAATTATACAAGTGCAAGTGTAGAGATACAGTTCCTACCAGCTAAACTAAGTTTAAAATGTGCAGTCACTACATCAGTCAAAAAACGATAAGCAGCAACCATTTGATTAATGTTCATTTCAAAGTTACAACCAGATTGCAAACAGTCAGGTTCAGCCTCAGACAGTTGGCATGATGACAGATGGTGTTGTTGGCTAGGGAGCAGAGTTTGTGGTGGTTTCACTTGTACATTATCAACATCCAGCTATACCTCACCACCATCTCTCTCAACTCTCTACTGCCTCTGATTTGTCACACTGCTCATATGAGATGAACAAAACTTTCTAGCCTACACTGGCTCCTAGTCCAGCAACACCTCTTCCTATCCTAGTTTCAAATTCCTCCATGTCTTTGACTCGCCCAGCAGTACAGCCCTCAGGTATTTATGCATATCCCAATTTTGATCACTCCACTACTAAGGCCCTTTGCTCTGATTTTGATCACTCCACTACTAAGGCCCTTTGCTCTGATTTTCCCTCCACAGGCAAAAATAAGATAACCTTTAAGAATTATATAAGTGCAAGCTTGTCTCCCGACCTCCCTTTCTTTTTTAAGACATGCCCTAAACCAAGCAAGGATCTCATGTGGCCTGGTGTCAAATTTTGTTTGATAATGCTCCTGTGAAGCACCTTGGCACTACATTAAAGGTGCTATATAAATGCAAGGTGTTGTTGTTTCGGGTGAAGGAGTTAAGATTTGTTTTCTTTCCCCTTCTGTCTGTTGTGTTTAAAAATGCTTTTTAAACTGAACCAAAATGTAAGAGACCAAAGTCAAAAATTCAGCTTTTGTCAAGACATATAACTAGGAAAATTAGGAATTATCCTGGGCACTGTACTTGCCTAAGCAAAGTACAAATTAACTTGCAACACAGTGCCACCAGTGTTAAAAAGGTAATTTTCTAACCTTTAATCCATTTTCCATGGCACATTAAATATATTAATCTAACTGCCACTGAGTTAATCTTTAATTCTTGCAAATTTCACCAAGAATATATTAAGGGAATTATTACAAATATAATGAATATATATAGAAATGCAGAAGCTATAAATTTAAAATTAAGGAACTTGAAATAAGGTATTAATATCTTTTGGGATCTTGGGATCTGGTCTTGCAAAAGTTTCTAAAACTTTTTGTTTCAAAATTCTCAACCATAAACTATGGCCTGAGAGCATGTTGTTGCACAGGGTGCAATCAGGAGGTGGGTGAAGGGGTGGCGGTGGTGTTGTGGTATCGAGATCAAATCATTCAGCATTCCTGCTCCTAGATATTATCCAACAATACTGCTGGGAAATAGACTTTACGTTGAAGTCTGGAGAGGATAGGAGTAGGCTTTCTGTTATGTCCCCTACAATCAAATACCCTGCGAACTCAACATCAGGTTTCAAACATGAAGATTGGCACAGGTAAGGTGAACTATCCCAACACAACAAGAACTTTCATTTATATAGCAACTTTTGATGTGTTCTTTCCTGTATTTGTTAGGTGTTTGGCATGAGTTATTAAAGTTATGGGGAAAGGGAGTGCACCTATCCGACCTGCCCCAAGGCCCTCAGGTGCATATCACACTTCACAGCAGCATCATCAAACACAATTTGACAAAAAACACATAAGTTTTTAGGGCAGTGACCAAAAGCTTGGTCAAAGATGACTGTTTTATGAGTGTTGCTTTGAAGTCCAACTAAACTTAAGGGCGAGAGTGGAGATCCAGAACTTCAATTCCTGACAGACCTCAGAGTTGTCATGCATGTACAGACCAGGTGCAGGATGCACATCTGCAGTTCTTGACTTTAAGCCCTTTGACCTAGCACCCCTGTGCATTAAAGAAAACCATACTAAAACCTGGGTCGTGCGACGAGCAGCAGAGCATCACTGGAGGCAGAGAGGGGAAGGTCCAAAAAGAACAGTCCCAGACAAGGCACTGGGACAGGAAGAAGTCCCAGTTAATTTAAAAAGTAGGAGGGGAGTGGAGTCATGGGGCTGCGGCAGCACAATGCTGGGCCTGGCAACTCAAGTGTGGAGGGAGGGGAGAACTTGTCAACCATGGTGGTGGTGGAAGGGGGCTGAAGATCCAACAAGGCAGCAGAGGTTGCTGACCACGTGCTATTGGCCGAAAGTATCCCCTTTGGAGCAGCAGTGTCTTGCTCGGTGTGGCCCAAGCGCTGAAGCTGTGCTTGAGCACATACTCGGGAATCCAGGGGAATGGAATCTCAGGAGACTGACACTCTGCTTGATGGGCCATTGTTGATGCCTCTGACTTTGAGAGAATTCCCAGGTTACATCTTCAAAGCCGGGGACTTGAATACCTCGTCAGAGAAACAGTTTCAGTGAGGTTGGTTCACTCTCAGTGTTTAGTGATGTCTGGGTGTGTTACTGGGTAATGCATGGTGCCTCTGTTGGCCACATCTGCCATTTATTGTATATTGTCCTGTTTTCGACCACAGCTTGCTTGTTAATTCACATGTACCTCATACTCTAACATTCAGGGTAAATATAAGAGAGGTGTTGTAAACGGTTTTATTTTTTTGACCTTCTTTGGTAAACTTTATTTTTGTTTGTTCAAAACCCATGGAATCTTGTGGCTTTATTCGAATTAGCAAGCGTCTTGAATCTCAAACTTTGTCTCCTTTAAACAAAACATTTTTGGTTCCTAACCTGATCTTACCAAAAAGTTGGGGGCCTGGTCAAGGATCCTAACATAAATTAGGGGCTCGCCCAGGATTTCGGCTCCACAGATAAAAACGAGTGCTGGTACTTGGAGGTTAGGGTTGATAAGGTTTCCATGGTAAATTTTACAGTACTGATCAAGGATCATAACTGTGTCTTCAAGGAAGAAAGAGGGATAGTGAGGCAAAGGGGTTTAGGAAAGGAATTCCAAAGCTTAGGGCCTCAGCATCTGAAGTAATGGCCAGTAATAATGGGGTGATTAAAATTGGGGATGCACAGAAGACCAGAACAGGAGGAGCGCAGATCTCTCTGAGGCTGTAGGAGGCTACCGAGACATGCAAATATAAGATCATAAAACATTTGAAGACAAGGATGAGAATGTTAAAATTAAGACAGTACTTAACCAGGAACCAATGTAGGTCAGCCAGTATGGAGGTGATGAGACCTGATGCAAGTTAAGATATGGATAGCTAAATTTTGGATAAGCTTAAGTTTGTAGATGGTGGAAGATGAGAGGCTGGCAAGAAGTGCATTAGGATAGCCAAGTTTAGAGGTATATAGTACAGTACTAGCCAATATCTTCAATACAAGGAGGAAGAGAAATAAATTGGAAAACTTAAGGAAATCGTCCAACAGGTCTGAGGTGTTCACAACCTGTATGAATGTAATTGGGGGCTGCAGCAGTGGATGAGTGAACTGACCATGGCATCATGATACAGGAAGCCATTCAAGTGCAGGGAATAAATAGGAATGTTGTGGTAGTAGGGGGCAGTATAGTCTGGGGGTAGACACAGTTCTCTGCAGCTGAGAGTGAGTCCAGAAGGATGTGTTGCCTGTCTGGTACTGGGGTACAGGGCATCTGCTCTGGAGTGGAGAAAAACCTACAGTAGGAGTGGGAGGATCTAGTGGTCATGGTGCACGTGGGTACCAATGACATAGGTACAACTAGGAAAGATGTTCTGTTTAGGGAGTATGAGCAGCTAAGGGCCCAATTAAAAAGCCAAACATTAAAGGTAATAGTCCAGAGATTATTACCTTTAAGCCACAAGCAAATTAGCGTAGGATAAATAAGATTACAGAGTTAAATGCGTGGCTCAAAAATTGGTGTGGGAGGAATTCATGGAGCACTGGCACCAGTACTGGGGAAAGGGGGAGCTGAACTGTTGAGACAGTCTTCACCCAAACCATGCTGGGACGAGGAGTTCTGGCGAGTCGTATAACTAGGGCAGTAAAGAGGGCTTTAAACTAAATAGTAGGGGCAAGAGATCAAGTGTGGGAAGATGTGATCAATTAAAGGGAGAAGACAAGGCAAGAGATCAAGGTAGCAATAATAGAAATGATATTCAGAGCATGGCAGGAAGGGACAGAGCAGATAAGGCCAGAGATTCGAAAAATGGTATAGAGGCAGAATTAAAGGCTCTGTATCTGAATACATGCAGCATGTAACAAAACAGCTCAAATAGAAATAAATATGTATGATCTGATAGCCTTTAAAGAGACATGGCTGCTGGAAGACAAAGGCTAGGACCAAAATATTCAAAGGCACATGACATTTCAGAAGGACAGGGAGCTAGGAAAAGGTGGAGAGGTAGCTCCATTAATTAAGGATATTAGTACAATAGAGAGAGATGATCTTTATTCTAAAGATCAAGATGTAGAATCAGCTTGGGTAGAGATAAGAAACGGTAAAAGGTAGGAAGACACTTGTGGGAGTTGTTTATACATCCCCCTAACAGTAACCACACAGTGAGATGGAGTATACAGCAAGGAATAATGGGGGCTGTCAAGAAAGGTGATAATCATGGGTGCTTTTAATCTACATATAGATTGGGTGAATAAGATTAGGCAAATCAGATTGGCAAAGGTAGCCTGGAAGATGAGTCCAAGTTGCTTTTTCAGGACAAGTTCTTAGAGCAGCAGATGCTGGAGCCAACCAGAGAGCAGGCTATTTTAGATCTCAATGTGCAATGTGACAGTGTTGATTAATAAGCTCATATTAAAGGCACCCCTAGAGAGCAGTGACCATAACATGATTGAATTTTGCATTCAGTTCTAAGAGAAGGGTGGGTTTAAGACTAGTGCTTTGAACTTAAATTACGGCAATGCTGAAGGTACGAAGACTGGGCTGAAAGAAAACTGGGCATGGGGGAGCGACGCTCCTTCTCCATTGCAGGTAAGAACTGGTTATCAGGTGTGAGGCACTCTCGCTGTTGCTGTATGTGGCGCAGGTATGGCCCATTCCACACTCCTGCTCGTTGGCGATCACCGGAGCCATCTTTCGCTTTATCTGGAGGTTGAAAATGGATCGTGTTCGCAGGGACGCGATGTACAAGCCTCTAGATAAAAGGGGAAAAAATATGCCCAAAATCACCCTCATCCTGATGGCCACCTTTGTGCGCAGTTGCATCAAGCTGTACGCAAACACCAAGTGTCACTACGTGCTGAGGTTCTACCTGTCCTTGGTGTTGCGAAGGATGGGTCTGGCCACGCTGCTGCGAACGCTCCAAGCAGTTGGACCGTGCCATACCACCTGTCCCTCGTGGAAAAATTTATGCAGTCAAACACCTTTGACCACAAGTTCATCAGGCAGTGGTCAGCACATAACGTCTTAAAGGCCCTGCAGGAAAAGGAGATGGTGGATCCTGTCAGATGGTTTCCTGAGCAGACTATCAGTCATTTGGCAGAATGCCTCATCGCCAGATCTTTCCAAGCACCAAGGTGCAGCTAGGCTGGTGGTGAGAAAAGCCCTCCCAGTCAGATCCTTCCAATACGCCAGGAGTCTCACCCCCTCCGCACATTGTCCTCGAGGTGGCTGTGGTAGGGACGAGATCGTTGTTCACCTCCTTGTGGATTATGTCTTTGAAAAGAAGGTCTGGAGAGAGATGCAGTGGTTTCTGTTGAAGTTCATCCTGAGCAGCGTGGTGACACAGGACTCTGTGCTCTACGGGCTGTTCCCAGGAACTCACACCGAGACAAACATCAACTGCAGCTGGATGATCATCAACTTGGTGAAAGACGCTCTTTGGTCTGTCCAAAAATTGTTGGTCTTCCAGTGCAAAGAGTTGTCCCCGACCGAGTGTTGCAGACTGGCACATTCTAATGTCCAGGACTATGTGCTGAGGGATGCACTAAAACTTGGGGCAGCCGCCACAAGTGCGCAATGGGGAAAGGTCGCTGTCTAAGACCTTCCTGCCATAGTGCACCAAGGGACTGGGAAAGGTATAGACCCCTCGGGCTGTATGGCTCACAATGAATGCATGCATTGAATAATAATTGTATTATAATCGTACCGAAGCACCTCAGAGTGCTTCACGATGTATACTGATAGTGCGATGGTACTGGAGTTGTCTGACTATCTGTAATGACCATATTGAAATTATTGTAATATTAATTATTGCATTGAAGCACCTCGTGATCCATGTGTAAAAGTTGAATCTGATTGCAAAACATTTCTAAATCACCATCACAAAAAGTGCAATGTTCTTCCAGATATTTTATGAATAAAGTATATTTTAAAAAAAACGAAGACTGGGCTAGCTAAAGTGAACTGGGAAATAAGGTAAGGGGTAAGTCAGTAGAAATGCAATGGCAGACATTTAAGGAGATATTTCATAACATTCAGCAAATATACATACCACTGAGAAAAAAAAGATTAGGGGAAGGAAGTACCATGCATGGCCAACTGAGGAGGTTAAAGTTAGTATCAAATTGAAAGAAAAAGCATACAATTCCATAAGGATTAGTGGCAGGTTAGAAGGTTGAACAGAATATTAAAAAGCAGCAAAAAAGGTAGATATATAAAAACACATAATAAGAGTTTCTACAGATATTTAAAAAGGAAAAAAGTAAAGTGAACGTTGGTCCTCTAGAGTATGTCTGGGGAATTAATAATGGAAGGTTGAACAGAATATTAAAAAGCAGCAAAAAATGGCTAAAAAAGAGAGAAATTAGAGTGTGACAGAAAGTTAGGTAGATATATAAAAACACATAGTAAGAGTTTCTACAGATATTTAAAAAGGAAAAAAGTAAAGTGAACGTTGGTCCTCTAGAGTGTGTCTGGGGAATTAATAATGGAAGAAAAGGAAATAGAGGGTGAATTGAACAGATATTTTGCATCTGTCTTAACTGTAGAGGATACAAATAACATCCCAGAAACAGGTGTGCATCAAGAGGTGAAGAGGGAGGGAGGAAGGAACTTAAAACAATTAATATCACCAGGGAAAGAGTACTGAGAAAACTAGTAGAACTAAAAGCTGACAAGTCCTCATGTCCTGAAGACTTCATCCTAAAGGTTTTAAAGTAGTGGATGCCAATTATCCCAGAATTTTCCAAAACTCCATTGATTCTAGAAAGGTCTTGTCAGATTGGAAAATAGCGAATGTAACTCCTTTATTCAAGATAGGAGGGAAGCAGAATGTAGGAAACTACAGGCCAGTTAGCTTAACATCTGTCATAGGGAAAATGCTGGAATCTATTGAGGAGGTTACAGGAGGGCACTTAGATAATCGCATTGCAATCAGACAGAGTGCACATTGCTTTGTGAAAGGGAAATCGTGTTTGACTAATTTATTAGAGTTCTTTGAGGAAGTAACAAGCAACATGGATAAAGGGGAGCCTTTAGGATCAAAACCAATGCATTCACAATCTCTGTACTACCTCTTTTAAACCTGAGTATGTAGGCCATCAGGTCTCAGGAACATGCCAAATATGTTCAAATATTTTACAACAAAGCTTTTGGGAAGGGATCCCTTCCCAAAAGTGTTTGTCTGTTATTTATGTGAAGACGATGCAAAGCAAGCCTTTCAAAGGAACTCAACTAATTGGCTTGTCTGTTTAGCATTTGAACTAGGTCAAAGCTGGTGTTATTTGAACTGGTGTCAACAACTGGCTTTTATTGCTTCTATGAATGACCATCTGTGCATAAACCTTAGTATGCTGCAGGATTGTCTGGCATCATTGATATTAATCATCTTCTAAAGCAACAAGAGCTAGTATATTACAGAAGACAACAAGTTTATTGTTCACCTAGGCACATTATCCCAGACAACCTTTGGACCGAATTGAAATAAGAAGTGGAGTCTTGCCTTGAGGACCCTGCTTTAGGCTGGGCATAACAAATGACAATCACTCTTCCAATGTTCTTCTGAAATGCGTTCCCATTATAGTTCACTGTGAAGCAGGTATCAGGTACAAGCTAGAGCCCTGCTAAAGTTTTCAGATCATGCACACCCAAAAATCAGTTGTCTCCACTCCTTTAACAAAACAACTATCCCATAAACTAGCATTGTGATTTATGCTGTGCAGAAGATGTAATAATAAAAAAACTTCCTTTTACCCATTTCATATTAATGAGGCAAAATCTATTCCATCATTACAATTATCATCCTCTGTCTAAATGTTCTGGCTCTACTCCTGTGCACAGATTAATAACTAAATGAACAATTTATTAATATTAATACGAACATTTGTCACGATGACAAAAAATTGACAGTGAGAGCTACCTACAACTTCACCAGCTAACCACAGATATTGTTTAAAATGGACCCGAGTTTAAAAAAAACTGACCAAAAGAAGATGCCTGCCACAAGTCACCTGATGGCTGATACTGTAAAGCTGACCACTTCTCTGGAAAATCTATACAAATTGCACTGCAGACCTGTTACATGGAATTTCACACCTGGTTTGGTGGTGGTGGTGGTGGTTGGGGGGCGGGGGGTGCCAAGGTACACCTCAAACAGAGACCCTTGAAAGGAAGGCATTAAAACTACAAAGTCCTGGACTTTTAATCCACTGTAATTCTGTGAAGAAAATGGGAACTGCTACCCAGTTAGTTACACCCCAACAAACACTCAAAATTCCCTGTGGAGGATGAAACAACCCCATCTCTTGTTGATTTATATCTCAAAAATGTGTCAAAGGGTTTCTGAAATGAAAGATCAAAAAACTGAGATTACTACAATAGATGCAAGACACACTAATTGAACTCCCTTCCAGGAATATATAGAAATTAGTTTAAAAACTGGCTCTGCCAAGGTGAGAGGAGAAAAGCAGGAAGAAAAGAAACACGATTGTCATTTGAAGCCCTGTTGGAAAAGAGCAGGATTGGTCTCTCTGATGAAAACACACTGGCTTCAGAGACAGTGCAGACCTGAACAAATTCAACTCCAGGCTCCAACCAGAAACCACCTAACAGCTGCAACGTTCCAAAATCTCTGCCTCATGGACATGCAATTACTTGTATATTCTTATAACTTTTATTTTTGGACTCTAATTTTCTTACTTCTCGTGTGTGTACATGTGTGAGAGAGATCATATCTTTTATTACTTTTCTTGGGTTTTAGTAACTAATAAACTACTCTTTCTTTGACTCAAGGAAACTTGGGTTTGATTGGCTCCCTAGTAAGAAGTAAATACATTTGGATTGAAAACACACCTATGGGGAAAAGACATTTTTTAAAACTTTTCTTGTGGCCAACAGAGGGGGCTGAATAAAAGGAGAGCCAGCCGACTCCTCCTCACCTGGTTGTAACGCGTTTGAGAAATGAATCCAAACACGTTTGAGAAATGAACCAGGCAATACCTTTTAATGATTAGTCTGTCTGGACACACAAATCCCTATGATCTTCTACAGGGCTTTTCCAACGGGGCTTCAAATGACAATCATGTTTCTTTTCTTCCTGCTTGTCTCCTCTCATCTTGGCAGTGCCAGTTTTTAAACTAATTTCTGTATATTCCTAGAAGGGAGTTCAATTAGTGTGTCTTGCATCTATTGTAGTAATCTCAGTTTTTTGATCTTTCATTTCAGAAACCCTTTGACACATTTTTGAGATATAAATCAACAGGAGATGGGGTTGTTTCCAAATTGTCTTTCTTGGGTTCAAAATAAATTAGCTCACTTCTCATTTGAACTACATCTGTCACAATTTTGCCCACTTAATCTGTCTACATCACTAACTTCCTGCTTCCATTTACATGACTTACTGTACATCCTAAATTGGTGTCAACTGCATATGCAACTTTCTATTCCTTCATCCAAGTCATTCATATTATATGGTGAAAAGCTGAAACCCCAGTACAGAATCCTGGGGAACTCCACTTATCACACCCGGCCAATCAAGGAACATTTCCCATTATACTTACTTTCAGTTTCCTACTTCCCAAACAATTACTAATCGACACCATAAAGTTACCTCCAATAACATGCACTCTTAGTTTTGTTAATTTCTACAGAATCTTTGTTAATTTCCACAGAATCTTATCAAATGCCATGTGGCAGTCCATACTTACAGCTCCTTGTTCACCATGTTCATGGTCACAAAAAATTGAACTCGCTAGACATAGCCTACCCTTCACAAGTCAATGTTAATTCTCTTTGATCAGCTCATCTTTTCATCTGAAAAGCTGTGCTTCTTTATTGAAAAGTGCCTCCTTTCCTTGAGATTACCCAATAACAAGGAGCCCAAAGACTAAACATTATTTCTGGTAGCCCTTTGAACATTTGCAAGGGTTTCAATATCCCCCAAGTGATAAGACCAAAACTGCACTATATTCTAGATTCAGCCATATCAATAGGTATAGGTTAAATATTGTGTTACTAGTCTTGTATTTAACTGTCTAGAGCCACACATTGTAACATGGTACTTAATTTACCTACAACCTCAGAACAATCGTCACGGGCCTTTAATAGTCCATAAATTGCGACTCCCAGGTCCTTATCCTGCTCTGCAGTCTTAAACAATAACCCTGTATGATATACATGCCTAGAATTGCTGTGAGCCAAATGCATTTCACTGCATTCATTAGTCTGTCATCTATTTTGTCCATAATCCTAACTCCCACATTAACTGTTGTGCCATTGACGAATGTAAGGGTTGTGGCCCCTGCTGTCTTTATCCAAATTAATAAGAAAGACGGTGAAAAACAACAGTTCTCATATGGATCCCTGCCGGGCTCCACTAGCGACCAGGCCCTATGTAAAGATGTGACCATTGATAACTACCTTCTACCTACTCAAATACAAGCAATTTTCAATCTAGCTTAAAATGTGACTGCCTATTCCACAGGAAAAACTTTACTTAACAGCTTTCTCTGCAGCACTTTATCAAAAGCTTTTTTAAAAATCAAGATACACAATATAGTTGTGCTACCCTCAGCTGCTAACTCTATGAGCTCTTTAAAAAATTCAAACAAGTTGGTGTGTCAGGACTTCCATTTCCAAAGGCCAGTTTAGGGGCGATCATTTGAAGCCCTATTGGAAAAAAGCAGGATTGGTCTCTCTGATGAAAACACACTGGCTTCAGAATAGCTTCTACTCTTTCCAAATGATTGTACAGCAATCTCAAATTACTTCTAGCCACTAGTCTGACAATAAACTAACCAGCCTATAATTCCCAGGTTCAGATATACTTCCCTTAAGGGACCACATGGGTCTCCCCCAAATCCATGGAATAAATCCTAAATGTCTACAAACTGTTAAATATGAGAGCAAGCAGCCAACAGAATAGCATCCATTTCTTCTTTTTACTCATAGGTAAATAGAGTTGTGCCAGTAGCCTCAAGAGTCCTAACCAGTTTGCTGTCTCTTACTTTATTCCATGTTAACAGTTGGACATGCAATCCATGTTAACAGTTGGACATGCAATCCATGTTAACAGTTGGACATGCAATCCATGTTAACAGTTGGACATGCAATCCATGTTAACAGTTGGACATGCAATCCATGTTAACAGTTGGACATGCAATCCATGTTAACAGTTGGACATGCAATCCATGTTAACAGTTGGACATGCAATCCATGTTAACAGTTGGACATGCAATCCATGTTAACAGTTGGACATGCAATCCATGTTAACAGTTGGACATGCAATCCATGTTAACAGTTGGACATGCAATCCATGTTAACAGTTGGACATGCAATCCATGTTAACAGTTGGACATGCAATCCATGTTAACAGTTGGACATGCAATCCATGTTAACAGTTGGACATGCAATCCATGTTAACAGTTGGACATGCAATCCATGTTAACAGTTGGACATGCAATCCATGTTAACAGTTGGACATGCAATCCATGTTAACAGTTGGACATGCAATCCATGTTAACAGTTGGACATGCAATCCATGTTAACAGTTGGACATGCAATCCATGTTAACAGTTGGACATGCAATCCATGTTAACAGTTGGACATGCAATCCATGTTAACAGTTGGACATGCAATCCATGTTAACAGTTGGACATGCAATCCATGTTAACAGTTGGACATGCAATCCATGTTAACAGTTGGACATGTAAAAGGGTTACTCCTTAAAATGTATTAGGATTGCATACCCAATGTTCTACTTGACATTATAATCACTGCTATATAATGTTAAAATTCTTGTTTAATAAAATATACATTTTTTCCTTGTATTTTCTAATGTACCACCTTGGGTGAGTACCACTCTAGATAGCTCCATGCATATAATCTTTCTATTCTACAGTCAACCAACCAAGTCAAACTTGAGCATATGGGAAGGAATTGAGCAGTTCTCTTGCCTGGATCAACTAATGTACACTGGTAAAAAGGCAGTTTCTCTTTAGAATTCTCAAACAAATGTGGAAGCCAAAGTTTTATTTTGTTAATGAAAGCAGAGGTTTACAATAGAAAAGGTAGAAAAAGTCAAGACATTCACTGAGGAAAACAAGAACATTTACTAACAAAGAACTAAATCAGACAAGTGTGTAAAAAAAAGCAGACCCAGTCTCCCTAAAAAATGTATTCTAAAGATGGCAAGAAATTTTAAACATTTAAGCCAAAATAGAGTAACAATCACTGGGGAAATCAATTAAGGATATCTAAGCTTATATTCTCTTACACACAACAGCACAAAAACATTCTACTACAACTGTGTTATGCACACAATTGAATGTTTTTGTTAAGGCTTGTGGGAATGACCTGATAGAAAAGCTTACAGCTTTAGAAAAGATACAGTTTCTTGAATTGGAAGTACATGCAAAATACCCCCAGGCAAGAAATGTTCCATTGTTTGCAAGTGAAGAGTTGATAAGATAAGCCGATGGACTGACCAGGAGCAAGTCAAATCTCAAGAATGAAGGAAAAGATGATGGGATAAATTATTCATAAAGCACCTTAGCACTTCACATACAATGAATTACTCTGAAGTGCAGTCAGTGATTGTTATGCTGGAAAACAACCTGAGAATCACTTTATAGCAGTGCTCATTAATACAATGGCTCAGATTTTTCAATCAATGGTAAATGATCAGCATTTGTTGTTCATTACACTTAGTTGCCCAGAGACATTTCATAGGTCTCTGAAAAGCAACTTACAATATTTAGAGATCCTTTTCAGAGAAGCTCCCTCTGCATGGGATCTACGGTGTGAGAGAGCAAGGTAAGCAACAGTGTGTCTCTGCAACCAATCAAATTGAAGCATCCTCAGACATGCAGTTTAACCAGTCTAAATACATTAGAACATTTAACTCAATGCAAATTCCTGTACAGAGACCAAGGAGAGGAGTCAAAGAAAAAGTGTTTTTAATTTAAAACATTTCCAACAATAATTAAATCCTGAAGATATGAATAAATTAATCCCCACATTTGTAAAATTAAATTCTCAGGGTTCCATTAAAAATTCACTTACACCTGAATGGTGGAGTAGTGGTAATGTCACTGGACTAGTAATCCAGAGGTCCTGGCTAATGCTCTTGGGACATGGGTTCAAATTCCACTATGGCAAATGGTGGAAATTGAATTCAATTATTAAATATGGAATATAAAGTTAACATCTGTGATGGCAAGATAACTATCATCAATTGTGTACAACCCACATGGTTCACTAATGTCCTTTAGGGAAGGAAATCTGCTGTCCTTACCAGCTCCAGCTGACATGTAACTCCAGGCCCACGGAGTCCAACCATGTGATTGATTCTTCCCTCTGCAATGGCCTAGCAAGTCACTCAGTTCAAGGGCAATTTGGGATGGGCAACAAATGCTGGCCCTGCCAACATTGCCCACATCCCATGAAAGAATAAAAAAGAATGCACCAATTCCAATTTTTTCTGATGTGTTTTGTGGAAAACTAGTGAGTGCAGCAACTTCATACCCTTCAACTATTTAATGCTAAATCTATCAGCAAGATACCTGTGGAGAAGCATGGCAAAATGGACAGCAACTTCCAAATTTTCCTGTGTAATCATGCAGGTGCGGACACCAGAAATTGCTGTGCGATTTACTCCACAAGAGTGGTGTGTTGACAGCCTCTCTGTTACTCTCATCACAAAATCTGTATCAAGCGAGCTCCAATAAATATATTATAATCAGTGTTTTAGCTTGTCTAAAAAATCCTGCATTTGTTGATCTAAATCTATTTGTATTATTAAACTTAGTTGGCAGTTGATACCAATTATAAGAAAAAAAGCACAAGTCAAAGTGATGTAATACTGTGTAATGTTTCTTGTATGTCACTCATCTCAATCTCAAATTGCTCCCATCATTACTTCATCCTAATACTATTTAACTCAAAACATGCTTGCCAAATTGAGGACAAGGTTAATTTTGTGTTATACAATACAAGTGGATAAAATATAAATATAAATTCAAGCCCATTATACTACAATTGAAATCTTAGTAAAGCATATCTATAAGGCAACTGCACTAAAATTTTACAAAACAAGAACAGAATTACCTGGAAAAACTCAGCAGGTCTGGCAGCATCGGCAGAGAAGAAAAGAGTTGACGTTTCGAGTCCTCATGACCCTTCAACAGAACTGAGTGAATATTAGAAGAGGGGTGAAATATAAGCTGGTTTAAGGTGGGATGGGGGGGTTGGGGGGAGAGAAGTGGGGGAGGTGGTGTGGTTGTAGGGACAAGCAAGCAGTAATAGGAGCAGATAATCAAAAGATGTCACAGACAAAGGAACAAAGAGGTGTTGAAGGTGGTGATATTATCTAAACGAATGTGCTAATTAAGAATGGATGGCAGGGCACTCAAGGTACAGCTCTATTGGAGGTGGCGTGGAAAGACTAGCAGGGCATAAAAGATTTAAAAATAATGGAAATAGGTGGGAAAAGAAAAATCTATATAAATTATTGGAAAAAACGAAAGGAAGGGGGAAGAAACGGAAAGGGGGTGGGGATGGAGGAGGGAGTTCAAGATCGAAAGTTGTTGAATTCAATATTCAGTCCAGAAGGCTGTAAAGTGCCTAGTCGGAAGATGAGGTGCTGTTCCTCCAGTTTGCGTTGGGCTTCACTGGAACAATGCAGCAAGCCAAGGACAGACATGTGGGCAAGAGAGCAGGGTGGAGTGTTAAAATGGCAAGCGACAGACAGCAGGTGTTTCGCAAAGCGGTCGCCCAGTTTACGTTTGGTCTCTCCAATGTAGAGGAGACTGCATTGGGAGCAACGAAAGCAGCAGACTAAGTTGGGGGAAATGCAAGTGAAATGCTGCTTTACTTGAAAGGAGTGTTTGGGCCCTTGGACGGTGAGGAGAGAGGAAGTGAAGGGGTTGCATCTTTTGTGTGGTAATGGGGAGGTGCCATAGGTAGGGGTCGAGGAGTAGGGGGTGATGGAGGAGTGGACCAGAGTGTCCCGGAGGGAACGATCCCTACGGAATGCCGCCGGGGGGGGTGAAGGGAAGAGGTATTTGGTAGTGGCATCATGGAGTTGGCGGAAATGGTGAAGGATGATCCTTTGAATGTGGAGGCTGGTGGGGTGCTAAGTGAGGTCAAGGGGGACTCTATCATGGTTCTGGGAGGGAGAAGGCATGAGGGCGGATGCGCGGGAGATGGGCCAGACACGGTTGAGGGCCCTGTCAACGACCGTGGGTGGAAAATCTCGGTTAAGGAAGAAGGAGGACATGTCAGAGGAACTGTTTTTGAAGGTAGCATCATCAGAACAGATGCGACGGAGGTGAAGGAACTGAGAGAATGGGATGGAGTCCTTACAGGAAGCGGGGTGTGAGGAGCTGTAGTCGAGGTAGCTGTGGGAGTCGGTAGGCTTGTAATGGATATTGGTGGACAGTCTATCATCAGAAATTGAGACAGAGGTGTCAAGGAAGGAAAGGGAAGTGTCAGAGATGGACCATGTGAAAATGATGGAGGGGCGGAGATTGGAAGCAAAATTAATAAATTTTTCCAAATCCCGACGAGAGCATGAAGCAGCACCGAAGTAATCATCGATGTACCGGAGAAAGAGTTGTGGGAGGGGGCTGGAGTAGGACTGGAACAAGGAATGTTCCACATACCCCATAAAGAGACAAGCATAGCTGGGGCCCATGTGGGTACCCATAGCCACACCTTTTATTTGGAGGAAGTGAGAGGAGTTAAAGGAGAAATTGTTCAGTGTGAGAACAAGTTCAGCCAGACAGAGGAGAGTAGTGGTGGATGGGGATTGTTCAGGCCTCTGTTCGAGGAAGAAGCTAAAGGTCCTCAGACCATCCGGGTGGGGGATGGAGGTGTAGAGGGATTGGACATCCATGGTGAAGAGGAAGTGGTTGGGGCACTAAAATTTTGCCTGACTGTTATAATGAAATCCTAGTGATGCTGATTGTAACTAATTGAAAAAGCATTTTTCTTTTAACATTTTAAGTGGAAGCAGAGTCAAAATAACAGGTAGAGCACAACCTATTTGTGTATAATATGGAGGCTGGAATTAAAACGTAGAGAAGCAAAATGTCAGTTCAAAGGAGTTATCAAAATCATATTCAAAATTTTGCAATTCATACTTTTCACTACCCTGCGTTGTTAACGATTAAACAGTTAAGATTTTCAGGCATTTTCACCAAAATATAATTTCTAAAAAAAAAATCACTGGACGCCCACACGAATTCCATAATCAAACATTCTTTCCCTCTTCCCCCACCCCGCGCATACATGCTGACATTGAGCAATACAAAAACTAGCCTAGTATTTGATAAGAAAAATGAATGGTGAGGCAGGGAAGACCTGACAAAATCCCCAGGGATTGCGGCTGGAAAGCTTTTACATGTGTACAAATCCCTGCGCGACACTCATGGCCTCTGTAAGAAGCCAGAGGGAGAAAAATAAACCCAGGCCGAACAGAGACAGTAAAGGGACCCCTCCCTCCCCCTCTCTCTCTCTTTGCTGCTGTCCCCGATAAGTAACACAATAAATAACACGCCTCACTTTCACACTTGTCCTGTGGCATAAATTTCAAAATTAAAGTAGAACCACCACCACCATCAGTAAACGCCCACTCGCATTTTCTACGCCTACATTTCCTATTCCAGCAATTTAAAAAAAAAGATGCTCGAGAGATGTTGAGTTTCCCCAAACTGATGACAACCTGCTTCAAATCTGAACCAAGTCCTGCCTTCCTGCGAAATATTATTATTTGTGCACAGTTAGTGGCGACAGTAATTCGTGTCCCGATCGGGGGGCCAGCAACATCGTTACAGGAACGGCCGGCCACCCCAGCATCATTAACAGCTCTGAAAACACCAAAGACGTACCTTCATGACAATTACTCCGTACCCGCGCCCCGAAACTATAGCAACATGTCCGGCCTCTGGGTGCCCGAAGCTGAGGGGCTCGAGCAGAGACCGGTAAGCGGACACTCGCACTCCCGATATCGCGCCTGCGCACAACAGCCCGCCCCGCCCCCCGGCCTGATTGACATTCGCATCAACCAATCGGGAGCGAGATGTAACGCCTCACAGGAAACAAAAGTAGTAAAGGGAAAGGGGAACTAGTGCAATCACTCAGAGGAGGATTGGGGGGGGGAATTCTGAAAGTACTTTCGAATATGAATGGTAACTTTCAAAAGGGAATTGGATGTATGCTTCTAAAGAGAAAATTTGCAGGACTATAAGATGGACGAATATGTATAATTCTTTCAGAGGCACAACCACGATGGTCCAGATGGCCTCTTTCTGTGCTATAAGGTCTATGCTATTATAACATTTAAATGTTTTATTTAAATGTTGTGTGTTCCTCCAGGATTGTCCTGGACAGTCCAGCAAACAACCAGGGAAAAAATCCGAAGGACATAAAACAAAAGTGCATTTTACTAAGTATAAAAATATTGGAAATGGGGAAAACAGGCTGTTTGACTGGGTGATTGGAGACTGGAAATATGTAATGAAACCTACAAGAATTAGTGAAGCCTCAATTGATGTTGATTGATGTATATAAGTATAACCAGAGTTGGCATCCCTCATTTTGGCAAATGGATGTACATATATTTTTTTGAAGGAACCAAAAGTCTGATGTGTGCCGGAATAAAGACTGCAGAATCAAGAGCCATTCAGCCTGAAAAAGGTGACTAGAGTGTGATCTTACACTGATGGAGAAAATACGTGCAAGAGGAATATTCCTTATTATCATGAGTTGGAAAACTACCCATCCACTTCTGGGCAGACCAAGATGAAGTGAATTTCAGTAATCCCACCACAAAATTACCAATAGTTTGTTAAGCTCAGTCGGAAGAAATAAGGCACATTTCCAGTATTGGCCTGTAATGGGATTTTCCGGTGTTAGGTGGTTTTGGAATGATTCCCAGACCTGTCCAAGGTCATAGACACCATTTCCCATTCAAGGACCACATGGAAGTTCCTTCTAATTGATGTTACTGGAGTTGCCCAACAAGAGCACTTGCCATAGTATTTTCTATAGAAGTGATATTTGCTGAACAAATAAACTTTTCAAAAACTTCCCTTAACAGCCTCCATTGATCTCAGCATGGCCACATCTGATAGGAACTGATAAGAAATTGAACATTTTTGAATTCTATCAAAAGAACATAAGAAATAAGAATGGGAGAAAACCATATGGCCCATCATGCCTGCTCCACTATCCCATATGATCATAGCTAATCTTAGACTTCAACTCCACTTTCCCTGCCTGTTCCCCATATTCCTTGATTCCCTGACAGACCAAAAATCTACCTCAGCATTTAAAATATTCAATGATTGTGGCACATCCTCAACCCTTTGGGGTAGAAAATTCCAAAGATTCACAAACCTTTGAATGAAGAAATTGCTCCTCATCTCAGTCGTAAATGATCGGCCCCTTATCCTGAAACTGTTTACCCTTGTTCTGGATTCCCCAGCCAGGGAAATCAGCCTCTTAGTGCCTACCCCAATAAGCCCCTTCAAATCTTGAATGTTTCAATAAGAACTCCATAGAATATAGACCGTTTAGTCAGCCTTTCATCATAGAACAATCCTCTCAGCCCAGGGACCAATCTTTGCTGTACTGACTCCAATGCAAGCACGTTTTTTAAATAAAGAAACCAAAATTGCACAGTATCCCAGGTGTGGTCTCATCAAAACCCTGTTCAATTGTAGCAAGACTTCTTTATTCTTATACTCAAACCTTCTTGCAGTAAAGGTCAACATGCCATTTGCTTTCCTACTTGCTGACTGTACCTGCATTGTAACTTGTGTTCCTTGTACAAGTACACCTGAGTCTCTTTAAACATTGACATCACAAGTTTCACACAATTTAAAAAATATTCTGTTTTTTTATTCTTATGATCAAAGTTTGCCTCATTTGCCCAATTATCTTCCATCTTCCACCTTGTTGCACACACACTTAACCTGTTACGTGCCTTTGCAACCTCTGTCCTCACCGCTTGCATTCCCACACAGCTTTGTATCATCAACGAACCTAGATACATTACTCTCTGTCTCTTTGTCTAAGTCAATAATATAGGTTGTAAATAACTGAGGCCCCTATTCTGATCCTTGTGGCATCCTACTGGTCAGAGCCTACCAACTTGAAAATGCCCCATTTATCCCTGCTGTTGCAAAAATTTGGTTCATGTTTTATGTGTTTTAGAATATAACTTTTAGTTTTGGGAATTAAAATTTTAACTGTAGATAAAGCGGGCATCTGATTGAGAAACGGATAAGCAACCCTGAAGTAAATGCAATTCAAAGAAGCTTGGAATTAATTACTATTAAAAGGTAACTTGTGTTTATCTTAGATGGTCAGAGTTGCTAGTGAAAAAATGCTAAACAATGGATGACCCATTTCTGGACCTCTTGGTAGAGCCTGGGTGTCCACATCCAGAGGGAATTTGAAGACAGGATTCCGAGACTCTTCACCCTCTGGCTCAAGTCTGGTTCCATCCCTCGGATGCTGAAAAAGAGTCGTACAGTGCTTATTTCCAAATCAGATGATACGGAGAAGCTCAAGAATATAGACAACTGGCGGCCAATAACAATCGGCCCGATTCTACTACGGCTCTATACAAAAATCATCGCCAAGCGCTTAAGCGAAGCGGTCAAGATTGACCTGAGGGCTCCATAAAACAAGCCATAAGCGAGCAGTTCTGGAAAGAGGATCATAAAACTCTATTAGAGATAGAAATTCTTATGGGTTGAAGAATCAGAGAGTTGTGTTGAAGATAAAATAATATGTTTGCATTTCTGTTCAAACCATTCCAAAGCATACTATGTTTCCAGAGAAATAGTGACTTAGGGTTGAGCCTTGGTTAGAAGGTTCTTCTGTTTATTTATTTGCAGTTGTTTGCTGACAGAAGCAAGCAGTTCAGGTTTTAGCTTTGCTTTGATGTAGACTGCATCTCACCGGATTGAGGGAGCCAACAAGAGATACAGTTGGGCCTGCATTCAAGCAGAGAAAATATGAATTTTATCGTTCAATATGTGAAATGTGAGTGGGGCTCTATCTCAGTTTGGATTTTATGAGGGAAAAGCAGCTGAAGATTTGGTCTAGCTTGCAGCTAGTGGAAAAATTCTAATGTCCTCACAGAGCCTTGTGGTAGAAAGCAGTCAACAGAGTTAACTTGTAAAGCTGTGGGAAGGCAGTTGGGTATTTGTCGGCAACCTGAACAAGGAACTAATGCATCCACTCATGAGGTCTATGAAGAAAAGATAGAGGGTCGCGTAGCCAAAAGCTAATGGGATGTCCCATAGAATCTTACTTCAGAGCATAGCTGAAACACTAGGGAGAACTAAAGTGAATTCTGGAGGGCTTTGGCACACATTTGGCCTGGTCCTAGGAAATGTGAATGAATCTTCAGGATTTTGTTAGATAAGGGAACTCTTGGTGGGGGCGGGGAGGAAAGAGTAAAAGTAGAACTGAATTTATAGCATGTCTTTATAAACTATGGTGGTAAGTTATTGGTGCTTACTTTGATTTCACTTTATGTACAATAAAGATTTTGTTTCAAAATGTGAAATCTTGTGACATGCTTCTGTCAGTTAATTGCTGGTTGTTCGTATTCCTTCCTTAAATTTTAATGGTTCTTAACATAATCGTAGCACTACTTTCTGCTTCCTCTCCATTAACTAATCCTCTATCCATGCTAATATATCACCCGAACTCCATGAGTCCTTATCTTGTACATTAACAAATACCCAGCATTTTCCCAGTGACTGATGTCAGGCTAACTGGCCTATAGTTCCTTGTTTTCTCTCTCCCTCCTTTATTGAATAGTAACATTACATTTGCTAATTTCCAACCTGCTGGGACCGTTCCAGAATCTAGGGAATTTTGGAAAATCATAGCCAGCACATCAACTATCTCTGCAACTATCTCTTTTAGGATGTGGGCCATCCAGTCCTGGGGATTTGTTTAATTTTGTCCTTTGAGTTTTTCCAGTACTTTTTCTCGTGATATTAGTCACCTTAATTTCTACTATTGTTACCCTCCATTTCTGGTATGTATATTGTGTCTTCTACTGAAGACAGACAAAATATCTGTTCAATGTCCCTGCCATTTCTTCATTCCCCATGATAATTTCTCCTGTTTCTGCTTCTAAGGGACAGGCATTTACTTTAGCTACTCTCTTCCTTTTAATATACTTGTAAAAGATCTTACAATCTGATATTGTCTTCCTCGCTAGTTTATTCTCATTCTATTTTTCCCCCTATCAACTTTTGGTGGTCCTTTGCCGGTTTCTAAAACACTCCCAATCCTCAGACATATTAGTACTTTTTTGCAACATTATATGCCTCTTTTAATTTAATACTATCCTTAACCTCCTTAGTAAGCCATCTTCCTTGCTGAGTTTTCGTTTTTCCAATGGAATGTATTTTTGTTGAACATTTTGGAATAGTTTATTTGAATGTTTCTCATTGTTTATTTACCACCAAACTTTAAGTCCATCTTCCCAATCAATCATAGCCAGCCCTCCCCTCATACTTATGTTTGTGATTCTTGTTTGTGATTGGAGTTTGAATTCCATTGTATGATGATCATTATTTACCAGTGGGTCTTTTACTATGAAATTACTAATTAACCCTGCCTCATGGCACAATTTCTCTCTCTTCAGGAACCATAAGAGGGCATTGGTGACCATAGACTTACATGTATTGGTCCAAGTTATGCTTGGCAAGGTACTGGTTTGCCATTGCCTTCTGCATGTTCCGGCAGACCAGGAAGATTTTCCTGCTCTTACCTCCTGTCATAGGTGTATTAGAAATGATTTGCAGGTTGATAATCAACTTGTTTGGTCATGTTATGAACACACCTTCCACAGCCATCAAGTTCCAGAGTGGGACTTGAACCCAGAACTTCTGGCTCAGAGGTAGGGATGCTACCCACATCAATAGGTTGGCTTCCTATCCTCATACATAGCTTGCCACAACCTCTCAGAAAATAAACAGAAATAATCAGTGAATACATCTAGACCCCAGCAGATTCAGATCTGCCTACTAATGAAGATCTCAATAAGCTCCTAAGACACCACCATAAATTCAGGAAACCCTTATGGTTAGTGACCAAAACTCTTAAAACCTTGTAACTCCCATCTAAAGACATGGTGGAGATCATGGAAAATCAACAAGGTCAAGAATCATAACCAAAATGGATTAACCACCCAGCTTCACCATGCCCATAAAACTGCATCAGAACTTCAAATGGATACTGCAACCACCTGCTACAGAATAAAGCCAGGCCCAAAGTGGCAGGATTATGGATACCTCAATGTGCAACTATGGAAAGACTTTCCAAACCATGAAGCATCCTGTTAACCATTGGTCACTAAGATAGCTGGAAAAATAGCTTCTATTCACTATCACCAGAGAACATTGAGTGGTTGATTAACTTGGACAATTAATGATGCTTTTTAAGCTGCTATAGGAAGGATGAATGAATATGCTGCAGTTTGAGAAATGTGTGTCCCTTTCAAGTATAAAATCGTTTGGATGCTTTATAGGATAATTTCTATATTGCATCAAACCCAACATTAGAATAGCAGCTCCCTAAAGCACAAGAATAATGTTTTCAACTTCATCAGTACTCTTCATGGTTCCTCTTTTGTAGACCTAAATCATATAAGAACTAGGCGGAGTACCTAAATCATTTTAGTTGTGCCACTTAGAGAGAAGGGAGAGTTTCAACTCATTTGTCTTGGTGGATTCACACTCAGAACAGAGTGTTCTAGTTTGATTCCTCCATTCTCTTCCACCCCCATCACTCCCTAAGTTTCTTCAAAAAATGACTTAAGTTTCTATAAACATTCCATATCTGATTACTCATCCCCACAATGTCCCAAAAACTTTACACCATGATATATCAGGTGTCCAAACATCTTTATAACATTTTACACTTCTGCCTAACTGAATGGAGATTTATGCAAATAAACCTTGAATCTTACTTTTGTTCACAATTTTCTATTTTGCATACTAGTACCACACTGTTGCAACTGAGTAGACTTAAAAAAAAATCCTTTTCTTTGGTCAGCTTATTACCAGAATATACTATAAATAGGATGAAAAAAGCTGGTGTATTTTACTAACATTACAATATATCCCACATTGCAACAGTGACTATAAATCAGAAGTATTTCATTGGCTGTAAAATGTTTTGAAGAGATAAAAAGCACTATATGAATGCAAATCTTTCTTGCTTTCTAACAGTAAGAATATAAAGAAATGAGGGTAACAAAAGTCAAGTTGGAACACAAGAATAATTTAAAATTATCAATAGGAACAAGAAATCAAGTTAAAATGAGGACATAAACTTCCTATTATTCTATTTGTCTTTCTTCCTCTTGTCCCTTACCTGTCTCAATAATGTTAGAAGCTGGAATTTGCATTTCACAAGTATAAGCTCATTAGCATTAATCTTTTCTAATCATCAACAAAATACAGGTGAGGTAACCAAAGTTCATTTAATTTGATCACAAAACTCAACTGATTCTTTTTGAAAAATAACATTAAGAAACAAACTCTCCATTTCTTACACATGTAAGCAATAATTATTAACTTCTCTGTCAACGAAACACAGGTGAATTAAAAAATGGCTTCAAAATCCAACAGGATTTTAAAAATAAAACTAACATTCACATGAAGGCTCGATCTTAATGTCTGTTCGTGGTCTCTTTTGGCTTTCGCTTTCAGCTTAATGCACTTTCTAAAGTTTATGCAGCACAAAACAAAATTCTGCAACAGATGTGCAATCAGAATACACATTTTTCTCTCATAATAGCAGTTATTGTGCGTCACGTAGCATGACTGCTATAACAATGAAAATACTCCTCAGCGATACTTCTACAAGTACTTACAATGAGTTTTCAATGGAACACCTAATGTATCAAGTTAAATATATAATTTTACTGATTTATTGATAATCTTGTTACACCACATCCTTATAATGGAGTCTATTTATTGTGAATTCTAAAACAGTGAACGTTTATATTTTGAAAGATTGGGGGCTTGGCATGGTGGTGATTCATTAGCACAGTGGGTATGCTACTAGACTAGTAATCCAGAGGCCTGGACTAGTGATTTAGGTGAATTCAGATCCCACAACAGCAGTTGGGGAATTTAAATCCAAGAAATTAATTAAATATGAAATATAAAGCCAGCATCAGTAATGGTGACCATGACACTACCAGATTGTTGTAAAAATCCATCTGGTTTGCTGCTGTCTTTTAGGGAAGGAAATCTACCATTCCCACCCAGTCTGACCAATATGTCACTGCCCTCTAAAATGGGCTAGCAAGCCATTCAAGTTGTAAGTAAGAAGATAGCTCAACACCACTTTCTCAATGGCAATACGGATGGGCAACAAGTGCCAGCTTTGCCAGGACACCACTTACCCCGAATGAATTTTTAAAAAAGTTTTAATACCTCTACCATAACTAAACATATCTCCATTCATTTATCAGTCCTAAACCATTAATGAAGTTGTGCAGTGTACCTTATAAAATCACCATAAACTGGTGCCGCTAGTTGTAACACAATTAATCTTCATTTGTGGACTATTGGAATCCCTTAATTATACTTCATAAAAGTTTACATGTTAATTCTGGTACCAAAAGTCTTGTCAGGTTCACAGTTTTTCTAGAACTGTACACACAGTTTCACATCAGGCTGATAATCTTGAAAGGAAAGTTATGATCTTTACATACATTAAAACAGTAATCCAGTAACAATTTAAAATTCATTTGGACAGTTAACTTATGGTTAAATATAGTGAGGCAATTCTTGGCTAGAATGGAGTTGATTGGGTAATTCCCCTATCAATCACGCCTGGAGACCAGACTGCTAATGTGACTGGGGATTATTTTACACACATAAATTGAATCATTTTGCTAGAGAAATAATCAATTTTATAACCATCTTCCACTCACTACATTTTATTGGAGAAGTGATCTAGCTTTTATCAAGAGACTGCAGTATTTTCGGTCGTGACTTCTGTGTGCTGTAGCTTGTAGAGATTCTAAATAGTCTCTGTTTGCTGCATGTCCTTCCACATGTCCTGCTCAGCTTCCAACTCCTTGGCTGACAATACAACTTATTAGCTAACACAGTGGTGTCAATACTCCATTACTTTATTTCAAAACTTAATTTGATATTCTCTAATTTCAAATTTCAAGAAAATTTTATTTTCTGCTGTACAAAGCTTAGTATTAAGGTTTACTATAAAAGGGTTCCTTCACATTTAAGTTGTTGCATTAAAATGCATCATGTGCTATGAAAGAAGAGGCACTCCATAGGTTGGCAGCTCCTGGTGTAGCTGGCGGAACATCATAGCACATTTATTTCTTTCTTTTGTCTTGCCGAGAGTATTGAAGAGCCTTGCCTGTAAGTAAAGGACTTCTCTGATCCGCTCATTGCAGTCTGCTTTTTCAAAATATACCTTGGCTTCATTCAGATTTTCAACTGCTGATTCAAAAGCTTAAAAAACAAAATTAGATTTTAGAAAGTGTGGCGAGCAACATCGCTGGAAACTCCTATGACCATTATCAATATTTTATAATTATAATTAAAATTATAATCAATTGCTGAAAAAAGAGATGCTGTTGAAGCTCTTCACCTTGCACACAACAGGTCAGTTCACAAGAATACCAATAATAACGGGAACAACATTTTATACTGCATGAGAAGAGTGTGCTGATTAGTTGGCAAGTGGACTCTGACTGGTAGAGGCTTTGCCATGGAGAATGCACCAGGGAACAGTTAACTGCCAAGATTTTGTTTACGTTTAAACCAGGTAGGTTGACTCTGATTGACAATGTTTCGGCCCTGGGGAATAAACCAGTGAATGGCTATTTAACATTTGTTTATTTGAAAAAGATGCAATGCATGGGCATACTCCTTCTGTCAGCAAAGGATAGGGCCCTGTGTGTCAATATATGTAACTTCTAGCACTGCGAGCCCAACTGATAATCTTAAATTGGTTTTCAGTGTAATTCTTAACAAAATCAGAATTGTTTAGCAAGTGTTGTCCAATTGCAGAATGACATCTAACATTGTATGCTATGTTTTGAGTTTTGCAAACGAGGCTGGTTGGGTACGGTCTGTACTTTGCCTGTTGTAAACAGCTGAAGAGACAAACGATTTGATATGATCCCGCCAGTTGTTGAGACATACGGCCTACATTCCTTGAATCACAGCGGCACTTAAATTTATATATCACATGACTCATTTGTGAGATGGCAGAACATCTTCTTGGCTTGACAGCAGCATCCTAATAGTGGAGAATAACACTTGTGTTGCTACTGCACAGTAACAGCGTGAAACGGCTAGCTTCACCTGTTGCTCAGATTTTTGAGACACCTTGCCCTCTTACTGAGTAATATGAGGTAGACTTGGCATTTTTCAGGACCGAAAGTGGCAGCCTTAGTCCCATTCATGAGTTTGTGCAATATACAGGGATCAATGATCTAATCAGGGTAGCCCTAGTTCAGCATCAAACTTGCACAGTGAGCATTTGGCTCAGGCCTTATTTGAGAGGCTGCTGATAAGGCCACTCTTATAGCGTGTGGAACTGTAGAAATCCCAATGTGTATATTGACCAGTGAAGGTAGGCTTGCAGTAGACAATAGTAGAGAACCTACTGGCAGATTTCTCAAACACCATGCTGAGGAAAGCTTATTTGATTGCTTCCTTTCAAAGGTGAATTTGAGCACAGGATGGAGCCCATTAAGATGTGTAAGGAAGTACTTAGATGCAGCTACAGATTCAAATACAGCAAATGTATCATCTATGTAGCAGAAATATGCAAGGGGTCGGGGATTATGTGTCATTCCATTGAAGATGTTTTTCTTGTGGAAACCAACAAAGATATTTGAGAGAGCTGGGCCTGCAGAGAATCCCATGGTAACACCATCTATTTGGCCATACATGGTGCCAATAAAACTGAACCCAACTGCATGAGTGGTTGAGTTCATATGTTCAATTAATACAGATTCAGACATGATGGTGTGTCTAGATCACCATAATATAGTGACATGGTGCAAATGTCCATGGCACCCTTGAGTGGTACATTACTTAATAGGCTAGCAATGTCGAATGAGCACATGGACATGGCATTGCTATTGATATGCAAGTCCTGTATGGTCAATTTCTTGCTGAAATAGGGCTCGTCAAAACCATCCTGTGAGACAATGGCTCTCCTGATCAGATCATCGTTTGCTGTGTATCGCACAAGCTCATGCTCATGAATGGGCCTAAGGCTGCCACTTTTGGTAATGACAAGTACCCAGTCCACCTCAGATTATCCTGGAAGGCTAAGGTGCCTCAAAAATTTGTGCAACAGGTTAAGCTAGCCATTTCATGCTGTTGCTATGCAGTAGCAACACGAGTGTTTTTCTCCATTAACAGGATGCTGCTGTGAAGCCAAAAAGACATCCTCCCTATGTCACAAAGGAATAATCTGGTATATGCATTTGTGATGCTAGTTATGTAGGTTGTACATTCCAACGACTGGCAGATTGTATCAATCAGCATGTGTCTTTGGATTCTCTGAATAGGCAAAGTACAGACCATACCCAACCAGCCCCATGCTTGCAAAACTCAAAACATAGTGCTCAACATTAGATGTGATTTTACAATTGGACAACACTTGCTAAATAATCCTGATTGTGCTAAGAATTACACTGAAAAACAATTTTAAGATTATTAGTCAGGCTCACAATGTGGCTCACATATGCATGCTAGAAACCACATATATTCACACACAGGATCCTGTCCTGTGCAGCCAGATGGAGCATATCCACGCATTGTGCCTTTTTCAACTAAAAATAAAAGCTTGGGGGGGGACAGGCATTCCCTGGTTCATTCCCTTGCAATGCCTTGATCAAGCAGAGTCGACCTGTCCGGTTTGAATTTTAACAAAAAGCTTGCAATTAACTGTTCCCTGGTACATTCTCCGTGACAATGCCTCTACCAATTGGAAACCATTTGCTAAACAATCAGTACTCTCTTCTCATGCAGTATAAATTGTTGTTCCTGTTCCCTTTACTATTAGTATTCTTGTGAACTGTCTTGATTAGTAAAAGATAAAAAGCTTCCACTGCATGTCTTTTTCAGCAATACTCAAGTTCTGTACTACTAAGCAACTATATCAATATATAAATTATGATATGATCTCATTTTAGTAATCCTCACAAATAATTTATTTTAAGTACTAGAAATGGGAAAAATATTGGTTTTAAAATTTTGATTATGTAAAATGGTGTAAATTACAGGGTCTTTGACACAAATATAAAGTATCCGGCTATTCCTTTAAACTAGAAGATCATTGTAAACTCAATTTGTCATTTGGCTTACTATTACTGGATTCTTGAGTGGTACAGGAATAAATTTATGTGGCCAGGTGTTTCACAAAGAGAAATAATGTCACAGCATCTTTTACATACACACAAGAGGACAGATGGGCTTTGGATTAAAGTCTCATTTGAAATATGGCACCTCCAACTATGCAGCATTCCCTTATTATTACAAAGGAGTTTGAGCCAAGATTGTGTGCTCAGGTTTTTGGAGTGGGGCTAGAACCCATCACTTTTTGACACAAAGCAAAATCTTAGAGAAACTCAGTCTGTACATGTACTGCACTGAAAATTCCAGTGTTGCATAAAGGTTCTTCATAACTTCCTTGCTTTTGTACTCTCTGCCTCTAATTATAATGCCCAAGATATGGTATGCCTTTTTAACCACATTCTCCTGCTGCCTTCAACAGGTCTCTCTGTTCCTGCAACTCTTTTATAGTTGTGCCCTTCATTTTGTCTCTCCTTGTTCTTCCTACCAAATACATTACTTCACCCTTCTCAGAAAACTCATGTCACATGTCTGCCCCTTCCACCAGCCTGTACATGTCTTCTTGAAGTCCATCATTATAGTCTTGACTGAAATACCAGGGGTTTCAAAACTATGGAAATTTCGAGAAGTCCAAATTGCAATATTCCAATATTAATGGAAATACAATGTTTATTAGAAACACATTTGACTCGCAGTACACTAGAATGTGAGATAAAACAGCCTATTAGTTGTGTTTTAACTAAGGTGCTATATGATATAAAATAAGCTGTTCCAGCTAATTTTAAAACGGCCTGTCTATTCACCAAGTGCTTGTCTGAGAAATCTCCCATTTTTAAAGTGATAGCCTGAAGAATGTCTCAAAATTTCCTTTCATTACAGGTCTTAATGAGAATAAATATATATGTTAGACCTAACAGATTTGGAGTAAGATGTGAGAAAATGTTTGTTTTGATAGTTTGTAAATGTTACATCAATCCTTGCGGAAGTATACAGCGGACGTCAAAAGATTTCAAGTATTTACCCTCAGCTTTTTCTTGAGTAGGGCAAGAGGCTGCAGAAGCAACTTGACATTTTGCCAACAGCAGCATAGCACGCCCTCGGTCCAAGACTGTTCCATTAGCCAGAATGGGTTCGATAGCCATATGTAACACATGCAAAGCTTGTTCTGGAATTCCAAGCAGCAGCTAGTAGAAGATACAATTTGATTGAGTTTTTCAACTAAAAAAAGTTGTTATAGCTAAAACTGTTAAAATGATCATATCTGGCTTGTACTTCTTGCTTGTCGTACTCACTTCCTGTGTCACAATATATAAATTTACCTTTCATTTCTCCTAATGCTAGGTGAAACAGTAGTTAAGTCTAAGTTCTGTCTCTATTCCTCTCTAAAGCATTCAGATAAATTTAATATTTATACATTTCTTTTCTCCAAGCTTATATGTAATTTATTTTACATTTATTTTCTGCCATGGGTCTCTTTTAGCCTACCTATTCCAGTATCAACTCTGAAAAATATAAAGATCTTAATCCCAAACTAGCTTTCTTGCCACCTATCTAAAACAAGTGACAGATTTTCAGTTTCCAAATGCCATACAAATTTGCTTTCCTTGCTTACTGCTTCCTATTTACTAGCAATGGTCTGAACATACATGAGGAGAACCAGGATAGAAAGTATCTTCACCAGGACATCTACTTATTGGCTACAACCTGCCCGTCCTTATCTTCTTATATCGCCACTGCAAGTCAATCTTGTTTCTTTGGTTCTACTCTGTTCTGATGGGAGGGAGAATATTAAAATGAATCCCTGCTATTTCTTCCCCTTTGAACTTCCCATATACACTTGATCTTGACTCTGTGTAGAGCCATAGGAATATGAATTAACACATTTTTCTAGATCAATATGCACAGGAGTTTGATCAGAAATTGCTACCATATTGGTTGCTGGGTCATGTAGGAGCAGAAGTAGGCCATTCGGCCCATCAAGTCTGCTCCGCCAATTCAATGAGATCATAAAACAAAAACAGAATTACCTGGAAAAACTCAGCAGGTCTGGCAGCATCGGCGGAGAAGAGTTGACGTTTCGAGTCCTCATGACCCTTCGACAGAACTTGAGTTCGAGTCCAAGAAAGAGTTGAAATATAAGCTGGTTTCAAATGAGATCATGGCTGATTTGATAATCCTCAACTCCACTTTCCTGCCCTTGTCCCATAACCCTTGATTCCCTTACTGATTAAAAATCCGTCTATCAGCCTTGAATATATTTAACGATCCAGCCTCTGTGGTAAAGAATTCCACAGATTGACTACCCTCAGAGAAGAAATTCCTCCTCATCTCTGTTTTAAATGGGTGCCCCCTTACTCTGAGATTATGTCCTCTGGTCTTAGACTCTCCCACAAGAAGAAACAGCCTCTCAGCATCTACCCTATCAAGCCCCCTAAGAATCTTATATGTTTCAATAAGGTCGTCCTCTAAATTTCAATGAGTACAGGCCCAAACTACTCAACTTCCCCTCATAAGAAAATCCCTCCATACCTGGGGTCAACCTAATGAACCTTCTCTGGACTGCCTCCAATGCCAGTATATGTTTTCTTAGATAAGGGGACCAAAGCTGTTCACAGTATTCCAGGTGGGGTCTAACTAGTGTCTTGTATAGTTTTAGCAAGACTTGACTATTTTTATACTCCATTCCCTTTAAAATAAAGACCAACATTCCATTTGCATTCCCTATTACATGTTGAACTTGTATGTTAGCTTTTTGGGATTCATGCACAAGTACTCCCAAATCCCTCTGCGCTGCAGCCTTTCTCCATTTAAATAATATTCAGCTCTATTCTTCCTGCCAAAGTGCATAACCTCACATTTTCCCACATTATATTCCATGTCATTTTTTTGCCCACTCACTTAACCTGTCTATATTCCTCTGTAGGTTCCTTGTGTCACCCTCACCACTTGCCCTCCCACCTATTTTTGTATCATCTACAAATCTGGCAATAGTACATTAACTTCCCTCATCTAAGTCATTAATATATATTGTAAATAATTGTGGCTCCAGCACTGATCCCTGTGGCACTCCACTAGTTACAGGTTGCCCTCCTGAAAATGCCCCCCTTATTCCAACTCTCTGTCTTCTATTAGTTAGCCAATCCTCTATCCATGCTAATATGTTACTCCAAAAACCAAGGCTACTTAATAAGTTCCCCCATGTGGGGTACCTTATCGAACGCTTTTTGGAAATCCAAATATATTACATCTACTGGTTCCCCTTTAGCTATCCTGCTAGTTATCTCCTCAAAGAATTCTAATAAATTTGTCAGGCACGATTTCCCCTTCATGAAGCCATGCTGACTCTGCTTGATTAGATTATGTAATTCTAAATGCTCTGCTATTACATCCTTTATAATAGACTTCAACATTTTCCCAATGACAGATGTTAAACTAACTGGCCTATAGTTATCTGTTTTTTTTATCTCCCTCCCTTTTTGAATAAGGGTGTTACATTGGCACTTTTCCAATCCTCTGGGACTTTTCCAGAATCTAAGGACTCTTGGAAGATTACTAGCAGTGCATCCACTACCTCTGTAGCTACTTCCATTAATATCCGAAGATGCAATCCATCAGGTCCAGGCCTTTATCGGCCTTTAGCCTCATTAGTTTCCCAAGTACTTTTTCTCTAGTGATAGTTATTGTATTTACTTCCTCCTCTTCTTTTGCCCTTTGAATATTTAGTATTAAAATGCTATTAGTGTCTTCTACCATGAAGACTGAAGCAAAGTATTTATTCAACTCCTCTGCCATTTCATGGTTTTCCATTATTAATTCCCTAGCCTCATTCTGTAAGGGGCCTATATTCACTTTGGTCACTGTCTTCCCCTATATATATTTAAAGAAGCTTTTACTGTCCATTTTTATTTTACTTGCTAGTTTACCCTCAAATTTATTTGCTCCCTCTATTATTTTTTGGCCATCTTTTGCTGGTTTTTAAAACTTTCCCAATCCTCTGGCTTACCAATAATTGTTGCCACATTGTATGTCTTTTCTTTTAATTTGTTCTATCCTTAACTTCCTTGGTTAACCATGGTTGGTTTATCCCCTTCCTTGAATCCTTCTTCCTCACTGGTATAGATCTTTGTTGTGAGTCATAAACTATTTTCTTAAACGTCTGCCATTGTTTATCAACCATTTTTTCTGCTAAAATCCTTTCCTGGTCCACTCCAGCCAACTCTGCCCTCATTCCTTTGTGATTACCCTTATTTAAGTTTAGCACAGTTGTTTCCAGCCCAAGTTTCTCATTGAATGCTAAATTCTACCATATTCTGATCACTACTTCCTAGGATATCTTTTACTCTGCGATCATTTATTAAACCAGCCTTGGTAATGTACACATTACCGAATCCAAAATAGCCTGATCCCTGATTGGATCTACAACATATTGTTCTAGGAAACTGTCCTGAATACACTATGAATTCTTGCTTGTGCCTACCTCTGCCAATTTGATTTTCCCAATCTACATGAAGATTAAAGTTACCCATGTTTAATGTACTGCTTTTTTTATATGCTCTCATTATCTCCTGATTTATTTTCTGTTTGGGGCCTTATAGACTACTCCCACCAGTGTTATCTTCCCCTTGTTATTTCTTACCTCCACCCATATGGATTCTACAACTTCCGAACCAAGATCCTTTCTTGCTATCGTACTTACTCCATCTTGTACTAACAAAGCTACCTGACCACTCTTTCCTTCTTGACTGTCCTTTTGAAAAGTCACATACCCCTGAATATTTAGCTCCCAGTTTTGATCTCCTTGTAACCATGTTTCTGTAATGGCTATAAGATTATACCCATTAATCTCTATTTCTGCCATTAATTCATTTATTTTGTTCCGAGTACTATGTGCATTTAAGTAAAGAGCCATTAATTTTACCTTTTTACCATTTTCCCCCTTTGACCCTATTTGCTGTGTTTTCTTTTATGTTTGTACGTCCTGTCCTTTCCTGTCACACTCTGGGTATCATTATCCAAATAGCTGCCCTGCAAGGCTACCATAGCCTTTTGCTTTGTAAGCCTGCACATCCCCTTTCCATAACCGCCACCCCCGCACCCCCCCACCCATTTAGTTTAAAGCCCTCTCTATAACCCTAGTTATTCGATTCGTCAGGACACTGGTCCCAGCACGGTTCAATTGAAGCCCGTCCCACTGGAACAGCTCCCTTCTACCCCAGTACTGATGCCAGTGCCCCATGAACTGAAACCCATTCCTCCCACACCAATCTTTGAGCTATGCATTTAACTCAACTTTATTTACCCTATGCCAGTTTGCCCATGTCTCAGGTAGTAATGCCGAGATTATTACATTGGAGATTCTGCTTTTTAATTTAGCTCCTGTTTAAATTCTTTCAGCAGAGCCTCCTTTCTGGTCCTATCAACATCATTGATACCAACGTGGATGCCGACAACTGGATCCTTCCCCCCCAACTCCAAGTTCCTCTCCAGCTCTGAGGAGCTGTCCTTAACCCTGGCACTAGGCAGGGCAACACAGCCTTTGGGACTCACGCTCATGGCTGCAGAGAACAGTATCTATCCCCCTAATTATACTGTCCCCTACCACTACTATGTTCCAATTCCTCCCCCCACTTGAATGGCCTCCTGTACCATGGTGCCATGGTCAGTTCACTCGTGCCCCCTGCAGTCCCCGCTCTCATCCACACAGCTTGCAAGAACCTTGTAAATGTCAGGCAGTTGCAGGGGCTGAGGTTCCTCAAACGCTATCCCCTGGGCCCCCATACCTGCTTCACCTGCAGTCACACCCTCCTTCCTGTCCCTGATCACAGATCAAATTTGAATGACCTAATCTGAGGGGCATGATCGCCTCCTGGAGCAAAGTGTCCAAGTAACATTCTCCCTCCGTGATGGGGTGCAATGTCTGTAGCCTGGACTCCAACTCCTTAACTTAGATCCGTGTTTCCTTGAGCTGCAAACACCTAGTACAGATGTGTTCACTCTGGATCACCTTGATGTCCAGCATTACCCACATGTTGCAGCAGCAACGCCACCAGTCCTGCTATCGCATTTTATTCAAATTATTAATTAATTACTCTAGTACCCCCACTCTTTATACTATATTATAATTATTTTTTATACACACCAGTATTATTCTTATTTTGATTTATAAGAGAAAGAGAAAAAAAGACTCGAGACCTAAAGACTAGAAATACTCCCAATCCTACTCACCAATCATCTGCTCTCCGCGCTCTTTAACGGTCTCTCACTCTTCTTGCACTATCTCACTGTTAAAGGCCACACTCCTCTCACTCTCTCAGTGTTAAAGGTCACACTCCTCTTGCACTCTCTCACTATTAAAGGCTACACTCCTCTCAGTGTTAAGGCCCCGCTGCTTCTCTCATATTCTCTTGCTGTAAATAGCCCCGCTGCTTTTCCCAAGCACTCTGGCTGTAAATGGCCCTCTGGCTGTAAATGGATGTTAAAAGCAGCACCTCAGATGGATAAGATCATAAAATAACTATTGGTTTCATATAAATAAGGTATAGAGGATAGAAATCAAGATGTAAAGGTGAATCTATGGAAAATTTAAGTAACAGCATGGTTGTGCGGTTTGGGCTCCATGCTGCAGGAAGAATGGTGAAGCAATGGAAAGTTTAGAGTACTTATTCATTAGGATGCTGACTAATAGAATAAAATACAAACACAAACTAAGACTTGAAACCTACTGTTATTAGAACAGGGGAGTTTATGGGGTGTTTTGGAGGAGTTTATGAAGTGATGAAGCAGCATAGATCGAAATAGACTGCTTCCAGTGGTTGGCCTAGAACAAAAGATCATTAGCGTAAGATTAAATGCAAGAGACCAAGAAAAGCAAGAAGAAGCTTTAAAGGATAGGGAGGCTGTGAAATGATTGAAACAAAGACAATGTAAACTTTTAAGTATAGGTTAGAAAGATAGTTGAAGGAAAGGAGGCAATAGGAAAATAAAGGGATATGGGAGCACTGTAAGCATATGGGGTTAAAGCTAGCGCTTGTGTAGAAAATAAACACATATGTGTTGCACTTTTTATGTTGGTGCACTCCTCTGGCAATGATGTTTAAATGGCATCTCTTTCTTCCAAATTTAGTCTTGGTTCCCACTACACATTTTAAATCTTTTTTCCCTGTAACTGATTTTAAAGGTGGAAGCTCAGACTGAAGTTCAGTAAGGAAGTTGATATTTAATATCACAGCACTGTATGAGTGGAGCATAGCAACAGCCCATCGGAACGACTGGTATGGCGGTTGGTGCTACTGGGGCTGCTGTCATTAGCACAATTGTTTCAATGGGAGAGAATCAGGAAGGAAGAAATATTCCTTATAGAGGTCTCCTCTACATTTAGACCTAAGCAGGGACATACATTTCTTGTCTCAAACAGGAGTATGTACAGTAAACTTTACAACTGGTCACACGCTAACATTTGTAGCATAGCTCACCTGTGAAAACGCCAAATGTAAGATGGCTTCTGAGGTTAGATACTCTAAGTGATATTCACGGCTCAAAGCCAATGCTTTTAGAAGTAAAGGAACTGCCACTGCATGACATGAGGAACGCCAGAAAAGCTCAGCCTCCAAAATAAGAATTCTAAAAATAAACAGTTATAATTACTTTATAACACATTAATGGAGTTTTATTTTCAACGTGTTTTGAGATCATACAATCATAAGAAATGGGAGAAGTAGGCTATTTAGCCCATCGAGACAGCTCCGCCATTCGATAATATCATGGGTTATCTGATTGTGGCCTTAATTCTACTTTATTGCAGTTCCATTCTTACAAGCCCACATTATTTTGTGAGTTATCCTCTCCCCTACAGTGTAGTTACTGTAAGGGGACCTATAAACTGTTCCCAAGGGTGATTTCTTTCCTTTGCTATTTCTTATCTCCATCCAAACTGGTTCTACATCTTGATCCTCTGAACCAAGATCATTTCTCATTACTGTACCGGTCTCATCCTTTATTAGCAGAGCTCCCCCACTTCTTTTTCCTTTCTTCCTGTCTCTCTGAAATGTCAAATATCCTCAAATATTCAGGTCCTAGCCATGGTCACTTTGCAACCATGTCTCTGTGACAGTTATCATATCATACTCATTTATTTCTATTTGTGCAATCAATTCATCCATTTTGTTACAAACGCTGTGTGCATTCAGATAAAGAGCCTTTACTTCTGTCTTTTTACCATTTTTCCCTATTCTGACCTTATTTGCTGTTGCACTCTTTGGTTTGTACACTCTGTTCATTCCTATCACCGTTTGGTTATCGTAACTCATAGCAGTACCCTGTACTATTGTTTTGTCCTTTCTCTTTAACTTCCCATCTTCCCTCACATCAACCCTCCCCCACAACCATTTAGTTTAAAGCCCTCTCTGCAGCTCTAGTTACACAATGCACCAGGACACTGGTCCCAGCGTAGTTCTGGTGAAGGCCATCCCAACAGTACAGCTCCCTCGTTCCCCAGTATTGGTGCCAGTTCCCCATGAATTGAAACCCATTTTTCCCACACTGATTATTGAGCCACACATTCAACTCTCTGATCTTATTTACTCTTTGCCAATTTGCCTGTGGCTCAGATGGTAAGCTAGAGATTCTTACCTTTGTGGCTCTGCTTTTTAATTTAGCCCCTAGCTGCTTATACTCCCTCAACAAAACATTGTTCTTAATCCTACCTATGTTGTTGGTATCCATGTGGACTATGACAACTGGATCCTTTCCCTCGCATTCGAAGTTCCTCTCCAGGCCTAACCCTGGCAGTAAGCAGGCAACACAGCCTTCAGAACTCATGCTCTGGGCTGCAGACAACAGTATCTATCCTCCTAACTATATTGCCCCTACTACAGCTACATTTCATGTTACTTCCCCCACTTGAATGGCCCCCTGCACCACAGTGCTGTGGTCAGTTTGCTCATCTTCCCTTCAGTTCCTGCTCTTGTCCACATAAGTTGCAAGAACACTGAATGTGTTGGACAATTGCAAGGGCTGAGGCTCCTCCATTGCTACCTTCTGGATCCTCATACTTACCTCCCTTAGTCACACCCCCATCCCTAACCAGGGACCAAATTTGAAAAACCTAGTCTAACAAGTGTGACTATCTCCTAGTACAAAGTGTTCAGGTGACCTTCCTGATGCATTGCAGTGCTCAACTCCAGCTCATCAACTCTGAGCCAAAGTTCCTCAAGCTGCAGACACTTGCCGCATTTGGTTGACACGGATCATGTAAGTGTCCGCCAGCTCCCACATATTATTGCTGCAACACATCACCTGCCCTACTATCTCTATTTTGATTTATTTAACTAATTAAGTCTCAAGTTTAAAAATATTACTCAACAATTATCCATAGTTATGTTGTGGAATTTAACTAGTTACGTTATAAATTTAATGCAGTAATAAAGGGAATCAAAGCTACAATACTCACCAGCCAATCAACTCACGATCTTCCTGTAATGTCACAATTTGATTTTTTAAAAGTGTTTTTTGATGAAGGAGAAGATAATTTCAAGATTTCCTTCCTTTCCAAATAGATCTCAGCTGTGTGACAGGCAACAAGCTTTCAGATTTCTGAAAATGATGCTACAAGTTGGACACTAGGAAGAGCTTTTACATCTAAACTGCAGCCCATTTATTTCACCGCTATCTCCACTTAAAGCACTTGACCTGCACTACATTTGATCACCAAGTTGTGACATCTTTATCTTAAATGTTGCCTTTCTTTCGCTTATGCTATGGGATTGCCCTTTAGTCTTATTTAACTTCTGCTGTCTTTAATATCCTTCAGCATTACTCAACCCAAAAGGTAGGCTAGCAATTTGTTATAGCACTCTATAATTTGATTAATGAGAGAACCTGGCCTTGGCATCTCCCAACAGCAAGATGTAGTACACATTACTGTGACATCAAGTTAGAAAACTTGAGAAATTAGTTGTCTGATTCAGTAACATGCTTTATTCATCCTTCATGGATCCATCCCTTAGGGAGGCAGTTGCATAGTGGTATTGTCACTGGATTAGTGTTCGAGAGATCGAGGGTAATGCTCTGGGGACCTGGATTTGAATCCCACCACGACAAGTGGTGAAATTAGAATTCAATAAAAATCTGGAATTAAAAGTGTGATGAAACCATTGCCGATTGGAAAAACCTAAGTGGTTCACTAATGCCCTTTGGGGAAGGAAATCTGACGTCCTTACCTGGCCTACATGTGACTCCAATGTGGTTGACTCTTAAATGCCCTCTGAATGATGGGTGGGTAATAAATGTTGGCCTAGCCAGCGGTGCCCACATCCCATGAACAATCCCATGGACAAACTCTTACCAACTGATTCTGATTACATTTAGATGATTGTAACTATGGAAAAGTTGTGCTAGAGTAAATTTAAGATTGATTTTGTGGGAACAATGTCCTGGACTGTCTGTGGGATCAGCATTTATTGCCCATCCCTATTTGCCCTTGAGAAGGTGGTGGTGAGCTGCCTTCTTGAACCACTGCAGTTCATGTGGTGTAAGTATGCCCACAGTGCTATTAGGAAGGGAATTCCAGGATTTTGACCCAGCTACAGCGAAGGAACAGCGATATATTTCCAAATCAGGATGGTGAGTGACACAGCATCTCATGGATGCCCAGTCTTGAGTCACTAGATCTGTTCGAAATCTATCCCATTTAGAACTGTGGTAGTGCCACACAACACGACGGAGGATCAATGTGAATTTTGTCTCTAAGATGATGGTAGTCACTCCTACTGATACTGTCATGGACAGATGTGGCAGGCAGGTTGGTGTGGAGTGTTTTTCCCTCTTGTTGGTTCCCTCACCACCTGCCGCAGAGCCAGTCTAGGACTCGGCCAGCTCAATCAGTAGTGGTGCTACCCAGCCACTCTTGGTGATGGACATTGAAGTCTCCCACCCAGAGAACGTTCTGTGCCCTTGCTGCCCTCAGTGCTTCCTCAACATGGAGGAACACTGATTCATCAGCTGAGGAAGGGCGGTACATGGTAATCAGCAGGAGGTTCCTTGCCCATGTTTGACCTGATGCTATGAGACTTCATGGGGTCCCGTGTCGATGTTAAGGAATCCCAGGGCAACTCCCTCCCGACTGTATACCATTGTGCCACCACCTCTGCTGGGTCTGTCCTGCTGATGGATGGTGATGGTGGAATCTGGGACATTATTTATAAGATATGACTCAGTAAGGATGACTATGCCAGGCCATTGCTTTCCCAATTTTGGCACTAGCCCCTAGGGTGCCATTTTTAAGAGTCAATCATATTTCCTTCCTAAAGAACATTAGTGACAATAATCGTCATTGGACTTTTAATTCCAGATTTTTACTGAATTCGAATTGGTGGTGGGATTTGAACCCGGGTCTCCAGGGCATTACCCTGAGTCTCTGGATGTTTAGTCCAGCGACAATACCACTATGCCATCATTTCCCCTAAAGGATAAAGGTTGAATTAGTATAGGAAGTGTAAGGTTTTGTGTGCAGCGCTCATACTGGAATTGTGAAGTGTGAATGTTGGATTGTGAGGTATGATGTCAATAAAGACCTGAGCATACGTAACTGAATTGTGAGGTATGATGTCTCAATAAAGGCTTGATCCTGCATCACTACAACTGGAGTGTGTATGTTCCGGTGTTTAAAGAAACTAAATGTATTAGAATAAGAAAGCGGTCCAACAGGTATCAGGAAACTCTTTTTGACACAAACTGATGAGCACATGGAATGGACTTCCAGGTAGAGTAATCAATGCAAAAAATGCTAGAATCTTTTTGGGAACAAATTAAAGCCTACAATGGTGAAGGAGTGGGGGGACATAAAGGGTCTTTCTGGATGGGAGAACCAAAATGGGACAAATGGACATCCTCAACAATAATTATCTATGATTTTTCAGAGATATCTATAGCAAAGTCCTGATCAATTTTATCCACACAAATAGTCCACTGGGCTCAAATGTTTACTGTAGGGAGAAGCCAAACCATACAGATGAAGAGAGTTCCAGGTATATTGCCTGGCTTGTGCTAAATTTGGCTCTTTTCAAAACAGCAGTTAAGGTGCTACAACTGGCTTCAAGTGTGTTAAATTAGGAAGGCTAAAGTCAAGCAGAGTTCCTGCTGCAGTACCCTGTTAGAAGTGCTTGTGTGTGTAAGTCAGGTGAGGGTATGCTGAACATAGCTCCCATGGCCCACACAGCATCATAGAATCGCCTCCTTCTGTGCTGTAACCGTTCGGCCTGTTCAGTCCATGCAGTTGTCAATGTACAACTTCAAGTGCAGTTTGGCTAGTCCCGCGGCCTTGCCCTTACCCTGTAAACCTGCAATGCTTTTTTTTTTTAAAATCTTCAGTTGCTTATCCAAATTCTCTTTTGAAAGCCATAATTGAATCCTCCACCACCACCCTCTCAGGGAGCATATTCCAGATTCTAACAAGTCGCTGCGTAATTTTTTTTCCTCATATCACCTAAATCTGTATCCTCTGATTCCCAAACCATCTGCCAAAGTGAACAGTTTCTCTTTATCTACTCTTGTGTTGAACCTTTACAATTTTGAACTCCATCACATCTCCACTCAACCCTTCTCTTCTCCAAGGAGAAAAGCCCCAACTTCTACAATTTGTAATCTTGTAATTGAAGTCCCTCATCCTTGGAACCATTCTCATAAATCTTTTTTGCACCTTCGCTAAAGCTTTCACACCCTTTCTAAAGTGTGGTGCCCAGAATTGAACACAATACTCCAGTTGAGGCCAACCCAGTGTTTCATAAACGTCATCATAACTTAATTGCTTTTGTACTCAATGGCCCTTTATAAAGCCAAGGATCTCATATGTCTTTTTAACCACTTTCTGAATCCACCCTGCCATCTCCAATGATTTGTGTGCATAGAACCACGGTCTCACTATTCCTGCACTTCCTCAAGAATTGTACCCTTTAGTTTTTAGTTTATATTGACTTGCCTCATTCTTCCTATCAAAATGTATCCCTGCACATTTCTCTGCATTAAATTTGATCTGCTTTGAGTTTGCCCATTCCACTACCCTGTCCATGTCGTTTTGAAGTCTAATAGTATCCTCCTCATGGTTCATAATATTTCCAAGCTTTGTTTCATCTGCAAATTTTGAAATTGTGCCCTGTACATCCAAGTCTAAGTATGAAGAAAAGCAGTGGTTGTAAGAAATCTCACTATATATTTTCCTCCAGTCCGAAAAACAATCATTCGCCAATATTTCCTGTCACGCAGCCAACTTCATAACCATGCCACCACTGTCCCCTCTATCCCATGGGCTTCAATTTTTCTGACACTATTATGTGGGACTTATCAAAAATCTTCTGGAAGTCCATGTATACTACATCAACCACGTTACCCTCATTAACAAACACTGCTACCTCAAAAAACTCAATCAAGTTAGTTAAACATCATTTACCTTTACAAAATCCCTGCTGGGTTTCCTTAATAAAGATTGATAAAATGGCTTGCTTATTTAGGATATTTGTACAGTGATGTTCTGGATGGCTGCACTTTATTACCTAAATTAAAATTTTTGAATTGTTAGCGAGTATACCGGGTTTCAGTATTCATCTCCCTTCAGTTTATTGTGCACCTATAACCCTTCTTAAGTTGTACGTTGATAACTGCTATCTTCCATATCATTTATTATTTTTTCTTTATTTTTTGTTCTACTAGTCAGTTTGACTTGAATCAATAAGAATTTATGTTAAACTTGTTAGTTGAAAAGTCTCATTTTTAGACTTTTTTGGTTGTTTGCTTTGTATTCGAGTGTTATCATTTGCAATTGTGATACTGCAACTGTGAAATGCACAAAATAAAACTTGAAGAGTATCACCAAACAAGCTGTTCCTTATAAATTGTGTACCTAAGAATGATAATCTAAAAGGTTTTAGTTGCAGTCATGAATTTTTACCACAGACACAGAAAATTCTTCAGAAAGACTCAGAAATCTACAAAAGAGAATGTCCTGTTTTATCATAATGAAATGTTACTCGAGCTTGCTCTGTGGTGATACTGAGGGCCAAATTTTCAATCGAGGTCAGAGTCTGGACTGAAAGAATGCAGCCCACAATTTGGCATCACCAGCCATTGTGCTGGTTTCCTGCCAAGATCCTGACCCATTTTCGAAGCGGCCAGGTCAAGTTGACAAATTGATTTAATTAAGGGGTCTATTAAGGAGCAATTCCCATGTGGACTGGGATTTCCAGTTGGCAATGTGGACAACCCACAATAGCCTGGACTATGTTTCAATAATCAAGAAAACTTATCTGGCTGTCCGCCTCACTGTCTCCAGTAGCTTGGCCGAAGGGGCTGCTGATCTGCGACTGCTGAAGGGCATCCCATTGGCCCCTCTGCATTGGTTGCTTGCTAACCATCCCTGCCTTTAATTGCCTTCCCCTTTCAAAGTCATGATGGGTGTGTCTATAACATGCCTTGCAAGGTCAGGATCTGGAACTAGAACCCATTTCAGATTCCCGTCCCCAAATGAAAATTCAGTCCCTAGTGTTGATCATCATTTATAATCATTCACATGTGTATTCCTTTCCAACTTACTTTATCAACATTTCCGTAGACTTTTTTTTCTGACAATGAACCAACAACTTTTGTAGAAGTCTGTAGGATTCTGTGATCTGATTCTGTGCTTTCAACACAAGTGCTTTCCTTTGGGGAACATAAAAGAGAAGCAAGTGAATGCTACAAGATGGTGCCATGTGACATCTGATGCAAACATTCCATTAGAATACTGTCCATTTTAATTAATTCAACGAATTTCCTATGGTATCACAGTGGGTTGGAGAATATTTTATTTTATAAAAGTGTGTTTAATGCTATGTAACTGACAATGCATTATCAGTGACACTGATTTAGGGTGAACGAATGCATCAAATTTTATTCCAAATCATTCTGGTATTTTTATCAGTTTTTGGAGATTAAATTCAACAATTACTTTCATACTCAATTTTACCTTTCTTCTTAAAGCCCAGGATATACAACAGGATGACAAGCGTCTAGGTGGGCTGGAACAGATGAACATAGGCCAGAAGCAATGTGCACCAGTTGGAGTGGCTAATAAACTCAAGTTTAAGATCCCAAAACTTCAGGATGAAAGTTACAGGAATCTCTAATGGGAGTTGGACAATATTATGTGTAAGCTACATTTTTTTCCACAGGTTAGATTGTAAATTATATTATTTTTAAATCTGCATATATCTTAGAAGAAAAATGGCAATGATATTTTTTCAAAAATTTTCTTGAGCAAATTTTTCATTATCTTCTTTCTAAGAAATTTAGGTACAATCGAGTTAAAATTAACATATTTTCATTCAGGCCAATCAGGCAGAAGAATCTCGACTTGAGGCAAACTTCATAAACAGGACAGACATTTGTGTCAGCTACAATGGGCAGAATTTTGTCCTTGGCGCACGGGATCGACAGGTGCAGTCAAGAAGTCGACCACAGTCCACAGTGCACCATGATTTCATGCTGGCGGGTCAATGAAGGCCCGCCTGGCCAATGAAGGTCCGCCTGGCTTATTACGCGAGCAGCAGCGCCGAGCCCACTGCCTATGCAGGCAGGGGGAGGAGGGTGAGCAGGCTTAGAGCGCACTTCGTGTATGTGCATGAAAGAGCGCTGAATAATCTCCTGGAGGCATGGAGCTGCCTCCGGGAAATAAAGAATACATTGAAAAAAATTATTAAACAGCAGAAAAAATATTAAAAATTAAACTTTTTATTTCATTTGTATTTGCTTTTGGAAACCTCATCCCACACGTGGATGAGGTTTCCAAAAAATGCAAAGGCCGCTTGGCCTTTTCACCTACCCGTCAACCGTTAGGTTGAACAGGCAGTTCAAATTCAGGACAATTGATAACTTAATGGCCTCAGTAGGCCTCTTAATTGTTGGTGGGCACGCTGCCAGCTCTGGCGCGTGCCCGTTGACCGAACTATCGCATGACTGCATGATGATGTCGGCACACTCAGCCAACGTCATTCCACATCATTTCACGCTCAGTTGGGTCGGGTGCGTACCCACCCGCTGAGCTAAAAATTCTGGCCAATGTGATTATATGATGGTCAATGGGTCATTCACGCAGCAGTACATTACTGGTACATTTCCTATAGGTTGCTGGTCAGTCAGAGAAATGATAACGTTCCATTAATATCCATTACATTCAAATTCTAAGCATGTGTATAAAAAGTAACAATTTTTGAATCCTAGAAAAATAAAGCTAAGTGCAGTGGTGCCTTTCTCTTCATCTGGTTGGCTAGTTATTCATCACTAATGCCCTCGCTGAACTAAAAATATCAGCTGAAAACAAAATGCGAGATTTTACCTGATAAGCTTATTGTACAGATTATTTGCTTTTTGTTTTAAATGACTTGGAATCAAAGTTAGAAAGCTTATATTTATATTTACACGGATAAGCCATTAGATACATGCTTGGAAATTGTGAACATATTGCAGACATCCAAGCTGGGATCAGAGCAAATTAAGATGGTTTTAAAGGGCAGGTTTGTTGAGCAGAAATGCAGCAATGCTGGGGGAGGGGGTAGGGGAGGGAGTTCTGGCTTCCAGGTCAGATTGGTCTGGGAAGGACTGAGATAGGAGGGAGAATGGTAGTGGTGACAACAGTTGTATTGTTTGGGACATGCTTGTTTATAAATTAAAACAGTTGACCTGCCACAATATCATTCAGGGCAGTGCCAGGGTACAAGTAATTGCACCACATGCATCAACATTAGTATTGCATTGAAACATTGAAGCTTAGCCGAAGCTCAGGGGATGAAATTTAATGGCATGTAATTTGCGAGCTTCTGGGCATCATTACCGTTGAGGGTACCCCAAATATGTGCTGGGGAACCACCCCCGGAAGTCCCCAAGTAAGGACTACCTGGCAATTGCCTGGGAAATTCAAACTTCTGTTGGGCAATTGCCCTGCAATCGGAACCATTTGAAAGTACAATTTAAATCGTAAACTGCGGATGATTCTGACTGTCTTACAGTAATAATTACCCAGGAAAAGTTAGAATAATTAAAACCATTTCTAACTCCTGGGTAATTATAGTACTGAACACCCCCCTCACCCCTAACAAAGAAGCCAGCCCCCACCTCCATGGGACACTTACCTTACAAAGCTACTTTCTCCCTGGCTTCTGAAAGTGGCTGCACCTGCTTTATGGCAGCTGGTGCCGTAAAAAAGGGGGCGGCTTCCTTACTTGCAACTCTCCAGCTCTTGATCGAAGGCCTCAGGAGTGCAGTGCCCTACATAGTCTCACCTGGCCTGAGTCAGAAGGCTGGGCAGGAAAGGAGTGGATGGATTTCCAGGTAAGTAACTAGGAGCAGAACTGCAATCCGACCCTGACTGCCACTCCACAGAAATTCAGGCCCCTTGGGTGCATTAAGGATAAGAACTAAAGAAGTCTGTAAATGAGTAAAATATACTAATTTTATTTTTACGTTATAAATGATATTTTTTAACCTGTCAAGTTGGAGAAAATGGTGAGATGGAGGGGGAATCTTTTCAAAAACTATTTTGAGTAATTTAATTAACTGTGCTTCTTTTCCCTTTTATTGGCAGACTTTGCATACTGATTTTCTCTTGTCCAAAGTATTTAGTAGCTCTTTTTAATAATTTTATAATTTTAATAAGTTTATAATTTTAATTAGAAAATTGTGAAGCTTTTGAACAGTAACAGCCTATGAATATAAAATTTGAGCCAATAAGATAGTAACGCATTTAAAGTGGACAGTGATGGAGAGATAGACACACAGATAGTGAACTGTAAATTCAAATCAGCTCACTCGAAATAGGTGCATGTAACCTATTAGCAAACATGTATCAGTTACCGAAACTCAAGAAACTAACCCACTGGCACTAAGGTTATGGAGCAGGTATGTCCCCAGTGATGTCAATCTTTGCAACCTCCCCTTCAGTACACTGACAAAAAAACAGAGCTTCCAAAAACCCTGTAAATACAATATTTTCAAAAACCAGCCATGAGATTTTCTAAATTTTTATTGCGGAAAACCATTTTATTTAAAAAGGTAGCACAAGAGAAACAGGCCAGGTTTGTTTTTGGACGATGTTTGCTGCCAACACTGCACATGCGTAGTTCTACTGTTTCTCCATCATATTTACTGTTTTATGGACTCACACAGCACATTGTATCAGACTGGCAGCAGAAAAAGATTTCATAGACCTGACACTGCTAGTTTGAAATTCATTCAATGTCAAAAAAAAACTTTTGTATCATTTTAATGCAGAAGTAAAGTCGATAATTTAAAGCAGCAAACTAATGAACAGAAAATCTTGGAGACAATCACATAGCATCTTACACTGAATGCCTCCAAAGTTTTCTGTTTCTGAGTTGCAGCATCAGCCATATCTTTCATGTCTCTTTTGTGAAGTGTTAATGATGGCTCTTTGACAATTAGTCAATATAATTAAAATATTAGGAGGGGGAGCCAATCCAGTGTTGGTGAAAGTGCAGCAATTGTTTGATGCCCATGCTGTTTGAACATTGTTAGTGAAAATGTAATTATTTGATCATTTTTCTGCCATTCATTGGTAGTTGTAAAATATTAGAAAACTGAAGAGATTAAGACCTGCATAAATTTCCTGCCATGTTTTGGGTGCAGCAGAGTGACGTCTGCATGGACCAATGCGCATGCGCAGACGGCCATATTGCGTTGGTAGGAGACACACTATTGTTTTTCCCAATTCAAGAAAACTAATCAAATCAGCTAAACTTGAACTCGAAAGGTTCGCCAGATCATTCAATTTACAAAAGTTCCACTCTATAATCAAGTTTCTTTAATTAGTTTTTATCCAAAAACATTAAAGTTTTGCAACTTTTTTTTATTGCTTAAAGTGGAACATTTTGACATGAGGCTGGGACATCCATGCTATAGGAACATAGGAGCAAGAGTAGGCCAAGCCTGTTTCACCATTCAGTGGGATCATGGCTGCTCTGTGACCAAACTCCATATATCTGCCTTTGTCCCACATTTCTTTATACCTTTGGTGAACAAATTTGTATCGATCTGAGATTTCAAATTAACAACCGACCTAGCATCAACTGCAGTTTGCAGAAGAGAGTTCTAAACTTCTAAAGCCTTTTGGATGTAGAAAACTTTTTCTGAGAAATATTCCTTGCACTTACCTATACAGTCCTTCTGGCCCATTAAGTGCTGCTATTCCAGGGACTAGGGAGTCAGCTATATGATATTTCCCATCACTCATTGCTCGATTAAACTGTATATTTTGGTCAAACAGCATCCAGAGCTTTTAGGCAGAGAGAAAGTGATTATAAGCACAGAACCATACAGAGCTGCAGATGAATGTTGGGATAACACTATTGTATGCTTTTTTGGTACTAAGATAGCAATTAGTAACTTTAAATCTTGAGGCAATTTATATTAATTCATTGTACATACTCAGTAAGCTACAATGAGATTTCCTGTAATGTGTATTACTGTTCTGGTTTTCTCCTAATATTTCTGTTCACAGTTGAAAGGTAGTCCCTATAAGAGGACCCATATCTCAATATATGTATAGCATGAATGGGATAATGAGATAAGAACCAAGAATTATTCTTTTCCCACAGCAATGTCACTGAAGCCTACATGGGCTGCAACCCTATGTTCCTTAGCATTGCAAAAACATATTTTCAAGTGACATCATTGCACAGAGGCAGAAAAAACACAGAATAAAAATCTAGCAGTACAATGTTTGTCAAACTCAATGCAAAATCTCTGACAAAATAATAAGGCTTGAATTTTCAGCAGTTCCTTTCAATAAATTGGGAAGAGTTGGTAATCATCATCTAGCAAAGAATTCCTTGAGATCAAACACACTGAAATAAGCAATTCATAACAAAGAACTAAACTAGGATTGCAATTGTTTGCTCTTTGAAATCCAAGTAGTCACATCGGAAAAACAAGAAATATAAATAGGTTAGGCTGATGTTCTTAATCATAAACCCATGCTAGATGTGCATGCTTGTGAATTCTAGGCATGGACAGAATCTGGTTTAACAGTATGACTCCCCCTTCAGCCTCCCTCTTTCCTTGAAAGGAGATTTATGGCCTTTGTTTTCCTTTCATCTCAGGCAAGGAACTTAGCAATGTAGCAGACCAGGGTAACAAACCTACATCCCATTAAACTGGTGAAGCCAGTTGGTTCTCCAGTTCACAGTCTACTTCCACTGAGTCCAATAGGAGGTCTGCAGTGATGGCTGAAACAGAAGCAGGAGCTTTTTATGGTCATTAGAAACCCAAATGATTACTTATCATGCAGATCACCTGTCTCCAGAATTTATAGAAACTGCAGTTTTCATGGCAGTTTAAGAACAACACTGTCTATCCTTCTATACTTGCAGCTCCCCTCATTCAAAGTAAAGGTTACTGTTGAGGCATTAATCCTTTCTTCCCAATATCCCTACAGCAAGAAATCAAAGTAAGCACTTTCAGACATGTAATTCATTATGAATCCAGTGCAGTAAAAATATTATGTACCTGTTTTGAAGAATGGTTATACCTTCTGTTAAGTGACAGTAATAATTTTGAAAATTAAACACTGTCCAAAAATCACTGCAAGCACAATTATCAACGTACCTTTGCATGCTGGCTGTGGGGAGGAAAGCGATCTTTTAAATGCTTCAGAATTTCGGAAGCAGCTGAGTAATAGCCCTACAAGTCCAAAAATACACAGAATTTATGTTAACAATCACAATCAAGAATTCAATTGTGATAGCATTTCTGTTGCTTGAGTCCCTTTTGGATATGCGAATCAATTTTTAAAAAGTGAACTAAATTCTTGTTGCTTTATATTTAGTGGAGTTCAATATGCTTAGTTGCTGATATTTTGACAAAAAATTATTTAAGGAATTTTGCTTCACCACAAGATGGAGTCTAATTATTGTTCTGTTGAAGGGTCATGAGGACTCGAAACGTCAACTCTTTTCTTCTCCGCCGATGCTGCCAGACCTGCTGAGTTTTTCCAGGTAACTCTGTTTTTGTTTTTGATTTCCAGCATGCGCAGTTTTTTTGTTTTTATCTAATTATTGTGATTGCCTTTTTAGAAACAAAGGCCATATGACTAATTCAATTTTCATTGATACACTTCAGTTGGTTTGGAAAGGATTACTAGTTTGAGAAGTGTTAAAGAGTTGATTAATAACATGGAGGCAAACTCTTAAAAGCGTCCAGAGTTATGGCCATCTCCATCAAGGCTTCATTAGCTCCCTCTCATGGTCTAGTTTAGGAACTGCTCTTGGCCAAATAACCCACATAAATCTTATATGGAACTTGCTATATCAAAACAAAAAATCCTTTTCAAAAACAAAAATACCTGGAAAAACTCAGCAGGTCTGGCAGTATCTGCAGAGAGGAGCAAAGTTAACGTTTCGAGTCCGAATGACCCTTCAACAGAACTAAGTAAAAATAGAAGAGAGGTGAAATATAAGCTGGTTTAAGGTGGGGGGTGGGACAAGTAGAGCTGGATAGGAGGTCAGTGATAGGTGGAGATAACCAAAAGATGTCACAGACAAAAGGACAAAGAGTTGTTGAGGTTGGTGATATTATCTAAGGAATGTGCTAATTAAGGGTCGAAAGCAGGACAAGCAAGGTACATAGCCCTAGTGGGGGTGGGGTGGGGTGAAGGAATCAAAAAAGGCTAAAAGGTAGAGATAAAACAATGGATGGAAATACATTTAAAAATAATGGAAGTAGGTGGGAAAAGAAAAATCAATATAAATTATTGGAAATAAAAGCGGGGGGGAGAAATCGGAAAGGGGGTGGGGATGGAGGAGAGAGTTCATGATCTAAAATTGTTGAACTCAATATTCAGTCTGGAAGGCTGTAGAGTGCCTAGTCGGAAAATGAGGTGCTGTTCCTCCAGTTTTCATTGAGCTTCACTGGAACAATGGAGCAAGCCAAGGACGGACTTGTGGGCATGAGAGCAGGGTGGAGTGTTGAAATGGCAAGCGACAGGGAGATTTGGGTAATGCTTGCGGACAGACCGAAGGTGTTCACAATTTTGAATGCTGCCGAGTTCCTAAATTATATTGTGAAGTGCAGAATTTAAGTTATCATTCATTTTTTCATATTGTAAGACTTTCTAGATCATACAGGCTTATAACGTTTCAGTTGCTCTAAAAACATGTAACGGGGTAGCAGAGTGATGAGGCAGGTTTAAGGCCATTTTGCCGAGTTCCAAATCTCACCTGCACCATTGTCATGGGACACTGAGAGGAAGCCTCACTTCTCTCTACACTAGCGAGATGGAGAAATCAGCCATAGATTTATTTCTGGTCAACCTGCTGCTATACTACTGGTTAGGCCACAGACCCAGAGAAACATGCTCTGTGCAGCATTCATCCAATTCTTCATCAGTGTCTTGAAACATGCATTAGACCCCTGATTTTGGAAACTGACAGGCTTCAGGTAGGAGGTGGAAAAGGGACATAAATTGGGAGATTGTGCCCTGAAATTGGTACCCCACAATATCCATTTTACGTCCAAAAACCAGGCACAACAAGGAACAATTTCTCCCCCCCCCACTCAGGGAGCTTACTCTTTTGAGAAACTAAGTGACCACAAAATTACTACTTTAACCATGTGACATGATTCCAATTTCCTAATTACGGTATAATGTTAGGAAAATCACAGGCCTGTTTTAATAAAAATACTTCAAGCAATGTTCTTCTAAATAGCTGGCTGGTATGCTCTTGGCTCACTTGACTGCCCTAAATAACTGTGCAAGACAGACAAGAAAATGTGAGACCTGACCCCTGGTTTGTGCAGGGTAAGCTAATCTCAGCTAAGATGCAGTATTTGGGCACAATGATTACCCTCAGCGCATCTTGGGCAAAAGGTAAAAGCCAAGATCCCTTGTTCCTAATTACTATCCAATGAACTCTGCTGAAGTGGGCATAGGAAGACAGGTTTAGGTTGAACTACAAAGTCCCTTGTAGTAAAATGTCTTGTTAACAGTGTGGTCACTTGGGTGAGGTATCATCAGACACTAAGCACCCACAGAGCTATATCTCATCAAGGTGCCAATGCCTGCAGGAGAAAAGGACAGACAAGACAAAAGCACAAAGCTGACTTACCTGTTCTGCATGAAGTTCTGCCAGGTGACACAGTACTACAGCCATTGCCTCAGTGTTATTTTGATGGATATCCATGTTTACAGACTCCAGACTGTGCATGTACAGAAGAAGCTGTGTTTGCTGCAGTGCCATTGTGCTACAATGATAAAAATGAAACACTAAACATCAGCGCAGTGATTTATTAGAAATCATGACAAGCACCTTTGAAATTTCATGTAGTAGGTAAATCTAATGTGTCATTAAGGTATATAGAACAAGGCAACATCAGAACCAAGTTGCAAACTTGGCACCAAATTCCTATGGTGAATCACCATTGAACTTGAAAACAGGAGGGGAAGAACAGTGTTCAGGTTCCATTGTGATGTCCCTTTCCTTTCCCTCTTGACAAAATTAGCTTGCTAATGATCACTGCCCAGGCTTATGAGAAAAGAATATCCTCTTGCATACGGTTCCAGAGTATATAGGCTCATAATCTCTGTTAGTGATAGGAAGGCACTGAACAGAAGTCAGATTCATTCCTAATCATTGAGGGATGATGATTATATTTTAGAATTTTTTTTGAAAAGCTGTCACTGTATGGTATGGGAAACTTAGCAGAAAATAACAGAATTGGATATGGACCAGCTCATTATTTGTCCGTTCTCAGTTGTGGAATAATGTGAGATATAATGGAAAAATGAATAAACATAATTAATTTTACACCTAGGTATCAAGATGCCCACAATACATTGTGCACCATGAGTAAATAAAAAATTAAATAAGCTATTATGTACCTTTGTCCATACATTTTCCAAATTGCCGTTTTCTGTGCTATGCTTACATCAATAAGCTCTGAAAGCCCATGTTTCCAATGCAACATGTCAGAGTCCTTCATGGCATCCATTAACTTGTTGGCTGATCTTCCAGAAAAGGTTCTTTGTTGTACCAGTGATTGGATGCCCAGGGAAGCCAGATACTACAAAACAAGAACAGTTAGTTATTAACTGAACGGGAGTATTGTTTTTGTTGTCTTTGCAATGTGATAAAACACTGACAAGGCAGCATTTGTTGTTGTCAATGCCTAGCTATCCAGAAGGGATGAAGGCAAGACCAGATGGAAGTGCTAGATTCCCTTCCCTGAATGACAGCAGTGAACCAGTTGGGTATTTGTTAAGCTACAATTAGCAGATTTAGTAAATTGAAAGTTTAGTGGTAAAATATGAATTCACGACTTCTGGGTTTGCTAGTCCAGCACAAAAACCATTACATTATCATACTGCAGCAATACTTCAAATTTGACTTTAGCTTTCTTATTCGAACTGTATGTCAGTTTTCTATGTAAAGGACTACAACTACATTTTAAGAAACATTTCTGAATATAGTCTAAGTTAGAAAATTGCGATAATTTTATTAACTTTCCTCTAGAATTATAAAAATTAAGCATAAATTTTATAAAATATTAAATAGTATCTAGTTCTAAAAAGGAAAATTACTCACAGGTAAGCCAAGCTGCCCAGCCTTTTTCACAGAATGTTCAACGAGAATTGCATTATCAGATCCCTTCATCTGCTCTAGTATGTAAAGCCAACTCTAGAAACAAAGCAGCAATAGCATGATGAATTTATAAGAATATACATAAAAAGTAAAATATTAGAATTTAAACTCACTTTTTGTAGCAAACCAGTAGAAATGCATTACTAAGGATTGAAAAATGGGGAGACTAAATTATAGACTATAGAAAAAGAATATTTTTCTTCTCCCCGCCTTACCAAGCAGTGCTGTAAACAAACATGGTCGCTGGATTCTTGTGCAATACGAATAGCTTCCTGTAAAGCAAACTGGGCCTGCTCACTACAGAAACAAAGATATAAAAGTCAGGTCATCAAGCAAGCATGTACTACTTAGTAGCATTAATTGTACTTAATTGTCCCAATTATATTAGAATAGCACTTCATGAAGCAGTTTTCCAGTGTTAATTAGCTCCTGGGGACCCCTTGTTTTTAAAACTAGCATGTTTGTAGTTGCTTTTTAACAGTGGCCATAGCAACGTTAAAAAAAAAATCACATTTTTGATTGTGTACCAATTTATATAATGGTTCAGCAAGGGTTACTCGGGCCACCTTTAGCACAATCACTTCACTCCTGACAGACATAATATAGAATGCTTCAACCATTCAGCCTGCCTGCTTCAGCAATATTTCTTGGCTACATCTAAGAGGAACATTTAAAGTTGAAGTGCATTGATGCTGCTGTTGGAGATATTGCTGCAAATCAACTTCTTTGGTGCTGTTCCTTGCCTCCAATAGCCATGTACTGCTATATGTCCATTTAATGGTGCCAATCTTTATTAATTTTATGAAATCTTAGTTTGCACAGAAATTAAAACATTCTTCTGCAGCAGTCTAGAACATGGACTCAATAACTTGAACCAAAACTGATAGATACTCACTGATGGCCAAATCTACAGTTTAAAGCAGCAAGATTGAGAGCCGCATATCGTAAACTACGTCCGAATCCATCTTCTCCACTGCTTTTGCTGTCGCTGCCTGTAAGGATCAACCGATCAAAATAGTGAAGGAGGCTGTGCATAGCACTGAAGTAGTCTTGTACACGAAGGCTGTTTAGATAGCTCAAATAATGCTGAAATCACAAGATAGATAAATATATTACAACATTGCACCTGTTACCTTAAAATAATACATTTTAAAAGATATTTGATAGATACTAATTTTCCAAGTTATTTTGTGAGAAACACTATTTACTTAATTCACTGTCATCCCGCATAATCAAGTTCTGGTGGGGGGTGGGGGTGTGCAGAGGGAGAAAAGGTGCAGCAAGTGCAGTCACTGAATTAAGATGTGAATGCAACAGTGGTTTGGGGATGGGGAGGAGGGGAAACGTGAAACATGTCCAACTAATTTGTTTTCAAGACTGTATATTTGCAAAGGAATTAGCAACCATTTTGGAGAGGTGGGAAAAGCAAGCAAGCTATCCATGGCTTATAAACCCAAATTACTTCAGGAGTACAGAAAAATATTAAATTATCAACCCTTACTCTATATATCAAATTTTAAAATGTAACATCTACAGCATTTTGAAAATTGTATGTTCATTCATCAGTATGTACCGTTACAGCCTTTCAACAGATCCTTTACCAACATTCACCTACGTAAAGCAGCATTAGTGATGGCTGATGTTTTTTCTTTAAAAAAAAAACAATTACAAATGGTTTAGTTATAAGAAGGAAAAACTTAAATCAGATATGTTAAGAATTCGAATACTTACAGCTTCTGAAAAATCAGGATTAAATTTGAGTAAGTTATTCAGTTCTTTCTGTAGAGCAGCTGGTGAAAGAGCCTTGTTTTCATTGTTTTTCAACAATGATGCCTACAAAATTTAAAATCCACATTTGTCTTTTCATACAAGCAAAGCTGGTAAACTAGCCAATGGTGACACCATAGCATTAGCTAATTGTTTTAAATGCACACAGAGCAGAATCTAATTCTATATTTACACAAGATTATCTCTGAGAGAATGGCCATCAGCCTGTACTAAATATGAACTTGTTTTCTATATTGGTCAAGGTCAATCTAAACTGGTGTACTTCTTGTACTTCAAAATCAATATTAAATATTACATTTATACAACACATATTGTTAAGTAACCCCTGAGAAAAACAGCATATTTCCAGGTTCGTGTTGAATGAGATTCTTTGCGTTTAATACCCATAATATATATGGAAATCACTATTGCAAGATTGATCTTGCTTGAACTAAAAATATCCACATCAAAACACCATCACATTCCGTGAGGTATTTTCTCCAATCACTACCAAAAACCAACTTACTAAGTGAATATGAATCAGCAGCAGATAAACAGAAGGGAGTCTGTCTTTTTGAAACTTCTTTTCTAAACATTATCTTTCTGTCTCCTCTAAAAGCTGGAATTAGAAACCCTTACTTACCTCCTATCTTACACATTCATTTTAGGGCAAAAGCAGCATTTGCAAATAAGGGTTAAGGGAAGATCCAGTGACCACTTTTGTCAGAGAGCAGAATGCGATCAATGTGGGAGGATTACAACTGTAAGCAAGTCAATGTCTAATAGACTTTTTCCATGTTGAAAAACAGCAAAAGACTCCTGGCCAGTAGACTGATCATCACCCCTGACAGCACCAGCAAATCCAGGCAAGGAAAACTTTGCAAGTGCAAGTAAAAACAGGTAATGATTCTACAGTTGTGAAATAATATCCCCTCTTATGACAGTAAATAGATGCATCAGCCAGTGTGGTATTGAGCCACACAGACCAGGAAGATCCAAATTTGATCCCTGGCCTGTGCCACTTAGAAAGCATGCAGGACAACTATTTGTACCTGTAATATTTATCACAGCAAGAGTTAGAACTTTAAAAAAAAGGGGGAGAAATAAAAACAGCCAAAGCATACCTGTTGAGCAAGGAAATATTCCGCTTGTTTCTGGGACAGAGGTCCTCTGTCAACAACTTCTTCATCCCTGTCAAATAATACTGTAGCATCAATAACTGAACTTTAAGACCGTTTATTGCTACATATTTAACAAAGCTGAGCTTTATTAGTTAATTTACTCCTCCCCTTCACTAATCCTAGCTGCTGAGGTGCATATTCCTGTAGTGACAAGGAAATAGGTTGTGGAATAGATTAAAAGCAAAAAAAAGCAAGAATTTTAGTTGATAACTGAAAGCTTACAAATTGTAGGTTAACAGAGAAATCAAAATGTTTCATTGTATCAATACAAACTCTCCAATACCAATTTTAGTAATTCAACAAAATAGATAAGCTTACTGATACAAATCAAGTCAGAGGTAACATTCTTGTCCACTGACAAAAACACTTTTGTCTGTTCACATCAGTTGCTACATATCTGCATAACATTGATATTTTTAAAGGTACGCAAAGTTTAGGAAGAGCAATGAAAGGCAGGGCACCAGGAGAGGTATAAGTTACAGCCATAGAATCAGGGCAGATGGGGGTAACATAACTGGTCCAAGAAACAGTAGCAGGAACTTGAGAAGAGAGTTCAGCTCAATACAGCAAAGAGAGAAAGAATGTTGAAATATGGGTGGAGCAAGAGCAGTCATCAGACTTGGGAATCCGAAGAATACTCTCCTTTGCTAGACTGCGTTAGTGATTTTGGGGAAGTGACCGGCAGCATCTTTGTTACCAAGAGAAAGATCTAAGAGTTCAGTCTGGTGTGAGGACACTTTGGTTCAATTCAACCATGACAAGTCATGTGTCATGAAATCCATTGATCTTTGGGTCCCTGTGTGCTAAGTTAGCAATGCACCGAGATTGTAACATTAAAGGTGCATGATGTTCCAATGCTTGTTATATTGAATCCTGCCTAGTAACAAGGGTGGGACCCTCGGAGTGTTTTCATAGGTCACCAGATCAGTTCAAGGGTCAGTGAACAGCTCTTCTTGAGGCAGTCTGTCAGCCAACAAGTGTCACAAAGATATAAGGGACAGAAACAGGTCCCATTTAAGTTAAGTTAAAGAGCTGTGGGCAGCAGACTTTAAGTAAAGAGAGCCACTGGGGCAAAGATACCCCTTTGGAACAGAGACGTTCTGCTTGGCCCTGCCATAGAGCTGAAGTGCACTTTGAGCTAGTGTTTGAGTGCTCAGGAATCCAGGGAGAAGGAATCTCGGAAGGTGAGACTGAAAGCCTGTGAGGTGGGCCATTGTTAAAGCCATCTGAGTGGGAGCGACTTTTGGAGAGAATTCCAAGGAGAGATCTTCATTGGTGGAGATTGGAAACCCTCATGGGAAAGATGTAGTTTCAGTGAGATTGGTTGACTCGCAATGGGACTAACGTCTGGGTGATTTGTTGAGAAATCCATGGAATCAGTTTGGTTGCATTTGTCTTTTAACTCTGTGATGTGGTGCATCTGACCACAGTTCATCTGTTAATTTACATATACCTCATACTTACCCTGAGTGTTAGACTGCAAGACCGATTTGTAAATTGTTTTATCTTTTTGAACTTTAAAGCTTGTTCAAAACCAGTGGAATCTTGTGGCTTTATTCCAAAAGCAGATGTTTTGATTCTCAACCTTTACCTACATTAAACAAAACATTATTGGTCCCTAACCAAATCTCTCCCCACGGCCCAGGGTCTGGCCAAGGATCATAACACACGCCACTACTGGGAAAAGCAATTCTTTTCATGTAGTGAGTGTGTTTTTAAACCAGGTTAATTATTGAGCAGCTTTAAAAAAAAACACCAAAAAGAGGCCACATTAGAGCAAGTGGGGACTGTTATCAAGTACAATTATTCAGTGAAGAAATTAAATTGTTATGAAACCTATTTCCTACCCCATTAATTTCAAAACTAATTGAACCGAAAGATCAACAGATTGCTCACTACAAATCCTGTCTGGTTGTCACATTCAAACTGTGAATGTAGCTTAAGGGCTCTGACTGTTTGGGATTCACTCTGAGTCTGCCCATTAACGTGATTTGATTGTGCCAGTTGATATTACAATAATATACTTGGTATTGACAACCTTGGATCCCTCATGCCTCACTAAAAATAAAGATAAGGACCTCTTAAGAAGAACAAAGCACACTTCAATCCGCAGAAAAAATGCTTTCCAGCAATCTTTGCTATTTGGTCCTGCATCTCCTTAGTAAATTGTTTATTAGAAAGGTCATTGGTTGCTAAGCAGAGCAATTATTGTAAATCTTTGCACAATGTTTTGTTGACTAAGCACATAAAACACAAGCAGGACGGTTTGGGATAGCTTAGTCAGCTAGTCCGCATGATGCAAATGTTTTCTTTTATTCATTCATGGGAGGTCACATCACTGGCAAGGTCTGCATTTGTTGTCCATCCCTAATTGCCCTCGGGGTGGTGGTAATGAACCACCTTCTTGAACCGATACCCCCATAATGTTGTTAGTTAGGGAATCATTGGGAAAATGGTAGAGTCTATTATAAAGAATGTAATAGCAGAGCATTTAGAATTACATAATCTAATCAAGCAGAGTCAGCATAACTTCATGAAGGGGAAATCATGCCTGACAAATTTATTAGAATTGTCTGAGGAGTTAAGAAGCAGGATAGATAAAGGGGAACCAGTAGATATAATATATTTGGATTTCCAAAAGACGTTCGATAAGGTACCACACATAGGGCTACTTAATAAGATAAGAGCCCAGGGCATTGGGGGTAGTATATTAGCATGGATAAAGGATTGGCTAACTAATAGAAGACAGAGAGTTGGGATAAGAATGGTAATTTTAGGATGGCAACCCGTAACTCGTGGAGTGCCACAGTGATCCGTGCTGGGGCCACAATTATTTGCATATATATTGTCTTAGATGAGGGAACTGAATGTATTAACACTAAGTTTGTGATTGATACAAAAATAGGTGGGAAGGCAAGTGGTGCGAATGACACAAGGAGTCTACAGAGGAATATATACAGGTTAAGTGAGTGGGCAAAACTTGTCAGATGGAATATAATGTGGGAAAATGTGAGGTAATGCATTTTGGCATGAAGAATAGAGGAACTGAATATTATTTAAATGGAGAAACATTGTAGAAAGCTACACCACAGAGGGATTTGGGCGTCCTCATGGATGAAACCCAAAAAGCTAACATACAATTTCAGCAGGTAATAGGGAAGGCAAATGGAATGCTGGCCTTTAGTTCAAAGGGAATGGAGTATAAAAATAGGGAAGTCTTGCTAAAACTGCACAAGGCATGAATTAGACCACAATTAGTATACGGTGAACAATTTTGGGCGCCTTATCTAAGGAAAGATATACTGGCACTGGAGGCAGTCCAGAGAAGGTTCACTAGGTTGAACCCGGGTACAGAGGGATTTTCTTATGAGGAGAGGTTGAGTAGGTTGGGCCTGTATTCATTGGAGTTTAGAAGATTGAGAGGCAACCTTAATGAAACATAAAAGATTCTTTGGGGGCTTGACAGGGTAGATCCTGAAAAGTTGTTCCCCTTGTGGGAGCGTCTAGCACCAGAGGGCATAATCTCAGAATAAGGGGGCGCCCATTTAAGACAGAGATGAGGAGGAATGTCTTCTCTCAAAGGGTAGTCAATCTGTGGATTTCTTTACCGCAGAGGGCTCTGGAGGCTGAGTCATTAAGTATATTCAAGGCTGAGATAGACAGATTTTTAATCACTGAGGAAAGACAGGAGAGTGGAGCTGAGGATTATCAGATCAGCCATGATCTCATTGAATGGTGGAGCAGACTCGATGGGCCAAATGGCCTACTTCTGCTCTTATGTCTTATGGTCCAGGACTTTGAACCAGTGACAATGAAGGAAAGGCAATAAATTTCCAAGTTGGGCTGATGTGTGCCTTTGAGGGGCACTTGTAGGTTATGATGTTTCTATGTGCCTGCTGCTCTTGTTCTTTTAGGTGACAGAGATCATGAGTTTGGCAGGTGATGTCGAGTTGCTCTCAGTGTATCTGCAGCTATTGTCTGCAGGTGGCAGATGGAGTGAATATTTTGCTCTGGGTGCCAGTCACGCAGGCTGCATTGTTCTGAATGATGTCGAGCTTCTTGAATATTACTGGAGCTGCACTCGTCCAGGCAAGTGGAGAATATTCCATCACACTCCTGACCTGTGTTTTGTAGATAGTGGACAGGCTTCAAGGAGTCAGAAGTGAGTTACTTGCTGCAGAATATCAAACCTCTGACCTGCTCTTGCAGTCATGGTACTTATAAGGCTGGTCCAATTCAGTTTCTGCTCAGTGGTGAGCCATAGGATACTAATAGGCAGCAATTCAGTGATGGTAATACTATTGAATGTTAAGGGAAGATGCTTGGAATCTCTCACTGGAGATGGTCATTGTATGGCACAAATGTTACTTGCCATTGTCAGCCCAAGCCTGGAAGTTGTCAAGGTCTTGCTACATGCGGGCATGGACTGCTTCATTATCTGCCCAGTTGCAAGTGGAACCGAAGATTGCAGTCATGAGTGAACATCCCCACTTCTGATCTTACAATGGAAGCATGGTCATTGATGAAGCAGCTGAAGATGATTGGGCCTAGAACAGTATCTTGAAGAACTCCTGTAGTGATGTCCTGGAACTGAAATGATTGGCCTCCAACAACCATCCCCACACTCCTTTGTGCTAATTAGGGCTTCAGCCTATGAGGAGTTTTCACCCTGATTCCCACTGGCTTCAATTTTGGTCCTTGATGTCAATTGCTGCTTTGATTTCAAGGGCGGCTGGTCTCACCCTACCTCCGGCACTCAGTTCTTTTGGCAAGGTTTGTGCCAAGACTGTAATGAGGTTTGTAGCCGATTGGTCCTGGTAGAATCCAAACTGAGGATCAGTGAAAAGGTTATTTGTGAGCAAGTGCTGTTTGATAGCACTGTTGTCGACATCTTCTGTAACTTTGCCGATAATCAAGAACAAACAGGTGAGGCTTTTTCTCGACAGGACATATCTGGGCAATTTTCCACTTAATTGGATAGATGCCAGTGTTGTAGAGGTGCAGTTAGTTTTGGAGACAGACCTTCAACTTTATAGCTAGGATGTTGTCACGGCCCATTGTCCTGACTGTTTCCAAGTGTACTCAGCCATTTCTTGATGTCAGGTGAAGTGAATCAAGTAGACTGAAGACTGGCATCCGTGAAGGTTGGAATAGGAACAGGCCAATAAAAATCCTCCACTGGGCACTTCTGGCTGAAGATGGCTAGAAAATGCTTCAGCCGTTTCCTTTGGACTTGTGCTGGGCTCTGCCATCATTGAGGATGGGATGATCATACAATCTCCTCTTCCAGTTAATTTTTAAATTATCCACAACCACTCACAGCTGGATGTTGCAGTACTGCAAAACTTTGATCTGATCCATTGGTTGTGAGGTCACTTAGCTCTTTGACTATAGCATGCTGTTTAGCATGCTTGCAACTTTCGCTAGGTTGGTACCTCATTTTATAGGTACACCTTGTGTTGTTATGACATGCTCTCTCACTCACTGATAGGATTAATCCCATGATTTGATTGGATTGATAGAATGAGGGATATGACAGGCTGTGAGGTTACAGACTGTGGCGGAGCTTGGTCTAAATAGCCAAGTGGTTATGGTACTGGGCTTGTAACCCCAAGATCAACAGTTCAAATCTCACAATGGCAAACTATGAAACAATATAACTTAATCTGAAACAGATGGAAACATGTTTGTACTCAAAAGAGTTTGGCTTGGCCTAAATAGCCAAGTGGTTATGGTACTGGGTTTGGAACCCCAAGATCAAGAATTCAAATCTCACAATGGCAAACTATGAAACAATGTAACTTCATCTGAAACAGATGGAAACAGGTTTACTCAAAAAGAGTATCAAGAGTTCAAATCTCACAATGGCAAACTATGAAACAATGTAACTTCATCTGAAACAGATGGAAACAGGTTTACTCAAAAGAGTATCAAGAGTTCAAATCTCACAATGGCAAACTATGAAACAATGTAACTTCATCTGAAACAGATGGAAACGGGTTTGTACTCGAAAAAGTTACAGACTATGGCGGAACACAATTCTGTTGCTGCTGACAGTACACAGCACCTCATGAATGCCCAGCTTTGAGCTGCTGGATCTGATCTGAATCTATTCCATTTGGTACAGTGGTAGTGCCATACAACAGGATGGCAGGTGTCTTCAGTGTGAAGGTAGAACTTCCTCTCCTCAAGCACTGTGCAGTGGTCATTCCTACCAATTGTCATGCCTGCTTTTATCATACTGGGATCAATAGTGAAGTTTGGAGGACGCTTCAAAGACACACAGCAGCGTTTCCAGGGGGGAAAAAATTCAGGACCACTGTTAAAATAACTGCCTCAGCAACGAACACCAGCGAAGGACTCAAACAGTGAACTCTCTTTTATTCTGCCTTTTATCATTGAATCTTAATTGGTCAAAAGTTAACCACCTCTAATGTATAACTTATAATTTTGCCTGTGTGTGTATGTTGCAAAGGTTGGGATGTGTGTTTACCTTTTAACTATTTTATTTCTTTGACTGGATGGATTTTTAGCTCAATAAAACTAACCCCTTAGTGTTTAAACTTAAGGAAGCCTGTCGGACTGAATTCTTTGCAATCAGGACATAATCAGTTAAGTACAGACACTGAGTTGACACCTTCATCCTTATAAATTTCAAGGAACTCTGTTACAATTAATCGAGGAATGGGAAAGAAAGAGCAAGGCCTGGCATGTGTCCTCACCCAGTTGAAACAGCTTGCTCACCATCTGCCCTAGGCCCAATCTAACAGATATGGCCTTCAGGACTCAGCCAACTTGGTCAGTAGTGATACTACCACACCACTCATGGTGATGTACATTGAAGTACTGAGTACATTTTGTGCCTTGTTACTCTCAGCAGTGCTTCTTCTAAGTGCTGTTCAACATGGTGGAATCACGATGAATGAGCTGAGGAAGAGCAGCAAGTGATCATCAGCAAGAGGTTTCTCTGACCTGATGCCATGTGGCTTCATGGGTCCAGAGTCAATGCTGAGGACTCCCAGAGCCAATCCCTCCTAACTGCTACCTCTGATGAGTCTGTCCTGCCAGTGGGAAAGTGCACATTCAGTTTTGGTAATGGAGGAGTCTGGGATACTGATTGAAAAGGTATGATTGTGTGAGCGTGACCTTGTCATGCAATTGCTTGACTAATCTGCAGGACAGTTCTCCAAAATTTAGAGACGTCCCCGTATGTTAGTGAGGAGGACTCTGCAGCGTCGACTGGGCTGGGTGTGCTTTTATTCTGTCCGGTGCCTAGGTCAATGTTTGGTGGTTCATCTGTGTTCGTTCTTATTCTATTTCATAGGGATACAACAGAGCAACTTGGTAGGCCATTTCAGACGGCAGTTATGAGTCAACCACATTTCCCTGCATCTGGAATCACGTACAGGCTAGACCAGGTAAGGACAGCAGATTTCCTTCCGTCAATGAAATTTGTAAACCAGATGGGTTTTATATGGGTAGATATTTGAAATCAAAACAAGTTCTAGAAATGCAACTAGCTTTTAAGAATGTGCAAAGTAAGAATGATCCAAATCACTGAAAAATGCAATCCACAATGTCAGCGCAAGTTACAAATGCACAAGCAAATCTTTCAATTTGCTAAAATGAACCAGCGAGAACTATGGTGTTTATGGGGCACAGACTAGTTTTTGATCAATATCCTGTTGGTTTAAAAGAGTAGCATACGCAGAGCGTTTGCAATCAAATAATATGTATACATTTAAAAGATAAAAATTATCCTAATGTTTCATTTTATTTTTAATGAACCTGCGACAGATTTTTTTTTAGGCATCCAAATTCATTAGTAACAGATGAAAAAATGGCAATTCCATTTCAAATACAGTTCCATACTTGGTCCGGTCATAGATGCTAATCAGAAGCCAACTGAATCAAGAAGGTTCTGTAATGAATAAAGTATTTGAGTATTGCTGAAGAAGAGACAAGCTGTTGAAGTTTTTCGTCTTGCAGTTATCAAAACAGAATTGTCAAGCCAAAAAGGCATTCTACCTACCACACAAATGAATAATTTGCTATACGAATTTCAGTGCCATTGTGATGCCAGGTATGTAGACTGTATGCCTCAATGACTGATGGATTGTATCAAACATCACGTCCCTTCAGCTGCTCGCAATAGGCAAAGTACAAACCATAGAGAACCAGCCTGTGCTTACAAAGCCTAGAACATAGTGTCTAACATTAGACGTGATTCGCAATTGGACAGCACTTATTAAACAATCCCGATTGCGCCAAGAATTACACAAACAACCAGTCAACATACACAGGGCCCTGTCTTTTGCAAACAGAAAGAACATGTCCACACACTGTATCTTTTTCAATTAAACAAAAGCTTAGGGGACTGCCACTTCCTGGTTCATTCCCTCATGATAATGCCTTGACCAATCAGAGTCAACTTGCCTGGTTGAATTTAAACAAAAGCTTGGCAGTTAACTGTTACATTGTGCATTCTCCATCCAATATCTCCATTTCAGAGTCCACCTGCCAACCAATCAGCACCCTCTTCTCATGCAATATAAACTGTTGTTCCCCTTTAGATTTGGTATTCTTGCGATTCTGTCCTGAAGAGTGCAAGACAGAAAGCTTTGACAGCATGTCTCTTTTCTCAGCAATACTCAAGATCTGTACTACCAAGCAACTTTTTGAGCAAGGTATTGCTAAAGAACAAGCTACTATTGAATCTTCCTGGCTCAAATCTCTCCTGGTCAGCCTCCAGAACTGAAAGAATATCAGTTAGCAATATTTTCAATTATCCACTTCATAATGGCCTTAGAGCAATAGGATTACATAGGATACATTGCACAGGAACAAGCCACTTGGACTAACCAGTCAAAGTGAATGTTTATGCTCCACTTGAGCCACCTCCCAACTTTCCTCATCTAAATCTACCACTGTAACCTTTGCTTTTGAATGCTTGCCTAGCTTTCCCTTAAATACATTAATACTATTTTTTTCCAAAGGTAGCGAGTGCCACATTTTCACCACTATTTGAGTAAAGAAGCTTTTTCTGAATTCTCTATTGGATTTCTTGGTGACTATCTTATATTGATGGTCTCTAGTTATGTTCTTCCCCAAGAGGAAACATTTTCTCTGTATCCACTTTAATTGCCTCTTTTAGGTCACCACTCAGTCTTCTTTTTCCAAGAGAAAAGCCTGTTTATCCTTCCCGGATATACATTCCCAAGCATTTCTGGTATCATCTTTTTATATCTTCTTTGCACCCTTTCCACTGCCTCTCTATGCTTTTTTATACTATGGAGACCAAACTGCATGTAGTACTCTCAAAGTGTAGTCTAACCAAGATTTGCATAACCTCCCTACTTTACAATTCTTTCCCACTAGGAATAAAGTTCAGTGCTTGGTTTGCTTTTATAATGGCCCTACTAAACTGTGGTGCAACTCTGTTGAACACGGTTTTAAATGTCTTCCTTTGTGTTTCTATATTGTTGTTTGCCAATATAGCTGCCCATTTTGTTTTCCCAAGTTATATTCTCAACTTCTCAATATCAGTTTTTCTTCAATTTATGAACTTGTTTTTTTTTTGTCATACTTACACTTTAAAGTGATGATAAAGAAGGACGTATTATATTATGGTCACTATTGCCCAAATGTTCCCCACTTTTCCTTCTCTTATCTGCACTGGTTCATTCCCAATTACATGATCCAATTGTAAATCTTGCCTTGTTGGGCTTTTTACATATTGGGATGGAAAGGAGTCCAGTACACTCTGTAGGAACCCTTATCCCCTTTACCTACCTCTTCTATTGAATTAATATCAGGGTAGTTGAAATCTCCCAGGATTACTATTCTATGTTTTATACTCAATTCCCTAATTTATTTGCATATTTCTTCCTCCACTTCCTTCCCACTATTAGGTAGTCTGTAGACTAGTGGAAGGGAGGTGGAGGAAAAAATATGCAGAGTGTGTAGAACCTCCATGAATTCAGCAGCTCCCCAATTCTGTCGAGAATTTAAATAATAGATGTTTGCAGGACTTGAAAATATTCTAACCAAGTTGAAGGAGTTGAAAAAAAACAAAAAACACAAGGTGTGGAACACTTCTCCTGAAAAGTAGTTTCCCCATTCTGCTTTAAGCAATTAACAAGTGTTATTATTATATGATGAATCTTACCTTGTTGGAAATTCTAGCTCCTCTTTTTCCATCTTTCCTTCCAGGTCTAAAGAGGTTAATTCCATATCTGTGTCTTCTCTTTCTGCAGTCCTTGAAGACATCTTTTCATAGCTTTGGTAATATTGCTGTAAAGCTGTGTAAAGTTTATAAACCTGACTGAAGGACAGTTTGTTGTAAGCCAAGATCATGTGCCTCAAGAACAGACCTACAGGAACATTTAAGAATTAATTACCCAACTGACTTCAATCTGTTTTCAAACTGTTGTCCTGGACACAACAAGATACTTAGTAAGAAGATAATCAGTGAAATTGATCAATCTAAATTAAGTTCTATTTGAAATTAACATTATGGGACTGAGCTTTGACTCAATGATAGTATTCACATTTCCAAATTAGAAGGTTATGAGTTCAAACCCCAGTGTAGCCAGCCCCAGCAAGTGGAGACGAGAGTCCCAGTCTAAATACTAGTGTTTTCTCACTGGGTATTCAGGTCTGAGGAGACAGCAAGCAGAGGACCAGAATTCCAGCCTCTCAATATTGGATTGACATCCAACAAGGCACTCAGCCACATTTCTCTAGTGAGTGAGCTGAATGTCAAGTTATCAACTTGACATTGTAGCTTTACAAGTTATCAAGTTACTTAAAAGGGAATTTGTTACCTCATCTATTAGTATGGAAGCAGCAAATTTCATTACTGCAAAACTACCATTGCCTTTGAATAAGAGCAATATTTCAAATAAAAATTAATCATCGTTTGACAATTATTTGTTCTTTTACTCTTCAAAATATCCCACCTTTAGAGGCTTCCCTTTTTCAAAAAGAAGGGGAGAGGCCATGTGGTAAATTATAAAATGATGGCAATGTGCAAATAAAATGTCGACACCCAATAGCTCTGACAATGATCCAAACATTACTTCTCTTTCTTGTAACTCAATATTCACAAGCACACAAATGCACTGAGAAAACTGAGGAACCAAGTAATATGTGGTTCAAGTCAGGGGAAAATCTTTGACTGTGTGCAACAACTGGAATTGTGGGTAGATGAGTAAATTTGCTTGAACCCAATATTTCAGATCACACATCACCTGTTCCAGCAATGGTTAATCTTGCCTGCAGAAGCACCATAGTTAGCTGGGAACTTTAAAGTCATCTACCAATTTCCATTATTCTGCAGAGGGATTTCTCCACAAGAGAAGATTTGAAATTGAAAATGAATATCAAGCTGCTGTTTTTCCGCCTGCTACCAATGAATTTGGATTACCTGAAAAAGGCAATCTTCCACAGGACCATAAAAATTAAGTAAAACTTTAGGTGTTTTTTCATCTTTTAAATTTAGGTGGTATGTCATTTGATTAAAAACACTGCGCTTTTTAAAAAAAAAGTTGGTAAAACACAGCAGTCTGTGCTGCATTAACAAAGTTCTCACTGGTCAATTTTAGCAAAGCGAAAGGTTATACTTGTGATGACTACAGATCTTTGTAACTTGTGCTGAAAATGATTTGAAATTAACAATGGCAGATATTTGAAAATGAACATCAATAACTTGAAGGTAAAGGAAAGCAATTTCTAGCTTTAAATTAGACAGTCAAAGAGTAATGTACTCTTGTGCAGACCAAATACTAATGACCACCGGGATAAGAAACATTTCATGGTCAAATATTAAAATTTCATACCTATTACACTAGTCTTGTGAACTGCTGGTTCTGTTCCACTGAAAACATTTTGGAGGGAATAGAAGAAATTTTCCATATCTTTCAACTCCCCTTCGGCCATTAACTTTACTCTAGAAAGATAAGTTGGATATTTTTACTATTCAAATGTATTTTTCGACGAGAAAATGAAATTAACTTGTTGGTCTTGTTAAAGAGACAAATCTGCATTCATTTCAATGCAATTACAGTAAGCTTCTGTTGTGATTTTAAGAGTACAGTAATGAAATTGTTCCTCCTATCTCTTCAATGAGCACATTGTCCTGCTCTTTATTCTGATTTGAAGTCTGTACCATATCCCTAATGTGAGTTTGGATTTATTCTGTAATTGAGCTATTAAATCCAATTTGTAGCTTTCCCTCCCCATAGGACCAAGTTCATTTATCTCCCATGTCATCTGAATATATAAGATTAAACCACCACCTTTCCATTCTCATTATTTTACAAACGCACTACCCCAGAATGTTAAACTAATTTCTACCTTCTGGATTTAGTCACTTTTCTGTGGTTCCCACCACATCATTGCTCCCTACGGCCACAAGATCCTGCAGTGCATGCGGATTGTTTAGTGCTTCTAATATTATTGGATTAATATTGGTCTGGATTTTGCAGTCAACAATGAAATGACTGCCCTCACTGTTAACCTCAAAGACAGCTGCCCAAAAGTTCTAGTGAGATCAATGGCATAGATTTCACCTTTTCCAAAGTTAAGTTAACTTTGGCGCCAGCTATAGACGATCTCTAGTGTCCGGCAACAATGATACCATCAAGCAAGCTGAACAGCTAACCCCATTGAAGAATTCTCAGACACCAAATCAGGAAGTAACAAGCAGCTTTTATAATTTTATTTCATTTTTCATAATTTTACAGAAAGCAAAATAAAGATTGGAACATACACATAGGATTAAGATAGAAGCTGCAATATATATAAATTTTTAAACATTGAATTACCGCAAAAAATCTAAAGGACTATCATGGAATGGAGAAATTTGACATTCCATAAATACAGTTGCTCAGGATTAGAGAGATTATTCAGCGGGACCTATAATTTAGTATGCGATTAAAAACCCTGAAAGTTCAAATTTTTAAAGAGTTTTCATAGTGTCAAAAGTGGAAGTTCAAATTTTGTGATTTCTACATGATTTTTTACTTACAACTTCAACAGCGCACCCTATGAAGAAGCAGGCAATCACTGACAAGAAGCTCTGGAATTCCACATTTAACTGCACATTGTGCCGACGGCAGAAGTTGCTTTCAGTTTCATAGGGGATGGTGCTGAATGCTGTCAGCTTTCCTGTTATTAAAATCGCAAATTTGAGCCATTATTATAGATTTTCTTACCTTGTACTCACAGCATTCGCTAGTTTCGGGCAGCATTCTCCAATAGTCTTAAGCAACTGAACTAATGTCATATCTGGACCCTGTAATACAGTATTAAGGTAGGTTTATAATTTCAGAATGAAAATCGGGCACACTAATAGACTTCAAACAAATGTATCATCAAGAAATATCCTTACCTGCAGCAACGGTAAATTCAATTTGTTCATGTGGAGACGTCTGGTTTCAACTTCTGGCGTCCCTTGTTCTTTAGAAGTGGCCATTTCGTGCAACAGAACCAGTATTGAGATTTTGTGTGGGGTAACCCAGTCTTTGATGCCAAAAATATTTGCATGAACCACACCGTTGGCCATCATAGGATTGAAAAACATACTCTCATGAACGCTGGCCATGATAATAAGCAGTTAACTGGTGGAATTAAATACCAGAGCGAAAATCACGAGTTAAGAAATGCAACTAAACCCAACTGAAGTTCTCCAAGAACAAAAAGACAGTGAATATCCCAGAGACCACGATCACACTAGGCCTGTTGATTTTCTAGTTGCTTACATATAAGGGCTTCGATTTGTTAAAGACATTTCCGTTTAACACCGAGTCATTCCTGCAACGAAGCCTCATCACACTAAATTCAAAACACATTTCCCTTAGTCTTAACTTGTAATTTTCAAAATTTCAAAATTCGAACAAATCTGCCGCGCAACAAAGCAACCATCTCAGCAGCAGGCTCGCCAATCGATGAACAATCCGGTTCGATTGGCTCTGGCCAGGATTTGCTGGGTCTTAAAACGTCAAAGTCAGGAATGAAATGTGGCAAGGAAACAAGATAAATTAAACACACTTAAACATGTAGGGAGCTGTTTACTTTTCAAAATGTGTTACTTTTTATTTCTCTTAAAGAAAGCAAAAACACCAGCGACAACTAATATTTGTATGGAAAGAAATACTTGCATTTATATGGTGCCTTTCACAGGACATCTCAAAGCCAATGATGTAATTTTGTAATGTAGTCACTTGTGTAGGAATTAAGGTGGTAGGCAATTTGCACACAGCAACCACTCACAAAGAGCAATATGATAATGATCAGATAATGTTTTTGTGACGTTCACTAATAAATAACTCACTGCTCTTCTTTCAAATAGGGGAGTGGGATATTTTACTTCCACCTTAGAAAGCAAATGAGACCTCAGTTTACCTTATCTGAAAGAGGACCTCCAACAGTGCAGCACTTGCTCTGCACTGCAGAGTGGTTAGCCTTGATTTTTAGGGTCAAGAGCACCATCACCTGCAAGTTCCCCTCCAAGTTGCATGCCATCCTGACTTGGAACTATATTGCTGTTCCTTCACTGTTGCTGGGTCAGGGTCATGGAACTTCCTGCCTGGCAGCGCTGTGGATGTGCCTGCAGCGGTTTTGGGAAGGTGACTCACCACCACCTTCTCAAGGGTAATTGGGGATAGGCATTGGATGCTGGCCTAGCCAACAATGCCTGCATCCCATGCACCAATAAAAATCATGAGGGGTCAGGACAGACATGATGGGCCAAATGATTCCTTCTGTGCTGTCACGATTCTGTGAAGTCCTGGAGTGGGACTTAAACTGACAACCTTACGACTTAGAAAATTACCAGCTAGGTCACGGATGACACTTATATAGTGCCTTTAAAGTAGTAAAACATATGAAGGTGCTTCATAGGAGTGTTATCAAAAACAAATTGACACCAAGTCACACTAAGATATTAGGGCAGATGACAAAAAGCCTGGTCACAGGGATAGGTCTTAAAGAGCATCTTAAAGTAGGAGAGAAAGAAAGACAGGAGCTAATGGATGGAGTTCCAGAACTTAAGACCCAGGCAGCCGAAGGCACAGCCAGCAACGGTAGAGAAAATAAAATTGGGAATTCTCAAGGGGTCAGGGTTGGAAAAGCATAGATATCTCAAAGGGTTTGGGGCTGGAGTAAATTGCAGATAGAGAGGAGGGAGGCCTTGCATGATTTGAAAACAATGATGAGATTTTTAAAGCTCATGTGTTACTTAACCAACCACTTGCATAGGTCCAAAACAAAAACACCTGGAAAAACTCAGTAGGTCTGGCAGCATCTGCGGAGAGGAGCACTGTTAACGTTTCGAGTGCGAAAAATAGAAAAGAGGTGAAATATAAGCTGGTTTAAGGGGTGGGGTGGGTGGGACAAGAAGAGCTGGATAGCATAGGTCAATGAGTACATGGGTGATGGGTGAACAGAAATTGGTCTGAGATAGGACATGGGCATCAGAGTTTTGAATGATCTCAACTTTACAGAGGGTAGAAGGTTGGAGATAGCCAGGAGTGCATTGGATTAGTCAAGTCTATCGGTAACAAAGGCATTGATGAGGGTTTCAGCAGCAGATGAGCTGAGACAGGGACGGAGTTGGACCTTGTTAGAGATGGAAATTGGTGGTCTTAGTGATGCTGCGGATATGTGATCAAAAGCTCAACAATCTGACCTTTCATTAGAACTGGTTGAGCCTGTTTCCAAGCTGCAATTTCCAGATATGTACAAACCGAGCAACACCTCTTCCGGTCAAGATTCTGGGCGAAATAAGAGCTCCCGTCAAAATGCTGGCTCAACCTTGCATCACTTCCGGTTTGTGAGGCGCTGCGTTTCGCTTCCGATTGGTTGAAGCGAATGTCAATCAGGCCGTTGGGTGGGTGGGGCCGGGTTGTGCGCAGCCGCGCTAGCAGGAGAACGAGTGTCCGTTTACCGGACTCTGCTCGAGCTCCTCAGCTTCGGGCACCCAAAGGCCGGACATGTTGCTATAGTTTCGGGGCGCGGGTACGGAGTAATTGTCATGAAGGTACGTCTTTGGTGTTTTCACAGTTGTTAATGATGCTGGGGTGGCCGGCCGTTCCTGTAACGATGTTGCTGGCCCCCCGATCGGGACACGAATTACTGTCGCCACTAACTGTGCACAAATAATAATATTTCGCAGGAAGGCAGGACTTGGTTCAGATTTGAAGCAGGTTGTCATCAGTTTGGGGAAACTCAACATCTCTCGAGCATTTTTTTTTAAAAATTGCTGGAATAGGAAATGTAGGCGTAGAAAATGCGAGTGGGCGTTTACTGATGGTGGTGGTGGTTCTACTTTAATTTTGAAATTTATGCCACAGGACAAGTGTGAAAGTGAGGCGTGTTATTTATTGTGTTACTTATCGGGGACAGCAGCAAAGAGAGAGAGAGGGGGAGGGAGGGGTCCCTTTACTGTCTCTGTTCGGCCTGGGTTTATTTTTCTCCCTCTGGCTTCTTACAGAGGCCATGAGTGTCGCGCAGGGATTTGTACACATGTAAAAGCTTTCCAGCCGCAATCCCTGGGGATTTTGTCACCTATAACGGTGCTAATGTTTGCGCGATGCCAGAATAAGAATTTGTAGGGGAGAAGGAAAAGGGGAGTGAGAGCATGCTAATACCTAATCCGGAATATCTACGGTGATTAGTAATGTCCAACATTTATGATTTTGAACAGAAGATTTGCTGACAACCTTTTGTTATTTGATTGTGCTCATGATGTTCAAAAATACTTCAATTTTAGTGTTTTCCATCCCACTCCTTTGTTTAAGTGGATGCAATGTGAAGATGTTTCCGACCCGCTTCAACACAATTAACATCTCAGTGAAATGCACATGTATAAAGGGCCCATTAAATTTTCTGTTATGCTTAACAAATCCGAATGGTGAATTGTTAGTTTAAATCTTGCAATTAATCGAAAAGATTGCTTACATTGAAAATTTTAAAGAAATGTATCAGTGCAACCAAATCGCATGATCTACTTGTGTATATTGTATATATTGAAGTGGGTTTCTGTTTTGTGGGGCACTAGCGCCAGTATTGGGGAAAGTAGGGGCTGTACAGTTGGGATGGTCTTCACCTGAACCATGCTGGGAATGATGTTCTAGCGAACTGCATAAATAGGGAAGTGGAGATAGCTTTAAACTAAATAAAAGAGGCAAGGGATCAAGTTTGGGAAGATGTGGTAAACCAAAGTAGAGACAAATGATAAACAGAATGTGATAGGAAGGGACAGAGTACAAATCTAAGAGGAAATCAGATAAGGCCAGACATTACAAAAATAATAAAAGAACAAAAGTAAAGGCTCTGAATCTAAATGCACGTGGCATTCAAAACAAAACAGATAAACTGATAGCCCAAATAGAAATAAAAAAGTATGATCTGATAGCCATTACAGAGGCATGGCTGCAGGATGACATAGATTGTGACCTGAATGTCAAAGGGTATGTGACATGTAGGAAGGACAGGAAGTGAGGGAAAGGTGGAGGGGTGGCTCTGTTAAAAAATGATGGTATTAATGCATTAGAGAGGGATGACCTAAGTTCACGAAACCATAATGTAGAAACAGTTTGGATTGAGATGAGAAATGATGAAAGCAAAAAATCACTTGTGGGAGTGGTGTACTGGCCCCCTAATTGTAACTACATGGTAGGACAAAGTATAAAGGAAGAGATAATGGGAGCTTGTCAGAAAGGTACAGCGATAATCATAGGGGAGTTTAATCTACAGAGAGACTGGAGAAATCAGATGGGCAAAAGTAGCCTAGCTGAGGAGTTCATAGAATGTTTTTGGGATAGTTTCTTGGAACAGCACATTCTGGAGCCAACCAGAGAGCAGACTATACTAAACCTGGTACTGTGCAACAAAGTGGGATTAAATGATAACCTCATAGTGAAGGCACCCCTAGGTAGTAGCGGTCATAATATAATTGAATTTTACATTTAGTTTGAGGGAGGGAAGAGTGGGTTCAAGACTAGCACTTTAAACTTAAATAAAGGGAATTATGAGGGCATTAAAGCAGAGTTAAATAGAGTGAACTGGCAAATGAGGTTAAGGGACAGATCCATTAAAAGGATATTTCACAATATGCAGAATAGATACATTCTGATGAGAAAGAAAACTTCCAAGGGGAGAACCTACCTTTATGGTTAACTAAACAAGTTAATGACAGTATCAAACTTAAAGAAAAAGCATATGATTGCACAATGATGGGTGGCAGGTCAGAAGATTGGACAGAATATAAAGAACAGCTGAGAATGACAAAAAGCTTAATAAGGAGGGGGAGAAAATAAAGTATGAGAGAAAACTAACTGGAAATATAAAAAACAGATAGTAAGAGTTTCTATAGATACTTAAATAAGAAGAGTTAACAAAGTGAGTGTTGGTCCTATAGAAGGCGAGAGTGGGGAATTAATAAAGGAAAGTATGGAGATGGCAAATTAATTGAAAAGGTATTTTGCATTGGTTTTCACTTTAGAGGATATAAGTAACATCCCAGAAATTGCTGTAAATAAGGAAATGGAAGGGAGGGAGGAACACAGGAAAATTACAATCACTGAAGAAGTGCTATTGAGCAAATTGTTGGAGCTGCGGGCTGACAAATCCCCAGGTCCTGATGGACTTCATCCTAGGGTCTTGAAAGAAGTGGTTGGTGAAATAGTTGATGTGTTGGTTTTAATTTTCCAAAGTTCCCTAGGTTTGGGGAAGGTTCCATTAGAATGGGAAATAGCAAATGTAACTCCTTTATTCAAAAAGGGAGGGAGACAGAAAGCAGGAAACTACAGGCCAGTTAGCTTAACATCTATCTTGGGAAAATTTTAGAAGCTATTATTAAAGATGTTCTGGCAGGGCACTTAGAAAAGTATAAGGCAATCAATCAGAGTCAACACAGTATTATGAAAGGGAAATCATGTTTAACCAATTTATTAGAGTTCTTTGAAGGAGTCATGTGCTGCAGGTAAAGGAGAACCAGTGGATGTACTGTACTTAGATTTTCAGAAGGGATTTGATAAGGTGCCACATCAGAGGTTATTGCAGAAAATAAAAGCTCATGGTATAGGGGGTGACATTTTGGCTTGGATAGAAGATTTGCTAGCTAACAGGAAATGGAGAGTAGCCATAAATTAATCTTTTTCTTGTTGGCGAGATGTGATAAGTGGTGTACCGCAGGGATCAGTGCTGGGGCCTCAACTTTTTTACAAATTATATAAATGACTTTGATGAAAGGTCAGATGGCTTGGTTGCTAAATTTGCTGATGACACAAAGGTAGGTAGGAAAGTAAGTTGTAAAGAGGAAGTAAGGAGGCTACAAAATGACATAGATAGGTTAAGTGAATGGGCAAAGACCTGGCAAATGGAGTATAAGGTGGGCAAATGTGAAATTGTCCATTTTGGCAGGAAGAATAAAAAAGATGCTTATTATCTAAATTGTGAGAGATTGCAAAGCTCAGAGATTCAAAGGGATCTGGGTGTCCTACTGCATGAATCACAAAAGGCTAGTGTGCAAGTACAGCAAGTAATTAGGAAAGCTAATAGGATGTTATTGTTTATTGCAAGGGGATTTGAATACTAAAGTAAGGAAGTTATGCTTCGGGGGGAAGCATACAGGGCACTGGTGAGACCACATCTGTACAGTATTGGTCTCGTTATGTAGGAAAGATGTAGATGCAGTTCAGTTAGAAGCAGTTCAGAGAAGGTTTACTAGATTAATACCAGGAATGGGTGGGTTGTCTTTTGAGGAAAGATTGGACGGGTTAGGCTTGTGTTCACTCGAGTTTAGAAGAGTAAGAGGTGACTTGGTCAAAACCTTTCCCTGAGAGGTCTTGACAAATTGGATGTAGAGTGGATGTTTCCTCTTGGGGGAGAATCTAGAACTAGGGATCACGGTTTAAAAAAATAAGGGGTTGCTCTTTTAAGACAGAAATGAGGAGAAATTTTTCTGAGGGCTGAGAGTCTTTGGAACTGTTCCTCAAAAGGCAGTGGAAACAATGACTGAATATTTTTAAGGCAGAGCTGGATAGATTCTTGATTAACAAGCGGGTGAAAGGTTGTCGGGGATAGGCAGGAGATTACAATCAGGTCAGCTATGATCTTTCTGAATGGCTTGAAGGGCCGATTGGCCCTCTTAGTCCGTATGTGTGTATTTTTCTAGATTATATTGGTGTTCCCAAAGTATTTGTTGCTACATCTCATGCTTGCATCAATCGAAGAATCCATGGGGCGACATTGATCACCAGTAGTGGAAGTGGACTGATGATTTTCAATCAATTTCGCACTACTGGCGAAAATGAAATTTGTTATGTGTATTTTCACACAAAGCAAGAGGATTTTATTTCTTTACTAACATAGCAACAACCTGCATTTACATAATGCCTTTAGTGTAATTAAATGTCCCAAAGTGCTTCAGAAGCTAATCAGACAAAAATTGCCAAAAGCCAAAGTAGGACATATTAGGTCAGGTGACCCAAAGCTTGGTAGAAGGGGTAGTTTATAAGTGCTTTAAAAAAGGAAATAAGTTCAAGGAAAGAATTCCAGAGGTTGGGGTCTAGCACTAAGTCTATCTTAAGCAATCTGTTATTGCTTCCAAAAGGACAATGTAAGTAGTGCAGACCAGCACTATACAACTGAAACCCGAACATAAACAAATACATAATTCTCTTTATCTTAGTAGAATGAGTCAGTTTGCTAATTTGTCACTTGTGGAATCTTGGATTTATTTTGGAGAGTTTCAACTGACAATCGGTTTCTATGTTCAAAACTGCTTCAATACTTGTTTTTGATAATAAGTAAGTGAAGAAAATCGATAAAGATATGATGAGGCAAAGTCAACAAGCTATTTCAATGGCTCTTTGGCTGTGCCATAACTTTGCCTCAATGGTAAGTGCTGATCTGCTCAAATCTCAAAGGGAAACTTACAACTGTTTTGGAATTTGTATATTAATTTGAGATGCATGCCTTGAATTCAGTAGTAATAAGATCACCAAGTCTTAGAGGGTTTTTACAAAACTAAATTAAACATGTATTAAAAGAAGAAATGATTTTAAGCATATACATTGGTCCACAAATTACTACTATGATAACTCCTAGTTTCCCTCATTCATCTAACTCCCAGTTAAACCTCCATTAAGGCAATATCAGTTCCATAGCACATAGGTTTTAAAAGGCCCAGGCAAAGTAACACAGTACCCTGAACAGTGGAATTTAAAGTGAGTTTTTCTCAGCTTTGGTTCCTTGTAGACAGCAGCTTGAGGCTTAGAAGCTGGATGCTTTTCACACTCGTGTTAGATCTTAAAATGCCTGCCCTTACACACAGCCTTCTCTCCATTATACATATTTTCCCATTTGAATGCAAATTCTCATTGTTTCACTATGTCTTTGGACTTTACCTCTCTAATAATAAAAATCTACAATAGTACTAATTTTACCAGTAATCTTTGGGAAAAAATAAATACATTATTTCTTAACTTCTTCTGGCTAGGTGTAACATTTCACCCCCTCTTTTGAATTCAGCTACTCTAGTATATTTTTTAAAAAAATGCAAATGTTCCCTTTACACTTCATATTCTAAAACTTCACCCATGTTTACCTATTTAGCATTTCAAACCTAGTTTCCCATCTGATACATCAAAGCACCCAGACCAGCTCTGTGTAATTCAGTTACAACACACACACACACACACACACACACACACCACTATTACTCCAGTTTACAATAAATTCCAATAACATTATGAAAATTATTATATCTTCCTGACAACAACTTGGAAACCTTTCAATTGAGAGCCACAACTAAGCATAGTCATAGAGGTCTACAGCACAGAAAAAGGCCCTTCGGCCCATTGAGTCTGCGCCGGTCAAACAAATACTTAACTATTCTAATCCCATTTTCCAGCACTAGGCCCATAGCCTGGTATGCCATGGCATCGCAAGGGCACATCCAAATACTACTTAAATGTTATGAAGGTTTTGGCCTCTACCACCCTTTCAGGCAGTGAGTTCCAGATTCCCACCACCCTCTGGGTGAAAAACCTTTTCCTCACATCCCCTCTAAACCTCCTGTCCCTTACCTTAAATCTATGCCCCCTAGTTATTGATCCCTCCACCAAGGGGAAAAGTTCCTTTCTGTCTAACATGAAAGCAAAAATCTGCGGATGCTGGAAATCCAAAACAAAAATAAAAATACCTGGAAAAACTCAGCAGGTCTGGCAGCATCTGCAGAGAGGAACACAGTTAACGTTTCGAGCCCGTATGACTCTTCAACAGAAGTATCATCACCTTTAACACCTCTTTGTCCTTTTGTCTATGACATCTTTTGGCGATCTCCACCTATCGCTGGCCCTCTATCCAGCTTTACCAACCCCCCCTTAAACCAGCTTATATTTCACCTCTTTTTGATATTTTTACTTGGTTCTGTTGAAGAGTCATACGGACTCGAAACGTTAACTGTGTTCCTCTCTGCAGATGCTACCAGACCTGAGTTTTTCCTGGTATTTTTATTTTTGTTTTCCTTTCTGTCTACCCTATCTATGCCCCTCATAATTATATACACCCCAATCATGTCCCCCCTCAATCTCCTCTGCTCCATGGAAAACAATCCCAGTCTATCCAATCTCTCCTCATAACTAAAACTCTCCAGTCCAGGCAATGTCCTGGTAAATCTCCTCTGCACTCTCTCTAGTGCAATCACATCCTTCCTATAAGGAATATAATGCAGATTCCAGAACTGCACGCAATACACCAGCTGTGGCCTAACCAGCGTTTTATACAGTTCCAGCATAACCTTCCTGCTCTTATATTCTATGCCTCGGCTAATAAAGGCAAGTATCTCATATGCCTTCTGAACCACCTTATCTACTTGTCCCCCTACCTTAAGGGACTGGTGGACATGCACACCAAGATCCCTCTGATCCCCGGTACTTCCCAGGGTCCTGCCATTCATCGTGTATTCCTGTGCCTTGTTTGTCCTGCCCCAGTGCATCGCCTCACACTTATGATCGCCTCACACTTATGATCGCCTCACACTTATGATCGCCTCACACTTATGATCGCCTCACACTTATGATCGCCTCACACTTATGATCGCCTCACACTTATGATCGCCTCACACTTATGATCGCCTCACACTTATGATCGCCTCACACCTAATCAAGAGGCTTGATTTTAAAATTGTCTCTCAAAAAACAGTCACCAGCATCTTTGATCAAATTCTGTTTTAGAGACAACAATCTTGGCCTTTCAGAAAAGTCCTCTGGAATTGGATTTCGAACCTGGGCAAAATCCTACCATTCATTTGCCCCCTTTCAGGAAAATATTTGCTGAATTTTGTGCAAACCTGAGACAAGTGCTCCAGAATTACATGTTTACTTTCTAAGCTTCACTGTCCATAATGATTGTAGCCATGTTCCTGACATAGTCTTCTTTGTCTTGCAGTAAACAGCTACTCCATATTAATTTTGGCAAAGCTCTGTATATTTTCCATGGGTAATAAAAATGTTACAATTCCCTTCTCAAAGAGAGGCTTGGTTGATTGAGTCTGCCAAATTACCCAATTACAATCTGGAAGCACTGGTCAAGAAATTATGATAATGTTAATTCAGTTACTTGAAAACCTAAATTTTCAGAAACTTGCCAAGTCTTTACCACAAGGTAGGCATCACACTTCTTCAACTATCTTCATCAGTCATTTCAGTTGAAAGAGCTTCTCTTTGATAAACATTGGAAAAAATCTTTTATCATTTTATCATTGAGGACAGGATATTTGGTCTCCAAGGGACTTGATTTTTATTTTGCTACCTTGAGCAAGAAGGAAAAAAAACTGAATTTCTTCAGATACTGAACACCAAATGTTGTATCCATTATCAGTTACATAGCACACAGAAGCTAGGGGAGCTAGGAACATTTATTTGAAATGACAGATCAGTGCAGTATCACTTCATGCAGGGATCATATATTTACTGGTAGAAAACTGAAAAAGACTGCTTACCTGGTTGGTGCCTGCCAGTGCTACCCATACAAGCTGACACCAACTGCCTGTTTTACTATGGAAGATAGGCAATCAAAAGCAAGAATTTCATAAACTTTAAAGAAACTCTTTTCTGATTGGACCAATTTCTGTTTGTAGGAATTAGTGAAATTTCAAACATCTTGTACTGTGTTGAGATCATCTAATGCAAGGCTATATCATTGTATGCTTTTTATTCAAATTTCATCTTCAGTTGGCTCAGTTTCTTTCAAATTTAAAGAAATTCAGACTTGTACTACATATCCTCTGGCTACATGAACTTTCATCAGTAGCTCCCCTTCACCAAACTATCCTCTTGCCTTTGTAATGAAGAACCAGTTAATGCTTTTAGTTGGTGTTGGTTAAAAGATGTTGCTTGCTAGCGGTAGGTATGGCTATGGCATGTCTTAAACACATGCACTAATATTAGTAGAAAATGCCTTGCATACACCCACACAATACAAGTAATTGTTCAGTAAATAGACATATGAAGTACAAACATCTACCATCGTTCAATAACTAAGTGCGACACTCACAATGATCAAAAAACATTTGCAAATCAAAATCTACTTTTCCTTGAATAGTGCCATGTAATGTTTTACATCTGCCTAACGGGCAGATATGGTTTCTATTTTTGTTTTATCTGAAAGACACCACTTCTCAGTACATAATTGATGTCTCAGCCTAGCGCTTAAAGTGGGATTGTAACTCAAATGTTCATGTTCAAGATCTTTTAAATACTGTGAAGGATATCGTAATATTATGAAAAGGCTCTTTCTTGTTGATAAATAATGAAGATCAGGGAGCTTATTACCAGGAATGCTCTTCTGAGCTCAGTTAAAATAATCTGGGATAAAAACAGAAAATGCTGGAAATATTCAGTAAGTCTGGCAGCACTTGTGGAGAGAGAAAAACAGAGTTAATGTTTCAGGTTGATGATCTGGGCCTCTCCTGTGACCCTTGCAGCTGAATCCAATGAGTCCCCAGCAGGTTGTTGTTTGGGGGCAGCTCACCAGTTCTATTTAACTGAGACCTCAAAATAACTCCAGCCTTAGAACAGATGGCAGCTGGTGCCCTCTAACTCTTAGTTCAGTCAAGGAGACAAAATCAAGCCTTTTTCTTCCCCCTGCTGTTTGTATAAGCATTAAGTGCTGATGATCTCACTAGAGAGAGCAGGCTGGGGAGGGGTGACTGAACCCAATGGTCTGAGAGAACTGAATTAATGGACCAATGGTGTGGTTTGAGAATGAGATTGGGAGTTTTTGAAGTGCATGCATGGTGGGGATAAGAGGGGAGATGGAGGTAGCTCTTGTCTGCTTTTTGGACCTTGGCGTGAGCTGTTTTTGGGCATAACCTTTGTGGAGAGTAGTATAAAGGGTTTATGTTAAATATGTAAATATAGTCTATATCAGTGATGTACATAGCATGGAGAGAGGAGTTTTATGTAGAGCCTTGTGCTGAGTCTGTGTTGTACGTAGTTTGTACAATGTTCAATAAGAGGCATAGTTTACCACCATCTTGCCTCCAGCATTATCTTTAAGTTCAGATCATGAACAACCCCATCTAAAACCCATAACGATGATAAAACAGAAATCCTCTCTGTCTGTACCTCTCTCTCTCCTTTAAGTCACTCCTCAAACCCTATATCTTTCACTAAGCTTTTAATTACCTGTCCTAATCTGTCACATGTGGCTTGGTGTCATATTTTGTTTAATTATGCTCCTTTGAAGCATCTTAAGACATCTTATGATGTTAAAAGTAGTATATAAATGAAAGTTATTGTTGTATGCTTTAACACATAGTTACTTGATAGATGTTGCTTACTAGCTGTAGGTATGGCTAAGGCATGTTTTATACACGTGCACTAATATTAGTAGAAAATGCCTTGCATACAGCCACACAATTCAAGTAATCGGTCAGTAAATAGGCATATGAAATACAGACATCTACCATCGTTCAATAACTAAGGAATACTCACAATGATCAAAAAACATTTGCAAATCAAAATGTAGTATGCACATGCACTTTAATCGTTGAGATTCTTGGTAAAATAGTAATTTGAAAAGCTGAGTTTACAAGTATGAAAATAAGTATGAAGATTTGAAGGGTCATTTGGACTTGAAACGTTAACTGTGTTCCTCTCCGCAGATGCTGCCAGACCTGCTGAGTTTTTACAAGTATTTTTGTTTTTGTTTTGGATTTCCAGCATCCGCAGTTTTTTGCTTTTATGAAGATCATATGCCCAGCGATGGATATATCCTCTCACAATCACCACCAAAATTAAGATTGTGGTAACTTGTCTCATTGCTGTTTATGGGATCGTTCTTTGTGCAAATTTGCAGTAATGTTTGCCTACTTAACAATAATTCATTGGCTATGAGCAACTTGAACCATTCTGAAAACACAATAATATGCTGTATAGATATCTCTCTAATCAGCCAGCCAATATTCATCCTCTCAGGAGCAGAAATGTGTGACCAGTTGAACTAAGGAGACATGAAGGAAAACATGCAGGGAAAAGTTAAACAACTCAAAATCCTTTCATTTTTAAATTGCAGGTTTATGTTTGATTTCTTATCATGCTATTAAATTCAATCTGCAAGGTCTCCAGTTTCAGTAACATGACTGAGCATGCTGCCTACATTATGTATCAATGCTTTCTGTGCCTACCTATTATTTTGTCTGAATTACAATGTATAGTTTGAAAATATTTACTGTGAGTAGGATAATACCATGTTAATTGGTGAATACTGTGGATTTATGCTGTAAATTATTTCTAATGTAAATTAACTAAACTAATCTTCAAATGTTGAGGTTTTTGAAGAATTGTGTCATTTGTTCTATAACCTTGTTCTTAGGCAAGCAGTGTGAATTTGTGTCTGCTTTATAGGCTGGGGCCACATCGATGTGGGCTTCATGTTGTGGTCTGCTGAATGAAGTAATGGGTACTGGAACAGTGCGTGGACAGCAACCCGGGTTCAGTGGAGGTACAGGGCCATTCAGATTTGCCCACAGCACAGGATATTCTTCATATCCCTCCCCAATGCCTGAAGTCCCAAATATAGTCTGTAAAGGCTGTGGTCAGGCCTTTTCTCTCTTTAGGAAGAAGGTGAGTTGAGTAATCTTTAAATTTGCTGTACATCTAACTTAGCATTCATGCATTAATTCATGCATTAAAGGGGGTGGCAAGGAGTGAGAGGGAGAAAATAATGCTTGAATAAAAAGCTGGATTTACAGCAGGTCATATGTGAGTTGCATGAATAGATAATGCTGTGTCATCTGTGTCTACTGCATATAAAATGTTTTCTATCCTCTGTGATAACAGTGAAATAAAATCTGTTCAGCATTTGCTTTAAGGTTTTAGTGACTGGCTGCATTAGTACTTGCCAGATTTAGTTCTTTTTTAAGCAGTTTGAATTTTGTATGAACTGACAATAACAAAAGCTTGCATTTATATTTGAGTCGTTAACATAGAACTTGGGTCTAAAACTACCCATTTGTCAGTGGTAAACACAATGTTCAAAATTTAAATAAACTCAAGTACATTTGCAATATCACAAACCAAGCAATTGCAGTAATTTTGATCCAAATTATAGCGGCTAGAGCAATTCATACAATCTTTGTAGTTTTCCGTTATCACAGCTAGGCTGGATGAGAGTCATAATATCTTGATTTTTCTGCTGCTTCTTAAATGCTTTGACAGGCTACTCAAATTACATACAATGTAAATTGTTTTAATTCCAATACCTGTTACAACAGAGAGCATAGCTCTGCTCCTTATATTTACTTATAATTATCTGTTTAGTGTAGAAAATAAATTCACTGTAGTCAGCTTGTGCATTAAAGCAAAGCTTCTCATGGCCAATGATGATGCATAATGAACCATAGCACAGTTCAAAGCAAAATAATTTACATAGCCATATACATATTTTGTCCTTTGTTTATTGTTTGTCTCCTAATTAAAACAGGCGTCTCCTAATTGAAGCAGGCCCTGTGTCTTTCTATGCAAGAGAACCAATCGGAGAACAAAGTCAAACATATTTCTAAATCAAAATGTGGTACTGAATCCCCCTTTCTGTCAGTTTTTCTTTAATTTTGACAGAATTAACTTCTTACTGTGATACAGTTCTGCAAGCATGGAACTTTATGTAAATGGCTATCTTTAATATGTTAGTAAGCTACTGAGACAATGTGGGACTGAACTATTATGCTAACCAGTTGATATATGGTACTGGATTTTATGGGGTGTTGTGGTCCCTGCTTTCTACCCCAAGATCCGTCCCTGCCCACCACAAGCACATACACGCACATGCACGCGCGCGCACACACACACGCCGGGCTAGCAGGTCAGTGGAGAGCCCATCCAGCGAAAGAATGTCCGCCCGTAGTCATTCACTGGCCAAAGCTGTAGGCTAAAGGAGGAATTGCGGCCCCTCAGGGACAGGATGTCCCATCTTCGATAGCTGCCAGCCTATCAGATGACCAGCAGCTCTGTACTCCCAGCAGCACTAGATACAGGCAGTTCCCAATGGAAATTGCCATTGAAGCAGGACATCCAGGCATGGGGTGGTGGTGTGGGCTTCTCCGGGGTCAAGCTGGCAGGCCCAAGCGAGTGGGGTGGGTTGCTGAGTTTGAGTTTGATGTGGAGGGTAAAGGGAGAAGTGTGTCTTGGGGTGGGGTGGGGGGGGGGGGGGGGGGGGGCGGGGGGGTGCAGGGTACCTCCGATGGGCACAGCACTCCACCACCTCCCCGCCTGACACTAGCTATCACAGTTAAAGCTGCCGTGCCACATGCTTGGCATAGGCCTCCTCATGCTGCGTATAAAACAGTGGCAGGGCACTTAATTGGCCGCTTCAGGATCTCCATAGGCCCAAGGGTGGGTGGGTTGCCTGATGCCTCCACCGCCTTTCTTCCTTTCCCCTGTAAAATTTTATGCAAGTCAAGAAGGGGGGGTATGTGCTGGGAAGGCTACTTGCTGGAATTGATGCTAAATTCTCATAATGTAATAGGTCCTATCTTAATAGGATAGGGATTAACAACATTTACTGAAATTAAAATTTACAGGACACGCTGTTTTTAAAAATGTCTTTTACTAATGGGCTAGCTATATTGGTAATAGGCACTGACATACCTCGATACTTTGCTAGCAGTTGTTCAGTTAATGCATGAAAAGATTAACAAAACAAACAGCCCTTTAAATAACTGACATTTTCTAAATTTTATGTATATGTGATAGCTAGGAATGCATTTTTTTTCTGTTTTAAACCAATATCCACCAGTTTGATGTTAAATGGAAAGAAAGGTTCACAAACTTGATATACTGTGGTCGTTTTGCTAGATTACATTGAATACAGTGACTAGTTCACCACATTCACACAGGTTATATCAGCGCTCAACTGGAAGTGCATCTGCACCCACTTCGTTCCAGCAGACAATAGACACAATCCTGCATGCATTGACTGATATAATGGTTACAAAATGTCATGCTAGTCATGTATAGTGTCATAGTAAGTCATTTAAAAAATCTAAGTAGAATTTTGTTGAGGCTACAAAACAAAATCAACCAGCTCCTGATTTCTATCCAGTGATCTCGACTGGAAAGTGTAAATGTGGAAATAATTGGTCTAGGCCATGATGGTCAAGTAGTTTTCTGCCTTGGCTCGCACAAGAATAATCGTTTCACTGTGCTACAGAAATGTAGAACTATATTGCAACATAGTTCACTAGTCAAGGAAAACTGGGGTGGGGTAGGGTTGGCGCTAGAAGATGGAAAGGAGGAATAAAATGTTGACTATATTCCATTTGGTATTGGTAAATGGTCTTTCTATTTAATGCATGTACTGTAACAAAAATTCCAAGATTGTTGAATGTTAAGGGACTTCAGTTCCTATAAATTTAATTGTTTTGGAAAATAAATTTGGAATTTTAATATTAAATACTGTTTGCTATCAGATGGAATTCTTTCTCCACCTGCCAAAAGTTTTGAGTTGTATCTCTTTTTTGAGAAGGAATTCAGTTACTTTAACTGCTCTTGAATAAAGTTCCCCTATTAGTTCAATGTCTTTTTAGTGCTGTCCTCACTAATAGCAAATCCTGGAAAAACTTGCAAAGTATTGCTGCATAAGTAAGTTTAGTTGTTTGCTTAAATTTTAGTGTCCCTGTTTTACAAACATTCCTAGTCCTACATTTGTCAGGTAGTGATAATTCAAATTGTATCTGAGGGGTAGTCAGAATATATTTATAATTTCGCTAGTCTTTTTCCAATTGGTAATTCACTCATTTAATTGAAAGGTTTGTGAGCTTTTTAGTAGGTAGTTTTTGTTGTTATGAGTCCCTTGATATGTTCTACATTTCTACAATTTATGTTGCCACTTCTTGGATGTTTCCCTATTCTTGCATTACTTGTTTCCTGTAAGGAAACCTAGCACCTCCTCCTTTTTGCGTGCTTAGGTAAAAGTGAATCTGACAATCATTAAGGCACGTAAATTTACAGCTATTGTTTTAAAAAAAAATGGACAATTGCAGAATTCAATCCCAAAAATAATATAATAGACAATTTGGCATTCAATTACCATGAAAAGTCGTCAAAATTATAACATGTACATTTATGGCAATAACATTATTGTTATAAAATAGATTACTGACTCACTGACCAGTGGAAATATTTTTCCTGATTTACCTTTTTTGGGGGGATAAAAAGGCTACCCAATTTGAAGCATAAAAATAACTGAACTTCTCTTAAACTTCATTTAAGGGAGATTTGATGGAAGGCTGTACTGTAATTACTTCACTATGAGGAGCCCTACTGATGAAGCCCACTCTCTAAAAGTATTTACCTTTTGTTTACCAGTACATATGTCAGGAGTGCAAGAAGAATTTCTGTTCATTCTGTTCAGTGATGCAAGAAAGTCTACGAAGGTGCTACACATGCCAAGTGTTACAACAAACTTCCTTCCAGCGTAACGAGCTCATGAAAATAAAAGTCAAAGATCTACGAGAGTATCTGAGTTTAAGAAACATACCCATAGAAACATGTCGTGAAAAAGAAGACTTGGTACAGCTTGTATTGAGCCATCATGAATCAGATGCTGATGGTGTAGACACTGAGAATATACGTTCGTCAAGATCACAGAGTTCACAATTTTATACTAACCCTCCCGTCACCACCTCAGCATCAGCAGCACCATCTTCTCAGGGGATTTCCACCAATCAAAGACCTAGCTCAGGAACTCCAAACATGCAACAGGTAGATTATAACTTTTCAAATATTTGAATTTTGATTTGGGAAAGATCCAACTGGTGCAGTTCTTATAAATCCATTCCGAACCAAGTTACTTGTATCTTAAAAAACCTATCTTAATTTGAAAAAGTCCAGTCATATTAAGCATTTGGAAGTGTGCAATCAAGAATGTTTGTAACAAAATGTTTGTGCTAATGATGTTCCTTGAATACATTGGAATAGTTTTCCAAAATATGAACGCACACCTTCAAGGTTTAGGAGACATTCTCTTCCTTGACCTACAGAGTTAGCAAAACCTTCATTTGCTTTTAGTACTCATTTTCCTAAAATTTCATGCAATAATAACATGAAAAAAACACATGTTTTTAGAGTTGAAAGTTTCCAGCTTTCTGTGAAATTAGTCATTTGTTTTGGCTACACTGTTTTCAGAATTCCTTGAGTATTGTAATTAAGCTAAATAGATAAAATAATGGTAAATACAGATCTTGAAACGTTAACTGTGCTCCTCTCCACAGATGCTGCCAGACCTGCTGAGTTTTTCCAGGTATTTTTATTTTTGTTCTAGTGACATTTCACTTACTGAAGTAAGGTGATCAGGGTAATGCTTTGATACTGTTCTGTTGAAGGGTCATGAGGACTCAAAACGTCAACTTTGCTCTTCTCCATCGATGCTGCCAGACCTGCTGAGTTTTTCCAGGTATTTCTGTTTTTGTTTTGGATTTCCAGCATCCGCAGTTTTTTGTTTTTATGTTAATGCTTTGATACTCCCTGAAGAATAGGGAAGAGAAGAAAAAGAGATTGGAAATAATTTCATGGCAAGGAACTGTTGTAAGGATGTTTGCTGTTTTTTCCACCTTATGTTTGAAACCAGAAAAATGTTTTGAAACACGAGGTGAAAAAACAGCAAATGTCCTGTACCTGCTGTACTCACTGACTATTTCCACTCCCACTTTTTTTTATGACCTCTAAACAACCTTTGTAACTGAATGTGAAGAATGCCACTTGCCTTTCTAGGTGCTTTTACATTATTAAATGAGTGCCATTGACTGTCATTGTGTAGGTCTGGTGCAATTGGTGGCACTCTGATGCATTCCTCTTTTAGATTAATACAATATTGAAAGGTAGAGCATCTGCAGGTTTTTTCCCTACATTTATTAAATGTCAAAAGCTAACAAATAATCATTTAATCCTCTAATTTGTACATCCAGGATTTTATAGAAAATATTTTTTGTAATTATGATTTTCCTGGCAGAATGTTTATTTATGCTTTAGTTTTGTTTTTTTCCTCTGCACATGCAAATTCCGTAGCCTAATATCCATTCCTCCTTAATGTGGTTTTGTAGTTGAATCTAATTTATTTATTCTAGCTGCTTTTTTGAATTACATTGATGTATGTTGGAATGAAATATTCCATGTCTTTTATTCTTCTGATGTTGGCTAACAATGAGCTAGCTTGTCGCTATTTCTAATAGGTCTTGTCCTTTTCCAGTCAGAGACCACTGTCCTTGACTGGTTGCAGCTGTTCCAAAGGGATACAAATCAGCCAGTAAAGAATTGTGTCATCAATCTATGATATTTCAAGGCTGTAACCTACATCTTTAAGATAAATTTGCAAAAAGGTAGCTTTACTTTTACTGGTTGTATCAGAAGCCTGTTTCTTGGAATAGTCATTGACTTGGATTTCATGATCTGTGGCAAAGCAACAGTGCACACTGCTGATCTCAAAGCCGTCCACAAATATTCAGTGATCTCTGTGGCATGGATTTCCCCTTTCTTAACATGAATTTGATGCCAGTCGAGGGGATCTTCAGGCACCTAGCAACAGTGTCATCAAATAGGGTAATCAGCCAATTACATTGAAGCATTCTCAAACTGCAACCAGGAAGTAAAATGCACTGAATTTTCACTTAGAGCATGAAATAAATGATTGGGAAGGAAGAAGGTGAAATAGTAAACTTTAAAAATTTTAATTTTCTTGATGATGTTTAAGTTTGACATTCCACAAATATATATTTAGCTTTTGAGGGCCAGTGAGGCTGTTCAGCAGTAATTATTAGCTTAGTACTCTAGTAAAACACATTATACCTCATTTAACAAGATGTAATTTTTTCTCAAGGGTTGGTATACTGCGATAAATTATGTAAAAGGACAAGACTTATCAGCTCAATGTTTCTACTTGATTGCAGCCTAGGGAAAATTCAACACCCCATGATAAAGCTTGGAGACGCAGACACCAACTTCTGGATTTCCGTGTTTAAATGTGGATGCCAGAAGTTGTTCGTGTTTCACAGAAGTAGTGACAGAAAATGCTGACAATTTTGTTGTAATCATGACTGTAAAATCCGGATTATTTTGGTAGATACTCTTTTGAAAGTTTGTGTGTGTGTGCATGTTGATGACTCATTTGTTGGGGGGAAGGGGAAACTAATAACTGGCAAATCTCTGGAGCAGTTTCTGTAGCTGTAAATAAATGTCATCTCACACACTGTACTGGAAAAAAAAATTCAGTCACTGTTGTTATGCAGTGGCCTTGGAATGATTGACAGATGTCAGTCTCATTAGCAGCCTCATTAATGAAAACATCAGGGGTTTTCTGTGTCACTTTAGTTGGCCAGAATTTCTACTCAGTTCCCATCGCTTAAAATGTCCACATTTAAAATGGTCAATTGCATATAGTGACCAACATTTGCAATAATGTCCATTTAAAAGTTGCTGCTAATAGTGTCAGAAGTAGTCTATTTTAGGCAGCATCAGCTATATCAGTTCTGTCGAAGGGTCATGAGGACTCGAAACGTCAACTCTTTTCTTCTCCGCCGATGCTGCCAGACCTGCTGAGTTTTTCCAGGTAATTCTGTTTTTGTTTTGGATTTCCAGCATCCGCAGTTTTTTTGTTTTTAGCATCAGCTATGCTTACTTGATGTTAAAGTGCCCTGAATGATAAAGTAACATTACTGTTTAATGCTATTTAAGAAGATGCATCAACAAAGAAATCGCTCAACTATTGCTTTTGCAACAAAAAGAGACAGGTTTTAGGTGTTGTTAATTTAAAGATGTCAGTCTGCTCTGAATCTTGGTTACATCCTTCGATGCAGACACACATCTCACAGAACTGACCGTCTTTATATGGACCAAGCTCCATAAAGATTCATCATCAGTAATAGTTGCTTCAGTGTTTCTGCTTGAGGAGTTGGGGACCAAATTAAAAAGCTTTTGGATATGCCTGGTGCTGCTCCTGGTGTGCCCTTTTGCACTCTTCATTGAACCAGGGCTGATTCCCCCCACTTAATGCTAATGGTAGACTGTGGGATATGCTGGGACATGAACTTACAGATTGTGGTTAAATACAATTCTGCTGCTGCTGATGTTGGCCCACAGTGCCTCATAGATGCCCAATTCTGAGTTGCTAGATCTGTTTGAAATCTCTCCCATTTAGCACGGTGATATTGCCACACAACACAATGGAGGGTATCCTCAATGTGAAGATGGGACTTGGTTTCCACAAGGCCTATTTGGTGGTCACTCCTACTGATATTGCCATGGACATAATCATCTGCAACAGTTAGATTGATAAGGCAAGTAAGGTTTTCCCTCTTGTTGGTTGCCTCACTACATGACACAGACCCTGGTCGAGCAGATATGTCCTTCAGGACCCGGCCAGCTTGGTCAATAGTGGTGCTACCGAGCCATTCTTGGTGATGGATGTTGAAGTCCTCCACCCAGAGTACATTCTGTGCCCGTACCACCCTCATTGCTTCTTCCAAGTGGGATTCAACATGGAGAAGTACTGATTTATCGGGAGGGTTTGCGAGGGTGGTAGGTGGTAATCAGCAGGAGGTTTCCTTGCCCATGTTTGACCTGATGTTTGTGGGATTTGGAGTCAATGTTGAGGACTCCAGGGGCACTCTGCCTGGTTTCATTCCTTATTGACTTCTTCACAGCAGTCTGAAACAACTGAATAGCTTCCTAGGCCATTTCAGAGGGCATTTAAGAGTCAACCACATTCCTGTGGGTCTGGAGTCACATATAGGCCAAAACCTGTAAGGATGGCAGATTTTCTTCCTTGAAGGGCATTAGTGAACCAAATTGATTTTTACGACAATCTACAATTGTTTCATGGTCAACATTACTGAGATTAGCTTTTTATTCCAGATTTACCAATTGAATTGATCATCACCAGCTGCTATAGTGGTCTTTGAACCCGTGTTCCCAGAAGATTGGCCTGGGTCTCTGGATTACTAGTCCAGTGACATTGCCACATTACTGTCTCCCCCGTGTTAGATTGGAAAAGGTAATAGGGCCTTAACAACCAAGGTATTGTCAGAGAAAATTAGAAAAAAGTCAGAGCTAAAGGCACTATATGTTAATGCATGAAGCATTCACAACATTAAGTAAATGAATTGATAGCACATATTAATAAGGTTTGAGCCAATTGCCATTATGGAGACATGGCTGCAAAGATGATCAAGATTGGGAACTAAATGTTCCAGGGTACAAAATTTTTAAGAGATAGGCAGAATGGAAATGGAAGAGGGGTAGCTTTGATAAAGGAACGGATGGAATAAAGACAGAGAAAAAAGATCTCTGCTCAGAAAATCATGAGTAGAATCAGCTCAAGGGGAAAGATAAACAGCAAGAGTTAGAAAACACAGGGGGCCTATAAACAAATCCCGCCAAACAGTAATTAGTGGAGGGCAGAGTATAAATTGGGAAGTTAAAAGGTGCATGCAATAAGGGTAAATCAGTTGTTACTAGGGCCTGTAGTCTTCATATTGACTGGGCAAGCCAAATTAGCAGTAATAGTATGGAAGACAAGTTCATGGAATGTATACAAAATAATTTTCTAGATCAGTATGTTGCGGAATCAATGAGGGAACAATCTACTGTATTTTGGATATAGTATTGTGTAATGAGAAAGGGTCAATTTATTTTGTAATAAAGGGCCCTTAGGGAGGACTGTTAGAATTTTATATTGTGTTTCAAAGTGGTTTAGTTCGAAGCTAAGGTCTTAAACCTAAACAAAACAAACTACACAGTATAAGGATTGAGTTGGCTAAGGTAGGTTGGGAAACTGCATTAAAAGGCATGATGGTACCCATGAAATAGCTAGCATTTAAAGAGCTGATATATAATTTGGAACAAATATACATTATTTTAAAGGACAAAAATCTCTCAAGAAAAGTGGAACAACTGTGACAAATGAGAAGTTAAAAATAATATATCAAAAGATGAGGCTTTATAATGTCGCCAAAAAGAACAGTAGGTTTGAGGGTTGGGAGGATTTTAGAATTCAGCAAAGGAGGACCAAGAAATTGATAATGAAAGAGAATGAGAGTAGGCTAATAAGAGACAAAAAGATACAGTGAAACATTTTTATAGGTATGTAAAAATTAGTGAAAGTAAATGGCAGACACATTAAACAAATTCTTTCTATCAGTCTTCACAGTCGAAGACTCAAAAAATATTCTGGAACCAAGGGTCCAGAGAGAAAGAGGAAATTAGAGAAATCAGTGTAAAAAAAAAATAGTACTGGAGAAATTAATGGGACGAAGTGGAGACAAATCCTCTGGATCTGATGCGTCCTAGGATTTTTAAGAGTAGCTGCTGAGATAGTGGATGCATTGGTTTTGATCTTGCAGAATTCCTTAGATTCGAAACAACCTCCAAGGATTGAAAGGTAGTAAACATAATCCCATGATAAGAAAGGGGGAAGGAAGAAAATAGAACTATAGGCCAGTTAGCCTAACACTCAGCAGTGGGCAAAATGTTAGAATATTATTAGGGAAGTGGTAACAGGACATTTAGAAAATCATTATGTGATTAAGCAGAATCAACATGGATTTATGAAAAGGAGATTAGGTCAGTCAAATCTGTTCAAGCTTTTGAGGATGTAACTAGTAGGAGGCATTAGGAGGAACCAGTGCATGTAGTGTAGTTGGATTTTCAAAAAGCTTTTGATCAGGGGCCGCACAGTTTATGACACAATTAGGACTCATGGGATTGGGGAGAATCTAGCATGGATTGGGGATTGGTTAGCTGACAGAAAACAATGTAGGAATACATTTTTCTATTCTTCTTGCCAAAGTAGAAAACCTTGCATTTTGACTCCATCTGTCAAATTTTTGACCATTCACTTAACTTATGTATATCTCTTTGCAGATTCTTTGTATACTCCTCGCGATTTGCTGTCCTCCCTACCTTTGTATTGTCAGCAAATTTGGCTACAATGCACTCAGTCCCTTCATCAAAGTCATTAATATAGCCTCAGAATAAGGGGTCAGCCATTTAGGACTGAGATGAGAAATCTTTTTGCTCAAAGGGTTGTGAATCCTTGTAATTCTCTACCCCAGAGAGCTGTTGATGCTCAGTCGTTGAGTATGTTAGAGGCAGAAGTCAATGGACATTTGGGAACTAAGGGAATTAAGAGAAAGGGGAAATACTGAGAGGCTGGAGTTCAGGTGGAAGATCAGCCATGATGTGTTGAATGCTGGAACAGGCTCGAAGAGCCAAATGGCCTTCTCTGAGTCCCTTTCCTTATGCTATGTTCCTGTCATATCCGAGAGAGAAAAATTGTATCAGATTAGCTGTTTGATTTACTTTGTTTCTCTGTTTTCTCAATTAGATGTCGAGTTACCTTATCTGTCCTAATGTCTCCTTCTTTGGTTCTGTCACTTTTTGTTTGATTACCTTTCTGTGAAGTGCCTTGGAATATTTTACTGCATTAAGGGTTCTCTATAAATGTGAGTTATGTTAACTAACCTTACAATCAATGTAGGAACGTTAGGTGAACCTGCTGTACTGGCCATCTTGTTTGTACAAATGTATCTTCTATAAGTTTGGGGGGGTCGGGTGGGGGGGTGGGGGGGGGCCTAGTATATTTTTAACTTCATATTGCCCCCAGCTCAGTTTGCAGTGGAAAATATGTTCCCTAGTGAAGATTTTAAAATGTCTCCAGTGTAAATGAGACTCTAGGTACTTGCATTTAAATAAATGCACCTGAATATTTTGGAGCAGCAAATGTATTTGCAGGAGAGTCTTCCTTATGGAGTGTATAAAGATTCTGTAGCATTTACATGCGGGTGCACATGCCTATAATGGTTTTCAACATGGAGGCTTACTTTATTGGAAATATCTACAAGGCCTGTGCAAGGTGCTCAGTGACTAGTGGGAGCAAGCCATTTTAGTCAGCAAATCTCTAGAATGTTTCTGTAGTGCTCAAATAGCTTTGATTTTCATCAGCTGAGAATTTAATAAATGTCATTTAGTAAGAATATTAAAAATTAAATGCATTAAAACTCTTAAATTACTCCTTTCTTTTTCAATGAGGTGCTGTCATGCGTTGCACTTTATTTGGGTATCAAAGCCAAAGTAATGACACCTGGTAATTGAAATGATTGATCAATCCAGTCTTGACAGCAGCAGCAAATCCTACAAATAATTAATGTTATTACATCAGGGTGTTGATGCTGCTTTTGCTTTTTTAATTGCAGTGATAAAATTTAACAGTTGACTACATAATTTGCTTTGTTTTGTTTGTGTGCAGTTCTTTTGTATGGAGGAAACTAAAACTACCCATCCACTTATAATGGAAATGTTTTCTGAGTATAAATTACTGTGCATTTGCAAGTGCTGCAGAGTGACTTACAGTTATTAATGGTGGTTAATGATTTTTTGTTCTGTAATGGAAAAATAGCTGCAAAGAAGCCACATGTGAGCAGACATTTTGGAAAAAGACTGCCTTGCAGCATGTGCACGGGTGTTGGATTTCGGTATTCCCAATTATGTTGGGTTTGGAATATTTATGACATGATCACAAGTTTACTGGAGCAGTTGTACACGTTGACATGAAACCAACGGAAATCATTGGATGTGCATGCCTGTTTACTGCATTTACAATAAAGCCGTAAGCCTAACACCTGCTTTCCTTTTATTTGAGGAGATTTCTTTGTGGGATTACAATTCCAGCTTGCACTGTTTCTTTTTCACTGTTTAATGCAATGCTTTGTTTATGCAGAACTTTTAAATATTGTTTTCAAAAATGCCTGACTATGAAGGCATTGATATTTCTAGGAGAGATTTTAAGTTTTTCTGTGCAAGATGCCCTACCACACTAAAGTTTTAGTCCCTATGACTTTTGTTAATGTAAAACCCAGGTAGAACAGGAAGATGCTCACTTGTGCCTCAGCCTGCTCCAATTAAGAATGGGAAATTTCTGAAAGGTCACCAATGTGAAATGTTAACTCTGTTTTTCTCTCCACAGATGCTGTTAGACCTACGGAGTATTTCCAGCAGTTTCTGTGAATGATTTCTAGTTCCTTGTACAGTATTTGTATTTGCAGATACTTTGTTACATGAGGTGTTCTAGTGAAATTGCACTAATGCCAAAAAGCATTACAAAAAAAAAACAATTTTAATTAAGATTTTGGGATGGTATTAACAGACACCTGTGAATGACTCATCTGCCTGCCTTTTGTGATGTTGTATCAGTATGTCCGTTTTACTGGTGTATTTACATGAACTGGTTTAATACAGTTTGTCATGTGAGCTCACAGCAGAAATTTATACTGCCAAAGTTACATTGCTACTTGATCAGGTACATCACTATCTGATCAGGAAAATAAAGTTCTGTTCATCATTTTTAAGATATTGGTTAAATGTTAACATCTGCAGTCGTCTTATGGCTAATGGTGCAAAATTTAAAATCAAGCTTTTAAAGCTCCTGGGCCTTCTAAAGTTTGCTTCAGAGCAGTTGAAGCAGAGCAGTATCTCCTTAAACTGGCACCTCATCACTGGCTAGAATTTAGTTGTGATGACTTAACTTCCGTTACACAAGTTATTGTGATGAATTAATAAGAAAACTGCAGAATCACTGGGCCATGATTGTTTCTGTGTATTGTTAAGATCCTGGACCCGACCCCCAAGTTTTTGGTAAGATCTGATTAGGGACCAATAATGTTTTGTTTAAAGCAGGCAAGTTTGAGATTCGAGGCATTTGCTAAGAGAATAAAGCCACAAGACTCCACTGGTTTTGAACAAATAAAGATAAATAAAGTTTACTATACAAGGTCAAAAAGATAAAACAATTTGCAATATCTATCTTATACTCTAACATTCAAGGTTAGTATGAAGTACGTGAATTAATGGACAAACTGTAGTCAAGCGCATCATGTTGTATAATAGATAGCAAATGTGACCAAGACAGATCCCAAGGATTTCTCAGCAACCCACCCAGACATCAATAAACACTGATTCAGCCAATATAATTGAAACTCCATCTCCCTTACGAGGGACTCCAAACTTTTCACTTTTGAAGATCGAGCCTCTGCATTCCCTCAAAGCCACTCCAATTCAGACTGCCTGAATGACTGTACACCTCCCAGGGTCATTCTTGTCTCCTGAGGCTCTGTTCCCCTGGGTTTCCAAGTCTGCATTTCAGCCTCTTCTTACTGGCGCAATTTCAGCTCTTTTAATAGCTGGCTACCTTCACTGAGCTGGCATGGACCCTGGATTTCACCAAGCTCCAATCTCCCCAGATACACCAAGTTACAAATAGCTTCCAGGGCTTCTTCTCAGCCTTTACCCTTTCTAGCACTGAGCCAGTGATCCGCCACCTTTCCAAGTCCCCAGGACTTCCCCTGAGTCCTAACTGCATAGAGCTATCAATGGATGATAGAACTCCTGAGCCCAACTACACAGAGCCAGCCAACAGTAATACTTTTGCTGTCTTGAGCCTGCTAACAGTAGCACCTTTCGGTATCACCTTGCCCTGCTGCAGAACACCCCCCCCCCAGCAAATACACAGATAAATTGAAACCCTAGAACTTTCTTAAGCTCCACCCATCTCTTGCTTTTACTCCCAAAACCAAACAACCCTGGGCTGCATTTCTTTGCAATCAATGTAGACAACTTGCCTGCAATTCTCCAGCTAAGTAAGTCCACCTGCTATTTAATGATCTTGCCTTTCTACCTTTTAACCCTTTAAGTTAACATGGCCCGAATCTTTTAAGTGTACTAGTCTTCAAGCTGCTTTAGTTGCATTTCCTATTTTCTATAGTTAAACTTCAATCTTCCCAGAAGTAAAAAGTACTAAAATATTATTATGAACCATGCACTAGGTATTTGGAGTTGGTGAAATCTATGCTTATTTAATTTCTTATCCACAATATTTACAGGGGAGAGAAAATACAACATCTCCAATGAGTAGAGGATCTGAATCACAACAAAATCAGGAATATGTAAGTGTTACATTTTTGGGGTTTGCATCAGATATTCTACTATGGATCAGCATCAGTGACCATGTCCATAAGTCGAATTTGCATTCCCTGTGAACCAGACTGTGACTTTAGTTGCCTGATGTCTAGGTAAACAATAGAGAGACATAGCGACCAAATAGATAACTTTTTCTGGTTTATTGGAACATCTCATATATGCTTCATGAATTTCTCTATTTTTACACTATATAGAACTTGAGGCTCAAGCTACAAACCAATAGACCACTTGTTTAATGTAGAGCAGGTTGAAGAACTGATTTAAGTATAAAATGATTTATTTACTTTAATTTACCAACTTCTATAATTTTGAAATATCATTGGAGGATAGCAAAGAAGTTTCTCTCCTGTTATTTTTCAATTGAAAATGGAATTTCACTTCTTACATGATGAACCATGAGTTGCCATGAGTCAAAATAGTGCAGTTTGTATGTTTGCTAAAGGCTTCGAATCTCGATAGTTCAATTGGAAGCCCCTATTTGGACAGTTGACTGCCAAAATGACTGCAAAGAAACATTGGATCCAACCCTATTTGCAAGCTTGCCCAGGTCTTCATTCCAGCCACAGCTATCCATTGAAGATAGGATATCATTCCATGATGGCTTGTTTCTTCAATCTGTTCCAAGTGACCAGTGGTTCAAGAACCTGTGAACACTTCTCTTAATAAAAAACATTAGCTAAGTAGCATTTTCAATTACAACTACCATTCTTTGTCAGTGGCATAGTATGTTTGTTCCTCCGTTTGAATAATCTGTGATGCATGGAACTTGACACTTTATCCATCCAGCCATCAGACACTGTAAAACAGGTTAAATTCAATGCTTCTGCATTCAATCTACAGGAAATTATATTAAAATAACTTGTTTCAATAGGACCCAGTAAGATATGTGAATATTCCTGATCAATAACCATTCAGGCAGTCTGTCTGTGTTTCTATCCACATATAGTGGTACCAATCAGATCATGTGCTGAGGTAAAGGTACGGCCAGGTTGTCCACTAAATTCTCTCCATCTTGCAGAAAATTAATAATGATGACCTTTTTGGCAGATAGAAATGATTTATCTCTCAAATGCATTGGTTTAGATGTTGTGACTAAACAGTACTTGCCATCCATAATACTTGGACTTGCCCACAGACTTTCATTAGGGTTTTGTGCTGTGATTTGCGATAATTGCAGAAATAGCATCGCCCTCTACTGGTTACCTGGGAGCAGGGCAAGCAATGCCCTTTCTCAATCAATCAGCGTGAAGAATCCTTACTGAGGCACACACAGTAGACCAGGAAGTGTAAGATTTTTATCCTGTGATGAGAGATGTGCATTGCTGGCAAGGCCACTGTATGTTGCCCATCCCCAATTGTCCTTGAGAAGGCGGTGGTGAGCTGCTGCCTTAAACTGCTGCAGTCTGTCTGGTGAAGGTACACCCACATTGTTAGGAAATTCCAGAATTTTGATCCAATCACAGTGAAGGAACAGTGATACAGTTCTAAGTCAGGATGGTGTGTGGCTTGGAGGGGAACTTGCAGGTGGTGGTGTTCCCATGCATCTGCTCCCTTATCCTTCCAGATGGTAGGGGAGAGATGCTGTGAAAGGAGTATGGTGAGTCAATGCAGTTGCATCTTGTACATGGTACACAGTGCTGCCACTATGGACCATAACTTCCGAGCTTCCCAGTGTCGGATTGGAGGGGTACCCCAGAGATGCACCGGGGAATCCCTCTTGGAATTTCACAGGTAAGCATTTGCATGGCAATTGCCCAGAAGTGCACGCTTCTTCTGGGCAATTGCGCTGTGCCGGGAACTATCCGAAAATGTGATTTTAAAACACAAACTTTGGATGGTTCTGACGGGGTTAAACCAATAGTTACCCAGAAAAAGTTAGAAGAATTAAAACCACTTCTAACTTCTGGGTAACAATTCTTAAGACCCAGACCGAACCCCCCACCACCCCTGACCCCGCGGGGGACTCGTCCACCCCTGACTAACCACACCTCCCCCGCAGTATTCCCCACTCCCTGACCTCCGATGGGATCCCCCCACCTGCATGGGACTCCTCACCCAATTTCCCCCCCAACCCCCGCAGGCAGGCCCAACTCTCACCCTTCCACCCAACTGAACTCCCGAGTTCCGATCAGAACCCCAACCCCCCGGTCCCCTGAACTCACAGCCGCCGATGCCCCCCACCTGTCTGACCACCCCCCCCCCCCCCCCCAAATGGCCGAAACCCTCCTCTTTGGCCGCCCCCCCATCCCAACCTGACCTCAGAACACCATCCGCCCTCACAAATCCTATCCGCTTGCCTTCTTCCTGGCCTGTCAATTTCAATCAGACCTTTAAACTTACCTGCTTTTAGGCAGCTAGTGCTGTAAAAAAAAGTGTGTCCTCCTTCAATCCAATGGTGCTGGACTTTGGAGACAGCTGTGCTGCCTGGATCTTGCCCGGCCTGAGTTGGAAGGTTGGGCGAGACAGGCATAGAAGAAATTTGGCATAGGTAATTGGGCACAGATTGGCAATCTGACGCTGATTGCCACTCTGAGGAAGTTACAGCCCAACCTGTCAGTGATGGAGGGAGTGAGTGGTGAAGATGGTGGATGGGGTGCAGATCAAGTGAGCTGCTTTGCCTTGGATGGTGTCGTGCTTCTTGAGTGTTGTGGGAGCTGCACTCATCCCAGCAGGTGGAGTGTATTCCATCACACTCCTGACTTGTGCCTAGTAGATGGTGGACACACTTCGGGGAGTCAGGTGAGTTATTTGCTGCAGAATGCCAAGCTTTTGCCCAGCTCTTGAAGCCACTGTATTTATATGGCTAGTCCGGTTAAGCTTCTGGTCAATGATAACACCCCAAGATGTTGATGCTCGAGGATTGGGTGATGGCAATGCTGTTGAATGTCAAAAGGGAGATTCTCTTGTTGGTGATGTTTATTGCCTGGCACTTGTGTGGTATGAATGTTACTTGCCACTTATCAGCCTAAGTCTGAACGTTGTCCAGGTCTTGTTGCATGTGGGCATGAACTGCTTCAGTATCTATGGAGTTGTGATTGATACTTAACGTTGCAAAATCATCAGCGAACATCCCCACTTCTGACTTTATGATGGAGGGAAGGTCATTGATGAAGCAGCTGAAGATGGTTGAGCTTACAACACTACCTGGAGGAACTCCTACAGCATTGTCCTGGGGCTGAGGTGATTAGCCTCCAACAACCACAACCATCTTCCTTTTGTAGTTTCAGTAATTGGAGAGTTTTCCCCCTGATTCCTTGACTTCAATTTTGCCAGACTCCTTGATGCCACACCCAGTCAGATATTAGAAAATAGTTGGAATATTTATTTCAATATAAAACCATTTACAGAGAGGCAAGGAAAATTTGGAAAGAATTTTAGTAAATAAAATCTGAAGGAACACTTGTCAAAGTAAATTTTTAGTGCCAGAGAGGTTGTTTAGTAGCAAATTAAGCCTTGCCATGCTATTAAAAATTCCCTTCAGTTAACAAGTTTCAATTTCTTCCAGCTTTTTTTAGTGGAAAGCTAGTGGGTAAGTACCCCTGCATCATGCTGTTGTATACATGTGAATGCCAAGTCTTTTGGCAAGATATTGTTAAAATGAAGCTTGGAGGAGCAGGACAATGACAGCAACTTTCTGATTTTCATGGTTAACCATACATGTGTAGTTGCTGAAGTCCAGAAAGGTAGTAAATTTATTGAATGCACGTAAGAGTTTTCTGGTGCAATATGTTCTAGAACCAGCAGGAAGGCAGGGCATATGGGTCAGAATTGATAATGTAACACTGAGGGAGCATTCATCTAACAGTGATTGTCGTGTGATCAAATTCAGTGTTAGGTTTGTAATGGAGAAACTTAACACTTACCAAAATTCTGGATTTTGGTAAGGTTAACTTTAACAGGATGAGACGGACTGACTACAGCAAACTGGTCAAAATTGTTATTTGGGTAAAACTAAAGATTAAAAGTGTCAGTTGTTCAGAAAAGAACTTGACATAATACATGACCTGTATTTACCCCTAAAAGGGACAAGTGTACTTACCAAATTAAACAAGCACGGTTGGTAAAAGAGGTGCACGATGGCCCAAAACTGAAGAAAAGAACGTACAAAAGTGTAGAGATTAATGTCAAACCAGCAGACTGGGAGAGATATAAAGAAAAGACAAAGGAAGTAAAAGCTGCAAAGAGGAAATTTTAAAAAAATTAAGGGATATCAAGATTAAAATTTTTTTTGCAATTGTATTGGAATTGTATTTGAAGGAAAACGGTACCAAGTGTGAAATTGGCCCTTTAAAAACAGATGCTGATAATAATGAAAATAAGGAAATGGCACATTTGTTGAATAATTACTTAGTGTCAGTCTTCAAATAGAGAAAGAACATAATATACCTGATATTCCAAGGAAGCTAATAATAAATCAAGGAATGAAACTCACGCAAGGTAACATAAGCAAAAAAACAGTATTTAAAAGTAGCCCTAAAGGCTGTCAAATCCCCAGGACCTGATAGGTTTTCATCCTTGGGTTTTAAAGGGAAGTAGGTGAGAAAATTTCAGACACTTTAATCATAACCTTCCAGAGCTTTCTTGATTTAGGAATTGCCCCTTTTAGATTGAAAAATTGCAAATGTAACTCCATTATTTAAGAAATGAGGGAGCCTAAAATAATAACCTGCTAGTCTAACAATTGCTGTGGGGAAGTTATTGGAATTTATAATTAAGGACAGCGTGACTGAGCAATATGGATTTGTAATGGGTAGGTCATGTCTGATGAACCTGATTGGATATTTTAAGGACGTAACTGAAGTTGTAGGCAGGGTATTGTCTACAGATTTAGTTTATATAGGATTCTAGAAGGCATTTATTTATTAAGATAGCACATAAGACATTGAGCCAAAATTAAAGCTTTTGGAATTGAAGGCAAATTACTGACCTGGTTAGGTGGTAGAAGACAAAATAGGGATAATGGGAATTGAAAGGAAGTGACTAGTTGTGTTCCACAAGAATCTATGCTGGGGCCTCAACCATTCACTACATTTGGTCTATTTTTCATTAATTGCCAGCGCTCCATAGACCCACATTTGATAGTCTTGTGTTTAAAAAAAAAAAAATTTCTTATTTGTTTGAATCAGATTTTTTGGTGATTTGTGATTATACTGAATGATTGAACTCAACAGTACACTAGTGAATAAAAATGCAATTAAAGGGCATTGAGAAGAAGGAGGCAGTAGTAATATTCGATAGGATAAAAATAGAAGTATTTAAAAGCTGGTAATGCTCAAAATAAGAATCGCTGGGTCCAGATGGGATACATTCTATGTTGCTGAGGGAAGTAAGGGTTAAATCGGCAGAGGCTGTGGTCATAACCTTCAAATTTTCCTTGTGCATGGGGTGGTGTCTGAGGACATAAGTATTGCAAATGTTACACCCCAATTTAAAATAAGGAAGCAAGATGGCCTGTCAACTCAGTGTCAGTAGTGGGGAAACTTTGAGACAATCCAGCACAATGGGGCAAATCGTCTTTGCATAATTGGATTGAGTGCTTTTTAAATTGATGAGAGTAATGTGGTGGTTGATGTATATATGGACTTTAAAAAGACATTTGACAAAGTACTGCAATGGGTGTTAGCAAAGCCCTGCACAATGGCAATGTCGGTATGAAATTGGCAAAGAAACCAATAGTGAATGTTTTTTATTGGACTGGAGTTAAGTATACAGTGGTGTTTCCCAGGCATCAGTATTGGGACCAGTGGTCTTTCTGCAATATAGTAATGGCTAGCACTTGAGTACACAGGGCATAGTAAACAATGAGGTGGTTAATGGATGTAAGGACATAGACTGCTGAAATGGGCAGAAAGGTGGCAGATCAAATTTCACACTAAGAAGTGTGAAGAGGTAGGTATGTTTTGATAGGGAAAATGAGGGGAATACAAAATAAATGGTACAATTTTAAAGCAGGTGCAGGAACAGAAACAAGGGAGTGTGTGTACAAAAATCTTTGGCAGAACAAGCTGAGAATGCTCTTTTTTTTAAAAAAAAAGGGATCCTTCACTTTATTATTAAAGGAATAGAGTACAAGAACAAGGAAGTTCTGCTAAATCTTTATAAAACACTGAGTTAGGCTTCAGCTGGAGTGTTGTGTTCAATTCTGGATACCACTTTAGGAAGGATGTCAAGGCCTTAGAGAATGTGCAGGAAAGATTTACTAGAATGGCACCAGAGAAGGATTTCAGTTATATGGAGAGACTGGAGAATCTGGGGTTGCTGTCCTTAGAACAGAGCATGTTAAACGGAGACTTATTAGAGGTGCTGAAAAACCTTGAATGGATTCAATGGAGCAAATGAAGGAGAAAATGGCAAGGGGCAAAAGGGGACACAGATTTAAAGTGATTGTCTTTGCAAGTTATGATCTAGAATGCACTGCCTGAAAGGATAGTGGAAGCAGATTGAGGGGAGATGGTGACTAAAATTGGTACTGTACCTGAACTAGTAATCCTGAGGCTCAAGCTAATACTCTGGAGATATGGGTTCATATCCCACCACGGCAGCAGTTGGAATTTAAATTCAATTAATAAATCTGGAATTAGAAGCTAGCCTTAGTAATGGTGACTATGACAACTATCATCGATGGTTGTAAAACCCATCTGGTTCACTAATGTCCTTTAGGGAAGGAAATCTGCCATCCTTATCTGGTCTACCCTACATGTGGCTCCAGACCAAACAGCAATGTGGCTCCAGACCAAACAGCAATGTGGTTGAATTTTAACTCCCCTCTAAAATGACCTAGTATGCCACTCTGTTCAAGGACAATTGGGGATGGGCAACAAATGCTGGTCTTGCTAATGATGCCCACTTCCCATAAAATAGTAAAAAAGATTCAATAGTAACTTGCAAAAGGATGGATAAATATTTGAAGGGTAAAATTTGCAGGCTGTGTGTAAAGAGTGGGGGTGTGGGACAATTTACATAGCATGACCAAAGTGCACAGGCGCAATTGGCCAAATGGCTTACTTTGCTGTATCATTCTACAATTTTCATATACGTTAATGATGGCCAGGACATTTAAGCAAGAAGTTAGGAAATACTTCTTTACGCAAAGGGTGGAACTCTGTCCTTCATAAAATAAATCGATGCTAGTTCAATTATTTTAAGTTCTGAGATATTTGCTAGTCAAGGGTATTAAGGGATATGTAACTAAGACTGGTGGATGGAATTGATTTAATTGAGTGGTAGAACAGGCTTGAGGACTGAATGGTCTACTTCTGTTCTGATACCTTACACAAGCCATTGCATTACCTAACATTTTTTTGTGAGGAGTATATTATTGTCTTGAAAATATAGAATGTATTGTTATTGTCTTGAAAATATAGAATGAAGCATAGCACAAACTTATCTGCACTTCATTTTGGTCACTGAAAAGCTGCTTTTTAATGGCTGCTTTACTAAATGTACTGTTCAACACATTGATGGCATCAGGTTGGATTGCCAGTTTGGTCTTGGTCACCTCTGCCATTGTGCTACAGTTGAATTCACTTTGGGCTAGGGAGAAGAATTCGCTCGTGCTCCTAGTAAACTTTTGCAACTGTTGCATGTAAGAGGATTGAGTGTTAATGGGATAGTGTTTGGCTTTGATTTTCCTCACAACTAAGTGTCCAGCTTATATGTTAATAATGACCACGTAAATGAAGAAACTGGAGGGTGATCAACTTTTTGGCACTGTCCCAGAAGAGCAGTGAGGAAAATTGTGCATTACTCCATTCCTCTGCTGATAAGATGTTATCAGTCTCTGCATGAAATTTGGAATCTATGGTTGTGTTCCTAAGATCTATGGGCTTTTTTGTAGACTATAACTCCAGCAAAAATGATGGGTCCTGTTTTGAATTTCTATTCAAAGGGGATCTTGCTGCTGACCATTTTTCATAGCTGAAAATTTGTTATTGGAGCAGGCCAGACTGTTTTAAGGCTTTATTTCTATTTTGAAAACATCGTTTAATCAATTTTCTGTGCAACTGTGGTTTTATTTAGAATTTGTCTTCATTTTTGAATGGTTGCTCTTCCACTTTTTTATTTTGAACAATCCTGTCCCTTAAATGAACAGAATACAATATTACGATTAAGGGGGAAAATTCAGTTCCAGGGTTTATGGAGATAACCAACATGTGAGAGATTTATTAAAATGTAAGATATAGGGCACTAATTTAGAAAGCAGGGAAATTAAAATAACAAGACATGAAGACGACTGGAACAGAAATTAATTGAATGATGAGTGGCCTGGTAGCTCAAAAGGACTGGTTAACTAATGTACCATGCCTTCATATTATACTTAATTCCCCAAATATAGGAAGACTTTTGTTGGGTCTACAACAGTTTTACTCGCTGCAGCATGCTTCTCCAGGTCTTGCTTGGTTGATCATACTCTCATGGTGGTCCTCATCGCAGCAAAGATCCATATATTCTGTGTCCAGAGGTCAAATGTAGCAGTTAAGAACCAGATGCCTTTTGGCCTTGTGGAGGGAATGTTTCCTGCTCATGGAAAGTCTTGCAAGCAGGCTGGACAAAAATGATGTTGTAGGCCATTGATGTCTTTCCTGCATTTGCTTGTGCGACCCATCCTATCAGAAAGATGATAACACCCCTACAAACTCAAGGGAAGACAGCATAATTGATAGTGGTTGTCAGCTGGGCAAAATTATTTTGATATGGAAGATGGAATCACTGAAACTGGTGCTTTTATTTTTAAAAAAAGACATGGGTGATGAGATTCAGATGTTACACTTCCAGTTTCCATTTTGTAGGCATTGTTACCAATTCAATGTACTGAAGGAGCCAATATGTTTGATAACCCAGAATAAAAATGGTACATTCCCAAAAGATAGTATGTGAGACAGTATTTCCATTATTGCCTGTGGTAGGGAATTGACTTTCCTGAAGCTACTATCTAAAAATGGTGATGCTTAAACTTGCAATTTATTTTTAACGTAATGAATGATAATCAGGAGGGACCTGAGAAGTCAGTGTGATCATACACCACTTTGAAACTGCAGTTTGAATTGAGTGCTTAATGAAAGTTAATACATGAATGAGTTTGGAGAGTCTTGATCTTGCTAGTTAATAGTCCATTAACTTATGCAGAATACTTTTTAAAAGTATTCTTTCAATCCCTAATTGCCCTTGAGAAAAAGTGAGCTGCCTTCTTGAACCGATGCATTCCATGTGCAGATATAGTTCTGCAGTAGGTGCAGCTAGGAAGGGAGATTCAGAATTTTGATCCAGTGCCAGTGAAGGAACAGTGATTATACTTCCAAGTCAGGATGGTGTGTGGCTTGGAGGGGCCAAGAGATACTGTTTCATTAGGATATTGGAAACAGTAGCTGTCCTTATTAACTCAGTTCTCAATAGAATGCACAACCTAAAGCCAATGTGTACTGTGGAATTTTCTTACAGGCAAATGGAACCAATGATGATATTCCACCTAAAAAAACACGAGCCTCATTATCAGACCTTTCCAGTACTGATGATGTTGAAGCATTGACTGTTCGTCAGCTGAAGGAAATACTGGCTCGCAACTTTGTCAGTTTTTCAGGGTGTTGTGAAAAATGGGAATTGGTGGAAAGAGTGAAGAGATTATTCAAAGAAACAGAAGAAAATCGCAAGTTTTGTAAGTTTGTCTCCAAAATGTTTTATTAGAAATTTATTCATTTAGTTCAACAAGTAGTGACTTTCAAAACTTTTCTTCTGTTGTAGTGGAAAATGGAAGTAACCCAGCTGTAGCTGCTGGTAAGTAGTGAACTTTATTTGAGTTTTTCACGAGTTGGAAAGTGTTTTGAAGTTGATAGGGAGGTACTGGGAAGTCAGTGTGAGGAAAGAGTACATTTTATTTCTATATTAGTATCAGGCTCAGGAGAATTCTGATCAATCTTTTTATATATGAATAAAGTCTATCTTGTCAGAGATCGTCTAATTGAGTTTCTGTCACTGCTGGGCTGATATCTTATCCAAGAAGAGCATCCCACATGTCACTGTTGGATGGATGCCCAGGAGATGGAATGCTTCTGGAGCTAATATATTGACATTTAGGCCTCTTAAGTCATTGACTTGTTTTCTTCTATCATTGCAAAAAGATGTATCCTGCATGTAACACTCATCTTTTAAAAGCTCTATGGTGGTAGGAAATAAAAGTCACTGGACATTCTGCAGAAGCCAAGTTGTTTTATATATAAAATGGGGCAGTACTTTCAGCAAAAAGTTGGCTTCCTACACTTCAAACCTAATCAACGTGTGTAATTGAGATCTAATGTCAGTACATGTGTTTTGTAGAGCTAGTATTTAAGAAATGTGGAAAAATCTGAACTTGCATATTGGTAATCTTTTTAGTAGAACTGAGGCTTTCATAAAAGGAAGAATTACTGGTTTTGGTGGTGAATTTTTGAACCAATCTAACTTCCCTATGTTAATTAGCATAAACCTGTCTTTTTGTGGATGAATTATCCTGATGTGCAATCATCTAACACTAGTGCCATCTGAAAGGAAAATAATTGCCTGGGCCTAGAAGGATTTTACAGTGTTATTGTATTCAGATGCTACTTATTAAAATTCTTTCTTGGTGCTCCTGCATGCCTTTAATGGGACACAGCTATAACAGCAAATTTACTGAATTTTCTTGCCTTTACAAATAGTGAGGCTGTAGGTCAGCAGAAATGTACCTTTCATTCTACCCTCATTCAAAATGAAAATTGAGAAAGTAATGTGGCTACATTTGTTCTCTTACCATTTACTTTTAGTTTCAAATCTGCCATTTGTAAAAAAATTGTGTGCAGTTCTACACACTAATACTATGCAATAGTTATAACAACCCCCCCGCCCCACCTTTACTTGCTCTCTTCACCCTTAATAAGCATTTTATGCTATGGAAGGTGAGCACTTTTGAAGCTGCACTCAAGATTGCATTTCACTAATAAGCATTTTGAGCAAACTTTAGAGCGTGCATCAGGTCAATCCACATTTGTGAAGAGAACAAACATGTATTTCCAAGGTGGGCCCTAGTCTACACGATGTTAATTTTACTTATCTCTGCAAGGTCAGTTTATACTTCTATTATCTTTGAACTGAGCAAAACAAAATATTACCTGGGATGACAGCTTATTCTTTGTTGTTGTGAAGAACCAGCCATACTTGAGTTGGGAACAGTGATGACCTGGCATATGAGAATTGTCTATTTTGCATTGTACTTGAAAATCATTGTGGAAGGAGTTATGTTATTACGCTTGGGAAAGCAACTTTAAAGTTTGTTTTTAATCAATTATTCTATAATTGTTTTATTTTCAGTTGAAGAACACATGCAGCTGGGCAGTGATGAGAATCTCTGCAGGATCTGTATGGATGCAGTGATTGATTGCGTTCTCCTCGAATGTGGTCATATGGTCACTTGCACCAAGTGTGGAAAGCGCATGAATGAATGCCCTATATGTCGACAATATGTTGTTAGGGCAGTGCACGTCTTTAAATCTTAAATTTGGGAGGTGTTTGAATGAAAGATCTCCTGTTAAGATACATCAAACTCAATGAGGAAAAGTTTTCTGACTATCAATTACAGTAATTTGTTGTGGCAATTTTGGATAATGGTAGAAGAATGGAATTTCTTAATTTACTAACAGTTTTATCATCGCTTATTACTGGAAGCCTTAAAGAAATCAGTGTAAAACCAACACAATGCTAAGGTGCAAAAAAATAGATATTACTGAATTATAAGAGTTATCAAAGCTAGGACAGACTAAATGAAAGATATGCAGGAGACAATGCAAAATTCTATTTTAAACTTTTCATATCACTTTTATAAGTCTCCTTAAACATTTACCATTTAATGGATTACGTGGTGTGGTAGTGTATTAATTGTGGTGCAGCTTGCTCTGGATATGAATTTGAGCATTTAGTAGTGCTCAGTATAAGAACAGGAAGGAAACCTCAAGCGATCTTGTATCATTTGCTGCCAACTGCCTTGTTTTAGTTTTGTCATTTTTTGCTTTCTGTACTTTGTAAATCATGTTTTTGAAATTCAATTTAACTAATAAAGAATTGAATTTAATGTAGCAATTCTGTCAGTGAATTTTGACAAGTTCTGAAATTAATAAAATCAAGAATATAATTTGCAACAATTTCTGATCCTGATTATAGCCTTTCTTTAAAGAGTTTTTGGAGCTGGTGAACTTTTTTTTTTGCCCTCTTTTTATATTACCATGGAATAGGGAAATATCTGAACCTAAGTAAAGCTAAATGCTAAAAAGTAAAATAGCTAATATGCACTTTTATATAAAAAAAATCCACATTCAGTTTGGCATGTTTTTGTTTATGCAATGATTAAACTTTCTATAGAATTGCTAACAACTTGAGAAGCAGCATTTTCATGGAAGAACTCAAGTGTCCAATTGTGGTAAGTAGCCCAAATGCAGCTTTTGCCAATTGCTGCCAGACCAAAACAGATGCCTAATGAGATGGAGGAGAGACTGCAGGAAAGAACTGTAGGGTGGGGTCTGTGCTTTAGAGGGAGTCGCACCTCTCTTTCTCTCTAGGAGAGCAGATTGATGTTGGATGCATGTTGAACATGATCTGTGACATCAAAAAGCAATGGAGCATGTAATCTCATCATTGCATTTTCTGACACTTGTTCCCAAAATGGATGAATCTCTTTTACTGATGGTGATAGTGATGACATGAAGAATTGGCACAGTTGCTCGGGAAGCTGATCCAGGACTGACTACCTACAGTACTGGTTGTAAAGGCTAAGCTTCTCGCATTCCCTCACTAGAATTCCAAAGCCACTGAACATTGTTTTTGGGGCCCCCGGATAGGGAGTACAAAATACCGTGAAGTAATTTATCCTCACCTTTCGATACAGACTTGGTCCCTGGTGCCCTAGTCTATCCAGAAAGCACACCCCAGAATTCCCATAGGAAAATGTACATTTGTAGTATCCTTCATGGAGATTGGGTTCCAAAAATCTCGTAGTTTAAATTTAACCTCAATAACCAAAGCTTTAAAAAAAAATCAATATGCAGGACAACCTGATCTATGGGTTAAGATTGCCTAGGTAACTTTAAATGGAGCATTTACATCAGACTGTGCTTCACTAGCAAGCTATTAGTTCTCTTATCTAGGCACAGATGAACACAATAGGAACAAAATGAGAATTCTGATGTCTTATTCTATCCTTAATTTGCATCTCATTTACATGCATGACAAACTGCACCAGACACAAGAGGGAGTGGAAACCATTGTTTTCTCTGTGAAATTGCTCATTTTCATTTAGAGAGAAGTGTTAAAAAAATTGTGTTGTACAGCACCTTGAATATTGTTCCCCTGTGAATCTAACAATATTTCAGTACACAGCATTCAAGACAAAGGTTTTATACAAATTCAGCAATGACAAAATGGCAATAGCAAATGGTGGAAAACCAACATCTTGTCACTTTTACAGTATTATTACTGCTGCTAAGCTGCTTGCCTTAAAGGCATGCAATGATGGCACATACAAACATCACAAAGATCATTCCACAAGAAACATGTGGAACTTTACAGAGATTAAACCACAAGTAACAAATAGGGAAATCGGAAATAAACTGGAATTCAATTGTATACAAGTAATAAGGTTACCATTGGAATTATTGAAATTTCCACACTACTCTCAATAAAGTAATTTCTGTACAAAAATATTTCTGCATAATGTATGATGTGTAGAGTGTAACAAAACAACAATATTTATAACACGGTCAAAATGATCCCAATGTGTGGTCAGATATGTCTAAGATACCTCTGTCTTAAGACTGCATTTTTTTTAAAAGAACAAATTAAAATTTACACTGCACATGCGTTAGTTGTAAAACGTGCACAAAAAGTTAGTTTTATCATTTTTTTCTTGCCGCATATGTTTATACAAATACAAACACTTATGCATCAGTGTCCTTTTATACATTATTAAAACTTAGGAAATAAATTTGAATTTTGGAGTGATTTTCAGACGTGGAAACACTTGTGTGAGGAAAAGCAGCTTCTGTCATTGTCCTTAAGGTTCTGTCCAGAGTTCATCCTTGTCCTTCTGTCTTTTGCCAATAACATGAAGCAGAATCTGGGCGTAATTAAATCTTAGAAGAAATTAAACGTCCTTTGTTATGGTGTCCAGTTTCTCTTTTTGTTTAGTTAACTAAGTTTTTGTAACAGTTTCTCCTCTGACAGACTGAACTGAATGCTAACAGACATTTCTGCTATGAATTGTTCACAACCTTCTTTTGTTACCTGCTTGCAGTAACGGAGGTCTATTCGGCAGATGTTGCCACAGCGTTTGAAATAGGTTAGGCACTGATCAGTGACTTTATTGCAAACTGAAGAAGAAGGATATTGTGCATTTTAGGTAAGGCACGGACTTAGACATTTCTCAACTACATTTCGAATGCTGTGTTCAGTTTAACTGAACATGCCACTGAAACAAGATATTACTGAGTTAATTAATGAAAATAAATCCAAATGTAATGGGCAACCTCAAAAGGTCAGACAATTTTAAGTATTCAAGACTAGAAAATAGAGTAATCTTGTTGAAATATATAGTGTTAAACAATATTAAGACACATTCAAATTATTACTTCAAAATATTCACAGAAAGTAAGACCAAAGAACATAAATATAATTTGAACCATATAATGGGGAAAATTTACTGAGAATGCTAAATATTTAAATACTGTAGATAGAATGCATTAACTATTGATTTTAATATGTTTTTCCTTAGTTTCTTTCAGATTTGTAATGTTCACTGCAGTGTTATCCCATTGAAATTATTGACCTCAGCAACCAGAGGTTAGGGAAGGCAAAAGTGTCAGGCAATGACCATTTCCAAGAAGAGAGAATCCAACGATCACCCTATTATATTCGAATGGCATTACCATCACTAAATATCAACATCCTGGGGGTTACCATTGACCAGAAACTAAACTGAATGAACCATTTAAAACTGTGGCTACAATAGCAGGTCAGAGGCTGGGAATTCAGTGGAGAGTAACACCTCCTGACTCCCCAAAGCCTGTCCACCATCTACAGCGCACAAGTCAGGAGTGTAATGGAATACTGTCCACTTGCCTGGATGAGTGTAATTCCAACAACATTCAAGAAGCTTGACACATTCAAGACAAAGCAGCCTGCCTGATTGGCACCCAACTCACAAATATTCACTCCCTCCACTACCAATGCATAGTGGCAGCAGTGTGTACCATCTACAAGATGCACCGTATCAACTCAAAAATACTCCTTTGATGGCACCCTCTAAACCCCTGACTTCTAACATCTAGAAGGACAAGGGCAGCAGATGCATGGGAACACCACCACCTGCAAGTTCCCCTCCAAATCTCTCACAACCCTGACTTCCTTCACTGTTGCTGTGTCAAATTTCTGGAACTCCCTCCATAACAGCACTGGGTGTACCTACACCACATGGATTGCAGCGGTTCAAGGTGGCAGCTCACCACCACCTTCTCACAGCAATTAGGCATAGGCAATAAATGCTGGCCTAGCCAGTAGTGCCCACATCCTATGAAAGAATAAAAAAAAGGAGGAATCAGCCAGTGTTCCCACTCCAAATTGCTATTTAGTGACCATATACTAGAAAGTATGGTTGAGGATAGATTTAGGCTCAGCTGTAATGTTCTCCAGGGTCAAAAAGGTTGTTAAATGTTATTAAGTTCATTTAAAAAAAAATCCTGGATGCGAGCAATGAAAGCAACTTTTACTTCCCATACCTTGCCCTGAAAAGGTGGTGGAGGGCTTTGCATGAGGACTGCAGCAGTATATAATGATGCTCCTACAATGGCAGTAGGTAAAATAATTCCAGGATACTGACCCAGTGATAATGAAAGAATGACAACACTATGTCCAAGACAGGATGGTGAGAGATTGGGGGGTTCTCAGGACATATATATATTGTACATATTGGAGTCAATGTGGATGTATGGATATTGAGTAAAGTGGCACTAGAACCAATCCAATGATTTGGATGGTGTTGAACTTCTTTGTAGAATGATTGCAGCTACACATCCAGTTAAGTTAAGGGCACACTTCCGACGTCCATATTGTTGATGGTGAAACAACTTCAGGAAATGAGCCATTCTTCTTGGAGTACCTAATCCTTGCCCTGCTCTGGTTGGGTTATGATGTTGGTTATATGGCTGGTTCAGTTACGCTTCTGGTGATAATTACCCCCAAGATGTTGATGGACAGGAATTGGTAATGGTAGTGCCATTGAAGGTCTTGGAGAGATAGCTAAGCTTTTATTTAATGGAGAAGGTCATTACCTGGAACTTGTGTGTTGCAAATGTATCTGCCATTTACCGTCCAAACCTGGATGTCATCAGATCTTGCTTTAAGCTGACATAGGCTGACTTACGAACACTACACCACCTCTAAACATTATGATGGTGGAAATATTATTGATGAAGCAGCTGAAGATGGTTATGGTTATTGGGTGAAGTATCTTAAGAGCTACCAGTACTTATAGGACTGTGCCCCCATTAAGAGTTTTCAGGATTGGGAACAACTGATCCTTATTGCATAATTTGCTATTTGTGCAATGTGTAAAAAATAACTAGAAGTTTCTTTTTAAACTTCATTAAAATTGGATTGGTTTGAAATAGGAAAACATCCATGTTTTCACGGTACTATAAAATCTCGAATTTTATTTTCTAAATTATGTACCACAATTACTCAAATCACTTGCAAAGCAATTAACATTGATTTTCATCAATTTCGGTTTCAATAATAAGGCATCAAATGCACATTTCTCACCTGATAGATTGACTTCTGTTAGGGAATCTCTAGTTGTAGTGCCAACTGCTGTTAGTAGGTTAATTGATTGATCTGTCAGATGGTTGCAGTAACTAAGGTCCAGTTTGGAAAGCATTGGCATGTGCCTAATAATAAGTCGGAGTGTTGCATCTGTAATGTCCAGTCCAGCCAGACGAAGGTCTACCACATTTCGTAGTTTGCTGCGATTGTCAATTTGACCTTTATGGTAACAAGACACTTATTAACATACCGGATTCTGAGAGTCTCATAGTTCATGTAATTGTACACATCACTATTAGTGTTTGTTTTAATAATACAGAAGTATTACTACAACGCACTATTGATACGTTATTAAAGAAAAGACTGAAAATCATTTAAAATTAAAAATTAATTTTTATCTTTGCTATTTTAGATCAATTAGATTGTATGCCACAATATGCTATCAGGATGGTCAATTTGCCTTTTTCAGCATTCATTTATGGAGTATGTGGTCTAAAAATAAATGTATGAATTCTGAAACAGCTGAAAAAAATTACATCAACGACAGCAGAAGTAAAATGATTGCCCGGAGAGAGGCTCAAGAGCACTGATACTGAGTGTTTCTGTAATGTTATGTTATTCAAGAACAAAATAAGTAAATAAATGGTAGAAAGTGGAGGTGTAGGTATTCTGACTTAAGGATGACAACATGTGGAGTACAATCTGCAAATCAATTTAATTTTTAACTGCAATGTTGTGAGCCTTCTGTGATTGATAGCAGAAAACAAGCCTCCTAAAAGCACCTGCCATCAATCAAAACATCCAGAAAAAGTTAAAACATGTTTCTAGAACATTCTGCAAAACAGTAATAGTGAAACAATGCAGTGAATAATTCATCTCAGCCTCTTCCTCAGCTCTTCATTATCACAGAAGCCAGTCAATTTGATTCACACCATGTGATATCAAGAAACAGCTGAGCAGGTGGGATACAGCAAAGACCGTGGTCCCGACAACATCCCGGCTAAAGTGCTTAAGGCCTGTCCTCCAGAATTGACTGTGCCTCTATCCAAGCTGTTCCAGTACAGCTACAACATTGGTATCTACCTGAAAAAGTGAAAAATTACCCAGGTATGTCCTGTCCATAAATAGCAGCACAAATCCAATCAGGCCAATTGGTGTCCCATCTGCCTAGTCTCAATCATCAGCAAAATAATGGAAGGTGTTGCTGACAGAACTATCAAATGGCACTTATGCACCAACAACCTGTTCACTGATGCTCAGTTTGGATTCTGCCAGGACCACCTGACTCCAGAGCTCATTAAGGCTTTTGTCCAAACATGGACAAAAGGACTGAATTCTAGAGGCGAGATGAGAGTGACTGTCCTTGATATGAAGACAGCATTTGCTAGAGTGTGACATCAAGGAGCCCTAGTAAAATTGAAATCAATGTGAATAGAGGGAAAACTCTCCACTAGCTGGAATCATACTGAGCACAAAGGAAGATGTGCAATTAACGGGTCATAATTAACCAACTCAAAAAGCTAGGTGACTAGATATAACACACCTTGAAACATGTGTAAAAGGGTCTAAAATGATTTCCTACCTGGTCTGTTGTCAGTTGGCGGTGAAAGCAGATCTCTCATTTGAGCATCTTTTAATCCTTCCACCCATCTGAGATCTATGGTTCTCAGCAAGGGACAACTAGAGCTGCAAAGTGCAGAGATTGCTGCCCAGGAGCAGCCTGAAACAACCAAATCCTTAAGACCTAAAAAAGGGGAAGACAAAGTTGAACGTATCAGCTGTACAGCAGTTTGGATGTGAAAGTGCTAAGTGGCTATGTTCAAGAAATTAATTTAATATAAATCCTAAAAAAAATTGTAAACGATTAACACAGGAATCACAAAACATGACAAGAACAACCACACAAAAAACACCAAAGTCACTGCTTTATTAGTACATAGGAGCTAACTAGGAGAACCGTGTGCTCATGTATTGGTATTATCCTCATTAAAATATTAAGAATATAAGAGGTATAAATCATAGAACCCCAACAAATAAAAGTAGTGGCTGCTCTGATGTCGCATCCCTGTGATGGCCGGTCGGAGGTCAGCAATCTGCTGCTAAAAATTAATTGCCTCATGCTAATATTCTGTGCTAGTTATAGTAAAGGATTCTGATAAGGTAATTAATTCACATTAGCTCCATTTATGTACAAAAAAAGAGGAAAAATTACTTGTCATCAGATGAAGAGACATGCTATTGCTGATTAGCCTCGGACAGCACATTGCTCGATTCCTTGTTGAGTGACAGCTGTCTCAATTTTGAAACCGTTGCTTCATGCAGGGGCTTTACAGCTTTAATCTTTCTGCACCTACTGTCAAAAATAGCAACCTGGGTGATATTTCCTTTTTCTCTGCATCAGATTTTATTCAGGAAAGTTCTGATAAGCCTGCCTACACTGCTTCTAACAATGCTACCAAAACAGGTGTACATTTTCCTCAGTTGATCAAAGAAAGAAGAAGAAAATAGTGGAAAGTTTGATTTTTGTGGTAGATATAAAAAGGCTGCCGTTTCCCCGGTTGAAGTCAGATTTTACGACCCAAAATTAAGAGAAGCTCACACTAATTTATATAGTCTTTTATAAACTGAAATATGTCAGTGTCACCCATGCTATTTCATCAGAAGCAAATGGCTTCTTAAAGAAAATGTACAACTAACAGAGTGTGGTGAAGGAGTATTTGGGTGATTCAAATTGATGAATGAGAAACAGAGTTCAGGAGAGGTGGCTTCAGAAACTGTTGAAACTTTGTACAACAATTTTCATTTAGAAGCACCTTTAACATAGTAATGCAGCCCAAGGGGCTTCAAAGGAGGGTAATCAGACAAAAATTCACACCAAGTCAAAAGAGACGACATTAAGACTGGTGAGGTACACTTTGAATGTTTTAAATGAGGAGAGCGGGGTGAAGAGGTGGAGTGATTTTCGAGACGTAAATTCCAGAGCTCAAGACCGAGGCACCTGAAGGCATAGCTGCCAGTGTTAGGGTGAAAAGTTGGGGATGCAGAAGAATCCGGAGTTGGAGGAACACAAGTTTGCAAAGGTTGTGACACTGACAGAGATCGGGTGAGGCAAGGCCATGGGGGCGCTTTGAACATGAGGATAAGAATTTTAAAAGGTGAAGTATTACTGGACTGGGACCCAATGTAAGCCTCTCAATAACCAAAGGGGCAACATATTGTAGAAGCTACAGCACACATTGAAAAACAAGGGGCAAAACAATGATATAATAAATTTTAACAAGTGGCCAGTATTGAATAAAATGACCCATGACTTGAATGATACCCATTTGACTGAAATATGGAATGGCAACTGAAGGGATGAGACAACCAGTTAAGGGAATGGTGGCGCAGTGATTTTGTCCACTGAATATAAATCGCTTTAAATAAGGCTTTTCTCTTTAAAGTATACCCATTTTCTGAAAAATTAGTATTTAAATGGCTTCCCCACAGATCTCAAATATTTTTTGGGTAGAGTTGTGGGCATGCTGTAATGGTAACAGAAACAATCTCCAGTAAGCATGTCCGATACCTAACCCAAGTAGAATCAGTAGAAACAAATTATTTTACTCTTAATAATGGGCAACAGAAAACTCTGACAAGGGCTGCTTTACAAAGTTTTCACAGCTTCCACTTTTATTCAATTTGGTTGACTATATATGCTAAATATGGCATTGTGACATCCATCTTTTCATTAAAATGACAGGACCAGATCTATCACCTGTTCCTTTTCCCTCTGATATAATAGTTAAACCCCAATGATTGGTCTAGAGTGCTTTGCATTACTGCTTTTGTACCACCTATTGAGATGAAATGCAATTCAGCCTCCAACTCTTTGCTAAGTGTCTTGTGGTCTAATGGGATGTTTTGGGGATTCATTTTCAAAATCCACAACACGTCAATGAATGACACAAGGCAAACTGCAATACTGGTACATGCAAATATAACTGATGCAAAACTTATTAGGCTTTGCAAATTTATTTTGTGGTCAGGAAACTGCCATCATATTAGCATAATCCAAACTATGCCATCTACTGCCCAAAACCAAACCAGAACTGCAGCATGACAACCTGAAGGTGTTTCACAATCAATGTTATGATCTTATAAAAAATTCCTGTTCAGAACAGAACACAAATGGTGCCCCAAGGCAACCTAATACACTGTACCACTGCCAAGGGCAGCACACGCACTTAAAAAAACTACAAAGCACTCTGAAATGTCCTAATTAGCTCATCATCCACTCTGCAATCACAGGAAGAAATAATCTGGGCCTCATTCAAACTCTGAAGGTCATGATAATGAGCGCTATGGAACAAAAGTCAGATTGACCTTGCTAAAGAACGTGCAATGATGCATAATCATAGCTATGGAATGAAAATCTGATTTAAAGACTGCCAACAAAACAAAGGTAATACAAAACATCGGACTACAGGAATATAGGAATGTGGATCATAGTACAGGCTTTGTAATAACGCCTAATCAGGTGATAGACCTAGTCCTGCCATTACATAACACAGGTTTGGGGAATTTAAGGTTATTTACCATGCAAAAATAATGATTACCAAATTAAGGAAGCAATCTGTACTGCCAATAGAGTCCACCCATAGATAATTCCTGTTTCCATCCCATGGCTCCAGCATAACAAACAAGTTAGAATGCAAAACAATTGCGCTTGTATGGTCATTAGATAGCAATAGGCTAATTAATTTCTTCGCCTACCCACCTCTCCATCTAAAACAAATAAATCTCTCCCCACCTACCTACCTAGTAGGTACTGTCCAAACTTATTCCACTTAAAAACAAAACCTTCCTCTCTAACTGTAATATTTCTGTGCTGTACAGCTGAAGTCATGTCCCTCAGGGCATTCTTTGGCTTATTACACTTCTTTTCTCCTCTTAATGAACATTGTACTTGGATAAGAGATATACAAAAACTTTTGTGGAGTACAGATTTTGCGAGGCAGTGATAGAAATTTCAGTAATGGGAATAGAAGCAGGGCTTTCTTTTTTGCTGTTCATTCATGGCACAAGATCAGCATTTATGAGCAATCCCTAATTGCCCTCGAGGTGGTGGTGGTTATCTCTGTATGAAGTTTTTCCCACTGTACCGCTGGGGAGGGAGTTCCAGCATGTTGACCCAGTGAAGGAACAGCAAAACGTCTCCAAATCAGGATGGTGTCTGGCTTGGAGGGGAACACACAGATGGTGTTCCCATGCACTTGCTGCCCTTGTCCTTTTATGTGGTCTAGAGTTTGGAAGGTACTGTCAGAAGAGACTTGGCATTTTGACGTGCATTTTGTAGATGGTACACAGTGCAGCCATGGTGCATTGGTGATGGACGGAGTGAAGATTTAAGGTGGTGTAGGGGTGCCTATCGAGCAGGCTGCTTTGCCCTGGATGGTGTTAAAAACTGTGGTTACAAGAGCAGGTTATGTGGCTGGTCCACATAATGGTGATCCGCAAGATGTTGATGGTAGAGGATTTGATGCTGAAAATGCTGTTGAATGTAAAGGAGAAATGGTTGGATCAGCATGATCTTTATGAATGGCAGAGTAGGCTTGAAGGGCCGAATGGCCTACTCTTGCTCCTAAGTCCCATGTTCCAATGTTCTTGTTGTAGATAATCATTGCCTGGCACTTTTGAGGTGTGAATTTTGCTTACCAAGTTTCACATCAAGCTCAAACATTGCCAGGGCCTTCCTGCATGGTGACACAGACTGCTTCTTTATCTGAGAAGTTGCAAATAGAACTCAACACTGAGAAATAATCAGCAAACTTTCCCACTTCTGACTTTTTGATAGAGAGGTGGTCATGGATGAAACAGCTGAAAATGGTTGAGATACTGCCCTGAAGAACTGCCACAGCAATTCTGCAGCTGCTGATGTCCCACAGCGTCTCACAGATGCCAAGTTTTGAGTTGCTAGATCTGTTCTGAATCTCACCTAGCAGGCGGTTGGTGCCATACACCTGGTGGGGGATGTCCTCAGTGTGAAGACAGGAGTTCATCTCCACAAGGACTCTGTGATAATCACTCATATCAACATTGTCATGGACAGGTACACCTATGACAGGAAGATGGACATAGACAAAGTTTCTCCCGCTTGTTGGTTATCTCACCACCTGCCTCAGGCCAGTCTAACAGTTATGTCCTAAGGATTCAGTCAGTTCAGTCAATAATGGTGCTACTAAGTCACCCATGGTAATGGATATTGAATTCTCCCATCCATATTCTGTGCTCTTGCTACCCTCAGCGCTTCTTCCAAATGGTGTTCCACATGGAGCAGCACTGATTCATTAGCTGAAGGAAAGTGGTAGGCGGTGATTAGGATCAAGTCCCTTTGCCCATGTTTGACCTGATAACATTGACTGCAAATCCAGTCTCATGTTGAGGGCTCACAGGCTCATGACTATGTCCCAAAGTGCTGCGTACCACCTCTGGTGGGTCTGTCCTGCCAGTGAACGCACCAAGGAATGATGATGGGAATGTGGGACATTAGCTGAAAGGTGCAAATCAGATTAAACATCAGGCTATTGTCTGAGTAATCTGTAGGACAGCTCTCCCAAATTTTTACAAGTCCCCAGATGTTATTAGGGCTTTGCAGGGTTGACTGGGTTGGGTGTCTTTTCGTCATGTCCGGTGCAAAGGCTGATGCTGGGTGATCTGGCCAGTTTTATTCTTATTATTTTTCATTGTGGTTTGATCCAACTAGGCCATTAGGGGCCAACAACATTGTTGTAGATCTGGTGTCACATTATATGGCAGACCGGGAAGAACAGTAGATATCCCTCCCTGAAGGATATTAGTGAACCAATCTACAACAAATCTACATTCCTTTAAGACACAAACCCACCAGGAAAGGTGAATCAACTGTGGCTAACAAAATAAGTTAAAGATTGCATTAGATCAAAGGGAGTGGTTTATGAGATTGCCAGAAAAAGTAGTACACCCGAGGATTGGGAGCAATTTAGAATCCAGCAAAGGAGGATCAAGAAACTGATAAAGAAAGGGAAAAGAGAATATGAAAGCAAGTTAGTGAGAAGCAAAGATGGACTGTAAAAGCCTCTTTAGGCATGTGAAAATGAAAACATTAGCAAGGACAAATTCATGGAGAAAGATACAGAAAATCTCCTAGAAATACTAGAGAAACAAGGGGCTTCTGAAAAACCCTTCTGAGGAACTGAAAGAAATTAGTATAAATGAAGACATAGTACTCAAATCTAATTGGATTGATAAATCCCCTGGAACTGATGATCTACATCCCAGATTATTGAGGGAGGTTGCTAGAGATAGAAGATGCATTTGTGGTTATCTTTCAAAATTCTATATAGATTCTGGAAAGGTTCCTGTGGACTGGAAAGTAGCAAATGTATCCCCACTATTTAAGAAGGGAGGGAGAGAGAGAAAATGGAGAACTACAAACCTGTTAGTTTGACTTCAGTAATAGGAAAATATGTTAGAATCTGTTATAAAAGATTTGATAACCAGACACTTGGAAAATAATGATACGAATGGCAGAGTCAACATGGATTTATAGAAAGGAAATCATGTTTGACAAAACCTTTGGGAGTTTTTTTTGAGGATGTTACTTGTAGCATAGATAAAGGAGAACCAGTGGATATGGTGTATTTGGATTTTCAGAATACTTTTAATAAGGTCCCATGCAGGAGGTTAGTAAACAAAATTAAAGCACATGGGATTGGGGTAATATACGGGTATGGATCGAGAATTGGTTATCGGACAGAAAAGATTTGGAATAAATGGGTCATTCTCAGGATGGCAGGCTGTTACTAGTCGGGTACCACAAGGATCAGTGCTGGGGCCACAGCTGCTCACAATCTACATAAATTATTTGGATATAGGTATCAAATGTAATATTTCCAAATTTGCTGATAACACAAAACTATATGAGAACATAAGTTGTGAAGAGGATACAGAGAAGCATCAAGGACACTTGGACAGGCTAAGTAAATGGGCAAGAACATGGCAGATGGAATATGATGTGAATAAGCGTGAAGTTATCCACTTTGGTAGGAAGAAACAAAGGCAGAGTATTTCTTAAATGATGAGAAGTGTTGATGTCCAAAGGGACATGGACATCCTTATTCGTCAGTCATTAAAAGCTAGCACGAGGGTGTAGCAAGCAATTAGGAAGGCAAATGGCACATTGGCCTTCATTGCAAGGTGATTTGAGTACAGGAGTGAAGGTGTCTTGCTGTGATTATATAGAACCTTGGTAACACCGCACCTGGAGTATTGCGTACAGTTTTGGTCTCCTTTTCTAAGGAGGGTTATACTAGCCACAGAGGGAGTGCAATGGAGGTTCACCAGACTAATCTCTGGGATGGCAGGATTATTTTATGAGGAGAGATTGAGGAAACTGGGCCCATATTTTCTAGCGTTTGGAAAATTGAGAGGTGATCTCATTGAAACTTGCAAAATTCTTACAGGGTGTGACAGGGTGGATGTAGATAGGATGTGTCCCATGGCTGGTCAATCTAGAACCAGGGGACACAGTCTCAGAATATGGGGCAGGCCATTTAAGACTGAAATGAGGAGGAATTTCCTCACTCAGAGGGTGGTGAATCTTTGAAATTCTCTACCCCAGAGGGTTATGGAAGTTCCATCATTGAGCATGTTCAAGACAAAAATCGATAGATTTCTGGATACGAATAACATCAAAGGACATGGGGATAGTGCAGGAAAATGGCGTTGAGGTAGGTAATTAGCCATGGTCTAATTGAATGGCAGAGCAGACTTGACAGGCTGACTGGACTCCTCCTGCTCCTATGTTCCTAGATGGATTTTCATGGCAATCCAGCTTGTTCATGGTCCCCATCAGTGATAATAGCTTTTTAATTCCAGGTTTATTTAATAAGTTCATATAAATTCCGACATTGACATGGTGAGATTTGAACTCCTATCTATGGAATATTAATCCAAGCCTTTGGGCTACTAGTCCAGTAACATAACCACTCTGCTACCATACCTAGTTTAGTCGTCATAATCTAAATGATGGAATTATGACAACAGTCTCTCCAACAAGATTTTGAAAGGCCTTGACAAGGTAGACACAGAGAGGTTGTCTCCCCTGGCTAGTGAATCTAGAACACAGGAGGCACAGCCTCAGGATGAGAGCTGATCATTTAGGACAGGGAGGAGGAGAAATTTCTTCACTCAGAGGATTATGAATCTTAGGGATTGTCTAGCCCAGAGAGTTGTGGATGCTCCATTGTTGAGTGTATTCAAGACCGATACCAATAGATCTTTGATCTCTCAGGGAATCAAGGGATATGGAGAGCAGGCAGGAAAGTGGAGCTATGGTGGAAGATCAGTCAAGATCATGCTGAATGGTGGAATAAACTCTAGGGGTCAAATGGTTTGCTTCTGCTCCTATTTCTTATGTTCCTAAGCAGCTTTAAGCTTTTAATAGACTATTTTCACAGCAACATTGCTTTGAATTAAGTGCAAAACAGCAGGAATTCATGAATGTAAGGGCAAAAACAATGTCTCCTTGGGAAGCTAACATTAGTTTTAAAATCTGATAGCTAAAAAGATTTCAAAGTAGACAAGAAGGTTGCAGGAATTACTGACTGCACAGAGCTCAATGCTACACCATTTTAGAAATGTTACTTTTTGGGTTTTTACACTAGATATTCTCCTTAATTTCAGTGACTGACCATTCCTGTAGGCATATCTTGTATCTTCTATAAAGCAATATGCCTTTTCTTGTCCCAAATCATGGTAAACCACAGTGAGATCCAAAGGTTGACCTAAGAACCCATATCATTGCACTCTGACCTACTGGGATAAATCATACGCCACCAGGTGATCTTCCCAAATTGAGAAGGCAGAAAAATAACATTTGCAGATCATAGGTCAGGCTTTAAATGACCAGACTAAGTTATTGGACAGAAAACAAGAGCAAGAACAGCACTCAGCAGAAACTATATTTATAATAATCATAAAATTTTATTGATTTTTCCAACTATTAAATACATCAAAGCCACCTCCCTGCACTAAATGTCAACATTAAAGCACATTTGTTTACTCCTATGGTAGTCCTGATAGCTTCAGAATAACCAGTGAGCTGGATGTAGGAAGCCAATCCTATCATGGAACATCATTCCATTTCATATTACCATGCCAAGCAATTTATTTTGTAATAAAAATGTACTAAGCAGTGATTATATGCTTCCCCACAAGTAGGAATTAGTGGAAACCATATGATTCCCATGCTTCAAGTTTATTTTCCTGAGAACTTGTTTTGTGCAGAAGATTAAAGGAGTGCAGATAGAGAACTAAGTGATAAATGACTATTTATTTTTAAATGTTATGCCTATGATCCCTGATCATCGTCATTAGGAAAATAGTGCTGTTAATGGAACATTTTATCATGCATTTCTATTCAATACATCTGTTCATTTGGATATTCTGGACATCAAAAATGGCCACAAAATCAAACATGATAAGCTTATTCTTCAAAATTATGGGTGACATATCAAAGAAAGATGTAGTTTTGTGAAAAACAAAATGTTCATTCACACATTCACTGAAGCATAACTAAACTTACTTGCATAGTCTGACTAGCTCAGTATTTTCAATTCATTTTAATGCGACAAGCTGATATTAGTGTATTGGCATTTCAGACACTCACCTGGCAGCCTGTTGATAAGCCAAGTTAACTGTTTTTTCGATATGTTTGTCCAGCTCAGGTCAAGGATTACAGGTTGTCTCCTAATAATGCCACTGAGCATAAGAGGTGTGATTGATTTGCACCGGTTTAAATCAATCTTGGTCCAAAGCCTCTTGTCACAGCACCTAGGAAGGTAAAATGTAACAACTGTTTCAATAACATGGAAATGAAGAGTAATTTTAGATCAGTTACAATTTTTTTCTATTCTTTCATGGGATGTGGGCGTCGCTGGCTAGGCCAGCATTTATTGCCCATCTCGAATTGTTCAAGGGGCATTTAAGTGTCAACCAAATTGCTGTGGGTCCAGAGTCACATGTAGGCCAGACCAGGTAAGGGCGGTAGCTTTCCTTTCCTAAAGGACATTAGTGAACCAGATGGGTTTTTTATGACAATCGACAATGGTTTCATGGTCATCTTTACACTTTTTATTCCAGATATTTATTTAATTCAAATTCCATCATCTGCCGTGATTTGGGATTTGAACCTGGGTCTCTGGATTACCAGTCCAGTGACAATACCACTATGCCCCCCAACTCAGTAATCTATTGGGCTGATTAGATTATCAGTTATTTGGTGAAAGCATAACAAACTGATATAAGTTGCAACAGACTGCAAAAATAAAATAAGTGCTGCTACTTTATAACTATTGTCAACTGTATTTTCTTTTTCTCACAACTATTGTGTATGCTACAAGCTATTATACTTATTCTCTATAATTGGTATAAGACTAATTTAGCACACATTCACAGTACAAGATGTTGATGCAAAACTATTTTCACTTTCTCACTGACATTAAATTTGTATAGCGTAAATTTGGTATCATGACCCAAACTGGTAATGAAACAGGGCAGAGTGAGTCCAGCGTCAAGTACTTACACTATGCCTGCAGCAGTATGATGAGACTCTATTGTTGCTATGTAACATTCAAGTTAAAGAGTTGTCCCCGACCGAGTGTTGCAGACTGGCACATTCCAAAGTCCAGGACTACGTGCTGAGGGACGCACTAAAGCTTGGGGCAGCTGCCACAAAGGCGCAATGGGGAAGGGTCGCTCCCTAAGACCTTTCTGCCACAGTGCACTGGGGGGCTGGGAACTGTGAAGAGCCCCTCAGGATGTACAGCTCAAAATGAATGTCTGCCAATGATTGTAATATTCATTGTCTGTACTGATACACCTTGTGATTCATGTTGTAAAAGTTGAACCTGATTGTATTTTTGTGATGGTGATTTTGAAATGGTTTGAAATGTTGTTGAAGATTTATGAATAAAGAATGTTTTTTTTTGCAAAAATATACAAGTTAAACACAGAGATAAAAACAAAAAACTGCGGATGCTGGAAATCCAAAACAAAAACAGAATTATCTGGAAAAACTCAGCAGGTCTGGCAGCATCAGCGGAAAAGAAAAGAGTTCTGTTGAAGGGTCATGAAACATCAACTCTTTTCTTCTCCGCCGATGCTGCCAGACCTGCTGAGTTTTTCCAGGTAATTCTGTTTTTATTCAAGTTAAACACCCTTGTTGTTTACAGCACCTGAATTCTTACGAGTATCACACCAAATGACCCACATACTAAAATATGTATAATTATTTTGAAATAAATGTTTGTAATTTAACGAAGCTCTGCTACCAGTAAACAGCCATGCTAATTGGCAGCTCATGTCCCAGAAATGGCTTTGCAATGCTCGGTGACTTACTGAATGCACCTCCTCACATCCAGTGAGGCTCGATATTGGAAGTAGAACCTCACAAAATGCATATTTCTAATTACCTATAGAGTCATGTGAAGCAACTTGCTTCTCTCTTACAATGGCAGCAGAAATGATTTTGCAGACTAGTTCATCATCTGGTACAGTGGGGAGGCCTACAAACCATTAAAAATAAATCTTCCTCAAATGTTTTTATTCTTAATGCTAACCAGTAGCCCTCGCTTTCCCCCTGGAGAAAAGTGTTTAAGTGTTTCCAACAATGTCATGTCAAAGAGCATGCCAACCCTTTGGTTTCCTTCACTGATGAACAGTAAGCACTTGGGCAAGATATTTATGAGCTGTTGGCACGCAATATGGAGCTGTGTTCCAGAAAGAATCATTACCTATGAGGGGGATGGGGTGAACAAAAATTGGAGGGGTGAAGGCAATCATTCCTCCCAGCTCAAAATATAACTTTTATGTATAATATTCTTCATGCATTTGATCCCTGCAGAAGGACCACTCCCCACACCCACTGAAGCAGACAGAGGCCTCCTCCCAGGTTCTGCCAATGCTCCTCTTTAAGGAGCTGCTAGGAAGTGCTCAGGAACAGTGCAAGCCAATTCTCTCCCAATATTCTCTGCCTCTCTTAACGAAAACCCCCCATTTTTGCAGGCGGTGTCATCTGAAGATGATGCCTCACGGTGAATGGATTCATGAACACAAGTCTAACAATCACTGTAGCATCAAGATATCGTACACAATCCCATTGCACAATATAGTGTAGTAATAAAATCAATTCAAATATTTTACAAACATTAATTAAAAAAGAGTTTGATTGGCTAGCAGGAACACAAAGCAGATGAAATTTAAGGTTCAAAATTCAAGGCACAATTCTCTGCCTAAATGTAAAAAGAGAAAAAATTGAAGATGCTGGAAATACACAACGACTCCATCTGAAGCTTGTGGTTAATATGTAAAGTAGAATGATCTGTATCCCAAATATTAAGGCATCTTTCCTCAGTGCTGTGCATTTCACTGCTTGTCAATCAATGGCAATTGTAACAGGTGAACTAATAAGGCCCTTACACTTCAGACACTTCCATTTCTCCCCACCTGTTAAAAGCCACTGTCACACTGTAATAATGTTACTAGGTGTACAAGCTGGCATACACTCCTGATGCTCCCTCACTCTGATGCAAGTTTCACCTTTACTTGGCTACTCTGACAACCTGAGATCAATAACTGCTAGAAATCTGAGCACTGGTATATAACCAGCCTGCTGTCAGTCCAAGGTTAGTTAACCCAAAATCTAATATAACAGCCCAAGTGTTTTGGAGAAAACGATAGTGGGCCCACGTTAATTGCTGTTAAATTAGTATTGACGAGGCAGACCACTGAAAACTGAGGGCTTTAGATGTTGTACACACTGACATAGCATTTCAAGAGGTTTACAATATGCAAGTTTATTTTGAAGTGGCACACAGAGAAAGATGTTTAAATTATTGCAGTGTTGTCGTGTGTCCCCCCCCACCCCCCAACCCCCGCCACTATTTCAGGACAATAAATAGGAAAATAAAAACTTACCATCTGTTCCAGGTTTTACAGACTCTCATGCAAATGCATAAATCTTTGCGATTAAGGTAGCCAAACACAGCCATCCACACTTCCCTTTGCATTACATGGTCTTCGCCATCATCGAGGGGCAGAGAGTCTGGGGGTGGGCTGACAGGCGGAGGCCGCACCACATGCCGCTCCATTTGAATAGATTTAGTTGGGGACACAGAGGGTGGTGGTCGAGTAATAACCCTGGGAGCCCGCCTCAAGCTTGTAGTAAGCTGATGTCTAAGCCTGGGAGTTCCATTTAATCCTTTGCTTAACCTGTGCAGTCTTTCACTGTTTGCCAGCAATCGTTTAGGCTTCTCTACTTTTTCACTATCTCCTTCAGATTTAATTGGTTGGTGATTTTCATTTGCCAGGCTGGTCTCAGTTTTATGAATCTCCTGATTGAGTTCTTTGCTTAGTTCTTTACTAAGTTCTTTATTGTGCAATCGCTTTTTGCGTTTCTCTTTAAATCTCTCATTTTTCTTCTCCTTGGTCTCTGCACTTTCAGTGCTGGGACCAGCTCTTGGAGAGCTTGATCTAGACTGGTCACTCTCCTTTGTTTTCTGAGGTGTCTCTGGTGGATCATCCTCAGGCTCCTGCTTGATACTCCGCAATGCTTTGACAGTTGTTGGGTGGTCTTCATTGGGATGCAATGATTTTTTCTATTGGAAAAATAAAGTGCATTAAACTCAAGTCAGAACACTTAACAGATCAAGAAGTGAGCAGAGAAATCTTTAGATAATGATATAAAGAAAGACTTGCATTAATATTGCCCTTTTATTTGGAAATGTCACTCTTGTAATGTAGGAAGCGCGGCAGCCAATTGCGCAGAGCAAGCTTCCACACACAGCAATGTGATAATGAACAAGTAATCTGCTTTTGTTATGCTGGCTGAGGGATAACTATTGGCCAGGACACCGAATATAACTTCACTGCTCCTCTCTGAAATACTGCAATGGGATCTTTTACATCCGCACCTGAGGGGGCAGGCGTGGGCCTCGGTTTCACCTTTTATCTGAAAGGCAGCACCTCTGACAACATAACACTCCCTCAGCAATACCGCACTAGAGCATCAACTTTGATTTTTGTGCTTGAGTCTTGGAGCGGAACTTGAAACTACAACCTTCTGAGTCAGCATATATCCAAAAGCCCATGACGCGTGTTAAGAGGTGATTCTGTTACTTGAAGCCTAGCAACTGGTCACAGGATACCAGAGATGATTTGCTAACAGAATTGTTGTAGACAATTAAATACAGTCTAACTGGATGCATAATTTCCCTTTTTCTCCAAGCCATGATAGGAAACCAATTGTTACAATAAATAATGAAAAGATATAGTACATAAAACAACTATTTCCAAAAGATTACCTAACATAATAGCCTGAAGAGAAATTCAATGCAGCAAGGCAACAGACTTTTATGTTTAAACTCTGCTTTCTGGAGAAAGATGAATTGGGTGAAACTACAATTGATGAACAGTCACTGAATTATTGTTACTTGCTGCGAGACTTATAATCTACCATGGGACAATCAATAAGAAATTGCTCCAGAAGTAGAAGGCCATGCAGAGCAGCAGCTGAACGTGATCAGATGCCATAGCAACCCAGTGAAACACCGCAGACAAGTTAATTAAAAGTTTACTTGAAGGATGTTTTAAATGAGTTATTAGTTACACTGTGCTGTGTATTTTATCACCTCAAGAGCCTCATTTGGTTTAAATGATCTTAATATTCAAACCCGCAAATGAAAAGATGATTTCTCAGCCCTGCTGTGCCTGAACAGCACACACAGTAACCTTCCTAAAAACAGCAGAGTGCCTTAGTCACTTGAAATTCAAATACAGCATGACCTAATGTGAGCTATTGAAACATCCAGAAAAGCAAAGGCCAGTTGAGGGGGACTGCCAAAAAAGTTATTTTTAAAATATTTGGAGAGTTTGTAGAATAAAAATAACTGCAGAAGCTTTTGACTCTATTTTATATCTTCCCTGGTATTTTACCCTCAACCACCACCACACAATGTTAACAAAGTAGGTAGACATTCTGAACAATGTAAGGTTTTGAAATTGCTAATCTTATCATAACATATTATACAGTTAGGTGCTGGCTTAGAAGATTACAAAAAGTAGGATACTATAACCTAGTGGTTGCGGTAGTGGATACAAGTCATGACTTCAAATCTCACCATGGGCAAGGCTTGAAATTGGATTCAGCAAATCTGACAATATAGAAGCTAGTACCAGGAAAAATTGACATAAAGGCCTCTAGACTGTTGTCATATGGAACTTGTCACATGGCCTACATGATAACGTGGTGCCTATCAGAGAAACGAGATATAGGCAATAAATGTTATCTTGCTGACGCTGTCCATACCCCATGAACAATTAAAAAAAAGAATTTAAATCAAAAGCTGCATTTAGCTATCTACACAATTCCATTTGGACAGGAAAAGAGCTGGTGTAAAAATCTGTAAATTAATGACAAGAAAAATAAAATGCTCCTTGCTGGCTCGGTGGGGTAAGGCATTGTATGGTGTGGTAACTTAAACTGCACAGGGGTCCCAGGTTTCATCTCTCATCTATAGAGTTAGCTGAGCTCAGTGCTTCAGGGGAAAGGGTAGGGTGTACAATTGGCTTAGCCAATATGTAGGGAAAGAGAAAAGGTTTGATCAGAAGTGCATAATTTAGATACCCCCACTGAAATCTGATTCAGTGTAATCACTAGCTGAGGACAGATTTGGCTCTCGCTATGATGCTGCTTCCAGAGTCAAATAGCTAGCCAACATTCATTGTCCAGGATTACACAAGAAGAATGGCTAAGAGATGAGATCTTGAAGATTATTGGTGCTGGTGGGACTGCACAGCCCTGCAAGCTACCTTTGGGAGTAGGCAATTTGTGGAACAAGATAGACCCACATATGGACCCACATTTTCAGTCACATGAAACACCATCACATTTAATCGTTTGTGTTGAAGGGTATAACGTAAATAGCTCATAAAATCATCATAGTATCTATAGTAAAGGAGGTCATTTGACTTTGGCCATACCTAGGCCAGCTCACTGAAACAGCTATCTAATTAGTCTCGCTCCTCTGCTCTCTTCTCATTATCTTGCAATTTTTTTCATTTTCAAGTAGATATCCAACTTCCTTCTGAAAGTTACTATTGAATCTGCTTCCACCAGCCTCTCAGGTAGTGCATTCCCAATCACAACAATTCTCTGCTTCTGTTGTCAATTACCTTTAATCTGTCTTCTCTGGTTCATCCAATGGAAAGAGCTTCTCCCTAGCTACTCTTTCATAACTTTGAACACTTGTATTAAATCTCCTCTGTACCCTTCTCTACTATAAGGATAATGAAGGCTTGGCCTAAATAGCCAAGTGGTTATGGTACTGGGTTTGTAACCCCAAGATTAAGAGTTCAAATCTCACAATGGCAAACTATGAAACAATGTAACTTCATCTGAAACAGATGGAAATGGGTTTGTACTCGAAAGAGTTATAAGGATAATGAACCCAGGCTCTCTCAACTTATCACATAACTGAAGTGCCTCATTGTTGAGGATAAAACTATGCATTAATAACTCTATTAGGAGGATCAATGTTGTAATTAATGTATCATTTAGATTACAGCATATTTGTTCATTATCTTCAAGGAAGTTGGTATCCCTCAAGGCTGAGTTATTTATCCATGGTCTGACATTTGTCTCTATCAACCAGATTGATCCATGGGCACCATGTGACAGCCATCGCCTGCCATTAGTCCTGGTAGTATATTTTCATTGGCTAGTGACCACATGACTTACATCAGGAGCTATAATTTTTTCAAAGACAAACAGCACCCTGAGACCCAATCCATATCTGCACACTTATGTTCTTCCTAGCCCCACCACTCATTGAAAGTAATTGCAAAATCTAAAACGTATTCACTATTTGAAAAGAATTTTGCAACAGCCCCTCTCCACTTCCCACGCTTTGCTCTGCACCCAAGTATGTGCTCGCAAATTGCTCCAATAGTGGGGAAGCAGCCCAGGTTACCGAACACAAATAAAGCATGTAATGTATTTCCAAACTGCTTTAAATTCGAAAAGAATGATTGTTAGACATTCCATTTTCATTTTTATATATTTGAAGTCCCAGCTCATCTACATGACCCAAATGTGGAATGCAATAAGCTTCCTTTGAACATGTAAGCATTTCAGATTTGGTGAATTTGAGTTTACACTCAAGAATCATGTGAATTTAATGGATGGAAGAGGGATTTTCATCCATTACAATGAGCATCAGCAAATTCACTCCAAGCTCTGGATAAGCACTGAGCGATGTCATGGGAGATTTACTAATTTATAAAGTCTCAGATCAAAGTAGCCAATTTTAAAAAGCTTTGGAATCTGAGAAAATAAAATATTGCAGTGGTCAACATTTTGAAAATATGAAACAAATACCTTTTTCCTCAATAGCTTCTCTTCCTTTCCAATCTTAAACTGCAACAAAAGAAGGCAGACTGTGTCAGTGTCACAGCAGAGGTCATTCTGATTCTATTACCAGAATAATAGTTTATTTAGCAGGAAATATGTACTAACGTTCTTATTCCAAAAATTCTGTTCATTGCAGCTCTCAGCAATTCAACCATTTGTGTAAGTCAAAATGAAAGTCTCAGTCACTCAGTTTCCCTGTCAACATGGTCAATGCTTGTTCATTAATGCCTGGCGTGGATATTCTGCAGTGACTACTTAATAATAGGTTTTATAATATTGGTAATTATAGATTTGACTGAATATTTGGTAAAATAACAATTTAAAGGCTGTAGCACAATCATTACAGTGTACACTGCTTAGGATAGTTTATAATCAAGTCAGAAAGCATACATTGCAGATTGGCCATTTTTAAATAAAGATACAGAGGGTGTTCCTCCACATAACACATAAATACTAATAAAGACTTCACTTCAAATAGCATGATTTAGAACACTCCAAAATCAATTGAACCTCTCTTGCCACCACTAACTATATTTTTCGTCTTCCCCAATTGTTTAGCAAGATTATCAAGTGATTAGCTGAGTCATACAGAGCAGTAAAGTCCAAGGTTCAACCTTTGGCCTATCCAGAGTTAGCTTGGACAGCAGTAGAAAAAATACAATTTGGCTCAGTGCTGCTAGGTTAGGGAGAGAAAAATCAGAATGTCTACTCCTTAGAAGAGCATGGTATGGTTGTCAAGTCAGTTCTGAAGCCTCCCCAAATTAGCATATATACATTACTCAAATGTATCTTGGAACATGCATTAAATTGATGCAGAATAAAGTGTCAACAGACTATGTTGTCAATCCTACAATATAAGGAGTCACACTTTTAGATAAGTTCTAGTGCTTCACTAAAACATTTATAAACAAACAATATGCAACAAAAAAGTATATGAAAGTATACAACTATGGTGTAAAGCAGCAAATAATACTTGTCATATTCTATAACTACAAGCAGACCTTATAAAATTTTGAACAGTGGAGTACTGGATTTGGAGTCTGCAGTGGAGGTTTACCGAAAACTCAGGATAAATTGGGTCAGAAAGAGGGTTTGAGATCACTCATGGAAAGGAGAGCAGTGAATCCCACATTTAGTGCCATAAGATGACATGGGAGCTCTAAAAAAAATTCTGTCAAAGTGAGGGAAGAATGTCTTCCTCTATTTAGGCTAATAATCATGGCCATAATGCAGATGGTGCCTGTTCATATTGCCAATTATTAGAGCTGTCCTGGTTATGCTGATGAACAATGGAGGGTCAGACAGGGCTGGTAGAGAGAAGCAGTTAATTGGGGAAGCAGGAGTTCATCAGTAGTGATCCTACTGCCCCATAAATCACTCCACTATTCATTGAAAAACTTCATCAGCTTTTTGAAAATTATATTATTTGATGAGGTCCTGAATTTTTATAGTAAAGTAAACACTAAAATTAATCTTGTCAGATACAATCTTAAATCTGTGCTGAGGTATGTGAGTATGATTCAATAACAGAACATTCATTAAAAACCCTTTCTATATGAATCTGCTGTGTTATCAATTGTTCAGTTTTTATTGTTGCACCTTTTTTCTGGGAATTGGCTCAGATGTTCTATCAACAACTCTCCGCTTTCGCATCACAAGCCCATCCTCAGATTTCCTTCTTGGAACAGAGTCATCGGATCTTTTCTTGGGATGTTCCTCTGATCTCCGTTTGGAATTTTCCTCTCGGTCTCCCTTTTTCTTGGTCGTCTCTGCAGAGTCTTTGTGTTCTCTGTTCTGCCTCTGCTCCTTCAGTAGTGAACCTGGGAGGTTGGAGGCATACTTAAACCCTGGCCCTCTTTTCTGCTTATAGACCAGAAGAAGAAAAAGCACAGATACAACTTTATATCTCATGTCTTAGGGCGTTATTGTAATGTTTATTCTTAATAGTCTTAGTTTGCCTCCACACTAATCACTTCTTGAAATATCAGAGCAGAAATTAATACCAGATATAATCTTTAAAAGGTCATTGTACTTTATATGACGAGTATGTGCAGATACATACTCAATGATATAAGTACAGTGATACATGATATAACTTATATATCACAAAATGGGTGTAGACCCACAGGGGAAAGGAAACAGCCAGAAGTCGTAACTCATGTTGGAACCAATGACATAGGAGGGAAAAGAGTTGAGGTCTGAGTTTCAGGGGCTTGGGAAGAAGTTAAAGAGCGGGATTTCAAAGGACTTCTGGATTGCTCCCAGTATCAACTTCCAGAGAATAAAGGAACAGTAAGGGATGACAGGTTAATACATGGCTAGAGAAATGGTGTGGGAGGGATAGTTTCAGAGTCCTAAGACATTGGAACTCATTCTGGGGAAGGAGGGATCGGTACAAGGTGGGTGAGTTGCAACAGGCTCTGGGGAAGGAGGGATCTATACAACATGGACTGTTTGCAACAGGGTTAGAAACAATGGGCTGAATCTGCGGTGGCCTGGCAATCACTGTTGGATTGTCACTCCACCCTTTTTTTTTCACTTAGCCTGGAGCAGCATATTTCTTACTCGGACTTCCAACCTGGGCCTACTGAGAAACATGGAGCGCAGCTGCTCCGCCTGTCTCTTCAGTGTAGCACAGCAGCGTCAGAGGACGTGAAGTCACTCCACATTTTACAGCACTAGCTGCAGTAAACCAGGTAAGGTTAAAGGTCTCAGCCTCATTGACAGGAGAGAAGCTAAGTGTGTAAGGTAAGTGGGTGAGGGGGCTGGGGTCAGGTGGTTAGTGGGTGTGGGGGGGTGGGTAGTCAGGAAGGTGGGAGGGGGAGTCAGGTGCTGAGGGAGGTGGGGGGGGAAATCAGATGATCAGTCGTGGGTAGGGGGTAAGTAGTCGGGGAGCAGGGGTGGGGGGGTGGGGGTAATCGGTGGTTTGGAAGTGGTCAAAGGCGTAGTCAGGGGGTTAGTACCATAGTTAGGAGTTAGAAGTGGTTTTAATGCTTACAACTTTTCCTGGATAAACATTCTGCTAAGACAGTTGGAGCCATTTGAAGTCTCCAATTTAATTCAGAGTTTTGGGGGGTCTTCCAGGCACAGGGTAGCTGCCCATTGGAAATTTAAACTTCCTGGGGGGTCCCAGCGCATTTTCCAGGGAACAGCCCCCCGGGGAATGGAAGATCTGGACCAATGTCTCATGTACAGTGGGTAAGAGTTTAAACTAATTTGGTCTGAGGAGAGGCACCAAAATGAAAAGTCAGAGAGAAACAACAAGGTGCATAGAGGACTCAGAGAGAAAAATAACATTAGAATAAGCAGGAGGGATAAGGCAAGGGCGGGCTGGGGGGGGTAGGGGGAAAACATGGGGCAGGCGATGATGGGTTTGGACTGCAAGTGTGCAAATGAACAGATGTGGTAAATAAGACTGATAAGCTGCATGCACAGATTGTCACATGGGGTTACGATATAGTGGCAATTGCAGAGACCTGGCTTAAACAAGGAAATTGGGAATTTAATATTTTGCCTAAATTACTCAGAAAAGATAGGGAAGGGAGGGGGGTTGGAAGTCAGCATTGTTCAAAGACATTGTTACAGACTGGGAAGAGGTGATGTACCTGCGGGTTCAAAGACAGAATCTATTCAGTTAGAAATGAGGAACAATGGAGGAGTTACAACATTGTTGGGTATATACCATAGGCCACCAAACAGTGGAAGGGAAAAAAAAAAATGCAAATTACAGGAAGATCTATAGAATAGTGATAATAGGGAACTTCAATCAGCCTAAAGTAAACTGGGAACATAACTGTGTATCAGGCAAAGATGGGAGGAATTCCTGAAACATTCACGAGAAAACTTGCTTTATTTGTATCCTTCCAGCCCAATGAGGAAGGAAATAGCGGTGGATCTGGACCTGGGGAATGAAGTGAAGGAACATTTGAGAAATGCTAATCACAATATCATTAGGTTTTGTGTAATTTGAAAATGGACAAGGAGCAATCACAAGTGAAAATGCTTAACTAGAGGAAGGTTAATTTCAGTGAGTTGAAAGGGATACAGGGCTGCAGAGCTAAGTATGGGAAGCAAGACTGTTGAGAGAGATTAAAAAGCAAAGGGTATTCATGAGCAGTTGCTTCTCAGACTGGAGGAAAGCATACTGTGGGACCACCACCACCCGCCTCCTCCCCAGCGGTCAGTCAATATTTGGACCCTGTCCTTTTTAATAAATATTAATGACCTGAACTTGGGTATAGAGGGCAGAATTTCAATATTTGCAGATACCACGAAACTCAAAAATGCAGTTAACAATGAGGAAGGTGATGACAGGCTTCAGGGAGGAAAGAGACTGGTCAAAAGTTCACACGTCTCAGACAAAACGTAACGCAGAAATGTGATGTGACGCTTTTTGGTAGGAAAAGCATTATAAACTAAACTGCATAATCTTAAAGAGGTTGCAGGAACAGAGATGGTTGGGGGGTGGGGGATGGGCGTCGGAGGGCGTGCAAGAACACAGATTTTTGAAGGTTGCAGGAAAAGTTGAGAAAGTTGGTTAGATAGCATGCGGTTTCCTTGACTTTATAAACAGAGAACTAGACTAAGGAAGCAAGGAAGTCATGTTGAACCTTTACAGACCATAGGTTTGGCCTTAACTGGAGCAGTATGTCCAATTCTGGGTACCACCCCTTAGCTAGACTGTCAAGGCCATAGAGAAAATGCAGAGGAGATTTACTAGAGTGGTACCAGGGATGAGGGATTTCAGTTATATGGAGAGGCTAGAGAAGCTGGGTTGGTCACCTTACCCTAAAGGTCAAGGCAAGTTTTAACAGGGGTGTTCAAATCACAAAAGGCTTTGATAGAGTAAATAAGGAGGAACTGTTTGCAGTAGCACAGGAGTTGGTAACCAGATTACACAGATTTGCAGTAACAAGCAAGAGAAGCAGAGGGGAAAACAGGGTTTTTTAAAAATGCAGCGAGTCATAACGGGGGTGCCTGAAGGGGTGGTAGAGGCAGGAACCCTCACAACATTTAAAAACTATCTAGATCAGCTCTTGGAATGCCATAGCATACAGGGCTACAGGCCAAGTGCTGGAAAATGGGATTAAAATAGATAGGTGCTTGACGGCTGGCACAGATGCGATGGGCCAAAGGGCCTGTTTGTGTACTGTATAACTCTAATGATCCGGAATGCACTGCCTTAAAGGGAGTTGGATAAATATTTGAAGGGGGAAAATTTGCTGGGCTATGGGGAAAGTGCAAAGGAGGGAGACTAATTAAATCTTTCAAAGATCCTGCATAGGCATAATTAAGCGCCTTCTATGCTGTATCATTCTATAATTTAATAATGACTGACCAGCTGGATAAGTCTCATGTTAAATATCTATTGCAAACATTAATGCATGGCCCACTGAATTGAGACACAGGTTCAAATCCCAACTTTGTTGAGTTCTTGGTCTCTGTCGTGTCACTATTGGAAAGCAAGGGGCAAAGAGAACATTGTTCCCAAACTGTTCATGCATGTCACACGGTGGCAGTGTGGGAGTGGGTTACTCATCTTCTCAGCCACAAACGCTGCTTGGCCCAAAAAAGGCTGCACCCAGAAAAGGAAAGCTCTAAGTAACACTTAAGGACACCACCTAGCTGGAGTGAAACAGACTGTGGTGGAGTTTTGCTGCCCATTGTTCCACATGGGGCCAGGGGAACTACTTTTAAAATATGTATCAGATTTTTCAAATGTTACAGTGGCATAAATTATTCAGGGTGCAATCTGTCTTGCACAGCTAATCAAATCTCAGAGTCATTGTCAATGAAAACAGTGTCCAACTTAACATTACATCAAACATGAATTACTGCAGAGCAAATAACTTTATTACAATGCCTATTTTTGTGATGTTTACTTCATAACTGACATTTAATTATAACCTATACCAAACTCCAAAATCAAACAAGTTAACACTTGGCAATAATTATTTATATAGAGCAACAATATTATATTAGCCCTAGTTAAAATGTCCATTTAATATTTGTGGGCAGTGCTGCATCTTTCAAATTACTTTCTTAAAAAGCAAAATACATGTCAACTACCAGCTCATGAAATGTAGACTCAAGTTTGTTTGACCGCATCAATGTCACTGTCTAAATGATAAGTGCTCAGTTTCAACCTTATCAACACATGGACTAGTGAGGTTGGAACAGAATAAATCATTGATGAACTAAGTTCTGGACTCTGAAGAGCCACATGGTATGTCTTATACTGCTACTGTTTTAGTTCTAAACTAGATTACTTGTAATCAATATTTTTCAGCCAATTAACACATTTTAGACATACTGTTATTGGTTTCAGGTTGAAGGTAAGATAAGTGGACATCTGGTTGAGAAACTAGTTAAAAACAACTCTGATGCAAATACAACTCAAACAAACTTGGGTATATTACACTTAAAAGATATCCTGTATTTATCTTGCAAGGTCAGAGTCGATAGTGAAAAAACTTGAACAATGAATGATCCATCTCTAAACCTGTCGTGAAGCCTGGAAGAAGGGTCACAGAACTTCATTAGCAATATAAATTATTCATATGGGATGCAGAATCAAAGGGTTGCATTGAAGGTAAAATAATGTGTATTTTATTTAAACCATCCAAAGCATGCCACACTACCAAAGAGAAATTGATTCAGGGTGGAGCCTGGGTTAGAAGATTCTTTTGTTTAATTTATCTGTGTATGTCTGCTGACAGAAGCAGACAGCTCAGTTTGGGTTTTGTGAGGGAAAAGCAGCTAGAAGATTTGCTCTAGTTTGCAGTCAGTGGAAGAAATCCACAATGGTAGAAAGCAGTCAGCAAAGTTAGCTTGGAAAGTTATGGGAAGACTATTTTTGGCTATCTGCCAACAACCTGAACAAGAAGCAGAAGCATCCACAGTCATGAGGTCTGTAAAGAAAAGGTAGAGAGTCATAAAGTGAAAAGGTTAGTGGAAGGACCACATAGAATCTTACTTTGGAGGATAGCTGGAACACTCAGGGAAATTAAAGTGAATTTCAGAGTATTGGGGGCAGGAAAGGGTGGGGAGGGTCAAACTGGTGGGTATTCACAAGCGGGAGATGGCTTATATGCAGGTTAAAGAAGATGCAAAGGATAACCTGATACAATACATTAACCAGTTCTCTTACCCAATTCCCCCCATCCAAGCATCTTACTGAAATGGGTGGGTGGGCAGAGGGGGCACTGGAGGAGGCACATTGGGCACATTACACACTGCAACAGAAGAGCAAGGACATAGATGAGGCCAACGACAAAATGGATACAACCACGGTGGACCTTTGGAATTGGGGCCTCAACATGCAGATCCACCCAGGATTATCTCCCAAGTGGCCCAGTTGGTAATGCTACTGTATCTGACATGCCTCAAGTGTAACCTGGGGAGAACGAGTGGGGAGATTGAGTGCAGCTTGCCAACTTAGATAGGAACTGTGTTGCATATTAGTGCTCATTAGCACAACACCAGCTTGAATTTATCGACTAGCAATATAGCGCAGCATAAGAGGGCATAGGAACCTGATATCACCATCACACCCAGCAGCTGATCACTGGAAACGGGAAGGTAAAGTATCATGGCTTGGAGGTCAGCTAGTGAACTCTGCCAACAGGAGGGATTCTCTGGGGAAGGAAAGGGTTAAAATACAATCTACTGGAAATGGAAAAATAAAAAGAATAGCTGTTGATGTAATTTGCTGGTTAACGTAGTTTAATGGAAACCAGGGTGCTAAACAATAATTTAGCTGATAACGATAAAATAAAAGTGATAAAAGGCACAGAATGTAAGTAAGTGAGTGATATATAGCACAGATGCATGTGTCTTTTATCCTACAAAATATATTTGATCCACTGACTTTTGGATCAGCGTCCCCAGCATATGTTGAATGAACCAGCTTAACTCTACTCTCTCCGGACTCTAAGTGGTGACTGAAATATTCCACAATCAGATGTCCACTTATCTCACCTTCAACCTGAAACCATGAACTAGATTTTCACAGCAGCATGTCTAAAACATTAGTTGGCTGAAAAACATTGATTACAAGTAATCTAGTTTAGAACTAAAACAGTAGCAATATAAGACATACCATTTGGTTCTTCAGAGTGCAGAACTTAGTTCCCCAATGATGGCATACCTTTGCATTGGTTCCTAAAGAAGTAAATGAACCTTCAAGATTGCTGTAGCGTATAAAGAAATTCTTTGGTGGGAGGGGAGGGGGAGTAAAAAGTAAAACTAAGTTCATAGCGTAAGTAGTTATAAAGTATATACTTTGTTTAATTCTTTTTGATATGGAATAAAATTTGCTTTCGTTTAAAAACATTAAATTGTGGTGTAGTTCTGCCAGTTAATTACTGGGTGATCGGATTTCTTCTTTAAAACTTAACACTACATATCAATAAATGAGTAATAAACTTTTGTAAATCACAAACTGGCAATAAGCCAGGAGAAATCACCTAAAATAACATTATGCATCCACACAAAACCAGATATGAGAATCACAGAACTGACAGGAAAAATTGTAATGAAACAACAGATGATCTTTAAGGAGGAAATGTTTCAGGTACAGGCTAGGTACATTCCAACATGGGTGAAAGTAGGGGAACCAAAGCCAAGTATGCATGGATGATGAGGGAGATAGTAAGAATATGATGAAACAAAAAAAAATTATGAAAACTGACAGATGAATTCTTCAGGGAGAAACAGTTGAGAGAATAGAATGAAAGTTAACATAAAAGGGAATGTAAAAATCTTCTACCAGCTTTTAAATAGTAAGCAGGTAGTAAGAGCAGGGTGGGTCCTACTGGGGACATGTTCAGAGGTGCAGAGCAAAGCTAGAGTACTTAATGAGTACTTTGTATTGGTGTTTACAAAAGAAAAGGATGCCAACAAAATATCGGTAGAAGTGGAGATCAATAGAAGTAGAGATAATACATGGGCTGAAAATTGATAGGAAGGATGTCAGAAAGGTTGGCAGTGCTTAAGAGTGGATAAGTCACCTGGTCCGGATGGCTTGCATCCTAGGTTGCTAAAGGAAATGGGGGTGGGAGTAGATTTGAGGGCAGCTATCAGAGGATTGGAGAATGGAAAACATGACACCCTTATTGAAGAAAGAGTGCAAGGATAGTCCTAGTAACTATTGGCTAGCTAGTCTAAAACCTGTAGAAACTAATGCTTTAGAAAGAATAAATCAGGGGGAAAAAAAAAATCAACAGGCACTTGGAGAGATTTCAGTTAATTAAGGAGAGACTGTACTGATTTGTAAAAGGCAGAACATGCTCAGCAAATCTAATTAGACTTTTTGATAAAGTAACAGAAGTTTGATCAAGGGAATACAACGGATGTTGTCTATATGGATCTTAAGACAGCATTCGACTAAGTGCCAAATAAAAGGCTGGTTAACAAAATTGAAGCTCGTGGAATAAAAGGGTCAGTGTTAGCTTGGATTAAAAAAATTGGTTTAAGGACAGAAAACAGCAAGTGGCGGTAAATGGTTGCTTTTCAGTCTGGAAGGTAGGAAACAGTGATGTTCCCCACAGGTCTGTGCTAGGACCACTTTCTTTTTTGATATATAAATGTTTTGGATATCGGAAGAGAGAGTAAAATTTCAAAACTTGATAATATCAAACTTAGAAGTATGGTAAAAAGCAAGGATGATGCTATTTGATTGCAACAAGAGACAGGCTAGCAGAATGGGCAGACAAGTGGCAGATGGAATTTAATACAGAGAAGTATGAGGTGAAACATTTTGGCAAAAGGGATAAGGAGCTGCATTATTGACTTAATGGCACAGTTCTAAAGAATGTGCATGGACAGTGGGACATCGGGAGTCATGTGCATAGATCTCTGAAGGTGGCAAGACATATTGAGAGTTGTTAACAAAGCAAATAGAACCTTAGGCTTCACAAATAGAGATGCGGAGTACAAAAGCAGGGAAGTTATGCTGAATCTTTATAAAGCTCTGGTTAGGCCAAACTCGAGTATTGCATCCAATTCTGATCACTATAATTTAGGAAGGATATGAGAGTCCTTGAGAGGATGCAGAGGGGATTTACCAGAATGATTCCAGGGATGAGGGATTTTAGCGACAAGGCTGGGTTGGAAAAACTGAGGTTGTTCTCCTTGGGGTAAAGGAGATTGAGGAGATTTGGTAGAGGTGTACAAGGTTATGATAGGTTTAGATAAGTAAGACAAAGTAAAGCTGTTCCCATTAGCTGATAGTACAAGGACTAGGAGATAATAGATTTAAGGCTTTTGGTAGGAGTTACAGAGGGAAGTGAGGAAGAACTTTTTTTTTTTACACACAAAGAGGGGTAATGACCAATAAATCACTACCTACAAGGATGGTGGAATCAGAAACAGATCAATGATTTCAAAACGAAATTGAATGGGTACTTGAAGGCAATGGCAAGAGTGGGGAAATGAGACTGACTGGATTGCTCTACAGAGAGCTGGCATGGAATAGATGGGCTAAATGGCTTCCTTCTGTGCCGTAATGACTATATAGTTCTATAATTAAGCATCTTGTTTGTTCTTTCAGAATTCAAGTTCTTTCTTTTACTTGTAGCATGCATGTAGGTATATTATCTGTTATGTTATCAGTGAAGAACATTCATCAGGATGGAACAATATTGAAACCTTAATGCCCTGCAAACTCAATGGGTCATGTACATGCGATAGATAATCATTCTAACATACTATTCAGGAATCAACCAAAAACAATTATGAAATCTAATGACAGTCTATTGCTTCTGAGTGGCTACAGTAAAGAGACAGATTCTGTCAAAATTACAACATGTTTGGTGATGGCAAATGTGCCCTTGCAAAATATGAACATTCTAATCCTGGTTACCGCATAGAAAGAAAAAGTAATTAAATGATGCCAATACCAGGGCATATGTGTGGCTGTTGAAGTTGGAATTGTTCCAATTATAACTGCTTCTGCAGTATCTTTGTTTTATCTTCTCAGCTGGTTAACTCATTTAAGCTATCAGTGTGTCCACCACCTCTCCTCGGTTCATTCTATATTATGTATTACTTGCTCAATTTCATGGTATATTGGTGCAATGGTCGGAAAATGCCAGGGAATAGCTGAAATGCATTCACTTAATAAATTCCTAATTCCAGTTCTCATTTACATGGAAGACAGCATGGGGGTGAATGTAAAGACTGAATCAGTTCTTGCTGATCTGACTGATCCTTCAGTGGCTGAGCCAAAACTGACATTACCATAGTTCTTAGGAAAAGTCACCTTTTGGACCTTTTGGTTAATAGGGGTGCACATCTCCTTTATTCTTTGTTTCAATAAATTTTTGCTTCATGAGACTAACGCCACCTCATAGTAATCTAAATTGGAAAACTGTATTTATTCTCCTATTCCAGAAATATTATGGTTGGGACTAAAGGCAATTCTGTAACTGTGAAATCATTGATGTAAAAAGTGTTGTTATCAGGGAACAATATTTCTGAACTTGTACATCACAGTAATCGGCAATTAAACAAGACATTCTGATCTATTAATCACTGTTTCAGATTTTAGGCATGTCTTTGAAGTCCACTCTACAATCTCTTCAAAAGCTTTTGTTTCTCTACCAACAACAAAGTACATGAATTCATTCAATGACTGAATCTCTTGCTCTCTTTGAATAATAGCATCCCACTCGTACTGTTTCTTACCATCCTTGGAGATCTGAAACTGGGACTCATGTACTGCATTGTACAATAGTGCGTTAGCTGAAAATTAAATAAATCTATCGCTTTCAGAAAAAATTGAAATTGGCAAAATTTCATTCAGAACAAGTTGGGGTTTGAGCAGTGATTTGTGGAGAAATTACACTACAAAAATCAGGTCTCAACTTAAATAAAATTCATTATAATTATCCTGCTTCCTCCAGTTAATCAGTTTTTAATGCACATGACCTAAATTTCAAAACCCCAAAACCACATTATCATGTTGCAAGGAAGAATATCAAATGCCTTTCCAAAGTCAAAGTGAAGGACTCTACTGGTCAGTTTTGAAAAAGTAGACAGAATTGCAGAACACAATCCAAAAATACCAATAAAATCCTAAACAAAAGGAATGAAACTTGATTTATTTGGTTATTGTAAAATAATGGCCCTAATTATTGGAAATAGCACCCCCCCTTTGTATATTGTAACTAAAAACAATTGGCTTTCCATTTTCACAGAATTGATAGAATCATGTATACAATCCCAAAATCACAGATTATGTAATAAAAATTGCATAATAAACTTGATGTAATTACCGTAAACCCTGGTAAAGAATATATCCACTGGTTCCTTCACTGTTCACTGCCCTCATCTCAGAAACTGAGAAATTCAGTTATACCCAACAAAAAAAAAAATCCAGACATAAATCTACCCTTGTCAAAAATAATTTATTTTCCTTTTAAGTTTAATCTGGCATGCACTATTCCCGGACAGAAAGAACAGTCTACCTGTCCCCAGCCTTCTAGCAATGAACTTTTGAACCTGTAGAACTGCTGGATTTTGTGTTTGGTGGCCAAAAAGATGCATTGCATTAGCTTCAACATACATACACCCATATTCCATTCCATACTCTGTGCCAGATACTGACAGCTAGTGATTCACACAGCAAGTATTCGCAGAGTGCATGTGCTAGACACAGGAGATGGCTGAACATGACGGTGTGTTGTAGAGCAGGCATAATTTAACTGAAATAGAACCATGTTCCAGATCTTAAATTCAACACAGAACGAACAGCAGTGAAGTCCACATGGGTGGATTGATCAATAAGCAGATTTGTTAATTACCTGAGGCTGTTTGGCATTTAACCCTATGGTCAGGCTGAGGTTGGCAACTGACTGCTAAATACCAGGGAATGTCGTCATGGTCTACATTCCATACTGTATTATGACACCAGTACACTGTCATCAATCTGCACCAGATATCACATAGAAAATTTAATCCCTAATTTAAATGTCATCAACCTATGACTATACATGAATGGAATAAACTATATTTGCCACAGCATTTAAAGACAATTTGTTGATTGACTGAACCATATTGTGCTGAATTGAACTTAGGGGGCTATATAACTTGATGGGTATGAGGTAGTCAGCTGTTTTATGCTAATGTTCAATTGAGACTTCTTTCAGAGTTATCCACTGAAATAAAAATAACTCTTTTAAGTTTCTAAAAGAAAAACATGAAATCCTGTCAAAATGTATTTCCCGAAAATGGTACTTCCCCCAATCGCCCGGTTTGTATATATATAGCCACATAGGTCATCAAGAAATAATCAAGCTCCAGGTTTAATATTTAGTCTGGGCTGGGTTAGGCAACTTGTTAAGGTGGTGATGAGACTCCTATGATTTGCCTTAATGTTACAGATGGGGTGGGTGGGTGGTGGGGGGGGGGGGGAGAAGAAAGAATCAGTCTTAGTTTATTATATAGAGACTGCTGCTGGAAGTCAATGAGGGTCTGGCTACAATGACCCTCCCAGGAAACTATCAAACAGCCTGGACAGAAAACTCTAATTAAACTTACTTTCCCCGTCTTTCCTTCATGGTTACACTTTGGACATTCCCAGCAGTTTGGAAGCTCTTCATTGACAACTCCATCTCCATCCTGTACCTAGTAACAAGTGCAGGAAGTTAACATCATTATTAAACGTCCACTCTGCTAATTGATCATTTTTCAGCAGCACAAAGGAACAAAATAATATTTATGACCAAAGTTAAAAATACAAACAGCAATTAATAAACAATTCTGCATATAAGACATCATAAAATGGCACTGTTAATCTGATTGTCATTTTCTGACACTGGAAGTTTTGGCAAAAGGGGAGAAAAAGTCAGAAAACAATTGGCAAAACTCTTTTAATATGAAAACACTAAATAAAATATTTCAATAACAGCATATATTTAAAATCATGAACTACAGTCACTAGCCATGTTGTTTTGTACTTCTAGTGCACATGGAACTGTATGTGCCCCTACCTTTAGAAGAGGCAGGGTGAAGGGTGCAAAGTGTAAATTTCCTGACAGCTTAAAACATTAGTAATTTTCACGAGTTTTAAAATGGTGGTGAACTGTTGATTGCGTGATTGCAGAATATATACCATTTTGCGAATTGCTGTGAAACTTCATGGTCAAGTCCAGTAAAAAATTACAACTGGCCACTACATTATAACTGAAACTAGTGATGATTGCCTCAGAAGAGACTTTATTTCATTAGATGTATAATCTGTTTAAACCAACTCTTCCTAATCAAAGCTGTTAGGCTGAAAGCCACGATTAAGTGATGACACCAGGTTAGTATAAATAACAGATGTGGTACAGTGTTAATTTCACTGTCACTATGTTTCTGGAATGTTCACTATTTGATACACAGAAGGCAGACAGACACAGAATGTGTTTTAATCTCACATATACGCACACATCTTGCTACAGAGTTTCTTACATCAGAGGCTTTTATTGATCAGCTTTGAATTAATTTCTTTAGCAGGTTGGGGGGAGTCAATAACAAACAAGATTCAGGTCACTCATTTAGAGCTAATCCAAAAAATATCCAGGGTTGAATGTGCAGTGAGAAGTTTTTTAATCTTAGCTCACAGCTGGGAGCATGTGAAGCATCCAAAACTGAACAGAATATTTTACATGACTATACTTTCATGTAATGTGGCTCAATGAAGAAGATTTGTCAATCACCTACAATTCAGCTGCAGTACTGAACTGTCCAGTCATAAACTGACTGTCCTAACCATTTTACTAAAAGGTGCAAAGTATTCTGCTTTTATTTAACAAATTAAATTATAATATATAATACAAATACATATAAAAATATACAACATAAATATATATAAACATAATTTGACAATATAAACCATGATAGAAAAACATTTTCAGGTTTAGCCTTGGAGTTCTGACACTGCTTTAAAATACGTGCAACATAAGGTTACCTGAAGATGGCATCCATTTGTTTTTTTAGCTTATGACAATGAAGGGCTTTGGGAATAATTTCTACATTAATTGTGCTATAAAAACGTAACTTTTTGTTATGGTGTTCCATCACCGTTGCAGGCTAATTACTAACAAAATGTCCAATTTAGTGACTGGTGTTCAAAAGAGTTTCATTTTATATTTAAACATCTGTGGACTTCTATTTCACACTGATGACAATACTCAATCTTGAGAGTCGCTCTCCTCCAATTTCCCTTTGAAACTATTTGATGGCCTGCTGGAACTTGGTTTAAATATGAAGAAAGGTATTCCAGCAAGAGTCAGCACTTTCATGAGTTGAAGGGAAATAAATTACCTTTAACTGCTTTACCTTTAAGCAGCCAGGATGCACAATTTCATTACAAATTGAGCATTCCATCAGCATGAAATTGAACTTTTCCTCCTCTTCTTCCACTGTGTCTTCCTTTCCTGCTTCTCCACAAATGAGACAGACTGCTGTGTGTGGCAGGACCGGCTATGGAGAAAACAGACACTGTAAAACTGCCATCTGTGATACTTCAATGTTCCATCATAGCCCACAGCAGTTATTCCTAGTCCAGGTTAGCATTACCTCTGTAAAACTGTACTCAACAATTTGGGGTATGTGTCCCAGCACGTTATTGCTTTTTTCAGTTACTTTTGCACAATGTCACAATCTTGATTCTGCAGTCACCCGAAAGTCCTTTTTAAAAAATTCCCTGAGCTAACTATTTCCTCTAGGGCATTGCTGATATTTTTCTTTCAATTTACAAAACATTGCATTCCTCAATAATTAATGTATTTGGCAATGATCTGTCTAATTGTAAGAATAATATTATTTAATAATCAAAGCCTTATCCACTGGCAAAGACAGTCTCATGGTCCTTCTTCCTTCTGATGCACTCTTAATTCCAGACAAGATGAGGTTCAATAAGTCGTAAAAATGTGGACCTACAACATCTTGGCTTTCCAAGCCTTGGCTTGCTTATAAGTGGTTCCCGATGCTATCTCACTCCCCTATCACTCCTGCACTAGTAAACCTCCATCGATTTCCCCATACCAATAAACTGAATTCAAAAATTCCTGTTTTTGTTTATAAATATGTCCACAACTGCATGCCAACTTACTTCTGCAATTTCCTCCAGCTCTTTGTGCTAGCATGTGCTCTCCACATTTCCAACTCTGCATTAACTCCTTCCATTCGGCTTTCAATGGCAGAGTCTTCAGTCCTCCACCTTGCCAACTACCTCTCTGCCTTCGAAAGTGAAACTCAAAACCTATCTGGTTGACTATAACACAGTCACTTTTATTAATTCTTCTCTTATTGCATTTGCTTCTGTCTTGTTTCATTTGCTGCATTAAAGTCATTTTATAAATGCTGTAGAAGAGAAGCAGGAGGTTGCACTCCTGAGACAGAACCCAAAGTAAAGGCAAAGCAAAACCACCTGCAATCTACGAATGTACCTTTAACACCAGACATGCTTCCAAATTCATGAGAGTGCACTGATGCTATTTCCTCCCTTTTAAATTCACAATGCATTCAATGTATTCACAGTACTAGCAACATTAATCATTTGAAAACAGAATGCTCCCACTGATATAGGATTACATAGGATATATGGCACAGAAAGAGGCTATGTCCTGTCCATGCCGATGTTTATGCTCCACTTGAGCCTCCTCCCCTTTTTCTTCATCTAAACCATCCATTCTCTTCTCTCTCATATGCTTGTCCACATTCCCCTTAAATTCTATTTAAATACTATTCACTCCTTTCCCTGTGACAAATGAGCACAAGGTTTTAGCAGGATTACTGCAATTTTGCTCAGTGTACAGCATGCACAGATTGCTTAAAGCAAATACATATTTAATCAGAGTATTGAAACAGCTTCAAACATCAAAAAGCAGAACTTTGTAGTTGTGTCTCAGTGTCTAAATGCTGCCAAATGCTTTAAAATTAATATTAGCAATGTTTATAACATATGTACTCCTGATTTAATATTTATGTCAAGGGAATATAACCGTACAGTGAGGTAGTACAAACATTTAACCTATTTAACCACAAATTCCTGTTTACTGAAAACGGTATTTACCCTGGTTAAACAATTACAGCTTTAATGGATTGGACAGTCTTTCTGGCTTTATTGTGATCACGTGCTGAAATGCATGATAGTATAGAAAACACAAATTAAAATAAGCACATAGGTTCCGACCCCATGGCAGAATTGCTGGGATCAGAGAACAGCAAATTTTTTATTTGCCAAGACTGCACATTGTCAACTTCGTGCAATTTCCTGAGACTAGCCTAATTACATTTTCATGGAGAGTTCTCAGTCTGCATTGGCTAGAGCTCACAGGGATCGGGAAATTGTCCAAATATTAAAGAGCAGTAGCTGATTCTTTATACTGCGTTTGTGTATAGCTCTTTCCTATAATTAACTTTGTGTAATTTAGCCTGAAATACGTGGTCCGACAGCATAGTGTTTTTCTGTCAGGTAAGGAGCGTACTGTAGGCATTTTTAAAATTCATTCATGGGATGTGGGCGTCGCTGGTTAGCTAGGCCCATTTGTTGCCCATCCTTAATTGCCATTGTTTAGAGGGCATTTAAGAGTCAACCACATTGCTGTGGGTCTGGAGTCATACGTGGGATATGGCCAGACCAGGTAAGGATGGCAGATTTCCTTCCCTAAAGGACATTAGCGAACCAGATGTGTTTTTACAACAATAGTTTCATGGTCGCCATCAGACTTTTAATTACTGGATTTAAATTTCACCATCTGCCGTGGTGGGATTTGAACCCTGGTCCCCAGAGCATTACCCTGGGTCTTTGGAATACTAGTCCAGTGACAATACTACTATGCCACTGCATCCCGTGCTATTTCCAAAATAACCCAGCAGTAAAAGAGGAGATTGTTAACTCTGCAGTATGTGACACTCCTTTTGTTTCAAGTGTAAGTTAAATTTGTTGATGAGGTGTGGGCCTGCTAACGTTGACTGCCTTCTGTAGGGACCACAAAGGAAGTCCAAATCACAAATTATATTTTCAACATAGAATCTCACAGTACAGAAGGAGGTCATTTCCCCCTTCGTGCCTGTGCTGGCTCCTTGTAAAAGCTATCCAATTAGTCCCATTCCCTGCTCTCTTCCCATTAGCCCTGCAAATGTTACTCAATTTATTGTGATTACACTGTGATTACAGTGCAGCAAGTCTCCCAATTGGATTGGCTCCAAATATTTCCAATAGTTCTGTTCCAAACTTTTGATCAAGTAACAATGGGCATTTCAAAGTTGTCTTTCTGAGAAATTCATGAAAACAAGAATTGTTCGCAGATTGCTACAAATATGAGATTATAAGATTATAATGTTTTGGAACTGTTAATTTAGGATAAAATGAATGGGGTCACATGACCTGTTCCACAGTCTGCCTGACGCAAGCCTGGGTGGCTTGATTGTTAGAGATCGAAGGGGGACCCAAATTGTTTTACTGGGAAGGAGGTGCCAGGTGTTTCAAAAGACAATGGCAGCAGCCTGTGTGCTAATAGGAGATAGACAGCAAGTCTCCAAAGTCCAAGGAACGTGTTGAGAATGTCAAGTTGTAAACAGTTGTGCTTTAAACTGTCCATTTACTTCCAAGCTAAAAAGAGAGTTGGGGTCGCAAGGATAACTAATCATCATTTCTGCCTGGGTACAAAACCCATGTGATGAAGATGGGCTTTGAGAGGGAAACTGTCCTAGATAGTGGCCTATGTTGGGGTTGTGCTTGCGTGAACGATGCATGAGAAGATTTAGTACAGCTATGATGCCCCCCAAGAGTTGAAAAACTTGTTGCTTTGAGTAGAATCATAAGGGCGGAAGAGCATTGGATGAAGCACCTGAAGGCTAATGAAACTATATAGCAGTAGTGAGGATTTAAGATTAGAAGATTTTTTTTAAATCCAGGTGTTAGATTATTGGGTTCATCGGAGCCACAATGCCTGAAGGTTAATATCAAAGCTGGATCGCTCTACAAGGAAATACCTCTTCCAACACAATTTTGTAAACAATAACAAAAAATGAACTACAAATCATTATGCATATCAATGCCTATTTAATGCCTTCCAAGCAGCTAATCGTTAAAAAGTTCAATTAAGTGTGAACAATTGAAGTAGGAAATGGCTACAAGGCAGCAGAGAAATTTCCAATCCATCTATACATTACTGCGTATACTATCAGCAGTCTTATCTTCTTAATAATGCTTCGAATTCTTGGCTCTAATAGAAATTTGGATACAACACTTTGACTAAATTAATTACAATAATTTTCATAATTTATTTTCATTCTAAAAGTTGGATATTTTTTCCTGCAAATTAAAAATGCAATATGATGCCTCCACAAGTATTATATATTATGTATATTCAGTGATGATAACTTTAGTATGGTATGGTGCATTTGTAGATGAAGAGGAAAGATATTTTCAAAACTTCTAGAACTTTAGAAAAGGTTCTAATTTGCATGGTGATCCTACTTGTTAAGTGGGTGTTGTTTCCTGTTTTACTCTCCTGCGGTAATTAGGTTTTAATAACTACCTTCAAATTGTGTGGTTAGAAGTTATTTGAAATTCAATGTACTTGCATCATGGGCCTGTATTATTTTCCATATCCAGGCAACACTTTTGAATTGAGTGTTTTTAGGATCAAACTATTTCTGGAAGCTGCATTCCAGCCTTTAGGATGGTTTTCAGGGATTGCACCACCATCAGAACAGCCTAAAAGAGGGCCTCTATACTGGGTAAGAACGGGCAAAATTTAAATAGAACAAAATGTACCCTGCTGGAATTTCCTTTCCCTTTCATGGGAAATGCACTCACATCAGTAACTAATAAATATTTCTTTGTATGTATAACTGATATAATATAGTTTGGATAATTTTGAACTTAAAACCTTACAAGGTTCCAGACACTCAAACTGAACAGGTTACATTCAGCTTTTAAAGGGGACAAGTTGAAAGTCTGAAGCATAACTTTGAAACCTGGCTATACCAAGGATTAATGAAAACAAATGCAATCAATACGGAATACCGCAGAACAGTTGAGAAACCAGTGCATGAAATTGTGTCACTATACAATTACAATGTGTTTTGATGACAGCAAAACATGTCCATACATTTCAAAAACATTGTGAGGTTTTCCCTTTGAATATAACAATGCAGGCTAAGTCAATGGAATTGATGGAGATAATTTTCTCTGAATATCTAGTGAAAAATTATGGTGATCCCATCCTCCGCAGTGTAATACTAAAATGCATCACTGGAGAAACCTGGTAATCCATCAGGAGTATTCACTTCTTTCAGAAATGATTACACATACTGTCACTGGCTGCTTTCTTGTAAAGTTGAAGAATAGCTATCAAATCTATTAACTAGCTTAATCAGCATTTTGTATATGCTGTTCCTAAATTCTGGATAACAGAGTGGATGATTAGGTATTATACCTACAATCCTGCTGTGTCTCAGGTGATATTTTGAAACCCTACTTTTTTTCCAGTTCAGAGTCACACCAGGCCTGATCTGGAGTAAAATGCTCGTTTTACACATTGACAGAGCAGTGTGACAGTCCATGACCTCCTCATTCAATGTGCTCAAAATGGTTTTTCTGCAAACAATTTACAAAGGCCCATTGATACAATTCTTGCCCATCCAAAAATGGAAGTATATTGCTCACAAAGAGCAATTGCCTCAAAAATTCTATCATCTTTTACATACATCAACTTTTTCCCATAAAGGTATTAAATGGAAACATTTCACCATGTTGTGACTTACAGCAATACACTGCCTCATGATACAGGACTGTTTCATTCTCCCTGGTCCTCCAAACTTCTTCATGTCCTTGCAAAAATGACACTCGCCACATTCTGTTCTTAGACATGCCTCGCATTTTCGACATCTTGTCCTCCTCCTGCGTGCTCCAGCTGTAGCCCTGTTCGCGGCGAGTTTCACAGCTGCAGAGGTTCCAAGCTTTCCTTTCGGCCTTCCTACTGCTCTATGCTGTAAACAAAAAAAAAACTCTATTAGCTAAGTATGCTCAGGTCTCTTTTTCTTCCTCAGTCTGTACACAGAAGTACCGAAATTCGGTATAACTCAAAGAGGGAAAAACCATCTGTCCTTTCAGCACTGTATGATTGTAAAATGAGAAGGGGTATGCCATGAGGTGGCAAATTAAGATGCTGCTAACTCTCAGAAATTATTCAAATCCATATGCCAATACTAAGTAGTTGGTAGAACAGGATTTCTGAAGTGCTTCATTCTGCGAAGGACATAACATCAGACCATTTCTCATGCATTAAGTGTCTCAAAACAAATGTAATAAATTCATTGAGTTATTATCAAGATCAAAATATTGGGAGTACCAATCTCTCATGAGACAGAGTAACTGTAAACATGGTGTTCTAAAGTAATTTACCTTCCTTGAGACTCAGTTATAATGGTGCAGCAAATATTAGAAATTTGCATCAAGTGACCAGGTAATGGGGTTAACTGCACTGGAGTTAAAAAACTCTTCTTTCCCCCTTGTGGTTGCCTTTTCCTTTCCCCTTAAAGCTGCTTGAAGTTAAAAGCAAGAAATTTACAGCTGGCTGGTAATTCTTTGTTGCAAGTTCATTTTCACATTTTGGGAAAGTAATTTAATCATTCTCAGCAAACAACTCGCTTTGAGGTGATACACACTAAATGAGTTAGCAACCATGTTGAATCAATTCACTGTCTCTCATATGGGAGAGGGCCCTGCCAAAAAAATCATGTGCGACTGACATTAGCCGTCATTATTTTCCTTCTCAAATGCTCATCTATCAGTGTAATAAAAATTGTAAAACCATGCACATTTCCTGTCATCACAGCACACTTCCTGTGTCAGACCTAATCGCATGCAATTTCCTGCTCAATTTCTTGCACTTGAGAGGCAGTCCAACAGCATGGAGCTGTTTCTAGGTTGAGGAAAGTGTCAGAGTACAGCATGGTGTTGCCAACATATATATGGAAGCTGCTTTTGTGCCTGCAGTTAATGTTACCAGAGAGCAACAAGATGAAGGATAGGGGGGTTAGTTATAAATCCTTCAGGGGCTTGGGAAATGGTTGTGTCAGGATAGGAAGTGAATCCATTGCTGGATATAAAAGCAAAATACTGCGAATGCTGGAAATCTGAAATAAAAACAGAAAATGCTGGAAAAACTCAGCAGGTCTGGCAGCATTTGTGGAGAGAGAAACAAGATGAACGTTTTGAGTCTGTATGACTCTTCTTCAGAACTAAAGAGAAGTAGCAATATCCATTGCTGGATATGTTTGGATGTTTTCAAACAAGTAGGAATGGAGCCAAGTGAGGGGAATCAAGGAGAAGTGGAGTTGAGACTAAAAAAGGGATGGCATGTTCATCCATATCATGGAAAGATTGAGATAAGACACCATGATCAGCCATGCTTTCTCCACGAGGCCTGTTCATAAATGAGGATTTATGTCTGCTTTGATCCCTTCTCCAAAAGCTGACACTTATCGCTTCTTCCCCGCAACCCCTCTCTTCAGGATGTCCACATGAAACAGTCTCTATCTTTGTAGCATTTCCCCATTGCCCCAAACATTTTGCTACCTGGCTCAGGTCCCTCTCTGATGTCCTTGTGATTTTCACACATTCCAAGTGCTTAATTACATGGCCAGAGTCCTTCCCCGTTACTCAATCCCTTTGTGTCCACTGCGATTTCCCCTATTCACCAAAAAGAGCAGCCTAATCAATTTTAATATGCTCATCTTATATTAATTCTGGATATTTCCAAACTGATCAACATCACAACCTCTGAATCAGAAGATTGTGGCTTTTAATCCCAAACCAGAGACTTCAGCACAAGATCTAAGCTAACACTTCATAGAGTGTTGCATGTCGGAGCTACTGCCTTTCAGATAAAACATTAAGTAGAGGCCCTGCCTGCACTTGCAATTTGGATGTAAAATATATCATAACACTATTCAAAGAAGAGCAGGGGTGTTCTCCCTCGTGTCCAGGCCAATATTTATCCTTTAACCAACTTTTTAAAAAAAACTTGATCAATATCAGATTGTTTTTTGTGGGACATTACTGTACACAAGCACTGTATGTAAACAAGGCTGTGCACAAATGGGCTCTGCTGTGCACTACATTACAACAGTAACTACACTTCAAAAGGTACTTTATTAGCGACAAAATGCTCTGGGAAGAGCTGGCGTTATGAACGACGCTATATGAATGCAAAGTCTCTTGTATACATATCAATCTGCCAGCAATGCTATTTTATATTCAAAAAAGTTATTAAAATGCACGTCAGGTTTTTCAGCAGAACTTTAAATACAAATTGAAGTACTGAAAACCTCATTTCAGTATTATAAATATATATTTTTGTTATACATCGATATAAACAGCTATGAAATAGCCACTAAATTCCTTTCAGTTTCTGGTGTAGTTTACTAATAACATTTTCTTTTTCTCATGTGCTTAATTAGATCACTTCCCTTACAGTGCATTTTAATTGCCTTAAAAGGAATAGACTGTGTCAAACACAACTTTAACTCAGCATATAAACATCACAAATGTGTTTCAGACCTAAACTACCAAAATATAATGCCATGGGAGATCAATTAGTAAGATTTTTTAAAATCTTAATAATTTTACATAAAGCTGCACAGATTTACAGCATAAGAGGAGTCCATTCAACACACTGTCTCTTTACAAGAACAACACAACATAAATCTCACTGGCCTACTATCTCCTCATAGTCCTATCTTACCCTGCTTCTAATATTTATCCGATTTTCCCTTAAGTTGCACTAGCGTCTGCCTCAAGATGCTCAGATTAATATCACCTAACCTCTCTCCTCACTCCGAGACATTTTTTCCTATAGTGGGACATCCAAGACTATATACAGTACTCTTAACTGTGGCCTTACAACAACTTATATTTACCTAGAGCCTTTAACATAATGAAATGCCCCAAAGTGCTTCACAGTCACATCATAAAACGAAGTAAAACACCAAGCCCCATAAGGAGATCTTACATCAGATGACCAAAAGTTGATCAAGGAAATACATTTTAAGGAGTGTCTTAAAGGAAAGGAGTACAGAGAGATAGACGGGTGAAGGGAGTGTATTTCAAGGCATGGTCGCAAATAGTGGAACAATTATAAGTGGGAATGCACAAGAGGTCAAAATTAGAGGAGTGTGGAGTATTGTGGGTCTGGAGGAGACTGCAGAGATAGGCAGGGGTGAGGCAATGGAGTAATTTGAAAACAAGGATGAGAATTTTGAAATCAAGGTGTTGCTTGACCAGGAGCCAATGCTGGTCAGCGAGCACAGGGGAACAGAATTTGCTGCAGTATAAGACATGGGTAGCAAAGTTTTGGATGACCTCAAGTTTACGGATGGCAGAATATGGGAGACCAGCCAATTGGAATAGTCAAGCCTAGAGGTAACAAAGGCACGAGTGAGGGTTTCAGCTGCAGATAAGCAGAGACGAAGTGAAGTTGGGCAATGTTACGGAGGTGGAAATAGGCAGTCTTAGTGATGACATGAATGTGAGGTTGAAGCTCATCTTGGGATCAAATGCAACACCAAGGTTGCGAACAGACTGGTTTAATCTCAGACTGTCAGGGAGGGTGACAGAGTCAGTTGATAGGGAACAGAATTTGGAGCAGGGATAGTAAACAATGGCTTCAGTCTTCCCAATATTTAATCTGGAAGAAATTTCTACTTATTCAGTTCTGGATGTTGGATAAGCAGTCTGCTAATTTAGTGGTGGTGTTGCAAAAGGTGGTGGTGAGGTAGAGCTGGGTGTCATCAAGGTATCTGAAAAGTCCTGGGCAGCATTTCCCAACATTTTGCACAAATTCATTATTACTTCTTTTCTCTTATGTCACTATATATGGAACCCTAAATGCTACTGGACTTTATCTAACAGCACTCATCGTTCAAGGAATTATCTATTTGAATCCCTAGACCTCTCCATTCAACCACAACTTTTAGCATCTATCCTTTGAGCACATATTCCTATTCCTTGTGTTTTTCTCTAGAAAAACATCAGCTCACATTTATCATTTCAAGTTGCATTCAACATAACCAGTACATCTTTTCCTGAAGTTTTCTACAGTCCTCTACACTGCTTGCCAAGCCTTTTACTTTGAGTCATCAGCTAATTTTAAGATGAGAACATATGTTCCCGAGTCTAAATCATCCTTACACTGAGAAAAGTGGACTCAGCACTGAACACTGGAGTAAAGCACTTCCAATCTTTCCCCAGTTGGAATAACACACATTTACTGACACATTTACTGACGCTGTTTTCAGTTTATCAATTTTCTTTTTGTGCTTCCACATTTCCTCTTACCATTTTTATGAATTTTTCCAACATACCTCTTCATGAAGCACCTTATTGAATGCCTTCTGAAAATCTAGATAGCCTATATCTACTTCACAGCTTTCATCAATACAATTGGTCATTTTTTAAAAAAATCATAGTTGTCAAACACGACTTGGTTCCAACAGATTGATTGTCCTTCACTAATCAATGCAATTCTAAATGCCTATTGATTTATCATAAGTTAAGGATACCGGGAGTTTGCCTACAATTGACTTTAGAGGAACTGTTTTACAATTACCTGGTTCACCCTTTCGTTTCTTAAACGAGGGTATTCCATCAACTACTCTCCAGTCTCATGGCACAACTTACATACTTATGGAAGATTGAAAAATTGTGGCCTCTGCTGTCTTCTCTCTGATTTCTAATAATGTCTTAGACTGCAGACTATCAGGGATCAGTGACTTATCCACTTTGAGTTCTGTTCAGCTTTTTCAAAACTAATACCTTTTGAAATTAGATCCATTAACTGTTCCGTTTTTCTCAATCACACAAACATTTGCTATAGAAACTAATGCAATATACTAACTACCTCTGCCATAGCTTCATCCTCCAAATTTAACTCCGACTTTCATCTGAGTGATCATGGTGAGCATATCTAATGTCATGCATAGCATGTCCCAAGGCGCACCACAGGATTGTTAGCAACAAATTTTGAAACTGAACCACCTGAGATATTAGGACAGGCAGCCAAAAGCTTGCTCAAAGAGATAGGCTTTAAGAAGCATCTTAAAGGAAGGAAGGAGAGGTCGCGAGGTTTCTGGAAGGATATTCCAGAGTTTAGGCCCTAAACAGCTGAAGGCACAGCCATCAATGGCAGAGCAAGAGTGCAAAATTAAAAGAGTGCGGGGGTGGGGTGGGGGTGGGGGGGGGGGGGGGGTGTTGTAGGGCAGGAGAAAGTTATGGAAATAGGAAAAGGCCATGGAGAGATTTGAAAACAAAGATGAGCTGGAGCCAAAGTAAGCCAGCGAGCACAGAGCTGATGGAAGGTAATTACAGGATTATACTTACTTTTGTGACATATCTAAAATTTGAACATTTCTTATTGCTGATCTGATGACCCATTGGTCTGCTTTTCTGCCAGCTAATTTAGACCCCCTTGTAGCTCAAAGAACTTTGCCTTTTTCAACCCACTATCTTTATTGTTGACTCTTCATTATCCTTTTCTACTAAATCTAACATGGCAACGCCTAATCACTGCTTTTCAAATTATGGTGCAATGTGCCTTTGGGAAGGACAGCTCTTTTCACAATGAGATGGCAACCAACATTACCTTTATTAAATAAAATAACCACAGTGAAATATAAGTCCTTTCAGCACTCTTTTTCTGAATGTGCATGATCTGTTGTGAATATTGATATCATTAAGGAAATTAGTTGGGAAGTCATTTTTTGAGACTCTCAACTAATACATAGTTTATAAGCCTGAGATTTTTGTTAGACCCTGGCTGAACGACAACATTAATATTCCAACTCAGCGCTGCACATTGTAAAGTTGAGTAAATGCTACAAGACTGTTCTGACACTGGCCATCTGTGTCAGCACCAGAGTTTAAACAAACCTCTTAGCAATGGTATATCGATATATTGGTGGCTATTATGTGATGCAACGTGGTGATATAATGCAGCTGGAAGTGTGTTGAACTCGCACAGCGCAGCTCATGGACAGTGGGAGCCTACACTAGACACGTAAATTGGTCAATAACCAGTTAGCTGAAAGACAGCATCACAGGAAGAACTGATGGTTTTTCATGCTTAAGTGATGTCACTGGGAGGGTACCACTTGACAGGACAGGATAGTTACTCACTATCAGTCTGAATTTTGGAGGCAGTATCCCAGATGGATAGAAATCGTTGCCAATTTTATAATGCGAATAGTCACAGCTAGCCAATCAAAAAGCAAACAGGGACTCCAACTTTCTCTCACATACAATACTTAGCCTACAATAATAAACAGACCAATGAATTGATAATAGTCTGCCTACATAATCAACGTTAAAGTGTGCAACGTTTGCTTTTTAGCCATCATCACAAGTTTATCCTGCACAGAGAGCTTGTTCAATTCAGACTGATCCAAATCAGGACACAAGAAAAACAGAAACTAAGTAAATATGCCTCACTATGTCTCTGAGCGAATGCAGCACTTCAATCAATTGAATATCTTTTTTTTTAAAACCTCACCAAAACTTCTCATTGCAGCATTTGGGTGTTCTAAATGAGGTTGATTTTCTGACATTAACCACACTTCCTAGCACCTGCACTCAAAACTGTTAACATAAATCCTGATGTCTATCTTCAATTGCTTTTCTGAGCTCTCAATCTGCACTGCTCGTCCTGATGTCTATCAATATTTTACTGCGGGGTTACTTTATCTATCTCATTAAGTATTATACGCAATTCAAATGCAACTTTGAATTAAACTTTTGAGGCTCATGAGGCCAAACTTATCAAAGCTTTTCCCACAACTCAAGTTATCCCAACAAGATATGGGGGAGAAATGGATAACGAGTACCATTCTTGTGTGAGGTGAGACAACTGGATAATTCTGTAATCCCCAATTCACAGCCTGGTTTCTTTATATTGACCATGCCAAACAGAAGTACTACGCATCCACCCATCACCCATCTACCCTAGAAGCCAAAACTTCATGCAATATTTGTTACAAAACATTTCCAAAGAGGAGAAAGAGGTGACAACTTAATAGTTAAATACATTTTTAAGAAGATGAAGTGAGATAAACAAAAAGATACAAAAACTGGAGTAGAATGATTTGGCCCAAGTAAAGACATGCATCTACCTAAATGAATGTTTTTCTTTAAATTGAGAAACCTAAGTGAAGGGCCAAAGCGCTTAGTTCAGCACAACGAGGTCAAAACAAGAAAGTAACACTAAAATTAGCTTATTTTCAAGAAATCACAACTTCTTGGCTCAAATATTCTAGGTGCTGCCAATGCTGCACATGGATTTGTGTGCTTTTTTAAAAATTGGTCAATAAATAACTCATTATAAAGTAGGCTTATATCCATACATTTGACTTATATCTGTACATTTGTAAATATTTATATCAGATATATTGAACTCTTGATCCAGATAATGGCAAGTCATCAGCCTCTTCAAATTTTGCATTGTTTAATGCTTATCTACTTTAATATTAATTCGATTATTAAGGAATTGGCCATTTCTGACTATTGAACTCATATTAGATATCATAATATTGACAGCAAACAATAACGTGAAAGATTTAGTATCAGATACTGAGATATATTATTACTGGATCATTCTCTCCATCCCTCCGCCATCTCTAAATTGTCAACATACTGGATGAGTTAAATTTTCCTCTGACTAAATATTGGAAAGACTGAAGTTCTTTTGGGAAGACCAAAACCATTGCCTTTGGTCCCCACCAAAAACTCCATCACTCTCTTAGGCAACTAACTGTCTGAGGCTCGACCAGACATTTTGCACCCTTGGTTTCATACCTGATCCTGAGATGAGCTTTCGATTACACATCTGCACCATCATCAGAGACAACAAAGACACAATTTGCCCAGTTGACGCTGCAAAGTCCTCCTCACTGACAAAAATTAGGAGAGCTAGCCCACAGCGTAGTCAAGCGAATCTGATAGTCATACTCATCAAATCAGATCTTACAAACCCAAACTTCTCCATCACCATCCCTTGGGTATGTCCTTTCCCACTGCCAGGTCAGACCCAGCAAAGATGGCAGTACAGTGGCATACAGCAGGGTGGGACTGGCCCAAGGAGTCCTCAACATTGACATTAAGTATCTCATTAAGTATCATGGCAAGGAAACCTCCTCCTGATTACCAACTACCGCTTCCCTCAAATGATGAATCAGTGTTCCTCCATGTTGAGCACCACTTGGAAGAAACACTTTGGAATGTAATATGGGTAAGGGATTTCAGATCCATCACCAAGAGTGGCTCAGTAGCACCACCACTGACCGAGTTAGCCAACTCCTGAAGGACATAGACCAGCAGGTGGTGAGGGAACTGCCAACACAGAAAAACCTACTTATTCTCGTCCTCACCAATATACTTGTCACAGATGCATCTGTCAATAGCAGTATTGGTAAGTGGCCACAGCACAATCCTCCAGATACCCTCCACTATGTTGTGTGGCACTACCTCAGACAACAAGTTGCCCAAGAGAGCTAAATAGGACAGATTCAGAACAGATCCAGCAGCTCAATACTGGGCATCCATTAGATACTATGGACCATCAGTAGCAGCAGAATTGTATTTAACTACAATCTGTAACCTCATGGTCTGGCATATCTCTCATTCTACCATTATCAGCCAGGGTACCAACCTTGGTTCAATCAGAAGTGCAGAACAGAATGCCAGCAGCAGCACCAGGCATACCAATAAATGAGGTGCCAACCTGCTGAAACTACAACACCGGACTACATGTATCATACATAGTACAAGTAGCATGTGATACATATAGCAAAGAAATCCCACAATCAATGAACCAGATCAAACCTCTGCAGTCCTGCCAGTAATGAATGGTGGTTGACAATTAAACAACTAGCCAGAAGAGGCTCCACAAACATCCCCATCCTGAGGGGCAGCCCAGCACATCAGTGCAGAAGACAAGACTAAAACATTTGAAATCATCTTCAGCCTGAAGTGCCGAGTGGATGATCCACCTCAGCCTCCTCTTGAAGTCCCCAGCATCACAGATGCTATTTTTCAACCAATTAGATTCATTCCACATAATATCGAGAAATGGATAAAAGCACTGGATACAGCAAAGGCTCTGGGCTCTGATAACACCCTGGCTGTAGTACTGAAGGTGTGTTCCAGTATTAGTCCTGTGTCCAGCCAAGCTGTTCCAGGACAGCTATAACACTGGCATCTAACTGACAATGTGAAAAATTGCCCAGTTATGTCCTGTCCACAAAAAGGACAAATCCAATCTGGCCAATATTGAGATAAAAGCAAAATACTGTGAATGCTGGAAATCTGAAACAAAAACAGAAAATGCTGGAAAAACTCAGTAGATCCTGCCAGCATATGTGGAGAGAAAAACAGAGTTAACGTTTTCAGTGTGTATGACTCTTCAGCTCTGAAGATGAGTCATACGGACTCAAAACATAAACTCTTGTTTCTCTCTCCACAGGTGCTGACAGGTCTGTTGAGTTTTTCCAGCATTTTATGTTTTTGTTCCGGCCAAATATCGCCCCACTAGTCTACTCACAATCATCAGCAAGGTGTTGTTGGCAGTGCTACCAAGCAACACACTCAGCAGTAACCTGCTCACCAATGCTCAGTTTGGGTTTTACCACTTGGCTCCAGGCCACATTATCACCTTGGCCATGGCATGGGCAAAAGAGCTGAATTCCAAAGGTGAGGTGACAGTGATTGCCCTTGACATCAAGACAGCATTCGACCAAGTGTGGCATTAAGGAGCCCTAGCAAAATTGAAGTCAATGTGAATCAGGGGAAAACTCTCTGCTGGTTGGAGTCATAACTAGCACAAAAGGAAGATGGTTGTGGTTCTTGGAGGTCAAACGTCTGAGCTTCAGGACACTGCTGGAGAAGCTCCTCAGGGTAGTGTTCTCGGACCGGCCATCTTCAGCTGCTTCATCAATGATCTTCCCTCCATCATAAGGTGAGAAATGGGGACTTCACTGATGATTGCACAATGTACAGTACCATTCGCAACTGCTCAGATACTAAAGCTGTCAGCCCCACATGCAGCAAGACCTGGCCAAAATTCAGGCTTGGGCTGATAAGTGGTAAGTAACATTTGTGCCACCTCCAACAAAAGAGAATCTAACTATCTCCCCTTGATATTCAACGGCATTATCATCTCCCCAACCTGGAGGATTACCATTGACCAGAAACTTAAATGGACCAGCCATACAAATACTGTCAAAAGCAGGTCAGAGGGTGGGAATTCTGTGGCAAGTTTCTCATCTCTTGACCCTCCAAAGCCTGTCCACCATCTGCAGGGCACAAGTCAGGAGTGTGATGGAATATCCTCTGCTTGCCTGGATGAGTGCAGCTCCAACAACACAAGAGGCTTGACACCATCCAGGACAAAGCAACCCACTTGACTGGAACACCCCATGCACCAACTTCAACATTCACTCCCTCCACCGACGCATAGTAGCAGCAATGTGTACCATCTACAAGATGCACTGCAGCAACTTGCCCTTTGACAGCACCTTCTAAACTGGTGACCTCTACTAACTGGAAGAAAAAATTCGGCTGACACATGGGAACACCACCAACTGCAAGTTCCCCTCCAAGCCATACAACATCCTGATTAGAAACTACATCGGGTTCCTTTACTGATTGAAAATCCTGGAACTCTCTCCCTAGCAGCGTGGTGAGCGTACCACATCACACAGACTGTAGCCACTCAAGAAGATTGCAATGTTGGCCTTTATTGCCATGGGATTAGAGTACAGAAAAAAAGTTTTGCTCGAGTTGTACAGGGTTTTGGTGAGGCCACATCTGGAGCACTGTGTGCAGTTTTGGTCTCCACATTTAAAAGGATATACTTACATTGGAGGCAGTAAAGGTTCACTAAATTAGCCCCTCGGATGAGGGGGCTGTCCTATAATGAACAAAATAAGTCTATCTTCTCTGGGGTTTAGAAAAATGAGAGGTGATCTCATTGAAACGTACAAGATTCTGAAGGGGCTTGTTAGGATAGGCCTGAAAGATTGTTTCCACTGGTCGGGGAATCTAAAATATGGGGGCACAGTCTCAGGATAAGGGGCCGATCATTTAGGACTGGGATGACGGGAAATTACTTCACTCAAACAGTTGTGAATCTTTGTAATTCTCTGCCCTAGAAGGCTGTGGGTGTTCCATCATTGAATACATTTAAGGCTAGGATAGACAGATTTTTGGTCTCAGAGAATCGAGTGATATGGAGAGTGGTCAGGGAAGTGGAGTTGAAGCTCAAGGTCAGCCATGAACGTATTGAATGGCAGAGCAGGCTCCAATGGCCATATGGTCTTCTCCTATTTTTTGTGTTCTTGGGATGGGCAACAGATGCTGGCCTTGTCAGCAATGCTCACCTCCCATGAACACACAAAAAAAAATCACTAAGATTGCCTATTTCCATCTCCACTCCTGCTTCAGCTCCTGCTGCTGAAACCCTCATTCGTACCTTTGTTACATTAAAACTTGGCTATTCCAACACCCTCCTGGTGAGTTTCACATGCTTTACACTTCATGAACTTGAGGTCATCCAAAATTCTGCTGCCCATGTCCGAACTTGCATCAAGTCAAATTCATCCATCATCACTGTGCTCGCTGATCTACATTGGCTCCCAGTTAAGTAATCCCTCGATTTTAAAATTCTGATCCTTGTTTTCATATCCCTCCATGGCCTCATCCTTTCCTATCTTTAACCTCATCCAGACCTACAAGTCTCCAAGATATCTGCATTCCTCCAATTCAGGCCTCTTGCACATCCCTTGTTTTCATCGCTCCACCATTGGCTGCCAAGCCTTTGACTGTCCTGGCTGTCGGCTCCAGAATTTTCCTCTGCCTCTCTACCTCACTCACCTTTTTTAGATTCTTAAAACCTACCTCTTTGACCAAGCTTTGGGTCATCTGCCCCATTATCACCTTTTGGGCATGATGTCAAATTTTGTTTCATAATCCCGTGAGGCATTCTGACTTTCACTGTGATAAAGGTGCTATATAAATTCTTCTTGTTGTTGACCATTGCACTGTCAGTGGGAACTGTGTCCCAGCAAGACTGAGCACTCTCAGAAGGAAAATAGGAGATGAATACAAATAAAAAGGCAAGCATATTAAGAAATATTTGTATAAATGCACACAAGATTGGAATGTATAAATGCAGTTCTCTTTATTTGCAATAGCACAACTACAATCAGAGGAAGCGTTGGTAGAGAAATACAAGAGGCAGAAACTGGACACAAGAAGGAGAAATGGATTACACATCTTGCTGATGGTTTACACTTTTTGACAATATACTGGTAGTTTAGCTCAGATGACATGATAGTGCGTCAGCTGTCATCAACCTGCACGGTCTCAATATGAACTGAAACTCTTTTGCAGTTCTGGCCTTTATTTGGATCTAGAAATGTGCAACAGTTGGAGAGCTACCAATTTGTTCGTTTACCCCGCATGTACGAACATACGAAATAGGAGCAGGTGTAGGCCATTCGAGCCCACGAGCCTGCTGCTCTGCCATCAATAAGTTCGTGGCAATCTGTTTGTATTTTGAATTTCACATTCCTATCTGCCTCCGATAACCTTTGATTCCCTTGTCTAACAAGAATCTATCCACCACTGCCTTAAGAATATTCAATAACCCCACTTCCAACACATTCTGAGGCTGGGTGTTCCAAAGTTGCACAGCCCTCAGAAAAAATTTATCCTCATCTCTGGTCCTAAAAGGGCGATCCCTAACCTTTAAAGATTGTCCCCCTAGTTCTAGACTCGCCCACAAGAGAAACCATCTTTTCCACGTCCACCTCGTCAAGACCATTTAGGGTCTTATATACTTCAATCAAGTCACCCGTCACTCTTCTAAACTCCAGTGGAAACATGTCCAGCCTGTCCAATCTATCCTCATAACACAGTTCACTCATTCCGCTATCTAGTAAACCCCTCTGAACTGCTTCCAATGCATTTACATACTTCCTTAAATAAGGAGACCAAAACTGCACACAGTATTCAAGATGTGGGCCGGGATTTTCCAGCCCCATTGCAGGTGGGACCCGTCGTCGGCAAGGCGGCGCCTCAGCCAGAAGTCCATTGACTTGCGGTGGGACCGGAAGATCCCAGCAGTAGACGGGTGCGGAAAATCCCGCCCATGGTCTCACCAATGCCCTGTATAACTGAAGCATAACATCCTTATTTTTATGTTCAACTCATCTCGTAATAAAGGATAGCATTTCATTAGCCTTCCTGATTACGTGCTGTACCTGCTACTAGAACACCTAGATCCCTCTCCACCTCGGAATTCTGCAGTCATTCTCTGCTTAAGTAATACTCTGCCTCTTCATTCTTCCTGCCAAAGTGAACAAGTGAACACTTTCCCACATTATACGCCATCTGCCAAATTTTTGTCCACTCACTCAATCTATCTATATCTGTCTGCAATCTCATGTCTTCTTCACGACATACTTTCTAACTATCTTTGTGTCATCTGCAAATTTAGCTAACATGCCTTCATTCCCCTCATCTAAGTCACTGATGTAAATTGTAAAAAGTTGAGGCCCCAACACAGAGCCCTGCGGGACTCCACCCGTAACATCCTGCCAATCAGACAAAGACCCATTTATGCATACTCTGTTTACTGCCAGCCAGCCAATCTTCTATCCAAGCTAATAGGTTTCCTCCTACACCGTGGACTTTTATTTTCTGCAATAACCTTTGATGTGGCACCTTATCAAATGCCTTCTGGAAATCCAGGTACAGTATGTGTACAGGCTCTCCTTTATCCACTGTGCATTGTTACTCCTTCAAAGAACTCTAATAAATTGGTTAAACATGATTTCCCTTTCACAAAACCATGCTGACTCTTCCTGATTACCCTGAGTTTTTCTAAGTGCCCTCTTTAACGATCGATTCTAACACCTTCCCCACAACAGACGTCATATAATTTCCTGTTTTCTGTCTCCCTCCCTTCTTGAATAGATAGGTGATGTTTGTTACTTTCCAGTCTGATGGAACCTTCCAGAGTCTAAGGAATTTTGAAAAATTAGCACCAATGTATCTGCTACTTCATTAGCCACCTCTTTAAAGATCCTAGGATGAAGTCCATCAGGACCTGGAGACTTGTCAGCCTGCAGCTCCATCAGTTTGCTCAGTACCACTTATAATTTCACTAAGTTCCTCTCTCCCTTCCAACTCCTTATTAAAGCTGTTACTGGAATATTTTCTGTATCCTCTGTCATGAAGCCAGAAGAAAAATACTTGTTCATTTCATTCGCCATTTCCTTATTATCTATTAACTCCCCATTATCACTCTCTAGTGGACCAAGACTTTACTTAGTCTTTTTCTTTTTAGATACTTATAGACACAGTAACCCTAGTGCACTCTGTTATCTGTTTTTACATTTCTAGCTAGCTTTCTCTCATACTCTAAGTTCTTTCTGCTGATTAACCTTTTAATCATTCTCTGCGGTTCTTTATATTCTGACCAATCATCTGGCCTGCCACTAAACTTTGCACAGTTATATGCTTTTCCCTTGAGTTTGATGCTTTGCCTAACTTCTTTAGTTAACCACAGATGGTGGGTCCTCCCTTTAGAATTTTTCTTTATAGTAGTAAAATACTTATTCTGAGTATCCTGAAATATCCCCTTAAATGTCTGCCACTGCTTCTCTATTGATCTATCCCCTAATCTAGTATCTCAGTTCACTTCAGCTAGCTCAGCTTTCATGCCACATAGTTGTCCTTATTTAAGTTTAAAACACTATTCTTAAATTTCCACTTCTCCCTTTCAAACTGGATACAAAATTCAATCATATTGTGGTTGCTGCTACCTAGGGCTGCCTTTACCCTGAGGTCATTAATTAATCCTGTCACATTACACAATGCCAAGTCTAATATAACCTGCTCTGGTTGGTTTCAGAACGTATTACTCTAAGAAATTCTCTCAAAAGCGTTCTATGAACTCCTCATCCAGGTTACTACAGCCAGTCTGATTTTTCCAGTTTATATGTAGGTTAAAGTCATCCATGATTATTGCTGTCCCTTATCACAAGCACCCAATATTTCTTCTTGTATACTTTGTCCTACATTGCGGTGGTGAAGAACTTTTAAAGAAAGGAAATAATAAGCTTACCCACTGTCCCTCTCCCCCAACTTGCCTGCAAAAGTTTAGTGGTTTAAAGACAGCCTTTTATTCTAGACCTCTGTGCTACAGAGGAAACCGAATCCTATTGGGAACAGGCTAAAGGAACTCTCCCGGTCAGTATTTCTTTTGGCACTTACAATGATTCCATTATCCACTGCATGAGGCAGGGCCCTGACACAGCAGCATATTATTCAATGAAATCAATACAGATATTAAATAACAGACTTAAAAAAATCAACCGATGGGCCCGCTTATCAACTGAAACCATGCATGCTGCCTAAAAGGTTGAATTCCAAATCATACTCAGGTTACTGAAATGTTATGAGCCCAGCGCTACCAAAGCGTTTTAAGTTACATTGAGAATGGTTTTCTGCACGGAACTCTTTTAGGCCCGGGTCGTCAGTGAACGGTTTACAGTGGGGACGGGCGGCGGGTCAACTTGGATAAACACTCGCTAGCTACTTAAAAATTCTCTGCAAAAAAAAAAAAAGTGCCTTCAAGCATTCATTACTCCGAAAGTGCCATGAATGCACAACCATTTACAGAACAACTCATTGTTAGACCGTAAGGTTTCTCCTCTCCCCTCCCCCACACTATCCATGCAGCAAACAAGGCAGATCTGGCGTTCAAGCATGATCATATTTAATAGGTTTCCTCCGCAGATGTTACATCTTTGTCAAAATTGTGTGTCTGTACTTGAGGCCACCACATTACTTAGGTCTAGGATTTAACAACTGCTGTACTTTATGTAATAGTAGTGTTAAGCAACGCCACACTCTTTTCAAAGTTGCTTTACTGTATAACACTACATTCTTCCCTACAGGCACACATTGAAAAACTAAGATCAATAAGGAACTATCAAACCATGAAAATCATAGAGAACAAAATGAATATTAAAACATTTCAGGCAATTGCATGTGTCGATTTGCTTGTGATCAGTATTTCAACAATATACATGAACTCAAAGCTCCAAAAACGCATGTTAAATGTTCTAAAGGATGAGGATTAACATGTCTTATGGGACATTACTCCGTGATCTCGGTAACGGATACCTGCTTTAGTAAACAGGCAGGATTTATAATGCCACATGCTTCAAGTTTAAAAGTAATAGCATCAGTAAGGAAGAAAAGAGCCAAGCTGTTGGCAGCTGTCCTAAAACATGAACAGCCTCCATCATTATTCAGCACAACAGAGCCTGGCTTCAGTTTAGCTACTTTAGGCTCTCACATTGTTTCCCAATGAGGGCTTTCTAGTTCTTTTTTTTTAATGAAAATGCTTCTACTGTGTCCACAGTCAAAGCTGAAAGCTGACCTGCTCTGGGTCTGAGTCATACTCCTCATCATCTGCACTCAGGGACATGGCCAAATCTCAGTCTGGGCCCAGCCAGAAACAAACTGACATGGCTGGACTGCTGTAGTAACGAGCCTCCACCATAAACCCAGCTTCTACACTCAAGGCTCATCAATATTCATGAGGGAAGGTCAGGATGGGGTTGAACCGTTTCAATTGACCAATCAAAAATAAGCAGATGTATTATTTTGAAAAACAGACAATAGAGCTGCCGCTGGTAGTGATTACACACCATAGTCAGCAGGAGGAATGACATTGTAAGGACACACACGCGACACATTAACAAATCACCCTGCTAAAATGACTTTATCTTCCCCAGCCTTTTACATGTCTCACAATTACTAATATCAAATAACAACTGAACACCAAAGAATTTAATGCACTGAGCAAGTATAATGAGTGGAGGTGTTATCACAGAGCATTTACAGCAGTATTCTAGGCTTCTATTTATTAAGCACTCTCGTGCTGTTTCAGCCCATGTATAAACACTGATGCCTGCAGGCCTTGCTAGCTGATGTAGAAATTCTTAAAGGTTCAGTTTAAAGCACATGACCAAAATGTGTAGTGAACTTTTTTGCTCAAGTTCATTGTGCAGTTAATGCACAAAACCAGGCTTTGTGGTTTGGCAGCAGGTCATTAATAAATGCTAACAAAACAATAAGGGAAACAGCCAAAATATTTACTTTATAGTCAAAAAATAAAAACCATTAAGGATTCAGTTATTTTTTTAAAACCCATTACAAAGAAAATACCTGCATTCATAGAGAACATTTCAGGATATCCTGAAGTATTTCACAGGCAATGGATTACTGCATGCAGTGCAGTCACTGATGTCAAATACAGGAGCCAGTGTACTTATGCTAACACACACATGGATCCCAAAGACAACAAACTACATAAATGATGTTTTTGGTAGCACTGAATACAGAGGAATGTCATATGGAACACCAGGAGAATTTTATGTCCTTTTCCAAATAGTGCCATGGCATCTGTTACATCCATCCAATCTGCAGGTAGGGCCTCAGTGTACCATTTCATCTGGAAGACTGCATTTAGGCATAACCGAAATTATGCCTTCTAGGCCATAGTGAGGACTGATACAGAGGAAAGAAGGTCATCATATTGACATTGGATGCTCAACACTGTTAGCTAGGCAATGTGTCACAGGGGGAGGAGGCATAACAGGGTGAAGGAAATTAGACACACAAATCATGCTACTTCATGAAAGATTTATCCCAACAGCAGCAAATTGTATTTGCATGGTGCTGTTAACCTAGTATAAGGTACCAAGATACTTAACAGAAGCATTACCAGAAAAAGAATGGCACCAAGTTAATAAGGGAATATTAGGACAGGAGCTTGGTCAAAGAGGAAGTTTTTAAGGACCGCCTTAAAAAAAATGTGACAAGCTTAGAGAGGGAATTCCAGAGTTAAGACTTGGACAATTAATGCACAGCTGTAAATGGTAGGCCAGAGGAAATCAGAAATGTGTTACAAATAGTAAGTTTATCAGATTGTTAGGTCTTGGGGCTGTCTCTTTAATCTAAGGTAAAATGAAGAAATGAAGGGGGTCAAATGACTTATTATGAATTCTGCCTGACAAGTAGCCTAGGTAGCTTGGTTGCTAGGGGGACAGAAGGGCCCAAGACAAGAGACTTGCTGAGAAGGTGTAAGATGCTTATACCAGTGGACAATGGCAAGAGCATCTGTGTGTGGGTAAACCGTTAGTCTCAGTCTCATAGGGAGCTGTTAGGGGTTTCAGGTTTTATAAACGGTTATGCTTTAAACTGCCGATTTAATTCCAAGCTAGAATGGAGTTGAGTGTATAAAAGAAAGCTAATTAGCATTTCCATTTGGATACAAGGCCCATGTGATTCACCTTGCCATGGAGAGGGGCTTCGAAAGGGGAAGAGTCGATAGCAAGCCATTGCAGTATTGGGTTACTGGGTTCTCTAAGATATCACTGAAATTTGCAGACCCCATTCAATCTGCTTTCAACTGAGAGACAGCACCAGATTACAAAGGCAGACAGTCCTGCACCTTAAGCATAGAAAATGCTGACCCTGTTGTTCACCATGCAGAACATGAATGGGAGCTTGTGCTCAGATTGAGGAGAACTAGGTCACAGGATTTTAACGGCACAGGAGGCCATTTGGCCCATCATGTCTGCACCGGCTCTCTAAATAAGCATTATGACCTAGTGCCATTGTCCTGCCTTTTACCCGTACCCTCTCTATTCAAATAATCATCTAATGCCCTCTTGAGTGCTTTGATTGTACCTGCCTCCACCATACTTCCAGGCAGTGCATTCCAGACCTGAACTGCTCGTTGTATGAATAAGTTTTTTCTGACATCACATTTGCTTCTTTTGCATATCAATTTAAATCTGTGCCCTCTCGTTCTTGATCCTTTTATGAGCAGAAACAACTTCTCCTTATCTACTCTGTCTTGTCCTCTCATGATTTTGAGCATATCTAACAAATCTCCTCTTAGCTGCTTTCTCTCCAAGGAGAACAGTAGCAACCTCTCCATTCTATCCTCATAGCTGAAGTTTCTCATCCCTGGAACCATTCTTGTAAACCTTTTCTGCACTTTCTCCAGTGTGTTCACATCCTTCCTATAATGTGGCACCCAGAACTGTACACAATATTCCAGCTGAGGTCTAACAAGTGTCGTATATAAATTCAGCATAACCTCCCTACTCTTGTATTTTATGCCCCTATTAATAACGCCCAGGATACTACATGCTTTACTAACTGCTATCTCCACCTATCCTGCTACCTTCAATGATCTATGCACATATACACCCACATCTGTCACGTATTATATCCGTCACACTGGAAATGTGTTAATACAAGAAATCTGTGCAATGCTTTTCTGACTTGCTCATGCTAACCAAACTACTTTACTTAATTACAGCGAAAAGGTGGTACCATTCAGAATGGGGAAAAGCAACCAATCATCATGAAATCCCCCCAAAAATCCAATTCTTTTTTAAACTAAACACAACTAAAAATTGCAATCACCCACCAAAAAATATCTTAAGTTTCAGGAGAAAAAATATCACTTTATAAAATTTAATCATTTAGTATTACAAATGCAAAAGTTGGAAAATTGTAGTGGGGTTTTCCAGTTCCTTTTCATAAATTTGGTTTAGGAGGTCATATTTGGAGTTAAGGTTTCAACTACAATATCTGAACTTTGCCATGATGAACCATGTCACATTACAAAAATATAAGACATTTGAAGATTGTAGCAGTGAGTTAAGATACTCAGCTTTTCAGCTGACATGGGTTTCGGAAAAGTCTGACTCTCAACTGCCTATATAATACAGCAGGTGTCTCAGCCCAGAGCTGTTAATCAGAACTCTCCACCCAATCATGGCTCCAACCTCTACCCAGCAGTCACATGAACACTCACCAGTGTTTATGTTGATTACCCCAGCATGGGACCGACTTTTTAAACACACTCCCGCAGATCTCGAAATAAAACAAATGATGTACCTTGCATGATTGAATCAATATTGAACGAGGACAATCATTTGTCACTTGAAAATGGAATTCTCAATATTGCTCTCAGTTTACAATCTACCTTTATGTAGATCCCAGAGTCAGTATGCCTGGGGCTGAACTGATGCCTCCCTTATTAAAAATGCTCACAGTGATGCTGATTTAACCACTTCTGTGTTGATTCAACCAATACAAAAATACACGTCAAAAAGATCAGCAAAGACAAAAATCCTATTTGGCAAAATATCATGAATCTAAAAACAAACGATTATTAGTAAAGCAATTGAATAGAAACAAAAGGATGTTATTAGTAACATCTGAATTTTGGAACTTGGGTACTGATTTTTTGTGACATAGTTTTTTAAACAATAAAGCTTTAAAGAAATTCAACAAAAATGGAGAAAGTAAACGCAAAGACGATTATAGAAGAAACCCATTCAGCAGATATTTCCAATGGTAAGTACCAGCCTTAGAAGTCTCCTAGTTATTTTTCTGTTTAGATTACAAATGTGTTTAATTCAGTGCTTCCCAAACTTCTTCCCCCGTGACCTCATTTTGAGGCTTGAAAATTGCCTTGACCCCTCAGTGGGAGCTGTGCTGAGGGTGTGTTTAATCTTCACTTTTGTTAAAAACCCAACTTTTCAGCGGGTCTTTTCAATCAGGAATCAGGCCTCAAGCCTGTCATTAAGGCCACGCCCATCATCTGGGAAAAAAAGCTAGGATTTAAAGGGGCCTTGCAGCTGTGAACACTCAGTTGGACTCCAAGGCAGCCTTTCGCTGCTGCAGAGCTCACAACCCCAGAATCTCATCTCGCAGCCCCCTGTTTGGGATGCCCTGGTTTAATTAAGCTATTTTTCGACAGTTTATCTGTTAGACCGAACAACTTATCTATATGAAAATAGCCAATGGTCACAGTATATTCTAGTGAAGCAGCCAAGTAAAGGTAGCAAAAAAAAAAACTGAAGAAACCTCTGAAGCTACTCAGGAAGATCAATAGTAACAAAGAGATACCAGGCACTAATCTATAATGCAAAAGGAAACAAGGTTACTGATGTAGCAACAGCTAGAAAATCAGGGATAGTAGGTTAAAAATGCAGATCGCAAGTCACAGGGAGCTCATGGCTCAGAAAAGGGGATAGGCATGTGTGCCACAAGGACAACAGCTGGACTTGTTTCAACAGGAAAGGTTAAAGACATACTAAAGGCAAGAGCAAGAGACCCAGTGCTGGTAGTCTATTCAGGGTAAATTGAATAGGAAAAAATGACAGCCATATATAAAGGTTGCCTCGTAACTCAAAGATAGAGTATGCAAACTAATGTTTTCTGGTATACTTCCAGGTTGGTAAAGGAGGAATGTGTTGGGATTCAGGGTAAATCTTGGGAATGGATAAGCACTGGAGGAGATATATTTGGGGGAGGTGGAGTGCTATGAGAGAGAGCGAGCGAGCCAGAGAGGCAGACAGGCAGAGAGACAGGCAGAGAGACAGGCAAAGACACATATTGGGACCAAAAGAATTTTGAATTTATATCAATGATTAATTCAAAAACTTAGTGAAAGTTGGTCAAATTTGTAAATGATGACAAACCAGTTAGCTCAGAAATTACAAAAAAAACTTGAAGAATGTAAATGAGCAAATTAAATTTAATGTAGATATTTGTAAAGTAATACACATAGGAGAGGATGTTGAGAAAAGGGTGTTGAAATAGTTAAGGATGGAATGCATACTTTAAAAAAAAATCTGCAGAGCTTTGCCGCTAACCTCTTCCATGTGATTTCACTGCTAGAAAACAGTCAACATGACCAACCACTGCAGGGCAGCAATGAAAACAGTCAATATAAAGCTGAATTATAATGCCAAAATAGTGAATAAAGGAAAAACTCATTCTTGATCTGTATACATCTTGAGTGCTGTGTCCAGTCTGGTCACCAAGACACTGCAGGACTGCATCCAATGCATGGATATCTCCCCAATGTGCCAGGATACCTCATGTTAGAAATCTGAGTTTAAGGAAAGACTGGAGATACTTGGATCTTTTAACAAGGAAATGAGGCAAATTGTAGATATATGTTTTAATGGTAAAATATATGGAGAATATTTCAAACCGAATTGTTAGTGGTATAAGGGAACACAGATTCCTGCTAGTGAAAGTCAAATTTACAAATGGTGTCAGGAATTCTTCTGTATCAATATGTGGAATAAACTTCAAAAACGTGTGTACAGGAGGCAAAAACCCTGGAACTATTTAAGAATCAGTTGGAAACTGCAATGAAGGGCTGCAGGGTGTTTCTGCATAGATAAACTATGACAGACAGTATGACCTTTCTCAACGAAAATTATCCTGTGATCCAGTGCCCTTACAGGAAAGTACATATTGAGTGAGGACACAGTCAGACTCGGCTACGATTCCTGCCCACAGCATAAGCTTACACATGAAGGATAACCCTTGAGTGAGGTATCAGAGGGCAACCATCAACTGTTGAACCAAATCCCGGCAGGAGTTAAAGCCTCCAGGGGAGGAGAAATCACAAGATTCTGGTTTCATTTGAGAAATGTGTAGCCTACCTAAGGTGAATCAATGGACTGTGCACACCATATTGTTTAGTACCCATAAAAATGTCCAAAGGTTAAATTGAAACTGAGAGGTTTGCATAGTACAGAACTGATATTAGTACAAAGGATTTTATGATGCCCAATGGAAAGTGAACTGTGTAACTATAGTAAAACTGTCTTCTGCATTTTTTCCCATTTTCTAGTAGTGAGATTCATTGGAAGCAGTAGTTGGAAATCAGCAGGCAAAGCTTTGTCTATACTTTTATAAGTATTCATTCCCTGACTAGAGAGTTGACAGCACAACCATGCTGTTTGCTCATACCAGTCCTGAAATGGTATTGTAACATCGGTACCAGAAGTATAACAGTACCATAAGTGTCAACATAAACAGTTCTTTTCTTCCCTAACTCCAATTGTGAATTGAGGGAATTTATGTTCTCATTTGTACATATATTCAGCATTCTTATTATCCATACTACACCATGATCAACAAGTCCCTATGATTTCTTATCAAACAGAGAGCTGAATAGACATGGTCAGTCCTATTTCTTGGTTGACTCTTTAGAATTTTGTGGTGCAAGCTTGCCTCCCTATCAGAGATAGCTTCATCCCTGACTGTTCTTTGGTAAGTTAGAAATGAGTTTCAAACCTAGATTTGATTGGTTAGCTCTTGACCTTTCATTTTGGAACGTCTAGTTTGAATCCAACAGACTGAAAGTCATCACTATTTGCTGGTTCTAAAGGGTCTACATAAAATGTACCTGGACATTCATAATATGGTTCCAGTTGTCATAGAATCACAGAATGATACAGCACAAAAGGAGGCCATTCTGCCCTTTGTTTCTTTGTTGGCTCTTTAGTAGAGCTACTTGACTTGTTCCATTCCACTCAATCTCCACAGCTGTGCAAATTTTTCCCTTCAAGTATTTACCACAATTCCCTTTTGAATGTTGCAATTGAATCTGTTCCCACCAATCTTGCAGGCAGTACATTCCAGATCAGAACAACTCATTTGACTAAAAAAAGAAGCTTCCTCATGTCACCTCTGTTTCTTTTGCCAATCAGCTGAAATCTGTATTCTCTGGTTACCAACCCTTCAGCCACTGGAAACAGTTTCTTATTTACTCGATCAAAACTATTCATGATTCTGAACATGTCTATCAAACTTCCTTTTAACCTTCTCTGTTCCAAGGAGAATAATTCCAGTTTCCCCAGTCTCTCCACATAGCTGAAGTCCTTCACCCCTGGAACTAGTAAATATCTTCTGCACCCTTACGAAGGCCTTCACATCCTTCCTAAAGTATTTGCGCCCCGGATTGAACACAATACTCTGGCTGTGGTCTAACCAGGGTTTTGTAAAGTTACAGCATAATGTCCTTGCTTCTGTAATCTTTTCTTTTTAATAAAGCCAAGGATCCTGTGCTTTTTTAAAACCCTTCTCACTTTCCTATCACCTTCAAAGTATTGTGTACATACACCCAGATCTCTGTGTTGCTGTACTCCATTTAAAATTGTGCCATTTAGTTTATATCGTCTCTCATCATTCGTTCTACCAAAATATATCACTTCACACTTTTCTGCATTAAATTTCATTTGCCACGTGTCTGCCTATTTCACCAGGATATGTCCTCCTGAAATTTACTGTCCTCATCATTCTTTACAACAAATTTTAATTTACAACTTAGAAATTATGCCATGTGCCAAATCCAGGCCCAGATTAATATATAATCAAAAAGAACAGCCAATTACCATCCTCTGCAGAACACCACTGCATACTTTCTTCTAGTCCGATAAACAACAGCTCACCAATACTACTACTTTCTGTCCCTTAGCCAATTTTTTACCTGCGTTGCTATTGTTTAATTCCATGGGTTTTAATTTTGCTAACAAGTTTATTATGTGGTGCTGTGTGAAACACCTTTTGAAGATCGTTGTACAGATCGATCTCACTACCATCATCAACTCTCTTATGTTACCTTGTCACGGCCCCAAAGCACAAAAATGAAGCCAGTTACAATCTTTTAACCAGCCAAAATATGTTTCTAAATTATACATGAATAACATGAAAATTGAGTTTGTGTTGGTAACATTATGCTACTGTTACACTGTGTACCAAAAGAATAACGCATGCAAAAGTCAAACAATGTATAAACATTGCCTAATTCAATCACATTCAACGATAAATCCCCAAGGCAAAAATGTAACAGCACAAATAAAATTTCAAATTGCACTTGTAGCTTTAAAGATACTTGAAATCACATGATCAATAAACCCTCCTCTGCAAATCCCAACATGAGCACTCTTCAAACAATTTGCGTGAATGGCTTAAAACGTACTGTAAAGCATCTTTAACATCAAAAATTTAAAATTAATATAAAATTATGCTTCTTCACAGAGTGCTGGATACAATGAACTGGCGCTCTGTAATTTTCATCAACATTTTTTAAAAATTCATTCATGGGATGTGAGCTTCACTGGCTGGGCCAGCATTTGTTGCCCATCCCTAGTTGCCCTTGAGGAGGTGGTGGTGAGCTGCCTTCTTGAACCACTGCAGTCCATGTGGTGTAGGTACACCCAGAGTGCTGTTAGGAAGGGAGGTCTAGGATTTTGACCCAGCAACAGTAAAGGAACAGCGATATATTTCCAAGTCAGGATAGTAAGTGACTTGGAGGGGAACATCCAGGTGGTGGTGTTCCCATCTATCTGCTACCCTTGTTCTTCTAGATGGTAATGGTTGTGGGTTTGGAAGGTGCTGTTCAAGTAGCCTTGGTGAATTCCTGCAGTGCATCTTGTAGATAGTACACTCTGCTACTACTGTGCGTCGGTGGTGGGGGGAGAGAATGTTTGTGGATGTAGTGCCAATCAAGCGGGCTGCTTTGTCCAAGATGGTGTAAGGCTTCTTGAGTGTTGTGGGAGTTGCACTCATCCAGGCAAGTGGGGAGTATTCTATCACACTCCTGACTTGTGCCTTGTAGATGGTGGACAGGTTTTGGGGAGTCAGGAGGTGAGTTACTCATCACAGGATTCCTAGCCTCTGACCTGCTCTTGTAGCCACAGTATTTATATGGCTAGTCCAGTTCAGTTTCTGGTCAACGGTAAACCTCAGGATGTTGATAGTGGGGGATTCAGTGATGGTAATGCTAGGCCATTTTCCGTGGATCTGGAGTCACATGTAGGCCAGGCAGGTAAGGACAGGGTGGATTTTTGTTTTTACAATAATACTTGGTCATCAATAGATGAGATTTTTATTGAATTCAAATCTGCCATGGCGGGATTTGAACCCAGGTCCCCAGAGCATTACCCTGGGTCTCCGTATTACTAGTCCAGCGACAATACCACTGCCATTGCCTCCCCTACATAATGTAGATTAATGAAAAGTTGGCATTTCTGCAACTGTAAAGATTTCATTTGTGAACAATATTGAAAAACACTAATGAATATTTCCTTCAGTTTATGAACCGTTCATTTCTTACCTTCACGGTCTTCTTGGGCCATGTTACAATTGGCACCCCAGTGATAGCCAGTTTTTGATCATCATCAGCATGTTCTTCCAGCACCGTCTGCATTCACAACAGGGATAAGAGAACAAACATTTTGTAAACAAAATTAATTTATTTTTGTTACTCAGAATCAAAATGAAACATTGCTTTCCTTTTCATAAAGAATCTAACAGACCTTCTAACACATTGTTCAAAGGCAGTCTGGAGCACAGTTTTGGTTCTTAGCTTCTAAAATCTAGAAGTGTTTAATCTAGCTTGTCTTCTTAAGGCAGCTGCTCAAATACTCCCTGTCAGAAGTTGTCTAGACAATTGCAAGTAATTCTATCTGCTTGCAAGTACCGTGATCAAGCAGAGGGGAACTGCTTCCAACTTGTATTAAATGATACAACTTTTGGTTTATGTTGGCAAGCATTATTCTCCACTTAAGAGGTCAGTTGAACAACCTGGTCCCAGCACAATGACAGAAGATTATTACAGATGTGGGTGGTCATTCTGCCCATCTTAATTCACTCATCCAGAAGTATCCAATTGGTCCCCAAGTGCATCATCCAATGGTTGCTCAAATAAGGGGGAAAATTCTGTCTGACCAATTTTTTTTTTTAAAAAAACTTCTTTAAAGAAGTGACGATCCCTGTGGAATGTTGTAAGCCCATGACGTGATGTACCTTGACTTCCAAGAGGCTTTTGATAAAGCTAATTTAAACTCAAAGGTACTGTAAACACGAGTGAATAATTAACTGGTTTAAGTGTAGGAAACTATGAGTACTGGATTGTTGGGAGCAGGGAGCAGAGAATAATTATTTGGGTGTCTGTGGGCTCAATGGTGGAACACTCTGTCCTCCTAACTTAAAAGGATCTGGATTCAGAAACTCCGTGCAAAGTGAACAATTTTGCAAATTATACCAAATAAGAAATGGTATTCGAATAGGTAGCTTGAAGATCACAGATACAGAATGAGTTACGCAGGATATATAAGTGAGCAGAACAATGGTAATTTATTGCAGACAAAAGTGATACACATAGGAAAATAATATAGATACGTGTACTCAATGAATGCTGTCAAAACAGCTGCGGCTGAAGTTGAAGAGGCCGAGGAACCTAAATGAATTTTGATGCTAGGCATGCCCAACTTATCAGCAAAGCCAATGGGATGGAGAACCATATTGCAAAACAATAGAATGTGGGTCAGAGGAGATAATGGTTAAATGTTATTGTGCTCATCTAATCACACCTTGAATTTTGTGACTAGTTCTGATTTTCGAGAGACTTCCAAATGCTGGAGGTAGTGCAAAGTAGAACAATTAGGCTAACCTCCAATGTTAGGGGTATGGATTATGAGGGAAAAGTGGAGAAACTTGGGCTCTTCTGCCTTGAAATAATAAGTCTGAATTGTTATCTGGAGATCAAAAATGAACTATCTCCACAGGGCATGATGTGCAGATTTCCAAAGAAAAGGGGGAAAACATATGCAATGTTGCCCTTACTCCAATGGCCACTTTTGCGTGTAGCTGTATCATGCTCTGCATTGGTCCTCGGTATGCAAACACCATGTGTCCCCACATGCTAAGGTTCTGTCTCCATTGTTGCGAAGGATGGGCCTTGTCAGGTTGCTACACAACGCTACATTCAGTTGGACTGTTCGCATGACCTATCCTTTGTAGAAAAGTTTGTGCAGAAAAATATCTTTGACCACAAATCAATCAGGAAGTGGTCAGCAAATGACACGCTCAAGGCCCTGTGGATCACTATTTTGTGGACTGTTCCCAGGGTCACTCTCCAAAACAAACATTGATTGCCACTGAAATCTCATTAACTCAGTGAAAGATGTTCTTTGGCTTTTTGCCAAACTTACTGGCTTTCCAATGCAGGGAGCTCCAAAACTGATTGTTGCAGACTAAAGCGGTACTAAGTTCAGTACCATGTGCTGAGGGATACCATGAAGCTTGGGCAGTTGCGGCAAAGGATCAATGGAAAAAGGCCCCAGTTCAAAGCCCTCCCACAATTTACACCAAGCAGCCAGAACCAGTGTAAAACCCTCTTTGCCTCTTTGAACAAGCCTTTGTTCATCTGCCAATATATCTTATGTGCCTTGGTGTCAAACTTTCTTTATAATGCTCCAATGAAGCACCTTGGGATTTTTTACCGTGTTAAAGGCTCTGTATAAGTACAAGTTGTTGTAATGCATGTTTACAAATTTTATGAAAAGTGTACAAGATGGTTCAAGATATAGAAGAAAATTGACCCAAAATATTACTTTGTTAATTTTTCAATTAAAAAGCATATATAGATACACAGAATGCAGATTTAAAGTAGAGGAGACTACTTTTAGGACAGTTATCAGGAAACCTTCCTTTTCAAAGAGTAATCAACATGTGAAAAAAAAGTCAGATAGAGTAATGGTGGCAAATGCCCATGAAACAAATGAATGCTAAAACTGGTCGCTAGGGTCTTTCAGAATAGGCTGAATTACTTTTCTCATCCATCATCATTCTCAGAAATGCTAAATATAAAAGTAACTTATATTCTCTCATTATGTGCTGCTGAGAATTAGCCCTCCAAAGTTTAAAAAAATATGCCTGATACATAGGAAATGTATTTTATGTAATATATACATTTATATATGAATTTTATGCTTTTCAAATATAAAACTAAAAAAAGATTTGTATATTCAAGTGGCTAGGATTTCAACCTACATCCTTCTCCTGGACACAGAGCATTCTTGTAAACATGATCACAATTAAGAAGGACTCCTATGCAATGGGAAAGGAAAGATTAACTACATTATTAAGCTCCCCAAGGAGATAGCCACAAGCTTCTTTATGAACAGAGTAAATTAATGAACAAAGAAAGGTGGCTCCAGAGAGTTTGAAAGAATAAGGAACTGCAGTGCTACAGGCTGAATGGGCTGAGCCAAGAACACCTGATTTGCAATTACAAAAATGTAAATCAATCACTATGTTTTTAAAAAAATTGAAGAAAATATATTTCAATATCTATGTATTTCAAAATCTGTTATTCCATTTATTTTACTATTGTTAACTTGAGAAATCAAATTGCTTGCACTGGCTAAGCATAATATTACACTCAAAACAAGTCAACAAAAGGCCTTATGGTCTTGTACTTCCAGTACCCCCATCCTATTCCCATAGACTCACTGTACAAAGTGCAGGACAAACTACTGAACTTTGTTGCAGTTGCTGCTCCCATCAAGGGTGAAGTTATATGCTGATTTGGAGCTGACATTCTGCACAGAAATCCAGCCCAGGAAGTCTTGTGGCACAGTGAGTAGTAGTGTGGCTAGCTTCTGCCTCTGAGTCAGAAGCTCCAGGTTCAAGTAACACCCCAGGACTTGATAGTCAAGGAAGATGAGTTCATAACGCAGCCAAACAGGCTGAGTATCAGCAACTTATAAAATCCTTCCAACATACACCAATTGCAGGTGGAAATAGCAGGAGGGATTCCTCGTCAGCCACGTGATGAAAAGAAATTAGAGCCTCTACCATCACTATCCACAGCTCTAGGCTACAACATGCATGTAAGTGTATGTTGTCACAGCAACTCAGGATTCCTTGGAGGGTCAGGTCACTCAGTTGGTTGGATGGCTATTGTTGATCAATAGCAAGGGTTCGATCTCTGCTCTAGCTGGGGTGGTTTCAGGACCTGCCTCCTTGTCCATGGTGGAAATTGCGACGCTGTGGGTCGGACCTGCCTTCAGGCAGCGAACTCAAGAAAGTCCAGCCCATCCTATCCCAATCACAAAATCTCCTTAGTTCTCTCTGCTGGCCTCCTCCTCACCCTTCTAAAGTTGTTGCATGATCCTATCTATGAGCCATACCCTTCCTCACTGCCATCTGTTTTTTTTCCCTACAAGCCTTTGTCCTCTTGTGCCCTTGCTCATCTCAACTTGAATCCCAATGGCGTAATGTTACTCAACACAGCCACATTGTTTGCGCTTGTTAACATAGCTGTGGCAACCAGTTTTGAGGATTAGCAAAGCAGCAGTTAGTTATAGGCAGCACTAAAAACCCGAGGGAAGAAATCACAAAGCTTGGATATAGTGTCACAGGTTTATTATTTTACTATTTAGGACCTTACCAAAATGGCGATCCTACAAGTGAGTGCTGACTGGCAATTCAACCACGGTCAGCATCAAAGGCAAACCCAATTCTGTCCCTATTCATTTGAAATGACCTGTACAAATATACTTAGTAGCAGAGAGGCACTGAATAGCAATTAGGAGCAGCAAATATGTTTTTACATGGACACTTAGCTGAATAGTGTTGCCTGTACTGTACTGACCCAGATTCAGTTAGTAAACAACACAAACTAGAGAGCAAACCTTGGCCTTACTGGCCTCCACTGGTGTCGGAGCTTTCAACTGCTTTGGCCTGACACTCTGAAATTCCCTCATTAAACCTTTTGCCTCTCTACTTCTCACTCCTCCTTAAGAATACTCCTGGTCATCTGTTCTCATACCTCCTCCTTTGGCTCGGTGTTAAAGTCGTTATTTATAACACGATTAAGTGCCTAGGAACATTTTACTACATTAAAGGTGCTATATTAATGCAAACTGTATCCATCTCATCCAAAATATGCAGCACCAGGTCCACATTCTCAAATATGAGTAAAGCCAGACAGAACTAATCACAAAACAAAAATATTTTTTAAAAAAACAAGATTTGAGAAATCCACCAGGCTGGCTTATTCCAAGCTTATTTTCTTATTGTGCTGTTTGGTTGCCTACAGTGAAATACCATGGATCAGAACTAAAAAATTACAATACTGATCGGTCACCATTGCTAAATACGTTTTGTGTAATCTAAACTATGAGTGGACCTCCCCAGCTAAATTATAGATTTAGATTTTTTTCTTACCATCAAACACACATTAATGATAGTAGGCACTTCCATTGGCCTGTGAAATCCATATTATCAAACCTGGAAAAGCGAGAACTGCATCTGCAAATAAACTCTCAGATTTACATCATCATTGTTTATTGCATTTTCATTTGGATTTGAAAACCTTCCGTTCAGTTTTTCAAAATCATGGGCTCATGACAGTATTCTCTCATCCAATCAGACCAGATGGTATCTCAAAAATCACAGAGATGTAGAAAATGACTATACTAAAAATATATATGGTTACATTTAACTCTCTAAAATTTAATTTGATCAAGAGGGAGCAGGGGACTCTTGACAGCAAAACTACACAAACCATTTTTAATTCAGTTTGTATTCTTTAGGTTAATTAATATTAAAGGAAATTTAATTAAACTTCAAGTACTTCCTTGGTTTGCTACATTATTTAATTTTGTATCTCTCTTATTGACATTAGAGGCACACTCTGGTGGACACAACTAGGCCATAGGTGTATATTTTATCTGAATATGTCCATTCCAGTTAAATGAAAGAATCCATAGGACCATAAGACGTAGGAGAAGGCGGCCATTCGGCCCATTGAGTCTCCTCCTTCAATGAGATCATGGCTGACCTGATAATCCTCAATTCCACTTTCTTGCTTTTTCTCCATAAACCTTGATTCCCATACTGATTAAAAATCTGTCTATCTCAGCCTTGAATATACTTAGTGGCCCAACCTCTACAGCCCTTTGCGGTAAAGAATTCCATAGATTCACTACCCTCAGAAGAAATTCTTCCTCATCTCTGTCTTAAATAGGCCAACAATTACTCTGAGACAATGCCCACTGGTCCTAGACTCTCTCAAAAGGGTTAACAACCTCTCAGTATCTACCCTATCAAGCCCACTAAGAGTCTTATATGTTTCAATAAGGTCGCCCATCATTCTTCAAAACTCCAACCCACTCAACCTCTCCTCATAAGAAAATCCCTCTATACCCAGGATCAACCTAGTGAACCTTCTCTGAACAGCCTCCAATGCTGGCATTTCTTTCTTTAGATAAGGGACCAAAACTGTTCACAGTATTCTAGGTGTGGTCTAACTAGTGCCTTGTATAGTTTTAGCAAGACTTCCCTATTTTTATACTCTATTCCCTCTGAAATAAAGGCCAAAACTCAATTTGCCTTCCCTATTACCTGAACTTGTAAGCTGGCTTTTTGTGATTCATGCACAAGGACCCCCAAATCCCTCTGTCCTGAAGCTTTCTGCAGTCTTACTCCATTTAAATGTATTCAGCTCCTTGTTATAAAACTATTAATGTAGTTGAACTCCAATATATTATTGGAAAATATTTTTCTTTTAAAACAGAGGTTTCATCTGTGGGTGTGTCTTAATTGATTTAAAGCCAGCCATTCTGGGTGCTTTGATGTGTACTAGTTTTGAGATGTAAGACAGGTAGAGTGCATTTGCATTTTTTGAATAGGGCATTCAAAAAGGTGAGTGAAATCTGTCATCTAGCTAGCAGAGACCAAGCAATATGTTTATATTACTAATAAAATTGGTACTATGAAAGCGGTTTTATTGTTAGAAGAGGCCGGTGATACAAAAAGAATTTACAATCAATGAGCTGTGCTAGGCATAAGGATAGCAGTGTTGGTGCGCACAGAGCAGTGGCAATGTAAGATCAAAGCAGCTGTAAGCCTCCAATTGACTCCACAGGAACCAAAGTGAAATTAACCTTATTTTGAATTCACCATGTTTTGCCTGGTGTCTGGTTAAGTCTATGGGTTGCTGTTGCCTTAATGGAGAATAGTTTGAGTATTTGTTAAAAGTTAGGCAGTAGTCACTAGTAGCCATGTGTATATATTTAACTTATGTAAATTAATAAAATGTTTAATTTAGTTTAATATAAACCTCTCGAGAACTGGCAGTCTGATTCCTGAATTTAGAGTTTCAGCTCAAACATACTACTTAAAAATATAGGTTATGGCACTTGTTTAAAGTTTCCCAAAGGATTTTTTAAATAACTCAGCTTTACCGAAAGGCCATCTCATAACATTTTCTATCCTTCTTGCCAAAGTGCATAACCTCACATTTTCCCACATTATATTCCATCTGCCAAGTTTTTGCCCACTCACTTAAGCTGTCTATGTCCCTCTGTAGACTTTGTGTCATCCTCACCACTTGCCTTCCCACATATTTTTGGGTCATCCGCAAACTTGGCAATAGTACATTGACTTCCCTCATCTAAGTCATTAATATATATTATAAATAATTGTGGCCCCAGCACTGATCCCTGTGGCACTCCACTAGTTACAGGTTGCCATCCTGCAATTGCCCCCCTTATCCCAACTCTGTTTTCTATTAGTTAGCCAATTCTCTATCCATATTAATATACCACCCCAACACCATGAGCTCTTATCTTATTAAGTAGCCTTTTGTGCGATACCTTATCGAATGCCCTTTGGAAATCCAAATATATTACATCTACTGGTTCCTCTTTAACTATTCTGCTCGTTACCTCCTCAAAAGAATTCTAATAAATTTGTCAGACACAATTTCCCCTTCATGAAGCCATGCTGACTCTGCTTGATTAGATTATGTATTTCTAAATGCTCTGCTAATACATCCTTTGTAATAGACTCCAACATTTTCTCAATGACAGATGTTAAGCTAACTGGCCTATAGTTACCTGTTTTTTGTCTCCCTCCCTTTTTGAATAAGGGTGTTACATTGGCAGTTTTCCATTCCTCTGGGACTTTTCCAGAATCGAAGAACTCTTGGAAGATTATTACCAGTGCATCCACTATCTGTGTAGCTACTTCCTTTAATATCCTAGGATGCAACACCTCAGGTCCAGGGGACTTATCGGCCTTTAGCCCCATTAGTTTCCTTAGTACTTTTTCTCTAGTGATAGTTATTGTATTTATTTCTTCCGCCTCTTTTGCCCCTTGATTTAGTATTTTTGGAATGTTATTAGTATCTTCTACTCATTCAACTCCTCTGTCGTTTCCTGGTTCCCCATTATTATTTCCCCAGCCTCATTCTCTAAGGGGCCTATGTTCACTTTGGCCTCTCTCTTTCTTTTTATATATTTAAAGAAGCCCTTACTATCTATTTTTATATTACTTGCTAGTTTACCCTCAACATTTATTTTCTCTCTTTTTTTTTGTCATCTTTTGCTGGTTTTTAAAACTTTCCCAATCCTCTGGCTTACCACTAATCTTTGCCACATTGTATGCTTTTTCTTTCAATTTGATACTATCCTTAACTTCCTTGGTTAACCATGTTGGTTTATCCCCTTCCTTGAATCCTTCTTCCTCACTGTGAGTCATGAACTATTTTCTTAAACATCTGCCATTGTTCATCAAGCATCTTTTCTGCTAAGCTCCTTTCCCAGTCCACTACAGCCAACTCTGCCCTCATTCCTTTATAATTACCCTTACTTAAGTTTAGCACAGTTGTTTCTGACCCAAGTTTCTCACTCTCAAACTGAATGCTAAATTCTACCATGTTACGGTCACTGTTTCCTCAGGGATCTTTTACTCTTGAGATCATTTATTAAGCCTGCCTCATTACACATTACCCAAATCCAAAATAGTCTGATCCCTGGTTGGATCTACAACATATTGTTCTAGGAAACTGTTCCGAATACACTATGACTTCTTGCTCGTGGCTACCTCCGCCCGCTTGATTTTCCCAATCTACATGAAGATTAAAGTCACCCATGATTAATGCACTGTCTTTTTTACATGCCCTTATTATCTCCTGACTTATTCTGTCCTACAGTACAGTTACTGTAGAAAGTCTATAGACTACTCCCACCAGTGTCTTCTTCCCCTTGTTACTTCCTACCTCCACCCATATGGATTCAATATCTTCTAATCGAAGATCATTTCTTGCTCACATACTTATTCCATCTCGTGCTAACACGCCCTTTCCTTTCAAAAAATCACGTACCTGTGAATATTTAGTTCCCAACTTTGATCCTCTTGTAGCCATGTCTCCGTAATGGCGAGAAGATCATACCCATTAACCTCTATTTGTGCTGTTAATTCATTCATCACAGATCAAATTTGCATTGCCTAATCTAAGGGTGTGACTGCCTCCTGGAGCAAAGCGTCCAGGTAACTTTCCCCTTCCCTGATGTGGCGCAATGTCTGCAGCTCAGACTCCAGTTCCTCAACTCTTATCCGAAGTTCCTCAAGCTGCAAACACTTACTAAAAACTTGCTTACTCTGGATCACCTTGCTGTCCAGCAGCTCCTACGTGCTGCAGTAGCAACACATCAACTGTCCTGCCATCGTTATCGTATTTTACTTAATTTATTAGTTAGTCTAGTATCCTTGCTCTTTACACTTGAAGAATCCCCCACTATTTACGTTTTATTGTAATTAATTTTTTTTACACCAGTACTTAGGCGATTAAGAAAAAGAGCGAGAAAAAGACTAGAGGCCTAAACCCAAGCTAAAGATTTTACTTAAAGACCAGAAATACTCACCAATCCTACTCACCAATGAGCTGCTTTCCTTGCACCCGTGTCACATGGTGATTCGTGACGTCACTCCGCCACTGGCCTCACTGCAGGTAGGCCCCTTGATCTGTCTTTTATCCTCTCCCGCTTACCTCTCGCTCAAAATATACCATTTTGAGCCTTAGGAATAGAATAAACCTGAACACTGCTAGTAATTGGAAGTTGGGAGCTCTTGCTGCTCATTCCGAGTCAACTGGGACAAAGCAGGAGCCGTAGCCTTCACAGGTTGAGAAGTGAAACAGAGATCAAAACTACAGCCATCTCTCACACTGTGGTTCTGTCCATTTGTGTCCTAATGTTCAGTGCTACTGTGCTGCTCCTGCTACAGCTGCAATGTTTAAATTCGAGTCATAGAGTCAGAGGTCTACAGCAGAGAAAAAGGCCCTTCGGTCCATCGAGTCTGCGCCAGTCAAACAAGTACCTAACTATTCTAATCCCATTTTCCAGCACTAGGCCCATAAGCCTTGTATGCCATGGCATTAGTTTTCTAAAGATTTACTGCAAGAACATTTATATAGTGCCTTACCGTATCCTTAGGTCTTTGGAACATATTTCCCAACCAATTATTTTTAAGTTAATTCACTTTCATTGTATAGGCAAATGTGGTATCCATTGGCACACAGCCTATGCTATGTGAAAAGTGGCAGTAGTGACGCACAAAAAACCTGAAGAGTGATACGAGTGCTGAAGGCACCAGATTTATTTCCCAGAAGCATCTGGGACATAACATCCATCTTTCCTCACCGCAAAGAAAATGTTGCTTTTTGTTTGATATTTTGTTTTCTCCATTTTCCGATTTTTTTGGACTCAACATTCAACATTTAGATTTTAAAAAATACAATGATGAACAGACATCTTCCCAATTTTGAGAACAATTCACCATTTGCTATTTGGGAATTTTCTTTATGTTTTAAAACTTCTTTCTTCCAGGCATAGCATGTAATCTATTGCTTAAAGTTAATTCTCTTAAAAAAATAGGGTATCTAATATAAATTGGGAGAAATCAACTATCGGGTTATTGGCAGTAACGTTAGAACATACGCACTTTCCTTCCAAAAGCTGTCCCTTCCACCACGAGTGCCACATTTCTCGGGGGGTGCAACATGTTTTGCTGGAATTTTTTTTCATATTTAATCAACATTGATCTTTTTTTAAAAAAAGTATGCTCCCCCTTCAACACCCACAGGTCACAGCAGATCTCTCCCCTCCCAAGTTCACAAAGCCATGTTATTCTGCCCCATCCCCCAATCCTACTACCTCAAGCAACTGATCTTGTATCTTTGGGCTTTTCTCTCCTTCACTTCTCCTTATTCCTATTGCATCAATCCCAATTGTTCCTCTTGCCTCACCCCACCCTTCAGTATTGATGTCAGGCTTTTTACTCACCACCCCCAAATCTCTCCCTAAACAAGTGCCACTCTTGGATTCTCTCTGTTTGAAGTACCATTCATAGTTTCTCCTCTTCCGACATAACGGCTTAGACTTTTCCCTTCCCTTTGCCCTGTGCCACCACCTCCTACCCAGTACCACCAGTTCTAGTCACAAACTTTCCTTTCATTTCCCACCGAGTATTGCTCAAAGACTTCAGATTCCATGCTGCTTCAGTGCCCCCGTTACTGTTTAGTGTTGCACTTGAACTGAATGCTATTGCACTTTGTGGCGGGATCTCCTAATTCTGTCAGAATTCCCCAAACATTTTGCAGTGACATTCAATATCACAGCAACAGGAGATAGGAGCCCCAGAGCAGTGCTTTTGACGGAGGTGAAGAGGCAGTACAGATATTAGGCCACCATCACTACAGTGCCCCAAAGTGCTGCCTAGAATGTGTATGATTACCATAAATGAATTGGGTAAAAAGTCCACATTTAAATACATATTTTAGGTTTATACTGCACATCAGGTTTCAATGGTACCATCCAGTAACAAGCTAAAGCATTTGAGCCAGGTAGGTTCTAGGTTTTATACTGGGTTAGGTGGGCTTGTTCGTATTTTTGCTTCCTCAAGGTGCCACATTAGTCAATAATATACTGGCTGTAATAGCTGGCAAGGTACACAAAAAATCCAGCCAGGCTCTGTGGTCATTTAGGTGGTCATTTAAAGTGACATACAATGAGTAGCTTTAAATTCTGCAGAATAAACGGAGGAAAAAAATGTTGTCACGGTAACAGACAAGATATTGGTTTATTCATAGCAGTCTCTGCCCGAGGTTAAACATTTCTGTCCTTTATCATCAATATAATTTTCACTGATGCTTTTCAACAGGATTTAGCTGCAGCCTGTGAATTCCAATCTGGCCCAGATTTGCACTATTGGATTGTGAAATATAAGGCTTGTGATCTTAACATTGAAGAATTTCAGAATGGGGTGGGGGTTAGCATATTTTTGTATGGATATCACACTGAAAGAACTATGCTGAGGTTCAACAGTTTTGTTTTATGCATTCACCATTGATCTGCTCTTTATCAATCCATTTATTGCAGAATCATCAATGTTTTTTGTAAATTACTGATTATCCTTTCTCCCCTGCTAATGTCTGCAAGTGTTTCAGGAGTTTGAGATTTTACTTTTTACTCTGTGGTGTTACACCAGCACAAATACACCACTGTTGCTCTGTGTTCTGTCTCCTTTACTCAAAATGCTCTCAAAATGCAGCAAAAGTCAAACAGTCTTCCATTTTATGAGGCAAAATGGCTCCAAAGCTAGGAAGGCTGCCAATTCATGAACAAAGTCCTCAAGCCTCTCAACCATCAACTGATCACAGATGGAGTAAAAGGAAGCCTATGTGCAGGTGTAGTAACCTGTTGAGCACTGAACTCTTAAGATAAGGATAAGAATTTACATTCCAGCCTCAAACGCCCTTAAAATTTAGCCGTCGTTTTTGAATGAATTGCACGAGATCCCAGTCAGCATTTGATTGGATCATTTCACAACATCGGAAGACACAGCTTTAGGGGGAAAAAAAATCAACACCTATATAACAGCCCTACAGTCAACATCAATGCTGCTACACGATAGTCCTGGAGTAGAGCCCATTCCATTTATTTCTATCCTATTCTCCCGTTGAAAGAAAGGTGAAAGAGTGCCGGGTCAAAGTGAATGGAGGAATAGGAGGGATGGAAAAGGACACCAGGTAAAATAAAGACAGTCTATAAGCCTTCTAGTATTAAGATTAATTGTTATCTTTCCAACTATACTTGGTGGGTTGGCAAATAGTGAGAAGGATAGCCTTAGATTACAGGAGGATATAGACAGGCTGGTCAGATGGGCTGATCAGTGGCAAATGGAATTTAATCCGGATCCAACAGAGGGTGCTGGTGAGAAATGACTGAAGCATTCTTGAAGAAGTCACCGCAGACACCGCAACTCAGGAGGGAATTGAGGAGGACCCACTGTCAAAGAACGGAATAGCCCCAAACATTACATTGCTGTAGTGTTTCCATCCCTCCCTCCTCCTCAAACCTAAAAGAGAGGAAGAGGCAGTGCCTTCAGGAGTGCACCAGACTTGTGAGGGACACTCTTCTGAAAGTGGATTTTAAAGAAAAAGCAGCTGATTGTTGAGTAAATCCTGGGAGCAGACTCAGAGGGAGGAGCACCAGAGCAGTGACCTCAGGGCACAGAATAACTGAAGCCAAAACTGAAAAAGTGACATCACAGGAAAGCTGTGACCTGATTGGTTGGTAGGAAATCTGCACCAAATTTGAAAAAAAACACTGCAAAGCTAATTAATAAATTAATTATCTAAGTCAAGATGGCTGTGCAGGTGATGTGCTGTAGCTGTATGATGTGGGAGCTGGCAGATCCCATTGCGAGCCGCGGTGACCACACCTGCAGCAAGTGTTGGTTGCTAGAGGAACTCTGGCTCGGAATTGATGAGCTGGAGTCCGAGCTCTGGATGCTGCGGCACATCCGGGAGGGGGAGAGTTACCTGGATGCTTTGTTTCAGGAGGCGGTCACACCCGGTAGATTAAGTACCTCAAGTTCGATCAGTAGTCAGGGTCAGCAGGGTGTGACTGCAAGTGAGGCAGGTAGAGGGATCCTGTGTTCAGGAACAGAGGAGCCTCAGCTCTTGACTTTGTCCAACAAGTACAAGGTACTTGCTCCCTGTGTGGATGAGGAACAGGGCTGTAGAGAGGATGAGCCAGCTGACCACGGCATTGTGGCACAGGAGGCCATTCAAAAGGGGTGAGCAAAAAGATAAGTGGTAGTTGTAGGGGATTCTAAATTAGGGGAATTGATCGCATCCTTTGTAAGCAGGATCGAGAGTCCCGCATGGTATTTTGCCTGCCTGGTGCCAGTGTGAGGGACATCTCTGACCGGCTTGAAAGGATATTAGAGAGGGAGGGAGAGGATCCAGTTATCGTGGTCCACATCAGGACAAATAACATAGGCAAGGCGACCTGTTTGGGGATTATGAGGAACTAGGAACTAAATTAAAGAACAGGTCCTCAAGGGTTATAATCTCCAGATTACTACCCGAGCCATGTGCAAATTGGCATAGGGACGCGAAAATAAGGGAAGTAAGCACGTGGCTAAAGGAGTGGACGGGAAAGAGGGATTCCATTTCGTGGGGCACTGGCATCAGTATTGGAACAGGAGGGATCTGTACCGTTGGGACGGTCTCCACCTGAACCGATATGGGTCCAATGTTCTAGCAAAAAGGGTAAATAGTGTGGTCAACAGGACTTTAAACTAGAAGGGGGGGGGGTAAAACTCCCAAGAAGTATGATTAATGTGAAACAAAGCAGTAGGTTAGCTTGTTGGGGGGGTGGATTCAACTTCATGGAAAATTATGAAAAAACTGAAAAGAAAGGTGAGCCCAGGAGAGGCTATTAAAGTCCCCAGAACACAAAGTAGGACAGAGTGTTTGGAAAGGGCTAGGAATCTAACTTCAAGCACATCAGATTAAGGGACAACAATGAGAAAGGGGACGGGAAATACAGGACTGAATGCACGCAGTATACGAAATAAGGCAAATGAGCTTGTGGCGCAGATTGAAATTGGCAGGTATGATGTGGTGGGCATCACGGAGACATGGCTGCAAGGGGATCAGGACTGGGAGCTAAATATCCAAGGATATACATCCTATCAAAAAGATAGGCAGGTTGGCAGAGGGGGTGGGGTTGCTTTGTTAGTAAGAAATGAAATTAAATCGATAGCAAGAAATGACGTAGGGTCAGATGATGTACAATCTGGGTGGGTAGACTTGAGGAACCGTAAAGGTAAACAAAACATAATGGGAGTTATGTACAGGCCTCTGAACAGTAGTCAGGATGTGGGGCAGAAGATATACCAGGAGATAGAAAAGGCATGTAAGAAAGGCAAGGTTACAGTGATCATGGGGGATTTCAATATGCAGGTAGACTGGGAAAATCAGGTTGGTAGTGGATCCCAAGAAAAGGAATTTGTGGAATGTCTACAAGATGGCTTTTTGGAGCAGCTTATGGTGGAGCCCACTAGGGAACAGGCAATTCTAGATTTAGTGATGTGTAATGAGGCAGATTTGATAAGGGAGCTTAAGGTGAAGGAACCCTTAGGAGAAAGTGACCATAATATGATAGCATTTACCCAGCAATTTGAGAGGAAAAAACTGGAATCAAATGTAATGGTATTACAGTTGAATAAAAGCAACTACAGAGGCATAAGGGAGGAGCTGGCCAGAATTGACTGGGAGATGAGCCTAGCAGGAAAGACAGTAGGACAGCAATGGCAGGAGTTTCTGGGAGTAATTTGGGAGACACAGAAACAATTCATCCCTAGGAAGAAGAAGCATACTAAAGGGAGGACGAGGCAACCATGGCTGACAAGGGAAGTCAGGGACAGCATAAAAGCTAAAGAGAAAGCATACAATGTGGCGAAGAGCAGTGGGAAACCATGGGATTGGGAAGCCTACAAAGACCAAAAGAGGCCAACTAAAAAAGAAATAAGGAGGGAGAAGATTAAATATGAGGATAAACTAGCCAGTAATATAAAAGAAGATTGCAAGAGTTTTTTTTTTAGATATATAAAGGGTAAGAGAGAGGCAAAACTGGACATTGGGCTGCTGGAAAATGACACTGGAGAAGTAGTAGTGGGGAACAAAGAAATGGCGGAGGAACTGAAAAGTACTTTGTGTCAGTCTTCACGGTGGAAGACACGAGTAACATCCCCAAAGTTCAAGAGAATCGTGGGGGCAGAGGTGAGTATGGTAGCCATTACCAAGGAGAAGGTGCTAGGAAAACTGAAAGGTCTGAATGTGAATAAATCACCTGGACCAGATGGATTACACCCCAGAGTTCTGAAGGAGATAGCTGAAGAGATAGTGGAGGCGTTAGTGGTGATCTTTCAGGAACCACTGGAGTCAGGGAGGGTCCCAGAGGACTGGAAAATCGCTAATGTAGCCCCCGCTGTTTAAGAAGGGAGTGAGGCAAAAGACAGGAAATTACAGGCAGATTAGCCTGACCTGTCGCTGGTAAGGTTTTAGAGTCCAATATTAAGGATGAGATTTCAGAATACTTGGAAGTGCATGATAGAATAGGGCAAAGTCAGCATGATTTCATCAAGGGGAGGTCATGCCTGACAAATCTGTTAGAATTCTTTGAGGAGGTAACGAGTAGGTTAGACAAAAGAGAGCCAATGGATGTTATCTACTTGGATTTCCAGAAGGCCTTTGACAAGGTACCACACAGGAGGCTGCTCAGTAAGATAAGAGCCCATGGTGTTACAGGCAAGGTACTAACATGGATAGAAGATTGCCTGTCTGGCAGGAGGTAGAGAGTGGGGATAAGGATGGCAGCCGGTGACTAGTGGAGTTCCGCAGGGGTCAGTGTTGGGACCACAACTTTTTACTTCATACATTAATGATCTAGATGAAAGAACTGAGGGCATTCTGGCTAAGTTTGCAGATGATACAATGATAGGTGGAGGGACAAGTAGTATTGAGGAGGCAGGGAGGCTGCAGAAGGATTTGGACAGGTTAGGAGAATGGGCAAAGAAGCGGCAGATGGAATACAACGTGGGGAAGTGTGAGGTCATGCACTTTGGTAAGAAGAATAAAGGCATAGACTATTTTCTAAATGGGGAGAGAATTCAGAAATCTGGAGTGCAAAGGGACTAGTCCAGGATTGTCTTAAGGTTAAATTGCAGGTTGAGTCAGTAGTTAGGAAGGCAAATGCAATGTTGGCATTTATTTCAAGAGGACTAAAATATAAAAGCAGGGATGTGCTGCTGAGGCTTTAAAAGGCTCTGGTCAGACCACATTTAGAATATTGTGAGCAATTTTGGGCCCTGTATCTCAGGAAGGATGTGCTGGCCCTGGAGAGGGTCCAGAGGAGGTTCACGAGAATGATTCCAGGAATGAAAGGCTTAACATATGAGGAACGTTTGAGGACTCTGGGTCTCTACTCGATGGAGTTTAGAATGATAAAGGGGGATCTGATTGAAACTTACAGAATACTGAAAGGCCTGGATAGAGTGGACGTGGGGAAGATGTTTCCATTAGTAGGAGAGACTAGGACCCGAGGGCACAGCCTCAGAGTAAAGGGAAGACCTTTTAGAACAGATGAGGAGGAACATCTTTAGCCAGAGAGTGGTGAATCTATGGAATTCATTGCCACGGAAGGCTGTGGAGGCCAGGTCATTGAGTGTATTTAAGAGCGAGATAGATTGATCCCCTTACTAATCAAGGACCTAAGGTTACAGGAAGAAGGCGGGAGAATGGGGTTGAGAAACTTATCAGCCATGATTGAATTGCGGAGCAAACTCAATGGGCCGAATGGCCTAATTTCTGCTGCTATGTCTTATGGTCTTATAAGTGTGAGGTGATGCACTTGGGCAGGACAAACAAGGCACGGGAATACACAATGAATGGTAGGACTTGCGAAGTACCAAGGTCCAGAGGGACCTTGGTGTGCATGTCCACCGGTCCCTTAAGGTAGCAGGACAGGTAGATAAGGTGGTTAAGGCGGCATCTGGGATACTTGCCTTTATTAGCCGAGGCATAGAATATAAGAGCAGGGAGGTTATGATGGAACTGTATAAAATGCTGGTTCGGCCACAGCTAGAGTACTGCATGCAGTTCTAGAATCCGCATTATAGGAAGTATGTGATTGCACTACAGAGAGTGCAGAGGAGATTTACCAGGATGTTGCCTGGGCTGGAGAGTTTTAGTTATGAGGAGAGATTGGATAGACTGGGGTTATTTTCTCTGGAGCAGAGGAGATTGAGGGGGACCATGATTGAGGTGTATATAATTATGAGGGGCATAGATAGGGTAGACAGGAAGGAACTTTTCCCCTTGGTGGAGGGATCAATAACCAGGGGGCATAGATTTAAGGTAAGGGGCAGGATGTTTAGGAGGGATATGAGGAAGAAATTTTTCACCCAGAAGGTGGTGGGAATCTCAGACTCATTGCCTGAAAGGGTGATAGAGGGAGATACCCTCATAACATTTAAGAAGTATTTGGATGTGAACTTGCGATGCCATGGCATACAAGGCTAAGGGCCTATTGCTGGAAAATGGGATTAGAATAGTTAGGTATGTGTTTGACCGGCACAGACTCGATGGGCCGAAGGGCCTTTTTCTGTGCTGTGGACCTCTGTGACTCTATGAGGTACATTTGGGGAAATGATGGCAGAAGAATAAGTGATGATAACCTTTTTTTTCTATAAATGTGTTTGTAATGTTTAGTAATCTTTCAATTGCAAAGTACAAGTTTAATCAAAATGTACCCAACTTTGTTAAACATAAAATTATCTGGGTCCTCCTAGAAATCTACATCAACACAGGAAGACAGGAGGGAAATGTGTGCAGTTCTAAAATTCCTTCATAAACCTCCCATTTGATCTTGGGTACATAGGAAGTCCACAAATCTACATTTCCTATATTACAACGCTTAATACTTCAAAAGTACATCATTGATTGTGAAGTGCCTTGGGATGTCCTGAGATCGTGAAAGGCCCTACATAAAAGTAAATCCTTTCTTTCTTTAATGTCAGCCAAGGTGATGTATGCAGGCTTCCCCATGCATCTCATTAGGTTTATCTCGTGAGTTGCTGAAGCCAACAAGCCAGGATGTGCCAGGTTGGATCCCCACTATGTACCAAATTATAAGGTTTATCATAACTTCCTTGCTTCTGTACTCTGCGCATTTTAAAAAGCTCAGGATCTTGTATTAGCCAACTTCAATGATTTGTGCACATATATCCCAGGTCCCTCTGCTACTGGGACATGCTGTAGGAAAGGCATGACATATTAATAATTTTAAATATGGATTCTGTTTGTATGGAAGTTTCTAGAACAATCTTTTATTTAAAATGGACACTGATGAACTGTTATGATTGTCACCAAGGGTCAGGTGACCTGTGCAACTTCAACAGACTCCTCAAACTCCAGATTAAATCACCTTTGACACTTACTGGACATGCCCAGGCAGCACACTACTGTGGAAGTTGCACTGTATCAGAAAAACAACAGACCTCATTTCAAACAAACAAGTGTCAACACACACGTCCTGAAACCATCTAGAACTGCATTCCTGGCTTGAATGGCACTTTTCAGAAACAAAGACAAAAATGGTCTCAAGCCCCTAGGGGAGGTAGGCCTGAAAACAATAACCCAAGAGGTACCGAAGGCTAATTACAATAAGCCTTTCACCACATTTGGAAGGTAACTGTAAGCAGACACATGGTGAGGCACGTTTTTGGGCTGTTGCTTTTCATTCAAACTGGCAGTCCACAGAAAACACCAAAAGATGCAGCAGCTAGAGCAAGACTGTCATCTTTACTTTTAAGAACCTGGAGGCTATACAACTTAATGGAGTCTCCTGGCCTGATTCCAAAACTCCAAGTCCATCTGTAAAGAAATTAGAACTTTTGATATGAAAAACACAAATGCCTAACTTCATGATCTGCTGAACATTCATTTCTTTGAGGGAACCCTGCAATAATCCTGATATCCAACTTCAGCTAATTGAACCCATATGAACCACAATTCAAGAGTGGAAAGAGACTCCTTTCTTTATTGGGCCTGCAGTGACTGTTCTTCTAACATGAACCCAACACATGAACTGTTCACTATTCCTTTGGTTCAACACTTCTTGAAGTGCACTAACTTATTTAAGTGTATCCTTCTTAAGTATGTGGCACATGAATGACGTAGCGCTTAAGATTTTTGGGGTGTGTGTGATTAAATAATACTTTTTATTTAAACCGACAAAACATTGCTCCTGTTATTTCTAAGTTGACGACACAATGTGGAGGCTAAGAACCACACATACCTTCTTCTCCAGAACCACACTGATTATGGACAGTATGGATAAGGGATTTGAGAGTTTCAATTTATCTCTCCTCCCCTGTCCGTGTCAACCCCATCTAGAACTGTACCCTTTATTTTATATTGCCTGTCTTTGTTCTTCCCTCCAAAATGAATCACTTCACATCTCTCCGCCCATACCATCAGCCTATGTCCTCTTCAAGTTTAATACTACCCTCATGACAATTCGCAATAATTCCAAGTTGCGCAGCATCTGCAAATTTGGAAATTGTACATCCAAGTCTAGGTTATTAAAATTCACACGAATAACAGTCTCTTGGGCAAGGCAGCAGCAGCCACGGGATTGTACCCTATCAAGGAATCTGGAGAAATTAAAGTTTGTGCAGAAAAGCTGACAAGAAAAATATATTTCAAAGTCCATTCGGTATTTAATGCAAGATGACAAATGCCTATTTTCATTATGTACTGATTACACAGGCAGAGAATGATGTTTTGCTGAGTTCCACAGAATAGCCTGCATTACTCTATGTAGCCAATAGGTGGCAAAAATAATGATTACTGCACATCTAACAGAAGAAGCTTCCTTCAAATACACCACCATTTTGTCAGTGACTAATGCAACAATTTTTTTGTTTCAAAAGCAGCATTTGAGGATACCCTGAGAGAGAAGGGAGAAACAACACTTCATAAGTGCACATAAAATCATATTCATCAAGGAGGCTGCATCCAAAATGTCCCCTCTCCACCCACAAAAAAACAAATCAAAAATGGATGGAAGTGTACATTAAGACAGGAAGTGTACATTTCCCAGGAGTGTTTCCCTGGGAAACCCAGGAAAATTGCAATCTAACAAAAAGGTGTAAAATTGTCAACAGAAATTTAGGTTACAAAACATCGTTTTAGCTCAGCTGATAAAGTATTTGAACAATTCAAACATAGAATATTCCAGGTCTGGGCTGAGTTTGTTCTCAGCCTTGGCCTAAGTGGAGTTGATCCAGTTAGTCTCACATGGAAGAAAATCATCCAGGGATCACACTACCGATTACTATCTTGGAACCTGAACCAAAAGTGCAAGTGTGGATATTAGGATAGGATCAAGTTCACCCCCAATCTCAGCTATGTGATCAATACTGACAAACATCCTTTAGCTTCACACCTGAGGAATGGCCACTTAGGCACTGTACTTACTTGCCCTTCTAACCATACCTAAGCCTGGCAGTCATTTTTAAGTCAGGAGGAGGAAAAATTTGGTGGATTAGAAGGCACATTTTATTTGCCACTTTCTTAGCACCCTTAAGAAACTAGGTACAGTTTCCCTTTGATGTATTATAGTTATTTGGATCAATTATGTGCAAGTCTAGGCAGGATATCCGACTATGGAAATATAACAATCTGGTACAATTCTGTCCTCATTCAGCATCCGCATATCTTCCTGGTCTCTATTTTAAAATTCTCCCCTTCGATTTCAGATCTCTCCATGGCCTCCCCCTGCCTTATCTTTATAATTTCTTCTAACGCTGCAATCCTCAGATATCTGGGCACACCTAATTCCAACCTCTTTGCATCCTTGCTTTTAATCACTCTGCCACTGGTGGAGATGCCTTCAACACTGCAATTCCCTAGACGCTAAGCTCTGCAATTCCCTTCTGATCATTCCACCATTATACGGCTCAGTGACAAATTTTTTGCTAACACTCCTGTGAATCACCTTGGAATATTTCACAATAAATGGTTACTATAACGGAAGTTTCTTCTTTCCCTCGTTTTCTTCCTTCATTTCCTGAAAGCCACTACAATTGTTGAGAATGTTCCAAAGCCTACAGCAAGCCTCTGGTACCCTGGCCATTCATAAAGTGACACTCTGAGCTGTGTTAAGTGTGTTACAAATTTCAACACTCAAATAGGTATTCTCTTGAGTTCAGCATTACAATTTACTCCCATAAACAGACTTTCTGGTCTCAATAATTAGGAGAATACTTCACTGGACAATATCTAATTAAATATTGTGCCACAGGGAATTAACAATATGGCCTTTCATTGTGTGTACTGTGATCACCCCTATCATTCAAAAAGAGAATTTATAAACATTTCAGTAACAAGCCCAACTGTAAAACAGCAACTTTTTTAAAACAAATATATGAATGCATACAAAATAATTTTTCCACTGAGATTCAATCAATTTCATGCTGACCCCTGTATCAAAATAATAAATTACACAAATCTTGCCCTTTGATGTGTCCTATCTCATTTTACAAGTTAGTTTCACTGAACTGTGTGTCAAGGCTGGGAGCTGAATATTCAATGGTATTTGACATTTCAGAAGGATAGGCAGAAAGGAAAAGGAGGTACGGTGGCTCTGTTAATAAATGATAAAGTCAGTACAGTAGTGAGAAAGTATCTCGACTAAGATCAAGATGTGCAATCAGTTTGGGTGGAGGTAAGAAATAGTAAGGGAAAGAAGTCACTGTTGGAGAGAGTGGTTTATAGGCCCCCTGACAGGAGCTACACTGTAGGAAAAGTGTCAAGAAATAACGGGGGCTTGTAAGAAAAGTACTGCAATAATTGTGGGGCATTTTAATCTTCATATAGATTGGACAAATCAAATTGGCAAAGGTAGACTCGAGGGCGAGTTCACAAGAGTGTATTTGGGACTGTTTCTTAGAGCAGTACATTGTGGAACCAACTAGGGAACAGGCCATTTTAGATCTGGTAATGTGTAATGAGATTAATGATCACATAGTCAAGGGTCTTTTAGAGAACAGTGATAATAACATACATTCAGTTTGAAGGAGAGAAATGTAGGTGTGAAACTAGAGTCTTACACCTGATTATAGGCAACAAGGGTATGAAGACAGAGTTGCCTAGAGTGGATTGGGTCAATAGGTTAAAAGGGAAAATGGTAGAGAAGTAGTGGCAGACATCTAAGGAGATATTTCATAACTCTAAACAAATATATTCCATTGAAAAAGACTCTATAAGAGAAGAATGAACTATCTGTGGTTAACTAAGGAAGAAGTTAAGGATGATATCAAACTGAGAGAAAAGACTTTCAATGTTTCAAAGATTAGTGTGGGTCAGAAGATTGGGAACATTTTAGAAAGCAACAAAGGATGACTAAAAAATGAGACAAAATAGAAAATGAGAGTAAACTAGCAAGAAAAGACAGACAATAAGAGCTTCTGCAAGCATGTAAAAAGAGCAGCTAAAGTAAGCATCGTTCCCTTAGAGGATGATACAAGGTAATTAATGGCCCAGATCTTCTGGTCTCCAGACTGTCAGAGGTCAGAGTATCATCCCCCCGCCCCCAAAACGTGCTTCAGGACCTTGTGGAAGTCCCAACGCAATGACCTTGAGAATTGCCCGGGAAGTTTGAACTTCTGATGGGCAATTATCCTGCTCCCTGTGACTCTCCAAGAAAGTTGCCAACTCTTGAATTAGAGTTGGAGGCTTCAGACACTTACAGCTTACATTCCTGTGATAGTTACCTAGGAAATGTTACACAGAAAATTCCTAGTCTAATTCCTGGGTAACTATGCAACAGATGCCCCAAATTTCCCCTCGAACCCTCCGCCTGACTCCTCACAGATCCCCCCCCCCCAGCCGACTCCCCACCCCCCCACACAACCTGACTAGCCCACGACCTTCCTCTGACCTGACAACCCCTCCTGACCCAACCAACTCACCCACCTGTCATCGTACCCACTCACCTATTCACTAACACACTGAGAAGCTTGGGACCTTTGAACACTTATCAGAGTATGGCAGTTAGTGCCGTAAAAAGGGGGTGTGGCTTCTGTACAGATTCTTTTTGCTGCTCTCTGCAAGGATTCCTGCGCTAAGGAAGTTCTGCAGGATCCTCCATCGGAGGTCAGAGCCTTTTCAACGTATGTAAGTAAATGCGTAGTTTTATGTCTGATCAGAGTTGGACACAGGGATTCCGGCTCTGATAAAACATTTTGGGCTATCAGTGGAAACAATGGAGACTTTGAACAAGTATTTTCAATCTGTCTTCACAGTGGAAGACACTAAAACTATCCTAATAGCAGAAAAACAAGGAACAAATGGGAGGGAGGAATTTGAGAAAATCACTAGAGAAAAAGTGTGAGGAAAACTAAGGGGGTGAAAGGCTGACAAGCCTCCTGGACCAGATGACCGTAATCCTTGGATCCTACAAGAATTGGCTGCAGAGATAATGGATGCATTAGAATCTTCTAAAATTCCCTAGATTCTGGAAAGGTCCTAATCGGATTGGAAAATTGCAAACATTATGCCCCATTCGTGAAAAGAGGGAGATAGAAAGCAGGAAACTACAGGCTGGTTAGCTTAGCATATGTCATTGGGAAAATGCTGGAATCCAATATTAAGGAAATAGTAGAAGAACATTTCAAAAAGCATAATCAAGTATCAACATGGTTCTATGAAATGGAAATCTTGTTTGACAATTTATTAGAATTCTTTGAGGATGTAACAAGCAGGGCGGATGAAGGAGAACAAGTAAATGTAGTGGATTTGGATTTTCAAAAGACATTCAATAAGGTTTCTAAAAATTCATTTATGGGATGTGGGCATCACTGGCTAGGCCAGCATTTATTGTACATCCTGACTGCCCTTGAGAAGGTGGTGGTGAGCTGCCTTCTTGAATCACTGTAGTCCATGTGGTGTAGGTACACCCACAGAAGCTGTTAAGGAGGGAGTTCCAGGATTTTGACCCAGCAACAGTGAAAGAACGGCGATATTTTTCCAAGTCTGGATGGTGAGTGGCTTGGAGGAGAACTTCCAAGTGGTGGCATTCCCATGTGTCTGCTGCCCTTGTCCTGCTAGATGGTAGTGGTTGTGGGTTTGGAAGGTGCTGTCTAAGAAGCCTTAGTGAGTTCATGCAGCACATATTGTAGATAGTACACACTGCTGCTGCAAGTCAGCGGTGGAGGAAGTGAATGTTTGTGGATGAGGTGCCTATCAAGGGGCTTGCTTTGTCCTGAATGGTGCCAAGCTTTGAGTGTTGTGGGAGCTGTACTCATCTAGGCAAGTGGGGAGTCAGGTGGTGAATTACTCGTCGCAGGAGTCCTAGTCCTGACCTGCTCTTGTAGCCACAGTATTTATATGGCTAGCCCAGTTCAGTTTCTGGTTAATGGTAACCCCCAGGATGTTGATAATGGGGGATTCAGCGATGGTAATGCCATTGAATGTCATGGGGCAATGGTTAGATTCTCTTCCATCAGAGATGGCCATTGTCTGACACTTGTGCGGTCCGAAAGTTACTTGCCACATGTCAGCCCAAGCCTGGATATTGTCCAGATCTTGCTGCATTTGGACATGGACTACTTCAGTATCTGAGGAGTCGCAAATAATGCTGAACATTGTTCAATCATCAGCGAACATCCCCACTTCTGACCTTATGACGGAAGGAAGGTCATTGATGAAGCTGCTGAAGATGGCTGGGCCTAGGACACTACCCTGAGGAACAAGGTTCCATGTAAAAGGTTACTACACAGGACAAGAGCTCATGGTGTTGGGGCTAATATATCAGCACAGACAGAGGGATTGGCTAACTAACAGGAAACAGAATCAGGATAAATGGGTTATTTTCAGGTTGGGGTGCCACAGAAATCAGTCCTGAGATCTCAACTATTTATAACTTATACTAATGACTTGAATGAAGGGTCCAAATGTATTGTAGCCAAATTTGCCAAGGATACAAAGATAGGTGAGTAAGCAAGACAACAAGTCTGCAAAGGGATCTCGATAGATTAACTGAGTGGGCATAGATTTGGCACTTGGAGTATTAATGTGGGAAACTGCAAGATTATCCACTTTAGAAGGAACAACAGAAATGCAAAATATTATTTAACTGCAGAGAGTCTAAAGAATGCGGCGGTACAGAGGGATCATGCATGAAACACAAAAAATTATCATGCTGTCACAGCAAGTAAGTAGGAAGACAAATGGAATGTTGGACTTTATTACAAGAAAGATGGAGTATAAAAAAAGGGAAGTTTTGCTACCATTGTACTGGGCATTTGCAAGACCACACCTCAAGTTTTGGTCTCCTTATTTAAAGGAGGGATTATACTAGCATTGGAGGCAGTTCAGAGAAGGTTCACATGGTAATCAACCTGGGATGAAGGGATTCTTGTCAGGAATGGTTGAGCAGATTGGACATATATACTCAATGGAGTTTAGAAGAATGGTGAGAGGATATTTTGCTGGTAGGGGAATCAAAACAAAGGGGCATAACTTCAGACCAAGGGGTCAGCCATTTAAGACTTCTGCTCAAAAGTTAGTGCACACTTAGTGCCAACCATTTTGGGGCTTTAGTTGTCCGTACAGCATCCAAAAAATTCTAGACGTGTATACCTGGTCTTTCAAAGGCACTTCACAGGAGCATTACCAAACAAAATTCTACATTAAGCCACATAAGGAGATATTTACACTGGAAAGAGGTGGATATTTTAAGAGAGGAGAGAGCAGTAGTGAGATGGAGTGGTTTAGCAAGGCATTTCAGAGCTTATGGTCCAGGAAGTTAAAGACACAGCTATAGTGAGGCGATGATAACTGGAATTTGAAACAAAGATGAGAATTTTAAAATCAAGGCGCCGGAAGTCAATGTAGATCAGCAAGCGTACAGATGACGAGTGAACCAGACTTGATGCAAGTTATGATACAGACAGCAGAGTTTTGGATGAACATCGCAGTGGTAGGCCATTTGGCCCCATGAGCCTGTTCTGCCATTTAACTAGATCATGGCTGATCTTCTAGGTCAATGCCATCTTCTCACACTATCCCCATATCCCTTGATGTCATTGGTATCTCGACCTCTGCTTTGAACATACTCAATGACTGAGCCTCCAAAGCCCCCTGGGGCAGAGAATTCCAAAGATTCACCACCCTCTATTCCTCCTCATCCTGGTCCTAAATGGCCTACTCCTTATTCTGTGACTGTGGCCCCTGGTTCTAGACCCTCCAGTTCTAGATCCCCCCCACTCCCCCAGCCAAGGGAAACTCCTTCCTGCATCCACCCTGCCGAGCTCTGTAAGAATTTTGTACACTTCAATGAAATCTAGAGTTCAGAGAATACAGGCCCAGTTTCCTCAATCTTTTCTCATAGGACAATTCCGCCATCCCAGGAATTGGTCTGGTGAACCTTCGCTGCACTCCCTCTTATGACCAGTATATCCCTTTCTTAGGAAAGGAGACCAAAACTGCACACAATACTCCAGATGTGGTTTTAACAAGGCTGTATACAACTGCAGCAAGATTTCCTTATTCTGATACTCAAATCTCCTTGCAATAAAGGCTAACATACCACTTGCCTTCCTTAATGCATTTTGCACCTGCATGTTAGCTTTCTGTGACTTACAAACAAGGACACCCAGGTCCCTTTGGACATCAACACTTCCCAATCTCTCCCCATTTAAGAAATACTCTGCCTTTCTGTTTTTCCTAACAAAGTTGATAACTTCATATTTCTCCATATTCTGTTCCATCTGCCATGTTCTTGCCCATTCACTTAGTCTGTCTAAATCTCTTTGAAGCCTCTTCACATTACTCACATTCCCACATTTTGAGTTCAAGTTTATGGAAGATGAGGGACCAATCAGGGAAATATTGGCATAGTCAAGTCTAGAAGTAACAAAGGCATGGAAGAGGGTTTTAGCAGCAGATGAGCGGAGGCAGGGCTGGAGACCTGTGGTATGAAAGAGATGGAACGCAGCAGTCTTGAAGATGGGGCAAATATGTGGTTGGAAGCTCATTTCAAAATAGGATGCCAAGGTTGTGAATGGTCTGGTTCAGCCTCAGATAGTGACCAAGGCGAGAACACAAGAAATAAGATCAGGAGTAGACCACAAGGCCCATCAAGCCTGCTCCACCACTCAATACGATCATGGCTGATTTTGGGCTTCAACTCCATTCTCCTGTCCGCCCTCCCATATCCCTTAATTCCCTGAGAGAATATCCCAGCCTTAAATGCATTCAAGAATGCAGCATTCACAACCCTTTGCAGTAGAGAATTCCAAAGATTCACAACCCTTCTACTGAAGTAATTGATAAATCAGGAATGAAAGCTAAAGTTTCGGTCTTCCCAGTATTTAGATGAAGAAAATTTCAATGGAGTGAAGAAAATTGGGGTCAAATTCAGAGGAGTGCAGAGATCTGAGGTTGAAGGGCTGAGGAAGGAAGACCAAATTCTTCGCCACAGTGGATAGCACTACATGCTGGTGCTCCAACAAAGTCTCTCCCATATCTTCAGAGTCTGATTTATTATAAAATACAGAGAATGCGTATAACAATGAATATCCAAGTGATGTGGCACAAAGAGAACCTGTGAATATGGGGTCATTGGCAGCCCACCATTTTACTTGTATGGCAGGCTGGTGTGCCTCATCTGACTGCACTGGACTGGCCTTCAAACATACATCATGTTAAATGTTGGGGCCGAGGAAACATAAGCTTGCAGTAGATGGAGTTGCCATGCTCTCCAAGCCAGCGGCATTTTCTAGGCCAGCCAGGTGCCTCTCTGCCTCCATTTCACAAACATGTGACTGGAAAGTCCAGTTTATGGCTAGAACCTGGTGAAATTTAAAGCCACTCCGCCAGGGTTGGGGCAGACGTTTGCTGGAAGAGTCAGGCAAATTCAGTCCCAATCTGCACATCCTTTAGACAACTGGTGTTTTTTAAAAATCCCCCATAGCCTATGAAGAGGGGGGCGGGGTGGGGAGATTATCAGCCTATGATTCTGTTATCATATGGATAACAAGTTTGGCATCTTTCCATACTGGAAAATGTTCCTTCCTAGAAAATATTAATAGTTGCTCAATTAAGAAAGCAGGAAACACAGGTTGCAAACTGCTGCAACAAGTGCTTGTAGACTTCAGGGTAAGATTCCACAGTTAGAGGAAACTCATTCGCTTACACGATAAAACCTTAATAGGACATATCCTCACGGTATTGACAAGAATTCCACTTGGCAGAAGTATGTCAAGTTATCGAAGTTGAGTTGCTGCAAATCCTGCAGAATAATTAAACAGTAGAGGCTAACAATCTCCAAACCCAGAAAAGCTGTTTGTCATATTTAGTAAACTGATGGGATTTTCCTAACTATTACTGACACATTAAGTCCTAAATATCAAATTTAAAGAGGCATTGAAGGAATTTTCAATTTATTTTGTCAATCCCCTGGGTCTCAAAAGATGACTAATATACTGTGCTTTTTATTAATTAACCAATTTAGTGTCATATTATTATGAAAACGTAAATTGAAACACAGGATAAATGCCACTGGTAATCAGAAATGATAACATGACTCGCATTTGATTAAAATTGTGCGCTCCAGACAGAAAAACAATTGCATCAAAGCCTTTGAAAACATTTTACACTAACCTTCATATCCTCCAGAAGGGCATAAGGATCTTCTATCCCTTCAGGGACACATTTTTTATTCTCTGGCAAGGACTCCAGTTTTTCCACAAGTGCTTTTAACCCTTTCAACTCAAACTCTGTCAGATGAATCCATTTGTTAGACCCCTCAGACACTGGCTGGGAGGGGTCAGGAGATCCGCTTGGTGTCTTTGGACAGTCTGTCAGCATTGGTGACTTGGTGCTATCATCTGAGTCATTGGACAAAGTCCGCTTTAAACGCTTTGTCATTTTCTGAGTCTTCCCAGAGCTTTCATTTCCTTCTGAATGCGCACTGTTTGGAGAAGGCGAATCATCACCAAATACTTTTGTGCTTTGAAGGCTCATTTTATCTCTTGTCTCATCTTTCTCCTCCTTGACACGCACATCAGAAGATTCCTCATCCATGTCTAGTCGGGAATCTGATGAAGGACTCTCTGTATTTGGTTTCTTCTCTGTATCTGAGAATATTTAAATTTAAATGTAATATGTCAAGCATTAATCAAGAAAAGGAAAATATTATGTTCAAGTTAAATAATGGATAATATTAATAGGTGATTACATTAAGGAAACTAGGAACAAAGCCAACACTTTGTTACAATATGTAGAAGACAATAATCTCAAGATACAAAATTGGAAGTCATTGGCTATTGGTCAGCAGCAGGAACCTTCTGTTTTTCTATTCCTTGGGCAGGGCACTGAGGCCCAATTATTGCTCTCCTTTAGGGATTTGCAACAGCCCTCGGACATGCTGTCACGTCCATCCAGGGAAAATGCCTTGCAATGTAACAACAGCAAAAAAAATTCCAGTCACCACTCTGGGCAATTTAGACATTATGTCATTAGTACAACGGTACCAAATATTTTCAAAACTATAGTTGCAAGGGGTTAAAAGAACCTGCTTGTAGGAGTGATTTTTTTGGCGCAATATTAATAGAATGCTGTAAATTCCTCACACTGATACACCCACTTGGCTCCACAGGGAATCACAACAACAATGAAAAGCATTTCAGTTACAGTATTAGCACCAAACTCTCCAATAACAAGAATCATCATCTTTGTCTCTGACAATACCTGCACATATGTTTAATACCCTTTCAAAGCACTTTTACACAAGAATGCAAAATGTTAATTTCCCAATGGTTTTGGCAATCAGTTTTAAGCACCAAGCACAGTTAAATAACTGACTGCTTTAGACGCCATCACATCTAAGTTCAGTTCTACTCCCACCTAAAGCCCACACTTCCTAGTCGAGGTCACAGGAAAGCAAGAACCTGGACTGACCTTTGCTTTCTCTTACCCAGGGGTTGACGTCTGCCTGAGCTGACCCAAGAATCAGCACTGGGACAGCTAAATTTGTCACTGTCTCCCCCCAAAACCCGCCCCACCCCAAAGTAGAAAGCTTCACTCTTTAATAGCACTACAAAACTTATGTTGTCATGAAAACGGAGGTTGCACTGCTAGACAAGAATAACTCATTTGCCCTATTTTCCAGTCATTAAGGCCCATTTTGCTGGAGTCAACCAGAAACTGGAGTGCAGAACCATCATGCTGAATATCTGCTTATTTTGCACCATTAGTATAATAAAGCTGCATTTCAGGTGCTAGCAAACTCAGCTGAGCAAAAAAGTATCATCAAGGACCTCTTGGAAGGCCATCAGGGATATCCAGGGGACCACAAGGAGAAGCAAGATAAGCCTGAAGAGACTGTAATGCATAACCTGGTCTTTGTTGTGACAGCCCTTAAGAAAGCTCTTATGTAGGATATCTCTTAACTGCAAGTTAATAATTCTGTAACTTGTGTCAGTCTTGGATTAGTGGTAGCTGCTCAGGCTCAAAATCAGGTGGTCATAGATGCAAGCCCCAGTTCATATGCTTGAACACATGATATGAGCTGATACTTCAATGCAGAGCTGAGGGAGTGCTGTACTGTCAGAGATGTTGCTCAGCTAAAATATTAAAGCGAGGCCTCATCTTCCCTCACTGTTGGACGTAAAAGGTCCGATGGCACAATTTAAAAGATCAAGGGATCTCCTGTCCACCTGCACAGACACTCCAAGTTTTGAAAGAAACTAGTGCTTCACGCTCGCAGCTTAAGTCACCCAGGCACAGCCATTCATAACTACTTACTGATGTCAGGTTGGGTCTTTCGAGCCAAGGCATGGAAAGGTTGACTCCTAGCTTGAAGCAGGTGAATTAATTTGTGCACATCATGATGTTGAAATTCTATGATAAGCATTACTTTCCGAGAGGCTTTGCCAGTTTCAACTGCTAAAATGGAACTGATATTCCAACACAGAGAGTTGGCCTCACTGAAACTAGTCTATGTGAGCTAATTTTGGGTTTGGCAGTGTTATATAGTAAATATAGAATTGATTCCGTGGGATTGGCACAAATTTGATACAAATTTCACAGTATAACACCTTTACAGTTTGTTTGGATGAGAACATGATGCAAGGGGTAAATAAGCTACCTTAAGATGCTTATGAGTGTTATAGGCACATGGCATTCTTACTTAGTGACAGCACTCAAAGTAAACAGACCAACGTAACAGACTAATGGAGGCCTTTTTTTTTAAAAAAAGGAGCTCCTACTCGACTATAGCACTGACATAAAAAAGTTACATACAGAATTGACTAAGCATCAATTTCCAAGTTTGGTGCACACAAATTTTCTTTCCTTCCCACTGGAAAAAGGGTCAAGAACCAGAGGATACCGATAAAAGGTCATTGGAAAAAGAATCAACAGTGAAATGAGGAAAAACCTTTGACATAGCAAGTGATTAGAATCTGTAACGCACTGCCTGAGTGTGGTGAGGCCGATACAATCGGGGCATTCAAAAGGGAATTGGATAAGCATCTGTCACATGTGCATCAGGGGAGAAAAAAATGGAAAAAAGCAAACAGCAAGGGTGCTCAAATGCACTGCTACAAAAATTTGTAGTGAAGGCAAATGAATTGTTTTACGCTTTGATTTGAGAGAAAAGAGATGGCACAATAAAGGCTTTAAAAAAAATACTGTTTCCTGCTCAGCCACACAGTTATAAACATATAATTGCAAATAAATTTCAAACATAATTTTCATAGTGATTAATGAGCGAGTTTTCATCAGTCCACTCCTGTGCGTTCTATGGCATCCAGGCAAAAAGACCAATGACAATGCCTGAGAACAGTGCACCTGTCCATTCCACCTAAAGATTGGGTGGTTCGAAAAGATGAGGGGGGAAGTGAAACAGCATTGAGAAAAAGACTATCTTGTTCTCAGAAGAAAAAAGCCATCACTAAATGGCAAGCGTTCTAATTAGTAATTGTATTAATGCTGTCTAAGTTTAGGTCAGGAGATAAAGAATTATTTTCTGCTAATTAATTTAGTTCTAATTTTTTTTCCTAATTTTATTCATGTTATTTTTAGCCCCTTTCTCCTTAATCTGACTCCTTACTAAAGTGTCATTCCATGATGCCAGTCATGCTCACCCAAGTAACCATTTTTCATGTCTGAGCCTTAACTATGCATCGGGGATGTTATTCAACTACAGAGGCATCATAATCTAGTCCAATTCTATCTGCATCCAGTTCAGACAAATAAATTGCCAGCTGGGGTTACTGACTATCAAACATAAGCATGAACACTTGCTTATTTTCTCCTCCTTTACTGATTGTTTCCATGTCCCTAACTCTACCCTAGTTGAGAGCACCTGACTTAATACATACCAGCGACCTTACTGGTTAAAATGATCCAACCACCACATGATAAACAAGCTGGGCCATTAGGGGAGCAACTCAATTACTTAGCTCCAATCAAGCTATTGTTAGTCTGCTGAAAGACAGTGCATATTTTATGGAATTTGCTAATGACCTTTTATCCGTTTGCAAATACTTAATAATAGCCTGAAACACTTCATGTGAACACATGTACTACTGCTGGTCGCTTACCAATTAACATTGATTCCCTCTGGTATTGTTTGGTGAGATGAGACCGTTTTGTCAAACAGAACACATATCTTTCCAGGACATACCAGCACATTTCATAGTAGAATGGATAGCGGAACTTGGCATTAACCTGAAAAACAAGGAATATTTACATACAGAATGCAGCTTATAGTAAAAGGAGAATTGTCAAAATAAACCTACTAGTGCAGGCACAGCAGAGAGCTTTAGCAATGGCCATGGTGTAGGGTGGAGATGGCCAAGGAAAACGCATCCAAGCTGTTTCTTGGGGAGTGCACATTTATTTTAGAAAATATTTAATGTAGATTGTGTGAATTGTAAAAAAATAATTAAGTTCATGCAGCGTAACAAACATTTCATATCCATGATTTTTTGTTGGGATGAGGGAATCAATTCTGTGAAATACACTGATTTACATCAATTTACACTTCATTATGAGGCAGTGCACGTGAGCATTTATTAATGTTCCAGTGTTTGCTTGAAATGTATTAACAACACATACTTCAATATAGAAATATTGCAATAATTACATTTTTTAGTAAGTTTGCCGCAGGGACACTCATCATCCAAAAGGAATGTAATCAGTCACATTTTTAGAAGCAATTTCTTACATCATTGAATCCAAGTTCACCCTTTCTGCATCAAAACAATGCTGCCGCAGGCCAGGCAATACTAAGGACTTAAGTGCCCAACAATACTTGTGCAAGTTTGCACCAGTTTATGTTCATAAAATGCAGTACCCATAATGCACAGTATCTGAATTTTACAAACAAAAAGGAGAATGATGGAGATTTATATGTTAACGCCGTATTCCTAAACCAATTTAGGCTTTCCCCTCTGCTGAATATAGTTCAATATGCACCTTGAAAGCCAGTTGGCACCTTCTTTAATGGAGCTGGGGAGGAGAGGGTGGAAAGGAGCGATGTGGAGAAAGTTTAGAAGGGGAAACAACAGGACATTTATGAACGAATAATGATCTTTGATCAAACTCTGCTGCTCCGATTCACCTGGACATCCAAAGAAATTGAGTAACTGGCTGAAAGTGGTAATTTATTCAGTTTTTCTGTTGAGGGCCATCACCAAAGTCAAGGTGAGAGATTGAGAACACCCAGTGTAAATACTCCCCAATGTGTTTTAAGGAAACGTTGTTCAGAAGGTGCCTTAAATGTAAAATTGTACACATTTTTGTCACAGTATCTGGTGTACAAGGCAGGGCATTAGTCATCTGGATTAATGTCACGACTTGGAACCAAATGAAACCCATTTCTATTGATAGTGTCTTGAATGACTATTTCAAGCATGTCTTGAAGTCTAAACAAAATATTTCATTATTTACACATCTTCAATTGACTGTGACAGCCAGAACAAATCTTTCATTGTCCCGAGCTACCAAGAAAACACATTTTCCTTTAAAATGAATAAGTTACACCCTGACAGAACATCCAAATTAAAAGGCCCATTAATAGCAACCCAATGAGCAGAATTTTCAAAACAATACAACATAATAATACAGTTTAGCTTATTCAAGGATATTTTTTAAGGTTCTTTCGTTTATCTTCTCACCAATTTTCTTTGTTCCCATCTCCTTTGGGTGTCAACCTCTTGATGGGGTATTTTCCCTCAAGTCCACCTGATTGAAATCAGCAACTTGTCTTCTGGGGAGCTGTGAGCACAATCTTGCCAGTACCTTAGTAATTGCTGCACCAACTCAGCAAACCATCACTAAATCACAAACTGGATTTACAGTGATCATGTTCTGCAGTCTTAGGAGCCAAAAGACTCTTCCCAGTTAGTTTCTTAAAGGCTTAATCTAATGGCTAAACAATATTGATGATGAAATCAAGTTTAAGATTTCCTTTTCAACAATTCACTCTTCAGTGAGAGGCACAATGTTAGCACATCTTCTATTTGATTGCTCAAACCCAAGACTTTTTACTTTTGGCTTTAATGTTGAGCAATAATTCAGGGTCAGCAAACCAAAAACTGTAACTGAACAATTGGTCTAGGTCAGAGTTCAGAGTTGAGAATTTGAGATTACCAACAGGCACCTGATGGACACACACACACACACACACCACACAGTGCCCTATGGTACTTCCTGGAACTTTTCAGACATTGGTGCTTTGTTACAGTAATGACTAACATTTGTAGAGCAATTACTCAGATTTCTAAACAGAAGCAAAACACAACATTTTTGTACAGCAGTCCTCAATGTACTAATTCTACAAAAGTAAACTAGTTTTTATAAATCAAGATTATTGTGGTCTGCTTCCAACCAGAACAGACCCATTTAAGAGTTCAGCTGTCACATACAAAACAAAACTTGTGACAAACTACCTACCTGCATTTGACCAAGGGGAAGAATGTTAAAATCTTACGTGTTTATTTTTCTTGGAGTACAGTGTGAGAATTCACAAGAGTGGGAGTCTAAAAAAAAATGGCATTTTCCAAAGTGTTTGCAAGCTCCACCAGCCTTTAAAAAATTGAACTGTAATTTTCAACAATGCAAAATATATGCAAGTTTGAAATTTACAAAGAAATATTCAACTAATTTCTTCATGAAATATCAATATTGCATATTTATGGTAGGAATGAGAATATATGTAGATTTGAAACTTTGAATGCTAACAGCCTTGTGAATAAGCCAAAATGCCAAGAGATCTTATCTGCAATCCTTAGCTACTGTGCAGCAGTGTCACATATCTCAAGAAGCATGGATAATAACTGCCTTTGTTTTGACTTTTATATGATGATATATCACTATCTTGAGAGTGCTTACCCCACAGCAGGAATAGAATCAAACAGATGCAACAGACCACCTATCTCACAAGCATGTAAAAAACTGAAAGACATTTTCATCCTGAGGAAGTGGCTAGTAATCTTTCTTGCAAAGATAGAGAGAGATATAGACAGACAGACAATACACACAATGGTGGATCTCCCATGGTGTTGCATGTCTCTCTCTTACCTGTGTCATTTTGATATTGTGTTTTCTGTCCACTTCTCCTCCTATTCTCTCTCCCTATTTCTGTCCTTTTCTGTTTCACTTTGCTTTTGAGTGGCAGGTGGCATAGCACAAAGTCGACAAGGACTGGAGGCTGAGAGTCAGTCTTTTTTGAAGTGCACACATGGGAAACCATACTTAAACACTTTCTGGAGGCAGGGGGTATGTATGTCTGTGTCTGTGTGCATGTGCATGTGTGTACGCACGTGTGCAACAAAGAGCCCACACCATTAGGAGAGGAGGGAAGAAAATTGGTGGAAAAAAACAATAGATCATCTTTAATTTCTTACACCAATGAATCAAACTGTAATCACGATAGGAGGAAATTTTGCTGAATGGAACAGCACAATGCCCTTAAAATCAAAAGGCCTATCTAAAGTGTAGAATGGTCAATTCAGGTTTAGAATTCAGTTCAACTCATATCATGACTAAATAGTCATCTTCTAACAATGCATGTATGAAATTAGTCACTTGGTATACGATTTAAAATATTCATTACTCCCTTGTTTGACTGCATCCTATGTTCCCTTATACGCCATAACTTCTCATCTGAAGGGCCAAATCTAACCTGCTCCCAGGTAGTTGGCAATAACTCCCAGTAACTGGCAGATCAAGCACAAGAATGATCCAGGTAAGCTTCTCTATTCATTTTCTCCGAATGTACTCTGCATCCCCTCTCCCAACATCATGTGGAAAGATTACGGTCATAAGCCCTTTTCTAAGCTATGTCAATGACATACCACACCTAAGTGACAAGTACAGTTTAGAGTACAAGGTAAATAAATATTCATTGAGAAAGAATCAAATATCTGACTACAAGCAACATGATTCTCTACTGTCAAGCCAACAAATTTCTCAGTATCAATAACGATCTTGTCAGGCACATTGTTATTTGACAAAGATGTTGCACACTTACAGAAACATCAAATTTCAATACAATGGAGAATTTCTCAGAAGAGATTTTAGTTAATGTGCCAATGTAACAAAATACTAGATAGGCTGGTAACAAGCACATCAACAGTACCTAGCTAAACAAGAACAGGAGTGCACTTCACTTCTTGTTATTTTTAAATTATTATTAAATTTCTGCTACACAAATGTGGAAATTTATCTTAGAGATAACCTTGAAATCATACTGGTGCCCATCAGCTATTTGTACAGTCAAATTGCTGAGGAACTTTTACTTTCATTGCATCAAGGGAGATTGGACCCAGTTGTATTTTAAAAAAAAATTAAGTACTTGCTTCCAGAGATAAAGCAAACTTACAGCAATGTACACTGCCAATGTTATGATACATTATTTTCAATGGGGATTCCAATTACAACAAATGGTATAGTCAGATCCACTTTTCAAAACCAAAGGCTTTGATTCCTATTCCAATCCATGCTCGTGCATAATTCCACTGGCGCCAGGAGCTCTCGCTCAAGAGGCTACTCTTCACATCTCAATCTAAGCAACAACTGTTGACATTATAATAAGAGCAAAATACTGCAGATGCTGGAAATCTGAAATAAAACAAAAAATGTTGGAAATACCCTGCAGGTCTGACAGCATATGTGGAGGGAGAAGTGTTTTGAGTTAAATATGACTCTTCTTCAGAACATTTGGCAAACTATTTGACATCAAAAGCAGCCTGACCTTAGCTGGCTTTCCAGACACAAACTGGAGAGTTAATTGCTTATCAATTAGGGATGACAAGCCTCATTGATTTTTCTCCTTCCTAGCCTGGAAACATGGTAGAAAATTTTTAATGTGCTTCTCAATGACCTGGCTGAGATGAGATAACTCATCAAAGACCATGGACCAAACTCAGGGTCATCCTGTTCTGTATGACTCGGCATCACCTGACACAATGGGAACCTATGATGCCATCTGAATTGCATCAGCACCAAAAACTACTTTACAGCACATAAAAAGCTGTTGCCCTAACAGAATTTGCAGAATGTCACTAAATTTGCATCCTCACTATGACCACACATCCTTTCTAAAAGCAGAATACAAAGAATTTTGATTTCCATTTTGGGATATGATGCAGATGCCAAGTTCACTAGTTAGAGGTAGATTAATAGCTGCCATATGACTAAGATTCACAAATGGAGGGGGGAAGTGGGTTACCAATTCAAGGATCACGCACAATGTTGCTAGTTCCCAAGGCACATATTTGTCATTCTTTTCAATGAGTTTCCACATGACTTTTAGTCTGATGAAAAGTGAGAATTTTTTTTTTAAGCATCCTTGCCTGAAAATGTCAACTCCAGTTACAGATCGATGGGTACCACCAGGCTTGCAGTACTTCATCAAAATGGTTATTGTCCAAGTTTGAACTGAGACAATAAATGACCACAAAGGATAATACAGCTGAGCGTGATCCTGTTCTCATCAACCCATCCACCTATGTGCATTTTCCAGCTGGAGTCACTGATTCATGGATCCGTAGTGAGGCCTTAGGACACAGGTATGCCACTGCTGATATTAGCTTGCGCAGCACAGAACAGCACTGCTGAGTCGAACTACAAAGTACACTTTTCCAGGAGGTCTATGCAAGTTCATTTGGTTTGACCAAATCTATTCATTATAACTTAATGTTGAAACATTTTTCTGAAGTCGTATGTCTCCTGTTGTAGATTATTGTTCTGGTATCTGCCTTTGAAACGCGATCAAAAAATAGGCAAGAATCTTCTGTGGAACAAATAAATCTGTAGCGGGGCAGTAAACATGTTAAACCCTTTACATCAGCTTAACCAAAAGTTACGCTGTATTTTCCTAAAAAAGCAGTTGGGGCTTTAGAAATAATCTGGATTCAGAAATCTAGTGAGTTTTTAGAAATACTCTTCACATAAATAAATTAAAACCACAGAACTGAAGAGTATTGCAATTACCATTACAAAAAGTATCTGAACTTTTGAACTAGAAAGATCATTCTGAGTATTAACCATAAATATATTCTAACACTACATTTAGCTCGTGCAAAAACTTGGCCTGCTAACCAAATTTTCAATAAATTATCCTTATTTGAAGGGAATGGGGTGGATGTGAGGGAGGGGGAAGAAAAGAGACAACTAGAATACAGGGTGCTTGAAGTTCCTATGATTATTCGGTAGATTAATGCCCCATCCACTCTAGCACTATGGCACACACAGCGGGACAGTCACAGGTTGAATTCTCTGGCAGATGCTGTTAGGTGATTAGCTCAATTCAGCTCCCAAATCGGGGTATTAGAATTATCCCATTATTGGATGAAGAAAAAGTCAGCTGAAGTTCCCATCCCTTATTGATATCCTGTGACCCCTGCTGGAAAGTGCACGTGTGGAGACTTCTGGGAAGAACAGGGTCAGGGTCAGCTGTAAAACAACTTCCCCTCTCTACTTCACCACCAGTTAAACTGCGCTAAAATTCACAAAATTTATACATGAAAAATGAGTGCTCAATGTACCAGATGTACGATGGAACTGTATTCCAGGAGAGACAACATCTTCAGACAAGCAGAGGAAATAACTATAGGGGGGAAAATTACTTCAAGTCTGCACTTAATAAAGCTGAATCATCGAGGAGATGACTTACCCGAGTTCGATCCTCAATCCCGTAGATATGAAGCTGCATAGGAATATTAAAGCTGTGCAGGAAATTTCCACCAAAAACTAATGTGTCTACTGGCGTGTATACGGCATGAATCCATCCTAAAAGTAAATTGATAGGACTTGTGATCTTTGTTGCAGTTTGAAGATTGTCCATTAGATAGTTTAAAAAAAAGTTTTATTAAAAGTGTTAAGCAAACACCCTAACCGACACTCACCATTTAGGGTATCAGAAGAAGAATGAACACTTGGAAAAGTACTGAAGGGCCATTAGCAACTGTGGAACTGTATCCAAGAGGAGGAGAGGGGTTAGGGTACACTGGGGAAGAGTCACAAAAATTCTATTTGTAACTAGATCACTGTATCTGTGAGTTCATTAAATTTAAATAAATGTGTGAAAAGACTCCAAGCAGAGAGGGCAAGTTATTACAATAAAACACAGCCCTCAGGCCAAATCTCCTGATCATCTCCTCTGATCTGGTGCATACAGCTCTGCTGGTTGTGTGTGCAAAACTAACTTCAGCAGCTTTGATCAGCAGCTCTTTAAAGTTTTAACTAATCAGGGTGCAGCATTTATCAGTCCAACAGGTCCAGGAATTTAAAAAAGTATTCCAGGCCTTGCGGAGAGGGAGAAAAAGAAAAGGAAAGGGAAGCAGAAGAAAGGAGGACGTGGGGCTCAGGTTTTGGGGATGGGGAGGTTTCACTTTTTTTGGTGGGTGATAGGTGTCTTACAATTTTGTGTACCAGGTCTCATTTTGTTTTGCATAGGAATCTTGTTATTTGTCGAGGAATTCCGCTTTGTATGTTTTTGAGGGTCTCACATTTGGAGGTCTTGCTTGTGTTTGGAAATCTTGCAATTTTGTACATTGGGCCTCATGGAAAAGTGCAATCGGACGAGGTTTCCCGATTGTTTCTGAATGCGTATCTGCGCTAAATGGTTGGGCATCCCTGCTCTAATTCAATATGTAACCAAGATACCACAGCAATTCTGTTAACAGCATTGATTATCTACATCAACTTCAGCTAAATTTTGCTTTGTATCTTCTGTTATATTTTTATACAAAAAATGATCATCTGTTAGATACAGTCTGCACCACGGGCTAATCACTGGTCATACAGTTGCACGACAGGGAGGGGAAGGGCATTTATTTTATTGCACTATATCATTGTTGACTGAAGTCAGTGTCTGATGAATAGGAGGCAGGCAACGAGGACAATACACAACCATGGGTGGCCAACACTTCCCCTCAGCATTTCACACTAGGGGTTCAAAGGCACTGTATTACCCAGAACCTTAATTTGCTAGTAACAAAAAGGCTTGAGAAGGCTTTGGCTATATAGAAGATTGGCTTCATCTGAATCAGAGCATTAGATATTTGCAAAAACAGAAGGAATATGAATGTTTAAAAATCTAATTCTTTCCCTTATCCTTACAGCAGTGCTTTAATAAAGATGAGGAAAAAACAAAAGCATTGAAGTAAAAAGCAAAGTACATTCTCAGTAAAATGCACTTTGAAATCACAGGCATCAGCTGTTAATATCCTCTCTCAGTGACATACCAATGCTTTCAGGATCTGTCACCTCTCATTAATCAACAAGGTACATCAGTGTAACAATGGCAGCATCCAAATAATGCAGGACATTTACAGCTTATTACTATATAATAATCTTTACTATCGTACCATGCACACTGACATAAGATAGGAGGTCAGAGGAGTTATATTTTCTGCAAGTATCTCAACCACTTTACTGACTATAATAGAAACTGCCTTAAAGCTATGCAGCAGGAAAAATTCTGAAGATACACTGCTATAAAATTGTGTGTGTGTGAGGTGGGGGGAGGAATGAAGAGTGAATATCTTGCAGTCATGTCACATGAAGTGCATATAGTAGTGCGTGATCTTTTAGAATCGTTCATTTCAAGCCATTTGACGACAAATCAGACTGCTATCCCTCAGATGATAAAGGAAATGGCTTTCCAGAGATGCACAAATGGAATAGGACAGATGAAATTTCATTTAAAAACTCAATCTCCAGACACAACACTACTGGAAACTAAGAGGTTGACCCTCTTACTAAAACAATCCAAGTCAAACTGAACAAAAAATGAACTTCATCTGCTGTTACAGGTGATATGTATCTCAGTGAGATGTTAATAAGCACATCCAAGTATGTACAAATACAGTTAAATACAGCAAAGATAATGCTGAGTAACATTACAGCCTGTAACTATGCTAGATGATGCAATCAGCCACTCAAGTATAAATGGCTGACAGCTAAGAATGATTCAGTGAAACTGATTTATTTACAGTACTTTATCCCCCACATATTTGAAGCAGTAGCTAAAAGGGCAGCACACAAAGGAATGTCTTTTTTTTCCAGATTCACTTAGGTTGTATGCACCTACAAACCCCACCCTCCTCCAATCTGCTGGTGTAGGTAATGCAAAGTGACAAATAATAATAGATGTCTTCAGTTACCTGAAGGGATCAAAAATGTATATCCTTGTTTTAACTCAATCCGTTGGCATCCATCCACTCTGTCCCCAAGGAAAATATCGCCTTGCTTTCCTGACAGAACCCACTCTTCATAAATCTCCAGATTGTGTGACGTAGGGGGAACTAACCAGAAAACCTGAATGAGACAGACTGCTTATAAAACCGGTATTTCTTCAGAATGGTCACATTTTACACTGTTACAAATTTTAAAGACATCAGTGAAATTTTAAACTAAATACTCCAATAGTTGTTTAAGCCTCTAAAGATCGCAGGTAAAATAAGATTCAATTTTAAATTGTAATTTTTTTAAAAATGTGACATGCAGTAATGATCTTTCAATGGTCCACGTCATTAATTACTTAGAATATTACAAACCCTCAAACAAAGTACTAAATACTCCAGAGGGCTTGAAAATTATACATGCTAATTTTGATATGCTTTCCTGTGGCTCAAAACTCTGCATGAGAACTGAAAATATATATGCATATGATACTAGAGCTATCTTCAATTTATGCATAACTAAAAATAGAGATATATTGATATTAAAAGATATCGAAGATATAGATATCTTAATATATATAGAGTTATAATAATAGCCATTTACTTCATGTCCCATTACACAATTCCTTAAGCAACTCAAATGGTGATTTTTTTTTCCAAGATCAACCAGAGACAGCAGTAGGAGGTATGACTGGGTGATATATGCCATTTCTTCTGGTTGTGGGTTAACTGAACATTCAACTAACAAGTGATTCTTTGATAGAAGGGGATAGAGAGATAGGTCAGATCACCGCACAGTTCACCACTCCAATTTCTCCTGTTCTACTGCCACAACTTCCACATCGTTATATCATGACATTTCCAAAATAACAAAGCTTGTGAAGGCTCAATTGTACTGTACGCTTAGGAAGGAGGATGCAGATTTCCACTTGCTATTTTCCACAGTGAGGGCCAATCTCTGTTGCATTACCAAGGGAGGGACCAAACTTCACAATTAAGTGGGAGGGAGCAGAAGGGGTGAGTGAGAAGGAACAAAAACAATAACTTGGTAACTGTCAAGGATTTACTTTTATTAGATCTGTAATAGAAGTTGGGGGTTCATTCTTGACAGAGTGTCTGGTACAAGCGATTCCAAAAAAAGGAGGGGCAAGAAAACAGATTAAAAGAGGCTTTGGAAAGATTGCTTTGCTACATTTCAAAGAAACTTTAAATAAAAACAACCCGCCCAAAAAAACTGCTCTGAGACATGTTGAGCGTACAGAAGAGAATATGGCAGGCACTATATGTCATTACACTGCAGCTTCAAATAGCTTTGCAAGTGACATTAATTTGCCCGTGTCACAGTAATAAAAACTTGAATTTATATAGTGCCATTAACGTAGAAAAACACGTTTGAAAAAAAATAGGGGTAGGATTTCCACTTTTGTTAATTATAATGAAATCAAAAGGTTTGTATTAGGTTATGTCTTTTATTTCACTATAAATAGCAAACAATTAAAATTCTCCTCCAGAGTATTTTGATTAAGTTGCCATGTTGTATAGATAACCTAACTTGTAGGCTGCCTTAGGCCAGCTTGACTACAGAACTCTCACCATCGGAGAAACTGAACAGGTTATTGGTTTCTGGGTCTTTGACTTTGACCAACTCTTAAGAGTGCTATCAATGTTGGCTTGTAATTTACACCCCTGCCCTCCACCCAACTTGGAAAGGGCATCTTGTTTCCACCCATTCATCAGGAATATGACATGTGGACAGTTCTGATGCAAAGTACACAACTTTCCATTCCATGTGCGCCAACATACTCACACTTTGCAGCAATGAAACAGCCAAGTCCACGGGAAAACAATGAAAACCCAGCTCATGTAGCTAAACTGCTAAGCAGTGCAGTTCAACTTCCACTATCTACATGAGGGTAAAAATGGCACTCTCAACTAGTTCAAATTGTTTAACAAATTAATGCTGCAAGGTTATCATGGGAAATCATATTGTAAAGCATATAAAAAATTTGGCTGGTTGGTATATTTTCTGGGAGGGGAGATTACTACATTACTCCACTCCTGTTCTGGAGCCAGTAACTTTTGCTGGGTCGTGTTTTCACAAGCGTCTCCAATACCTCATCTAACTAACTATTCTTAATGCAAGTTGGCACCAGAAGACAACTTGCCACTCCAAACCACTGAGGATATCAAAGCCAAGCATATCCTACCCATACTCCATATCCAAACATCTCCCTTTCCAGCAGGAGTGTCTGGAGAGTGTCCCAATTTCTGTTCTAGAGCAATTAATTCAATGCAGTCAGGTGAAACATTTTGGCTTTTATTGGCCCAAAAATGTTCCTCTCATTTGTTAAACCATGTTTAAAATAATCTTTGCTTTAAAATATCACCCTGGTCAGCACAGTTGTGTACATAAACCCCTCACTTTTCAAGTTTATTAAATTGAAATTAACAGCTCAAATATCGCAAATAAACAACGGCTTACCTTCCCTCCTCGAAGAATGTGATACCAGACAGAAGTGCCACCAAAATCAATGTGAAAATCTGTGTAGCATCCTTTGACGCTCATTAAGCAGTACCTGCAGAGAAAGCATTTAACAATTAATCACTTCATGCTTTAGCAATCAGCAAGTTGTTGACCTACATGAGGATTCAATCATGACCAAGAACAGCAGCAAGTAATGTCCTCTAATGACATGATGGAGGTCAACAAGGACAGAACATTTCATGCAAGGTGTCTGCTTTGAACATGACTGTACTGCTCATTAAACCTAACATGTTTTAAGATAAGTAATTTTTATTTTTGGGTTTCAATCCAATTTTTTTTTTTGCCCTCCAAGGAAATCAGCAAATGATGTATGGTCCTCACTGCATCATTGAGAACCATACTGCAGCTGTGTTTCAAGACTAAAGTGAAATTGATCTGCTAGAAATTGCGTAAAAGATGGGAATTCCAAATGGGAATCAGTTATTAATTAAAAGTTCAAAGTACATTGAATTAAAGGGACAAACCAAAATTGTTCCAATGTTTAAGAAACGTTGGTTGATCCTTCATTTCCACAAAAGAAAATATCAATATTTTCTGTAATCTATCTCATAAATGCAGCATTCAAATTGAAAAACAAATTCTCAGTTTTAAGATGCCTGCATGTTAATGGAAAATGACTAAGTGCTCTCCTAATGACATATAAATTGGGAGGAGTAAATTTATTATAAAATTACTTCCATCTGTTAACGTAGAGCTTCTACTTGTACACATCTAAACTAGTTGTAGAATCCAGCGAGCAAATTTATGGCCCACAAGCATGTGAACTTTGTTACACATTTGTGTGTGTGGAAAATAATTTTCTGCAATTCAATTCTATTGCATATCAGTACAGCAGCTGCACCCAATTTCACAAGTGCACAGAAAAAGCCAATTATAGTGCCCTGGTTACAGTGTACCAAACAGCAGGGCAAAATACTTACAATGCAATCACATATCAGCATTCATCAATTATGCTTCCAATACATATAATCACAGGCCAACATCCACACATATAAATAAGTATTTCTAAAAAAAATAGAAAAATCTAATTGCACATCTGTAGGATGATCAAATAAATCTGCTGCAAAGATTTGCTGCCTTACGCTCACTGCATGATTCCCCAGTCCTGTTAGGTTCAGCAGCAGCCGTCAGCTGTAACTAATGGCTGAATCACACTGAACTGATGCTCCATGCACCTTAGAAATAATTCAGCTGTTAATGTGAACCCACCATTACTCCGGTTGCTGCTTTTTGTGGGTTATGTTGTGTCAGCGTTGCTGAACTCTTCTAAAGATCATTTATTGTCTCATCTTCTCTTCACTTATTGCCTTCATTTTAGAGATAAAATCTAAGCACTATGCAGGCAATGCACACTCTCCTCTGCTGATAGGCTGTAAAGGACTGTACCAGGTGGCAACAGCAGCAGTCTGCGGATCAGAGCTGCTTCTGGTAAGGAGAAGTCCGCTGCCTAGCAACAGGATCCAGGATTGAGGTTGACAGAAAGATATGCACTGATGTCATGAAGACAGCTCAGGCAATTTACAGGGTCTAATAGTCTTTGTTCCCCGTTGTTACTGTTACAGTTCTCCTGAATCAGCAATGGTAACTAGACCCTCCATGTTCCTTGTAGAGCAATTGCGAAAGAGACTTGGGTGCCCATCAAAACCACAACTTGTGTGGACCTGAATAACCTATTTCAGAAAACAGACTGGCTTACATAACCATGAACTGTTATTTCACAATTAAAGAGGAAGTCTCCCTGTAGTTAGCCACTACAGAACACTGGGTCAGGCTCTGTACGTAAGCTTGTAGGTAAGAGTGTTTTGGATCTTAATTTTAAATAGAAATAATACAGCTCATATCAGAAAATAAACAAAAAGGCGGTTATTTCTAGTGTACTTCTGAATGTAATCTTAGCATTACCATAGTAAAGTACACAAAAACTATTTCTAAAATAATCAGAATACTGAATTATGTTTACAGATTACTCTAATGTTGCAAAAGATTTAGAATTTAAAATCTGTGTGGATGTTAAGGAAATGCGAAAAAGAACTGAAAGAATTATCTAGCAAAAGGGTTATTATCATGACCATGTCCCACTAATGCAGTTATAAAACTAATTGGAAAAAGAATTATAGAGATGGTGGTAGGACAATATCTCAAAATGCATTAAAAAAATCGACCTCTCAATCCCTGAACCTATTTTTGTTACAGTTCATTTTTATAACACAACTGCCCATTTATGCACTGGCATCTACAACTACTGCTACTGTGCTGTCTGTCACCTCTTTAGTAAAGCTCAGGTGAAGGCAAATAATTTTAATGCTGAATTTCACCTTGCCAATCAGATCACTTTGTTTATTACACTAAATTTGCTCGGCTGAAACCCATTGCCGAGTTGCACTTTAATTGTGTTCATGGGTCTTTTCCATGGCCTAAAAGGCGAACTAAGGATTCTATCATTCACAAAGTGAACTGAAGCAATCAGTATTACCAAAAGTGCTTTTACGTTTCCAGCACACACTATCGGATAGGAGATCCATCACTGTCACTAACAGGCATAAGACTCTAATAATACGTTTCAGAAAAGGTAACTAGCACTTATATACTTCCTGTCACAATAAATACAAACATTTCCATAGAAAATCAATTAAAATGACTAATACACCCAATACCTTAAGGAATAAAACAGTGAACTGAAGTCAATTAGGCTTTTTGTCAGATCCAGGTGTCAGTTGAAGAGCTATGGGCACAGTAGGGGAACATATTAACTCTGTAGTAAGACTGGAAAGACAGTAGGGATTCCATCACATTTATTTAATGAGGGTTATCTGCCAGTTTCTCATGCAACCTCCCTGGGTATGCAAAATAAGGTCTATGATATTATCTTAAGAATACTTAGCTCATTCATATCAAGTTTTTTTCGTCCACTATCGTAACAAAAACATCCACACATTTATTTTAGATGGGTGTGTGTTGAGCTAGTTAACCTCTATCAGTATGTCAGTTGGGGAGCCACAACAGATCTTCATGAACTGGGTTCGAGATCAGATAACAGAGAAAACGTAATCAGCTGATGTTCCTGTTTGACGTCCAGCAAACCCCTGGTAAATGCACATGTGTGGTTATTGCATGAGGACAAGACTGGGTCTCACTGTGAGGCACATCTCACAATCAAACAGCTTGCCATCCCTCACTGTCCAGGCTTGCACATGAAAAATGGCTGCTTGGGTTTGAGAAGAGAGAAAATTGGAACAGAAACAAAATTTCAAGAAGTATACATAACGTATATATATATATATATATATATATATATATGTATATTAATTTACATTAAAATGGTACATCCGCCCATCCAGTTAACTGTCAGGCAAAATAATGTTAAAATCCCACGTGCTTCTAAGTCTGAGCATATTCTAACTTGCAAAGCTCCTTGAACAATGCCACATTAAATTCTGATAGGCCTATGGCTCTGTTTACTAAGCAATTAGACCCTGTTGTGTCTCATCCCCTCTGCTGGTGCCTCCCATCATTTCCCCCACTCAACTTGTGCTCTCTGTGCCACTCAGCATCAAACTGCAACGGTGATGCTTTGAAAAATCAGCCAGCTGCTAGTCCACAAAAATCAATACCAGGCAAGGTTTACTGATCAATATTTATTTTTTTAAAAACTATTTGTGTATATCAGCAACCCATTCAAACAGTCCCCAATAATGCAACTCCACCTTAGGACCAAAAGAAAATATTAGCCATTGCATAAAACTCTCCTGCTTAGACAATATACCATCCAACATGCTACGAGAATCACCACATGAAATCTACTATTTAAATTTTAAAGTTCTGAATTGCATGAGCCTCAGTCAGTCATGCTCCGGACATCACATTTTCTTACATACAAATTTGTGGCACACGTGGAACTTGATTGGTTTATACCTTGACATACATAAAGCAGCAATAAATTACACTATAGCTAAGGTCATACTAATCAGCAAGTAGAGATCAAAACTACCAAGTTCAAAAACTTATTGTTACGATCCAGTTAGAGACCAGTAACTTATTTGTTTAAAGTAGACTAAGTTTGAAATCCCAGTTACCCACTAAGAGAATAAAGCCACAAAATTCCATGGTTTTAAACAAACAAAATAAACTTTGCTATACAATGTCAGAAAAGGAAAACAAGCTACAATATCCATCCTATATTCTAAACATTCAGAATTAACATGACGTAAATATGAATTAACAGGCAAACTGTGGTTAAACACACCACACTCTGCACATTAAATGGCAGATGCAGCCAAGACACATCGCACGGATTTCTCAGCAACCCACCCAGATGTCAGTGGCCACAGAGTCAAGAAACTCAAAAACTCTGTCTCCTTTATGAGGGATTTCAACTCTTCGAAGATTTAGCTTCTGAAGTCCCTCAAAAGATGCTCTGACTTGGACTGCCTCAACTACTGTTCACCTTCCAATAGTTCAATATCTCCTCCTGAGATTGCGTTCCATGAGATTTATGAAGCTGCATTCCTGTCTCTAATTACCTGCACACTTCCAACTCTTTGGCAAACCGCTTGCTTCTCTAAGCTGGTACTGCCCTGGGACTCCTCTGAACTCCCAGCTGCACCAAGCTATAAATGACTCCCCGAGCTTTTCTGACCCTTAACTGCCTGGAGTCTGCTTAAAGCAGCACCTTTTCGATCTGAAGCCTCTTCCCCTGCTACAGAACACTCAGAAAAATTGAAACCAAAGTATCTTCTTAGGCTTCACCCATCTCCATTCAGGGTTCACTGAATGTTTTTAAATTAAATTAGTTCTAACTCACAAAACATCTCTCTGGACTGCATTTCTTTGCAAGCAGTGTAGATATCATGTCTCCAGTTCTCCAGTTAAGCAAGCCCACATGCTCTATCTCTTATAATCTAACTTAATTAAACAAACATGGGTAACCTTCTGAACTGCCATTTTTTTTTTTAGGTGTCTCACAATCTCTAAAGCCCAGCATTTTAGTTACCTTACCTTCACAACAACAATCTTCCCAGAACTGAACATTACCTCTCAAATATTAAGATGAACCATGGATTAAGATTGTCATAATGCTTTCAAAATGGGCAGTCAGCAACAATTAAAAATAAAACTAGACAAAGCAATTCAATCATTCAAAATATTTTCAAAAATCCTTCATTGCTGACCCAAAAATGTTACACTTGCCTATCCAATAGCAATGCCTATAACAGTATTTTCCACTGGAGACAGATATCCATGTCATGCAAATTCCTAGATGAATCGCTTTGTTGAATAGATCGGAGTTAGTAAACTACTGCTCCCTGCATACAACTCTGTCAAAAACTTCTAGGAACGCCTATGACCAACACTAAGACTAGCTACCCACAAGGCTTTCCAATACATTGTTTGCAAGACCTGTTCCCTTCTTGTGGAAGATAACTGAGCGGGAAAAAAAAATACAAAAGCATTTTTTGTAAAAATCAGAATTTTTTTAATATTAAACATCAGAAAATAAAAACTGAACTATTCAGCTGGTTTTAAGGTACATTTGAAAACAAAAAAGGTCCACATGTAAGTTGATGTTCTTCAGCAACCATCAAGAGGCAAGTACAGCTGAGTAAACTAAGAGATGCGGAACAATTTGAAGCAGGTCTTTATATTTTGCAATATATTTAATGCATCATATTATACAAATGTGTGTCACATTTGCACACATTTGGTTGAAATTTCTTGTTGATAAAGTAGAGATAAATCACAACTGGAAAGACAGTGAACATTTCATAAAGCAAATAATTTTATTATAAAAAGGTAAAGGTGTCAGAAGAAGTTGATAATTAATAAAAAGGACAAACCAATCAAACAGCTCAATTTTTCTAAACATCCTTTTGGTCACCATCTTGAGCTCCCATTAAATTGAGAAACTTACTACTGGAAATAACATTTATTTCTGTAACGTTGTAAATGAGTAAATTTTACAAAAAAATGATTAAACTTACTTGTATGGTACAAATTTGCAATTAAAATACAATTCAACAATTCTATAGAAACAAAGAAAATAGGAGTAGTCATTTGGCCCTTCGAGCCCTCTCCGCCATTCAATACGATCATGGTTGATCCTCTGTCTCAACGCCACACTCTCGCTCTCTCCCCAGACCCCTTGACGCCTTTAAGAGTCCAGAAATATATTTATTTCCTTCTTAAATATACTCAGTGACTTGGCGTCCACAGCCCTCTGTGGTAGAGAATTCCACAGGTTCACCACCCTCTGAATGAAGAAGAAATTTCTCATCTCAGTCCTAAATAGCTTACCCTGTATCCTGAGACAGTGACCCTTTGTTCTAGACCCCTCCCTCCACCCCCACAGCCAGAGGGGACATCATCCCTGCATCCACTGTGTCCAGCCCTGTCAGAATTTTATACATTTCAATGAGGTCCCTTCTCATTCTTCTAAACTCCAGTGAATACAGGCCTAGTCGGCTCACTTTCTCCTCATATGACAATCCTGCCATCTCAGGAATCAGTCTGGTGAACATTGGAGGCCTGAGTCTCTGAGATGCCAAGGGCTGAGCCAGTACCAGCTAAACAGACCCAAAGAGGCAACAGGTTAAGATTTGCCACATATATATCAGTGTCTACACAACTTCAACGTCTTTTTTATATATGGCAAGACTGTCCATTATCAGACAATACCAGGTCTTGCTTTTTGTAAAAGCATTCAAGCAAGATAAGGCATGTTTGTTGTGAGAAAAACAACAGCCCAGAATTTGTTGAAATATAGCGACGAGGGTCACAGTGCTCAGTGCTATTTATGTGTAAATTGACCATTGTCTTCAGGCAAGTGCAGGTAAACGCAAACATCGGAAAGTTGCTGACCAGGATGCATCGATCAGCCATAAGCTGTTATGAAAACGACATCTTGTCATCTGGCTCCCCATTCGAATATACCGAACAATGTAAATTTCCTGTACATGTTGTAAACACAGACTAAACTCGTCCCAGCAAGTTAAGAATTGCCCACTTCAGTTTAAGAAGTCTTTTTAAACAGCGTGATAAGTCTTAATTACTGCTGTATTTCCTGGATCTTTTGTTATTATTCGTTCATGGGATGTGAGCATTGCTGGCAAAGCCAACAGTTATTGCCCGTCCCCAATTGCTCTTGAGATGTTGGTGGTTAGCTGCCTTCTTGAACCACTGAAGACTGTGGTATAGATTGGGGGTTCCAGGGTTTTAGCACATTGACGGTGAGGGAATAGCTAGATATTTTCATGTCAGGATGGTGTGTGATTTGGAGCAGGATCTTGCAAGTGGTGGTGTTCCCACACACCTGCTAACCTGTTCTTCTTGGTCATGGATTTGGAAGGTGCATTCGAAAAAGCCCTGGCAAGTTTCTGCAGTGCATCAAGTACACAGTGTACAATGCAGCCAAGTGAACCAGTGGCAAAGGAAGTCAACGATCACGGTAGCGGATGGGGCACCAATCAAATTGACTGCTTTGTCCCTGGATGGTGTTGAGCTTCTTCAGTGTTTTTGATGCTGCACTCAGCCAGGCAAGGGAATAGTATTCTCTCACATGAGCCTTGTAGGGGTGAGTAACTTAAAAAAGGAACTTAAAAGAGTAAGGGTTGATTTGATCAAAATTTAAGATCTTAAAGGTAACCTACAAGACAGAGAGGTTGTGAGCGTGGGGAAGAGACAGCGAGCGTGGGAGTGGAGGGGGGGGGGGGAAGAGAAAGGGAGCAAGCGTGGGGGTGGAGGGTGAAAGAGAGAGGGATCGAGCGAGGGGGTGCAGGGGGAAAGAGAAGGAGCAAGCACGGTGGGGAGGGGGCAGAGAGGGGGACAGAGCGCGGGGGGAGAGGGAAGAGAGAGGCCGCGAGTGAGGGAGGGGGTGCGAGTGAGGGAGGGGATGCGAACAACTACTTCTGTTGATTGGGGAATCTAGGACCACAGGTCTTAAGCTAAAAATTAGAATCAAGCTTATCAGGATTGAAATTAGGAAACATTTCCATATGCTACAGGTGGTAAAAGTTTAGAAGTCTCTTCTGCAAACCACAGTTAACGAGGTTAATTATTAACTTTAGATCTGAGATTGATAGATTTCTGCTAGCCAAAGGTATTTAAGGATATGGGGCAAATGTGAGATCCAAGCAATGCAGCACGTCCTAGGGCCTAGCATCAAGGGCAGTTCAGTTGGCTGCAAGGAGGCCACGCCCCCTTTTTTACGGCACTAGGGCTGTGCCTTGGAGTCGAGGAGGGTGATTTGTTGGGCCTTGGGGCTCAGGTCAGTTCGGCTGTAAGCTGGGTCGGGCAGGACCCTTAAGGAGGTGGGGGGGAGAAGAGGGAAATCCCATGAGGTGGTGTGGCTTCATGGGGGTGGGGAGTCCCTCTGGAGGCTAGTTGGGTGGGCAGTCGGGGAGCCTGTGGGGAGGATCTGTACAATAATTACCCAGAAGTTAGAAGTGGTTCTAATACTTCTAACCTTTTTCTTGGTAATTACTGATGTAACACAGTTGGGATCATCTGAATCTTGCAATTTAAATCGCATTTTCGGATGGTTCCCAGTGCAGATCAATTGTCCAATGAAGTTTGCTCTTCCCAGGCAATTGCCATGCAAACCTTACCTGGGAACACTGGGGGTGGGGGGGGGTGGGGAATGGGATGTTCCCCAGCACATCTTTGGGGTACCCCCCACCCACCGTTACACTGTCCTGGAGCTCGGAAGTTACAGCAATGGTCCAAAAGAAAATAACTTCCATGACAAATGGGAGTACTGTGTATATAACTCACATTGATGATTGGTTTAGACATCTCTTCTAATTAACTCCATTATGCAGACTTGACAATAGGTTCTGGAACAGAACTCCTTAATAAGAATCAATCTGGCCCATTTCCACACAGCACACCATTAATCTAATGTAAAAATCTCATAAATGGATCCTTCAGCAAATCCTAAAAATGAAATACACCACATTTCAGCCATATGGCATTATTAAGGATGTAAAAATTTATAGATTCTGAATGTTTGCTTTCAACATAAAAAAAAATTCACTTACTTCTGAACTTTGGGGTATTTCATTTCTGCAATTGCATTTGTGGAATCCATTTGCTTCTCTTTTAAATGCCGTGGCCACATGTTGTCCACCCAGTCTACCAAGTCCACCTGCAACAAACATTGAGTGTCTGTAGAAATCAGTAAATAAAAAAATCAGGTAATGTCAGCTCCAGAAGCCATTACCTTTTGCTGAAAATTATATCTTTGTGTTTCAGTGATCTTTAATTTACAAGCGATTTGAATATGGATGGCTACCATATTCACACAAAAATGACAGTCAAATTCAACTAGAAAGCTAAGCAATGATAATAAAATGACCCATCAAAGAGAGCTCATCTAGAAAATCTTTCAGATGTTAGTCCAAGTTTGACAAGAATAGAATGCATATGCACACATTGGCCAATACTGAACAACTTCATTTTGGTAGGATAGCAGCTTTATTCAGTGCTGTTTTAATGCAACAATGATCCTGGAGAGTAAATATTGCCCAAGTCATAAATACGTTCTAGGCATTTGTGGTCTGTTATGTTGAAAATTCATTAGCTATGTCCATTTCCATCAGCTCTAAGAAGCTTTCAAAATTAAAAAACCTTGGTGTTACACAAAACACTTCACTTTCAGAAAATTCTGAAAAACACTTAAGAAAAAACAACATCAATGTGAGAAAGCAGATAATAATTACAACCAAGCCTGATGCTGCCAGCAGCCATTGTTCACACATGCAAACATTTCAGCAGGGTTAACTGGATATTGAACAGAAATAGGCACCATAGCTGATTTTCCCCTTCAAAAAGAAACAATACATAGGGCAATTGCAGCACCTTACAACGATTGGATCATCTCATTCTTGCACAGACCTAACCTGGTATTTTATGTCTACTTGTTACCAATTCACTGATCACATGCAGGCCTATGCAGTTTTAAAATGTCAAGTTTAGATAATGATAAGTGCCTCCAAAACAATTAAATGCATCCTCTAAGAATAGAAACCTCAAAGTTGGGAACAGCTTAATCCTGATTTTATCATTTACTCTAGTTTTCTGCATTAAGTTTAAAGACAGTAGTATCCTGACTTGGGCAAATATTGCCATTCCTTCATTATTACTGGGTCAGAATCCAGGAATTCCCTATTTAACATTATTGCGGCACCATCATTGCTACAAGGACTATGGTGGTTCAAGAAAAAGGCCCAAAACCACCGATGGAAGAGTTCAGCTAAAATTATCCTCTTGAAGGCTTTCGAAAAAAGATTTAGAAACAAAATTTTTGAGTGCAAAATTGGACTTGATAGCTACAGCTGTCACTTGGAGACCAAAATGGTGTCCGCTGCACACACACTTCTGCCATGACTCACACCGATGCTAAGGTACGCGGAGAACATTTGCTAAAATAGTGAGAGTGGGCAGATCATAATGTTGATTCGATACATGCACTGCCATTTTGGAATTCCAAGTTCCAGGCTTTACCCTTGCTTTTATTGTTCAGTGTTTTCTATAATTATTTCAAATCGAAAAAAAATCTATAGGAAGTGGTGGGGTGGGTGCTGCAGGACTTTCATTGACTTCAAGTTTTCTGTACAAACCAGTTGCTCCCAGGTGCAAACTGACACCTTGGAATAGAGCATGGTTGGGAGAATGAGCAAAGGCCACAAAGAGCAGACAAGTTGCTAAATGGTAAAGAGTGGGGGGAGGAGAATGAGGAATCCTGAATTATAGAGATTGTTGTTAGATGACTGATGGGATTTTGGTGAATTGAGGTTAATGGTGCAGTTGGTTAAGGTATTTGAATATGCATTCACCGACCTTAACTAAAAATACTAGGTCATTGAGCTTCTTATGGCACTACATCCAGGTCCTCATGGCTAGACTGCATGGCCTTTTGACAGTGTATTTGGAGGACCTCCTGTTCCCCTGTGGATCCAAGGCATCTCTCCTCCTTTCCATCTCCTCCACCAAGACCTCCAATGCAATGTCAACAAACCTTCCCAGCTTGTGTCATTCTTCACTGTTACCAGGTCAGATTCACTTCCTGCCCAAATCCTAGCTCCTGCTCCAGCCACAATGTACCTCTTATTTAAGTGGTGATTTTTTAAGTTACAAGTTTGGACGTGCTGAATGTGCGTAGTTAATGAATATCATGTCTGCACTCAGCAATCATTGTGGACATCAGACAGCAGAACAGACAAAGGTGTCATGATGCCAGCATTGCAATCAACAGACTTTGTTCAATCATGCATCATGATTCCCGCATTCGTTTTCAGGGACTATTTAATTCAGATCTACCTACCTTTTCAAAAACAAACAATTCGATAGCATGAGTGACCTGCATGGGCAAAACATACTGAATTTTGTTTTTCGTTCCATTGTAAATATAGTCAATTAAACATACAAAATGGGCTTGATTTTTAAACCCAATTGTTGCATAGGTTCAATGTTGCATTCTGGCGATTAAGTGTGGTGGCGGGTGGGAAAGTAGACATGATTCCCCCAGATGGCAGGTCGAAAGAGCCCGCGTAATCTTCCACTTTTCAGCTCATTAATTAAGCATCAGTGAGGAGCTCGGTGAATCTCATGGTGGGGTGGGTAGAGATTCATCCCGCCAATTACCTCATAGGATCAAAGATCCTGGTACAATATTTTAACGGCACCCACACAGACATTTACTCACTGCAGCCCAGGTGTTCTGTCGGACAGGTAATCCATGGCGCCTATAAGGTCAAAACAGTCCGCACTACAGTTCTGTGAGGCCTCCCTGGGGATTCCCCTCAAGGCCATTTACAAAAGGGATGAGTTTCCTTGGGATGGGAGCAAGAGGTCCTCCCACTTCGTCGCTGGGGGGCGGGGGTGGTGGTGGTGTCAGCACCCATAGGAAAAAAAGGACTGGTCTGTAGTGCCGAAAGAGAATGAATGATCTGTTCCACTCCGCTAGGGTAAGTGAAACTTCTACTCACTCTAAATTCTTATTCATCAGGTAGTCTGAGGGTTACAGCCAGCAGAGATATCATACGACCAGCAGATGGGACATCAGTACTGAATATCTGCCACCCACTTTAAGGTCACCATCCTGCATAAGATCCTGCGCAAATGGCGTCTTGATTGCTTACTCAGGAGGGCTCAGCAGACACAATGGGCATGCATGCTTCTGAACTGGTCTTTCATCCATAGTGCTCACTGTCAATCCATCTGTATTTATGCAGGACAAGATTTCCCACAACAAAACAGAGGCAAGACTGGAGGGGTGACCCAAGAGTTGAGGACACTTGCCCCCTACAAGAAACAGGCCACAGAGCTGGCCAGAAGGGATAAGAATCATTCATGCACAGAAGGCAAGATTGGCCTCCCCCAACAAGCCAGTGAGTGTGCATCTAATACACAATTAGCCACATGCGGACAATGACCGTGAGTGATGTGTAATGTAGGGGCCTGCCTAGTCAATCATTAATTTTCTCTTTTCTCTATTCCGGTACCAGCAAGAAAAGGCAAAGCACGTCCTCCAGCAAATACCTCAACCCCCAGACCACCTCAGGTGAGGAGACAGACAAACTGTCTGATGAAGACCTGTCACTGTGTTCACCTGCACCTTCCACCAGCGCAGATACACGCACCTCAGTGGAACCTGGTTCTAAGTAGGCTCGGGTTCACAATCTGGTGATCACCAACAGGTCAGGCTGAGGAGGGTGCACCTGCCCCAAAGCAGGAGACCCTTAGCAGGCTGGGGCCCTCAAGGCCTCGGGCCACTAGAGGGTGATCGCCAAAGTCATCTCAAACATCAGGGCATACCAGTCAGAGGGCTGCCTCCACCTCTGCCCCCGATGTTGGTGTTACACCTAGGCATAGCAGTAGAGTTAGAAAAATTAAAAAGTTTTGAATGCACAATGGTGCATGGGTGTTCAATTATATTTTTCACTTTTGTAAGTATATTTCACATTTATCCATCTCCAAGTCTCAGGTATTCAATGGCTGATAGATGCGATGCAAGGTCCTGTTGAGGGCCAAAAAATGTACACCCCCCTCAATGGACTCCCATCTGGATTCTCAGTTGCATTAAATCTCTCACAATCTCACCACTGAGTAGCCTTTATTTCCACATCTGTAACATCAAAGGCACATCATATGTGGCAATGACTGGACAATACACCTGTGACCATTAAATCTCAGGCAGACATTATTTGGCCTTAGCAGAATTCCTCATCAAGCTTAGTGATTGCCCTGATGCGGTCACTGTTGCTTGTGAATGGCACATGAACTTGTTGCAACAAATGTTAGAATCATTTCTATAAAGTGTACTTTGCAATGGTGTTTTATTTTAATGACTGAGTTTTTGGGAAAAGTAGTATTCATCGTTGAGCACCATAGGCTTTAATGCCTCCCTGCAGCTTGTTATCATCTCTGCATTTAAGGTTGTTCCATTCTTGGTTCCCACTTTCCCATGCATGATGCTGAACTATGGAAGTTGGTTTGACTCAGTGACATTACAAGTGTCTGCAAGAGGGATATCATTGTGTGATGTCAGAGTTGTGTGCTCATCCTGACGAAGTCATCTGGTTACCTGTGAGGATCTTGCTTTTCTCCTGAATGGCTGCCTAGTGGTGCTTTACATGATCCTGCTGTAAATGCACAGTACGCAACTCGATATGGAATTCATTACATGACTGTACACTCATTGACTTGGGATATATAGAAAGGATGAGCCTGTGAGAGCTGGACAATGTCAAGGACTGTCATGCTCTGAAAGTGATGTTTTTGTGCATTTCCAGAATCCTCAGCAGGGTCTCTTCAGGGAAGTTATCATTGGGTGCTGTCTAGTATTGACTGAGCCACAATTCTCCCTAATGCCAAGGTATTCCTGGACATAAACTTTGCAGGCTTTCGATGAATGCAGGATCCTGAGTATTTCGAAATAATTAAACCATGGTCCCGGTGAGCCACTCTCTGTGAGGACAATGTGAACAAAACTCCCAGCTTTGGATGCACGATGTAGGGTAACAGGTCACTGTGCCCTGATGTCCAAAAGCATATTGGGGCTCAGCCGCAAAATGATGCCTTTGCATTATTCAACCATGAGAGATGGCACTGTCCGAATGCTGCTCCCTCTTGAGATGATCAAGTGCCAACCAAATGTTCTTCCTGTTAGCACCACCTTGCTAAGCTGCTGTCATACCAACATGAATGCATCCATGTGTGCAATGGCGTTTTATCCGCTTGAAAGCTACTTTGCCCACAGACTTGTCAATGCCATGGTTGAAAGGACTGCAATGTGTAACTATGTATAGTTGCTTAATAGAGTGGTAATCACATTGCATCGTGGCAACATGTTCCCAAGACTACTATGCCTTCCAAGGATAACTCCATCGTTAGAGAAGATGACATGCTGCTTCCATGATCACTGACCGACTGATGACCTTACCTGATGTGTTAACACTGAGAATGAAGGTCTAGTTGTTTCCCCTGCAACGAAACCTGAAGAGATCTTCGATTGTGAAAACTTGTCTTCACCTTATTCCTCTTGGAACCTTGTAGCTATGAGGCGGTCATGAGTAGTCTGCTGCGTCGTGCCTGTGCAATAGCATCCTCACGTGGCTCATCCAAATCATCATCCTCTTCAGAGTCATCCCCTTCCAAGTCCTCCTTGTCCAAGGAGATGCCTAGCTCCTCATATGTCTCCCTCTGGCAACACATTCCCACCTTGTAACGCAGGGTTACCAAAGCGCAGCAAACAATAATGATGCAGGACACTCTCTGTGGTGCATATTGCAGAGCCCCGTCTGACCCGTGTAAACATCAGAAAAGCATCTTTAAGTGGCCAATAGTTTGCTCTATTAAGGACCTTGTGGCAGAATGTGCAGCATTGTATTGCTCCTCAGATGCACTCTGTGGCTGACAAACAGGCATTGTTAGCCAAGTATTCTACAGGTACCCCTCATCACCGAGGAGCCAACCAGCGTCGAGGTCCCTCAAATATCTGTGGCATCTGCAAGTGACTCAAAATGTAAGAGTCATGTGAGCTCCCTAGGAACCTAGCAAAAACATGCTGAATCTGCTTTCTGGTGGTCACAAATGAGCTGTGGTTCACAGAGTGAAATCCTTATCTACTAATTAATGTATCATCAGGCTGCTGCCACGGAGCTCTCAAGGCCACATGTGTGCAATGAATGACGCCCAAAACTTGTGGGAAACCTGATAAGAGTAGTGAATCCAGCAGCTCTGGCAGCCTGGATTGCTTCATCCATCCAGAACTGCACGTAATAGTGAGCTTTATTGAAAAGGGCAACTGTCACCTCCCTTATGCATTTGCGTGCCATTGATTATTAGATTCAGCAAAGGTCCCTGTAGAACCCTGGAAGGAGCCGCTGGCAAAAAAAGTTCAGTTCAGTGGTAACCTTCAAAGTAACCAGTATGGGTCCAAGTCCTTTCTCCTTGAGGAACTCGCTCCACATGTAGCAAATGGGAGCTACCACATCCCTAGACAAGCAAAAGCACCTGCGGCACTATCTCTTGCTCATCTCCATGTATGAGCTCCGTCATTTGTAGACCATTGGTCCTGCCAAATGTCTTCGTGGACTTGGCCACTCCTCTGCAGCATCCTAGGACTTCCTGGGATCCCCCTGGCTCTTGATCCTCACAGCAATGGACTTCTCGAGGCTGCACCAATTGGCGCCGGACCCTCCTTCTCCTCATTCTAATCAGAGCTATCAACAAGGTTGTGTTGCCTACAGCCTGCATTCTCCACTCCTCCTTGTATCTGTGAACAGATACAATTAAGCAATCAATGGTAGTTCTCCTTGAGTGGTCCCCTTCCAAATTCAAGACAGGAATCCAGTCTCTAGCCCTTAACTCACCCTCAGTCTGTACATGAAACCCCCAGGCCACCCCTTGCAGGATATCATATCATCCTGGAGGATGAGAGGTATGTCAGGAAGGTATAATAATTCTCAATGTTATTGCAATCTATTGTAAAATAGAGTAATAGTGTGTGTGTGTGTGTGTGTGTGTGTGTGTGTGTGTGTGTGTGTGTGTGTGAGAGAGAGAGTGTGAGAGAGAGAGAGACTTAATTGGATTAAAAGGCAGCTGGTCTGAAGGCTTTGATGTAAACATGGAGGAAGTTTAGAATGTAAGGTGTAAAAGGACAGTTGCATTTTTAAATAAACCAGGCTGGATTGTTTTCAAAGGAGGGGTGAAATGTGTCACCTAGCAAGGTGAAGTGTGTCATCTAACCAGGTGAAGTTTAGAAACAGTATGCTAATTTTTTCCAAAGATTACAGGTAAAGCTTAGTGCCATGAGAGATTTTTATTATCAGGAAAGTAAAGTCCAAAGGGGTAGTGAAACAATGGGTATTTGCATTCAAAGAGGTAATTATGCATAAAGGAGTGAAGGCTGTGTGTAAAGGAAGGCAGTCTAAAATTCAACAAGTGTGACATAACTTCAGTTTGGTACATACAGGTTGAAGACAAGAGAACTCACTTTGAATTCGATTGTTCAGGGCATCGTTTACTTTGCCTGGGTCTTTTTGAAATGTGTGTCTGAGTGTTGCCTTAATGAAAGTTAACTGGGAGTCAGATTAGGGGATTTACAAGTTATCAAAGTAGTAATTTGTAGATTAATGTATGTATTTAAAGTCATTTCTTCTATTAATAAATGTCTAGTCTAGTTTTGTAAAAACCTATAAGACTTGCTGGCCTTATTACTACTGAATTCAAGGCACACATCTCGAAATTTATACAAATTGCAAAACAAGCTGTGGCAGTTGTTTCAAGTTTCCTTTGGGATTTGAACAACTCAATATTTACCATCAGCTGTGCCATAACAGGTAACTGAGCATCCCCCTCAGATGTGACTGCGCATTCACAATGAAGATATTAATTAGGCTCAAAAGACCCAAGTCCTATAATCCTCAGTCAGGCTTCTATTAGTTGTGTTTAGTGGCCTTGAAAATAACCATCCATACCCAATCTTTGCAGTTACATCATGACTGCAAGCATGGTGACTTAAATGCCATGACCAATACACTGGGAACATTAAAGTTTCTAGGGTCCATGTTGCTTCTGCGCAGCAGCCGTGGCTCTTGATTGTTTGACCCTACATCCAATCTCATATGCCTCTGCAAGGGTAATTTGCCAATTAAGATGCAATGCACCGTAGCACTTCGGGCTTAATGGATTCCCGCCTGAATATGCACCATTAGTAAAAGAGTCAAGCTCGTTCATTGTGCATTAGACCCTCAAGTCCAGCACTCAGCTGAGCCCTGCTCACCATGGTTTGAATAGGAAATTTTTTAGGATGCCCCTTCAAATCGGCCCAAAATTGTTTTGCTCAATTGGCCCAAAATTGTTTTGCTGAACTCCTCCTACGGGCCGAGATCCCAACCCAATTGATTTTTTTCTCACGTTCTTCAAACTGCATCTTTCTTCGCTGAATGTAGAAATGGTGCTGTTGACTTTTGTGAGTGAGACTAGCTTCCAATCTCCCCCTATCACCCACTAATTTCCTTCCATTCACTGTCTCCTAATTCTCATTCCTCCTGTCACTATCCAGCCTCCCCCAGTTACCCTTGACCCTATCATTGTTCATGTGGATATTCTGGTTCTCTGTCCTGAATCCTTCAATGTTCCCATGCCATTTGTCGACCTGACCCCTTCCCTTCAAGTCTACATGCACCCTTACTTTTCTGGACCCCCCAGCCTTGAGACCATCCAATACCCACCCCACCCAATGACTTTTCAGCTACCGACATACAGAATCCAGATGCCTCCCCTGAATATTACTGTGCCCTCTGCCTCACATTACCATGACTCGAACCCCCAGGACCAAATTCCTTAGGTGACGGAACACAACTGCACAACACACTGAACGACTGTCATTGTACAGAGAGGCCATCCCCCGCCGAAGATCGGGACCAAGACATGCGTGCCATACATAGCCCTCTAACTAGGCCCAGACAGCCCCAGGAAAGTCTCTTCAATGTTTTCCCAACAGCGTGGCCTCATTCCCAGGACAGTGTCTGACTCTTCCACAGACAGTCTGAAACTCTTTCCCCGGACAGTCTTTCACTCTGTTCCTTGACCACCCCCCAGTACTGTCTCTGTCTCCCCAATCCCCTCATATATTCGCTCCCTGCCTCCCAGTCCTGTCTCCACCTCCCCCCTGATGTCCCCTCGGTACAACGCCCCTCCCCTCTCTTGTCCCTCCGCCTCGCCCCGGCCAGTCCTGTCTCTACCCTACACCAGTCCTGCCTCCATCTCACACCTCCCCTCTGGTGATCCACCCATGCACGCCCCCACCCCCCCCCCGCCAATCCTGCCTTTGTCTCACCCCTCTCCGCTGGTCTTGCCTCCTGTGTCCAGCCTTGGAGCAGACTCTATTACAGATACTTGATATCTTGCAGCCGCGGTCTTAAAGGAAGGTGAAAGCAGCGTCTACTGACTTCAGAGTTGTGGATGAACTGAAGCTCGCCAGGTGCATGCCTCTCATTCACAGTCATAAAACAGACTGTTCTAATTATCCGCTGGTGGGGCACCTAATTTGAAGGGGGAGTGTAATTCCAGCGAGTTGGCCTTTTAATGAGAACTCATGAGCTGCAAATGAAATTCCAGACATCGAGCAGCGAGAAACTCAACCCGCCTTTAACCTACTATCAAAGTCAGGAGAACAAAGTTCCAAACTAATTTTCCACCAGTGGGAAACTGACTTTTCCAATCACACCTAATTTACTGCCTTTGCCCACCACGATTCCCGCCTCTTGCGGGAGAGGAAAATTCCACCCATTGGAAAAGTTTTATAAAATTTTGCTTTTACAGGTCAACTCTACTTCCAGAAGAAGCCCAGTAAGGCAAGTAATTTTTATGCTCCTCCTGGCCCCACAAGGAAACTTTAGGCCTCTCCCTGTGAAGTAGCCAAGAGATTTTCAATATTAGAATCAACATAATATTGAACACTGAGATAACTTAGAACTAAATAACAGAAAGAACTTGTGCTTTTTTGGTTCTTTCCCAGCCTCAAGGTATCCCAAAACACTTTACAGTCTATGAAGTACCTTTCAAGTGTAGTCATTATTACAATTGTGGAATCAAAGTTGAAGATAACAAATGGCAGTAAGCAGCACACAGCCATCTATTTGGCCCGTGTTAAGGCCCTTTATCATGTACTGCAAATCATTTGTTCAAGCTCAGCAATTCAGATCAGCAGCCAGAAACACATCAAAGCAAAAAAGCTAGATCACAGAACTAGAAATTTAGCAGTATCAATGGGTGCTTATTAGAACTTGAGACATAACATGAAAACCAGCACTTCACCATTCATGGTGAAAAGCTACCTGCCAAAGCTGAGTTTGTCAAGTCTAACAAAGGAAGATTCCAAGAAATAATTTTCCTGGGAGTATTTAAGTGGATATCAGGTTTATAACTGTGATGAAACCAGACTGTTTGGGAATGCCTACTGCAGGGTGCACAGGCTGGAGCAAAAAGAGAACAGCGCTGAAAGGTTTAGACAGCTAGGACAGAATAATGCTGTAGGCTTCTGCAAAAGCCTGTAGGTAGCACAAATTGTCATTGACTTATGTTGGCAAGGCTCAAAACCCACAGTTTCACAAATGTCAGTTACATCATTACTTGCTTGGTACTGTGCTCAAGAATGGTTGGGTGAATGTGCTGCTGATCCGACAATAGTTCTTTTGGGCACATGTGCCCTAGTGTTACTTGTAAGAGAATCAGATGCCTGAAAAGACGAGAAGTTTAAATGAACTTTCCTCTGCCAAATGTGATCCCTATTGGCAGGGAACTGGTCACAATATTGCAGCAAAGTGTTCTTGGAAAAGGTGATCAAGGATAATATCACTGAAAATGTCAACAAATCTACAAAATCCTCACCAATGGAAGATAATGTTTAACAAGGAGCAAAATGTATGAGACAGAAACTCCTGGAAACCCTGTTGCTAAAGTCACTCAAAAGCTGGAAACCACCTTAATTATCTAGTGCATGGGAGAATCATGTTAGTCTTGCTACTTAACTTACTTAATGTTATTTTCGAGCAAGTTGGAATCAGGGCCTTTGATTCATGGCTCAATATTAGCACTTGAAGATGCTGGGTTGCAATCACTGGATGATGATTTAATCATTCAAGAAGCTCTTAGAGCACTCCCCTGATGGTTACTGGGTAAAGACACTGCACACTGAAATAACAAAACACTTGGGACTAGAATGCTGCGGATGCTATGCCCAGTCTCTGCTAAGGTTGCTGATCACAGAATGAATAGTTGCTTTGGCGCTACTATTGACCTCAGTGCCCCTGGGCTGGGGAGGGAAACCAAAAGAAAAGAAACAGCTAGGGTTTCAACATGTTAACACTTCACAGCAGACAGTTCATCTCTCAGTTCACGTATGAAAAATGCACACTTGGGTCAGAAACTGCTGGGCTGCCAGTACCAATAGAACTGGAGCCCATCACTTATGAAGAAAGGGTCAAATAAAAAAAGGCAGAAGTCCTTGGAAACAATGACAAAAGAAGAAAGTATGAAACCAAAAGGTTTGTCAACCAGCTTGTCCCAATTCATAGTGAGAAAACACAAACATCTGAAATTACAGAAGCAAAAAAATTACTTTGAATGTACAGTTCAATCTCTGTCAAGTCAGTTGAAGTGAACTTCCATGCTGCAAATGTTCACCTTTTTCATCCTTATATGGATGGACTTATTTTAAATTAGCAATAGTACCCATTTCTCTGCAATGTTCACATACCTGTCTCAAACAGAGTATCTGTATCAACATGTACCTTTTTAATCCCCCACCCCTCAAACATCCTAATTATTTCATCCCAATTATTGGATACGAATAATTAATTTTGGTTGTTCCTGGATGTTTTACATTGATTAGTTTGATTGATCACTGAATCAAAAGATTGAAACTAAGCAAATGACTAATCCTGTGATATTATATAGCAATTTTTAGATTTCAATTTTTCACTTACCTATACTGCATTCAGCTCCACATTTCAGATGAAAAAAATTCCTTTACTCATAAAATCTGGATCGTACATAAATGCAAACACTGAATACGGCATTACTTCAGGATTTGCAGCAACTACATCTTGAAGTGAAATGTGGAGCTCATTTTGGAACATTTATAAATTCGCATCAATCACAGAACCACAGATTTGTAATAGCTTTGCGACATATCATGAAACAACTTTAGCCGCAAGGATGATTTCAATTGAAATTATTTTCATTTCAGTGCAATAGAAGGATAAGAAAATGTGGATATTTCAGAAATAGTTGAGCATAAGTAATGGAATTCTGATAAAATTACAGACCGATTTCTTCAACCCGATTTCTTTCAACAAAATTGCATATATTCACATGCAAGACTAGATGCCTTTCTCACCATTTGAGGCTAAAAGTACAGGTAGGCAGGTTATACATAGATCATACCCTTCCCTCAGAAGTTTCTCCTGGCTGGCTTCTTCCCTTCTACTGAATCAATGTCACCAAAGATAGAAGATCCAACTGTGTCATACCAGTATGTTCTCATCAGTTATAGCTTTCAGCTGCTGCGCCAGTACTGTGATATTTATCTGACAGCTTGCCCCCTCAACGCTTGACTTCAATCCAAGCTCCCACTGTTGATTTAAAATTGAAGACATCCTTGCAGGATAGACAAAGAGAGGAACTTTAAAATCAGCACCAGGAGCCAGAAATGAAGACATTAAATAAATATCTATGTGCTGAAAGGAACTAAGTGCTAAGTGAAGAAACAGTGGATAGGAATTCATTGATTGAAATGAGAAAGATGACAGAAAATGTATTCCTGGGTGCAAACAACATTCAGGTGAGAATTTTGCTGGATACAAGTTTTGTAATGCTGATCCTCATTCTTCACAAGTCAAGGAATTTTTTTTTTATTAAAAACTGGAATTTTGGGAGGGTCATCAGGTGTTTCCCCATTTCCTTCCATAAGGATTTTGAGTTCAAAGTATCTTCTCCTAGGTAGGCTGCAACTAAGACAAAATTGGCCTACCCCTTATAATGCGGGGGGGGGGGGGGGCGCATGTGGGTTGCAGGGTGGGATGAAGACCAACTTCAGGTGCTGACCGGTTAACATCAATCCTGTATTCAGAGCTAGCGTGCCCGTCTCTACTCACTGATGCTTCTGAGAGTAGGGGCCAAACCGATCCCTTCTGACTTACTGAGCCAGTGGTCACTCCACAGCGAGGGGAGAGCCCAGCTGGATGTCAATCCAGCACTGAGAGCAAATTCTAATCTCCACTCTCCAGGGCTGTGTGATAGAACCCATCATCTTCTGGCTTGGAGGCTGGAATGCTACTATTAAGCCAAAGGTTCAGTCCTTATAATAGTGTCCTACAAAACCTTGCAAACTCTTGTCTTGTGTGCGCCCACTGTCCGTGGAAGTTCCAGCCATTCAGTACATGGTAAAACTCTCTCCTTAAAAGTTCCTGCACCTCTTCTTTCCCTAAATCTTAAAAACCTTCTCCAAATCTTTCTTTTCGACCAAGCTTTATGCCATTCTGAATTGTTCCCTCACAGCTGCCTTCAATCCCTTATAAATTCTTACAATCGCTTATAAATTCTTATTCATTTTTTTCTTCACCTTCCATAAAGCACCTTGGAATGTTCTTAAATTATTGTTACCCAACAGCATTAATTACAAAGACCAAGAGCTAACCTTGATATCCTGGGCAATAGTTTGACAGGAAAACTGTCTCAGGACACAGCTTTGCTTAGAGATTCAGCATGAACAGTACTGTTGTTTCTAACCGAATTAAGCAGGTTAACATAGCCTCAAATTATTAAAGATATAGCTGTGTATTCACAAGAAGTTGCTAGAATATCACTCCCCTTCCATTTGCTTTGCTACCAAAGCAATTTTCGTTAAAATATCACCAAACAAAAGATCTTCTCTTCACATTGCATTTTTCACAGGTGTTAAGAGCAGTTGCTGAATATTTAACATGTTCCAAATATATGGTATGGAGGTTTGAAATTAAATTCTTAAACTTTTTATTGCCTGAATCAGCCTGAATCATAATTAAAACCTAAGATGTTTTCTGTTACAGATCAGTATTTTCTCAAAAGAGCCAAATGAAGAAATATAACAGCATTGCATTTTTTGAGAATATCTCTGCTAATCACAATATTCTACATATGAATTGGTACTAATTCATTTCTAAAGCTTCCACAGTAAATCACGCTGGTAAAATCTACTGACAGTGCAATATTGGATTTTTTTTTTAAATCCCAAACACACACATTATTGAAACACAGTTCCCCAATGCACTGAAATAAATTTGAGCCTCAAGATTTCTCTCAGTGAAAACTGGTGTGTGTCCATTTTCTTCATAACTAGCATAGTTGTGCAGACAACATCATAGAAACATGTGGCTTTGAATTGTGATTACTGAGAACGCAATTTTGTTAATGATAGTTATAAAAAACATGCATTATCCGATTTTCCACTTTATGACAAATTTCATCCCTTTTACAAAAGATTCAAACAAGGAGCGTCCGTAATTTTTTGTATTTGCATGGACAGCTTTGGTGAACACCAAGGTACCTTATTGATCACAAGTAAAACTTGAATATCAATATTTTCATTAATTTGCACTTATCCCAAAATTCTTCTCATTCTGAGTTAGGATTTGTCCATTAACTAAGAATGGTCTTTTCTTAATCTCCAATTCCATGAAGTGTAAACTGGACAAACTAGCAAGCAGGAAGTAAGCCCAAGTAAAATGAAGTTGTCAGGAGTTTGAGCGCCAGATTGCCTGGACTTGTGGGCCACAAGGAGTTTAGACATCACTGGTCTACCACCAACTTGAAATATATCAGAATAAATGTATTCAACTAGACTAAAGCTTTCACTGGGTCAATAAACTTCTGGGTGTGACAGAGACACACAGACCAGGAATATCAGTGGCTTGCTCCCTAATTTGTGCAGAGCAAGCAGATCTCAACTCAACAGCAATGAGAGCATTACAACTGAGTTCAGTGTCCCTGTACTGGGGAAGCAAACAAATTCAACAAGATTTTCTCTATCAATCACATGACTATGATGACTATAGCAAAGGACATGTCTGTCGATATCAATGAGCACAGGATGGGTCTGACAGCAATAGCAATGAGAAAAATAGCCCGACAATCCTCAGAGATCACACAAAGAAATGGCCACTTTTGAAATGGGGTAACTACAGACTGCATACAACTGGGCCTTATACAAATTATACCTTTGAATGGGGGAGATAAGGAAGGAAAAATGTGAATGTCATGTAAATCATTCGGATGAAAACATGGACCCACTGTAAGGCAGTGCAGTGGAACAGTGCATGACCATTAGAGTACACAGTGCCACATTTTATGCACGTCGAGGTCCCAGTGAGGCTGTATGCTCCCAAAATGATCTGAAAATTTGGTAGGAGTCAGGGATGAAACTGCTGAAAGCTTGGCCAATTGCTCTTCAGCCAGTGGCACAAGATGTACATGAGTCACCATGGATAACTTGTCAATTCTATTTTTCCCTTTTATTAAAGGGCCAACCACCACCTTTCCCTCAGTCTGTGTGGTTGATGTTGGGACCTTACTGTGCAGAAAATATGGCACTGTGTAATGTATTAGTTGTGACTGCACAGCCTTCCTGTGTATGTTTTCATCTGTCAACTTCTGTGACTCATTCATATTTTTCCTCCCTTACAATTAATAACAATGAGGGGAGGTATGTTAATTATATTGTTAAGAAACAGAGGTGAAGGGCATTGTTTAATTAAGTACTTTGAGCACATATAACTAGGGGACAGGTGAGGCACTGGGAGCGTGAGAGGAGAGCTGTTAGACTGAACAAAGTCAATAAACTCTCTCAGTTTAAAAAAAAGCTCTGTGTCTTGGTTTTGACTTCACCAACCCAGCTTGGATTCTACTAACAACTGGAAGGTATAGCTTGTACAAGGCATATTCTGTTTCATTTCGACAGATAGGCTGTGTGTAGAGAGGCAGAGGTGCATGTCTTCTTCTTTGCCTTTCCCCCCGCCCACACTGTTTGTGTTTGAATGTTGACAGGGTTATCTGTTTGACCTATGTGCCCAGCATTCAAAACTAGTGGAAGACAACAAACAAAAATCTCTCTCTCTGCAATTAGGGGCTGCACAACATTTGGGGGGGGGGGGGCATCAAAAACAGGGGGGGGGGGGCAATTTTTTTAAGTTACAAAACTAAAATTTTTCTGCCAGAACACAGGCTATTACAACTTCTGTTGGGGGTGGGGGTGGGGGCGGGGGCAGGTGGCATAAAGGTATTGTCACTGGATGAGTGTTCCAGAGACCCAGAGTAATCTTTTGGGAACCGGGGTTTGAATCCCACCATGGCAGATGGTGAAATTTGAATTCAATAAAAACTTGGAATCAAAAGTCTGATGACGACCATGAAATTGTAAAAACCCACCTGGTTCACTAATGCCCTTTAGGGAAGGAAATCTGCTTCCTTACTTGGTCTGGCCTAAATGTGACTCCAGACCCACCAGCAATGTGGTTGATCCTTAAAATAACTCTGAACAAGGGCAATTAGGGATGGCCTAATCTGGCCCAGCCAGTGACGCCCACATCCCATGAATGAATTAAAAAAAAACAAACGGCCAGAAAGATCCCATGCCAGGACCCTTTTCCCAGCTAAGGTCAGGAAGCCACCTCCAACAAGCATAATGACCCCATGAGCAGGCACTCTGTTGGGGGTGAGAAGCATCTCAACAATGGGTGAAAGTTCTGTCCCTCCCCAGAAATGTATCCAAATTTAAGCTGCAGATGGGAAGTCTAAACCATTGTGACAAAATATTGGGAGCAGATTATTTGTTCCTTTGGTCACAGAATCCCAAAATAGGAAGAAAATACTAGCTTGGAGTCAAACAAACCGACCAAAAAAACAAAGTTAAATATCCAAGGTGGGTGATCAGCTTCCTTTAGCATCCCCTCATACAGAAAATAAAGACCACTATTAAAACTGAAGCTGCATCATACACTTTGGGGATTTTGAATTGTCTAACCTCCAAAACCTTAGATCTAATTGTTTGTAAATGTACACCTACAGTGGGAACTCTTTTATAATGTTGGGATCTAGCACTGAAATTATCCTCGTACAATAGTAGTTTAAAGTAGTTCAGTCTACTGCTGAAACCGTAGCTCTGCTATGCATTTGCTCTACCAAGTGCCACACAAAAATTTTCTCAAATGAACAGGATGCAGAGGATGCAAAAGCAAAATACTGCAGATGCCGGAAATCCGAAAGAAAAACAGAAAATGCTGGAATAGTCAGCAGGTCAGGCAGCATCTTTAGAGACAAAATACGGTTAACATTTCAGGTCGATGAAGGGTTACCGGTCTGAAACATTAACTCTGTTTTTTCGCCACGGATGCTGCCTGATCTGCTGAGTATTTCCAGGATGCAGAGGATATTGGATTACGACAATGTTGCCCTCCAGATTTTGTTCGAATTCTAAATATAACTTTGCACTAATCATTGGATTTTGGCAGATTTATTTATAAATCTCCCTCTTGGGCAGTCAGATAGAGTTATGCAAGTCTTTGATTATACAACCTGCTTGCTTTACAAACAAGTATAAATGGCACCAATAGTTTATATTTAAAACCACTGTCTTTTGACAGTATTTGAATTTCTACTTTTCTATGAAAATCTGCACTATTGCACAAAATGGGTTGTTTGACATGTTGCTATTCACCAGCCAAAAGTGCTGGGGTTTCAAATTTTTAACCGTTTCAGTATTCAAAAACTACTTTAATAATCACATGGAAGGTAATGAAGCTTCAGGGCCACTCCAGAAGTACCTGTTAGTCAAAAAAAGCCATGGCTCTTCTTGCTAGACTAAAAAAAAGTCTAACTTGGCTCCGTGGGTCCAGTTACTCAACGAATAAACTTGCCGAGAATGGGGGGAGGAAAACCCATTTTTAAAAAAAAACTACTTGGCCCTACACCGACATTTGGGATCCAAGACAAAGAAGAGGCAAGTAAAAAATATTTGAAGTTAATTTTTGGCTCCTGTGATGGAGCAAGCAATACAATTCCTCTTTTAATCAAAAATAGGAAAATGTCTCCTCTTTCCCATGGATGAACAAAAACTTTGGGGTGCTAGTTTGGCCCACTGTTTCCATACTCAACTTGGAGACAGAAGGTTATGTTTTCAAGCCCCACTCCAGGACTTGAGCACATTATCAATACTGCAGTGCAATACTTGTGGGAGCGTTACATTGTAGCAAGTATTCTCTTTTGGAGAACAGGTTAAACTGAAACCTAGGCTGCCTGTTCAGGTGGATGTAAAAGATCCCATGGCACTCATTGAAAAGCAGAAAAATTCTCCTGGTGTCCTAGCCATTATTCATCACTTAACCAACACCATCAAAAGAAATTTACATATCATTTATCACATCTGCTCTTGATTATCAAGCGTTTCCAGCCCTCGAGCTCAAGTGAAATTAAAAGTACAACAGGGATGGAAAAGGAGATAGAGAAAACATGGATGTTTATTTTTAAATAAAAATTGTACGCAAAATATTTCATTTAGTCCTATCGGGATAATATTACGCTAATGATGCTACTCAAATAGTAGTGTTCATTCTTGAATCACCATGTACGAACTCATAACTTATTTAAGTACCCAGCCAGAGATGATAACTTCTCCAAGTCTCCAGGCAATGAGGAACATAGGAACTGAAATAGCCCACTCATACTTCCAGCCTTTCAATTCGATCATGACTGATCCGCGCCTTAACTTCATTCATTTACCTTAGATCCCTATTCCTTGATACCCTTATCTAACAAAAATCTATCCACCTCAGTCTTGAAAGTTCATTGTGGATGCTTTTAGGGGAAATTCCAGAATCCTACAACCCGTTGCAAAAATGCTTCCCGATTTCCCTCCTAAATGGCCTAGTTGTAATTTTAAAATATTTAATTCCCCACGAGAAGAGATAGTTTCTCTGAATCCACCCTGTTGAATCTTTTATGCATATTGAACACCTTGATCAAATCACTCAATCTTCTGTACTCAGATGAATACAAGTTTATGCAACCCACTCATAATTTAAATCTCTTTAGCATCAATATAATTCTCAAGAGTTGAAAATCTTTTTGAATCAAAAGTAAATGAGGTAAATGGCCAGTTAAATCTTTTTTAACTGTTAATTGGAGTGCTAACATATATTAATTTAAAAAATTTAAATGAATTTATAAAATACTTCCAGGAAAGCTAATAAAATCCCATTTAACGTCGTTAACAACCAAATGGAAATGCAGTAACTTGGAAAATTTACCTGCAGCTAACATTATGCCTTAAGTTTGAAATATTGAGAGTGAAGTACTTCAATTTGGAGACTTAGCTTATTCCATGAGCTGCTTTTAAACCACACTGGTTACATTAATACACAGAAATTAATGACAGTGTTAAAACATTAAGACACAGACATATGTTATAGCCCATAACAGAAGTTACTCCTCCAATCAAATTAGGCAATTAAAACAATCAAATGTTGATCTTCTGCCTTACATAGTTACTTCAGATCCTGTTAAAAATTAATTTACTTATGAATATAATTCTCTTACCACATTGGGTCGTTTGACCAGGTTCTCAAGTTTTGTATGACTGAATTCCAGGCTTATGACATTATAGAGCTTCTCTCTTTCCATCTCAGGTGTTTCGTAGTATTTCACCCATTGTGACATACTCATCTCAATCCCCTTCTGTGTACTCACATCCATGACATCCACAATACGACGACTCCCTGAATCACACAAAGTAAAACGATTCAAATTTACTAACCAATTTTTGTATATATGTTTAATATTGTCTCCATGAAACCACAAATGTAATAGAATGAAAATTTAGTACAAATGTACTACTCATTAACACAAACAATAGCATATGCGATTTTTGAAAAACACACTGATGCTGGTGGTGTCAAAATGTTCACACCCATTCATCCACTTCCATCACATTTTTTTTTTACTTGGTCCCTTAATTAAGGAAAAACACAAGAATGATTTTCATAAGGGAAGAACTTAAGTATCCTACTCTCTTCCTCTTCAGGCGTTGCTGAAACTACTGGCCCATGGTCTAAAAGTATCAATCATTCTCAGGTACCTTGAACAAGTGGCCATTTACAAGACTTGATATATTCAATGCAGGTAGGGGCATCAGAGCTATATCCAATCTAGTCTTCACCCAACATTGACACAGAGATTACAGGACAGAGATCAGAGAGAGAAGTCCTGGCTGATTTCAGCCTCTCCCTTGTTTGAGACAAACAAAGCAGGAGGTCAAACCAGGACGTGAACTAATTCTTAATTCAATGCCAGGAAAGCAGAGAACGGCCTTACTTCCAAATTCGTGCAAATTGTTAAGCATTTCCTACAAACTGAGTTAGAACACTGCAGAAAGAGCAATGTGCCTTTGGTCATGACACCCCAGTTTGCATTATTATACTTCTGTGCGATCTGTAAGTTAAAGGAGAGGGTAATTTACAATTTGCACAACAAAGCTTTTTTTTTTAAAATGAGACTGCAAAACAGGTTCTCAAGTTTTGTATGACTGAATTCCAGGCTTATGACACTATAGAGCTTCTCTCTTTCCATCTCAGGTGTTTCGTAGTATTTCACCCATTGTGACATACTCATCTCAATCCCCTTCTGGCACAAAATAGTAAAGATTTGCACCAATGACCAATGAAATGGTTTATTTTCCTGAGCAAAGGGTTGCATTTTCACATTGGCTTATGGATCAGCTCATTTTCTCCATTAAATATACATACATATCAGTAAATAGGTAAGTTGATGATCCATGCAGAGTTAGTTGCTGATGTAAACAATGTCTTTTCTCTAATTAGGTGCAATTTCACCTTGTATGACATTTCTGAGGATGCAATGATAGCAGCAGTGAAATTTGAAATGATTTTCCATTAAGCCATATTTTCTATGTTGCTATTTGTAATAATGATTCAAATGGTTGTGGGTGGTGGGGGAAGAGACAATATTCTGAGAATGTTGAATATTAGTCATCTGGGTTCAGCAGTCAAAATAAAATTTGGCTTGAAATTGCCAAAGCTTAGGAAAAGCTGATGCCCAAATCAAACTTTAAAAATTAGTCAAGTTGCAAAGACAAGGAATTCTTTGCGGCCCTGTAATTATACATTTGAAGACACAATTTTATAAGTAAGACTTTCCTTCTCTGTAGTTGATAAAATTGCGGGAACATTCATTTGAATTGTTTTTTTTACCCTTACAGAACTGCAACTGTGACCTTGACTTTTCAGGGGGGAATAGCTATGCCCAAGGTAATATGCAATGCACCCAATTAAGGAGCCTGAAGTTTTCCCACACAATTGCCGATTAGTAAATAATTGTTCCCATGACTGCAAATTGTGGCTGCAAAAGGTGGATTGGGGGTGGGGGAAGAGAGAGAGAGGGAGGGAGGGAGGTGGTGGGGGAACACCACAGCAGCAAGTAAAATAAAAAGAAAAAATTGTGTAAAGGCTCACTATCTGTAGAGGAAAAAGTTAATTTATCGCTTATGATGTGTATCCTTGTTCAGAATGTTGACTAGTCTGCTGTGTATTTCCAGCATTTCAATCCTTCAATTTCCAATATCTGCAGGTTTTTACTTATAACTGTAAATAACTCTTGAATTCATTATGACTGTCCTGTTGTGAAACAGGCATTTGTTACAGTTCAGTAAAAGCTCTTGGAAAACCCACTTTGTTGTTGGTACTGTCTATTAAACTTGGACACAGAGATAGGCAGGGAAATACATAGAAAGGCAAGTGTGAATGTAAAATATACAGCAATAGACAAAGATATATACACAAAGTAGAGACAGCTAACTAGCGAGATAGAAACAGACAGATAAAATATAAAAAAAATTTGTAATCCATATATTCAGGTTTTGGAAAATATGTGTCAGAGAAAACAGCTTTCTGTCCAGGAGGCAAATTTCCTATGCAACAGTGCTGGAATTAAGCATTTGCTATTTACAACATGGAGAAGATTTTTTGCTTACTTTGTCTAGTCACAGCCATATATTTCGGAATTAATTTGATTTCAAGGTGCAGAACAGAGGGCTAATGTACTTGAAGCAAAGTGTTTAAAAATCACACAAGAAAACATTACTGCAATTTGAAGAACAGATAGAATAGCTGGGCCTGTTCACTTGTGGTGGTCTGTAATTCATTAATCTATCAGTTTCTCACTACACCAAACGGAAGAGCCATTTTATAGTGGCATTCTGTTTATGCTAATTCAGTTACACTTATTCAAGAGCTCACCTAATGCAGTTCCCTTAATACAATCAGGGCTCAAATTCCAAACTTTAAAAAAAATGGATGCTGACCACAGTGACATAGTGTATTCTTTAAGCTCACAACTGCAAGTGACAGAGAAGTATTGTAGTTTTAAAGGCAGCCACAAGAGGTCAATGAACAACTGGGAATTTTGTTCTCTCATAAATCAGCTCCATGGGTACAGCTATGAAAATAAACTATATTACATCTACCGAGAAAGTTTACTACCAATTGTTCTTTGGAATCAAAATTCAAGAATATACTTTTAACTAGCTTATTCAAATTTAGTTTCCATTACAATTCTCAAATGTTATTTCCTCTTCTCAAACAACTAAGAAATAGGTGATACATGTGTGCCCTGACTCCAGTGTATTCTGACACAGATAGCACTAAATTTGAATAGTAAAAGGGACATCATCAATTGTCCAATGATGGTATCATTCCATTCTGTGAGCTTAATGCACTCTGCTGGTTTAATTGTCAAACTGAAAATTCTAGATTTCTACAATACTCAAGACCTGGAAAACAGACACTCGCCTGGACTGCCCAGGAGTTGCACAAATCACAGAGAAACATTGAACCATAGAGGCTTACAGCACTGTAAGCTCTTTACTAGGACAATTCCAGAACCATTCCTACTGTTCACCTCTCTCTTCACAGCTGTGCATCTTCCTATGCTTCAAATATTAAACTACTTTCCCCTTAAAATATGCAGTAGCTTCTGCCTCAACTATTCCTTATTGAAAAGCATCCCATACTCTAACAACACTCAACAGATTTTCTCAGTATGAACTCAACAACTTGCACCTATACAGCATCCTTAATATAGAAAAAAACATGAAGCGTGTAGTTGACTCCAGCATGAAACTATTTCCTTTCTTTCTATTTTTAATACTTTTGGTACCCAAGTGTGGGGGCGACAAAGAGCAAGTCACCCATTCTTCCTTCCTGGGAAGAAGAACTTTTTGGCCCAGAGGGACTAACAAATGTGTGCATCCTCAAAGGGCTGGTCTTACTCAGAAACTACTTTGATGCAGTCAGTCGGATACAACTGCCCCATGGTCCCCAGTGCAGGTCTTGTGCCAATGGCAGTAACCATAAGTCATAGCCAGTGGTATCCGCTCCCCACAATGGCTGGTATTAAAGCAACTCCAAAGTAACCAGGCAAAAATAAAACCATTTCCAGTTTTAATGGTGTACAAATTCTCTTCATACAAGACCAAAACAGGACACAAATAAACAGACTGCATATGGAATAAATTGCATGTAACAAATCTTTATAAAAGCAGCTCCAAAAAAATTACTGCTTCAGAGAAACCTAGGTACAAATTATGGCATTTATGAAAAATGGAGGACCTCTTACATTTATTATAATGCCTATTTTGGAAGAAATACAGCTGTTTGAAATTTCTTAAGAATGAAGAAGTGTGTAATAGTTTAGGAGCTCTGGCTCCTTTTCAATAAACACCGCACACAGAATTTATGCTAGAAGCCAATAATAAAGAGAACCTTTGGTAAAAAGGCAAGATTTCAAATAATCACCCATGGATTAGATAATTCAGGTCTAAACAATTTTAACTAACACTGAACTTCTATTTTATTTTCTTAAAAAATGAAATGTTGCCTCCCATCCCCACTCTCCTGAAGATGTTGACTCATAGGCTATGGTTTCACTTGTGCTGGCTATCACCCAGCACCTTATCCAAATGGCCATTATTCACGTGTGATCCCGAACAGTGAATGCCAGCAGATTGTTTAACCATTGCGCAAAAGTCCAGTCCTGTCTTCACTTCTGCTCCACAGAGTTTTCCAAGAAAGGAAATTGAATAGCAATCAAAAGTAGAAATCTTTGTCCATGTTTCCTCTCCCTAACCCTACCAATTGTAGCAACCCAAAAGCAAAATCCAGGATCAAACCTTATTTCACTCCTTTGGGGTCCTTGGGTGTTATTAACTTTAGTCAAGGTGAACAGATAGCGATCACCATCTTCCACAACTCTACTGTGTAGCCAGACGGAAGAGAAGGGAGAAGAATAAGCTGTAATGAAATCCGGATTGACTCTCTTCCTCCAGTTATGCATCATACTTGTGCATGGTGCTGTGCTTGGGAACCTCAAATGGGACCATCAATGGAAGATTGAGCAGGTGGGCCTATACTCACTGGAATTTAGAAGAATGAGAGACGATCTTATTGAAACATAAGATTTTAAGGGAGCTTGACAGGGTACATGCTGAGAGGATGATTCCCCACTTGGGAGAAATCTAGAACTAGGGGCAAGTTTAAAAATAAGGGGGTCTCCCATTTAAGATAGAAATAAGGAAGAATTTCTTCTCTCAGAGGATCGTCAGTCTTTGGAATTCTCTTCCCCACAGAAAAGTGGAGGGTGGGTTAATGAACATACTCATGGCTGAGACAGATTTTTGATCAGCGAGGGAGTCAAGGGTTATGGAGGGGGGTGGGGTTGGTGGTGGTGGTGCTTGTTGCAGGAAGGAAAGTGGAGTTAAGGCAATAATCGGTTCAGTCGTGAAGCAGTCTTGATAGGCCAAATGGCCTACCTCTGCTCTTGTTTCTTATGATCTTATGAAGACTGAGCCTGAACACCAATAGAACTGAGACCCAAAACCAAGTTATCATCAATGGTATAGTACGTTAAGCTGACAAGCCACTCAATTATTTGTTTCAACACCCAATACAAGAATGAATAAATCCCATAAGAAGAAACTTTCCTGGACTGCACAATATGCTAATCTGTTTAACTAAACTAGATTTGTTTTCTATGTATTTTTTAAACATTAGTTAGACAATCACAAACCTACACAACTTGAATAGTGAAACTTTTCAACATACTTTACAATGATTGCTTCTGCATTATATACAGTTCTACTGACGAGTGAATAGGTTCCAAAAGCTTTCATAAGTTATATTTTAAACATTTTTTTGAAAATTACACACAATAATTCTTCTTACTCCTTTTACACAGTTCTTGAAATTAATCATTGCATCCTTTCTCTACAGCAGGAAGCCTTAAAGAACAAAGATTATTAAACTTCTATTGTTTGCCTTTTCTCCTGTATGTCCAAAAGTTGTGTATGCCTCTCAATCAGGTTACTTTTGTGATCCACTCAACTTCGATTGTTTACCTCTTTCAAAGTCTACAGCATGCTACAGAAGTATTGTGGACTGGGATCTACATCTACAAAAGGTCAGACATTCTTCTGCTTAGGGATGCAGTAGTTCCAGAGTCACTAGTACATTCAACAGCACACAGTCAACAGCCTGAAATGGAAGTTAAGAGAGTAGGAATGAAGAAGTATGGAAGAGTTGGGTTGGAGGGTAGTCAATGCTGTGGGACAACCATTGGGTCTTAAGGTCAGTCTGTTCCAGAATAGTTCAGTCAGACATGACATAGCAGCTGATGGTGACAAAGAATGATCCTGTTGGAATCTGGTCAGATCCCAGCTGGAGACACCTGAGTTGGGCATGGAGGTGGTGGAAGGTGTACTTGGAAGGGAATCACCAAAACTGGGCTAATGCTTTAGTTAGAAGCCAGCTACTACACAGATTTTGTGCTACTTAAATCCCATTGGAACAAATCCACTGTGGGTCACAGCAGCGATTGTTGCCATTACTCTTACTGATCTGCATGACACCAGGAAACCCATTCAATTGGTTCCCATTAACCACGTAACCTACATTAAATGGTCACATTTCCCACAAACCAACCAGAACATGAACATACAAAAATACATAATTGAAACGGAAGTAGAGAAAAGTGGAAGAGGCTCAAAAACATTAAAAAACTTCAGATTACATGAACTTGTAACAAATGCTTTTGCAGGACAGACTCTGTACTGATTGAGGCTATTTCTATACAATCAAGAAACTTAAAATCTCTGCTAAATGCATGGAAATATATGTTAAAGGCACTCCAAATATAATTCACAAGATACTTGACAAACGTGAAATCCAAACACAAAACTTCTTTGCAGCTAGAATATCTGATCAGCTGCTGCCAAGGAAAGGTTAGCTGTTCGGAGCTAATCAAGAAACCTGGTCTATAGAAATTGTTAAAGCTTTTAATGGCATAGATTTAACATGAAACAACTGATATCACTAAAATTCTAAAGGCTACATTTTTGTGTGTTTGTTGCTAGCAAAGAAGTATAAAAGAGTACAAAACAGAGAACCAACACCACGCAGAATGAAATAAAGCTCTAGGTGAGCAAACATTTTCCATGATATTGGATAATGAGACACTTCCCTGTTTAACCAGTTATGTTTCTGGATGGAGAGATAATGTACGTGATGAATGCTTTATTTGCCTTGGGAACTCTAAATGCATTCGCGTGCAAAACAAATCTCAAAAAAAAATTCTTCGTGGGATCCAGAGGACAGGGAGAGGAAGTGAAGGAGTGAGAAATTTGAACATGAGTTTACTCTTAAAAGATCTTTTGTGTAAATTAAAGAAAATATTTATTCTTCTTGCCCTGTATTCACTACAGGTCACAGTTCCACAGACATTATTCCCATAGCTTAAGCCTATCCTGTCTTCATACAATTTTCAAATAAACAAGGATGTTTGGACACCAACCAAGCTGCAAAGTCCAGCTAATTTTCTCTGGTCTAAAGGATATGTAACAGCAATTTATATTAATGCAACTGCTTAATAATGCATTCAAAATGCTTCACAGGCGCATTATAAAATACAACATCAAGACACATAAGCAGATATCAGAGCAGATGACAAAAAGCTTCGTCAAACAGGTAGGTTTTAAGGAATGTCTTGAAAGGGAAAAAGCAAGGTGTTGGACAGAAAGGTTTAGGGAAAGAATTTCAGAGCTTTGGAGTAAACTTACGAGAATTTGCACACACAGCATCCTGTATTTAACCAAAGATGCTTCACAATGAAGAAGTTGGAGGGGATGGGTCACAATTAATTGGAAATAAGAGGAAGGTAAGGAGTGATAGTTTTGAAGATATAGATTTTAAGGATGTTATTGAAGATGGGGAGAAGGGATGTAGCAAGGCAGAGGAATTTAGGAAGGGAGTTTCAAAGATGTTTCTGCCACGTATCAGGAGGGAAGGAATGGACAGTACAATAGAACTAGAAGAGCCATGGGTAAAAGCAGAGGCATTGGACTGTAGAAGGTTGTAGTGGCAGGGAAGATCCAGGCCATGCAGGGACTTGAAATTGAGGAAGTTTATATTGATGGGCTGAGCGGTAGGGAGTCAATGAAGGTTAGGAAAAATAGTCATGATTAGTAACTAGAACAGGGTGCAGTCAGCATAATTTTGGATGAGCTTAGGAGGATAGTGAGGGGTCCATTGTAAATGTCTGGAAACGAAAAAGGCACGAGGAGAATTTTGGTAAATAAGGCCGGGATTTTCCGGCCCCGTTGCAGTTGGAACCCACTGCAGGTGAGGCAGCGCCCCAGCCAGCAGTCCAATGACTTATGGTGGTACCGGAAGATCCCAGTGGCAAGTGCATGTGGAAAATCCTGCCCCAAGTGCAATAGGAACAGACTTGGTGATGGACTGATGGTGAGACCTAAAGCTTGAAGTCAAAGAGCAGTGCAGGTTGAGCATATTTCTTAGAATGAGGATGGGGAGATTGGGGTGCAGGGATTCTGGTTGTATAGCATTACTTCAGGTCTTGCCAACATTGGGTTGCAAGAAGTTATTAAGCATATTCTTCCATAATACTTTCAAGGCTGCGCTTGCTGCCAACACCGTGCATGCGCAATTGTATGCATGGCTGCCATCTTTATTAGGCAATGTGCAGCAGGGCGCATGCGTGGCTGCCATATTTATAGGGGGCAATGGGCGACATGAACCCAAGCTTATTTATTTTCAAGGACGATGTACCATGCATCAAAATAAAGTGGTTGTTAGTACTTTGCAAAATCATATTTTAGTTCTGTAACTTTAATTCTTTAATTCATTGGTCCTTCTTAAACTGAAGAGATTTGAGAACGTGACAGAATATGCATACGTTTTAAGGCAGGATTTTGCCCCTTTGCTAAACCGCTAGAATTAGCGAGCTCAGTACAACATTGAAACAGTTTTCTTTCATGTCTCGACTGAAGGTTTCAGATCACTGAATATTTAGCAACATATATTCCGAGCAACCTGCCAATTAAGTGATGTGTGGGATCCATGGGAACCACAAACTAAGAAAATATCGTAATAACTGAATTAGAAAGCAAAACGAGTTGTCAGTTTGTTTGGTAAACTGAGGTGTGCATGCCATTGGACTTCTACACACGCGTGGACCAATACATTGGCAGGTGACACGATGTACTTTCAAACACACAATTTTTACTATTATTCTTTTCTCAGAACATGATTATAAAGCACATTTTACTCCTTGAGCCATCTTACTAAACTCAATTCTCTTTGTGCATCTAATAGGTAAATGATAGCTTACATGACAGAAGTCCTCCAACTGAAGCATCCCAGATGCATTTTATTTACGATCCTAAGGAATTAGTAGTTTAAAAGTATGGGAAGGGAAAAAGACAGAAAAAAAAAATGGGATCTGATGCTCAACAGGAAAACCTTCCACAGCCAAGCCTTGTTCCTGACAATAATTACATCAAGGCAGTTGTGCAGAACTGCATGACCTTGACTTTCAACTGGGATGTAAGTGTGGAAACATTTCTGAAAGGTCAATAAAATGCCATTTCAGATTATAGTACTGCAGACTACATTATTCAACATTGGTTGTAGAAATAGATTTCATAGCTATAGACAGTGCAGTGAATAGTCAACTCCAAACCCCAGAACATTTGTAAGGGTGTTGCAATATCTCAGCATACCAGACACTCAAACATAGGCCTTCAATTATGCCGTTAACTAAACAGAAGAACATAAATAGAAGAATAAGCTATTTGGACCATCAAGCCTGCTAGGTCATTCAATACAATCATGGCAGATCTTCTACGCTACTTTACCTTCCCGCATTATCCCTATATCCACTGATTCCCTTAGTGTTAAGTTGATGCTTGCATTAAAATGGAAGACAAAGGAATTCCATATGAACTGGGTAAATGTTTCTATGTTAACCTTCACACAACTAAATCTCAGGAATTTTCTATGGAATTCTTCGAAACAAAATCATCAACTAAACCCTCTAGCAAAATAATCAAACAAAGATATATCTGATATCTGTTGTGCCACAGATAGGGCAATAACACACATATTCTGCACATTATGAGTTTCTGATCTCAGTTATACATCCGCGTAGGCATTTAAACAGACTGGTCTTTGGGAAGGTGGGAGAAAGAGGCAAAGACTTCAAAACATTCTTGCACACATCTTAAGCTATTTTAAATTGCCATTAGAGCACTTTTGTAGAGAACTCAACGCCGTTCTCTCATCTTTTCTGGCATCACGCCACCAAGCCAAACGTGCCAGAGGCCCGAAGATATAAGCTCATGTTTTGCTTTACTAATAGCAACAGCTGTCAGTACCCTAACAATTCAGGTCTACAGCACTAGAGGGAGAGAACTTGCATATTTTAGACTGTATTATACCATCAATGTGGAGTACTATATCTGTTTTGGTGATTATATATTGACAAAGCAAACTGGACGTTGGTAACTAACATAACATTTGCAGAGGCCCGGAAACAGATATAACTCCCAAGCTCCAACTACCAAATCTTCAGTAAGGAATTGTATGAATGGTGGAGCAGCATTTGGCTTATAAAATTGGGGGAGGGGAAAAGAGGGCTAAAAAAAAACAATGGTAGCAGCAAGAGAATGGTGCATCGAATAAAATGGTTATCTAGCGAAACAGTGCACTGAGCCTCAAACTCAAAACAGTTGCTTAACAGAAGTGAGGAAAAAGTGGTCTCCAATTCAATCACTTCTGTAATCCTAAACAAAAACAGAATTACCTGGAAAAACTCAGCAGGTCTGGCAGCATCGGCGGAGAAGAAAAGAGTTGACGTTTCGAGTCCTCATGACCCTTCGACAGAACTTGCGTTCGAGTCCAAGATAGAGTTGAAATATAAGCTGGTTTAAGGTGTGTGTGTGGGGGGCGGAGAGATAGAGAGACAAAGAGGTGGAGGGGGTGGGGGGGGGGGTGTGTGGTTGTAGGGACAAACAAGCAGTGATAGAAGCAGATCATCAAAAGACGTCAACGACAATAGTACAATAGAACACATAGGTGTTAAAATTAAAGTTGGTGATATTATCTAAACGAATGTGCTAATTAAGAATGGATGGTAGGGCACTCAAGGTATAGCTCTAGTGGGTTTTTTTTTATATAATGGAAATAGGTGGGAAAAGGAAAATCTTTATAATTTATTGGAAAAAAAAGGGGAAGGGGGAAACAGAAAGGGGGTGGGGATGGGGGAGGGAGCTTACGACCTAAAGTTGTTGAATTCAATATTCAGTCCAGAAGACAGTAAAGTCCCTAGTCGGAAGATGAGGTGTTGTTCCTCCAGTTTGCGTTGAGCTTCACTGGAACAATGCAGCAAGCCAAGGACAGACATGTGGGCAAGAGAGCAGGGTGGAGTGTTGAAATGGCAAGCGACAGGGAGGTTTGGGTCATTCTTGCGGACAGACCGCAGGTGTTCTGCAAAGCGGTCGCCCAGTTTACGTTTGGTCTCTCCAATGTAGAGGAGACCACATTGGGAGCAACGGATGCAGTAGACTAAGTTGGGGGAAATGCAAGTGAAATGCTGCTTCACTTGAAAGGAGTGTTTGGGTCCTTGGACGGTGAGGAGAGAGGAAGTGAAGGGGCAGGTATTGCATTTTTTGCGTGGGCATGGGGTGGTGCCATAGGAGGGGGTTGAGGAGTAGGGGGTGATGGAGGAGTGGACCAGGGTGTCCCGGAGGGAGCGATCCCTACGGAATGCAGATAAGGGGGGTGAAAGGAAGATGTGTTTGGTGGTGGCATCATACTGGAGTTGGCGGAAATGGCGGAGGATGATCCTTTGAATGTGGAGGCTGGTGGGGTGATAAGTGAGGACAAGGGGGACCCTATCATGTTTCTGGGAGGGAGGAGAAGGCGTGAGGGTGGATGCGCGGGAGATGGGCCGGACACGGTTGAGGGCCCTGTCAACGACCGTGGGTGGAAAACCTCGGTTAAGGAAGAAGGAGGACATGTCAGAGGAACTGTTTTTGAATGTAGCATCATCGGAACAGATGCGACGGAGGCGAAGGAACTGAGAGAATGGGATGGAGTCCTTACAGGAAGCGGGGTGTGAGGAGCTGTAGTCGAGATAGCTGTGGGAGTCGGTGGGTTTGTAATGGATATTGGTGGACAGTCTATCACCAGAGATTGAGACAGAGAGGTCAAGGAAGGGAAGGGAAGTGTCAGAGATGGACCACGTGAAAATGATGGAGGGGTGGAGATTGGAAGCAAAATTAATAAATTTTTCCAAGTCCCGACGAGAGCATGAAGCGGCACCGAAGTAATCATCGATGTGCCGGAGAAAGAGTTGTGGAAGGGGGCCGGAGTAGGACTGCAACAAGGAATGTTCCACATACCCCATAAAGAGACAGGCATAGCTGGTGCCCATGCGGGTACCCATAGCCACACCTTTTATTTGGAGGAAGTGAGAGGAGTTGAAGGAGAAATTGTTCAGTGTGAGAACAAGTTCAGCCTGACGGAGGAGAGTAGTGGTGGATGGGGATTGTTCGGGCCTCTGTTCGAGGAAGAAGCTAAGGGCCCTCAGACCACCCTGGTGGGGGATGGAGGTGTAGACGGATTGGACGTCCATGGTGAAGAGTAAGCGGTTGCGGCCAGGGAACTGGAAATTGTTGATGTGACGTAAGGTGTCAGAGGAATCACGGATGTAGGTGGGAAGGGACTGGACAAGGGGAGAGAGAAGGGAGTCAAGATAACGAGAAATGAGTTCTGTGGGGCAGGAGCAAGCTGAGACGATCGGTCTACCGGGGCAGTTCTGTTTGTGGATTTTGGGTAGGAGATAGAAGCGGGCCGTCCGAGGTTGGGCGACTATCAGGTTGGAAGCTGTGGGAGGGAGATCCCCAGAGGAGATGAGGTCAGTGACAGTCCTGGAAACAATGGCTTGATGTTCAGTGGTGGGGAGAGGTAGGAGGAAGTGTCTGCGAGTTGACGCTCAGCCTCCGCGAGGTAGAGGTCAGTGCGCCAGACAACAACAGTACCACCCTTGTCAGCGGGTTTGATGACAATGTCAGGGTTGGACCTGAGAGTCCTGTTAGCTGATGACAAAGCAGAGTCATGCTGAGAAACCTGGATGTACCAGTACACTCCTCCTGTATGCACTGACTGCACTTGTACTAGGAACAATGTAGATCATGGAGTTAAAGCAGGGCATCTTAGTTACTAGTAATTAGTTTGGTGGAGGAGGAAGGTACTGAGGAAAAGGATGCTTGAGACAACAATCAGATTGGCGTGGCAAGCGTCCTTCATGGACAGATTGCGACACTGTGTTTGGAGAGAGTGAGGCAGCAGATTGTGTTGAAGACACTACCCTGAGGAACTCCTGCAGTGATATCCTGGCACTGAAATGTTGACCTCCAACAACCACAACCATCTTCCTTTGTGCCAGGTATGACTCCAGGCAGCAGAGAGCTCTTCCCTTAATTCTCAATGATTCCAGTTAAGCTAGAGCTACTTGATGCCGCAAATCGGTCAAATGCTCCAAGGGCACTCATCTCACTTCGGGAGTTCAGCTCTTTTGTCCACATTTGAACCAAGGCTGTAATGAGGTCAGGAGTTGAGCGGCTCTGATGGAACCCAAACTGGGCATCAGTGAGCAGCTTATTATGAAGCAAGCGCCATTTGTTGGCACTGTTGATGACCCCTTCCATCACTTTGTTGATGATCGAGGCCAGACTGATGGGGCGATAACTGGCCGGGTTGGGTTTGTCCTGCTTTTTTTTTCTAAAAACAGGACATACCAGGGCAATTTTCCACATTACCAGCTAGATGCCAGTGTTGTAGCTGGACTGGAACAGCTTGGCTAGGGATGTGGAAAGTTCTGGAGCACGTCTTCAGTACTATTGCTGCATTTTCAGGGCCCAAAGCCTTTGCAGTATCCAGTGCCTTCAGCCGTTTCTTGATATCATGTGGAGTGAATCGAATAGGTTGAAGATGGGCATCTGTGATGCTGGGGGCCTAACGATGAGGCAGAGATGGATCTTCCACTTGGCATTTATGGCTGAAGACTGTAGCAAATACTTCAGCCTTATATTTTGCACTGATATGCTGAGCTCCCCCATCATTGAAGATAGGCATATTTGTGGAGCCTCCTCCTCCAGTGAGCTGTTAAATTGTCCACCACTATTCACATCTGGATGTGACAGGACTGCATAGCTTAGATCAGATCAGTTGTTGGGGAATCGCTTAGCTCTGTCTTATCTTGCTGCTTATGCTGTTTGGCACACAAATAGTACAATGTTATACCTTCATCAGGTTGACACCTCATTTTTAGGTATACCAGGTGCTGCTCCTGGCATGCCCTCCTGCGCTCTTCATTGATCCGACGTTGTTCTCCTGGCTTGGTGTTATTGGTAGAGTGGGGGATATGCCAGACCATAAGATTACAGGTTGTGATCGAGTACAATTCTGCTGCTGCTGATGGCCCACAATGCCTCACGGATGCCCAATCTAGAGTTGTTAGATCTGTTCAAAATCTATCCCATTTAGTCCAGTGATATTGCCACACAATGCAACGGAGGGTATCCTCAATGTGAAGAAGGGACTTCGTCTCCACAAGGGCTGTGCGGTGCTCACTCTTATTAGACAGATGCATCTGCAGCAGGCAGGTTGTTAAGGATGGTGTCAAGTATGTTTTTCCCTTTTGTTCCCTCACCATCTGCCGCAGACTCAATCTAGCAGAAATGTCATTTTGGCCAGCTCAGTCTGTACTGGTGCTACTGAGCCACTCTTGGTGATGCACATTTAAGTCCCCCACCCAGAGTACATTCTGCACCCTTGCCACTCTCAGTGCTTCCATCAAGTGGTGTTCAACATGGTGGAGCACTGATTTATCGGCTGGGGGTGGGGTAAGTAACAGTACTAGTAACCAACAGGAGGTTTCCTTGCCCATCATTAACCTGATGCCATGAGACTTCATGTAGTCCAGAGCTGATGTAGATGACTCCCAGGGAAACTCCCTCCCAACTGTATGTCACTGTGCCGCCACATCTGTTGGGTCTGTCCTGCTGGTGAGACAGGACATACCCAGGGATGGTGTCATTGGTGTCTGGGACAATGTTTGTAAGGTATGATTCCATGAATATTACTGTTGCTTGACTAATCTGCGAGACCCCTCTCCCAGTTTTGGCACAAGCCCTCAGATGTTACTAGGGAGGACTTTGCAGGGTCGACAGGACCTAGTTTCCCATTGTCGTTTCCGGTGCCTAGATTGATGCCGGGGTGGTCCATCCAATGTAATTCCTTATTGACTTGTTTTTAGTGGTGAACTAAGTAGCTTGCCAGGCCATTTCAGAGGGCAGTTAAGAGTCAACCACATTGCTGTGGGTCTGAAGGCACATGTATTCACAAGGGCAACAAACTTCCTTCCCTAAAGGAGGTTAGTGAGTCTGATGGATCCTTCCAATAATCAACAATGGTTTCATGGTCATCATTAGACTTTTAATTCCAGATTTTTAATAAAAGCAAATTCATCATAGTGTGCTTCGAACCCAGGACACTAGAGCATTACCCTGCATCTCTGAATTACCAGTCTGTTGACAATACCACTACCACCACCTCCCTCATGGACTGAAGCAGTCCATGTTCAAATGCAGCAGGACCCGGACAACATCCAGGCTTAGGCTGACAAGCGGCAAGTAACATTCACACCACACAATTGGCAGACAATGACCATCTCCAATAGGAGAGAATCTAACCATCGCCCCTTGACATTCAGTGGCATTACCATTGTTGAACACCCCCTCTATCAACATCCTGGGGTTACCGTCGACCAAAAACTGAACTGGACGAGCCATATAAATACTGTGGTTACAAGAGCAGGTCAGAGGCTAGGAATCCTGCAGCGAGTAACTCACCTCCAAACTCCCCGAAGCCTGAACACCATCTAGAAGGCGCAAGATTACAAGACTTGGTTTCCGGGTGTGATGTCCGGTAGAGGCAAAAGTGGTAAAGGTCTCAGCAAAAGTGGTGCTAAACGGCACTGGAAAGTCCTCCAAGATAATAACCAAGGAATCACTAATTCCACAATTCACCGTCTCGCTCGACATGGAGGTGTTAAACATATATCCGGCCTCATTTATGAGGAAGCTTGCAGGGTTCTGAAGGTCTTCTTGGAAAATATCATCTACAAGGCATAAGTCAGGAGTATGATGGAATACTCTCCACTTACCTGGATGAGTGCAGCTCCAACAACACTCAAGAAGCTTTACTCAATCCAAGACAAAGCAGCCTGCTTGGTTGGCACCCCATCCAAACATTCACTCTCTCCACCACCGACGAACAGTGGCAGCAGTGTGTACCATCTACAAGATGCACTGCAGGAGCTCACCACGACTCCTCAGACAGTACTTTCCAAACCCATGACCGCCACCATCTATAAAGACAAGGGCAGCCAAAGACATGGGAACACTACCACCTGCAAGTCCCCTCCAAATTGGAAACATATTGCCGTTCCTTCACTGTCACTGAGTCAAAATCCTGGAACTCCATCCCTTACAATACTGTGGGTGTACCTACACCACATGGACTGCAGCAGCGCAATAAGGCAGCTCACCACTACCTTCTCAAGGGCAATTAGGGATGGGCAATAAATGCTGGCCCAGCCAGCGGTGCCCATATCCTGTTAAGGAATGAAAAAAAAAACTTTCATCCCAAAGCTTTTCCAGCAGTCATCTGGTACAGAGGAATGAAACTTGGGGAAGTTGTTTGGGGTGTGGCATGTGATCTTGCATTAACCTTCATTCATTTTGCTTAGGGACAGTGTTGAGGGTCTGGCTCCATTCCTTCTTCCTGAACAGATGGCACAAATCTAGTTCCCACACTTCCCTTCCTGGCATTTTGTCCTCCTGCAGTTTAATGAGCTACTGTAATAATTGTAGTTAACTTCAGATTTAACTCTTCCCTAATTTTTTTTTGTAAACAGGGAAGCAAAGTACTAAGAATCATAGAATCATACAGCATAGAAGGAGGTCATTCAGCCTACTTGCAAAGTATCCCTGACAATTTCTGCTTATCCTCTACTAAATCACTATACTCTGCTCTCAGGCATTCCAATTCACATTTAACAATTTTCTTTTTACTATTCGTATAATTCATGAATAATCTCAATTATGGACATAAAATCTCATGTAAGTATAATACATTTTGCAAGACAATTAGGCTCCTTCTGTCTATTTTGGAAGTATTTTGATAAGCGAATTACATTGGTTCCTTACTTGTAACAAAGGTAACCTGTTCACATTAACAGCCAAGTTTAAAGACCCTTGCGGTAGCACAGACAACTCTGGCTGTCTTGCAAACAACTTTGCTTCAGTTTAGAAAGCATTCCTTCGCTTCAAATGGAAAAAATAATAATTCAGTTTATCCTGATGATGCTTCCATGAAAATAGGCCTTTTTGATGCTTGTGTATTCACTGCCACTTCAGAAAGTTTTCCTGACTCAAGCTTAGCAAAGATGGTAAAATGTATGACTTTATTACCAGTGGCAACTTGGCTCAGTTTATAGCACTCATTTCTGAGCAGGAAGGTCAAGTTCCGCTGTAGTGGATGAAACTAGCCTGACATTCCAATTCAATACCGAAGGAGCACTGCAGGGTGCCATCCTTCAGGCAAGGTGTTAAACCACGGTTCAGTCTACTTGCTCCATTGATTCTGGTGGACTTTACAAATCTTATGGCATCAACTGAAGAGGAGAATGTGGTCCTCCTGGCAGCCTGGTCAACATTCCTCCCTCAAAATTAAATCAAACCAGTTATTTCTGCAATTGCTGCTTGCAGGATTTGCTATAGGTAAATTAGCTGCCATGTTTGCTTAGACAGCAGTCACTCCACTTGCTGAAAAGGTGTTATGCAAATAATTTATTATTTCTATAAACACAAGCCTGTCCAACACATCTGTTATAGGCAAGAAAATTCCGTTTCCTAGAGGAAGTTACCGTCAGCTTGGTGTGACAAATATTCCAACTCAAGCTATTATCAACAGAAAAACAATAATCATTTCTCAAGTTTTAAAGAAAATACAATCTTCTCTAATTAAGATTGAAATGGCATTTTGTTAAATAGCAAGATGAAAACACAAAGTATTTTCTGTTAAACTGAATATTGAGTTTGCCCATAGTACACGAAATGTTTATACATCATATATCTCTTACTTAAAACTATAAATGAATTTGACAATGATAGGTATGCTGCATTTCCTGGTTCTTTATTCAAATTAGTCTTGGCAGGCAATCATGTTTGAAATGGCCTCAGAGTTAACTATCATATTTAGGAATATTAAGGCAGCTGGAAGCCTAGTCATGAGCCAGGAAAGGGACAAGGCAGGAATGCTTAAACAGGAAAGAGAGGAAGACTATATTAACAGGATCACCCTTCCATATTAACTTCTTACCATGGGGTGGTTGGTTTCCTGTGATATTGCCAGGTATGGACAGCAACTGTGATGTTTCGCATGGTTTCATTCTGAGCTAGAACTAGAGAATAACAAGACAGGAAGTGGGTGGGAGGGCAGGGCACACTTCAGAAAGGTTTAAATTAAAACCACTGGATTTGGAGAGAAGCAGCAGCTTTTACTGTTTAACAGCGCAATAGGACATGACAACTGTGATTGCACCCAAGTAAAAATGATTTCCAATCATAGGTGAGAGAACTTTTTCCTTTGTCCAATCAAAAAATCTTCAGCAAAACTAATCATTCAACCTTTGACCCAGAAAGCTACAAAAAGTGGAATCTTGACGGCAATTTAATTTGGGAGTCAGTCAGAAAATTTGGTTATTTTGGTTAATGGTTTCCCCACAGGGATCGTAATAATAGGCTTCTTGTTTCCAAGTCCTGTTTTCCCTTTTCAGGGAAAATGCATTAAAGAGATAGAGGTAGAATTTAAGTTGTATTGCAGGAGCTGTAGTCCATAGATGTGACCTGTACAGAATAATGGTGGTGCTTAGTAGCGGGAGGCCACTACTAACTTGAGTCTCTCCAATGAGAGAAGACTAACCTCCACAATGGAACTGAGCACTTCAAGTCCTATGCTCCAAGAGGGGGCTCCAGAAGAAAATTCCTGGAGGCAGTTTGAAATTAAATGTCTTGTTTTATGACATTTTTTTTCACAATAATTTTTGATCATTTACTTACAAATGGATGTTATTTATATGGGTATATATTTATCTGCATTATAAATAAAGGCGGCGGCTGAAAAAAGTTTTTTAAAAACAAGCAATGTATATATTAACTTGTACTAGGGTAGCTGATGGATTGATATCTTAGCAACTAGAATTGTTCACTTTGTGCAAAATCCACTTCTTGACTAATAATTATTTTCATCTATATTTGAAATTAACCAGTAATTAGAAAAGTGAAACTTGATTTTTTTTTATGGTACTCCATCTTCCACGTTTAATGTGATCTGCTGCTCCCATAAATTTTAATGATACATGGGGCCATGTATCAATGTAATGAAATCCCAGTTATGAAACAGAATATCAGGCAACAGATTAAATTAGGAATGGTGTCCCTTCTGATGGCAAACAGAATGGAACTTATTGGCAAAGCAGTTACCTAATCAGCATTTGGTTTCCCAAGATAGAAGTACCTTGAGTAACAAATACAGTACTAGATTAAAGGAAGCACACATAAATTGCCATCTCACACAGAAGGACCACTTGGGCTCTGGAAAATTGTATAGCAGAAAAGGGCAGGGATTGGAGCTCCTGCATTTGCACAGGAGTGTGCCAGGTAAAAGGTAGGTGGTGAACTAGGATGTCATGGAGAAAACTGAAGAATGGACAGAAAGTAAAAAGGGAAGATGTATTTGGTGTTGGGTATCTGTTGTAGGACTTTCCAAAGTTCATTTGCGTCATCACTTCCTCAAAAGAATCAAGAAGCTTGGCGAAAGAATCATACCATTTCAAACAGCAGTGACGTGTTACAATATAGATCTATCCCACAGAACCATTACTAGATTTATGATTTTTTTCATTCGACCAAAGGACCCAAAGTCTTAACTGAAGAACAGATTTAAGGATTCTTCTAAAAATCATCAGGTGACTACCCTCCCAATAACAATCCCATGTCCGAGGTATTTCTAAGTCTTGGAGGGAAGACATGACATTTGAATTACTTACCCTCCACATTGCTCCCTCCTATTCCTCGCCCTGCAAAACTGATGCAAGATAAAAAGCAGTCTGCAATGAAAGTATGTAGTGGGAGTTGCGGGAACATATGTTTTCAAATGATAAGATACCAGTTGCAAACAGAAAGTCTTTGCTTTAGATAATGGAGCACAGTTATATTTGCAAAATAAATTAACCTTTGCAAGAGTGGCTTAGAATACTCCACTAATGTGATACCTTTACTATGAATGTATTATATAGCACAGAGACAAATGATGATGGTGTATTTTGATTGCACACAATAACAGGATATAAATTATAGCTGGGTCCCATGCACTATATGCAAATGATTAAATTATATGCTAAATAAATTCCTTCAGCCATAGTGCAAGATGATAAGTATTTTACAAGAGTCACTCTCACTCAAGATAATACATGAAATGCAGAGAAACTACAATCAATTTCTAGACCTGAAGTGCAGCAATAGAAAGCTGCAAGAGATGGGAAAACATAACTCGACATTTGTAAGCAAATAAAAGGTGGACATAATTGGCAAAAATCTGGTTTAACACAGCAATAAATAACCCTGAAGTGCTTTTCATAACAGGTCTCTCTCAACATTTTCATCATACTCATCCATATTATTATTCTCAACTCATTTTACATTCCATGACTCACTCCAAATTTCATTCCATCAGTAAAACTCACCAACAGTGGAAAATAGAAACACATACAGAAAAAAATTGTCGTTGTTTGTGGAGATTATGTAAATACAAACCTACAACAGAAAGATTTCATATGTTACAAGAAAACAACAGTTGCAAAGGATGGGGAAATGAATGGTTCCTTTATTTAGGAGAGCACATTGTTTTTGTATATGCAAGGATGGATCTAAATTCTGTGGCTGATGCACTTTTGGGCTGACTTTCTGCACTTGTGGTCCCTCAGGTAAAACAAATCAAATTGCTCCAAATTGCACTCTTAATATTTTCCTCACCCAACTTTCCCCTAAAATGCTGGTCAAATCTGCATGAAGCAAATTCATGATAACGATCAATACAGTCTTCCCATCATCTTAAAGCAAACAAAATAAGTTAATGCTTTTGAAAGAAAAGCACCCAAAACTTTCTCTCAGAAAAATTTAAGCTTGAAACATAAAATGGATGCAATATCGTTTTACAGAAATGTTTCTCCTTCACTCATTGCTAACTATATGACAAAGTCACAAAATGTTCCAGAAGGAAAAAAAAAGACAAATACTCCTAGTTTTTTTTTTTAAAAACTTAGAATGTTGATTTTGCCCACAATTTATAATGATAAAAGAAAATAATTATTTCTCAAGATATATTTTTATCCACTTCACAAAGTCAAACTCACCCAGAGATCTCTAGTAATAGTCATAATTTACTTATTTGAGTATTGCTGAAAAAAGAGACATGGTGAAACTTTTCGTCTTGTACTCATCAGGACAGAATTGCAAGAATAACAAATTTCAAAGGGAACAACAATTTATTAGTGCATGAGAAAACGTGCTGATTGGTTGGCAAATGAACTCTGGTTGGTAGAGGCGTTGCCATAGAACCAGGGAACAGTTATCCCACAAGCTTTCATTTAGTTGAAAAAGGTACAATGCCTGAACATATTCCATTTGCAAATGACAGGGTGCTGCCTATGAATTTAGCTTCTAGCACGTGTAAGTGAGCCAAACATGGATTTTTATATGGAACGGAGGGCTCGGATCTGATTAGCTTCGGTATCTACAAGACTGGCACTGGTATATCAATTGTAATTAAATTACCACAACCCTGTGAAATGCTGAAAATGTCCATAACTGATGGATCCAATTATTTTCCTGACAATCTAGACAAAACAAGAACATATACAGGCAGCACTCTGAAGTTGAAAATACTATCTAAATTTGATGCTCTTAAATCCCAGACAGGGACCATTGCAAAATCAGCACAGTTTGTGACAAAATACAGTGCTTTGTCCATAGCATATCACTTTTTTTTGTTATGGCAACTTCAGGATTCCTCGCTGATAAACCTTCCCAAGATTTTGGTCCACTTGAGCTCTCGAACTTTCTCCACCCTTAAATGGCGTTGCAAGCTCATTGTTCCACAAAAACTGACTCTGATGCACCCTCCTCTAACTTCAGGCTCAGTTACAGGAAACCACTTCATCTGTCTGATAAACAACAGTCCAGAAACCAGACAATGTAATAATTACTTCTAATTGTCAGCCTTTTTGTTTTGTTCATTGATTTCAAAAAGTCTGTCTCAAAAATGTGACTGTTGGTTTATTCTAACATGGGACAGTGGTCCATCCTAGCTTTTTGATTAAGTGTGTTTGCATACATTTTCGGTGGGCTATTTAGCTGTAGATTTATATGGGGCAATATTCTAAGTGCCATCTTGAAGACTGTTTCTGTGAAACATTGTCATTACCAATGCTATCCTGTGATGTTTAAAAGTCTGATGCAATCAGGAGAGAGAGAGAGAGATATTTGAATTTCTTTTTTCACCAACTTCAGTGGAGTTAGAAAATGGATGCTGAACAGGAGGGGGAGAAAGAAAGAAAAAAAAACAAGCAAGGAGCTGCCCATGTGGAATGTCAGTAAGTATAGTTTTTTTTTCAATTGTCGTTTTTACAGGTGAGTTTTAGTGGAGGTGCAATTGTTTGTCATATTCTGTATGCCAAGGAGTAACAGCTATTACAGTAAGTCTGCTCTTGATACTGTGTTCTTACCTATTTACGGTTACTAACTCTGTTTCATAGATAAGATCCAAAACCATAATCTGACGGATGTTTATAATAACTTTCTGAAGTCAAGGAGATTGTATGGCCATATGATAGTTGCTCTGCATTGAAAACAAGGACAAAGGATCATATTGAGCCCTTAGGTTCGCTACAGCTACCCTGATACTGGCAATGTAAAAACAAACTCCTGTTCATTGGGAGCAAGGGCTTGTGACAGGAGTGGAGTTTGTCAATGGTTGGTCACAGGGAAAATATTCAAGGTGAAAGACCAATCTGTTTTCCCAAAATCCATGTGGCCTCCAACCTCTTTACATCATTAAGAGGCTGGGTTGGGAAAGGTGCTATGTTGCAAGAGCACTTTTGCGTTTATAGAATGTTTCAGCACAGAAAGAGGTCTTTTGGTTCACTGTACCTGTACCAGTTCTTTGAAAGGTCCCATGTCCCTGCTCTTTCCTGATCACACTGCAAATCTTTCCTTTGCAAGTACATATCCAATTCTCTTCTGAAAATTATGATTGTGTCTGCTTCCATCACCCTTTCAGGGATTGAATTTTTGGTCATAACACCTTGTTGAACATTTACGCCTTGTTTTGTACCAGCTAAAGACAATTGTCAGTTTTTCTGTACAGTTCATCCATAGAACATCTAAACCAAAAACAGATCAGCTAGTGGATCCACTTTTCAGAAGAGAATTGGATATGTACTTGCAAAGGAAAGATTTGCAGTGTGATCAGGAAAGAGCAGGGACATGGGACCTTTCAAAGAACTGGCACAGGTACAGTGGACCAAAAGGCCTCTTTCTGTGCTGTAACATACTATAAATGCAAAAGTGCTCTTGCAACATAGCACCTTTGCCAACCCAGCCTCTTAATGATGTAAAGAGGTTGGAGGCCACATGGATTTTTGGGAAAACAGATTGGTCTTTCACCTTGAATATTTTCCCTGTGACCAACCATTGACAAACTCCAGTCGTGTTACAAGTCTACAGAGAGTAATATCATAAATCATGTAGCTTAGCTGTTTCTATAATTGCAGGAATCACACCACATTTAGGAAATGGTCCATTTTGGATTATAAAAACATTTCCAATATGGGTGGACTTAGAAAACTCCTTCAAGCTACTTTCCAAATTCGCCTGTGTGTGAAGATTCTGGGATCATATCTTGCCTCGAGAAAGGACAGGAAATGTATTAGCCCTCATTGGGATCTAGACTGAAAAGCACAGAAACAGCCAGTGTCAGCAAATTAAATGGGTTTAATTTTCTGTGATTTGATGCAACTGTGATGTTGGATCACTCCTCATCCTCCTCCCTATCTGACATTGTGCAACACTGACCACCATCCTTCCCTCCTTTGCAGTCTACCTCCATGATGTCATTCTCTCTTCAATTAATTTGTTCTGCTCATATATGCGACAATAAAGATAATGCATCCCCTCCAATGGTTTCTCCCATCTTGCCCACTTCCAACGTGCAACAACGTTCCACGCTTGTTTCCCTCCTCTATATAACAGTATTTATAAGCTGTTATAACTCAGGCAACCAGGCAGTGAAGGATAGAACTGGAGCCAAATCTTTATATACTTACAAGATTTAATTTATATCGACAAACATTACATATCATGCAGCACCTCCAAAGCATCAAGCACCATTTCAGTCTGCTCCTGAATATATCCCCAGTTAATGCCCATCACCTGAATACAATTAAACAAGTTAAAATACAATTAAAATAATCCACCTGCCATCATATGGAAATGTGCAGTCAGCTTCGATGTACATGCAAACATTACCCTGCTTTATCTCTCTCACTTCCTTCATCAACCCCAAGGTTGTTGCTACTATTTCCAACTGCTAGTCAACTACTAAAATCTAGATTATAAGGAAAATAATTGGAGCCATCAGTTTCAAACATTTTCAGCATTTCACTGGATTACGGTAATCTCATCACCAAAACCAATAGAAGTCAAAATTTCCTTCAGCTTTTTGTTACCAAAATCAAAGCCAACCATTTTGCATCGCAACAGCAAATACATGCCTCTGACCTCGATTCCTCAGCCTAATCCTAGGGATGAAGAAACCGGATGTGGGGCTTGATCCTCCTTCTCACTGCATCTGTTCTACTATTAAGATAGTTTCCATTCACCCCCATAAAAATCATACTCCTTATTTCCTAGCTCCCTTGACCACTGTTGAAACTCTAATGCATAAACACCAATTTGCCTCAGTGGTAGCCCTACTCCCTAGATTTGAGCAGATAATCTAGACTGCCCATTCAGTGCAGTATTGAAGGAGTGCTGCCACACTGTAGGAGGTGCACTCTTTCAAATAAGATGCTAAAGGCCCCATTTACCCTCTTGGGTGGATGTGATGGATTCCACTTTGTGAAGAGCAGGGAGTTAGAATTTTTCATCAGTTCCTGCTAAGACTACTAGGCCATCTCAACACAAAGGACAAAATGAATTTGCATGTCTCTTGTTGACCACAAAGCAACTTCGGAAAGTTTGGGTCAGCTTGTTTTGCTATCTGAAGCCAGACAAGTTGAGGGGGCGGGGAGAAATTAATCACTTGCAGACAACCTGTATAGCACTACATCAAAAATAACATCACACTCATTGATCTGTCTGTTGAACTTTAAAAAAAACCACAGAAGATTTATGCATTCATATCCTTGTATGACAGAACTCTCTCAGTATGCTTATCATCACTGCTTAGAGAAAAATGACACATTAACTCTGAGGCTACAGGTAACAATTTATAGTTAGTGCAAAACAAAACTCTCAAAACATAATTCTTTAAATGACACAAGGTCATTTTGCTCCAACATTTCTGCACTGGAGTGTTACATGAGCACACAGGCAGCCTTGACATGTGTAGCAGCTGGTCAGTCACAAAAAAAATTACACTACCAACTTAATGCCATCAAGCAGGGAGACTGCAACAAGTAACACTATGCAAGATTAAGAGTTCTATTTGAAGTCCTATTAACGTAAACAGTGTGCAGTTGTTCTGTGGTATTTACCCACAACAGCCTCCTTCAAAAAAATTTTTTAAAGATATAAATGCTTCAACACAGTATATATATTCCTTTCACAAAAAATTAACACAAAAGATCAATCAGCATGCCAATTTACCAAAGCCTGCAAAACATGTTAGTTTCCATCTGTACTAATAGGTCTATTAAAAAATAAAATTAACCTCCACTTGAATTTTAGCTCAATAGCTTCACTCTGCGTTCATTCAAGAGGACACACTACTTGGCAGGTATACTAAAGCCTTAATGTTGACCCAGCTCACCTGGTAGGAACAGGCCAGGTTTTCCTTGAAATCTTATACTTTTCATAAATTTCACTTGTTTAAAACCCGGCTGCCTGTCCTGGCCAGGTTTCCTGAAATATACTGGGTTCCTGTACCCTTGATGCATTGAATTTAAAATCCCTGCCCTCACTCCACATTACCTCTTCAACTTCCTGCAACCTTATATCCGCTCCCACATCCTTTAGTACTAATAACATCTAACTCTAGCCCACAGCTGATTTCTGTATCATTTTCTCCATAAATACTGCATAACCTGCTTATTCTGCCAACTTTTAAAATTACCAGCATCTATAGATAGCACTTTGCTTTTCATTCCCAAATTAGACCAATAAATATTCATTTGGTGAGACAAATAATCGCTGAGCTTGCAACCTACTATCCCTGGGGCGATGTGCAATAACTTGCCTGATTTAAATTTGTATGTAAACATCTCACTAGAAATTTACACAAACTACCATAATAAAAATAACTATCCCTGGTAAAATAATCCAAGGACAGTTCTGTGCAATGGACTTGTGTCCACCGGATATTGCTCACCATTACCTGATGTAAAATACTTTCAACGAAAAGGGAAGACCTTCATCCTAATGGGCTACATTTAAATCCAAGTCCCAAACAAGCAACGACAGTGTGCACTATGCAATCCCCACTCTCAACTCCAGCCTCCAGACATCTGGGACAAGAAATCTGACACCATCCAGGACAAAGCAGCCCGCTTAATTGGCACCACATCCACAAACATTCACTCCCTCCACCACCGATGCACAGTGGCAGCAGTGTGTGCAATCTACAAAATGCACTGCAGGAACTCACCAAGCCTCCTTAGATAGCACATTCCAAAACCACAACCACCATCATCTAGAAAGGCAAGGGCAGCAGACACATGGGTACACCACCACTTGGAAGTTCCCCTCCAAGCCACTCACCATCCTGGCTTGGAAATATATCGCCATTCCTTCACTGTCGCTGGGTCAAAATCCTGGAACTCCATCCCTAATGCCACATGGGCTGCAGCAGTTCAAGGAGGCAACTTTTCAAGGGCAATTAGGAATGGGCAATAAATGCTGGCCGAGCCAGTGACACCCATTTCCCATGAACAAATAAAAAAAGCATAAAATAATTAATTGCACCAGAGATAATTCTCTGCGCAATTTGATCCATCTATCTGGGCTCACAGTGGAACAGTAAACAACCTTGGAAATTTCCTTTTCTGTAAGTTGCATTGGAAAAGGAGGTGTGGAAATCATAAAGAAAGTGGGAGTAAAAGAAAATCTTGCATTTATGTAGCATCTTTTACTAGCTCAGGACATCCTAAAAGCACTCTACAGCCAATGAAGAACTTTGGAAATGCTGTTATATTTAGGTAAGACAATTGAAGAAAGATGTGGAGGCATCCTTCTGAGAACAAAATTAGGCTGCACTTAAGAGAGTTCATTGCACATATATGTGACACTGGGTATGAAAGATGGACTGTGGTGGTGTGCTGAACTAAGAGCACCAGGTCTTCTGATCCCTGTAGCAGTGAATGGGTCACAACAGCATTGAAGTTCAGGGCAGCTGCTTTATGCTGGAACCAGGAACTTCTGATTTCTCAGAAATGGCTTTGTGGAAGCACTCGCTGATGGTCCCTCCTAGACATGTCACCATGAAATTTGTGGCTGAATATATTTTAAATTTTTTCTAACAGTTTGAGCTTTCTTGTGTACTTAATTGGGCACAGTTACTCCTAATTGTAACATTGGGATACACATTTCCTAGTTCACCTTATTACTTCATAATCACAGCAGGTTATGCTAATCATTGAGTTGTTTTTTTATTTAAATAGGGTGGTAGCTCAATTAAAAAATATATATACTTGTAATAGCTTGCTCTACTGTATCGCTACCATTAATAGACTGTGAACTGTACTCACTTACCTGTACTTACTTTGTCAGATGCACTGAATACACGTAGCCAAAACAAATGGTATATCAAGTCACATGGCACCTTTTCAACATGATGTACAACACTTACAAACAAATATATGGTGAAATGAATCTATTATCTAAATGCTCTTTAAATACATCTAAACTGTGAAGTCAACAGATACTACTTAAGAGCAGTAGAGCAAGCTGGCCTGTTCATGCAGATGGATGGTGTTGCACAAAGAACATGGGAAATGGAAGAGAGAGTAAGGCAGCCAATTGAAATGGAAAATCAATATAATTTAACTAGTGCAAACATTTCCAAACACAGTATTGCAAAATCATTCTGTAGTATAAAAGGGTTAATGTTAAATATGTAAATATATAGTCTACATTATAAGGTCACATGACAAGACAATGGAGAAAGATAGAAAGATAGTAGAGCCTCGTGCTGAGCTTGTATTGTACATAGTTAGCCTGTTGGTCAATAAAAGGTAAAGTTTACCAGCAGCCTAGCCTCCGACATTATAGGTAAATCCAGATCCATGACTACTACATCTAAGACCCACAACAATGATAACAGATAATGGTCGTGAAAAACATGAAGAAAGGAGCAACAAGTGAAGAGCCAGTGACTGAAAGAAGCAGCAAGTGAAAGGACTGTAGGACAAGGACAGTGTGGAAAAATTTTAAAATAAACTTCAAAGAAGGCAACTGTAAAAAAGGAGATGAAAAAAATCCTACCTTCACCAGAGTGCTTTGAACACATGGAAGAGCATTTAGATAATATTACATTCTTTTCTTCACATATTTTGTTGCAGGTCCCGTACATCATGTTGAAAAATGTTCATGTCACTTGATAAGCTGAATGTTTTGGCTACATGCATTCGGTTCATCTGGCAAAGTAAGTACAGGGATCTGCTTCTATTCACAGTGTATTAATGGTAGTGATACAGTAGAATAAGCTGTTACACAGAGAAGTATAAATTTTTTTAAGCCGAGAGGTGGTAGAATTGTTGTTGCAGGTTTACCAGGTGCAGAACAGCATTGGCTTTAACAGAGAGAACTAGCAAGGAGAGGTCAGTACCTTAATCTATGCCACAGGCAGAAGTGCAGATGATGTAATGTTCAGACAGGGCACAAACAAAGACATGGCGACACGTGAAGAAGTTTATCAAAGCCTTTGATATTCATTTTATTCTTCAAAAAAACAGCATTATAGAGAGTGCAAAATCCAATAGGTGCACTCAAAGATCTAGAAAGAGAATAGATGCCGTTATTAATTAATGAGTTAAATCGATTAGCTGAGAATTGCGAATATGAAGTCCTGAAAGGCAAATTAATTCAGGATTGCTTTGTTGTGGGAAACTTAGAAGAGACATTATCAGTTTTTCTGCAGCCGAAGAAACATTTGGCCCTATCAAAAGCTGTGTAGTTAACAAGGCTAGCAGAAGGGAGAAAGGAAAACAAAATTTTTATTTGAGACAGTAAAGAAATCTCGTGGAGAAAAAACAGCTGATACAGTTCAATTTGTAACACATAGAAGTTGCAGTGCACCTAATCCCAAATCAGAGCAAAAAAGTGAAGAGGGTATGGTAGCCACCATTACTCAGTGTTCATGTTGTGGTCGGGAAAAGGTTGCAATGGCGCAAAAAATGCCCTGCCAAAAATGCAAAGTGCCATTCCTGCAAGAAGAGAGGCCATCTCAAATCAGTTTGCCACAGCAAAAAGCTCTTTAACAAAACAATTAAAGGAGAAACAACTAAGATCATGTACTGTTCAAAAAGTTGAAGACAACCAAGAAGTTGAAGAAAAGGAACCAGAAGTACCATTCTTGGGAGAAATTGCAAGATCAAATGGGAACTATTGGAATGGAGGTATTATGGTCAGTCGACATAAAAAGAAACTTCAAATCAGACACTGGAGCAGGAGTTTCAATTCTTTCAGACTCAAAACAGTTGTTAAAACCAGAATACCTCAGCTATTGACCATAAGACTCCACAGTCCAGGAGGCATCCAGCTGAAACTCAATGGACAGCTGATTGCTTAGCTCCAGTACAAAAGGAAGAGAAATCACAGAAACTTTGTATGTGATCCACAATGAAGAATGTTCACTATTAAGCGGAAAAGCTTGCACAGATCCACAATTTATCTTTAAAGGGGATGAACTAGAAAACTTGAGGGAAACCAGACAGAAGATTTCCCTGGAACAGCAGCTGAAGGAACTGGAAAAATATGAACAATGCAAACAGCAAACAGCAGCAGATGCAATGTCACGCATTCCTGTTGGGTAGCCCGAACAGGACATAAACCTTATTGAGGTTGCAGAGTCATAGAGCCACAAAATTCCTACCAGCAACTACACAGAGGCTGAATGAAATATGAGAAGCACAAGATGATGAAGAATGTGCTAAAATTAGAGAATATTGCAAAAATGGATAGCCAAAATATGTTCCAAACAATCTCATCCTGAAACAATACTTTGCGCAATGCAGACATCTCAGTATTGTGGAAGGCATATTAATTCACGATGAGAGGTTGGTCATACCAAGAGTTCTCAGGCTTGAGATCTTTCAAAGAATACAGCAGGAACACCTAGGAATTACAAATTGTCTTGCTAGGGTGCGAAATTCAATCTGGTGGCCAGAAATCACAAAATCATTAGAGGACATGATTTTGAGCTGCATCACCTGTGTAATCCATCACCAAGAACAAGAAGAACCACTGATTTCCATCTCATTTCCATCCAGATCATGGGAACATTTTGGAATGGACCTTTGCAAGCTCAAGGGGAAGACATTCCTCTTAGTTGTTGACTGTTACTCCAGATGGATTGAAGTTAAATGTCTTCATGGAACAACCTCAGAAGCAATCATTAATTCAATAAAGGAAATTTTGCCACACATTGCATTCCAGATCTTGTCATTTCAGACAATATCCTAGAGATTGAGAATGAAGGGTTCAAGAAATTTACAGAAGATTATGGATTTGTCCACACAATGAGTTCACCCAGGTACTTACAAGCAATTAGAGAGGCTGAGAGAGGTGTAAGAACAGCAAAAGCTTCGTTCAAAAAGAATGATGATATTAACTTAATACAGCTGAGCTACTGTTCCATGCTACTTCATGGTAGTTTGGCTCCATCAGAACCTCTGATGGAAGGCTACAGATTTAACTTCCTGTTCTTCTACATACACTCATGCCATGTCTGAAAAACAACTGATATGGAGAGAGTAAGGGAGAAGAAGGATGAGTATCATGCAAATCAGACTAGAAACTACACTCAACATCATAAGAGTGCATGATTTACCAAAATTCTAACCAAGTGAATCAGTCAGAAGGCCTACTACTGGAAAAGGCACAAAGTCCGAGATCTTGTCTTGTCAAGACTGAGAATGAGACAGTGAGAAGACATAGAAGGACACTCATATCTACGAAAAGACAATGATAAATGGAACGGACTAACTATCCATATGATCAGGAAGTCAACCTGAACAGAGAACCAGTAGTCTCTAAGAATTCACATTCTACTTTACAGAGTTCCAGAGAGAACAAGGAGAACTTTCGTACGACCTCTGGGATGAGAACAAGGTCAGGAAAATTGGAGAAACCTCCTACTTTTGTGAGCCAGAGACGATGTAGAGACTTCAATAGGAAATATAGAATAAGGTAAATAGTATTCATTGAAGTCAGAGTATAAAGGGTTAGTGTTAAATATGTAAATGCATAGTCTACATCATCAGTAATGCAAGGTGACATGACAGAGTATGGAGAGAGATAGCTCTACATAGAGCCTCATGCTGATTCTTAGTTACACAGAATCACAGTGCAGAAGAGGCTCTTCGGCCCATCGAGTCTGCACCGACACATGAGAAACACCTGACCTACCTACCTAATCCCATTTACCAGCACTTGGCTCATAGCCTTGAATGTTATGACGTGCCAAGTGCTCATCCAGGTACTTTTTAAAGGATGTGAGGCAACCCGCCTCCACCACCCTCCCAGGCAGTGCATTCCAGACCCTCACCACCCTCTGGGTAAAAAAGTTTTTCCTCACATCCCCCCCTAAACCTCCTGCCCCTCACCTTGAACTTATGCCCCATCGTGACTGACCGTTCAACTAAGGGCAACAGCTGCTCCATATCCACCCTGTCCATGCCCCTCATAATCTCGTACACCTCGATCAGGTCGGCCCCGTCGTCTTCTATGCTCCAACGAAAACAACCAAAGTCTATCCAACCATAACTTAAATGTTTCATCCCAGGCAACATCCTGGTGAATCTCCTCTGCGCCCCCTCAAGTGCAATCACATCCTTCCTATAATGTGGCGACCAGAGCTGTACACTGTACACCAGTTGTGGCCTCACCAAGGTTCTATACAACTCACACATGACCTCCCTACTCTTGTAATCTATGCCTCGATTGATAAAGGCAAGTGTCCCATATGCCTTTTTCACCACCCCACTAACATGCCCCTCTGCCTTCAGAGATCTATGGACACACACGCCAGGGTCCCTTTGTTCCTCAGAACTTCCTAGTGCCATGCCTTTCATTGAATACTTCCTTGTTAAATTACTCCCTCACACTTTTCAGGGTTAAATTCCATCTGCCACTTATCTGCCCATTTGACCATCCCGTCTATCTTCCTGTAGCCCAAGACACTCAACCTCACTGTTAACCACCTGGCCAATCTTTGTATCATCCGCAAACTTACTAATCCTACTCCCCACATAGTCATCTATGTCGTTTACATAAATGACAAATAATAGGGGACCGAGCACAGATCCCTGTGGTACACCACTGGACACTGGCTTCCAGTCACTAAAGCATCCTTCTGTCATCACCCTCTGCCTCTTACAACTAAGCCAATTTTGAATCCGCCTTATCAAATTATCCTGTATCCCATGTGCCTTTGCCTTCTTTATGAGGCTTCCTAGTTAGCCTAATGTTTAATTAAAGGTAAAGTTTACCAACAGCTTAGCCTCCAGCATCCAGATCCACAACCACCATTTCTAAGGCACACAATGATGATAATAGACATCTGCCTACAGAGTTCAATCTAAACAAAGTAATCAGAGCATTGCTCCCCTCAAGTATTTCAATTGGACATTTCACATTTTGATTTTACACCTCCAGCTATCATGTGCTGGATGGCTCTGAGGCAATTCAAACAGCTTTTGTTTAGGACTATTGTAAACCATTGACACAAAAGTCTTCACCATCACACCGAATTGGTAAAAGGTAAATTTAGGACTGATGTCTGGAAATTATTCTTCACGAGACAGTGTTTTGTGGACATCCAGACTTGTTCTTAAGAATAAAAGTTTTCCCTTGAAAGCAAATTGAATGGTTCAAAAATAACTGTACACTGTGATTTTCAGACCATCTGTTTTGTTGCAACAAGTTTCTTGCATTTGCTTTTGGGCACAAAAAAACAGTACAGGAAATTCATTTTTGTTCTTTGATGTTCTGTGATAAATGGCAGAAGTGGTCATAATATTTCTAACAAACTGCCAGAAAAGATGCTCATTCACGAGTTAGGCACAAAGAACAAAACACAAGGACAACTGAGGTGTTGAGTATGCTTGATGGGGAATATACTGCCAATACAGACAACTAGGGGACAATTAACAGCACGTTAATGATCCAGGCTACATGTTGCATCCAACGTATTGTAAAAAAATATGCGTTGCAATAAAATACTGAAAATAAAGCGATCAAGTGCATGATCAGGACATAGAGGACTGGAAGAGATAATAACTTTTCACATTTTTGTTCAAGTTCAGTTCAGCCAAATAGGATGGCTGAGACTCTTCCATTGATTGAATACAATGGTCCTAAGTGAAACATGTTTGAACAGAGTACAAAACAACCTCCAATAGCCACACGATAGCTGGGGTGTGAAATAATTTAGTGCACTGGTTCATAAATAAATGCTCTTTGTATCACACATCTTAATTGTTCCACAATATATCAAGATTTCTTTTATTTATTCATGGGATGTGGGCATAACTGGCAAGGCCAACATTTGTTGCCCATCCCGGATTGCTATTGAGAAGGTGATGGTGACCTGCCTTCTTGAACCACTGCAGTCCATGTGGTGTAGGTACATTCACAGGTCTGTTAGGAAGGGAGTCCAGGATTTTGATCCAGTGACAGTGAAGGAATGGTGCTTTAATTGCAAGTCAGGATGGTGCGTGGCTTGGAGGGGAACTTGTATTTGGTAGTGTTCGCCCTTGTCCATCTAGGTGGTAGAGGTCACAGATTTAGAGTTGCTGATTTCACCACAGCAGCAGCAGGAATACTACAATTGGCCTCAAAGAGGGAAAAGTCAGTGAAACTTCTTTGTCATCAATACTCAAATAATCATTTTATTAGAGCACGTGTGATGCTACCCTAGTAAACTAACATGAAAACAATCATCATACTTGAACAGCCTCTTAGGCAAAGTACAGAGGATGCCAGACTCCTATGGAAACATACTTCAACAGCAGATGTCACCTTTAGGTGAAAGTGAGTGACAAAAAAATATAAAATAATTCTCATTGATTAGTTCACCTCCCATGGTCTTGTACACAGCAAGTGTCAGGAAGATATAATAATTTTCATTGGCGTTTATTGTAAAATAGAGTAATAGTGGAATGTATGTGTATGTGTGTGTGAGAGAGAGACTGAATTGAATTAGAGGCAGCTAGTCTGGGTGCTCTGATGTAAGAGGAGATAGCTTTGAAATTTTAATTAGGTAAACATGGGGAAGTTTTAGAATGTGAAGTGTAAAGGGAAAATTTGCATTTTTAAACAAACTATAGTGGCTTGAATTCAAAGGAAGGGATGTAGTGTACACCTAGCCAGCAGAAATAGTAAGAAATAGCATTTTTGTTTATTTTTCCCAAAGACTTGTGTCTCAGACTGCTGAGGGAGGCAAGGGAGGAGATCGCAGGGGCTCTGATCCAAGTTTTTAATTCCTCTCTGGCCACAGGGGAGGTGCCAGAGGACTGGAGAACAGCTAATATGGTTCCACTATTTAAGAAGGGTTGCAGAGATAAGCCAGGGAACTACAGGGTGGGTAGGGAGCAGCTGTTCCCTTAGTTGAAGGGTCAGTCACAATGGGGCATAAGTTCAAGGTGAGGGGCAGGAAGTTTAGGGGGATGTGAGGAAAAATTTTACTCAGAGGGTGGTGAGGGTCTGGAATGCACTGCCTGGGAGGGTGGCGGAGGCGGGTTGCCTCACATCCTTTAAAAAGTACCTGGATGAGCACTTGGCATGTCGTAATATTCAAGGCTATGGGCCAAGTGCTGGTAAATGGGATTAGGTAGGTAGGTAGGTCAGGTGTTTCTCATGTGTCAGTGCAGACTCGATGGGCCGAAGGGCCTCTTCTGCACTGTGCTTCTGTGATTACTGGTGGAATTGGTACTATGATATATTTTTTTCTTAGTAGAGAGGTAAAGTTCAAAAGACAGTGAAATAATGGGAATTTGCATTCAAAGAGGAAAATATGTATAAAGGAGCAAAGGCCGTGTGTAAGGGTAGGCAGTCTAAGATTCAACAAGTGTGAAATGCCTTCAGCCTGTGTACCAAACTGCTGCCTCCAGAGACTGAAGTTAAGAGAACTCAATTTGAATTCGACTGTTCAGGGTATCGTGTTATTTTGCCTGGGTCTTTTAGAATCTGTTTTATTGTTGCCTTAACGGAGGTGTAACTGAGAGTTAAATTAATTAGGGGACTTAGGAGTTATTATCGTAATAATTTATAGACATACATATGTGCTTACAATCTTTTCTTTTATTAATAAATGTTTAATTTAGCTTTACAAAAACCCCTTAAGACTCGATAGTCTTACTACTGAATTCAAAGCCCCCATCTAGAAACGTACAAATTGAAAATTTGTTGTGACAGTTGTTTCAAGTTTCACTCTGGGACTTGAACAGCTCAGCATTTACCATCTGCTGTGTCATAACAGCAAGGCATAAAGCACATGACTTTTAAATGGCAAGACTACTAGACCAAGAAATTCACAATGCGTGAATCTAATTTTAAGTTCTCTCCCTTTAAACCTAAATGTAGTTAGACAACAGATCAGAATTTAATGGCTGTCTGATCAAGGAAATTTGCTTTCAACTGCAACCTAAAACTAATTGGCACACTTTTAAATTTGAAACAAGTGAGTGCAACAGCTAGAAAAATGTGGAATTTACAGTTGGGAAAGGAAACTTTCTAGAGATGCAGGATAGTTAAAGGAAAGGAAAATATAAACCTGTTTTTTTAACTTCATACGACATTGCAAGGGAAGGACAAATGAACACAGGTTTAAGCTGTTACTAAGAAATTCTTCTTCATTCAGAGTAATCAACATGGTGGAGGGGAAAATAACAGAAGCATTTAAGAAATAAATGAAGCTGAAATGGGGTGGCCTTGAGAATCTTTCTGGATGGATTGATTTTATTGAGCCAAATTATATACTGGTAAAGATTGCAACACGGAAATTAGTGATTTGGTCCAACCAGTCAGCACTGATGTTTATCATTCAAATAGTCTTAAGTCGACATACCCATCCTGCTATGTATAGATATTTTTTCCTCTCAAGCTTCATTTAGCTGTGCAGGCATGGTATACACACACACACTTTTCCCTTTTGGGGAACAGTGGGCAAGTGGTGGAAGAATTCCCAGGCTGATCATCAGCCCATTGAACCGTGTCATGATACTCCTTCTGTGACCAACAAGTCCTGACATGGGATTTGAACCCAGAGCTTCTGGCCCATAGGTAGAGGTGCTACCACTGCATCACAAAACCTAAAGCGAAGTAGGTCTTAATTTAAAAACATTTTTCATCAGTTGCCCATTTCGGACACTTTTACTTATTTTGATTATATTTGGTTACTTTTTCCCTTGTGTTTTAGTGCAGTAAAATGCTGACAAGATCAGTTGAACTCTGCCAAAGCAAACATTTGTTTCAATGACCTTTAATACTGGGAGGAGAGAGACATTTATAAAGCCTTTTGGAACGATTCCTTAGGGAACTAGGAATTTTGGACAACTTTCAGAAAAGTTAATGTGTGTATAATTTAGAAGTACTAACGTGTGCACCGCTAAGACGATACACACTGTGAGAATATAAACGTCTTACATGTTGTATACTCTGATTTGAAGGTTTCCTCCCCCAGGAGAATATTTCTACTGAATGGCTGTTCTGGAGCTGCCTACGGGACTACACGTTTACAGGAAATGTACAGAAGACATTGCCAAAGCAGAAATCATCACAAACTGTGGCTACCAAGCAACAATGAATGAAACCCATCTCTAAATCACACCAGGGCTGCTCTTTCTTTCAACTGGACAGCCAAAGTGACTGATATCTTGTCTGTTGTGCCAAAAGGAGAATACATTAATCCTGGAATCTGACCTCTGTTTGCCACTATAAATGACCCAAAGTACCGAGTTAAAGTTAGCAACAGCATTAATGAGTCCCATATCAGGGATAGGTCTCATGTTAATGCTGATTCAAATGCCTGCCAGTACTCACCAGCTAAATATTACCCTCTGGTTCCTGAAATCCAAATGCTGTCTCACTATATCAAAATATGCATAAAAGCTCCAAAGATGGATCAGCGACTCACTCACTGAGCAACCAAGTCGTGCAGACCAGGAAGTCTTGTGTCTAATCCCAGTTTTTGCTGCACAAGGCTGTGGCGGAGGAATCAGTTAGTAGCACTCTTGCCTCAGAGTTAGAAGGTTGTGGTTGCAAGCCCTACTCTTAAGGCTTGAGCACCTAAACTGGGTCAGCATTCTAGCTCAATATTAAGGGAGTGCTATGTTGTTGAAGGCTCAAATCACTGCCTTAAAACAAATACAAACATTGTGCATTATTGGAGAGCAATAATCTCAGTGTAAACCTCAAGCATTGGAGGGTCTCCATCTTAAATCCACAGAACTATACCTGAGAGCCTGAAACCAACAAGAGAGAGACTGACGCATATCACTGTATAAGTAGTGCCACGTGAGAGTAATTGGTAGCCTACCTATCAAAGATGAGAGCTCTAAAGGGTGCAAGTTGGTCAAAAAAGAGAGAATGAACATCAGTAGTTAAGATACTAAAATAGTAATTCCTTCAAGTATTCACGAGGGAAGACATTAGCGATATGCCACTTATAATGTAAGTTGATTAACGGGGCTGGGGTGGTTGCTCGTGTGAGGGAAGTACTGAGTGGAAATTCCATGAGTCATGTGTTAGAACTTTCATTGTTTCTAAATTAAATCAATGCCTTAGATTCAGAAGCTCAATGCAAATTCATCAAATTCATATACAATATAAAACTAGGGAGAGAGGCAACTGATCTGAGGAGGCAGCCAAGCATTAAATGGGACAGATTTTCATGTAGAGTAGTGGGGGTGGAAAAAAAATCATGCAATCACAAAAAAAAAGACACACATCTGGATGTTGTGATGGGGAAGCTATACGTTCTCCTTGGGTGGATAAGGTGGGGCATCTTCCACATCTGTAACCATCTTACATTATCAGGAAGAGTGGCACATCAACAGTTCACTGCCCATGCTAAGGAATGGAACTCAGTATAGTGCCGAAAATCAAGTCTATGCCCCACCACTTCATAGCACTGTCTTCACGCTACATGACACAGCACTACTGCATCATCATGTAGGCATACATTTTCAATTTACCTGGATGAGTCATCCAGTCTTTTTAGGACTCACTTATAAAAAAAATTATAAAACAAACTCCAAATACACTAAAATGACCTAACTTTATTTGTGCCTTTTATAACTACCTCAAACTGTCAGGAATGTTTTTGAGACAAGTTAATAATTGTAAATTATCCTAAAAAGAAGCATTTAAGTTCTACTTTTAAGTATCCCACACAACTTTTTTCTTTAAATGGAGAAATGAACAATAAATGGAAGAAATGGAAACAATTAACAGAAGATTACATCAAACCATCTGTTAACTATAACCAGATGGCAACGTAGATGATGCAATGATGAGCCTAGCCTGATAACTTCATGGGAACTGGAACATAACTGATGGCTAGATGAAAAGCACCCTATGAAGTGGATGGTCATCAAATGTTCATACAGAAGAAACTGTATTAAATATAAATATAATGTAATTGTATAGAAAGTATACCATGTTCAGCCAAACTATTCTACACTGGTATTTATGCTACACACAAATTTTGTCCCACCCCTCTTCATCTAATGCCATTGGCATAGCTTCCAATTCCTTTCTCTGTCATGTGTTTATCTAGCATACCCTTAAATGCATCATGTTCTATCAGAATTTTAAAAATGTCTTTTTATCAGTTCAGTGTAATGTACATTGTAACTGTTAAAGCATCAGTCATTTTTGAGCAAGACACTGTTCTAATCCCAAAACATTTGCATAACAAGAGTACATTGTTCTCATGAAACATGTTAAGTTTTAAATGTAGGTCAAAGCAAAAAGGTTATTTAGAGATATGTTAACATGTTATCCTGATTAGCTTACCCTGCAAAGATACTGACAATGACACATTTTAATGTTTGTATGGCCCTAGAGGTCATGGGAATAAAACCTCATTGTATAGCACAAGAGGATTTGTCAGGAAAAGCAAATCTCCTCAAGGAATTGGAAGATATTCAGACATAACTATGTTTCTGTAATGTCCTCGTTGCTAGAAATCACAATGTCTGACTTACATAGAATACAGACTTGCATTTATATAGCACCTTTCAAATACTCAGAACGTCTCAAAGTGCTTTACAGCCAATTAAGTACTTTTTGAAGTGTAGTTATTGTTTTTAATGTAGGAAACATAGCTGCCAATTTGCAAAGGGCAAGTTCCCACCAATAGCACATGCACAGAGAAAGCCAAATCAACTTAGCGTAAATGAAATTCAACTCAAATACAGAATATCTACTTCCTTCTAATCATGCATTTCCAACAACAAGCTGCCTTAGGTCCAACTGCGACATTTCCACCCAACAGGGTACATCAAGCATCCTTCTTAAAGGCATTTCCCACTGCAGATCTTTGTCCAGCCACAAGGAGGTATGTGCATACACCAAAGGTCTATTTGTTGCACTCCTATCACTGGAAATGTGTGACCTCTGTTTCAGATCTCCCCTTGAAGGAGATCAGGATATTACTGCATGAATAATCTTGGGAGGAAATGTACATATCACATCCACAGCAATAGCGTGTAAACTATTGTAAACTAATCTACTGGATAAAAACAAAAAAACTGCGGATGCTGGAAATTCAAAACAAAAACAGAATTACCTGGAAAAGCTCAGCAGGTCTGGCAGCATCAGCGGAGAAGAAAAGAGTTGACATTTCGAGTCCTCATGACCCTTCGACAGAACTTGAGTTCGAGTCCAAGAAAGAGTTGAAATATAAGCTGGTTTAAGGTGTGTGGGGGTTGGGGGGATCACACCAACCCCCTCCACTTCTCTCTCTCTCTCCCCGCCCCCCACACACCTTAAACCAGCTTATATTTCAACTCTTTCTTGGACTCAAACTCAAGTTCTGTCGAAGGGTCATGAGGACTCGAAACGTCAACTCTTTTCTTCTCCGCCGATGCTGCCAGACCTGCTGATTAATCTACTGGATAGACTGTTGAGTGTTTAATGCAACATCCTGCACTATCTTGAAAGTCTTACGAATTTAAAAACTAACAGCATAAAATTACAAAAGCTAAAGCATCTATTGATTCATTTCACTACTACAACAAAACCAGCTGGAATTTCAGAGTAATTTGACCAACTGAAGAATATGAACAACCAAACTTTTCTCCAAAAAAAAAGTTACTCCTGCTCACTATGCTCAGCAAACTGAAAAGAAACAAATGCACTATTATTGATGACTGGAGATATTTACTCAAGGCATTTAATGTATTCTAAGAAGATTAGTGAAGTCCAAGTGCTAAGAAACAATCTGAGGGTGTTATGCACTGATAGCAAAAACCGATTCACCAAGACTGGAGGTCAACAAGAGAAGCATTTTTGAAAATGTTCCATTCACCAGCGATCAAATAAAGCAGCTGCTACTGTTATTGCAGATGCTTCTTTAAGTCTGTTACAATCTACTTTTTAAAAACTGCACACAATCATACAGATCTGCAGAACAATAAGCTACAGAATGGCAGGATATGGGTTTGTGGCCACACTTCCCCAAAGGTCAAGCTTCTGACTTCAGCTGCACCATTATGAGGAGATGGTGAACAGATACTGGCTGCTTTTCCAGGGGAAAGGAAACTGGGTTGCAGAGATGATGTCAGCCATCCCAGGTCATCAATGTGAATCTCCTTATGGCAGCGTAAGGCCCAGCATCAGCAGGGACCTGAGAACAAGTTTCAAATTCATCCTCTTGGTTGGAGAAGCTGCAGAGATCTTTTAATGAAAAATGCAGCACAGCTTGCCTTTTTCAAAAAAAAACTATGCCTATTAAGCACCAAATGTAATTTTACAGCGTTGGAATTTTTTTTCTTTATAAACTTACACATATTCACATCCCCTAATTAATAGTGTGTGGGCAATTAAAGTTGATGCATTCTTATCTTTTTTGTGAGGTGTACTTTGATATCACTTGTTGTCGCAGTTATCAGGAGTTCACTACACAAGAAACTGAGCGTGAAGTTGCATCTTACCACTCTGATATATCGTTTGGACTTTCTTTCCCCTTTGGATGCCAAGCAAAACCACTTAAGGCACAGGCAGTCTAATGAGAGGCAGTTATTCCATTTAGATTAAATCCAAATCAAGCCGTTTAATACTTAGCTGACAAAATGTACAAAAAATGTTTTCAGCAGTCCATCCAAGAAATAGACATTTAAAATGTGCACAAAAACAAATTTATTTCTCACTTAAAAAATATAGAAGCTGTCCACAAAATCCCATGACAATTAGGGGCACTTAAAATATTAACTGTAAACCAAACTGTTGCAAATCACTTCAATTTACTCTTACAGAAAAAGGCCATAAAAATTCATACAAAAATACAAAATGGTTGTTCTATGTGAAATGTGACAGACGGCAAATCTATTTATCATATTCTGGGTGCCAGACAGTTCACACGAAAAGCCAATAAAAATAATAAAAAGTTAAATCATGCAAGGAAACAAAATATAACACTGTGAGCACAGTTTTTGCTGCTATCATTATTAGCTTACCAAATATAAAATGATGGAGTCCTAAGATCTGCAGAAGTGTCTCAAACATGTGTATTACTGCACTGTGCACACAAACATGCACTTTTATTCATATGGCTTCACTATTTATTATTTTTCATGCAAGCTTAATATGACTGTAAGCAGAAGCCACACACTTGCTCTCACAGCTTTTTTACATTTGGGACCAAAGAGACCATCTCAAAAAAATAAATGACCCAAACTTGTTTTAAGGAGAGTCTTTCAAATGTACCACATCATTTTTAACAACCACAAAAAATTTACAAATTTACTTTACTCACTTAACAATTGTAGAAATATTGGCCTATTTTTCCACTTGTTCACTAATTGTGAATGTAACAACATTTATGCTTACTTTTCCCCAATGAGTCAGTGTTTAAATCCTCACTTAACATTGTAGTTGTGTTCCTGAAAAGTGCAACTTTCGGTGAAACAATGTTAAGCGAATCAGATTTTCCCATTATAACCAAGGTAAAAATTGTAGTTAGATTCGGTAGGACCTGTCTCTGCAGAAAAAAAATTAAAACATTGTGCCTTGCAAGTTGAGCTACAATACATTACTAAAGTCATTTATTTGTAAATAAAATAAATTATAAAATAAAATAAATTTTAAAATATAAAAGAAACATGTTCTACTCACCTCCCATGTACTGCCTCTCTGGCTCCTACTTTTTCCCCACTCCCCGGCCTCCTTATCGCCACTGATTGTTCTCACTGAACATCAAGCTCTCCAACCTTCCTGGTTGCTGGCCAACACTCCTAGTTGCTGGCCAACCCTCCTGGTTGCTGGCCAACCCTCCTGGTTGCTGGCCAACCCTCCTGGTTGCTGGCCAACCTTCCTGGTTGCTGGCCAACCCTCCTGGTTGCTGGCCAACCCTCCTGGTTGCTGGCCAACCCTCCTGGTTGCTGGCCAACCCTCCTGGTTGCTGGCCAACCCTCCTGGTTGCTGGCCAACCCTCTTGCTCTCCACCTCTCTTGCCCACTGCTTCCGTCTCCCGAACCCCTGCTGTGAGCAAAGGCTTGACAGAGGAGCAGTGAGAGGCAGGAAGAGTGGCTTCGGAGCAAGAGCAGCTTCAAGTTGCAGGTTTGTAGAGGGAAGCCGCAAGCTGGAGAGGCGGAGAAGGGGAGGATCAGGGACTGGGAAGATCAACCAGCAACCAGCGGAAGGGGTGCTCATCAGCAAGATAGAGGGTCGGTCAAAAGCTGATGAGTAGGGGAACAGGAAAGGTAATTCCAAATGATGCCATTCAGTTTACGCAAACCTACATCACATCCGACAACAAAACTCCCAACACTAAACACGAGTATCCACCCTGATAACTGACCGACGTTAAATCAAAATGACTTAAAACGGGTAACTTAAAGCAAAGACATACTGTACTGTAATTTTAACATCACCGTGATGTGAAACATGCTAAAATTACAATATAAATCTGAAGTTAAAGCCCAGCCAGATTCAGCAGAGAAGTGCGGTGAGATCCCGTGGAAGAGTCTCATTTGCTTTGACATCCTGAGGTGTGTCTAAGATAATAGTGTGGCCAAAGGGGAATATCTTAAAAGGAGAAAAGAATAGTGAAGCTAAGGAGGGAATTCCAGGGCTTAAGGCCTAGGCTACAGAAGGTACAGCTAACAAAGGTGGAGCGAAGGAGGTGCAGGATGAGAACAAGGCCAGAATTGGGGCAATGCAGAGCTCTCGGAGAACTAAGTACTTAAGGAGGTTGAAGAGAGTAGCAAGGCTGTGGAGGGATTTGAAAAATGTATTTAACAGAGGAGCTCTCTCAAAGGCAAAGAACCTCTTTTGAGAGAGAGAACACAAACAAGCGTAGGTGCAATCTCACAGAAAATAATGGTAGCTCAATTTGACAAGATATTTGAACAAAATTATTTGTTCCAGAGGCTCATAACATTTTTTGAACTCGGTAAAAAAAATTGCTGATGGTATTTCAGCAGGGTCATTTTAACCTTGCCCGCTTAGTGGGAAACTGACAGGATTGGATCGACTGCCCATCTTACATCCTGAAATCAACGTAAAGTGAAATGGGGCAGAAGATAATATAGGCAGCTGGGTTTGTCCAATCAGTTTCAAACCAGGAGGATCCTTTTAAAATTTACACCATGTGATAAAATCAAGGTGGCAAGTATAAAAGCTAGAAGGTAATGACAACCTTTCTAAAACCTTAATAAGCCATCAGTTAGAGTGCTGTGTGCAGTACTGGACTCCAAACTATAGAAACGATATTAAGCCTTTAGAGAAGGTACAACACTGACTAACCAGGATACTGCCTGCTATAAGTAAAATATAAATAGGAAGAAAGACTTGAAAAAACAAGGCTGTTTTGTAAGAATAACACATGGGGTGATATGATAGTATTAATTAAAATCATGAAAGGTCGGGGCAAGATAGACAGAACAAAAGATTTTTGGTAGTTGTTCTGGGGTCGGGAACAAGGGACACAGATACAAAATCTCAGGGATTTAGAACAGAGAGCAAGAGAAACTTCTTTACACAGAAAATCATGAGGCCTTCTCAACTCCCAGGGTTAGTGCTTGAGACACAAACCATGTTGATGTAGGGTGGATAGGTAGTTCAATGAAAACAGGTAAAGGGATATGGAAACAGCGTAGGTAAGTGATTAGAACTATTTACTCGTACAGAGGGCAATTCCAACAGTGTGGTTGGGCCAAGTGGCCCATTTCTATTACATTTCATATGTAAAAACTTTCAGCCTCAAATAACCTTCTGACTACAGGTATCAGTAATATCAAGTATGCACAAAAAATATTGTTCATTTCTGTTTTTCTCTCTCCCTTCTGCTACATCTGTATCTCACTCTCTTTTCTTCCACTTACTCTCTCCACCCATTTCCATTTCTCCTAGCCTCCCTGTTTTAGCTTCCTTCATTCTTCCCTGCTCTTCTCCCTTTCCATTCCCATCGATCTTTTTTTAAGCCTTTCTTTTCCTGATAGTTTTGTGCAGCAATATCTGTTCAGGCTGGCTTCCTCGGTTTCAACACAGGACCCTCTTCACAAAGCACCGCAGATACTTTCTGTCTTCCCCACAATGCAAGGCTCTCTGCTTCACTGTTTTTAATGCACCCAGGTCTCTACCGGAGTTTCCGACTGTATCCCGGTCCTATTTTCCTTTCAGCCCTTATTGCTGTTGTTTTTATAATTATTCCCCCTGTGCTGATTTTCTACAGTTAACTCCCCACAGGCATACCTGCTGTCTCCACTCTGCCCAGCTGACTCTCACACTGCTCTCACCTCCAGGTCCGCATGGGTTCCAATTTTATCTGTTGCCAATTTTTTCTGCACTAAAAATCACATTGAACCAGGTTCAATAGCTGCAGCTATTTGGAACAAGCATACAATGCAAGAACCACAATGCTGTACCACACAGAGCCAACTCACATCACCCTCCATTAAATATTGCCAGGACTGTCAGACTGTCCAAGGCAGCAAATGAACTATTAACCTTTCCTGATTTTTGTTTTTGTGATGCCATACCACAATTTACCAAAATTATTGAATTCATAACTCACCATTGAATTCGATCTCACAAATTGTCATGGTGGGATTTGAACCCATTACCTCCAGTTTACTGGTCCAATACCATAACTACCACATCATCATACCGCTCCTAAATACGATATAAAATTAGTGAACAATGGAAAATGTGTCTTATTTTGTCTTTTGCTACAATAATCTAACTCAAAATTTTACACTTTCAATTAAGCTTAGAGAAGAATATCCTTTGCTGCCATCTAGAAAATTAGAGTTGAAAGAGGATTCTCATCAGACAGCCTTTAACATACACACAATTCACGAGTGGTCAGGATTTACTGTTCATCATTAGTATTTGTAAAGGAAGGGACAGAAATCTGCTTTGATTTATTATATAAAGAGATATCACTGGCCAATTTTTCAGCACGAGAATTCAGCTGAATATTTTTCAAATGGAAGTTGCCTCATTTCTGCTTTAAAAGAGCTCTTTCTTTTTCAAGTTGTAATCTAATTTTGGAGGAAACTTCAAGTTAAATGAACTCTTCAACGTCACAAGCGCTAGCACTGTGGAGTCCATTCCATTCATGCTGCAAGGGGAACTCCATAGCACGGGCAACAACACAAAACAGCTGCCCACATGCAAACTTGCAATTTTCATTTTCTACCAGTGGATTTTCCCTAACGATTTAGAGTGTTTTGTACAGGCCAGCAAACAGGAAAGGTGCTTACCCATGCTGGTACCAATAGCCACTTACATTTGCTGTTTTCTCCAGCAATTGGAAGTGCTCTCCGCTCCTCTAGTGGTAGCAAAACTGCCTCTTTTTACACTATAACTTAGCTACCAAAGTCAGAACTGCAGTCTGCAGCAACAGAGTCACAGATGGGGGTGTGACTTTGCATTATTTTAGACATTGATCATAAGGGAGCTGACTTCAATCCTCTCCACCCTTGCTCCTCAATTTTGCCATATACAATGAGGTATTCTGTGTCAGCTTATTTTAAAAACAAAAATCCAGAACACTAAACAAGTCTGAAATCCCCATTTCCCCAGTCACTTTTTAATTAAATACATGATCGCTTTATACAATACACTAAGTGTATGTGCACCAGCAAGCCATTTAAAACAACTTTCAAATCTCATTTGCTCTAAATTACAAAATAGTTTAACACAGATTCAACTGCTCAGGAAAAATCTTTTTAAATCCGGATTTTATGAAATTCTAATAAATGGAGGAAACCCGAAAAGTGGTTCAATTCCATCAAAACACTTTCCACTTGCTCTCTGAACGTAAACCCAGTGACAATGTTGTTCAACACTTCATCCCAGGTGACTGAAGTTAATTACCTGACCTGCTTTTAATTGGCTCCTGTGACAGTCTGTAATCCCAAAGGAATCTGAGCTGTCACAGTTTTTTTAATCAATTAGTCTTCCCTCATTGTGATTGCTAATTATGTTTTACTGAATACATACTATAGTCGATGTTCCTCTAAACTTTCCCTTCTTCCTTTTTAGCTTTAATATGCCATCCGACAGATTGCGCCTCCCTACATCCTTACTGTGATAAGTTCAAACTTGGTGTGCAGTCTCAAGGCTCTTAAATATTATTAAAGCCAATTTTATGAATAATATATCTTGGCCTATTTTTGAAGTCTTAAAATGCTTTAAAAAGTCTTAATTTATCTTTCCTTCTGCTTACAATTCTCAATCTTGTGACAATCCTAGTTTAGCATTGCCTCATCTTCACTTCTGGATTGACCTCATTTCCTTTACTCTTTTCAAAATTGGTGGCATCCTGCACAAACTAAAATTTTGCAACAAAACAGGGACTGTCAGGGCAAGCATGCATAAATATCACTGGGCTGTCAGAACAAGCCTGGCAAGACAAAACCAAACAAAAAAGGTACAGGGAGAAAGATACTGTAAAAGGAAACTGCAGAATAAAGAATATTTTAATTTATAAAGAAATCTTGGGAGTTAGAATCAACTGCATTTCATAATGCTTCACTGAATATTCTGGTTACACAACAAATTGACAATTTTTTTTCTTTAAAAACTGAGGAATATTACAAGCATGAAGGACACTTGAACACACAGTGGATTAGGTGAACTGCCTCTCACCTTAAGTGAGCAGCTACAATCTTGAAAATCTCATTGAAGGATGAAGATTGCAAATTATGTGACCATCAGCCCAAACCAGAATATATTGAAACAAAGAGTCAAGAAGCTGCTCTCCAAAGAAAAAGAAAAATTCTATGGAGTCGTCATAATCCTGTTTTTAAAATATAGTTTATTCTGTGGTGCATTAAGCATTAAGACTGTATGTGTTTGCAACTAAGGAATGGGAATGGATACAGAATTGAGTCCTGCTCTATTTAATTTCCTTTCCAAGCTATAAAAAAACAGGAATGAATCAAAAGGTTCTTAGCAATGGGGTGTGGGAGAAGAGAAAAGAAAATTGGAACCAAGGACATTACTACAGAACTCTATTTACTCCTCCACCTCCAACCTAATCTGGCTGAAGTCTGTTCAATTTACAGGCTGCAGTGCAGCAATTTGTTAAATTTATTTCCAAAGCAGTTCTCAGTCCTGTGTCCTCTACCGCCAAGGAGGACAAGGATAGCATCATCATGAAACATCATATCCAAATCACGCAACATCCTGACTTGGGCAAATTTGCAGTCAAAATCTTGCAATTCCCCAACTAATACCATTATCACATGGACCACAGAAGTTCAAGAAGACTTGTCAGGACAGCTAGGTTGGACAATAAATTGACCATCTGCTAAGAACAAATTAGCCTCAGCGCTCCTGTGTTAAAAGTTACAAGAAGTGTAACCACGGTTCATGTCATCCATTGACCAGTTCAAGTGTGTGAATGGCATAAAAAAACAAAATCAGGCTATGATGCTCACCTCCTCACTCCAGTAAATAACTTCTAGTCTAGACAAGTAACCAGTTGGGCATTATATATAGTGACTGCTGGCTCATCCAACCAAAGTGCAACAAAATGTCTCTGAAATGAGGGAAGAGGAGATGAGAATCTCAAGGGGAAAATTAAGTAGATGTGTTGTTTTTAAATTAATTCATTACTCTCCTTTTAATATTGACAGTACCGCCATTTTATAATGATTTTATATAGCAGATACTACTAAAGATCTGTAAATCAATCGAGCATACTGGTCGATCCCATTTTTCTGACCCCAAAAACTACACTTCTGTGAATACTCACCGATTAAGTTGACCCCTTTTTCACCCACGACACGCTTTAGTTACATTTGTAGTCAATCTCAAATTTTTTGCCCCAAAAGTGCATGTTTGACTGATAAGTGGGCGCAAGGGACCAAGCTGGTGACAGGGGCCGTGTTGCGAAGATACATGGGAGTTGAAGACATGTCCACACAGAGCAGTCCTTACATGGCGAACGATGAAGAGAGGTTAATCTTCTAATCAAATGTCTGAAGCTGGTTTCAAGTTAAAAATCATAACATTTGCTAACAAGTCAAATCACTGCATGGCAGTGATGGAATTCAGTATTAATGAAAAACCGTGTGAGAATGGAAGCAGAAACCCGCCCTGAACAAAATGTCCAACACCAAATGCACAATGAGAACCAGGATCAGCAGTGACTTGATCTTAAGAAGCATGTAACCAAATGGGCTCTCAAATCCTCAGAATAGTTTTATCCACACCAGAAATGCAATGCGTAAATGTATGCACTTAGGTGGGCCAAATCAAACCCCGAGTCCAGCAAAGATTTCAGAGCAACAATTAGTTGATGTAGCCGCTTTATGGAACGAAAATGTCTAGTGTTGCAGAACACCAAAATTGCTTAGAGACTACCAAAAGGCCTCACTAACAAAAATTACCAATTTCCAGCGATTCATCACCAGACAGTGGAAAAAACACACATACCCATTGTGTCACATCGGCAACATAGATGAAATACCAATGAATTTCAATAGGCCTGGCAATTGAACTGTGCATTGGAAAGGTTCAAAAACATTTCTAGTGAAAACCACGTGAAAACGAGATTCACAGAGGTGCTAGCCTATTTGGCCGACAAAACAAAAATAAAGCCTATGGTAATTTTCAAATGTTAAACCATGCCAAAAATCACATTCCCTGCAGGAGTTTTTGTGCATGTCCATGACAACAGTTGGATGTAATGGTGGGCTGAAGTTATGTATGTACATGTTCAGATCGCATATAATCAATGAGATCAAGAGAAACCTGTGAATAAGTAACACCCAGATTGCAGTATTCCCAGAGGTCTAACGTCCATAGTCCAACCTTTGGATGCATCTCTCAACAAACCATTCAAGGGTCATGTTTGCAACGATGGGTGGTTGATAGAGAAAAAGAATCATCACAAAGAGTGAAAATATACATGCTGCCCCGCTTGATGTTTTGTGTGGTTCTGTCATCAAGTTGTGGGGTGCTGTTTGTGCACAAAATGTCATCAGATTGTTCCAAAAAAAGGGTAATGCGGAGAAAGATGATTTGCTGTGGAGGGATCATTCTGAAACCGAAGACGCTATTTCTGAACCAGAGTGGAATCCTTACGATGATGCCATTGCTAAAGTAACTCAATGAATTTGATGAACATTTTTGTGACAGATGCTGAAGACAATGAATTTGACGGTTTTTAAAATGCTTTCACTGTGATTAAAGGTATCTTTTTACAATTAATTTATTCAATAAACTGTGCAACATTAATTTAATATGAAATGTCAGTGTTATGTTTTATTTCCACATGTTTAAATGGCAACAACCCACACCGGCAGTTCAAATTTTATACTTGGTGTATAAGTTGACTCCTAATTTTGAGATGGTTTTTGGAAACTTCAACAGTCAACTTATACGCCAATATCTATAGTAGTTTGAAACTGGCAGTCGCTTAGACCAAAGTAAAGTTATACTGTTGGTTCTGCATCATTCTCTGCTAGGTAAGTAGAGTGCAGGGCTTAGATATATGCACAGAGATCTGCTCGCATGCATTTAATTGCCAGAAAAAGAAAGACTCTATGGAGAAGGATGCACCATCTATGTCTAACTAAGGAAGTCAAGGATGGTATCAAATTGAAAGAAAAGGTGTACAATGCTGCAAAGATTAGTGGTAGGCTAGAAGATTGGGATCTTTTTTCACAAACCATCAGGGGACTAAAAAATAAAGGTGAGAAAGATCAGAGTATGAGAGAAAACTAGCAAGAAAATAAAAACAGACAGTAAAAGCTTCTACGAGTATATAAGAAAAAGAGTAGCTAATGTAGGCACTGGTCCACAAGAGGATGAGACTGAGAATTAATAATGGGAAACAAGGAAATGGCAGAGACTTTTAGCAAGTATTTTGCACATTTCTTCACAGCAGAAGACACAAAAAACATTCCCAAGAATAGTAGAAAAACAAGAGGCAAGAGGGAGGGATGACCTTAAACAATCATAAACACGAGAGAAAAAGTAATGAAAAAACTAACAGGCCTAAAGGCTGCCAAGTTCCCTGGATCTGATGGCCCACAACCTAGGGTCTTAAAAGAAGCAGCTACAAAGATAGTGGATGCATTCGTGCAATTTTCCAAATTTCCCTAGATTCTGAAAAAGTCCCAGCAGATTGGAAAACCACAAATCCATCACTTCTATTCAAGAAAGAAAACAGAAAGCAGGATATTTCAGGAAGGTAGCCTAACATGCGTCATTGGAAAAATACTAAAATCCATTATTAAGGAGTAGGAGCACAAATAGCTTTTCTACCTATTTTTGTTTATCAGCAAATTTGGCTACAAGACAGTCAGTCCTTTTATCCAAGTCAATATTATAGATTGTAAATAGTTGTGGCCCAGCACTTATCCCTGTGGCACTCCACTCGTTTGCCAACCTGAAAATGATCCCTTTATCCCAATTCCCTGTTTCGTGTTAGCTAACCATTCCGCTATCCCTGTTAATATGTTATCCCCAACACCATGAGCTCTTATGTGTAGCGGCCTTTTATGTGACACCTTATCAAATGCCTTTTAGAAATCCAAATACCTTACACATACTAGTATCCCTTTATCCGCCTTGCTGGTTACATCCTCAAAGAACTCTAATAAATTTGACAAACATGATTTCCCATTCACAAAAACATCTTGATTCTGTTTCATTGTGTTATGATTTTCTTTCTAAATGTCCTGCTACTACTTCCTTAATAATGGATTTTAGTATTTTCCCCAATGGCAGATGTTAGGCTAACTGCCTATGGTATCTCATTAGAACATTTCATTAATGATGAAAAACATAAATAACCAAATCCAGCTGGATTGATAAAAAATTCCAAATTACACATCCACACATCAACATTTAGAGGCCAGCTAAGCAGCATTTCTGCATAAGCATTGTGGCTAGATTATAAGATTTCAATCCAGTTTTTGTTTCGTTTCTTTCCATTTAACACAGGCAGATTAATTCTAGACTGATTAGAACCTTTTGCAATGTGATCCTATTTTAGGCTGCAATAATACCGCATTATTGTTTTGAGACCATGAACGCCTGTTATAATCTGCCCACTAAGAGAGCTTAGTGCATGTGTTTGCATGATGTGTAGATAATTCTCACAGCTGCTGCTTTTAATGTTAACAGCTCTTTAAACATGAAAAATATTTTTCAGTGAGTTTATAAATGCCTGTCACTTCTTAAATTCAGCTTCATACCACATGGCAGCGAAACACTGCATGATGCCAAACCAAAGAGGAAAGAGGAAAAATAGGAAAATGGGGCGGTCACACCCCTTGGCCTTAGCTCATTCGTAAGTTGGTTCAGGACTTGACTCCAGAGTTATGCCTCCAGTTTCTAAAAGCCAGGGCACAGCCACAACAATGTAATTAAAAAGGGCAATGGAATGTTGGGTTTTATCTCAAGACGCTGAAATGCAAAGTGAGGAAGTGATGCTTCAATTCTACAAAGCCTTGGTTAGACCTTGTCCGGAGTGCTGCGCTCAGTTTTAGGCACCAAACCTCAAGAAAGATATACTGGCATTAAAAGAGGTGCAATATGGATTCACCAGAAATATACCAGGGCTTGCTTAATTATGAGGACATGTTGCATTATTTTGGCTTGTACTTCTTAGACTTAGGAAGGTTGAGGAGTGATCTAAGGCTCCTTCACCACCACTTTCCAAATCCACAACCACTACCATATAGAAGGACAAGGGCAGCAGATAGATGGGAACACCACCACCTGGAAGTTCCCCTCCAAGTCGCTCACCATCCGGACTTGGAAATATATCGCCGTTCTTTCACTGTCGCTGGGTCAAAATACTGGAACTCTCTTCCTAACAGCACTGTGGGTGTACCTACACCACATGGACTGCAGCGGTTCGAGAAGGCAGCTCACCACCACCTTCTCAAGGACAACTAGGGATGGGCAATAAATGCTGACCCAGCCATCGAAGCCCACATCCCATGAATGAATAAAAAAATGAAAGCATTTAACATTATTAAGGGAGCCAAGGGTAGATACAGAGAAACTATTTCCTCTTGTGGGGAACTCACAACAAACAGAGGTAGCTTTAAAATTAGAGCTCGATTACAATGAAGTAAAATCAAACAGAACTTTTACCCACAAAGGATAGTGGAATTACTATGAGTGCTAGGACAATTATAATTTATTTGAATGTGACAGATTTTTATTAGATAAGGAGATCAAGGGATATGGAGTTGAAGCATAGATCAGCCATGATCTAATTGAATGGAAGGATAGGCTCGAGGGATTGAATGGTCTACTCCTAATATTTCTTTGGCTGTCCCCATGCACACCCAAAGATCAATCTGCATGATCACAAAAATAGCAATGGAACTGTGGCCTAAATATATTCATTTATAACTTAAGATTTATATACATTATAAATAATCTGAAAGTATAAAACATAGATCAATGTTTCAGGAGCATGTAAAACTTGTTACGTGACTGATCAAGGCAAGATGATATAGATATTCCTACTGAAGGATCAGCAATATCCTTATAATTACTAAATTTCCATCTAAAACAAAGATAAAGGCAAAATACCGTGGATGCTGGAAATTTGAAACAAAAACAAAAAATGCTGCAAAAACTCAGCAGGTCTGACAGCATCCGTGAAGAGAAAGTCAGAGTTAACATTTCGAGTCCGTATGACTCTTCAGTCATACGGACTCGAAACGTTAACTCTGTCTTTCTCTCCACAAATGCTGTCAGGCCTGCTGAGTTTTTGCAGCATTTTTGTTTTTGTTCCAATTAAAGCAACTAAATTACAAATTTAATGTTGATGTTCAACCCTTCAGAGACAAAAACATGAAAAGTACAAAGATAATATTTTACAATCATATCCCCAATGATAACTAAATAACCGTTTTTCAGTGTCTTGCTTCTTGCACAATGCTCAGTGATTTCATTTGTCAAACTCAAGCCTGGGGGAAGAGTACCTACGGACAAAGCACTTTTATTCATTTAAAATTAATATAGTTAATCTTCCTCAAATATGACGGCAAATGGCATTCAGTTCTACATATTTAAAGCCAAGGTGTTGCATGGCAACAAAATAATTCCACCTCGTATATTGCAAATTTCACTTACCAACAAACAGTTTTACATCCCTGACACTGAAATCGCTATCTGGCGTTCTGCGGTTGGAAGACAAGAAATTAAATATTTAGTCTCACATTCTTTCAGTATGAAAAAAAAGTTTTAAAACATGAGATTATCAATTGCTAAATAAAGTCTAGTCCCAATATTTCGCCATTATGATTACAGGCATAATTGCCTATTTACATAGTACGATATTGGGCGGTATTTTCAGCTCAGTTGTGCATTGATTTACTATTTCACATTGCACGTGTGGGCGCTTTCTTTGTCCAATCGGGCGTTTCCAACTCGAACCCGAGATTTAACTCAGGACTCCAAGCAATCAAAAGGCTGCTTAATCGATCCGAGGATTTGACATTCCGTGTACCATCCCACCTACCTAAACACATTGGCTGTTCTGGTGGTGCAATATCAACATGGATGCGTGAATTCAGTTTTACAAAAATACGATAAATCTAATTCCTTGTAGAGTTGTCTGTCGTTAGAAGACATGGGGAATGTATAATTAACTACGATCTTTCCACTTTATGCTAACGTTCAAGACTAAAATTTACAGTACATTAAACTTAGTGGGTCTGTTTCAGATCCATTTTCCAATTTGTTCGGGCCATTTTGGTGTCAGTATTTTGCAAACCCCTCTCGTCAACATATACATCCTCAAAATAAATGTCCGAACTCAGCCAATGCATTCCTTGACTGCATCAGCCATCCACAGAAAACTGGCTGCCGTTTATGTGACCGTTTTCTCTATTTAAGGTATAACCTTGGAATGCAGAGTTCACCAGATCAACGTGCTGCTTTTAGGTGGAAACTTAATAGGGCAGTCGCCGATTATCATTTCCATCAAAAAAAACCTTCATGGTTATAAGGTATGTCACATTAACTGCACTTTGCTGTATCAATTTAAGTTAATGTGTCATCTCCGCCACCCCCGCCCCCCATGTGTTGTAACTACTGTCTTTCAAGGGCTATCACGTCGGGCAGCCGAAAATGCTTGTGGAGCGCTTGCTTGGCAAGACTGCATTTGACACGATCTGTCCCCAAACCAAATTTAGGGCCACGGAAGTCGAACAGTATCATGTTAAAGTTTGTTTTCTCCCCCTCTGCAATGTAATTATTGGTCATCTGTACAGAAATTTTAAGATACTGCATTCACTTCTTCAGAAAGCAAAAGCCTATTCGAGCATATTATTCTGTTTTAAGACCAATCCTGGCCAGTGCTATGCCCGCAAGGCCTCGAATAGACAGGTCACATGGATATTGAGGCTGCTGGGATCATGATTTAGGTGTGATAGCATCTGAAGATGCCAATGAGAAAATACGTGTTTTTCCCCCCCTCTCCAGATTCACGATCTCATCCTATTAGGGAAAGCGCCACATTCCATAATATATCCGTTTTGGGGGTGTTGGGTACCCGGCGCAGTTTTCTCCAATGGAAATGCTGAAAAGTAGTTAAACTTTTAGAATTGCTTGCTCCGGTGAAAATAAACAGGCGTGAAGAAGTTCCCGTATCTAAATCTCCTTTAGCATTCTTCCGTGTGCCTGATCGGGAAAAGGGTTAATAAGGATATCTGTGTGGACTGAAAGAGCGTGTAAGTCGGAAGGATACGCAACTGGAGATTCAAATTGCCAATCTTCACGGTAGCATCGCCGTATCATGGTTAGTTTATTGCCTTAATGTGATGTGTTTGCTGGCAGAAGTGTGCCGTAATCTGGAATTCCATCCAATTATTTAATCTGGAATGTGGTTGATGAAATCCTAATCTTGTTGTAAGGGCTTGCTTTCAACAGCACCTGCTTCTTATACTGGACATAAAGGAGGGAGATTATGATTTGGAATGAGGGAAAGAATTCTACGATTCTGTGAACATCTTACGCGAGCGCTACATTAAGGTCATTTTAGTCTATTTCAGGTCACGAATCAAAGAGGGCAATTTACGTGCCTAACAAGCATATCGATGGCATTTGCTGTAAATGTTTAGGAACATCACTAAATAAATGTAATCTAAACATATCTATTAGAAAACTTACTTGATTCCTAGACCATCTTTGTCCCTGAAGATAATGGGGACCTTGATAGTCTCTCTCTGCACATATTCAAGGGTAAAATCTGTTGCGACATACAGTAAAACTTAACTTTAGGAGAGAAGCGAGAAAAGTCAACCCAACAATATATATAGTTTATCAAAAAGAGACGTAATCGCTCCTTATAGGCATCGTCATAGATTGAACAGGGATTTGCCCAGGACTCTTATTTTACAACTTCACATAGCAAAACGAGTTATTAAGATCAACGTAGCTCTTCATATGAATCCGTGGAGCCAATAATGCAGCCGCTGTTTAACAATGTATCTCCATTGAACCTGGGTTGACGGCCACTTGCTTAAAAAAAAATTGGCAGTCGCTTTGATTCGCTCTCCCGCCCCCACCCCCACTCCTCATGTAACGCTGGCCAAATCCCTGTTGGACAAATTGCTGCAAATACAGGCGGTTCAAATAATAGCAACATGCAAATTATAAAAGAAAATAAACGATATCAGCAAGTCTACGTATAGTTATTTTATTTTGTGGATGGATTAAGAGGATTTACAATCCACACAGCTACATACATAACATTACGATTATCCTTTCTCAGATACAGCCGTTTTTTTTTATAAATAAAACGTCTCAATGGTTTTCCTGTTTTTCAAACGTCATCTCATTTTGAAATTGATTGCACAGTAAAATTTTTTATGCACAGGGAAAAATAATGGGTTGGATTGTGAAATAATGACGATACTCGTCAAACTCTGAAGTCATAGCCAGCCTTCACGGCGGGAAATTCGAGACTCAGGCAGAGTCCACTGACCAGGCAAGCTGCAGTACTGCTGCTGCTGCAGTCGCAAACAGGACGGGATTTACTGTACATTTAAAAATACACCTCTCTCCCAATTCTTACCTTTTCCTTTCATAAAGTGCACGTAACTTGAATTGTATGAGGCAATACTAAGCTTTTCCTCCACATCAAAAGTCCTCATGCTGGCTATGTCATCGTCTGAGAGGTCCTCATTGTCATACCGCCTTCTACAAAATGTGCGCTATAAACAGAACAGAACCAGACCTATATGTAACGCTACACCAGTGTTGAACCCACAGCCATTTCAAATATTAGATTTCATAATGAAACATTGTATTTGTGTATTGGCTAGGTATTAAATTTAACCTTATGAATGTGCACGTTTTTTGAACAGGATCAGTTTATAAAACACGACTAAAGTTTACATTTGTATATGGGTTGCACGCATCGAATGGAGAAACAGGACGTACTTCATATGCAAACATATCATTAGTACTAAGTAGCTGGAGGATGAATTAGAAGTACCTTTAACATCATAAATGGACGTTTGTAAATCTATCAATTTAAAGACATTTACGACTCTTAGGTATTTTAATGAAGCCGTCCCACCGCGGTCCTTTCTTCGTACATTTTGCATTTTAAACGTGTTTATGTGCATTTTTTTCCTCTTTAAGATTACAAAAACTGCAATTGTTGAAACAATTTCATAATTCGTGGTCCAGTTTCTAAAGCAGCATGATTTTGTTTACACTTCGTAGCCTGCTGAAGCACCTTTCAGACCTGCTGTGTTATATTACTCGACATTTGCTCAAGTCCGAGAAGGGATCAGATATAAAAGTGAAATCTCGATGCAAACGACGCTGGAATTCAATTTGCTGCAATACTTTTGCAAACACTTACGGTCTGACCGTCTTAGACCAAGTGGGAGCCCGGTCCAAGCAAATTAAAGGCGAGTTTTTCCACACAGCAAGATTTGAATTATTTTTAATACCACTGGCATATGAAAATTAGGGCGGGGTGAGCGGGCATGCAAAAAAAAATGAAATAAAACGGAAAAGTGAAGTTTCAGGTTCCTCATTTTTAAAAAAAAACTCATTTTGGAAGCAGCAGGGTTTTGTAAACATGGGCAATATTTTTTTGCCAGCTCTCTCGTCGCTAGGCGTCCGATTCGAGCGAATACGAGACGAGTTTGAAAAGCACAAACCCAGTCCCTCGGTATTGGGCTTTTACACGTCTCCGGCGTATTTTTTTTTTGTTTGTCTTTAAAAACAGAAAGTCACTCGGAGGGAAGGAGATTCGGGAAGGTGAGGACGGAGGAGGGGGAACACGGAGGAGGAGGGGGGTCAAGATGCTTTGGGGGGGGGGGGGGGGGGGGGTGGTGGGTGAAACTAGGCCGTCGAGCCTGGGTTGTAGGATGGAAAGCGGCCAGCGGGAAGCAGCGCTTCCTCCCGCAGACACTGTAAACACACCAGAGCCACTCACTTCAGACACTTCCCTCACAACTTGGAAAAACCGTGACTAGGGCGGAATATTAAAAAAAAATAAGCGAGAGAGAGAGAGAGAGAGAAAGACATTTAAAAAAAATAAACCCCCCCTCACTGACCCTCAGAATTAAAACAGGAAGCCACTACCCTTCCACACCCCCCCAAAAAAAAAACAAAATAAAAACAAACAAGAGGCCATTTCAGCTCCAGTCACACGGTGACTGCTCCCCTCCATATCACTAGTAGCTGCATAAATCCTCTCTCTCTTTTAATATGGCATTAAAAACTCGTTACGTTACAAAAAACTACAGACCAATCTTCGTCCAGACTCTTTCTCTACATCCATTTTTGAGATAGCATTACTCTAAATCACCAATGCATCACCCAGGATTTTGTGAATCCAAATAACTTTCAGTCACTCTACAGCCCGTGTAAAAAGACACCATTTTTCTATAGGACTCTATTGCATATGACGTCATACACTCCCAAAGCCAGAAAACACCTTACGTCATGTCGTTTTCCCCTTTTTAAAATCAGGAATTTTCTTTCCATACCCAACCGTGCATAAAAAAATAATTAAATCCTCTCCGCTTTGCAGGTTATTAAAATGCACCTTTTTTTTCCTCCTCCCTCCTCCTCCTGTTTAAATGTGCATTAGGGGGGTTTGCGTGTCCCCCGCAGTTTTGCAGCAGCGGATTGTTTGCGATGCAGAGCCGCACGCACGCACGCAGAGCGCCGCTTGCACCACTTCCCTGCAATCGGAATGTTCCACAGCCCAAAGACCGTGTTAACACTGAGCTCGCATGACCGTGCTAAATGCAATCCTTTGCCAGGATTTAACTGGCTGGAACACCCTTACGTTTGCAAGTTCAAGAAGTCCAATCAGCCCAGATGACAGTCTCGAAATAAATGCCATGTTGCACATTCTTTAATTAATGCACAGCCTGTCTGTCTGTGTGTGTGTGTGTGGGTGGTAGGGAAAAAAAGTACCGGAGACTGTCAATTACCAATCGCCAGTAAGAGGTCAATGCTAACTCTCAGCATTGAGTTACCCGTTCACACTATATTGAATCCGAAACTTTTGATTTTTAAACAACGGAATAGCTGCCCAGCAAATGTTTGTCCTGCACGAAAATTAAATTCTAAAGAGGTTTCTGAAATTCTTAAGTGAGAATAATCGGAATAGTCAAAGTCTCAGAATGCACTACGTCTGCTGCCCTTAATTTTTTTTATTCAGTCGTGAAGTGTGGGTGTCGCCAGCAAAGACAGCATTTAATGTCCACCCACAACTGCCTCAAAGTGGTGGTGAGTCACCTTCTTGAACCACTCCAGTCCATGTGGTGTGAGTATTCCCACAATGTTGTTGGGTAGGAAATACCAGGACATTGACAGCAACAATGAAGGAATGGCAACATATCTCCCAAGCCAGGATGGTGTGAGACTTGGGGAGAACCTGCAGGTGGTGACGTTCCCATGCACTTGCTGCCCTTGTCCTTCTGGACCTCAAATGGGTTTGAGAAGTGCTGTCAAAGGAGCACTGGCAAGTTGCTGCAACGCATCTTGGAGATGATTTACACTATAGCTATGGTGTGCCCGTGGCGGAAGAAGGGAATGTTGAAGGTGGTGGACAGGATGCCAATCAAGCAAGCTGCTTTGTCTTGGACAGTGTCAAGCTTCTCGAGTGTTATTGGAGCTATACTCATCCAGGCAAGTGCACAGTATTCCTTTAATTCCAACTTGTGCACTGTAGATAGTGGACAAGCTTTGGGGAGTAAGGAGATGAGTTACTCACTGCAGAATTCCAGCCTCTGACCTGCTCTTATAGCCAGAATATTTATGTAGCTGTTCCGATTAAATTTCTGGTCAATGGTGATCCCCAGGATGATGATGGTGAGTGTCGTCTATGTCTTGCTGCATACGGACATGGACTGCTTTGATATCTGTATAGTTACAAATTGAACTGAACACTGCAATCACCAGCAAACATTCCCACTTCTGGCATTATGATGGCAGGAAGGTAATTGATGAGGCAGCCCTGAGGAACCCCTGTGGAGAAGTCCTGAGCCTGAGGTAGTTGGTCTCCAAAAACCACAACTATCTTCCTTTGTGCTATATATGACTCTAACCAATGGAGAGTTTCCCCCAATTCCCATCGACTTCAATTTTACTAAGGCTCCTTGATGCCACACTTGGCCAAATGCTGCCTTTGTGCCAAGGACAATCATTCTCACCTCACCTCTGGGATTCAGTTCTTGCCTGTAATGAGAACTAGAGCAAAGTAACACTGGTGGAATCAAACTGACTATCAGTGAGCAGGTTATTGGTTCTGCATGATACTGCTATCAACAACACCTTCCATAACTTTGGTGATGATTGAGAATAAACCAAAGAGGTAGTAATTGGTCACTTGGATTATGTTGCTTTTTATGGGCAGAATATAACAGGGCAATATTAAACATTATCGGATAGATGCCAGTATTGCAGCTGTACTAGAATAGCTTGGCTAGAGATGTTGCTAGTTCTGGAGCATGTCTTCAACACTACAGCTGTATTATTGTCAGTGCCCATAGCCATTGCTGTATCTTGTGCAGTCAGTATTTCTTGACATCACATGGAGTGAATCAAATTTGCTGAAGAGTGTAATCTGGGTGAATTTCAGGAGGCTAAAATGGAGCTTCCATGTGGCACTACTGGCTGAAGGTGCCTGCAAATGCTAGCACCTTATCTTTTGCACTCAGGTGCTAAGATCCACCATAATTGAACAAGGGGATGTTCATGGAATCTCTGCCTCCCATTAGTTGTTTAATTGTCCACCACCATTCAACAACTGGATGTGGCAGGAATACAGTGCTTTAATCTGATTCATTGGTTGTGTGAGCACTTAGCTCTGTCTATAGCCACACTCTTCTGTATTTAACATGCATGTAGTCCTGAGTTGTGGTTTCACCAGATTTGGCACCTCATTTTTAGGTACTCCTGGTGCTGCTCCTGGCATGCTCTTCTACTGACAACATTGAACCAAGGTTGATCTCCAGGCTTGATGGTAATGATGAAGTGAAGTATGTGCCATACCATGAGGTAATAGCTTGTGTTATAATACAATGTTGCTGTTGATGGCCCCAGCACTTCATGGATGCCCAATATTGAGGTGCTCAATCTGTTCTGAGTCAATACCATTTAGCATGGTGGTACACAACACAATGGAGGGTGTCCTCAGTGTGAAGATGGGACTTTATCTCCACGGTGAATTTGCAGTGGTTACTTCTACGTATACTTTCATGTATAAATAAATCTGTGGCAAGTAACTGGTGAGGACGAGGTCAAGTCGGGTTTTCCTTCGTGTTGATTCCCTTGCTACCTGCCATGACCCAGTCTGGTAGATATATCCTTCAAGACTTAGCCAGCTCGATCAGTAGCGGTTCTACCATGTCATTCATAGTGATGGACATTGAAGGCCCCACCCAGAGTACATTGGTTGCCCTTGCTGCCCTCAGTGTTGCTTCCAAGTGCTGTTCAACATGGACATTTACAAGGTAGATTTCAATTTCATAACAGTTTGTAGTTCATGAATTTGTCTTAACCACAAAATGGCCATAAATTTTGTTGTAAAATAGTAATAATTATAGAAATGTTTATTTTATTTATTTGCAAACATCAAAGCCAAATCATTTACCAATCAAAATATTGGATTATATCTTAAAGCTCTTCGGAAAATTTTCAGTAATGAAAGCTATTTACTAATACAAATGTATCTGTCAGGGAATAGTTTTGCTGGATTCATTTATATGAAACTGCATAATCAATATTCATGTATGACCATCATTTTCTTTTACAGAAGCTAAGAAACAAATCTAATTCTTTTCTTAAACAAAAAAGGTAGTTTTAAAATCATCACTTACTGGTACAGAACTTGAGTATTGTTGAAAAAAGACATGCTATTAAAGCTTTTAGTCTTGCACTAATCAAGACAGACCCAAGGATGCCAAATTTCAAAGGGAACAACAATTTATACTGCATAAAGAAAGGGGTGCTGATTGGTCAGCATGTCAGCTCTGAATGGTTGAGACGTTGCCATGGAAAATGCACCAGAGAGCTAGTGTCCCCTAATTCTTTTGTTTATTCAAAAAAAGGTGCAATGTCTGGCCATATTCATTTTGCCTGCAGAGGACAGGCCCCTCACAATCCCAAGTGTACTAAGAGTTACACAAACAATCAATTTAAGATTATCAGTTAGGCTCGCAATGTAGTTCACTTACACTTGCTAGCAGCTACAGGTATTAATATTCAGGGACCTGCCCTCTGCAGGCAAAAGAAATATGTCCAGACGTTGTGCCTTTTTTGAATAAACTAAAACATAGGGGCCAATAGCTCCCTGGTGCACTCACCATGGCAACATCGTAACCAATCAGAGCTAACTTGCCAACTAATCAGCACCCCTTTTCTCATACAGTATAAATTGTTGCTCTTTGAAATTTGGTATTCTTGCATCTGTCCTGATGAGTGCAAGACAAAAAGCTTCATCGACACGTTTCTTCCTTCAGAAATACTTTAAAAATTGTTTTCCACCCCATCCAGTTCCCATTTGCTGCTTCATTAACAGATGTCAGAGAATGGGGAATATGGGATCCTGTTATGATGGATCAGATGAAAGGGAATTACATGTCTATGTAATAACTGGCATTTCCTGGTGGCTAGTATTAGAGGCACTAACAATCCCCAGAAAGCTGGTTTCATATATATAAAATGCTGCAAAAATGTAAAGACCATTTGGACTGAAAAGTCAGACAGTACATTATCATGAAAAGTAACACAAATAAAATGTTAAAAAAAATAAACTACTTGGAGAGACCCAGGTCTCTGCAGATCTAAAACCAATTGCAAAAAAGTTCACAAGGGTGGCACTCGATAACTTATTTAATTCCACCTCGTCCCTCCAGCCAGTTTGGCTATGAACAAGATATTCAGTTTTATGAATTACGAAATCAGACCTGCAATCCATGACATCCACGTTAAATTTCCTCTACTTGATAGGGTCTTTTCTTTACTGACACAGCTTGATGACACACAGGCTTCTTCAGAAATGGTATCAATATTATTAGTTGACTATCTCAAAAAACATTGACTTTTAAATGATTCTACTTAATACCTGATCTGCCCTCCTGCCACACATTTGACAGTCCATCCAAAATGGCCTAGAATGGATGAAACACAATCCTAAATTGCAGCCATCTTGTGACTTAAACCCATGACTATCTGATTTAAGGATAGACATTCACCTATCTGTGGTACCGTGACAGCTTTAGATATATTTCTATTTAGCTATGGCACAGGATTAACTTTACCTTTTATAATTAACATCAAATTCAGGTTATGGACCTCATTAAAAACTGCCATCTTTCAAAGACTGGCTGTTAATGTGAAACTAATTTTCCTATGTGTTTATAGAAACCTCAGTTAGCCTACAAAATTACTCACCTTCATTTCTAGAGTGTCATCTTTCTTCAAGATAAAAGACCACTTACTTCCCATCACAGACTCGACATGAAAGTTCTTTCCCCTCTCCAGCCCTACATGAAGCAAGCGTGAAGACAGTGTAGGTTTTAAGGCAGCACAAACAACGATCCTTGATGGCCAACCTAGTTAATCAATTCACCTAGATACCATCAACCTCATTGGACCACTGATTTACACAATTGACAAGTTAGATCTCTTACCCTTAAACAGAGGTACCATCTTCTCACCTATCCTCAGCAAAGAACAAGCTTCCAAGATACAGTTCAGTATGCCATACTTTATGTGCCATAGGACCAAGCTGCATTAAGTACAATTTAAGATTGCTCCAAACTTGTAATTCATTTCATCTTCTGAATGTCCTGGTTTGCATTACAAAATGTATTCAAAGGTCTTCTCCACTATTTTAATGTAGTTCAATCTCCAAGTGCAAATAAATAAAAACAACCAAACTCTTTGTGCCAACACCGAAGCTAATTTCCTCCTATTTAACACTGTACAGTTTAGGTATGAAACCTTTTCTGGATGGCAATAAGGTATCCATAATCAAAGGGAGGAAACCTGACATATTCAGGCTTTTCCATGTTGCTCTGTCCAATGCATAATTTTTGTATGTGCTTTACAATAACAGATCTTTATGCTATAGGAGATAAATTGGTCAACACATAATATCAGAGAAACATATCTTCAACCATATAAAGTTTCTCAGAATTATTGCTGCCACATTTGCTTAGGTCTTGTGAATCACAGTGGATATCAGGAAACATACAGAGAAACTTCTCTTTCCAAGATCTCTAAAACTGTGTCAACTACAGTCCTACAACAGAATTTCAGAAGTATTTTTAAAACAAAAGGAAAAAAAAAACCTTGCATTTATAGTACCTTTCAGGACAAATTGGCAAGGCTATTAAAATAGCACACAGGATCCTTGTCTTTATAAATATAGGCAAAGTATAAAAGCTAGGTAAGTTATATGTTAAACCTTCATAAATCCCTGGTTTGGTCTCAGCTGAAGTCTGTGTCCAATTCTAGGCATTTACTTTAAGAAGGATGTCAATGCATTAAACATGGTGCATGTTGATCTATCAGAATGAAACCAGTGCTGAATAGCTTCAGTTACATTGAGACAGAGATTTGGTGGACCAAATTGCCTCCTTCTGTGCCATAAATGACTCAATGCCAACAGTGTCATGAAAATACAATAATTTTCATAATATTATTGTAATTTATTGTAAAGGTAGGTTAATAGTGGGGTTTGGTTTAGTTTCTGTATATAGGTGTGTTTGGGGATTTTAATTAAATTGCAGACAACTATTCTGGGTGCTTTGATGCATCAGAAGGGAAACTAGGTTTGAAATGCTAAATATGTAAACATGGCTGAAGTTTTAGAATGTGAAGTGTGAAGAACATTTACATTGTTAAATAAACCAGAGTTGTGAATTTCAGAAATGGTAAGGCATTACACCTAGCCAACAGAAGCTAAGCCAAACAGTGTGTTTATTTTTCCCAAAGATTACTGATAAAATGAGTACTATGAAAGATTTATATTATCAAAAATGTGAAGTTGCAAAGAGATATTGGAACAATGAGATTTACATTAAAAAGGGCAAAACCTGTATAAAGGATGTGAGGTCACATGTAAGAAGGCAGTATTCTAAGATCCAACAAGTATGAAAAGCCTCCAGCCTCTATATACTTAGCTGCTGTCTCCAGGATCCGAAGCTAAGAGAATTAATTTTAAATATCACTGTCCAGGATATTGTGTGCTTTGCCTGGGTCTGTTGAAATCTATGTTGTTTTACTGTTGCCTTTACAGAGGTGTAACTGGGAGCTAGATTAATTTGGGGAGCTAGGGGTTATTGTAGTAGTAATTTGAAGACCAATGTATGTGCTTAAAATCTTTTCTTCTGTTAATAAATGTTTAATTTAGTTTTGTAAAAAAACCTCTCAGACTTTGTGGTTTTATTACTACTGAATTCAAGGCACGCATCTCAAAATAAAAATGCAAATTGCAAAAACATTTGTGCAGCTGTTTCAAGTAGCCTCTGGGATTTTAGCGGTTCAGCATTTTCCATCCACTGTGCCATAACAAAAGTGGGGGCTTTTTGCAAAATATGTTTGAAATTCCTTGATTGGATTGGGTTACAAAAAAGTATCTAAGGGTAAGCTAACAGAGTTGGTGGATAGGTTGCAGTTAAGCTCACCTGTAGGTGCAAAGAAAGCAGACATAATTGAAGTGATAGCACAGCATTTAAAGTTGGAAGCAATACCTGACACTAGTGAGTCACAGCTAGAGGTTGTGAGACTGCAATTAGAAATTAAGAGACTTGAATTTGAAAAAGCAAAGAAACCGAGAAAACTGGTACTAGAGGCAGCAGAAAAAGAAAGGGAAAACGTGAGATTATTTCAAAAGAAATGGAAATGTGAAAACTTGATCTCCAGAGGGAAAAGTTAGCAATGGAAGAGAGAATGAAGGAAAGAGATAGAGAGCACTGGCTTAAAAAGCTGGATTTTAAAAAGGAGACATCAGATGCTAAGGAAAGTTCTGACGGTGAGAAAACTTTTAACCTAAAACCTAGCAGGTTTAAATTTGTATAAGTTCTTATGAAGTTTGAGGAAAGAAATGTTGAAGTATTCTTTATTTCACAGATGAAATGGCCATAGGAAAACCAGACATTTGTTACAATCCAGGTTGGTGGGTAGAGCACATGAGGTTTATGCTTCACTGTCAGAAGAAATGTTGGTGAACTGTGAATCCGTAAAAAAGATTATTTTGAATGCATTTGAGTTGGTTCCTGAGACATATAGACAGAAATTTAGGAATATGAGAAAACAGCCTGGGCAAACTTATATTGAGTTTGAGAGAATAAAACAAAGTAATTTTGACTGGTGGATATAGGCATTAAAGATAGAGATGACATATCCAGCTCATACAGAAGTAATTCTTTTGGAAGAATTTAAAGATTCAATTCCTTCAGGAATGAGAACGCATGTGGAGGAACAAAGGGGTAAAATGGTAATACAGGCAGCAGAGATAGCCAATAATTATGAGTTAGCTCATAGAGCTAAATGTTTTTGTCGTCACCCTTTTAAATCAGAGAAGGATAGATAGTGGGAAGGTGAAAGGAAGGTGGGTAGTCAGGGGAGAGGAGTAGGTGGAAATTTGCAGGAAGTTTTTACTCAGACTAAAAAGGAAGGTGCTGAAGGTAGAAGTGACACTGGAAAATTGAGGTGTTTTCATTGTAATAAATTTGGACACACGGAGTCAGTGTGTTGGAAATTACAGGGAAAATCTGATGGGATTATTGGATTGCAGAAAAGTTCTAGAGGTAAAAGTACTGTGGGTTCTGAGGTTCAGGCACGGGAAAAAGCAGTGGTTTGTGTAAAGGTAAAACAGGAAGAAGCAGTGATAGGTAAAGATGTGGGAATGTGTTCACAATTTACCCAAGGGAGTTCTGAGGAGCAGGTTGCTGAAATGTTTAAAGATTTCATATGTGAAGGGAAAATCTTTCCATGTGTATAGGGTGGAGGGAGTAGGTAAAACTGTTAACATTTTAAGAGACATGGGCTAGTCAATGTTGTGGGATAGTGACATTTGTTGTTCAGAGGGAATATTGCAAGAACAGGTGATAATAAGTAGGGTCCATGGAATGCTAAACCTATCCCCTTGTGGAAGGTAAGTTTAAGAGTAAGTGAAAAACAGGTGAGATGTTTGTTGGAGTAGTGGAAAAATTACCCATTGCAGGTTTTCCATTTATTTTGCATACTGATATAGCTGGGTCACAGATGTGGGTGATGTCTATGCTAGTTGAGCAGCTTGTAGAAGTATTTTCAACAGAAGTGCTGCAGAGAGAGCATCCTGGATTGTTTCCAGATTGTGAGATAACAAGATCACAGGCTCACAAGTTGAAACAAGAAGAACAGGAATGTAAAAGGCAAGAAGATGTGCAAGTCCAATTAGCTGATAACATTGTTCAGGAAGAAAGAACGGAGAATGCAGCTGAGGTGTTTAGCTCAAGGCAAACGCCTTGGTAGAGTTACAGAAAAAGGATATGCAATTAAGACAGTTATATCAGGCAGCTTACTCAGAAACAGAGGCAGAATGCATTCCATAATGTTATTACCTTAAGGGTAATGTTTTAATCAGAAAATGGTGGCCTTGTGTTTCAGCAGATGAAAGCAGGAGGGAAGTGCATCAGATTGTTATACCATTTGGATATAGAAATGAGATTCTGAGGAAAGCTCATGAAATTCCAATGAGGCGACACTGAGGAATTAGAAAGACACAGGTGAAAATACAAAAACATTTTTATTGGCCTGGATTGCATAGAGGTGTCGTCAAATTCTGTAGAACATGTCACACATGTCAGATGATAGGAATACTATAAGCAGTGATTCAGCTAGCGCCTTTTATTCCAATTCTAGCATTTGAAGAATTTTTACCAGGGTCAATGACTGATTCTGTAGGGCACCTCCCTAAGACTAAAAGGTGACACTACTGACAATAATGGATGTGTCTACAAGGTTTCCTGAAACAATACCTTTGAGAAATATTACAACAGAGGGAATTGTGGAAGGGTTGACTAAGATATGGTTTACCAAAGGAAATACAATCAGATCAGGGTTCAAATTTCATGTCATGCTGTTTAAGGAAGTAATGAACAGTTTGGGGTTAGAACAGTTTAAGTCAACAGTTTACCATCCTGAGTCACGAGAGGCTTTGGAAAGATTGCATCAAACTTTAAAAACTATGATGAGGGCGTTTGGTCAGGATTATCCACAGGATTGGGTTAGGGAATTTCATTCTTGCTATTTGCTATTAGGGATGCTCCTAATGCATCGACTGGTTTTTAGTCCTTTTGAACTAGTTTATGGTCATGAGGTAAGAGGACCACTGGAATTGATTCATGAGAAATTGGTGAGTCAAAATTCAGAAACTACTCTCCTGGATTATGTATCAAACTTCAGAGAGAGATTGGACAGAGCATGTGAGTTACCTAGGGAACATTAAAAGATATCGCAGCAAGTGAAGAAAGTGAAGGCAGACAGGAAAGCTCTAGTTCGTAGTTCTGTTGCTTGGGAAAACGTGCTAGTTCTGTTACCAGTACTGGGTGATTTGTTAAAGGCAAGGTTTAGTGGGCCTTACACGATTGAAAAGAAACTGAGTGAAGTAAATTATTTAAAAAATACTCCAGGTAGAAGAAAGCAGAGGCTGTGTCATGTAAATGTGCTTAGAAAGTACTTTGAAAGGGAAGAGGACCAAAAGGTGGTGTAAGTGGTGGTAGAATGAGAAAGAGGTAGAAATGCAGGATTCTGAAATTGATTTTCCTCTACTTAAATTGGAAAATGAGGTTGTACTTGAAAATTTAAATGTAATATTGAGTTACCTTCCAGACAAGTGTCAAAGTGATTTGCAGAAGCTATTGCAGTCACGCAAAGCTATTTGTGGGAATAAGCTGGGAGGACAAATTTAGCTATACATGATGTATGTGTAGGAGTTTCATCTTCGATAAGGCAACATCATTATAGATTGAATCCGAAAAGGTTATCACAAGTTCAGAAAGAAATTGAATTCATGCTTCAAAATTACATCATTGAGTCTCGTTGCAGTAACTGGAGTTCACCTATTGTACTAGTACCGAAACCAGATGGAACACAAAGACTGTGTGTAGACTATCGAAAGGTGAATGCGGTGACAAAAGTGGATTCATATCCTTTGGTTGTAAGTGGGACAATCAAAATTTATTACCAAGATTTCTTCCTAAGAGGATATTGGCAAGCACTGTTATCGGAGTGAGCAAAGGAGATATCGGCTTTTGTGACGCCAGATGGACTATATTGGTTTAAAGTCATGCCATCTGGTATGAGAAATGCACCTGCAACATTTCAAAGACTGATAAATAAAGTAATTGCAGGACTGAGCAATTGTGCTGTTTATATTAACAACTTGATAGTTTTCAGTCAAACATTGGAAGAGCATTTACAATATCCAGAAGAGTTACTTAATCGATTACAAGAAGCTAACTTGGTGATGAACGTGGCTAAAAGTGAATTTGCAAAAGCGTGCGTTAAATATCTAGGCCATACCATTGAACATGGTAAGGTGGCTCCAGGAGATGTGAAAGTCAAGGCTATCATGGATTTCACTGTGCCTGCAACAAAACAAGAAGTTTTGAGAATTCTGGGCATGAGTGGGGTTTTGCGGAAATTTGTAACAAATTTTAGCAGTGTGGTTGCTCCATTGACTGAACTATTAAAAAACAAGAAGTTTCAATGGACACAGGAGTGTCAGAAGGGATGTGAGAGTTTGAAAACTGTACTGACTATGACACCAGTTTTGGCAGTACCCAATTATGCCAAGCAATTCAAGTTGGCCTTTGACGCAAGCAATATAGACATTGGAGCCAGATTGTTAAAAGAAGATGACACTGGAATTGAGAAACCGATAGGATATTTTTCATGGATATTGAATATACAATAGAGAAGATATTCAATGATCGAAAAGGAGACTCTGGGTCTAGCGTTAGCATTGCAGCATTTTGAGATTTAGATTGCAAACAATTCATCAGAAACAATTGTTTATACAGATCACAATCCTTTAAAGTTTCTGGACAAATTTTGAGACAAAAGTGCAAGGCTATTCAGATGGAATTTATTACTACAACCATTTAATACACATATTATACATGTGGCTGGATGAGAAAATCTGATTGCAGATGCACTGACATGAGTCTGAAGCTGAAAGGGAAAATTGGACATTTAAAAACCTGGACACTGGACTGGAATGATTTCTGTTGGTATGAAGGATTTAGTAATATATTGTCATGTTAATGCATGCATCTGGTAATGTAATAGTGTGAGTATATATATAAGTATAGAAGGTCATGTAAGATAGGTTAAGAAAATGAAGCCACCTTTTTAATTATGACGGTTCATTTTCCAGTAAGGAGGGGGGTGTCATGAAAATACCATAATTTTCATAATATTGTCATTTATTGTAAAGGTAGGTTAATAGTGGGGTTTGGATTAGTTTCTATGTACAGGTATGTTTGGGGGTTTTAATTGAATTGCAGACAGCTAGTCTGGGTGCTTTGATGTATCAGAAGGGAAACTAGATTTGAAATGCTAAATACATAAACATGGCTTAATTTTTAGCATGTGAAGTGTGGAGAAAATTTGCATTTTTATATAAACCAGAGTCGTGAGTTTCAAAGAGATGATAAAGGTGTTACACCTAGTCATTAGAGGCTAAACCAAACAGTGTGTTATTTTTTCCCAAAGATTACTGATAAAATGAGTACTATGAAAGATTTATGTTATGGAAAAGTAAAATTGCAAAGATATATTGGAACAATGGGGTTTACATTAAAAAGGGAAAAACCTGTATAAAGGAGATGAGGTTATGTGTATGAAGGCAGCATTCTAAGGTCCAACAAGTGTGAAAAGCCTCCAGCCTGTATGTACCAAGCTGCTGTCTCCAGGATCCGAAGCTAAGTATTGTGTGCTTTGCTGAGGTCTGTTGAAATCTATGTTGTTTACTGTTACCTTAACGGAGGTGTAATTGGGAGCTAGATTAATTAGAGGAGCTAGGAGTTATCATAGTAGTAATTTGTAGACCTATGTATGTGATTAAAATCTTTTCTTCTATTAATAAATATTTAATTTAGTTTTGTAAAAAACCTCTCAGACTTGGTGATCTTATTACTACTGAATTCAAGGCATGCATCTTGAAATAAAAATACAAATAGCAAAAACTGTTGTAGCAGCTGTTTCAAGTTTCCCTCTGGGATTTTAGCAGCTTAGCGTTTACCATCTGCTGTGCCATAACCAAGAGGCTGGGATTGTTCTTCATACAGCAGAGAAAGTTATGGAGATAGAAAATTATGAAGGGTAAAAAGGAAGAAACTGTTTCCACTGGCAGGAGGATTGGTAACCAGTGGACACAGGATTTAAAACGATTGGTAGAAGAGCCAGAGATGAAATGAGGAGAAATTTCTCTACGCACTAAGTTGTTATAATCTGGAATGAACTGCTTGAAAGGGTGGTTGAAGCTGATTCAGTGATAATTCTCAAAAGAAAATTTTATATATACTTGACAAAATATTGGAAAGAGCAGGGAAATGGAATTTATTGGATTGCTCTTCCATAGAGCCTGTACAGGCATGATGGCCAGCACAGCCGCCTTCTGTGCTGTATGACTATGTATGATTCACATCCACAGAACATCCCAAACTGCTTCACAGCCTTGAAAGTAGTCACAGTTGATAAGCAAACATGGCAGCCAATTTATGCACGCAAGGTCCCACTTAAATGACCAGATAATCTGTTTTGAGTTATGAAGGATGAAGAAAAAATGTTGGCTAGTACCCTGGGAGTACCCACTTGCCCTTGTTGAAAGGTTATTAAGCAATATATTTCTAAACATGATTGTTTGAGAGGAATCATGTAATTGGATCTTGACCTGCTCAACCGGTGTTGTGCTGAAAAGGATGTCTAAGACTGATGCTATATCTGCATGGCATGGAGTCAGGAATGTATTCCTCCTGGTTAGTTTACATTTCCAGCAACGACTGTGCTATTTGTACAGACTGACACCTATTGATTTTAGATATGGCTTTTCAAAATAGCCCAAATTATGGCTCTCCACGCCTGTAAAACAGTCAATGTCAGCTAATTGAGGGAGTTAATTACTTGTTCATGGAAGGATTTCAGTATAATTTATATCAAAATATTGATCATAAATTCAATTCAGCTCAAGGGGGTTAAATCAATGTCACATGCTTCTTGAAAATGCAATTTAGAATTCAGACGAAGCACGTATTCAGATTGTTTGAGACAATGAAAATTTATAGAAAAGCATCCCAGTAAACATCAAAGCCTATTATTTTAAATAGTCCATTCAACTGTGTGGGGGTACAAGCAGGAAACCCTCATCCAAACCAGTTTAGCACCCATCCGGCCAATCCCTGGACACAGAAATCCAGAATGGACCCAAAGGCCTAATCTTTGCTTTGTCTCCAGCTCACATACAAGACAAAGCAGATAACACAACGAAGGACAACCTTCAAGATGTGAAAGTGAAATCAAATCTAAAGTGAGAATTCTTTCCCAGATTTAGAGAATTTTCTGGTCAGCAGAGTGCATTTAGCCTGCCAACACTGCATACTTCAGATTAAAAACACATATGATATTAGCATTGAGGTGTATTCAATAGAAAGCCGCTGCTTTAGCTGAGCCATTCAGAAGTGAAATGTGATTATTTCAAAATAGGGGTAAACTTGTTCCTCCTAATTATGTAGAAAAATGGATTTGCTATCATGTATAGCACATATAAAACCATTTTTATAGTAACATCCCTAACAACTTCAAATATCGAACTGTGCCAGCCTCTGTTTCATGGTTTTAGTATTTATTCTGTTATGTTACAGTAGTGTCAGTGCTGGCTTACCACTAAAAAGAATAACACAACTTGTATTTATATAGCGCCTTTAACATAATAAAACATCCCAAGATGCTTCACAAAGCATTATAAAGCAAAATTTGACACCTTTAAGATTAAGATAATAAAATAAAATCTGACACTAACAATCTTTTCAGTTTACTTCAAATAACTTTTGTGAAATATTTAATCTTTGTTGTCAGGCCAATAAAATTTATACACTGTTTATAAAATATCTTCTCTAACCATATACCCTATATTTAAACAAAGATACTGTAAAAGGAGAATGGATGTGATCAAGGCATTAGTATAAATTCTTGTGTATTAGTCTAAAGGTAGAGGTGGTCTTAGGGTGCAGTGGGTAGCACCCCTGCCTCTGAGCCAGAAGCTCCAGGTTCAAGCCCCACTCCTGGATTTGATAGCGATGGAAGGTATGTTCTTAATTTGACCAAACAAGTTGGTTATTCACCTCTAAATCCTTCCAATCCACCTATGACAGGAGGTAAGAGTGGAAAATGTCCTGGTCAGCCTTGATGTGGAGTGGCATCCCTCATGCTATAGCTTCTGGCAACAGACGAGTGATCTGTTCCAGGAAAAACTAGCTATGTCTTCCTCATACACTACTAGGCAAAGGAAGAGAATAGAAGCACGTGAAAAATTTAATTTCCATGATGAAAATAAAATCTTAATACAAAGACTAATCCTGTACAGCAAGCTCCAATACATTTAATGTACCATTTTAAATATTTTACAGCTGCACAGTTGTCAGACATAAAAAGTCAAATTTTTGCAGACTGAACAATAAAGTAGACTAAATCAGAAATTTAAATAAAAGGTTTGATAGTTTTCAGATGAAGGAAGAGTGCAACATCCTTTACTGTTAAGAGCTATAAATAGTATTTATAATGAAATGATAAATTAGAAGGCAACTTGATCTTGAAGGAAATGAATCTTTGAAGGATGCTTAATATGAAAGAATTAAAGGCATAAAAAGTGTCAGTATTGAGATAGAGAGCTGAAAGATCAAAAACCTGATTTTAATTGGGATACTGAATAAGGAAAATTAAACAAAATTAATGCATGCATTGGGTGGGGGTGGGGGTGAGGGGTGAGTGGGGGAGAAGAGTGAAGAGAAAGAGACAACAGTGCAGTGGCAATATTGCTGGACTAGTAAGCTCGAGGTCCAGGCTAATGTTCTGGTGACATGGGTTCAAATCCCACAATGGCAACTGGTAGAATTTAAATTCAATTCATACACCTGGAATATAAAGCTAATCTAGTCTCAGTAATGGTGACCATGATAACTATCACCAATTGTTGTAAAGATCCATCTGGTTCATTAATGCCCTTTGGGGAAGGAAACCTGCCATTCATACCCGCTCTAGCCTACCTGTGACTCCAGACCCACAGCAATATGGCCGACTCTTAATTGCCTTTTGAAATGGCCTCACAAGCCACTGGATTCAAGTGCAATTAAGGAAGGCAACAAATTCTGGTCTTGTCAGCAACGTCCACATCCCATGAAATAAAAAAAGTGGAAGTGGAACTATAAATTCAGACAATAAGACGAAAACAGCCCTCTTAGTCTTAGAGAATTTTGATAAAGTTTTGTTAGAAAACCTATGGGAAAGTGAAAAAGCAGTATTATTCATATTTAAAGATAAATCTAATAGTAACATGAATCCAAAATTATTAGATTTGAATATAAAGTCTTTTCAAAGACTATGGTGGATCAATTAACTGCAGATCAAATGGCATTAGCTGAGAGGAATATTAGAGTTCAATTATGACTCCTTTGTGTCAGTTTGACTCCGTTAGTGGCACTCTCAACTCTACAAGACTTGAACATACAATCTAGATCGACACACCAATGTATTTCTGAGGAAGTGCTGTACAGTTGGAAGTGCCATTTTTAGGCGAGATGTGAAAAACGAAACAGCATATACATGGTTGCATGGATATTAAATATCCCATGGCACTATTTGAAGAGGAGAGTTTTGGTTTCCCAGTGAATATTCCTTCCTCAAATGCACCAAAAACAAATTATTTGTTCATTGTGGGATCTTGTGCACAAACTGGCTGAAGTGTTTGCCTACAAAACAACAATGATTACACTTCAAAAGTATCTCATTGATTGAAAAGTATTTTGGAAATACTGAGGATGCCATAAAGTGCTAGTTCTTTCTTTCCCAAATGCCCAGTGGATTATGATACCACCCTGTGTCATAATATATAACAAGACTCAGGACTCGAATGTTGACCACACCATTCTTCTCAAACGCTCCTCTGTTATCCAGCTAGGTGGGACTAACCTTGCCTAGTCTCATTCTTATTTATTCAGTCTTAGCCAGCAAATCAAAGGAACAGCTTCTTTTCCACAATTGCACCATTACCTCTGGTTTCTCTTAAGGGTCGATCCTTGGCCCCCTCATATTTCTCAACCACCCCTCAGTGACATCATCCAAAAACACGGCATAAAATTCCACATCAACATCCAGTTTTACCTCATCACCATCTTTCCTGATCCCTGCACTATCTCTGAATCTTCACACTACTAGTCAAACATCCAATACTGGATCAGCAAAAATTTCCTTCAACTAAATACTGGGAAGAAGAAAGCCATTGCCTTCAGATCTCATCATATTCACCATTGCTACCTTAACCACCAATTCTATCCACTTCCCTGACAAGTATCTAAGGTTGAACCAGATATAATCTGAGATGAGCTTCTGACCACATCCTTGCCATTACAAAGACTGCCTATTTCCATCTCCATAACATCATCCAACTTCATCACTCCTCAGCTCATCTGTTGTTGAAAGCTTCATTATGCCTTTGTTATTTCTAGATTTGGCTATTCCAATATATTTCTGGCTGGCTTCCCATCACGCATAAACTTATGTTTGTACAAAACTCTGACCCTGTATTCCAAATCACATCAAGTCCCAATCACTCATCACCCTACTCACTGATCTACATTGGTCCCTGGATAAGCAATGCCACAATCTTAAAATTCTCACCTTTGTTTTCAAATCCCTCCATAGCCTTGCCCCTCCCATCTCCTCTAGCCCAATAACGCTCTGGAATATCTGCATCTCCAATTCTGGCCTCCTGCACATCCCTGATTCCACCTTTCAGCAGCCCATTCCATCAGCTATCAAGACCCTAAGCTCTTGAATTACATCCATAAACTTCTCTGCCTCTCTAATTCTCTTTCCTCCTTTAAGACGCTTTTTAAAACCTACTTCTGACTAAAATCTCCTTATTTGGCTTGGTGTCAAATTTTGTTTGATAACACTCCCATGAAGCTCCTTGACACCTTTTGCTATGTTAAAGATGGTAAATAAATGAAGATAGCTCTTGTTACGGGTTTGACTCCCAACCTGCGAGGAATTGGTTAATTTGGTCGGGGTAGTGACAATGCAATCGATTTCAGTGTTAATGGATTTTGGACAAATAAAGAATTGTCACCTCGTGTTCCTACAGTCAATACAACTTAGAGGACATCTGTGAGGATCTCAAGCCAAGACATGTTTAATAGCATCAGGATTATTACAAATACATTTTGGAAAAAACAATTTCCCCCTAGAATTGCAGGCCAGTGCCTCTGCCCATTTACGTTGTGCCTCTGTTAATGGTCTAAGGTAACCAATGAAATCATTATCTCACCAAATCAGGAGATCGTGTTGAATCACCATACTTGATCAAGTATGGAGTTCTCTAATGTTTTTGATCTCTCCATAGTTTTATTATATCATGCTATTTTCCTATTTGGCCCTTTCTTCTTTCAAGATCTGTGTTTTGAGTTTCCTCAGTTCTTGCTTTTCCACAATTTGTTTCAGAAACCAGCACAGGAGACAAAAATAATTGCTGGGATAGAATGGAAGCTGTAAAATAAATTAGAGGTCCTGTGAAGAGAACTTGAATCCAATAAGAATGCAGAGAAATGACCAATTATTTTTTTAAAAAACAGGTCAAAAATAGGGAAAAGGAAAATCTGACAATTGAAGGGTTTTGTTTTTACATGCAATTTGATTGATCAATATAGTCTCAGAACAATCAGGTGTTAAAAATACTTGATAAAAGTTTCATTTCAAAACTGTTACACTGAAATTGAGAAGCATTTAATATTTAATATAGATGTTGCACATTGTGTTCTCATGGACATGAAAAAATAATTAAAGTTTAGTTGAAGAGAAGAAAGCCCCAATTTCACATTACATCAGTTGCAGTAAGCAGAAGTTTCCTACGACAATAGTTTTTTGGCAGCAAAGTATTCCAAAGTAAGTTGCCCCTTTTTTTATTCATTCATAGTATGTGGGCTTCGCTGGCTGGGCCAGCATCTATTGCCCATCCCTAATTGCCTTTGAGATGGTGGTGGTGAGCTGCCTTCTTGAACCATTGCAGTCCATGTGGTGTAAGTATACCCACAGTGCTGTTAGGGAGTTCCAGGATTTTAACCCAGCGATATATTTCCAAGTCAGGATGGTGAGTGACTTGGAGGGGAACTTCCAGGTGGTGGTGTTCCCATCTATCTGCTGCCCTGGTCCTTCTAGATGGTAGTGGTCATGGGTTTGGAAGGTGCTGTCAAAGGAGCCTTGGTGAATTCCTGCAGTGCATCCTGTAGATAGTACACACTGCTGTTAGTGTGTGTCGGTGATGGAGGGAGTGAATGTTTGTGGATGTGGTGCCAATCAGGCAGGCTGCTTTGTCCTGGATGATGTCAAGCTTCTTGACTGTTGTGGGAGCTGCACTCATCCAGGCAAGTGGAGAGTATCCATCACACTCCTGACTTGTGCCTTGTAGATGGTGGACAGGCTTTGGGGAGTCAGGAGGTGAGTTACTCGTCACAGGATTCCTAGCCCCTGATCTGCTCTTGTAGCCACAGTATTTATATGGCTAGTCCAGTTCAGTTTCTGGTCAATGGTAAACCCCAGGATGTTGATAGTGGGGGATTCAGCGATGGTAATGCTATTGAACGTCAAGGGGCGATGGTTGGATTCTCTCTTGTTGGAGATGGATATTGCCTGACACTTGTGTGGCACGAATATTACTTGCCACTTGTCAGCCCAAGCCTGGATATTGTCCAGGTCTTGCTGCATTTGGCCATGGACTGCTTCAGTATCTGAGGAGTCGTGAATGGTGCTGAACATCGTGTAATCATCAGCGAACATCCCCACTTTTGACCTTATGATGGAAGGAAGGTCATTGATGAAGCAGCTGAAGATGGTTGGGCCGAGGACACTACCTGACGAACTCTTGCCATGATGTCCTGGAGCTGAAATGACTAACCTTCAACAACGACAACCATCTTCCTTTGTACTAGGTATGACTCCAACCAGCGGAGAGTTTTCCCCCGATTCCCATTGACTCCAGTTTTGCTAGGGCTCCTTGATGCCACACTCGGTCAAATGCGGCCTTGATGTCAAGGGCAGTCACTTAAGGGGTTCAGCTCTTTTGTCCATATTTGAACTAAGGCGGTGATGAGGTCAGGAGTTGAGTGGCCCTGGCAGAACCCAAACTGGGCGTCAGTGAGTAGGTTATTGCTAAGCAGGTGCTGCTTGATAGCACTGTTGATGACCCCTTGGAGAGTAGATTGATGGGGCAGTAATTGGCCGGGTTGGATTTGTCCTGATTTTTTTGTACAGGGCATACCTGGGCAATTTTCCCCGTAGCCAGGCAGTGCCAATGTTGTAGCTGCACTGGAACAACTTGGCTAGGAGCACGGCTAGTTCTGGAGCACAAGTCTTCAGCACTATTGCCAGAATATTGTCATGGCCCATTGCCATTGCAGTGTCCAGTGCTTTCAGTCGTTTCTGATATCACGTGGAGTGAATTGAATTGGCTGAAAACTGGCATGTGATGCTGGGGTCCTCCGGAGGAGGCTAAGATGGATGATCCACTCAGCACTTCAGGCTGAAGATTGCAGCAAATGCATCAGTCTTATCTTTTGCACTGACGTACTGGGATCCTCGATCATTGAGCATGGGGATATTTGTGGAGCCTCCTCCTCCAGAGAGTTGTTTAATTGTCCACCACCATTCACAACTGGATTTGGCAGGACAGCAGAGCTTAGATCTGATCCGTTGGTTGTGGGATCGCTTAGCTCTGCCTATCACGCTGCTTATAATCACTTGCCTATAATCTTTTCCTTGTAAACACTCTATGTTGCTTCATGCTCCCTAATTCCTCATATTCCACTTCCACCAGAATGCCCCCTGACAGGAGATTTTTAGACATCTGCCAAGGGTAACTCGAATTTCAGATTCTTCCTGGCATCCTCAGGATCAAAGGTAGAGAGTACTGCACAATGCCACAGTGAGTTATGAGTATCCATGCTAAAGTATTTCAAGCCTTTCTTCATATTTGCATTTCCTCATTCCAGGCAATACTCCAGTGAACTGCACTGCACCTTTTTCTAAAACCTCAACATCTTTCTTTTTGCATAGAGCTCAATGCCACTAATCATTATCTCTTAGCCTTTAAATTCTATAATTTCTATGATAAAATCTAACCTTTTTAATCTACCCGAGGTGCTTCTTTTAATGTCACAGTAAAGGAACCCCAGATCTTTGCTGTTTCATAATAAAGAGCAATTGGACTCAAATTATAATTAGTGCTTTTTTAAAAATAAAAATTCTCTCACAATTACTGACAATGTACTCTGTTTCCCATCACATCAGCAGTGTTTTGCAACTACTTTTGGTTTTTCTAAAGAATTAGCTATGCGTCATATTTTGGTATTTTGTCAGTTGTGACACCACTTCCTCTCGGCCTTGATCAGGGACATACACAGTGAACAGAAGTGGCCATAGGACCATGGGAATCTCCTTGTTCTTCAGATAGTACCTTGAGACCTTTTACATCCGCCTGAACATGCAGGCATAGCTAGGTGTATATTTCATACTCTTACAGTAATATAATGTAGCCCTATTTGTTTTCCCTACATTCAACGCATACTGCTTGTGCATCTTTAACGAGTGATCCCTTGGGTCTCTTTCTTAGATACCTTTACTTTACTCTGCATTTGTGATGGCGTAACAAGCTAGAAGTTTTTCTAACCTCAAGTTCATGAGATTGCACTTGCCCACATGAAGTGACATTGCCACCCATAAGACCATTCATCTAAACTCATCTAAATAGTCCTGCAGTCTATCCATCTGATCTGAATAACTAACATCCAGGTAAATTCTCATGATATCAGGAAATTTTGGAGTGCTTTTATTTAATTCCACCTCCAAATCAATAATAAAAATGAGCAACAGCAATTGTTCCAATACACAGCCAGTTCCAAAAAAAGAGTTACACAGCCTGTGCAACTCCACTCATGGCCAAGCCCAGCGAGATTCATTCATTTCCATTAAAACAAATGCAGTTTCCATCGAAAATACTCCACTAATCAAACTGGACGTTATGGAAAAATGCACTCATCAAGATATTTTCTCCCACATTTGTTATTCTCTTGCAATATTCTGGACTTAATATGAACCGAGAGGTCAGACAGCTAGCTTTATGACCTGCCCTCCAGCTCAATGCCAATACACAAACAAGGAGTCATCTAAAGAGAGACAGAGAGCAGCATCCTTCAGCTTTCTATCCCTTCCTCTAAGGAAAACCCTCATCAGCACAATTCAAAATCAGGAACATAACCCTCGTACATTACCATAATCCATATAATTGTCACTTTCATGCCAAATCCAAAATCTCACAGCAGAATCTATCGTTACAGCCAATTGGTTCATCCAATAGGAAAAACAGTTCAGACCAGTGTTCTTATTTCCCAGTTTTTACTGGTGCTCCATTTTAAGATATACAAGACCAATTCAGACCAGTATTCTTATTTCCCAGTTTTTACTGTTTTTCGTTCTAAAGCCATTAAGAATCAATTAAGGCAAAACTTACAAATGTCAAAACTGTGGCAGCCAATCAGAGGCTGTATGTCAGATTGGGAAAAGCAACATTGTCTCCTGGTACACATCATATTTTCAACAGGGCCACAAAGACAGAAACAAATGATTTTTTGATTTATATTTTTGGAACTTTCTAGGTAGTTTCTGGAAAATCAATCTAACCAATCCAAATATTAGTAACTGCATTAATAGTGTTCATGTGATTCTGAATTTAGATTTCCTGCTGTTATATGCCCCATGCCTCCACTATCCAACTACCACATTCTCCTGCAGCAAAGCAAGTGAGGCAGTATGGATTTCAGACTTCCTTGTAGTTGCCATCTTGTGTTGGGCACTAGGAGGTACACGTTTGACTGTAAGCAGTGAGCCTGACTGTTCACCCATAGCATTCAATAAATGGCAAAATATGTTCCTAGGGAACAGAGGAGGGCAGCCCAACTGAGTTGGGTAAAATTGTGTTCTGTAACTTGCAAGTTTTAACGAGGGAGCAAAACATTACAGCCAATCATTGACGGGTTTGAATTTTATGCCTTAAATGACTCAAATGTCCAGTCTCCAAAGGCCCACAAATTGAAGTTATGAGGGTACCGACACAATGCAGAATATTCTGGGTGAACTCAAAACACAGATCGTAAAAAAAAATTATGGTTATTACTAAAATGAAGAACAAAAATGAAATTACGCAAAAAGCATTAAGGGCCTCTTCTCTTTCCCCATGATTTCCTTTCAGGGCCTTGCAATTCCTAAAGCCAGCATTGCCATGCTTTCCCACACCCTCAACCACGATTCAGTGTTATTTATATATAAATAATAAACTTACAACTTTTTTTTTACACACACTTCTAAATCATTACCATGCAGCTTTAATCTCGTGTTATGCAAAAGCATCAATCAGGAAAATGCTTTAAAATAAACTTTGTTTTCCATTTTAAAAATCCCTTAACCCTTCATTATGTATGTTTAAAGTGACCCTGACTAAAGGCCATATGTGAACAAACCACAGTCTAGCGCATTAATCGGACTAACTTACTTCAGTATCGGGTCGATTTCCTTCTATGAGAACTGCAATGGGAGGTTTGTGTGTTGTGTTGGATGGAGGGGGTCGAAAATGGGAGGAAAAAGAATCCCCGGAGTCCGCCCCCGGCACCATAAGGTTATGGAGCCGTTTATATGCAAAACACTTTCAAGTCCTTCCTACTACCACCACCATCATCATCATCATCTCTGCAATGCTTACCACAAACTAGCAGAGGCGGCAATAATGCAAACTCGGGATTGGGAGTGGTGGAAAAGGGAGATGGGGGGCGGGGGGAGGCTGCGATGGTATCCTGCGCAGCGAAGCGAATCTGGGTCAGAGTTTGAATCCATCTCTCGCTGACACGGGGCGGGAGCGGAACCGCACCGGAATGGAACGTCACCCGGAGCCCTGGTCGGATGATTGACAGGCGCGGCGGAGAATGGAACGTCGCCCAGAGAGGATGATTGACAGGCGCGGCGGACAGGGCTCGGCTTGCGCACAATAGCCACCCTGCCAGCGGTGGAGGAGAAGAGCTCCGTTCCCCTCTAATAGGTGCACTCGATCTGTTTCTCCTACATATGCTGCTACTTGTGCTCGCATCTCATGTGCTCGCAACCGAAACCACGACCAACCCCGTTCTGGGAGTGCGATTTGTAACAAAGGAGCCTTAATTTCTCTTGGAAGTCCGGAAGAAATGCTTGTGCTTTGAGGAGGGGGACGACAACGCCGCACAACAGTGATCACCTGGGAGACTTGCTGCTGCTCAAAGCTGGGACTCTTTTTTCTCTCTCTCGCTTTAAGGCCGGGGTAAATAACCGAGTTGTGTTACGGGGGTTGGGTGGGGGAGAGTGTAATAAATGAGTTTGAACGAGCACTCGATGCAGGCTCTGTCCTGGAGAAAGCTCTATCTGAGCAGAGCCAAACTCAAAGCCTCCAGCAGAACGTCAGCTTTATTGTCGGGTTTCGCCATGGTAAGTTTTTACAGCCGCTGATAGAATTCACTGAGTTGCTGTGTGACAAATTACTATCGTATGATCCTAGTGTTGCGCTGAACATTTTATTTCCTGTGCCCCTTTTTTTTCTTTAACCTGATTAGAGTGATTAAGGAAGAACAAGTAGACAAAAAGTAATTTTAATTTAGCTAAATGTGTTTTGTAGATTGTTTATAAATAGCGACAGGCGCACTACGAATATTGTTGCAAATTAACGTTGCCACACATGGTTTCCAAGCAGAAAAGTCAGTCGCCGATTTCCGCGCACAGTTAAATGCTCGTGTTACCGCGGTGTATAATGGTTTGTAATTTGCCCTATTGTCATGCTGTGAAATTATCACCAAAAGCCAAATGTAAGCATTTATTCAATAAATGGGATGGGATGGGTAGCTGTGGCTTTGAGGATCCGAATAATTCCGGCTTTGCTAAATTTATTTTTTATTAAACAGTTTAACGTAATTGGAGTATTTGTTAAACAACAGATTTTTAAAATTACGTTAGTGTGAAATGTACTGAAAATCGACCTGCTCTTTGCAAATCTTCTCACGTTACCTCTCTAGGAATAAAAAAGACCTGCAGTAATGCAGCAGATTTCCGCTTGTATACAAATTTGTACGGCAAAACACTATTTTCGAGGACCTTCGATTTTAAATTTTAGTAATTCATCTGCCTCTTGATCATGGTGCTTCAACCTTTTCATTCTCCATAATATCTTAATTTATTGGGAGAAAAATCTGGCTCTCAATTTTCACGTCCATCATATTTTAACTTGGAGGTTTTCAGAAGTTATGTTGATTGTATTTCAGCAATTAAACATCCGGGCACGGAGACCTATCTTTTTTGTATGTATTTTACGTTTAAAAGAGCATTTAAAAGTTTTGCGTTTTTAATGTACTCGATTTGGCACCAGTTTTGGAGAATGAAGGTTCTAAGTTATGTATATTGTGGCAAACTTATTCAGTAATTATGGCCATTAATTCTTTTTAAATTAATACTTTTTTGCAGATTTTCATCTAGATATTCTGTGAATTTATATTTTGTTTTCAATTACTAGTTTGTGGACTAATGTCAACAGTTGACTAGGTGTAAAATGTTAGGTGTATAAAATTCTGACTTGCTTCCCCCCTGCCCCCCCGAAGGCAATCACTTGGGGTGAGGCAGCAAAAGCCTATTGGTGTAAATGGACATTTATTCATGTGAATTAAGCCACTGAGCATTCGTATTGCCAGGCCCTTTGTAGGGTCCATAACAGCTGATGCCCAGATGTATGTTCTTGCAGTGGATCAGTATATGGTGGGAAAAGGGGCCGCTTCTTACCTTTTCCAGATTGATGTGACTGTCATTCTGAGTTTAAACTTGGTTCGAAAACACTATAAAATATTTTAAAGTGGTAACTGCTTTTCATTTGGATCAACTAATAGGATTGTCAGTGCAGACTTAACAATAAGGTCTTCCAATTTTGGAGTGCCTTGCCCTGACATAAGAATCAAACATTGGATGAAAATACATTGGTCTGCAAATATATTCATAGCAATAACAAAATCAAATGTTCATAATTTGTAAGCTTTACATTTAATCAGCAGAGCAGCTTTGGAAGGAACAAAAAGTACTTTTCACAACAGCCTTCACAATGTATAATGCTAAAAGGAATTGATGGGCATCAGTGGCAGTATCCTTTTCTTCTCCCACTATTCACTCTAACTATGGGACTTAATCTAACCATTTTATATATGTCAAAAACAAAAACAGAATTACCTGGAAAAACTCGGCAGGTCTGGCAACATCGGTGGAGAAGAAAAGAGTTGACGTTTCGAGTCCTCATGACCCTTCACAGAAACGTCAACTCTTTTCTTCTCCACCGATGCTGCCAGATCTGCTGAGTTTTTCCAGGTAATTCTGTTTTTGTTTTGGATTTCCAGCATCTGCAGTTTTTTGTTTTTATTTTATATATGTCACAGGTAACTGAAGGTGCACTGTTAAATTGTTAATGCTCAGTTGTATGCAGAGAAGTGTTTCCTACACCAAATGGGAAACATTAGCATGCTGAAGTTGATATTTTTCCCGGTTTTATATAGTTTAGCTTATAAATTTTAGATATTATGCTTTTGAACATGATTATTGAGTTTAATTCTAAAATATATTTGAAAGCAATGTAGTTTCTGCACCAGTATGGCCCCATATTTCATTCGCTAAATAAGTGTGGGTGTTGTATCAACGAGCTTGACTTTGGCGCTAAGGTTGAGATGAACCCACTTCAATCACTAGTTTTCTTCCTTTATCCCTTATTTCCACTCATGAGAACAATCTTCTACCTTTTTGATCACATTGATTCCTCTATCTTACAAACTATCATCCCATCTCCCTTACCTCAAGTCTTTAAATACAATAAAGCTGCAAATCTATGCCTATTCCCACCCACCCCAACTTCCTGTTTGAGTCTCTCTAATCCAGTTTCTGCTCTGCCTTTGCACAGAAACAGCCCTACTTAAAGTTACAAGTGACGTTCTCTGTGATTATGACCATGGTGTATTTTTCCTCCTCAGTCTCTACAGTCTTTGACATGGTCCTCCAACACTTCTCCCCTGTTACCCAGCACAGTTGGACTGTCCTCACTTGGTTCCACTCGTAACTTCCAAAGATGTATCCTTTGCCCCCTCTTCCTCATTTACATTCAACCCCTCAGTCACATCATCGGCTAACGAGTCAACCTTCAAAAGTATTCTGATGACATCAGACTACTTCTATACCACCTCTCTTGACCCTTTTGCAAGCTCTATTGTCGGGCTGTTAGTCCGACAACCTACATGTCTGACAACTGATCTTGGATGAGCCAAATTTCCTCCAGCTAAACATATTTTTTGGATAGTTCTTTCAAAGAGCAGACATGATTGACCAAATGACAACCTGCTGTGCTGCATCATTCTATGATGGGATGGGGGTTGTTGAGGGCGGGGGCCAAAGCTATCCTGTTTGCCCGATTACAAGAATAAAACATTATTTGGAGCCAGCACCATCTAGTGGTACATATTCAAAATAATGTAGACAAAGTTCAAATATTTCAATTTTTTGTTTCTTTTTAATGGGTTTTCAAAATAGTTCTGACCTCTTTCCTTAGTAAATTGCAGTGGTAACATGGGAGACTACTGCCACTGTACACCTCTAGTATAAAGGTATCAATTTGGGTGCTAAAGATCTTCAACTGTGTCCTGTGGCTGCTTGGAATAACACTATTAACCTTCCTTTTTTATTATTCATTCATGGGATATGAGCGTCGCTGGCTTGGCCAGCATTTATTGCCTTTCCCTTGTTCAGAGGCAGAGGACAGTTAAGAGCCAACCACATTGCTGTGGATCTGGAGTCACATGTAGGCCAGACCAGGTAAGGACAGCAAATTTCCTTCCCTAAAGGACATTAGTGAACCAGATGGGTTTTTACAACAATCGACCATGGTTTCATGGTCATCATCAGATTTTTAATTCCAGATTTTTTTTATTGAATTCAAATTTCACCATCTGCTGTGTTGGGATTCAAACCTGGGTCTCTGGAATACCATTCCAGTGACAGTACCACTATGCCACCGCCTCCCTCATAACCTGGAAGGAGAGGAGAAAAGACTCCCTTTAGGATTGTGGCATAGAGCCCCAGGAAAGGAAGAAATGAGAACATGAACAACAGAGGCAAGAATGAAGAAAAACTGAGTGCTATGGGTGGGTTGGGGTGTGAAAGGTGAAGAATTAACTCAACAATATGTTTCATGTATGTTTTTCAACTACAAACAAATTAGTTTTTTTCTTTTGTTTCTAGGTAGCCATGGTCGAAGTGCAGCTTGACACAGACCCCACCATGTACCCACAAGGTCTCTTGATAGCCTTCAGTGCTTGCACTACTGTGCTAGTTGCAGTACACCTTTTTGCTCTCATGATCAGCACTTGTATTCTTCCACATATAGAGGCTGTCAGCAACGTTCATAATCTCAATTCTGTTCATGAGTCACCCCATGAGCGTATGCATAGGCATATTGAACTTGCATGGGCTTTCTCCACAGTCATTGGGACCTTGCTTTTTCTTGCAGAGGTTGTGCTACTTTGTTGGGTTAAGTTTCTTCCATTAAAGAATCACCCTGTGGTTAAACAAAATAATTGTACACCAGCATCATCTGGAGACGATGCAACTATTACATCTGGAGAAGCTGCAGCTATTACATCCACAACGATTATGGTACCCTTTGGATTAATTTTCATTATATTTGCAGTTCATTTCTATCGATCATTGGTAAGCCACAAAACAGAGAGAGTTGAAAGGGAATTGGATGTACTTGCACAACTGCAGGATCAGCTGGACCGAGGAGACACGCTGCACCCGACTGGGTCTCATTTTGAATAAGACTGGTTGTAAACTATTGGAGAATAGCTGCCTTATAATACAGTTTACAGTACTTGGTGCATGAAGTGACTGAACTGTTGTACAAAAAGAACAATCTAATTACTATCTAGTAATACTCGATACTACTGTCAGATATTTTGGGACAATGACCAGTGCAGAACATTTTTGTTCTTAAGTTTTAAATTAAAAAGGTGCCATACGACAGCAAAATGCATGTATTTACTTTGGATTTGTATAGGATTTAATTGGATTGTTAACATTTTCATCATTAAAGAGATTATTGTGTGTTATGCAGGACTGAGTGTCTTAATAATAGGGTAAGTGGATTTAACTTAACCCACAGTTTTACTCTTCCATTACTTCACTTAAATTACAAGATGGGTTATGCACTGGTGGTGGTTATACAGAAGCTGAGAATTGGCTGTCACTTAACTGTGCAATTAGCTGGGAGTGCTTTGTGACAGAACTGCTCGTTCTAGAAGAGGAGCAAAATTATAGTTAAGATGTCTTGCCGAACTGAACTTGCCTCTTGGATGAATGCTGTTTGTCCCTCATTAACAATTTCTTCTCGTCACACCACTTTATCATTCAAACTAGTTGCTTGATTTTTATTTGCATCTTTTTCATATAATCATATAGCACTGATTCATTGTGCTTGTGCTGACTACTTGAAAGAACTATTCAATTAGTCCTATTTTTTTCCCTATAACCCTGAAAATCTTGCCTTTTCAAGAACATATGCATACCCCTTTTTGAAAATTACCATTGAATCTGTTTCCAACACTATTTCAGGCAGTGCATTCTGGATCATATCAATTTGCTGCATTTATATTTTTAAAAACAAATAATTTCCCCCTGAAAACTAGATTTTTTTTTTTGCTAATCTTGAATCTGTCTACTCTGGTTACTAACTCTTCTGTCAGTGGAAACAATTATCCTATCTACTTATATCAAAAACTTTCAGAATTTTGAGCAATTCTATTAATCCTTCCCTTAGCCTACTCTGTTGTGAGAAAAACAGTTGCAGTTTCCACAAAACAGAAGTCCCTCATCCCTGGTACCATTTTAGTAAATCTGCATTGTCTCCAAGACTGTTCAATGATGCGCATTGTTCACAGGATGATACAAGAATAAAGCACCTTGGTTCGAGATCGAGGACTGAAGAAACTCAAATAAATATCTGGAATGATTGGAATGTTTTGTATCAAACGCTGCCCCAAGTGGTGATTCTAACAGTGCAGTCCATATATCTACACATACAAAACACTACTTGGTAGTTATTTAGCTGCCATTGTAGAGTTTACTCATCAATAAACTACTGGTAGCCTAAATATAGACTGTTAATCTTGATTTTGGTTTGTTGGATATATGAAGACAATTTTGAAGACCCTTTTGAAACACAGTTGGGCTCCCAAGAATCTATCCTACAAACGTTTCAGAGTATTATTGGATTCTTTGAGGCCAATTATCTTTTGGTTATTTGATAATTTGAAAGGCTGCATCTGAATTTTCATGTCTTAATTATAAAAGCTTGAGACAATTGTTGGTCACCTCAGGCAAGTTGCTCCATTATGTAAATTTCTGGTGCATGTTCATATACCAAATGGTAGAGTATTTACAAGTTTTGTGTTTTGTACTGATTTCAGTGGAAAAATAGACTCTGTTTGCCACTGGGAACATGTTAAAGCGTAGTGAATTACAAACAGGAGTTCATTGATTTCAGTGCACTGGTTATAAGTATATTCTGTCTCTGTTGCTTTTGTCTTTGGGTGTCATTATACTGATGCCGGTATCTGTATAATGCAATGCACAACTATCAGACCCAAGTTATACTGTTCACTGCACCTCATTCCAAGTCACACTGAGCTGTTCTGTCTGGACATGGGCAGAGTTCTAACTTATAAGTGGCTAATTATGTCCAGGAGGCCCAAAGGAACCTTTTTAAACATGACTTTTATAATTATAAAGTTATACTCCATCCAGTGGAAAACAAAGTATTGTGAGATTACTTAGTAGAGGTGCTCTCATACCTCCTGGTCTCAACACCTGGAGTCAGAGAGGATGGGAGTTCCTGAGACATACCACTGCTGTTGATGCAGATCAGAAACCAATTTGTATTGACCGATATTTTGTACATTTTGTAGTATTAATGCTTTGCTTTAATTTCTAACTCTAAAGGTTACCAATGAGGCAGGAAAAGAAAAGAAACTATTTCTCAAATCAATTTCCAGCTGAACTTGAACAAAAGCAAAGTACTGTGAATGCTGGAATTCTGAAATCTAGAGATTCAATTTGCCTGTCATTTTAATAACTTCCCCCACTATGATCTCTATATTCTGTGTTCACAATTCCAAATCATAACATCTGACCCCACTTTTATTCAGACAAATGTTGGGAATGATTTTTGCTATTCCTATTTACACCTCTTCTAGACTATCTTTTGCTTCTTTAAGTGTTCCATTACCATTGTCTTTTGTTTGCACCGTCATCATTTTGTCATTTAATCTTCCTTGACATCCACCCTATCACAGACCCACCTCCCTTTTGTTCTTATCCTTCACCTAACCCACACTTTAGTGCTTCTGTACTTGCTTAAAACTTTTATATCTCAATTTTTTCCAGTTCTAACAAAAGGTCATCAACTTGAAATATTAACTTTGCTTTTCACACTCTGCAGATGTTGCTTGACCTGTTGGATAGTTTCAGCAAGTTGTTTTTATTCCAGATAAATTCAGCCTGGATATTCCTCCAACAACTTGACTGTTTTCTTGTGTACACTCTTTGAAGCATTGTCAGTTTTTTCCCCTGTAGCAGAAGCAGTATCTTGATGTGAAGATGAAAGACTTTATCCCCCTTCATCCTACTCTATTATTACATGGATGTATATCCACAAAGAAAAGTCTTCAGAACATTATCCAGTAATAATAACATCTCAAATTCTCATATGTAGTTTAGCCATGGTTACAAAGCAACCAAGATATCGGACATCCATTATCTAACCCCTCCTCAAATGTGGACATAAATAGCGTTGTCGGCTATCTGAATACTTGAAAAAGTATTTGTTCTCAAATTGGTGAACGCTAAGCATGATCATGATGTATGTTTGCTTTAATGAAGAACAAAGGTAACCATTTAAAAAAAAAAGTTGGAGTTTTTTTAAAAAACATTTAAATGTGATCCTGAACATGATTGGTTGCCTTGCAGCTGGACCTTACTCCATATTCTGGTAGTGATTACATGAGCAAAAACACAGTTAAAAACGAGTTCATGCAACCTTAGCATTTGGCGTACCTGAAAACCTTTACTAAAAACCAGGAGTTTCATCAAGCTTAGTAACAAATACAGAAACGCAAGTTATTGATTTCTACAACTATTGGGACAGAGTCTTCACTGTTTGCATTTTCAATTTCAAAGCTTTGTTCACTTAAAACCTTTACATTTGTTTTAACAGATGGCATGCACTCCCTAATACAAAACCTTACTTCCTATAAAGCTTTTCATAATTGAAATTGCCACTGCAAATATTTATAATGGAATTCATGTAAACATTTGGTTCCCCACCTGATTCAGAGAAGTTTTACGTTTGGCACTAAAGTTATATTTTTCAATTCACACAAGTTTATATTAAATAGTGCACTCCGGATTTATGACCTGGGCTTACTGAAATGCAGCCAAAATCCACCTGGAATATTGGACCTTAGTCACCCTGTTGCTCTGTTCTTCAGCCACTTCCAAACTTCAATTCAAATTTTTAAATTACTTCAAATTTTCTCGGCTCTGACGTCCGATAGGCAATGTCACAGAATGTCCACTAGTTGTATGATTCCAATTTAGTGTATTTTATTCCCAAAGCACTTTATATCTCGCTCTTTTTAGCTTTTTGTGTTTACAAGTAATCTATGTTGCACAAATCTTGCGGTACTTGCAGGACAGAAACAGGCTATTTGACTCAACAGTTTAATGTCAATATTTACTTTCCACACGAGCCTCCTCCCATCCTTCTAACCCCATCAATATTTTCCTCTTTCACTTTCGTATTACTATCAATGGCAATGCCTTGTTATTGATACTTTACAATCTCGTCGAACAGTCAAACCTTTCATATTTCACTGGACATATTAATCTCTGGTAACTTTATAACAATTCAGCTTGATCAATATTTTAAGAAATTGTGATATTTTCCTGCATTTCCATTAAAGCATTTACCCAATAATTTAAAAATATGCAGCCTTCTCTTCATTGAAGCGTTTGCTAAATGATTGTCTAATGTAAAATGGAGTAAAGATTTTAGACAAATGAGAAAACACAATTTTCAATTTGGTCAAAGATTTACAAATGATGTTGATCTACTTTTACAGGGGAAATTCATGTTGGAAATATGCTGTGAAAAGAAAGCTTGCCCTACACGCTCTATTTTAAATGGTGTAGGGCTCAGCAATGAAACCTAGCATGTTAATTTTCTTAATGTGGACAAACTTGTATTTTGCATATATAAAATCAAAAATGGCACCCTGTTTAATAAATAATCTGCCCACATGACTATTTGATGCAAAAATCTATTCAAGGAAATTGTATAAACCTACAAAATTTTCTTTTCATGAGTGAGATCACTACAGGTCATGTAATTTTGATTTTCCATGGTTACCAGTCACTGAATTTCCATCTGTTATCTCAATTTGAAGATCAGTATAAAACGTTCTGATCATAAAATTATTAGGAGTATTTAATATAAAGCTTTATCTGTTTTAACTGGTGCTTAAGGGAAAAGTGGTTGGTTTTAAAATTTAAATGGGAAACTACTAAAGTTCAGTAGCATTGATCTTTCAGGAAAGATGCAGCACAAACCATCGAATAAATTCTTATTAAAATTATCTTTATCTTGCACACGGTGTTAACTTCTAAAAGCAGAATTTTTCCTGTTGTGGTAATTAAATTTGCTAATTCACAAACTTCCATTAATGAGACCTTTTTTAGAACCTCGATGTGCTGAGACCCTAATGGAAGCTTGCCAATGAGTATCAGACAATTTCAGACCTTCCATGCACACTGGATTTGTCTATCAAAGTGGTGTCCAATTTAATGCAGTTATTCCAAACATTCAGCTGTTTAACCTACATGCAATGTAAAGTGGAAAATTATTCAAGAGTCTGGAATTTTTTAAAATTAATTTCCTCCCTTGAAGTAGTTACCCATGCTGGAGAATGGTCATCTCGCTAAGTCTCAATTCTTCATAAATTAATTCAGATATGTCAGTATCACTATGCTATTTGTGGTGACATAACAGTTAAGAGCACTTTTGTTCTCTGTTGATGTCTTCACATTCACTTTCCAACAGAATCACTAGATAGTGAGCAGAACCAATAGCTTATTTTTTCTCCCTGTTTTCCCATTTATAAAATGTGGCAATTAAAACATGCATAGCTTCTCCTGTTGCAATAGTTTCAGATTTTGATCAATTTCAATGATGAAAATCAGAATAACTTGCTGAATACAATGGGAAAACAATACACAATCACACAAAGCAAAAATTGCAGAAGCTGGAAATTTTAGAACAGAAAATATTGGAGTCACAAGTCTTCATCTTGAAAGAACAGATGAGCAAATATTTTGGGTATGGACTTTATCAAAACTGGAGGATATTATAGATGGACTAAATTATAAAAAGGATCTGGGCAAAGGGAAGAGGCTGCAAAAAACAATAGAAATGTAATTAGGGTACCTGTAAGGTGATTAAATTATGTTGATATTGGCATAAGGCAATGGGAAGCATAATGAGAGAAATCAAAGTTCAATGTAGATTGGAAGTGTGAATAGCTGAAGGAAGTAAGAACTAGGCAATTAGAAATGAAAGTGCAAAAAAAAACTGCAGAGTGTGATCAAGGAGCCTGGGAGAAAATGAAAAGGTCACCATTAAGGATGCAGACGACATCAGCAGCACATTACTGCACTGGAGAGTCCTCACCAAAGCACCCATCCTTACCTACTAAAAGATGAGTGTTTACCTACCAGGTATTCAATTTACATGAAGTGGATTATTCTTTGGTCCAGAATGAACATTTTATAGAAAAGTTCTGTTGGAATTGTTGCAGAAAATCTTGGTAAATTTGCAGATGTGTTGCTTATATGTGAATGTGTGGTTGAGTACCAAATGTAAATTTAAAACTAATGCACATGAGGTTGATTGTATGTGCCACTCTGAAAAGGACAGTCATATTACATAGTTTGTTGCTATCTTGAACTTGTGGAAGAGATGAAATGTCGACGATTAGATATCTTCTTCATTTTTATCCAGAAACCTTGATCTGGCTCTCTCTAAAACATAAGTTGGGTTCCGTAGCTTAATCTGGAAAAAAAAAACAAAATCCTTTAAATCCGTGTTGTAGCAGCTACCGCATTTGTAACAACAAACTAGTTTTTATAATTATTGATTCATCATTGGGTAACATGAAGATCACACAAACAGTATGGCTTTTAAACTAAATTCATCAGTTCAAATTTCATTTACTAAATATCATAGTTGAAGAAAAGTTGCAGCTTTTGTATAACAATGGACCTGGTAAACTGAACAATATTCAAACATAAATAAATAAAAGAAAACGAAGAAACATTGTGCATAAGAATTAGGAGCAGAAATAGGCATTTGGCCCATTGAGCCATTATCTGGTAGAGCTTAGACAAAGCTACCAACCTCTGTCAAAACAAAAGTATAAGTTTGAAACTAAATTTTTGCAGCTTAATGACATATTAGGGTGTTGCATAATTATACAATTATTCACTTGCTATTTAGGCAAACTTGTTCAACAGGATCTATAGAAAATAGGGTGCTACCTTATCAAATATCAAATTACCTACCACGGAGCAGTATGATTTTTCTCATGATTTCAAAGGCAAGTCTGTGCACGTGGAATCACAATGATACAGAACAGAAGGGGGCATTTGGCCCATCATGCCTGTACCAGCTGTTTGTTAGAGCAATCTAATCCCACGCTCCTGCTCTTTCCCCCAAAACGCTAATATTTTTCCCTTCATGTATTTATCTAGTTCACCTTTGAATGTTAATTAATCTGCTTCCATTAACCTTTCAGGGTGTACATTCCGGATCCCAACAATTTGCTATTTTAAACAAAGTTTCCCCATATCATCACTGATTATGTTGCCAATCACCTTAAATCTTTGTGCCCTGTTTACTGACTCTCCAGCCATTGTAAATTTCTATTTGTTTACTCTTTCAAAATCCTTCAAGATTTTGCACACTGTTATCAAAGCTCCTCTTAGCCTTAACAAAAATAAAAATACCTGGAAAAACTCAGGTCTGGCAGCAACTGTGGAGAGGAACACAGTTCACATTTCGAGTCCGTATGACTCTTCAACAGAACTAAGTAAAAAATAGAAAAGAGGTGAAATATAAGCTGGTTTAAGTGGGGGGTGGGGGTGGGACAAGTAGACCTGGATAGAGGGCCAGTGATAGGTGGAGATTGCCAAAAGATGTCATAGACAAAAGGACAAAGAGGTGTTGAAGATGGTGATATTATCTAAGGAATGTGCTAATTAAGGGTAGAAAGCAGGACAAGCAAATGTACAGATAGCCCTAGTTGAGGTGGGTTGGGGTGAAGGAATCAAAACAGGCTAAAAGGTAGAGATTAAACAATGTATAGAAATACATTTAAAAATAATGGAAATAGGTGGGAAAAGAAAAATCTAAATAAATTATTGGAAAAAAAGGGGGGATCGGAAAGTGGGTGGGGATGGAGGAGAGAGTTCATGATCTAAAATTGTTGAACTCAATATTCAGTCTGGAAGGCTGTAAAGTGCCTAGTAGGACTGAATATTGAGTTCAACAATTTTAGATCATGAACTCTCTCCTCTATCCCCAACCCCTTTCCGAGCATGGGACCTAGATGGGGCTGAAGACATAGCTACCAACAATGGGAAGAAGGAAGTGGGGGTGATGCACAAAAGGCTGGTGTTACTGTTAAGAATATGGGAAATATGAGCAGAAGTAGGACATATGGCCTCTCAACGCTCTGCCATTCAATAAGATTATGGCTGATCTTCTATCTCAACTTTACCTTCCCGCACTATCCCTATGTCGCTTAACTCCCATGGTATCCAAAAATCTGTTGATCTCAGACTTAAATATACTTAGCACTGAGCATCTACTGCACGCTCCAGCAGAGAATTCCAAAGGTTCACAACCCTTTGAGTGAAGAAATCTCTTCTCATCTCAGTCCTAAATGGCCAACCCCTTATTCTGATACTATGATATCTTGATTTAGACTCCCCTGCCAGTGAAACATCCTCCCCACATCTACGCTGTCAAGCCCCTTAAGAACTTAATAAATTTCCATTAGGTCATCTCACATCCCACAACTCTAGGAAATATAGGCCTAATCTAATCAATCTTTCCTCATAGGACAATCCCCCTCATCCCAGGAATCAACGTCTAGTGAATATTTCTTGCACTTCTTCTAAGGCAAGTATACCTTTCCTTAGGTAAGAAGGCCAAAACTGTACACTGTACTTCAGATGTGGTCTCACCAAGGCACGATATAATTGCAATAAAGCTTCTTTGCTTTTATACTCCAATCCCTTTGTAACACAGACAAACATACCATTCATTCTCCTAATTGCTGTATACCTGCATGTTAACTTACTGATTCATGTACAGAATCCTGTGAATACCAACATTTCCCAGTCTTTCACCATTTAAAAAAATATTTGGCAGAATCTTCTGTTCGGTGTGCGGTGGTGGGCCCCACATGTCGACGCATAAAATGACGCGCGGTGACATCGGGCATCCATCCCAATGTCACCGCCTGTCATTCTGATCTTCTGTTCAGCAGGCGCACACCAGAGTCGGCTGTGCACCCACTGAACCGTCAAAGGCCTGTTAAGGCCATTAATAAGTTAGTACTAAAGTAATTGTCAGGGCTGCCTGTCCAACCTTAAGGTTGATGGGCAAGTGAAGAGCCCAGGCAGACTTCGCATTTTTCATGAAACCTCATCCAAGGGCGGGATGAGGTTTCATAAAGGGTTTGTTAATTAAATAAAATTTTGTATTAAAATTCATAAATATGACCCAGGCACTGTCACATGAAGGGACGTGTCTGTATATTTTTATTTTTTCAATCTTTGTAACTGAACTTAATCTCCCCGAGGCAGCTCCATGCCTCAGAGATTTCTGCGCTCTTTCACGCGCATGTGCGAAAGAGTGCAGGCCCCGACTCTCCCTTCTCCCCCCACCCGCACAGGTAGCACTGAGCGCTTCCTGGCACACATCACGCTGGGCGGGCCTTAATTGGTCCGCCCATGTAAAATGGCGGAGCACAGCCGATTGCAGGTGGCGATCGGCTCCACCTCCGCCTACGCCTGCTCCCAACCGGCCCTGCCCGACGAGGAGAAAATTCTCCCCATTCTGTTTTTCTATTTTTCCAACCAAATGTAGATAACTTCACATTTGTCCATACTATATTCCATCTGCCATGTTCTGCTCACTCACATATTTTTGGCAGCCTCTTTGCGTTCTCACTTAACTTTGTAACATCAGAAAACTTGGATGCATTGCACTTGGTCCCTTCATCAGAGTCACTGACAGATTGTAAAAGCACAGGCCCGTGCATTGATCCTTGCAGTAACCCACTAGTTGCAGTCTGCCAACCCGAAAATGTCATTTTATTCCTACTGTCTGTTTTCTATCTGTTCACCAATTCTCAATCTTTGCTATTATCTCCGTTCCCATGAGCCTTGTGGAATAACCTCTTGGGGGGCACTCTATCAAATGCTTTTTGAAAATCCAAATGCACTACATCCACTGGGTCCCCCTTATCCACTCTACTAGTTACATCCTCAAAAATCTCTAACAGATTTGTCAAACATGATTTCCCTTTCATAAACTCCTAATGACTCTTCTTAATCATATCATGTCTCTAATAATAAATACCAGCATTTTTGCAGCCATTGATGTAAGGCTATCTTTCGATAGTTCACTGTTTTCTCTCTACCTTCTTTCTTGAATGTCAGATAAGCAAGCATGACAGGCATTTCTTGGAAAGTTGTCACAGGTCACAGAGAAAGAGAGGGATGAGGCCATGCAGAAATTTAAACACAGGATGAGAACTTTTCATTGGAGGACTTGAGAACCTGGGACTCAATGTAAAGGGGTGATGGTTAAACAGGACTTGGTGAGGGATAGAGTAGATGCAGCAGAGTTTTGAGTCAAAGGGTGGAATATGGAGGCAGGGCAGGGGAGCATTGGGATAGTTGCATCAGGAGGTAAAAGCATGAGGCGAGTTTCAGCAGCAGACCAGCTAAGGCAGGAACAAGAAGCAGGCAATGTTGCAGAGGTGGAAATAGATGTTCTTTATAATGGAGGAGACATGGGTTTTTTAAAAATTCTTTCATGGGATGTGGGCATTTCTGGCTCAGCCAGCATTTTTATTGCCCATCCCTAAATACCCTGGAGAGGTTGGTGATGAGCCACCTTCTTGAACCGCTGCAGTCCATGTGGTGTAAGCGAACCCACAGTGCTGCTAGGGAGGGGGTTCCAGGATTTTGACCAAGTGACAATGAAGGAATGATGATATAATTCCAAGTCAGGATGGTGCATGGCTTGAAGGGAAGCTTAATGGGTGGTGGTGTTCCCATGCATCTCATGCCCTTGCCCTTCTAAGTAGTAGAGGTCATGGGTTTGGAAGTTGCTGTTGAAAGAGCCTTAGTGAGTTGCTGCAGTGCATCTTGTAGCTGGTACACACTGCTGTGACTGTGTGTTGGTGGTGGAGGGACTGGATGTTGAAGGTGGTAGATGGGGTGCCAATCAAACGGGCTACTTTCTCATGGATGGTGTCGAGCTTCCTGAGTGTTGTTCAAGCTGCACACATCCAGACAAGTGGAGAATATTCCATCACACACCTGACTTGTGCTTTGTCGATGGTGGACAGGTTTCAGGGAGTCAGGAGGTGAGTTACTCTCCGCAGAATTCCCAGCCTCTAACCTGCTCTTGTAGCCACAGTATTTACACGACTGTTCCGGTTCTGGTCAATGGTAATCCCTAGGGTATTGATAGTGGGGAATTCAGCAATTGTAAAGCCATTGAATGTCAAGGGGAGATAGTTGGATACTCTCTTGTTGGAGATGGTCAATGCCTGATATTTGTGTGGCATCAATGTTACTTGCCACTTATTAGCCCAAGCCTGAATGTTGTCCAAGTCTTGCTGCATATGGGCACGGACTGCTTCAATATCTGAAGAGTCGCGAGTGGTGCTGAACATTGTGCAATCATCAGCGAACATCCCCACTTCTGACCTTATGATGGAGGGAAGGTCATCAATGAAGCAGCTGAACATGGTTGGGCCCCGGACACTACCCTGAGGAATGACTGCAGTGACATCCTGGGACTGAGATGCTTGACCTCCAACAACCACAACTATATTCCTTTATGCTAGATATGACTCCAACCAATGGAGAATTTTCCCCCGATTCTCATTGACTCCAGTTTTGCTAGGGCTCCTTGGTGCCACACTTGATCAAATGCTGCCTTAATGTCTAGGGCAGTCACTCTCACCTCACCTCTTGGGCAGAATTTTGCCCTTGATGGGCGGGTGGGTCCCACCAGCTCGGCAGCGGGCGGGCAGTCGATCGCCGCTGCCGAAACGGGCTCTGCCGCCATTTTAAGTGGGCGGGCTAATTAAACGGGACGCCCGACGGGAAGCGATATGCGCTTCCTGTGTGGGGGGGGAAGGGATTCCCCAACTGTCAGAGTGCGCTCTTTCACACATGCGCGCGAAAGAGCGCATATCTCCCTGAGACTAAGTGCTGTCTCAGGGAGATCACTGACAGTGTTATAAATATCAGAAATAGAATAATAAAAAAATTAACATGTCCCCCTCATGTAACAATGTCACACGAGATGGGACATGTTAATAAATATGACTAAAACTTTATTAAACTTTTTAAAAACAGACATGAAACCTCATCCCGCCAGTGGATGAGGTTTCATGTTTTTTCAGAAGCTCGCTGGGGCTCCTGGCCTTTAATTGCCTTAATGATCCTGTCAATGGCCTCAATTGGTCATTGACAGGTCAGCGGGCGGACAACTGATCGCGCTGTCTGTCCGCCTTCCTGAATATTTAAATGGGGCGGGATGACGTCGGGGATTCCCCCCAACTTCATCCCGCATCATTTTCACGTCGGCGAGTGGGCCCCGCCCCCAACTCACCGACGGAAAAATTCAGGTCCTTGAGTTCAGCTGTTTTGTCCATGTTTGGATTAAGGCTGTAATAAGGCCAGGAGCAGCCCTAGCGGAACCCAAACTGAGTGTCAGTGAGCAGGATATTGCTGAGTAAGTGCCACTTGATAGCACTGTCACCAACCCCTTCCATCACTTTGCTGATGATCAAGAGCAGACTAATGGGGCAGTAATTACACGGGTTGGATTTGTCCTGCTTTCTGTGGGCAGGGCATATTTTCCACATTGCTGGGTAGATGCTAGTGTTGTAGCTGTACTGGAACAGTTTGATTAAGGGCACAGCTAGTTCTGGAGCACAAGTACCGTTGCTGGAATGCTGTCAGGTTCCATGCCCTTTGCAGTATCCAGTGCCTTCAGCCGCTTCTTGATATCATGTGGAGTGAACTGAATTGGCTGAAGACTGGCATCTGTGAAGCTGGAGACCTCAGGATGAGACCGAGATGGATTATCCACTCAGCACTTCTAGCTGAAGGTTGTTGCAATTTTTTTTTAATTAGTTAGAGTTTGATTGACCAACGAACTCATTTAGCCAAGATATAAAAGTGGCAACAAGAATGGAATAAAGAACAAAAGAAAATAAATTTCAAGACGGGACAGCAAAATCTTGGAAAGAGCATCTGCACTTATCTTGTAAAACAGGTGACAGCCGGCAAACGGACCAGAAAGCAGTGCTGCAGTTTAAAATAAAAAAAACAAACCTGCAGAATCGCAAGCAAAAGGCTATGGTAGCCTAGCAGGGCAGCTATTTAGGTAACGATACCCAGAGTGTGACAAGAAGGGACAGAGTGTACAAACATTTTTTAAAAAGCAGTAAATAGGATCAAAGGGGGGGAAAATGGTAAAAAGGCAAGATTAATGGCTCTTTACTTAAATGCATGTAGTATTTGGAACAAAAGAAATGAATTAATGGCACAAATAAAGGTTAATGGATATGATCTTAGAGCCATTACGGAGACATGGTTACAAGGAGATCAAAGCTGGGAACTAAATATTCAGGGGTATGTGACTTTTCAAAAGGACAGGCAGAAAGAAAGGGTGGTGGGGTACCCTTGTTAGTACGAGGTGGAATAAGTATGATAGCAAGAAATGATCTTGGATTGGAAGATGTACAAACCATATTGGTGGAGGTAAGAAATAACAAGGGAAGAAGGTAGGAGTAGTGTATAGGCCCCCTGACAGCTATACTGTAGGACAGAGAATAAATCAGGAGATAATGAGGGCATGTAAAAAAGGCAGTACATTAATCACAGGTGACTTTAATCTTCATGTTGATTGTGAAAATCAAACTGACAGAGGTAGACACAAGCAACAATTCACAGAGTGTATTTGGGACAGTTACTTAGAACAAAATATTGTGAATCCAACCAGGGATCTGGCTAATTTGGATCTGGTAATGTGTAATGAGGCAGATTTAATAAATGGTCTTAGAGAAAAGAATCCTCTAGGAAACAGTGACCATAATATGGTAGAATTTAGCATTCAGTTTGAGAGTGAAAAACTTGGGTTGGAAACAACTTTGTTAAACTTAAGTAAGGGTAATTACAATGGAATGAGGGCAGAGTTGGCTGGAGTGGACTGGGAAAGCAGATTAGCAGAAAAGACAGTTGATGAATAATGGCAGATGTTTAAGAAAACAATTCATGACTCTCAACAAAGATATATCCCAGTAAGGAAGAAGGATTCAAGGAAGGGGATAAACCAACCATTGTTAACCAAGGAAGTTAAGGACAATGTCAAATTGAAAGAAAAAGCATAATGTGGCAAAGATTAGTGGTAAGCCAGAGGATTGGGAAAGTTTTAAGAACCAACAAAAAATGACCAAAATAAAATAAAGAGGGAGAAAATAAACTTTGAGGGTAATGTAGCAAGCAATATAAAAATGGGCAGTAAGAGCTTATCTAAATATATAAAAAGGAAGAGAGAAGCCAAAGTGAACGTCAGCCCTTAGAAAATGAAGCTGGGGATTTAATAATAAGGAACCAGAAAATGGCAAAGGAGTTGAATAAATACTTTGCTTCAGTCTTCACAGTAGAAGATACTAATAGCATTCCAAAAATACTAACTAATCAAGGGAAAAAGCGGTGGGGGGGGCGGGGGGAGGAAATAAATACAATATCTTTCACTAGAGATAAAGTACTAGGGAAACTGATGGGGCTAAAGGTCGATAAGTCCCCTGGACCTGATGGATTGCATCTTAGGATATTAAAGGAAGTAGCTACAGAGATAGTGCTTGCACTGGTAGTAATCTTCCAAGAATCCTTAGATTCTGGAAAAGCCCCAGAGGATTGGAGAATGGCCAATGTAACGCCCTTATTCAAAAAGGGAGACAGACAAAAAACAGGTAACTTTAGGCCAGTTAGCTTAACATCTGACACTGAGAAAATGTTGGAGTCTATTATAAAGGATGTAATAGCAGAGCATTTAGAAATACATAATCTAGTCAAACAGAATCAGCATGGCTTTATGAAGGGGAAATCATGCCTAACAAGTTTATTAGAATTCTTTGAGGAAGTAACAAGCAGGATGATAAAGGGAAACCACTAGACGTAAAGGCATTCGATGCGGTATCGCATATAAGGCTACTTAATAAAGGTAAAAGGTGTTGGGGGTAGTATATTAGCATGGATAGAAGATTGGCTAGCTAATAGAAGACAGAGAGTTGGGATAAGAGGTGCATTTTCAGGATAGCAACCTGTAACTAGTGGAGTGTCACAAGGATCAGTACCGGGCCCTCCATTATTTACAATATATATTAATGAATTAGATGAGGGAAGTGAATGTACTATCACCAAGTTTGTGGATGACACAAAAATAGGTGGGAAGGCAAGAGGTAAGGATGACACAAGGAGTCTACAGAGGAATACAGACAGGTTAATGGCAGGAAGAATAGAGGAATTGAATTTTATTTAAATGGAGAAAGACCACAGAAGGCTGCAGCACAGAGGGGTTTGGGAGTCCTTGTGCATGAAGCCCAAAATGCTAACATACAAGTTCAGCAGGTAATAGGGAAGGCAAATGGAATGTTGGCCTTGATTTCAAAGGGAATGGGGTATAAAAATAGGGTAGTCTTGCTAAAACTATACAAGACACTAGTTGGACCACACCTAGAATACTGTGAACAACTTTGGTCCCTTTATCTAAGGAAAGATATACTGGCATTGGAGGCAGACCAGAGAAGGTTCACTAGGTTGATCCCAGGTATGGAGGAATTTTCTTAAGAGGAGGGGTTGAATAGTTTGGGCCTGTACTCATTGGAATTTAGAAGAATGAGAGGCAACCTTATTGAAACATATAAGATTCTTAGGGGGCTTGACAGGGTAGATGCTGAGAGGTTGTTTCCCCATGTGGGAGTCTAGAGGACATAATCTCAGAGTAAGGGGGGAGTCCATTTAAAACAGAGATGAGGAGGAATTTCTTCTCTCAGAGGGTAATCAATCTGTGGAATTCTTTACAGCAGACTGCTGTAGAGGCTGGGTCATTAAGTATATTCAAGGCTGAGATAGACAGATTTTTAATTAGTAAGGGAATCAAGGGTTATGGGGAAAAGGCAGGAAAGTGGAGTTGAGGATTATTAGATCAGCCATGATCTCATTGAATGGTGGAGGAGACTCGATGGGCCGAATGGCCTAAATCTGCTCCTACTACTTATGGTCTTATGATCGCGGGGATCCCACCAAAACTCAAAGAGAGTGCAAAACCTAGCAGGGAAAAGCTGACAGCTGCAGAGACAGAGTTCAAAAAACAGCAATACATTTAAAAGGGTAAATACATGAAAAATGGCAATGGACAGAAAATTATAAGAGACCGCAGAGAGAGTGCAACTCTGCGGTAAGTCAAACACCTAAATTTGTCATTACCTGGAAAGCCTATCAGAAGGGCAGTCCCCTAGCAGTTGTTCACGATGCTACAGTTCGGGTGTCGATCCATTTAACCTCATTTCAGATGACTGGTCTCAGTATGTCGAACACCTAGTGTTCATTTTTACCACTAACGGCATCGCGGGAGAGGAGAAGAGGGCGACTCTTTTGTCCTCATGTGGAGCAAAATGAACAGGCTGATCTGCAGCCTTACGTCACCTAGTGCCCCAGACTTGAAGACTTTCAATGAGTTAATAAAAATTGTACAGGGCCACCTGAGACCAAAGCCCCCAGTTACTATGCAGCACTTCAAGTTCAATTCAAGGAGCAGGCTTCCAGAGGAGACAATAGCTGACTATGTGGCCATTTTAAAGGCATTAACTGAGCATTGCAAATTTGGAACGTCCATTAGTGATATGTTGAAAGACCAGCTGATATGCGGGATAGGAGATGATACTATCCAAAGATGTTTGCTAGCTGAACCTAGTCTAGACTTCAATAGGTCATTAGAATTAGCTACCATGATAGAGAGTGCTGTTAGAAATTCCAAAGTTATATAAGATACACAAAATGGCTCCTTCCATCTGGTCGAGTGGGACAATCCGGCAACAAAAGGCACAAAAACTTCCGACTCCACAGAAAGACAGGAAACTCTCTCTAGCTCCAGACTATTGAAAAACAACAGTCCTGCTGTGAAAACCCACAAAATTAATGAGAAATACATCCAGGCCTCCAGTGAGTGAACAACTCAAACAAGTAGAGTGCTTTTTCTGCCACTGCTATGGCCACATAAGGTGGCGCTGCAGAGAAAGGCTAAAACAACACTATAAAGGCAGAAGGAAAAATCGTGAAATATCCCTCATGGAAGAGCAGAAGGAAATAGAATCAGACATCCATGCATTATATAACTTCAAAGTGGGTAAAACTGAGCCAATCCAAGTAGTCATTACAGTTAATGGACAACCCATTAAGATGGAAGTTGATACGGAAGCATTGATGTCTGTCACTGGAGAGCATACATTTAGATATCTGAGTAAAGGAACCCATCCTTTGAAGTTAGATGTTTTGGACACAAAGCTGAGGACATGCACGGGCAAAGAAATAAATGTGAAAGGGGTATGTCAAGTCAAGGTAAGGTGCAGTATGAGGAACAGTCTGCAAAATTACCGCTATTTGTAATGTCAGGTAGGGAACTGAGTCTCCTAAGAAGGTACTGGCTGGGAGAAATAAATCTTGAGATTCTGCTATGTTCCCAATTCGAAACTAGAAGTGTTGCTGCAAGAAAAAATGAGTACGTAAAGACCCAACGGGAGAACCTGTGGAAGAGTTACACCAGGTCAGAGTTCAAATTAAAGTCAGCATCCTTCAAAAAGAAATGGAAAATCTATTAAAGGACTTTCATGCACTACAAAATTCAATCAACTCCCAGTTTGTGCCACGAAAGAGATATGAAGAAGAAAAGGAAGAGCTAAGCCCATCTTTGGCCAAGTTAAGGAACCAAATAGCAGAGAAGGGGAAACGGTATGTGATTCTCCAGGAAACTATTAATGAGAACTGGAAAGAATTGGAAGAGCTGAAGCAGCAACTGCGCCAAAACCCTGAAGTTTTAAAGCTAGAAGGCCCTGAATTCTCAGAAAAGCTGTTGGAAAACCCAACTACGGAGCTCATTCACGTTCAACTCGCGCCCGAGTCTAGTCCAGCCAACAGCGAAATTAAAGAGAAGACAGAGATACGGGTCCCAAGAAAAGGTCCATAGAACAAGTCCACAGATGACCACAATTTACGGCCTAAGCCAAACTAAGTTAGGCAGACCCTGAATCCCCCTTCCAAATTTGTTAATGGTGAATATGGAGCTTGGGAGTAGAACCTAGGAACTATTATATGTATTGGCTCCAAAAAGACATAATAGGGTAGTAATGCATTTCAGGCAAGAGATGGCAAGTCGTACATCTAGCCTGCTCACCTAATATTCCTTTTCCCTCTGTGATAAGTCTCTCATTTTGAAAAGTTAATTTATTTTGATATTAGGTCTATTTACTTTTTGAAACCCCTTATAGCTTCTTCTTGAACCAAATTCTGCAGCAATCTATTGGTTGAACACCACTTAATTAAATTAACTATCAAGTTGTTTTAATGCCACAGAATTAAATTTTCAATGTAAATCTGTAACCAAAGTGAGGATTGTATATAATTACACAAAACTATTTAATAATTTAACAAATATGGTCAGGTAATAGCAATGGTTTCACAGCATTTATTATGGTAGTATAGTTGTTAGTGTTACTGGAAGAGTAATCAAGGAATGTGCTCAGATCCTGCCAAATCTGTGAATTTGGATTAAGTTAATCAAATTATTTCTGTTGAATTTTTAGCCATTCATTAAAACAATTATGATACAAATGTTGATTCAATGTGGCTCATGTACAGAAAAAAAAAAAGTCAGTCTGGATTAAATGATGGAGCCATAATTTGCTGTCATAACAACAGTGAGGTTATTTATGCACGAATGATACAGAAACTTAAGACCAAGTGGTCAAATTCAAACTTTCAAAAATTACCGTATGAGTTCCTCTGCTCAGTTTTGGAAAGACGGCATCTCACTGGCTCACCACGGAAATGCATTGAATGGCATGAGGTTGCTGTATTTGTAATGTAGATACAAAATAAATGCACCACATAAAGCAAAGTCCTGTCCATTTCAGTCTGAGTACCTTTTTGATAATGTGATAAGTATTAATTACACAGAAGAACTACAGTTATTTTCCCTGTCTATTCAGGTCCTAGATATGCAGTTTCCCTCACTTCAACATTATAAGCTCACACTTATAATGTGCAAGGACATGTCTAACTAATGGTAAATGTCATTCGATGCCTCACTACAACAAATTATAGTCCTTATTCTTCTCGTTGCTGCTTGTGTATATTTATTTATTTATCTTATTCATTCACAGGATGTGGGCTTTGCTGGCTGGGCCAGCATTTGTTGCCCAACTCTAATTGCCCTTGAGATGGTGATGGTGAGCTGCCTTCTTGAACCGCTGCAGTCCATGTGGTATAGGCATAAATGCTGATATGTTTCCTTACATAACAACAGTAACTGCAATTCCAAAAGTAATTCATTATATAAAGTATTTTGACATATTTTGATGATGTGATAGGTGCTATACAAATCCACATATTTCAAATATATGGAAGTAAATTTGGAAGTTCATAAATTTACCCAATGGTGTACATTTGCCCTGTTTGTGGAGAAAAATTATTTTATCATTCTATTCTTGAAAAATAATTTTTCTTCAACTTCTGCAAGGAAAATACATCACATCGAAATAGAATTTGCTTAGCATTTTCCATGAAAGTTTCCAGGTGTAAAGGTTAAATAATTCCTGAAAAAAGTTATAATAGCAATGTTAGAAACTGAAAATTTATTACACAGAGTTGATAATATTGGAAGAGTTCCAATAGTATCACAAATGTTCTGAGTTATGAGAAACCCAATTCTGGTAGCTTGAACAGAAAACACCAAGGATTTCAAAGTCTTAACTGAAGCAAACATTTGGTATTCATCAGTTATTGGCTTTATACCAAAAAGAACACATTTTTGATCCAACAACCAATTATTTAATTCTTATTTATTACTACGTCATCCTGCCTTGTTGTCTTCAAACTTTCACTTCACACCATATACAGACAAAAAAAGGCAATGATTATATTTAATGGCACTGGTCAAATTCACCACAGATATGTTTATGTATTTGACATAACATTAGAAAATTAAATATTTACATCTGCTGATGGTTCTAAGCACCTCTAAATTTCAGGTACTAGATGGAGTCAGCCCAGTTAGGCTCCTTCGCCACTTAAAAGAGACCTCATTAAAGATAAATTCAAAGTAAAGTACACTCTGCACTTACATACACAGAAACTGAGAATGCAGTAGACATGTCTAAACAGGATGCACTGCTAACAACTTTGGGTTTTAGTAGTTCCATATTATGATAAATGTGTTTCAAATAATTTTTAGTAAGTATTCGCTTCAAAAGTTTTGAAATCATTTTTCTAAGTATTCTCCCCAGAGGTATTTGAGAACCGTGTTTTGGCTGCATTTAGTAATCTTTAAAGACTGTGTAAAAGCCAGTTCCACAATATTTTCAATACATTGCCAAAATATCATCAAACAGGATCTAACCTGAGTGATTAACAATATTTAACAAATTACCCACTACCTTTGGTTAATATTTCACAATATGTGAGTGTATAGCAAAGGAATACAGGAATACTTCCTATATTTGTTCTTGGGGTGTGAGTGTCACTGGCTAGACTAGCATTTATTGTCCATCCCTAAATGGCATTGAAATGGCTGTAAGCTGTCTCCTTGAACCACTGCAATCCATGCGATATAGGTTCACCCTCAATGCTTTTTTCTGAGTGATTTGATGCACCATTTCAAAGAGCAGTGAAGAGTCAACCACATTGCTGTGGATCTGGAGTCACATACAGACCAGAGGGGCAAGGATGGTAGATCTTTCCCCTGAAGGGCATTAGTGAAAAAGATGGTTTTTTTAATGGCAATCCAGTAGTTTCATGATCATTATTCATGAGGCAAGCGTGTTTATTCCAGATTTATTAACTAATTGAATTTAAATTGGTGGCAACTCATCTCTCTGGAGCATTAGTCCTGGCCACTGGATCACTAGTCCAATAACATTACCACAATGCTTGTTACAAATGTATAATCATTTTCATAATACTTTTCTAGTTCGTTTTATGGGTGTGAGTGTAGATGGTTCTGTCTGTGTGATTTAATTACTTTTGGAATCAAGTAGACTGCAAACTTGAAATTATCAAAAGAAGCTAGGTGTAGAAATGTACTTGAAATGCAAATGAGTAAACATGGATGCTGTCTTAGCATGTAAGGTGTGAATGGAATTTGCATTTTTAGATAAGTGCATGCATTGTTTGGATTTCAAAGGGATGTTAGTCTGTTTACAACTAGCCAGATAAGCAAGGTTAAGCAGTGTGTTTATTTTTCCCAAAGGTTATTGACAATATTGGCAACATGACAGTTTTTATATTATGGGAAAGGTACAGTTTCAAAGGCACATGGAACAATGGAATTTACATATTAAAAAGAGAAACATATATAAAGGAGAATGAAAGGCTATGTTGGAAGCCCATGCAAGATCTAACGGGAGTGCATGAAATAGCCTTGAAGAAACCTCTAGCCATTTGTGCATAAGTCTGTTGAGTCCAGTAACTGAAGTTGGAGAAAACCGTTTGGAATTCCACTATCAAGTGGATACTGTGTTAACTTGCTGGCTTTTTTTAAAAATCTAAAATCTATTTTGGACTGTTGCCTTAAAGGGGTGTGTAATTGGGAGTCAGGTTAATTAGAAATTTTAGGATTTGTTATAGTATTAAGTAATTGTAGTCTTATACATGTGCTTGAAATCTTTCATTTTGTTAATAAAAAATTTAATTTAATTTTTAAAGTCTCTAAAGGTCTTAGTGGACTCATTACTTCTGAATTCAGTGCACACATCTTCTCATAATAAATACAAATTGCAAAACCATTGCGAGAGCGTGGCCAAGGTTCCCTTGTGGATTTGGTCCGCCTGGCACACATCATCTGCCACATCATAACAATGCTACCCACCATCCCACAAATGTCTTGAAGATCAGTATAATGGAGAGTAACCATAAAGTGCAAAAAAAAATCATTATTACCAACTTTGCCACAATTACATATGTGCAACTCACATGGGTCATGCATAAGAACTTTGGAACAGGAGTTGGCCATTTAGCTCCACAAGCCTGTTCATCATTCAATTAAATCTACAATCTAACTCTGTATACCTGCCTTTGCCCACATCCTTTAATATCTTTGGTTAACAAAAATTTATCAATTTTAGATTTAAAACTAACAATTGATCCAGCACCAATTGCTATTTGCAGAAGAAGGTTCCAAATTTCTGCCAAGCTTTATGTAGAAGTGTTTCCTAACTAAGAAGGAAAAACCAGTTCAAATTTTTCAAATCTCAATAAAAATCAGTAACACTGGCACCAGTAATGTTGGAGTCCCATTTTAATGTATACAAGACCAGTTCAGATAAGTTTTACTGGTATCCTTTATTTCCAAGTTTTACTGGTTTTTCCTTAATTTCAGTCCTGAACAGTCTGGCCCTAATTTTTTGATTAGGCCCCCAATCTTAAACTTCCCAACCAATGGAACTGGTTTCTAGCTATCATATCTGTTCCCCTTAATATTTTGAAAACTTCAAACAAATAACCTGCAAGGCTATGGACCAGGTGCTGGAAAGTGGGATAAAAATGAACGGCTAGTTTCTTTTTCATCTTTTTCTGGCCGGCACAGACATGATGGGCTAAATGGCCTTTTTCTGCATCATAACTTTTCTATGGTTCTATCTTAACCTTCTAAATTCTAGGGAATACAACACTGATTTGTGTAATCTCTCCTTGTAGCTAAATCCAGGAGTTCAGGTATTATGCTGCACTCCACCAAGGCCAATATTATACTTCCTGAGATGTGGTGCCCAGAACAGCTCACACTACTCTAGGTGTGGTCTAATTAGGATCTTGTACAGTTGAAGCTTAACTTCTACCTTTTTGTATTCTAGCCTTCTAGAATACCTTTTGCCTTTTTATTATTTTCTGTACCTGTTAATGACATTTTAATGATTTATGTACCTGGACCCCCAAAACTCTCTTCACCATTTCAAAGTACACTGTTGTATCCTTTTTAGGTCTAAAATGGATGACCTCACATTTTCTCTACATTGAAATCCATCTATTAATATTGCCTTGTAATTTTATGCTACCACATACACTTACTCCGATGCTGCCTATCTTTGCATTGTCGGCAAATTTGGTCGTGCAGATATCTACACCATGATCGAAGTCTTTAATAATACAATGAATAGTTGAGGCCCCAACATAGATCATTGCTGGGCACCACTAGTCACAACCTATCAATTAAAGTACTATCAATATCCAGACTAACTGTCTCCTGGCACTCAACTAATTTCCTAATCTGATCAATAATTTACCTTCAATTCCATGAGCTTCAGCTTTAGCTAACGCACTCTGAGGAAGAACTTGAACAAAAGCCTTTTGGAAGTCCATATAAATAACCTCCATAGATATTCCCAAGCACTACTTTAGTCAATGCTTCAAAATATTTAATCAGGTTCATCTGGCTTGACCTGCTCTTTACAGAACTATGCTGACTATATCTGATCAGCTGAAAATTTTCATGGTGTTTAGTCACTCTAACCTTATTTATCAATTTTAGTAATTTCTCAATAACAGATGTTACCAGATGAACTGGTCTTTAATACCCTGGTTTTCCCCTCTCACATTTCTTAAATAGCAAAGTGACACCTGCAATTTTCCAATCTAAAGAAATAGTTCACAAATCAAGAGAACTTTGGAAGATTATAGTTAGGGTATAGTTAGGTTCTCATCTACTTCCTTTAAAACCCTGGTGCTGACAATATCTGCTTCTAGGGATTTGTCACTCCTTAGTGCCATTACTTTCTTCATTGCTGTTATTTTGCTTATGTTAATTTTGGTGACCCCATGTCCCTGATTTAATTAGTTTCCTGCTCTATACTGGGGAGACCAAATGTAATTTGGGCGCCCACTTTGCCGAGCACCTCCATTCAGTCTGCAAGTGTGACCTCGAGCTTCTGGTGGCCTAATATCACCACCATCAACACGCCTTTGTCCTGTTGTCAATGACATATTTGGCAATCTCTTCTTTGCTTCCACCTAGCACTGGCCCTCTATCCAGTTTTACCTGTCCCAACCCCCTCTACCAGCTTATATTTCACCTCATTTCTATTTTTCCTCAGTTCTGATGAAGAGTCATATGAACTCGAAACGTCAACTGTGTTCCTCTCCACAGATGCTGTCAGACCTGCTGAGTTGTTCCAGCTATTTTTGTTTTTGTTTCAGATTTCCAGCATCTGCAGTATTTTGCTTTTAGCATTTTAATTCTCCACCTTGCTCCCATGCTGACATATCTCTCCTTGGCCTACTGCAGTGCTCCAATGAAACTCAATGCAAGCTTGATTAACAGCACCTCATCTTTAGACTTTGTTGCGATATCTTTTAGAAGCTTCCACCACTGCCAACCATGTTGTGGTAGGTGTTTTTCTGCTGCAATGGCGGTGATGTCTCATTGATGAGATCCTGCAGAGTTGTATGTTTAAACATGAACACTTAATTGGTAGTCTTTAACTATTTACAGTTCCCAGGTTACTATCTTGCATGGAACTGTTACTGCCATGCAGCCAGGCTGCTTAGAGTGCTGCTCTAGAGTAAGAGTATACCATGTGACTCTATACATCATATCATGGGCGGTGCTATTCTCCAGTCCAATTTAACCCTTGCTCTGCCAAGCATCTTTACATTACAACACATACAGGCACATATTACAACAGACTTTTGGACTAACAATTTCATACTGTAATCTTTTTATTCATTTCCATTACGTTTCAACCTTAATCTTGTTTAATGAACAGCAGATGTTCATTATTCTGCCATTCATGTCTCTTGGGGGCTGAGGGTGGGGGGAATGGTGTGGGATGGGGAAAAGAGAGAGGGAAAAGCAAAACAAATTGCACCATGAAACACTCTGTGCATTTACCATAAATTTTACTGGGATTGACCCAAGAGGGAAGCAATCAGCAAAGACATGTGAACAAATTACTCATCTCATCTTTCAATTAGGTGTACAGCATAGGGGAAATAAGATTTCTCAGAAACTATTGGGGCAACTTACAATTAGTTATTCTGATTTAGCATTGTTATGGAACTGGAATTCTAGATCACAATGGCTGTGATGAAATCACAGTAGCCCGCTATAAAGATGCTGATTGAACAATTAAATATTTAAACTGGACCTGAGATTCTAATCAGTTGATGTGCAGCAACTGATAACTAGACCTGGAGGTGCTGCTGAAGAAGCTGTGTTGAGTTACTGCAGTGCATCCTGTCAAATATATACTGTAACCCAGTACGGGATGATAGGATGGATATTTAGGTTCGTGAATGAAGTTCCCATCAAGTGAACTGCTTTGGCCTAGTTGTTGTCAAGCTTCTTCAGTGTTGTTGGAACTACACTCATCCAGGCAAGTGGAGAGTATTCACTCACTCTTGATTTGTATCTTGTAGCTAATGGAAATATTTTAGTGAGTCAGGACGGGTTTCAATCATTGCAGAATATCTAGCCTCTGACCAATTTTAGTAATCACAGGATTTATGTGAATGATGTTTCGTGTTTCTGGTCAATGGTTTTCCTAGCATATTAATAGTGGGGCACCTGGAAATGATAATGTGTTTGAAAGTTAAGGCAGTGTGGAAAGACTGTCTTGTTGGAGATGGTCATTGCCTGGCAATGGTGTGGCACAAATATTGCTTATGGACATGGGCTGCTTCATTATCTCAGGAATTGAAAAATGCTGCTGAACACTGTGCAATCGGCAGGAAACAGCCCACTTCTGAACTTATGATGGTGGAAAGGTCATTGATGAAGCAGCTGAAGATATTAAGTTAGAATATTTTACTGAACCATAAAGATAAGGATGTTTTCAGGTTTAATTCCTGGGCTGTGTTTCTTTATTTGATCTCAGCCAGACTGACAGTACTATATCTGGCCTTGGAGTGAGGAAGGGAGAGCTGCTAGGGTTACCGCCAATTGCCTTGGTGGACACGAAATGAAGATGCAATCAGAGATAGCTATAATAACCCCTGATTAAATACCTTAAAGGGTACCAGAGGCCTTATGTCATGCATGGCAGTTTGCCCAGAATATGTTGCTGCACAAGGAATAAGCCTTGTTGGCAAAAATATACACATGAAAAGTCCATGTGCAACTTTAACAACTAGATGTGAGCATGATAGAAACAAACCATAAACAGCATATGAAAGCATAATTCATAATATTTCAACACAATACAGTTCAAATTTCTAAGCTTCAACATAACCGCCATCATTCAATCCAATTTTTCTAGTTTCAACTAGTTGAAAAATTCTCCAGTTGCTGCTAAGCAATTTTGTGAAAATTATCATTAAAAAACTTAATGAATTATGCTTTCATATCACATTTACAGATTGCTTCTATAATGTGTACATCCTAAGTTCTTCAATTTAAACAAGAACATTATATAACCACCCTGTATAGCTTGTTAAGACTCCTGGCATTTGTCTATTTTTCTAAATCAAATAGCTAAATTGTTCCTGTAATTTAAACTTGTCATTATAGAAATATTGCCTAAGAGATGTAATCCAGGTACATCCAACTGGACATGGTTATTTTCATGAACCAGTTGGAGTAAATATTTAAAATTTAAAATGATTTCTGTTAGGATTCATAAGCGGATTAATTCACTACCTATGACTCAATAACAGCTTGCATGATGTCAGCAACAATGATACAATAACTTATTTAGTATAGAAGAGCTTTATCCTTCAGGAACTATTGTTTGGTCATGGTAAACATTTTCAACCAGAAGTATTCTGAGAGTGATCTGCAATGTCGGAATAGAAATTTCTGACAATTACAATAAATTTGCATTCAAAGGCTCTTTACAAAAATGATTACAATCCATTTGGTCACTCATTAAGCAGAGACCACTTCTCTGGCTTGGACACATTCACAGGATGGAAGAGGACATATGGCCAAGAATTTTCTGTATGCTGAGGAAACTGGTGCCAGAAGACCAGTAGAACATCCAAAGCTCCACATCAAGTGCGCTTGTAAGCGTGACATTAAGGCCCTAAACATCGATTTTCACACCTGGAAGACACTAACTGATGACAGAGGGAAATGGTGACATCACCTTTGGGCAGTTGTGCACCACCATGATGATCAGTAGGCTTGACAACAGGCACCAACACTGAAAACAACAACCCACAATGACACCTGATAATCACTTCATATGCAGCACTCATGGTAGAACCTGTCTCTCGCAGATTGGTCTTTTCAGCCATCAGCAAAAGTGCGCCAAAAGAAGCAACTCTGTCCCCAACAGATTTGATTTGCTCCATCATCCTACACAGATGGAAGGATACCAACAACGAACATTTGTCCAGGTACAAATGAATAAATGTAACTGTTGGGTTAACAGCAGTGAGAACCCAACGGAAGAGCTAATGTCAATGTTAGGTGTATTTTCAAATGTTTGCTCGGGAAAGACTCATTTAGACTGATGTTGGGTGTCAGCTTTGAAATGAAGAGCAGCTAGCTTTTGAAATGAAGAGCTGCTAGCTGACAATCTTGTTACACAAGGTGACAAAATGGGTCTTATATGGTAGTGGGGATGGGGGAGGAAAGTCAGTAAACAATGCTTGTGCAATTCAACACGACTGATACATGTTACATAATGATGTTAACAATGTTTCTTCTTCAGTTCTCCGCCTGAAGGCAGGTCCAATCCACAGTTCCATAAACTCCACCAAAGGATAGGGCAAGAAGCAGGACCCAAATCCATCCCAGCCAGAATGGGGATCGAACTCCTTGCTGTTGGCACCAATCTTATCCACACCAGCCATCCAGCCAAGAAGCCCAAGTTGCTGTGGCAACATGCACTTTTACATGCATTTTGTAGTCTGGAGCTCTGTGGTACAGGCTCCAATTTTCTGTCCATCACACAGCTAACTAGGAATCTCTCCCGCTCTTACCAGCTGCCATTGGTGTATTTTGAAAGGATTTACAGGCTAATATTCAACCTGTTTGACCGCATTATTAACGTACCTTGCATGTCCATCAAGTCCTGGAGTGGAACTTGAACCTGGGCTTTCTGGCTCAGAGGCAGGGACACTACCCACTGCGTCATAGGACCTCTTAACAAGGCATTCTCAAACAAAAAGATATTAGAAGAAAGCTCATGGAATTTTAAAAGATATGAGTAAAAAGTTGAATCATTTAAATTTTTGGCACCAAAAAAAATGATTTTGTTACCAATTATCTAAATATGCAATTGAAATAATATCACAACTGTCCAGGACACAAATACTATAACAGACCTTTGATAGGAAAATTATTAACATAATTTGATGTAAACACCTTCCAGAAGGAGGCTGCTTGAAACACATTTGAAAGGACATACACCCTTTAAAAATTGCAATACTGAGTACTTTGTAAAAGAACATTCATGAATCCCACACAGAGATATGGGAGACATTCAAAGAAGAAAAGAGTTACAGAAAGAATGAGAAGGAAGTTAGACATAGTGTGAGAGACATTACAATGATGAAAATGTGAGAGTTAAAAAAGAAAAGTAGAACTAGTTATATCTGTGAGCAACACAATTGGAGATCAGCTGTAATATAATACATTATGGGCTGAATTTTCCCCCTGTCAGGTGGGTTGTGGTGGGGCGGGCGAGAGTGAGCGCAAACCCAATTTTACAGCCCTATTTTATGTGGGCAGGCCAATTATGGTGCTGTGCACTCCCTGTGCAGGCGGGGGAAGGGATTCCCTGAGTTGGGGCCTGCGCGCTTTAAGTTACAAAAAATTTAATTAAATAAGAGTTTTAAGGACATGTCCCCTCATGTGAAGCTGTCACATGAGCTGGGACATGTCCATTAATTTTTTCAAATTTTTTAATTTAATTAATAAACCCTTCATGAAACCCCATCCCACCTCTGGATGAGGTTTCAAGAAAGGTTGGACAGACAGCATTCTTAACAACTTTAATTACTTTCTTAATGGCCTTAATAGGCCTGTGACATTTTGGCAGGCACGCAGCCGATGTGGCTGTGGGCCTGCCGAACTGACAATCTAAATGACACCCGCCTGGTGTCACTGCGCGTCATTTTACGTGTTGGCAAGCAGGCCCTGCCCCGCTCGCCGACTGGAAAATTCTTCCCTATGTATCGGTTAGTAAAATTTTCATGTCAAAAATATTATGTGGCTTACATCAAGGATTCTGCTAGTCACAGAATTTAAAATAGTATTTTCTCACACAAATACAGGTGCCAAATATTTACTGTAAACAAGGTGCCTATAATTGAATGAACCAGTATGAGTGGCGTGATCAATTTCAAAAACTTCATATGACCAATTACATGGTCATACATGGATAGACAATGGGACAATGGCAACAGTTAATTCACACTTTTAGGGCCCAATTTTAATTCTAAGCAAGTGAATGGGGTTCAAATAAATTAAGAACTCACCCATATTCTCTGCATTGTACAGAAACATCTATGAGTAACTAACTAATCAATAACCAATTTTAATTCTATGTGACCAGCAAGAAATAATCCAATAAATAATGTACTATTGACAAAGAGGCTTAATTTTTGTCACTGTTTGCCAGGATCCCAGAACTACAACTGCTTTATTGAGGTCAAGGTGAGGGTGGGGAATAAAGTTACATGCACATCCTTGACCTACTGCACATGTGCTTTTCACAGTGATCCGTGGTTTCAGCTGGATGAGGTCTGGAGTACAGAGGTATGGGCAGATCTGAGGCCAGCAGAGAAAAACATCTGCTTTGATTCAACTCCAGTAAGATATGGCATGGCATACCCTGTAAGGAGGAGAAAAATGGAAGTTCCGGGGGCAACTGAGAAGTTTTTTAATTAATTGAATGTTTCTTTACTGCATTTAAATGATAGATTTAATCTTCAGAGACATTATTGAGAGTTGGACTGGTAACTACCACAACACCTCTATACTGGAGAATTTTTCTTTATTGTAATGTGACGGGGCTGAAATTGAGACCATGCACAGCAAATGAGAAAGAAGAAATATATACCTTGGTTAAACAAATTATATGATACAAAAATATTATAAAGAGGTAGACTTGTGCACATTTGTTTTTTTTAAATATGTAAACATCAATTAGCTCCTTCCCTTAAAAGATTAATATGTTGCAGCATATCAACAAAAATACAAATTGTGCATGGTTTACTGGAAAGAAAAAATGTATTGAATGGTCTTTTCTCATTCCATACTTGTTCTAAACATGTAAATAAATTGTGCAAAACAAGCATAAGATTGTCTAATAAGCAACAATAAAATTTAAATACCTGTGGTATTGAATATGGAGTAGGGTCAATTGCATCTTCTCGACCAAAGTCAATCATTTTTCCACACTTTGGAATGTCATCTACCCACACACCTTCATACAATTGGCCTTTCTCAAAGAAGAAAAACTTTCCTGCTCCATGTTTCTTTCCATTTTTCCAGAAGCCTTCATAGCGATTTTCATTAGCTAAATAAAATACAGGACTATTAAATGATGTAAAAATCAAAAATATTTAAAGGTAGCTAGTCCAACAATTTGTATCCTACAGGTATTCTTCAGTACATCGGTATTCCACAGTCTTGATATAAGCAAATGACTGGAACTCTATTGGCCTTATAGACAAATTGTTAATTTTGATGGACGTATAAGTTATACTATCATCATCAGACTTGTTCTATCCAAGGAGGGTATTGCTATGATCTCAGTGGAAACCATTAACTCCTAAAAGAGAAACTCAACTCCCAGTTATTAAATGAAAGACTAATACCACAAGATTTCATGCTTTAAACAAAAACCTTTATTGGTCTAGAATTAAACAAAGCAAGTACTACTTTGTAAACACTTATACTTTAAACCCAAAAATCACAGCAGAACACTGCCCGTTCTACTTTTATTTCCACCCAAGAGTTACCCTTTACTTTACAGAATCTGGAGGATTCCTTCACTTCTCCTGGGACCAAACAAAGGTGCACCACAGTTCTCAGGAATTCACTTTGATATTCCTCAGTGTTCCCACTATTCTCTGAGGTATGATATTTCTTGGAGTCCTCCCACTAGCATCCAGCTAAGTGAACCCTCCAACTCTCTCATTTCATGATTGTGGACTTCACAGTTCAAGTTTGGGACTCACTGCATTCTTGCATTGTGACAACAAATCAGGAACATCCCTGGTTTCTGATAGCCCTCTGCACCTGGCAGATTCTCTCACTGGTTGTCTCAAAGTTGCTTTGAAGCTGATTCAACTGCCTGTGAGAAATCACATAGATAAAACCCCAAACTAAAGAAACACCTCCCTACAATTTATCCCCATGGCAACATGGCACAACTGGGATGCCCAGACAGAAATTTAAACTCATAAATTTTACCTTCAAAACACCACTTTGATTCTGGGACCAACATGAATAATTTATATTTCTAATGGGGACAACTGTAATCTTACAAGACTCACTGGCTCTATTAGAAAGCTGAGAGAGAACTACCAAAGCAGGAGCTCAGTTTGATCAGACTACAATTCCCTCTAATGTGAGATTTAGAATATGGCTCCTGATAACCACTGTGCTGCTGCAGTTTAACAGCAATTTGACCAATGCTGTAATGCCACAAAATAATTAAGCAATATATCACATCAGACACAGGTCAAATGCCTTGCAAATTTTTGTGATATCAGAAGGCTCATGGATATATGTATAATTCTCTTTACCAGTCACTTCACTTTCTGATAAATTGGCCTGAAATGTTAACTCTGTTTCTCTCCACAGATGCTGCGTGACCTGCTGATTATTTCCAGCATATTCTGTTTTTATTTCAGATTAACAACATTCACAGTATTCTGCTTTTCAACTTCACAACCCTTATTTAAGATGCAAGCAACTTTGTTTTTTTTCTCCCCTTCAGTTATTTACATAGTATTTATTTTAAAAAACATAGAAAGGAACAACAGAAAGGAGGCCATTCAGCCCATTGCATCTTTGCTACCTGAAAAAGAGCTATCCAGCCTAATCCCACTGTCTAGCTCTCAGGCTGTAACCCTGTAAGATTTTGCACTTTAAGTATCCAATTTTTTTGTAAAATAAACTAAAGGCTTCTGCCTCTATACCACCCTTTCAACCAGTGAATTCTAGACCCCTGCTACTCTCTGGATGAAAAAGTTCTTAATTCCCTCCAATCATTTTAAGAATTACTTTAAATTTATGCCCCCTAATTGTTGACCTTTCCAGTAAAGGAAATAGATCCTTCCTATCCATTCCATCTAGGCCCCTTATAATTTTATCTATCTCAATTAAACTTCAATTCAGGCCCCTCTGTTCAAAAGAAAATATTTTTGCTCTAGCTCTTGTAGCGACTTATGATTTGCTTAAGATGGAAGTGCTTTTACATATTTGTTCATCCTTACCTCCTCAAAATTATTTTCTCAGTTATTATTCTCCACCTCCTACAGTGGATTGATTTGTATTTCTTTGTGAAGTTGTTAGTGTAGCACTGGCATCAGAGGTTTGCCCAATTGTGAATTCCCAGTGACCAGTACCTGCTCCTATGGCCTAACTTGATTATACGTAGTACCAATACTCAGCACACTACTGAAGCAGTCCATGTCAAAATGCAATAAGACCTGGACAATATCCAGGCTTGGGATGACAAGTGACAAGTAACGTTCGTGCCACACAAGTGCCATTCGTGCCATTACCATCACTGAATCCCCCACTATCAACATCCTGGCAGTTATCATTGACTGGAAACTGAACTGGACTAGCCATATAAATACAATGGCTACAAGAGCAGGTCAGAAGCTAGGAATCCTGTGGTGAGTAACTCACCTCCTGACTCCCCAAAGCCTGTCCATTGTCTACAAGGTACAAGTCAGGAGTGTGAGGGAATACTCTCCACTTGCCTAGATGAGTACAGCTCCAACAACACTCAAGAAACTTGACAACATCCAGGACAAGGCAGCCTCACTCCTCCACAACCGGCGAACATTGGCAGCGATGTGTACCAAGGTGCACTGCAGAAACTCACGAGGGCTCCTGAGATGGCACCTTCCAAACCCACAACCACTACCAATTAAGAAAGACAAGGGCAGCAGACACATGGGAACACCACCAAATGGAAGTTCCCCTCCAAGCCACTATCCAGACTTGGAAATATATTGCTGTTCCTTCATTCTCGCTGGGTCAAAATCCTGGAACTCCTTCCTTAACAACACTGTGGATGTACCTACACCACTGGAACTGCAGTGGTTCAAGAAAGCAACTCACCACCCATTTCTCAACGGCATTTAGGGATGGACAATAAATGCTGGCCTAGCCAGTAACACCCGTATCCCTGAAATGAATTTTTAAAATCCCTCAAACATCAAACACTCAACTCTAACCCCATCACAAATATCAGCCCCTAAAAGAGACAAAGAATCCTCAAATCAATCAGCCTGGTTAACTCGGACTTTTTTTTCTTTGTTGCTCATACTGTACAAACTACTAGAAAAAAAATACTTTTACCTTTGCTCCCCTTCCCCACAACTTGTGTTTGTGATTGTTAATTTGAACATTTTCTGCTTGCTTAAAATGTGACACATTGGACATTTGTTGTTTCACAGGAGTATGGTGAGAAACACACCCATGTTGCATTTCCCTCACATGAACAAAAAGTGTAAATCTCTTTCTAACCACTGGTCATGTAATGTGGGTTGTTGTGGAGCAGTTTTGGGTATTGAATTTCTATAGTAACAGCATAAGAACTCACAAAATTCATCCACATTTAATATACAGGATTTGTCAACAGCCAGTGAAAATCCTCAGTACCCAAACACCATGTTGAAATGTTCAACTTGAGGCCTATACCCAGGCTTCAGACAGAATGGCTTGCCGCCCTTGATATATGAGACATTTTTCCAGGTATTTCTAAGACTATATATCTGCTTCATTAAAATGTTCAGTCATTTTTATATTTGTAATTTTTGTCTATGTTGTTGAGGTGCTGGGGATGATTTTTTTCATGACTTCCCCATTTATGACTGTAGATAAGGGTAGTGGGGTGAAAATTGCAACAATTAAAGAGTCTTACTGCTGGAAATCTGCCTATTCCAATGTTCGTGTGGACTTCAATTTAGAGCTCCTTTCAGAAGCAGGCAAGAACTAATAAATAATTGTAAATTTTAATTTCAACATGCACTGCCACCACCTGCAGTCTGTCTGCAAGAATGACCCAGCCCTCCCTGTCGCTTGCCACTTTAACACTCCACCCTGCTCTCTTGCCCACATGTCTGTCCTTGGCTTGCTGCATTGTTCCAGTGAAGCTCAAAGCAAACTGGAGGAACAGCACCTCATCTTCCGTCTAGGCACTTTACAGCCTTCTGGACTAAATATTGAATTCAACAACTTTAGATCTTGAACTCCCTCCTCCATCCCCACCCCTTTTCCGTTTCTTCCCCCTCCCTTTTGATTTTTCCAATAATTTATATAGATTTATCTTTTCCCACCTATTTCCATTATTTTTAAATCTATACCTTTTATGCCCCTTTAGTCTTATTTCACCCCACCCCCACTAGAGCTGTGCCTTGCATGTCCTGCCATCCATTCTTAATTAGCACATTCTTTTAGATAATATCACCACCTTCAATACCTCTTTGTTCTTTTGCCTGTGACATCTTTTGATTATCTGTTCCTATCACTGCTTGTTTGTCCCTACAACCACCATCCCCCACCCCCACCTTAAACCAGCTTATATTTCACCCCTCTCCTATTTTTACTTAGTTTTGTTGAAGGGTCATGAGGACTCGAAACGTCAACTTTGTTGTTCTTCTCCGCCGATGCTGCCAGACCTGCTGAGTTTTTCCAGGTAATTCTGTTTTTGTTTTGAACAATAAACACAATGTGTAAAGGTTTATGATCCTATTAGAAAGGGATAAGTCAGTATAAAAACCAGAACATCAGATTGGATTAGGAATTTAGAAAGATGAATGACCAAGTTGAGATGAGGTGGAAAGAGAAATTCAAGAAAAAATACTTATCTTTATATAGCACTTCTCACAAGTTTAGAATATCCCAAAGTGCTTTACAGCTAATGAAGTACTTTTGAAGTGTAGTCACTGCTATAATGTCGGAAACATGACAGCCAATTTGCCAAATTATAGCAGTGACTACATGGTCCCATGAATAGCAACGTTATATTGACCAGATAATCTTTTAATAATGTTGGTTGAGGTATAAATATTTGTCCCGAATGAAAGGAGAAAGCCCTTACTCTTCTCCGAATAGTGTTGTGGGATATTTTATGTCCACCTGAGGGCAGACAGGACCTCAGTTTAAAATTTCATCTGAAAGAAAGCAACTACTTACGCTCTCAATACAATGTTGAAGTGTCAGGGTACATGACATGCTTAAGTCTGTAATGTAGATACATACAGGAGTGTGTGATGTTCTTTCAAAAAAGTGAAAAGGTACAGAATAAGTATATTCCTTTAATAAAGAAAGTAACTAATAGTTTTGGAATGTCATTCCTAAAAATAGGTTAGAAACTGATTGAAACTGAAAATGCCCAAAAGAACCAAAAGAATAATAGCTGCAAAAAAACTAAAGGAAAATATGAAAAGAAGTTAAGGGGATGATATGAACAATTAAAATAAATTGTGAGAAAAAGTTTCAAAAAACAACTAAAGGAACAATTAAGCATTTTATAAGTGTATCAGTAAAAATGTATTTGTTAAAATCAAGGTGGAACTGCAGAGAATAAAGAATGGTCAGTTTGATAATGATCAAAAATGGCAAAGGTACTTCACATTAATATTTACTATATTAGTAAGGAGGTGAATCATTAAGTAGCTGAGGTCAGGATGGATGATATTATGATAAATGCAAGAAACATTTAGATAAATTATTTAGGCGAAGGGAGACAGTCAAATGGCCTTCTTCTGTGTTGTACTAATCTTTGATTCTATGAAAGTGCCAAAGCCAAACTGGATAGGCTCTCTAGGACCCTGTGGAAGGCACCCGAGAATACTGTTAAGGCCCAGACTCCACAGAATTTGGATGTATATCAGAGCATAGAAGAATGGCTAATGTAATACGCATTTTTTAAAAAAGGATAAAAACTAATCTGGGTAATTTACAGCCCAATTAGTTTTTAACATCTATGGTACAAGAAATTTTAAGGGTTTAAGTAAAGATAAAAATGACCATGTTTCTAGAAAAAAGGGAAATAGTTTGAAGTAACCGAGATATATTTCAAAAGGGCGAAATATGTTTGACAAAACTTACAGAATTCTTTGAGGAGGTAACAGACATGGTAGAAGGAGAATGACAGTGAATGTATTGTACATGAATTTTAGGAATGCCTTTGCCAAGGTACCACATGAGAAATTACCAGAGAAGATTGGTAGTATGAAAGTAGATTTAAAAATTGTTAAAAGAGGGAAGATAGAAAAATAATTCAAGGACCAGGATTTCATGGTCCTGATCAGGACCAAACAGAGGAACAAAAAAAAAAATGACTGCCAAGCAGAGTGGCCGGAGGCCGCCTCTGTTCCCGCCATCGGCCATTTTAATGAGGGCGAGGGAGGGAGCGGGCTGGATAACCCACCCTGTCCTATAAAGGAGATAATTGACAATGTTGTGGGTTCATTGAGAGCCCATCTCAGGTAAGTTTTTAAAATTTTTACGTAGACAGCTGGATTTTAGCAGCCATTGGGTTTTATGCCAGCTGCATGGAGGCTGAACCATGGATTGGATGTGGGAAAGTTTAAAAAGTAAGTAAAATGGTTTTACATCATTCACAGTTCAACATTAAATGCTATAACATGAGTTGTATCTGTGTTCATTAAGATGAGGTATGACAGTGCTGTGATTGGAAGATTTCACTACCCCTTAAACAATGTGTTTGCCAGGCTGTTACTTCTGCTGACTGTCAAGTAAAAGATCAACAATGTAAATGTTGAAAAGTCTTCAGATGAGCTAAAAAAGATAGAGTATATCTTCACACTATTTAAAGGATAGCCTAGTATGTTAACTGAGTGTAAATGTTTAATCTTTTCCCATTGCTTTTGTATATTAAGTCTAAACATCTGTTGAGATAGCAGTTCTGAAGTCTCTTTGTTTACCTGGGGAGTTTTATGAGCTCCAGACTACAATCCAACTGTCCAATCATTTTACAAATGCTTCATATTGTTAATATGGGCTGCTCTAAAGGGTCTATGAGTTTACTGATCGAGTCATGTGGGCTATTCAATAGCTTCCAAATGTTATAATAGGGCTTGTGAGTTCTGTTCATAAAGCGTATGATGAGTGAAAGGTGTGAGGATGAGGGGGGAAGTTAAGTGGTTTGAAGATTCCACTGGATACTTATAGGTAAGCTGCTAATTGCCTCAGAAGCACCGTGCTGAAGCTTTTTGGGAACAAATTTTAACCTGTCTGCTCTAGATTTGACCTCCTTCCATTCCCATCTCCAGGCCACTTGGGACCTTCCAGGAGTCCAAGCCTTGTATACCAGCAGTCTCGAGATGGAGGCTAGGACCATAGTGGCTGGATTAGTCCCACTTCCCAATTCCCATCTCTGACATGAAAATTTGGCCCAAAGAATGTATTTGAAATGCTTATTCATTCAATAGTTCAATCTGTTCAAGTGATGTTCAAGTAGAAAGTGATGTGTGAAGCCTGCATCTCAGAAGTGCAATTCATGCCGCAGCTACAAGAAGGGATTAACTACTGCATCCATTGAAGTGACCACATACTTCGTAAGACCATAAGATGCAGGAGCAGATTTAGGCCATTCGGCTCATCGAGTCTGCTCTGCCATTCAATGAGATCATGGCTGATCTGATAATCCTCAACTCCACTTTCCTGCCTTGTTCCCATAACCCTTGACTCCCTTACTAATTAAAAATCTGTCTATCTCAGCCTTGAATATACTTAATGACCCAGCCTCTACAGCCCTCTCCAGTAAAGAATTCCACAGATTGACTACCCTGAGAGAAGAAATTCCTCCTCATCTCTGTTTTAAATGGACACCCCCTTACTCTGAGATTATGCCCTCTGGTCCTCGACCCTCCCACAAGGGTAAACAACCTCTCAGCATTGACCCTGTCAAGCCCCCTAAGAATCTTATATGTTTCAATAAGGTCGCCTCTCATTATTCTAAACTTCAGTGAGTACAGGCCCAACCTCCTCAACCTCTCCTCATAAGAAAATCCCTCCATACCCAGGATCAACCTAGTGAACCTTCTCTGGACTGCCTCCAATACCAATATATCTTTCCTTAGGTAAGGGGACCAAAATTGTTCACAGTACTCTAGGTGTGATCTAACCTGGCAATAGTACATTCACTTCCCTCATCTAAGTCATTAGTATAAATCATAAATAATTAAGGCTCCAGCACTGAACACTGGCACTCCACCAGTTAAAGGTTGCCATCCTGAAAATGCCCCCTATCCCAATTCTCTGTCTTCTATTGTAGCCAATCCTCTATCCATGCTATACTACCTCCAACACCATGGGCTCTTACCTTATTAAGTGGTCTTATGTGTGGTACTGAATCAAATGCCTTTTGGAAATCCAAATATATTACATCTACTGGTTCCCCTTTATCTACCCTGTTTGTTACCTCCTCAAAGAATTCTAATAAATTTGTTAGGTATGATTTCTCCTTCATGAAGTCATGCTGACTCTGCTTGATTAGATTATGTATTTCTAAACACTCTGCTATTACATCCTTTATAATAGAATCCAACATTTTTCCAATGACAGATGTTAAGCTAACTGGCCTAAAGTTACCTGTTTTTTGTCTGTCTCCCTTTTTGAATAAGGGTGTTATATTGGCCTTTCTCCAATCCCCTGGGGCTTGTCTAGAATCTAAGGATTCTTGGAAGATTACTACCAGTGCATCCACTATCTCTGTAGCTACTTCCTTTAATATCCTAGGATGCAATCCATAAGGTCCAGGGGAATTATCAGCCTTTAGCCCCATCAGTTTCCCTAGTACTTTTTCTTTGGTGATAGTTATTGTATTTATTTTCTCCCACACCCTCTTTTTGTCCCTTGATTATTTAGTACTTTTGCAACGCTATTAGTGTCTTCTACCATGAAGACTGAAGCAAAGTAGTTATTCAACTCCTCTACCATTTCCTTCATGACTGCTTGCAGAGTGATCAATACCATGCACCAAATCTTCACATAAGTTACATCATCCACAGCCAGTGTCATGTTGCAGTAGCTTCTTGGCAGGCAGTCCAATATATTTAACTATTTCTGGTGTACAGAAAGCATTTTTGTTTCCAATATTGAATCCCTAAAGTTTTCATTCTCTGTCTGCTTTAACAAAGCTAAAATGTGAGCTTGTCCACCAGCAAACAATTTCCTGGGATGTCCTTCCCACTTGCACTTGTGCTTTGCAAAACATTCCCAATAAAATTCCTATAAATGGTAATGTATACCATGCAAGGTGCCAAATTCTGCGCTGACGGTCAAAAAGCAATAGTAAAATTTAATGAGCCTTTAGGAAGGTTCTCCTCCTGCATGTCTGTGGCTGCAAGGCCTCGATAAGGATGGAGACATGTAAAGCAGGGAAAAGCAGTAGCAGATGAATGACAGTGCAATGCAACACCATGTTGTTGTGTCTATGTGGGTGAGTTAAGTGAAAAGAGGAAAAGGAAAGAAAAATGTCCAAGCACCCTCCTCTGCATGGCTTAATTGTAATAATCTCTAATGTGTGTCATTTTCCCTCCCATAATGTCGATGGCCATATCCTCCATTGTCGTCAAAATTTGCAATGCAGTGTAAAGTCCTCCCATTCTGCAAGTCGCCCTTCAGTTGTGTGCCAGCTTCTCCTGCAAAAAGAGTGAAAATGGATTGATGTTTGTCTTGTTTGGGGTTTTGAAGATATGTGAGGCAACTTACCATAGTTGGCATGCTGAGGAATGAGGAAAAGAAACATCAACGAAGTTTACGTAGACATAAGACATAAGTCATTGTGAGGGCTGTAGTAGCGATGTATGAGTTTGTGAATGCAATCAGAAGATGATGTTGTGATTGGTGCAGAGGCTTGGGAAGTGGGGAAGAGATGGATTGCTACTACTAGGCCAAAATATGGCCTTGCGAGCTTATTTCAAGAATATGAAATGTTGAGTAGTCTTACTTGGCAGTCCTGGTAAGATTACTTTTCTTGCTGTACTGCAGCTAGAACCTATTAACAATGCTGTGGAAATTGAACTGCCCAGCCATCTCTCTCCACTGCAGTTGATTAATTTTCCATGACACAGTCATTCATCTGCCACTGCTTCCAGGACAGCCATCAACCATCTGAAGGAAAAAGGAAAAAAACAAAAACAGAATTACCTGGAAAAACTCAGCAGGTCTGGCAGCATCGGCGGAGAAGAAAAGAGTTGACGTTTCGAGTCCTCATGACACTTCGACAGAACTTGAGTTCGAGTCCAGGAAAGAGCTGAAATATAAGCTAGTTTAAGGTGTGTGTGTGGGGGGCGGAGAGATAGAGAGACAGAGAGGTGGAGGGGGGGGGGGTTGGTTGTAGGGACAAACAAGCAGTGATAGAAGCAGATCATCAAAAGATGTCAACGACAATAGTACAATAGAACACATAGGTGTTAAAGTTAAAGTTGGTGATATTATCTAAATGAATGTGCTAACTAAGAATGGATGGTAGGGCACTCAAGGTATAGCTCTAGTGGGGTTTTTTTTTATAATGGAAATAGGTGGGAAAAGGAAAATCTTTATAATTTATTGGAAAAAAAAAGGAAGGGGGAAAACAGAAAGGGGGTGGGGATGGGGGAGGGAGCTCACGACCTAAAGTTGTTGAATTCAATATTCAGTCCGGAAGGCTGTAAAGTCCCTAGTCGGAAGATGAGGTGTTGTTCCTCCAGTTTGCGCTGGGCTTCACTGGAACAATGCAGCAAGCCAAGGACAGACATGTGGGCAAGAGAGCAGGGTGCAGTGTTAAAATGGCAAGCGACAGGGAGGTTTGGGTCATTCTTGCGGACAGACCGCAGGTGTTCTGCAAAGCGGTCGCCCAGTTTACGTTTGGTCTCTCCAATGTAGAGGAGACCACATTGGGAGCAACGAATGCAGTAGACTAAGTTGGGGGAAATGCAAGTGAAATGCTGCTTCACTTGAAAGGAGTGTTTGGGTCCTTGGACGGTGAGGAGAGAGGAAGTGAAGGGGCAGGTGTTGCATCTTTTGCGTGGGCATGGGGTTGTGCCATAGGAGGGGGTTGAGGAGTAGGGGGTGATGGAGGAGTGGACCAGGGTGTCCCGGAGGGAGCGATCCCTACGGAATGCCGATAAGGGGGGTGAAGGGAAGATGTGTTTGGTAAGGAAAAAGGACTTCCTTCTTATTCCTCACTTGCTCCATGAGCATGTCCACAGTTGTACTGATGAATTAGGGTGCTCTGGCCAATGTCATGTAACATTCTAACTCAGTTATGCACTGACTGCCTTTAAAAAGTGCACCTATCATTTAAGGACTACAGGCTCCCATTAAGTCACAGCAGGCGCATTGAATTACTGTCTCCAACATCAAGCTGTTCATAAACAATGTGGTTAGCACCAGTACTCCCCTGTTGTATTTAAGTACAATGTCCGACTAAAATCAGTTTGACTTCCTCCTGTCATTGAGCAGGCTTTGAGAATGCTCCATCAGCTGCCTGCCTGGTCTGTGCCAGAAGTGAAACAAACCCTTTTATTTTTAGCTCCCTACATGGAGTAAAGAAAGAAGAAGATAGTCAAAAGCATGACTTCAATTTGATTGCTTAATTGTGTGGCAGTTTCTGGTTCCAGTTGCTGTTTTTGAAAAACACAATGGCCTAGATTTTGCAGTAGCAATAATGGTGAGACTATTAATTATGTGCAATTAAACGCAAAAATTGGAAAGTTACCATCCAATTTGCCCCGCTCCTCCGCAAGTTTCGCTAGACCAGTGTAGTGCTTCCGTTGCTTTGTGATTTGGTATTTAAGCACATGCAGGATGTGAAATTGGGATACTGACCTGCTAGATAACCAGGAAATGTTAGGGGGCACGTCCATTAAAGTATAAATGGATTTTTTAAATGAACTGATAATTTTTAGTGATTACCAAACAACCTAACTGACACTGACACTGTGCAGTCCCATTCCTTCATATCTTAATTAATGTTAGGGATTTTAAATATATATGTCATTTTTTACATTTTCTGTATCTTATCCCTCTCTCTTTCTTAATCCCATCTCTTTTCATTCCCTCTATTCTTTTTCTGTACATAATTTTAGTTTTAATCAGATATAGTAACTTAAACTTCTTGGTTTAGACGCCACGTGCCTCAGCAAGGATTCTTCAAGCATTCTTGGTTGAAGAGAGATGCTTTTTCTTACTGGTCCCAGATGTTACACTGTATCAGATTCCTGATGACCAAAAGTTTCCACTCAAAAACCTAAAAAAGTCTGTGGGCAGCTGTAAGCATAATAAACTGTGACACCCATTCATTCACCACTGATCACAGAATCTAGTTTAATGATCTGGATTTTACTGTAGCAGGACATCTACAGCATGTGCCAGTAGTTAAACTTACCCTGGCACATTCCATTTTAACATTTTTTTGCTTGGCGAGTTGCTGCAAGTGCAAGTTTCTAACAGGGACAACAGGGCATCTGGGACCAAGTAAACAGGGAAAGCAACTCTTCCTTAACCAATCAGATTGAAGGAGTAAGAAATGAACAACAGAGATGGATAAAAACAAAAAACTGCGGATGCTGGAAATCCAAAACAAAAACAGAATTACCTGGAAAAACTCAGCAGGTCTGGCAGCATCGGCGGAGAAGAAAAGAGTTGACGTTTCGAGTCCTCATGACCCTTCAACAGAACTAATTTTTCTTTACAAGGAGAGGGGTGAAATATAAGCTGGTTTAAGGTGGGGGGGGAAAGAAAAGTGGAGGGGGGTGTTGTAGGGACAAGCAAGCAGTGATAGGAGCAGATCATCAAAAGATGTCACAGACAAAAGAACAAAATAACAGAGGTGTTGAAGTTGGTGATATTACCTAAACGCTTCTACCTCCTACCCAAAATCCACAAACAGAACTGTCCCGGTAGACCGATTGTGTCAGCTTGCTCCTGCCCCACGGAATTTATTTCTCGTTATCTTGACTACCTTCTCTCTCCCCTTGTCCAGTCCCTTCCCACCTACATTCGTGATTCCTCTGACACTTTACATCACATCAATAATTTCCAATTCCCTGGCCCCAACCGCTTCCTCTTCACCTTGGACGTCCAATCCCTTTCGCCTCCATCCTCCACCAGGATGGTCTGAGGGCCCTTAGCTTCTTTCTCGAACAGAGGCCCGAACAATCCCCATCCACCACAACTCTCCTCCGTCAGGCTGAACTTGTTCTCACACTGAACAATTTCTCCTTTAACTCCTCTCACTTCCTCCAAATAAAAGGTGTGGCTATGGGTACCCGCATGGGCCCCAGCTATGCCTGTCTCTTTATGGGGTATGTGGAACACTCATTGTTCCAGTCCTACTCCGGCCCCCTTCCATAACTCTTTCTCCGGTGCATCGATGGTTACTTTGGTGCTGCTTCATGCTCCCGTCGGGACTTGGAAAAATTTATTAATTTTGCTTCCAATCTCCACCCCTCCATCATTTTCACATGGTCCATCTCTGACACTTCCCTTCCCTTCTTTAGCCTCTCTATCTCAATCCCTGGTGATAGACTGTCCACCAATATCCATTACTTGCCTATCGACTCCCACAACTACCTCGACTACAGCTCCTCACACCCCGCTTCCTGTAAGGACTCCATCCCATTCTCTCAGTTCCTTCGCCTCCGTCGCATCAGTTCTGATGATGCTACCTTCAAAAACAGTTCCTCTGACATGTCCTCCTTCTTCCTTAACCGAGGTTTTCCACACACAGTCGTTAACAGGGCCCTCAACGTGTCCGGCCCATCTCCCGCGCATCCGCCCTCATGCCTTCTCCTCCCGCCCAGAAACATGATAGGATCCCCCTTGTCCTCACTTATCACCCCACCAGCCTCCGCATTCAAAGGATCATCCTCCGCCATTTCCGCCAACTCCAGCATGATGCCACCACCAAACACATCTTCCCTTCACCCCCCCGTCGGCATTCCGTAGGGATCGTTCCCTCTGGGACACCCTGGTCCACTCCTCCATCACCCTCTACTCCTCAACCCCCACCTATGGCACCTCCCCATGCCCACACAAAAGATATAACACCTGCCCCTTCACTTCCTCTCTCCTCACCGTCCAAGGGCCCAAACACTCCTTTCAAGTGAAGCAGCATTTCACTTGCATTTCCCCCAACTTAGTCTACTGTATTCATTGCTCCCAATGCGGTCTCTTCTACATTGGAGAGACCAAACGTAAACTGGGCGACCGCTTTGCAGAACACCTGTGGTCTGTCCGCAATAATGACCCAAACCTCCCTGTCGCTTGCCATTTTAACCGCCCTGCTCTCTTGCTCACATGTCTGTCCTTGGCTTGCTGCATTGTTCCAGTGAAGCCCAACACAAACTGGAGGAACAGCACCTCATCTTCCGACTAGGCACTTTACAGCCTTCCGGACTGAATATTGAATTCAACAACTTTAGGTCTTGAGCTCCCTCCTCCATCCCCACCCCTTTTCTGTTTCTTCCCCCTTCCTTTTGCTTTTTTTTCCAATAATTTATATTGATTTTTCTTTTCCCACCTATTTCCATTATTTTTAAATCTTTTATGCCCCCCACCCCCACTAGTGCCATACCTTGAGTGCCCTACCATCCATTCTTAATTAGCACATTCGTTTAGATAATATCACCAACTTCAACACCTATGTGTTCTTTTGCTCTTTTGTCTGTGACATCTTTTGATGATCTGCTCCTATCACTGCTTGCTGGTCCCTACAATACCACCTCCCCCCTCCACTTCTCTTCCCCCCACCCCCCCACCTTAAACCAGCTTATATTTCACCCCTCTCCTTGTAAAGAAAAATCAGTTCTGTTGAAGGGTCATGAGGACTCGAAACGTCAACAGATATGGATGTATAAATTAGAGTGAACAGGGAATGATTGAATTCAATGTCAAATCAGGTACAGAAAGAGAAAATAAAAAGAAGGAAATCAAGAGTGAATGAAAAACAGAAAAGAGAAAGGAAAAGCAAAACGAAAATGTGATTTTAAAGTTGAAATTTCTAAAATCTTCAACAACAATTAATACTTGAAAGAATGAGAGTCCACGCTTAATAGTTAATTTTCAATGCTAGAGAGGTTAATTGGTAGTAATTAAGTTATGATATCCTTAAAAGAGTACTTGCACTCGTGATAAGACGTAACTTTGTGGTATGTTTAATTCGTATCTACTGTGCAATTATAGCAATTTCATGCTAAGAAATGCATTTCAATGAGGCAGACAGCAAATGGTCATTTTCATGAAGCTAAAGGCAGAGTGCTGTAACACTGACCGCAACTTTTGGGCATTGCCTTATATACATGCATCTGTCCCTTTTTTGAAGTTGCTATGCCATTTACACCTAAATAATGTTGCATGCCCTTAGCCTGACCATTGCTTTGACAGTAAAACCTGAGCCAATGAATGCTTGTTCATTGCCAGTAGTTAACAATAAATCTAAGTACAGTTAATCACACCTACTTTTGTAACCCGTGTTGCTTCATTTGAGACTTAAGTACTTAATCACAGATGGAATGTTTGAGAAAATTGCTCATTTTTCAGGAAATAGATTAAAATTTGTATAAATGTTACTTTTTTTTCAAAAACTTGTCAGATTAGATGGATCATGAAATCCATCAATCTCTGCAATAGATCAGCTCACCCCCTCAAAATAAACAATTCAAATCAATGAATTAAAGTCATCCTCAGAAATAAAATTAATCATAAAGCAAGATTCAACCCAAACTCTGCCCGAATCCCAGGACCTAATACAATTTTAAGCCGCTCCTAACCTGGGAATATTTAATTCTAAAGACAAATCTAAAAGGGAACAGATTCCCAACAACAGCAACAAGATGGGAAGCACCAGAGATAGCAACAATGTCGTCAGGGGTAGAAAATAATGCAAGAGTGTAGAAACAAAGTTAGTGGGAACGGAAATATGATATCATGGCATAATTCAGTGGTATGAAGATGGAAAGTTATGGATTACTGTAAAATATCAAGGCGTGCTATCTCCTGCTTTCTCATCCATGCCTTTGTTGCCTCTAGTTGCAAATAATCCATGCTCTCCTAACTCACTTCCCACCTTGCACCGTATATAAACTTGAGCTCATCCAAAATTCTGCAGCCCACGTGCTAATTCACATCATGTCCCAATCATCCCATCATCCTTGTTTGCTGATCTACCTTAGCAATATTGCAATTTAAAAATTATCATCCTTGTTTTTAAAACCCTCAATGGAGATACCTCTCCATATACCTGTAACCTCCTCCTGCCTTACAGGATCTCTGCACTCCTCCATTTTGGTATTTTGCACATCTTTAGCAGCTCTGTCTTCAACTGTATTGTCACAAAACTCTGGAATTCCCCCCCTAAATCTCTCTACCTCTCTCTCCTTTAAGACTTTCCTAAAGCTACCTCTTTGACCAAATTTGTGTTTACTTGTCCTAATATCTCCTTACATGGCTCTCTGTCAAATGGTCCTGGAGAATGCCATGGGAAGTTTTACTATATTAAAGATGCTATATAAATGCAAGTTGTATTGTATTTGTACTGAAAATGCAGTTGTACTAGATATAAGAAGTCCTGTAGTCATGAGGTCAGTAAAAATGGATAGTGTTATTATATATGTGACAACTGCATGGAGATAGATGCTGTTCATACTACTACTGGAATTTGCTATCATGTGGAGAAATTAAAGTAAAGAAGATAGAAAATGAGGTAAAGAAAGAATGATTGATGTGCACTTATTTAAAGACTTTTTCAACCGTAGGACATTCCAAAGCACTTTACAGCAAAGAAACTACGTTTGAATTGTAGTCATAGTTGTAAAGTAGAAAACTTTGAGGCAATTTGCCCCACACAGGGCAAAGTGATAATGACCAGATAATCTGTTTTAGCAATGTTGGCTGAGGAATACGAGACATAAGAGAGAACTCCCCTACTCCACTGCAAACAGGTGCTGTGGCATCTCTTATGCCCACCTGATAGGGTCTCACTTTAGCAACTCATCTGAAGGATTCCCAACTGTGTAGCTCTCCCTGCTTCTGCACTCGAGAGTCAGGCTAAATTTTGTGCTCAAATCCCTAAGAGTTGAACCCATAACCTTCTGTCTCAGAGCGAGAGTACTATCACTGAGCCAAGATAATACCATGATCTATTCCAACCTTGAGCTCTATATATAATGGGGGGAATTGTCCCAGATCTGCACTAATTGTGGTAGCAGGCGGTAAAATGTCCACAATGGCGGCTTCTCATGCCATATCATCCCAAACCCGCCGCGTTAATTATGCATTCCCAGGAAACATGCCATTGTAGTCACAGTTGTAAAGTAGAAATGGCAGGCGGGCTCTCATTCACCCGCCACGCCATCACCTTGCCACTTCATCACGCCGGCTGCCATATTTAAAGTGCAGCCGCACACAAATCTCTCAGTGCTTCCAGCCCAGGACAGCCACACAAAAGACAGGATGGCCCCGAAAGAGAAAAAAACTGCAGCCCACCCCCGCTTCAGTGACGCATCCCTCGAGCACCTTTTGAATGCCGTGGAGGTGCGCTGTGAGGTCCTCTATCCTCACTTTGGCCACAGCTTATGCAGCTGCATCACCGATCAAGCATAGGAGGCAATGGCAATGGTGATCTGCGCCAATGCCATGCAAAAGAGGACAACCACACAGTGCTGCTATAGGATGAATGGTCTCATCCGTTCCACTAGGGTAACTCACCCTTCTCAACTCAGTCACTCACAAACTCATCACACATCCACAGGGATCTCACACCTCAAGGGACAACACCACTAACTTTCACACACCCTCACATCTCCATCAGGCTCATACCCTCTCAAGCTCGTGTCCTCATCCTGTCCATGGCTCTGCTCACCACACGAACATTCCATGCAGTGCCATGTGACCTGTTCACACTGTCTCCATCTGTTCACACGCAGGAGAAGCCTGCTCACATCAGCAGGGAGAGGTCCCAGACCCGGGGTGGAGTGGCCCACATTAGGCCCCTCACTCACATTGACAAGTGTGCCATAGCACTGACTGGTGAGGACACAGACCGTGACTGTGATGATGGTGAGGTTGGTGGCGAACACCCTCGTGGGGATCCTGCACCACATCACCCCTCTCTCAACACAAATGTGAGTGCTCTCTCTCCTGCTTTTGACTCTGTCGACATGTACTAATTATCTAATTATCTCTACTTTGGTTCACAGGGAGCTCTGCCAAGCAACCAACACCCTCAGCCAGCCAGTACCTCAGTTCCATCCAGGTCCTCACCTCCAGCCAAGAGGCCACCTCCTCCATTGTTAAGCTAGAAATAAGCAGCCTGGAAGACCCATCACAGCACTCACTTACACCCTTCAGCAGTGCAGAGACACACACCTCCGTGGGCCCCAGATCTAGAGCAGGCTCGGGTTCACAAATCTGATGGTCACCGCAAGGACACGTCCTCAGCAGGAGGAGACAGGTTCGGCCGAGCTCCCCAGCACTCGGAGGACTGCTGGGGAAGGGGCAACTGTGAGGTCCAAGTCAGATGATGAACCTCTGGATTTGGCCTTCCAACTCATCCTGGAGAGTCAGCAAAAGACGTGGGAACATCACACAGAGCTGTTGGAAGCCCTCAACAAGGTGGCACTTGAGTCGGAGGAGTGCTTCTGCCTGCTCTCTGATGAAGTGATGCCCACATGTGCGTGTATGGAGGTCTCCCTGGGAAGGATGGTGGATACCATGGAGACCCTGGTCCAACAGAATGCGGAGATGTGTGCAGACCTGGAGTCTGCAGGAGTCATAGGTGAGTTCCTGCAGTGGCAACGTGAGAGGGAAATGGGCACCTCAGCATCCCTCCAAGTGCTCCTTGCCCTCAAGGAGTCAGGCCAGGGGCCCCGGGCAGCCGAAGGGAGAAGGAGCAGCAGCTGGACACGTCTGGGTCATCCACTCAGGAATCTCAGAGGCTGTCCTCTCCCTCCAGGTCCCCTTTGCCTATGTGGCCCTCAACCTCGTCCTCTGTCACCACAGAGGGAACAGCTGGCCTACGAGCAATTCTGGAGGAAGAACCGTGTGTGTGGCAGAGCCTTTCGGAGACTCATGCAAGTACTCTGCCACGCACACAGATCTTTCACATATTACACTCACCTCAATGTCCTGAGCATTTTCAATGCTGCCTGCTGGGGTTTGCTTTGCATTGTGCATCTGAGATGACCTGCATCTCCGCCCACCCAATAATCACATTCCCACGCAGCATCTGATCTCGGCCACCGCGACTGTCGTTTCACTTTCGATTTAGACAGCATGGTCTTGATTCAGTTTTTCATGTGCTCCCCCGTCTTTATCCCTCCTCAGTAACCCATTTCCTTTCCTCCATCACTGTTGATCCCCTTGCATCACCTTCCACCTCCCCTCTGTGACCTACCAGCCACGACCCTTTTTCTTGTCCAGATAAACATGCACATTCCCTTCCTTCCCAAAAATCTCACATTCACTTCCCCTACCTCCTACTTCCCACCCCCAGGGTTCATGTCTGCCTTCAAGTCCCCACCAACCACCCTCGCCGTTGCTTTTACCACTACCGTTGAACCCTCATCCTGTCACCCTACCACCCCACTCTGCCCTCAGTCATTCTCACCATTCCCTTTCCATGCCCACCCTCAGTTTACTCGCCAGGAAGCAGTCATGGATTCATCAGAGCGCTCCCTTGAACATTCGCCTGGACCCTCCCACCCCCTCAGGACCCCTTCCCCCCTTTGAACTCCTTCCCACCACACCCCGCCCCCACAGTCTCTCTGCCTCCCTTGGTCCTCCCCTGGACTCCACCCCTGCTTAGTCCTTCCCCCTTCCTGGCTCCTTCAGACACCCTTACTTCTTCCTCCAACCTTGGTCCTTCCCAACTACTTCCTCCACCTTTACTTCTTCCTCCAGCCTTACTCCCTCCCCTCTCCACACTCTTTCCTCTCCCCAGACTCCCTCCCTCCCCTCTCTGCACTCCTTTCATTTCACCTTCCACTCCCCTTACCACCGCAGTTGCCATCTTCTCCCCTGTTACCCCCTCCTCAACCCTTCTCCTTCAACACCTTAATTCTCCCGCTCCTACAACCTCATCCCATCCTGAAAACCCTCCCAGTCGATCCTAGACCTTCCTCTCCATACCCTCGACCATCATCTGTTGTGAGCAGACCCTCAATGGTGACTTTCCAACTTCCGTGCGCTACTTTGCAGAAGAGCCATGTCCATAAGAATCCACCCAGCATGCCATGAATGTTCCTCCAGTATGCCATTGCTGTCGGGCTCAGCATTTTCTGCTCCTCGGATGTCCGGAATGTGAGCAAGGCCCTAACGATAAGTCCCAACTTCTGCACACCACACTTGTCAAGATGTGTTCTGCACCAGAGTGCAATCACCCCGACATGGATGGACGATCCAGCCGGTGGGGGTTTGGGGCGGCAACCGGGGGGTGGGGGGGTGCATTGGGGGGAATGATTCCAGCGGGCTGGCCTTATAATGATATGTGGATGTATTACAATGAGATTCCCCATGTTCGATGGCAGGGAACGTGGCGACAGGCTGAGCAAATGATTACAAACTGCTTTCACAACATCGTGAAACTGATTTCTGGCCTTCTCGCCATAATGTCTGCTCATGCCGCCAAGTACGCCCAATGCCAGTGGGTACAAAAAATTCTGTCCAAAGTCTGCTTGCAATATTTCAGTAAGTAGAACACACTCCTCTAACATTTCAAAGTCAAAAGAAATATCCATTGTAGAAGTTGATACATCCAAAGAACACAAGCCTCATAGACAGCAGTCAATGTTGTTATACCAGGTAACCCTACTGGTAGAAGAGGTAATTAAGCTAGTTAATGTGGGTAATCCAATAAATGTAACTTATTTGGATTTTCAAAGGTATTCTACAACATTCCTTACATGAGAATTGTTGGGAAGTTGATGTTTGTGCAATAAATAGCATTGTCTAGATGGACTTAATTTGCTTAGCAACAAAAAGACTGACATAGCTTTAAGTGGAACATCCTTAATGGAAAAAACTAGTGATGTTCCAGAAAGATATGTTCCAAGACCTTTGCTATTAATACTATTTTTGAATGATGTAACAGGATATTTGAAGTAGTACTATTAAACCTGTTAATGACAAAAAGCTGTATGTGCAGGTAATGAGTACAAATTATCTTCAAAGGGGCTTGAATCAATTATCCAAACAGGCTGATATGTGGCAGATGGATTTTATTGCGCAAAAATATAAAATGGTGCACACAGGAACAACTTACAATAAACAACTTCATAAAATAAAAGGGTCCTATTTTGAAGCTGTACTAACAGAGGGCCTATAAGGTAAAGTATTTGGGAATGATCAGTGATCCTATCGCGAAAGCATCAGTACATTTAAAGCAGTTATCAATAAGGCTTCACTGTAAGCCCACTGACACTCTACCTTGACTACACTTCCACATAACCTGCTTCCTGTTAAGAGTCTACTCCATGGAGGAGTGGACCAGGGTGTCCCAGAGGGAACGACCCCTACGGAATGCCGCCGGGGGTGAAGGGAAGATGTGTTTGGTGGTGGCATCATGCTGGAGTTGGCGGAAATGGCATAGGATGATCCTTTGAATGCGGAGGCTGGTGGGGTGATAAGTGAGGACAAGGGGGACCCTATCATGTTTCTGGGAGGGAGGAGAAGGCGTGAGGGCGGATGCGCGGGAGATGGGCCGGACACGGTTGAGGGTCCTGTCAACAACAGTGGGTGGAAAACCTCGGTTAAGGAACAAGGAGGACATGTCAGAGGAACTGTTTTTGAAGGTAGCATCATCAGAACAGATGCGATGGAGGCAAAGGAACTGAGAGAATGGGATGGAGTCCTTACAGGAAGCAGGGTGTGAAGAGCTGCAGTCAAGGTAGCTGTGGGAGTCGGTAGGCTTGTAATGGATATTGGTGGACAGTCTATCACCAGAAATTGAGACAGAGAGGTCAAGGAAGGGAAGGGAAGTGTCAGAGATGGACCATGTGAAAATGATGAAGGGCTGGAGATTGGAAGCAAAATTAATAAACTTTTCCAAGTCCCGACGAGAGCATGAAGCAGCACCGAAGTAATCATCGATGTACCGGAGAAAGAGTTGTGGAAGGGGGCCGGAGTAGGACTGGAACAAGGAATGTTCCACATACCCCATAAAGAGACAGGCATAGCTGGGGCCCATGCGGGTACCCATAGCCACACCTTTTATTTGGAGGAAGTGAGAGGAGTTAAAGGAGAAATTGTTCAGTGTGAGAACAAGTTCAGCCTGACGGAGGAGAGTTGTGGTGGATGGGGATTGTTCGGGCCTCTGTTCGAGAAAGAAGCTAAGGGCCCTCAGACCATCCTGGTGGAGGATGGAGGTGAAAGGGATTGGACGTCCAAGGTGAAGAGGAAGCGGTTGGGGCCAGGGAATTGGAAATTATTGATGTGACGTAAGGTGTCAGAGGAATCACGGATGTAGGTGGGAAGGGACTGGACAAGGGGAGAGAGAAGGGAGTCAAGATAACGAGAAATGAGTTCCGTGGGGCAGGAGCAGGCTGACACGATTGGTCTACCGGGACAGTCCTGTTTGTGGATTTTGGGTAGGAGGTAGAAGCGGGCCATCCGAGGTTGGACGACTATCAGGTTGGAAGCTGTGGGAGGAAGATCTCCAGAGGAGATGAGGTCAGTGACAGTCCTGGAAACAATGGCTTGATGTTCAGTAGTGGGGTCATGATCCAGGGAGAGGTAGGAAGAAGTGTCTGCGAGTTGATGCTCAGCCTCTGCGAGGTAGAGGTCAGTGCGCCAGACAACAACAGCACCATCCTTGTCAGCGGGTTTGATGACAATGTTGGGGTTGGACCTGAGAGGACGGAGTGCAGTAAGTTCAGAGAGAGACAGATTAGAAAGAGTGAGACGAGCAGAGAAATTGAGACGACAAATTAAAAGAGACCTGGAGTGACATCTATTGATTGAGAAGGAGAGTTGGGGTTACAGAAATACTAATAATATTGCTGGATTTCTTTTTGTAGGAGAAATATAGAAAGGAAAATAGTGTTCCCTGAAATATGACTCAATAGGTGTTAGAGGGGGAGGAGGTAAAAGGCACAGTCCACAAATTAGCAAACATAGGCTCTGAATGTAATAAATTTGATCAGTAGAACTGTCTTTTCTCAATCCAAATTTTTATGCTTTTACTGTATTTTAGCCTGTTATAAAACCAAAATGCAGCTACTCAATCCAGAAAATAAGCAGTTTTACCTTAGGATAATCTAGTTAAGTACTGTAGAATGTAACTCACCAAGGCGAAGCATTCCCTGACCATTGGGAGTGTCATCAAACCATTCACCTTCATAAGTAGAGCAATCGGCATAATACATTCTACCCCAGCCATTTCTCTTGTCAGCATACCAATGGCCCTCATAAATGTCATCATCTGAGTAAAAGTTGGTTCCTAACCCCTGCAGAAAAGGGATCAGTGATACATAATAACAATGATGGAAAAGCAAAGGTAAAATCATAATCACTGCAAAAAGGAATGAATAAGAAAGACAAAGACATGCTTTTATATAGTGCCTTTCACAACCTTAGGATGTTCCAATGTGCTTTTACAGCCAATGAATTATGTTTGAACTGGAGATGCTACTGTAATGGAGGAATGACAGCCAGTTTATGCACAGCAAGCTCCCACAAACAGCATTGTGATAAGGATCAGATAATGTGTTTTCTGTGATGATTAAGAGATAAATATTGGCCAGGACATAACTCCCACACTTTGCTTCAAAACAGTATTATGGGATCTGTTACATCCATCTGAGATCAGAAGGGCACAGCTGAAAACTGACAGATTTTTCCTTTATCCTTTCATGGGATGTGGGCATCTCTGGCATGGCCAACATTTGTTGCCCCATCCCTAACTGCCCTTGAACTGGGTGGCTTGCTAGAGTCAGCTACATTGCTGTGGATCTAGAGTCCAATGTAGGCCAGACCAGGTAAGGATGGCAGATTTCCTTCCCTAAAGGGCATTCATGAACCAGATGGATTTTTACGACAAGTGATGATAGTTTTATAGTCATCACTATTGAGACTAGCTTTATATTCTAGATTTATTAACTGAATTCAAATTCCACTAGCTGCCATGGTGGGATTTGAACCCATGTCTCCAGAGCCTGGGTCTCTGGATTACTCATCCAGCAACATTACTACTATGCCACTGTCTCCCCTTATCATATCATAGGTGAGATATAGAATGCTGTACTTAGATTGAGATCGTTATTGCAATAACTATTTTCAGAATTGTGATGTAGCCACTTTATTTATATAACAAGCTTGGTGTTTCAAGAATGTATTGTTTTTCTGCACATTGTGTGTATGTATGTATGTACATTCACAACCAGGCAAGAGTAGAAGGGTTAGCAGATTTGGGGAAGCTAGGACAATACACATCAGCCACTAAGTGATCATCATTGTACTAAACTAATTTGCATTTGAAAGAATTTTTTTACCTCCAAGAGGAGGAAAAGGCTGAGAATGTATTTATACCAATACCTGATGCTTCATCCTAACTTCAAGTTCAAATTGCCTGCCCAATGCTTCTTGGAAATGCCAACTTAAACTGCAAGGCAGCTTCACGAATCAAAGATAGAAAAGGAAAAGGCAACCCTTGCACCAATTGATCTCGTCATCCCATCATTAGCCAACTCTCCCCACACAATGGATTTTCCCTACATTCCTGCTCCACTAATTCTCAACTTACGATAAAAATTTAAAATTCAAACAAAAGGCACAAAAAGTAACAAATCTCTACTTTTGTTTTTTATATAAATTTCCGTCATTAATGGAGCAGCACAAACTATTGTGTAGAAAGGTGGCCTGATGACCAGACATTGCAAGCAGCTAAACACAATAGCCAGTTGTTGGAGAGTGATTGTTCCGGAGTGGAGTCTGCCTGGACTCCCCTTGCCTCCAAATTGCCAGTAGGCAAAAACCACCTTTTTTAGGCGATACTTGTTCACCGTTTTTAAATGGGGCTCCAAACAAGTTAAAGTGATTTGAGTCACATTTTAGTTTCAATTCCAAGAAATCAGCATCCATTATCCAGTTTACAGCTCTTGCACTGTCAAATTCAACACACTTATCATAGTGGCAGACTCAGTCCCAAAAAATACTTGGTGAAGTTGAAAGAGGTCTAGTAATATTTGTAGTCAGTTAGTTGTACTTTTGGATGCTGACATCTGTAAATGAATAGTGGATTGATCTATCTTTCTCTTATGGTGGTTACCATGTACATATCTTGAGTGTTTCAATTTGGACCTAAGTGGCATTGTAGAGCCTCTGTCCATGGTGTAGGAGGGTACCTGAAAAGATTTAAACATGAAAGTACCACCACTTCTTTTCTGGAATACAATGGGATGCCAACAGCAGCAAATGGCAAAGAGCACAAAGTCAAGTGAATTCAGACAGCTGTCTTGTGACAAGCCCCAATGGCAGTTACAGCAATTAAGTAATTTTCTGATGTTATTTGATACTTTTTGGAAAATGTTCACAACCCTACTTCTGCCCAGCCCCACTCAGTGTGTTGGTGCATTGGTAAAGCTTCCATCATTTATTGTGTGTATTATTTGTTGTTTTTCAACCGATTTGAAGATAACTAAAATATAGACAATAATAGAACTTTAAAGAAAAATAGAAGGATGATTTGTTTGCAGCTGTGTCTGACTTATTGACCTGGGATTTCCTAGAACGGCAACATACAGGTTTAATTATGCTGTATCATACCCCAATCTTACCATTGCAAACTTAGTCCAAATTTTCCTGGAAAAGTAATTTGAATATACAACAGCAAGCATAATGGCAAATTCGGCATCTCACAAGCAGTTTAGTCAATAATTTACCCCATTTACACCAATGTACCAATTAAGCAGATCAATATGGACATCACTGGAGTCATAACATTCTGAACTTTAAATCCTTTTCCTATGCTGAACTTGAACACTAGGAGAAAATTGTTTGCGTTATGGACACACTCAGCTGCTTTATTCTGCTTTCAGGAACATTCCAAGCTACAGATTATTTTTTAATCATTTATTTGGAAGGTGATGTTATTAATTTTAAGATAACTACAAAAGTTGAATATTGGTCAAAAGAGAGATATATTCCAAAGCTTTTTGCCTTGCACTCATCAGGACAAACTTGCCAAATTTTAAACAATCACAACAATTTGTACTACAGGAGAAAAGGGTAATGACTGGTTGGCATATCAACTCTGATTGGCTGAGGCATTACCACGGAGAAAGCAACGGAACTATCAGCACCTCAAGCTCCCAGGTAATTAAAAAAGGCACATTTAACAGCGTGATGCAAGGTACGTAGGCTGTTCATCCCAGCAATCGGCTTTTAGAATCAAACAGCATGTTCCTTCAGTTGTTCATTATAAACAGAGTGCACTCAACCACCCCGTGCTTGCAAAATCCAAAACAAAATGTCTACTGTTAGGTGTGATTCTGTGATTGGGCAGCACTTGCTGAACAATCCTCAATGTGCCAATAGCTATACTAACAACCAATTTAAGATAAACAGTTAAGTTCGTAAAGTGGCTCATTTACGCTTGCTGGAAGTGGCATACGTTCAAACACAAGGATCCATTCTCTGCAAACAAAAGGAATGTGTTCAAGCCTTGCATCTTTTTTGAATTATCTGAGCATTTAGGGATTCTATTGTTCCTCGTTGCTTCTCTACAGCAATGCTTTAGCCAGAGTCGACTTGCCAACCAGTCAGCACCCTTTTATTTTGCGGCATAAATTGTCGCGATCATTTGAAAATTTGGCATGCTTGTGTTTATCCTGATGAATGTAAGATGAAAAGCTTTGGCATCATGTCTCTCAGCAATATTCATGTTCTGTACCTACAAAAGTCCCAGGCTAAACAAACTAGGGACAGAACTGGACATTTGTTCATTGATTAATTTGAAACCAAAGTATTATTCACACATTTTAAAAAATCTATTCCAAAATGTACCAAATAAAATGACAAAAATTCTAATATTTTGAGAGGGCATACCTCCAGTACTGACCCATCCCCCAACCCCCAAAACTAAAACTTGTATGTACAGCAGAAAAGGATTTCCAAAAGTATAAAATAGCATACAGTATAAAAATAGCTCATTACAGTAACTATCACAAGGTCTTACAATCTTCATAGTTCATTGAAATTTGACACTGCAAGCAAGTTAGCACATCATGAAGAAAAGTAGAAATTTGACAACAGAGATGTAGAAGATGCCCTAGATTTGTTTAAAAGTAGTCAGTTATCTTGGAGAGATAAACTTTAAAAATAAATATGTTCTTAAGAATGATGATACAATATGCCACAGAGTGGCCACAGACAGTATTACTTATATGATATCCTCAGAAAAAGTAACTAACACTGAAATCATGAAGTCATTCTATACTCACATGTCTTTTGTCATTTTTCCATGCTCCTGAATATACTTTTTTATATTCTCCACTGATTGGATCTGGTAGACTGTAAGTTCCAAAACCATTTCTTTTTCCATACTCCCAATCACCATTGTATATGGCTCCAGTAGATTTCCACTTCTGTGTTCCCTTTCCTGTTTAGATTAAACTATGATTATGCTACAGGAAATATTTTAATACTTCATAATTATATTTCTTTTTTATAATGCTCAAAGTAGACATTTTCAGTACTCAGCTATTGTAAAATTGATCATGGTGTATTGATGTGGCAGGTGATGTGTGCCAAGCAGACTAAATCCACAAGGGCTTGGTCGCGTTATCACAACAGTTTTGCAATTTGTATTTATTACGAGATGTGTGCACCGAATTCAGAATTAATAAGTCCATCAAGACCTTTAGAGAGTTTTTTTAAAAATTAAAACATTTGTGAACAATGTGAAAGACGTCAAGCACATACATAAGACTACAATTACTATTATAATGACTCTTAAAACTCCGAATTAACCTGACTCCCAGTTCCACTCCCTTTAAGGCAGCGGTCCAAAAATAGATTTTAGATTTAAAACAAACTCAGCAAGTTAACACAATACCTTGGACAGTGGAATTCCAAATGGCTTTTCCCTAAGTTTAGCTTCATATGGCAGCAGGCTTATGCACAAAATGCTAGAGGCTTCGTTAAGGCTATTTCACACACTCCTGTAAGATCTTACACGGCCTTCTGACACATAACCTTTCCATAGAACCATAGAAAAGTTACAGCACAGAAGGAGGCCATTTGGCCCATCTTGTCCATGCCAGCCAGAGGACACCCAGGTGCTCTTTCTAATCCCACCTTCCTGCACCCGGCCCATAGCCCTGCAGCTTACAGCACTTAAGGTGCAGATCCAGGTGCCTTTTAAGAGTTTAGAGTTTCTGCCTCTACCAACAACTTGGGCAGCAAAATCTAGACACCTACTACCCTTTACATAAAAAAGTTCTTCCTCATGACCCCCCTACACCTTCTGCCACTTATCTTGAATCTATGTCCCCTGGTTCTTAGAATTCTCCACCAAGGGACACAATTTTATCCTGTCCACTCTATCTATTCCCCTCATAATTTTGTACACCTCAATCAAGTCATCTCTCGGCCTTCTTTGTTCTAAGGAAAATAACCCCAACCTATCCAATCTCTCCTCATAGCTAAACTTTTCTAACCCTGGCAATATTCTTGTGAACCTCCTCTGAACTCTCTCCAGAGCTATTACGTCCTTCTTGTAATGTGATGACCAGAACTGCACACAACACTCCAGTTGCGGCCTCACCAGTGTTTCATACAATTCCAACATTATATCCTTACTTTTATATTCTATACCTCTGCCAATGAAGGAAAGCATTCCATATGCCTTCTTCACAACCTTGTCCATTTGAACTGCTGCCTTCAGGGACCTGTGTACTTGTACACCAAGATCTCTCAATTCATCTACCCCTCTTAGTATATTTCCATTTATTGTGTAAGCCCTGTAATTGTTTGACCTCCCGCTTCTCTATGTTAAAATCCATCTGCCACTTTACCACCCTCTCCACCAACCCATCTATATCATTTTGGAGATTATGGCTATCCTCTGCACTATCCACTACTCAGCCAATGTTTGTGTCATCTGCAAATTTCCCAATCGTACCCCCCCACGTTCACGTCCAAATCGTTAATATATAACACAAACAGCAAGGGTCCCAACACCGAGCCCTGTGGAACACCACTTGAGACAACTTTCCATTTGCAAGGGCATCTATCGACCATTACCCTTTGTTTCCTGTTAGAAAGCCACCTTTTATCCAGTTTGCCACATTACCCTGAATCCCCTGGTCTTTTACTTTCCTGACCAATCTGCCATTGAGACCTTGTTAAATGCCTTGCAAAAATCCACGTACACAACATCCACTGCACTACCTTCATCAACCCTTCTTGTCACTTCCTCAAAGAATTCAATCAAATTTGAGAGGCAAGACCTTCCTTTAACAAATCCATGCTGACCAGCCCTGACTAGTCTATGCCTTTCCACATGACAGTTAATCCTATCTCTCAGGATTGATTCTACTAATTTGCTCACCACCGATGTAAGACTAACTGGCCTATAATTGTTTGGCATTTCCTTTGATTCCTTTTTAAACAATGGAACTACGTTTGCATTTCTGGAACTACGTTTGCATTCTCCAGTCCTCCGGTACCTCCCCTGTATCTAGTGAAGATTGGAAAATCATTCTCAGAGCATCTGCTATCTCCTCCCTGATTTCCTTCAGCAGCCTCAGAAACAATGCATATGGCCCTGGTGACTTAGCAACTTTCAAAGATTTCAGCCCTTCAAGTACTTCCTCTCTCTTTATGACTATCCCATCCAATATCTCGCAGTGTTCCTCCTGGACTACTATATCTACATCCTCCCTTTCGTTTGTAAACATGGAGACAAAATATTCATTCAAATCCCTTCCCACAGCCCCTGCATCTACACACAAGTTTCCATCTTCATCTCTGATAAATCCCATGTTTTCCTTAACTAACCTTTTAGCATTAATGTATTGATAAAACATCTTTGGGTTAGCTTTAACTTTACTTGCTAATCTTTTTTCATGCCCTCTCTTTGATTCCTTATTTCCTTTTTGACTTTGTCCCTGCACTTCCTATATTCATCTAGGCTACCTGCAGTGCTTAGTTCTTTGTGCCTATCGTACACTTTCTTTTTCTGTTTGATCTTCCCCTGTATTCCTCTAGACAACCGGGGGGTCTAGATTTGGCAGTACCACTCTTATTTTTGTGGGGGACATGTCTACTTTGTACAATTAGGATCTCGCTTTTTAGTGCTTCCCATTGGTTTTCCACTGTTTTATCCTCCAGCAATGCTGTCCAGTCCACCTCAGCCAAGTGCCTTCTCATTTCTGCAAAATTTGCCTTCCCCCAGTTCAAGACTTTTACTCCTGCCTTATCTCTGTCCTTTTCCATGGGAAAATCTAAATCTAACTGAATTGTGATCACTGTCCCCGATATGGTTGTCAACTGTCACTTCACCCACTTACCCTTCTTTGTTCCCCAAGACTAGGTCTAGAATTGCATCTCCTCTCGTTGGGTTTGTCACTAATTGGTTGAAAACATTTTCCTGGACACACTGCATGAATTTTTCTCCCTCAGCGCCCCTTATATTATTTAAATCCCAGTTGATATTAGGATAGTTGAAGTCTCCTACTATTATTGCCCTCTTATTCTTACAAGCAAAAATTTGCCTTCATATTTGTTCTATCTCCCTTTCACTATTAAGGGGTCTGTAGTATACTCCCAGTAGTGTGACTGCCCTCTTTTTATTTCTAAGCTCAATCCATAAAGCCTCATTTGTTGACCCATTTAGTATATCTTCCCTTCTCATAACTGGAATAGATTCTTTAACCATTAGCGCTACCCACCTCCTTTTTTATCTCCTACTCTATCATGTCTGAAAACTCTATAACCAGGGATATTAAGCTGCCAGTTTTGTCCTTCCTTTAGCCAGGTCTCCGTTATAGCAACGACATCCTGCTGCCATGTGTCTACCTGTGCCCTTAACTCATCTACCTTGTTTGTAATACTCCTTGCATTGAAGTATAAACAGTTTAACCCCATCAATTTCCCTTGCTGGACACTTTTTAAACTTTGCTTCTCGTGTAACTCTATGTCTCTCACAATGTCCCTAGCTAATGTTCTACCTCCATTTTTCTGATCTAAATCTGACCTATGTGATCCTACTCCTGGGATCCCATCCCCCTGCCACACTAGTTTAATACTCCCCAACAGAACTAGCAAAAGCCCCCGCCAGGACACTGGTCCCAGCTCTGCCTGGGTGCAGCCCATCCGGTTTGTACAGGTCCCACCTTCCCCAGAACCAGTCCCCATGCCTCAAGATTCTGAATCCCTCCTGGCTACAACATCTCTCCAGCCACATGTTCATTTGGTCTATCCTCTTATTCCTGCTCTCGCTAGCATGTGGAACTGGGAGTAATCCTGAGATTACTACGTTTGAGGTCTTGCATTTTAATTTATCTCCTAACTTCCTGTACTGAGCTTGCAGGTCCTCATCCCTTAGTTTACCTATGTCATTGGTACTAATGTGTATCATGACCACTGGCTGTTTACCTTCCCTCCCCAGAATGTCCTTTCATTCTCCTTTATACAGGTTTCTCTCTTTTTAAGATGTAAATTCTATCGTTCCATATGTCTTTGAAACTGTATCTTCCTCATTACATAAAATTTTTCATGGTGCCAAAATTGCCAGTAACCTTTGGGAAAAATAAGCACATTCCTTAGCCTTGCTTATTTGCTGAGTTGTAAACAGACCAAGATCACTTTGAAATTGAATTATCCCTTCATTTATCTAAAAATGCAAATTCCTTTCACACCTTACATGGTAAGCCAGCATCCATGTTTACTCATTAGCATGTCAAACACCTAGTTTCTTTTGGCAATTTAAACTTGCAGTCTACAAATGCAATTAAATCACACAGACAGACCCAACTAAACTTACCCCCATAAATCTACTTTACAATAAACCAAAAAAAATTATGAAAATTATTATACTTTCATGACAATGGTTAGTGCACGTAATTATCATTTTTACTACTAATGAGGAATTATCATTGCACAACCCAATGTTTAAGTTGTGAGTTTCTTTAGTTTTTTCACATGTTATGATTCTTGACCAGACTCCCACATTGTTGGTGAGATCCCCTTAGGGACCAATAATGTTTTGTTTAAAGTAGACAAAGTTTGAGATTTAAGACACTTGCTCAGTGAAGAAAGCCACAAGATTCCACGAGTTTTAAACAAATAAAAATAAACTTTACTATACAAGGTCAGAAAGATAAAACAATTTACAATATCTATCTTATACTCTAACATTCAGAGTAAGTATGAGGTACATGACAATTAGCAGGCAAACTGCACAATAAATGACAGATGTGACCAAAACAGGTTACACGGATTTTTCAACAACCGACCCAGACGTTAGTCATACTGTTAGTCAACCAATCTCACTGAAACTCTGTCTCTTGCACAAGGGTTTCCAATCTTCACCAACAAAGAACTCACTTTGGAATTCACTCCCAAGAGTCGCTCCAACTCGGACAGCTCCAACAACAGCACACCCCACAGGATTTCAATCTTGCCTTCCAAGATTCCGTTCCTCTGGATTCCCAAGAACACTTGAGCATTAACGTACAAGCACAATTTCAGCTCTTAAGCCATGCCAAGCAGAAACCTACTGCTCCAGAAGAGTACCTTTGCCCAAATGGCCTGCAGGATGGAGTTGCCAACCTTCAGCTGCCTTCCTGGATCTTCAGGCCATCTCCCAAACTCACTTCATTTAAAGTCTGCTCCCTGCAGCACTTTCTCTGGCTTGGAGTCTGTTTCTCTGCTCCTCTCTTAACTGAACTTAAGTGGGACCTGTTTCTCTCCCCAAGAGCTGAAATTGTGCTTGTACATTGATGTACGTTCCTTACCTGGGATGTTTTGGGACCTCTCCCAGTTCCCTTCCATTGTCCCTCTCTCTGGCACACTTCTTGGGGCCTCTCCCAGTTCCCTTCCATTGTCTCTCTCTCTCTGGCACACTTCTTGGGGCCTCTCCCTTATCTCTTACCTGGGACACTATTTTTAATTCATTTACGGGATGTGGGGGGTAGGATTAGTAAATTTGCAGATGACACAAAGTTTGGCCGGGTGGTTAACAGTGAGGATGAGTGTCTTGGGCTACAGGAAGATATAGGTGGGATGATCAGATGGACAGATAAGTGGCAGATGGAATTTAACCCTGAAAAGTGTGAGGTGATACACTTTGGAAGAAGTAATTTGACAAGGAAATATCCAATGAACAGCATGACACTAGGAAGTTCTGAGGAACGAAGGGACTTGGCGTGTGTGTGCATAGATCTCTGAAGGCAGAGGGGCATGTTAGTGGGATGGTGAAAAAGGCATATGGGACACTTGCCTTTCTCAATCGAGGCATAGATTATAAAAGTAGGGAGGTCACGTTGGAGTTTTATAGGACCTTGGTGAGGCTACAGCTGGAGTACTGTGTGCACATCTGATCGCCACATTATAGGAAGGATGTGATTGCACTGGAGGGGGTGCAGAGGAGATTCACAAGGATGTTGCCTGGGATGAAACATTTAAGTTATGAAGAGAGGTTGGATAGACTTGGGTTATTTTCTTTGGGGCAGAGAAGACTGAGTGGCGACCTGATCAAGGTGTACAATATTATGAGGGACACAGGGTGGATAGGGAGCAGCTGTTCCCCTTAGTTGAAGGGTCAGTCACAAGGGCCCTAAGTTCAAGGTGAGGGGCAGGAGGTTTGGGGGGGATGTGAGGACAAATTTTTTTACCCAGAGGGTGGTGACAGTCTGGAATGCGCTGCCTGGGAGGGTGGTAGAGGCGGGTTGCCTCACATCCTTTAAAAAGTACCTGGATGAGCACTTGGCATGTCATAACATTCAAGGCTATGGGCCAATTGCTGGTAAATGAGATTAGGTAGGTTGGTCAGGTGTTTCTCACGTGTCGGTGCAGACTCAAAGGGCCGAAGGGCCACTTCTGCACAGCGTGATTCTGTGTGATGTGAGCGTCGCTGGCTGGGCCAGCATTTATTGCCTATCCCCAATTGTCCTCGAGAAGGCGGTGGTGTGCTGCCTTCTTGAACTGCTGCAGTCCCTGTGGTGTAGGTATACCCACAGTTCTGTTAGGGAGGGAGTGCTAGGATTTTGACCCAGCAATAATGAAGGAACGGCGATAATTTTCTAAGTGAGGATGGTGAGTGGCTTGGAGGGGAACTTCCAAATGGTAGTGTTCCCATGTACCTGCTGCCTTTATCCTTCTAGATGGTAGTGGTCATGGGTTTGCAAAGTGCTGCCTAAGCAGTCTTGGTGAGTTCCTGCAGTACATCTTGTAGATGGTACACACTGCTGCCACTGTTCATTGGTGGTGGAGCCAGTGAATGTTTGTGGAAGGTGCGCCAATCAAGCAGGCTGCTTTGTCCTGGATGGTGTCAAGCTTCTTGAGTTGTTGGAACTGCACTCATCCAGGCAAGCAAAGAGTATTCCATCACGCTCCTGACTTGTGCCTTGTAGAAGGTGGACAGGCTTTGCAGAGTCACGGGGTGAGTTACTCACTGCAGGATTCCTTGTCTTTGACCTGCTCTTGTAGCCACAATATTTATATGGCTAGTCCACTTCAGATTCTGGTCAATGGTAACCACCAGGATGTTGATAGTGGTGGATTCAGCAAAGGTAATGCTATTGAACGTCAAGTGGCGATGGTTAGATTCTCTCTTGTCAGAGATGGTCATTGCCTGGGACTTGTGTGGTGCGAATGTTACTTGCCACTTGTCAGCCCAAGCTTGGATATTCTCCAGGTCTTGCTGCATTTGAACGTGGACTACTTCAGTGTCTGAGGAGTTGCGAATGGTGCTGAATGTTTTGCAATCATCAGCGAACATCCCCACTTCTGCCCTTATGATGGAAGGAAGGTCATTGATGAAGCAGCTGAAGATGGTTGGACTTAGGACACTACCATGAGGAACTACTGCAGTAATGCCCTGGAACAGAGATGATTGACCTCCAACAATGACAATCATGACTCCAATCAGCAGAGAGTTTTCCCTGATTCCCTTAGATGCCAGTATTGCTCAGGCTCCTTGATACCACATGGTCAAATGCTGCTTTGATGTCAAGGTCAGTCACTCTCACCTCACCTCTGGAGTTTAGCTCTTTTGTCCATGCCTGAACCAAGGCTGTAATGAGGTCAGCAGCTGAGTGACACTGGCAGAACCCAAACTGAGCGTTAGTGAGCAGGTGCCGCTTGATAGTACCGTTAATGACCCCTTCCGTCAGTTTATTGATGATGGAGAGTGGACTGATTGGACAGTAATTGGCCGGGTTGGATTTGTCCTGTTTTTTGTGTACGGGACATACCTGGACAATTTTCCACAGTGCCGGGTAGATGCCCGTGTTGTAGCTGTGCAGGAACAGCTTGGCTAGGGACGCGGCAAGTTCTGGAGCACAAGAATTCAATGCTATTGTCGGAATATTGTCAGGGCCCACAGACTTTGCAGTATCCAGTGCCTTCAGCTGTTTCTTGATATCACGTGGAGTAAATCGAATTGGCTGAAGATTGGCATCTGTGATGCTGGGGACCTCCGGAGGAGGCCGAGATGGGTAATCCACTTGGCACTTCTGGCTGAAGATTGTTGCGAATGCTTCAGCCTTATCTTTTGTACTGATGTGCTGGCTCCTCCATCATTGAGCATGGGGATATTTATAGAACCTGCTCCCCCAGTGAGTTATTTAATTGTCCACTACCATTCACAACTGGATGTAGTTGGACTGCTGAGCTTAGATCTGATCCATTGGTTGTGGAATCACTTAGCTCTATCTATTATTTGCTGCTTATGCTGTTTGGCATGCAAGTATTCCTGTGTTATAGCTTCACCAGGTTGACACCTCATTTTTAGGTATGCCTGGCACTGCTCCTGCCATGCCCTCCTGCACTCTTCATTGAACCAGTGTTGATCCCCTGGCTTGGTGGCAATAGTAGAGTGGGGGATATGACAGGCCATGAGGTTACAGATTGTTGTGGAGTACAATGCTGCTTCTGCTGATGGCCCACAGCGCCTCATGCTCGCCCAGTCTTGAGTTGCTAGGTCTGTTCAGAATATATCCCATTCAGCATGGTGGTGCCACACAACACGATGGAGGGTATCTTCAATGTGAAGAAGAGACTTGGTCTCCACAAGGACACTCCTACTGATACTATAATGGACAGTTGCATCTGCAGCACGCAGGTTGGTAAGGATGAGGTTAAGAATGTTTTTCTATCCTGTTAGTTCCCTCACCACCTGCTGCAGACCCAGTCTAGCAGCTACGTCCTTTAGGACTCAGCCAGTTCGGTCTGTGGTGGTGCTATCAAGCCACTCTTGGTGATGGACATTGAAGTCCCCCACCGAGAGTACATTCCATGCCCGCCACACTCAGTGCTTCCTACAAGTGGTGTTCAATATGGAGGAGCACTGATTCATCAGCTGAGGTGGGGCAGTACGTGGTAATCAGCAGGAGGTTTCCTTGCCCATGTTTGTCCTGATGCCTTGAGACTTCATGGAGGCCAGAGTCGATATTGAGGGCTCCCAGGGCAACTCCCTCACAATTGTACACCACTGTGCCACCAGCTCTGCTGGGTTGGTACTGCTGATGGGACAGGAGATACCCAGGGATGGTGATGGTGGTGTCTGGGACATGAACTGTAAAGTATGATTCCGTGAGTATGGCTACGTCAGGCTGTTGCTTAACCAGTCTGTGAGACAGCTCTCCCAATTTTGGCACAAGGTCCCAGATGTTTGCAAGGATAACTTTACAGTGTCAACAGGGCTGGGCTTGCCATTGTCATTTCCGGTGTCTAGGTCAATTCATTCCTATTCATTCTTTTTTATTGACTTTGTGGCGGTTTGATACAACTGAGGGCATTTAAGAATTAAGCACATTACTGCAGATCTACAGTCACATGTAGGCCAGACCAGGTGAGCACAGCGGATTTCCTTCCCTAAAGGACATTAGTGAATCAGATGGGTCTTTACGACAATTGATAATGGTTTCGTGGTCAACATCAGACTTCTAATTCCAGAATGTTATTGAATTCAAATTCCACCATCTGCCATGGTGGGATTCAAACCTGCCTCCCCAGAGCATTACCCTGGGTCTCTAGATTACTAGTTCAATGACAATACCACTATGCCACTGCTTTCCTCTCCCTGTCCTATGTCCCTCTCTCTGAGGCTCTTCTTGGGACCTCTCCCTGCCCCCTCTCCTATGTCTATTACCTGGAACACTTCTTGGGAACTCTCCCTGTCCTCCTTCTTTATCCTTCTTTCAGAGACACTTGCTGACTCTGGCACTCCACATCCGGTTGCCTGTGCCCTTTTTCTTTTTCCTCCAGGTGCAGGTGCACGGGACCTGTCCTCGGCCCAAACAACCTGAAGATGCCAAACTGCACGTACATCCCGTTCCCGACCTGCACATGCGCGGGAAGTCCAAAGGCTGTCCCGACTTGGAATTCCTGACCTCCGCGCTCCACACTAAGGTGTTTTTGGGTTTCATGACAGAATAATTGATATAATATGGATTTCAATTACTAGATTCAATTTTTCCATGGGACAAAAGATGAACATTATACTAATGACAGTAATTATGTTTACTTGGTAAAGCTTTACCTTTATGCATATCAACTTTATGCAAAAAGCAAATTTTTCAAATGGAATTGTTATAATCCTGAACCAGACTCCCAAGTTTTGGTATGATCTGGTTAGGGACCAGTAACTTTTTGTTTGAAGCAAAGTTTGAGATTGAAGACACTTGCTAAAAGAATAAAGCCACAAGGTTTCATGGTTTTTGAACAAACAAAATAAACTTTACTATGCAAAGTCAGAAAGATGAAACAATTCACAGTTGCTACCTTATACTTTAACATACAATTAATACATGTAAAGTACATGTAGTGTACATGTAAATTAGGAGGCAAACTGTGGTCGAACACATCACACTGTACAATAAATGGCAAATGCGAACAAGACAAATTGCCAATTGACCCATATGTCAGTAAACACAAGTCAACCAATCTTGTTGAAACTCTGCCTCTCTCACAAGGGGTTCCAGTCTTCACCTTTAAAGATCTCACTTTGGAATTCTCCCCAAAAGTAGCGCCAACTCAGATTGCCTCAATGACGGCCCACCTTGCAGGGTTTTAATCTCATTGCCTGAGACTCTGATCTCCTAGATTCCCTAGTCAATATGCCAGCACCAACTCACAAGCACAACTTCAGTTAATCAGCTGCACCAAGCAGATTACGACTGCTCTGAATGGGTACCTTAGACCACAGTGGCCCACAGCATGGAATCACTAACTCCAGGGCTTTTCCCAAGCCCTCAGTGCTTAAAGCCTGCCAACTGCAGCACAAAAACAGAATTACCTGGAAAAACTCAGCAGGTCTGGCAGCATCGGCGGGGAAGAAAAGATTTGACATTTCGAGTCCTCGTGACCCTTCAACAAAACTAGGTGAATCCAAAGGAGGGGTGAAATATAAGCTGGTTTAAGGTGTGTTTGTATGGGGGGGGTTTGGGTTGGGGGAGAGAAGTGGAGGGGGGTGGTGTGGTTGTAGGGACAAGCAAGCAGTGATTGAAGCAGATCATCAAAAGATGTCACAGACAAAAGAACAAAAGAACACATAGGTGTTGAAGTTGGTGATATTATCTAAACGAATGTGCTAATTAAGAATGGATGGTAGGGCACTCAAGGTATAGCTCTAGTGGGGGTGGGGGGAGCATAAAAGATTTAAAAATATTTAAAAATAATGGAAATAGGTGGGAAAAGAAAAATCTATATAATTTATTGGAAAAAACAAAAGGAAGGGGGAAGAAACAGAAAGGGGGTGGGGATGGAGGAGGGAGCTCAAGACCTACAGTTGTTGAATAGGCTGTAAAGTGCCTAGTTGGAAGATGAGGTGCTGTTCCTCCAGTTTGCGTTGGGTTTCACTAGAACAATGCAGCAAGCCAAGGACAGACATGTGGGCAAGAGAGCAGGGTGGAGTGTTAAAATGGCAAGCGACAGGGAGGTTTGGGTCATTCTTGCCGTCAGACCGCAGGTGTTCTGCAAAGCGGTCGCCCAGTTTACGTTTGGTCTCTCCAATGTAGAGGAGACCGCATTGGGAGCAATGAATACAGTAGACTAAGTTGGGGGAAATGCAAGTGAAATGCTGCTTCACTTGAAAGGAGTGTTTGGGCCCTTGGACGGTGAGGAGAGAGGAAATGAAGGGGCAGGTGTTACATCTTTTGCGTGGGCATGGGGAGGTGCCATAGGTGGGGGTTGAGGAGTAGGGGGTGATGGAGGAGTGGACCAGGGTGTCCCGGAGGGAATGATCCCTACGGAATGCCGACAGGGGGGCGGGGTGAAGGAAAGATGTGTTTGGTGGTGGCATCATGCTGGAGTTGGCGGAAATGGCGGAGGATGATCCTTTGAATGTGGAGGCTGGTGGGGTGATAGGTGAAGACAAGGGGGATCCTATCATGTTTCTGGGAGGGAGGAGAAGGCGTGAGGGCGGATGCACGGGTAATGGGCCGGACACAGTTGAGGGCCCTGTCAACGACCGTGGGTGGAAAACCTCAGTTAAGGAACAAGGAGGACATGTCAGAGGAACTGTTTTTGAAGGTAGCATCATCGGAACAGATGTGACGGAGGCGAAGGAACTGAGAGAATGGGATGGCGTCCTTACAGGAAGCGGGGTGTGAGGAGCTGTAGTCGAGGTAGCTGTGGGAGTTGGTAGGCTTGTAATGGATATTAGTTGACAGTCTATCACCAGAGATTGAGACAGAGAGTCAAGGAAGGGAAGGGAAGTGTCAGAGATGGACAACGTGAAAATGATGGAGGGGCGGAGATTGGAGGCAAAATTAATAAATTTTTCCAAGTCCCGACGAGAGCATGAAGCAGCACCAAAGTAATCATCGATGTACTGGAGAAAGAGTTGTGGAAGGGGGCCGGAGTAGGACTGGAACAAGGAATGTTCCATATACCCCATAAAGAGACAGGCATAGCTGGGGCCCATGCCAACTGCAGCCCTTTTTCTGCTTGGAGCCTCTTTCTTTGCTCCTCTCTTTCTTTCTGGGACCTCTCCCTGTCTGAGACTCCCTTTGGGACCTCTCCTTGTTCCCTGTTTGGGACTCTTCCCGATATCGCCGTGTTCCTGGGTCACATGATCCGGTTTTTTTTTGGGCTTGTTTCCCTTTTCACACGGGTGCACAGGGCCCATCCTCGGCCCGAAGAACTACAAACACCGGATTGTGCATAGGCTGCCACTCCCAGTCCACACATGCACGGAAACTCCAGAGACCAGTTCGGACTTGGAGTTCCCAGCCCCCATCTGCCAATAAGGTAAGTTTGGATCTCGTAACGAAATGAATTAAATATATGGATCATTATGTAAAGGCTGCTTATTCGAAGAGACTCTTTACATGCTTTGATGATACAGTTTCTCAATTGGGATAAATGTAAAAAGATCTGATGTCATTGAATTCATACATTTATCTGGACAGTGAATTTTTTCTGACTTACAGCTCTAGCGCAATATTGAAAGACGTACACAATACGTTAGAAAACAGGTACAAAGTCACTTGTCAAGAAATAGAATTGGGCCTCATATAACTCAAAGCTTAAGCCAATACTGTGTAAAAATGATTTTAAACAATCCAAATTGGCTCCGACAGCAATGGGGAGAAGATGCGAGAACACTGCCTCATTGATTATTTTTGAAACTATTATTTTTAGGAGGTTCCACAGATCACTGAAACTCCACATCCCCCTTAGGTCTACTTTTGGAACACCAAGTGACCCACTGATTCTTTTCTGCCTCTGATATAAAATCAAAATGGTAATAGAAAATATTGTAGAAGTAAAACTGAAAGAACACACAAAATTGATTAAGGCAACTGAAAAATGGGACAGAGGAAAAAAACATTGTGGTAACTTAGTTGGAATTCCTGAATAACCAGCAAATTTACTGACGCGTTGCTTGTGGATTTTCTGGATCTGGAGCATGGTTTTGATGTTCTGATGCTAATCTAGCCTATGCCAAAGACAGACTGAGTTAATTAGAGCTACAGAGGAGCTACTGAAGTAAATCAGGGATAGTTATAATTGTTTCTATATTTCAGGCTTCATGTCAATGGTTAGTTTTATTTTCTTAAAAGTTATTTAATCTGTAAAAAGTGTGATGACACACAATAGACACAACTTTTTAAAAAGAAAAAATCAAGGCTGGAATTGTCCAGCCCTCCCGTGGTGGGGCCAGCGAGCCATTGAAATCTCTATCACATCAGCGGGACTGGAAGATCCTGCCGGCATGAGGGACTGGAAAATTCCAGCCCAAGAATCAAATGACAAGCTTTTTATGTCTCCTGTTCAGAAGCCAGAGGTGTTGAAAGAGCTTCACCAGCAGTACTCAATTCTTTGTCGCAATTGAGTTTTATATAAGTTGTTATTAAAGGAAAAATGATATTATGATACCTTCTATGAGTATTATCAGGAGAGCATATCTAGAAATAACTTTTGCATGAGTAGGCATTATTGTAATAGAAACAAGAGTATCTGTCATATTTGAATAATATCAATTGCAAAGAATATCTTGATCTGTCAAATGTGCAATCACAAATTGTACTTTGAGCTCAATATTTCTTTGTCCTAATGGATCAGCACAATACAACAAGCCATATTTGCTGACAATGTCAATATCTCCCTTTCCTCAGGAACTGTTGCTCTCCCCATCAAAACTGCCACCACCCTCTTCTCAAAATCCACCCTTGACCCATCCATCCTCTCCGATGAAAGCCCAATCTCCAGTCTCCCGTTCCTCTCCAAGGTCTCTGTACACATCACTTCCTGGCTCTGTGTTCATGTTTCCAAAAACACTTTGGTCCAATCCCTTCATTTTAGCATCCATCCTCACACCGCTGAAACTGCTTCAATGAATGCTGTGCACAACTTTCCTTGTCCTCTCTGTAACACTTAATACAGCTTCAATTGTTTTTGCCAGATTGTTTGTGATGTACATTGATGGCATGTCCCAAGTTGACTGAAAGATGGTGATGGGTTATCTTCTTGAACCACTGCAATCTTCATGATAGCAGTGCTCCCATAATCATGGTATGATTTTGGTCCAGCAATAGAACCATAGAACCACAGAAAAGTTACAGCACAGAAGGAGGTCGTTCGGCCCATCCTGCCCTTTCTAATCCCACCTTCCTGTATCTGGCCCATAGCCCTGCAGTTTACAGCACTTAAGGTGCAGATCCAGGTACTTTTTAAAAGAGTTTAGAGTTTCTGCCTCCATCACCAACTTGGGCAGCAAATTCCAGACACCCACTACCCCCTGCGTAAAAAAGTTCTTCCTTATGTCCCCACCTTCTGTCACTTATCTTGAATCTATGTCCCCTGGTTCTAGAATTCTCCACCAAGGGAAACAATTTTATCCTGTCCACTCTATCTATTCGCCTCATAATTTCGTACACCTCAATCAAGTCACCTCTCAGCCTTCTTTGTTCTAAGGAAAATAACCCCAACCTATCCAATCTCTCCTCATAGCTACACTTTTCTAACCCTGGCAGCATTCTTGTTAACCTCCTCTGCACTCTCTACAGAGCTATTACGTACTTACTGTAATGTGGTGACCAAAACTGCACACAATACTCCAGTTGTGGCCTCACCAGTGTTTTATACAATTCCAACATTTTATTCTTACTTTTATATTCTATACCTCTGCCAATGAAGGATAGCATTCCATATGCCTTCTTTACAACCTTGTCTACGTGAACTGCTGCCTTCAGGGACCTGTGTACTTGTACATCAAGATCTCTCACTTCAATGATGAAGGCATGGCAAACGTGTCCAAATCAGGATTGCATACAACGTAGAGGGGAAATTGGAATAACGAGCTTTGCATTACATTTGTACTTTTGTCCTTCTCAAAAGTAAGTTTCACAGGAATGGGAGATGCTATAGAAGTAAGCTTGGCAAATTGCTGCACTGCATGCTGTAAATAGTATATATTACAACCAGAGTGTACTGTTGGGTGAGGATAGTGAGGCCACATTTTGTTATCCTTCTCAAATGACTCTATTATGTCATCCAGCTCTATAGAATTGGTCCATTTTCATTTATCCAAATTCAGTCAGCATGAATGACTTCTCTTCCCTCTCCTGTACTGTTGCCTATAGTTCTTCACCGCCTCCCCCCACACTAACCCTTATCCCCCAAAGATTTAACCTCAACTTTGTCATCAACTCTACCTATGTGTGCCCCTTGGCAGCAACTATGGACACAGGATCCACAGCACAAAGGCATTGACAATACCCATCCCAAGCACTCCACCAATTCCATTGCTACCAAATGGATTGTATGAAATAAGTTTTGGATAAGCATCACATTTCGGATGTTCAGTCATTTTACTGAAGAACAGCTGGATATGATTTATATTATGTGGTACTTGTAACTTAGTTAGTTCACAAGTGCATATGGTATATGGAGTCAGGTCACAGACGAGCCAGGATCTCACTGAATGGAAAAACAGCTTTGAGAGCTAAATGGCCGAGTCTTGTTCCTATGTTCAAACTCATGAGTTGGTGGAGGCAAGGGAGTGAGTTATGTATTCAACTGTCGCCAGAGAGGCGAGTCTGTGGAATGTTGCCTTCCAGATTAGACAGTCCATCCAGACCCACTCTGTAGAGTATCATCTTCAATGCCTAGGTAATAGTTTGGCAGGGCAGATCACCGACCCTTTATATTTAAAAAACTGCTGATTTTTATTTCACTTATTGAAGACAAAAGTCTATCCCGCAGTGTCAAGGTGACTCTATTCATTTATAAATCAATTGGTACCTCCACAATGAGGCCATATTCACCTTAATTGGAAGCAGCCAGATGAGTGTCAGTGGTTTTTGGCACAGGGTGATGTTATGTGCCAAATGCAGTTGCTCCACTGCTGCTCGCTAGCTTACTGCGAAGATGAAGCCAAGTGCATAAGTCTCTCCTGGAAGTACACTCTCTGCATCACCAAGACCCCTGTAGTGCCTCCTCACGGCGACACATGGCAGTTAGGCAACCTATGGCCCTCGTCTGAACTGCAGGGGATTTTGTAGAAACCTAGGCCCCCCAAAGATGCACTAAACAAATCCACTAGCAAGTGGACACACCCTAGCATCCATCAACCAGGTCCCAGATATAGGTCAAGTAGTACCCACTGCCTTGTGCTCAGGAGAGTCAAAGGCACTGGACTGGTTTTCAGTGGTTGTTATTCCCGTCAAGCAAGCACTTATCAGCACTCCTGCAATAGAGTGGACTCCAGACGTCGGGGCTTTCACCCCTTCCTCTGGATTCAGTCTACAAGTTCAGAGGGAGATGCAGACGCTGAGCAAGTCTGTGTCTCCAAAGCCTGCCCAGGTAATGCAACCAAAAAACAAAGAGAGAGGACACTTCACCCTTACATAAAGGTTTTCAAAATCAGTCATGACAAGTGAGAAACTCTAGCTGTTGATCAATGCAAACAGTGATACCGGCTGTGGGCAGGAATTCACCACAACAATGACATGCGGCCTCAGAAACTTCTAAGCAGATGCCGGCCCTGCAAACAAGGCATCAGCAGAGATCATCCCGCATTACCAGCATGTTTGGCAGATTGCCTTTGCAGAATTGTTCAGCCATCAAAAGAAGTGCAGCACATGATCTCAATTGATCTCACCAAAGGATCTGAGGCTGCATTCCCAACATTTCTCACAGATGGAAAGATACCAATCAATCAATCAATCAGATTAATTGCCAGCTCTACAAGTGAACACTTTGCAGCTGCCAGACTAAAGAGCAGGGGAACACATTTGCAGCTCAGATGGTAAGGTCCTTTACCAGTCTACTTTAAGAGAGCTGATCAAGTTCTGGGCAAGTCTTTCCAAGTCAGTCAAAGGGTAGACTCAAAATGTTACTCAACCCACTAATAAGGACAGAATTGCAATTTTTATTGTTTTTGTTGTTATAAGGAGAGATGAAAATGAAATTAAAGTATAATAAGACTTGATGTAATGATTATTCTGTACATTCACTTCCTGACTGTAAAATAAAGCACTCTAATGATCCGTGTCTGGACATGTCTCACTACAGAGATAGTTAATCTGCCATTTAGAAGTTTGGAGAAAAACAATGGAGTACCATTGTTGTGCCTGCGGGCCAGGCTATCATACGACTAGATACTGAATCACTCAGGTGAATTTCTGATCGTAAGCGATGCAACAGGGAGTGACCATTACTGGTTAACCCTGGAGAGAGACCTGTAATTAAGTCACAATTCCCTCCAGCTTAACAGAAGATCAAGCCATTTGTTTTCAGCTCTCCCTTGCCATTGACTTCTTTACTCCTCAGAAACTCTGTTAGGCAACAAATTGTTTTATATAGCACTTTCACATAGTAAAACATGCCAAGGAGTGCAACCTGACAAAAATTGACACCAAGCCAAAAAAGGAGACATGAGATGACTAGAAGCTTGGTCAAAGGGGTAGGTTTTAAGGAGTGTCTTAAAGGAGAAGAGGTGGTAAGTATTAGGAAAGACACTCCAAAGCTTAGGGCTTAGACAGCTGAAGGTGTGTTGATCAGTGATACGTACAAACATATGAATTAGGAGCAGGGGTAGGCCACTCAGCCCTTCGAACCTGCTTCGCCATTCAATACGATCATGGCTGATCTGATTTTTAACCTCAACTCCACATTCCTACCTAACCCTGATAAGCAAGGGGGTTAAAGGTTATCAAGAATCTATCTCCCTTTACCTTAAAAATATTCAAAGATTCTGCCTCTGGCTTTTGAGGAAGAGAGTTCCGAAGACTCATGGCCCTCAGAGAAAAAAATTCTCCTCATCTCTGTCTTAAATGGGTGACCCCTAGTTCTAGATTCTCCCACAAGAGGAAATATCCTTTGTACATCCACCCTGTCACTTCATTGCAATATTTAAACCAGATGGATTTTGATAAACGTGTCTGCTGTCAAGTCCGCTCAGGATCTTATATGTTTCAATCATGTCGCCCCTTACTCTTCTAAACTCCAGCAGATACAAAACTAGCCTGTCCAGTCTTTCCTCATAAGACAAAAAGCTCATTACTAGTATTAGTCTAGTAAACCTTCTCTGCTTCCAAGGCATTTACATCCTTCCTTAAATAAGGAGACCAATACTGTACACAGTACTCCAGATGTGATCTCACCAATGCCATTTTTAATTGAAGCATAACCTCCCTACTCTTGCATTCAATTCCTTTTGCAATAAACAATAACATTCCATTTGCTTTCCTAATTACTTGCTTTTCCTGCATACTAATCTTTTGCAATTCATGCACTAGGACACCCAGATCCCTCTGCATCTCAGAGCTCTGCAATCTCTCACCATTTAGAATATGCTTCTTTATTCTTCCTGCCAAAATGGACAATTTAATATTTTCCCACATTATACTCCATTTGCCAGATCTTTGCCCACACACCTAACCTATCTATATCCTTTTGAAGACTACTTATGTCCTCTTCACAACTTATTTTCCTATCTATTTTTGTGTCATCAGCAAATTTAGCAACCAAAGCTTTGGTCCCTTCATCCAAATCATTTTTATAAATTGTAAACAGCTGAGGCTCCAGCACTGATCCCTCTAGCACACCACTTGTTACATCTTGCCAATCAGAAAATGACCCACTCTCTGTTTCCTGTTGGCTAGCCAACCTTCTAGCCATGCCAATGTTATCCCCTACATCATGCACTTTTATTTTCACAACTTTTGATGTGACATCTTATCAAATGCCTTCTGAAAATCTAAGCACAGTATATCCACTAGTTCCCCTTTATCCACAGCATATATTACTTCTTCAAAGAACTGCAGTAAATTGATTAAACACGATTTCCCTTTCACAAAACTATGTTGACCCTGCCTAATTACCTTGAATTTATCTAAGTGTCCTGTTATAAAGACTTATAAAGGTTCGAATTAAGTTGGGGATGCACAAGAGTTCTAAATTGTAATATTGCAGAGTTCTCAGAAGAATGTAGGGGTGGAGGATATTGGAGGCAGGAAAGGGCATAGCCATGAAGAGATTTGAACACAAGGATGAGAAATTTAAATCCATGGCATCAATGGATTCAGAGTCAATGTAGGCCAATGAGCACAGGATGATGAGTGAACATACGTTGTGACTTACAATATGAGCAGCAGAGATTTGGATAAACATAGCTTTAAGGTAACAAAACTATGCTGCCAGAGGCATGGACTGGCGATATTATGGGAATGGAAGGAGACAGTCTTTGTGAATTTGGGTGCCCTGTTCAACTCTAAGGTGAGCTTTAAACCCTCCAGGCCATCTAACTCAAAGACTGCTTACTTCCATTGCCACAGCATTGTCAGTCCACCTTACCTTGGACATATCCTTATCAAAATCCTTATGCATGGCTTTGACTTTTAGAGGCTCAACTATCTAATGCTGGTGTCCCATTTTCCATAACTTGTACATATTTTGACCTACATTAAGCCCTGCTTGGTTGTCATTTCCCAAGTACTTCCAATTAAAAATTTTGGCCCTCGTCTATAGAACCCACTCTATTCCTGCAATTTCCTCCAGTTTTATATATTAAGTCTCACTGTCCGGAACTACTTTTTTAAAACCTCTCCGTTTTTCAAATTCGTCCCAAAAATCCATCTCTTCATTTTCCTAAACTCTTCCTTCTGGTTTGGTCCGTTTTCATTGTCTATGAGTAGTTCCCGCTTAAAGCCTATCTCCGAGAATGCTTTTCACTTTATTTTTAAAATGATATGTTGTAATATGATGTAGTGTGTGTGTGTGTTGGGGGGCCAGGGGGTGGGAGAGCCCGGCATTGTTCTTACTTCTTACCATGTTTTTTATTGTCCCGCCACTCTCCTGTATATTCCTCCCCGCTTAATGAGTAGACGGTGCTTTTTAAACCGTTTTTCTGCGCATTTCGATCCCACTCACGCCACCGATTTCCTTTGGGCATCCGCGGCCTCAGAAATGGCATTTTTAAAATACCGACGGGAGGGTTTTGCTTATTACGAAGGAGGCAGGGGGTAGCACACTGCCGACAGAGAGAGAGGAACGGGAGGGGAGGCCGAAGCTCACTCTCTTCCACTGTCCTTTGCACCCGCTTTCACTCGAGGAATCTTCGCAAGCGGGTATCAGAAAAAACCTACCGAAAGTCGACAGCAAAGCATATCAGCAGCGAGGCAAGGTTAAGATACCGGTGCAACATGATGTCTAACAACAATCTCCGCACTCACTGACGCGCCTTGTGGTATAGTGTACGGTCCGTTACCATAGCAACGGAAACGGGCCTTGTGGTCGGGGTCTTATGATTCATGCTTTCTCTTCATTTCAAACTTAAATACGGGTAAAACGGGGGGTGGGGGGGGAGACGAGAAAATATGTCAGACCAAAGTTCTTTTGTTAAAAAGAATAATGATTTCAAAAAGGAAGTTGTTTGATGGAATGCGTCACCCCATCACCCCGCCTGTAGGAAGTAACGTGAAAGCCGGGAAGCGATTCCCAACTTAAGCTTGGAAGATAGGTCTCAATAGATGATAATATTTAATGTGAATTATTGGACATTTACTCTCCACTTATAAAAGCATAAGTTTCACTAAACTGGTCTTTTTTAAAAATAAAAAATGCCAAAGTAATACATTTTAAAGCTCTGAAGAGTTGAATGATTTCACAAGATAACAAAAAGTTTATGAACAGTATTCTTCACACCAAGTACCAGAACGTTTTGTGGACCGGGAACTGTATTACAGTTTACGCTATGTTTCCCTATTGATCTCATTGAAATGTACTTCTGGATCTTGATGGCTCTGATTAATTTGAAATCGTCATCTCCAGGTAATTTCCCCCTTCCTTCATCAACTTAAATTGCACTACCAAAAGGGAAAGGGAAAACTGTTTACATCAATATATGAGCATATTAAATTTTTACCATCTTTACAAATTACATACTTGTGTATGGAGAATATTGCTATATAATCAGGTTTGAAAGTTCCATGTGGAATGTGTTCCAACTAGCCAAATGAGACCAGATAACTCATCAGTTGGAGTCATGAATAACTTATTTTCAGCTGAATGAATGGTGATTTGTAGTCCTTGCTGATCAACGTTACAAAATAATTGAAGTCTGAATTGGGTTGGTTGTAAGTGAATGAACAAAGTGCTCAAATTGAAATGCTGAGTTAGTATTAATAATATGGAGGGTGATATAGTGGAGATGTGGCTGAGGTTTGAACAGGACTTGGAACTTATTACCAGTAACATTCCTGATTATAACAATTTCATGAGAGATAGGGAAGAAAACAAACGGGTAGGATGGCAGTGTTTGTAAAGGATATGTCATAGTGCTAGAACTTAAAAGATGGCCTTGTGGGGTGTGTTAAGATACTAGTTCCCTCATAGGGGAGTTAAGAAGTGCAAAGAGAAATGGTTCAATCTTGGTGTGCAATACAAGCCACCAAACAGTGGCGATGTGATAGAGGAGAAATAGAGTTGAGAAATTAACTAAAAGTAGATTAGAAGAATTTGAAAATAGTGACTACATAATAGTTTGGTTCACTGCAAGAATAGAAAAGGATAATGATGATGGAGATTCAAAAATAAGTGTGCTGGATTAGAAAAAGCAAAGCTCAGTATGGTTAAGAAAGGGGTCTGGCCCAAATTAGGTAGAAAAGTTAGGAAACAGCTTGAAAGATTGGTGGAAAACATCAAATATTATCAATGTACAAAATAAATATTAATATAAAACAAAAGAAGAGATCTTGCTGGAGGCACTGATCTTTGTTCAAAAACCATTTATTTACAAAGGTTAAATAAGATTAACATATAGCAAGAGCTGCCCTTAGAGATGCTCCTCATCCTCTCAGTGAGTGACATCACTGTGACATAGCTTCTTTTACACATGCTCAGTATGCTCTTATTAGAGCTAAGCCTTTAGACTACAATGTACACAGCATCAACTGCACTATCGTCATCAATTCCCTCCAATACTTAATCAAAACCCTGATCAAATTAGTCAAACATGATCTGCCTTTAACAAATCTGTGATGACTTTCACTTACTAATCTATATTTTTCCAAGCCCCAATTAATATTTGTTCTGAATTATTTTTTCTAAAAGTTTCCCCACTACTGATGTTAGGCTGTCTTGCCTGTAGTTACTGGGTTTATCCCTCTCTCCTTAAACAAGAGTGTACACTTTTACAATCCCCCAGTGCTCTGACTCCATTCCCATATATAAAAAGATTAGAAAATTGTGACCAGGATGTCTTCAATGTCCACCAATCCTTCCCGCAGTGGCCTAGGAACATGAAAAAGGCTAGTAGATAGATAACAAAAGAAAATAGTAAGCATTTTATGAGCATACAAAAATAAAATACTTCCTTCTGTTAAGAGATGGTAGAACTGCACAGCAATGCAGTAAGAACTCTAACTGTTGTGGCAAAGGTTATTTGGGTTTAAGAGTTGAGTTTCCCAGAGTCCCACAGGTTTCCATGCTGGGAGTGCTTCTATTCACCACATACATCAACAATTTTGGTATAAAGCCGGAGAGAGTGGTGTCCAAATTGACAGACAGTACTAAATTAGAAGACTTAGTAAATAGTTCTGAGAACCAAAGGAAGCTGCAAGTAGTTATTGATTGATAGTAGAATGGTTAAAGAATTGGTATATGGAATTCAATCTAAGTAAAAATATGTTAGTGTAAAAGAAATGAGAGTAATATTTCTAACTTGATTAGGACAGTTGGATAAAGTGGAAGAGCAGTGGGGTTTGGGGGCACAGGTGCACAACATTTTAAAAGCAATACCACAAATTGATAAGGCAATAAAATAGCTAACACAATACAGAGTTCTGTAGCAAGACGTGTAGAAACTAATAGCTGAGGTGCAATGGTGAATCTATAATAAACCTTAATAAGACCATAGTTGGAATATCTTTTGCAATTTTGAGTTCAACACAAAAAGGATGTTGAGATAAGAGTGGGTATAGTGCTAATTAACTAAGATGATTCTAAGTAACAGAAAATAAACATTTGATGTTAGAGGATTGAATGTAGAACATGACATGGTGATTTGAGATTTCAGCTCTAGAGAGATGAAACATTTTTGCTCAGAGGATTGTGAGACTATAGCATTGGTAATTGGAATGGAGTCCATTTCAATATTTAAGAATAGGTTCAGCAGATTGTTGAAAGAAACAGCATATGGGAACTAAGCTGGCTGAAGGAGTTAAGTGGAGGATAAGCACCAACAGGCCAGTGCCATGTTTCCAGGTTATCTGTTGAACTAGGTTCCTGTTTTGTGCATGCATGTATAGAATCACATAGTATATACAGCACAGAAATAGGTCATTCGGCCCAACATGCTGTCATTTATGCTCCACCCAAGCCTTCCCCCACCCTTCCTCATGTAACTCTATAAGTATAACTCTGTATTCCCTTCTCCATCATATGCTTATCTAGCTTCCTTAAATACTACTATAGTATTTGCATCAACTACTCTGTGGTAGTGAGCTCCACATTCTCAGCACTATTGCGAAAATCTGTTTTCATAATTCACATGCTTTAAAAAATAATTCTTACTTTGGTAATTAAATTGTAAATGCACATAATTGGAAACACTTAATTGAGAAACTGGTAAACAGACCTGGGGTAATGATAGTTCAAAGGGCAACCTGTGTTTAGTTAATAAGATCAGGGTTGGAAATGAGAAAGGAGGTCTACAGTTATTTCATTAAGGAATTTAAATTATTCATGTAGTTCCCAGATCAAAGAAGCTAAAAGCACCTTTGTAAACAAAGGGGTTTCTTAGATCTAGCAGGCCTGGGAAAAAAGGCTGTTAACTCCATTAGAGATATGAATTAGTCATGTGAGTAACAGACTCAAAGGATTGTTTTGAATGCAAAAGTTTAAATTTCTGTTTGGAACATCCCAGGTATGCCATATTGCCATGGAGATCGGTTGCAGGGAACTGCCCTATTGTGCAGGGGTTACCTGTGTGTTTTTCTCATAGAGACTAGCAATTCATCTTGAAGAAGTCAGAAGGTTTTTGAACGTGGAGCTTGAAACAACTAAGTTGGTGTGTGAGCCCTGAGTTTGGAAGGAAAAGGTAAAGAATTTGCCAGGAGCTGTGGAACAACTATGGACCAGGAGAATAGAGCTTTTAGAAACCAGTGGTATTTCTAACTTTCTGTTTAAGTCACTGGGCAGGAATTGCAAGTAAAGTTCAGGCTTGAACTGAAAAGTCCCAGAATTTACAGGGCTGCTGCGTAAAAGTTTGGGGTTGGTCCCAAAAAATCGAACAACCTTCAAGAACCTGATAAGTAGTTAAAGACATTCTGGGGGCAATCATAGCAGAAAAAGGAAGTTCAACTGAGGATTTTAGTCTAAAGTTTAAATGGTTGTGTTTTATTTTGCTGTTTGAAGTGAAAAATAAGTATTAATTTATGAGACTTCTCCCAGTTGTTTTCTTAAACATTTGGCTCTCTAACTCTCACCTCTCAGAGTCCTTCAGTTCCCACCCACTCCCCATGCCCATATATGTCAATCCATTCCCCACCCACTCACCCCACATGGTCTCTCATACCCTCTCATAAGGGGAGGCGACGGCATAGTGATATTGTCGCTGGACCCAGAGACCAAGGGTGATACTCTGGGGACCCGGGTTCAAATTTGAATTCAATAAATATCTGGAATTAAAAGTCTAATGATGACCATAAAACCATTCTCGATTGTTGTAAAAACCTATCTGGTTCACTAATGCCCCTTAGGGAAGGAAATCTGCTGTCCTTTCCTTGCCTGGCCTAAACGTGAATCCAGACCCACATCAATGTGGTTGACTCTTAAATGCCCTCTGAAATGGCTGAGCTAGCCACTCAATTGCATCAAACTGCCGTAAAGCCTCAGAAAAGGAAAGAAATTGGACAGACTACCCAGCGTCGACCTAGGCACTGGAAACGACAACAGCAACTGAGGCCAGTCGACCCTGCAAAGTCCTCCTTACTAACATCTGGGGGCTAGTGCCAAAGTTGGGAGAGCTGTCTCACAGACTTGTCAAGCCACAGCCTGCCATAGTCATCCTCACAGAATCATATCTTACAGATAATGTCCCAGACATCACGATCACTATCCCTGGTTATGTCCTGTCCCACTGGCAGAGATGGCGGCACAGTGGTATCCAGTTGGGAAGGAGTTTCCCTGGGAGTCCTCAGCATCGACCCTGGACCCCATGAAGTCTCATGGAATCAGGTCAAACATGGGTCAAGAAACCTCCTGCTGATTACCACATACCGCCCTCCCTCAGCTGATGAAACAGTGCTCCTCCATGTTGAACACCACTTGAAGGAAGCACTGAGGGTGGCAAGGGCACGGAATGTACTCTGAGTTGGGGAATTCAATGTCCATCACCAAGAGCGGCTCAGTAACACCACTACTGACCAAGCTGCCCAAGTTCTGAAGGACATAGCTGCTAGACTGGGTCTGCGGCAGGTGCTGAGGCAACCAACGAGGGAAAAACATACTTGACCTCATCCTCACCAACCTGCCTGCCGTAGATGCATCTGTCCATGAAAGTATTGGTAGGAGTGACCACCGCACAGTCGTTGCACAGATGAAGTCCCTTCTTCACATTGAGGATACCCTCCATCGTGCTGTGTGGCACTACCACCATGCTAAATGGGATAGATTTTGAACAAAGCTAGCAACTCAAGACTGGGCAAGCATGAGGCGCTGTGGACCATCAGCAGCAGCAGCTGGTTGTACTCGAACACAATCTGTAACATCAAAGCCTGGCATATTCCCCACTCTACCATTACCTTCAAGCCAGGGGATCAATCCTGGTTCATTGATGCATGAAGGAGGACATGCCAGGAGCAGCACCAGGCATACCTAAAAGTGAGGTGTCAACCTGGTGAAGCTGTAACACCGGACTACATGTGAGCCAAACAGCAAGTGATATACAGAGCTAAGCGATCCCACAACCGATAGATCAGATCTAAGCTCTGCAGTCCTGCCACATCCAGTCGCGAATGGTGTTGGACAATTAAACAACTCATTGGAGGAGGAGGCTCCACAAATATACCCATCCTCAATGATGGGGGAGCCCAGCACATCAGTGCAAAAGATTTGCTACAATCTTCAGCCAGAAATGCCGAATTGATGATCCATTTTGGCCTCCTCCGGAGTTCCCCAGCATCCCAGATGCCAGTCTTCAGCCAATTCAGTTCACTCCACGTGATATCAAGAAATGGCTGAAGGCACTTGATACTGCAAAGACTCTGAGCCCTGACAATATTCTGGCAATAGTACTGAAGACTTGCTCCAGAACTTGCCATGCCCCTAGCCAAGCTGTTCCAGTACAGCTACAACACTGGCATCTACCCGGCTATGTGGAAAATTGCCCACCTATGTCCTGTACACAAAAAACAGGACAAATCCAACCCAGCCACTTACGGCCCCATCAGTCTAATCGCGATCATCAGTAAAGTAATGGAAGGAGTCATCAACAGTGCTATCAAGCAGCACTCAGCACCAGTTGCAACTCCTCAGATACTGAAGCAGTCCATGCCGAAATGCACCAAGACCCAGACAATATCCAGGCTTGGGCTGACAAGTGGCAAGTCACATTCACACCACACAAGTGCCAGAAATGACCATCTTCAACAAGAGAGAATGTAACCATTGCCCTTTGGGGGCAAAGGATGGATGGACAAAGATGTCATGAACAAAAGGACAAAGGGAGTGTTAATGGTAGTGGTAAGGACTATAAAAGGTGCTGATATTGGCATAAAGGTAAAAAAGCAGAATGTGATAATAGCAGAACAGGGGTAAGCACTCTGAAAAGAACAACATGAACAAGTAACAGATGGCCCTTGTGGGAGTGAGGTGGGGGGAAGGGGCAATGGTGGGGAAAAAAGGATCGAAAATGTGAAGATTTGCATTTTTGAATAAGCCAGACTAGCTTGAATTCAAAGGAGGGGGTGAAACTTTACACCTAACCAGGAGAAGTTAAGAAACAAGTGTGTTTATTTTTCCCAAAGAATACTGGCAAAATTGGTACTTTGATGGATTATTATTATTAGAGAGATAGGGCTGCGTCTTCCAGGCGGGGGGCGGGGTGCAGGGGGAGTGGCCCGCTCACGTGAAATAACGTGGGGTAACGTCAGGCATGCATCCCGACGTCACCCCGTGTCATTTCGATTTTCAATTCAGCAGGCAAGCAGCCGGATTGGCTGCGAGCCTGCTGATCTGTCAAGGGCCTATTAAGGCCATAAAAAAAGTAATTAAACTGATTAATGGACCTGCCCGTCTAACCTTAAGGTTGGCAGACAGGTGAAGAGTCCAGGTGCCCTTCAGAAAAAACATGAAACCTCATCCAAGGGTGGGATGAGGTTTCATGAGTGTATTAAAATTTGTATGAAATATCTAAATAAAAGAAATTGACATGTCCCAGCTCATGTGAAAATGTCACATGAGGGGACATGTCAGGAATATTTTTTTCTGCCTTAGATGAAATTTTGAACTTTGAGCCAATCTCCTTGAGGCATGCATGAAAGAGCGCACTCCTGGCTCAGGGAATCCCTCCCTCGCCTGCACAGGGAGCGCACACCGCCTCTGAGCAGACGTCACACTGGGCGGGCCTTAATTGGCCTAAAATGGCACCACACCTCTGACTGTGGGCGTCGATCGGGAACCCACCTGCTTGCGCCCACTCCCACACAACCCCCTCCCAACGGGGGGAAAATGCTGCCCATTAAGTCCAAAGACAGTGAAACAATAGGAATTTGCATTCAATGGGGGAAATATGTTTAAAGACGAGAAGGCTGTGTGCAAGGGAAAGCATTCTAAGATCTAATAGATGTGAAAAGCCTCAAGCTGCTGCCTGCAAGAAACTGAAGCTGAGAAAAACTCACTTTGAATTCGACTGTTCAGGGTATTGTGTGTTACTTTACCTGGATCTTTTAAAATCTGTGTGTCTCACTGCCTTAATGGAGGTGTAACTGGGGTTTAGATTAATTAGGGGATTAAGAAATTATCATAGTAGTAATTTGTAGATCTATGTATGTGCTTAAAATAATTTCTTTTTTCATTAAAAATTTAATTTAGTTTTGTAAGAAAACTATAAGTCTCGGTGACCTGAGCATTGGGAGCACTTTAGAATTCAGCAAAGGAGGACCAAGGAATTGATTAAGAAGGGGAAAATAGAGTACGAAAGTAAGCTTGTGGGTAACATAAAAACTGGCTGTAAAAGTTTCTATAGGTATGTGAAGAGAAAAACATTGGTGAAGATAAATGTAGGTCCCTTTCAGTCAGAAACAGGGGAATTTATAATGGGGAACAAAGAAACGGCTGACCAACTAAATACATACTTTGGTTTCACAAAGGACACAAATAACATATCAGAAATTTTGGGGAACACATGGTTTAGTGAGAGGGAGGAGCTGAAAGAAATCAGTATTCGTAGGGAAATGGTGCTGGAGAAATTGATGGCATTGAAGACCGATAAATCCCCAGGGCGTGATAATCTACATCCCAGAGTACTTAAGGAAGTGGCCCTAGAAATAGTGGATGCATTGGTGGTCATCTTCTGAGATTCTATAGTCTATGGGACAGTTCCTACAGATTGGAGAATAGCTAATGTAACCCCACTATTTAGAAAGGGAGATAGAGAGAAAGCAGGGAATTATAGACCAGTCAGCCTGACGTCGGTAGTAGGGAAAATTCTAGAGTCCATTATAAAGGATTTTATAGTTGAGCACTTGGAAAACAGTGGCAAAATTGGACAGAGTCAGGATAGATTTACGAAAGGGAAATCATGCTTGACAAATCTTTTGGAATTTTTTGAGGATGTAACTAGTAGAGTTGATGAGGGGGAGCCAGTGGATGTGGTTTATTTGGACTTTCAGAAGGCTTTCGACAAAGTCCCACATAAGAGATTGGTGTGTAAAATTAAAGCGCATGGGATTGGGGATAGTGTATTGAGATGGATAGAAAACTGGTTGGCAGACAGGAAACAAAGAGTAGGAATAAATGGGTTTTTTTCTGAATGGCAGGCAGTGACTAATGGGGACTAATGGGGTACCGCAGGGATCGGTGCTGGGACCCCAGTTATTCACAATATATATTAATGATTTAGATGAGGGAACTAAATGTAATATCTCCAAATTTGCAGATGACACAAGCTGGGTGAGAAGGTGAGCTGTGAGGAGGATGCAGTGATTTGGATAAGCTGAGTGAGTGGGCAAATGCATGGCAGATGCAGTATAATGTGGGTAAATGTGAGGCTATCCACTTTGGTAGCGAAAACAGGAAGGCAGATTATTATCTGAATGACTATAAATTGAGAGAGGGGAATGTGCAAAGAGACCTGGGTGTCCTTGTACACCAGTCGCTGAAGGTAAGAATGCAGGCGCAGCAGGCGGTAAAGAAGGCAAATGGTTTGTTGGCCTTCATAGCAAGAGGATTCGAGTACAGGAACAGGGATGTCTTGCTGCAATTATACAGGGCCTTGGTGAGACCACACCTGGAATATTGCAGTTTTGGTCTCCTTATCTGAGGAAAGATGTCCTTGCTATAGTTGGAGTGCAGCGAAACTTTACCAGACTGATTCCTGGGATGACGGGACTGACATATGAGGAGAGATTGAGTCGTTTAGGATTATATTCACTGGAGTTCAGAAGAATGAGGGGGGATCTCATAGAAACCTATAAAATTCTAACAGGACTAGACGGGGTAGATGCAGGAAGGATGTTCCCGATGGTGGGGGAATCCAGAACCAGGGGTCACAGCCTGAGGATACAGAGTAGACCATTTAGGATTGAGATGAGAAATTTCTTCACCCAGAGAATGGTGAGCCTGTGGATTTCGGGACTACAGAAAGTAGTTGAGACCAAAACATTGTATGTTTTCAAGAAGGAGTTAGATAGAGCTCTTGGGGCGAAAGGGATCAAAGGATATGGGGAGAAAGCAGGAGCAGGCTATTGAGTTGGATGATCAGCCATGATCATAATGAATGACGGAGCAGGCTGGAAGAGCCAAATGGTCTACTCCTGCACCTATTTTCTATGTTTCTTTTACTGAGTTCAAAGCCTACATCTTGGAAATAAATACAAATTGCAAATAGCTGTGGCAGAGAACTTCAAATCTCCCTTTGGGATTTGGGCAGTTTGGCATTTACCATCCGCCTGCCATAACTCCCCGATTTCAATAGAATTGAAAAATTAAACCTGTATCAAACTTTGGCTAGACCACACTTAAGAGTACTGCATGCAGTTCTGGCTGCTGTATTATAAAAATGATATAAAGACATTGTAGCAAGTGCAGGGAAGATCCACAAGAATAATACCAGAAATGCATGGGTATTCATATCAGGAAAGAATGGACAGTCTGGATCTCTTTTCTCTTGAAAAAATTAGACTGAAGGAAGGGTGACCTAACAGAGGTCTTTAAAATTATGAAACATTTTGATAATGTACAGAAAGAATATTTCTACTTGTGTGGAAAGAGCATAACCAGAGGCCATCAATATTGGATAGTCACTAAGAAATCCAGTGAGGAATCAGAAAAAAACATCTTTACTCAGAGTGGTGAGAATGTGGTAAAAACAAAAAACTGCCGATGCTGGAAATCCAAAACAAAAACATAATTGCCTGGAAAAACTCAGCAGGTCTGGCAGCGTTGGCGAAGAAAAGAGTTGACGTTTCGAGTCCTCATGACCCTTCCACAGAACTGAGTGAATATAAGGAGAGGGGTGAAATATAAGCTGGTTTAAGGTGAGGGGGGATGGGTGGGTGGGTTGTCCCTACAACCACACCACCACCAGCCCCCCACTTCTATCCCCCCAACCCACCAGCTTATATTTGACATGTCCTCCTTCTTCCTTAACCGAGGTTTTCCACCCACGGTCGTTGACAGGGCCCTCAACCGTGTCCGGCCCATCTCCCGTGCATCCGCCCTCACGCCTTCTCCTCCCTCCCAGAAACATGATAGGGTCCCCCTTGTCCTCACTTATCACCCCACCAGCCTCCGCATTCAAAGGATCATCCTCCGCCATTTCTGCCAACTCCAGCATGATGCCACCACCAAACACATCTTCCCTTCACCCCCCTATCGGCATTCCGTAGGGATCGCTCCCTCTGGGACACCCTGGTCCATTCCTCCATCACCACCTACTCCTCAACCCCCACCTATGGCACCTCCCCATGCCCACGCAAAAGATGCAACACCTGCCCCTTCACTTCCTCTCTCCTCACCGTCCAAGGGCCCAAACACTCCTTTCAAGTGAAGCAGCATTTCACTTGCATTTCCCCCAAATTAGTCTACTGCATTCGTTGCTCCCAATGTGGTCTCCATTCCGCAAGAATGACCCATACCTCCCTGTCGCTTGCCATTTTAACACTCCACCCTGCTCTCTTGCCCACATATCTGTCCTTGGCTTGCTGCATTGTTCCAGTGAAGCCCAACGCAAACTGGAGGAACAACACCTCATCTTCCGACTAGGCACTTTACAGCCTTCCGGACTGAATATTGAATTCAACAACTTTAGGTCGTGAGCTCCCTCCCCCATCCCCACCCCCTTTCTGTTTCCCCCTTCCTTTTTTTCCAATAAATTATAGATTTTTCTTTTCCCACCTATTTCTATTATTTTTAAATTTTTAAAATCTTCTATGCTCTCCCCACCCCCACTAGAGCTATACCTTGAGTGCCCTACCATCCATTCTTAATTAGCACATTCATTTAGATAATATCACCAACTTTAACACCTGTGTTCTTTTGTTCTATTGTTGTTGACATCTTTTGATGATCTGCTTCTATCACTGCTTGTTTGTCCCTACAACCATACCCCCCCTCCACTTCTCTCTCTCTCTCTCTCTCTCTCCGCCCCCCCCACACACCTTAAACCAGCTTATATTTCAACTCTTTCTTGGACTCGAACTCAAGTTCTGTCGAAGGGTCATGAGGACTCGAAACGTCAACTCTTTTCTTCTCCGCCGATGCTGCCAGACCTGCTGAGTTTTTCCAGGTAATTCTGTTTTTGTTTTATATTTCACCCCTCTCCTTATATTCACTCAGTTCTGTGGAAGGGTCATGAGGACTCGAAACATCAACTCTTTTCTTCTCCGCCGATGCTGTCAGATCTGCTGAGTTTTTCCAGATAATTCTGTTTTTGTTGAGAATGTGGAACCCACTACCACAGGTGGAATCGAATTGTAGAGATATATTTAAGGGGACGGTGGATAAGCATATGAAGGAGAAAGGATTAGAGGGTTATAAATTAAGATTTACATGAGGAAAGATTAGAAACGACTCCAGTGGGCCATAAATACCAGTAAGGACTGTTGGGCTGAATGATGTCCTTTTTCCTATGTAATCTTGTGTTAGCTTGCTGATCTTTCTGTTTCTATGCTAGTTTGCACATGGCTTGGGCACTAGTTCGGGGATTATTCTCCTCGAGGGCATGCTTTTTAATTTAATTCCTAAATGCTGATACTCCATCAGCAGGACCTCTTCCTGGTTCCTAGATATGTGCTTTATTGCCAACCTGGACTGAGACAACTGGATTTATTTACCCCCTTCCTTTCCAGCTGCCTCGATATATCCCTTACCTGGCACTGAGCAACTTTTTTATTTGAAATGCGCCACTGGATTTTAAAAGGAGGCTTAAAAGTGCCCACTTTATAAATGCCAAAGGTTTGCTTTATACAGTAACAATCTCATCTCTATCTTACGACCTGCGGAGCGGGTTATTAATGCTTGAAGTAATATGTTTTTTTTCACCAGAAGCAAACAGCTGTACTGTAGCCATTGCTGCAGCCTGTTGTGCTGCCAGGTCTCTTCGCCCCCTGCTCTGTCCTGTGCTGTCTGGTTGGTACAATGGAGCCAGAATGCAGGAGAGGGACCCGGCAGCTGCTGCAGTGGGCTCGGCTGACGTCACGGCGCTATCCCAGCAGTCCCGGTGCAGCGCATGTATTGCGGAGCTGAGTGGACAATGTCACTGCTGCGGTGCCAGGCTGAATGGCAGGAGTTGGATAAAGAATTCAAACAGCTGCAGGTAAATGGCTGCGCCTGAGCCGGCAGCACTGGGATTGGGAGCGGGGTGGGGGTGGGGGTAGGGGGAGAGAGGTGATTGATTTTGCTCGGCTTCGTTCCGCCAGTGCATTTGAATTGGGATTTAATTGTTCTGTGAGGCAGCTCTTAAGTGTTTGTGTCACATTGGGGTTTGGGGGGCCCTTTGTCTCAGTCTCAGTGTTGAAATAAGGCCCAAGACTTCAGCTACCAGCTTTCAGCAAGGTCTAGACAGGAAGGCCCTTGCCGATCAAATAACGGTCTGTATTTTTTTCTAAATGTCGCTTTTGTACCGTATTAATATAAATCTGTGCTTGTTCCAATTAGCAGATGCACCGTGTCGAAGAGTGTGTTTAATATCTCCTGTGCTAGTTGATCTTACCGAGGTTATTGTACCGCAAATTCATTTTATTGCTAGCACATAATTTCTATTCAGTGTCACTATATACACACGCATATACCGAATGACATTTAAGGGCTTCAATGAAGTATTAAAAATAGGTATTTAATTGTCAGGATATGGCGTTGTCAGTGATACTTTCAAAAATGATTCTAAAAGTCTGGGTTATGATTAAAGCACTTTCAAAAATGACAATTTTTTATAAGTCTGGGTTATGATTAGTGCATTTATAATCGGTGTTGAGGAAATATTAGTTTTCGCGTTTGGGTGCAGTGGCAAGCAATAAGCCTAATTTAAAATCTGAATCCTCTTAACCATAAAAAGGTAAATGTTGATATATTTCTGGTGTAATAACCTTTTAAGGTGAGATGCTGAATTTGCCTGCTTATTAATTAGGTCTAAAATTGACCTGGGTTTTCAACATGACCTCTAGAATATCCTGACTGATGTGGTGCATCTCAAAAGGTAGTTAGAAACATGTTAAATGAGAGTAGTGTTGAGGTTCCTTAGCAGTACAATTGTAATACACTACAGTAACATCATATAACCTTGCAAGATGCTGTTTTGTAAAATGCATGAAAACACAAAGATCAAACTTAGTGGATAAATGCAGTAAAGATATATATTTTAGCCACAGAAACCAGAATGCCCTGGCCTATGGTAAGTTAACTGCTCTGGGGTTGGGCAGTGGTTGGAGTGAGATAGTTGCTGTTTCAAGAGGAAAATTGGGCAATACTCCCATTCTTGATTATTACCTGTTTGACCCTAAGGAAAAGTGTGCATTTTTGCATTTCCAAGTGAGGGGCGAATCAGTTTTGGTACCCACTGTGATCAGTTGCCCTGTTAGATTCATTTGCTGGGCTCAGATATAAAGTAGGACCATTCAATCGTGGAACTATGCTACAACAGTCAGATCCCTTAAGAGAGGAAATACTTAGCAGAAAAAAACAATTGAGTGTTCAGTTGAAACAGTTCCATTTGTTTGAACATTATTAAGTTTTACATTCTGTACATGAACAGAAAGTTATGTTTCATTCTGTATGTTTAATAAGTAATCAAGCCAGTAAGTGTTGTCATAGATAATTACTGAGAATGTTCTTTAAGAGTTGCAGATTAAGTGAACTGAACTAAAACTACTGTAACTACTGCTACAAACACCATTGCTTCCAAATGTGGCATTTTACAGAGCATAGAGATATGAAAGTGGCTCCAGATTTTTACTCATGCACATCCAAAATACATTTCCAGATTCTGCTCATGTGATGATGGCCGTAACATGTAGAAAGGAGCAAAACTTATGCTACCAGATTTGATCCCTGTTCAATAGTTCATGTTTTATCAATTGAGATAATTTTGAAAGGAAATAATCTTTGCCAAGCAAAGGTGCTGATTTTAAAATGGCTGCAGAAGTCACCTGACCTACAAATTAGCCAAGGTTGGAAACTTCTGAACATGAATTTGCCAGGTGCCATAGCTACAGGTAGTTTCCCTGATGGACTTCACACCTGCCAAGGTCTAAACTCTCTACAAAACTTAAGGACAATGGGCCTGTAGATTTTCTGATTATAAAAACTACCAGCAACAATGAGGTACTAATGAAGTTCATTATGCAGGAAGAGGTGCTAAGGATCCCTATCTGTTTCGATGGCATCTTAATAGCTTTGACAATGGGAAACCAAAGCTCTCTCATTAACATGGATTACCCTCCACTGTGAACCAATAGTAGCTGTCACATGACCAAAACCCCCTTGTGAAAAGCTATGATATTAAGATTGCCTGTTGGTTACTGTAACAGAAAAAGAACAGATTGAACTAGTAAAACCATCTCTCTCCCTGCTGTTTTCGAAGTTCAGAACCAAGTTCTGTTACGTTTTGGAATCCATCACAGAGGTAGAGAATTTCAGTCAAAAGGAACGTCAGGTACCATAGCATCCACTTTTGAAAAAGACAGTTTACAGTTTAAAAGGGACTGTGTCTCCAGAAGTTACTCTTTACATCAGCCACAAGAATTTAAAGACCACTGTAAAAGAACTATGTCAATCATGCACAAAAGTGAAGGACTTATAAATAGTGAACTTGCTATTTTCTGCCTTTTTATCATTGAATCTTAATTTGGCCAAAAGTTACTTGTACTGCATAATTTTGCATGCTTGTGTGCACAGGAGTGTTGCAACAATGTATTTACCTTTTTAAAATATTTTTTGTATCTTGAAAAAAACTAACCCTTTTGTGTTTAAAATCAAGAAAGCCTGTCAAACTGAACGCTTTGCAATCAGCATGTAAGCAGTTAGGTACAGACACTGAATTGACGCCTTTTGTCTTTATCAATTTCAAAAATACTTGTTACAATCAATCAAGGAGTGGGAAAGAAAGGGCAAGACCTGGCATTTGTTCTCTCCTTGCCGTAACAACCTCTGGATCTCTGCTTGCAGTTGCCATCTTTCCACATTTGATAGTCCCAAAACATGCCTCCTGTAAACCTTCCAACAATATTTAAAACACTTCATAAACATATGATATTTGATTGCTTTAAAGAATCATTCAGCATCATAAATATTTATTTTAAATGTATTTTAAAAGAACTGACGTAACCTGAAAATAGAGATTCACAAGAACACCATTAATTACCCTGGTCCTAAACAGTAATTTGCACAAGGGTATTAAAATATCAACAAATTATTGTGATGCAGCGCGTGTGTGTCCCCTAGAGAGCAAATCTGATTAAATTGCCCTGGTCCAAGTTTTCTAAATGTGTGTAACGAGAGAGAGAAAACAGAGCTTGGCATAGCAGCTCCTACTGACATGGGGATTGAGTGTGTGGAGTCTACTTTTTCATGTTAGACATTTGATGAATTTTTTGACATGGAGCAGGAGGAAGAGAAGAGCAAATGTGATAGGCTAAAAGGCAACTATAATCTATCCTGGTAAATTGAATTAACTGTGGTTGAAATTGCAATATGCCAGGTGTTTTAATAATTACTGGGTCTTCGTGCTTGTAAATTATTACCAGATTTGCCAGTATGATGTCAAAGTGAACGAAGAGTCGGTCGTCTTTTTACCCTCCTACCTTCCCTCAATTTGCACTCACACGTTTCCAGCAAAAAAGTAGGTCATGGCTGCAGCTCACCAATATTTTAATGGGAAATGGACATAAATTATTATTTAAATTGATTTTCCTGGAAGAATTTTAATATATTCAAAAATAAGTTAACATTGGATGTGTAGGATCAGTTTAACTCAAAAATCTTTTTTTGTAGACAGAATAATTAAGAGAAAGGCAAGTAATGAAGAATAGAATTTACTGTTGGAAAATTAAGTTGAAATCATGTATCCAAATATTCTAACTCTTGGATTCAATGTCTGTTTCCAGTTATAGTGCATTTTTAAAAAATATTAAAACTTCCTGCAACTTTGCGCTGTTGTTTAGCTTTCAAATTCCTGGCAAGACTCAGGTACAGCTCTGTTAAAGTCACCATGTGTTCTTTTTCTTATTTGTAAATAATTGCCGTCATTAAATGTTTTCAGCGTGCATGCCACTAGCATTGTAACTGCAGTGAAAGTAATGTGTTTTTTTCATTATTTATTTGAGATGTGGGTATTGCTGGCAAGACCAACATTTATTGCTCATCCCTAATTGCCCTCTTGAAGATGAAGGTGAGCGACCTCCCTAAATTGTTGTGCGGTGAAGGTATGTCCATAGTGCTGTTAGTTCTAGGATTTTAACCCAGTGACCATGTTGGAATGCTAATGTATTTTCCAATTAGCGTGGTGTGTGACTTGGAGGGATCTCAGAGCTAGCGATGTTCCCATGCACCTGCTGCCCTGTCCATTTAGGTGGTAGAGGTCATGGGTTTGGCAAGTCCTGGTAGTGCAGTAATTGCAAAAGGTGAGATACAGCAAGTAATTAGGAAAGTAAATAGAATGTTACTGTTTATTGCGAAGGGAATTGAATACAAAAGTAGGGCGGTTATGCTTCAGTTGTGCAAGGCCCAATCTGTCATCCTGCAGCCAAGTCTCTGTAACGGCTATCAGATCATACTTATTTATTATTATTTGTGCTATCAGTTCATCTGTTGTTCTTTGAATGCTAAGTGCATTCAGATAGAGAGCCTTTGGCTTTATCCTTCTATTATTTTTGTAACCTCTACCTATGACTGCTGTTTTACTCTTTAGATTTGCACTCTCTATCCCTTCCTGTTATGTTCTGTTTATCATTTCCCAGATTAATACCTTTTTATTAATCCAGGCAAGTGGCAGGAATCTCACATTCTTGACTTGTGCCTTGCAGATATCGGAAAGGCTGCAAAATACCTAGCCTCTGACCTGCTCTTGTAGCAAGTCCAGTTAAATTTCTGGCCAATGGTGTCTCCTAGGTGTCATGGTGGGAGACAATAATATTGAATATCAAGGGAAGATGGTTAGATTCTTTCTAGTTGGGGATGATCATCACCTTATGTGGTGCGACTTGCCAATTCTCAGCCTAGGGCTAGCTGTATGTGGACACAGACTACTGCATTATCTGAGGAGTAGTGAATTTAACAGAATCTTTAGTGAACATCCCCACTCTGACCTTGTGATGGAGAGAATGTCATTGATGAAGCAGCTGATGATAATTGGGCTGGGAATACTGCCCTGAGGAACTCCAGCAATGTCCTGGGCTAAGATGATAACCTCCAACACCCATAACCATCTTCCTTTGTTCTAGGTATAATTCCAACTAGCGACAGCTTTTTCCCCCTAATTTCCATTGACCTCAATTTTACCTAGGACTCCTTGATATTACATTTGGGTTTGCTTACCACTCAAAATTATGATCTGTGAAAATTAGCTGCTGGAATGAATAATCTTTTTTGTCCTTCAAGATTTTGTTTGTTTCTTGGTGGTGTAGTGTATTGCTACATTAGTGCACTGATCCATGAAATGCAAGGATAAGGTTCAGGACACGAAGATTTCTTGATCAGACTCAGGTCTCTGAGCCTTCTCCATAACAATGAAAAGTTGACCTGTTTATCTGACATGGCAAAGATGTGAGAATGAAGAGAGGTAACAATAGTCTTAATTCATAGCCCAAATATGATTCAGTAAAATATTAATTAAATTAACATTTTTAAAAAGCTAGGAAAATATTAACTACTGAAATAATGTAAGTTTAAAAAAAAGTCTGCCGTTTATGCCTCTGATTTCTCAGATATGAGTTTGTATCTAGCCTAGATCCATTTTATTATTTGATCTCGGAAATAGGAAATGCTAGAATTGCACCTCCTATAGTTTATTAAAATTTAATCAAGGGGTGAATCTAATATGCATTTCTTTGTACAATTTGAGTGGAGTGGCTTGCTTGGGGTATTAAGACCACATACTGGGGACTGGTGTCACTTATGACCCTGATCAGCTGGAAGTAGCAGGTTTCCTTCCTTGAACTTCAGTGAATCAGTTGCACTTTTATGGCCGTCAGGCTGCTTTCACAGTGATATAATCTGGGGCCAACACACAAATTAACATATTTACACAGTTCAATTTTACAAAGTTTGATGGTAAGTTTTGAATTTTTGACCTCTTGCCAGCTCATTACTATTACCACTATGCGAGTGTACCCATTGCATTCATATGTAAAAATCTCCTTTCTGAAGTTACAAAAGTCGTCTTTGAGTTTGGGCAGTCTGGTAATTTGAATAGACAATTTCCCACAATTTGTCAGTAAACTGGCAGACTTGATCATTTAAGGTCATTGGAAAGCTGGATTGGGAAATGGAAGTAGCAGAAAGCCTGTTTTTTTTTCTAATGTATTATGGTAAAGCTGTGTTACTGGACAGAGTGGAGGATGCTTTATTTGTACCTGTCTCAGCTAAATCTGACCAGGGAGTGGTCACTGCTCACCATGAGTAATAATAGTGAAAAGTGACCAGTTCACTTGTCAGGAAGATATAATAATTTTCATAATGTTATTGGAATTTATTGTAGAGTAATTATAGTGTGTGTGTTTTTGTTGAATTAAAGGTAGCCTGTCTGAAGGCTTTGATGTAACAGAAGATAAGCTAGGTTTGAAATATTAAGTGGGTAAACATAGGTGTAAAGGGAACATTTGCAAAGCCTAAAGGGAACATTTGCATTTTTAAATAAACCAGACTAGCTTGAATCCAAAAGAGGGAGTGAAACATTACACCTAGCCAGGCGAAGTTAAGAAACAGTGTTTTTATTTTTCCCAAAGATTACTAGTAAAATTGGTACAATGATAGATTTTAATATTAGAGGTAAAAGTCCAAAGACACAATGAAACAATGGGGATTTGCATTCAAATGGGAAAATATGTATCAAGGAGAGAAGGCTGTGTGTAAGGGTAGGCATTCTAAGATCTAAGAGGTGTGAAAAGCCTCCAGCATCTAAGCCTCTACAAGGAACTGATGCTGAGAAAAACTCACTTTGAATTTGACTGTTCAGGATATTGTGTTACTCTACCTGGGTCTTTTAAAATCTATGTATCTCACTGTTGCCTTAATAGAGGTGTAACTGAGGTTTAGATTAATTAGGGGATTTAGAAGTTATCATAGTAGTAATTTGTAGATCTATGTATGTGCTAAATCATATATTAGTAAAGGTTTAATTTAATTTTATAAGAAACCTTTAAGGCTCGGTGGTCTTATTATTACTGAATTCAAGGCACGCATCTCAAAACATATACAAATTGCAAAACAGTTGTGGTAATTGTTTCAAGTTTCCCTTTGGGATTCGGGTAGCTTGGCATCTATCATCCACCTGCCATAACACACTAATAATAAATATAGGTTTCATGACATCTCCAAGAAAATTAAATAAGCAAAGTGCAACAGTATACATGTAACTATTGCCTTCAAAAGGTAAATATTGTACTCACTACATGGCATGTATGTTTCTGTAATTCTAAAAGGAGACCTGTTCTGTGATTAACTTTTTAAAATGTTACTACATTGACCGCTTTATTCCTTTATATAGAGTTAAGTAATATACAGTAAGAGGAAGAATTGAGATGATCAATTGAAGTGTTTACACTAGTTTAGTTTAATTCCAACAAACCCTGTGCCTGTTTTTAAAATTCTGTTACTCAATTTGTATTGTTTATGGCCTACCACATCGAAGTAGTGTTTAAGTGAAATAGATTCCTTCTCAAAGGGGATATAACATTGCAATAAAGGAATCACGAAGCTGTGCAATTAATAACTGTTAATTGTTTGGAATATGCCACACTAAAGAGCTATTTTCAACATTTTTAATTTTCATATGAAACAATTTAGTTAAACCTGTATATCCCTTTAGTTTGCACTAAAATGGTGTTTCCAATATGTTAGCCACTAGCTACATATTGCTAACTGGGAATCCAGATTTGGACAATTACATTTTTAATTAGTAATAGGCACTGCCATTGGGAATGTGATCTCCACTCAAGTCCACACAGCTTATGCATGCGTACATCAACCTTTTTGTGCATTTATTGGTTAAATGGTAAGACAAAAAGAATGTGCAAGTGTACTTTGATTGTTGTGTACTTCTTTGGTTACTGCTTGTACGTTATCTGCTAAAATAGTGTGTAGTGTGGGTGAAATGTCAGACTTCAGCACCAGCAACAGTTTATGGAGAGAACCTGTCATCATGGTCAGCTGAAACAATCCGAATAACTGCTCCAGGCCAGAGACCAAACCAAACAAATAACTAACACCATAACTAATTGGGCACTTCATGGTAAAAGGCAAGCATCCTGGCTGGAAAGCAGTGTTTGGAATTGTAAGTCAACATTGTCAGCAAGCTCTCTGAAGTAAAAAAAGACCTAGAAGTTTAAGTAAGATTTGCTGAGTGATTAAGTTCATGCCAAAGTTCCACACTTTTGTCAGACTGCAAAATTTTGCACTGAATGGTGGTGTGTTTTTTTTTGACTAAATAGAAGTAAATCCACTTTTTATTCTTTCATGGGACGTGTGCATTGCTGGCAAGGCCAACACTTGTTGCCCATCACTTGCTTGCTAGGCCATTTCAGAGGACATTTAAGGGGTCTGGAGTCACATGGAGGCCAAATCCGTTTAGGATGGCACATCTTTCCTAAAGGAAGAACATAATGTCCCTAAAGGACATTAGTGAACCAGTTTGGTTTTTACATATGATAATTGTCATGGTCACCATTATCGAGCTTTATGTTCCAGATTTATTAATTGAATTTAAACTCCAGGATTACTCCCTGTGCCACATGCCAGTGAGGCTAGAAATAGGAAGTAGTGCAGCTAAACACGTGGCTGAACAGATGGTGTAGGAAGGAGGGTTTCCGATATCTGGATCAGTGGGACCTGTATAAGAAGGATGGGTTACATCTAAACTGGAGGGGCACCAATATCCTGGCTGCGAGGTTTGCTAGTGTCACTTGGGAGGGTTTAAACTAGTATGGCAGGGGGGTGGGAACCAGAGCAATAGGTCAGCAGGTGAAATAAATGACTGGGAACCAATGAATATGGCCAGTAGGACTAAGAGGAAGAGCAGGCAGGGAGAAATTACTGAGCACAGTGGGACTGGGGGTCTGAAATGCATTTGTTTCAATGCGAGAAGTATAACAAGCAATGCTGATGAGCTTAGAGCTTGGATTAGTACTTGGGACTATGATATTGCTATTACAGAGACTTGGTTGAAGGATTGGCAGATAAATGTTTCAGGATTTAGATGTTTCAGGCAGGATAGAGAGGGATGTAGAAGAGGTGGGGGAGTTGCACTGCTGGTTAAGGGGAATATCACAACTGTACGACAGGAGGACACCTCGGTGGGCTCATGCAGCGAGGCAATATGGGTAGAGCTCCGGAATAGGAAGGATGCAGTCACAATGTTGGGGGTTTACTATAGGCCTCCCAATTGCCAGCGTGAGATTGAGGAACAGTTTTGTAGGCAGATTTAGGAAAGATGTAAAAGCATTGGATTGTTGTGATGGGTGATTTTTAACTTTCCCCATATTGACTGGGAATCACTTGGTGCTAGGGGTTTGGATGGTGCAGAATTTGTAAGGTGCATCCAGGGGGGCTTCCTGAGACAAAATGTAGGTAGTCCAACTAGAGAAGGGGCAATACTGGACCTGGTATTAGGGAATGAACCCGGCCAGGTTGTCGAAGTTTCAGGAGGGGAGCATTTCTGGAAAAGTGACCATAATTCAGTAAGTTTCAAGGTACTGGTGAATAAGAATAACAGGTGTCCTCGGGTTAAGGTGCTTAATTGGGGGAAGGCTAATTATAACAATATTAGGCAGGAACTGAGGAATCTAGACTGGAGGCGGATGTTTGAGGGCAAATCAACGACTGACATGGGGGGCTTTCAAACGTCAGTTGATAAGAATTCAGTACCGGCACGTTCCTGCTAGGATGAAGGATAAGCATGGCAAGTTTCAGGAACCTTGGATAACGAAGGATATTGTGAGATTAGTCAAAAAGAAAAAGGAAGCATTCGTAAGGGCTAGAAGGCTGGGAACAGATGAAGCCCGTAGAGAATATAAAGAAAGTAGGAAGAAACTTAAGCAAGGAGTCAGGAGGGCTAAAAGGGGTCATGAAAAGTCATTGGCAACCAGGATTAAGGAAAATCCCAAGGCCTTTAATACATATGTAAAAAGCAAGGGGGTAGCCAGGGAAAGGGTAGGCCCACTCAGGGACAGAGGTGGGAATCTGTGTGTGGAGCCAGAAGAAATGGGAGAGATACTAAATGAATACTTCTCATCAGTATTCACCAAAGAGAAGGACTTAGCGGTCGATTTGTCTAGGGAAGAGTGTGTAAGTAGCCTGGATCATGTTGAGATCAAAAACGAGGTGTTAGGCATCTTGAAGAATATTAAGGTGGACAAGTCCCCAGGGCCAGATGGGATCTACCCCAGAGTACTGAGGGTGGCAAGGGAGGAGATTGCTGGGGCCTTGACAGAAATCTTTGTATCCTCACTGGCTACGGGTGAGGTCCCAGAGGACTGGAGAATGGACGATGTTGTTCCATTGTTTAAGAAGGGTAGCAGGGATAATCCAGGAAATTTAGGCCGGTGAGCCTTACGTCAGTGGTAGGGAAATTATTGGAGAAGATTCTTTGTGACAGGATTTACTACCATTTGGAAGCAAATAGGCATATTAGTGAGAGGCAGCATGGTTTTGTGAAGGGGAGGTTGTGTCTCACTAACTTGATCGAGTTTTTCGAGGAAGTGACAAAGATGATCGGCGATGGAAGGGCAGTGGATGTTATATACATGAATTTCAGTAAGGCCTTTGACAAGGTCCCTCAAGGCAGACTGGTACAGAAGGTAAAGTCGCATGGGATCAGAGGTGGCAAGATGGATACAGAATTAGCTTGGTCATAGAAGACAGAAGGTAGCAGTGGAAGGGTGCTTTTCTGAATGGAGAGCTGTGACTAGTGGAGTTCCGCAGGGATCAGTGCTGGGATCTTTGCTGTTTGTAGTATACATAAATGATTTGGAGGAAAATGTAACTTGGCTAATTAGTAAGTTTGCAGACGACACTAAGGTTGGAGGAGTTGCAGATAGAGAAGAGGGTTGTCAAAGGATACAGCGGGATATAGATCGGTTGGAGACTTGGGCGGAGAAATGGCAGATGGAGTTTAATCCGGGCAAATGCGAGGTAATGCATTTTGGAAGGTCTAATACAGGCAGGAATTTATACAGTAAATGGCAGAACCCTTAAGTGCATCGACAGGCAGAGGGATCTGGGTGTACAGGTCCACGGGTCACTGAAAGTGGTGACTTAGGTGGATAAGGTAGTCAGGAAGGCATATGGCATGCTTGCCTTCATTGGCATGGGTTTTGAGTATAAAAGTTAGTAAGTCATGCTGCAGCTGTATAGAGCCTTGGTTAGGCCACACATGGAATATTGCGTGCAATTCTGGTCGCCACATTACCAGAAGGATATGGAGGCGTTGGAGAGGGTGCAGAGGAGGTTTACCAGGATGTTGCCTGGTCTGGAGGTTATTAGCTATGAGGAGAGGTTGGAGAAACTTGGATTGTTCTCACTAGAGCGACAGAGATTGAGGGGCGACTTGATAGAAGTTTACAAAATTGAGTGGCATGGACAGAGTAGATAGAAGCTTTTTCCCAGGGTGGAAAAGTCAATTACTAGGGGACATAGATATAAGGTGAGAGGAGAAAACTATAGAGGAGATGTGCGGGGCAAGTTTTTTACGCAGAGGATAGTGAGTGTCTGGAATTCGCTGCCAGAGGAGGTGATGGAAGCAGGTACAATAGTGTTGTTTAAGAGGCAGCTTGACAAATACATGAATAGGATGGGAATAGAGGGATACGGACCCCAGAAGTGCAAAATGTTTTAGTTGACGGGCAATATGATCGGCGCAGGCTTGGATGGCCGAAGGGCCTGTTCCTGTGCTGTACTTTTCTTTATTCTTTTCCAGTTGCTGTGGTGGGTTTGAACCCATATCCCCAGGGCATTAGTCTGGGCCTCTAGATTACCTGCCCAGTGTCATTTACCATTATACCACCATCTCCCCTTCCCTCTATTTATTTGTATGTAAGGTGTTTTCTACCAAAATTCTTGTATGTGGTTACAATTGTGGTGCTATGGCTACACCTGTTGTTAGTTAGTGATTTCTATTGAACAACAATGCTCTAAAGGAAAATGTTGCTCCTTTACAAAGTGCCTTCAAAAGATGACAGCTCCCTCCTGCACCCAAAAACAAAGTTAGTTTTTGTCATTCAGATAATGACTTCACAGCTTAATGATAATAGTCGAGTGTTTTTGTAATGCCTGATATATTTCTCCTGTACCTGCATGCATAATAGCTTTGTTAAATCTTAAACAGGAGGTTAAATCAGAAAGCCTGTCACAACTCCTGTGAGTGTAATAACTGGACAAGCATGAGGGTCATATGGGAGACTCTGCCTATTTTAATAATGCTGCACAGAAAGAAACTGGTGTGGAATACCATGGCCTATCGAAAATGGAGAGAAAAATTGAAACAAAATGTCAAATTAGCTTAATAATTGGCATAAATGCTTCATGGCTTGATGGAGTTACAGCACAACCTGATGTTTCAATCAAACACTTGTAAAGGTTCAAACCACTGGATGCTGTTTTACTGGAGTAAAGCTAACCTGTTACCTGAATAAAGGGTTCTTTTTAAAACTTGGAGTCAGCAACCACTTAATGAAAGGAATATAAATGGTGGTCTTCAGTGGCGGGAGAAGAAAAATACCAACAAATCTGGTGTGTTGCACAGTTTTTTCAGTTGGTTTATTAATTTTATTCTTGGATCTTGACCTGTGCACCACATTTACTGAACATCTTTAAGATGATGAGCAGTTAAGTTCAGTTTCTTGTTTTTTGAAAAATAGCATTGCAATTGCATTTCATCATGAACATGATCTTATAGATTCATAGACGTTTACAGCACAGAAGGAGGCCATTCAGACCATTGTGTCTGCGTCGGTCAACAAAGGTCTGACTACACTTATCCCATTTTCAGCACTTGGCCAATAGCCCCAAAGGCTATGGCAATGCAAGTGAATATCAAAATACTTCTTAAATGTTACAAGAGTTTCTGATTCAACCACCCTTTCAGGCAGTGAGTTCCAGACTCCCACCACCCTCTGGGTGAAAATATTTCTCCTCAACTCCCTTCTACCTCTTAAATCTATGCCTCCTGGTTACTGACCCCTCTACTAATGGAAAAAGTGCCTACCTATCCACCCTATCTATGCCCCTCAGAATCTTCTACACCTCTATCAGGTCCCCTCTCAACCTTCGCTGCTCCAAGGAAAACAACCCCAGCCTATCCAATCTTTCTTCATAGCTCAGACCCTCCAGCCCAGGCAGCATCCTGGTAAATCTCCTATGCAGCCTCTCGAGTATAATCACATCCTTCCTATAATGTGGTAACCAGAACTGCACACAGTACTCCAATTGTGGCCTAACCAGTGTTTTATACAGTTCCAGCATAACCTCCCTGCTCTTCTATTCTATGCCTCAGCTAATAAAGGCAAGTATCCCATTATCTTTAGCTTTATGGATCAATCTGTAGAATCTCTAATTTTATGTTTCTGTTGTAGGAAACGCATAAAGTGTATCGACAAAAACTCGATGAACTTACAAACCTTCAAACTATATGCAGCAACTCAATAAGTAAACAAAAAAGAAGAATTAAAGACCTTGCCTGCAATCTCCGAAGGTAAATAAATTAATGATAAGCATATGTAATTGCATTTGAATACTGTTTTGGAAAGAAAATTGTAATACACATTATTCTCAACTGAAAAATCAAATTTCATTGCAGAAACAGATATAATTTGACCAGCTCCATTTGCTTTCGTAGCCTGATCTCAAAGAAATTGATGGTCGTTTTATGCTGGTCTGCCAATTGCTTTGCACAAACTGCATTTCACCCTATCCTCCCTGTTAATTTTAAGAATTTTCTGGATTTGCACATTGGTGTAGAAACATAGAAAATAGCAGCAGGAGTAGGTCATTCAGCCCTTCAAACCTGCACCATTGTTCATTATGACCATGGCTGATCCTCTATCTCAACACCATACTCCTGCTTTCCCCCCATACCCCATAATACCTTTAGTCTAGAAATCTATCTATTTCCTTCTTAAGTATATTCAATGACTTGATCTCCACAGCCTTCTGTGGTAGAGATATCCACAGGTTCCCCACCCTCTAAGTGAGGACGTTTCTTCTCTCAGTCCTAAATGGCCTACCCCGTATCCTGAGATTGTGACCCCTTGTTCTAGACACCCAGCCAGAGGAAACATCATCCCTGCATCCAGTCTGTCCAGCGTTTTATGCATTTCAGTGAGATTCCCTCTCATTCTTCTAAACTCCAATGAAAACAGGCTGAAGCAGAGAATGGAGAATTTATAATGGCAATAAAGAAATGGCAGAGAAACTAAACAAATACTTTGTGTCTGTCTTCATGGAGGAAAATACAAAAAACCTCCCTGAAATATTGGGGAGCCAAGGGACCAGTGAGATCGAGGACCTGAAAGAAATTAGTATTAGTAAAAAAGTAATGCTGGAGAAACTAATGGGACTAAAAGTAGATGAGTCCCCTGAATCTGATAATCAACATCCCAGAGTGTTGTATTCTCTACAGTTTTTAGAAGAATGAGGAATGATCTCATTGAAGTGTACACAATTCGTCCAGGGCTCAACAGAGAAGATGCAAGGAAGGATGTTTCCCCTGGATTGGGGGGAGTGGAATCTAGAACCAAGGCTCCGCATCAGCTCCAGCTATCTCCAGCCATCTCCAGCTTAACAGCTATACAGCCATCCCCTCAACAGCTTAAAAACCAGCTATCCACAGCAATTCTGATATACCTTTTTACCTCTTTCTTCTCAGTCCCATTGTGCTCACACCCCTTTTGAAACTCAAACCCTTCCAAATATAAGATCTTTCATGTTTCCATCTTGCCTTTGCTTTTAGGTCAATAAAAATATAATATTCCCACTACTATTTACCTATGAACTCCCACAAGATGCAAACATTTTTCTTGCCACCTCTGTCTCCCCTTCTGGAATCCTAACAACCTCTCAACTTATCTAAAAATGCAAATGTTAGATATAACCTATTTACTTGTGCCTCAACTTAACACCTTTTATCCTTTTCATGTTTCCAAAACCCCAGACAACCTGACACCGATCAACCACTTGCCCACACACCCAGCGTTTTTTTAATAGAATACCACAATATTCCCCAAAATATTTTTTAAAATAAATTTTCATACATGATCTAGTTAAATGGCAGGGCAGGCTCAAGGGCCCAAATGGCCTACTGCTGCACCTATATTCCTATCACATTGCTGAAGGAGATACACTGTTGGTCTCATTGTTCACTGATGCCCCTGATTCCCTTTGTCCTCACCATGCCATTACAAGCATGCACTTCCAGTAAGCTAGGCTGCAAAAATGTTTTGAGCAGAAGGGTGCAGAAAAAAGTTCAGATGTCATACACCACAAAATGCTTGCTGCAGCAAGAATTGGCCCTTTGTGTGTCCCTGTCAAATCCGTCCTTGCCTTGCCTAGATCTATCTTTTTCTAGAGGGTTTAATACCTTTTAATAAGGTTTTTGAAATTTGACCGATTACATCAGGCATTAAATTTAACATGTATTTTCTAGTAACAGAATTGCTCTGTGGAATAAAAATAGAATTCCTGACATTCATTATGTTTAATATCCTGATATTGACTGTAGTGGTTTTACGTTAACTTATTTATTTTAATAAGTTCTAAGTGAATTGATTGATCATCAATTGGTAATGTCCCTGGGATAACTTACCATGGTACACCTGTGTCTCTTGAGCTTTGTGCTTGATTTTTGGGCATCTGACGTCAGCAGTAAACAGCCCCAGGGCACACAGTGTTCCATGCTTGTTGCTGGGTCAAAATCCTGGCACTCCTTAGATAAGGAGTTCTGTGGGAACACGTTCACCACATGGATTGCAGCTATTCAAGAAGATGGCCAACCATCATTTTCCTAGGGCAGCTATAGCTGAGCATTAAATGCTAATCTTGCCAGCAACACTCATTATCTGAGAATAGAAAGAGGCAAAACAATGCAATAAATCTGAATATCCATGTATTGTATGTAAATGGATGGCATGAAGATTCATTAATTTTAATTGAAAAAATTAGTATTTGACACTGTCACCTTAAGTGCATAGTTACAAGGATGGGATATTTCCACCATTTGACAGAGTTCCAACTTTTGGATGATGGCAATCCGCCCTTTTAACATTTTATCCAACCCCTGCCTCCCCTCGGCCACCACTGTGTCCAAAGCAACCAAACCTGAGAGGGGTGAGTCTCAGCCTGGAAGTCTCTGCCTATAATGAGGCCAGGAGCAGGCTCAAAGATTCATCCCACCAGGATGGCGCGCTCTGCTGCTGGCCACTTGGTGGGGCCACAAGGTTCAGCAGGCCAGAGTTGGAAGAGTAGGGAAGCAGCAACCCAGAGGTCTCGACAGGGTTTGGCAGGCCAGAGTATGGGGGAAGCAGCAGAGCCTAAGTCTTGGTGGCGTTTGGCACGTAGGACATTAGGAGGGAAGAGTGGAACCCAAGTCTGATGCAGAAGTATTTTTTTTCTCTAGAAGTCTTGGAAACAGTGACTGCAGAAGATGTAATGAAGATGTCAAAACTGGAAATTCCCAAAGTTAATGAGAGGGATTCTGCTCTTTTTTTTTCAAGGCAAAAGAGAATGAGATGCTTAAACCTGTGCACTGGAAGGGAACATGTGAAGGCTGATGACTTCTGACCTCTGGCAAAAAAGGGAATTACAAAATCTTTCACTGCATTTAAAGAGCTCACCAGACATGAACATTTTTCTTTATTCAATGAGATGTTATACTGTAATTGGCTTTAAAATGCAAAATGTTGCAAAATAAAAAAAAGTCTCAACACATGAATTTTCCTTAATAATGCATCATCATACTGAGAATGAAAAATGCAGTCATTGATATTCATTAGCCAAAGTACTTTTAGGAAATAGACTCAAAGCAACCTTTTGGATAATAGGTATTCTAAAATTAATTTGACAGCTTGCCCCTGCTGCTAATTCAAACTGCTACATTTAGGTTTATAATGAGTTCTTTGTTGCGGGGGGTGAAGGGGAGTTGGGAAGAGGGGCTCCTGAGTGAGTTAGGGGGTTAGTGGCAGGGGATTTGGGAAGAGGAGCTGCTGAGTGCGTGGGAGGGGGTTGGGAAGAGGGGCGTGTGTGTGAGTGTGTGTGTGTGTGTGTGTGTGTGTGTGTGTGTGTGTTGCCTCAAACCTACATAATGTACTTTGTAAAAATGTTATTTTATAAACTTAGATTTTCATATTTCAATGGTTTATTATTGTATGTTGATATATAATGTGCAAACTTTAATTATATACCATGCTGCTTTATTGCTGTTTTGCTTTTGCTGGCATCCAGGGTCATGTTAATTTTAGGGTTTTTTTTTCTATATTCATTCATGGGATGTGGGTACCACTGGCAAGGCCAGCATTTGTTACCCATTCTCAATCGCCCTTGAGCAAGCGGTGGCGCTGGTGAGTTAAAATAGGTCACTTTGGAAAATAGTTTGCGATGCACCTCCATAGTCCTTTGCTTCGCTTTGAGTGTATATTATCCAGCAAAGTCATGTTCTGTTGTTGGTATGGACTTCATCCTGTATTACGTGCACTAACTACATTGAATGCTGAAATGCTGAGGTCGCTTCAGTAGTTTGAAACAAATGCATTGGTCCATCTTGATGGTAATAGAAGGTAAACAAAGGGAAAATGTTGAAGTATAATAATTCACCTAGAAGTGTTTGCATTTCACTACTGGTCATAACTGCTATAATTACACAATTCCTGTCACCAAAAAATTTCAGACCTTTTTGTCTTTGGTCACTTTCATCTCTGTAGACAGCTGGAAACAGTACACATTTGTTGTTATAATGTATCTCTGTTTTCTTTTATCAGGATGAGGGCTAAGATGTTCAACAGCTTAAATTGTTTTTCACACAGGTATAAACATTCAGCTAATGGAGAAGAATCTGAAGTCATACAGAAATTCAACAATGACATCAAAGAGCGGCGCAATATTTTCTTTGAGATGGAAGCATTTTTGCCCAAGAAGAATGGGTATGTATGTTCCCTTTTTTTAACAAGCTTATGTAAACATAAACTTGTTAGAAACAGAGTATTGACAGTATGGGCTTGTATCTGTTTCTTCCCAAAGAATCCCAGCTTTTAATTAAGCTATTAAGAGGAGATAACACTTCTTCATAGGGAGGAAGGCTTCAGTCAACAGTAACCTGAACTTATTTTGTATTTATTGATTGAAATTTTATGCTCAAGGTGAAATATGTTAGCACTGGGTAAAGCAGCATTTCCCTTTTCGGGCACAGAGTGACAGCAACTATCAGACCTAGGTCATATATGGCACCAATTAAATGCAGAACAAAACTCATCTTGCCTAATAATGAGCCACAAACTCAGAAGGTCAGCTAGTATTGTACAAAATGTGACATTTTGCTTTTTGCACATCAGCCAACCTTGGTAGATATTCTGAACAAGTTTCCAAATCCTGATAAATTAAATGCATTTTTATACTGTGGCTGACATCCACTGGCAGCTTCCAAGATGAATTATATAGGATGCTTAAGCTAAAAGGAGGGAAATTTTCATCTTTGTCTGTCTGCATCTAACCTAGGTCCCAGCAGTGACACACCATTATGCTATCCCTTTATAGATCAATGTAGCTCCTATCCCAGCCAAGATTTAGCAATCTTGTTTCTTAAGGGACAACCAACAGGAAGTTAAATTTGGTTTTCCAAAGCTGAACATGATATTCTTGTGTTTTAATTTTTGGATGGAGTTGCCTCCTTCCTTTCAAGAAAAATTAAGTCTCAAACTTAACCTTGATTAGTGACATGGAAACTGAAATTATGGAGTAATAAAAACTATTTTTCTTTGGATTTTCTCCCTTTCTGAAAGGCGCAACTCTCACTGTAAAGTAGTTCGACAACAACTTGCAAATACTGTATATAGCACCTGGTATGATATGGCAGGTGGTAATTGCCAGGCTGATCAAATCCCAAAGGAAAACCTGAAGCAATCGCAAGGATTTGCAATTTGTATTTTTATTATGAGAAGGTATGTGTACTGAAGTCGGAAGTAAAGATTCCACTACTGCTTTTGGAGATTTTAAATATTAAAATATAACATTTATTAACAAAAGAAAAGAAAACTTAAATACATAAGATTACAATTACATTTAAATTTAGTCTTACGCCATTTACCAAAATGTTTCTACTTAGCTAGACTCACAAGTAAACACCCTTTTTCAGGCAAACACCCTTTTTCAGGCAACAGTCCCTGTAGATGCTTAATCTATTTAAAAAATCCAGTAATATTACTGCAGGGTACCCACTGTTTCTATAGCGGAGATATTTCGCAGGCTTTTCCCACCTCCTCACGCGACAATGGAAATCCAAGGCTTCTCTCAAAACCTTACTTTCTGGAACAAAAAAAAATTATCTGGGGTGGCTAGAAGCTGCTTATTTCACAGGTTTGCCCTATTTTAAAGATGTCACATGGCTACACCTTTCATACAGCTTTCAATCTTTCTTTAAATATATATTTTTTCTTTCATCTTTAAACCCATTGTTATTAGCTTTCTTTGGAAGTTACCTATCCCAGAATATAAAAATCTTTCATGTTGTCTTTGTGGCCATTACTCTCAGGGAAAAATAAACTTAATAACTTTGTTTTATTCATTTATGATCTTTGCCAGTTGTAAAAATTCCTTTATTTCTCTTCGAAATTCAACCCCTCATTTATCTCCTAATACAGATGTCTATTCATGTTGTATTTACTTGTATCCCATCTTAGCTTGTTCATCTCCACTTCAAAATGCCTCCTTTTACACCTTTCCTGATTTAAACCTTGCAGTTTGACTGTCTTCAGTTTAATTAAATTAGTCCCTCTCTCTCATTCTCTCTCACACACACACACTCCCCACAACCCTGCTTCACAGTATCCCACAGTAATATTTGGAAAAATATATATTTTCTTTACACATCTTTAACATAAAGAAACTTCCCAGTATACTTCATGAATATATGGAAGGAAATAGGACCACCAGCTAAGGAAGAAAATATTCAAAGAGGTGGCAAAAATCTTGGTTAAAAAGTGGGCTTTGAGAAGGTCCTTTAAAAGTTGGAGAGAGGCAGAGATATTTAAGGACAGACCTCTAAATAATAAAGTTGCGGAACTGATAGCTCTGTCACTGCTAATAGGATGAAGGGAAGGTGGATGCATAAAAAAGTCAGAGTCAGATTAAGAGAGTAATGAAGAGCGCTGGAGGTAACTGCAGAGATGAGATGGGACATGGCCACCGATGGATTTATAGACATGTTGAAGTAGGTCATCTTGGTGATGATTAGAATATGGGGTTTGAGGCTCAGCTTGGGATTGAACAGGGTGCTAAGGTTCTAAATTGTCTGGTTATGATTGAGATAACCTCAACTCCCTTTTCAGGAAACTGTCTGGACATGTGTGAAAGCTGATGCTGTGCCTGCAGATGATGTCAACAAGAGCAGGTTGCAGTTAAGAAAGGACCAGGAAAAGGAAAGATGATGGTGAGCGAGAGGGAAGAGAATATATTCATGGAGATTCACTGGCTGCTTTTACATAGATACAACTGGAACCATGCACGGCCATTCCCATAGTGTGACAGAGGCTGATGCATTGGTGGAAAATGGCATGGCTAACCTATCAAATGCCAAAGAAAAATTGAGGAGGAATAATGTGCCATGGTTGCAGAGAATATTGTTCATGACTTTGGCATAAGCAATTTTGGCCCTGTAGGAAGGGTGGACACTGGACTGGAGAGATTTGAATAGGATATTTTGGCAGAGATAGGCACAGAGCTGAGAGGCAACACATTGAAGGACCTTGGGTGCCAGTGGTAGTACTTTTGCCTCTGTCAGAAGGCCCTGGGTTCCCGTTGAGAGATTTGAACACAATTTTGGCTGACACCAGTGTAGGACGGAGGAACTGTGGTGAGAGTAAAAGCTACATTCTGATTGCCCTAAAAGGCCCCATGACACTATATGAAGAAGAACTAGGGAGTTCCAAAGGTATTCTGACTATTATTTATCTCTCAGCCAACATCACTAAAGTAGATTATCTGATTGTTAATATCAGTGGTGTTGGTGAAACCTCACTGTAAACAAATTGGCTGTTGCATGTTCCTACAACAGTGACTGCATTAAAAAATGTATTACATTGGCTGTGAAGCACTTTGGGTTGTCCTTTTTGGAGGTGTGCTAACATTGCACCTTTGTTAATAAAGGGAGTGAGGAATAGACCAAATAATTACAGGCCAATCAGTCTAACCTCAGTAGTGAGTAAATTATTGGAATCAATTCTGAAAAACAGGATAAACTGTCACTGAGGCACAGATCAATCAAGGATAGTCAACATGGATTTGTTAGGGAAGATAGTGTCTAACTAACTTGATTGAATTTTTTGAGCAAGTAGTAAGGAGGATAGTGTAGTAGATGTGGTCTTTATGGATTTTAGTGAGACTTTTGACAAGGTCCCACGTGGCAGACTAGGTGAACAAGTAAAAGCCTATGGGATCCAGGAGAATGTAACAAGCTGGATACAAAATTGGCTAGGTGGCAGGAAAGGGTAATTGAAGGTGTTTTGTCACTGGAAGGCTGTTTCCAGTGGGGTTCTGCAGGGCTCAGTACCAGGTCCCCTGTTTTTTGTAGTATACATTAACAATTTGAATGTAAATTTAGGGAGAATAATAAGTTTGCAAATGACACAAAAATTGGCCGTGTGGTTGATAGCAAGGAGGATAGCTTAGATTGCAGGAAGATATTGATGGACTGGGCAGGGGTCGGGGGCAGAACAATGACAAATGAATGTAAACCTGGAGAAGTGTGAGGTGATTCATTTGGGGAGGTCAAACAAGGCAAATGAATACACAATTAATAGGAGAATACTAAGAGATGTAGAGGAAGTGAGGGACCTTGGAGTGAATGTTCACAGATCCATGAAGGTTGCAGGACAGGGTGATAAGGTGGTTAAGAAAGCTGTGGAATCCTTTCCTTTATTAGCCAAGGTGCAGAATATAAGAGCAGAGAGGTTATGTTGGAACTGTATAAATCATTAGTTAGGCAGAGCACAGTGTGTAGTTCAGGTCACCTCATTACAGAAAGGAGGTAATTGCACTAGAGAGGATACAGAGGAGATTTACAAGGATGCTGCCAGGACTGGAAAATTGCAGCTATCAGGAAAGATTGGATAGGTTGGGGTTGTTCTCCTTGGAACAGAGGAGGCTGAGGGGAGATTTGGTTGAGATGTACAAAATTATGAAGGGCCCGGATAGAGTGGATGGGAAGGGCCTATTTACTTTAGCAGAGAGGTCAGTGACTAGGGGCTATAGATCTAAAGTGGTTGGTAGAAAGCTTCAAGAGAAGGTAAAGATATTTCTTTTCACCAAGAAAGTGGTAGGGCTCTGGAACTCAGGGTAGCAGAGGCAGAAACCCTCAGACCATTTAAAAGGTGTCTTGATTATGCACTTCAAGGTCTGGAACTTGCAGGGCTACAGACCAAATGCTGGAAAGTGGCATGAGACTGGATGGCTCGCTTTTTCAGCTGGCACAGACACAATGGGTCAAGTGGCTTCTTTCTGTGCTGTAAACTTTTAATATGTCTTGAGGTTTTGAAAGGCACTATATAAATGCAAGTTCTGCCTTTCATTTTCATCATAACGAAATGGAGATAGGAAATGTGGTGATAATTGGAGAGGATGAAGGGTTAGTTTTTGAGCTGGGATGAAGTTTTGAAGGGAATGGGGGACGGGTACCTGGGAAAGGTGAAGAATATTAGCTGGCGCAGGAACCAGGAAGGTGAGTTGAATGGGGGGGAAGTGAGAGTGCAGGACAATATGAACTCTCGCACCAGGAACACTCTAGGTTATCGTTCCAGTAGTCCAAACCTGAATAGTAAATTTTTTTTCTTAATTCATTCATTCACGGGATGTGGGCTTCGCTGGCTCGGCCAGCATTTATTGCCCATTCCTTGTTGCCGTTGAGAAGGCGGTAGTGAGCTGCCTTCTTGAACAGCTGCAGTCCATGTGGTGTAGGTACACCCACAATGCTGTTAGGAAGGGAGTTCCAGGAATTTGATCCAGTGACAGTGAAGGAATAGTGATATATTTCCAAGTCAGGATGTTGAATGACTTGGAGGGAAACTTTCAGTTGGTGGTGTTCCCATTTATCTGCTGCCCTTGTCCTTCTAGGTGGTAGTGGTTGTGGGTTTGGAAGGTGCTGTCTAAGGAGCCTTGGAGAATTCCTGCGGTGCATTTTCTATATGGTGCACACTGCTACTGTGCATCAGTGATGGAGGGAGTGAATGTTTGTGGATGTGGTGCCAATCAAGCAGACTGCTTAGTCCTGGACGGTGTCCAGCTTCTTCAGTGATGTAGGAGCTGCACTCATCTAGGCAAGTGGGGAGTATTCCATCACATCCCTGACTTGTGCCTTGTAGATGGTGGATAGGCTTTGGGGGAGTCAGGAGGCAAGTTACTCATCACAGGATTCCTAGCCTCTGACCTGCTCTTGTAGCTGCAGTATTTATATGGCTAGTTCTGTTCAGTTCCTGGTCAGTGGTAACCCCCAGGATGTTGATAGCGGGGTATTCGGTGATGGTAATGCCATTGAACATCAAGGGGCGATGGTTGGATTCTCTCTTGTTGGAGATGGTCATTGCCTGACACCTGTGGCGTGAATGTTACTTGCCAATTGTCAGTCCAAGCCTGGATATTGTCCAGGTCTTGCTGCATTTGGACATGGACTGTTTCAGTATCTGAGAAGTCGTGAATGGTGCTGAACATTGTGCAATCATCAGCGAACATCCCCATTTCTGACCCTATGAAGGAAGGAAGGTCATTGAAGCAGCTGAAGATGGTTGGGCCTAGGACACTGCCCTGAGGAACTCCTGCAGTGATGTCCTGAAGCTGAGATGACCAACAACCACAACCATCTTCCTTTGTGCTTGGTATGACTACAACCGGCAGAGAGTTTTCCCCCTGATGCCCATTGACTCCAGTTTTGCTAGGGCTCCTTGATGCCACACTCAGTCAAATGTGGCAGTCACTCTCACCTCACCTCGGGAGTTCAGTTCTTTTGTCCATGTTTGAACCAAGGCTTTATTGAGGTCAGGAGCTGAGTGGTCCTGGTGGAACCCAAACTGGGCATCAGTGAGCAGGTTATTGCTAAGCAAGTCCCGCTTGATAGCACTGTTGAAGACCCCTTCCATTTCTTTACTGATGATGGAGAGCAGCCTGATGGGGTGGTAATTGGCCGGGTTGGGTTTGTCCTGCTTTTTGTGTACGGGACATACCTGGACAATTTTCCACATTGCTGGGTAGATGCCTGTGTTGTAGCTGTGCAGGAACAGCTTGGCTAGGAGCATGCCAAGCTCTGGAGCACAAGACTTTAGTGTTATTGCTGGAATGTTGTCAGGGCCCATAGCCTTTGCAGGATCCAGTGCCTTCAGCCATTTCTTGATATCGTGTGGAGTGAATCAAATTGGCTGAAGACTGGCATCTGAGATGCTGGGGACCTCTGGAGGAGGCCGAGAGGAATCATCCACTTAGTACTTCTGGCTGAAAATCGTTGCAAATACTTTAGCCTTATTTTTTGCACTGCTGTTCTGGGCTCCTCCATCATTTGAGGATGGGGATATTTGTGAGCCACCTCCTCCAGTGAGTTGTTAATTGTCTACCATCATTCACGACTGGATGTCACAGGACTGTGGAGTTTAGATCTGATCCGTTGGTTGTGGGATTGCTTAGCTCTGTCTATCACTTGCTTCTTATGCTGTTTGGCAAGCAAGTAGTCCTGTTTAAAAGCTTCATCAGAGGGTTGACACCTCATTTTTAGGTATGCCAGGTGCTGCTCCTGGCATGCCCTCCTGCACTCTTCATTGAACCAGGGTTGATCCCCTGGCTTGATGGTAATGGTAGAGTGAGGGATATGCCAAGCCATGAGGTTACAGATTATGTTCGAGTACAATTCTGCTGATGCTGAAGGCCCACAGCACCTCATGGATGCCCAGTCTTAAGTTGCTAGATCTGTTTGAAATCTATCCCATTTAGCACGGTGGTAGTGCCACACAACACAATGGAGGGTATCCTCAATTTGAAGGTGGGACTTCGTCACCACAATGACTGTGCGGTGGTCGGTTCTACCGATACTGACAGATGAATTTGCAACAGGCAGGGTGGTGTGGATGAGGTCAAGTATGTTTTTCCCTTTTGTTGGTTGCCTCACCACCTGCTGCAGACCTAGTCTAGCAGCTATGTCATTTAGGACTTGGTCAGCTCTGTCAGTAGTGGTGCAACCGAGCTACGCTTGATGATGGCTGTTGAAATCCCTCACCCAGAGTACATTCTGTGCCCTTGCCACCCTCAATGCTTCCTCCAAGTGATGTTCAACATGGAGGAGCACTGATTCATCAGCTGAGGGAGGATGGTACGTGGTAATCAGCAGGAGCTTTCCTGACCCACATTTGATCTGATGCCAGGAGACGTCATGGGGTCCGGAGCTAATGTTGAGGACTCCCAGGGCAACTCTCTCCTGACTGTATACCACTATTCCGCCACCTATGCTGGGTCTGTCCTGCTGGTAGGATAGCACATACCCTGGGATGATGATGGTGATGGTGTAGTCTGGGATATTATCTGTAAGGTATGATTCCATGAGGATGATGTCAGGCTGTTGCTTGACTAGCCTGTGAGACAACTCTCCCAATTTTGGCACTAGCCCTCAGATGTTAGTAGAGAGGACTTTGCAGAGTCGACAGGCACCATTGTCGTTTCCGGTGCTTAGGTCAATGCCGGGTGATCTATCTGGCTTCATTCCTTTTTTGTGTCTTTTTGTGGTTTATTATAACTGAGTGGCTTGCTAGGGTCTGTGGGTTTGGAGTCACATGTAGGCCAGACCATTGGACTTTAAAGTCCAAATTTTTATTGAATTCAAATTCCACCATCTGCCGTTATCCTGGGTCTCTGGATTACTAGTCCAGCGACAAAACCACTACGCCATCGCCTCCCCCAATTGGCATGGACTTGCCTCTTAAGGCGAACCATGATCAAGTCCATTTCTGTTCTCAAACCAATATTCACATATACATGTATCCACACATACAAATTTCCACCAAGATAACCAAATAGTCATTGCAAATAGGATTACTTTGTTTCCTTACTGGCCTGGCAATAGTGAGGACAATTTTAACACTCGATTGCCATATAGTTGAGAATTGTTGACTTATAATATGTTGGCAGTTAAACTTGAATCCCCCTCTTTGTGATTTCCTTTCACACTGTGATGTTTTTAGCCATTAGAGTAACGTAGAACAATTTTAATGCGCAGGTATCAAAGCCACCCTTCAGAAAAGCTAATGGGAGGAAGTTGTAAAATAAGCTTTTACTTTAATTATATCATCCAGTTTGTGATAATTTGTAAAATGCTTTGATAACTTCTCAAAATCTATATTAGAATGGGAATTTCACAAAAATCCCATATTTCTGATCTATTCTAATTTACCAACTGGAATGAATAAAGAGGATTCAGTTTTACTTCCAAAGATGTTTCTTTCCAGAATTAATCTCACTAGCACAAGGTACATTATTTTCTAGGAATTTTAATTGATAAGTCCAGTCAGACTGTTCTTTTTACCCAAGTTGTGTAATGTCAGGAAGATATAATAATTTTCATAATGTTATTGGAATTTATTACAAAGTAAAGTAATAGTGGAGTGTGTGTCTGTGTCTGTGTGTGGGTGTGTGACTGAATTAATGGCAGCTGGCCTGAAGGCTTTGATGTAACAAGATAAGCTAGGTTTGAAATGTTAAGTAGGTAAACATTGGTGTCAAGGGAACACTTGCATTTTTAAATAAATCAGACTAGATTGATTTCAAAGGAGGGAGTGAAATATTACACCTAGCCAGGAGGAGTTAAGAAACAGTGTTTATTTTTCTCAAACCTTACTGGTAAAATTGGTACAATGAGAACTTTTTATTATTAGAAAGATAAAATCCAAAGACATAGTGAAACAATAGAAATTTGCATTCAAGGGGGAAAAATGGATAAAGAAGAGCAGGCTGTGCACAAAGGAAGGAATTCTAAGATCTAACAGGTGTGAAAAGCCTTCAGCATCAACACCTCAAGCTGCTGTCTACAAAGAAAAGAAAACTCACTTTGAATTGGAATGTTCAGAGTATCGTGTTTCTTTGCCTGGGTCTTTTAAAATCTATGTCTTGCTGTTGCCTTAACCAAAGTGTAACTGCGAGTTAGATTAACTAGGGGATTCCGAAGTTATCATAGTAATTTGTAGATCTGTGTGTGTACTTAAAATCTTTTCTTCTATTAATAAAGGTTTAATTTAGTTTTCTAAGAAGCCTATAACGCTCAGTGGTCTTATAACAACTGAATTCAAGGCACACATCTTGAAATTTATACAAATTGCAAAACAGTTGTGGCAGTTGTTTCAAGTTTCCCTTTGCGATTTAAGCAGCTCTGCATTTGCCATAACATGTAACTTCATATTTTCTTCATCATGGATTTGATGTAAGATAAATTTAGCTCCAATTTTTGCTGCCTGTGTTAATGCTGATATTCAAATAGAATATTTGAAAGACCGTTAAACCCTGCATATTTTAATGTTTTTTTTCCTTCTTTCAGGCTATACTTAAACCTGGTGCTTGGAAATGTGAATGTAACGCTTCTCAGCAAGCAGGCTAAGTAATACCAATTTGCTTCTCTGCCTGTGTTTCATAACTATATTCCAGCAAGTTTTCCAATGCCTTTGATCGCTTACTTTGCTTCTCTTTGCAAAAGAGAGAGAGTTTTTTTTTAATATTTTTCTTTCTTCCCTTTCATGAAGGTTCTAACTTCTCCCAGAGTATGATTCCATGGGTGCCAGCAACACCCTGGCATTTTGTCCAAGAAGCCATTCTTCATGTGGGAATTTAGTGTATATCAACAGAATATTTAACTGTTGTAGGCATCACAGTTGAACCCAGCCCTGTTCTTACCTGACATGCGTACTTGCACTTTCTAACTGTATAGTGATCATGAATAAGAACTCTGATCGATTTCCCTGTGCCCTACGACCCCAGAGATTCTAGGGCCAATTATAGTGTTCCAACTACTTCGCCAATTAAATCAGATTACTCAGCACAGAGACCAGGAATCAAACCTGGTATCTTTTGGTATGTTTGGCTTAAATGATATTCCTTTAAGTGTTAGGTCATCTGAAGAATTCCTTTCATTTGTACCAAATCAATGTTTCGTGAATCACCACCGTTACCAGCCACACTTGAACACTCTTTAGTTTTTGCTTCAATAGTTACTTTATGTTACTGGGTTTTTTTTAAATTATACTGCCCGTTTACGTTAGTTATGTTTACAACCCTTTCTCCTTGTCATTCCTTCTGTACCAAGCACCAGTTCTGGTTGAGAGACAGGAAGTACAACTTGTTTCCTGTTGTTCATCACTTAGTAAAATTCTGTAAGAAGTCCAGTAAATTAAAACTATGGCAAAGGCTCTTGCTTTATTTTTTCCCCTGATGAAAGGTGCCATGTGACATCCAGAAGGCTGCCTAGTATGCTTCTGAACTGGATTCAGCACATAATTTACTGGAGTCCCCACAGTAACATCTGTAACATTTCATTATGTCAGGCTCTGAAGTTTTCTCCTAACTGAAGCCTATTGGTACATTCCACTGAGCTGATGGCAGGGAAATCAAAGCCATTCAAAGTAGCAATTGAGCAATTTGAATAAAATCTTATAACCTTTGAGACTGAGGAAGAAGAGATTTGCTTGAAATTTTATCTGCATTCCTGGCTTGCTGATGGACATACTAACAGCATTCTCCACATACCTATAAGCCAACCATCTGGAGGATACTCCAGGCAATGACATCATGGGCGAAAATAGCATTATATCCTTGCACCACTGCCACTCAATGCATCAGTGTCCAATTTTGTTCCCTATATATGCCACTCCATAAAGTTCATTCTGTGTTGGCCCTGTTTTACCTGTGAAAACAACGGTGAAACTGATGGTGCTCACATTATTTATGTACAATTCCTATAGAAACTTCAGCCAAAGAGCAGATGCGGGTTAAATGTGAATATCCAGATTTACTGTCCAAGCTGCGCTGTTCTTTTTATTAGCTTCGTGAAAACAACATCTCATTGTCTGGCCCACCATTGAATGGCAGAAGTTACTGTGTTTGCACAGTAGGTACAAAACATACTCGCCATAAAGTTAAGCCTTGACTGTTCCCGTTTAAGTATCCTTTTAATGAAGTGATGCTAATTACCATCAAAGAACCTCTCTGGCACTGAAAATGATATATTACAAGTGTGGAGTCTCATTTTAATTGTTGACTGTTTTAAAATGTAAAATGTATTTTCTTTTACGTTTCCTTTCTGTCTCTATCTCTCATTCTGTACCTGATTTGACATTGCATTCATCTGCTTTAATTTACACTTCTTTCCCAATCCTTTTACTGTTAAATTCACAATCTTTTAATCTGATTGGATAGGAGATGTGCATTGCTTACACAGTTCACTCAGGTCCCAGGTGTCCTGTTGCTCTCACTGTGATGTTATCAGCTCGTTCTTTCACCAACTTGTCACGTAAAAATTTAAAAACCAAAGTACAAGGGCATGTCTAACAGGCACCAATACAAGAGAAAAATGTTGCAGTGGTGGAAATCTGAAATAAAAACAGAAAATACTGGAAATATATAGCAAGTCTGACAACATCTGTGGATAGAAAAACGGAGTTAATGTTTTGGGTCGTGCTTTTCATTAGAACTCCTGATGACTTATGGTGTAAGGACCTGAAATGTTAACTCTGGGCCTGGCATAATCTGTGGAGAAAGAAACAATGTTATCTGTAAACCTCGAGGCTATGCAGCAACCCAAAGGTCCTTGTGCAGGTTGTGCAAAAGCCAGCCTCTTAAGTTACCGCACATGCAAGGCCACACGGCACACTTAAATAAATCGCCTCCCCACTCCAAAAAAAAATTAGAGGAAACCTCCAGCCAGATATAGTGAGTATTTCCAGCATTTTCTGTTTTCATAACAGCAGAGAATATTAGATGCCCCGCTGCAACAAAATTTGGCACATGGTTGCTAACACATGTATATTGTAAAATATCAATTTATTATGACCACAGTTACAATTTTATGATGACTCAAAACTCTCAGAAGTGTTAAACACATGCCTGTTTGTAGTTTACCATTTTAAAAATGATGACTTCCTGGATGGAAAGCACCTATATACTTGTTTCTTCTGCGCTGGATAACTTTTACTTCTGAGTTTTCCCCTATATTAGTTAATGCCACAATTCTTTAGTTTGCTTTAAATTTGCCTCTGTTGCTAAAAAATTGGTAGCCAGCTTACTTCCAGATAGCTCCTCCTGTTGCCCACTCACTCAGATGCACAGTGTACCCTCTTTCCTGTATGAAGGATAGTCTAGCTTTACTTGCTACAATTCATGTTGGAAAATGAGAAGAATGAGAGTAGAGTGAACACTCTAATCATTTTCAGATGGCTCCCAAGTGTTAATGCTATAACCTAATGCTATAACCTATCATCATTCCCTTTTTTTGGTCATCATACTTTGTATTTATCCACATGGTTTATGAATAACATGTACATTATGCATTTTGAAAATATACTGAATAAAAGCATGGACAGTCACTGCCGGCTACCGTTAAATCGAAGCCAGGATTTGTTACTGTACAAAGATTTAAATGAATGAGAACTTGTGAAAATGTGAGATCAGATACTCCTTAAACATTCGCAAATCAATAAATACTGAAGACATCATGCAATTATTCCTGTGCTCCAAAGATCTGAGATACTGCTGTTGATTGGATTTCATTGATTCAGTGAATGCTCATTTTTGCCACTAGATAGTTGCTTTTGGATTTAATACAATATCTATCTGAAACCATTAATATTTGAGAAATACTAATTGAGTTTGCTTTGTCATGTGAATGTTTGCCCTGTCATATGAATGTCTGCAAGCTAGGATTTGAAGAACAATTCTAAAACTGAAAGGCGAAGGTGTGAAATGTTTGTTTTGTTCTATTCCATTTGTAAGAAAAGGCCTAACTATTTGTTTCCAATAATGTTTTCACAGGTTTGCTTATAAAGATGAATATGAAAAATTCAAACTTTATCTGACCATCATCTTGTTACTTGGTGCAATATCTTGCATGTTTCTGCTGAATAGGTAAAGGGTTTTTTTTATCTAACCTTTAATTGGAAGGATAATTGTAATATTACATTTAAATTAAAACAGAATTATTGAAATACCAAAGTTCATGTGGTACTTAAAGTTGGATTTGAAACAGTTCAGTCATGTTGGACATTGCCAAGCAGGCTGTTCTGTATAAATATTGCCCTTTTTTGCTTTTATACAACCAGGTAGAACCAAAGATTGATAGTATTGGGAAAATGTTAATTTGGACCCAGTGTCAGCTTTCTGCCTTTCATATTTCTCCCTTTCATATGCCCCAATAATGTGCTTTATCTCCAACTGCAAAGGAGAATCCTAAATTGCACATTTGAGTTTTATTTGCATTCTTATGGCATCCTGGCCATTTTTGGTAGGACCTCCTGGTTAAGTTAGAATTGGCAACAAACAACACTATGACCTGATGTCCATAAAGAACCATATTATGACTTTTCAAATTTATTCTACTCACGACCATTGAAACTGCCAGACAGAGAAAAATTGCATTGCAACAGTCTGGAATAGATTTTAGCTAAAGCTCCTGCATTGAAGTGACATGGTTTCAACTTAATCCACAGCAGCACAGTGTTGATTTTACATTGAGCATTTCTATTTCTGTGACAGTTTTTATTGTATGCTTTTGCTTTTATGTATAAAATTGAATCTGTTACAGGGAAACTATTCTGTTGTATCATTTTCTCTAAATGTTTTCCTAATTATATAAGTAATTTGATAAAAGGAAGGGGCAGTGTTTATACAGAACAGCCCTCTGGGCAGTGTCCAAAATAACTGACTTGTTCTGAGTCCATATTTCTCAATGCATGAGTTTTGATGATTAAATAATTCAGCTGTAATTTAAACTTCTCAGAACTAATAGTAAATTTTGACAAAGTTAGAAAACTGTCAGTGAAAGATCAATAGCGTGTTATACACCCTGCACAATTTTTCCTTTGCATTTAAGTCATTGGGAAGGAAAATTTTGGCATGGCATTTAATAGGCAGTCAATTTGCAACCATCTGTTTACCGCCTGTGCCTGGGTTGAAAATTATGCCCTCAATGTTTAAATGCTTCTTAAAGTGGCATGATTTATCTGGATGACTTAGTGTAAAAAACCTTGTTTACTGTACTGAGCTATACAGAGCTGTGCTAGCTGATGTGATCCAGGATACCGGTGGGAGGACTAAAATTGGTCTCAGTGTTCTGGCAACAGAAAGGATGGCTGTTATTCCGACTGCATAGGGAAATGCGTGCATGGATGTGAGGTGTTAATGGGATTTGGGCTTGGCTGCGCTGTGTGCCAAAAATATACACAAACAGGCATGAATGCATCTAATTGTTGAGTTCATTCATAAAGGTTTACAACTTCAAGGAACTAGAGGGGTACTATTGCTTTTTGAACTGCAGCCCAGAAAAAGTAGCTCGGTCTTTAGAGCCTGAGACAGTTGAAAACTGTTAAGCAAATGATTGCTTTCCAATTGCTCCCCCCCGCCCCATCATCTCCCCTTGTCAATTGAGAAAACCAAGCACCTTTCACCATGCAGCGCCAGACGCTGGCTGATGCACAGAATAAGCTTGTGGTGATTACTAGTCTAGTTTTTGCTCCTTTCTAGTGGATAAGAACAGATCAAGCCTCTAATGCCACATCCAAGTGAAGATGTACTTGGGGAAAAAAAGCTCCTGAAGAGGAGAATACATTTGGACATGAGAGTAGATAAATTCTATTTTGTAGTATAGTAGAATGATACAGCACAGAAAGAGACCATATGCCCCTCCTGGCTCTGTGAAAATTAGGCTAAATACTCTGCATTTTTCCCATGCCCCTTCAGGTTTTTCCCTGAGTTTATCTTTCTCTCCTTTTCAAACAAGACTGCAACATTTGCAACCCTCTAATCCCATGCCTAAGGAAGGTTGTGGCCAGAGTCTGTGTAATTTCCACCCCTATTTCCCTCACCAACTTTGGTTGCACCCCATCCAAACCAGGTGACTTTTCTGCTTTGAGCGCTGCAATTTTTTTAGTGCACCCACTTTCTTATCCTATCTAATTTCTCTACTACCCTCCCCCTTACTGTAACATTGACAGCATACATTTCTTGAGGGGACAGATAAAGTACTCGTTTAGTACCTCAGCCATGCCCTTAATCTCCACAAAAAGTTCTCCTTTTTGATCCTGTGTTGGCCCTACCCTTGTACTTTTTGTAAACACACAGATTTATAAAGGCTTCTGATTCCCTTTTTATGATTCCCACTAATTTTCATACAATTTTTGCCCCTTTTTGTTTTTTTTGGTTCTTTCCTGTACTTGCTGTACTCAGCATGGTTTTTCACTGCATTATGAACCTGACATTGTGGGCCAACTACTTTTTTTTTTCTCATTCTATGATTTTTTGCATTAAATAGTATTTGGTGTCTGAGTACTATGGTAAATTCTTACTTTTTTTGGTATTACATCACTGACTGTAAAGTCTGAGTATCAACATGACATCTCCTGGTGTTTTGCAGTGTAATTCCATTTGATATGCAGGACTAAAACAAGGTCATCAAGATCATGACAGGACACTAAACAAAGAAGCTACATTGTTTTTCTTGTTTTAAGGAATATTTGAGTTGGAGGACAAACTACAAATAGCAAGCGAGAAATTAAACGGACTGAAAATAAAATGGCACAGGTGTGATTGAATACTGCAGTTAAAATAGAATGAAGTAAAAATGTTCAAATTCACAGAAAAATTAAATCTAAAATAATATAGAAAAGGGTCCTTTTAGGAAATAGGAAAAATGGCACATGCACGATCCAAAAGCAAGCAAAGAGTGAGTTAGACCAACTAATACGTCAGCACAGTTCATAGTCAAGCCTTAGCTTTCAACATTTGAAGAAAAATGTTTGTGGACACATTTCAAAGATGATAAAGTAATTCATTAGACAAATTTACTGATGTAATTGCAAGTCATGCACCAACTGTTTGATATGAGTGCAATTCATTGGATCACTGGGAAAAGTTTTTTAAAAATTCTCCCTAACAGCACTGTGGGTGTACCTACACCTCAGGGACTGCAGCGGTTCAAGAAGGCAGCTCACCACCACCTCTCAAGGGCAATTAGGGATGGGCACTAAATGCTAGCTTAGCCAGTGAAGCACACATCCTGTAGATGATTTTTTTAAAAAATTGCTCCTTTTTTAAAAACATGTTGCTGTTGCTAATAACCTGTTGCATACTATTTTTAAAATTTAATTGTGAATTTTATTTATGCTGACTACTTGCTAGTTGATACAATTTAGCCACTAAGCACAGTGAATTTTTTCCTTTTGGAGATTTATAAATATGAAGTTAAGCTAATCAGATGAAAGCATGACACAATGTATATGTGTTGCATGCAGATGTACCATTTTTATATTACTAGCAAGTGTCCCATACGTCCTCATTAGTCACATCAAGCACCATGGGGCGTTTTATTACATTAAAGGCGCTATATAAATATAAGTTGTTATTTAGTATTCCCTCTGCACAATAACCCAAAGGTCCCCGCACAGGCTATGCACAAATTAGCACCTTTTAAATTACCACACATGAAGTTGCTCCAAAATTTAAAAGGCCCACACACTTGAAGGAAATTGCTCATGCACTAAAAAAAATTAGAGGGACAGTTGGTCCCATTGCGCACAAAGCTAATCCAGTTGTGCACCATGTACTCCAATGATAATAGGGTAAGGTTGCTGCATGGAAGACAGAAATAGATATCGACAACTACCTGTGCTTGTACAGACCATAAAATTGTTCATTTTCTTTAAATAAAAATACATCTTTTAATTGTACAGGCTTTGAAATCAGTAAGGAACTCTACTACTGTGAACTCCATCTTGGTTAGTTACTCTTTTTGTCATAAATTTTATTTTTTGTCTTTGTTACCAGGGTAATTGATGAAATCTTTAATTTCCTGTTGGTCTGGTATTACTGCACGTTAACAATAAGGGAGAGCGTTCTTATCAGCAATGGATCAAGGTAATAGCTGTTATGCTACTTTTTTCTTACTACCTTGAACTATTATTGCGAGTAGCTTTACATTATATCATAGAACAAATATTTTAATTTGTTTTAGTAATAACACTGTAGTACAAGCTTGACAGTTACAGGTTAACTCTGCTTTCTCACTTAAAATTGATAATGTTAGAGAATCATTATTTAAAGTGACTGTTTAAAAATATGTATTTACAGCCGCCATGCATGGTACTATAGTTCCTCCCTACCCATACTAGAAAGCTAGCTCAACATTATGTAAACTAAGGAAAAAGGATTGTTGCAGCATCTAACCTTCAGAATGTATGTGAATAGTGTTTCCAAAGATTGATCCTACCATGTCACTTTATTGATTTGACTCACCAGTCCAATTCTGTATGGATAAGGTGCTGTGTCCTCCACCCACCCTATCCCACCCATGCCCCCCACCTTTCTGTACCCGTCCCTGATGTAATGGTACTAACCACAGTGACCTCGTATTCCAGAGCAGGTAAGCATCATATCCAAAACAAAGTCAACACTGTGATACCATTGATGCAACAACTCATATCTAATAATGAGATGTGGATTGAAGAAGCTGAGGCACACGTTTGTCAGGGCATTGCACAGGTGCTTATCTTTTATTACACATGGACCTTAAGAATCCAGCAATGTTTTGCTGGAACAACGTAGGGTTCTTTTGTGTCCCTGCAAACACAACAAACTTGTACAGTTATCTGAACAATTGTTCATGATCTTAATTCACATCTTTGCATCTGGAAAGGGCCTTTCTGACACTTCTGCCGTAATTCAGCATAATAGCTGCAGAGACCCTTGGCAAAATGGTCTAAACAACATCTAAGCAATTTTTTTGGTTTCTGCAGCTCTTCCGCTGAAGCGAGTAAGACAGTCTTGGAGGAAATTCATCCCCATCGATGACAGCCTATAGATAATAAATGACCTTGCTTTTATAGCCCCCTTTCTCAACTTGTATCTAAGGAACTGATCCTCTGTGTGGGAGAAGGAAATGCTGCTCCATTTTTAAAAAAAATTCAAACAATAGGATCTCAATATTTAGCATCCTCTCCACAGCAACGGAAACAGTCTGACAACAATCCAAATCACATGCAAAGTCAGTTTTGTATCAGCCTGGCAAGCACCTCCAATTTCTAAATTGATATTTGCCTACCTAGTTTTTCAGTGTCTTAAGTCATTGTAAACTCTATGTCTCTGACCCATAATGGCACAAGTTTTCTTCATGAAATGCATTCCTGATCTGGATCACCAGGCTACCATTTTGCCTGTCTGCCAAATTGTCCCATTAGTCACCAAGACCTCCCTGACCCCAACATGATTTTTATTTTAGCATCTGCCTGATAATAAAAGGAGGCATTTCTGTCTCTTTGAATTTCTGGAGTGTTAGTAGCAACTCAAGAATGGAAGCCTTCCTTAACCCCTATGATATAACCCTTATAATGTTTAATGTTCACATATATGAGCTCACCAAGCTCAGACCACTAGGCAATCATGTAAGAGGCCTGAGGATTTAATTCAATATTTAGCGCACCATAATTAAGTAACTGTCAGCTATTGGAAGAGTTACATTTTGACACATTCAATTTTAATATAGTGGCATTGGTAAAGAGGGAAATTCTGAAAATGGCCAAGGACTAAGATTAGCACACTCATACAATTATCATGTATTCCTATCAATGTCAAATTGAACATGATAACCACCAATCTGAGTGGATAAGTTTTTAAAATCTATATTCTTGTTAAATCACTAGGGGGTGGATAGTTCCTGAACATGGACTTGGATGTGGAAGTCATCCATGGATAGGATGATGTTTTTTCCCTGATTGCCGTAAGAACCAATGTAAAGTAACATAAGGCTTTTTATGTTGGCTGTCTTGATTCCTGAGCAAGTTAATCAAATTAATAGCTGAGAGACCCAGGCCAGGAACATCTCCGATTTGATAGCTGCTAACCTCAGTTAGGAAAGCGAAGGAGATTACAATCCACCTCAGTGCTTCTGGATTAAGGAAGGGAACATCCACCAAGTTTTCTACTCCTGTATCTAGTAATTATTGCTGGAAATGTATATGTGTGGATAGATGCTAGCTGAAGATTGGTTTGAATTGACTGCAATATTCCCCAGAATTGAATCGTCTAACACACACTTCTATCTCAGTTCACACGAATAATTGCCACTTGACTCCAGCATGAGGAAAATTGGCAAGTACCTGTGAAACCGTATCCCAGTGAAGTGTTACTTTCTTCAGGAATAGAGGAGGGGGTGAAAAAGAGCTTGAATAATTTCAATTCAATTTTTAATGTGGGCCTGCCAAATAAAAACTGAACTCCCAATGAGTATAGGTCCAGTCTGCTCAACTTTTCCTCATAGGATGAAGGGGTTGTATCATGAGGAAAGGTTGAGCATGTTGGGCCTATATTCACCGGCATTCATAAGGATGAGATGTGATCTTATTGAAACATAAAAGATTCTGTGAGGGCTTGACAGAAGTAGATGCTGAGAGGATAATCCCCCCCACCCCCCAAGGGAATCTAGAAATGAAGGTACAGTTTCAAAATAAAGGGGAGATGAGGAGAAATTTCTTCTGAGGTTGTTGTTGTTGTTAGACAGATTTTTTGATCTACAAGAGAGCTGGGGTTATGAGGGACAGGCAGGAAAGTGGACTTAAGGCCACATCAGATCAGATCTTATTGAACATTAGAGCAGACTTGAGGGGCCAAATGGCCTTCTCTGCTCCTCCTACTTATGTTCTTAAAACTGCGCAAACTGAACATAAATTGACTAAATTAGTTGTGTTATTCAGAGAGGCAACGGGACGGCAACTGTAGAAAAGGCAATGGCTGATGTTGGAGTTAAGCCACGTTATTGAATCAGTGCCACATTGTCCCTCCTCCTACCCCCTCTGCAAGGATGTTGGTGCTGTTATAATTCAGGTGAAAAATGTTCCTTTGGTATAGTTCTCACTTTTTCCAGAAGTTTCTTCAGTGCCCCAAGAATGTGAACCCTTTCCTCCTGCACCAACTTTGCAGCCACGCATTGATCTTGCTGTTCTGTTCTTAACATGCCTAGTATGTTACACAGGAGGCAATCTTGAAATTACTATCTTTTGAGGTCTCCTTTTTCACTCATAGTGCCAAAACCTGAATTTTATTTCTGTCCATGTCAGTGGTTCAAACGTGGACTGTGACTTTGAGCTGCTTTCCCTCTATTTGCCAGAGGTTTATCCATCTGTTCCTGATATCCTTCAAATTGGCACCAGAGCAGCAGTGACTCCCAGTCATGAGTGCAAAGAAAGCTATGTACACACCTCACTATAGATTCCCCTCCATTATCACACTCTTATACTTGTTGTCGACCTGCCTCTCACCCATCGGGTCTTTTTGTTCTATGGTGCCACAATGTTCTTCTCTGAATTACTGCCACTGTGCACCTTGCATCTATTTACTCCCTGTATGTATAAATATATAGGATGCCACAAACTACCAGGGTTCTCTGCATGTGTGAGCTGTCCCTGTGCCCGTCCCCTCTGCTGCTTCTGTAATTGATTATAACCACACTTCCCTTTCCCCATTATCCCTGTGTCCTGAATGGTTTTTCTTTTCCCCACAATTTCTTGGGTGACCACATTCTAGAGAGTACAATCCAAAAACCAAGCATAGCATTTTATCTTGGAACACCAGTATCCTTTACTCAAAATCTCTTCTCTAATATTTAGAGTAAATGTGCAGACTCATGCTCGCTGACCTACACTGGCTTCTGTTTAAGCAATGACTCTTTTTTTAAATTCTCATCCTTGCTTTGAAATCCCTCCATGGCCTCAGCCCTCTCACTTCTGTGATCTCCTCTAGCCCTACAATCTTCAGATGTCTACATTCCTCCATTTCTAGTGTCTTCAACATCCCCACCTTCTTTCGTCCTTTCAATAGTCACAACTGTGTGCCAGCAGCTGTCTGGGCTCCAAGCTCTGGAAATGTTTCCCTAAAACTCTTTGCATAATTTCCTCTTTCCTCCTTTAAGATGCTCCTTACAATCTACTTCTTAGACCAAACTTTTGGCTATAGTAAGAGCACTATATAAATGTAAGTTAAGTTTTTTTTATTCATGGGAATGGCCGCACTTATTACCCATTGCTGATTACCCTTGAGAAGATGGTAGTGAGCCATCTTGGTAACACCTGAGTAGCTTGAATGGGCATTTCTGCATCAACCACAGTTCTGTGGGTTTGGTGTCCAATATGGGCCAGACTGAGTAAGCGAGGCAGATTTTCTTCCTTAAAGGAGCATTAGTGAACCAGATGGGTTATCACTTTCAATAGTAACCAATACTGATGCTAGCTTTTTATTCCAGATTTAATTTAATTTTAACTCCCCAGCTGTCGTACTAGTGCTTGAGCTCATGTGTCTCTTTCATCAGTCCAGGCCTCTGGATTACAAGTCCAGTAAGATAACCAAAACCCATCTGTTGCTGTTGTTGGACACAGAGGATCCATGATGGCCCAAAGCACACTCCACACATATTTCAGATTTTTTACACTGCTATCCCCTTATGTTTTCTTAAACAAATGTCGATATTCTTAGTTTGAACTCCCACTAATGCCAAACTCTGGCAAGAAACATGCTCCTCTTAGTATTTATTTCAGGGAGAGGAACTCCTTTCAACTACACCTCAAGGCTGAACTCTGCATTGCTGAAGCTAACCCCATATTCTGCTGACCTCCTTTGGCTCGAGGTCAGCAATTAATAGTTCCATACTAATATGGTAGTCATGTCATCACTGTTTTGTTCTTGGTGATTGTGGATGTGTTGACTGGTAGAAAACAGTTTATCCTCTTCATCCAGTGACTGACACCTTTAAAATGGAGTGGTATAAAAGACGGAGCTATTCACATGCACTCAGATGGTCAGAAGGCTCCTGCTTTCTGTCCAAGTTCATTTCAGAAAAGTTGTTGGAGCAGCTAACTTATTTTAATCCATAGTAATTGAAAAGTTTTACATTTTATTGCCACTTTTTTTTTGGAGCAAGATTAAGAAGTGGACTTTACATGGAAGTACTGCTGTTGATGTGAAGTGAGGAAACAAAATTACCTGTAGGGGGTATCTTTGGTCCCTCTGAAACTGGCCCATAACATAAGTGGAGTACTGGCATATTGCCCTTCAATCATAAAGCTTACTGGTCAAGACTTAATTATTTTCTACAGGTGTGCTCATGGTTGTGTCGTCCCTTGTAAGGGACGCAGCAGTTCCGACAATCTGTGCGTGTGACCGTCCTATTCTGGTCACTCTGTTAATAGTGTAATAAGTATAAGATGCATGCTGAGTGTTGCTACTGTGTTGCTACTTTATTCTCTGCTAACGATGGAAGAGATAAAGCATTGTTTCCACCAGGCTTGTGGTTAACAGCACTTTTTTGCTAAAAGTAGCAGCAAAGTACAAATGTACCTAAGTTGTCACCTGGCCATATCTTTTATTTCTGTTGATCCACATGGTTGTTCTCCCATTTCGTGTCTCGCTTGGAATGCAGTTATTATAAATTTGGGTAAGAAGATTTACAGTAATGAGCACCAGGTGCAATATTACAATGGACTTAGTTTCTAAGATAGTGTTCTAAAACTAGTTGACTTCCTCTGTCATTTCTTATCAGCAATTTTTAAAATATTTAATATGAATGTAAACTGGGTTGTAACTACAAACTGAGATATGACTAACTATAATGAAGTAATAATTTTACACTATGTATCTTCCACTATAAATTTTTATGTCCACATTAATAATATATTTACCACACTGCAGTTACACCCTCCCACTACTGGTGGCAGTATAGTGTCTTGGTTTTGCACCTCCACACTCAGTTGAACTTCAGAGAAATGCTTTCTTCAACTAATGCACCTCTCTGTTTAGTGAATTATTAGACATTTAGCTACTTCAGTATACAATGAATGACCAGGCCAAATTGGGGGGAGGCGATGGCGTAGTGGTATTGTCGCTGGACTAGTAATCCAGAGACCCAGGGTAATTTCTGGGGACCCGGGCTCAAATCAAAATCAAATCAAATCAAAAGATGGTGGAATTTGAATTCAATAAAAATCTGGAATTAAAAGTCTAATTGTCAATTGTTATTAGAAAAAACAGGAAATCTGCCCGGAAATCTACATGTGACTCCAGACCAACCACAGCAATATGGTTCACTCTTAAATCTCTGAACAAGGGCAATTAGGGATGGGAAATAAATGCTAGCCTAGCCAGTGACGCCCACATCCATGAATGATTTAAAAATAAAATTATATCCATATACCTTTGCTTCCCCGCATCTCATCCTCTTTCAACTAAAGAATACACTTGCTCGAAGACTTTCTGTACAAAATCATAGTAGATCAACTAAATCAATATTGTCCAATGCAGTAGCCACTAGCCACATGTGGCTGATTATGAACCTATGTGTGTCTGCATTTTTTAATTAGTTGTCCAAAGTGCAATCTACAACTTTAAATGTTATAATGCCTACACCCTCTGTGTCTAGTAAATATATTTGAAAGGGATTTTTTTTGGCACCAAAAAAAATCAGATGTGATAATGTCTCATTTTGATAATTCTAAAGCATAGAGTTACCAGAACTAATGATTGGCAATTACCACAGACCAATGACTGTCAAGAATTTTCAGTCACACTGTTCTCTCTGGATTTGTGTTGAAAAAACAATGAGCAATAATTGACACAGGCACAGTCCTTTGTTTAATAGGAATCAAAACTGCTGAATCCCTTCCACACCCATGCCTCGACCAGTATCGGCGGAGAGCCCCATCGGTCAGGCATAGAGCAACTAATTTGGTCACGTGATCAGCTGCAACAAAAAAAATTCCTAGAAATGACCTGAGTAGAGCAATCAAGTTTATTTTCAACAAGTGAGATGGTTTAAAAGTAACACTAAATTTTGAAAGCTTATATTCTTGCCTAATCAGTTGGAAAGATCAAATGTGATCACCAATGGCCAATAGGCTTATTCAAAAGAATAACAGTTTTTGAAATTTAGATTTCTATCTTTTCGTCCCATGGGATATGGGCATCACTGGCAAGGCCAGAATTTATTGCCCATCTCTAATTGCCCTCGAGAAGGTAGTGGTGAGCCGCTGCCTTGAACTGCTACAGTCCACGTAGGTACTGATAGGGAGTTCCAACGACAATGAAAAAGCACCTCTATATTTACAAGTCAGGATTGTGTGTCACTTGTGTGGGAACTCGCAGGTGGTGATGTTTCCATGCAGGTGCAGCCCTTGTTCCTCTAGGCAGTAGAGGTCGCAGGTTTGATGTTGGAGAAACCTTGGCAAATTGATGCAATGCACCTTGTAGACGCTACACACGGCAGCCACAGTGTGCCAGTAGTGAAGGGGGTGCTAATCAAGTGGGCTGCTTTGTCCCAGATGATGTCAAATTTCTTGAGCGTTGTTGGAACTGGACTCATCCAGGTACAGGGAGAGTATTCTATCGCACTCTGCATTTGTACCTTGTAGAAGGCGGAAAGGCTTTGGTGTGTCAGAAAGGGGTTACTCGTAGCAGAATGTCCATCCTCTGACCTCCTGTAATAACTACAGTATTTATGTGGCTGATGAAGTTAAGTTCCTGGTCATTGGTGACACCAGGATTCTGATGATGGTGGATTCAGTGATGGTAATACTGTTGAATGTCAAAGAGAGATGGTTAGATTCTATCTTGTATGAAATGGTCATTACCTGGCACTTGGTGCAAATGTTGCTTGCCATTGCAAGCACAAGCCTGAATGTTGACCAGGTCTTGATGCATGTGGGCACATACAGCTTCATTAGCTGTGAAGTTGCGAATGATACTGAACAATGCGCAATCATTGGTGAACATACCTACTTCTGACCTTTTGGAGGGAAGGCCATTGAAAATGGTTGGGCTAGGACAAGCCCCAGAAGACCCCTGGGACTATGCTGAATGGCCTACAACAACCACAACCATCTTCTTTTGCACTATATATGATTTCATCCAGTTTTCCTTCTGATTCCCATTGATTTCAGTTTTGCTAGAGCCCTTTGATGACACACACGGTCAAATGATGCTTTAATTTCAAGGGCAGTCGCCCTTGCCTCACCTCTTGAATTCTGCTCTTTTTCAATGTCTGAACCAAGGCTGTAATGAGGTCAGGAACCAAGTGATCCTGTCAGAACCCAACTGGGCATCAGTGAGCAGGTTATTGGTGGGTAAGTACTCTTTGATCGCACTGTCAACGACACCTTTCATTACTTTTCTGATAACGGGCGTAGACTGGGTGATAATTGCTGGTAATTGGCCATTTTGGGTTTATCCTGCTTTTAGAGGACAGGACAATTTTCTGCTTTGTTTGGCAAGATACCAGTGTTGTAGCTGTACTGGACCAGCTTGGCTAGAGGCATAAAAACAAAAAAACTGCGGATGCTGGAAATCCAAAACAAAAACAGAATTACCTGGAAAAACTCAGCAGGTCTGGCAGCATCGGCGGAGAGGCATGTCTAGTTCAGGAGCACATGTCTTCAGTGCTGAAGCCAGTATGTTGCCAGTGCCCATAGTTTTGCTGGATCCAGTGTGTTTAAGCCATTTCTTGATATTGTGTTGTGAATTGAATTCACTTTAGACTGATACTGGTGGTCGTGGGAATCTCCTAGGAGGCCAAAGTGGATCATCATGCAGCACTTCAGCTGCAAATAGTTGCAAATGTGTCAGCTTTTTCTCTTTCACCCACCTACTGGGCTTTTGAGTCCATCATTGAAGATGCTCCTCCAGTTAGATGTTTAATTGTCCACCACCACTCACGTCTGGATGTGGCAGTAGTGCAGAGCTTTGATCTGATTGTGGGATCACTTAGCTATAACTAAAACATGCTGTTTTTTTTAAATTTATTCACGGGATGTGGGCTTTGCTGGCTGGGCCAGCATTTATTGCCCATCCCTAGTTGCCCTTGAGAAGGTGGTGGTGAGTTGCCTTCTTGAACCACTGCAGTCCATGTGGTGTAGGAAGTGCTGTTAGGAAGGCAGTTCCAGGATCTTGACCCAGCGACAGTGAAGGAACTGCGATATATTTCCAAGTCAGGATGGTGAATGACTTGAGGGGAACCTCCAGGTGGTGGTGTTCCCATCTATCTAATAGCCCTGCCCTTCTAGGTGGTAGTGGTTCTGGGTTTGGAAGCTGCTGTCTTAAGGAGCCTTGGTGAATTCCAGCAGTGCGTCTTGTAAATAGTACATACAGCTGCTACTGTGCGTCTGTAGTGGAGGGAGTGAATGTTTGTGGATGTGGTGCCAGTCAAGCGAGCTGCTTTGTCCTGGATGGTGTCCAGCCTCTTGAGTGTTGTGGGAGCTGCACTCATCCAGGCAAGTGGGGAGTATTCCATCACACTACTGACTCTACCTTGTAGATGGTGGACAGGCTTTGGGGAGTCAGGAGGTGAGTTACTCATTGCAGGATTCCTAGCCTTTGAGCTGGTCTTGTAGCCACAGTATTTATATGGCTAGTCCAGTTCAATTTCTGGTCAATGGTAACCCTCTGGATGTTGATAGTGGGGGATTCAATAATGGTAATGCCATTGTGCATCAAGGGGCAATGGTTGGATTCTCTCTTGTTGGAGATGGTCATTGCCTGACACTTGTGTGGCGCAAATGTTACTTGTCACTTGTCAGCTCAAGCCTGGATATTGTCCAGGTCTTGCTGCATTTGGACAAGGACTGCTTCAGTATCTGAGGAGATGCAAATGGTGCTGAACATTGTGAATCATCATTGAACATCCCCACTTCTGACCTTATGATGGAAGGAAGGTCATTGATGAAGCAGCTGAAGATGGTTGGGCGTAGGACACTACCCTGAGGAATTGCTGCAGTGATGCTCTGGAGCTAAGGTGACTGACTTCCAACAACCACAACCATCTTCCTTTGTGCTAGGTACGACTTCAAGCAGCAGAGAGTTTTCTCCTGATTCCCATTGACTCCAGCTTTGCTAGGACTCCTTAATGCCACATTCAGTCAAATGTGGCCTTGATGTCAAGGGCAGTCAGTCTCACCTCACCTCGGGAGTTCAGCTCTTTTGTCCATGTTTGAACCAAGGCTGTAATGAGGTCAGGAGCTGAGTGGCCCTGGCGGACCCCCGAACTGGGGGTCAGTGAACAGGTTATTGCTAAGTAAGTGTTGCTTAATAGCACTGTTGATGACCCCTTCCATTACTTCACTGATGATGGAGAGTAGACTGATGGGGTGGTAATTGGCCGGGTTGGATTTGTCCTGCTTTTTGTGCACAGGACAATTTCCTGGGCAATTTTCCATATAGCAGGTAGATGCCAGTGTTGTAGCTGTACTGGAACAGCTTGGCTAGGTGCGTGACAGCTTACGCTGTTTATTATGCATGTGGTCCCACATAGTAACTCTTCCAAGATGGCAACTCATTTTTAGGTATGCCTGGTGCTGATTTTCTACACTTATCATTAAACCAGGTTGATCCCCTGGTTTGATACTAATGGTAGAGTGAGGGACATAAAGGTCGTGTGGTTACAGACTGCAGTGGAATGCAATTTTGCTGCTGCTGATGTTCCACAGTGTATCATGAATGCCCAATTTTGAGCTGCAAGATCTATCCCTTTTGACACTTGGGGAGTGCCACATAAAACAATGGAGGGTGTCCTCAGTGTGAAGACGGAACTTTGTCTTTACAAAGACAGTGCAGTGATCTCCCTACCAATACTGTCATGGACAGATACGTTTGTGACAGATTGCTGAGGATAAGAAAAAGTGCTATTTCCCTCTTAATTCTCTCATCCCCTGCTACAGGGCTAGCCTGATAGCTATGTTCTTTAGGGCTTGATTCAAAAAGGCATTACCAAGCCATTCTTGGTGATAGACGTTGGAGTCCCCCACCCAGAGTACGTTCTGTGCCCTCAGTGATTCTTCCAGGTGGTGTTCAACAAGGAGGAGTACTAATTTGTCAGCTAAAGGAGCGTAGTAGATGCTAATAGCAGGAAAAAGACACACTGGCCTATTTTTAACCTAATGCCATAAGACCTTCATTTTTCTGAGGGCCGTATGCCTTTGGAACACTCTTCCTCAAAGGCAGTGAAGGTAGAATCTTTGAATATTTTTAAGGCAGGAGTAGATAGATTCTTGATGAGCAAGGGGCTGAAAAGTATTCGGGTAGGCAGGAATGTGGAGTTGAGGTTAAAAATTAGATCAGCTGTGATCTTATTGAATGGCAGAACAGGCTCAAAGGGCTGAATGGCCTACTACAGCTCCTAATTCATATGTTCGTATGTAAGACTGAATGGGGTCTGGAGACAATGCTGAAGTCTCCCACGGCCACTCCCTCCTGGTTGTACACTCTACTGCCCCATCACCTCTTGTGGGTCTGGCCTGCTGTTGAGACTGAACATACCCAGGGAGGGTGATGGAGGACTCTGGAATGTTGGCTGAAAGGTTTGATCCAGTGACCATGACAATCAGGCTGTTGTGTGAATCATCTGGAACAGCTACCCCAATTTTGACATAAGTCCCCAGACATTGGTGTGGAGAACTTTGCAGGGTTGACTGGCTTGGATGTGCCTTTGTAATATCCAGTGCTTACGTCAATGTTGGATGGTTGGTTTTAATGTTAGAATTTTTTTTGTAGTGGCTAGATACCACTGAATGGCTTGCTAAGCCATGGAGTCACATATAGGCCAGATGGAGTAAAGACAGCAGATTTCCTTCCCTAAAAGACATTTGTAAACAATCCATCAGTTTCATGCTTGCTATTACTGATATTAGCTTTTTATTCCAGATTTATTTAATTAACTGAATTAAAATCCCATTAGACAGGTGGGGAGTTTAAACAGATAAAAACATAGAAAATAGGAGCAGGAGTAGGTTTTTCGGCCCTTCGAGCCGTCTCCGCCATTCAGAATGATCATGGCTGATCCTCTATCACAACACCATATTCCAGCTCTCTCCCCATACCCCTTGATGCCTTTAGAGTCTAGAAATCTATCTGTTTCTTTCTAAAATATATTTGTGACTTGGCCTCCACAGCCTTCTGTGGTAGAGAATTCCACAGGTTCACCACCCTCTGAGGGAAGAGTTTCTACTCATCTCAGTCCTGAATGGCCTACCCCGTATCCTAAGAATGTGACCCCTTGTTCTAGACGCCTCAGCCAGAGGAAACATCATCCCTGCACCCAGTCAGTCCAGCCTTGTCAGAATTTTATACATTTCAATGAGATCCCCTTTCATTCTTCTAAACTCCAGTGAATACAGGCCTGATCAATCCAATCTCTTCTCATACGACAATCCTGCTATCAGTCTAGTGAACCTTCACTGCATTCCCTCTGCATATCCTTTCTTGGTTAAGGAGACCAAACTGCACATGATACTTCAGGTATGGTCTCACCAAGGCCCTGTTCAGCTGCAGTAAGACATCCTTGCCCCTGTACTCGTATCCTCTCACAATGAAAGCCAACATGCCATTTGCCTTCTGAACGACCTGCTGCACCTGCAAGCTTGCTTTTAGTGATTGGTGTGCAAGAACATCCAGGTCCCTTTGTATATCACCATTTAACTAATACTCTGCCATTCTTTTTTTCTACCAAAGTGGATAACTTCGCATTTATCCATGTTATACTGCATCTGCCATGTATTTGCCCACTCACTCAACCTGTCTAAATCGCTCTGAAGCCTCTTTACCTCCTCCTCACCACACATGCCCACCAAATTTTTTGTCAGTAAGCTTGGAAATATTACATTTAGTTCCCTCATCCAAATCATTGATTTGTATTGTGAGTAACTGGGTCCCAAGCACAGATCCATGCAGTACCCCGATAGTCACTGCCTGCCTCTCCGAAAAAGACTCATTTATTCATACACCTGTCTGCTAACCAATTCTCAATCCTTGCCAATATATTCCATCCAAATCCATGTGCTTTCATTTTGCACACTAACCTCTTATGTGGAACTTTATCGAAAGCCTTCTGAAAATCCAAATACACCACATCCAGTGGCTATCCCTTACCTGTTCTTCTAGTTATGTCCTCAAAATACTCTAGTAGGTTTGTCAAACATTTCCCTTTCATATATCTGTGTTGATTTTGTCTAATCCTGCTGATCTTTTGTAGGTATCCTGTTCTCATAATAGACCCTAGCATTTTCCCTGTTACTGATGTTAGGCTAACCAGTTTGTAATTTGTTGTTTTCTCCCTTCCTCTTTTTTTAAATGGTGGGGTACGTTTGCCACCCTCTAATCCTTCAGGACTGTTCCAGAATGTACAGAATTTTGGAAAATGACAACCAATGCATTCACTATTTCAATGGCTACCTCTTTTAATATCCTGGGATGTAGATTATCAGGTCCTTGTGATTTATCAGCTTTCAGTTCCATTAATTTCTCCAGCACTTTTTTTTTAGTAATACTAATTTCCTTCAATTCCCCCTTCTCACTAAACCTTTGGTTCCCTAGCATTTCTGGGAAGTTATTTGTGTCTTCCTCCATGAAGACAGAACTAAAGTAGTTGTTTAATTGCTCCACCATTTCTTTGTTATCTATTGTAAATCCTTCTGTTTTGGACTGTAAGGGACCTACATTTGTCTTCACTAATCTTTTTCTTTTTACATACTTATAGAAGCTTTTATAGTCCGCTTTTGTGTTCCTTGTAAGTTTACTCTCATACTCTATTTTTCCCCTCTTAATCAATCTCTTGGTCCTCCTTTGCTGAATTCTAAACTGCTCCCAATCCTCAGGCTTGCTACTTTTCGTAGCAACTTTATTTGACTCCTCTTTGGATCTAATACTACCCTTAATTTCTTTTGTTAGCCAGGGTTGAGCTGTTTTTCCTGTTGTGTTTTTTGCACCAGAAAGGAATGTATAACTATTGCAGTACATACATTCGTTCCTTAAATATTAGCCATTGCCTATCCATTACCATGCCTTTTAATGAAGTTCCCCAATCTATCTTAGCCAACTTGTGCCTCATACCTCATAGTTTCCTTTGTTTAGATTTAGAACCATAGTTTTGGATCAGACTATTCACTTTCTATCCTAATGAAGAATTCTATCATATTATGGTCGCTGTTTCGTAAAGGATCCCGTACAACCAGATTATTAACTAACCCCTTCTCATTGCACAACGCCAAACCTAGGATAGTCTGTTCCCTTGTTGGTTCCTCAACGTACTAAAAAACCACCTCGTACACACACCCCCGGAATTCATCCGCCACAGTATTACTGCTAATTTGGTTTGCCCAGTCTATGTGTAGATAGAGTCACCCATATTATTGTACCACCCTTGTTACATCCACCACTAATTTCCTGTTTAATGCTGTCCCTTACCTTACCACTACTGTTTGGAGGCCCATAGACAATGCCCACTAACGTTTTCTGCCCCTTGTTGCTTCTTAGCTCCATCCAGACTGATTCTACATCTAAACTTTCTGAGCCAATATCCTTTCTCACTATTGCACTGATTTCATCGTTAACAAACAACGCCACCCCATCTCCTTTTTCCTTTATGCCTGTCCTTCCTAATATTGAGTACCCTTGGATATTCAGTTCCCAGCCTTGGTCACCTGCAGCTATGTTTCCATAATCGCAATCATACGATACCCATTTACATCCATTTGCGCTGTTAATTCATCAACCTTATTGCGAATGCTCTGTGCATTCAGATATAGTGCCTTTAGACTTTTTTTTTAAACATTTTTATACATTTTTTTCGTACTATGGCCCTATTTGCTGCTGGCCTTTGTTTCCTCTTCCTTCTGCTTTTGCTTTCTACTTTCTGTTTTTCATTCCTATCTTTATTTCCCTCTCTAGTGTCTCACCGCTCAGGTTCCCATCCCCCTGCCACTCTAGTTTAAACCCTCCCCCACAGTACTAGTGAATACCCCTGCGAGGATATTGGGCCCAATCTTGCTGGGGTGCAACTTGTCCAGCTTGTACGGAGCCCATCTCCCCAGAATCCGTCCCCATGCTTCAGGAATCTAAATCCCTCCCTCCTACACCATCTCTCCAGCCACGTGTTCATCTGGTCTATTTTCCTATTCCTGATCTTGTTAGCACATTGCACTGGGAGTAATCCTGAGATTACCACCTTTTTGAGGTTCTGCTTTTTAATATTCTGCTTTCAGGACCTCATCGTCTTTTTTTTTTAAACCTATGTCATTGATATCAAAATGGAGCACATCCTCTGGTTGTTTTACCTTCCCCCTTCAGAACGTCCTGCAGCCGCTCAATGCCTTGACCCTGGCATCAGGGAGGCAACATACCATCCTGGTGTCACGTCTGCAGCTGCAGAAACATCTATCTGTTCCTCTTACGATAGAATCCCCTATCACTATTGCTCTCCCACTTTTTTTTACCCCTCTTGAGCAGCTGAACCACTTGTGGTGCCATGGACTTGGCTCTTGCTGCATTCCCCTGAGACACCATTTCCTCCAGCAAGATTACATTTAGTTCCCTCAAGTAATTGCTTCTTTACAGTCCCTGGAAAAATGGAAAATCTGTTAGAGAGGGAGATGGACCCAGGGAACTGCTGCACTATCTGCCTAGTGTTTTTACTCTGTCTGGTTGTCACCCATTCCCTTTCTGCCTGTGTACTCTTTACCTGTACATGCTATCGACTAAAATCTCATCCTTGTGGATGCTCCACAATGACTTCAGCTGCAGCTCCAGCTCCAAAACGCAGATTTCGAGTAGCTGCAGCTGAAGACACATCTGCACACGCAGTCACCATGGACACTGGAAGTGTCACTGACTTCCCACATCGGACAGAAGGAGCATTCCACGTGGCCGAGCTGCCCTGCCATGACTTACCCTTAAATTATGCCCTTCACTTTTACTTCCCTAGTTTAGAGAATATTAAGGATAGAAGAAATACTCACCAGGTCATGCTTACCAAGGCCGTCACTCTTCTTAATTGAGGAAAGGTAGAAAATGAAAGGATGCCTCCTTCCCTCGCTCACTGGACCTCAACTTAAGCACTCTAATGCAGCTCAAAGCAGCACCCCAGTGCAGTTCCAGGCCTCTGGATTACAAATTCAGTAATGTAACCATTATGCTGCCATAGAAAATGTATGAACTATTGTAGATTAGAAAAGCATTTCATGGATTTAGCAGTTTTAAAACTTTTATTAATTCCAAAATGGCCTGAGGGAAGCAAATCTCCTGCTTGTGGCACAATTTCTAATTTAAAGAAACCTTGCATTGGGCATGCACACTGGATTTAAATTTTATTTAATCATAGCTTTCTTTTCAATGTTAAAGCTTTTATCTTGTAGTGTCAGAGAACTTCCATCTACTTTTATGCTTTTTGCTACTTTGGAAAGTTGACTGAACATACCACACCACAAGTGACCTTAATAAGCTGTTAATTTGTTTTCAAGCATTTTTTTTCACCTTCACTTTTTGTTTCTTTATTTGATAGAATCAAGGGCTGGTGGGTGTCTCATCATTATGTGTCAACATTTCTCTCTGGGGTAATGTTAACATGGTAAGCTTAATTTTTTTCATGCAACATTGGAGAAAAATGCTCTTTGAAAAATTCTAAATTATTTTGGGAAATGTATGAGTCAAAATGGTCACTAATGTAGTAAATTTACAGTAAAGTTAGTTTATGGACTTCCTCCCCATGCCCAGTTGTTTAGTGGGTAAATGCTAATCTTATGATACTTGCTCATACAATTGGAAAGGCTTCTGGTTTTGTCCTTAGTCTGTGTTGAATTAGCTAGTTTCAGCTAGCAAAGTAATGGGGCATTGCAATCAGCTGTAACATTCCTGATGTGTGAAAATCACAATTAACCAATATGTTACTGTGCCTAATTACAATACTGTGACTACTCTGGAAGTGCTCATGTACAGACATCAGCTGGTATTTAAGCTTTTATCTCAAGGTGGCTGGAATAATAGGTATGGAAGTTATGCCACAGTTGTATGAAACTCTGGGTAGACCACATTTGGAGTACTGCATTCAGTTCTGGACACTCAAAGACCTATTGTCCTTGGAGAGAGTGCAGTGCAGCTTCTCCCAGAATGATACTGAGGCTAAATGGTTAAATTGGTAAGATATGTTGCATAAACTTGGCTTATATTCCCTTGATTACAGAAGATTAAGGACTTATGTAATTAGGGTGTTTCAGATGATTAAAAGATTTGATAGGATATATGCAAAGAAATATTTCCTGTTGTGAAGGACTGTAAACTTTTATGTTCTAATCTTAAAATTGGAGCTGAACCATTCAGAGGTGATGTCAGGAAGCTTTTTTCTCACAAAGGGTAGTGGGAATCTGGAACTCACTCTCCCTCAAAGAGGCTAGGGTAATTTGAAAATTTCAAAACTCATTAATTTTTGTTACACAGGTTAATAAGAGATAAGGAAACAAGTCAGATAATGGAATTGAGATACAAATCATCTGTGATCTAATTGACTAGCAGGACAGGTTTATATGGCTGAATGGTCTTGTCCTTTTAATGATAAGATTTGATTGGTCTGTTGCGTCTTCACAATTGAGTGACCTGCAAACACTCGCTGCCAATGTTCACACGCAAAATGGTCACTTTACTGAGGTAGTGAAGGGTAACTGCTGCTGAAGCCATCATAGCTCAGTCAGGGTGTCAAAATCTTAAGGTAAGTGAGGGTTGTGGAATTGGTGACTGAAAAATAAAAATCATCCTCTGTTTGAAAGTGGATATATGATGAGGACAGATCTAGATTTTTTTAAAATTAGTTTGCAGCACTATATTTTTTTCACCTAAGCTTTAAATTTCTGTTTTTTAAGGCTATTTGAATGCCAATATGAGTTAACAGTTCACAATGATCAGAAAACATATATGTTTACTCCTGAACCTTTTTTCTGTTAATATTCGTCTCTTTTATTCTTAAGGCCTAATGGGTTAATGTATCAGATGTTTCGCAGCCAATTTCTAGCATTTTCCATTTATCAGAGTAAGTATTTTCTAATTTTTGTGACGTAAATCTGTTTAAGAAGCAATTACTTGATGGCATCAAACTGTAACCTTTAGTTATCACCTTGGAGCATGAATATTATGAATTGCATTTTCACCCACTCAGGCTGACAATAATTATAGACTCACTTCTCCAATGTAATTTATTTCCATGTTAAGTTAGTAAAACCTTGATTCCCATGGTAATTTCAAAGAGTAGTTAGAAAAAGACTGGCCTAAGTGGATCTGCAGTTAACATTATTCAGCTCTTTCTTTGAAGCTTCTTTTTGCTTTCAGAAAAGTAGTACTTTTTAAATGAATAATTCCATCCTTGATTTTTTTTGTGTTTTTAAACTTCCTTTGAGGGCCAAGATATGGTAAATTCTCCAGGCTGTGGATTTTACATGGTGTGTGTCAACAAGGGTCTTGTTAACCCTGCTCCTCTTGAAAATGAGTCATTTTTCATTGTCAGAATCCAAGATTTATCCTTTCAACTATGCAGGCAAAGTCAAATGATATCTATCTGATTCCCCTTTCCACATCCAAGGCTATCATCTCAATTTTTTGTTTAATTCTTTCAATGGGATCGAAGACCCAGTGCTGCTACTCTAAAGCAGCTAGTGGGAACTGTGCATCTGTGCAATTTCTCACCATTTAGCCAGTTTGGCAACTGATGTTTTTATGTATGTTCTTTTAGCTAGTGTTTGAGACCACTGTTGAGACTTAGACCTGTAGTTATATAGGTGCTAAGTGAGCATTCTAATCATTGCACTATTAACCATTACCATGTTTACTCATAACTGAATTTGAGAATAGATTCTAGTAATGAGAACTATTTTCTGAACTATCTATTTGGGCTTTCTACTTGTACATTATGAAAATTAACACATTACAATGAATTCCAGTATGTGAATTTGAAATACGGAATGTTATATAGGCAAAACTGAACATATTAATACAAATGGTTAAAAATTTCAAACACTTGAGACAGGTTTTAGAATTTATATTGGGATTGCAATCCCCATCTTGCAGGGGTGATCACTGGTCAGTATGTGATTCAAAAAGAACAAAGCCTTTACACATAGCAACCAGAGGCATTCTTCTTGAGATTTTGACCATAAGTAGAGGCTGTTGTCAAGTAAAGGCCAACAATTTCTTTTGTGGAGGATAAGGAAATTGAGGAGGAAGGGAACTCAACTACAGTATTGCAATTTTTTTCAGCAATTGTGTGTTCTTGACATTAGACATTGGAACAGATTTTCCTTAGAAAGCATTTTTCCTTAGAATGATATTTAGTATTAGCATTGACTGTAAAGAAGGTGCCAGAATAAATTTGAGCAATATTGATGTGTTGTGAGCAAGGCAATCAGAGAACACAATTAGAGCCTTCTAATAATAAAATGGAATGTATCCATTGACATTGGTTACATTTTCACCTTCGATGATCATTCCTGAGTGTACCATTTGCGTTTTGCAAAGTAATTTCTTAAGCTTAAATCCAATTTCCTGCAGGTTGTGTACAGTTCCTGCAGTATTATTATCAAAGTGGCTGTCTTTATAGATTGCGGGCCTTGGGGGAAAGGGACCACATGGACCTTACAGTAGGTATGTGATGCAGCAGTAATTTGTATTACTACAGACTTAAATATTTACAAATTATGAGAATGAAACAAGATTGTCCCATGTTTTCCTCTCACCCCAACCCCTTTGCAGGGCACCACAGAGTAAATGGATGTGGTGTTCCCATCATCCTCCATGGACTAATGTCTCAATATTATATGTTGTCCTGTATACAAAGAAAAGTACAGCACGGGAACAGGCCCTTCGGCCCTCCAAGTCTGCGCTGAAATGGTTGTGTTAATTGGATTCCAGGTGCCTTACTCAGATTTTTCTTCCTTTTCTTGTGGGAAGAGTCAACACCAGCTATTTTTTTTCATTATCTCACTCATTCTAGGGATATGGGCATCACTGGCAAGGCTGGCATTTATTGCCTATCCCTGGTTGCCCTTTGAATAGTAGAGGTAGGCTACCATCTTGAATTACTTCAGTCTGCGTGGTGACAGTGTTCCCACCATGCTGTTAAATGGAGAGTTCCAGGTTTTTGATCCAGCATCCATGGGAGCCATTTTCTGTAATCTCTTGGATACTAAGGTTTTCAGCTTTGTAGATTTGACATGTCTACTTAATTTGATTTCATTTTATAGTGAAGTGGATAGAGCAGTTAATAAAGCATGGAGTATATTGGGCTTTATTAATAGGGGGATAGAGTACAAGAGCAGGGAGGTTATGCTGAATTTATATAACCCTCGTTAGAGCTCAGTTGGAGTATTGTGTACAATTCTGGGCACCATTATTATAGGAAGAATGTGAACACATTGGAGAGAGAATGGTCCCAGAGATGAGAAACTTCAGCTATGAGGCTAGATTGGAGAAGTTGGGACTGTTTTCCTTGGAGAGAAGGCAGCTGAGAGGAGACTTGATGGAAGTTTTCAAAATCATGAGGGGGCTGGACAGAGTAGATAGGGAGAAGCTGTTCCCACTCATAAAATGATCAAGAACAAGAGGGCACGGATTTAAAGTGTTTTGCAAAAGAAGCAAATGTGAGAAAAAACTTTTTCACAAAGAGCGGTTCGGGTCTGGAATACACTGCCTGGAAGTGTGGTGAAGGCAGGTTCAATCGAGGCATTCAAGAGGGCATTAGATGATTATTTGAATAGAAACAAGGTGCAGGGGTATGGGGAAAAGGCAGGGCAATGGCACTAGATCGTAATGCTCATTGGAGAGCTGGTGCAGACACGATGGGCCCAATGGCCTCCTTCTGTACTCTTAAGATTCTGTGAAGTCTGCCCTTATGCTTGATGTAACATTAATACATTCCAATGAGTAAGTAAGTGCCCAAGGGATGACACACCATTTGTGGTTAGCTAGAAAGGTTAAAGATAGTATCAAATTTAAAGAAAAAGTATATAATTGTGCAAAGATGGTGGAAGACCAGAAGATTGGACAGAATATAAGGAACAGCAAAGGATGACTAAAAGATTAATAAGGGGAGGAAAATTAAAGTACAGGAAAAAGCTAGCCAGAAATACAAAAACAGATCGTAAGAGTTTTTATAAATATTTAAGAAAGAAACAAGTTAACAAAGTGAGCTTTGGCCCTATAGAAAGTGAGTCTGGAGAATTGATGATGGAAAACAAGGAAATGGCAGGTGAATTGAACAGATATTTTGCATCAGTCTTCACTATAGAGGATACAAGTAACATCCCAGAAGCAACTTTAAATCAGGAAATGGAAGGGAGGGAGGAACTCTGGGGGGCAGGGGTGGGGGTGGAATTACAATCACCGGAGAAGTGGTTCTGAGTAAATTGTTGGTGCTGTGGGCTGACAGATGCTCGGGTACTGATGGACTTCATCCTAGGGTCTTAAAAGGAGAGGCTAGTGAGATAATTGATGCACTGGTTTTAATTGCCTGAATCTGGAGTTTCGGGAAAGGTCCCATTAGATTGGAAGATAGCAAATGTAACTCCATTATTCAAAAAGGGAGGGAGACAAAACCTGGGAAACGACAGACCAGTTAGCTTAACATCTGTCATAGGGAAAATGTTAGAATCTATTATTAAAGAAGCCAAAGCAGGGCAGAGTTAACATGGTTTTGTGAAAAGAAAATCATATTTAACCAACTTATTGGAGTTCTTTGAGGAAGTAACACGTGCTGTGGATAAAGGGGAACCAATGGATGTACTGTACTTAGATTTCCAGAAAGCATTTGATAAAGTGCCACATAAATTTATTGCAGAAAATAAAAGCTCATGGTATAGGGGGTAACATAATGGCATGGATAGAAGATTGGCTAGCTAACAGAAAGCAGAGAGTAGGTATAAATGGGTCTTTTACAGTTTGGCAAGATGTAACGAGTAATGTGTGCCACAGGGATCAGTGCTGGGATCTTAACTGTTTACAATTTATATAAATTACTTGGATGAAGGGATGGATGGGATGGTTGCTAAATTTGCTGATGATGCAAAGATAGGTCGGAAAGTAAGTTACGAAAAGGACATAAGGAGGCTACAAAAATATATAGATAAGTGAGTGGGCAAAGATCTGGCAAATGGAGTATAATGTGGAAAAATGTGAAATTGTCCATTTTGGAAGGAAGAATAAAAGAGAAGCAAACTATCTAAATGGTGAAAGATTGCAGAGCTCTGAGATGCAGAGGGATCTGGGTGTCTTGGTATATGAATTGCAAAAGGCTCGTACGCAGGTACAGCAAGTACTTGGGAAAGCTAATAGAATGTTATCATTTATTGCAAGGGGATTTGAATACAAAAGTAGGGAGGTTATGCTTCCGTTGTACAGAGCACTACCTGGAGTACTGTGTTCAGTATTGGTCTTCATATTTAAGAAAGGACGTAAATGCGTTAGAAGCAATTCCAAAAAGGTTCACCAGACTAATAGCTGGAATGGGTAGGTTGTCTTAGGAAAGGTGGGACATGCTAGGCTTGTAGCCACTGGAGTTTAGAAGAGTAAGAAACGATTTGATTGAAACATAAGATCCAGAGGGGACCCTGACAGGGTGGATGTGGAAAGAATGTTTCCTTTTGTGGGACAATCTAGAACTAGGGATCACTGTTTAAAAATAAGGGGTCACCCATTTAAAACGGAGATGAAGCAAAATTTTTTGAGGGTCATGAGTCTTTGGAACTCTTTCTGAAAAGGCCAGGGAAGCAGTTTCTTTGATTATTTTTAAGATAGAAGTGGATAGATCCTTGGTAAGCAAAGGGGAGATAGGTTACTTAGGGTAGGCATGATGCAGATTTTGAGGTTACTAGAAGATCAACCATGATCTTATTAAATGGCGGAGCAGGCTCGAGGGGCCAAATTGCCTACTTCTGCTCCTTGTTCAAATGGTAAGTTCCCCAAGGCTCCTAACTTGGATCTGATTGCAGCAGTTTGGCAATTAAAATTACCTGAATCTATTTAAATAGTCAGTCAACTCGGAACACTATGCTATAATAATGGCACCACAGAATACTCTAAACTTGCACATCTAGTTTTGTATTGCGGCTGGATGTACAGTGGATCTCAGTTAAATATCATCATCGTTCCTGGCACTAATATTGGGTGTATGAAGTGCAAAAAATTATCCCTAATGCTTAAAGGTTAAATAAATATGCTACAACGTTCTACTGGATGTGGTGAAAAAGTATAATTTCAACAAGTGTTTACATAAGCTTTTCCATCTGAATCAGTGGGAGAGAGAGGTGGAAAGATTTCTTCCTCTGTTTCCACTTCTGTCAAAATTCAGCCAAGGAATGCATTCTCTTCATAAATAGATACACACCTGGAGTATACAAATGCCCAACTTTACTGCTTGGCATCTTGTCTTAATTTTAAAGAGAGAGGGTTTGGATTACATATAGTCATACACTCCCTAATGGCTGATGCTTCCTCTTGTTTGGGTATAAATGAAGAAGGAAAGAACCTAAAGAGCAGAATAAGTAGTTACCAGACAGTAGAGGACATAATTGAAGTAACTATAAAGAACAAAAGTTTACTATTTTTATATTTAAACTCCCAAAATTTGATGCAGGGTTTATAATGTTCACATTGATCCCACTCCTGTAAGCTGGTTATTCATACCGTATTTGTAATTGCAGAAGGATTTCAATCATGGATGTGGAGAGGTTTAACTTTTCTTCTTCCATTCCTTTTCTTTGGTCATGTAAGTATAACAATCTTTGCCGCTAATAGCTTGGAAAATGTATCAAATACATTTAATAGAAAGTGATTTTGTAGGAGATGAATAATATTCACTGATATAAAGGTTCAGAAAAGGTAGGGAAGGAAAAAAGGGAGGTAGTGTGGCAGTACTGATTTGGAAAGACATTATAGTGTTTGAAAGGGAGGATGTCCTTGAAACGGCAATCCATTTGGTTAGAGTTGAGAAGCAAAAAGGGCATGTTCACTCTGTGGCGGGTGTTCTATAGGCCTGCAAATAGTGGAGAAATTGAGGAGTAAATTTGCAGGGAAATCCAAGATACGCAAAAATTATTGAGTGGTGATACTGGGATCTTCAATTATCCAAATAGCGATTGGGATAATGTTAAAGTAAAGGGAAAGGGGCAGGGAGAGGAATTTGTGAAATTTGTTTAGTAGTACTCTCTTCAGCATTATGTTTTAAGTCCAACTATGAGGGAGGCAGTGCTGGGGAATGAGGTGAGCCAAATGGACCTAATATCTGTTGAAGACACTTGTGTAAGAATAATTATTGTTTAGATTAGTAACGGGGAAGAACAAGAAACCGTCTAAAATAGAACTTCTAAATTGAACAAGGCTAACTTCAGTGGGATAAGACGGCATCCAGCCAGGGTAAAATGGAACTAACGTTTAGCTGGAAAAACTGTAAAAGTACAGTGGTCTTTAAGGAATAGTTGTTTCATGCAAAGACTGGGTACATTCCAACAAGAGGGCAAGACAGGTGAACCAAAGCCGTGGCCTCCTTGGATGCCAAGGGAGATGGAAAGAATATGATGAAACAAAAAAAGAGGGTCTTTGATGCACATCAGGTGAACTCTTCAAGTGGTAATTAGGCCAAATACAATAAAAGAGGGGAAGTGAAAAGGGAAATAAGACTGAGGCAGAGAATACAAGAATAGAATGGCAGTTGTGTTCTATTAGCCTATATATAATTAGTGGGTAGTAAGAGATGGGGTGGGACCTATAGGAACAGTGAAGGTGATGGATGCTTAGAGGTGCAGGTCAAGGCTAGAAAACTTAAATAAGTACTTTATATCTTTGTTAACTTAGGAAGTGGATGGTGACCAAATATCAGTAGAAGTAGAGATTGTAGAGCTAATGGATGGTGTGAAAATTGAGACACAAGATGTACTGGAAAGGCTCGCTATGATTAGATAAATAGACTGGTTTGGATAACTTGCATCGAGGTTGCTGGGGAAATGGAGTGGAGATAGAGGGCTTACCATAATCCCCTCGATGCAGAGGAAGTGTCAGTGGATCACGTGATGACAAATATGACACTCTCTTGTTCAAGAAATGGTACAGGCTGATGAGTTTAACATCAAAGGTGGGTAAGATTTTGGAATCCTAAATTGGGGAAAAAATTAACAGACGTTTGGAGAGCTTTGAGTTAATTAAGGAGAGCCAGCGTGGATTTGTAAAAGATAGATCATGTTTCAAATCTATATATATGTAAGTGACTTGAATATTGGAATACAGTGTAAAATTTCAAAATTTACTGTGATTAACCAAGCTTGTGGCAAATAATGAGGATGATACCAAACAACTGCAACAGGACATAGATAGGCTAGCAGAATGGGAAGCCAAGTTGCAGATGAAATTCAACACAGAGAAGTGTGAGGTAATGCAATTTGACAGAAGGAATGTGGAGAAGCAATGTGTATGTTTAATGGCATAGTTCTAAAGAGTGTGAAGGGACAGAAGGATCTGGAAGTTCACATGGGTAGACCTTTTGAAAGTGTCAAGACATATTGAGAGTAATCATTAAAGTATATGGGATCTTCGGATTCATAAATAGGTATTAAGGAGGGAAGTTATGCTGAACCTTTATAAAACACTGATAAATTATGTAAATTCTGGCCATCACACTTTAGGAAGGATGTTTGGGTTCTTGAGGGGGTGCAGAGGAGATTTACCACAATGTTCCATGATTAGGGCTTTTAGCTGCAAGATCAGATTGGAGAAGTTGGGGTTGTTTTCCATGGAGTAAAGAAGGTTGAGGGGTGAGCTGATAAAGGTGCACAAGATAATGACAGATTTAAATAAGGTCAACAAAAATAACTGCCCCCATTAGCAGATAATGCAAGGAATAGGGAACACAGATTTAAGGTTTTTGACAAGAGTTGTGGGGGATGTGACGAAGAACATTTTAATGCAGCAAGTGGTGATGATCTGGAACTCTGTCTATGAGGCTGGTGGAAGCTGAGTCGATCAATGACCAAGGAAATTGGATGGGCACTTGTGGGACATAAACTTGCAGAGATACGTGGATAAAGCAGGGGAATGGGACTGACTAGATTGCTCTACAAAAATCAGGCATGGACTCAGTGGACCAGATGGCTGCCTCCTGTGACATTATGGCTTGGCAGTGAACCATTATAAGCCAGCTAGATATAGTTTATACTATATACCTTATTGCTGCTGTAGTGCAGTAACTTCACATCCCAAATTTGCTTATGAGGTGATTTATCTTGTTATGATGACTCTGAATTTATCCAGCAGTAAATCAGTTTCATATACTGGTTGATGCCTTGTTTCTGTGGAATTAACTATTCTCAGTTGGAACAGTGACCAACCAGCAGGGCTAGAGAAAAAAAGTTGCCCATAGTTTTCACTGGATTCAGCTGGACGTGCATGTGAGTGCACATCAAATGAGGACCAAATTGAGCTTTGCATTGATGTCCTTGTATCAAATAGTGCATTGACATTCAATTTTAGAGAGTCAGTTGCAAGATGAGGACAAAAGGCAGATGAAACTGGTCTGAACAAGAACTCAATATCTTCAGGAAAGGAGGGAAAATGATGATATCAGAAAAGAACAGAATTTAAGTGTATCCATACTTATTAAATTTAATTTTGTTACTTTATCCTACTTTTGCAGTTTTGGCAATTATACAATTCAGTAACACTTTTTGGACTTTCACAACATGAGCGGTGCAAAGAATGGCAAGTGAGTACAAACTGAAGGAATTTCTGCTTGGTAAAATTTTTCCAAATGTTTCTACCCTGAGATTCTTCATCTCTGCATGACCTCCAGCTGGAAGGCTAATCCAATCTAGGCAACAAAGCTTGTTCTGATTCAGATATTTTGGGTGGCACTTTTTCTTTGGTTCAGCCTAATAGGCCATTTCCATAAACAAGCCCTCACTCCCTCTGAATCAAAACATGAATTTGGATGCATTGTACCTGATGATGTAGCATGCCATGGGTAACCAGTAAATTCTTATGCTGCTAAGTTCTTTGTAAACATGAGATGCTTATTCTCTCTTGGTCTTTCCAACTGATAAACAAATAATACTCTTTGACGGACTTTATTTCTCAGGCTATAACCTATAAATCATATTTACTAAGAAATATAATTAAACTGGCATAAGAGATGAGCAGATATCAGTAGATTACAGCAAAAAAAAACTATATTTCTTGTCTGTCCTTTAAAACTAATAACTGTCTTAAGCCTTTAATCATTTTTGGAACTTGAATCGTATGTAAATGCAGAAAGGTTTATACGTGACAAGTGTTTCATTGACTTCAGCTCATAAACTATCTTATCGAAACAGAAAGTCACCTAAAGGAGCTTTGATACAATGAAATATCCTTCTTTCTTTTAAATCCAATCTAGTATAGGTTTGAGAGGCACAAAAATTGCCCAACAGGCTTTCTTACAACAAGGAATAACAGCAATCCCAAATAACAAGTTCAGTCTCTTCTCACAGTCTGGTTAATGAGTGTTAGCAGTTTCTAATTCCTGCTTAGTCTTTGTGGCTTAGCTGTAACTCATCTGTCTTTGAAATGGCAGTTTGTATACAAAGCAGTAATGTGGATTTGTGTATAGACTGATCCCAGCAAGCTATAACCAATTCCAAGTGGTCCTCAGCTGAACAGCTTTCAGTCCAAGAAAGAAATATTAAAACAATCAAGTATTTTGTAACTCGAAGCAAAACATGCCCTCCATACTGCCATCTCCAACCTCTCCATGACTGTTGCCAATAACAACTATCCCACAATAATGTACTTTTTGTTCATGAACAAAATATGATATTTGCATGTAAGGAATGTGATTTACTTGCAAAATCACTCCAAATTGCAATCATTTGTGTATAATGATTCTTTACAGCTTATAAGTTGTAATATTATTGAGCTTTCAAACAAAGTGGGAATGCATCGGGCAAAGACTGATGAGTCTGTGCGGAGTGGGGGCCATGGCTGGGACTGGTGAAAACATTGTTTATAGATAATTATAACTTGGCACCAATGGTTAGCATTTAGTATAACAGCTAAGAATGATTAGTTTTGTTGTAATACTTTAAAGCTGTCGCATTTTGGTATTTTTGTCAGTTTATTTTATCTGTTTCCTCAGGTTTTTGTCTTGGCTCTCACATTCCTGGTGCTCTTCCTTGGGAACTTTCTGACTACTCTTAAAGTTGTTCATCAAAAATTTCAGAAAAACAAAGATAAATTGAAGAAGCTATGAATGTATGAAACCTGCTGAAAAAACAACATTGTTGGGGAACATGGCACCATATTCCCATTTTCCCTATGCTGCTCTATTTGAGGGTCTGAATACTCGCACATCATTGAGGTTGGATTTGCAACTGTCGCACAAATGTTTGAAAATCCTAATGCTAGCCGCACACACATTCTGAGAGAAAATTACTAAGCTGATTTACTTTTAATTTTTAAGATATATACATTAATATGGTTCATTGTCCTTTAAACAAGTTTGTTGAAATTTCATTTTGATATAATTTCTCACCACAATGAGAGATGTTATCATCCTTAATGTGATTTATTCTATCATGAAGCCCTTCTGAAAATGACACTGATGGGATGGGTGGATGGCAGGGGAGGATGTGGACAAGTAGGGTAAATGTCTTCTCCAAGATCAGATGTTTGGCTAACCCTTTATCATGGTTTGACTGGAGTTATCCAGTTTGTGAACTGTCTGCAATATTAGCAGGAGATGAATTTTGATTGAAGTATAAAATTAGTCTGAACTTGCCAATGAAAAAGGCTGTTGCCCAAGTACAATTTAATATTGCATCATTTGAAATAACAATATTCATGTAAATTCTGCATGTGCATTTTGTGTTCAGCCCTTGTGGATGTTGTGTTAACGTCAGTAAATGTATATTACAATTTGGATTATATATTGAATTATTTCATTATCTGATGTTGTGTGCATAATATTACTTCTAAAAATAGGCATTCACCCACCCTTCCTCCTTATGTTTATTATGTCTTTTGCTTAGATTTTGTTTTGAAGACATTTTTCCCAATACCATGCACTATTCCCTGTCTGAGAGGGCAACCAAACTACCTCCTCCCCTATGTCAACCAATGCCACTTTTAATTTAGCTGGTTGCATTTACACAGAGACTCAGGGTAACTCTGATCTTTTAGTCTCCTCACAATTAGGGGAAGTGCCTGGGATCCATTTAAATGCCTACACTTGCTGGAACACCTCAAAAAGAATTCATTACATTTGGGATTGTGGATGAACCTAATTCGTGCCACTCAGTGAATAAGTTGACTTGCCTGAATGGTTTAAAGTTTTCTTTTAATTGACTTACATATTTTGTTAAATAATTTCAGCTACATTGAATTTTCCAAACTAAGAAATCTGATTTTATTTAATTAAAACAATTGCAAATGTTAATAGCATTTGCCCACCTGTGTTTTTTTAACATTGTTAATCCATTTGCTCTTCACTTAAGCTGGTCTAAGTACTTTGTACATATAACTTTGTGAAACACTCTGTATTTGTATGTGGTGCTAAGATACATTAAAACTCATTAGAATAGCTAGTTTATATTTTCTTGTAGAACAAATGCGATTCACTGTATAAAAAAAATTGAGAAGTTTTACTTTTAAACCAAAGGTGTTGTACTTTCAAGAATTTGATCATTTTTGGAGTTCTCTGAAGATTGTAACAGGTTGGTGAAAACTTAATCAGTGTGGCTTTGCTAAACTTAAGGAAAACAATTGTCAGACAACTTGAATATTTGTATTTCTTTTGAGTTAAATTCCACTTGGCCCAAAAGAAATGTGTTTTATGCATAATAGTCTCTTTTTTTTCATGAAACCAAATCTAATTGAGCACAAAAAATCAGATTCTCTTAAATTAGTTTCATCTTTCTTTGTTTAAAATTGACGTGACACTGAAACTGATGTATTTCAGGGCATTTTCAATCTCTCAGCTCAGAAATGAGCATGAACACAGCACAGAGCATAACAGAAACCAAAAATGAAGGCATGTTTGTTCACTGGTCTATTATTTCACAGCAAGAATACATTATTCTTTCAAAATGGAGGCAAGTTGACCTTTATACATTAATAACCAGCAAGCATTGCAGCTACACTATTGCTCAATGTGAAGTGTGCTAATTAGGCAGATACCATCTATCACAGCCCATGTAATCTAGGATTTGTTTAAAAATGTATTCTTTTGGACCAGGAGTGTTTTAATTGGTATCAAAATATGGAATTTTTAATTCCAGACTGATATTTGGTACAGTCCTTGAAAGATGCTTGAAGTGATTCATTGCCTATATGGCAATCTACGTGTTCTGGAGCAAAAATGAATCATCAGAAACTGAACACTGTTCATAAACAAAAAAGATTTATAATTTAGAAATGAAATGGCCGTGTTATGTTATGAACAGCATATCATTGTAATTGTAATTTTCATTTTTGACTAGAGCAAGAAGTCCATAAATGCCTGTAAAACTGAAAATACACGATTGACTTGCAGAAGGCTTCAATGGGACATTGCCACAAAGTGTTATGTTCAGTGGTCACTCAGACTTCTGTAAACTGTGGAACCCAGTTGTCACCAGGAAGTTATGTGAAGCTTTTTTTTTTCATTTAAACCAGTGTTTTCTATTTAGTCATGCTGGGAAATTTAAATTATTTTTACTGTCTGTAATGGAACAACTCTTTTTGTATTTAACAGTTTCAATCAATGGAACAATTTTTTGCTGCACAAAATCAGAACAATTGAATGTCTATCTGTTTAAGTGTCAAGTACTTAAAAAAAACTTGAAATCACATATTATCAAGAAAGAATAATTTAAATTATTTTACTACCAAAGTGCAATAAACCATTAATAAGTTACAATTGTCAACAATTTGCTTCAGTTGGATCTCAGTAGGATATTAGAATGCTGGTTCATTGCACATAACAAGTGATTTAAGAAGGACACCAGTAAACAGTTGTGTGAGATGCCTTAAAAAGCATAATTGATCAGATTATTAAACTTGCTGTGAGTTAACTATACTTACTGAAGTCCTTTAATGGACATTTTATAAAAAAAAGTCTGTATTATAATAGTGATAATGATAAGTCTGTTTAACAGAACACAGTCGCAGTGACGCACAGCCTCATTTAAAATGATCCTTAACCTAGTGTATTTCCTAACAAAGTTTTCTTTTTCCAAATGCTGATTGTAAATATATACTTCCTGGATAATTTTTATCTAAGCATCAGTTCCATGTAAGGTTCACATATTATGAAATAGAATTAAAAAGATCTGGACTTTTCTACTTGTGATTCTTACAGGGAAGATTTGGCCTTTATATGGAGCTTAACTTGTACTATCACTTATGTGTAAGGCTGTTAAAATAAACCAATTCAAGAAAACATCTCTTGGGCTATAAATTTATAAATAATGACATCCGACCTCCAATTGTAGCTTACTTTTGTCTTCTGACATTTAAACAACTGCAATTGCCTCTTGAATAGCAATCACGTTGTATCTTTATCCTTGGTTGTCTTTTTCACATGGATCTAGTTTTAACCTAAAATACAAATACTGTTGAATCTGCACATTAGGTTGGTTAGTATCTTAACAGAGAAGGATAGGTTAATGATTTATGTAGTATCCTTCTTCAAAACGGCCCTCCTCTCATCTGAAGGAGTCCACCCAAGATGCTAGTGTCTTATCTTTCAGATGTTGCAAGAGTTGTTTCATCATTCACAGTATTTCTTTTTCCCTTATTTTGTCCAATATGTAAACATTTTGAGATTATGCCTGGTGAAAAGCACTGTCAAAATTGTTTAACAGCAGCAACATTTAGAGAGCACTTTTAATGTAATAAAAAGTCCCAAAGTGTTTCACAGGAGCATTATAAAACAAAATATGACAAGCTACATAAGGATGTATTCGAGCAGATGATCAAAAGCTTTGGTCAAAGAAGTAGGTTTTAAGGGGTGTCTTAAAGGAGGAAAGTGAAGTGGAGAGCAGAGAGGTTTGAGAAGTGAATTCCAGAGCTTAGGACTGAGGCAGCTGAAGCCACATCCACCAGTGGTGGAGCAAGTAACATCGGGATGCTCGGGGCCAGCATTAGAAGAGCACAGTTATCTCAGAAGGCTGGAGGAGATTACAGACAAAGGGATGGGCAAGGCCATGAAGGGATTTGAAATCAAGGATGAGAGTTTTAAATTGAGTTTTGTTTAATTGCAGCCAGTTTAGATCAGGGAGCAGAGGTGATGGATAAATGGAATTAGGTGAAAATTGGGATGTGGACCTCAAGTTTACAGACGGTAGAATGTGGGAGGCCAGCCAAGAGTACATTGGAATAACCAATTCTAGAAGTAACACAGTCATGGATGAGAGTTTCAGCAGCAGATGAGCTGAGGCAGATGCGGAGTCAGGCAATATTACGGAGGTGGAAATAGATGGTGCAAATGTGTTTGAAAGCTTACTTTGGTGTCATTTGATCCCAAGATTTTGAACAATCCGATTCAGCTTCAGACAGTTGCCAGGGAGAAGGATTAAGTCGGTGGCTATGGAGTGAAGTTTGTAGCGGGGGCCAAAGATAAAAGCTTCAGTCTTTCCAATATTTGGTTGGAAGAAATTTCTGCTTATCCAGTACTACTTGCTGGACCATCAGTTTGGCAATATAATATGTCTGGATGGGACGAGAGAAGTGGTGAAGTCTGAGATTCCGGTCAAAAATGTGCACACTTAATGGGTGAAATTTAATGGTTGCGGTTGGGGGCCTGTCTGCTGGCTGGAAAATCCCACTGTGACCATTTCCTGGCGGCCTGATAGGATTTAAACCCAATTGGGTACCTACCTGATCACCGGACTTCCTGCCTCCCACCAGAAGTCCTGCTGGAAGGTGGATGACCTGCCTCTGAAAGCTGCTGGTTCTCAGGTACTAGCAGCACTGCTGGGAGGGGTACTTTTCCAGTGAAGCCTACATCATAGATTGACACTGGAGCCCCAGGAAAAGGGGGTGTGGTGGGTTTGGTGGGGCCAGACAGGGATACCCCAGTGAGTGGGCGAGGGGGCTCAAAGGGCAGGGGAGTACTTGGATCTTTTCGTTCAGCAGGTCAGTGCCTCTTTGCCCAACAAGGAGGCCCCAGACCCACCTGCCACTTAAAGGGCATTAATTGGTCTCCAGGCAGGAAGGCCATCCTGGAGCTTTCCCACTTTGGAGTAAATCGGAGGGAGGCAGAAGATGGTAGGATCTCCACGTTGCACCTGCCTGCCCAATCACACTGTGTACCCCGCAACCCACCCCAACCCCCTGCATTTCCACCCAAATGTGTCACCATCTACCCTTAAGATTTTTCATTCCAGGCTTGTTCACTACATCTATAAGGAAAATAAAATGGCTAAAATTTTAATATTGGCAAAAAAGCACATTTATTTTGATGTGACACAATCCACAGAAGCCAAAAATTATCTAACTAAAGAACACCCAGCATCCCCTCTTATTTAGTTATTTATTCTTTCATGGGATATGGGCATCGTTGATCAGGCCAGCATTTGTTGCCCATGCCTAATTGCCCTTGAACTCATTGGTTTGCTAGGCCATTTCAGAGGGCAGTTAAGAGTCAACCACATTACTGTGGGCCTGGGGTCACATGTAGGCCTTGGCAGATTTCCTTCTCTAAAGGACATTAGTGAACCAGTTGGGTTTTTATAAAAATCGACAATGATTTCATGGTCACCATTACTGAGACTGGCTTTTCAATTCCAGATTATTATCTGAATTCAAATTCCACCAGCTGCCCTGGTGGGATTTCAACCCTTGTCCCCAAGAACATTAGCCTGGACCTCTGGGTTACTAGTCCAGTGACATTACCACTGCGCCATCATCTCCCCCCTTAAGTTACAAAGTTAATGGAAAATTGTTAAATTTGTAGGATTTATTTCTTGCCATTTTTTTTGTTTACTCTCCCTGGCCCCAGATGCCCTGTTGTAGTATAGTTCCATGGTGCTTCCTGAATGGCCACTATTCATGTGTGAATCTTGATGTTGAGAAAGTGAATTCAGCCCACCCTTCCCTCTTTTCACAATTATCCTAGTTAGTGAAAATGCATATATTAAAGCAGTCGGATAATATTAATCTTAGTCTGACACGTGCTAAAGTTTTTCTATCATTTTAAAAAGCTTTGCAGAAGCAGAATTATTCCACAGCTAGATATAGGATGGCATTTGGGTGACTGCTGTTACAGGTCTAGTTCAAGAAATCTAAAAAACCAGGTTTCCAGAGGAATAGGTAATAGATTTTATGATGAATGGATACTGTCTGACCAAATGTTGCGAGACAGGGCTTTGGATGTGATGATTGTGTAGTCAAAATTCTGAACGATATTTGGTTGTAGATAGCCACAAGATTATAGCACCACACCTTGAATAACTGGAATAATGGCACTGGCAAAGGTGATGCCCCATCTGGAGGTCAACTCTCTGTAGAAAACCCTAAATTATCATCCACTGCCTGTTTGATCACCAGGTACTTTGTTTCTGAAATCCTCCAAAAAAGATCTTAAGTTAAAACAGAAAATTGTATAAATTCATAGCGTAAGGAGGGGAAAAATTCATTTTGGTGTACACCCTATGTCAGAAAATGCCTTTGAAAGGATGTTCTGTGATGAGTGGTGGTTGTTCTATAAATTTTGAAGGAGGAGAAGAAATGGGTGATGTACTTAATTAAATTCCACTAGTTGTATACTGGGTTGATTTATTTTTCTGTGATACCAATGTGTATTATAGTGAAAAAATCCATACACTGAGTCAATTGTTTGATATTGTAAAGTTCCTCAAGTTAATTCTTAATCATAACACTTCTGCTAAATGCAGGGAATTCCACACACTCTGGACTTGCCAATTGTGATACAATTTCAGATGGCAGACTGCAGTGCTTAAAAAGTTACAATAACAACAGTGCTATGATGTCAGGTGTAGATTTGTTACTTTACCAAGACAATATGAATAAACATTTCACTTTACGAAGGGTAGTAATTTCTTTAAAAAAAAGCTCTGCTTGTATTCTCGTTATTTCCTGATGCTCTATCTTCATTGTTCTTTCAACATTTAATGTACCATCTTTTATATTTTACCTACTACAGTCCATATTTTAGCTTCAACATTTTTCTTTTATGTTCGAACATATACTTTAACTGTTCTGTGCCTTCACTATTCCACTGTCCATTTTTGAGCTGAGACCGACGTTAATACAATTTGTCCTTGGGTTAGAAAATCTTATCTCAGGTGCCAATTGTTAGTGTTAGCAAAGGTGCAAAATTGAGGTGTGACCAGGTTAAATTTATGAAGAGTCTGAAGATGGGTGTTGTAAGTATTTGAGAGGTTATGCTGGTAGCTGGCGAAGTAGAAGCAAGTTGCCTCATGCTATGCCTGCCAAGGATTAAGTTGATCTACTTTTGTCACCAAATTTCTACCCTTCCCTACAGAAGGGATTGACTCCTTGCAGGAGTTCACTTCCACAGTCATTGAGTGCTTTTCATTACCGCACCCAAGATCCCAAGAAAAATGCTAACAGGCTCTTTAGCAGTGGAGAAACATTGTAACTTAGTCATACTTCTCCTGAGTCAACATACCTGTAGCTCTTGCAGTGGCCCCTGTCTAGTGATCAGGAATTGGAACCATGGTTACTTTTTACCGTTCCTTAGGTCAGGATTTTATCGTCGATTGTAATGCCCCTACTGTCATACCAGTTGAGATCAGCTGACACAGCACAGGCCAGGAATCAAACCTGACTCTCCTGAAACAAAGCTGCACTATAATCTATAACCTAATCGTAATACATTCCTCACATGTGCTGATTGTTTAAATAGACACACCCAAGAGACTACATTTTTTCACTCTTGCTTTATGATGAAATAATGTTGAAAAACAACCTGTGTTGAAAACCTAAGTAAAATGTTCATTAGTCCACAAAAGACGTGCAGTTTTTTTAATGTGAAAAAAATTTCTACCCAGTTAAAGAGATTACTTACCTTTTTATGTGTATTAGTCATTATTCTTTGAATGAACCTTGATCATTACCTGCTAAATTCCGTGAGATTATGCAATAAGAAACTAGAGTTTAAAAGACTAATGACCATGTAATGTGATCTTCCATCTATTAAATCTGCCCTCTATTGTGTCTTTTAGCATTTTTAAAATCACAAGACAATGTAAAATGTTTTGTAAGGAAATTCACATCTCTCTCATCCTTAAGGATTATATTTGTTTTAAAATAAGGGTTCTGAAAATTATCCCAGATGAATTGCTATAGTAATCAGGATATATTTTCATGAACTATTACACACATTTGCCTACTGTAAAATAACTTGAATATTTCAGAAGTAGTAGGTATGAAAATCAAACGTCTATATGAATAATTTGATGTTTCTGTAAAGGAGGAACATGGAGACATGACTTGCTGTAGTCACTGTAGGTATTAGGAAAAGGTGTGCCTTATCAGTTCTGCCCATAGATGTCTCGCATTCAACAAAAGGTGTTCCTGTGAATTACCCAGTGTTTCTACAGATGGCTCGCTTTACTGGGGTATTTTTTTTTCCTTTTCTACATAGACATAGAGGTCTACAGCACAGAAAAAGGCCCTTCGGCCCATTGAGTCCACGCCAGTCAAACAAGTACCTAACTATTCTAATTCCATTTTCCAGCACTGGGCCCTGTATGCCATTGAAGATCAGGTGTGCCATTTGTAGGGTGGTCTGTACTACCCTTGGTGAATTGATAAAGCAGATTCAAGGTCACCTACATCAATTTGAAGCAGCAAGTTGCCAGTCTGAAGATATTCTATAGATCAACTAGTGTTGAGGATTCTGGCAATATACAGAACACAACACATCACAAGTGCACATCCAAATACTTCTTAAATGTTGAGGGTTTCTGCCTCTACCACCCTTTCAAGCAGTGAGTTCCAGATTCCCACCACCACCTAGGTGAAAAAATTCTTCCTCACATCCCCTCTAAACCTCCTGCCCTAACCTTAAATCTATGTCCCCTGGTCCGCCAAGAGGAAAAGTTCCTTCCTATCTACCCTATCGATGCCCCTCAATTTTATACACCTCAATCATGTCCCCCCTTAATCTCCTCTGCTCCAGGGAAGATAACCCCAGTCTATCCAATCTCTCCTCATAACCTCTCCAGCCCAGGCAACATCCTGGTAAGCCTCCACTTTCTGGATGTGTACTTGTGCTGTGTTCTGTATATTGCCACAATCCTCAACACTAACTGATCTATAAAATATCTTCAGAATGGCAACTTGCTGCTTCAAAATGATATAGGTGACCTTGAATCTGCTGTATCAGTTCACCGAGGGTAGTACAGGCCACCCTGCAAATGGCACACCTGATCTTCGAGCAACTACTCAGGTCTTTCTGTTACGAAAACTAATGATGTGGTAGGCTGCAATAGGAAAGAATTGTGGAAACTTGTATGTTTGTAGGTGTGTGCCTGATGCTTTATATGGTGTTTAATTAGCATTGTCTTCCTGCTGTAACACCAGATGAAGTGCCAAATGTTGCAGCATTGCCTTTTCTGTTTAATATCTTGGGTTAAGAGTGCCCAGAAATTAAAGCATAATGCTGAATGTTGCAAGGATTTAACGATAACATAAAATTGTCCAAACCATCACTGAAAAGCAAATTAGGTGATTCAAAGACCTAATGAAGTCTTCCTTTAGATGCAGTTCGGTCTAATGGCAGGTTGTGGTCGGCAGAGGTAGATCAACACAAGCCAGGGCATTACTATGAGTTCCTTATGGACGCTTTCTCATCTTGAGGATCTTTAGCTACTTCGTCAATGACTTTCCCTCTGTTGTAAGGGCAGGAATGGAGCTGTTAGTTAATGGTTTCAATGTGTTAACTTACTACTCCCCTAAAAGTGAAGTTAGCTAGGACCATCCATGGCAGGACAGAGGGGAAAATTGCCTGGGGTTCCAACTCCTGGTCACTGGTACTGTGTGTATATTGACACGATTGGGATTAAATAGCCTTTTATCACTCAACTAGTTAGGAATAACTGTCAACTGGGGGAGGTAATGAAGCATATCCAACTCGCAGGAGAGGAGAAAATTGGTGTGAGAAAATAACATGAAAATGTATATATTGCATAATATCACTCATTAAGTCAAGACAGCAATGTATCCTGGAAGAATTACTCCTTAACTCACTTTTAAAGCAAAATGAATACTCTACACATGAAATGCAACAGCTAATGCACCCACTAATGAATTCACCATTTTAGAAAGCTTTCCATGATGAACATGAATTGAGTGATGCTCATGAATTGAGAGTAGATGAAAAGCAATCCTTATTGTGTACTGTATGAGTGACATTTTGGACATGACTAAATAATTATCTCAAATAAATAGCCAAATGCAACTTTTACAAGACATCACTATAAAAGAAATCTTATTAGTACTAGTCAAAGTAATGAATGGTAGTACTGTGGAGTTAATACTTTTTGTTCAATTTACAGTCAGTTGTGGTGGGATGTCTACCATGGCGTCTAAGGCCATGTATGAAATTTAAACCAGTGTTCAATTAATTTGCATATATCCTGGGTTTTTGATAATTTACAAATAATGTTTAGACCACCAAAAAGGCAAAGGTGTTCAGAACAATTCTCTCAAAACCTCTGGACCACCACAATGGAGTGCAGCCTTTGCTGCCCCCTCTTTGAAGTTTGGAGTCTCTGGCTTTGATGACCACCCAGCCTGCCATCCATATAACTGGCAGCCTCCACATTGGGCTGAGGACTTCTCAACTGCTGGCAAAATGCCAGTGAGCCCTCTAAACCACCACCTAATTGCGTGCGCCCCCCCCCCCCCCCCCCCCCCCCCCCCGCCTTCAGTGGGTAAACAATGTATTTACCTCAAATACGAAGAGATTATAGATCAGGCAGCGACAAAAGATGAAAGCAGCAATGTCAATAGTTTAAAATACTGTATTAAAATACATTTTCCTATGTTGGTAGAACAGTTTGCTCATGTTTACAGAAACATACAAAATTCACTTGGAGATGGCAAACAATCTGTATAATATACATTGGATGAAATCAGTCTACAAGGTCGACCCAAGTGTGAAACAGGTGATAGCGAATTAGCAGCTCATTTTACATTGCGTCCAATTTTCTTCCAGTATAATTATTTTAAGCTTATCTAGAGCAAAATTCTGAAGCACTGGTTAACATGTAAGAAAAATTAACCTTTTATTCTGCTGAATACATAGTGATCCCATACAGTTATCACAGAAAATGGAGTGAATTGTGCATTTGGAATGCCATCTTTTATCTTTGTATCAAGCTGAATAAATCACCTTGAAGGAATAGGCTGACAGCTGCAGACATCTGATGCCTGTCAGTGCTCTCTGGTATTTCAGCTGTTATGGGCCAATGAAGAGGAAGAGTTTTTCTTTATTCCTTATTTATTAGGCTCCTTGCTTTGGGACCCCATTCTTAATTTTTGTTGAACAATGACTCAAAATTCTGAAGTTTAAAAACGTGGAAGGCTGTTAGAAACTAAAAATATTGAATTGATTTGTCCCTAAAACATGGTGTCTGTTCTGGTAAAATCAGTAGTCTGTTGCCCAACAGAAGTTGGTTTGACCTTGCTTCTGTTACTCAGGAAACAGAAACTGAGCATAATTTATCTCAGTCTGGCTCCTACAGCATTCTTGTATTTGTTTATTTCCCTGAGCTAAGCAGCATAGTAAGGAAAGAATTGCAGCTGTTCAACAAAATGCATTTAAAACTTATTCCTATATATGTGTTTTTTAAAAAGTGCATCAGCAGCTTTTGTGATGGGTCAGTATTTAAAGGTACAGTGTAGATGAGTGATGCGGACCAGAAGGTCCTAGTTTTATTTCCCATTTGGTGTTCAATTAATTGTTCTCATCTAGGGCACTGGTAGGATTATAATTGGCATCCAGAGTCATGGAGGGGAAAATCTGCAAATAGTCACACTCCTAACTGCTGCTGAAAACTGAAATGAGGGTTGGGCTCGCCCATGTCTCCACAGTTGAATAGCTTGCTGTCATTTGAGGTCTAGACATTTAACAAAAGGTAATTTGAGAAAGGTTACAGAAGGCCAAGGAACCATACTCCTCACACAAGTCAGTGCTTTCAGGAGGGAAAAAGCTGGAAAAATTGTTCTTTTAAAAAGTGCTTTAGTGCCATAAGCTGCAGTTGCTTGTAGTGACAGGTTATACAATTCTCACTTCTCATAGTCACAAGCATGATCGAAAACAGCTGGTTATTACTTTTACATGCAAATATTTTTATAAATTAACATTGAAAAAGTAAGATGCATTGGACACATGAATCACTAAACCCAACACTCTATAGCAGTAGTGATGGTTAAGGTGATGTTGAGTGGCATGCAAACCTGGACTATTTTTAAACAAGAACAAAAATTGCTGCAAATACACAACAGGTAGTCAGTGTAAAGTTGAGGCAATATTTCAGCCAGGGCTGCTCTTAAACCATGAAGACACCCTTTTAAATCACCATTCTATCATCACCCTTCACAAGTGCTGACTAACTTGTTCTGTGTATTTTTTGTTTCAAATGGTCAGCATTTGCCATTTTTTTTAATTGGGTTATTTTTTAATATGGATGAAACACCTGTTTCTATAGATCATAGTCTTCTTACGTCTCTTATTTATTGTGTTGTGCTTTAGCAATGCATTTCAAGCCTGAAGAATCCTGCAATGCAGCTCAATAATTAACCAGGGACGTGAAAAATATCCTCCTTATAGTCATAGTCAAAGTTCACTAAGAATTAATTATAATTACAAGACAATGATAGCTTTTAACAAATTTTATAATACAGCGTATGCATCACAGTGATGTCCATTAATATTGATCGGTAACAACTGTCAAAGAAGCAAGCATTGCTTCTGCTTCCTCCTCCTTTTGCTTTTTTTCTTCTTTATGGCATTTAAAGCTGCACTTGAAGCTTCTTTGAAGATGTCCTCTATGTTCTCACGGAATTTGGCTGAGCATTCCAAGTACATTACAGCGTTAATCTGGCGAGCAGCCTCTTCACCCTGAAACAAACCAAAATGAGAATCTGAAAACTATTACTTTTTCTCTTCCCTTTGAGTCTGTTGTGCTGCCATTCAGCTCACACCTGCAGCCTCGTGGTGGAAAGATCTTATTTTCTCAATGCAGTTCTGTAATTAGGTGTCCTTCAACCAGCATCACAATCTGGGCAATATTTATTCCACAATCAATATCACTAAAACAGATCAACTGATCATTTACCATTGCTGCTTGTGGGACCTTGCATTGTGTAAATTGGATACTGTATTTCCCCACATACAAACAAACAAACAGTGACCATACTTAAAAAGTATTGACTTTGCTATGAAACACTTCAGGATATCCTGTGGCCATGAAAGTTGCTACATAAACTACACAAAAGGTTAAGTTACAAATATGAGCGATGCTTTCTTTGCTTCCATTTTAAATGTTAACAGTTTTATGACTTTAAGAATCTAATAACTTAAGCTTCACTTTTAAAATTGCTTTTCTTTCCTCATTACCTTTTTCTTATTGTTCTTCTGTATACTCTCTCCATTCCCTCTTCATCTTTTTCAGTTTCTCTGGTCTCTTTTCCTTAGTTACTTTCAGTTCCTTTTTTGCCTACATTTTTTTTTTACTGTTTGCTATCATTTCAGTGACTCTACACTTGTCTACAAGCCAATCTTGGGGTAATTGGTAATCTCTACAAGTCAAGAAAACCAAATGGAAGAGGAAAGAACATTTTCTCACTCAGATATGAAGGGCTTTGGCATTGCTACCACATAATAGTTACACGGCAAAGGAGGCAGCCACTCAGGCTGTTGAGTCCATGCTGGCTCTTTCAAGCACAATCCGCCTAGTCCCACTCTCCTGCCCTTTCCATGTAACCCAGAAAAAATTCCCCTTTCAAGTATTTATTTAATTCCGTTTTGAAAGCCATAATGGAATCTGTCTGCACTACCCTTTCAGGCAGTGCATTCCAAATCGTAGTCACTGCATAAAATAAGTTTATCCTCATGTCATATTTGGTTTTTTAACCAATCATTTTAAATCTATGTCCACGGATTCCAGACCCTTCCACCAATGGGGGACAGTTACTCTTTATCCACTTTGTCTAGGCCCCTCATAATTTTGAACACCTCTATTAAATCTCATTATTGATCTGTCCAAACTCTCAATCTATCTGCTGGGTGTATGGAAGAGCCCCTTTGGATCATAAGAGTTATTATTTATTTAAGTGGTCCTTTGATAACTCCAGAACAGGGTTCATATTCTTAGAGAAGCCGATAATTCTCCTTGGAGGTTCTTCTGCACAGAAGCTTTGCCATTTTGCCATCATCACCAAAGATACTGACAGTGACTGTTCCATTCTTAGAACTTTTAGTAAAGAGAAATTTGTGACAATTTGCAGTAAAATTGGCCTATGCAAACTGTCATGGGAACCCAAAGTTAGGCTGAAGGAAGAAAGAGATAATTTTGAGTTTGATTTTAATGTATCCTAAACTTCAGAAATTTATCTGAAGTCCATGATTGCTTCTCAAACATAACAAATGCCTTTACTTGTCAACATTTTTTTTTAAACAATATAATCAGTAAAGTTGTGCTTTGAATACAGCTTTCACCTGCCTCTCTGGTCCTAATTAAACTCCCCAGTCTGTGGAATCAGCTGATCTAAAAACTTTGGTGGCAAAAATTGATCTTAGAAATCCTACTTTAGAGAAGAGAAAATTTATCAGAAACAAATTCTCAGGGTAGGAGCATAACAATGCAAGACTGGCATTTATTTCCTGGTGGTGGTAGGTCTTTTCGAACCAGTACAGTCCATTTAGTGAAGGTATTCCCACAATGATATTTGGAAGAGAATTCCAGGATTTTGACCCAGTGATTATGCAGGAAAGGCAATATACGTCAAAGTTAGGAGGTATGTGACTTAGGAGGGGAACTTGAAGGCTATGATGTTCCAATGCACCTAAATTCTCTGAAAGTGCTCAAATGTAGATGTTGACTGAGGATAGGATCTGGCTGTTTTCTGATGTCCCCTGCACTCAAATTGCCTTCCAATGTTTGCTGATATGGCTCAAACAAAAATAATAGCATGTGGCACATCTGAAACTCCCGCTCATTAACAAGGTAACACCTTTAGTAAATGGTCAAAGTTGGCAAGAGAAAGAGAACATCCTTCAAATGCACAGCTTGAAAAATTCACTTCTGTATTAATTTTGTGATGTTTTTAATATACTGAAAACAGGCAGAGCTTAGGTAATTAAATCTATCACATAAGCTTAGTTCAAACATCAAATTTAAATTTCCACTTTACCTGATTATATGTGATTGGTTCCTGCTGGGCAGCTCTGAGTCTTCTCAAGCGTTCTTTGTCCATTCTAAGGTCTGTTTTGCACCCGATCAAGAGCATGGGAGCCCCCTGGCAAAAGTGATTTACTTCTGGAACCCACTACCATTGTTGAGGGAATACAACAAAAAACATATGCCCTTTAACATCACTTGCACACATGTATATCATGTTATATTTGTTAAGAATTGTTCCACATACGTGCATGCTTTGACAGCTTACATTACTTATGCTTGTTGCTTTTATTTATCATTTTGATCAGAATTAATGGCCCTGAATTTGCTGCCAAAATCACAATGAGTTTAACTGTGCTCACCATTATTGTGTGAATTGTCCAGCAACTTGTGGCGAGGAAGGAGGTACCCTGTGAATTGTGATTTGTCACAATTTGCTGATGATTTGTCACTAGCCTCGTGAAAATGGCAGTTCAGCCTCAATTTTTCAGTGAGTTTCATGAAATTGTTGCTTTTGCACATTAATTATTAATTGAACACACTGTGGAAAGTTAGTGCAGAGGAAATTTGCCAAAATGTTTCCAGGAATGGAGGGAATTTAGCTGCAAGGTTAGACTGGAGAAGGTAGATGTATGAAGGTTGAGCAGAGATCTGAAAGAGGTGTACAAGATTAAGGTTTGGATAATGTAGACAACAAAAATGGTGTTCCCATTAAAGGTACATGATCAGATTTAAGGTTTTGGGCAAGAGATATAAGGAGGATGTGAGGAAGAATTTTTTTTTAAACATAGTGGTAACACTGTCCATGAGGGTGGTGGAAACAGAGACAACCAATGATTTCAAATGATAATTGGATGGGCACTTAAGGGAAATAAACTTACAAGGATAGGGTGGGGGATTGGAACTGATTGGATTGCTCTACAGAGCTGGTGCGGACACAATGGACTGAATGGCATCCTTCTGTGACATGTTGACTATGACCTAACAGTGTGAGTACCTTTTCAATTAGGATTATTTATCCTTGAAATAATTATATCCAAGCAAAAGTTGATGTGCAGTAATAAGCTGTAGGAAACTGCTGGCTAATAAAATATGCTTGTGAAATGACAAGTAGTGGAATTACCATATTTGTACTGTATATGATCATACAGTGAATCAAATTCTGAAAATCCTTGGGCCTTTTTGCCATCCTGGTGAAATTCTGTAAAATGTGGCACTGCAGTGCTGCAATGGAGGTGGTTCTGTGCACTGCATTACATAAATTAGAAGGTAGGTTTATACCTACAATATTTCTCCTGATTAGCTTCCAATTCCCACCTTGGACATTATGGGGCAACATTGAGCATAGGTGAGGCACATCCCCACAATGGTACTCTCATACACCTCCAGACACATGGACAGAAAGTGGTATTAGCAGAGAGAGAAGAGGTTATAGTTATAGATGATACTTAGTGCTGAGCTACCAAGAAGGGAATGGAAAAAAAGTTTCCCAAAAGAGTTGGTTAGGGTCAATTAATAATTACAGAAAAGTGCTAAAACAAATACCATGATTTTACTTCTGACAAAAATAGAAGACATGGTATGCTCCCTCACCTTAATACGGACATTCTCAAAACTTGTAGGGTTTGTGACATCATAACAGATTAAGAAGATATTTGTATCTTGATAGGATAATGGGCGGAGTCTGTCATAATCCTCTTGACCTAAATTAAACAAAACAGGAAAGCAAGCACAAAACGATACATGTTTGTGTGTTTTTTTTTGAAAATGTTTATTCAACTAATAATACTTCATTTGTGCAAGATGTATCAGAACTAGGAGTATCTTGACATGCATAAATGCAAAGAAACAAATCCTACAGTCTGTGGACCCCTGTTGGGGTATGGTGCCATTGTTGCTGACAATCCCCCTATTGGGGTATGGTGCCACTGTTGCTGACAATCCCCCTGTACCTCAATCAACTGGTTGTTTTTCATTCATGAAACTGGACAGTATGTGGTTGGAACTGTAGAGAAAATATAAATACACATCTCTTCTAGTAACCAGAGAATGGAAACCCAGGCTGATATTTCTCCGAAAGGTACTTAACCCAAAGATATGCTGAAGTAGCAAAGGTTTCTGACTCTCACCTAGCTAAAATCAACAAACTTAGCATTGATCAGAAATCAAGACCATGATCCTCTTGCTCCATATAGCTTGGAACCTTCCCCATAATGTGATTATTAGCCGAGCTAAGGAACTCTCTTCTAAACTCAGCCTAGTACAGAAATCACAAATTGTCTCGTTGAATTTTGTGACACCAATGTAAAACTGATATTCATATCTTGGAGAAAGAGACAACTTAAACCTCCATGATATCAATGTGTATCGATGTACTGTTTTGATATGTTACCAAAAAGACTTGTAGCACTTTTCATGGTAAGTCAAAGGATGCACTGTTCTATATAAACACAGAATGCAGTAGTCTGCTACAGTAAGATAACTGTTCTACAGTTACAGATCAGACTGTCAAGCTTTCTCTTTATATATAATGTTTCTACAGCTTAGAGTTTACAAACTTTCTGGTCTTGTCAAAGAAAAATCTTTGCTTATACAATGTTATTTATTTAAACAATGTCTTTAAACAACTACTTGCATGTATATAGTGTGTTTAATAAAGAAAATGGAGCTTCAGAGACATGATGACATGTATGATTAACAGGAAGTACATGGTATTCAACTAACTCAAATTTTTAGCTGTTTTTCAGGGAATGTATATTACCTTGGAAAGTATTAAAGTATCTGTTTAACAAATGGTTCTTGAAACCTAATAAAGTCTGTAAAATTATGATAAAAACAAAAAAACTGTGGATGCTGGAAATCCAAAACAAAAACAGAATTACCTGGAAAAACTCAGCAGGTCTGGCAGCATCGGCGGAGAAGAAAAGAGTTGACGTTTCGAGCCCTTCATGAGGACTCGAAATGTCAACTCTTTTCTTCTCCGCCGATGCTGCCAGACCTGCTGAGTTTTTCCAGGTAATTCTGTTTTTGTTTTGTGTAAAATTATGATGAAGTTTGGTAAGGGTAACAAACAGAAAAAGATATTTCCACTTAGGATGGGGTAATAAATATAAGATAGTCACTAATAAACTTAATAAGGAATTCAGAAGAAAATTCTTTATCCCGGAGAGTGATTAGAATCTGCAATATTGAGTAATTAAATACACCTATTCTATTTGTTACAAAGGCAAGATAGATGAGGACATGTGGGAGAAAGGAACAAAAGGAAGGGTCTGCGAATAGATTTAGATGAATTAGGGTGAGACAAGTGTAAACAACATCATAGACACACTGGGCTGAATGGCCAATTTCTGTGTTATAAACCTTAATGTAAGCATTGAACAAATTTAACAGATTTGTAAGTAGATTAGGAGGAAAATAATGAACCAATTTCTGTCAAAAGCAGAAAGCATCCTTTCTCAGTAAAATTAAGCATGCTGCAGCAACATACTTATAGAATTACTTTAAGGCTAAGCAACAATGTTGTCATGATATATAAAGAAAGACAAGTTTCAGAGGAAATGAGTTATCTCACAAAGACAGGAAGAGGGGTAAAAAATATTTCTGTCTCTTTGCAATTAATGTTAACCGCATCCCTTTCTTAATATCATTTCAGTGCACTGGGTGAACAATGCATTGTGGATGTACAGTTCTATCACAATTTTAGATTTTTGTGGACAATATCAGTGCTCTAACATCAGTTCCCTCAAGTGAACCTTATCCCTTACAATCTAAAGCAGTGCCTTTTTTTCTATAATGTTAGCAATATTGTGTGCATTGCTGAAGATTGACAATTATCCTACGTACAACAACCTTGAAGCAAAAATGTATGACCTGTCCTTAGATTGGCCAAAAGTGCAGAGACTGTTACGTAGCTAAATGAAGCAGTTAATTTGTACACAAGAAGGCCCCATAAACATTAAAGGAGATGAATGGCTAGTTAACCTGATTTTTTAATAGTGTAAGTTGAGGAGCAAGAATGCTGGGCCCAACACCAGGACAACATCCTGCTCTTCTTCAAAATATGCCACAGCATCTTTTATGACCATTTGAACAGCCAATTGGGACCTCATTTTATATCCTTATGCTTGTCTATCTGGGTGAAAGAAACCATCAGGATCATCCAAAAGTCAGCACCTCTGAAATGCAGCACTCGAGTGCCACTCTGAATTTTCATTCGAGACTCTTCAAATCCTTCAAAAGGCCTTGAACCCACAATTGTCTTGAGTCAGAGAATGACTGGGCTACCAGCAGAGTCAAACTGACACCACAACTTTTTACTAGATTTAATATCTCTAAGTGAGTTTGGTAGTGCAGTTTCACCCTTTGAAACAATGGATATTAAACAGACCAAATTTTAGGAACTGAACAACAAATACTGTTTATGAATTTGCATTTAAATGTGATACATAGCATCAAAATCATACTTATTCTCAAAGTTAAATTTAAACACAGATGGGTACCTGTAATAGGTCAATTAACAATTGGAAGAAATATAAAAAAATCTGATCGATTAGAAAAAAAATTCAATTTTTTTGCATGGCAAATTCGACTGTTTCCTTAGTTGTGTAAGGCTTTCTCCATTGATGTATCAAAGTATTTTCATATAAACCAAGTGGAAAGAATCTTTCATCCGATCAAATACCAGAATTTCAGAAAGGATACCAGCCCTATTGCAAACTTCAACAATGGCAGTCGAATCCATCATCCTGGAAAACTCAAAAGCTGCTTTTCCTAAATCACATCGCAATGTCTTTTATGTGTCCTAATAGTTTAGGAGATTGCATGTAGGTTTCAGAAAAATTAATAATACACATTACATGAGTGTTCACCAAACACAAATGGACAGATTATGCTCTGTACAACTATATGATGAAGTACATTCACAATTCCAGCATTACAGAAACCTGGCTAGAGATACAATTACAATTCTCTATCAGCAAGTCAAATACATCTTAAATCAATAATTTGTTGTTAAAAGTACTAAATTCATCTCTAATTAAATGAAACCAATTTGAACTTTGTGGTAGGGTTTACATCCTTCAGAGATCATTTTGTTAAAATAGCGCTATAGCACTGGGGACTTTCCAGAGCAATTTTGCAGCACAGTATTTTGTGGTGAACTTTCCACTGAGTACTGTTGCTTACAACCCAACCCAAAGGAAATCTATTTGGATCAATGTTAACAAACCACTAATTAAAAGGAAACAACCACTTTAAAACAAAAGACACGGACTCTACCAAGGTGGGGGAAGCAACCAGAGTAAACATATCAATTGCTGCATTGTATTTTGATTGGGTACATACAGATATAAAATGACATCACAAACACAAGCTCATTCCTCATGGTAACACTGTACAATTTACTATTTTATGAACTATAAATAAATGAGGTGTGTGGGGAGGTGAAATTAGAGGGGTTATCTCTCTCAGAAAAGCTCTACAAAAAAATAGTTCTTAGGGATAATGTTATAACTCAACCGTATAGATTAACATGTTCTAGGCTTTATTTCTAGTCTCTGCCAATTTAGCTAATTCTAGTCAAGATAGGGACAGTATAAATAGCCTCAGTGTCATTGAGTTAAAGAGGGAGCTACGTCTCTTGTGTTTCTGCTCCTGATTACTTTCTAATAACCACTGTTAGAATGTGTGTCAACTCAGGACAGAATCTGATGCCATTTGTACTGGAAGAGTCTGCAAAATGGGCTGTCTAGCCTCATAGTTGAAGAAAAGTTACCTGGACAAGGTGCAGGAGGATGGCTATTCCCAATTAAATTGTAGCTAGATCCTTCAGGAGAACACGGGAAGTTTATTTTGCTCCCTGATTTCTAAAAGGTAATTTAATCAACTGCTCTCATATCTGCACCAACGCTGGATAAATTTCAGGAGGTCGGATAGCGAGGGCCTTGAGTGCAGCCAGAACCTATTGGGGAATTGCGAGGAGTGTCCCCACAATTTTCCAATGTGTCCTTGTGGTGCATTATCTACTAAAGTTTTCCTTTGCATATCATCCTAATACCAGAGTATAAATGCCTCAGTGGATTCTGCATCTGCACCTATTCCTTGTTATTTCTAGGATACCATGGTTTTAAGGTTAGATTTTTAAGTACATTAACAATCAGACTTACTACATAGTCATTGAAGCATGGGTTACTGCTTATCCTTGTTTATGACTATTACAGCTTATGGTGCTAGATGAAGCACCACAAAGGCATTAGCTATTTGTTTTTGTACAATCTAAGTGGAATTTTAAGGTTGCATTGCTGTGTTTGGAGCTTTTGGATCATCTCACTTCGTGGAGCACTAAAACAACCAGTATATCTGCTGCAATATGAACTTTTGCAATGTGATTCCTCAGGAATTTTTCTGGTTTCACTTATTACAAAACCATATCACAGTGACAAATTAAAATTGTGCTCTTATCACTTTGCAGCCTTATACTCCACTTCTGAAACCATCAGATTAAAAATTCTTGGCACAGCACCAGCCAAATATGCAATATAAAATTACTGCATTCCATCCAGTACAACTGGTATTGGTCTAAAGAAAGGCAGTCAGGCCATAGGTGCAGACACAAAGGGCAAAGGATGAATTTGTAGATGGTAATGGTTATCCCACTGTGCAGAATTGGTTGACCCATTCTAAAAAGGATATTAAAGCTATGCAGTGCACAACAGCATAATACCAGGGATAACAAACATTCATTATGTGGAGAGGTTAGAGGTATTGGAACTATTTCCATGAGGACAAAGAAAGCTAAAGGAAATTTAATTTTTTAAATTAAGAGTTATAGAGTGAGACCCCCTCATATGGTTGGGGAGTTGGTCAGAGTGTCTATTTAAAATTGTTGTTGAGATTAAAAAGTTGTTTTTTATGCGGAAAAATTTTGTACTAAAGAATGCTTTGTCATCGGAAGTGATTGAGGCATCTGTTAGTATGAAGCATAACAAAATGCAGACTATGGGGAGACCAAGGTAGTGAGATTAATTTTGGATTGTTCCACCATAAGAGCAGATATGGATATGGTGTGCCAAATGGCCTCAATCGTCATTGTAACAATGGTTAAATTCCTACTGAAGTTTATAATGAGCAGGAACTTTGTACAACTTGTCCTTTCCTAGCTAGGATGTACTAAAACAAACTGTAGATCCCAAATGATAACATGAACATGGATCTGGGAGGGAACCTGGTACTTTCCTAGTCTGAGGTTCAGCTGTACACTGAATAAAATAGAGGTCATTTACTCAACAACAAGGAAGTTTATAGTCTTGTAATTTAGTTGTTAAAGGGAAGGAAACTGTGGCTTAGCAGTCTGAACTTAGTACTTAAAAAATATAGGACACAACTAAAGTTATGTCATGTGTTTCCATATGCTTCTCTGAAAAGACGAGAAAAATATCTGCGGAATAAATTTATGTAAAATATTTACTACACTACATTCCATGTGGCTCTTTTTTAAAATACCTCAACGACTAGGAAACTGTCTTCAAATAGTTTGATATTATGGTCTGAATGTGGCGTGAATCAAGGAAGACCTACCACTAGGAACAAAAGCAGGTCCCCAGCCTACAAGTACGGCACGACCACGGGGTTAATTTTTCTGGCAGAGGCCAATTAAAAGGTTGCAGCTGGAACCACCATTGAGTTAAGGATGGCAGCTTGCCTCAAAGCTTCGAGACGTGGCCACTACTGAGGCTGTGGAGGAGGAGAGTGCACATCCATACTTAGGCAACCTCATTGGGCAGGTAATGAATTTGTTCAACGTGCCAGGACCAGGCAGGCAGGCCCCAGCAGCGGGGGGGGGGGGGGGGGGGGGGGGGGGGGGGGGGGGGGGGGTGGCACTGCTGCTGGAAGGAGCGGCATAGCTGCCAGACGGAGCTGTGGAGTGACCAGAAAAGGCAGCACCTCTGCTGGGCGTTGTCTCAATGGACCATGCAGCAGGGGGTGGTTGCTGTGCTGATAAAATCCTGGCATGGTAAAAGGCTATTAATTGGCCAGATAATTGCATTAACTGACTGTCCAATTCAGGTTAACCAGCAGAAGAACCAATGCCATTCCTACTTCTGAGAATATGTCTTGCTGGCAGGAAAATGTCAAGCTTCTCTCCTGAAGCCTTCTGCCACTATTTTATAAGTCCTCCTGCCTCAAAGTTTACCTTCCAGAAGGTTGTAAATTTCAGCCCTACAGCTTTTGATCCTGTATGAAGATGTTAAGAGACCAATTTTAAATCAGCCAAGGGATTCTATGGAAAATATCCATAAACCAATATAGTTGCTATCTTGTACACTGCATTAAATATATTTTACCTACAAGGAGAAGTTCTGTGGTGCAACAGATATGGACATCCTAGAAGAATACATCCACATCAAGGGCTGTGCATTTTATATGCATTGTAAATTGATTGGGAAGGCTTACAATTTGCTTTTTGATGAATTGTAGAGCTGCAGCTTGGAGGCACATATTTAGGTAAACACATACTGCATAATTATTGAGACAAGAAATCCACTGCTGAAATGTCATGGTTGCCAAACACTAGATGACTCCCGCAGATAACACAGCTGAGATTGGGAATCACTCGTTGAACATTTCTAAACGCAAGCTCCATTTCACACATCTCACCATCTTGCCTCGCCATTGCAATATCCACTCAACTTATGAAGAAAAGCTTCTTTCTACACAACAAGCTTCCAAAATGCTTACCATGTTTTGGACTCCATCTAGGAGGTTGCTTCAGCATTTCCAGGGCTGGTACAAGAGTATTCGGCATCCTAGACAAATCTTCAGCCTTGTGCACCCCAAGCCCCCACAATTAACTTTCAAAAATGAATATCATGCATTATGTTGAATAAAAATCCTGCATTTATCATTACAGATTTTTTTTTTTTTTACATGGAAAAGGAGAATATTATGATACTGATTTTCACAGGATATGATGCTAGAAGAAGTGCACTTTATATTGTGTAAATGTGGCTCACAATGTAATACTATGTGTTCCTGCAACAGCTACTAGATGATTTCATGCACAATTTACAAAATCAATAATCATTACGATGAAGTGGGCTAGATTAAATTACGTTCTTTGATATAATTTACTGGTTTGCAGTTTTGGAATAGTCATGTAGATGTATTAATTTGTAAAACTGTTGCATAAATGAGGAATATGCAATTTTGGGAAAGACCAATATAAATACATGAAAGTCAAAATGTATGTATGTCAGAATACGTTGTCATAAAATACCTAGTTCATAGTTATATTTGAGGGAATTTTTTATTCTGGGAAGATTCACGTTGAACTGTAGAAAATGGGATAAATACGTCTAAAGCAGCTTAAATACTATTACACTTAAAAGGTTTGGACCATATTGACTTAAGGAGTTAACAGCAAGAAAGGGAAGACTATAAAACAGCAGGTGAACTTACTTAACTGGAGAATTGGAGATTAGGTGTCTACACTGCTTGCAAAAAAAAAAAAAAAATGCAGCCCAGGAGAGTTGTTTCGTTTTGGAATTTGGAGCTATAATTAATTTAAAAGCATTCAGTGAGCCCTGGAAGGTTACACTGTCATGGAGTTGGGTGGAGCTTAATAAAGTTCTGGTGTTTCAATTTATCCGCGTGTTTGCTGGGGGAGTGAATGTTCTGCAGCAGGGAAAAGGCCAAGCCGAAAGGGTGCTGCTGTCAGCAGGCTCCAGGCAGCAAAAGTGTTGCTGTTAGCTGGCTGTGTGTAGCTGGGGCTCAGAAGTCCCAGGAGCCGTTTGATAGCTCTGTGCAGTTAGGACCCAGGAGAAGTCCTGGGGAACTGATGGCAGAAGGTCCACGCTAGAAAGGGTTATGGCTCAGAAGAAGCCCTGGGAGCCATTTATAGCTTAGCACAGCTGGGGAGATTGGAGCTTGATGCAATCCAGGGGCTGTGCCAGCCCAGTGAAGATAGCCAGCTATTAAGGAGCTGAAATTGCACCAGTAAGAAAAAAAGTGCAGACTCATAAAATCCAGGAGAACAGAGTTTCGGAAGACAAGATTGAAACCCTGGGAGGTGCGCAGTTGTTGAGGTAGTCCGAGTTGAGGAAATTCAGAAGTTTGATCTTCAAAAGTGCAAAGTTTGGAGCCCCTCATGAGGGAGACAGGGTTTCAACAAGATTGGCTGACTCACAATGTTTATTGATGTATGGGTGGGTTGCTGAGAAATCCATGGGACCTTGGTCACATTTGTTATTTATTGTACAATGTGGTGCGTTCAACCACAGTTTCCAATGTGGACATCTGTAATTTGTTACAGATCAACGTACTAAATAAATCAATTTGCTAAACCTCTTTCAAAAAGTAAAGAAATGTACTCACTATGTGCAACTATCCTCACCTGCAGTTGAAATCAAGGAAATTATGACTACCCAAATTGCCAAAGCTGCCTGCAGAATTGAGCTAACTCCCAGTGAATCTGTTTGACACTGATTAGCATTTAATTTAATTGACAAGAAAATTTAGTTGAAAATGGTATTCACCTTCAAACTGATAATGTTTAGTCAGTTCCTTCCTGTGGTTAATCAAACTAAGTCCAACCCAGGCAGGAAGTGGCTTTGTACCTTTGTCAGATACTCCCTAGTAACAAGCTAACACTTTAAAAAGGAGATTCAGGTTCCATTCCCAGATCACCCAATAAAAAGAAAGAGAGATGTTTTAGCATTTTTGAGCTTGTTTTATAACATTATAACATGCAGTTCAGAATGTATTATTATTACTCTACTGCCCTGTTTAGTCTGGTCCCTCCCTTTGAAGCTAACTTCAGAAGAGGTGGATGCTAAGGTTAAATGCCATTAGTGAAGCAAGTTTATAGATTTGCTAGTGCTTGTAAATTCCTGGTTCCACATCAGAAAAGGGAACATCAAATTGCTGCATGTCTTTTTTTAAATACACTGAAATTTAAAATGTGACAGATGGACAAATGATCTTTTATATAAAATTGAACAGATAGTGTGCAATTTAAATTCTAGTTATTAAAGTAAGGCAAGATTAGCATGCACTAAATATTTGTGCCTAAGAATTCCCATTTTCATCATTGAGCCATCAAATGTGGAGGAGATCTGTAGGGAGGTCATGTTGGAGTTAATGTTGGAATTGTATAGAACCATGGTGAGGCCACAGATGGAGTAGTGTGTGCAGTTCTGGCTGCCACATTATAGGAAAGATGTGATTGCACTGGAGGGGGTGCAGAGGAGATTCACCAGGATGTTGCCTGGGGTGAAACATTTAAGTTATGAAGAGAGGTTGGCTAGACTTGGGTTGTTTTCGTTGGAGCAGAGAAGACTGATGGGCGACCTGATCACGGTGTACAAAATTATGAGGGGCATGGACAAGGAACAGCTGTTCCCCTTAGTTGAAGGATCAGTCACGAGGGGGCATAAGTTCTAAGAGAGGGGCAGGAGGTTTTGGGGGGGGGGGGGGGAAAGAGAGAGAGAAAGAGAGATTTGAGGAAAAAAAACTTTATCTAGGAGGGTGTTAGACCATAAGGCATAGGAGCAGAAATGAGGCATTGAGTCTGCTCCACCATTCAATCATGGCTGATAAGTTTTTCAACCCCATTCTCCCACCTTCTCCCCGTAACCATTGATCCCCTTACCAATCAAGAACCTATCTATCCAGGTCTTAAATACACACAATGACCTGGCCTCCACAGCCTTCTGTGGCAATGAATTCCATAGACTCACCACTCTCTGGTTAAAGAAGTTTCTCCTCATCTCTGTTCTAAAGGGTCTTCCCTTTACTGAGGCTGTGCCCTCAGGTCCTAGTCTCTCCTACTAATGGAAACATCTTCCCCAAATCCACTCTATCCAGGCCTTTCAGTATTCTGTAAGTTTCAATCAGATCCCCCTTTATCCTTCTAAAAACTCTATCGAGCATAGAGACAGAGTTCTCAAACGTTCCTCATATGTTAAGCTTTTCATTCCTGGGATCATTCTCGTGAACCTCCTCTGGTCCCTCTCCAGGGCCAGCACATCCTTCCTGAGATACAGGGCCCAAAATTGCTCACGATATTCTAAATGTGGTCTGACCAAAGCCTTATAAAGCCTCAGCAGCACATCCCAGCTTTTAGATTCTAGTCCTTTCAAAATAAATGCCAACATTGCATTTGCCTTCCTAACTACCGACTCAACCTGCAAGTTAACCTGAAGAGAATCCTGGACTAGGACTCCCAAGTCCCTTTGCACTCCAGATTTCTGAATTCTCTCCCCATTTGGAAACTAGTCTATGCCTCTATTTTTCCTACCAAAGTGCATGACCTCACACGTCCCCAGGTTATATTCCATCTGCCACTTCTTTGCCCATTCTCCTAACCTGTTCAAATCCTTCTGCAGCCTCCCCACCTCCTCAATACTACCTGTCCCTCCACCTATCTTTGTATCATTTGCAAACTTAGCCAGGATGCCCTCAGTTCCTTCATCTAGATCATTAATGTATAAAGTGAAAAGTTGTGGTCCCAACACTGACCCCCTGTGGAACTCCACTAGTCACCGGCCACCATCCTGAGAAGGACCCCCTTATCCCCACTCTCTGCCTCCTGCCAGACAGCCAATCTTCTATCCATGCTAGTACCTTGCCTCTAACACTATGGGCTCTTATCTTACTGAGCAGCCTCCTGTGTGGCACCTTGTCAAAGGCCTTCTGGAAATCCAAGTAGATAACATCCATTGGCTCTCCTTTGTCTAACCTACTCGTTACCTCCTCAAAGAATTCTAACAGGTTTGTCAGGCATGACCTCCCCTTGATGAAACCATGCTGACTTTGCCCTATTTTACCATGCACTTCCAAGTATTCTGAAACCTCATCCTGAATAATGGACTTTAAAATCTTACTAACAACCGAGGTAAGGCTAATCAGCCTGTAATTTCCTGTCTTTTGCCTCACTCCCTTCTTAAACAGGGGGGTTACATTAGCGATTTTCCAGTCCTCTGGGACCCTCCCTGACTCCAGTGGTTCCTGAAAGATCACCACTAACGCCTCCACTATTTCTTCAGCTATCTCCTTCAGAACTCTGGGGTGTAATCCATCTGGTCCAGGTGATGTATTCACTTTCAGACCTTTCAGTTTTCCTAGCACCTTCTCCTTGGTAATGGCCACCATACTCACCTCTGCCCCCCGATTCTCTTGAACTTTGGGGATGTTACTCGTGTCTTCCACCGTGAAGACTGATGCAATGTACCTATTCAGTTCCTCCTCCATTTATTTGTTCCCCACTACTACTTCTCCAGCGTCATTTTCCAGCGGCCCAATGTCCACTTTTGCCTCTCTCTTACCCTTTATATATCTAAAAACTCTTGCAATCTTTTTATATTACTGGCTAATTCACCCTCATATTTAATCTTCTCCCTCCTTATTTCTTTTTTAGTTGTCCTCTGCTGGTCTTTGTAGGCTTCCCAATCCCCTGGTTTTCCACTGCTCTTCTCTGCATTGTATGCTTTCTCTTTAGCTTTTATGCTGTCCCTGACTTCCCTTGTCAGCCATGGTTGCCTCGTCCTCCCTTTAGTATGCTTCTTCTTCCTAGGGATGAATTTTTGCTGTGTCTCCCAAATTACTCCCAGAAACTCCTGCCATTGCTGTTTCACTATCTTTCCTGCTAGGCTCATCTCCCAGTCAATTCTGGTCAGCTCCTCCCTCATGCCTCTGTAGTTGCCTTTATTCAACTGTAATACCATTACATCTGATTCCAGTTTTTTCCTCAAATTGCTAGGTAAATGCTATATTATGGTCACTTCCTCCTAAGGGTTCCTTCACCTTAAGTTCCACTATCAAATCTGCCTCATTACACATCACTAAATCTAGAATTGCCTGTTCCCTAGTGGGCTCCACCACAAGTTGCTCCAAAAAGCCATCTTGTAGACATTCCACAAATTCCTTTTCTTGGGATCCACTACCAACCTGATTTTCCCAGTCTACCTGCATATTGAAATCCCCCATGCTCACTGTAACCTTGCCTTTCTTACACACCTTTTCTATCTCCTGGTGTATCTTGTGCCCCACATCCTGACTACTGTTCGGAGGCCTGTACATAACTCTCATTATGGTTTTTTTTACCTTTGCAGTTCCTCAACTCTACCCACACAGATTCTACATCATCTGACCCTACGTCATTTCTTGCTATCGATTTAATTTCATTTCTTACTAACAAAGCAACCCCACCCCCTCTGCCAACCTGCCTATCTTTTCAATAGGATGTATATCCTTGGATATTTAGCTCCCAGTCCTGATCCCCTTGCAGCCATGTCTCCGTGATGCCCACCACATCATACCTGACAATTTCAATCTGCGCCACAAGCTCATTTACCTTATTTCGTATACTGTGTGCATTCAGATACAACACCTTCAGTCCTGTATTTCCCGTCCCCTTTCTCATTGTCATCCCTTTATCTGATGTGCTTGAAGTCTTTGACGGTCTGGAATGCACTGCCTGAGAGGATGGTAGAGGTGGTTGCCTCACATCCTTTAAAAAGTACCTGGACGAGCACATGGCACATCATAACATTCAAGTGCTGGTAAATGGGGTTAGGTAGGTAGGTCAGGTGTTTCTCACATGTTGGTGCAGACTTGATGGGCCGAAGGTCCTCTTCTGCACTGTGAGATTCTGTGAAACTCCAGTCCTGTTGTGAAATACTTACAGCTGAAGTAATGGGACATCCACAATTTAACTGGAAAAGATGTGCTACAGATGATGTTTTTTGTTCTAACACTACTGCCTCCCCAAATAAAATTCATCAGCAACAACATAGAAGCTTAAATATTCAAAATGGAAAATGAGGAAGGTGTCAGAGCCAAGTTATACATCAAGTATTCATGTCATAACATTATAGCAAAACCAGGAACTAACCAGCCAATGAGGAGTAGTTCACATTTCACACAGTAAAACATTGTCCTACACATTTTAAGATGTCTTGTGGTGCAGTGGGGAGCATCCCTTCCTCTGAATCAGAAGCTCTGAGCTCGAGTTCCACTCCAGGACTTGATGGCCAAGGAAGGTGCATTCATAATACGGAAAAACCAGTTGAGTAAATCTTTCCAACATATGCCAATGGCAGGTGGTAAAAGCAGGAGAGATTCCTGGTCACCCATGTGATGGAAAGAAAGTTGGAGCCTCTACCATTACTACTTACTACAATGTGCAAATAAAAGTGCACATTACCAAAGCAACTCAGACTCCGCGTAAACATGAAAAATTAATAGATTCAAAAGTAACTAACAAACTTGTTGACATCTTTTATTGCCATACATATGTCACTGAACAAGGTTTCTCTGTTTAATAGTTCCAATGAGTAAACATCTAACATCATTGGCAGTATCAATGCTTCTGAGTGTAAAGTTTTATAAATTGAAAAAACAAGAACACTAACTCCTGACACCACTTGAAAGTCTTACATGTGCATGCAAACACATCCCTGATGATTAATTCTTAATAACAAGTTTCTTTTTGCTTGGCTCTGCATATACATTCCCAGGGTAAGTCTAACTTTTAAGTTCTTACTATGTTTGTGAATACTTAAATATTAATAAATAGAACATATCTTGCATCTTGTAAGTAACGTAAATTGAGCCTATGTCTACAATCTGAAAACAAACAGGAGTCATTAACAGTATCTGGAACTAGAATTTTGACTCATTACTTTCCTATGCTCCACCAAGGGTCATTAGGGAGACAAAAAGACTTGCATTTAGACCACTGGCTGCCGCAAAGCACTTTACAACCAATGAAGTACTTTTGAAGTGTAGTCACCCTGTAATGTAAGGAACATGGTAGCCATTTACACACAGAAGCTCCCATTTATTGCAATGTGATAATGGTTATATAATCTTGTGATGTTGATTAAGGGGTAAATATTGGCCAGGACAACAGGGATAATTTCCCTGCTATTCTTTGAAACAGTGCCATGGGATCTTTTGCATACACCTGGGAGGACAGATGAGGCCTCGATTTAATGTCTCATCTGAAAGATGATACCTCTGACGGTACAGCACTCTCTCAGAACTGCGTTGGACGGTCAGCCTTGATTTTTGATTGAAGTCAACTGTAGCTTCTCTATTGCCGCTGCAGTTGAAATCAGGCAATTCAGCACAGGCCAGAAAAGAAATCCAGAGCTTTCCTTGTCCCTTTGGCTTGGACTTACAATGTAGTATCTGAAAATATTTCAAATAAAAGTTTCCAAAACTGAAAAAAAGTCTTACCTGCTGTATCATACAGAGTCAAGGAAATTTTTTTGTTCCGAAGAGTGACATCTTTCACGTACTTCTCGAATACTGATGGGGCGTATTGCTATAAGCAAAGCATAAATGAAAATAATGAAAATGCTTAGATTTCAAAGTGACCAATGTAAAATTATGAACACTGACATTTTATTATCCCATATTAATGACTAAAGCACATTTATTTTTAATACCACAATGAGTAAACATTCAACCATCTTCCAAGTCAACAAGTATAAGATAATACATGGAGCCCCCTGAACTTTTCTAGTTGGACTTCATGTAAATCAAATCAGGAGTGCCAGCCTTCAGTTGTATAAGTATACAAATTAAAGTACAAACCTGCTAATATTTTGAGTAACAGCTTTGAACTAGAGTTGCACTTAATCCTCAATATAAACTAATAATGCATTAAACTCAACATATAGGACTTCCCTATGACTTCCGTTTGAGCCAACATATAAACTGATGTTAGGTTAGGAGAGAGCAACTGGTATTAGGGATGTTTATATTGGTCTCTTGTTTCTCAGGTTTTGGAAGGGGATATCTAAGATTCTTTCTCCTAATCACGATTCATGACCCTGGCCAGGGCTGATGTCAGTTTAGAACTGCTTGATTCTGATGCCTTCAGATTGAATTGTCATCCAACATTCATTATCTAAACTAATAACTCATGAAGAGGAGTTCTTGGACGAGATATCAAATGCACCCAAAGCCCAATTGAACAATGTTTCAAATGAACCCAATGCCTTCTGCAGAGTAGGGAAAAATTAATACAGAAATGTGTTCCTCTTCTGACTAAAAAGGCAGGCAATCTAATCCCAAACCTTGGTAGTGTACCATGATGTGCTCACAATTTATGTAGGTTCCTGATCCCAATGACACTGAAAAAAGGCACTTTTCTACAGGAAAGCAAATAAAGATAACTGCAATTGCCCATGTCTTGCATTCCTTGTTGCAATGAGATGGGGGGGGGGAAAGAGAGAATCTTTGAGGTTATGATGATATGGCAGATAATGTGTGCCAGGTGGACCAAATCCATGAGGGAAACTTGGTTGCGCTATCACAATGGTCTTGCAATGTGTACTTATTACGAGATGTGCACTGAATTCAGAAGTAATAAGTCCACCAAGATCTTTAGAGGTTTTAAAAATTAAGTTATTTATTAACAAAAAGGTTTCAAGCACATACATAATACAATTATTATAATAACTCCTAAAATTCCTAATTAACCCGATCCCCGGTTGCTTTAAGGCAAGTCCACAATAGATTTTATATTTAAAACAAACTCGGCACATTAATACAATACCGTGGACAGTGGAATTCCAAATGGCTTTTCTCCAACTTCAGCTTCACTGGGTAACAGACTTATGTACAAATGCTGGAAATTTCATTAAGGCTATTTCACACACTCCTGTTAGATCTTACATGGCCTTCTCCTCTCACATAGCCCTTCATTCTCTTTTAAATATGTTTCTCTCTTTTTAAGATATAAATTCTATTGTTCTATATGCCTTTGAAACTGTATCTTCCTCATAGCACAAAAACTTTCATGCTACCACTATATATTGTCAGTAACCTTTGGGAAAAATAAACACATTTTAGTCTTGCTTATCTGACTAGCTGTAAACTAAAATCCAAATATTCCTTCATTTGTCTAAAAAAAAATGCAAATTCCCTTCACACCTTACATGTTAAACCAACATCCATGTTTACAATTTTTTGATGATTTAAACTTGTAGTCTACTCAACTCTAAATGTAATTAAATCACACACAGATCCAATTGTACTTACCCCCATAAACCTCCTTCACAGTAAACCAGAAAATTATGAAAATTATATGTTAGTTTCATGACAGTGTATAAACAAGTTTTTAAATAAGATTAAGTATCATTGGCTCTTCTTGCCTTCTCCCTCTCCCAGAACACAGCAGTACAATACCTACTATTTGTAGTATGCATAATAAATCTTTAAATCCTGTACAACTCAGTGGAGGAACCACACCTTGAAGTAGTGTTTATGACCAATGTACCCGTGACTGGTAGGTGGGTGTAAATTTTCCAACGCAGCTTTAAGATAAGTATGGTCATACACTAGGTTTTAAAGTACACTCATTGCTCAACTATACTAAATTACTGTGGTGCTTGCATTCAGTTAAAGTCTGGATGACAAAACTAAACACATATTTGAAGGTTGAAAAGTAGTCATCCAGATTCAGTTTACCTGCTATTTTTTGTTAATTTTCCTATTTTCTGTTTCTGAAGGCAATGATTCTGGCTGGGGTATGAGTGCTGGAAACACTATAGTATTCCATCTAAGTAGCCATTTTTCCTTGTGGGCCTTGACAGTAAGCATTGCTGGGCTACTGTATAATTAGCAAGGGAACACAGGTAAACCCAATTGTTTCACGTACTGTTATGTGTATATATAAAAAAACCCCACACAATCTGTGGTGAGGAAGAGATGCAGCATTTGTTGCAAATTGCCACACACTGCTGGCCGATTTGCACGGACTGCCATTACCCTCGCACAAAAGGACCTCGCCATCAACCTCCCCATGAGCGTCAAGAAATTGCTGTACTTAAAAAAAGATTTGTATTAATATAGCACCTTTCATTATCTTTGGACGTTTTAGGGTGCTTTACAACAATTAAGTACTTCTGAAGTGCAGTCATTGTTGTAATGTTGGAAACATGACAGTAAATTTGTACACAGCAAGCTGTCTCAAAACAGCAATGTGATCATGACCAGATAATGGGGCCTCAGTTTAACATATCACCTGAAATATAGCACCTCCAACAGTGCAGCACGCCCTCTGTCCTGCACTGGCTTGCCTTTAGTGTTCCAGTCCTAAATTTGTGCAATAAATATGAATTAAACTTATCAAAAGACAACTAAGGGTGCTAATGGGGTGATTAATGTTGATGAATCGAATAATGATCCTGACATGCTACCTATCAGAGGCCCAGAAAAAGGGACAAACTGGGAGTGTCACTCCTCCGGGTGGTAAATTGCTCCAACAGGTTTGTAAAACCTTACATTTAACATTGCTTTCTTCCTTGTCTTTTCTCTCACTCAATCCAATCGAATCTTCCTTCCATTTTTATTTCAGGTTTTCAGCCTCTCTCTGTTTCTAGTTTGAATCTAATTCACATTATTTCCTTCTTTGTTGTTCATTCGGTTTCTCTCCCTATCTTTAAAATTTAATTGGTTAAGGAGATAGGCTTTTGGTCCCGTCATTTACCAAGGTCCCTGATGCTCCACTAACTTCTTCATGTTGTTATATGTCCAGCAATTTGCAGTGCAAAAATAATTTGAGCTGAGGGGTGAAGGCAAAACTCCCAGTGCACTCCACATGATGCCCCACTGCAGCAAATTCTGGGCGGTTATACTGTTTACATTGGACTAACAGTTATATAATCCATCCAAATAGTAAAGCCTCTATTGTTACCTCTATATTGCACCTTTGGAATTCATGCTATGCAGAGACTTTTAGGACAGCTGCCAAAACTATAGTACAGAGCCAATACTGGAAGAAGCCAGAACAACTCCCAATTGAAGGAATCTAATGAACAACACCTATCAAAAAAAAAACTTTGCTGATTGTTACCCTTCACCCTACATGCATGAATATTGTTCAAGCTCAGAAAATAAAGATTCTACTCAGGAAAAGATCATGAATGATTGCAACTTGAGAGGGTGACAATTCAATCTGCTGTAAAACTGCTCTGTGCCTCTGTAATTTCACTTTTAATTGGGACAAGGCATTGCTTTAGAGTACTTTCCCATGAACAACTTTTCTAAAAAAAAACCCTCTGCCATCAGATACTTCCTTCTAGAGGGGAGAAGTTCTTGCAGTAATCCTCATACTAAATATGCTGCTATATAAAAACTATGAGGATAAAAAAAATAGTAGCAGACGCATCGACACTATCAACATGTACAATAAACATCAACATGAATGATCCTCAACAATATTTTTAGACGAACACTCCAGTGCTAAACAGTATTAAAATCAGGCCATGTGAAATGTTGCTGTAAAATTGAACCAGGCCCAATCGTCACTCCCGTTATGAAACTTTTGTTCTCTTTCCCCTTTTCTGTTCTCTCCCCTTCCCGCACTTCATTTTCTTTCTAGCCTTTCGAGTTGTTCTTGCTCACCGCCGCCAGCATCTTTTCAGTTCCAGATCACTTCAAGGAGAGATTTGCTAACCGCTGATCCATGGGGTTCAGTGAGTTGATACACCGGCATGGTCCCTTATCAGCCATGACCTTGCCTGAACACTACAGTTGGATTATCTTATTGGTAAACATTTTACTGTACGTTTTCTCTGCAGCTCTTACAATGCAGTAGTGGAATAGGGACAATATGATGAACGAAATACTGCAAGGTTCACTCCTATGATGAATGTACTTAATTCCGATATTTTGCGAACAGCACTATATCAAATTACATTTCTTTAAAAGGCAGAACATACTCGTTACTTTTATCAAATCCAATGTTCCAGACGTTGAGTCTGGTAAGATATAAAATGGATTCGTACTGCTGTCACATAACTCTTGATCTATTACAACATTAGTCTGAGTTAGATCTATCGTTATGTTCATTCAACTTACTTCTGGAAAGTCTCCTTTGGCAAACACCATAAGTAGCGACGTCTTCCCACAGCCACCGTCTCCCACTATCACAATTTTCAGCTCTTTTCCATCAGCGTTAAGATTATGGCCATTTGCCATAGCCATCTTATTTGTCTACTTTAAAGAAAGATAAATCAGTTTGTGTCAACCCAAAGCACAGTCAGGTCCTGGAAACTCCGCTAAACTCCAGTGAGATTTCCCCAAGGCACCAGTGTGACATTTGGCGGCGCATCTGCTGATGGTGAATCGGGTTGAATCTTTTAGACTCCACGAGGGAATGCTGGCTTTCTGATTGAATTAGTTTGACTGGGACTCAGAAGATTCCGCGCGTCCGTCTTGTTCTCGTTTCAATATTTTGCATTTTGGGCGATTTGAACTCAGCCTCTGTCCGGAAGGATGTTGAGTTGAGTGTGCCGCTGTCTCGCGCATTTGTGTGTTCACAGATCAGGACACTCCTGTTGTGTAGCCGCGCCTCCCACTAAGCTCAAGGCCTATTTCTCTTCGTGCTGTGCAATCGATTTCAGAAAACTGATCGCTGTGCCCTTTTCCCACATGCTTTGAGGACATCCCTGAAGAGTTTCTGCTGCCCTCTTGGGAATCCCCATGTCATCTTCAAAGTCTGACTAGAGCAGTTGCTTCAGGGATGAACTAAAACAGAAAATGCTGGAACTCAGCAGTATCTGTGGAGAGTAAAAGAGAGAGAAACAGAGCTCTGAAGAAGTCATACAGACTCGAAACGTTAACCCTATTTTTCTCTCCACAGATGCTGTTAGACCTGAGTTTTTCCAAAATTTTCTGGTTTTGCTTCAAATTTCCAGTATCCGCAGCATTTTGCTTTTATCTTAGTTGCTTCAGGAGTCTTTGTTGGGCATATGAAGGACATGTCCTGTCCAGTAGAGCTGGTTTTGAGTGTTGGAACTTAATTCCCCAGAATCACCTCACAAAACAAGCTCAGAACTCCCACAGCTACCTCAACAACAGCTCCCCACACCCCGCTTCCTGTAAGGACTCCATCCCATTCTCTCAGTTCCTTCACCTCCGTCGCATCTGTTCTGATGATGCTACTTTCAAAAACAGTTCCTCTGACACGTCCTCCTTCTTAACCAAGATTTTCCACCCATGGTGGTTGACAGGGCCCTTAACCGAGTCCGGCCCATCTCCCGCGCATCCGCCCTCACACCTTCTTCTCCCTCCCAGAAACATGAAAGGGTCCCCGTCCTCACTTATCACCCCACCAGCCTCTGCATTCAAAGGATCATCCTCCAACATTTCCGCCTACTCCAGCACCAAACACATCTTCCCTTCACCCCCCCCCCCCCCCGCCAAAGCAGCATTCCGCAGGGATCGCTCCCTCCAGGACACCCTGGTCCACTCCTCCATCACCCCCAACACCTCAACCCCCTCCCACGGCACCTTCCTATGCAACTGCAGAAGGTGCAACACCTGACCCTTTACTTCCCCTCTCCTCACCGTCCAAGGGCCCTTTCAAGTGAAGCCACATTTCACTTGCACTTCCCTCAATTTAGTCTACTGCATTCGTTGCTCCCAATGCATTTTCCTTTACATTGGAGAGACTAAAGCAGACCGGGTGACCGCTTTGCAGAACACCTTCGATCTGTCCACAATCATTACCCAGACTTCCCTGTTGCTTGCCATTTCAACACTCCACCCTGCTCTCATGCCCATCCTTGGTCTGCTGTATTGTTCCAGTGAAGCTCAACGCAAACTGGAGGAACAGCACCTCATCTTCCGACTAGGCACTTTACAGCCTTCCGGACTGAACACTGAGTTCAACAATTTTAGAACTCTCTCCTTCATACTCATCCCCTTTCCGATCCCCCCCTTTTTTTCCAATAATTTATACAGATTTTTCTTTTCCCACCTATTTCCCTTTTTAAAAAATGTATTTCCATCCATTGTTTTATCTCTACCTTTTAGCCTTTTTCGATTCCTTCACCCCACCCTAACTAGGGCTATCTGTACCTTGCTTGTCCTGCTTTCTACCCTTAATTAGCACATTCCTCAGATACTATCACCACCTTCAACACCTCTTTGTCCTTTTGTCTGTGACATCTTTTGGTTATCTCCACCTATCACTGGCCCTCTATCCAGCTCTACCCCCCCCCCCCCCCCCCAGCCCGCAAAACCAGCTTATATTTCACCTCTTTTCTATTTTTTTTTACTTAGTTCTGTTGAAGGGACATTCGGACTGGAAACGTTAACTGTGTTCCTCTACGCAGATGCTGCCAGACCTGCTGAGTTTTTCCAGGTGTTTTTGTTTTGGATTTCCAGCATCCGCAGTTTTTTACTTTTAAGCTCAGAACTAAGACTTGTTGGCACCCAACTGTAACTAAATAAGGCTCCAGAGTGGGCAGACTACTCCAATGTTGTATGTTGTAAGAAATACTAATTGATTGCATTTTGGAAAGTTAAAGAAACAATGATATTTTTTAAACAAATGACTCTGATTTTAAGTTATGCAACCCATGAAAACCACACGGAACAATTCATTTATTGTCACGTATCAGGTGGTCTAAAACTGGTTTTGGTTTTTGAACAGAGCTTCCATCACGGAAGAAACGTGTCATTGAACAAACATCAAGCCCGAACCTGCTTTAAATCAGAAAGTCCCTGGCACTTCAAAATAAAGAACGTCCAGAATCCCGAGAAAATGTTAAACAAAATAATGCCAGTAAAATTATTCTGGCTGGATATTTTTGTACTCAGTAAAGCCATCGGAGCGAACATGTCACTTTTTTTCAACAAAATTTGTCTTAGACGAATTTAAGGTGGGGTTAACGTCAGAGCAAAAACACGTGTTAAACCCGGTTTTCTTGCGATCTTCAGTTTGCACAATTTCTAGTTGTGTAACTACCGAGACATACATTGAAACGCAACCAGAAATTTTAGGAAAGGTGAGACGCTACTGAATCCCGGTCACTAGCGGCTGCCTTTATTATTAATCTTGTACCGAACATTTTCCACGCTGACGCACAAAATAGTTATTTTTTCCATTCTGTGTTTCAAACTCCAGTTAAAACGCGCCACCTGCTGTAAACTTGCAAAATGGTGTGAGCTTTTAGTCAGGCTCAATCGTTGGGAATGAGTGTTTTCATGGTCACTCTTCTGACAACACATTTTCTCATTTATTTGAGGCTGAGAAACTGCTCTTAACTCCCACTCCCTGGACCTGCTCAGAGGCTAGCGTGCTACCACTGAACTAAGGTGAACACCCTCTAAAATACAAAATAAAAACAAAAATACCTGGAAAAACTCAGCAGGTCTGGCAGCATCTGCGGAGAGGAACACAGTTAACGTTTCGAGTCCACATGACACTTCAACAGAACTAAGGAAAAATAGAAAAGGGGTGAAATATAAGCTGGTTTGGAGGGGGTGGGACAAGATGAGCTGGACAGAGGACCAGTGATAGGTGGAGATAACCACAAGATGTCACAGACAAAAGGACAAAAGTGTTGAAGGTGGTGATATTTTCTAAAGGAATGTGCTAATTAAGGGTAGAAAGCAGGACAAGCAAGGTACAGATAGCCCTAGTGGGGGTGGGGTGAAGGAATCAAAAAAGGCTAAAAGGTAGAGATATAACAATGAATGGAAATACGTTTAAAAATAATGGAAATAGGTGGGAAAAGAAAAATCTATATAAATTATTGGAAAAAACAAAAAGGAGGGGGAATATCAGAAAGGGGGTGGGGAAGGAGGAGAGAGTTCATGATCTAAAATTGTTGAACTCAATATTCAGTCCAGAAGGCTGTAAAGTGCCTAGTCGGAAGATGAGGTGCTGTTCCTCCAGTTTGCATTGAGCTTCACTGGAACAATGCAGCAGGCCAAGGACGGACATGTGGGCATGAGAGCAGGGTGGAGTGTTGAAATGGCAAGCGACAGAGAGGTCTGGGTAATGCTTGCGGACAGACCGAAGGTGTTCTGCAAAGCAGTCACCCAGTCTGCGTTTGGTCTCTCCAATGTAGAGGAAACTGCATTGGGAGCAACGAATGCAGTAGACTAAGTTGAGGGAAGTGCAAGTGAAATGCTGCTTCACTTGAAATGAGTGTTTGGGCCCTTGGATGGTGAGGAGAGGGGAAGGAACTGAGAGAATGGGATGGAGTCCTTACAGGAAGCGGGGTGTGAGGAGCTGTAGTCAAGGTAGCTGTGGGAGTCGGTAGGTTTGTAATGGATATTGATGGACAGTCTATCACCAGAAATTGAGACAGAGAGGTCAAGGAAGGGAAGGGTAGTGTCAGAGATGGACCATGTGAAAATGATGGAGGGGTGGAAATTGGAAGCAAAATTAATAAATTTTTCCAGGTCCAGACGAGAGCATGAAGCAGCACCGAAGTAATCATCAAAGTACCGGAGAAAAAGTTGTGGGAGGGCCAGAGTAGGACTGGAACACATACCCCATAAAGAGGCAGGCATAGCTGGGGCCCATGCAGGTACCCATAGCCACATCTTTTATTTGGAGGAAGTGAGAGGAGTTTAAGGAGGAGAAATTGTTCAGTGTGAGAACAAGTTCAGCCATATGGAGGAGAGTAGTGGTGGATGGAGATTATTCGGGCCTCTGTTCGAGGAAGAAGCAGAGGGCTATCAGACCATCCTGGTGGAGGATGGAGGTGTAGAGGGATTGGACGTCCATGGTGAAGAAGAGGCAGTTGGGGCCAGGGAACTGGAAATTGTTGATACGACGTAGGGTATCAGAGGAATCACGGATGTAGGTGGGAGGGGACTGGACAAGGGGAGAGAGAATGGAGTCAAGATTAGAAAGAAATAAGTTTCATGGGGCAGGAACAGGCTGACACGATTGGTCTGCTGGGACAGTCCAGTTTGTGGATTTTGGGTAGGAGGTAGAAGTGGGCTGTCCGAGGTTGGGAGACTATCAGGTTGGAAGCTGTGGAAGGAAGATCTCCAGAAGAGATGAGGTCAGTAACAGTCCTGGAAACAATAGCTTGATGTTCAGTGGTGGAGTCACGGTCCAGGGAGAGGTAGGAGGAAGTGTCTGCGAGTTGACGCTCAGCCTCTGCGAGGTAGAGGTCAGTGCGCCAGACAACAACCAGCACCACCCTTGTCAGCGGGTTTGATGGCATGTCAGGGTTGGACCTGAGAGAACGGAGTGCAGCAAGTTCAGAGAGAGTCAGGTTAGAGTGGGTGAGAGGAGCAGAGAAATTGAGATGATTAATGTCACACCGACAGTTCTCAATGAAAAGATCAAGAGAAGGTAAGAATCCAGAGGGAGGGGTCCAGGTGGAGAGAGAATATTGGAGGTGGGTAAAAGGATCCGTTGAACGGGGAGAGGACTCCTGCCCAAAGAAGTGAGCACGGAGACGAAGGGGGCGGAAGAAGAGTTCAGCATCGTGCCAAGCCCGAAATTCAGTGAGATGAGGGTGTAAGGGTATGAAACTAAGTCCTTTGCTGAGCACTGAACATTCAGCATTGGAGAGGGGAAGGTCAGGGGTATGGTGAATACACAGCCGGAGCTGGGATTGGAAGACGGAATGGGTACAGAGGACAGGCAGGGGTGGAGGGTCCTGGATGGGTGTTGGTGTCAATGAGTTGTTGGAGCTTGCGTTCCTTTGCACCTGAAAGAAAGAGACAAAGTTTCTTGTTGAGGTGTCGGATGAGAAAGAATAAAATGAAACTGGGGGCACGTGCAGCTTTGAGAAAGGGTGCGGCAGTGCTGCTGGAGGGAGAGATCGAGTGTGTTCATATGGCGGCACATGGCACTGAGTGTGGATCTCAGAATGCGATGAGAACAGCAGTCCTAGCAGCGTTGTATGTCCCGGAGGTACCTGTAATCCTGGGTGGGTTCGAAATATGAGGGATGGAACTTCAGTTGAAATCCACGTGGGGTAAATTGGAGACGGAGACAGAGACAGTCACTGAGGAAGGAAATATGGCTGTGAAAGCAGGTTTCAGTAAACACCAGGAGAGAAATCGAAAGCAATGAAGGTGAACAAGGCAAAAAAGAGAGATATGAAAATCCTGATGGAGAGAGGAGCAAAACTTCAAGGTAGGAATTCCTTGAGGAGAAGTGGCAGTCAATTAAACACTAAGATAAAAGTAAAAAACTGCGGATGCTGGAAATCCAAAACAAAAATACCTGGAAAAACTCAGCAGGTCTGGCAGCATCTGCGGAGAGGAACACAGTTAACGTTTTGAGTCTGCATGACTCTTCAACAGAACTAAGGAAAAATAGAAAAGAGGTGAAATATAAGCTGGTTTAAGGGGTGGGGGTGGGACAAGAAGAGCTGGATAGAGGGCCAGTGATAGGTGGACATAACCAAAAGATGTCACAGACAGAAGGACAGAAGGTGTTGAACGTAGTGACATTATCTAAGGAATGTGCTAATTAAGGGTAGAAAGCAGAACAAGCAAGGTACAGATAGCCCTAGTGGGGGTGGGGTGGGGTGAAGGAATCGAAAAAGGCTAAAAAGGTAGAGATAAAACAATGGATGGAAGTACATTTAAAAATAATGGAAATAGGTGAGAAAAGAAAAATCTATATAAATTATTGGAAAAAACAAAAAAGGGGGAAAATCAGAAAGGGGGCAGGGATGGAGAAGAGAGTTCATGATCTAAAATTGTTGAACTCAATATTCAGTCTGGAAGGCTGTAAAGTACCTAGTCGGAAGATGAGGTGCTGTTCCTCCAGTTTGCATTGAACTTCACTGGAACAATGTAACAATACGAGTTGGCAGTTTCTAATTACTTTCTCCTCGTGGAGATTCAGTAATCTCATCTCTAATGAATGAAAAATAGGTATTGGTTACACACATTCCCTCTTTATAAAACTGAAATATAATTTTAGGATTGCTACTATTTTCCCTAACCTGTATCCCATCAGGTTATAGCATTTGGTCCTCGTTTAGCTTTTATCAGCTTTTTGTGTTCCATCCCTCATCACATTTTACCTTCCTGCCAATATTCTTGTCTGTAAAAACTGAAGTGAAGTACTCTAAAAAGGTATACTCACCAATTTCTACTCATCTACCCTTTCCTCTCTTTTTACAATGTTATTTTTTATAATTGTAGACTTGTTTCTATATTTGAGATTCTCTCCTCATAGTCCTTCACTTTCCTTTGCACTCTCTTAGCCATTGTAGTCGCATATTCTCTTATTTTCAGAGTCACAGAATTGTTACAGCTCAGAATGAGGCCATTGAGCCCATTGTGTCTGCCCTGGCTCCCAAATGAGCATTTCACCTAGTGCCATTCTCCTGCCTTCTCCCCATAATCCTGGAGATTACTTGAAAATAAAGTCATCTAATTCCCTTTTGAATGCATCGATTGAACCTGCCTCCACCACACTCAAGCAGTGCATTCCAGTTCCTACCCACTCACTGTGAAAAAGTTTTTTCTTATCACTTTTGCTTCTTTTGCCAATTGCTATAAATCTGTGCCCTCTCGTTCTCAATCCTTTCCCAAGTGGGAACAGTTTCCCCCTTTCAAGTCTGTCCGGACACCTGCCTGTTTTTGAGTACTTCTATCAAATCTCCTCTCAGCCTTTTTTCTCTACTCCCAACTTCTCCAATCTTACTTCATAATTGAAGTTCCTCATTCCTAGAACCATTCTTAGAAACCTCTGCACTCTCTCCAATGTCTTCACATCCTTCCTAAAATATGTAGCACCCAGAACTGTCCAGAATACCCCATCTGAGGCCTAACTAGTATCTAATACATGCTCAATATAACCTCCTTGCTCTTGAACTCTATGGCCCTATTAATAAAGCCTGGGTTACTGTGTCCTTCCATGGTCTTCCTACCAAAATATATCACCTCAATTCCTCCACACGGAACTTCATCTGTCACCTATCCACCCATTCCACCAACTTGTCTGTCCTTTTAAAATTCCACACCATCCCCCTCAGTTTACAATGCTTCCAAGCTTTGTATCATCCATAAATTTTGAAATTGTTCCCTGTGCACCAAGGCTCTCGATCATTAATATACACCAGGAAATGCAAGGGTCTCAACACTGACCCCTGGGGAACTCCCATAATAATTTTCATCATTAATAGCCTCATAGGCCTTCTTTAGCAATCTCAATTTTCTTTTTGAGAAAAAAACTCTTGTTGATCTGCACATGTGCCTATGACTCTTTTCACTTCATCTTGACTCGATCAATCATCTCCAAAATCTCCTTTATTTAATAAAGAAACAATGCCATACCACCCAATCCAGGTTCTGCTGGGGTAATGACAACAAAACTGTCAGCATTCATCAATGTTATTCCACTTAAACTGACAGCAACTTGAGTCTGGACACAAGCAGAGTAACATGGAAATCCAGAAGCTGCTGTCAGTGAGTGTACACTTTTTCATAGGGCATGCTATTAAGAACTTTACTTCTATTCAGTTAGTCTTGCTGAACATACACTCCTGGCTGGTCAGTCCCATTCACCTATCACTTTGGTCAAGCCACATCTCACTTTTAAAATTCTCATCTTGGTTTTCAATTCCCCTCCATGGCTTTGTCCTGCCACAACCCTCTAAGATATATGTGCTCAGCCAATTCTGCCCTCTTGAAGATCTTCAATTTTGATCACTCCACTATTGGAAATTGTATTGTCATCTGTCAAGGACCTCAGCTCTCGAATTTCCACCCTTTACTTGTTTAGAGAGTCCTTAAAATCTACATCTTTGATCAAACTTTTGGCCATCTAACTTGAGACAGTGTGTGTCCTAGTGTCAAATTATTTTAGAAATCCTCCTGTGATGCAGCTTGGGACCCTCGAAAAAGTTACACCTTGTTGAATGAGATGTAACCCTCAAAACACCTTCACTAGCCCTGAAAAGCTAATTTTATATTTGTGAAGTAATTTCTACACAATGGCCAGATATTGAAGTCTTTATTTTCACTTCTATCTTAATGCATTTATTTTATCTGAAAATATGATCTAAAGTGAAGAATTTTAAATGTTTATACATTCCTGATTTACTGTTTGATTGGTTGGTTACTCACCTGTTTTCTTATATCACTGCTGTTGCACACCAAGACATCACCTTGCAGGACAATAGATTTAAACTGCCACTAGGTAGGAAGAAATTTCTGCGACAGAGATCACTAGATCTTTATGCGTAGTTTTCTTCAAGGTCAGAGGGAGTGCCCTTGCTTCGTGTCTCACTGAAAAATTCAGGCCATGGTCACTTGCCTTCTCCTCCTCTGGGAGGTCCCCAGCATCAGGTATGCCAGTCTTCAAACAATTCTTGATATCATGTGGAGTGAATCGCAATGACTGAAGGCATTGGATACTGTGAAGGCTATAGGCCCTGACAATATTCCAGCAATAGTACTGAAGACTTGTGTTCCAGAACTTGCCGCACCCCTAACCAAGCTGTTCCAGTACAGCTATAAAACTGGAATCTATCCAGCAATGTGGAAAATTGCCCAGGTATGCCCTGTATGCAAAAAAGGACAAATCCAACCCGGCCAGTTACTACCCCAGTCAACTCATGATCATCAGTAAAGTGATGGAAGGGGTCATCAACAGTGCTATCAAGCAGCACTTGCTTAGCAATAACCTCACTGACTCAGTTTGGGTTCTGCAAGGGCCACTCAGCTCCTGACCTCAATAGTGTCTTGGTTCAAACATGGACAAAAGAGCTGAACTCCCGAGGTGAGGTGAGAGTGACTGCCCTTGACATCAAGGTTGCATTTCACCAAGTGTGGCATCATGAAGCCCTAGCAAAACTGGCATCAATGGAGACTCTGCTGGTTGGGGTCATACCTAGCATAGAGGAAGATGGTTTTGGTTGTTGGGGGTCAATCATCTCAGCCCCAGGACATCACTGCAGGAGATCATCAGGGTAATGTCCTCAGCTGCTTCATCAATGACCTCCCTTCCATCATAAGGTCTGAAGTGGAGATGTTCGCGATGATTGCACAGTGTTCAGCTTAATTCCTGACTCCTCAGATACTGAAGCAGTCCACGTTCAAATGCAGCAAGACCTGGACAATATTCAGCCTTAGGCTGTCAAGTGGCAGGTAACATTTGCGCCACAAGTGCTGGACAATGATCATCACCAATAAGATAGAATCTAATCATCGCCCCATGACATTCAACGGTAATACCATAGCCAAATCCCCCACTAACAACATCCTGGGGGGTGGGGGTTACCATTGATCAGAAACAGGACTACCCATATAAATACTATGGCTTAAGGAGCAGGTCAGAGGCTAGGGATCATGAGATGAGTTACTCATCTCCTGGTTCCCCAAAGTTTACCATCTACAAGGCATAACAAATGTGATGGAGTACTCTCCATCACATGCTTGTTTCAGTGCAGCTCCAGCAACACTCAAGAAGCTTGACACTGTCCAGGACAATGTAACCTGCTTGATTGTTTGTGGATGGGGTGCCATTCACTCCCTCCATCACTGATGCATTGTGGCAGCAGTGTGTACTATCTACAAGATGCGCTATAGGGGAACTCACCAAAGCTCCTTAGACAGCACCTTCCGAGCACATGACTGCTATCATCTAGAGGATAAAGGGCAGCAGACACCTGGAAGTTCCCCTCCAAGCCACTCACCATTCTGACTTGGAACTATATTGCCATTGCTTCATTGTTGCTGTGTCAAAATCCTGGAACTCTCTCCCTAACAGCATTGTGGGCCTACCTTTACTACATGGACTGCAGCAGTTCGAGAAGGCAGCTCACCACCACCTTCCTAAGGGCAATTAGGTATGGGCAATAAATGCTGGTCAAGCCAATGCCCAGATGCCATGAATAAAAAACTCCAAATGTTCAGTCTCAGCTCTATTTTAAACTCTAATTCTATTTCTTAAAATTCACTGCTCCTTTAGTTAGCAATCCTTTTTTTAAAAAATTGAACATTGGCAATCAAATAAGTTTCTTTAGAAGCACTGGAGGAGTGGTATTTGGGTTCTGTCCTCTAGTGCATACAAATTTCTAACTTAATCACAGGAGCTTTGATTTGTGCAGTGTCAGCAAATTTATTTCTGTTGTACAATCCTGGATTACAATTTTCTGTAACAGTATCCAGGGAGTACCAAGTCCCATGCAGGGGAGCCAATGTTCTTAGAGGCCATTGGAGTAAGAATTATCTAATTACAATCATTAAATATTTGGGGGAAAAAAGAAAATCTCCTGTGTAAAAAGTATTTAATTTTGGATGTGGCCTTTTCACTTATTTCTTCTCAGATTTCAAACCTAACAAAGCATCACTGGAATAGACCCAGCTCGGTATTAGAGAATTTAGAATTGCTTTAAAAGCTATACAAAAATAAATTTGAATATTGAAGCAATATCCCACTGTCTGATGTGCACCACATTAGAAGTCTAAACAAATTAAATAAACCACTTTATATCCAATGGCATTGCACATAGGGAACGAAGACAAGTGTAGTCTTCAGGTAAAGCTGAGAACAATTGGATCAGGGCATGCAGACTTAATTCAGTGTATATTATTTTTAGATTCCCATAATTATAATTTTTCCAAATAGCAGAACGCACAAAATGAAACATATCTGATGAAATCACAATTTTCTTCACTTAACCAGGTCATGTGGTTGATTGTTCCAATTCAAATAACTTACTGACCACATACTATTACACACTATATATATATACACACATATATACACACATATATACACACATATATACACACATATATACACACATATATACACACATATATACACACATATATACATACATATATACATACATATATACATACATATATACACAAATATACACATATATACACATATATACACATATATACACATATATACACATATATACACATATATACATACACACAAAAAAAAAACTTATTGCTGAAAAGACATTTAAGACATTAAACTGTGATTAAAGACATATAAGCTTTTTAACTTGCACTCATCAGGACACTTGTAAGAATACCAATATAGGGGAAACAACAACTTACATGTGAAGAGTGATTGGTTGGCAAATGTTGCTGCCATAGAGAATGCACCACTGATGGTGACTGAGTTAACTGCCAAGCATTGTTTGAAATTTAAACCAGGTACCTTGACCCTGATTGGTCAAGGCATTGCCCTGAAGAATGAGTCAGTGAATGGTTATCACTTACTTTGTTTAGCTGAAACAGACACAATGTTCTGTCCGCAGAGAAAAGGCCCACGTGCAATATATGTAGCTTCCAGCACACACAAATGCATCACTGTGAGCCTGACTGATAATCTTAAATTGGTCAGTGTAATTCTTAACACTGAGGATCATTTAGCAAACATCATCCAATCGCCAAATCAAACCTAATGTTGAACACAGTTTTGCAAGCATGGACTGGTTGTGTACTGTTTGTACCCTGCCCATTGTGAACAGTGGCTGCAACATGCTGGTTGATATGATCCGCTAGATTTTGGGACATACAGCCTACATACCTAGCATCACACTGGCACTGAAATTCATATACATTACTCACTTGTATGATAGGCAGAACCAATTTAAGATTGTCAGTCGGGCTCACACTGACATGTGTACTGGAAGCTACATATATTAATATACAGGGCCCTGTTCTTTGCAGACAGAAAGAACATATACATAATACAGTATGTTTAGCTGAAACAGGTGCAAATTGTTGTTTTCCCTTATATTGGTATTCTTGCGTGTGTTCTGATGAGTGCAAGACAAAAAACTTAGACGTCTCTTTTTTCAGCACTACTCAAGTTCTGTACTACCAAACGACTATACAACTTATATTTAGCTCTTCTCTGTTTGAATCCATTTATTTCCTCCATTTGTAATTTTATTTATTCTGTTCCTGAAGCATTGGTAATTAGTCTCAGTTGTAAATATTCCTGCAGTACCTTACCCATGTAGAATTCTTCATGTAAGGGCCCAGACATTACTTTTAGGCGGGCTGTTGGACAGTTGAAAAAATAAAGCTCAGTTTTGATGTTGTGTACGGATGTGATGTTTCACTGGGTTGTGACTAGGAATATAAGGTATGAACACATTGCCTCTTTTTCCCTAGTCCATGGAATGCCTCCCCCCCGCCCAGTCCATAGTCTTAAAATTATAGCACCTCAACTGTTATAACAGCTAGATAAAAGCAATAAACTGCAGATGCTGGAAATCCAAAACAAAAATACCTGGAAAAACTAAGCAGGTCTTGCAGCGTCTGCAGAAAGGAACAGTTAACATTTAGAGATCGAATGACCCTTCAACAGAACTAAGGAAAAATAGAAAAGAGGCGAAACATAAGCTAGTTTAAGGGGGGGTGGGATCCTGTTGGAGAGAAGAGGAATACTTCAAAGGTAGGCATTCTTTGAAGAGAAGTGGCAGTTAATTAAACACTAAGATAAAAGCAAAAAACTGTGTACCTCTCCGCTGATGCTGCCAGACCTGCTGAGTTTTTCCAGGTTTTTTGTTATAACAGCTAACTCACCACAGATCAGGAATTGATTTAACATTGACTGAATTCACACAGTTCTTAGGCCTTCCACAATTTATTTCCAAATCCTTACATTATTGGATAAGATACTCTTGATTTGCCTTGTTCACTCAGATCCCAGAGGCCCAGTTTGCCTTGTGTTGCTATCAGCTCAAAAGTTCTCACAAAGTTGCTGAAAAATGTAAGTGCTGAGAGCAGCAAGGACAAACTAATGACAGATACTGTTAGCTGGCGTGCTATAGCAAAATCCAGCCAATTGTATACAAAAATGTCAAAATAACATTTATGTAGTTAACAACACCTCACTATCCCAAGAGACATTACTTTGTTCTATTCATAAGTATTTTTTTACATTTAGTCAATAAAGCAGTCACAAAAATATAAGCACAGGGCACTTTTCTAGCTCATTTTAGTAAAATGTAGATGAATAAAAGAAACATTGCAAGTGGTGAAAGCCAGCTAGTGAAATTAACTTAGTGCATTACTATGTAACAGGATGCTTTGACTACATGTAAAAATACTAATTAATCTTTAATTAATGCTACATGTAAAAACATAACTTCAAACCAATGGACAGTACAAGTGCTGTGCAATTTAGTTTATAGCCCATGGTTGGGAGTGAGGTGAAGTGAAATATAAACTGGTATGACATGCTCATTCATGAAAGATTGTTTCAATATCATCCTACATATAAAAATTGCTATGGCTCACAAACATTTTACTTACCAGAATTCAATACATTTTCTAATGCAGTCAATAGTATTTCTCACTTCAAAAAGATCTTCAAATTTAAATCTCATCAATACTTTTTAATTAAATGCACAATTTTAGTTGCTGAACCAGAAGGTTATTAAAAATTGTTCAATAAACTCAGTAAAGTCACTATATTATTTCAATGATATGGTGATCTTCATGAAAATAAATCTGAAGCTCTTCTTGGGAAAAGGGTATAATCTTGCTGCATTTCAAATTCAAATAAAACACCATCGTGTAGAAGTTCCCCTCCAAGAACCACACCATCCTGACTTGGAAATATAATAAGTCGCCCTTCCTTCACTGTCGCTGGGTCAAAATCCTGAACTCCCTTCTAGCAATATGGGTGCACCTACACCATGTGGACTGCAGCAGTTCAAGAGGCAGTTCACCACCTTCAAGGGCAATTAGGGATGTGCAATAAATGCTGGCCTAGCCAGTGATGTTCATAAATAAAAAAAGAAATATTTATCTTTTGGAAAAGCAAAACTAGGTAGTAAAAGATAAACTCTCCAATGGCAGGGTAAGATTATTCCAGTGAACAGTGTAAAAGGCCAAGATGTTCACTTGTCTAATCACTAGTTTTGCTTGGATAGTTGATCTCAACTAGGATTGTAGTAGGGCCACCGCAATTGCCTCAAAAGTCAGCTAGGAAGGCATCACTGCTCACTATCCAATGGGAATTGCACATGGATAATTTACCCATTGGGTAAAAACAGCATCAGGCCGTTTAGTCAAGATACCTACTATTGTCAAATAGACCCCAATATTTATGGTCAAGTTCCACACTGGGCAAATAGCCACTTGTACAAGTTACCAGAAGCCTGTCTGTTCCCATAGAATTTTACTTTAGCATTGGCTTGGCACTTTCAAGAGAAGGGACATTATGGATCATTAACAGTCAGACAAACCGCCATACATAATGGATGCATAAATAGTCGTGAGAAGCAGGATTACAAACTATCACAACCCTTTTTTTGCACGCTGGATGACATAGCAAGTTATAACAGGGACATCTACATATAATTTCAATAGACACCAACATTTGCAACTGGAGTAGACAGAAACTGAAGATCATGTCATTTGTAACCTTTGAGTGATGATATAACTGTGCAATACTAACCTGTTCTGAAGATGATCCAAAAGTATATAACAGTTCGCTAGGTGTTCTGGTTAGGTCATCAGTTTGAAACCAGTTATGCACCTGAATAGAATCACAACGGATTCAAGATCATAAGGGAGGGAAAGCTAAATACTGTGAAATATTATGCATGCTCAATTTCAAATTTCAATTTGTTTGACGAGGAAATTAACAGCCACAAAAGAGCCAATGTGGAACAGTCTGTTGGTTTCAAAAATAACATAACTGAAGACAAAGCTTCAAGCATTTATATTCACCACGCACTCTCCAGTCTGCAAAACTTGCACTCTACCATGAGCATTTGAATCAGTTGGAAATATTCTACCAACTACATATATGGTCTAATTAAAATAATTCACCAGGCTAAGTAAACACTGAAGTTGCCAACATAGACATTAAAGTCAAGTATCACAGACAAGCCCAACTGAGCTGACCATGTTATCTGTATTTCAGATGAACAACTTCCTAAAGCTGTATTCACTATCAGCTAAGTAAAAGGAGACCACACCAGGGGGAAGCATTTCAACAATGTTTATTTACAAATAAATATTATATTTCATTGATAGGAAATGTTTCATTCATCCTGAAATCTGATAAAATTTAGCCAAAGATTCCAGAATCCGGTGGTGAAATGTGGTGCTATACACTTCCAAGGTGATAAGGTGATAGCACGTTAACAAGACAAGAGTTAGCATTGGGAATGCACCAGTTCCAGCACTCGGTAAGCACCAGTTCCCTTCATTCATGGGTCCTTCCCAATGGGCACCCATTCATAGATGGAGCAAGTTGTACATTGGAAAGTGAACATGGTCATGACACATAGCCATAATGGCACTTGTATTATAATATTGAATAAACTGAAATCAGCTGGGACATCAGTGGCATAAGCAACTCAGACAGGGGTGAAACAGGGTAAAAAGATCAAGCAACAAAATGGTGGGAGGGACACTGGAGGTCCACTAAAATCCATTTTCCAATCGCACAATGTTATGCCTACAGGTTTGCAATACTGGCTCAAAACAATCTTGACAATAAACTTGAACCAAATCATCTCATTTGGTGCACCAATCCTTTTGGGGCTAGGCCAACTGAAATTTCTGCCTGTCAAGCCCCACAAACAACATATTGGTAGTGCCAAGTCTGTAGAAAAAAAATGCTTTCCTCCTTTCATCTCTCTTCCTCTCAAACATGTATGTACACTTCAGTTTCTCACATTATAGTTCACTTTCATTCCTTTTCTTCTGTATTTGTTTCATACTGTCCACCCTCGCTTTTCTTCAGTTTTTCAGTTTCTCATTTCGTTGCCTCTAATAGATACCAAGAACGGGGGGGGGGGGGGCCGACGAAACAGCATGACCTGGATTTTTCTTTCCCCAAAACCACAGATCAGCAAATTGTCAACGTGGCTCCTGACAAGTGTTGTTTAAGATTACCCTAACAGTGGTATCACCAAGGAAGATAAAACAACGGGTGTTGATTATTATCCAATGCCGAGATGAAAAAGCATGTTGCTATTTGGAGAGAAAAAAAGTCAACCTCAACCTATCAATATTCACCGCATAATCTCATGTGAATAACTTCGAGTTGCCAGGGTCGCTGGACGGATTCTTGGCATGTCTCCATTGCATGGGATGGGGAGGAATTAAAAAGGTTGTAAACCCAACCTCCGTTCAAAAAAAAAAAATACACTCTTTTTTGGTTTGAAGAGATCCCAACAGTAAGTGCTTAGAACACTAGGGACTGCCTTGTTCGAGTCGCTGACTGCCAGGGCCTTTGGAAGTGCATTCATTTATCATAATTTTTGAATTCACATTCCCACATTGGTAACCACCATTTCGGCCAACTGCTTTAACTCCTCTAAATGCCTCCTGGAATTGACTCGGCAAGAGGGTCACTTGAGAATTACACAATGCGCATCAGGATGTACTTAAGCTTCTGGGACACAGAATGCTGGCTCAGTAATGAACTTTGGATGGTGTTGCTAGAGGCAGAGCAGCGAAATTGCCGTCCGATTCAGCTGCTGTAGTGATTCCACACGGAGCTCCCTGGCCACATTGACAAATAATGGCCTTATTTCAGACTCCTTTACACCGGGAAGGGGGGAGGGTGAAAGAGAGCAGTAATTTCCATAAGTCAGTTCTCCTCGTGATACAACCTTTCGAACTAAAAGATTCGCTTCTCCTAAAACCAATATCTGTACCATAGTGCAGTTCTTGAAAACATATTTTGTAGGCGAGCGTTTACGAACTTTTACTTTCACAGAGGGCGACTTTCTACCCCCCGAAACAGAAACACATTTCACTCATCGCACCATGACCGCGGCCTACTCTGTTCAGGCACAATTATTCAGCAGCTTGTTCTCATTTTCGCTCTTAACGATACTCGTCATCAGCTCCATTTTGTTTGGGCAGATATCTTCGTCGTACAGTACCTCTCTCTCTACAGAACAAAAACACATTGCGCCTTAGGGCCATTTGTAATCCCAAATTATTTCAAGACGCTATAGCCGCCCACAGCTCGAACAATAGAAGCACTAAATATACAGCGAGAGAGAAAGATACAAGTCATCGTTTTCTTGCACCAGACTGCCATGACTTGTAGCCTCTGTCGAATGGCATTAAAAACAACGAGCATTTCCATTAAGAATATCCTCATTTCAAAAATCGGTTCAATGCTAATTTCCCCCTGCAATACATTCAGTTCTTATGAGCTGATTTTAATCTTTAAAAATTACTAATGTATAAATTAGGCTTAAAAACAAAAAGTCACACCACTTTATAGGCTAGACCCTTGAACGCTCCCAATAATTTATTAATTTTTTAAAAAGCTGTGAATTAAGTGCACCCACCTTTGAAAAAAGTGCATAAAACAAGGATAGCAAATTAAAAGATACCTTTTCCAAAAAAAGTGAATAGCTCAAAGGGAATATTTAAAGCTCCAAATTTCTTTTAAATTAATAAAATTTTGCATTATCCAAACACGGTACTTCGCTGGATTCAGTTTATGTAATAAAAGTGATACAGACCTTAGTTTTAATCCAGGTTTAAAATGTCACATTTAGGGCGGTTTTCGACACACCGCTTGCCAGTGATATATTTTGAGACAAAGCTGAGAGATACGTTTTCTAAAAATACATCCACACACTGAGATAGCTTGCATGCCATATAAGAAAAACAAAAGGTGTTAAAAAAGCAACGTCAATCCTGGGTAAAGAAACAATTTTAGAGTAGAAAAAAAGACAAGGCAGAAGCCCCATTTGGAAATATGAAGTTTGGCGGTTTCCTCTTCCACATCCCACCAAAAAGCTAAATATTTGATTCAAACCCGGATATTAAAAGGATTTTTCATTCTGAAGTTAAACCTATGTAATTATTTAGCGTTGAAAGGAAAAATTAGGTCAAAAACTTTTTAAAAAAAACAATAAAGTGGACATTGAGAAATCTATTGAAAGCAATAATCTGCAGCTTCAGAATCACTAAAGAGTTCGACTACATTAGTTAAAAGAAACATATCTGGAAAGAATTAGCATTTTCAATTAAGGACAACGCCTCTACTACAGTAAAATTAAGAAACCCTCTAGCCATTGTGTAAAATTTGGAAGTCTTAACGAGTTAAGGCAGATAATTGATACTGAAAAGCAAAAATAATCAATTTGTGATTTGGCGTTAAATCCTCTGAAATGCAAAAAAATAAGATTCATACAAATTCATCTCCAAATTGAAAAATACTGCTATCAAACAATCCATCTGCTATTTTTAAATCCGCTTTTAGAAGTTATATGAAAGAACACATGGGGAAAAACATTTTTTGCTTCATTCTCTTTACAAAAAGACTTCATATCAATGTAACTGCAGACAGCGCGGGTGTGCCGTGACCTAGTTTCGACCCCAAAGATGCATTCCGAAAAATAATTTGAAAAAAATAATAATCTTCAGTCTTTATCACTTCGAAATAGTGTATCCAAATCCGTCATCAGTCCTTCAGATGTGGTCAGAGATGACAGAATCTAAATTAGATCCATCTTTTAATTAAAAAAAAAAGAAAAGAAAACCCACTGTGCTTTGAAACTGTGAAGAGAGATCTTTCCATTTGGTAACAAAAGGAGAGCACCCGTCCTTGCTCCTGTTGTTGTTGTTGCTGCTGCTGCTGCTGCTGCTGCTGCTGCAGTAGAGACACACAAAGCCCAGTGTGAGCCTCTCCTCTGTTCAAGGAGCTTTCACTTCAGCTTCAAAAACCACAAGCCTCATACAAGTCCCTCTCTGATTGGCTCCCGTTACCAGCCGCCTTTAAACAAGCCAAAATCGGCCAACCATTCAAACCACTCGGAAGTTAACGATTGTGTGACAGACCGGGCGAAATTCCCGAGCCATTGCTTTTGGGGGAGGGAGGGAGGAGAGGGGGAGACAGACAGACAAACAAACAGAGGGAGGGAGGGAGAGAGAGAGAGAGAGAGAGAGTGGGGGGGGGGGTGGGGGATGATGATGGTGGTGGGGGGATCGGCGCAAAAAAAAAACACAATCACCGGGAAGCGGCTCGGCCAAGGGAGCAATGGCGAAATGGAAGTTAATGCTCAATTGGAGTCCTCAAACTTGAACCACCTATAACCCATCTTGTTTGGAGACCCAGTTTTACGCTGCGTAAAACTAACATGGATTCCCAGCCCTGATTCCAAATTGCTTGTAAGTGAAGCCGAGGCAGCAAAAAAAACCGAGGACGGGGCGGGAAGTGAGGAGGTGGTGAAAGAGAGAGAGTGGGGGGGGGGGGGAGCGGCGAAAAAAAAAAACCCTCACGCTCTGGCGGGTTGCCGGCCCGACTCGGCCGAGGCGTTGAGGGGGGTCGGACGGAGGCGCCGGCGGTGGCTTTGCTGGGCAAATGGGAAACGTTGAATGTGGCGGAGGGAATGGAAGACTAGCTGGTGGCCCGAGAGCAGGCGGGTGGATTGTGGGATACATACACTGAGCAGAAGCACACAATATGTGTTGGCTTGCAAAAAAAAAGGAGGCAGGAGCCGTACAATGTAATCTAATCAGCGAAATGTAATTGTTTTCCAGATCACGCCGTTTGCTCCAAAACCTACAGAAATCGACGACAATGTCTTTCAAGGAGCTGAAACCTGGAGAGAGACCGAGGCACCACGAAGATCATGGCAAGAAACAGAGTTCAAGTGAGTGTTTTTTTTCCTCTCTCTCTCTCTCTCTCTCTTTCCCCCCTCGTCTCTTTTTCTCCAATGGTCCAGCGAGCTTAGATTCCCCATTTAATGTGCAACGTATTCGTGGAAGAGAGAGAGAGAGAGAGATAGGGAGAGAAAAAAAAATCTTCAGAGCTGAGGCATTTGTCAGCTTTGCTTAAGATCTTCTTGCGTTTTCCCCATTTGCAGGTTTGATCAATGGGATGGAGCACAGCCACGCAGGAGGGAGTTCAGCAGAGAGAAAAAGTCACCATTGGCGAAGTTATAAGTTGATTATTGACCCAGCGTTGAAGAAAGGACAACACAAACTCTACCGCTACGATGGCCAACATTTAAGTCTCCCTGTGAGTGATATTTTGGCAGTGTAGCCATTAATTCCACGTCTGTTGTCTTTATCACAGGATGCTGCCATTGTTACATTGTGGTTTCTGCTTAAACTGACAGTCCAGTTACTCGGTAACACGTTCGCCAGTTTGCTGCACATTCTTTAAACCTTTAAAAATAAATAATGTCAGCCGTTATCATTGCAGAATTCCGGTGTTCCACCGGTTGATACCGTCAGAGACCCTCGACTTGGACGCATGTGGACCAAAAGCAAAGAAGTGGATTTACCTGTTCCAAAATTTAAGGTAAGGGGGGGACAAAAATCAGAATAGTTTCTCCACTCCAACTCCATAGTAGCATTTCCTGACAGTAGTGTGTTGCTCTAGCATTTTACCTTGTAACTCCAAAACGTAAATAAATAGTGAAGTCCCAAAATAATATTTTTTGAATAAAAATAGCGAGTTAAGTTTGTTTGAATGTGCTCCTGGTGCCAACAGATCGACGAGCATTACGTGGGACCCGTACCTCCCAAGCAGGTAACGTTTGCAAAGCTAAACGACAACATACGAGAGGGCTTTCTGTTAGACATGTGCAAGAAGTATGGCGAAGTGGAAGAAGTGGAGATTCTTTACAACCCGAAGAACAAAAAGCATCTAGGAATCGCGAAAGTGGTGTTCGCCACAGTGAAAGGAGCCAAGGACACAGTCCAGCACCTCCACAACACTTCCGTAATGGGAAACATCATCCATGTGGAACTCGATACCAAAGGTGCAATAAAGTTATTTCTTATCAATTGGGTTCACTCCGACTTTGTATCCCTTTAGGATTTAAAGCCATGCTCATTTCATCTTGAGGGACTGTAATGTAAATATGTAATATTGACTCATTCTAACACCGTTTCTGAGTCACGTGTACACACAAATGTAGCTTGTTTAATGTTGCTAGGAAACAGACAGAGGGATTGCTGTCGTTTGTAAAATCCTCTCAACCTGTGTATTTTGAGAATCCTGGTGTTGGATGTTAATGAATGGCCGAAAGCTATGGGATTCGCACTGCTATCTTTCAGTCTAAGTTTATAAAATCGCGTTGGTTTTATAAATACCACTGTCACGTGTAGTTCTGATCAATATGTTGATTCCAGACTAGGGGATTGCGCTTGTGTCCAATCGGCCAGTTATTGTGGAGACCTGTGTAATTTTAAGGCTGGGTTCCTACTATAAGTTCCGCAGTCATCATACTCCTGCCATTCTGTAGGTGAACATCGGATGAGATACTACGAGCTACTGGTCAATGGTTACTTTACCCCTCAGACTCTTCCTGTCGGTTCCGATGCTTTTTTGGACGCTTCTCCCATAATAAACAGCGAATTTGGACAGGTATGGACAGTTTTGTTGCATTTAAAGGTATTGTAGCACCCGATTGACAAATGGTGCAACGAGAAAATGCGTTTCGTTCACTGGCATTTGTTTACCGGTCAATGGCGAGCAAATTAGACTGGGAGCTGGCTCTGCTGACGATAATATGTGATGGTATGAATCTCCGCACACGCCGAGTTTAGTGATGCTTGCTGCTAAAAGGCTGCTTAGCAGAAATTGCGCGTCTGTAGAGTTTTTTAATGTGGGGCAGTAGATTAACAACAGGCAAGGTAGATGTTGCAGGATATCGGAATATGACTGCTTGCATCATAATTTTTAAAATAACTGTTCAATTTGGGAAATTGGTTCTGAAACAATTTAGATATCTATGCTCTGGGAATTATTTCAATAATCTTTCTTAAAGTGAAACATTTCCAGATTCTTGTTACTCAGTTCCAAAAAAAAAGGCAAATGTAAACATTTTTAAGCAACAGCCTCCTGTAGCTTTTTGGGGATAAGGTGTTTCTTATTACAGTAGGCTGTTGTATTGAGTGCTGAGGTGTGAAGAGAAATCATCCATCTCCCTGTACACACCTTTGTGGACCCTGTAGTGCTTGATAAATTGCACCTCCAGTTTCTAGTTATTAAATAGTACTGGCATGGCCATGAAGACAACTATTGTTCCCCAGTCAATTAAAAAGGTGGCATTAAGACAATTATCCAATCTTTGTCATCTTTGGATAAGATGATAATTGTGAGACACTTAATAGCCTGATTTCTGCCTTGCCATAAAGTTGCCTTCTGCCTGGATATATAATCTGCATAGAGATTCACTGCCACTCTCTCTGATAAAGAAGGATGTCAAGGCTGGAAAGCTGCAGGGAATGAGATGACAAGGGGGAAAATTACATTTTTTTGTAAAGACCCATGTTTTGACCTATCAAAATTCTGATTAATTACTTAATATAAAGTGTTTTCGCTTGGTGTCAATGAACAGTCTCTGTAATATTCTACCATTTAGTTGCTGTTTTACTGTTAACTTTATAAAAGTTGGAACTATAAAATAACAGCACAGTAAAAAATATATTTTTTCAATCTTTTAAAAACTAATTAACCTTCAATATTTTGGAGCATATCCCAGTTTCCTCACTATGCTCCAACTTATATTTTGCTGATGCCTTAGTTAGCAGAAATGTATTTATTCATTAAAAAAATTATTATGACTTAAAATGGTCAGGGAAGGAAAAGAATTTTAATATTTCCCAGTCCTTTAGATCTACCTTATGGGATACACTAGTCACCAGCGCACAAGGTTAGTCAGGATGTCTACCCCAGAACCCTTTCAGTGCCACTGTATAAGCAACTGCATGGAAATGTGAAAGAGAGGTGCCCATTGCTAATTCACAGTCTGATATTTCCTTTTCAAGTTGCTTTGAGATCTGTCAATGAAAGGACCTCCAATGACCAGGTGTAAAATCTCAAGTCACTTGTTCTCCTATTGTGGTCAGTTAATGTGAACTTGCTGAGAGGAATCCTGGGTGCTGCCCTGTCTCTATCATTCTGGTGTGCTCAGTGTTAATCCGGCAATGCGTTCGGTCACTCGTCTGCCACTGTAACATTTAGATTTCATTTTAATTAAAGTGTTGCTTGCTAGAGGAGTTAACTTTCTTATAGCTTGAGGAGACTGTTGTTGATGTCAGTATTGAATGGGTGTTACTCAATCTCTTAAGAATGAATAAACAGTTATAAGTGATTTTGTGTTTCTACACCAGTGGTATAAAATTTTGGACTGCTACTCCCCAGAGATACAGTTAAGAGATGCAGACTAAATCTAAGAAATTGACTCCTTCTATCACACACTTCTCAGAAATATTATCATTTGTTTTTATTCAGTGAATACATTTTTTGGCTGTAGGTTTTGGTAATAACTCGTTCTCTTCCTATTGGATTATCTCACGTGTTTATTATTGTGAAAATGGAATATAATTAAAGAATAGTCAGAAAATCCTATATTGTGTACTACTTGCAGCTCTTCATTACCAGTTACAGCTGTGAATAAAACATAGACAATTTAAGGCTTTGATGTGGGACATATGAATAAAGCATCATGGTGATTCCAATTCACAGTCTTTATCCATTCCCTGACAAAAAAGTTTCTCATGATCCCAGTATAGCTAAAGAAAAGCTTAATAAAGCAGAAAAAGTTATTTAGTGTACAAAATAAAATATCATATGTTTCTATCTTTATGGTTTAAAAGTTTTCTGAAATGAGTTTCAAAGTTACAATCATGTTCCATCTAAATAATAGGTGCAGAATATTCTTTTTTTGAAAAAAAAATTATGGACTTAAATAAACACCTGGTGTAATCGAGATATACAGACCAAAAAACTCCTGGGTTTGAATCCCAATATTTGTTGAGTTTACTGACAGATTGACTCTTGGGGTGCTATGATTGAATTTAACCCCCCCACCAAGTCTGGGAAATGGAGAATTAGCCGTTCCTGATTGCTATGAAATGATACCCCATACCCCACTCCCACCACCACTCATTGGAAAATGTATATGTGGATGTCAGGTGACAAAAAGAGTAAACTTGGTTATAATCACCAAGGTTGAATAACCTGCACGCATAATGACCATGTGAACAAGGTACCAGTGAGCTGCTGGGAATTATAGAACTTTACCTCAGCCCAAGTGCCAGCCTTTAGGAAAGCAGAAAAGAAAGGGGAAGAAATATGAACTAGTACAACAGGGTGTTTAGAATAAAATCACTAGAAATTCAGTCAGTGTGTATTATGTAAATTTACTACTTCATTACATGAGGCATTTTCTCACCTTTGTGTATTAAGTTTAATTTAGTCGAGGAGCTATAATTCCGATTTCATATGAATATAAGTTTCTAATCTTAGAATGGTTTACTGTTGAAAGCTGCTTTTAAGGGCAATTGAGACAAACACTTAATTTCTCTTGAGTACTGTGTGTTCTGAGTTCAATATTTATAACAATCTTGCTTTTAAAAAAGATCTTTAATGTTTAATATATACACTCACAGGTCAGTATACTACTTATTAGGATATAGATATATATGCAGACAAAACATTTGGTTTTAAAAAAAATTGCCAGTATTTCTGAGTATAATTAATGGCAAAAATATTCCAGTGACTGTTTATTGTAATTTTTTAAAAGCCAAATCAGTAAAAGATGTGAGCAAAATGTCATTTAATTATGTTGTATTTAACTTGTATGGAGTAACATATACTATCTCAACATCTTAAAAATCTATTCATTTTCTTTTCTTTTGTCCCCTTTTTCTAATAATCCTATTCTTTTGCCCAGAAACTTCAGGCAAGCAGATAGCTTACCACTAGTGCTTTGTCAGTATCACTTTGAGCTGTGTATTGGAATGTTTATGAGAATGATTTGCCTATAAATTATTTACTCTGCTTTCCTTTGGTAAAACCATTAGTCTATTTTGGTGAACTTGTGGCGCCTCTCCACAACTGTATGGTTAGGATCATTAACTAATCATATGGAGAATAATAGGGCACATTGTGCAAATAGTGACAGGGCATCAGTGTGATATTATTCAAACGTTACTTTTACATTGTTGGCTTTTTTTGTTCTAAAATCTATTAAGTTAAACAGAAATGTTTGTCTGTGCCTACGAATATGCAAGAGCACCATCAATTAGCCAATTAATGATATATTTAAAAAGCCTTTAAGAAAAACTTGAGCAGAATGAGATAGTTACAGAGATTCAATCAAACATGGATTTAAGTATAGATTTGTAAAATGCAGTCCTTAATATGTGATATTGCAACTTTGAGAAGAGTTCTCTTCCAGACATTGTGGATCCATTTCAATACAAATAACTTATGAACATCTATAAAGCAACCGCCCCCAAAATATAATTTTTTGTATTTCTAATTACTATATTGCAATCTGTAATTTGACATTCACAATCAGTATAAATTTCTAGTGTCGTAGTTGCTCCTACATTAGCGAAGCTTCAACAGCATGCTCCAAACCCATGACCCCTCCCACCTAGAAGGACAAGGGCAGCAGATGCAAGGGAACACCATGAACTGCAAGTTCCCCATCAAGTCACTTACCATCCTGACTTGGAATTATATCATCGTTCCTTTACTGATGCTGAATCAAAATCCTGGAACCTGCCCCCTCTGCCCAAAAAGTACTGTGGGTGTACCTACACCATGTAGACTGCACCAAGAAGGTAACTCACCACCACCTGTTCCAGGGCAATTGGGGACATAGGAACAGGTGAAGGTCACTGAGCCCTTTGAGCCTGCTGCACCATTCGATAAGATTATGGCTGACCTGGCTGTGGTCTCAACTCTACTTTCCTGTCTGTCTCCCATGACCCTTGACTCCCTTGTCTATCAAAAATCTGTCTAACAAAGCTTTGAAAAAATTCAATGATCCAGCTTCCACTGCTATCTGGGGAAGAGAATTCCACACACTAACAATGTTGTGAGAGAAAAAACCTCTGTCCCCTAGCTCTGGTCTCCCAAACAAGTTGAAACATCCTCTCTCTATGCACCTTATCAAGTTCCCTCGGAATCTTATATGTTTCAGTAAGATCACTTCTTGTATTTCTAAACTCCAGTGCCCATTAGGGATGGGAAATAAATGCTGGCCTTGCCTAGGTCCCATGGTAGGATAAAAAAATCGAATTAAATGATTTAAAAAAATCTGTAATGGCTCAAGTTGGTGTGTATGCTGTCTAGGTTTGATCTGATTGATGTAAAGTAGGAGAGCCGTCTGTCTTTGCAAAGTGGGGGGGTGTGGGGAAATAGGAAAGCTATTACTGGCAACAGCATACTTAGACTAGGGAGAGGAGAGTTTTTTTAAAAAAAAAAGTCAGCTTTCCTGCTCCTACTGGAAAGTACGGGCTGAATTTTTACCAGCCCCTGGGTGATGGGAGTGGAGGCAGGAGGGCAGGTAAAACAAGAAGGAGCTGCATTGGGGCAGCTCCCTGTCGCTGTCCAGCCACCGGGAAAGTGTTCCACAGCGGCAGTCAGCCGATTTGCATAAAGGAGCCTCCAATTTTGCCCAATTGTACAGGACTGCTGGCATTTTACTAACGGTGGGGTCGCCCTCTCATCATGTGTGGTGGCCTCCAACTTCATGGAGGTGGCCTTGGCAGCACAGAGGAATATTGGAGCCAGAGGACCTTTGGCTAAAAGCTCCTTCCCTAGAGGGATTTCTCTTCCATCTTGCATGGTCTAATGCCCTCGACCTCCTAAATTTTAATTTTTACATACCTGACCAAGGACACCTCATTTTGAGGGACTCTTGAGATACCTATGGGGCCTGTCTCAGTTGCCTCCGCCTCTGCTGGTGGCGTTGCTGAGGCTTCAGAACTGTTAGCTCTCTGATTGGGCTGGCAGCCTGCCCGCTGTCTTTAATTGGGCGTTGGGTCTGCAGGTGGCCAGTTAGGAGGTTGGCATGAGATAAAATCACCGAGCAGAACCTGCCATCGGCAAGAAACCTTCTTTCTGGCCCAAAGTGGGGATGTCGAAGCCTACAGTCAAATTCAGTTCTTTTTCTATTTGGTTGGAGACAGGATGAAGAGTAGCCGTAATACCTTCCAGGATCAAATGGCTTAGTCAATTCTCAGTATTCGCTCACACTTTGAAGAAACACCTCTAGGATGAGACAGTGATGCTGCTACTCCAGCAAGTACCTGTAAAAGAAGAAAGAAAATGTGATGGGAGGGTATTTAAAAACCTAAATTAGGAATTTAAAATTTAAACTAGTTTCATTCTTGCAATGAACAACTTGCTTTTCAGAGACTTATTAAAAGAATAATTCAGATCTTGCTTAATTGTTAACTGTAATGGGCAGTTTTTTGACATTGGTGGCTTTGAATGCTTATTTCTATTATTAACAAATTTGTGAAATAAATACCAATATTTTTGAAGATCCGATCTACATAATTTGGGCAAGCAGATTGGTAATCTGAGTCCAGAAACGTCAGCTAACAGGGGTTGGATTAATTATTCAGTGAATGTAATGAGGTGCATAGATAAGTTTGGATTTTTGAATATTTGATAATTGATATTATTTATGGGGGTTTTGCCTTAAGGGGAGCTGAAGTAACATTTAAAATAGATTTTCCAGCCAATTTCTTTTTAAATAAAGCTACCTTTTAACATTACTATACAGTAACACAATTTAACACTTTAATTTAAAGTTGAATAGTGTAATCATTCATGTTTCAATTTCGAGAAACATGTCACTGAACTTTTTGTAGAAATTTAATTTAACTAAAGGTATTTTTAAACTGTAATTTTCTTTTTTGACCAGATTATGTTTAAAACCTGAAAATACAGAAAATAAAAGTTGTTTAGGTTTTGGTTTCTGCAATTCCATTCACACCACTCTGTTAATTTCCTTTTTAAATCATGTAATTCTATCGGACTAATTTATATCTTGACAATTTCATTACAAAGTTAGCGAACAACATAGCACACTTTGTTCATATTATTCAAAAATAAATATTTGAAAGTATACTTTCACACACAATGCAGTGGTTAAACATGGGTTTGTGTTTGTGACTTTCTGCCTTATTAGCCTTTAATCTCAGCTGGGCATACTGGAGAATTGGGCAGCAGGGAAGCCAAGACTGTTGAACAGTAGGTGGAATAGGAGTGGGTCTTTCAGCTTGTTCCATGTCCGTTGTAATGACCAGCAGCAAAGCTGTAATATAGGCCTGGGCAAAGTGCATGCAACAGTGGGCTGCAAATGTTGCAGAAATGATAATCAAGAGTCAAAGAGAAATTAATTATTTCAAGCGAGTCACAATAATGCTGCACATTAATATGCTGCCATACCACACTGTGAAAGGATAGGTGTTTGGTTCTATCTGCTTTGTTTTGCCCCTATTTATCTGAGGAACACAGTGAACATCAGGACGCTCCATCCACAGGAACAGGACATCAGAAGATGTGCCAACATAAGTAGCTGTGCATCTTCTAAGGGAGAGTGGAGTGGTTGTAGCCAAAGCCTGGGAACCAGCAGGCACTGTAGTAATAAAGCTGATTAACTGATTCCGTTAATTCACAGCAGAGCCACAATCCTAAATACAGATTGAATTTGGGGGAGGATATAAATGAATACTTGTAAGTTTTTTTTCTCTTTGCTGAAAGATTAGTTGATTTAATCAACTTCTGTTCTGGCATTAAATAGTATTAAGAATTCACTGTTTGAAAACTGTACTGAATGGTGCAGAAAATTAGATGTGTGTGAGTGATCTTTAATTGTGTGGATTTTCATTTTTTTCTAAAACTTTTGTCTTTTTTCTCCTCCCACCCTTTGCCACAGGTTAATGATCCATTGAAATGTAGAACTGGTGATAATTACCTATCTATGGGACCATCTGTAACCCCAAATAGTAGTACTCCTTTTTCCCATGATACTGCTTATTCCAGTTGTCGCCAGGATACACCAAATTCATATAGCCAGTATACACCACAGTCCTCACAAGGCACACCACATACACCAAGGTTGGGAACCCCCTACTCGCAAGATTCCAGCTATTCCAGTCGACAGAGTACACCAGCTTATTCTTACTCACAAGAATCTGGGTACAAATCCAGAAGACCTGAATCTAATTATCAAGATTCCTTCAGGAGATTGGGGCACCATTACTCACATAATACAGGATCGTACAGAGCTACTGAGCTACCAATTAACACTTACAAGTCAGCTCGCTCAGAGGGTGGGTCATATTCACATAACCCTTCAGTAAGCCAATCTGGGATAAATTACCAGTCAGCCTTTTCTCCATACCAAAATGTGCATTCTGCCCAACCACTGTATTCTCGTACTCTGGATCAACAACATGGTCAGACATCCAGAGACCATGATTACAGAAGACCCGTGCTACCATCTGAAACCTTTGGGCATAATAATGCCAACTTGGACACTGTACCTGTAAAGGAGAAGGCAGAAGATCCAGTTTCTTTGGAGAGTAACACCTCGAATGATAAAACACCTGTTTCTTTCAGCAAATCTCCTGAAAGGGCTGCGACTCCTGAAACGCTAACACCTGAAACACCAAGTAGCTCAACACAACCCAACAGTTTAGATTCCCGAATTGAGATGCTGTTGAAGGAACAGCGGACAAAGCTTCCTTTCTTTGACCAAGAACCTGATGTTGACAAAATGGAGCACAGTCCCATATCCTCTTCTTCCTCCCAACTTTCTCCATTACCACTTCCTGGGTCAAATACTCAATTGCTTCAGCGAGGTCCTACTCCATCGTCTCGTCCTTCTAGCACAGGCCTAGAGGATGTTAGCCCAACTCCTCTACCAGATTCAGATGACGAGGATCCTATTTTCGAAACTGTTCAACAGAATCAAAGCTCAAGGTCAGCATCAGAGGCCAGTATGACACCTGTTGACCAGTCTAGTCAGATGAGCAGATTTTCCACATCTTCAGATGGTAGGACTCCTGCATCTAAAGCAGAGAGCTGTGAAGCAAACAAGGAAGCTGCTGAACCCACACCTCCTCCTGATACACTGGAAGAAGTAAGTAAAATCATTTTAATATCAAAAGTTTGCATTGTAATTTAGAAACATTTTATGACTGAATGGAGACAACCTAATCTCTCAAGATTCCTGCGAGTTATTTATAGGCACAGGATATCTGTGTTTTTTGGTGGTGGGGTGGGTGGGTGGGTAGAATTAAATTCTAATTGTGGATTTATAGTCAATTCGAGTCTCCTTTTTCAGATGGAGATGAAGAGAACTTTTTTCACTCCAGAAGGTTGTTAATCTGTGGAATTTCCTTCTGGAGAAAACAGTGGAGGTTGGGACATTGAATTTGTTCAAGGCTGAGTTAGATAGATAGATTTTTGATACACAAGGAAGTCAAGGGTTAATGTGGCAGACAGGAAAGTGGAGTGGAGACCAGCCATGATCTTATTGAATGGCAACACAAGCTCGAAGAACCTAATGACCTACTGCTGCTCTCAAGTCCTTTGTTCCTATGTGCTTTTCAGAACATTTTATTGTCACTATACTTCTGATTTCATTTTACATTTTTTTTGTTGGTTTTCTAATGTTTTCTAACAGAAATGGTCATAGCCAACCACAACTTATATAGCATCTTGAACGTTATGAAATGTGCCAAGGCACTTCACAGGAGCGTTGTAAAACAAAGTATGATACCAAACCACAAAAGGAGGTATTAGGTCAGATTAACAAAGCCTCAGTCAAAAAGGTAGGTTTTAAGAAGTGTCCTAAAGGAGGAAAGTGAGGTAGAGAGTTGGAGCAGTGTAAGGAGGATCTCTCAGAGCTTAAGCCCTAAGACAACTAATGGCATGGCCACCAATGGTGGGAGCAGTTAAAATCAGGGATTCTCAAGAGATGAGAATTAGAGGAGTGCATATATCTCGGAGGGTTGGGGGTTGGAGAAGGTTCCAGAGATATGGAGGGGTGAGGCTATGGAGAGATTTGAAAATAAGGATGAGAATTTTAAACTGAAGAAGCTGCTTGACTGGGAGCCAGTGTTGGCTAGTGAGCATGGGGTTGATAGAGGAATGTGACTTTGTGTGAGTTGACACAGGGAGCTGAGTTTTGGATGACCTCAAGTTTTACAGAGGGTATAATGTGGGAGACTAGCCAGGATTGTGTTGCGTTAGTAAAGTCTGGAGGTAATGCAGGCATGAATGAATTTTTCTGGTTTTCTAATATGTTTTCTAGTAGAAATGGTCATAACTGTAACATAATTCCTGGTCAAATAATATAGGTCAGAGTTGTGCAGCAGATTCTGACACAGTTTTTCAACGTGTGGGAACATGGGCCTTAAGTTTCAACAAATTGCTGCTGTTCAACCTGAGACTGAGATGAGAAAAACACAAATAATGGGCACAGATTGCCAACACTTAGACCAATATAACAGATTTATATTTTTGAAAAGAGCATATAAATAATGACCACTTTCTGAACTCACTTAGGAGTAAAATTATAGCTCTGAAACCAGTTCAATGCAAATCATTCTACTCAATTTTACAATTAACCAGCATATTGCTTCTTCACAGGGCATAATACCTTTAGAATTATCATAGGACCTTATGGCACAGAAGGAGGCCATTCGGCCCATTATGCTTGTACCAATTCTTCGAAAGCACAATCCAATCAGTCGTACTCTCCTGCTCATTCTCATAGCCTTACCACTTTTTTTCTCTGTTCCAGGTGCATAACTAATTCCTTTCTGAAAGTTACTGTTGAATCAACTTCTACCACCCTTTCAGGCAATGCATTCCATATTATGAATTGTTGCATAAAAAGATTGCTTCCTGTCTCCCCTCTTTTTTGACAATTATTTAAAATCTGTGTCCTTTGATTACCAACCTGTCAGGCATTGAAAGCAGTTTCTCCTTCATTCCATCAAAACTCCTCGCTTAAATCCTTTCTTAACATTCTTTGCTCCGTGGAGAAAAGTCCCAATTTTTATAGTTTCTAATCACCATTTGCATCTATTCCTTTCAAAATCTTAAGTAGTCCAATAAGACCACTTCTGAATTGCCTTTATTTTCTAGCGTAAGCTTTCCTGGCATTTTTAGACTTTCCCTAAAGCTTAGTGTCCCATTTGATTTATCGCTTTAATTGCTCTTCTCATGTAATGCGCCAGTACCAGGTATCTCCTGCTCTACAATGATGCCCAAAGTGTCCATGTTATTCTAAGTAGGGCAAACCAGTGCTTTTCATTCTGTGCTTAATCATTCAAGCTAGACATCCTAAGACCCTATTTATTTTACCAGCAGTACACATTGTACTGATGGTTTCAAGGTGTTTTCTACTAAAACCCCAAGATCACAGTGCTGTATTGTTTCATTCATTTTGTTTGCCTGCTGTTGTTTCCATTTCCTAGCTTTATAGCTTTGTATTTCTCTACATTAAATGGCATCTTTCACCTTTTGACGAATTTTCCACCCACTCCAGATTCCTCTTGGCCTACACCCAAGAATTCTAAAATAGGTGACTGCAGAGATAGTGGATACACTGGTTATGATTTTCCAAAATTCCCTGGATTCTAGAACAATCCCAGCAATTTGCAAGTTAGCAAAGGTAACTGCTATTCAAGAAAGGCAGAAGAACGAATAGGCCAGGTCGCTGATGTCAGTCGTTGGGAAAAGGCTGGAAGCTATTATTAAGGAAGTCTTAACAATGCACTTAGAAAATTATGGTATGACCAGGCAAAGTCAACATGGTTTTACAAAAAGGAATTTGTATTTTACAATTTTATTAGAATTCTTTGAGGGTGTAACTGGAAGGGTAGATAAAGGGGAAACGGTAGACGTAATATACTTGGATTTCCAGAGGGCATTCCATAAGATGGCTCACTAAAGGTTAATACCCAAGATAAGGGTTCATGGAGTTGGGAGTAATAAATTAGCATGGATAGAGGATTGGTTAACAGATAGGAAGTGGAGAGGAAAGACTAACAATATTTTCAAATTTGCAGGCTTTAACTAGTGGAGTGTTGCAAGAATCAGTGCTAGGCCTTCAGCTATTTACAATCTATATTAATGATTTAGATGAAGGGGCTGAAAGTAATGTATTCAAGTTTGCTGATGATATAAAGCCAGGTGAGAATGTCAGCTGTAAGGAGTACACAGAAAGGCTGCAAAGCGATATAGACATATTAAGTGAATGGACAACAAGGTGACAGGTGGAGTTTAATGTGAGGAAATGTGAGGTTATTCACTTTGGTGGTCTTCTTCCGCATTCATCCGTCTTTGGAGATGATGCACTGCACCCGGGATTGATGTCGCTTCTGCATTGAACATGGTCTGTTGTGGCAGTAGAGGCCAATTCGTGAGTGGCAGTCCCTTCCGCAGTTGGCACAGATGAATAGCATTAGCCTGAGATCGGCTGATGTTTTTCCTTCCAGCAGGCTCTCTTTTCTGCCCTCTGGTCATTTCTTTTGCCTTCTGCATTTTCCATGGCCTTACGGCCGCTTGTCTGCAGGCACTCAGGTCAGCAGCAAGGACGTCTTATGCATCAATTCTGATCCCAGTTGACTTGAGGTTTTGCTTAATGATGTTCTTGTATTGCAGACGTGGGCGATCTGTTGGTCTCGTCCCAATAGCAAGCTCGCCATAGAGCATGTCTTTGGGGTTGTAGCCGTCATCCATTCGGCCCACATGACCCAGCCATTGGAGTCACCGCTTTGGTAGTAAAAATAGAAAAGCAGAATATTTCTTAAAAGGTGTGAAATGTTGAAGTTCAGAGAGACTTGGATGTGCTTGTAGATGAAACACAGAAAGTTAGCATGCAGATACAGCAAACAATTAGGAAAGCAAATAGCATGTTGGGCTTTATTGCAAGGGGTTTGGAGTACAAGAATAAAAAAGTCTTGCTGCAATTGTATAGGGCTTTGGTAAGGTCACATCTTGAGTACTGTGTGCAGTTTTGGTTTCCATGCCTAAGGAAGTATACACTTCTTTATAGGCAGTACAGCCAGGATTCACTAGATAGGACAATCCTCTCCTCCCAGGGACCAATGATGAGAGGCTGAGTAAATTGCGCCTGTATGCTCTGACGTTTAGCAGAATGCAAGATGATCTGCTTAAAACATACAAGATGCTGAAGGCGTTTGACAGGGTAGGCACTGAAAGGTGGTTTTCCCTGGCTGGGGAATCTAGCATGGGAGGGGAATAGCGTCAGGTTAAGGACTAATTGTTTAGCACTGAGATGAGGAGAAATTTCTTCACGCAGAGGGTTGTGAACCTTTGGACCTGTTTACCCCATAGGCCTGTGGATACTCCATTGTTGAGTATATTCAGGATTGAATTGATAGATTTTTGATTTCTCAGGAATCTAGAGATATGGGGAGCAGGTAGGAAAGTGGAGTTGAGGCAGAAGATTAGCCAATGTTCTTGGTGGAAAGGACTGAGGGGCTGATGGGTCTATTCCTATTTCCTACATTCGAATGCTCTCTGCTACTGGTGTACATTTTTACTACTATTTATAACTGATCCCAAATTGGTACTATTGTCAAACGTGGAGAGCTTTGTTACTCTTCCTTTTGCAACTTCATTAATGCATCGGAACATACAATGTCTGGACTTGTGGTACTCTGCTTGTCACCCCATTCCATGTTGACGCTTGTCTCTTAACAATTGTTCTTTGCACCCTTTAATACAGCCAGTTTGTTATCCACTTCAAAAGCTTAGGTCTATTTCATGCCTTTCTAATTTGTAAAGTAATTTTCTGCATGGTAGTATGTCTAAGGCCTTTCTAAATCTAGGTATATTAAATTTACTGATTTTCTACTGAGTTAACACAGTTATATATTCAAGAAAAGTCAACAGCATGAATCCATGTTGACTACTTTTTTTATTGTTCTCTGTTTCACTTTTCTTCCTTTTCAGATATTCTGTTATTCCCCAACTGCAAATGCTGAACTCAGGTTTATAGATCCCTGAGCTAACCTTCCATCATTGTTTTTATAAATTAGAGCCAGATTTAACTGTACTCCAGTGCTTCCTAAACTTTTTCCCAGTGTGGCCCCATTTTAATGCCCCAGATTTCACATGACCCCAGAGAAAAAAAATTAGGGGATATGGGAGTTATTGAGTGAGGACAAGGGGTCGCTGTCAGCTGCAGCCTGAGCTCCATGGCAGCCAATGCTGCTTTGGAGCCTGCGACCCCAAAATCCCGTCTCATGTGTCATGACCCACAATATGGGAAGCCCTGCTTTAGTCCATGGCACAATTCCTGTATTTAGTGGATCCTTTAAAATATCCATCTAGATGTGATCAGTTTCATGTGCCCTATTCTTTACTATGCTGGTTTGAAGTCTATCGCACCAGGTTCTTGCTCCCTTTCAGTGCCCTTTGTCATTTCTTTGTGGGTAATTTAGTTTTCTCCTTTCTTGTCTTTTTAAACAGGGTCCTCCAATTCATCTTATACACATAGAAACAAAAAAGATTACCATTCCTTATTTATTAATTATCATATTGTTACTGGAATCTCTCAGTGGTCCCTCAGTTTTCTTTATCCCATTTGATTTTCTTAACAATTTTTTTGCCTTCTTTCTCCACCCTTTTGGGAAGGCACTTTTCTTCCAATAAACCATCTTGTCACAGCAGCATATCTCAGCAATGTGGAAGGGCTGGTGTCGAATTAAGCCTGTATTCCATCATCTGCCTGTCCTTATGGTGCTTAAATGTGCTGTGCTGGGAAAAATGGGCCCTGGTCGACTTCAACAGGATTTTGTACATTTTTTCTATACTTCTGTTTCATAGTTAGCTCTGCTAACATATTTGGGATTCCCAACTTTGAAGTAACTTTGGAGATACAATTAGGCACCTTGAGTGCTTCAGCAAACTTCTCAGTTTACCTTCTGCACGCTACTGCAAAAACTATCTGCCCTACTGTAAGCCAGCTTTCTTTAAATATATCATCAATGCTTCTTATTGAATCAAAAATATAAGAAGTTAATAAATGCAGAAGGGAGAAAAACAAATGTTGAAATTAATCATGATTTGATGTTGAACCTCCATCTGTAGCTTATTGTACTTTGCATCTATCTATGCACCCTAATCTCTAGCAGGTTGCTTCATTACATCACTGAGGAATAAAATAGAGCCTGTGTTTCTTGAAGCTCTGAGCACAGTTCTTAAAACTGCTGAGCACCTTATTTTTTAACCACTATTCCTAATCCAGGTTCCATCTGAAGGATATCCAAAATAACTTACTTGTTTATTTATGGTAAGGGCAAGAACCATGTACACACAACTTCCCTACAGTTTTAAATTCAACATGCGCCCTCACCATGAGCTTTCAGAAGCAAGTTGTGAATTTTAATTTTTAACATGATTATGCTGTGTTTTGTGTAACAATAGGACACAAATTCGCCTCCACAGTGGTGAGTTTCCAAGTGCTGGTGGGACACCTGGAGAGGCAATAAGTGAATGCAAAGCATTTCCCAGTGAGTCTAAGGAAATGCCAACCTACATCCCACATGTATATTTTATATCAGCTATTTACAGGGGTATTGACATGAATCCTGAGTATACATCATCTGTCTGTCATATCAATTTGATAATTATGTGAAGGAAGGAGTATGGGAGGGATAGAAATTCCATTATAAAAGATTTAATAGCTGAGCACGTGGAAAACAGTGGCAGAATTGAACAGAGTCAGCATGGATTTATGAAAGGGAAATCATGCTTGACAGTTTTACTGGAATTTTTTGAGGATGTAACGAGTAGAGTTGATGAGGGGGAGCCAGTGGATGTGGTTTATTTGGACTTTCAGAAGGCTATCAACAAAGTCCCACATAAGAGATTGGCATGTAAAATTAAAGCGCACGGGATTGGGGGTAGTGTATTGAGATGGATAGAAAACTGGTTGGCAGACAGGAAACAAAGAGAAGGAATAAATGGGTCTTTTTCCGAATGGCAGGCAGTGACTAGTGGGGTACTGCAGGGATCAGTGCTGGGACCCCAGTTATTCACAATATATATTAATGATTTACATGAGGGAATTAAATGTAATATTTTCAAATTTGCAGATGACACAAAGCTGGGTGGGAGGGTGAGCTGTGAGGAGGTTGCAGAGATGCTTCAGTGTGATTTGGACAAGCTGAGTGAGTGGGCAAATGTATGGCAGATGCATTATAATGTGGATAAATGTGAGGTTATCCATTTTGGTAGCAAAAACAGGAAGGCAGATTATTATTTGAATGGCTATAAATTGAAAGAGGGGAATGTGCAACGAGACCTGGGTGCCCTTGTACATCAGTCGCTGAAGGTAAGCATGCAGGTGCAGCAGGCGGTAAAGAAGGCAAATGGTTTGTTGGCCTTCATAGCCAGAGGATTTGAGTACAGGAGCAGAGATGTCTTGCTGCAATGGTACAGGGCCTTGGTGAGACCACACCTGGAATATTGTGTGCAGTTTTGGTCTCCTTATCTGAGGGAAGATGCACTTGCTATACGGAGAGTGCAGCGAAGGTTTACCCGACTGATTCCTGGGATGGCAGGACTGACATATGAGGAGAGATTGAGTCAATTAGGATTATATTTGCTGGAGTTCAGAAGAATGAGGGGGGATCTCAAAGAAACCTATAAAATTCTAACAGGACTAGACAGGGTTGATGCAGAAAGGATGTTCCTGATGGTGGGGGTGTTCAGAACCAGGGGTCACAGCCTGAGGATATGGGGTAGACCATTTAGGACTGAGATGAGGAGAAATTTCTTCACCCAGAGAGTGGAGAGCCTGTGGAATTCGTTATCACAGAAAGTAGTTGAGACCAAAACATTGTATGTTTTCAAGAAGGAGTTAGATATAGCTCTTGGGGTGAAAGGGATCAAATGGTTTGGGGAGAAAGCGGGAGAGCCTGTGGAATTCGTTATCACAGAAAGTAGTTGAGACCAAAACATTGTATGTTTTCAAGAAGGAGTTAGATATAGCTCTTGGGGTGAAAGGGATCAAATGGTTTGGGGAGAAAGCGGGAGCAGGCTATTGAGTTGGATGATCCACCATGATCACAACGAATGGTGGAGCAGGCTCGAAGGGCCGAATGGCCTAGTCCTGCTCCTACTCCTAGTTCCTATGTTTTTAAGTTGCGGAAGAACAAGACTTCCTCTCATTAGACTGACCTATCCTTTACACTGTCCAAGTTCTTGGGGTCATTTGCATAAAGTTATGGGTGTCTAGCCCCCTCAGACATTGCCTCATGGTGGGCCAGGAATTTTGGAGCTACCTCTTTCTGCAGAGTGTAAGAAAAATGGAACAGGCAGGATTTCTGGTCTGTAATGGCATTCTGCCTGTCATTCTCCCTTAGTGGAGAAGTTTGTGGGTGCAAGTGGTGCCCACCTCCTTCCAGTTGGAATTTCTCTGAGGAAAAAGAGGGTGGAGACCTGGTGGACTTACCCAAGATTCTGGCCATGTGCCCAGAATATACCCTTATCGCTTCCTTCTAAACCCAGGAATTGCAGAAATCTTTTAAAGGTACTTTAGGAGAAGATAAGTTAATTAAAATAAATAACCAATTCAACCAGGTCTTGAAAAAACGCACAGTACTTTTCTTCAAATATGGAGTAGTGCATCATTCCTTAATGCAGTGGTTTTCAACCTTTTTTTTGGTTAAGGAACCCAATAATGTAAAATTCTGTGGAACCCCAATCCTCTCCCCTTCCCACTGTGTATATATTATTTATTATAAAACTAAAGTTAAAACAAAGTAAATTACTGAATGAATGAAAATACAAAGAAGTAATTATTTTTCATTAAATGGAGGAACAATATATCTTGAAAAATTTGGTACTATTTTCAAATTACATGAAAATTGCACAGACAGAACCTTTTAGGAAGGTTCATGGAACCCTTGGGTTCAGGGGAACCCTGGTTGAAAAGCACTGCCTTCATGGCGGACTGGATAAAAGCAGTACTTATCTTTTAATTTCAGTTCAAAAAGTACAGGTTTTGAGTCCTGGTCTGTGCTGTTGGCTAACCTCAGCATGGGCAGCAGTTGGGGTGCTACAGTTGACTTCACTGCCCTGAGCTTGAGGGGAAAAGTCTTTTAGAGTTCCCACTCTTCAACCTTAATATTAATGAGAAGACAGGAAGGGTACAGCGGAGCAAGTCGCAGGCAGAGAACCTAGCAAAGCTAGGGATGTGGAGATCCTGTTGATTTTTAATGGCAGGGCCTCATTTAAATGGATGTTAGCCTCCTCCAACCTGAGGCATAGCAAGTGTGTGGTAGTAGGAATTTAGTGTCGGGAGGCTGCAGCTGGCGATTGGTGAGGACGGCCCCGAGCTACAAGTGGAAGAAGGGCTTTGCAGGAGATTGGGGATTGGGAATTCCAACAAGATCGGGATGGGGGCTGGGGAGGCCCAAGGGCTCTTTAAGGGTTCTTGGGGGGACACTGCTGCTCCCGCTAGTCTGAAAGAATTCTAAAGGGAGCAGATCTTTAATACTTATCTTGACCAGCCATGATCCACCTTGGATCTCCCTCTGATGTTCAGTTAATTTGACATTGCGGCATGAACTTTGTCGTGATGCCCCATAGGATTGTGTCTGTGTATGATTGTTGGGTGAGGAGGAGGATTCCTCAGTGGGGAAAAAATAATTTCCAACAGGATTGAAGCGGGATAGAGCAGGAAAGGAAGCAAATAAAAGGTGATGGCCTTTGAAAGAAATGCTGCTGATAGAATTAGATTGGCCACCACTTTGCAAGTTCTTACAAAGAGCATTGAGGCAATGGTTTAGAATCTGACTGATGTAAATAGTCTGAATGTATCAAATCTCTGATTACCAGTTGTCATATTATGGGCTAGATGGGTTGAATCTTCATGGCTTGGCCAATCAATGATTTGACCTGATATACTATTCTGTGCTGCTTCACATTAGGTTTTGGCCTGGATTGGTATTATGCTAAATACTGTGACAAATGAGATTCCAGAACTGGCTTGAGAAACAATCTTTTGGATATCAACCTGATGCATAGTAAAGTGTAAAGTTTGTAAAGGAAATTAAATATTCCAATTTTTCCATTTGCATACCATTACTAATCTCACATATGTATAATATGTTTTCTACGTACATAATTGAGCTGTAACAATTGCTCATTTCAAAGGCAGTTGATACAGCTTCATAGGTAACAATCTATACCTTTTGAGTATTTTATTAACTTTTCATTTTTTTACCTTTACTGTGTACATTTTCACCAGCTGTAAAGAGTTGTTCTGATTATTGAAATATAATTGGCTGCAGCTGGTACCAGCTTGTGGGTCTCTACTGGGATGTATGCCTGTGCATGTTTTGAATACCATCTGTAAAGCATATGTATGTATGATTCAGTGCAAGTATAAATCTGATGCAGTGGTTTATATTCTAAAGGTATAGGAGTGCCCTTTTTAAGATTCCACTCTGTTCTGAATAATCTCTGATTATTACAGTATATTTAGAGCAGTTTATTACTGCTAACATCAAATATCCTGTGTAATAGTTTGACATGAACATCACTATTCTGTGATGTGTTATAATCCGGTTAGAGACCAATAATTTTTTGTTTAAAGTAGGCAAAGTTTGAAATCCCAGTTCCCACTAGGCACTGCCATAAGATTCCAGTTTTAAACAAACCAAAATAAACTCTACAGTACCTATCTTATACATAATTCAGAACTGATATTAGGGAAACATGAATTAACAGGCAAACTGTGATCGCGCACACCACGCTCTATATTAAATGACAATGTGACAAGACAGATTCCACAGATTTCTCAGCAACCCGCCCAGATGTGAGTGCCTTTTGTGGGTCACAAAATTTCGTTAAAATTTTGTTTCCCTCATATGGGATTTCAACTCCTCACTTTCAAAGATCTAGCTTCTGAATTCCCTCAAAAGCTGCTGCGACTTGGATTGCCTCACCAGCTGTTCACTTCCTGATGGTTCATTCTCTTCTCTTGAGACTGCATTCCGTGGAATTTACAAAATGCACTCCCACCTCTAATTACCAGCCTCAGCTCCAACTCTCTTGCAGACCATTAGCTTTACTAAACTGGCAAGGCTCCTGAGTTTCTCCCAACTCCAGTCTCCTGGCTGTACCTGAGCTATTAACGTCTCTAGGACTTCACTGAGCCTGGAGCATGCAAACAGCTCTCAGGGCTTCTCAGTGAGCTGTACACCACACAAGATCCAAGCTGCCACTCTCAGCTGCACTAGGGCTTTTCTGAACCCTAACTTCCTGGACCCTGTTAACAGCAACACATTTTCAGTGTACAGCTTCTTCTCCGGCTGCAGAACACTCAGATAAATGGAAACCAGAACAGCTTCTTAAGCTCCACCAATCTCCATGATCAAAATATCTTTCTGGACTCCATTTCTTTACAAGCAGTGTAGACGTCATGTCTCCAGTTCTCCAGCTAAATAAGCCGGCCTGCTGTTTTAGGATCTTGCCTTTCTAGCTGTTAAGGACTTAAGTCAACATGGCCCCAACCTTTTAATTATAATAGACTCCAAGCTGCTTAGATGCACAGCAAGAACTCACCAAAGCTCCTCAGACAGCAGCTTCAAAACCCACTACCACTACCATCTAGGAGGTCAAGGGCAGTAGACACATGTGACCACCACCACCTGGAAGTTCCCCTCCAAGCCAATCAATATATTGCTGTTCCTTCACTGTTGCTGGGTCAGGATGCTGGAACTCCTTCCCTAACAGCACTGTGGATGTACCTGCTACGCAGAGACTGCAGCAGTTGAAGATGGCAGCTCATCACCTCAAGGGCAATTAGGGATAGGCAATAAATGCTGGCCTAGCCAGCAAAGCCCACATCCTGTAAATGAATAAAAAGATTTATCAATTTTCTGCAATTAAACTTTAACCATCCCAGAACTAAACTATTAACATGATCCATGAACTAGATGCAGGTATTGGACCCCTTATGCAGCATCCCAAAAACCGGCTACAAAGCTGGCAAACTCCCGCCCTGGAATCTACTGTACAATCCCCCTCAGGCATTGCTGTCCATTGTATCTTTTATTAACAAAGGATTGATTTACAGGATTCCATTGATAGCCCCACAATCAATTATGTTACCACCCCCATTAGTTAGTTCTTTTACTGTTTGCTGCCCTATGGACCTGGTCTTATTTATTTCATGTCGGGATTAATGGCGTGGAAGCTGGCCTGGTCCATCCCCATTCCCTTCCCTTCCCTTCCCTGTTTCAGCTGGGTCTTGCTCAGCAGAGAAATCAAGCCCAGCTTTAAGTTTAAATTAATTATTATTATTATTCCCCCGCCCCCCCACCCCGCCTATCAACCCGGTCCAAAATCCAGCAAAACTCTGTATCTGGCACATGCCCAGTTTTCCAAGCTTTCTGGAAATAGGGTCCAGTACCTGTACCTGATGTCAATAATTCCTCCTCTGCAGTTTGATCCAGTTGACCCATTGAGTTGAGGGCCTTCACAAGGAACTGCTGCAGTTCTTCTACCAATCATGTTCCATAATGATGTTGGAGAATCCACAATTTAACCCACCAGTGATGAAAGACTAATGGCATATATCTGAGTAAGGGTGGTTTTTGACTCGGAGGTGGTGATATTCCCGTGAAATTGCTAATCTTGTTCTTCTTACTGTTAAAGGTCATGAGAGAGGTGTTATTAAAGTAAGTTTGGAAAGCTGCTGCACTGTACCTATGTGTTGAACATACTGCAGCAACAGTGCACCCGAGGTTGAGGACTCTATATTGGGTTCAGTGGTAGAGGCACAAATCAGTTACTTGCTCTGTCTTAGATGGCACAAGCTTTCTGAATGTTGCTGTACCTAATTCAATGAGCGTTTAAGCTTCCTGATTTCAGCTGTGCAAATATAGAAGAGGATTTGAGAGGTTATTAGGTGATGATCTCATCTCATCCAAAGACAGTATTTAGAAAAATGACTCGATAGACAATCAGTTTTGATGATATTGTTTAGGGATAAATTTTGTCCAGGACGTGGGGAGAGCTTACCTGCTGTTCTTTGAATAATGCTACGAGATTATTTACGCTCACCTGAGAGGGCAGATAGGGTGTCAGTTTAACCTCTCATCTGAAAGATGTCTATGACACTTTCTTAACCTCTCAGTATGCACTGGTGCTAGCTGAGATTATATGGTTGTCTCTAGAGCGGAATATCAACAAACAACCGTCTAACTCAGATGAGAGTATACAACTAAGCCAAGGCTGATGTCCAAGTGCCAGATGATAACCACCTCCCTAACCTTCAATAACATTGCCATCACCAAGCCCCAGTAACCAGTGTGGACCTGCTTATAGCCACTATAGCCACTGTGTTGATGTGATTGTGGTCCAGTTAAGTTTCCAGTTACTGATCACCTCTAGAATGTTGATGGTGTGAGAATGGTAATGGCAATGCTGTTGAAGTTTGGGGAGGTTGTTAAGTGTTTTTCTTATTAAAGATAGTCGTTGCCTGCACTTGGAGGTCAGGTCTTGGTTTACTGGTAGAACTCTCAGTCAGACATTTGTGGGTTTATGTCCTGCTACAGAGAACTGACCACATAATCTGGAATGGCACCAGTGTAATTGATGAACAGGATATTGGGTTAATAGCGCTATTTATGATGCTTTACATTAATGTGGAGATGATTGGGAGGGCTGATGAAGCAGTAATTAGTAGAATTTGATTTGTCCTGCCTTTTCTGGATGAACATTGTTGGGCAATTTTCCATGTTGTCTGGTAAATGCAGGTGTTTTAGCTTCACTATTCGAGTGGCTAGTTCTGGTGTGGCATTCTTTAGGGGCCGTAGCTTTCACTATGTCCTGTGCCGTCAAATATCTGTGCCATTAACACTGGACACTGGGTTGTGAACAATAATTAGGCTGAAGCACCACATGAAACTGAGGTCAATTTTTTTTTTAAGCAGCAACTAGTAATTTTCCATTGATCATTTAAGAATGTGTTTGTAGAAACACTGATGTTCAGTAAATGACACCAATTTACAGTTAGTTTGTCAAAATATATCAGTTTATTTTTTTTTGGGAGCTGGCCGATATAGTTTATTTTGTGCCAACGTGGCCTGTTCTTATGAGCGGTAGTAAAAAAAGTGAATTAAAAAAAAACACAATTAGAATCAGAAATTACTGTTCTCTTGAAATATTCTGAACTAGGTAGCCCTGAGACTGCAGCACATTATACATAGAGATGGTGTTGTTTCACAGTTGTACAATTTCTCAACGCGACCCTGACTTCAGTTGGTCTTTGTGGAGGAGAGAATGGGGTGAGGTAAATGTCTCCTTGGCAGAGTGGGAGCAAAACAACAAGGGAGCCAAAAAAGTGCCACTGTTGTTTGTCTTGTAATAGATGGCTGTAGAGCAGGCTTGTCCAACCTTTTTGCTTGTGGGGGGGCCAGATTTCCATTTTTTTTCTCACTCAAGGGGCCCGATGAGCAAGTTTCGGAAAGATAGGGTTTGGCACAACACTAAACTGAATTTCAAAAAAAAAAAGGTTGAGGTAATCATAAAAGAAACACTTGCTGAACAAAACTAAAGCAATGTCATAACAACAAATTGTTAAGCTTCAAAAAGAGTAATTAATAAAAATGACCAGAGCGTGAGAGGGTCAGAGTTTCTGTGCCAGGCTCACTCCCAGTCTGAGTGTTTACTCACTCACCCTGGGTGTATATTGTGTTGGGATGTGGTAGTAAAAGTGAGTGAGAAACCTGAGGCTGGGAGTAAGGTAGACACATACTCACTCTCTCACTGCCCCACGCGCGCACACGCTCTCATTCCCACACACACCCACTCACTCCTACATCCAGACTCACTCACCCTCTCACTCCCATACACACATACTTATTCACTCTCTCAAACCCCCCCCCACACACACACACACACTCCCACTCACTTGCACATCTTCACCTCGCCAGCATACACACACTCTCACTTACCTTCTCACTCCCATATATACACACTTACTCACTCTCTCATCCCCCCCACACACACTCCCACTCTCACACACACACACACATGCATATGCACATACACACACTTCCCCCCCCTACATACACACACACTCACTCACTCCCACACACATGCACACACTCGCTAACCCACTCTCTAATCCCACAAACACGTACTCTCAGTCCCACACACGCACAGATACACTCGCTCACTCCTACATAGACACGCTCACTCATTCACACATCCCAGTCAGCCTCTTCCCCACACCCTGCCTCTGACTCCAGGCTCTGTGGTGTCTCACTTCCAGGCCTTGCAGCTAGCCTCACCCACCCACCACCCACGGTCCCCGGCTCTCTGCCCCCCCACCATAGTCCCCGGCACTCTGCCCCTTCCCCCTCCCTTGGTCCCCGGCACTCTGCCCCCCTCCCCCCCATGGTCCCATGGTCCCGGGCTCTCTGACCACCCCTCCCTCGCCTCCGGCACTGGCAATCTCCGCACCCTCCCCCAATGAAAACCTCTTTCTTCCCAGCAAACTTGCCACCTCTGGTGTTCGCTGCTCCTCTAATCGCAGACTGTTTCTCTCCCACATTTGCAGCTGATAGGTTCACTAATGAGGAACAACCTGTGATTGCAGGAGGAGCTCCTTGAAGAATCTTCCACTCTACTTACCTGTCTGACCAGCATTTTGAAAGCTGGCTCTGGGGACTGCATAGGATGGCTTTAGGGGCCACAATCCAGCCTGTGGGCTGTCGATTTCACAAGCCTGCTGTCGAGTATGTTACGACCAGGTGAAGAAGGGTGCAATGACTTGTGTCTTTTACCACTCCTTGTTAGGTTGTAGCAGGGGTTTTGACTTTTAAAAGGATGCTGTATTGCCAATTTGGTATATACTTGACTGTGTGCAATTGGCAAAAAATAAGCCAGGCAGATGTTCTTGAGTTAAACACATAAGGGATTAGTTTTATTGCTAAAACCCATCCAGGTAGACCCCCAAGCATGTAAAAAGAAATGAAAATACAACTTTACAGAGTATCAGATGTTTAAACATGGCCAAGAAAGAAAACATAAAAGAAGTAAAGGCAATAAAAATTCACTGATTGTGTCCGAATGTTTTGGTTCTTACTGAGGCAGTTGCTTTTTAGTCGTGGCTGGTATATTCCCTTTTCTCCTGGAATCACTGTTGTAGAAAGTCTCTGTCTGCTGTAGGGATGTTAACGATTTTTTTCCCTCAGCAAAACAAGCTTCAGATCTTAAGTGCAATGTTAAGAGAGTGAGAGTAAGACCGTCCTTCGCTGCAGCTAGTCTAGCAGTTACACAGAAGAGCTCAGTCACACGACCTCTCTGGTTTAGTTACAGCAGGTCAAATAAATCAACTGCGAATTCTAAAAGGGGAAACTGGTTACCAGTGTCTGGGCTGATCTTTAGCCATTGTCTCTTTTAGCTGATATCATTATTTTTTTAATGTCCCAGCCATTAATTCCTAAATGATCCATCCTCCACCTTGATGAGATAGAAAGGAGCAGTTCACACCTCCAGGGGTGCCCTTGTGTCTGTTGAGGTCTTCATAGACTTTGCGCCTCCATGGAATGGAATGTGACTCCACCGGTGCAAATTAGCAGCTACTTCAAGTCAGTGTCCTTTGTTTAGCAAAAGCGTCTTTTTTATGGATATGACCACTGATGAAATTATGAACTAATATTCTGTATAGCACATCTTTGCAGCAAGTGGCATTGACAAACATCTCCAAGCCGGTCAGCTGAACAAGAAAACAATGTGTCTAGGGGAAACTAAAGACTGAGTAAGGACAGGTTTTAACTTAGAACAAAAGCAAAAAACTGTGGATGCTGGAAATCCAAAACAAAAACAAAAATATCTGGAAAAACCCAGCAGGTCTGGCAGCATGTGCGGAGAGAAGAACAGTTCTGTTGAAGGGTCATTCGGACTCGAAACGTTAACTGTGCTCCTCTTCTGTTGAAGGGTCATTCGGACTCAAAATGTTAACTGTGCTTCTCTCTGCAGATCCTGCCAGACCTGCTGAGTTTTTCCTGGTATTTTTGTTTTTGTTTTTAACTTAAAACAGTTTTTTTTCAAAGTAAAGTAGACAGGTGTCACTTAAAAAAAAGGCTAACTCAATTTGATGTGCATATATGTGATAAAGTGTCAACTCAACAGCCATTGCCGGATTAATTCTTTGTAAAAGCAAAATACTGCGGATGCTGGAAATCTGAAACAAAAACAAAAATACCTGGAAAAACTCAGCAGGTCTGAATCTGTGGAGAGGAATACAGTTGACGTTTCGAGTCCAGTATGACTCTTCATCACAACTAAAGAAATAGAGAAATGAGGTGAAATATAAGCTGGTAGAGAGGGGTGGGACAGGTAGAGCTGGATAGGGGGCTAGTGATAGATGGAGGCAAAGAAGAGATTGTCATAGACAAAAGGAAGGTGTGAGGGCGGAACAATCCCCATCCACCACTACTCTCTTCCGTCTGGCTGAATTTGTTCTCTCACTAAACAATTTCTCCTTAAACTCGTCTCACTTCCTTCAAATAAAAGGTGTGGCTATGGGTACCTGCATGGGCCCCAGTTATGCCTGTCTCTTTATGGGGTATGTGGAACATTTCTTGTTCCAGTCAAACTCAGGCCCCCTCCCACAACTCTTTCTCCGGTACATCAATGACTGCTTCGGCGCCGCTTCACGCTCTTGTCTGGATCTGGAAAAATTTATTAATTTTGCTTCCAGTTTCCACCCCTCCATCGTTTTCACATGGTCAATCACTGACACTTCCCTTCCCTTCCTTGACCTCTCAGCCTCAATTTCTGGTGATAGACTGTCCACCAATATTCATTACAAGCCTACCAACTCCCACAGCTACCTCGACTACAGCTCCTCACATTCCGCTTCCTGTACGGACTCCATCCCATTCTCTCAGTTCCTTCGCCTCCATCGCATCTATTCTGATCATGCCACTTTCCAAAACAGTTCCTCTGACATGTCTTCCTTCTTCCTTAATCAAGGTTTTCCACCCACGGTGGTTGACAGGGCCCTCAACCGTATCCGGCCCATCTCCCGCGCATCTGCCCTCACACCTTCCTCTCCCTCCCAGAACCATGATAGGGTCCCCCTTGTCCTCACTTATCACCCCACCAGCCTCCGCATTCAAAGGATCATCCTCTGCCATTTCCGCCTACTCCAGCATGATGCCACCACCAAACACATCTTCCCTTCACCCCCTCGGCGGTTTTCCACAGAATCGTTCCCTCCTACACCTCAACCCCCTCCCACGACACCTTCCCTTGCAACCGCAGAAGCTGCAACACCTGCCCTTTTACTTCCCCTCTCCTCACTGTCCAAGGGCCCAAACACTTCTTTCAAGTGAAGCAGCGCTTCACTTGCACTTCCCTCAACTTAGTCTACTGCACTCGTTGCTCCCAATGCGATCTCCTTTACATTGAGTAACCAAACACAGACTGGGTGACCGCTTTGTGGAACACCTTCGGTCTGTCCGCAAGCATGACCCAGACCTCCCTGTTGCTTGCCATTTCAACACACCAACCTGCTCTCATGCCCACATGTCCGTCCTTGGCCTGCTGCAATGTTCCAGTGAAGCTCAACGCAAACTGAAGAAACAGCACCTTATCTTCTGACTAGGCACTTTACAGCCTTCTGTACTTAATATTGAGTTCAACAATTTCAGAACATGAAATCTCTCCTCCATCCCCACCCCCTTTCCGATCCCCCTTTTTCCAATAATTTATAATTTTTAAAAAATATATTTTTCTTTTCCCACCTATTTTTAAATTCATTTCGATCTATTGTTTTATCTCTACCTTTCGATCCCTTCCCCCCACCCCACCCCCACTAGGGCTATCTGTCACTAGCTAGTCCTGCTTGCTACCCTTAATGTCCCCATTAGCACATTCCTTAGAAAATATCACCACCATCAACACCCCTTTGTCCTTTTGTCTATGACATCTTTGGCAATCTCTTCTGTGCCTCCACCTATCACTGGCCCTCTATCCAGCTCTACCTGTCCCACCCCCCTCTACCAGCTTACATTTCACCTCATTTCTCTATTTCCTTAATTCTTTGTATGCTGGTTTTCCTCTAATTTTTCGGATATTTTGCACATTTTAAAATTTATAACCGTGTATTGTATTTAAGTTATTAAATATTATACATTAATTTATGATGTACCATGTTTTATAGTACAGAATACTGAGAATGTTAGAATTGTAAACTTTTATTTTTGGCAGATAATTTTGTCCTCGAATGATGGTTACACAGTCCAGTCTTATGTATGTTGAAGAAGCCTCCAAATAAGCAAATTACTGGCAATAAATGTCGATTCTATAATCAGCCATGTCAGCTCTGCAGCTTTTTTGCTTCCTTCCCTTTCCTCTCCTGCTGCCAAAGTCCTTGTCCATGCCTTAGTTATCTTGAGACTTGCCTTTTCTAATGTTCCCTTAGCTGGCCTCCCCACATCAATCCCTTACAATCTTCAGCTCATCCAAAATGCTGTGCGCCAAGTCCAAGACTCCATTGCCCTGACTTTTCCTGGCTCCTTGTGACCCAAAGTGTCAGTTTCAAAATTGTATTTCTCCTTTTCAAATCTCTGCATGGCCTCCCTACCCTGACTGTGTGCTGTCATTTACTTTGTACCCTGGCATGCATTGCCCACTCCCTTCCCTCAACTCCACCATTGATGTCTGTTCGACCACTATACCCTTGTGCTCTGGATATCTCTATTTCCCCTTCTCTGTGCTTTCAAAAGCCTCAACATTATCCCTTTCGACAATGCTTTTGGCTGTTCATCTTTGTTTCCATTTTGTCATCCTATTTCTAAACTTGATCTTTATCATAACCTTATCTTTGTTCTTAAGTATTCGGATATCTTTCTGCAGGTGAGAGTTTCTATTTGTATTTGTTGTCCAAATGAATGAATCCTTCAGTGTTCACAAGTATTTGTATAGAGACTACCCTAGTATGGAATTGTTTTTGTAAATCTTGGTGACATAAAAGTTTGTCTTCAGATCAGTTGGATTCTTTGCAAACATTTCTGGAAAATGCTGGTGTTATTTGGCTTTGTTTCAATGTGCACTGAAGTTGGGCAGAGCTGTAAGAGTGATGACAACATTTTTCAGTAATATCTTTGTCGACATTTCCTCACGCATTTTTGAAAGTTTCAAAACTCCCCAGTGTTCTCCTTATACAGCATAGAATGATCCGGTAGTAAATATGCGTTAAAAGTCGAGTTGTATTTTAAGCTTTTTAAATATTAGCCCAAAAGCTGTATTGCATGGCTCTAGATAACAAGTTGGTCAAGGTGAAACTCTATTGCTCATTAACCCAATGATGACCTTATACTTTTTCTTTGCATTCATTCCATAGAGGAATGAGTTCCTTTATTTCCTTTTTGATGTAGATACCTCAGCAGCGGACATTCCACTCATAATTCGGAATCATAGGGACATGTGTAATTTGTGATAGTATTTATAGAAACCTTGGAAATTAAAAAGATTATAATTCAGTGAAATTAGTTTGCTAATTTTGGAAATAATGGTTCTAAAGGACATGAAACGTGGTTAGTTTAAAAAAGGTTTATATTTGAATTGCTCCTTTTAAGAATCATTTTTAATTTCTTTTAAATTCCTGTTAGACCTCTGCTGCTATGCTTCCTTCTTTTATCAGGGAAGGCAGATGACTTGGTCCCAGAATGTTTCTTAAGCATTGCTTCTATGACTAGCTAAAAGGATTTGTGTTATTGCAGAATCGGACCGGTCTTACCACCATTTCCACTCTTTCCCTCACACAATTAGATCCTCTAACCTGGAGTATTTCAGCTAGTGAGCTGGATAAAAGCTGTTGTAGTTCACTTCACTGGAATAATGTCCAGTTATTTATTTCTAGCATGGCCCCCTTTGTTGATAGTGTTTTATTCAAAGGTCCATGTTGGCTGTTTTAAATACTTTAGGGTAAGTAGCCAGTGACTTCCACTTGCCCTACATTCACTGCCCACATTTCTGTGTAATTCTCGCACCTCCCCAATCCTTTCATCTTGCACAAGTAATTTTAAAAACAGTGAAAGCACTGTTTTTGGAGGGCCCCCAATTTGAAACCTTCACGTGCTGATAAATTCCTAATCTTTGATACAGCACAGGTACAGAATCAGTGGGAGCATGGGACATTTATGTACTTTTAAAAAGTAATTGTCCAATACTGGACAACTAGATATTGCTGACGTCAATCCTATTTTTTTTCATTCGTCCTGTAGATTTTTACATATTTGGAACAAGTACTTTATGTGCTTTAAAAAGTATAATTATGCTGAAATAAAACATGTTCTTGGAATCATTCCACTTTTGAGTATACAGATGTAAGTTATTGTGATTTAATACCACAAATCATATCTACAATATTTTGTATTTTGTTTCATTTTTTTCAAGAGGTTAACACAGCAAAAATATACCAGAGTCCAGTAATGAGTGACTGTGCTGGTTTTAGGTTTGACTTGTTTCTTAAGACTGTAATTTGGAATAAACTATAATGCTTTTCTCTGCCTCAATTTTGTTTTAACCTCCACACCTTCCTGCAAGTATTGTGAACTCTGACAAATTGCTAAATTATTCTAATTGCATCTCATTGCTGACAATGTTAAACATGTATTTTTAAATAACCAATGGATAGAAGCCTGGCTGTTTGCAGATTTTTATGTGTACATTTGATATTTTTAATCCATTAGATGCAGCCAAAACTACAGATACAATTCTTTTTGACCCAGGCATGACTGGTGAAGAACAGAAGAACGCTTTGCAATAGGAGGTGCAGAGTAGGAAGTAAATGAGAGAGAATTTCACTGTTATATATATATATATTTTTAAATCTCCTTGCTTTGACTTCAGCTATTAGAATTGATGTGTACACATTAGTCTAAGCTGTAGTCATGAATTTATTTGCCCTGTGGACTGTAAGTTTACACCAGTAAAAGAAAATGACAAACTTACATAAGTGCGACTTAGTTATAATTGAAGGCCACCCAAATTCCCAGACGTTACTGTCTCATGTAGAATATTTAAATAGTATAGTACTGATCTATGATCCTATGATCTGTTTTTATGGGGCTTTTTGTGGAAAAGGCCCTCATAATCCATATGCGCCTATAGATGGTTCTCACGGTTTGAGGGAAACCTAGTAACTCTGTGTCATTGTGCTTGACAGGCTCAAGCAAGTGTTTTTTCATTAGAGTCCAGTAGAAGTCTGTCTTTCGTATTTTTAACTAATGATTCGTAACATTTGTTGTAGCATCTGTTTCTAAGTGCAGTAATATTGAAGGCCTGGCATATGGACTTGTCAGTGGTATTTGAAATCCTGTTACATGGAGGAGACCTGGATGGTTACACTATCACTCGCTGATAATCTGCTTTTTAAACCCAAGTTACTATGAATTTGTAGGTCTCCTGTTTGCATAATTGTTGAATTGATTGGTTTTATTTGTTATGCTTTCATAATAGTTATTTTAAAACCTCCTTTAGCAGCCCTGGATTCAAGTCAGTAAATTTGAATCAGATAGGACTAACTGGTAATAGAATGTGAAAGGCTTTCCTATTTTCACTCCTCTTTGTTGATTGGTTATAAATCAAAAGAAATACTTTGCCTTTGTATCCAAAGGTATGAAGGTGTACCTATTTTGGATAGAAGGAATTTTGTTCTAATTCATGTTATATTGCTATAAAGGTTATAATCAGTTTGGAAAGGCTATCTTCTAGAGCTACTCAAACTATTAAGAATGTTTATTAGAATAGATTTAGGAGTTGGGCGGGGTGCTGGATATGGGGAAGAAATATAAGATAGACTAACTATCATAAACATCAGACTGTTTGTTTTTACCTTGATTAGCTTTGAGGCAATACCTGACCTGACAAACAGGCAACGGCAACCCCCAATGCCAAGGGGTGGCTTATCTTTCAATGTGGTAACTTGAAAGTTTTGTGTCAATTTACGTGCATGCACGCGGTGTGCGCACGCGCACACACACACACACACACACACACACACACACACACACACACACACACACACACACACACAAAACACACACCAGTACCCCCACCCCCTCTTGCTCTCACTTTTGCCCTCTTTTATTCTCTCTCTAATTATTAAGAGATGCAGATCAATTTCTCTCTCTCTAATGCTTTCTTTCTCTAATTAAAGAGACAGAGACTCGGGGCTCAGGTATAAATTTGTGACCTGCAACCAAACAAGTAAGCAAACTACAAGTTTAACACTACACCCCGACTGACAGCATGATTTATTATTTTCATGGTATGAGTTGTATCTGTATGGAAAACTGTAATTTACTTTTTCTTAGGTTACATGTGAAATAAATGAGTTTGTTGCTTTATGATCATGTCCTGCTACACTGAAGTACTTTTTACCTCATCTTAAATACAGGAGAATTTTCATGGTGGCATGTGCAAGATCATAGTATTTAGTACATGCAATAAAGGGTCTATATTACAAACTCCAGGTCATGTTAATTAGATTCAGTGGTAAAGGTATACTCCTGATTGTATGAGACGCTAGGTTCAATAATGGGAGTGACTCATAAAGTTGCACAGAAGAGAATATTCAGAGTAGATCTGTGAAATTTGTGACATAAAATTACTGGAGATTTTTCTCAGTCAAGATAAATAACATGGCAATTTCTTTGGAAATTAAACTTTAATTTGAAAACCAAACAATTCTCCAATTCATTTATTCCAAAAATCAATTTAATCATTATAAGGCTATCATTCTTAAGAGGCACATGCTTAAAACGTGCTTTGACCACTGAGAGTCATTTTATTAAAAGGAATATGCTTAGATTCTATCCTGCAAGATCCACAAAAATATATTGCTGGAAGTTTTGGAATAAAAACACAATGGAGAAGAAATTTTAAAATGTGAGAATAAAATCACCAAATAGAAGCATTTTACTTGGAATAAGTAAGAATACATTTCAGGGATTTTGGTTTTAGGCGCATCAATATTTATTTTCCTCCATTTCCTCAGCCAAGGATCACCAAGGCCAATTGTTTTTTCCCCTCCTTCACCCTGGCAGAGATTAACCCACACATTATAGACCAATATATTTGCTTATTATTGCGACATTACCAGTGAGTGTAACTCAAAAACCTCACCTGGTAGTGACTGTTCTAGCACTGCTCACTTTATGTGCTAGTGGGGTGATAAAGGCAGTGATTAGAATTGTGATCCTGTTGGCTATTTTGCATTTTGTTTAGGGCATATTGAGTCATCTGCTGCAGTTATTCAGGTAAACTAATTACTAAAAAATTTCAATCCACAATCAACAATGTGTAGAAAATATCCAGTATGAACTGGATACTTAAAAAGTATTTGTATTGGTGTTATCTATGAAGAGGATGCAAACAAAATATCAGTGGAAGAGGTAATGGATGTGGTGAAAATTGATAGGAAGGATGCACTGAAAAGGCTGGCTCTGCTTAGAATGGATAAGTCATCTGGCCCAGATGGCCTGCACCCAGGTGTTAAGGGAAGTAGGGATGGAAATAATGGAAGAGCTTGCCCGAATCTTCAATCCTTCCCTAAATCTGAGGGAGGTGCCAGAGGGTGGCAATGTGACACCCTTGTTCAAGAGATAGGCCAGGCAGTTTAACACCAGTGATGGGTAAGATTTTTAGAAACTATAATCAGGGGAAAACATTAAAAGGTACTTGGAGAGGTTTGAGTTAATTAAGGAGAACCAACACAGATTTGTAAAAAGCAGATTGTGCTGCATTTTTTATAGCCCATATTGCATCAAAATGCTCCAAAACACTGCACAACCTAATAACTTTGCAGTTTAGTAACTGCTGTCACATAAGCAAACTGTCTAAAGCAAAGAATGAAGCACTTACATTTACATGATGTTGGTCACCTTAGAATGTCCCATGGTGCTTCACAACCAATGAGGTACTTTTGAAATGTTGACCGATGTTGTAATGTAGGAAATGTGGTAGCCAATTAGCGTGCAACCATCTCCTACAAACAGTAGCATGATAATGACCAGGTAATCTGCCCTAGTGATGTCTGTTGAGGATAAATGTTGGCCAGGACTCTGGGGAGAACTCTCCTACTCTTCTTCGAAATTGTGCCTGGGATCTTTTACATCCACCTGAGAAGACAGGGAGGGCTTAGGTTTAACATCTCTGAAAGCTGTCATCTCCGACAATGCAGTAGTCCTTCACTGCTGCACATGACTGTCAGCCTGGACGCCGTGCTCACGTCTCTCTGGAATGGAACTTGAATCCACAATTTTCTGATTTGGAGAGAGTGCTATCACTCACTGATAGCTGGCACAATTGCAAATCAACTTGATTTATAAAACCAACTGAAAATCACTTAGGATTCATTCAAACTGTAGGAAGCAACTGAAGGGGAATTGCTTCCACGTTCTCTTGCCGGTTTGAAGAACCAATTTATACTGGCTCTTGATCTTTTCCTTGGTTCAAATGGCCATGAACACTGTTAATGTTATTGTGTCGTAGTGTCTGCATGATCATGTTACATTGTGTGTATATGGATTGGCTATTTAAAATATGAGTGATTAAAGTGATTCCCCAGGGAAGGCAGCCATGTCACCATAGATTTTTTAAATAAATTTCCATTTTTAAAATTTCCATCTCCTACGTTGCCAAAGCTCAAACGACACTGTTGTAAGACAACACTTTAAACTGTGGTCTGCAGTCTGCAGTTGGGTCGAGGGGAATTGAATACAAAAGTAGGGAGGTTATACTGCAGTTGTACAGGGCACTGGTGAGACCACATCTGGAGTACTGTTTACAGTATTGGTCTCCTTATTTAAGGAAAGATGTAAATGCATTAGAAGCAGTTCAGAGAAGGTTTACTAGGCTAATATAGGAATGGGTGGGTTATCTTATGAGGAAAGGTTGGACAGGTTAGGCTTGTATTCACTGGAATTTAGAAAAGTAAGAGGTGACTTGATTGAAACCTTGAAGATTCTGAGGGGTCTCGACAGAGTGGATGTGGAGAGGATCGAAATATAGAAAATGGGGCATAGGTCATTCGGCCCTTGGAGCCTGCTCTGCCATTAAATGTGATCATGGCTGATCCTTTATCTCAACGCCATACTCCCACTCTCTTCCCTTGACTCCTTTAGTGTATAGAAATCTATCTATTTCCTTTTTAAATATGCTCAGTGACTTGGCCTTCCTGGCCCTCTGGGGTAGAGAATTCCACAGGTTCACCACCCTCTGAGTGAAGAAATTTCTTCTCATCTCAGTCCTAAATGGCCTACTTTGTATCCTGAGACTGTGACCCCTTGTTCTAGTCAGCCCCAGGTAGGGGAAGCATCATCCCTGCATCCAGTCTATCCAGCCCTCTCAGAATTTTATATGTTTCAATGATATCACCCTTCATTGTTCTAAACTCCAGTGAATTCAGGCCTAGTTGGCCCATCTTCAGTGCAGAGGGATCTGGGTGTCCTCGTGCATGAATTGCTGAAAGCTAGTATGCAGGTACAGCAGGTAATAAAGAAGGCAAATGGAATTTTGGCATTTATTGCTAAAGGAATAGAGTATAAAAATAGGAAAGTGTTGTTGCAAATGTATAAAGCATTGGTGAGAACTCACCTGGAGTACTGTGCACAATTTTGGACCCCTTACTTGAGGAAGGATGTAGTTGCACAGGAGGTGGTTCAGAGGAGGTTATTGAGATGCGGGGCTTGTCTTATGAGGTGAGATTGAGCAGTTTAGACCTATACTCGCTAGAGTTTAGAAGGATGAGAGGAGATCTAATTGAGGTATATGAGATGCTAAAGGGGATAGACAAAGTAGACGTGAAGCGGATGTTTCCCCTTCTGGGGCATTCTAGAATGAGAGGCCATGGTTTTAGGCTAAGGGGTGGTAGATTGAAATCAGAGATGAGGAGGAATTACTTTTCTCAAAGGGTCGTGAATCTGTGGAATTCACTACCTCAGAGTGCAATGGATGCCGGGACGCTGAATAAATTTAAGGAGGAGATAGACAGACCTTTAATTAGTAATGGGTTGAAAGGTTATGGGGAGAGGGTGGGAAATTGGAGTTGAGGCTGAAATGAGATGAGATGATCATACTGAATGGTGGGGCAGGCTTGAGGGGCTGAATTGCCTACTCCTGCTCCTAGTCCTTATGTTCTAGTCTCTCCTCATATGACAATCTTGCCATCCCAGGAATCAGTCTGGTGAACCTTCGTTGCACCCCCTCTATGGCATGCCTTCTCCGGTAAGGAGACCAAAACTGCACACGATACTCCAGGTGTGGTCTCACCAAGGCCCTGTATAGCTGCAGTAAGACATCCTTGCTCCTGTATTCATATCCTCTTGCAGTGAAGGCCAATGTACCATTTGCCTTCTTAACTGCTTGCTGCACCTGCAAGTTTGCTTTCAGTGACTGGTGCACAAGGACCCCCTTTGTACATCAACATTTCCCAACCTATCACCATTTAAATAATACTCTGCAATTTTGTTTCACACTTATCCACGTTGTACTGCATTTGCCCATTCACTCAACTTATATAAATCGCCTTGAAGCCTCCTTACATCCTCCTCACCACTCACACTCCCACCTAGTTTTGTGTCATCAGCAAACTTGGAAATATTACATTTGGTTCCCTCATCTAAATCATTGATATATATCGTGAATAGCTGGGACCCAAGCACTGATCCCTGCAGTACCCTACTAGTCACCTCCTGCCACTCTGAAAAAGACCCATTTATTCCTACTCTCTGTTTCCTGTCTGCTAACCAAATCTCAATCCATGCCAATATATTACCCGCAAACCCATGTGCTTTAATTTTGCACACTAACCTCTTATGTGAGACTTCATGAAAATCTTGCCGGAAATCCAAATACGCCACATCCACTGGCTCTTCCTTATCTATTGTACTAGTTGCGTCCTCAATAAACTCCAGTAGGTTTGTCAAACATGATGTCCCTTTCATAAATCTATGTTGACTTTCTTTGTCTAATCCCGTTGATATTTTCTAAGTTTCCTGTTATTACATCCTTTATAATAGATTCTAGCATTTTCTCTACTACTAATGTTCGGCTAGCCGGTTTGTAATTCCCTGCTTTCTCCATCCTTCCTTTTTTAAATAGTGGGATTACATTTGTCACCCTCCAAGCTTCCGGGACTGTTCCAGAATCTACAGAGTTTGGAAGATGACACCAAACGCACCACAATTTCCATAGCCACCTCCTTTACGATGTAGATTATCAGGCCCTGGGGATTTATCAGCTTTCGGTTTCATTAATTTCTCCAGCACTTTTTATTTTTTGTTAATGCTAATTTCCTTCAATTCCTCTTTCTCAGTAGACCCTTGGTTCCCTAGTATTTCTGGGAAGTTATTTGTGTCTTCTTCCATGAAGGCAGAACTAAAGTAGTTGTTTAATTGCTCTGTCATTTCCTTGTTCTCTATTATGAATTCTCCCGTTGCGGACTGTAAGGGACATACATTTGTCTTCACTAATCTTTTTCTTTTTACATACTTAAAAGCATTCATGGTCCGCATTTATGTTCCTTGCAAGTTTACTTTCATGCTCTATTTTTCCCCTCTTGATCAAGCTGTTTGTTCCCCTTTGCTGAATTCTTAACTACTCCCAATCCTCGGGCTTGGTACTTTTCCTAGCAACTTTATATGACTACTCTTTGGATCTAATGCTTTTGTTAGCCATGGTTGGGCCACTTTTCCTGTTGTGTTTTTGAGCCAGAAAGGAATGTACAACTGTTGCAATGCCTGCATTCGTTCTTTAAATATTAACTATTGCTTATCCACCACCATGCCTTTTAATGAAGTTCCCCAGTCTATTGTAGCCCCCTCACCCTTCGTACTTTCGTAGTTTCCTTTGTTTAGATTTAGGACCCTAGTTTTGGATTGGCCTACTTGACACAAGAACATAAGAAATAAGAACAGGAGTAGACCATTCGGCCCCTCGAGCCTGCTCCACCATTCAATAAGATCATGGCTGATCATCTTGTGTTTCGATTTCATTGCCATCTAATCCCGATAACCTTTGATTCCCTTGCCTAACAAGAATCTATCTACCTCTGCCTTAAAAATTATTCAATGACCTCGCCTCCACCATCTTCTGAAGCAGAGAGTTCCAAAGTTGCATGACCCTCTGAGAGAAAACAATTCTCTTTGTCTCTGTTCTAAAAGAGTGGCCCCTAATTTTAAAACAGTGCTCCCTAGTTCTGGACTCACCCACAAGAGGAAATATCCTTTTGACGTCCACCTTGTTAAGGCCGTTCAGGAACTTGTATACTTCAATCAAATCACCCTCAATCTTCTAAACTCCAGTGGAAACAAGCCCACTCTGTCCAACCTTTCCTCATAAGAAACCCACTCATTCCAGATATCAAACCTCCTTTGAACCACCTCCAATGCATTTACATCCTTCCTTAAATAAGGAGACCAAAACAGCACACAGTATTCGAGGTGTGGTGTCACCAATGCCCTGTATAACTGAAGCATAACATCCTTACTTTTATGTTCAGTCCCTCTTGTAATTAGGGATAGCATTCCATTAGCCTTCTTAATTACTTGCTGTACCTGCACACTAACTTTTTGTGACTCATGTATTAGAACACCTAGATCCCTCTGCAATTCAGAATTATGCAGTTGTTCTCATTTAAGTAATACTCTGCTTTTTTGTTCTTCCTGCCAAAGTGAACAACTTCACATTTTTCCACATTAAACTCCATTTGCTAGATCTTTGCTCACTCACTCAACCTATCCATATCCATCTGCAACTTCCTCACGTCCTCTTCACAGCATACTTTCCTTCCTATCTTTGTGTTATTTGCAAATTTAGCTACCATGTCTTCACTCCCTTCATCTAAGCCACTGATGTAAATCGTAAAAAGTTGAGGCGCCAGCACAGACTCCCATGGGACTCCATTTGTCACATCCTGCCAATCCGAAAAAGACCCATTTATGCACACACTCTGCTTTCTGCCAGCCAGCCAATCTTATATCCATGCTAATATGTTACCCCCTACACCATGCGCTTTTATTTTCCATAATAATCTTTCATTTGGGACCTTATCAAATGTCTTCAGGAAATCCAAGTACAGTATATCTACAGGCTCCACTTTATCCACAGCGCATGTTACTACCTCAAAAAAACTCCAATAAATTGGTTAAACATGATTTTCCTTCACAAAACCATGCTGACTCATCCTGATTACCATGAGCTCTTCCAAGTGCCTAGCTTTAGCCTCCTTAATGATCGATTCTAATAATTTTCCCAAGACAGACGTAAAGCTAACTAGCCTATAGTTTCCTGTTTTCTGCCTCCCTCCCTTCTTGAATATTTGATACTTTCCAATCTGATGGAACCTTTCCAGAATCTAGCGAATTTTAGAAAATTAACACCAGCACATCAACTACCTCAATAGCCACCCTAGGATGTAGTCCATCACGACCCGGAGACTTGCCAGCCTGCAGTTCCATCAATTTGCTCAGTACCGTTTCCCTAGTGATTTCAATTTTACCAAGCTCCTTTCTCCTATTCACCTCCTGATTTGTAGCTATTACTGGAGTGTTTTCTATATCCTCTATAGTGAACACAGAAGCAAAATATTTGTTAATCTCTTCCGCCATTTTCTTATTATCTACTATTAACTTCCCACTGTCACTTTCTAGAGGACCAACACTCACTTTACTTACTCTTTTCCTTCTTAAATACCTGTAGAAACTCTTGCTATCTGTTTTTACATTTCTAGCTAGCTTCCTCTCATACTCTAATTTCTTTCTCCTGATTAACCTTTTAGTCATTCTCTGCTGTTCTTTATATTCTGTCCAATCATCTGTCCTGCCACTCATCTTTGTGGAGTTGTATGCTTTTTCCTTAAGTTTGATGCTTTCCTCAACTTCTTTAGTAAACCACGGATGCTGGGTCCTCACATTCCATCCTAATGAAGAATTCTATCATGTTATGGTCACTTTTCCCTAAAGGAAACACAATAAGATTATTAATTAACCCCTTCTCATTGCACAATACAAAATTTAGAATAACCTCACTCTACGTGCTATCCACGAAGATCTCAGCCTTGCGGATGCGCCACAGTGACTCCAGCTGCAGCTCCAGCTCCAAAACTGGATTTTGCATAACTGCTGGTAGAGACACTTCCTGCACACGTGGTGGCCTGGACACTGGAAATGTCCCTGACTTCCCACATCGCACAGGGGGAATATTCCACATGGCCGAGCTGCTCTGCCATGACTTCATCCATAAATTACTCCTTTTACTTTTATTTCCTCTAGTTTCAAAAATATTAAATATATACTAGGGACCTTACTTTACTTCTTATACTTTAAGCACTACTTAATCTAAACTAAAGACCAATTTTTACTCTAAAGACTGGACAGTAGAAATACTCACCTGTTCCTACTTACCAGGGCCGCTGCTCCTCTCGCATTGGTACCTGGTCCCACTCGATGAACTAGTATTCCCCCGTGTGATAGCACTCTTGGATGTTTTCAAAAATCACCCCTCTCGTGCAGCTTTTCAGCTCCTGGCCTCCCAACTCGCAGTGATTCCATTCTGCACCCGTGAACTCTGAACTTGTTTCCTCTTGTGTGAGAATCTAGAACTAGGTGTCATGATGTAAAAATAAGGGTTCGCTCATTTAAGACAGATGAGGAGAAACATTTTCTCCCAGAGGGTCATGAATCTTTGGAGCTCTTCCTCAAAAGGCAGTTGGAAGCAGGGACTTTGAATACTTTTAAGGCAGAGCTAGATAGATTCTTGATTAACAAGGAGGTGTAAGGTTATCGGGATTAAGCGGGAGGTTACAATCAGATCAGCCATGATCTTGTTGAATGGCGGAGCAGACTTGAAGGGCTGAATGGCCTACTCCTGCTCCATGTTCATATGTCTCAAACCATCAGTTCCAGGGGGTTCTGCTTTTGGGTCTGCATATTGACTCATTGTGATGCCCCCTTATTATTCTCTGACTGTGTCATTAAAATGGAAACTACTGCACAGTGATCCCATAGACGGGGTCTACATAAACTCTGAAGTCATAAATGCAAGAAATATTAAAAATTATTCCCTTTTGGTTTTAGACTAATTTCTCCACCATGTCTTTATTTCTTTTTAACAAAAGCTCTTTTGCTCCTATCTTGGTTCTGAACCTTGCTATTTCTAGAACCTCATCTAGTCCTACAACCCTCCAAGACTCTACATTCTTCCAATTCTGACCTCTGATGCATCCCCAACTTTCTTCACCCAACATTGGTGTTCAAGCCTTCAACTGTCTATGCTTCAAGCTCTGGAATTTCCTCCCTACACCTCTCTGCCTCGCTGTCCTCCTTTAGCATGCTTCTTAAAACCTATCTCTTTGACCAAGCTTTTGGCCAGGTATCCTAATGTCTCTTTCTTTGGCGTAGTGTCAACCCTTTGTTTGATTATACTCCTGTGCAGTGCCTTGGAAGAATTTACAATGTTAACTGTCTTTATAATTGCAAGTTGCTGTTGTGGTGATAAGGGTGTTGACAGCCTTTCAGTACCATCTCCAATAGCCATTTTTCATGTGTGAGTCAGTGAAAATCAATGTCATATTCAAAAATAGGCAGCATAGAATGATTTCGTTCCTTGATCTTCATGGTGAGTGGATTATAGCCAACAGTAGAAATCTTGGCTAAATTTTCCTATGTTTTGGATAATAAGGGCAAATTGCTTTGCTGTACTCTACAAGTATTTACTCACTGAGCTACTCAGGAGAGGGAAGTACCTTGATGAGCATTTCTAACACATTTGAAATCATTATTACTTCTAGCTATTTAAAGTATTATTTACTACATAGCAAAAAATATCCATGTCATTAGGGTTAAATATTAAGTTGCATCAAACCTACAACAGTACTTAATCCAGAGAGTAGTATTTTTAGGGTGATACATACCTGTTTAATTACTTCAGTTTTCAACAAACATTTAACTTGCTTTACTTCAGGTGCCACCTCCCCAGGTCTCGTCTGCACTTAATTAGCTCCATGAAACATTAATAATTACAGTACCTGGGGCAGACCAGCTGGAGTTACTAAAATAAGCTGGTAGACATACTTCCAAATCTTACACACTGTTTCCTTTTGCATTTGCTGAGTCTTGTACCTTGAGATTCAACATTGGTGTTGCTACTTCAGTCCTATTTCCCAGGGGTTGTGTTTGTATCTGGCAGTTAGAGCTAAATTGTTGCAGTTCAGATAAAAATACATTGCCAGACAATGTTGCAAGTACCTTTGGTACCTGTAGAAAAATAACACCACCTATTGTTTGTTCATCACGTAAGTGTGTCTGTCTAGAGTGCAGTATATTCTTTGATGTAGCACATAATTAATATTAAAGGCAGTTTATGGCAATGCATGTTACTACCTTTTATTTATTGCTTGCTCTTTGTTTACCAATTACTGCACTTTAAGTTTACCATGATATATAAAATAAAAAGAAAACATTGATATATTAGTGTTTTTTTGGTGTAATTTGTACTTCTGGTGTCTTTGAAGAAAATGATCCAAAAATCTGTACATTAGCAAGGGTGGGTCCTGAAAGTGTGGTGGAAAATCATCCATGAAACCCCTATTGGTCAAAGGAAGCTCATCTATCTGTAATCCCCAGAAGGCAAACTGGTCAGTTTAATGATGACTGGGGGATGAGGAAAGTTTTCTTATTCCCAGATTTCCCTGTGATTTAATGCTGGCTATATATCCAATTTCCCCCTGACTAACCCAGGGCACAAATGACCAATCTTCCCCTGACTAGCCCAAAAGATGTGTTTGAAAAACGAATGTACACCATCTGCAAAAAAAAATGATTTGCATAATTTAATATGACACACAATCTAATTGAATATGCAAATAAATCTATTCTGAACTTCTTAAGCAGTTTGACATACAGAAGTTTTTTTATCATTCACCGGATGTGGGGATTGCTGGCAAGGCCAGTATTTACCAGCCTTCCCTAGTTGCCCTTGTGGTGAGCCAGTGAATCAATTAATGTTAAGATTTTATATGCAGTAAAATTCTTGTCAATGGTTACAGTTTAATATATTCTTTGGCATTATATGTCAATTAAGATGTATAAAATCTACTTTTAAGATATACTAGAAAGGGCTTTCAAAATTGCAAAGTCAATAAGAGGCCCAGCAGCATGGAAGGAGCTTAAGTTAGGGAGGGAGAGAGAGAGGGCACCTCCATCTTCTCTCAGCACTTTAAAAATATTTGCAGTTAAACATAGCCACTGCTGCCGGACCACCATTGTGGAAGGTTAGCCCCTCCACGGGGCAGTGTGTGACCGTAGTTGTACTCCGATGAGCTGGTGGGAGAACCTGAGAGACATCCTCAAGTGCTGATCCCCAGTCTGCAGCTAGGAGGCCACCTCCAGGCAGTTGTCATGCTCGCCACACCATGGGGGGGCTCCCCATAGGCAGACTGGAACATTCCAGTCAATCTCTGATCAACGGCCTTAATTGTCTTTTAGTTACCTTAACAAGCTACCTGCTGCTGGCAGATCAGTAGCTGTTCGCTCCCAATCCAGCTTTCCAAGATATGGTTTGAGCATGGGTTGAAGTTCCTGCGTATGAACAAGCGTAAATGAGCTACGTTATGAGCTTGACTAATTATCTTAAATAGATTATTTGTGTAGCTATTAGTGCACTCAGTATTGTTCAGCAAATGCTCTGGAATATGGTTGAGAACATGGATTCCAACATTCTTGATAACTAGTAGTTTATTAAGGTTGGAATTGTAGATGACTACAAAACCTTCCGAGATATCTGCATTCAATCTAATCCTGGCTTCTTGAGTATCCTTGATTTCAATCCTCTGCCATTGGTGACAGTACTCTCAACTGCCTAGGCCCTAAGTTCTAGAATTCCCTCCCTAAGCCCCTCTGCCTCTCTATCTCTCTTTCCTCCATTAAGATGCCCCTTAAAAATCTCTGTCTTTGACCAAACTTTTGGCAATATGCCCTAACAATGCTACATGTGTCTCGGCGTCCAATTTTGCTTCATTATGTTCCTGTGAAGCGCCTTGGGATGTTTTATTACATTAAAGGTGCTATATAAACACAAGTTGCTGCTACTGCTGTAAGGAGAAAGAGCCTTAGAGAAGTCTAGGTTGGAACTAATCCATGTGCATATTAGAGTATTGGTTGCATAGAGGTAGGGACTGGAGCAGAAGCAGACAATATTGCAGAGATGAAAGACGCAGTCTTAGTGACTGATGAATTATAAGTGGGGAAGAAGCTTAACTGAGTTAAGCAGCGTGCCAAGGTTCTTAATTTCAGTGAGGTTACCTGCGTTAGATGAAGTAGATAAAGCGTATGCAGGCATTTGTGAGAGCTGAAGAGGATGGCTTTGGACTTATTGTATTTAGCTGAAGAAAATTTTGGCATATCCAGGTGTTAATGTTGAATTGACAGTTGGAAAGTAGCAACAACCATGGGGAGCAAGTTGAGAGGAAGAGCTAACTGAGTATCGTTGGTATATATGTGAAAGTTTATTCCTGCTTGCAGATTGATGTAAGTGGTGCTGGAAGGAGGCCTAATGATGGAACATGAGGTACACAAAAGGCAAATATGCATGTATGGAGGAAAAAGTTATTGAAGGCGATGTAATAATCAGTAAGAGTGGAATCAGGAGAGAATAGTGCCACAGAAGGTCGACTGTGAAATGAGGCATTTAAGAAAGAGTGGTTGAATGTTAAAGAAGTTAAAGAGGATGAGAAGGAATAGGGACCTGCAGTTGCATTCAGTGCTGGCAATTTTAATCAGTGGTATTGTCACAGAAGCCTAATTAGAAAGAAAGGTATAATTATAGTTGTGAGATGGTTGGAATGGAGAAGAGGAATTTGAAGTTGTTTGCTCTCTGGGTCAATCCTGAAAAGAGTGCAAGGAATTGGCCATGGAAAGTAAACATGGAATAATGTTCACTAGGGCAAGGCTGTATGGTATATTAGCAACTGTTATTGCAACAGTCTGACGTTATTTTGAAGTCTATGAAAGTATGTCTGTTAACTTGTCAAGTATATTTCGTGTCTATTAAACTGGCAGAAAAGTTAGATTGGGAAAGAAAACTGAAACAAAGGCATTGACTGAAAACTCTATGCAGTCTTTTGTTTTATGTGTACCACACCAAAAAGTTCTTGAAAAAAATCTCCTTTTTAATATGTAGAAAGCATCCATTTTGCAAACTTCAGTATTGTTGACATTGTGAAAATGCATTAATTCTAGGGAACTGAATATTGGATAATCAATGTGCCAAATAGATTTTTTGGAGGGGCCATTCTGGCATGCTCAAGGGATTGTCTGTAGCAGTTGAGGTAACGATACTTGTTGACTACATTCCAATCATGAAGTGCTCCTGTTAATTCTCTCTTTGTTTTGTCCTGCATTCATCCAATTTAGCAACAAAAGTTGCACTTCTTTTAAAAAGCCCAGATTTCCAGAGGAAATAGTGCATTTAATTTTTCCATCATTAAATGATGACTCAGAAGTATTAGAAAATCAAGACCAAATCAAAGGTTCTTGGAATTGAGCACTCGGGAACATTTTATGAATGTTAATTTCATCAGAAGCTAATGCAAAATGAACATGGTTTTTCACCCAATGTTGTGTTGCATCCACCTTACTACCATTTAAAAATCAAATTAGTTAATTCAACAAAATGAGAAACTTCACAATATTATAAATTTAATTTACCTTTAGTCATTTCCCCTCTCCTTTTTGTTTATGACCTTGTTGTTTGCAAATTGGTTGCTGTATAAATGCAATTTATTTCTCTTTGTGCCATGTACAAAACATCTCTTGTGAGATGAAAGCTGCCCTGTTATTCCTCAGGATGTCTACATACATGCTCAATACCTACAAGTGTGTTTGCAAAATATGTACTGTATCTGCTTTCAGCGTTTGGGAAAGCATCCACTCTCATACTAATTTCTTCTATGCCGCTGAAGTTGTAAAAATGAATTAATGCCAGAGACCAGATATTGGAAAATATAAAAAAAAATCCACTATTTCAGCATTTGAAATCTCTTCAAAGAGGATGTTCATTTTTACCTGATCCCAGCTGTAAGATGGATGCTATTTTCTTTGCTCTGCAAAGCAGGCCAGGACCTTCCACCTCTGGCAAGTATTATCTAGGAACAGGTTTGTGGTTGCTTTTAGGATTATTTGACATCATTGCTGCCTACCTAGGGCTGTATTTAATTTTTTTATCTATTTTGGTTAATGTCCACCAACTTGGTGTGGCTGATGTATTTGTTTTATTAGAATACAGTCCATTTTCTTGCATGTTGTTTGTGAACACTGCTTTTCATTGGCTTCATGACAGTTCCATATCAGAAAGAGTATTGAGGTTTGCATAAGTTAACTACCCTGTGAATCCATACAGTTCAGGAGGATCCCACATTCAAATTCTGCTCTGCTCTGAGTTGGTTGACATCAGTCTGGTTGGTGGTAGCTACACTAAGTTGTCTTTATCACCCGTTGATTAGGGAAGGGAACATTGATCATGATTCCCATTCCTGATCACTACCTCGGGACCTCTGCTAGAAATGTACATTAATGAACATCAAAGTGAGAACAATGTAAGACTCTGTTTTGATGCCCTCTCTGGTTGACTAGCGCACACCTACTTGCTGTCAAGTCTCATGTGACTAATACCCACAGAGGAGAAGTACTGAAGGACTCTAATGGCTGTGGAACCATACCAAAGCAAGAACTCAATACAGAAGTAAAAACAAAAAACTGCGGATGCTGGAAATCCTCAATACCTTTAGCATACAGGGGAGAAAATGATCTATTTTACTCAGTCTCTCTTTTCATTCTCTCTTTACCTTTTTGCTTGTATGTTTAAATTTGTATTTCTTGCTCTTTTGTACCAGTACAGTGGGACTTTGATATTTTGCCAAAAAATTGCAGGGAATAGGAAATTTTAAATTGGCCCCTTGATCTTGGTTGAATGTTGGTTGTGCAGTGCTGAGAACTTTTCATCTGTTTGGCTCAGTGCCATGTGAGACTACAAAAGGTGAAATTTAAATTATGGTGAAGGGACCGAAATCTATAGCGTCTGTATCACAAGTATTCTTTTCCTTTGGGGAAAATAAATCTCGGCTTTTTGAGACAGATTGGTTAGTTACGGTCTCTGCCGAGTTTACAATGCATCCCATGGATAATCATGAATGAATGATAAATAATATGCAGCTGCAAATCCAAATTATAAATAAACTACCTTTCAACTTTCTCCTCTTTACCTCCTTCTCTCCTCTTCTAAGATTTCCTGTGTTGAACCTGAATTCCTATCTCTCGGCCTCTGCCCATGCAGATAAGTTCTTGATTGGTAAGGGGATCAAAGGTTACGGGGAGAAGGCGGGAGAAAGGGTTTGAGAAACTTATCAGTCATGATTGAATGGTGGAGCAGACTTGATGGGCCTAATGGCCTAATTTTTGCTCCTATGTCTTATGGTCTTATGCCAGTGCATGGTTGGCAGTGATTTAGTGTGATTGCTGCTCTCATGCAGGATGTAATTATACGTTGCGTCCAATTGGTAGCTCCCTATTGACCTCAATCAAGATGGAGGCATTTACTATGTGGAGAATGTTGACTGTGAACTTGCAACCCCTGAATGGCACAGCATATTGAACATTCCATGGATTATAAATATCATGATGCACTTCATTTTTTCCTTCCTGTTAGATGTGCTATGTAAAAAAAGTATGGATTTAAGCACTAAACAACTCAGAGGTATAACTTCAAAAAAAAAATTCTGAAATTTTATCTAAACTTCTGGAGTATTTTTTATTTAAGATGTACACCTAAGACATACTATGTGAGAAGTTTTGAGTTTGTGTATAGATAGAATGCACACTCATGGTTACTGTTGCATTTTTGTCTCTGCTATCTCTCTCTTATTTTAGAATCACACAACAAAGAAGGAAGCCATTCTGCCCTTCATTTCTGTACTGATTTGTCTCACTCCCCAACTCTATTCCAATAGCTCAGTATCTTTTTCCCCCTTCAAGTATTTATCCAATTTCCTTTTGAAAGTTTCTATTGAATCTGCTTCTGCTTCTACCAACCTTTCAGGCAATGCATTCCACATCACCACAACTTGCTACATATAAAGATTCCTCATGTTACCCCTAGTTCTCTCACCTATTGCTTCCAGTCTGTCCTCAGCTTATTGACCCTAATCTCATTGGAAACAGTTTCTATTTATTTGCTCAATTTTGAACAGCTCTATCAAATCTCTTCTTAACTTTCTTCAGTCTGTCCACATAACTGAAGCCCCTTATTCCTGGTACCATTTAAGTGAATCTCATCCATGCTGCTCCATGGCCTTGGTAGCCTTCTTACAGTGCAGTACCTGGAATTGAGCATAATACTCCAGCTAGGATCTAACCAGTGTTTTATTAAGATTTAGTAAAACTTCCTTGCTTTCTGTTCTTTTATGAATAAAGCCAAGGATCCTATCCAGCCTTCCCAACTTGTCTTGCCATCGTCATAGATTTGTGTACAGATGTCACTATTTCTGTATCGCCTTTAAAATTGCACCATTTTGTTTATATTGTCTCTCTTCTTGCTTCCAGCAAGAGCTATAACTTCACATTTCTCTATGTTAAATTTCACTTGCCATGTGTCTGCCCATTTCACTGGCCTGACCATGTCCTTCTGAAGTCTGTTACTATCCTCCTCATTGTTTGCTACATTTGAGTTTCATATCATCTCTAAACTTTCAAATTATTCTCTGTATACTTAAGCCCATGTAATTAGTGTATATTACAAAGAGCTCACGTCCTTATACTGACCCTGGGGAGCCACTGCATACTTCCCTTCCAGTCTGAAAAACAACAGTTTGCCATTACTCTCCATATTCTGTCCCTTAGCCAATTTTGTATCTCTGTTTCCACTGTCTCTTTAATCCCATGGGCTTCAATTTTTGAAAGTCCATTTACACAACATGAAACGTATGACCCTCATCAATCCTGTTCATTACTCCATCAAAGAACTGAATCAACTTAGTCAAACATGATTTGTATTTAACAAATCTGTTTCATTTAATTAGCTCATACTTTTCCAAGTGCCAATCAATTTGTTCTGCATTATTGCCTGTAAAAGTTTCTCCACCACTGTTAGGCTGACTGGTTGTGGTTGCTGTGTTTATCCTTCTCCCTCTTTTCTCTCTCTTTTTCTTGTGTATCTCTACATAATTGATACAGGTTGATTTTTTTCTCTATTATGTAACTGCTGCAGCATTCAATACGTTCTGCTCTTCAAGATACTTCAATGCTGACCAATTCAAAGCTTTAAATTTATCAGAAATAAGAGTATAATTTGCTCCTGATCAACAGCAGCAGCTTAACTCAGTTGGCAACACTCGTGTCTCTGTGTCAGATGTCTATTATTCTAAGTTGAGTTTGTGTCCATACTGCACAATACCATAAGAAATAGCAGCGGGAATAGACCATATGGTCCCTCAAGTCTGCTCCACCGTTCAATGATTGTGGCTGATCATTGGCCTTAACTCCACTTTGCCACTTTCTCCCCATATCCCTGAATTTCCTGAGGGATCAAAAATCTGTCTATCCCAGGCTTAAATATACTCAATGATGGAACATCCATAACCCTCTGGGATGTAGAATTTCAAAGATTCAAAACCCTTTGAATGAAGAAATTTCTCCTCAGCTCAGTTCTAAATGATCGGTCCCTTATCCTGAAACTGTACCCCCATCCTCTAGATTCCCCAGCCAGGGAAAATAACCTCATAATGTCTACCCTGTCAAGCTCCTTCAGAATTGTGTATGTTTCAATGGGAAACCTCTCATTCTAGTAAACTGCAGAAAGTACAGGCCCAGTTTACTCAGCTACTCATCATTGGACAACCCTGTCATCCCAGGAATCCATCTGATGAACCTTCACTGTAGTACTTGCAATGCAAGTAAATCCTTCCTTAAATAGGAGACTGAAACTGCATACAGCACTCGAGGGGTGCTGTCACCAAAGCTCTGTATAATTGTCGCAAGACCTCTTTATTCTTGTATTCCAATTCCCTTGCAATAAAGGCCAACATGCCATTTGCCGCCTTAATTACCTGATGTACTTGCATGCTAGCTTTCTGTGTTTCTTGTACAAGTATACATAAGTCTCTCTGAACATAAATTTTTACACGCTTTAGAAAGTGTTCTGCTTTTTTATTCTTACTACCAAACCTCATATCCTCACATTTCCCCACATTATATTCTATCTGCCACCTTGTTGCTCACTCATTTAACCTGTATATGTCTCTTTGCAGTCCATTTGTGCCCTCCTCAGCTCGCATTCCCACCTAGCTTTGATCCATTACCCTCGGTCTCAACCTAAATCGTGAATATAAATTGTAAATAGCTGAGCCCCCAGCACTGATCCTTGCGATATTCCACTAGCCTACTTGAAAGTGCCCTGTTTATACCTGCTTTCAGCTTTGTGTCTGTTAACCCAGCCCCCATCTATACTAATATACTCTCCCCCCCACCAACCAGTGCCATGAACCCTTACCTTGTGTATTAACCTTTTGTGTGATATCTTATCAAATTCCTTTTGGAAATCCAAGTGCTGTATATTACATTTACTGGTTCCGCTGTTTCTACCCTACACGTTACATCCTCAAAAAATTTAATAAATTTGACAAACATGATTTTACTTTTGTAAAACTATGTTGACCTTGACTGATCATACCATGATTTTCTAAGTACATTATTAAAATTTGCTTAATAAGAGATTCCAGCATTTTCCCAATGACTGATGTTTGGCTAACTGGCCTATAGTTCTATGTTTTCTCTCTCTCTCTTCTTGAATAGTAATGTTATATTTGCTAACTTTCAATCCACTGGTGCCATTGTAGAATCTAGGGAATTTTGGAAAATCATGACCAGCACATCCACTATCTTGGCAGTTACCTCTTTTAGAACCCTAGAATGTAGGCCATCAGGTCAGGGAGATTTGCTGGCTTTTAATCCCTTAAATTTCTTTTTCTCTTCTGATATTAATAGCTTTAAGTTCCTCCCTCTGATGAGCTTTTGGTTACCTTCTATTTCAGGTATGTAATTTGTGTCTTCTAATATGATCAATGCCTCTCCTCATTCCCCCTGATCATTTATCCTGTCTCTGCCTATAAGGGACCAGTGGTAGGTTTAGCAACTTTCCTTTTTTATGTAAGTGTAGAAGCTCTTACAATCTATTTTATATTCCTGGCTAGTTTACTTCATATTCTTTGCTGGTTTCTAAAGCTCTCCTAGTCTTCAGACTTACGACTATTCTTCACAACATTATAAGCCTTTTCTTTAAATCTAGTGCTATCCTTAACTCCCCTAATAAGCCATAGATGGATCTTTCACACCGAGTTGGTGTTTTTTAATGCAACATATTTGTGTCAAATATTTTGAATGATTTCTTTAAATGATTCTCATTGTTTATTTACCACCATACTTTTTAGTATGTTTGCTCAATCTATCTTAGCCAGCTCTCCCCCCATACGTATGTAATTGGCTTTGCTTAAGTTTAAGATTCTTGTTTTAGACTAGAGTATGGTGCTCAACTTAGATTCACATTTTAGTACTAAGGGAGTGCGGCATTGTCAAATATCTTGTCTTTCAAATGAGACATTAAACAAAGGCCCCATCTGCTTATTAAGGTGAATGTTAAACATACCAAGGTGCAATTTAAAGAGGAGAGAGTCCTTCCAATGAGTTGGCCAACATTCCTCCCCCAAATGATGACACCAAAAAGGCATTAACTGGTCATTTATTTATTTTCTGTTTGTGGAACCATGTTATGCTCAAATTGGCTACCTCATTTCCTATGTAGAAAAAGTAACTTCACTTCAAATGTTATCCATTGATTGTAAAGCATTTGGGACACGATGAGGATCTAAAAAAAAACTACATAACTGCAAGTTCTTTCTTTTTGTTAACTTAAGGGACATTATGATTGGAGTTTTTTCTTTGCCAATTTATGGTCAGCTGGGGTGGTTAATCCAGTCCCTCTCTTTGGAAGCCAAGGCTTTCTGTGATACCTACTATCTATTGCTATCTTGTTAATGAAGTGCCAGTTTAAAATTCTATCAAGTGTTTTGTAAAATAGGAATAATTTGTTTAACAAGGAAGTGTGTTTCAGAATGTGTCTATAGAAACACTGCCTTCTTTAACTTCCAAGATCAGTTGCAGGATTTTGAGCAAAAGATCGAGAAGAGATGAAGTATGCAGGTGCTATGATTAAGACACTAGTCATGTGTTTCTGTGAATAGCAGTCACATAATGTTTTAAAATAAGGATGTGGAATGTGATAGAAAATGTGAAAATCCTGCTTTATTTCCATAGAGGGTACCACTGCATCTAAGTCCCCATAGAAAAAAATGTCCCACCTGTCTTTGACTGTGGAGCCATTGGACTGGTGGCTGGAAGTGGAGGGAGGGAGGGCAGTTGGGAAAAGATCAGCTTGACAACATGGTTGGGAAGGGCTTCATGTGCCAAGTACAGACTTTGAGTTTGTAACTTTTCCTCAAGTTTGCACAAGTCTTGGGGGGAGGGGGGGGTGGTGGATGGTTGGGGGAGGTGGAGAAATGAGAGACGATTAACCCAGGCAGTCACACATCCATCAGTGCTGGAAGAGTTTCTTCTGCATTAACAGTAACAAACAGCCAGCACAGATTTAGAAGTGGTGGAACCTGCCTCACAAACTTGCTTGACTTCTTTTGACGATGTTACAAATAAAGTAGGTAACAGAACTCCTGATGAAGCACTTTATTTGAGTTTTGAGAAGTTTTTTAGACAAAATTCCAAATGAAAAGTGCTTGGTTAAACTAAAAACCACAGAAATCTAAGGCAGCACATTAGATTAGATAGACACAGCCTCACTGCTCCCCCCTTTCCCACCCCTGCTCCCCTCCACCACATGATAGACAGTTGCTTAAAAAGTAAAAATACTTGGGGACAGTTGTAATGTCATTGCATGAGGAATGTAGAGTGGAATCTGACAAAGCCATTATTTGAACCCCTGCTATTTCTAATCTTCTTTAATGATCCGAATTTTGAAACCAAATTACAGAAAGGTTTAGATTGGTTATGTCACTGAGCAGACAAATGTCCAAACAAAATGTAATGTATTGCACATAGATCAAAAATGCATCATAAATATACATTGAATGGAATTGATTTGGCAGATAGAAAGGTTACCAGTGCATCCAGAGGCAGACACCCAGGTGTCACCCAGCATTAGGCTGCAGAGTCCAGCAGCGCTACAGAGACTGGCTTCTGCCTTGCAGCTTAAAAGTAGAAGAGTGGCAGGAGATCACTCACCAGTAACCAGATCTCCGGATAAGCACAAAAATAAAAGTGCCTTTAGAAATTGCTGGACGTGATGGTGGAATCATTACTTTCAATATTTGAGGAAGTTCATATAGGAGGGCTTTAACAGTGCACTGTTTGCACCACAATTGGAACAATGTGTTCATCATGCCACAAAAATGTATGCAGTCATTGCAGTGGGTGGTGAGAAGACGGCCAAGACTGATTCCAGATTTTAAGGAGTCGAGTTGTGTGAGACTAATTTTGAGTAACTCAAGTTATGGATAGAATATACAATGTTTTTTTTACCAATTCAAAATCATTTTTGCAGTGAATACTTACATTATCTAATAATTTTCATTTAGCATTGTAACTATGATGGGAAAGGTGGGAATTTGATTCCAATATTGGGCTCTGTGATGCTGGCAACCCTGAGACAAGAAAATGGTGCTGCTATTGCTTCCAGTGCCATTTGTGTGTGTCCTTTATTGGGAAGGGCACAAGCAAAGGCATGCTCTAGGTACACTGGAAACAACAGGACTGGTGCCACCTTGAAAGTCAAACAGTCACACTGGCTTTTTTAACATTAGTTTTAGGAATTTTTTTGTACGTGTGCTGATCACTCCCAGCTGATTAAGCGTTCAGTAACATGAGGCCTGCCCCCACCTTCTCGCCCGCCCCAACAGTGCTACTTATAGGGTCAGGTACCAACTTGCAGATGACGTGTTCTTGACTTCTGCTTAGGCTGATTGTCCCTTTGTGTATGATCATGACCATGAAATGGAGTGGAGGCATCAGACAGGGCAAGCTCTGCAAAGGAGGAGGTGGGCTGTCCACAGAAGGCCCTATCCACCAAAGGTTTTTCAGGAGCACTTGTCATACCTGCACCTTACTCAGGTTAAACAAAGAGATGATAATTGAACTGTCTCATCTCCTGCAACTCGACTGGAGCCTCATGCTAGGGTGAGGACAGCCTAGTGAACATTAAGGTCACTGTGGTATTGAACTTTTATGTGTTCAGGTCCTTCCAGGCAGGAGCCAGACATATCTCCAACATATCACAGCTTGTCATCCATCAGAGCAACTGGGAGTTGACAGAGACCATCTACTCCAGAAAAGGAGAGTACATGTTGGCCTTGCTGAGGGAGGAGACCCAGTATAAAAGGGTTGGTGGCATTGCCAGGATAGTGTGGTTTCCGAAGGCTTTGTGCCTGCAAGAGAGAGAGCAGAATGTTAGTGATTGCATTGCATTATGTTTGGGTGATGTGCCTGTCATAGCTCAGTAGCTGGATATATGGGGAAGAAGCGAGAGGTGGATGTGAGGCTGGCATCATTGGAAGGTGTGTGCAGATGAGGTAGAGTTTATGACTGTTAGGTGTGAGTCTAGAGTGCCAAGGACTGCTGCTGGGTGACTAATGAGGTTGTGGTGCATCAAACAGTACAGAGGCTGGTTTTTTGGTGGATATTTGATGTCCTGTGAAGATTCATCGATCTTGATCACATGTGTAACTTCTTCTGGTACTGCTGCCAGGTCTTCAGGGCCGGACCCCAGGCATTGACCTCCCTTGCCACTTGTTCCCACTCCATTTGGAGGGCTGGCCTAGAGGGCCTTCTGGCTGCCTTGTTTGAAGAAACATGGCGCTCTCCTTCTGTCCACTTCTGTCTAGTGCAGCATCGTGAACTTGGTGACCCTCTTTCTGATATGGTTTTCCATTTCCCTTGTTCAGAATTGCAGCAGTGTAATTCCTGTGAATCAGTGCAGCTTCACCTTTAAGTGGGACAGACTGCTTTTAAGAGCTGGAGGCTAGTTGGAACAGCTGGTAGCCTTGCATGCTATTGCACCCCCTGTTGTGCATGCATCAAGCCAGCAGTGTGGATTGCACTGGGTTGCATGCTGAAATCATGCCACTGAGGAAGTGGCACAAAAGGTGCATGCTGCTTGCCTCCACAGTAACAGGCTGAGGCAAGTTGTGAACCTTGAGCCCCATGCCAAGAACCAACCAATTTCTAGCCCATAGTGCTTAAATATTGAATTAGCAGATAATTTGAATGCAGCAATTCTGAAATAAGAGGAATGGACTGTGCAGGACTGGATAGCAGGCCATGTGCCCACACAATTTCTCTTTATCAACCTAGGAACAAGTTGGTTATATGCAGAAGCTCATTGAAGTACATAAAATATTAAATGGTGAATGCAATGTAAACCCATAATTCTTATTCAAATAAAGCAAGACTGAACTTTTAATTACTCTCAAGTAAACTTAAAGCAAATTGGGAATAATTCCTTCTCCCAGTCATAAATGTTTACAATAATCTGACAGCGGGGGTTATGGAATCATTAAAGCACAGAAAGAGGTTGTTTGGTGAGTCCATGCTGACTCTGTGGAGCAATCCAGTCCATCCCATTCCCCTGCTCTACAAGTCACCAGGCTACAATTATCAATATGTACCTATGTCTGAAACCCCTGGAATTTATTTGATTACCAAAAATACTATCTAATATCTATTTAACACTAAAGATTCACAGGATATCCAACATTGAAGTAGCACTGACTTGATGAAAAGACAAATAATTTTAGAAAGTGTAATCAAAATATGTTTTTCGTACCTTAAAAAAATGTCAAAACAAGGTAAAGCATGAACTTTTCAGCTTTTTATAAGACTACTTTGCCAAAAATATTTGTTTATACATTGCTTTTATAACAAATGCAACATATTGTTTGCGACAAGCAAAACAGTGCATTTAGAATCAATTATCATTTGGAATGCATTCTATATGTTTACAACAGCAGCATACCTTTTTCGATACTTTTAAAACGGTAATAAATGCTCTAAATTCTGTGAAAGGCTTTAGACTTATTGAAATTTGCAGAAGCATATGAGTAAAAGTCTTGAACTTGTAGATGTTTAAGCAGAATATTTTAATAACATTAGTGCTATTTCAGGGATTGAAAAGCAGAATACTGTGGATGCTGGAAATTTGAAATAAAAACAGAAGGTGCTGGAAATACTCAGTGGGTCAAGCTATATGCTGCCTGACCTGCTGAGTATTTCCAGAATTTTCTATTTTTTAACATTATTTCAGGGATGTTTGGTAAAGAGGGAAAACTACAAATTTATTTAACCTTTTCTCTCTTTTTATCTCTTCATCTTTGCTTTAACAAGTTACACCTTAACCAAATGCACAGTAAAGGTACAGAGCTGCTCCCCATGTTGTATGATTCATGTTTTCTACGTAAGGGTAAAGATGTGTGTGTTTATCTAGTTATCTGCAGTAGGTAGAGGGAAATATTTTACTTTTCAGGAATTAATTTTAAACAGTTCCTTCCCGGTCTTTGAGGAGATCTTTTAAAAACTTATTTTCAAACCCTTTCAATGGGAATTTCTACCCTTGGGGCATGTACCAGAATAAGTAAGGCTGTGTCCTCCACGCTTCTTCAAACCAGTAGAATATTTTGTGCTGCTAGGCTGTACAGCTCAGATTTTTTAAAAAAACTAATCCATTTTGGGAGAAAGAACAAGAAGGGGCAATATAAAATAAAGGATACAATTCTTAAGGGGATGCAGGAGCAAAAGGGCCTTGGGTATATGTGCACAAATCACTGAAGGTGACAGGGCAGGTTAAGGAAGCAGTTAATAAGACAACCACGATCCTGGGTTTTATAAATGGAGGCACAGAGTACACCAGCAAGGATGTTTTGGTGAACCTTTATAAAACACTGGTTTGGCCTCAACTGGAGTATTGTGCCCAATTCTGGGCACCACACTTGAGAATGAGTATGAAGGCATTAGGTAGGGTGTAGAAGAAATTTACAAGAGTAGTTCCAGGGATGAGGAACTTCAGCTATGAGGGTAGATTGGAGAAGCTGAGTTCTGTTGTCCTTAGAAAAGAGAAAGTGAGAGGAGATTTGATAAGTGCTCAAGGTCATGAGAGGTCTAAACAGAGCAGATGGAGGAAACTGTTCCCCATAGCGGAATGGTAGAGAACCAGAGGACACAGATTTAAGGTGATTGGCATATTTGGAGAGAGAAAGAGTTAACTTTGTTTTTGAAAAATATACTTTATTCATAAAATATCTGGAAGAACATTATAAAACATTTCTAAATCACCATCACCGATTCAACTTTTACACGTGGATCACGAGGTGCTTCAATACAATCAACGAAAATACCATTTCAATATGGAATTGGAGTTATCAATATACATCTTGTTGCACCCTGAGATGCTTCAATACAATTATAATACAATTAGTATTCAATGCATACATTTCATTGTGAGCCGTGCAACCCAAGGGGTCTATACAATTCCCAGCTCCTCGGTGCACTATGGCAGAAAGGTCTTAGACAGTGACCTTTCTCCATTGTGCCTTTGTGGCGGTTGCCCCAAGCTTTAGTGTGTCCCTCAGCACATAGTCCTGGACTTTGGAATGTGCCAGCCTGCAACATTCGGTCGGGAACAACTCTTTGCGTTGGAAGACCAACAAGTTTCGGGCAGACCAAAGAGCGCTTTTAACCGAGTTGTTGATCCTCCAGCTGCAGTTGATGTTTGTCTCGGTGTGTGTCCCTGGGAGCAGCCTGTAGAGCACAGAGTCCTGTGTCACAGAACTGCTCAGGGTGAACCTCCACAGAAACCACTGCATCTCTCTCCAGACCTTCTTTGCAAAGGCACAGTCGACAAGGAGGTGAACAACCGTCTCGTCCCCACCACAGCCACCTTGAGGGCAATGGGTAGAGAAACAGAGTTAACGTTTCAAGTCTTTATGACTCTTATTCAGAGCTGAAAAGAGGTAGAAATGTGATGGATTTTATACTGTTGAAGAGAGGGGGCGGTGGAGCAAAATAGAAAGTCAGGGATAAGTGGGAGCTCAGGGCCGATTTCACAAAGAAGTCATGGACACAAGACAAAGGAAGTGTTATTAGTAGTGTTAAAGACTAAAGAAGGTGCTGGTAGTGACATAAAGATAAGATAGCAGAATCTGTTAATAGTAGAACAAGAGTCAGCGCCCTGTGAAAGCAAAACATAAGAACAAGTGACAGATTGTCCTGTTAGGGGAGGAGATTGGGGAAAAACAAGTTAAAAGATCATAATGGAGGACAGAGTTCATGGTCTGAAGTTGAAATTGAACGCAGTGTTAAGTCTGGAAGGCTGTGAAGTGCCTAATCAGAAGATGAGGTGCTGTTCCTCCAGTCTGCGTTGGGTTTCACTGGAACATTGTAACAGGCCAAGGACAGAAATGTGGGTATGAGAGCAAGAGGATGAGTTGAAATGGCAAGTAACAGGAAGGTCGGGGTTATGCTTGCAGACTAAGCGAATGTGTTCTGCAAATCAATCACACAGTCTTCAATTAATATCTCCAGTGCAGAGGAGACTGCATGGTGAGCAGTGAATTGCTGCTTCACCTGAAAGGAGTGTTTGGGGCCTTGGACGGTGAGGAGGGAGGAGTTAAAGGGGCAGGTGTTACATCTTCTGCAATTGCATGGGAAGGGGATGAGGTTTTGGGGTAATTGAAGTGTGGATTAGGGTGTCACGGAGGGAACGGTCTCTACATAATGCTGACAAGAGAGGTGAGAGGAAGATGTGTTTGGTGGTGGCATCATGCTGGAGTTGGCAGAAATGGTGGAGGATGATCCTTTGAATGTGGAGGCTGGTGGGATGAAAAGGGAGGACAAGGGGGACCCTATCATGGTTCTGGGAGGGAATGGAAGGAGTGAGGGCAGAGGTGCGGGAGATGGGTCGGATGTGGCTGAGGGCCTGTCAACCACAGTTTGGAGGGTGGGGGAGTGGGTGTGGAACCTCGTCTCAGGGAAAAAGGCAGACATGTCAGAAGCGTCATTTTGGAAGGTAGCATCATTGGAACAGATGCAACGGAGGCGGTGGAACTGAGAGAATGGGCAGGAGTCCTTACAGGAAGCAGGGTGTGAAGAGCTGTAGTCGAGGTGGCTGTGCGAGTTGGTGGTCTTGTAATGAATATAGGTAGACAGTCTATCACCAGAAATGGAGACAGAAGTCATGGAAGGGAAGTGTCATAGATGGACCATGTGAATGTGAGAGAGGGGTGGACTTTTCTACCTCTCTTCAGCTCTGAAGAAGCCATGCGTACTTGAAACGTTAACGCTGTTTCTCTCTCCACAGATGCTGCCAGACCTGGGGACTTTGATAATTATCTGAAGAGGGAGGACTTGCAGGGCTATGGGGATAAGGCATGGGAGTGGGACTAGCTGAGTTGCTCTTGCAGAGAGTCGGCATAGACTCCTGTGCTTTGAGGTATCTGGATAGCTCTTGGGTATAGAGCTGTTGGCCAAAACCAACATTAGCAAAACAGATCCAGAGCTTGTGGGCTTGAATATCCAATTAAGGCATTGACAGACTAGCCTTGGAAAGATTGTTAAACCTGTGACCTTAGAGCCAAATATGGCCTTAAACACTGACAATCCAGGTCCTGAAATCCAGCCTGTTCAATCTTTCTTGTGCTTATTTTTATTTCCAAATTGTGTGAATATGGATTTAAGTACTGTATGTTGCCTCAGAGGCTCCATGATACTGTACCCACCTACTTGACCCATGAGTACAAAATCTGGATGCCTCTGGTCTAGGAAGTAACTGCTAACTTGATGAGTTATGAAGCCTTTGGCTTACTCTGACATCATAGTGTAGATAGTAAGGCAAGAAAACTTCCATTTCACAGTCAGTTTGATACAATTAGAGGTGTCAGAGAAGAATGTTATCTTGTCAAAAGTTTTAACCTTGACAACATAATGATTCCTATTCTACCCACACACACATAGGCAGACCGACCCTCTCAGCATGTATTAACAGAAAACTTTTCTGAAAGAAAAATTATACCATACTTGGCCTAGCTATTTACAGAATTTCCATTTGTTAAAATATTGGGTCAAGATTTTTGAATAAACTTGTGATGTTATTGATCAATGTGCTTGATGTCCTAATGTGCTATAAACAGGCAGAATATGGTGAGATATTGCTGAGTCCTTGTTTTCCTGAATACTCCCTAGCTAATACGCTCTTGTGTGTCAGAATTTGTTTAGGCAACAGTACATTTGGTTTCATCCTAGCTATAATTGCTGTGTCATTGTCAAATGCAGCATTTGTTGCTCATCCCTAATTGCTCTTGAGAAGATGCAAGAGTTTGTGATTTGGTTTAAAAATGGAAATATCTGGCCCAACATTTCAGGTCTGTGGCCTTCCATCAGAACAGTAATAGACCTTAAACAATGAGCTAGATTTTTGCTGAGTTGGAATACCTGGCAGCTACTAATTCCAGGATTCCCAACCCCATTCCTCTGTTTCCAATTTTTGGGGATGCCTTTTAAGGGTGTGGGCCGGTTTGGATCGCGAGCCTATACCCTGCACTCCCGACTTGGCCAGCTCCATTGCGGGGATAGGCATGTCCTAGTACTCTGTTAATATCATGGATTTGGGCCAGTTTTTCAGAGTCGTGATTCACGCATCTCAAAGATGGCATGAGCCATAGTCTGCATGAGGGAACATTTTGAAATGTTACGGACAGGAGGGAGGGAGGTTATTTTAACCACACTAATTTCTCCTTTCACCATCCGTCCATAAAGAGAAAGGTGTTTTTAATTTGCTTCCTCCTTTGAAAGCGGTGGTGTATTTCCCAACCCCTCAGTTCTGGTGTGACCCAATTTTCTATTAATAACCCCACAGTAAAATCTAGATATGATGAACTCAAAAGGTTAGTTTATTTGCACACTCTCAAAACTTGGGAGGAAAGTAGCAATGTTGCCTCCTGTGCACTCATGCAGTAAAAGATGTATAGAGAAAAGAGAGACTTACAGGACAAAGACCACAGAGAAAATAATTATTGTTTCACGTGGGTTCCAGAGTCCCGAAGCAAAGCCCAATGAGCTATTCCTTCATTGAGGTCAGCAGGTTGAAAACCGATGCTAGTTAATTCACTTTTCCAGCGGTGTTGACTTTACATGATGAGGTAGGCATGCAGATATGAATCAGTCCTGTAGGTGATGGTACCGAAGTCCCAGTAGTATGAGTGTGGATGAGGGCCAGGTGTCCAAACCTGGGCCAGAGTTCTTTTTTTTGTGCGGCTGCTAGCAGGATGGTAAACAGGAGATTGAGCTTGCAGTTCAAGAAGGCAATATTACTGGTTTCACAAACTAGAGTTGCATGTCACATGACTGCCACCTCTCCCCATTGTCTTTGACATGGGATGTGTATCCCTTGTCTAGGCCCCAAGATTGTTAAATTTCCTAACCATTAAGAATTGAAAAGAAGGTTGAAGGGCCCTTTATCCTAGCAGACAAATAGACTCTGGTTGACCAGCCTGGCTTATGAAATGCAGATGGCCTTTGTACAGTTCTTTTTGAATTTGGATTGTGCAATCTACAGGGGGGTTGTCGGTGTCTCTTCAGGGATAAGCAGGTGCAAGTTTCTTTGACACTGTCAGGTGGCTCCTTTCGTTCAAAGGTCATAGACTGACATAGCTTCAGCCATTCTAAAAGGTTTTTAAAATTTTAGAAATAGCCATGAGGATATCTATATATATTTTATAAAAATGTACAGTGTGAGGTGTTAGTCCCCACACAGAAAGGTAAGTTCAAAAGATCCTCCTTATGTCCGCCATGCCACGGTATGCCTCCCAACATCCCCATGGCCCCTCATGCCCAGGAATTCCCCCCCAAGCCAACTATATATATGGCACTTCATGCCCATTCAGCAACTATACACTGTATAGAAACAATGAACCCTATTGTGAAAGTAGGATGTGAATAAAAACAATGAACCCTATTGTGAAAGTAGGATGTGAATAAAAGCTTTAAAAAGCTATTCATTGATAACTTTCCACTTTCTTTAAAAAAAAATTTATTTTACTAAGGCCAATAAAAGTGTCAAACATCCAGACCCTTTAACATATCAGTAGCTGAAACTGTAAGCACTTGAAACCTGGTTACCTTGTGTAAATAAACGTTGTAAAACTGATAGCATGGATCGAGCTGTGTTTTCCCTGCGGCTCATGTATTTCAACTGGCTAATGGAAGTCAGGGCTCTCAGCCAAGCCTCACCATATATTCTTGGCTGAGAGCCTCGACAGCCCGCACCCGTCCCCACAATGAAAATCCCATCTCTGTAGGCATTTTCTCCTGAGGCAGGTGGGATGAGCCAGGAATTTCCCCGACTCCTGCTACCTGCCTTGAGGATGAAAATCCAACCCATTATCTCTGTTTCTTTCTTGACAGGTGCTGCTACACCTGAATATTTCCAGCGTTTTCTGTTTATAATTCACATTTTTAAAATATATTTGTTCATGGGATGTGGGCATCACTGGCCTGGCCGGCATTTATTGCCCATCTGTAATTGCCCTTAAGAAGGTAGTGGTGAGCTGCCTTTTTGAACCGCTGCAGTCCATGTGTTGTAGGAACACTAACAGTGCTGTTAAGAAAGTTGTTCCAGGATGTTGACCCAGCAAAAGTGAAGGGACAGTGGTATAGTTCCAAATCAGGATGGTGTGTGACTTGGAAGGGAACTTGTAGGTGTTGGTGTTCCCATGCATCTGCAGCCCTTGTTCTTCTAGGTGGTAGAGGTCATGGGTTTGGAAGGTGCTGTTGAAGGAGACTTGGTGAGTTGCTGTAGTGCAATGCACTGCTGCCACTGTGCATCTGTGGTGGAGGGAGTGAATGTTTGTTGTGGTTCCAGCATCTACAGTATTTTACTTTTGAAATATTAAATTCTAGTTGAGTTGAGGCTAAGCTTACTTGTTAGATTTTGAGGCCTTAAAGGGATACAGTTCCACCATATTGGCAGAATAAGACATTGTGTATTGTGTTCATAGTCTTATCCATACAACCATTATTTCCTTTACGACTTAGCACACCTTTGATCCTTGTTTTTCCTGACCTGTGGTACTTGACACAGTTGACGAGTCCGTTCTCCACACTGTCTCCTCCACGGGATTGTCCTTGCGGGCTCCCACTTCTACCTGTCTCAATGGTTTCCAACCAGAGCTTCTCTTCCTGCCCTTGTGTATCACTGCTATAATTCTCCAAGAATCCATCCACTTGAACATTTAAAAGGCTACAGCAATTGTTCCTGGCCGACACTAAAAAATCTACTTCTCTGCCCCTGACATCATCCCCATCACCGAATGCTTGCTTGGTCTGAACCAGAGGGTATGTAACTCCCTTATATTCATCATCAAAACCACTTATATCTACCTTTTTAACATTGCTAATCTTCATCTTTTCCTTACCCCCACTGCTGCACAAGCCCTTCTCCACACCCTTTCATCTTTCGACTGAATTCCTCTAACCTGGTCTCCTGACTTCCATCTCCAAACTCCATTGTGATTCCTGTCTTGATGTAGTTGTGCATGCCCATCATCACATTCCTCACTAACCTACTGTGACTCCCCATCCCCAGTGCATCAAATCTAAATTATGACCTCACCTACAGTTCTTTATGGCTTTGCCCGACTATGTCATATGATCTTTTCTAGCCTTCTGACCCCTCCCATAACCTCCTGCCCGCTGGCACTGCCATCCCTAATGTACTACATTATCATTGTGGCAGAGACTTCAATTGTCTCTAGAATTTCCTCTGTCTCTCCCTCCATGTCTTTACAAAACACAGTCTGAAAACCCATCTGTTGTAATGAAGTTTTGGCGACCTATGCTAACTCCCTCTCAAAAGCCTAGTGCTTTTTCTTTTCCTCTAGTTTGAATTGCTTTGAGAAATTTTCTCTACTTGAGATGCAGTGTCGCTGTAGTTTATTTTCATCATATAGCCTTACTGTTAGCATTGAATTGGACGAGTTTGTAGCACATTTGGTCCTCTGTGTTTCTGCTGTTTTTTTTCTAGAGCAATCCAAATCTCACCCCACTACCCTATTCTCTCCCTGTAGACCCATCAGTTCCTCTGCTTCAAATATTTATCTATATTTTCCTTAAAAGATGAAGTGGGGTATGCCTCAATTACCCGCTGTGGCAAAGCTCTTAGTGCTGTAACAACGCTGCCAGTATAATAAGATCACTAAGAATATATAAATTTGAATATTTATCAAAAAACTTCCTCAGTAATAAAAGATGTTGGAAATGCACAGCAGGTCAGGCAATATCTGTGGAAAGAGAAACTGTGCTAAAATTTCAGCTCGATAACTGTTCATCGGAACTGGAAAAAGTTAGAGCTGTAACAGGTTTTAAGCAAGTACAGAGGCAAGGAAAGTTGGGGGTTGGTTGGTGTAGGGGAGGAAAGAATCAAAAGGAAGGTTTACAATAGAATGGAAAGGAGGATTGTTTAAATGACAAAAGGGATGATGGTGCAAGACAAAAGGGGGCGGTAATGGGACAAGAAAAGAAATAAAAGATAAATCTAGAGAAGGTGTAAATGACAATATTAGAATAAATGCTAGTAACTGCTCTCTGAAAAAATGGGAGCAATTTTTCCGACCTGTAATTGATGAACTTGGTATTGAACCCAGAAGGCTCTAAATGTCCTCAAGCTAACATTGAGCTCCATTGGAACAGCCAAGGACAAAGATGTCAGAGTGGAAGTGGGGGTTAGAATTAAAAGGTCACGCAATTAGAAGCTTGGTTACGCTTGCAGGATCAATGGGGCTGCGCTTGGTCTCCCCAGTGTAGAGGAGAAACACATTGTGAGCAGCATACTAAATTGAAAGAAATACAATACATTACTGTTTCATCTGGAAGGAATGTTTGATGCTGAGTTACCACTGGTAATGATGTTTCTGGATGGAGTTGGTGATTAGGATTTGGAGCCCTGGCTAATTTTTCCCTTCTTCGCCCCAGGATGCTGAGTTTGTGCTCACCAGTCTAACTAAGGTCAGCTAATTGCTGACTGGAAATTGAACCTGGGGTCTTCTAATCTGCAGAGTTTGGTGTTACACAGATGATCTATCACCTTTCCCGTTGCCAGCTCTCTTGCTCCTCAGGCTATCTACATGCTAGCTGAGAGCCAAATGACATGGAAGTCTGAGCAACAAATATCCTCCTGGTTAGATTTCAATTATATCAGACATTTCTGATATTCTTTTAAAAGTTTCCTCCAAATTGTATAGCATTTTCATGCATTTCTGATCATAGTACCAAAAATCAAAGCAATTATAAGGCAGTGCAGCTACGAATACTGTAAGTCTACTTCAAATTTTAATTTCCTTCCCCCTTCAATTTACCTACAGCTGAAGATGCTGATACCTGCTTGGGCGCAATGCCATTGCTAGTAACAGTTGTCCTGTACCTTGCCCAAGTGAGCACATTAAATGTGTACAGTAGTTATTCAACTGCGGAAGGTACATAATTGATGCAGTTAATATTTTCACCTGACATTTATGTGTGGACACTACTAGCTTAGTTTTGTGTTTAGGATTGTGAGTCCTGTCTAAGCTTTCCTTTTTCAAGGATGATAGGATCTGTTGTTGTGCTAACCTGTCACCTGCAGACTGAGAATTGAATCTGGGACCTTTTGGTCTGTATGGCTTCGCGTTGTTACATGTGTGATCTATCCTTTTCCCCCTTGCCAGCGCTTATTGTTTTTGTAAACTTTCTCAAAGCCAATCGTTTTGACCAGTCTTTTGGCACCCCTTTTAATCTCTCCTTCCACCGTATTTTCTATTATCAATTTCTATTGATAAAAATCCTTGGGACTTTGTTTTAGATTAAAGTTGCTGTAGTTATTATAAAACAGAATACCATCTGATTTATGGTGAACAATTCCATGGGATATTTATAAACATACAATAAAGATTTTGGTGTGGTAATGCAACTATGACAACCTGGTAGTATTGAGCACTATTCAACTGAAGCTTGATCTAAGATGCATGAAAGTAGGGTGGAAAAATGAAAAGGGAAGTTAATGGCAGGTAAAATACACAACTGTCAAGTTACGTAGTATTACACAGAAATTATAAGCACAGAAATAAACCATTCAGTCCAACCAGTCAATGCCAGTGTTTATGCTTCAATCGAGCCTCCTGCTACCCTTTTTCATCTAACTTTATCTGTATGTCCTTCTGTACTTTGTGTACATGCCTAGCTTTCCCTTGAAATGCATCTGTACTATTTGCCTGAACTACTGTGTTTTAGTGTTCCACATTCTAATAAATAGGTTTTTCAATTTGTGCTTTACAGGCCCCGTCTAGTGGTACTGTGTACAATCACAACTCCAAATCATGCCTCCTCCCACTCATTATTGCCAGCTTAACACACCCACAACACAACGACATGAAAACTAGGTCACAAACACTATACGATATATGAAATAATCATTCAGGAGTGAGTCAAAGGACTTAACCTAATTTTGGGCTTGCTCCCCACTTAAGCTTCACTCTTGACATTTGTGTCAACTGAATGCCTTAGTTCGGTTTTCAGCTTATTAAGAGGCCATCTGTGATTTTCATCATTGTTAGAGGAGCACTTTGTTTACCTCACTTCTCAAAAGCACTCAAAGTGATGAATACTGCATTGATCATCATTTTCTATATATGCCACCATCTACTTCTGCAAGAAATGATGTCTGTTCTAGTTGGTTCTTCACTCACTTTCTTTATGTCTGCAATTCTGGCAAAAATTGCCTAACCAGAAACTGCGTTGGTATCATTTAAGCTCTGAATATAAATCTTAAGGGAATTGCTAAATTATGTCTTAATACTTTCTGGTGAACAAAAACTAACCTCGTACTCTGCAATTTTTCTAATGTTGCCCTGGCTTTACACTAATTTGTTGTTTAATGTGTGAACTTTGCTTACTGGAGGTCAGTTGTCATGCATTGTATGTCTCCTTTCAAAACACACAGAAAGCTAGATTTAGTTAGCATACTGAGTTAGCAAACAACCGAATTTACTTGGAATGAGAGGTAAACATTGTGCAGAGAAGGAATGCTGAAAGTAACAGCTATTGGGAGCAAGCCCATCATATTCAGCACATTTTAAAAATAAGTAATAATTTTTTTCTTACCATTATTTCCTCTTCGTTTGTTTGTGAAGATAGTGATTTCATACTGGGGTATATTTCATACTGTGCCTTATTCAAGTGGCTGTAATTAATAGCCCAGATCTTCCGGTCTCCGCATCATCGGAGACTGGATGTACTCACCAAGATGTGCTTTGGGACCTTGCAGAAGTCCCAATGCAGTGACTCTGTGGGAATTTCCCAGGAAGTTTGAACTTCTGATGGGCAATTCCCCTGCTCCCTGGGACCCTCCCAACAAAAGTCTCCAACTCTGTTAGAGTTGGAGACTTCAGATAGTTCCAACTTACCTGGATAGTTACCCAGGAAATGTTAGACAGAAAAATCCTATTCTAACTTGTGGGTAACTATACAACAGACACCCTCGACTCCTCCCTCAAACCCCCAACTAGTCCTCCTGACCCTCCAACTCACCATTCCTGTCCCCTGATCCAACCTGACTAGCCATAACCACCCAAACTCCACCCCCCGCCGACTCCCTCCTGTCCCGACCCAGCTCCTGCCCTACCCATTTACCTCATCCACCCTACCCATTTACACACCTGAACACTCACCCATTCACTCCTACACTCGTTCACTAAAACACTGAAAAGCTGTTTAATTGTCCCAAAGCTTTTCATTGTGTTAGTGAACACTTACCAGAATGCAGCAGCTAGTGCTGTAAAAAGAGGCATGGCTTGTCTTCTCCCAATGATGCAGCACTACAAGGAAGCAGTTCGATGGAAGACCACTCTGCATTTCTGCAGAAGCTGGGATTAGAAGACTGGCCAGAAAATGGAGCAGAGTTGAGGCACTGAAGAGTAGAAATAGAGCAGCAATCCAACGGTGATTGCCACTCCTTGGAAGTTTCAGGTGTGAGCTCAAGTGTCAATAATGGCAGACTATTCAATTTCATTGGCACTGCAGCCAAGTCTTTACATAATGTAAATGTGCACATTTCTAGCAGACTATTCAAGAATTGGACTTAGGATTGTGCAAGTCTTTCGTTGCTCAGCTAGTCACTGGATATATTTAATGATCCATGGAAGAAGCACTTAGGGGTATACAAGTGGATACAAGAAATGCAGAGTTCTTTCCAATTATGTGGACTAGGTTGAGTTCTATTCTGTTTAAAGTCTATTGAAAACATGAACAGCTTCAAGCTTTTAAAACTAAAATTAAAGCTCCTTGTATATCGGAAGACAAATGCTGCAAAGCTTTTTAGTTTCATGAGGAAGAGGCTAAATAATTTCAAAAATTTAGAATGCATCATCAGATACTCAATTTGTAAATGTACCACCCAGTTTTTAGGTTATTTTTGCTTCAATCTAAGGAGTGGATCTGATACCTGATGTGGTGCAATGTGTAACTAAGAACATATTTGAAGATTGTATCTTAACATGAGTAAGCTGGAATGTGATATTCATTATTCCTCTATTACATAGAATTGAATAGAATACAGAGAACGTGTAATTTTTATACCATAAGAATTTATTTGGAAAAAATAAAGTACCCGTTATCAACTATATTGTTTCTTTAATCCAGTCTGCTCCTCCGGGTGAGTTACGAATAGAACAGCAACTACCTTGACAGGAATTGTGTTCTTTTAGTAACTAGAAATATTTTCTATCACTTATTGTGTTTGAAACTTGCCATGACTTTCCCTAAAATAAACACTACAAAACATAGTTTATTCCTCTTCTTCTTGAACTTTGTTGGAGTGGGGCAGGTGCTTAATAGTGCAGCTCTTTTGATTATCACAAAATTTGTCAGTAAAATTTCAACTGCATAGTGTTGATCTATGTAGTCCTATATCATATTTTGATTTTAAATGCCATTACCACTTATTATGTGAAATTCAAATCTACGAACACAGTGCCTTCTCACCTTGATGCAATGGTTTCTATCAATGATCAGCCATTGATTAGAAGGAACGCCCCAAGGCAACAGGCCCTTATCTCAAGGAAATACGACCAACGTTGTTGTCGTTTTCAATGTGGATCATGAGACCATCTTTTTAACTGATGAAGTTATTGCAGTAGGGTGGGAAAATGTAGGTAATTCTGACCAAGAGAAAAATTATCCCAGATAATCAATAGTGTGCTAAATATAGGGAGAGGTGGTGGGATAACTTTTCCCCTTCCTCACCTCTGTTGTCTGCAACAAGATGTGTATTTTAGAGGGTGTTTTAAAACCTTCTTGAACCGTTGTGACTTTTAACAATACACATGAAACAGGATTTCTGGTAAGTTTAAATCAAAAGAAAAATGTTTATTTGTGCAAAACGCTGAAATGTAAACGCAACAAAAACACTCATTCCTCAAACACACGTTCACATACACGGAAGCAATGATGAATTCTAGAATTGAAGCATGCACTTATGTTATTAATAGAATAATGAGAAACAAATCATGTGTTTAAATTAGTCCTTTAAGATACAAGCATTGAAGGCCTCAAGGATTTTCTTTCATGGTTCTTTGAAGATAAAAACGGAGGCTGAAAGCTTCTTGGTTCCACCAGAGTTGTGGTGGAGTTTCTATGGAGATGAACCTTTGCAGGTGAAGATAATTAGTCCCTCTCTCACTACCTGGGTTGACTGGTTGTATTAGGCAGGGTTTCATTCTTCTTGTTGGAGGATGGTCGCTCTTGTGTCCTGTTGGGCTCCAGACTCACTTGTCTCTGGCTGATCCTTGGAATAATAAGAGGTATTACCTGAAGTCAGTTTCAATCATGTGATCACATGATCAATACTTTATTGTCCATACAAATGATTCCGAGTTAGAAGCCATTGCTACATAATGGGGGATGAATGGTGGCCATTTACACCTGCGTGTGATAAACTGGTTTCTCCACACCTCTGTTAGGTTTCGAGTTTGCAGACACTGAGTCTGGGATGACCATTGAATTTGAGTTTTGGTAAATACCCTGAAAATAGGAGCTGTAAATTCCCCAAGTGTTCAGCATTCTGAATATCTTTTCATGGGATAGCCCTCCACTCATATACATTTACATTTTAATGACTTTCCAGAGAACTGAGTTAGTTCTTTGTCTGTGCAAAAATCAAAAAAGGTTACCTGTGGCCACCTTTGCAACAGCATATGGTTCATTGTTTAAAATAATGTTAATTTCAAAGCGTCCACATTGAATAAAGTGTGTAGCTTGAAAGTTAAGAATATGACATGTCTTTACTGGGGATGACACCAAATACACCTGTGCTGTACCATTCTGAATTTAAAAGCCTCTATTTTTCTGTGTATCTACATAACTTATTGGTAATTACAATTTTGTAATGTTTTCCCTTCAAGACAAGTCCCCATATAATAAGGTAAATGAGCTTGTGGTGCAGATTGAAATTGGCAGGCATGATGTGGTGGGCATCACGGAGACATGGCTGCAAGGGGATCAGGACTGGGAGCTAAATATCCAAGGATACACGTCCTATCGAAAAGATGATAGGCAGGTTGGCAGAGGGGGTGGGGTTGCTTTGTTAATAAGAAATGAAATTAAATCGATAGCAAGAAATGATGTAGGGTCAGATGATGTAGAATCTGTGTGGGTATAGTTGAGAAACTGCCAAGGTAAAAAAACCATAATGGGAGTTATGTACAGGCCTTCGAACAGTTGTCAGGATGTGGAGCACAAGATATACCAGGAGATAGAAAACGAGTGTAAGAAAGGCAAGGTTACAGTGATCATGGGGGATTTCAATATGCAGGTAGACTGGGAAAATCAGGTTGGTAGTGAATCCCAAGAAAAGGAATTTGTGGAATGTCTACAAGATGGCTTTTTGGAGCAGCTTCTGGTGGAGCTTACTAAGGAACAGGCAATTCTAGATTTAGTGATGTGTAATGAGGCAGATTTGATAAGGGAGCTTAAGGTGAAGGAACCCTTAGGAGGAAGTGACCATAACATGATGGAATTTACCCAGCAATTTGAGAGGAAAAAGCTGGAATCAGATGTAACGGTATTACAATTGAATAAAGGCAACTACAGAGGCATGAGGGAGGAGCTGGCCAGAATTGACTGGGAGATGAGCCTAGCAGGAAAGACAGTGAAACAGCTATGGCAGGAGTTTCTGGGAGTAATTTGGGAGACACAGCAAAAATTCATCCCTAGGAAGAAGAAGCATACTAAAGGGAGGACGAGACAACCGTGGCTGACAAGGGAAGTCAAGGAAAGCATAAAAGCTAAAGAGAAAGCATATAACGCGGCGAAGAGCAGTGGGAAACCAGGGGATTGGGAAGCCTACAAAGACCAACATAGGACAACTAAAAAAGAAATCAGGAGGGAGAAGATTAACTATGAGGGTAAACTAGCCAGTAATATAAAAGAAGATTGCAAGAGTTTTTTTTAGATATATAAAGGGTAAGAGGGAGGCAAAAGTGGACATTGGGCCACTGCAGAATGATGCTGGAGAAGTAGTGGGGAACAAAGAAATGGCGGAAGAACTGAATAGGCACTTTGCATCAGTCTTCACGGTGAAAGACACGAGTAACATCCCCAAAGTTCAAGAGAGTCGAGGGGCAGAGGTGAGTATGGTGGCCATTACCAAGGAGAAGTTGCTAGGAAAACTGAAAGGTCTGAAGGTGAATAAATCACCTGGACCAGATGGATTACACCCCAGAGTTCTGAAGGAGATAGCTGAAGAGATAGTGGAGGCGGTAGTGGTGATCTTTCAGGAATCACTGGAGTCAGGGAGGGTCCCAGAGGACTGGAAAATCGCTAATGTAACCCCCCTGTTTAAGAAGGGAGTGAGGCAAAAGACGGGAAATTACAGGCCGATTAGCCTGAAGTCAGTCGTTGGTAAGATTTTAGAGTCCATTATTAAGGATGAGATTTCAGAATACTTGGAAGTGCATGGTAAAACAGGGCAAAGTCAGCATGGTTTCATCAAGGGGAGGTCCTGCCTGACAAACCTGTTAGAATTCTTTGAGGAGGTAATGAGTAGGTTAGACAAAGGAGAGCCAATGGATGTTATCTACTTGGACTTCCAGAAGGCCTATGACAAGGTGCTGCACAGGAGGCTGCTCAGTAAGATAAGAGCCCATGGTGTTAGAGGCAAGGTACTAGCATAGACAGAAGATTGGCTGTCTGGCAGGAGGCAAAGAGTGGGGATAAGGAGGTCCTTCTCAGGATGGCGGCTGGTGACTAGTGGAGTTCCGCAGCGGTCAGTGTTGGGATCACAACTTTTCACTTTATATATTAATGATCTAGATGAAGGAACTGAGGGCATCCTGGCTAAGTTTGCAAATGATACAAAGATAGGTGAAGGGACAGGTAGTATTGAGGAGGTGGGGAGGCTGCAGAAGGATTTGGACAGGTTAGGAGAATGGGCAAAGAAGTGGCAGATGGAATACAACATGGGAAAGTGTGTGGTAGGAAGAATAGAGGCATAGACTATTTTCTAAATGGGGAGAGAATTCAGAAATCTGGTGTGCAAAGGGACTTGGGAGTCCTAGTCCAGGATTCTCCTCAGGTTAACTTTGCAGGTTGAGTCGGTAGTTAGGAAGGCAAATGGAATGTTGGCATTTATTTTGAAAGGACTAGAATATAAAAGCAGGGATGTGCTGCTGAGGCTTTATAAGGCTCTGGTCAGACCACATTTAGAATATCGTGAGCAATTTTGGGCCCCGTATCTCAGGAAGGATGTGCTGTCCCTGGAGAGGGTCTGGAGGAGGTTCACGGGAACGATCCCAGGAATGAAAGGCTTAACATATGGGGAATGTTTGAGGACTCTGGGTCTCTACTCGATGGAGTTTAGAAGGATGAGGGGGGATCTGATTGAAACTTACAGAATACTGAAAGGCCTGTATAGAGTGGACATGGGGAAGATGTTTTCATTAGTAGGAGAGACTAGGACCCAAAGACACAGCCTCAGAGTAAAGGGAAGACCTTTTAGAACAGAGAAGAGGAGAAACTTATTTAGCCAGAGAGTGGTGAATCTATGGAATTCATTGCCACAGAAGGCTGTGGAGGCCAGGTCATTGAGTGTATTTAAGACCGAGATAGATAGGTTCTTGATTGGTAAGGGGATCAAAGGTTACGGGGAGAAGGCGGAAGAATTGGGTTGAGAAACTTATCAGCCATGATTGAATGGTGGAGCAGACTCGATGGGCTGAATGACCTAATTTCTGCTGCTATGTCTTATGTTCTTATGGTCTTATATTCTGTTAAATTGATAGCATAGATACTTGGAAGTAATTGGAAGGAAACAATCTGATTAAGAAATTGTTTTTACATGATGCACTGTAACAAAAAAGCTCAAGTACTTTCATCTGTCATTTGAGCCCTTCTTTAGTTTATGCAGGATGACATCCAAGTTAAAGGATTAGATATTGTATGTGATTGCTGGATGTTCATTGAGTGACAACAGCTAATTTAAGGGAAATAATGTTATTAACGTGTATTGGAAAAGCAGAGCGATTTAGTGAAAGTTGTAGAAAGTATCTTGTCAGATGAAAATGGCTCTTTACTCAAGCCCTTCTCTGCTTTTCTGCTGACTTGCACATCACAAACTTTTATGAGGGTTTTCACCTGGATGCCACTCCAGCAGCTTTACGCAAAATGTTGCATCTTTGCAGAGTGTACAAAATTAGCCTTTCGGCAAATTATTATTTCCTGATTAAGGGAATATTTTACTTGTGGAAGATTGCATTCATTCCCATGAAATGAATATCACTTTGTCCAGGTGAACAGTGCACCAATTACAGCCACTTTCCTTATTGTATAATGGGCGACTTTTGTTTGTCCAACTATTTAAAGTAATATTCCATTAAAACCATCCAATACAATTAATAACGGATGTGTGGTTTACTAATTCTGCGAGAAAAATATTAAAAAGACTGAAAATCAAAGCTGTGATATGACCCCACCCACACACATGGTGGGTGGGCAAAGTGTTAAAGAATTAAACATGTGGAGTATGTCCCTAACCTATCATACAGATGCCCGCTGCCATTTTTTGTTTTTCCCAGTTTCTAAAGGAAATCTTCAGCCTCTTCCAGCCCCAATAGACAGCTCTCCACTGCCCCAAGACCTCCCAATTGCTGACCTCCCCACAACCCCTTTCTCTCCACACCCCCCCCTTTCTCTCCACCCGCCGCCCCACCCCCCCACCCCCACCCCCCAACCATCCACTTCTGATTGCTGATCTTCCTTTCTCAATCGCAATTTCTCTTACCTGCTTCATGAACACCAGCTGCAGTTTCGTGCTGTGGGTAACTCCTCCTGGTTGCTGACCAGGTTGCTAATTTGGCTGTCTGCTGGGAAGGAAGTGGAACAAAAATATGTTAATGAGGCCAGGTCATTTGGTTCCCTGGCCTTTCTGGGTTCCTAGCTCGTTTATGGTCTATCCTGCACCCCTCCCCATAAACACCAGGGGCCAATGATTCTTACATTATACTTTTATCTCTCAACTGGAATAACATGCTCCTAGTCCTGTTCTAATCCTATGCACTTCTGCCCATTTATGAATTTGCCATGCGTGCCCCCATAAATTAGAAGGAATAAATTTTACTTTGTCATCTTGTGTAATACTTAGTAATGGAGAAACCTCCTGGTATTTTGATCACAGTTGAGCTCCTGCCTCTGCATTAATCATATGCCCGCTGCCTTTGTTTAAATGCCTTTGTTTAAATAGTTAGATTAACAAGCAAAGCTCACAGCTCTTACACACTGTATACTGGAACAGCAGTTGCCTGGAAGTAATTAGGTGATCCATATACAGAATCAGTTGTCTGCTCGGCAGTGCTAATGATCTTTGTAAATATATTATTAATGGAAGGCATTGATTGCTAGTTCTTCAGTTGGTGTATGAATTGTTCAGCACAAGTGACCAGATGGAGTGGATTTGATAGATAAGACACAGGTTTTGATTACAAAAAGGGTATTCAACTTAAACACTTGTCTGTATGTCACTGGGAATAGATCTGTCAATGGGAGAGGCAGCTGTATTTCAGTCATGGATTATCTTGGAATAAGCTAAATCTAGCGTAGTGCCAGAAAAGACAGTCTGGACTGAAATTTACTCCTCTACTGCATTTAAAAAAGAATCAACATTCTTCTATTTACATAATCACTCCTATTAATTAACTCTTCCTATGGTAGTTCATTTGAACAATGTCCTTTTTGGGGATTAGGGTAATTAGTTGGTTTCTAGGTGAGAAATCAACATGTTGTGAAATCTTAGTAAGGAAATGTGAAGACCATGCTGGCTCCAAGCCACACCAACAGCAGGCAGATGCCTGGCTAGTGAGTGGTGTTTCAGTGGTCTCTTCAAAAAAAATACACACAGCATTGAGTAAAAGGCACAAGAAAGATGATCTCAAATTATAATATTGCTACCATCCCTCTAGAGGCTGATATAGTTTAAAAAGCGATTCAAACTTCCAGTTAATAGCTGAAAAGAATGACACAACAAGATTTCACGTTTTAAGACTTGTACTGTAACGAATGACTAAAAACACCCTTAATTAAACACATTTTTAGGCAACTTATACCTTAAACTACAGAAAGTAACATTCCTGTTTTATACTTATTGCACTCTCCACAGGATTACAGTCCTTATAGCAAACAGTCCACAGTCACTTCCAGCTTCCAAAGGGTTCATGTTGTCCCTTTTCATAAATAGTAAATTTGAGTGACCTTCTCCAGGCGTTTTCCTCAGTTGTCAAGAGAGTTTCCCAAATCCACTACCAGCAGTAAAGCCTGCTCCAGTGATTCCCCCCCTAGACATCACACCATGTAGAATCTTTGGTGAATGAATTGATACCTGAACAAATGTCCCACTGATCCTTCCACACTCTGTACTGTGGGCCATGTACAGCCTTTTGTCTAGCCAGCTGGCCCATGAAATTCTAATAACTGTTTGTATTTACATTTATTGGCAGGAATGTTCATTAAAATTTTGTTTATAGCACTATTGTATGCATCCCATTGATCGTCAAGTCAAAAGTGCCCATTAATAAATTTCTGTTTTGTCATTGGCTTTGCTGGAAATAAAGTTGGGAGAGATGCAAAACTGGCTGCAAATTCGCTGGCACCTATTATACACTATGGCAAAAAGTCAAAATATACCCTGTTTAACACTTTGAGAATTTAGTGATCTAATCACATCCAAGATTAGAATATTAGTTTCACAATATATAATTGCCCAAGTTAGAGGATGTGAGAAAGAAACATTTCTAAATGTGAACATTTCTAAAGCTCTCCATAATTCATGGTACAATATATAAGCTGAATACAGTTTTAAATTAGTTTGAAACTGCATTGTGCACTGTTAATTAACACTAAATGTGATGCTGAGTATTGGATGACTGCTTCAATCCCATTATTGATTATGTTCCTTTATTAGAATAAAGCAGTATAAGCTCCAAAACAAGTTTCATTTCCTGGTTAATATTAAATCCTTCTTTCTTGGTCCTCAGCAAGCATGTCGTATTGGAAGCCGTGAGGCTATGAGATGTTGACTTTGTGTATCTTTCTTCTCTCAGTTTGATGTTTATTGCGAGGTTCACATTAATATTAATGCAGCTATTTCCTGCCAAGTTGTTTCATTCTGGATGTTGCCAAGTTCCAGAAGTTTCTTGAATAGAAATATAAAATTTTTTTAGCCAGCCTGCACTAAACTTCACAAAATGTAAACCAAGCAATACTTTTTTTTCTGTGGGATGTGGACATCGTAGGCAAGGCCAGCATTTGTTGCCCATTCGTAATTGTCCTTGAGAAGGTGGTGGTGAGCCATCTTCTTGAACTGCTGCAGTCCATTTGGCGTAGGTACACCCACAGTAGAGTGCCAGGAAGGGAGTTCCAGGATTTTGACCCATCAACAGTGATGGAACAGTGATATAGTTCCAAGTCAGGATGGTGTGTGAGATAAAATAAAGATTGCAATCAAGTGGAAACATTTGAGAACCATTTTTAAAAGTTTACATAAAAGTTGTAAACATTAATTCCTACAAATGTATAATTTGAGATCAAGCATATTAAACCAAGAGGTATTACTGTTCTCAGTTAAAATATTTATATTTTGTATCATGTTCAGTTAAACAATGGTAATCCCTATTTCAGTACACGATAAATAACTTGATAATTTAAAAGGTTATATAATTTTACATATGTTTTCTATTAGTTCTATTTTAAAAAGTACAATTATTAAGATTATTTTAATTTCCTTGTTTCAACAGAGCCAACAGTCGTCAGGGGAAGACATGGAGATATCAGATGATGAAACAAATACGAGTCCAATAACCAGTGCAGAATGTTCGGAAACTATTGTGGTCAGCTCCTCTGCTTCTGCTATACCCATACCACCGCCAGGATTCCATCCACTACCCCCACCACCTCAAACTGGATTTCCATTGCCGCCACCTCTTCCTCCCCCTCCCCCACCACCTCCAACCCATCCCACTGTTGCTGTTCCACCCCCTCCGCTTCCTACTCGACCTGACTTGTGCCCTCCTGGAGTGCCACCTCCACCCCCTCCACCGCCACCTCCACCACCACCACCACCTCCCCCTCCCCTGCTTCCTCACCTTCATCCATTCCCTCCCAACATGTATCCATTGATGTCCATGGACCTAATGAACTGCATAGGCAACCAATGGGGGAGCATGCAGATGTCCTTTCAGATGCAGACTCAGATGTTGAGCCGTATGATGCAAGGTCAAGGGCCATCTCCTTACCCACCTTTCATAGCTGGTGGAATGAGCTTGCAGTTTGGAAATATGCAGCCATATCGCCCATATCTTGTGAATTCAAGTCTTGCTCATGGTCAGCAATGGACTCCGTTGCCAAAGTTTGATCCCACCGTCCCACCTCCTGGCTATGAAGTCAAGAAAGAGGATCCTCACAAGGCCACCATTGATGGAGTCCTACTGGTGGTTATGAAGGAACTTAAAAACATAATGAAGCGAGATTTGAATCGCAAAATGGTTGAGATGGTGGCGTTTAGGACTTTTGATGAATGGTGGGAAAGGAAAGAACGCAAAGCAAAGGTAAACTACACTTTTTAAATTTGAATTTTAGCATTGAAACCTCTCCATTTTGGAGTTAATGCTGACATTTTGTTATTGTAATTTATTTTAATATTCATTCTATCATTGTCCCTGTTATAATTCACCATTCACACATTTTACTACACAAAGGATATGCAAGTGAATAATTCCCACGGAGGATGCACAAGAACATCTCTCTCCCTTTCACAGGACATGCTTAATGTGGGAATTGTGGGTACATAGTTACCTCCTCATGTAGTGCTACCTCGGCATGATACATAACTGTCCAGTAAACTATTCTTAAAATAGATTCTCCTATTGAAAACTTAACTAAGCAAGAACTTAGGCATGAATGTTTAGGTTGTTAGTTGACCAGTAAAGATATTGGAGCCCAGACTTTCAGGTTGGTGTTATCTTAATTCTGACATTAATTTATTTACAGTGTTACAATAGTGAATGGAAACCTAGGATTGGCTATCTTATTGGTGATTGTGATCATTTGGTTTGAAATTGTGCTTCCTCTGCTCCAAGGCAAGGATCTCAAGTTGACTGCAGCTTTTCTAAACTAAGAATTAAATAGTTTCATAATAAAATGTTATCCATTTTATGTAGTTGACTAGCACAGGATTAGCACTGGTTTAATAGACAAAAAAAACACCGATACATAGCCATACTAGATCAAACCAATTTCTCAACATGAATAGATGTATATTAAATCAAAGAATTGTCTCACTTTAACTGCATTGTTTTTGAATATTCACTCAGTTGTTTCTTGGGATTGTGCTAGTTGGCAAAGGCCTAACTCTTCATAGGTTTTTAACAACATTTTATTACTTGAATTTGATGCTTTCCAGGTGTTCAGTTTGACAGCCAATGTACAAAGTTATGAAACCATGCTAATAGTTTGGCTACTGTGTGAGGCACACTTAGCAACAAAAGAAAATTGGACAAGAACAACATCAACTGAAGCAAACAGGAAATTATTAGATGAGGCTATTGCTAATTCCTTGCTGCCTCAAGATATTTAATACTAGATTTTTGCTTCATGTATCACGGTCCTGTTCTCACAGCTAAAGAACTTACTCCTGAAAAGCTCATTAAAATTTATTTAAATATTATTAGGAAATATAGTGGCCTAAATATTGAGAGTTACTGAGGCAGGGGAGGGGCAGAGATTTGGATGGAAAGACTGGAAGTACTGGTTTCCCTGCATGCTGAAAAATTTTAACTTCACAGTGTGCACCTTGACGGGGTCCCCACCCAGAAGTCATCCTGATTGACAAACCAGAGGACATAGATTTAAATTGCCAAAAGGACCAAATAGAAAATGAGAATTTTTACTTCGTGAGTTGTGATCTGAAATGCACTGCCTGAAAGTGTTGTGGAAGCAGATTCAGTAGTAACTTTCAAAAGGGAATTGGATGAAAACTTTAAGGAAAGATTTTCAGGACATTGGGAAGGGACAGAGCTATGGAAGGATTTGGATACTTGTTTCAAAAAGCTGGCACAGGCATGAGGGGCCGCGTTGCTAATTTCTGTGCTGTGAGATTTCTCAGTTCCTAGAATAATAAGAGGCTTCAGATAAGAACAAGGCATGGCTGATGCAGACGAACCAAATCTGGTGATGAATCTCTGGACCAATTATGTTCCAAGTTTGTGGCCCTCTGTATTAATGAAGAAAAAATGGGGTCTGTGCTAAGGGATTAGTGGGTAGAAAGCTCAGTCAGACCACTGTTTTAGAAACTGTTGGGGCAGAATTTTTTGCTCGGCGTGCGAGTGCACACTCGAGCGTGAAGTAGCGCGTCATGACATTGGGCGAGTGTCCCGACGTCATCGCGCACTCACACAATATTTCGGTCGGCGGGCGCACATAAGAGTTGGCAGTGCCCCTGCCGACAATTAAGAGGCCTATTCAGGCCATTAATGTATTAATCAACCGTGAATTTTCACTGCCCATGCAACGTTACGGTTGGTGGATGGGCAAATCGGCCAGGAAGCCATTGCCTTTTTGAGGAAACCTCATCCAAGGGTGGGATGAGGCTTCTGATATTAATTTTTTTAAAATGTTTGTGCCGGATTTTCATCTCGTACATGTTCAGGTGACTGTTTCTGATGCGTGGGCATTTTTTCCAGATTTTAAAATCTGTTATTTTTGGATTTGAATTCTTCAGCTCCCTGAGGCAGCTCTCTGCCTTCAGGAAGCTTTCTGTGAGTGCTCCCCCTCCCCCACGCTGACTTCAGCACCCGCCCTCCTCCTGCCCCCACCCCAGCAGCACTGAGCCTTTCGGTGCACCTTTCACACTGGCTGGCCGTTAATTGGCTGGCCAGCGTGAAATCTCGGTTGGGGGCCGGTTGCAGGTGGCGGCCCGTTTCCTGGCTGCTCATGGGCCTACCGACCACACCCGCATGCCGAAGCCAAAATCCTGCCCTTGAGGTCAGCAAATTATCTTATAGTGTGAATACGTAGCTGATTGGGCAGCGGGGGTGGGGGCGGTGGGAAAGATATTTAGATCAATAGATTTGTAGTTACCTTTTGTAGTAAATTGCTAATTGGTAAAGGAAGGCAGTTATTTTAATGGGTTAAATTATTTCTTACTTTTCTTTCAACAACTACAGAGCTAAAAAGAAATTCCCCTGAGCTGCTTGTAATTGGTAGTAAATTCAATGTTGTCAAATTTCTGCATGGGCAATTATATTTTAAAGGAAATGTTCTTGACATAGTAGAACATAACTCTTTTCGGCTACAAACAAATAAATTAACAAAATTAGGGATAAAGTAAAAGGCAGCCCCTTAAAGGGAAATATAGTCAGACCTGCTTTATCCAAATTACTTGAGTGATACCTGATTTTTGTTCTGTTGCAAGTCATGGCATTATTTTTAGGCATGACTGATTAATGCATCAATACTCCAGAGCTTTTAAACTGGGAGTTTCTAACCAGTTTTGAATGGGAGAGCATTTAATCAGTTTATTGGGCTCAGCCTCTTAATTTTTTAATGTGCAGCTCAGTAGATTTTAGTGCTCGTGAGTGAAGCACATGTTGTTAACTGCACAGTAAGCAGCTGATGTTATATTTAATATTACTGTCTGCTGAGTCACAATTCAAACAGTTGAGCAACCCCAATGTTACTAATGTGCTTGAAGAAAAGTGACTGACCAGATTATATCTGTCCAACATTGTGTATATGAAGTGCTTTAATTCCTGATGTGTTGTGTCAACTGTTAGGCTGGTGTTACAGACATAGCATTGCCAAAATTGTTGAACAACTTTTCTTAATGAAATCATATATACCATTTCCTAACCAGATCTTTTTCAAGCAATTCTTGGATTTTTGCACCTATTTGCCAGCCATTTTTTTAATGCTGATTTGTGCAGGAAGGAATGAATGCCTTTTCAGCCTAGTCAAGCTCTCAACACTTTTAGTGGTGGCTGTATGAAGAATTTTGGTGCTTGTACATTTTAAATGTCTATGCCAAATTAAACAGCCATCATCTTTCATGGTTTATGTGGTAAAGAGATGTAAATGTCAATATTCTGCTGAAAGTGTTATGCATCTATCACTCCTAACCATATTAGGATTGTGAGATAAACTAACTAACTTTTACTTTATCTGGAAAGATATTATTTGAGTGCAATTAACAAAAGTTCTGGTGACTGAGTATTTGATCTTTGTCCATTGTACTTAGTAAAAGCTTCTTAAAACCATGATATTGGGATAGATGTTGGTTTGCACCTGCAGTTCTTTCATCTGCACATTTGTTCAGTGACCTTGTCAGGAATAGTCTGTCTGCTTCAGCAAATTTTGGAAAGTTTTTCATCTTGCATACCTCCTCAAGGCAGACTCGAACATTATTGACACACAGCTGTCACTGTGAGGTCTCTCAGTTGGGACAATGTTGTAAGGTGTTAAGAGACCAACCAAGGATTGACAGAAAATTTAAATGGTGCACAATATAGTCAAAACAAAACTGAGTTAGATAAAGAGGATTCTCCTTCTTTAGTAAAACTTGCTGCTTGTATGGAAAGTAATAGCAAGATATTAGAAGTGTTGAATTTGTTGCTAGGATATCTGTGCTTGAAATGCAGTCATAAATCCTGCTTCTCTCTATTCTGCTACCCTTGGGGTGTGGTTTTCTCTAGAGGCCAAGTTTTGCCAGTCCCCACTGAGTCATCTGTGGGAGAGAGCAAAAACAGATTGTTTTGGCTTCTTCTTGCAATATAATAAATATTCTCCCTGGTAGATGGGGAGGGGGTAGATGTAGTGTCAAATTGGAACTACTGTTTTCCCTCCGCCACACTTTCTTAATGAGATAGATTGGAATAAAAAGTATTTTCATGTTGCAAAAGTAACTGTATTTTGGATATGCCACAACTCAAATAAATTTTATTTCAAACAAATACTCTAATTCTGGATTCACAATTGAGACAGCATTTGTAAAGGGCAGCTATTCAGAGTTGCAGAAGGTAGGAAGTAGGGTCCCACAAGGATCAGTTCTGGGATCACTGTTGTACACCATTTTGTTATGATTTAGATACTGGAATCAAAACACGGGCCTGAATTTTACAGGGAGGAATATTGCTTGCCCCCCTCTCCCCCCACACCCAGTAGAAAAGTTGATTATGAGCTGATTAAATGTTTAAAAAATGACAGCCCCACAGCGATGATACACTGGGGATGGTCTTAACAAGGTAATTCTGGGACTTCGACCCCTCAAGGAATGAAGTCCTGCCCTTGAAATCTGAGTAGCCCCAGCAGCTCCAGAACTCAATAGTGATTGCTGCTGGGACTACAAGCAGTAGCGGGAAGAAGATGCATAGTGAACAGACTTAGAGGTAAGACCGGGGTTCTTGGTCAGGGAGGGATTGGGGGCCCTTGGTTTGGGGGTGGGGTTGGGAGGGGGTGGTCAAGAGGGGGTAATACCTGGGCTGGAGTATATCATAGGCAATTAAATCAAGGCACATATGTAAAATTCAACCAGGATTAATTTCTCACCCCCTTAGTGACAACAGACACTATGGCTGAGTTGTCAAAATTGAGTGCCACTCAGTGCCAAATTTTAGGCAGCTTGGTATGGTACAGTGGTACTCATTTGGAAGACCTTTAAAAGTACTTTTACTTGAAAGTACTAGATATCACCCTTACACCACTGTAACTATAAATCTAATCCTGTTCAAACAGGTCTGGACCATGAGTGCAGCCACTTCCTAGCCAAGTGTATTTTTTGTTTCTTCATTCATGGGATGTGAGCATTGCTGACAAGGCCCCATTTATAGCCTATTCTTGCATTGCACCTTGGAAGAGTATAAGCTGGTAAACTCTCCCTCCTTGAACCATATGACTAAGAGGAAGTGCTGCTACTGGTCATCGAAACTTCTAAAACTCCATTCCTCCTGTAACCTGCTGTTCCCAGCTGCAGAAGCAAGATAAATGGTGAAAAATAATCAAATCAAAAATAATACCTCACACATGCAAAGGAGGCAGTCAAACAGCATCAGATTTGCAGTTACAGTAGTGCATGAGTGATATCTCTTAATTTAAAGTAAAGGTGTTTTGAAGATCATCCGAATGACTGTACCCCATCAAGCTGCCTTAAATTTGGCACTGAGTGGCACTCAGTTTTCACAACTTGTCCAGAGTGTCCGAGATCGCTAAGGGGATGAGAATTTAATCTTGGGTGATCATTGTAGATGAGCTATGTTGGAACAGGCTTTAGGGGCTGAATAGCTTATTCCTGATCCTTTGTTCTTAAAAGGAAACATCCTCTTATATTGGAAAGGTGTGCTCCTGAGATTGATGATGATAATTTGGTGTGAAAAAGTATTGCTAAAAAGCATATTCTCACCTGTATTGTTATGTTTACATTATTTATGTTTTTGAAGAAAAGAACGTGTATGTGTAAGATCAGGTGTTTTCACATTCCTATTATACACTAAACTTATCATAGACCTATCATGGAGATGCTTGTGTAATTGAAGACAACTAGGCACTTAATTTTGTTGAACATTAAGGGAAGGGAACTGCTGGAGCATAAACCTGAATTGAACTGAAAGTTGGCTAATCCTACACTAGATCAAAAATAATACAAGTTAAAATGTCCCGAAGAAATTTCCTGTGCATTTAAGCTTGTTTTATGGTAGTTATCGCTAGACTTTATATTTAACTTGTTAGTAATTCTGCACAATCTAAAAAAAACACACTTGCGCAATATCCTTTAATGTGCTCCAGAACCAGCCACGCCTCCAGCCAAGCTATTCCAATGCACTCACAACACTGGCATCTACGCAACAAAGTGGAAAATTGCCCAAGTATGTCCTGTCCACAAAAAGCTGGTCAAGTTCAATCCAACCAATTACTGTCCCATCAGCCTTCTTTCAACCATCAGCAAAGTGATGGAAGAGGTTGTTGTCAGTGCTGTCATGCAGCTGTTACTCATCAGTGACCTGCTAACCAATGCTCAGTCTTGGTTTCACCAAATCTCATTTCAACCTTGATCTAAAGATAGACAAAGGGGTCGAATTCTGGAGGTAAGGTTAGAGTGATGTTAAGGTAGTATTTGACTGATTACATCTTCAAGGAGCCCAAACAAAAATTAAAGTCAATGAGAATCATGGTGATGGTGAGGGTTGGAGTGGTGTGGGGGAGCCTCCCCATTGACTAGGGTTGTACCTGGAACAGAGAAAAGATGATTGTAGTTGTTGGAGGCCAATTACTACAGCCCCAGGACATGGCTACATGAGTTCCTCAGGGCAGTGTGCTTGGCCCAACTATCTTCAACTGCTTTAGCAATGACATTCCCTCCATCATAAGGTCAGAAGCAGGGATGTTCATTGTTGATTGCACAGTGTTCAGGTCCATTAGAAATGCCTCAGAATGAAGCAGTCCATGCCAGGATGCAGCAAGACCTGGACAACATTCAGGCTTGGGCTGCTGGGTAGCAAGTAACATTTGTGCCACACGTGTGCCAGGGAATGACCATCTCCAACAGGAGGAAATCTAATCGCCTCCCCATGACATTCAGTGGTATTGGCATTGTTGATTCCTCCACCATTAACATCTTGAGAGCCAATATTGACCAGAAAATCAACTGGACTAAGCATGTAAATGAATTTTTAAAAAGTTGTGTGATGCACTCTTTGTGAACATTGCAGCCAGCACCATCACAATCAGTGACAACCAGACACACTCTGAATTTTGGGAAAAAAATCTATGATTGTACTGCTGGGTGCTTTCCCAGTTTGTAGACACATTATGAAAATTCCACATACCCACTACTGTAATGAAAGCCTAGTGATGACACTGAAGTCTTTATGAAAGTAATATCTACACAATAACATGTGCAGAAAATAATTAATTTGTAAACTAAATTGAATGATCCTTTACTGTGATGGTGATTTATGGGAATACTGCTGCAAGTGTGAAAAGCCCATAACTCATTATGATTAGCTTTTGCATAAATCAGCAGACACCCAGTACCTGGTGTTGCTGGTGAAAAATCCTGCTTATCCACTGCTGCTAACACCTGAGGAAGATTAGCAAATTAAACCTGGGATTCTACATGCTGTTGTTCTTCTTTAGCTTGTGTGAGGTTCTATACCTGCTTTTGGAATATTAATCTGAATTATATCAATAGAACAAGCAATACAACACAAAATAAAGTGTCAATACTTAGGACATGGGCTTTTGCATGTGGCCATGATAAGTTGCTGCTGCATCATGTAGTGCATGGCTGAGGGAGTGCTGACTGTGCTGCATGGAGTGGCTTGTCACTGTCAGGAAATAAATCAATGACTAAGTTTACCAGGGATGACCTGGGAAGCAGATCAGCTGCCCATTCCACAGAGGTGGGCAGCTGATTAAAATGGTCGAGACCCCAATTTGGGTGATTTTGTGCCCTCTTTGCCAATTTGCAGGCCGCGGGGAGAGCCTTCCTGTTACATGCAGAGGCCACCCACTCAATGGAGATGGTCTCATTCTGACATGCTGGGTGGGGCTGGGGGGAGGTTGAGGGAGGGCTATGGGGGCATTTAAGTCAAGAGGTTCCATGCAGCAAAGAAGAGGCTGCACTTATATTAAAAAACAGTAATCATGCCAAGACCGATCAAGCAGAGTTGTTTCCCCTACAGCCTTACTCACCTACCAGTGTGGGTGCCTGTTTTTTGATATGTGTTCTGCAGTCCAGCAAGGGTGCCTCTATGGTCTCTAACCTGCCTCAGCAGTGCCCACCTCTACTGGCCTCTAATTGGGCTGGAAGTATTGGGAGCCCACCTGCTCTCCTTATTAGGATGGCTATCTCTGAGGCTGCCTCCTGGAAGATGGCTCTGCCAGTCTCCCTGGCAGCAAATGAGGGTTCATTATGCCTTTTGGCCCCAATATCAGAGTCCCAAAGCCTGCAGGAAAATTCTGCCCTCTCACTCAATTTATAGCAATTTTATCTCAAAGCAGGTTTTGTGAATAGAAGTTCATCCCAGATGTTAGCAGAAAATTAGCCGCCTGTTACATGTATCACCCAATATTCAATTCCATGACATGATAGAACCTGCTTCACACTCGTATCCAAGAGCAATTTCTACTCCACAGAGTCACTTTTTTGTTAAGAGTAATGAGCTTAGGGAATGACTGTTGTGTAGCCCCTTGAGTGGAGCAATTGATAGCCCTAAAGACAATCCTCTAATGCAGATCCTGGAGAGTGGGTATTGCAGGAGGCATGCGATACAGATGTGTTTACACTTATGGCGATGAATGATGACATGCCCCTGTGCTGCTATTAGTGTATTCCCAGATATCTTTATCTGAAAAAAATCATATAAAACATATATGTGGAGGTGTAGCTACCCCAAAGAGGAAAAAATGGAACTTTTTAAATTCCTCCAATTTCATTCAGTAAATGGGATCGTTATTTTGGCCACCGCCTTAAATACTTATGCAATGCTTACATTGCAAGGAACAGCAGAAAATATCTACCCAGTAATCCAACCTGCTGTGCACATTTCCTCAATGCTGGTCACAGATGCCTTGTTTGTCCAGTTGCCCTGTTTGTGCTTTCCTAATTGAAAATAAGACCTTTTCTTTTACTTTCTGACTGGAATTCCCAAAGTGCATTATTGTTAGTAGAAATACCAGCTTCCATTCTTATGCCACTTTCATGAATAAAATTAGTTTCCACCATTGTTGTGCAGCTAGTTTGTGACCATAGCTATAAAATTATCCATATGAATGCTTCCCTACTTTGGCAGTTGTCATGATTGATCATGTTATGATTCCATGACTATTTAAAGGGTCAGGAAAACTGTACAGATGGGTAGGGAAGAGAAGACTATCCGCTGTAGTCAAGGCTCGCTCACTTCTTTGACAAACTCAAGGACAAGTTGGAAATATAAATACAATGAGGTTTATACTGTGATTGGAATTTGGGCTGAGTACACTATTGGTATCTTAAAGAAAGACTGGGGTCTTGCTGCATTGCACCCAACAAAGGTATATAAAATTATTATAGCCTACTGTATTTTACGTAACTTCGCCGTGTGGTAGGTGGTGGAATATATGCAGCATTAAATATTTGCAGAAGAGTTGTCGGCTCAAATCAGCCAAATCTATGGAAGTCTATCATAGACAAAACCTTTACTTACTGCATGAACTACCAAAACACAACAGTCACTTCCACATGCACTCAATATAGAACCATAGAACCCAAAAGAAAAAAGAAAAAACTAGCCGCCCTTTCTAACCGCACCTTTCAACACCTGGTCCATAGCTGTCTACCACCCGGGTGAAGAAGCTTTTCCTTATCTTAACCTAGTATCAGAATCTCTGAGTATTTTTCACTAAACTCCTGGAGCAACTTGGAGAATGAGTAATCTTATTTTATTTTCCATAACTGTGTGCTGCAATATATATAGTTTCTATATAGTTTGCAGGTGAAGTTTTGTAAAATGCAACAGGCTGCAATATTTTTGGACACCTTTGCTGTGATATATTGTATGGCACAGCTTCCACTTTGTGACCATATACGTTCTCACACTCTGCTCCTTCTAAGTGTTTTTCCAATGAGAAGAAGTGAGGTGGATAGCTGTTGCATGCTATTGACTGCTGTAAGTATGAGGTGGTCCAGGTAGTTTGTTGTCTTGGATCTATAGTGGATTTTAAACGAAAGAAACAGTCTAATGCACTTCACAAATAAGTGTAAGGAAACTGGACACTGAACCAGCTAGGGAGGGACTAGAAAGAGTTAAGATTCAGCTAAAGATTTAGGTTTTGAGGGGCTTTGAAAGTGGAAGAAAAGGTAGAGAGATTGAAAATTTTAGGGAGGAAGGTTCAGATTTGATTTGAGGTAACTGGAAAACAGAATTCCAAGATGCGCCCCCATAATATTAATGGGGCATTCTTACCACAGATAGGAGAAAACATAAGTTTCATTTATAAAATAAATGTACCATATCCTTAGAAATTCCCACACCACTTTACAATCAGTTGATTACTTTGGTAAGTCATCATTGTTATCTGGGTAAATAAAATAAAACAAATAAACAATGATGTTCCTCACAAAAATAAATTCCATAAAACACTTGATAATGGGTTGGGGTCATTGGAGGGTGATAATTTAGTGAAGAGAAGCAAGGCCTTTAAGGAAGATTTTAATAATAGAAGTAGGGAAATAGGGAGATGAAGAGGCTTAGTGAGAATTCCAGAAGGAGGCAGGTGACTGAAGGAGCAGTCACTGATGGTGGAATGGAGGAGGTAAGGAGCTGGTGTCAAAGAAGCAAAGGCCACGATGCAATGTATAACTGAAAAGGATCATATAGATAAGAAGGAGCAAAGACCTGGAGGTATTTCAAAGTGAGCTTGAGAATATTATCAATTTGCTGGGAGCAGTAAGTCAGTTTGGAGGATGGGCCTACTGGGTTCTGCAGGAGAGGCCACAGGTCACTAAGTTCTGAACATTTCTGCAGGTTGGGGCAGGGAAAGCACCAAAAAGAGCATTTAGAGCTTCAAATTTAAAGAATGGATGGATTAAGAGTTCAACAGCAGTAGGGAAGATGTAGGGCATAAGAAGGCAATATTCTGGAGGTGAAGGAAAGTGGCTTGGCTTATGACTTCCCAACAGCCAGAAAGAGACTGCTCGCTCTTTCTCTTATAATGACCTGAGCCCTGCCAAAAATTTGCTCTGATCTTGCAAACTAATGTTTGTACCCTAGTGTGATGAACTGTCCGTCCTCAGTGTATGTACCTGTATGTACTGTTCAACTTCCAAAGCAGGAAAAGTGACTTGAGGTTGATTGTAAAATTCCTGTGCACCCCAATAACAAAGTAACATCAAACATTTTGGTTTGGAATAAAGAGAAAGTGGCCCTTTCAATAGGCCAATGAGCATGGTGTGAGCTTTGGAAACTCCCCAGAGTTTGATTCTGAAAACCTTGCCTGTTTTCAACATGAGAACATATTGTTGAGCTTCACAGAGGCCCTGTCAAAAAAACTTCCCCTTTACATGTCCTAAAGATTGTACCACAGGCATGTGACAAAATAGAAGGAAGTGATTGTGCAACCAAAGTTTATAAAAGAGAGCTTTTGCAAGAAAGGAAGAAGAAACTGCTCTGTCCAAAGCTGGGGAGTGAACAGTTTGTTTTTTTGTTATACAATGGAATCTATTGAATATCAACTCTATGTAGAACAAATCCATGTTAAAACTAAATTTCCCCTAAGTATTATTGTTAAAACTAAATGACTGACAGCTTCAAGATTCAAATTTAATTTTAAGTTTAAAATGCTTTGGCTCAGTATATGGATGTCTTGGCTTGCCTGTCATTGCAGGGTTAAGCCCTTAATTGACTAATCCGTGAGATCCCTGATATCTGTGAGGCTGCCTGGGAGTACATCTACAAGTAAGAGAGGGCAAGTCAAAAGGCATATGTGTGTTTTCATTTTGGCAAGTGCTTGATTTGCAAGCAGAGTTCCCATAACCGTCAGTGATGCGAAATCTCCTTGGCATATGTCATCCCAGAATATGAACCTCGGATGTTTCATCTGAAGATCAATACCCCTGACAATGTAGCACTCCCACAGTGCTGCACTGAAATGTCAAACTAAACGTGCTCCAGTAGTGGAATGAGGCTTGAGCTGCAACTTTCTGACTCGCAGCTTAGAATGTTACCAGCTGATGCTTTGGGAGGAATTTTAATCTGAAAGAAATGAAGCAGGTTTGGGAGAATAATGTGTTAAAAATTTGAATGCCAATCTCAATCTGCCCCCAACCCTGTCATTTCTCTTTTCAGCAGAGGCAGGTTGGCAATTTCAATATTGTATTGAGGCTGTGTGCCTCATATTTATGCATCATTTTAAATTTAGCTTTGGACAGCTGGGATTCCTGAGCTTCGGAAAAGCCAGCAATTACAGGGAGGCGAGAACTGTTGATCCAGGGGGTGTGCATTTCCATCCACCTCCTGGATCATGTGTACTTGCCTTGTGAACCCCCACCCCCCCATGACATTCAGATCCTCCCTGATCATCTCTGATTCTTGCAACCCCTCCCCATACCAAAGGCCTCCAATTTGCGCCCCATGGCCTCCTCCTTACCTCCCCCTTCCAAGGGGGCCTCTGATTCCTTTGTCTAGTCACCCCCCCCCCCCCCACTCTTGGGTCAGGATTCTAACCTAACTGGCCCTGCAGCCTCTTTTCCAGCAACTCCACCTGATTGGAATCAGACCTACCTCCAGGCAGGGAACTACCTTCCACATACAGCCAACCGCATCTGCTGGGTCAGAGAGTTAAAATTCCAACCCTGCCCCCTTAGTATGCACTCCTAAAGGAGCACTTATCTTGACGAATAGTAACCTAAATAAAATGTAGGCTGGCAATTCCCTCTGTTATAAAGGAGCCGATTGTAAATATGGGAAACCGACATATGAGCTATGTCTCCTGTGGTTCCAATCAAAGAAGTGGCAGTTATAAAAGCGCATTTGAATTGTTGGTTCAGGCAAATTCAGCATAATATTTGAAGGAATTGGATAATCATTATCCCTGGCCACACATTTATTAGGTGATTGTTTAGTACAATTTAGTGCTACTGGATTTCTTTGGCACACTTTTGAAAGTAAGGTTTTTTGACATCTAATTGGAGTACCTGTTAAAGGGTTTTGTAGCAATAATTTCAGAAGCTTCAAAAATTATTTCTGCACAAGGAAGATCAAATCCAACTTAATTCTGCATAGTAGGATTGTAGTCTCCTGGAATAGAAAAGTGGTCTTCTGTTGTGCTGACGTAAGGTGCAAAATTTTGTTGTAAAATAATATTTGCTGAGTTCTTTACCATATGACTTAAATTTGGAAAGGGAAGGTAGTCTGTATTAGTGTCCATCTCTGAACATGCAGCTGAAACCCTCATCTATTCATTTATTACCTCTAAACTCAACTATTCCAATGCTCTCCTGGCCAGCCTATCACCTTCCACCATCTACAAACTTGAGCTCATCCAAAGCTCTGTATTCCGTATCCGACTCTCACTAAATCCTGTTCAATGATTACTCCCGTACTCGCTGATCTACTTTGGTTCCTGGTCTGGCAAAGTCTTGATTTTAAAATATTTGTCCTTGTATTCAATCCTGTGGCCTTGTGACCTCCTCCAGCTGTACAACACTCTAATTTGTCTGCACTTTTCCAATTTTGATCCCTTGCACAACCCCGATTTTCATTACTGCAATAATGGCAGCTGTGTCCTCGGCAGTAATTCCCTCCCTTCACCCCTGCCTAGCTCTCTCCTCCTTTTAAGATGCTCCTTGAAATCTGTCTCTTTGACCAAGCTTTAGATCACCTGTCCTAATATCTCCTCGTGTGTTTTGTGTCAAATGTTGTATCATTCCTGTGAAGTGCCATGGAACCTTTTATTATGCTAAAGGTGCTATATAAATCCAAGTTATTGTAATAAACAATTGTCTCTATATTGCAGTCAATGCTTGATTAACAGTGTAAACTATATTGCTGGTGACTGAGGCTTGATAATTTTTTTGCCTGCGCCTGTAAGAACTGAGATGTCAGTATTACAAAGGGTGTGTTTCATTAGTCAGCATCTGCAGTTCAATTTATATATAAAAGGCAACCAAATGAAACACTTAAAAAATTGTTAATGGGCACCATGTGATTTGTTTAAAGTGAGCATTTGCTTGGAACCTATTAATTTTACACTGCATGCTTAATGAATACCTTACTTGGCACAGGGGTGCTCTCATTTAAAGGCTTTTGCATTGTAAAAATGGATTCAAGGAAAATCTAGTCCTATATGACAGTGTTTAATAGTAATAATTGAAATTACATTTATTCAAAATATTTTTGAATTGTAAATGTATTCTGCTAATGGGATCTCTAACAAATGTGATTCAGTCTCATGAAACATTCAAAACAAAAAATAAAAAATGTGGAAAATAAATGCTACATTTTATTTAGTCATCTGCATTCCACATTAACTATTAGATTCACCCTGTTTCATATTAGAAACCTTTTGTTCCTTGTAATGCTAATGGTAAAATTTGCTTGGTCTATGTCAGTTAAATGAGAGTGCTATGTAAATGTAGAGAGGCACAGGGATGCCAGATTTACAGAGAGGGAAGGAAATTCATAGAAGAGGGATTCTCCTCCAAGCAGAACTTGGATTCTCTACAAATCAAACCTTTTCTATTGAGAAGAATTAGTTGGAAACTTATCTTTGATTCTGGGTAATTGATAACAGGAGCACTTAGAACCCTTTGCAGTTGACCTGAGTAAATTCATCAAAGAGAAACACTAAAAAGCACTAAATGGAATCAACATGGTGTAGATTTTTAGTATAAATTGTGTAATGCGTTTTGTACAGTAGTTTCTGGCAATGTAGATCTATATTTTTAGAGAGAGAAGGCTAAGGCCCTATTGTCTCTCTGCTTCCTATATCCCTGTCCTTGCATTCTTGTTATTTTGGCATTCAAGAGTAGGCAGCTTTGTCTGTGCCATAAGGACTTTATGTTCAGGAAACAGAAGTTTTCAGCAGACATATTCCAACTCCTCCGTGCACAAGGGAACAACTTTATTGTGTAGTACTCCATCTAGTGCGTGGCTGAGAAATGACCACAGATACAGATAGCTGAGGAAAGTAAGTTTGCTTACAGGCAACTTCAGGAAGTGGTTCTGTATCACCAATTTCTGGTCCATGTGCTGTAGAAACCATCCTGTTTTTGTATTGCACAGCCCTTCTGCAAGAGGTTGTTCAAATTGAAAACAATTAGTGTTTGGAAGCAGTACATATATGACCTTAAGGTAGTTGTTTGCAATAGTTTAAGTGGTGAAAGCTGCAAAACAGTTTGTTGGATGTACAAGGTGCACATGATTACTTCTGTTGTTCAGTCTGCCATTAATTTTAGAAGCATGCCACGTTCAACATTTAAACTTAGTGTTTTGTTATTCCTGGAGGTATCAACCAAAATCCCCTGTTTTGGGGGTGCGCCACTCAGTACTGTGTTTTGGAATTAAATTTGTCCCATCGCGTCAACGCTGGCTTTTTGAAAGAACTACCAAATTAGCCCCACTTCCATACTCCTTCCCCATACCTCCACAATTTTTTTTTTAAGTGTAAATCCAATTTCCTTTTTAAAGTTACTGTTCAATCTGTTTTCAACACCCTCTCCTGGCAGTGCATTTCAGATGATGATGAATCACAGCTTAAAAAATTTCTCCTCATCTTCTCCCTGGTTCTTTTGTCAGTTATTTAAATCGGTGTCCTCTGGTTATGACCCTTCTGCTAGTCAAAAGAGTTTCTCTATATTTACTCCATCAAAACCCTTCATGAGCTTGAATACCTCTATTAAATTCCCTTTTGTATTCAAAGAACAATCCTAGTAATTTGTTTATATCCCTGATTCCGATAGGCAAGTCCACTGGAAATGTAAATGTAGTATAAACAAAAACAGCCTTGGGACTTAAGCTGGTGACATTATACTTGGGAATCAAGCATCTATAAACAGCCCAGCCACCTGGTACAAAAATGCTTTTTGACTGTGTCACAGTTGGTGTCTAAAAAAAAGTATGAAGAAACAAAGGCAGTCATTTACAATGCAGGGATATACTTCCCTGCTTCCTGGGAGCAGAAAACACTGTGAACTTAATTCTGCAGCCTGTTAATTGACTTACGAACAACAAAGACAGGATTCTAATTTCTAGTAATTCACCCAGTATTTACTTAATATCAGTTAGACTTTATAAAAGAAAAGAAAGTACTTGCATTCATATAGTGATTTTCATGACCTCAGGATGTTCCCAAAGTGCTTCAAAGCAGCTGTAGTAATGTAGGGAAATGCAGAAGCCAATTTGTGCACAATAATGTCCCACAAATGGCAATGAGATTTGTAGCTGTAAAAGAATGCTTACATTTAAGCAAATTATCACGTGGTATAATGTACTTTGTCATCGGCTATCCCTCCATTTGAGGATGACATCTCCTCAGGATCATGAGTTTCTGCCATGTGTCTTCGTGTGACTGAACATGCCCATTCTTGACCCACAGATCTTTGGGCAGACGAGGCAGGACATTCCAGAGTGGGATCCAGCATGCAGAGATTTGCTTCCTTTTCTTTCCTTCTCTACCGCTGCTCTGCCTTATCATTAAGACTCTGGCACTCAAAGTGTGACACAGCTAGATATACAAATTGTTCTCATTCTGAAGGATTAGCAGCAATCTCCTCCCCGCCATTAAGTTCAGTGCCACCGCGCTTCACAGAGAACTTCAGAGTGTCTTGAAGCATTTCCTTTGTCCTCCCCTGGAATGTTGGTAATTTGAGAATTGAAAAAATAGAACCTGATGGGAGAGATGGTCTTTCGCCATTTGGATACCATGTCCAGTCCATCAAAGTTAATTTTACAGGAGTTTTGCAAGAATGCTTGTGGACCCCGCTTCAAGAAGGACACCAGCATTTGTTTGATGGTCCTCCCATTGGATCTGGAGGATGAGGTGGAGGCGTTGCTGATGGATTTTCTCTAGCACTTTTAGCATCGCTTATACAGTCCAGGTCTCACTGCAGTACTGGAGCGTGGCGACGACAACTGCTTTGAACACAAGGACTTTTGTTGACCTTTGAAGGTCTTTGGTGTCATTCACTTGCTTCCATTGTTTGAAGAAGGCAAAACTGGCCCAGCTGATCCGGTATTGGATCTCCTTGTCAATGGTGGCCTTTTGAGAGAGGTGGCTGCCAAGATGTGGGAAGTGCTCAACATACCCCAAAGTTTCTCCTTCAACATACATAGGAGGTGGAATATTTGGCTGACCAGTGCTCGTTTTGTTTTTGGCAACATTCAAGGACAGGCCGAGTTTCTTGTGCGCAGAATTGAAGGGATCAAGAATGACTTGCAAATCTGGTGCAAAGTAGACCGAGACTAAAGAGTTTTCATCTGGATGATAATTAATACCAACTGCTACAATGTCAAAAAAAGGAATGAAACCGGCGGACCACCTGGCATCAACCTAGGCACTGGAAACAACAATGGCAATCTCTGCTCTGTCGACTCTGCAAAGTCCTCCTTGCTAACATCTGGAGGCTAGTGCCAAAATTGGGAGAGCTGTCTCACAGGCTAGCCAAGCAACAGCCTGACATAGTCATCCTCACGGAATCATACTTAAAGATAATGTTCCAGACACCACTATCATCATTCCTGGGTATGTCCTGTACCACCGGCAGGACAGGCCCAGCAGAGGTTGCGACACCATGGTATACAGTTGGGAGGGAGTTGCCCTGGAAGTACTCAACATCGACACTGGACCCCATGAAGCCTCATGGCATCATGTCAAACACGGGCAAAGAAACCTCCTGCTGATTACCATATATCACCCTCCCTCAGCTGAATCAGTGCTGCTCCATGTTAAACACCACTTGGAGGAAGCACTGAGGGTGGCAAGGGCACAGAATGTACTCTGGGTGGGGGACTTCAATGTCCATCACCGAGTGGCTTGGTGGCACCACTCCTGACCAAGCTAGCTGAGTCCTAAAGGACATAGTTGCTAGACTGGGTCTGCGGCAGGTGGTGAGAGGACCAGCAAGAGAGAAAAACATACTTGATCTCATCCTCACCAACCTGCCTGCCGCAGATGTGTTTGTCTATGACAGTATCGATAGGAGTGACCATCACTCAGTCATTTTAGAGACTAAGTCTCGCCTTCACATTGATGATACCCTCCATTGTCTTGTGTGGCACTACCACTGTACTAAATGGGATAGATTTCGAACAGACCTAGCAACTCAAGACTGGGCATCCATGAGGCTCTGTGGGCCAGCAGCAGCAGAACTGTATTCGAACACAATCTATAACCTCATGGTCTGGCATATCCCCCACTCTGTCATTACCATCAAGCCAGGGGATCAACCCTGGTTCAATGAAGAGTGCAGGAGGGCATGCCAGGAGCAGCACCAGGCATACCTAAAAATGAGGTGTCAGCCTTGTGAAGCTGTAGGACTACTTGCATGCCAAACAGCATAAGCAGTAAGTGATAGACAGGGCTAAGTGATCCCACAACCAACAAATCAGATCAAAGTTCTGCAGTCCTGCCACATCCAGTCGTGAATGGTGGTGGACAATTAAACAAGTCACTGGAGGAGGAGGCTCCACAAATATCCCCATCCTCAACAATGGAGGAGCCCAGCACATCAGTGCAAAAGATAAGGCTGAAGCATTTACTACAATCTTTAGCCAGAAGTGCCGAGTGGTTGATCCATCTCGGCCTCCGCTGGAGGTTCCCAGCATTTCAGATGCCAGTCTTCAGCCAATTCAATTCACTCCACGTAATGTCAACAAATGGCTGAAGGCACTGGATACTGAAAAAGCTATGGGCCCTGACAATATTCCGGCAATAGTACTGAATACTTGTGCTCCAGAGCTTGCTGCACCCCTAGCCAAGCTGTTCCAGTACAGCTACAACACTGGCATCTACCCCAGCTATGTGGAAAATTGCCCATGTATGCCCTGTACACAAAAAGCAGGACAAATCCAACCCAGCCAATTACCATCCCATCAGTCTACTCTCCATCATCAATAAAGTAATGAAAATGATAATCAACAGTGTTATCAGGTGGCACTTTCTTAGCAATAACCTGCTCACTGACATCCAGTTTGTGTTCCGCCAGGGCCACTCAGCTCCTGACCTCATTACAGCCTTGGCAAACATGGACCAAGGAGCTGAACTCCCGAGGTGTGGTGACAGTGACTGCCCTTGACATCAAGGCTGCATTTGACAGAGTGTGGCATCAAGGAGCCCTAGCAAAACTGGCGTCATTGGGAATCGGGGGAAAACTCTCTGCTGGTTGGAGTCATACCAGCACAAAGGAAGATGGTTGTGGTTGTTGGAGGTCAGTCATCTCAGCTCCAGGACATCACCGCAGGAGTTCCTCAGGGTAGTGTCCTCGGCCCAACCATCTTTAGCTGCTTCATCAATGACCTTCCTTCCATCAAAAGGTCACAAGTGGGAATGTTCGCTGAGGATTGCACAATGTTCAGCACCATTCGCGATTCCTCAGATACTGAAGCAGTCCATGTCCAAATGCAGCAAGACCTGGACAATATCCAGGCTTGGGCTGACAAGTGGCAAGTAACATTTGCACCACACAAGTGTCAGGCAATGACCATCTCCAACAAGAGAGAATCCAATCACCATCCCTTGATGTTCACTGGCATTCCCATTACTGAATCCCCCCACTATCAACACCCTGGGAGTTACCATTAACCAGAGACTGAACTGGACTAGCCATATAAATACTGTGGCTACAAGAGCAGGTCAGAGGCTAGGAACCATGCGACGAGTAACCCACTTCCTGACTCCCCAAAGCCTGTCCACCATCTGCAAGGCACAAGTCAGGAGTGTGATGGCATTACTTCCCACTTGCCTGGATAAGTGCAGCTCCCACAACACTCAAGAAGCTTGACACCGTCCCGGACAAAGCAGCCCATTTGATTGGCACCACATCCACAAACATTCACTCCCTGCACTACCAGGCACAGTAGCATCAGTGTGGGGTGGAAAGCATCAGTGTGTACCATCTGCAAGATGCACTGCTGGAATTCACCAAGGCTCCTTCGACAGCACCTGCCAAACCCACAACCAATACCATCTAGAAGGACAAGGGCAGCAGATAGATGGGAACACCACCAACTGGAAGTTCCCCTCCAAGTCTGATTTGGAAATATATCACCATTCCTTTACTGTTGCTGGGTCAAAATCCTGGAACTCCCTTCCTAACAGCACTTTGAGTGTACCTACACCACATGGACAGGAGAGGTTCAAGAAGGCAGCACTCCACCACCTTCTCAAGGGAAGTTAGGGATGGGCAATAAATGCTGGCCCAGCCAGTGATGCCCACATCCCTTGAATGAATGAATTTTTAAAAAAAATAACACCAGAGGGCAGTTGATCTTTGATGAGATGAATAACCACTGTTTGGAAATTGTAAATAATATGGGGTGGTCATACAGCCTTGTTTGACCCCAGCCTGGATTTTGAAGGTATCTATTTCACATTTTCCACTCAAGACCATTTCAGTCATATGAAGCAATTGGAGGATTGTGATGATTGTCAGAACGCAAAAGCCTCTCAGTGGAGAGGCTTTTGTGGATCAAGGTAGTGATCCACAGAGAAGCTTCTGGCTTGCTATGAGTGGCACTATTATATATGCTTGATAAGATAAAAATAAAGGCAGGTTTGATTTGGATTTTAGCCATAAAAGCTGTCTAAATATAAATTTCTTCTCTTTCTAATTTCAAAATTATTAAAAAAGAGAACGAACACCAATACCATGTTAATTTAGAAGTTGGAATGTCTGTGCTGTCTGAGTCTAGCAGTCATATTTGGGGAAAGGACAGCCAGTTAATAACCTGCAGTGTGTATGTGTGTGCGTGTGTGTGCGTACGTGTGTCATTCACTTCTAGTGCACAGCTATCACATATTGGTGTTCCTTTTATTTTGTAGGTATTTAGTAAAAAAATGGAAAGTTAGTTGTTGCTATAGAAGTTACAACACAGGAACAGCCATTTGGAAAATTCAAGGCTCTGCCTGGACTTGAATCTGGAGCCAAATTGCTAGAAATGTGGTACTCCATCAATTACACCATGACACCACCTGTTACTTTGTAACTTGCTACTCTGCCTTTCTCCAAAGAGCCAGAGAACTATATAAGCAACTGGTGGTCTGTGGAAACCTTCTTCACTAAGCCTGTAATTGACTTCAGAATTTTCCTTTTTGAACCATTTTCACAGAAACAATACTAAACAATAGCTTTAAAGACCCTGAGTAGGTTAAACACAATTGCATTTCAGCAGAATACCATGGGAGATCAGCTAATCTTTCCAAAATGCCTTTAAAATGTTTTAATATTTTTTTAAAATTGTGATGGTGAACAATATTCTTGTTTTGAGGCCTAATTTCCCTAAGAGGTGCATTGATGACCCATCTGTCTATAATGTATAAAAAATAATTTGTCTCTGTGCACTTCCTGTCAACATTTCCCACTGTAAAAATGTATTACCTACATGTGTAATGGAAACTATGTATGTAAACTGCTACACTTGCCTTCTAGTGGTAATGCTGCAATGACACAACTGGTGAGAGAGTATAATTACAGTGCGACAAAATTAATAACGGAAATACATAAAATGAAGATGGAATATATCACTTTAAAATGAGGACCAAATTATGTCCATGCCCTAGTCTAACTATCTCCTGCCTTCACCTGAACATTACACTTGGTCTTGACTCCTTCGAATCCAACACTATGGGGAGCTGGATAATTTGCAAAAAAAAAAGTCTTTATGTGTAATTTTGAAATGATAAGATGAACAACACTACTTTAAAATAGTGCACCAAGGAAATTTATGTGAAAATATTAACATGAACTAGTTGAGCAAATTAATCCTCTCAAACTGGTTTCTGTTAGTATTGACAGTTGTTAATAGTTTCTTCTAAAGCTGTGGTGTTCCTTATTCCAACTTAAATTCAAAATGACACCGCCTTTACTCTCCTTGTGCTGAGAATAATTTACAGGATTTACTGGCAAGTCATTGGACAATTGTTGAACAAAAAGTTATTGAACAAACAATGCAGTAGTGTTGCCATCACCTTGTATTCTTCATTCTTAAGGGTACAATGGCTTAGTAGGATCTCTTTTGAAACTCTAAATTTAGAGCATCAGATTGAATATGAAGTAATTTTTATGACAGTTTGAACATTAGCTATGTGGATAAAATCTGCTAATTACTTTTCATATTTTCTCTCTTGCAGATTCATACATGCATACATAGCTTTATACATGTTTTTGTAGGGTCTCACCCAAAGTTATTTTGCTTTTTTTGTTGGGGAATGATATGTTAGTCAATAACTTACCCATAGAAAATCTTCTAGTTGGGGAAAAATACCTTTAACCCTGATTTGGCTGATATGATGGTGTGTTAGGTTTCATGTCTATCTTTTTGTACATTGTTTAAACATAAAAATGATATGTTAGTAGAGATAAAAAAGAAAATCAGCAAAAGCTGAACGTCAAAATAAAACCAAAAATGTTGAAAGTGAAGAGAGGGCCTACCTGCATCTAAAACTATTTATGTAGTTTAAGGGTCACATCCAAAACACTACCCTATCATTTTGTCTTCCAAATGAGGGCCAATCCTAGCATTTCTTTTAATAGACCAACAATAGATAATGACCTAAACAATGCAAACTGTGCAATGGCTGTACAGCTCTGTTATATATATAATTGAAAACTGGATAGAACATTTATTGCTTTTACAGTACCTTAGCTGGTTTTAAGTGCTTTAGATCATGCGTTTCAGCAGTGAAACTTGACCAAAGAGAAATTCATGTTGCATCATGCAGCAGACCATATTGCATAATGTTGCATATTGTACTTTGTAACCAAATGGAAACAGAAATGATGTTTGCAAAATAGCATAGTACAGCATCCACATCTGTGTCTAACAGCTGCTTGTTCAGTGAGTTTGGACTTGTTAAAAAACTTGATTTAATTAACTTTTATTGCAGAAAAATTTCACTGAACATCAACAGCAATTAAATCCTAAAAGGAAATAAAGCATATTGGTATAGACAAGAGTTCAGTGAATTGGGAAAGAGGAGGGTGCAGAGAAATCGTAAACCGATTGATTGCTATGATTGGTCAACATTGAAACAACTGCATTATTGTTGTGTCATGCAAATACAAGGTGAACTAGATGGACCTTGGTCATTTTTCATCGAGCAATTCCATTTCCTACATTAGCAGGAGTGACCAGGAGTTGACGGATATTGAGAGAATGTTTTTAAAGATGATCAAAAAGAGGAGGGTTGGATGACTTCAGGGAAGAGGTTCAGAGAACAGAAAAATAAAATAAAGAATTGCATTTATATAGCGCTTTTCATTACCACCAAACATCTTAAGGCGCTTACAACCACGGAAATACTGAGGTTCCATGGTGGGATGAATGGAAGGGTATGTACCAAGGCCAGACGTGATAAACTGAGGGATTTTAAAATGAGGATTTTAAATTTAATGCATTAAGGGATGAGATTGTGTTAGGCTAGTGAGGACAGCGTTTATGGGTGAATGGGTGTCAATGCGGGAAGGAGTATGGGTGGCTATTGCATCTATTACTCAGTTGAAATATCTTAAAGTGCTTCATGCAATGGGTTATTTTTGAAGTACATTAACTTTTTATGTAGGAAAATGAAGCAGACATTCTTCACCGGTAGCATACCAGAAATAGCAATGAGATAAATAACCAATTAATCTGTTTAATGGCTCCTTGTCCTGCAAGATTGGCCAGGACACGGGTATTCTCTGCTCATCTTCAAATAGCCCCTGGCATTCAACTGAATAGGTGAGCTAGATGTCATTTTTGGCTCCTCGTTAGATGAAAACAATCTAATGTTACATCTCTTCCTCGGTACTACACTAGTATGGTCCAAAATTATGCTGTTAATTTTTGATATTTCCCCTGACTGGGATGTCTAGAACAATGGGTCACAGACTCAGGATATGGGATAGATCATTTAGGACTGAGATGAGGAGAAATTTCTTCATTCAGAGGGTGGTGAACCCATGGAATTCTCTACCACAGAAGGCTGTGGAGGCCAAGTCACTGAATATATTTAAGAAGGAAATAGATTTCTGGGCTCTAAGGCATCAAGGGGTATGGGGAGAGAGTGCGAGTATGGCGTTGAGATAAAGGATCAGCTGTGATCATATTAAATGGCGGAGCAGGCTCAAAGGGCTGAATGACCTACTCCTGCTCTTATTTTCTCTGTTTCTAAGTTAAGTGCCAGTGTATAATTTGAATCCATTACCTTTCAGCTTTGCCACCTGAACTAAGCTGCCTGGTCTCCCAGTGATTTTTAGTAAAGTGTTTTCCTATACCATTGTGCTGTAAGAAAGATTGCACATGGACTATTATACTTCAGTAACCTTGCATGAAATTCCTAATTCATTTACCTCAGACTGCTCTTGTCATAGCCATCGGTGGCAAATCTGTTACTGCAACTATTTCACTCCATTGTTGTACAACTCAAAATGCTCTGTTCAAACACAATCCAAAAAGGATAGAATCTATGTTCACACTGTAGTATGTTTTCATACTTAAAGTGGTCATTTTTCAAGAACACACTGCTGGCTAGGAACCTTGACTCCCAGCAGCATGCACTATGGTAGAATTACCCCCTTCCCACATAAAAATATTGCATGCCCACATAGATTTTTGAAATTCTCCTGAAACAGCTGCCCAGTAATTTTCCTCCTTTTACCATTTTCCAATAAAAATATGTTGTTTCTTTAGAATTTTAAGCTTCATTTACATACGAAAGATTCTAGAACTGTGTTCAAACTAAAACATTCTGCTTTTAAACAGTGTTGGTCAGAAGCAGCTAATATTATGGAGTCAGCAAATCAGGCAAGAAATGTAAGTGTGTCAAGCCAATGGCCTTATAGTCTGATTTGAATTATGTTATAAGGGCTTCTGCACTTTTTCCTTTTTTTCTATGGACAGGAAGGTGGAATAGGACAGAGGGGAGGCAAAAGAGTGTTCACTTGATTGTGCTTGGATGCTGATGTCCTGATTTTAGATTGATTATTGCTACATTTGATGTCTGTCCCATATAAAATATAATGTAAATGTTTTGCCTGTATATTTTTGAAGTGCAGTACAGAACTGGTATATCTATTTGAGTCAATTTTTTGTATGTTTCTCATTATATCCATTACTCTCACATCATTTAACCCAGTTCTTGGATGTATTTTCTTACCCGTCAGCATGATCCTTAAGTTTGTGCATCACTGATATGTGAATGAGATTGTGAGTCTACATGCAACAGTACAATTGACCCGATAACATCAAAAAATAAGCAGAACTGTTCATTCAACTGAGTCGATTTTAGAAATAATTTCAGTGTGCTCATTCATCTTTAGGGATGAAACTATTTAAATTGCCACCAGAAATAATCTCAAAGCACAAGCTTTCGGAATAGTGAAGGTGATTCAATTTTAAAATCTACAAAGTGTGCAGAGCAGCATTACTTGACTGACCACGTGCTGAGGAGGTATTTTTTATTCTTTTGTGGGATGTGGGTGTCGCTGGCTGAGCCAGCATTTGTTGCCCATCCCTAATTGCTGTTGAGAAGGTGATAGTGAGCTGTCTTCTTGAACCGCTTTAGTCCATGTGGTGTAGGTAAAGCCACACTGCTGTTAGGAAGGGAATTCCAGGATTTTGACCCAGCGACAATGAAGGAATGACTATATAGTTCCAAGTCAGGATGGTGTGTGGCTTGGAGTGGAATGTGCAGGTGGTAGGTGTTCCCACGCATCTGCTGCCCTTATCCTAGGTGGTCACGGGTTTGGTGAGTTGCTGCAGTACATCTTGTAGATGGTAAACACTGCTGCCAGTGTAGTTCAGTGGTGGAGGGGGATGAATGTTTAAGGTGATGGATGGGGTGACAGTCAAGCTGGCTGCTTTGTCCTGGATGTTGTCGAGCTTCCTGAGTGTTGTTGGAGCTGTACTTATCCAGGCAAGTGAAGGGTATTCCATCACACTCCTGATTTGTGCCTTGTAGATGGTGGACAGGCTTTGGGGAGTCATGAAGTGAGTTAATGATCTTAATTTCTTATGTGATGACCCTAATTTGTTTTCACTGAATTATCAAGAGTATGCTGTGTGCCTAAAGATTACAACAGAGCAACGTTAAATGATCATTGAACACTGATCCTGCCATTGGTTCTACAGCTTTCAAGCAACCGAGCTACTTCATAAATAAAACTTTAACCACAACTAGACATATTTGTATGTAGAGGTCTCAGTTTTCTCAGTGCACAGTCTTCTGCATGATGAGGTGGATTGCTTCTGCTGTTGCTACAGGCAAAATGCTTACTATTAAGACAGGCACCTTGGTTGAGCTTGTATAAAATTTGCCAAAGGTTGCCCTTGTAAGTTGCACCTACTCAGATTTGCAGGTAAAAAAAGCACCAGGTTTTAACAGTATCATTTGATGTACAGCAGTATCAATACTTTTTAAAATACTTTATCTTAGCATTCTTCTTAACTTAATTTTCATTGAGAATGATGATCTAGCGTGGACATCATTGTGGGGAACAGTAGTTCTGAGGAATGGAACAACCTCTACTTTGAAGTTAGTGTCAGGTACTCCCAAATCAGTTATAGACCAATAATATGTAGAATAAAGCTCCCTCCACTTTTCTGGAACAATATGCCTACTTCCTAACCTCAAAAGATCAGGTCTATGGAACCAGTGTGATATTTTTCCACTTGCCGCACCAGCCATTCTGTGACCCCTGCGAATGAGGCTGTCAACTGCAGACAACTTGTTCTGTCGTCCCTGGTGGAAGTGGGCTCAGACTGCCTCAAACCTATTTCATGTAGGACCCTTTTTATCTAACAGAGCAGACTTTAATTTTGACTGGTTGATAGGATTTTAAAACTCAGCTGAGTCTCTATATCCTTTTAGAGAAGAAAACCTGTTATCCTTACCCAGTCTGTTCCATAGGTGACTCAAGTCTCACGCTGATGTGGTTGACTCAACTGCCCTCTGAAGTGGTCTAGAAGCCACTAAGTTATATCAAATCGCTAGGAAGAATAACAAGAATAAAACAGGATGGTCCACTAACCTTAAAATCAGAACACAATGAACGTACACCCCGAAAATTCAGTTGTGCAGGCTCATTCACACTAACGTCTGCACACTGGTGTGAAATTTGGAAGAACTGTCCCACAGACCCAGTCAAACAACAGTCTGATAGTGTCATATTCACATAATCATATTGATCAGCTAATATTCCAGAATGGGCATGTCCTGTCCCAATGAAATAATCATGTTCAAATTCTGGTTTTAATGGACTGAAACTTAATTATAGGCTACCTGATTTTTTGAAATCAAAGTGTGGTGTCTTGGTAGTATAGTGCTTATTTATTCAGATATGCTTTGCTAATTTCAGAATTAAGTACACATTCAACTCAAGTTTACATTTGGTTTGGTTTCTGGCCCTGCATTTTTGTATACATTTTATATTTTTTTTGTTTCACCATCTCCTTCCACAGGCTTCACATACACCAATAAAATCTGCAGATCAAAGTAAGGATGAGGAGAGACCAAAGCCTAAAGAATCAGCTCCGGCATCAACATGTCTGTTAGAGAACTGGCCCAAAGGAGAAGGACTTGGCTATGAAGGCATGGGACTAGGCATGGGACTAAGGGGTGCAATCCGATTACCATCCTTTAAGGTAAGGAAAAGAGCATCACCAGAGGACTTAAGTTTTTTAAAAATCAATATCATCGGTATCCAGATACATTATTTTTGGTGCATGACTTGTCACTTTAATTCCAATCATTGAAGAGTTTGTAAAACTTTAAATTGAAGAAATAGTCTTTTGGTAGCTGTCGAATTTGAGTATTGCTGAAAAAAGAGACATGCTGTCAAAGCTTTTCGTCTAGCACTCATCAGGACAGATTCGCAAGAATGCCAGTCGTAAAGGGAGCAACAATTTGTACTGCATGTGAGGAGAGTGCTGATTGGTTGGCAAGTGGACTCTGATTGGTAGAGGTGTTGCCATGGCGCATGCACCAGGGAACAATTAACTGCCAAGCTTTTGTTTAAATTCAAACCAGGCAGGTCAGCATGACAGGTCAAGGCATTGTCATGGTGTTGTTTTAACAATACCATGTATGTCTAAATAGATGGTGTTGCCATGAGAATCCCCTCTAGGCCCAGCTCTCACAAACAACTTTGTCAGTTTCCACGAGAAACACATCTTCAATGGAATGACACCTAACCTCCTACCCCTTGCATATTTCCAATACATAGATGATACGTTTGCTATAGTTGAATTTGCAGCTGCATATAAGAATTTCTTTATATCTTTATACACCTTAATGGGCTCCATCCTGCGCTCAAATTTGTCTTTGAAATGGAGTAGTCAAATGAGCTCCCTTGATGTGCTTGTTGAGAAATCTGTCATTTGGTTATCATAAGCCTACCTTTATTCGCCAATATACATGTTGGGATTCTTAGAGTTCTACACATTATAAGATTGGCTTTATTGGCAACCTTGTAAATAGGGACTGAGTCATTTGCTCACTGTGCAAGCTTGATGCTGAAATAGGGCGCACATCAAGCCATCCTGCGGAATAATGGCTTCCCTGATCAGATCATTGCTTAATGTATTTCGGACAAACTCATGAATTGGCCTAAGGTTGCCAGTTTCTGTCCTGACAAGTACCCAGTCTACTTCAGCCTTTCATAGAAGGGTAAGGTGTCTCAAAAATTTAAGCAACAGTTGAAGCTATCCATTTCGCTTCTACTATGTACTCCATAGCAACACCTCTACCAATCAGAGTCCACTTGCCAACCAGTCAGCACTCTCTTCCCATGCAGGACAAATTGTTTTTCTCTTTACAATTGATATTCTTGTGAATCTGTCCTGATGAGTCCAAGACAAAAAGCTTTAACATCATTTTTCAGCAATACTCAAACTGAAGAAAATACTTGCATGCAACGCAACATTGGAAAATAAATTGTACTTCTCTTTTGGTAACAACTGTTAGCACAGGGGTTTACAACTAGAGTCCCTGGAGAGTCTTCAAGATAATATTGCATTTTTGTATGTGTTGTAATTGCTTACATGTCACTGATGAAATGCCTTCTTTAGATTCAAAATATCCAATTAGTCAATTCATCTCATGCCAAAACTGTCACGAAAAATATTTTGAATATTCATGTGCCTTGTTCACTGTTGTCTAATCAGGCACTAGATTTCCATACAAATGCTGCTGGATTCCACTGTTGCAAGATTTCAGCTCATAGTCCTTTGTTAAGTAATTCTCACGGCTCCTCTGCTAAGATTGAAAAGTTGACCTCACCTTTCCCTTCCTCCCTTTGGTACAACATTTTTTGAACATTTAACTGTTACACTGATAGTGATGGGGTGTTTGAGATGGTATGAATGTCATTCACCATGATATAGAAATGCCAATTAATTAAAATCTGCTTGCTACAAACCCAGTAAAAAGGAGGATCTTCCTGAAACAGATTAAGTGAACCTGGCAATTTTACACTGGTGTTGCCACAGGCTCCATGAGACTTGTGCTTTGGCAACCAGGCACAGTGTCTTTATTGCGCTTTTTAATTTCAGAACTGGTAGCAGGAGAGCAATATTATACCAGCTTCCCTGGACTTCTCTCAGTCCCCACTACACATCCACCTGGTGCCATTCTCCATCAAAATGGATGTCCACATATCCAGTGGCAGGTTTTAAGCCTGGAAGTTGATTATTTTACTAACAACAGCACAAGAACTTAGAAATAGGAGCAGGACCAGCCAGAGAGCCTCTTAAGCCTGTTCTGACATTCAGCTGATCTTCTATCTTAACTCCACTTTCTTGTCCTATCCCCATATCCTTTAATTTCCTAAGTATCCAAAAATTTATCCATTCCAGTTTTGCACACAGCTATCCCTTGTTTAGCACTCCTAATGTGTTACTCAAAAACGGCATGCTAAATGAAAATGTGCTAAATGAAAATAACTTTCACATAAGAAAACATGGAATAAGGGTGGGTTACGAACCTGACCTGTAATTTTTATATTAAAAACATATTGGCTGCCATGAATCTAACTGGCCCAAAAATTCTCTTATTTACCAATTACTCTTAGTAAACTTGTTACACTTACTAACTCTTAAAAACTTACTAACTTTTTCTATCTGCCTCCTGCTTGACACCTCTCCTGCTTGCAGCCTCTCCCAACCCACCTCCTTGTTGCTTCCCTCTCCCCATCCTTCAGCTCGTCATTTCCCTCCCTAACCTTCCTGCTCGTCGCTTCCGTCCTCAACCCTCCTGCTCGCCGCTTCCCTCCCTCAACCCTCCCGCTCGCCGCTTCCCTCCCTCAACTCTCCCGCTCGCCGCTTCCCTCCCTTGACTCTCCTGCTCCCCCCCTCCTGCTTACTGCTTCCTGCCAGTCTGCCTACCTCCTGCTCACATCCCTTCTCCCGACCCTCCTTTTCAATCACTGTGTCTCTCATTCCCTTCCTCCCTATCAATGCCAATTTCCCAAGCCCTTGCTCACAGTGAAGGCTCTGGAGAGGGGTAATGAGCTGGAAGCAGCGAGTTTGGGAGTGAGAAGCAGGAAGCAGCAGTTTTTTTTTTAAAAGCTGAGCATTCACAGTAACCATGTTAAACGAAAATGGAGGCAGAGCTATCCAGGGAATTTCCCTAATTTACAATCTGCACTATTAGAACGCACTTTTAACAGGGGATAATTAATACCTCACTGAGCATCCACTGCCCTTTGGTCTGGAGAATTCTGAACATTCTTGAGTGAAGAAATTTCTCCTAATCTTAGTTCTAAATGGTCGAGCCTTAATCCTAACACTGTGATCCCTAATACTAGATTCCACAGCCAAGGTAAAAAGCCTCTCAGCCTCTACCATAGCAAACCCGCTAAGAATTTTATATGCCAGGAAACCATTGTGTGTTTACTCTGAGCTCTTATTTTTTGCATGTAAAAGCATTCTATAGTGTAATGAGTGGAAATCTGGACTTCTCTGCCTGGTAAAATAAATTAGGTAGCATTCCTACTTCCACAAGGTCCTTCTAGAGATGGCATTAATAATGATGGTCATATAAATACACCAGAATTTTGCTGCCTGGGGCCAAAATAAGAATGTGTCCCAGCCACTGATAGGTTGAATGCCTCAGCCACACTCCCCTTCACAAGCCTTCAAAACTTTCCCCAGGCCCTGGACGACATGCAAAGACCAGAGCCACACTATATACAGTTGTTTCTGTTATACTGGCTGCTATGGTATCTGGCCTGAAATACAACCTGGCCCATTTCCATAGCACAGAGGTCCTTGGTTGTTATCAATATTTAAGGTGGCTTTTGCAATAGTCTTTCTTAAGAAAAATAATAAACACAGATTGTTTCTTTATGGAAAGTGTTCTGTGGAACAGACCCAAAGAACAGTCAATGAGATTTGTTAAACAAAAGTAACAATGGAATAAAATGTTAGAAAAAGCACATTCGTTCAATATATCACCAAAATCAGTCAGCATTGATCCTACTTTTATGAACATTCCATACAAATTCTTATTTTGTAACACTACCAAAAACCAGGAATTTCCATATTGAATGTTAAATATGCACAGACTTCTGAGTATGAGCCTGCCTCGGTTTCTATTAGAAAACAAAAGCCCCTAACTTTTAACAGAATGGTTGTCATGGCATGATCTTTTCAGTAAGGTTCAATTTTAATTAGATTTAATTATTGCAGAGCTTATACATAGAACTTTCTGAAGATCATGTTAATGAGGCAGTTTTTAATGTGATATGATTGCAAAGTCCACAATGGACTCCCATTCTACTGCCATGTTAAATATAAAAGCCATTGGTCAGGAATGCACTTTGGAGCCTCTTTTCCAACAGAAACCCTGATATTAAACCAGCTCTACAGTAATAAAAGTTAGCAGTCTTGACCAAGCTGATAAATATTTCAGCAGCAATGCTACACCACAATTTCCTGCAGTAACAACTCTTAAAACTGAGAAAAGTCAAGCACTCCACTATTGTACAAAATGATCAGTAAATATCTTGGTGCTCAATCCGTACCTTATATCTGCCAACATTCTCGACTTTCAGCAGCTTCCAACATTTTCTAGTTCTTGTATTAACGTGCCATCTAAACATTACAATCTTTAGAAATTTCACATTGTAATCTTCCTGTCCTTTAAAATTTCCAACATCAGCAACTATAGTTAGAGTAAATTATCACAGATTTATAGATTGCTAAATGATTAAACTTGTACATAACGTCAGAACTGTGAAACTGTGTTGTGTAAATTAAATTTCCATTTGGTATATGAAGTCTTGCTAAAAATGTTAGAATCAGCGTAGTATATCACAATGTAAATGCAATCAGAAAAGGGTAAGAATCAGGCAGTTTTGTGTTTGGTCTGGAGTTCAGGCAGTAATAGTACTTTGATTATTAGGTAGATTTAAACACAGTTTACACAAAAGTCTTATTCATAACCCTTTAACTCAAAAAGAGAAGTAAACCTCCTTGTAAGAAATATTTACATTACATTCATACATATTACATATATAGCTTTTCAACATTGACCCTTGAACTTCTTGCAGGCTTAGGGTAATTCTTATTGTCATTGCCACAGTGAAGTTGAAATAAACACGAATATTACTAAATAAAGATCCTTAAACGTTACAAATTGCTTAATTCTCAATAATGATACAGTAAAATAAGCATTTAAAAACAATCCTAATTTCCAATTTAGTTATTTTAAAATTTTTATCAGTACTTTCAATTCTACTTGCATTGCCTTCCGTTTACCTGCCCCATTTTCTTGCTCCTTTTTAACCTAGCATCTCTTATCGTACATAATTTACCTTTGTGCCTTACTTTCTCCTTTAGAAAATAACTGAGTTTATATTCCAATCTCCTGGTTTCACCATTTGGAGATTGGAACAACTTTTTTGAAAAAAATACGCATTTTCAGTGGCTTGGCACCAAATTTAATGGTTGCTTTTTCATCCAATCATTGCCAAGATTGACATTAAATTTGGTTTAAAATGCCAAAAGTGAAAGCAATTTTGCCAAAGTTGCATACCTGTCAGTGGTCCAAGAAAATTTAGCTATAGTATTGTAAGGGTTCATTCTGTTTCTTGATCTCTGCAGTCCTGGATGCAATGCCTTAATGCTTTTACCACATTTCAGTCTCCATGGAGTAGCATATTTAATGTTCATAGACTTGTGAAGAAGAATTAACAACAGGCTAATTTGAATCTGATAAATTGTGGAAAAGCTTGGAACAGTATGGGATAGCTTGAAGTGAAGCTGTGACTGGATTTTATGATCTTTTCCTGCACGAGTAGTATCCTATTGATTTGAGGAATGTTTCCCACTCCCTGACACTCCATTTCTCACAAGTTAATGTCTGCACCCCTTAATAGGGTACCCTGTGGGCTCTCCAACACTTCATAAGCGGTCTTTACTATATTTGACTGATTGAGGCATGGGGCTGCTTTAAGAGTTATTTACTGTGATAATAAAATACCTATTTCCACAGTTGTCATGTCATTAGTTATCATACAGACATTATTTACAGACTGGCTTGAAACTGAAGATGGCCGGACAGCTGATCTGGCCTGTTGGCCAGTCTTAACATCGCGCGCTGTGAAATTGAAGCGCTCAAAGTGATTGCTTGCAATGTAGCAATTTGTAAGCATGGGAGTTATTTTTTTTCTGTATTTATATCTTCACACACTAGCAGCTCCATATTTACTGATAGTAATTGATTAGTTGTGAAGAACGAATCTAAGATTCTCAGGGTAAGTTATGTTTCTGTAATAACTTGCAGGTAAAGAGGAAAGAGCCACCTGATGCTGCCTCCTCAGGTGATCAGAAGAGAATTAGACCATCTACTCCACTGGATGATGATGATGAAGGTTGGTGTATGTTTAAAAAAATTGGCCAAACTTAATATTTGCAATTATACAAACACAGATTAAGCTGCAGTACAAGAATAGCCTTCACATGCAAATTTTCTGAACTACTCTTGCATCGGCTTCCCTCCTTCAGCTCCAGCACTGGTTGCAAGGAGTTCAGTCGTCGTGCCTCTGTACTCTGGAATTCCACTTTGTTGCTTCTTTCCCCACCTTCAAAAACCTTATTAAAACTTGCCCATTTGTGCCTTTACTTACCTTCTCCAGCTTCTCCCCTACTTGCTATTAAATATTGTTTCATGCCCTGCATACCATCTTATACCATTAGTTAATGCAAGTTATTTGGTCTGTACTACAAATTGCGAATGAAAAAAAAATATATATATATATAGCATTGACACATTTCTGTGTAATCTGCTGTAAAATATTCTCTGGTAACATCATAGTTATGATGTCACAAAGTCGATCATGTCACAAATGAACAACTTTATAATAAAGGGTTTTCTGTGAAGCTTGGATATTAGAGAAGATGTATAATACTTTTAGGCTCGGCAGTGGCTTTGTGAATTTATTGCAATGCAGAGTACTCATTTCATCCCTTCATCACTTGTGACAGAGTCTGAGCGTGACCGAGACATGTCAGACGTAGCAAGTCATTCTTCTGAATTGTCTAAGCGAGATTTGGAGTCAGTCACTGAGAGGCGAAAACCAGCAAAACCTTTAAAGCTAGACAGTGAAGGGGAAGAGGAAGAAGAAACTTCTGGGAAAGAGGAAGAGGAATCCTCATCAGAGAAGGAGGACGAAGAAGAGCAAGATGAAGAAGAGGTTTCTGAAAAAGCTTCATCGGAAAAGGTTAGCTTGTCCTTCGGTGTTTTATATTACAAGTTAACACAGGTGATTCTATGGTACAAAAACTTGCCCAGTTCAGTCCACCACCAGGTTCTCCACTGAACCTTTTGGAGGGTCCACAATATGGTGCTTTGATCTCTTGGGATTGTCCTGGAATAGAACTAACTTCAATAGTGTTAATTACTTTAGACCACTTTCAAATTGAGAACAGGTCTGTGATGAAATCCAGTTCAGAACGTCTTAACTCGGCTGTAAACAAATATCTGGTCTACATGACTGCAACGAGCCAAATAAAATGTGCTTCTGCAATGCCTCTTCCATCCACTTGATGTCTCCAGCATGGCTTGTAATTAATCTGCAGATATTTACAATACTTACAGCCTATTTTTATAAGCATGGCCATCAGAGGGCTGAGGTAACGTACCGCTGATTTGATGGGTGAAAGTGGCTGTTCTAGGGTGAAAGGAAAACCTGCAGCCAAAGTATCCTGGGAAATGCCATTAATTACTGAGTACAAAGACTTATCCAATTCTAAGATCCATGTCTCTACCACTTCTAATCAGCAGCCAAGCTTCCAGAAGAAGCTAATCTGCCTAGAGTGGTAGTTTCTTATAGGTGCAATAATTGATTCCAATTGACTGGCCACACATGGACACCCAAAATGATGAGTCTAGAGAGAAAAGTATTAAATTCTAATTATTTTTAAAAAGTTAAGTCTTTAAAAATAAAGTTACATGGAAAGAAACCCGACCCTTTTCCCATTCACCTTTAAGGCATTCTAATGGTGCGAGCCTTTGAAGTACACCAAGGTATGAAGTACGCCAATATAAAGACATTACAATATTGAATAATTGTTTGACCATGCACCATAAATAGGTTCTAAATTATATAGCCATCTGTGCTATAAAATTTAACGTGAACTGGTGTACAGCCATTACTTTCTGCTATTAATGATTAATATGGAATTCATTTTACTGAATATTTTTAGGAGGAAGATGGTGAAGATGATGAAGCAGATGCTGAGACCAGTGAAAAAGAGGGGCTGGATTCTGAAGAAGGTGAGGTCTTGATCAGGTGACAAACTGGCAGCTGGCAATAAGTGACATTTGGATTTTAGTACATCAGTAACTTTAACATTTTGTAAGTTTATTCTCATGTTAATGTTTTTGTGTTGACCTGCATGTCAGGGCTATCAGGGTAATGTTATGCACCGGAGGGGGATTAATTTAAAACAGCCCTGATTTCTCCTCTCACTACCCAACCGTAAACAGAAAGATGTTTTGATATCTGATTTCCCCCTTTGTAAGTGTGGTGTGTTTTCCCCAACCCTTCAATTTGGAGTGATCCAATCCTCTATTAATAACCCAACAGCAAACTCGAGATAGGATAAAATAAGAGGGTTGGTTTATTTTACACACACAGTGCAAGCAAGGGGTTTCGTAACGTCCACCCCTGTTTGCACTCACTCAATAATAGAGGAATAAGGGAAAGAAAGGGGTACAGGGCAAGACCACGATAAAAATAAGAATTATGGTTTCATGTGAGTCCAGCGTCCAGAATCAAAAGTCCAGTGGCGTATCCCTTCGTGGTTAGCAGGCTGAAACTGTTACAGGGTGCTCTGTCTTTCTAGAAGGGATGGCTTCCACGGTGGAAGAAAACACGTAAAATCAGATGAGTCTTATAGGCACTGATATAGGAGTTCTAATATTCCAGTCATACACAGTGTAGCTGAGGGCCAGGCAATTTTAAGCCTGGATAGAGCTCTTTCTGCTGCTACTTGCCAGATGGTAAAATGGTAGACTTGCCTGGGTTCGTTCCACGCAGCAATATTAAAGGTTCTAGCAGCCTGGGGAGGTCATGTGACATAGCTCCGACTTCTACTGGGTGTTGGGCAAAGTATGTGTTTTCCCAGGTCTGGAATCTTGAAGTGTTTAATAGAGGAGTCAGGGTCCCTTTTGTCCTCACAGACTTGTCATCTCTGTTGGTCAGCCCTGCCTTAAATATGTAAAAGTTTAGGTGCATTTCTTTGGAATTGATTTTCTGTGGTCACAGGGGCATTAGCGCCTCTTTAAAGGTAATGAGGTCCCTGCTGGTTTCTTAAGATTAGAAATTCCTCTGGTATGAGTCTTTGTCCATTTAAAAATAATAATAATTTTATAGAGTAGCCAAGTTGACATAAATATATATATATATATATATATATATATATTCCATCCTGTCTTCTGGATGGGACACATTTCCCCCGTTGGAGAAAAATACAGGTATTCTCTCATTAATGCTGGCACATCAGACACACAGCAGGGGAAATGGAAGATCCCTGCTGCATGGGGAAGTCTATTCAGTGCTCAAGTTCTGACATCCCCCTACTGGGGGTCAGGCATTCCAACCTCCTGATTAAGTACTCTCAAAGGGTCTGGGGGTTTTGTGGGGTGGGGGTGGGTGGGGTGGTGGCTGGAGTGGTGTTGGTGGCAAGTGCTGGTTAAGCTGCTCTGGGCAATCTGCAGGGCAATCTCACTCTGTGGGTGCCAGGCCCTGAGATCATAGGGTTGAGCTGCCTTGTCCAGCCGAGCTCCTGCCTGTACACTTTGGCAACCTGTGGCCTCAGATGTTTGGACCCAGAGACTGGGGTTCAACTGAGGGTCTGGAAAGGGGGTAGGGGTTTAAAGAGATCTTGACTTCTTCAGGGGATTCAGGTTTAGGGTCTGGCTCAGGCACTAGCACAACCGGAGAGCTCCAACCTCTGGTGCTAGGTGCTTTGGGTTGGCACAGCAGCTGGCGGGCAGTTGGTCCCTGAACTTGGGCCAGCCTTTCTGGGCTGGGATGACAGGAAGATGGCCTTCTGGCAGGGGCCTCTCCTGCATCTATACTAGATATGGCTACAGTGCTGTAGCCTGGTGGGGGCTTATGGATTATTCTAAATGGGCTGGTGAACTCTGTCTGGTCCTTTTGCAATTCTGCATGATAGTGGGTGAGCATGGAGCATGGAGCCCAACCTGGTTGGGGTCCCTCTATTGGTCAGTTGCTTGATAGGTTCGTTGTCTTTTGGGACACTAATGCCCTCTGGGGAATGGTCAGCTCTTGCTGTACCTCTGGGTGGCTTATCAACTACAGGAGGCATCACCCTCACACTGGGTCACTTTGGGACTTTACTGTTCCAATTTAAATTCGCCATAAAGTTGTCAGCGAAATTAATCACTGGCTTCCTGACCGGGGCCTTTGGTTTTGGAGGGAGCGCTCTCCTAACATGTTCCATGTCATCTGGAACACCATGAGTGGAGGTGCAGCTCCAGCTACCCTCCCTGTTAGCTTTTCGACTGGGGTTGTCATCTCCCTCCCTATCTGTTTATTGGTTTGGGGACTCTTTTGTCCCTTTTAAAGCCGGAAATAAAGTTTCTGCCAACCATACTTCAGGCATGTCCCTAAACTTTTACTTTCTGGGCTTAATAGGTAACCTGCCTTCTTTCAGGCCCTTAGCTATGTGGGGCATCTGCCTCACGATTTCTTCTCCTGCTTTAGGACTTCTCTGGTCCCTATTTAATTTGGAGATATTTGGGAAATCTATTTCAGATTCTAGGGGCATTGTTTGGACCCCGTTTAATTTTACAGGCCTGGCTTTGGCCTTGCTATCTTCAAGGAGTTCTCGCTTGAGGTCTCTTGGTGCTAACCCACCCTTCTGGGCCTCTAGACTTTCTCCAGCTTTCCTCCCTTCTTCAGTTTTCTGCAGTTTGGTCTTGGCCTCTTTTCTTTCACTGGCTAACACCTGGCTTCTAGTCAAATTGTTCCCAACGAGGAAATCTTGGGGACAATTCCTACTATAACAGGGCCTGAAACAAGGTCACACTCTAGGTGGGCCTTATGGAGGGGTGCAAACACGGATCCTCCTCCCACTCCACTGATCAGTGTTTTGGTTTTCGGGGAAGATTCAGAGGGTAGGTTTAAGTTTCCCTCTAACATTAAGGATTGAATTGTCCCTGTGTCCGAGAGAAGTGCCATGGACTTGCTCACATTTTAGGCAGGGTAGGGGTTCCTGAAAGAACAAAACTCCAGAAGCTCTCTGGGAGTTTGGTTCAGACACGTATAGTGCCATGCCCTCCAATAGGTAAGTGTCTGTAGCGAGAGGCTCTGTTGCAGTATCCATTGGGGCATCCTTCAGAGGACTACTCATGTGAAACCCTACTAAGCCAACTGGCTTGCCTTGCAATCTCCAGCATTTGGTTCTGGAGCAGCCTATTTTGTTGCAATGAGAATTCTCCTTTCATACTGTAGCGGAGTTCCTGGAGAGGACAATAAGGAAATGCAAGATGGCCAATATTTCATCTTAGTGAAGATTGTATAGCTCCTTAATGTGCCTGGTTGCTTTTAAAATCCCCAATTCTAACATTGGGAAATTCTAGAAGGATTTTCTCCAATTTTGGGCCTTCTGTGTTACATGCCATTCCCACAATGGAGGGGTAGTCAGCCTGTCAATAGTCACTGTTGTAGCACCAGCTAGGAGATGTATGACAGAAGTTTGGATTTCTGTTCTCCAATGATTGATTTTCTTTCAGTGCTAAAGGTGTAATGAATTAGATGTAATGTAACTTCATATTGTGCTGCTGTGCAATACAAGCTACTGTATAATTGTATTGTGCTACTACACGGACTTTTTAGTCCCCTACTGATTTAAAATATTGGATGCTGCAAATATTATTGCAATTCCTGTTTTCAGATGAAGTGATCAGTGTTGCCTCATCCAAAGTGGAGGTGGAATATTCAGAAGACAGTGATGAATCCTCAGAATATGAATCTAGCTCTGAGGATGAAGAGGAGGAGGAGGAAGAGGAAGAAGAGAAAGAAAAACAGTCACTATTACAAGTGGCAGAAGTAAAGGCAGAAGAAGAAGCCCCTGAAGTGGAAGAGATAATTGATGCCCCAATAGATAAAATTACAGATGAAGCTCCAGCAGAAACCGAGCCAGGCTTACTACCTGTTTCATCACCAGAAGGAGTTCCAGGTAGCGATAACTGCACACTTAATATCTTGTTACAATTAAGAATCAAGCTTCAATTTTTTTTGCACATCCTATTATTGGAAAACTCTAAATGTCAACACTCACATTTTATCAATGTCATTAAGAAACATTAGAATCCACCCTTCATAATACACTGTGGCAACACTTTCATAATTATCATTTCATTATTATCTACCTTTTTTTGGGGTTAGGCACTGTTATCTTATGCTGTTGGTAGGGGGTGTACTATTTGTGCAGTACGTAGACTCCAGCCCGAAATGTTAATTTTCCTAATTTTATAGTAATAATTTAGTTTCTGTATGCAGCTGATGACATTGGGCAGGTATCTTATGTATAAGGTTAACATTAGAGGTAGATTCTCCATGATGCAATTTTGAGTATAAGGGCCCTGATATTCCTTGGGTTGGGGGGTGGGAACCCTTCCATCAGGGTGGGACTTTCTTCTACCAATCTACTGCAATGTTTACCCCATTCAAAATATAAAAGCCGGAGTAATTAGAATAAATAGGTTGGATGCTCATACCCTCCCACTGGAATTCCCTCTTGGGAATAGAAAAGGGCAAATATTCAAAAGAACAGTGATTTGCCTCAAATTCCTTTGCGCTCTCCCATCCGGAAGAACAATTTCCATGCCAGAACACCAGAAGAATTTTGAGGCTTAAATGTCTTGGCTGTATTGCAGAAATATAGGGAGCTTTGAAATTGAAAACTGAGCTGGATGCAAAGAATGAAGGTGACACCTATAGTTGTAAACCTACCCTTCAAAGCTTGCTTCATGGAGGACTTGAGGTGTTAATTTGTGGTTCAACATACTGCACTGCTTTTGTTGGAATTTTCAATGGGACAGCTATTTAAAGGATTGCACTGCAATGTGCCGGGGGATGCAACATAATTGTACTGAGCGCTGGAACATGGATAGGTTCCACACACATGAAATAAAAGTTTAAATTTGTTGATTAATGTAATTAATTTACACAGTTTTTAAGTTGTACCAATCTATCATTTTAATGATTGGATATGAATTTGTAGCTAATAAATTCCAAAATGGTTATTTAAACCTGATAGAGGCCTTTAAAATGAAGAAGCGATTTGATAGGGTAGATATAGTAATGTTTCCACTTGTAGGGGACTCAAAATCTAGAGTCCTTAAACTCAAGATAGTCATTAATAAATCTAATATGGAATTTAGGAGAAACCTCTTTATCTAAAGACTGGTAAGAATGTGGAGTGCAGTACCACAAAAAGTAGTTAACACAAAAAGCATAGATGCATTTAAGGGCAAGATAGATTAAGCACACAAGGGAGAAAAGAATAGGAAGTGTATTCTAATAGGGGTAAATGAAGAGAGGTGGGAGAAGGCTCATGTGAAGCACCAAAGCTGGCATAGACCAGTTGAGCCAAATGGCTTGTTTGTCTGCTGTAGACTCAGTGATGTAACTGGAGAAGTTTGGATTGTTCTCCTTACAGTAGGGAAGGTTAAGCAGAGATTTAATAGAGGTGTTCAATATTGAAGGCTTTTAGTAGTCTAAACGGGAGAAAACTGTTTCCATGAGTGAACGGGTAGGTAACAAGAGGGCAGACTTAAAATAATTGTAAAAAAATTCCAGGGAAGAGATGAGATTTTCTTTGCCCAGCAAATTATTATGATCTGGAATGCACTGCCTGAAAGGGCAGTGGGAAGCACAGTCAGTTGTAACTTTCAAAAAGGAATTGGATCACTATTTAAGAAGGAAAAATTTGCAGGGCTGTGGGAAAAGAGCAAGGGAATGAGCTGAACTTGAAGTGCTTTCAGAGAGCTGGCACAGGTAGGATGAGCTCAATGGCCCCCTGTGCTGTGTGACTCTGTAAGGGGAAAAAGGAGAGAAGTGAAGGTGGATTATATTTTTTGACAATGTCTCAAATCTGTAGGCAGTTTATTTGTTGTTGCTGTTAAGTTCTTTTTTATTTGAGTGTTCCATTGATCTTTTCTGCAGCAGAGGAGCCTGAGCCAGACATTGAATTGGAACCTGAAATACCTGAGTCTCAAAAGGTAGACAAAGCCGAGGATGTTGGAACTCACAGGCCGCCCACGCCAACAGGAGCCTTTGCTGCCCTGTCAGTTATTAAAGGCAGTGTTCTGAACAAGTCTGATGACAGTGACTCAGAAATGCGTAATAAAATTAAGTTCACCTCGCCGTCAGCAGATGAGGATGATGGTCTTCCACGCACACCTGGCAGAGAAATCTCAATCCATTCTGACTCTGACACTTCCATGTCATCCCTTGCAAAACCATCTATGTCCATACCAGCAATTCCTCCAACACCTGGAAGACAGGAGGTACCTGTAGTCATTAGATCACCCATACCTGAACATCCAGCTTTGGTGAAAACAGCATCTGAAGATGGTCCACCAAGAACTCCTGGACGTGATTTTGTGGCTGATTCTGCAAAAAGTTTAACAACTTCCCTGAGCACTGAGACAGTTCCGCCAACACCAGGAAGTGAAGGACCATTAACAGGGAACAGCTTGACTCTGAGCTCACCTCACATTCCTGGCAGTCCATTTACATATCCATCTCAGTCACCTGGAGTAAATTCTGGAGTTCCTCGCACTCCAGGGAGAGATTTTAACTTTTCTGTGGCTTTCCCTGAAGCAAATACTGCTATATCTCCATTATTGGTGTCTAAAAAGCCATCACTGGATGGAGAAAAAGAAAACCTAATGTCTTCTAGTACTTCCCCATTGCTAAATGTGAATAGTTTGATACCACCTTCCCTTCCTCTCCCTGTCGCATTTATTACTCCTCCTAGTTTCCCAATGGACCTTGGGTTATTGCCTGATTCTGCCTTGAGTCCATCAATAAAGCCCACAACTGTGCCAAATAACAGAGAAAAATTGGAAGAGGGAAACAAACCAGAAACTGAAACAGCATTAATCTCGTCAGAACCAGTACCTTCTTTACCTCTCAGCAGTGTTCCAAACCAAAAGATCTCACATCACAAGATCAGCTATGCAAAGGAAAAACAGGCATCTCAACCACCAGTCCCCACTTTTGATTCCCACTTGAAAGAGGAACCAAAGGTTAAAGTTGGCAGTAAGCCACAATCTCCTCTGCAGGCCAGCATAGTTCAAGCTGATACTAAAGACCTCTGTAGTCAGTGGAGTGATGACCAGTTTGGTGTGAAAGACCCAGCAGCTGTTACGTTAGACTTTAGGGAAGATGTCCACTTACAAAAGATTAAACCTTCTACGGAGGAAAGTGTCAAGATTAACACAGATACATTTTGGGACTGTAGAAGCAAAAAACAGCTAAAAGAGTCTGATAGGTTGGCTTTGAAAGAACTGCAGATGAAGATCAAAACTGAAGATGAGGAGGATGAAGATGAAGAGTATGAAGATGATGAAGATGATAAACAAGAGAAAGCTAAATTTCGAGAACGATGGACTCGAAGGCATAGGAAAAAACATGAGGATGCTTGGTATGATGATATTCTATCATCTGAATCTTCACCTAGGTCACTATTTAAACCTCGCTCTGAATTTGAGGAGATGACCATTTTGTATGACATATGGAATGAAGGAATGGACGAGGAAGATATTAAATTCATGAAGATTACCTATGATAGAATGCTTCTGCAAGATAATTGCATGGACTGTTTGAACGACACACTTTGGGTCCACCATCCTCATATCCTTTCAAATTATGATACTCATTATGTGGCATCCATGACAACACTTTTCTTGCGCATGGTCACTTCTGTCTTTTGAAAGAAGAGAATTTTATGGTACTGTACAGATCATTGTCACTAATGTTTCACTCTTAAATTTCTTGGTGCTGTTGATAAATGGAAGAGTTAACTAATAGAAAATAATTCAGCATATAATTCTTGCTCTTCTACAGATTGTTCAGTTAGAAAAAGAACAGGGAACTTAGTTATTTATTCCTATTCACAATAATGTGAATAATTCAGAATATCCTGTATTGAATAGTTTTTTTCCAAATCTTGCACATATGAACCCACACTTAAGCCACGCATTTAAGCTTGTACAATATTAGGCAAATAGGAGAAATTCAGTTTGTACATATGGAATTTGGAAAAAATGTTAACCCAGCTCCTGTGGCTGATTTGAAAAATGTATTTTCTGATGTGATGATGAGTTATCTATACCAAGATGATTCCAAGTTCAATCCTTGGTCTGCACTGAGATGGCTGCTGTATAGGCCACTCCATCATTAGACTCAATTTCTCTAAACTAACAATGGAAATAAAAATTCAGGCAGACTTTACTGGAAGAGACAAAATAAGTGAAGAAAATTGAAAAGTGGCACATCAATTTGTTAAACTGTTAAACATTGGATATTCTTTTACATTCACCATGTGTACAGGAGTAAATCATTTCTAAGATGTTTATTCCATTTCAAACTAAACAACTTGTGTATTCACTCCACAGATACTGCCTGACCTGCTTTGTCTTTGTTTCCAATTTGCAGTTTTGCAATTCACCAGTCTTCATTTATGATCCCTTCCTTTTTGCCACATTACAGATAAACCTTTGCAAGACAGAAACTAGCTATTGTAAATATTGGGTCATTTTGACAGTGTTTAGTGCTACAGCAGCACAATATGAATTTCTTTGTATGTATTTTTCGCAATTGCATTGTATTTTACGAGCTTTAAAATTAGATGTAAGGAATTAATGCAGCAATCGTTGCCATGACGAATACCCTGATTCAACTACACATTTATAGTAGTCTATATCCAACTTGTAAAATTACATATACCATTTAAAGCTATATTTTATTTATTTCAATGAAGACCTGAAAGCAACATTTGCATTACAACTTAATTGGTTTAACAAACATACAGACTTTTCCTGCCAGCTCCTTATACCTATCCATCTATATGTTATTAAAATATTAAGAGACATACTTTCTGTTAACAAATAGTCCTTCCTGTATCACAATTTTGAGTTAGGCCTTCTAAGTCAACATTTAACTGCCTGCGTCAATGTTTAAAATGGTAAAAGCCTTTCCAAATACATCCTTTTTTAACTGTCATGGTTTGTCTGTGGATCAGTTGAGTCACTTAAAATGGTTCCTGAAAAACAACTCTCATTCTTTCCCCCAGTAGCTGAAATCTGTAATGCACAAAATAAGGTTTTAAATGAAGCAAAGTAAATCAAAAACATAAATATTTCACAGCACATTATTAAATGTACCTTTTGTGTCTTTTAATACATTTACTAAAGTTGTTACTTGAAGGCCTCAACCTGTGTCATAATTATGTACCATGACTGGAAAGTTTTAACTCAACAATTATTCAGGCCACATCTCTGCATTCTGAGCACGTACATTTACTGAATTTCCCAACATGCAATCTGTGCATGTTCATGACTTGGAGTCCGCCTTTCGTGAAGACTTTCAAAAGACTTTGAAAGAAACTAGAGATTAAATTCTTAAACTGTTATATTGAGCTAGTCTGACATTAAACTGTTCTTCTATTATGAACTGCTCAGAGACATAAAACACCTATGGTCAGAGTAGGTGTGGATTTTTTTAGTTAGAAAAGACAGGGATTGTTTATAATAAAAAGGAATTCTTTTTTGGTCACTGTCTCTTGAACATTTGAAATTTCAGTTTAAGAAATCCCTTCTGAGCAATTTTTGATGCTTAATGATTTCTTCAAAAGCTTGAAAACTCTATAAATGATGAACTATTGTATAATTTACGACTTAATTTATGTTTATTTGTGGAAATGTATGTTTTATAGACTATATAAATGCACCCAAAGGTAAATTATTTGTCGTCTTTAAGAAACAAAATATTTACTCTTGAGTGCTTTAAATCATTGTTGTCAAATAGATATCACTGACTAGCCACAGCTTTAACTAAGGTGATACAGCTCCAGGCACATGCGCTCATTTTAGTGGAAAACATCATATGTATAACATATGAAATATGAAACATATAAAAACTCACGTATAGTTAATTAAAAACTTGAATAATCTGTCATTTTACCAGTTCATTAACAATCTCACAAAATAATTAAAGTACAACATCATAAGCCATGGAAATGTGTTGAGAGCACATGCCCCAACAGTAGTGTCCGTTACTCATTTTTTGTTTACGAATCAGAAATGTAATTAGTTACAGCTGAATTCGCAATTGGCCCCATGTGGCTACTGGCTGATGTATTGGATAATATTGTTTTAAATTAAGAACTTTTAGGCAGAAACCAGTTGACCATGAGAAAAATAAGAGGGTTGGGGAGGTGGAGTACGGTCATGGATATATATTCGACGGCATATAGCAGGCTGTAGATGGTCCAGGTGAAGGCTGATGGATGAGAATACAGCAAGGGTTTGAGCCCTTATGGTGTGAAATGGACCATTGTTGTTTGGTTCCTATTCTCCTAGGCTGCTATCCTCTCACAGATACCAAATTGTGCTTTCACCTCTGCCTCCTGGTCCTTCCATCCTGTCTCCATTATGGTCACATCCCAGCAATTCTAACACTACCAGACTGTGGATACCCCAGTTTTGTCTTTCTTTGGTCCTCAATCCTCCTTTACCTCAGGATTTCCCCTTCTAGGATTTCCTTCTCTAGAATTCCACTCCCCATTCCCAAGGTACTAGGACACCCTCTGTGCTCACATTCCCAGTTCTCACTGATCCCAGAAACTGTACCAATATTTCAAAAAATTCCCTCTCCCCTTCCACCAGAGCCAAATTCCAGTGCTCCTAGAATCTCTGATTCCCTCAAAATTATGCTACACTCTGAAAATCCATTCCAGTGATTCCAGAGCCAACCCCTACCCACCACCCCCCACACAATGCTTATAACAGTAATTCTGGTGGTATTATTTGACATCACATTCCTGTACTTACAAAATCTTTGACTGTGAGCTTTGCCACAGACGATTTGCTAATACATTCATTCTAATCTTGCATATTGTGCGCACCTTTGTTACTTCCTGTTATGTATCTTCTATAAATGCTTACATGCAAACTGAACTGCCTATGAAAACATTCAAAATGGGGAAACTTATACCTATACCTGGCAATATTTATAATAGGAAAACTCAATCTCAACATTTTATGGGGAAAGCTGTATGTAAACATTTCACCGTTATGGATTTTGTTAATGAACCAATCAAATTAATCAAAATGCTTTATACTTTTAAAAAAATTTTGTTTTGGTCTCAACCTGCATTGATCCCACCCCTAAACAGATAGCAGAGATGAGAGAGCCTGAGCTGTTAATCAAATAATGTTTTCTCTGGGACACAAGTGTTTCAACAAGTGTAATGAATATCTGAGATCTCAGCAAGCCTCATTATGAATAGTAAGTCACTGGGCATGGAAGTGCCATTGCTTGGCATAGGGGGCATGAGCATTCAATGAGGGGTGGATGAAAGGGCAGAGCTTGGCATAGGGGACATGAGGTGCCATGAGGGGTTTGGTGGGGGGCATGAAGTGGCATGGATGGAATGGAGTATGGGGAGTGTTCGGAGGGCGAAGTTGGGGGTGAGAACTGGGACGGCTTTTGTGTTTTTATTTTAACTAGGCCAAGGTCCCACTGCACCAAGGCAGGTCTTTTAAATAGCTTGCACTGACTCCTTGGCAATGAAGATCCTGCTTTGATGGGCACTTTATCCCGAGGCAGACAGGCAGAGCCAGGAATTTTCTCGACTCCACCTTGAAGATGAAAATCCAAGCCATTATCTTTTCTCATCCTAATTGAGTTTGTTTTAAAATAAACTCAATGAATTTTGGAGTCAGACAGAAAACATCTATGTTACTTTGATGGTTAGAAAGTGTAAATATTCTAATTACAAAGAGAGGCAGGAACAGAAGAGACTGGAAAGAGATAACTAATAAATATAACAGGAATACACCTTCTGGGAATCAGTCAGTAAACACTAATTGTCATGCTTGCAGAAACCTTTTAGAAAGTTACTAACCAATGTTGTGTGTTACCTTCATCTGGTGCTGTCAGAGAGCACTGATGTTAGTCCCATCTCCCCACTCTGTTCATTAATGCAATTATCAGGAATCCACCAATGAGTCGATCTCCACATTCCAACCCCAGGCTGATTAAACATTGCATTCCCCCTCCATTGATGCCAAACCCCTAGACCCATTTCACTGCTTCTAATGTCATAATATCAAACCAAATCATTATTGGCAAATCACAGCACCATTCCAGGACTACCAAAATATGACACAACCTTCAAAAAATTAAACACTACTCTCCCTACGTAGTATTGCTAGGTGCCAGATATTTAACTCCAAAATAATATATGGTTAAGGAAATATAAAGTTTTATGCTTTACACACAATAATGGACAGGCATAAAACTTCATCCCCAATGTGCTGATAAAAAAGCCCTAGTTAACAGTTAATAAAAATGGAATTTGGCTTATTCAGTCACTAAATCAGTCGCCTGGTTATTTTTCCCAATGTGACTCGAACATCCCTGTTAATATAAGGTAGCATATCTCCTGACTCATAAGAAAGGGTCATGAGAAATATATTATACAGAATATTTATAATTAATATTCGTCACACGCAGTAAAAATATTAATATCCTCTTTTAACATTCCTACTAATTATGTTTTTCATTTTGTAGAAAACTACTTGTTTCAGTTTGCAGACTTTTTACAGAGGGTATTTAATATAACTTGGTTACTGGAACTCGCTGCTGATGGGGCTTGTGGAAGCAGGGACAATCAACAATTTCAAAAGGAAATTGAATAGGCACTTGACGAAAACAAACTTGCAGGGATATGGGGCTAGAATAGGGGAAGTGGATCTGACTGGATTCTTCTACGGAGACCCAGCATGCACTGTATGGGGCAAATGGCTTCCCTCGGCGCTGTAATGGCTTTATGATTCTGTGGGTTGGATTTTATATTCCCAAATTGGTCGTGCTGCCCATCACCCCATGCTGATGAAAAATTTGGCATGATGATGTCATCACGCCAGTCTCCCAAATTACAGAAGGCAAGCAGGTGCAAATTACCCGTCATTTTGAACTTGTTATTTAACAAAGCTATTAATCTTGTTAACAACCTAATCGTCCGCAATATTTCATCGCCGGCTGCATTTTTCGGGCAATGGATGTAAAAGAGTTTAAGAGTCTTTTGCGCCAGCTATGGGGGCAGCAGAAGGACAATAGAAAAGGCATGTCAGCAGGCCCATGATTGAATCTACCAGCAGATTCCGCTGGCAGTGTCTAAATGTTTTTTAGTGACTTTTTTTTTTAGCTTTTTTGCACCTTCAATGAATCATAGAGAGCAGGAGCCTTTACAATTCTAGCCATGACCTATAATGACGATTCTCAGGACCCACAAGTTATATGTTTATACCAATGTATGATTCTTATAACTGCAACAAAAGTTCAACACTATATTATTTTCTATATTAACTCAAAGTCAGAAGAGCAGACTATATTGCAGCATCTAAAAACAGGCATGAGAAGCTGGCCCTGATACTGCAAGGGAGCAAGGGGAAGGATTAGTCGTTGGGAAGCAAGTTTCCTTTGCACCTATAGTCAGCCTCCTTCCTGCCGGATGGCCACTAATTGGCTATCTGAAGCTTGATTGGACACAGAGAGATGACGGGGTCAAGAGCAGATGGACCCCTCAGTTTCTATTCCACCTCCCTCACCCTGCCGGAAAACATAAAATCCAGCCCTATGACTTCTATCTTGAATCAAGATTGTGAGAAAAGCTCACTGTTTTAAATGCAATCTTTTGGTTCTAAAGCTACCTTTTACTTGCTGTGTCTGGAAACACTTCAGAGCTTCTCCTTAACATCTGGCACATACCTATAGCTCCACTGTTAAGAAAAAGAAAAAGGAAGATGGAATGAGGGAGCATGTCACAGGCTGTGCCCGCAGCGAAGGCTATTACAAGATCAGTAAGAAGGACAAAGCAAAATACCTCAACATCAGTGGCACATTAGCTGATGAGCCACCAGCTGACACACAGGTAAGATTACAGAGCAGAAAGAACATTTAAAATTGGGATTCCAATTCCATAACATTTGCCATCATTTTTCTCCAGACCCGATTGATATCGGATGTCCAAGGTTAAATTCTGAAGCCACTTTAGAACTTATGCAACAATGTTTATTATTTTTATGTGCAAAAAAAAATTGCTATCTTCCATTGTTTTTGCTTATATCTTGGTGCTGGGGTTTGAATGTATTCAGTCTAAACTAAGTTGTTTGAGACTGTGTCGTGTGAGTGAGACTGAATGAATGTGTCATCTGCAACTGCTTTTAACTGTTATAAATATGGTTATGAGGTTGGATAAATTACACACGTGCAAAGGGAGAAAGTTAAGTTTGCACTTCTTTATTAGCCAGATCTGTACATGTTCAGTGGTCATGAACATTTTATGTTTGAGAATTTCAGCTCTCTGCTGTTAAAATTTACAATTCAGTGAGTTTACTTTCAGTGCCTTGTAATAGGTAATCATTGATTCACTGAATAGCTCTTCTGAATCATTACAAATATTGTTGAAAATATATTACAGTAGTTTTACCAGAATATGTAAATGCACTTTAGAGAATGCATTGCCATTATGGCCTTGGCAATGTGCTCTATTAACTGATTCTGAACACCACCTTGAATGTGTTGTGACAAGTTTACCATTGTGCTTTTCAGTGGATATAATCACTTAACTGAAGTAAATGAAGCAAGCTGATGGACTATATGACATGCATATTAACCATCCCAAGTAGTAACTTCTTTGTAAGCTATATTACCAAGTAAAACAGTATTAGGTAGTCAGATTAAAAAGTGAGTTGTGTATTATTGAGGTGGTATTTTGTGTGGTTTCCTTCTGAGTAAAGATTTGTGTCCATAATAAAAAGTCATAATCAGATCCCCCTTCCCACCCCCAGAACATTGTGCCAAGCAATTGTGATTTTTCTTTTTTCCGATGATGAAGTTGTGTAATATTGTGAATATAAATAGGTATTCTCTGTTGCCCCTTTGAGTGACATTCACATTCCCATTTAATGTTGGCATTTCATTATTTTTCCTTCTCCAATGGTTCACAGAGTCAGTGGGGTTCCACTTTTTGACACAGCTCTGTGGGATTGAACTCTGCCACAGGCAGTGCATGAGAATCCTATTCTTGCTAAACTGTGCAAAGATTTCCAATGTATAGTATGGAGCAGTGTTGAATCCCCTAGACCATCAATCAGGTAGGAACTAGAAGTGATGATAGATGAGCAGAGGAGGGTGATTTTGATGAATTCAATGATTTATAAACAGCACCACAATTTTACAATGACCCTGAACATGACAGCTGTTGTATTTTGGAGACATGTACTTGTGATATTGTGCTTTATAGCAATCTGGCAAACAAGGCAATGAGAGCCAATAATTTGCATTATACTCAGCAACAAAAATGTATGAGGCAAATAACTAATTATACAAATTCTTCATGTTTGATGTACTGGAGTAAAGTGTGTTTTACAATGCAATTCTAAGTAGGACAAATTATAACAATGCATTCTCCTTCAAACAGGGGATGAGTATTCCAGCCCAACCACACGCTTCTACTCGAGCAGGCTCAGAAAGGCGGTCAGAGCAGCGCAGACTCCTGTCATCCTTCATGGGTGGTTTACCTGCAGATAGTGATCTCCTTAAATTTAATCAGCTGAAGGTTTGTGATCTCAGTTCCATTAATTTTGGCTGTAGTTTCTGTAGTTTTCCCCTTAACAGCTGTAACTACAACACCCATTTCTAACACCCTGGATGTGTTCATTCTCATTAAAACTGCACCAGCTGCTAGATCAAAATTGAAAGTACTCTTTGTACAGGTAAACTAATTGCAATGAAACATCTTGTTTTTTGTAACACTGCTGACTTTCTCAGTAATGACCATGATCTTTCTGTTAGTTTGTTTCTGTTTTAATATATTTAAGCCACTTAAATGCCTTGCTGAAAATTGTGGGTAGCAAATTATTCTTAAAGAATCCCATGTTAAGTTAGAAACATTTCAAAATAGTCAACTTACGTTTTCTTTATTTTCTTCTATCTTCCTCTCTTTTCCTGAAATTCTTCAATTATTCCTGCTGGGTAATGGTGCTGGACTCTCCCTGGTCCCTTGCCCCAATAGCCATTTTTAATGTGTGAACCTGGACGGCGAGTGTCAACAGGCTATTTAACCCCAAGAAATTACAGCTGAGCTTGATGTGCAGTTTTCCATATTCTAAACCAAGAAGACTGCTTCCACTCCCACTGCCCTGGCTCATATTGGCTAACTCAGTACAAATTGGGGATCACATCTGGGATCTACCTACTGTATGTGGTTTAGCTCTCCACTACCTCCAGCTGAGTCAGGATGGCAGCTTTTGATTGTTCCTTATTCCTAGTCTAGGTTGGAAACAAAATGTGGATTTGTGTAGTACGAAAAAGAAATGCATTTTTAAAAAGTCAAACCATGCATTATTTGGTCTATATGAGAATTAAAGAGTAGTTATAATGGAGAATTTTAATTATCTTAACATAGACTGGGATGGTAATAGTGTAATGGGCAGAGAGGTGAAAGAGTTTCTAGGGTGTGTTCAGGAGAATTTTCTACATCAATATGTTTCCAGTCCAACAAGGAATGAGGTATTGCATATCTGGTTCTGGGGAATGAGGTGGGGTCAATTGGATCAAGTGTCAGTAGGGGAAAATTTAGGGGATAGTGATAGTGAGCTGGCCAGAATCACCTGGATGGACAGAAAGATAAGTGAGTGGGTTAGATCAAGATTAGAAGCTGAGGAATCAAAATGGTTGCTAAGTACAGTTAGAGACAGAAAGATAGCCAAGTTCAGACATTGTCCTGACAACAATTGAAAGAGAAATTGAGGGTAAAAACAGAAGAGGAAGAAGAAAAATTGGGTAGGTGGATAACATTGAGACGTGGACTGAGGGAGGTTTGAAGAAAGCTAGAGAAGAAGCAAAACAATGTTAATGACCCCACTAAGGCAGTGGTGAAAACAAATGAACAATCACAGCATCATAAAGTTTAGGTTGGCTATAGAAAAGGACAAGGAGCAATCTAGAGTAAAAATTAGTACTTGGTGAAGGGCCAACTTCAATGAGGGTAGGTATAGATCTGGCCTAGATAAATCAGAATCAAAGATGAGCAGGCAAAACTGTAACAGAACAATGGGCTACCTATAAAGAGGAGATTGTTCAGGAACAGTCAAGGTACATTCTTATATGGGGGAAAGGTAGGGCAAAGAAATCCAGAGCTCCTTGGATGATGAAAGAAAGAAATTAAAATGAATCAGAAAAAGGATGCATGTGACACATGTCAGGTGGATAACACAATTGAAAACCGGGATCAATATAGAAGGTTCAGAGGGGAAGTGAAAAAACAAATAAGAAAAGCAAAGAAAGAGTCTGAAAAGAGGTAGGCAGCTAATGCAATTGATGTGGTGTACATGGACTTTCAAAAGGCATTTGATAAAGTGCCACTTAACAGGCTTATCAGCAAAGTTAGAGTTCACGGAATAAAAGGGATAGTAACAGCATATATACCAAAACGGCCGAATGACAGGAAACGGAGAATAGTGGTGAATGGTGTTTTCAGACTAGAGGAATGTATATAGTGGGGGTTCCCCAGCATGCGACGTTAGGGCCCCTACTTTTCTTGATGTATATTAATAACCTAGACTTGAGTGTACAGGATACAATTTCAAAATTTGCAGATGACACAAAACTTGGAAGCGTTCTGAACAGTGAGTAAGATGGTGTTAAACTTCAAAAAGATATAGACAGGTTGGTGGAATGGGCAAACAAGTGGTAGATGAAATTTAAAGCCAAGAAATGTGAAGTGGTTCAGGAAGAACAAGGACCGACGATATTTTAAAAAGGATACAATTCTAAAAGGAGCTCAAGAGCAGAGGGACCTGGGGTATAAATGCACAAATCATTGAAGTCAGTGGAGCAGGTTGAAAAAGTGACTAATAAGGCATACAGGAATTTGACTTTTACAAATAGGGGCATAGAGTACAAAACTAAAAGGTTATGATAAACCTGATTAAAAACACTGGTTTGGAGTCAGCTGGAGTATTGTGTCCAGTTCTGGACACCACACTTTGGGAAAACTGTGAAGGCATTAGAGAGAGTGCAGAAAAGATTCACGAGAATGGTTCCAGGAAGGAGGAACTTCAGCTGTTGTATAGGTTGGGGAAACTGGAGTTGTTCTCCTTGGAGAAGACAAAATTAAGAGGAGATTTGATTGAGGTGCTCAACTCAGGAGAGGTCTGGACAGAGTAGCTAGGGAGACATTGTACCCTTTGGTGGAAGGATCCAGAATCAGAGGGCACCATTTTAGATGATTTGACGAAAGAAGCAATAGTAACATTAGGAAAACTTTTTTACTCAGCAAGTGGTTAGGATCTGGAATGCGCTGCTCAAGAGTGTGGTGGAGGCAGATTCATCAAGGCCTTCAAAAGAGAATTGGATATTTATCTGAAGAGAAAAACATGAAGAGCTATGGGGAAAAGGCAAGGGAGTGGCACTAGGTGAGTTGCTCTTTCAGAGAGTTGGCATGGACATGACAGGCTGAGTGGCCTCCTTCTGTGCTGTAACCAGTCTATGATTCTATGTGGGCGGTACCACCACAATTCCACATTTACTACCCATGCCTAATCATCCTTCACTGAGTGGTCTGCTAGGCTATTTCAGGGGAAAAGTTAAAAATCAGTCACATTATTGTGTGTCTGGAGTAACATATAGGCCAGACTGGGTAAGGATGACAGATTTCCATCTCTAAAGGACATTAGTGAACCAAATGGGTTTTTATACCAATCCGATAGGTGGTCACCGTTACTGATACTCACTTTTTATCCCAGGCTTATTTACTAATTGAATTTAAATTCCAAAGCTGCCATGGAGGGAGTTGAACTCATACCTCTGAATCATTAGTCCAGGCCACTGGATTACTGGTCCAGTAACATGATCACTATGCTGCTGTTCCCTATCTAATTGTGTACAATTTTGAAGCATATTATGAAAGTCAACTTAGTAAGGTCAAGAGCAGGGGTCAGGAACTCCAAATCCTGAGAGATCTTGAAGTTTCCATGCCTGCACAGGCCGGGAGCGGGCTGCACGTGCGCAGACCAGGAGCAGGCTGCACATGTGCAGACCAGGAGTGGGCTACACCTGTGCTGATCTGCATCTTAAATTTCTTTGGGCCGGGGACTGGCACAGCCTGGCCGTACATGAAGAAAAATGTTGCGAAAACCTGGGTCAATTGACCTGAAGTGGCGCACCATTGAAAACCAGTTTCCCAGTGAGAGGTCCGAAAGGGCGAGGGGACAAGGGGAGACCCAAAAAGAAGAGTCCAAGACAGGAACAGGAAGAGGTCCCAGTTAAGTTAACAAGTAGGAAAAGGGCTGCAGTTAACAGACTGTAAGTGAAGAGGGCTCAGGGGAAGCCCTGGTAATCTAAGAGGGCTAGAGGAAGTCCTGAAGATCCAAGAAGGCAGTCAAAGTTTGGTGACTCCGTTCTGTGGGTCATTGGGCAACGGTCTCCTTTTGAGCAGTAGTGTTTAGTTCAGTGCAGCCGAAGATCTGAAGTTATGCTTGTGAGTTGGTACTCGAGTGCATATTTGGGAATCCAGGGAAGTGGAATCTCGGGAGATGAGATTGAAAATCTGCGTGATAGGCTGTTGTTGATGCCACCCAAGTTGGAGTGACTTTTGGAGAGAATTTCCAAGTTAGATCTTTGATGGTGAAGATGGAATCCCTTGTGAGAGAGACAAGAGTTTCAGTGAGATTGGTTAACTTAGTGTTTACTGATGTTTGGGTGGGTTGAGAAATCCATGGACTCTGTCTTGGTTGCATTTGTCATTTAGTGTGCAGTGTGGTGTTTTCAACCACAGTTTGCCTGTTAATTCACATGTACCTCATATCAACCCTGAATGTTAAAAGAGTATAAGACAGATATTGTAAACTATTTTATCTTCCTGATCTTGTATAATAAAGTTTATTTTTGTTTGTTCTAAACCTGTGGAATCTTGTGGCTTTATTCTCTTAGTAAGCGTCTTGAATCTCAGACTTTGTCGACTTTAAACAAAATGTTATGGGTCCCTAACCAAATCTTACCAAAAACTTGGGGCTTTGGTCAAGGGTCATAACACGTAAGATATGGATTGCAAAGAATATTACTGTTTTGTGCATGTCCATGTTTTAGTTATTGCTTACAAAAGGCTTTTTTCTTTTCAAGATGAGTTTATTTTCAGAAACCTGTTTTCATTGCAACTTGTCACTTACAGTTCCGAAGGAAGAAGTTGAGATTTGCCAAGAGTCATATCCATGAATGGGGGCTTTTTGCCATGGAACCCATTGCAGCAGATGAGATGGTCATTGAATATGTTGGACAAAATATCAGACAGGTAAGGACCAGTTTGTTTCCCATTATATATTTATCCCCTAGCTATAAAAAAAGATGTTTGGTTTGCCCCTCTGTAACTTGTAATACCAGGGTTGCTTCTAGCCATGCTTGAGACTGTTAACAACAACTTGCATGTTTGGAACTTTTAACATGGTACGATATCCCAAGGTGCTTCACAGGAGCATTATCAAACAAAATTTGGCACCAAGCCACATAAGGAGATGTTAGAATAAATGACCTGAAGTTTGGTCAAAGAGATAGATTATGAGTATTGTCTTAAAGGAGGTATAGTAGGTAGAGAGGGTGAGGCTTAGGGAGAAATTACAGAGCTTAGGGCCCAGGCAGCTTAAAGCACATTTCACCAATGGCGCGATTAAGATCGGGATATATGCAAGCCAGAATTTGAGAAGCACAGAGATGGCAGAGGGTTGCAAGTCTGGAAGAGTTTACAGAGGAGGATTAGGTTATAGAAGGATTTGCTAACAAGGATGAGAATTTTAAAATTGAGATGTTGTCAGACTGGGAGTCAATATAGATCAGCAAGCAAAGGAATGACGGGTGAACAGGATTTGGTATGGGTAGTAAAGTTTTGGACGAGTTCAGGCTTATGGAGGGCGGAAGATGGGGAGGAAAGGATGACACGAAAATTGGTAGGGTGGTAAATAGTGAGGAGGATAGCCGTAAATTGCAGAAGGATATCAATGGACTGGTCAGGTGGGTAGAGCAGCAAATGGAGTTCAATCCAGAAAAGTGTGAGGTAATGCCCTTGGGGAGGGCTAACAAGGCAAGGGATTAAACAATGAATGGTAGGACCCTGAAAAGTATTGAAGATCAGAGGGAACATAGTGCGCATATCCATAGGTCCCTGGTGGTTAAGAAGGCATATGGGATACTTGCCTTTATTAGCAGAGACATAGAATACAAGAGCAGGGAGGTTATGCTGGAACTGTATAAAACGCTGGTTAGGCTACAACTGGAGTACTGTGTGCATTTCTGGTCACCACAATCTGGAAGGATGTGATATACTGGAAAGGATGCAGAGGAGATTTACCAAGATGCTGCCTGGGCTGGAGGGTCTGAGCTATTAGGAAGATTGGATAGGCTGGGGTTGTTTTCCTTAGAGCAGCAAAGGTTGAGAGGGGACCTGATAGAAGTGTATTAAACAGCACTTATTCAGCAATAACCAGCTCACTGATACTCAGTTTGGGTTCCACCACGACCACTTGGCTCCAGATCTCATTACGGGTCCTGATTCAAACGTGGACAAAAGAGCTGAATTCAAGAGGTGAGGTGAGAGTGACTGCCCTCAACATCAAGGCAGCATTTGTCAAGGAGCGCTAGCAAAATTTAAGTCGATGGGAAACGGGGAGCGGGGGGGGGCGCTAGCCATTGGATGGAGTCATACCTAACACAAAAGAAGATGGTTGTGGTGGTTGGAGGCTAATCATCTCAACCTCAGGACATCACTGCAGGAGTTGCTCAAGGTAGTGTTCTAGACCCAACCATCTTCAGCTGCTTCATCAATGACTTCCCTTCCACCATAAGGTCAGAAGTAGGAATGTTTGATTATGCTTGCATAGTGTTCATTCACAACGCCCTCAGATAGTAGTCCATGCTTGCATGCGTCAAGACCTAGACAATATTCAGGTTTGGGTTGATAAGTTGCAAGCAACGTTCATGCCACTCAAGTATCAGGCCATCTCTAACAAGAGAGAATCTAACTAATCTCCCCATGATGTCCAATAGCATTCCCATTGATGAATCCCCTAGCATCAACATTTTGGGGTTTATCATTGACCAGAAACTTAACCTACCTAATAAAAACTGCAGCTACAAAAGCAGTTCAGAGGCTTTGAATTCTGCAGTAACTCACTTCCTGACTCTCCAAAATCTTTCCCTACAAGGCATAAGTCAGGAACATGGTGTAATACTCTCCACTTGCCTGGATGTGTGCAGCTTCAATAAACACTATAACACTCAAGAAGATCAACACCATCCAGGACAAAAGAGCCTGCTTGATCAGCACCCCATTCACCACTTCAAACATTCACTCCTTCCATCACTGGCAATATGGCAGCAGTATGTACCATATACAAGATGCACTGCAGTAACTTGCAAAGCTCCTTCGACAACACCTTCCAAACCCGTGACCTCTACCACCTAAAGGGGCATGGGAACATCACCACTTGCAAGTTTCCCTCCAAGCTATATTATCCTGACTTGGAACGATACTGCCATTTCTTCACTATCACTGGGTCAAAATCTTGGAACTCTGTCCCTAACATCACTGTGGCTTTAACTACACCACATGGACTGCAGCAATTCAAGCAGGCAGCTCACCTATTACCTTCTCAAGGGCAATTAGGGATGGGCAACAAATGCTGGCCTTGCTCATGACTCACATTCCATGAATGAATTTTTAAAAAATGGACACCAAGGCTGCAAACAGTCTACTTGATTCTCAGGCAGTAGCCAGGGAGTGGGATGGCATCAGTGGCTACGAACAAAGACAATGCTTTTGTTCTTGATATTTAGTTGTAGGAGATTTCTGCTCATCCAGTACTTTATCGTGAATGAACAGCATGAAAAATCAGAGACAGTGGAGGGTTTCAGGAGAAGCGGTGGTGAAGTAGATGTTGTCAGCATACCTATGAAACCTGGCATTGTGTTTTCAGATGGGGTTAGCAAAACAGCATGTAGATAAGAAATAGGAGGGGCTGGGAATAGATACCTCGGGGCTCCAGAGCTAACAAAGCAGGAATCGGAAGGGAGCCATTGCAGGTGATTTTTTGGCTACAACTGCATAGCTAGGAATGGAACCAGACAAGGGAAGAACCACCTAGGTGGATGATGGTGGAGAGGGGTTGAAGGAGGATGTTGTGTTCAAGTGAATGAAAAGCTGTTGACAGGTTGGGAGAGAAGAAATGGGATAGTTACTTCGGTCGCTTCAGAAGAATGCCAGCATGAATGGTAGAGGGCTGATCCAGCAATGCAACTCCACCGCCTTTTCCTTCTTGTCTGTCCTTCTGAAATACTGAATACCCCTGGATGTTCAGTTCCCATCCCTGGTCACCCTGCAGCCACGTCTCCGTAATCCCGACTATATCATACCTGTCTACATCTATTTGCAAGGTTAATTTAGAATATTGTGAGCAATTTTGGGCCCCGTATCTCAGGAAGGATGTTCTGGCCCTGGAGAGGGTCCAGAGGAGGTTCACAAGAATGATCCCAGGAATGAAAGGCTTAACATATGAGGAATATTTGAGGACTCTGGGTCTCTACTTGATGGAGTTTAGAAGGATGAGGGGGGGATCTGATTGAAACTTACAGAATACTGAAGGGCCTGGATAGAGTGGACGTGGGGAAGATGTTTCCATTAGTAGAGACTAGGACCCGAGGGCACAGCGTCAGAGTAAAGGGAAGACCTTTTAGAACAGAGATGAGGAGAAACTTCTTTAGCCAGAGAGTGGTGAATCTATGGAATTCATTGCCACAGAAGGCTGTGGGGGCCAGGTCATTGAATGTATTTAAGACCGAGATAGATAGGTTCTTGATTGGTAAGGGGATCAAAGGTTACGGGGAGAAGGCGGGAGAATGGGGTTGAGAAACTTATCAGCCATGATTGAATGGCGGAGCAGACTCGATGGGCCGAATGGCCTAATTTCTGCTCCTATGTCTTATGGTCTTAATTCATTCACTTTATTGCGAATCCCGCGTTAAGGCACAAAGCCTTAAGGCTTGTCTTTTTAACATTACTTGTCCCGTTCCCACTATTTTTCAAAGAGGCCCTGTTTGATTCTTGCCCTTGATTTCTCTGCCTATCACTTTTCTTTTTCCCTCTTCTGTCTTTTGTTCTTATCCTTGATTTCCCTTCCTGACTCCTTGCATAGGTTCCCATTCCCCTGCCATTTTAGTTTAAACCCTCCCCAACCACTCTAGCAATTATTCCCCCTAGGACATCAGTCCCGGTCCTGCCCAGGTGTAACCCGTCCAGTTTGTACTGTTCCCACCTCCCCCAGAACCGGTCCCAATGTCCCAGGAATCTGAAACCCTCCCCCTCACACCATCTCTTCAGCCACATATTCATCCGATATATCCTGCTATTTCTACTATGACTAGCACGTGGCACTAGTAATAATCCTGAGATCACTACCTTTGAGGTCCTACTTTTCAACTTACTTCCTAACTCCCTATATTCTGCTTTTAGGACCTCATCCCTTTTTTTTTACCTATGTCTGATTTTATTTCCCTTCAGGTTATCGCAGACATGCGAGAAAAGCGATATGAGGATGAGGGAATTGGAAGTAGCTACATGTTCAGGGTAGACCATGATTCCATTATTGATGCCACAAAGTGTGGCAATTTTGCTAGATTTATCAATCATAGCTGCAATGTAAGTACTTATATTTATAAAAAGTATTCAACTGTTAAAATTTTAACATGTAAGATTTAATACATAACAGGAACTAGTATTAATTTGACTTGAATGTTTATACATTATAATCTAGAAACTGTATCAAATGATCACTAATTTTCTAATAGTAAATCCTGCCAAACTTTGAAATATAAACATAAAGTACTGGAAATACTCAGCAGACAAGGCAGCAGCTGCCAAACTTTTGATTTGCTGATTTTACAATGAATGTTATCAGATGCAGGTTTTTTTGAGATAGCAATAGATTGGCACAACTTTACATTTGTTGCTGTAATAGAAGCTACACAAGTAGTTGCATTTCTTGTAATCTACAGAAATGCAATTCACAGGTCTAAGCTGCTGAGATCTAATTGGAAGTTACCTTCTGTGAACCAGAACCTTATATTTACTCGAATGCCACACAACAAAACTGCTCCTTAAACTCTGAACTTCAGTTTAAATTTTAACCAAGCCAGAGGCTTGCACAACGTATCTGGTATAAACTGAATTTACATTTAGACTTGAATGTTTGACACAGCAATGATTTTTGGAAATTATTGATGGATGTTCTCTTCATGTTGAGAAAATAGTGTTGGGACTAAAGAAATATCTGCTAAAACTGAAGGTGTCTTCAGACAATCTTGGCCTAAGAAGAAATCCTAGAAACAAACTTGGTCACAAAACTACTGTGCTCTCCTTCCTAACCCTGAATTCCTTTTCTCTATAAACAGCCGAATTGCTACGCTAAAGTTATCACAGTGGAGTCGCAAAAGAAGATAGTGATTTACTCCAAACAGCAGATAAATGTGAACGAGGAGATCACATATGACTACAAATTCCCCATTGAAGATGTGAAAATTCCATGTCTGTGTGGTGCAGAACACTGTAGAGGAACCCTCAATTGAAAGGGTCTGGTCTGAGATGCTCCATTTGAGAGCGGTAACCTAGATGTGGTTGCACTTGCCAAACCAACAATTCGCACTTCTGCTGAACCTAAGGCTAAAACGCACATAAGTGTTGGGACTGCATTTAGGATTCAGGTGCTCTTCCTCTGGAAAGAAAGGTGTTTACCACTTCATGTCACAGTAAACTAGTACAGTACTAGTTCTTCCTCCCAGGTCCCATGCAGTGGAGCAGGGTCCCCACTCTTCCTTCCGCCTAAGTGAATGCTGCTACTTTTTCTTTTGAGTTCTTTTATACATTAAAAAAGAGAAAATGCGAAGAAATGGCCATTGAATACTTGAAAAAGTTTATGGTTTGCAGATGAAGAGACATTTCTACGCAAATAATTAAAGTAGTTGATGGGAATTTATGGCCTCAGCAATAGCATCCTGTATGTTTAGCCTAAGTTTGGTGCTTTTTTAAAATGCTTTATTTCCCTTATTTTCCTTTACATATTTTAATTTTAACAATTTTTTTTTTGCAAATTATAGATATGCTGGCTTAGCAAATTTTTATTTTTGTGCTAATGCACTAGGGTTTGGCCTATGGAGGCTTTGTGCACTATTCGCTTTCAGACTTGCACGTGACTATTGGTAATCACCTTCTCTGTATAAAATTCCAGGGTTTTTTGTGCTCTAGTGGATATCCCTAACCAAGAGAGCTCTCTTCCTGTTGTTTATATTGTACAAAATAATTTCTATCTACAGGAAAAAAAAAACACAAAAAAACTTTCTAACCTCTGACAGAATTTTCACAACAAATTTCATTTATAATTTTTGTGAAGTTTTCAGGGATCATTTCAAACATGTAAACATTAAAAAAAGTTTTTTGAGCTCAATTTTCATCTTGTACATAGCGCACCCGGGTTTCTCCTCTCTGAACATTGTTTCTTGTAGAAACATATTCTTTCAAATAAAAAGAATTTTGCTGGTTCCTTTGTACTTCAAAAGCTTGTAAATAATTTATTAAGAAAGTGAATATTGTAATTTGGGTTGTTGAAATACAACTCTGTCTAGAGGAGGCAAATTTAAAAAAAATGTTTAACAATGAGCTGGTAGCAATTTTTTCAGCTTGTGTCAAGCTTTGTATCATGTAAATTCTGTATAAATATTACCTCTATCAATTACCTAGATTTATTGGAAGCATTAAGGAATACAGTGAAAATGATAAAAGGTCAGACTTTTTCATCTCTGATACCTGCTGTGCAAATTGTATTTATTTGGAGGAAGAAAGGAGTGTACAGAAATTAGAAAAAAATGGCATCCCTTATATGTGTGTTAGCCAAGCATAAACTGGATATCAAAGTTTTTTAGTTCCTCCTTAATATCCACTGTAATTTTTTTCTCAAAAACACTGTAAGGGACACTCGGTACCTAATAAAGGGTTATTATTTTAAAACTAGCTCATTTTGCTTGTTTTTTCCTAATATTGTACAGATGCTGTTATTTTAACCCTTTCACTCATAGATACCAGGTTACCAGATTTTATTTGATTGTTCCCTGGACAATATATCCTCGTAAACCAACGTTATGTACAGTAGCTCTCTGATCATCACTGTATTTAATCATTCTGGCACAAATAAATTATAATTTCTCATTGAAATCATTACTCATAAAAATATATTTATTCATAAACCTATGATGTTTCTGTAGCTATCTTGTCACTTTTATCAGTCTTTAACACTTGGCCGAATACAATTCCTTCATCACTTTGCTGGGAACAAGCTGTCTTGTGACTGGTTGTAGCTAGGAAGAGGTGTGTGAAAGGGTTAAACCTAAAAGTGTTTGGGTTTTTTTCTCTTCAGGGAAGTGGGGTGTAGGGGACCCAGTGAAATTCAGAGGGGTCAAGGTGTAAAAAGTTTTGAAAGAACAAGAAATACACCTGTTAGCTCTAGGGTTTTGTTTTATTACAGTTTCTGCTTTGGTGATGTAGGGATTATTTTGTGCTTGCAAATTTCCAGATGGAATCAAATGAATTTGAGTGTTTTTGTTTTGTGCAAATAGAAACTGGTGTTAAGTGTCTCATTTTGATGAAAGTGAAACTGTTCTGTGGTTGTGTTTTACTTGTAAATATTTCTTCATATTTTTGTGAATTCATTACTATGTAACAATGTATGATAGTACCTTTTATAAAGCAATCCATAAATATACTGACCTTTTCTTACAGATAAACTGGATGTTGTCATTTATTCTGAAAAAGTAATTTCAAGAGTTGTACATATATTTGTGGCGTTCTCTAGGCTCAGGTTAAGAGATTTATTTTAATTACCAGGTTAAACACTTGAGCTGTTTGCTGTTTCCTTGTATAACAAACAGAAGAAGTTTCTCTGTCTCTGCTACAGTTAGAAAAACTTTTGTACTATATTGCAGATTTAAATGACTGAAAATGTACAAAGATTATTCATTAATTAAATCAACAATATAGGTTGAGCAAGTTAAGCAACTGGGAAAATCAGCGGAATATTTGTACCTTTATAAGATTTCAGGGTGGACTCCATGTGATGCCAATAAAAAGGATTTCCAGAACATTTTACAAGGATTATTTTGATGCTTTAGCTGACACACCACAAGCAGAGACAGAGAAACTTGAGAGCTTCAGTATGTGAATTTTAGAATTAAAATAGAAGCAGCCTATCTTAGAAGAAGTAATTTGTAAATTGCTTCCTGTGAGCCTCTTCAAATCTCACCAGTAGATGGCAAAACACCGAATTTCAATTCTTTGATAATATTGCACATACCAAGCTTTTTTAAAATTCATTTACAGGATGTGGGCTTCGCTGGCTAGGCCAGCATTTATTGCCCACCCTTAATTGCCCTTGAGAAGGTGATGGTGAGCTGCCTTCTTGAACAGCTGCAGTCCATGTGGTGTAGCAAGTTCCAGGATTTTGACCCAGCATTATTGAAGGAATTGCAATATATTTCCAAGTCAGGATGGTGTATGGCTTGGTTCCCACCCATCTGCTGCCCTTATCCTTCTAAATGGTAGTAGTCATGGGTTTGGAAGGTGCTGCCTTAAGGAGCCTTGGTGAATTCCTGAAGTGCATCTTGTAGATGGTACATACTTGCTGCCACTGTGCATGGGTGCTGGAGGGAGTGAATGTTTGTGGTTGGGGTGCCAATCAAGCAGGCTGCTTTGTCCTGGATGGTGTCAAGCTTCTTGAGTGTTGTTGGACCTGCACTCTTCCAGGCAAGTGGAGAGTATTCCATCACACTCCTGACTTGTGCCTTGTAGATGGTGGACAGGTTTTGGGGAGTCAGAAGATGAGTCATTTGCTGCAGAATTCCTAGCTTCTGACCTGCTCTTGTAGCCACATTATTTATATGGCTAGTCCAGTTCAGTTTCTGTTCAATGGTAACCCCCAGGATGTTGATAGTGGGGGATTCAGTGATGGTAATGCCATTGAATGTCAAGGGGCAATGGTTAGATTCTCTGTTGTTGGAGATGGTCATTGCCTGACACTTGTATGGTGTGAATGTTACTTGCCACTTGCCAGTCCAAGCCTGGATATTGTTCAGGTCTTTCTGCATTTGGACATGTTTCTGAGGAGTTGCAAATGGTGTTGAACATTGTCCAATCATCAGCGAAAATCCCCACTTCTGACCTTATGATGCACTCTTCATTTTAAATTATCTCAAACAATTCAAAGTAGTTGTAATTAAAAAAAATTTGCACATTCAAACCAAGCCAAACCTCTTAAACTGGCCATTCCTTTTTTTTTAAATTTAGGCAGGTATTACAACCCAAAAAGTTTCATGTTGTATATAATGCACAATACAAATGATTCTACTATTAAAAATATAACTTCCACATTTTTCTACATTGGGGAATTAATATTATGAGATTTGGTCTAGAAGTCGCAGATCACTTATAGTATGATTGTTTTTTGGCAGATCAGATTACATGACAAATGACTGACACTTTAAATTATAATGGACACATCTCTACATTTTTAAATATATACTAATTGATCAGCCACAGCTTTGCTTATGATAAATCAGATTGTATGCTAGAAGTGCAGACATATCGTGTAATTCAAATGTATTACCTTTCTACTAAAATCAAATTGTTCCCCTTTAAGGTCAAAACATTGAAATGTTAAGTTGATAGAGCCAATCGCAATTTAATTGTTCGATAATGGGACTGTGTAGGATGAGGTCAATTAGTGTTTAATTGTTCTTCAGGCTACAAATCAAAACCCAGAATGAAACATCTGGCTTCATTTATTTTTTAAGGTATGGTTGTTGAGGTTAGTTTAAAATCATAGGCTAAAGATAGAGAGACTTGTTCATTAACAAGGTCACTTTTGTTGTTGGGAAAATATCTTTATGCATTCTTGTTTTCTTTTTAAAAAAACTGATGGAAGAAATTTGCATGAGAAAATCAACCAAAGAATTTGGCTAGAATAAATTTGCCAAAAAAAAAGCATGACAGGGAGGTGTGAAATTAAGAAGTTTAACGTGACAGACAGAAAATACATCAACACGTACCCTTTATTATATTACCAGTGTTCATTGTGGTAAATTAGGTTATATAAATGCAAACATTTTTTCTAGTTGGGAAGTGTTAGATGTTTGTCCTTATGTAGTTTGATTTGGGTGTGTTTTGCTTCTATTTCTTTCTGATGTGTTTGCTTGCTCTGTGCTGTTGTGTGGCTTTTTGTATGTTTTTATTGTTATGCTTCACAGTATCCTCTTTATGTTTCCTTTCATTTTAAGGCTCTCTCATTTGTGGTGTTGGGCGGAATTTTAGGGTCCCTGTGACTGGCAGGCTGTAAAATGGTGTGCCATGGTGGTGGCACCATGCCCATTTTCTACCTGTTTCTGCTGATATTTTACTAGCAGTGGGGGAGCCTTTGGAGCGTCTGCCTGTCCTTGGGACAAGTGAAGCCCCCATAGAACAGCAGACCCCCTCTCCACATTCTCTTCCCCCTCCCCCACACATTTCCCCATCCTCACAGTCCCCCAAACCCCACATTCTTCCCCACCACACTCCCTCCTTCCAACACTACACCCCACTCCAACCCCCTGCCTGATTTTGAATTTTTAAAAATATTTATTCATGGGATGTGGGCTTCACTGGCTGGGCCAGCATTTATTGTCTATCGCTAGTTGTCCTTGAGAAGGTGGTGGTGAGCTGCCTTCTTTAACCACTCAGTCCATGTGGTGTAGGTACAACCATAGTGCTGTTAGGAAGGGAGTTCCAGGTATTGACCCAGCGATAGTGAAGGAACAGCAATATATTTCCAAGTCAGGATTGTGACTGACTTGGAGACGAACTTCCAGCTGGTGGTGTTCCCATCTATCTGCTGCCCTTGTGCTTCTAGATGGTAGTGATCATGAGTTGGGAAGGTGCTGTCGAAGGAGCCTTGGTGAATTCCTGCAGTGCATCTTGTAGATGGTGGACACTGCTGCTACTGTGTCGGCGGTGGAGGGAGTGAATGTTTGTGGATGTGGTGCCAATCAAGCGGGCTGTTTTGTCCTGGATGGTGTCAAGCTTCTTGAGTGTTATGGGAGCTGCACTCATCCAGGCAAGTGGGGAGTATTCCATCACACTCCTAACTTGTGCCTTGTAGATTGTGGATAGGCTTTGGGGAGTCAGGAGGTGAGTTATTTGTCACAGGATTCCTAGCCTTTAACCTGCTGTTGTAGCCACAATATTTCTATGGGTAGTCCAGTTCAGTTTCTGGTCAATGAAAACCCCCAGGATGTTGATAGTGGGGGATTCAGTGATGGTAATGCCATTGAACATCAAGGGGCGATGGTTGGGTACTCTCTTGTTGGAGATGGTCATTACCTGATACTTGTGTGGCGTGAATGTTATTTACCACTTGTCAGCCCAAGCCTGGATATTGTCCAGATCTTGTTGCATTTGGACATGGACTACTTCAGTATCTGAGGAGTCGTGAATGGTGCTGAACATTATGCAATCATCAGCGAACATCCCCACTTCCGACCTTATGATGGAAGAAAGTTCATCGATGAAGCAGCTTGGTTGGGCCAAGGACACTACCCTGAGGAACTCCTGCAGTAATGTTCTGGAGCTGAGATGACTGACCTCCAACAACAACAAGCATCTTCCCTTTGTGCTAGGTATGACATCAACCAGCGGAGAGTTTTGCCCCTGATTCCCAATGACTCCAGTTTTGCTAGGACCTTGATGCCACACTAAGTCACAATGCAGCCTTGATGACAAGAGCAGTCATGCTCACCTTGCCTCAGGATTTGAGCTCTTTGTCCATGTTTGAACCAAGGTTGTAATGAGGTCAGGAGCTGAGTGGCCCTGGTGGAACCCAAACTGTGCGTCAGCGAGCATGATATTGCTAAGCAAGTGTCACTTGATAGCACTGTTGATGACTCCTTCCATTACTTTACTGATGATCAAGAGTAGACTGTTGGGGCAGTAATTGGCTGGGTTGGATTTGTCCTGCTTTTTGTGTACAGAATGTACCTGGGCAATTTTCCACATAGCCGGGTAGATGCCAGTGTTGTAGCTGTACTGGAACAGCTTGGCTAGGGGCGCGGCAAGTTCTGGAGCACAAGTCTTCAGTACCATTGCCGGAATATTGTCAGGGCCCATAGCCATTGCATTATCCAGTGCCTTCAGCCATTTCTTGATATCACATGGAGTGAATTGAATTGGCTGAAGACTGGCACTTGTGATGCTGGGAACCTCCAGAGGATGCCAAGACAGATCATCCACTTTGCACTTCTGGCTGAAGATTGTAGCAAATGCTTCAGCCTTATCTTTTGCCCTGATGTGCTGGGCTGCTTCATCACTGAGGATGGGGATATTTGTGGAGCCTCCTCCTCCAGTGAGTTGTTTGATTATCCACCACCATTCACGACTGGATGTGGTACGACTGTCGAGCTTAGATTTGATCTGTTGGTTGTAAGATCGCTTGCAAGTAGTCCTGTGTTGTAGCTTCACCAAGTTGACACCTCATTTTTAGGTATGCCTGGTGCTGCTCTTGGCATGCCCTCCTGCACTCTTCATTGAACCAAGTTTGATCCCCTGCCTTGATGGTAATGGTAGAATGGGGGATATGCTGGACCATTGTGTTTGAGTACAATTCTGCTGCTGCTGATGGCCCACAGCGCCTCATGGATGCCCAGTCTTGAATTGCTGTTCGAAATCTATTCCATTTAGTACGGTGCTAGTGCCACACAATGCGATGGAGGGTATCCTCAATGTGAAGGCTGGACTCATCTCCACAACGACTGTGCAGTGGTTACTCCTACCGATACTGTCATGGATAGATGCATCTAGGGCAGGCAGGTTGGTGAGGATGAGGTCTAGTATTTTTTCCCTCTTGTTGGTTCTGTGCCCTTGCCACTATCAGTACTTCCTCCTAGTGGTGTTCAACATGGAGGAGCACTGATTCATCAGCTGAGGGGGACCAGTACGTGGTAATTAGCAGGAGGTTTCCTTGTCTATGTGTGACCTGATGACATGAGACTTCCTGGGTCCGGAGTTGATGTTGAGGACTCCCGGACAATTCCATCCCAACTGTATATCACTGTGCCGCAACCTTTGCTGGGTCTGTTCTGCTGGTGGGACAGGACATACCCAGTGATGGTGATGGTGGTGTCTGGGACATTATCTGTAAGATATGATTCCGTGAGGATGACTATCTCAAGCTGTTGCTTGACTAATCTGTGAGACAGTTCTCTCAATTTTGGCACTAGCCCCCAGATGTTAGTAAGGAGGACTTTGCAGTGTCCACTGGGCTGAGATTGCTGTTTCCGATGCCTAGGTCGATTCTGGGTGGTCTGTCTGGTTTAATTCCTTGTTAGTGATTTTGTAGCTGTTTGATACAACTGAGTGGTTTGCTAGGCCATTTCAGAGGGCATTTAAGAGTCAACCACATTGCTATAGGTCTGGAGTCACATGTAGACCAGACCAGGTAAGACCATATCAAAGATGCAAAATAATTAGATCATTTTATTGTTTCCAATGCCCAGTCCAAACTACAGTTACTAGTTGCACAAACCAAATCAATCATAGAAGGGGAAACACAAAGCACTGCTGAATGAGAGGTTCAACTCCTAATGGCCAGGATCATCAAAAAGGAAGTACAATACATTAGTGTGCATTAACTAATACTTTTTTTATTTACACATGTAAGACAATACAGTAAAACCACCAGAAGGTAAAGCAGTGGGGATTATATAAAGTAGATGTAAGTTCAAATGTAGTTCTATATCATTGTATTTGCCATTTGCTGTATATAGCCTTGCCAAGCTAGAATGGACATTAATGTATTAAATTCTTTATTTGCTATTGGGTGCTACTTTAAAAAAAAAACCTTTTTTCTCTCCAATAATAGATTATTTACTACTATTTAGAACGAAATCCTAGAATATTTTCAGTAACATTTAGTGGAAATCACATTTTAGATGTAAAAATGTGATACAAACATGGACTGTAGCTTCCCAAACTACTGGCAACGCACCAAATAAGTGACACTAAATTTACTGAAAGAGAAATATATGTAGGGAGGGTATTCCAGAACTTAACGCCTAGGCAACGGAAGGCACGACCACCAAATGATAGAGAAATTAAAATCAAGGATGCACAAGGGGCCAGAATCAGAAGCATGTGGATACCCCAGAGGATTGTAGGAGGTTTGCAAGTTGTTTACACGGTGCCGTTTTTCAAGCCTTCCTCTGCTTTGCCTTAAGTTTGCAGGGCTTCTTTGCTATTGGATCAGATTTGTCACAGAAAAATGTGGATAATTTGTTTTTTAAGCAGCCAGTTTGCTGTGATTTGGAGTGCACTGCCTGAGGGGAGGGGGGTTAAAAAGTGTGGCGTTTGCAGCTTTTGAAAGGGAATTGGATAACATGTTTGAAATGGAGGGTTAAGGCAGGGCTACAGGGAAAAAAACAGAGGTTAGGGTCTATTTGGAGCCCTTTGTTAGGGCTGAATAGTCCAGCTGCTACATAATGACATTGTGGGTGGAAGTTTGCTGAGGTTGCCGGACAGGTTTTAATGGATTGGCCTCTGGGCGTCAAGCCAGGATTTGGGTTAACGTTTTACTAGTGAATACTGAAGGCTGCTGAATATTTTAGGCACTTGGCAGCGGAGGCCGAGTGTGGAGGACACCGCGCTCAGGATGCAGGCGCTGCCGATGAGGTCGGTGCTAGTGACGGGCGCGAACCGCGGCCTGGGTCTGGAGCTGGTTCGCCAGCTGGAAGAGGCTGAGCGGCCGCCCCGCTACCTGTTTGCCGGCTGCAGGGACCCCGAGAGCCCACGAGCACTGGTGAGTGGTTTCAATTTCAAGTGCAAAATTAATGAATAAAATTCACTTCACCTTTCTACTTTACGTAGTTGAGCAATTACAGTGACTTTTTTAAAAATTCTTGCACCTAATTGCCCATGAGAAGGTGGTTAAAAGGTGTTTTTGTTCACTGAAAAAGACTAGAAATCATGAAAAATATTGGAAATCGTGCAATCTTAAAGAGTTGTAATTCATGTAATTTCAGGCTGTACTTTTCAGTCAGTGTGTCTGGGAATGAAATAGCTGAGGAATCAGAACATCTGGCTCCACATCAAGTGATCTAATCTCTGCCCCTTATTACCAAATCAATATTTCACTAAAAATGAGCAATGACTTGTTTCGAGGACTTGCCTTGCCGATCTTGTGCATCTGTTCCTAGACTGTACAAGAAGTGTACAGTATTGACTCTGGTTGCAATCCCCCTTCTGCCTCTGGGAATGGTACATTGGAATGCCACCCAAGGCAGATTCTTCTTCCATCTACTTCAAAGCCTAGTGGCATATTGGCCTTTATCTCAAGGGGTTTGGAATTCACAAGTGAGAAAGAAATGCTTCAACTGAAGCAAGGCCTTGATCAAATTGCATCTAAAGTATTGCGTTTAGTATGGGTGCCAAACCTCCAGAAACATATACAATTGACCTGGGAGGAGTGCAGTGTAGATTCGCCAGAATGATACCAGACCTTACAGGGTTTAATTATAAGAACAGGTTAACATAAACTCAGTTTATATTCCCTTGATTTTGGACAGAAGAGGTTGATCCAATTGAGGTATTTATGGTGGTAAAGGGATTCGATAGCATAGACAACAGAGATTTCCTTTGGACGAATCCAGAACAAGGATTCATAAATTTAGGATTAAAACTAGCCACTTTCGTGTATGGCTGCATCAAGCTGTGCGTAGACCGTCGGTATGCAAACGCCAGGGGCAGGATCTTACTGTTGGCGAGCGGGGTCAGGGCCCGCTCACCGACATGTGACATGAGTATGATGATGTTGGGCGGAACTCCCGACGTTACCGCGCCCCATTTAAATTTTCAGGAAGGTGGGGGCGCAGCAAAATCCGTGCCCGCAGACTCGTCAGTGGCCAATTGAGACCACTGACAGATCAATTAAAGTAATTAGTGGACCTGCGCGTCCAACCTTAAGGTTGGAGCACAGGCCAGGAGTCCTGGCGGGAAGTAGAAAAAACATGAAACCTCATCTACGGGCGGGATGAGGTTTCATGTAGAGTTTTAAAAATTGTAATAAAGTTTTTTGGAAACTATGAACATGTCCCAACTCATGTGACATTGTCACATGAGGGGACATGTGAGGGAATTTTTTTTTCTCTTTTTAATATTTTTGAAAGTAGAGGCCATCTCCCTGAGGCAGCACTTAGCACGAAAGAGTGCACTCGATTTTGGGAGTCCCCCCCCCACCCGCACAGGAAGTGCATAGCGCTTCCCTGTGAACGTCACGCTGGGCAGGCCTTAATTGGCCTGCTGGTGTAAAATGGCGCCACCCCTCTGATTGGGGGCGCCAATCAGCAGCGCACCTGCAGGCCCCTGTCCATCAACTCCACCCCCCCCACCCCCCCTCTCAAAGGGGGGAAAATTCTGCCCCAAGTGTCACTACATTGCTGCGGTTCTACTGTCCCTGGGGTTGCAAAGGAAGGGTCTAGCCATGTTGCCATGTAACGCTCCATTCAGTTGGACTGTGCTGTATCACCTGTCCATCATGGAAAAGTTTATGCAGAAAAGTTTATGCACAAGTCCATCATATCTGCACATAACATCCTTGAGGCCCTGCAGGCAAAGGAGATGGTAGATCCTGTCGGATGGTTCCCTGAGCAGACTGTCAAAGTCATTTGGCAAAATGCCTCATCACCAGATCTTTCAAACAAGCACCAAAATGTAGCTTGGCTGGTGGTAAGAAGGGCCCACTCCGTCAGATCTTAACAGCACACCTGGAATCTGACCCCCTCCGCACATTGACCTCAATGGGGCTTTGGTGGAGAAGTAACTATTCTTCTTCTTCTGGAATATTCATCTCCTCCTGCTGCAAAGAAAGTCTGGAAAGGGATGCAGTGGTTTTTGTCGAGGCTCATTCCGAAGCAGCTGTGTGACGCAGGACTCTGTGCTCTACGGGCTATTGTTCCCAGGAATGCACACTAAGATTAACATCAACTATGGCTGGAGGACAATCAACTCGGTGAAAGACGCAGTCTGAAACTTGCTGGTCTCCCAGTGTAAAGAGTTCTCCGTTACCAAGTGTTGTGGACTGACACATTCCATGGTCCATGACTACATGCTGATATATGCACTAAAGCTTGGGGTAGCTACCACAAAGGCACAATGAGGAAAGACATACATCTTTCAGCCATTGTACGCTAAGGAGCTGAAAACTGGGTAAAACCCCTCGGGCTGTAAGTTTGATATGTAATGAACCCTGTAAATATTAACTGTAATTGTAAATGCAGTATTGGAAGAAACTAATTTGGTTTACACTTAATGTAATGTCAACGTTGAATGGTCATGTCATGTACTTCTATAAATTTTATGAATAAAGTATACATTTTTGAGGGGAAAAAAGTGAAATATTTTTTGCACACCAAAGTTAGTGGTATCTGGAACGCTCTCCTCAAAACCCTACATGCTCAGTCAATTGAAATTTTTAGGATTGAGGTTTGTTAGATTCTTGTTCAATAAGGGTACCAAGGGATATGGAGCAAAAGTGGATAAATGGAGATCATGTACGGATTAGCCATGATCTAATTGAATGGTGGAACAGGCTCGAGGGCCTGAAGGCCTATTAATGTTCTCATGCTGCAGAATCCCCACTTCAGTATCCAACCAGTAGCTTTGTCACTTCACCACAAACTCCATTTGCTGCTGGCACCTTTACCTTGCTTTCCTTCGTCAGCTACCTTTGCATTATTCAGCATTTACAAAGGCTGAAAATGCATTTGAAATACTTGCAATCTGTGAAAAATCTGGAATAATTCTTTATAACTTTGGAAATGTTAACTATCACATTCCCAGTCAATAACATTATCAATGAGAATAAAACCTCAGTCATGTCATGCAGACAGTCTTAGATACACAACCTCCTCTTCCTTCAGGTACCATGGCCTAAGAGGGCATTGGTGACCATGGACTTCCATTGGATTGGTCTGTGATCATGCTTGGTAAAGTATTGCAGTGGTTTCCCATTGCCTTCTATAGTAGAGCTGACCAGGAAACTCCTACACTTACTGCCTGCCATCAGGTGAAATGGAAGGATTTACAGACTAATAACAATCTGTTTGGCCACATCACGAATGCACCTTCCATGGCCATCAAGTCCTGAAGTGGGACTTGAACCTGGAGCTTCTGGTCCAGAGATAGGCATGCTACCACTGCACCACAAGACCTCTACGCAACCTCATTTGTTCTGCAGATATCCTTTCACTCATGGTAATATTTCCTAACTCTGTCTTCTGCCTTGATTTCCTTGAGAGAGAATTGGCTAGCAAATGCAACTGCAATGTTTTGCAGTTACCGGTTGATCATGTAGGACAGATTTACATCTATAAGGGAGTCAAAGTTTATGGCGGGGGTGGCGAGGCAGGGGGGCAGGCAGGAAAGTGGAGTTAAGGCCACAAATCCATGATCTTGTTGAATGGTGCTCATTGGGCTGTGGCCTATTCCTGCTCCTTATGTTCTTACGTAATGTATTTCTTATGCAACAAGATTTTCTGTATGAAACCCATGTCTCTGTTCTCCATAGGATCTTAGGAACCTGGCAAAGAGATTCTCAAATATAAAAGTACTTAAGTTGGGTAAGTGATTAGTGATAACTTTGTAATTTTAGTTAAGAATGCATTGTAAATTTTCTTACCCTGAATTTTTTTTTTACAATGGGCTCCATCTTAAATATAGATGGCCTACATCAGAGAACAAATTTATATATTGAACTTATTGATGCTGTTAATATAAATATTTAATGAAATTCATCTCTTCTCAGTATATGTTATTGACTGTATTAATGGCACTGATTAGCTGAATTTATAAAGTTGGATTTTTGGGTGAAGGCAGTTTCAGCTAATACCTATCGCCTGAAATATTGGGATGAGTACAGAGAACATTTTAGAAGAACATACACAAAATATTCCATGTCACTGAGAAGACCTTAAAACCTTAACATCCATTGTTCTCTAGTTCCTCTCCTTTCTCCCTTCATGTCCTCTCCGAGCTCAGCTTGTCCACCCATCTCTTATTCCCTTGACCCTATTCCCACTAAACAACTGACCATGTAACTTCCTTTCCTGGTCCCCATGCCAGCTGATAATCTTTTAAATGAAAACCAAATCAACAAAATTGGGATAAATCAGGCACAGCCCCTAATTCAGGTCAGCTGCAAAACCAAGAACAAAGTTTTAAAGGAAACTTACAAACTTTAAATCAAAATGTGATTAAAGGGGTCAACAAAACACCCCAGTCCCCGCGGTGCCCACCGAGCACGGAAGGCCTCGAGAGTGCCAGCAGACACCGCGTGCTCCTTCTCCAGGGACATCCGGCAGCGAACGTAGCCGCGGAAGAGGGACAAACAATCGGGCGGGACTCCCCCGTCGATCGCCCGCTGCCTGGACCTGTTAATGGCCAACTTGGCCAGGCCCAGGAGCAGGTTCACGAGGAGGTCCTCCTCCTTCCCGACCCCCTTCCGCACCGGGTGCCCATAGATCAGGAGCGTGGGGCTGAAGTGCAAACAAAACATCAATAAAAGGTTTTTCAAATAACTAAAAAGGGAGTGCAGCCTACAACACCCTATGTATACATGGTCCACGGACTCCACAAGACCGCAAAAAGGGCATGTGTCCTGAGAGTCCGTGAACCTATGCATCCTCTTATTATAAGGGACTGCTGCATGCAACACCCTCCAACCCAGGTCCCCGATACAAAGGGGGAGGACACCTCCGTAGAGGGCCTCCCATCAAGGGCCTCCGCCGCTGGACGGCAACAAGGCACGCCAGGGCGTGTCCGGTCGACGGACAAGGGCGAGAAAATGGAAGGTGTGCAGCAGCAGTCCGTACAAAAAGCCCCTCTTTGCCGTGCCAAAAGGCACAGAGGGCATGTCCCCGAGGCGGCTCATATTGCGGGGCACCAGCACCCGAGGGAGGGTTCGGGGCTTGGGGCCAATGTGGAATTCCGTCCGAACAGGGGAACGCTCAGACGGAAGACCACCGCGCACCTGGGCCACCTCAAGACCCACCCATGCCAGCTGATGTTGTTAGCAGTTCTCTCTCTTCAGTTACTATCTGCTAATTGTACATTAATTGTGTTTAATTGCATGCAGGTGGTGGGCATTAACTGGTGATGCACTTGAGCCCCTTTTAATAGAGAGATTGAAACTGCGGTTGTTAGGTCAATAAATATATGCTTGTCATGTGTAACTCTACAAATAAATATAAAACTGTGTAAAAATTGGCTGTTGTTTTATCCATTACCAACTGGCTTTCTGGAATGGAACATGGTAGCAGAGAATGATGGTCTGAAGGTGAAGTTTGGAAGCAAAAAAAAAATTCAGACAGAAAACTACCATCCTAGTAGCCATTGTTTAAAATGGCAAAAAGTAAGTATAAATTATCAAGGTATGATTACACTCCAATTACACATTCTTGGAGTCTGAACTATATGAGCTGTGCAAGAATAAAATAGATATGAGGACAAGATTACTTACCTACCACAGAGGAAACATGGTAGGCCTTGGAATTTCATTTCTTACAAAAAGTAAAATAAAAAGTAAAATATTTTTGTGAGCTGGGTGCCTGTCAGTTGAACAGTGATGAAGGTTTTGCCATTTTTATTGGAGTTCTTAGATGAATTTTACAAAAAATGATCATCTGTTAAATATCCATAAGGAGTGGTCTGTCTTTGGTAGATTTCGAAGAACAAATGGTCATTCCATGGAGGACTTTAACAGATTGAATAAAAGATTGACAATTCAATATGGAGATCCCTGGATCAATATGAACATTTAAATTGCTGGATTGTGCAAAAGGTGCCTCATCTGGACAGACTCCTGACTCTAAATGGTGTTCAGTTCTCTGAGAGAAACCCTGTTGTATTGGATGTCTGTTATCTTGAGAAAATTCCTGGGAAACAGTCATTTTTCTCAGCCTTCCTGGAACAAATGAGGAATTCTAGGGTGATACAAAGTATTGAAGACTTAAAAGATTGCCAGATTTTGAAATGTTCCAAATACTTAATGCTGGTGCCAATGCATTAGGATGGATTAAAGAGTGGCACAATGAGAATGAAAGCATCTTTAGTAGATCCGGTTATAGCAGCAGAAGACAGAATTGGAACTGCAATAATAGTCAAATAAATCCCAGGAATGCTCAAGGAATAGTTGATATGTGGTTCAGGTGGGACACAAAGTACTGTACAGTGTTGCCCAAAGTGGAGAGGCAGGGCTCTCAAAATGACATAATACAGAGAATTCTGAAAAAGAGGATGAAGCTAATGATGAATATGAACAAATTGTACTTGTCACAAGGAGTTTCAGTCCTGTGATGGATGTGTTAGTTGTAGACTCCTTTAGCTGTGCAGTGCTGGATAGTGTTTGCGCTTTGACAGTACTTGGAACAAATTGAATTAGCATGTTACCTTGATTCATTAAGTAGTTAAGATCAACGCAAGGTTAAGGAATATAGAAGTATGGTTTGCTTTAGGTTTGGTGATGACAACACATTGAGATCGCTAAAAAGAATTGTACTTGCAAGCAAAATAGCTGGAGTAAGCCATTTTGTAGGTACTGATGAAATCTCTAGTAGCGTTCAGTAAACCTTCAATGAGAAAGGCACAGATGAGACTTGACATAGAGCTTGATAAGGCAATTACTTTGGATCTGCCGTTTACCCAGTCAGGACATTATTATATAGACCTTAACTAGACCTGATGTTTCTCCGTGTTAGACAAGTATTAATGGAATTAGGTGAAAAGAATCAGAGAAAAAAAGCAAATTGTCTTAAAAGTTACATAGACTATTTATTCAATCTTCTTGTTAAAAATTAAAAATCCTGCTTAAATATGTAGGTGTGGTTGAAGAAGAGCAAATTAGAACTAACAGGAGAGATTAGAGAAAATTGTGAACTCTGTGAAAAGTATCAGAGTATGCTGCCACTTCCAATTGTAAAGGCAAAATACTGCGGAGGCTGGAAATCTGAAACAAAAACAAAAAATGCTGGAAAAACTCAGTTGGTCTGACAGCATCTGTGGATGCTGTCCAAATGCTGTCAGACCTGCTGAGTTTTTCCAGCATTTTTTGTTTTGGTGTGAGCAAAATTTCTAATTGGTAGTGGAGGGGGGGAGTTTTCCAAAGACAAGTTCAGAGAAGTGTGAAAATGTGAACACAGTCATGAATATGGCAGTTGAAAGTCATTTCAGCAATGGACCCTGTGAAAGTAAATCATACATTGATCAATGAAATGCTGCATAAAATTTTATCCGATCAACCAACCAGACTACAAGTTGACAAGTTGCCCTGGGATGGGTAGTTCATCCTTGAGCTTCCTCTGTTACCCCCAACTCTCAGGACTTCACTATTGACCTTCCTGTATAACCCTTGATCTCCACTCAACAATGCTTAATCAACTACCTTTTGACATTCCCTGTATAGTCCAGCTTTGTCCCTCTCTTCCCCACGAGACTTCATGGGGCTGCCATCTCTCTCCCTCCACCCTCTCTTGGTCAGCCATGCCTTGTTCCCTTTTGATTACCGCCAATCTCAATTATCAATGCCTCCCCTCCAATAGCTGAACAAAGCTCCCCGAAGGAAAAGCAGGTCCTACTCACTCTAAATCTACCAGGAAGACTACCTTGCCATCTGCATGCCACGTTTAAACAGTTGTGAATCTGAAGGTATGTGTCTCTCATTTGCTGATTAATTAATTGCAAAGGTACACTTAGTTCTGGCAAGGTTGCCTTTTAATGAGCATGCATGACATGCAAATTGAGAAGCTTGATCAACCATCAATCCACTACCAATTTAATTCCAAAGTTGCATCCTGCTGTTGGGAAGCTGACTTTTGGCCGCCTGCACATTAAGTGCTCCTGCCTGACTCTTTTCCTGCTCCTGGAAGCTTCACAAGATTCCACCCAATACATCTAAAGAAGAGACAGAGCTATTGCAACGCTAGATTGGTCAGTTAAACTGGTTGGGAACTCAGACTAGACCAGATGCTAGTTTTCATGTATTGGAGTTAAGCAATTCACCAAGCCTCCTTCAACAGCACCTTCCAAACTATAACTCCAGTCCTTCACTGTCACTGGATCAAAATCCTGGAACTCCCTTCCTAACAGGGCTAGGTGTACCTACACCAGACGGACTGCAATGGTTCAAGAAAACACCACCTTCTCAAGGGCAATTAGGGAACAAATTAGGCAACTGGCAACAAATGCTGGCCTTGCCAGCGATGCCAACATGCCATGAAAGAATTTTTTACAAGTACTACTGGTGTAGTGAAACACTCTAAACGTTGGAATGTTTTAAGGGAAAATAAAACATTAAAGAATTAAAATCTGGAGAAATGTACACTAAGTTCCAACCTTAGGTAACCCAAAGAGTATGACACTACTCCTTTTTGGTGATGCTAATCTTCCTGATGGGTATTCTAGTGCTGCTAGTTTCGTAACATTTCCTATCGGTAAAAATGGTAAATTTTGTCCTTTAGCTTGGGAAGCTAAGTAAATAAGGAGAGTTGTTAACAATACTTTGGCTGCTGAACGACTGGCCCTGATGGAGGCAGTCATTATGGGATTCTATTTGTCGAATAAGTGATATTCTGTAAAGGGATGTACTGATGGTTGAATGTTATGCAGATAATTGCTCATTGTGGGATAATGTACACTCTGAAGAGTATGAAAAGTTCATGATTTACCTTGCTATCTTGAATCAAGTATCAGAGAGAAAGGAAATCCCTCACTTTAGATGGGTGGATGCAGATCATCAACTATTATTGTTTTATAAAGCAATAAATGCATTTATGAAGAAACTGTTAGAAGTTTTAAAGGAGAGGCATCTTGCATTGTAATGCTTTGTACAGAATGTCAAGGTTTTTGATGTAAGTTGGTTTGAAAGCTTGGATGTGCATGTAAATTAATTTTTATTTAAAGAGAGAGAAGGGAATCTATTAATTGTGTTTAATTGAATGGAAGTGGTGGGCATTAGCCGGTGGTTCACTTAAGCTGCTATAAATAGACACAGACAGAAACATGATGTTGTTAGGTTAGGAAGTGCATGCTTCTAATATGTAGCTCTAAATAAATGTGTTTAAAAAAAATAATGGCTGTCCTTCACCAACTGGCTTTCTGAAATGGAGCCTTGTCCCTCCCTCTTTCATTAGTCAACTTGTTCAAAAAAAAAATCCTTGACCCCGCTGCCCTTGCAAACTACTGCCCAATCTCCAACCTCTCTTTTCTGTCCAAAGTGAAGGTGTATATTGTTGTCTCCCTAATCCGTGCCCATATTTTCCAGAACTCTTTGTTTGAACCCTTCTAATCGGGTTTCTGCCTTGCCATAGCACTGAAACGACTCTTATCAAGGCCACAATGACATCCTACATGACTATGCCAAAGGTGAACTATCCCTCCTTGTCCTTCTCAATCTGTCTGCAGCCTTCGACATGATTGACTACATTATCCTTCTGCAAAGCTAAAATCTAAAGCTACTGAACCATATGGAACAATAAGATCTACGATTGGGATGTCTGTATAGGTATCTCTAGGCTGGTGAGGGGAGAATTGGCTGGTCTTGCTGCATTTAAGATCCCATCTAGAAGTGTGTATATGCAGACGTCAGATGAGAACAGAATCAGCTTGACTATTTCACCTGGAACACTTGTTTAGAGGCTTGTGTGTTAATAATGGTTACTTGGCTGAGAAACTGTAGATGACAATTGCTTTTGCAGTCACATCTATACAAGGAATTAATACCTTCAGCATTATTCAGCACAATTCAACTTCAAAATCTACATACCTTAGATGTATTTCCCAGGCATTCAATTAGCAGAGCAACATGAGTGTTGGCAGTAGAGTGCAGCTGTCTCCTTTGTACTGTCATTTGATGAGTTGCTTTTAAAATGAGACAATGCTGTATAAAAATGGAACTAAAATCACTTTATTATGTGATGTTTTAAAGATGTTGACGACTATGGCAACATTCAAGAATGTGCTGATCAGATTGGGAAGATATTGGAAAACAATGGCCTAAATCTGCTAATAAATAATGCTGGAGTCTACTTTGGTGGAGACCTCAGTGAAGTTACTCCTGAAACAATGATGAAAAGTTACAGAACCAATGCTGTTGGACCGATGATGGTAACCAAGGTAACATCACGTTCTTGCATTCGTTACAAGTTTGCAATTATGATTGGTTTTAGTATATTTATCCCATCTTATTCTTTGAATGAATGGGGAAAGGAGGGTAGGGTAGAGGGTGGTCTCATGATACAATCTCTTAGGAATAGGGGCAAATGATATTGTAAGAATGATATACTTAATAATGTAACAGAATATTTTGTCCTGTGGTGGGCACCATGGTGGCTTTTTAAAAATAAATACTTGCTTGCATTTTGCATTGATGGTTTTTCAGCTTCACCTGTATTGATGAAACTGTTGAGATTCCTGTTACGCATTTGTGGTCCTCATTTGATGCATCATCGATTTACAGTAAATGCAAAACTGACTTTTGGTTGAATTAACCAGGTGATTGTGAAGGAGCAGAGAATATCGTCATTGGGATGGCTGAGCAAAAAATTTTGAAGTTCTATATTGACTGTTCAAAATTAAATCCTGAATTTCAGTAATAAAAACATAAAATGCTGGAATTGCTCAGCAGGTCTGCTAACATCTCTGGAGAGAGAAACAGTTAATGATTCAGGTAGATGACTTTTCATCAGAACATTGGTAGTGTAATGTAATATGAGTTGCTTTTAAAGTGGGATAAGATGTGCAAAGCTTGTATTACAATTCCAGTTCAAAATCTACATGTCTTAGTTGTGACACAGCAGATGGTAAATGCCAAGCTGTTTAAATCCCAGAGGGAAACTCAAAACAGCTGCCACAACTGTTTTGCAATTTGTATTTTAGTTTGAGATGCGTGCCTTCAATTCAGTAACAATAAGTCCACTGAGGCTTAGGGGTTTTTTACAAAACTAAATTAAACATTTATTCATAAAAGAAAAGATTATAAGCACATACAAAGGTCTACAAATTACTATGAGATAACTCCTGAATCCCCTAATTACTCTGCCTCCCAGTTACACCTCCATAAAGACAACAGTAAAACAAAATTAGATTTCAACAGACCCAGGCAAAGCACACAATATATTGGACAGTGATTTTCAAAGTGAATTTTCTTAGCTTCGGTTCCTGTAGACAGCAACTTGATGCATAGAGGCTGGAGGCTTTTTACACTTATGTTACACCTTAGAATGCCTTCTTCCATACACACAGCCTCATCTCCTCTATACATGTTTCTCTCTTAATGCAAATTCCATTGTTCCAATATATTTTTGCAACTTTTTCAATAATATAAATATTTCATAGTACTCGTATTGTCAGTAACCTTTGGAAAAAATAAACACACTATTTGACTTAGCTTCATATGGCTAGGTGTAATATCTCATCATCTTTTTTAAATTCAAACTACTCTGCCTTATCTAAAAATGCAAATATTCCTCACACCTCACATTCTGAAACTTCAGCCATGTTTACATATTTAGCATTTCAAACCTAGCTTTCCTTTTGATCACTCAAGCTCCAGACTGCTGCCTCTAATTCAATTAAATCCCCCCACACGCATATATCCACACACAGAAACTAATCCAAACCCCACTATTAACCTACCTTTTACAATAAATCACAATAATATTATGAAAATTATTACATTTTCATGACATTCTTAGATGCATTTTTCAAACATTATCTTATTCTGATCAAAGATCCCCAAACTGAAACACTAACATTCTCTCCACAGATGCTGCCAGAACTGCTGAATATTTCCAGTATTTTCTGTTTTAATTTAAAGTTTCAGCATCCACAGTATTTTGCCTTTTTCCCCATCTCAGACATGTCACTGAATATTGGTTTGGTATTTGCAAGGTGTCAATGCCTTCAGCATGGAAACAAAGAAAATTGGTTGAGAAGGAAAATGCTTGTTTAAGATATGCAAAGCTTGTTGTATAATTCCACTTCAAAATATGCACATCTTATACGTATTCTCCCCAAACATCTTATCCTGTCATATGCCTTTGACAGTATTATAGACACATAGTAAATGAAAATACTGATGAGAAAAGTTTAGAAGTGATCATATGTTGATATTTGTTAATTGTTATTATCACATAATAATCCTCACCACATTTGCTGCTTTGAAATGTTTTTAAAACTAACTTGAAAGACTATCAAAGAGTAAATGGAATTGCACACATGTTCATCATCTGTGGTGCAGTGTCCCTTTTATTTTTCTAGTATTTTAATTAAAAATGCTATTAATTTCCATTAAAAATTCTTTCATTTTCTAATGAAATCAATTTTAAGTAAACCAAGTCCTATTTTCATTTCGGATGTTTAATTCTTGTTAGTGCTATTGCATTTCTTTATTTGACAGGCTTTGCTGCCAGCTTTGCAGCGAGCGGCTCAGCTGAGTGATGAACTTAAGAAAGCAGCGGTTATCAACATGTCCTCCAGCTTGGGCTCCATGGAGCTGTTTGACAATAAAAATGAGATACCACTTGCATACCGGATCAGCAAGGTCAGTATATTCCAATACACAGAGTAAAAATAATGAAACAGCTATATAAGGCACTGCTTGTGCAAAGAAATTTTTATGCTATCAGTTGTACTTGCTATGGTCTGTACCTTTTGCAAGATCAACAAAATGTTTTTTTTGGTGCGGGAGAAGTGGCAGGTAGTGAGTGTTATGATTAGTTGTACTTATCATGATGAAATTGTTTATTGCTCCCAGATCAGATACAGCTAGCTGCAGAGTAAATCTTCTACTTTTCCCAACATGTCTCAGCCCTGCCCTCAGAAGAGGACTACTAGCTTTATCAGTGTGGTATCTTTTTCATTTTACACACTAGCATCTTGTGGCTCCTTGAGTGAAATTGCTAATTAGAGATTCCTGTTCTGTTGTAGCTAGGCAGTAGCTTAGCAGCCCAAACTTATTTTACAGACCCCCTTCAAAGGAGATTTTCATCCCATCAGTCTGGTTTGGAATTGAACTCCAGTGCTGGAGATGATAACCCGTATTATAACAAACTGCTTGTCCTTAGAGCTGTTTTCTGGAAATGCAATGAGATTACTGTAATAATTGAAAGTAGGTAGATAAGACCATTAAAAAAAATTGAGTTTTCTAAATAGAGACATGGAGAGTGTAAGCAACAATGAGTAATGATAAATGTGTAAAAGGCAATGGTAAGATCCCAGTTCAGATACTGTTCATAATTTTGGTCAACCCATGACAGAACAGATATCAAAACTACAGATAGCACACCATAAATTCATCAGAGAAATGCAAGAGATTAGAAACCATACAGACTTGAATTACTAGGAGTAATTTCATTTAAGATTTTTTTTTTAAATTGCGAATGGTTTTGTTAGTGAATAGGGAAAGAGTATTCCCTTGGTTGGGATGTTGTTAGCAAGGGGTCATCAGTTTAAAAGAATCATTTTGAGTGAGAGGAGAAGTTGTTGGAAGAATTTTTGGAAAGAGATGTTAGAGCAGCGCTTCCCAAACTTTTGGCATGACCGCATTTTAATGCCCCAGACTTCACATGACCCCAGATTGATAATTGGGGAAGATAAGAGAGTTATTGAGCTGCAGCGGGACGGGGTGGACCGCGATGATCTTTGGGGTGGGGAGGAGTGAGGTTGAGCATACTGAGAAGTGTTTAAACTTGCAGGGATTTTTTTAAACAAACACCTACCTTTTCATAGCCTTTTTTTTTGCAGCAGGAATTGGGCATCAGAGAGCTGTCCTTTAGGCCACGCCCACCAATAGAAAAAAAAGTGAAGGTTTAAAGCTGTCAAATCAGTCCAAGCTCCACGGCAGCCATTGCTGCCTCGGTGCTCGCGACCCCAAAATTTCACGATCCACGGTTTGGGAAGCCCTGCGTTAGAGGGCTCTGCTTGATGTCAGGAATTATAGGCAGAAACCATTGAAATTTTTAAATGGATAAGTGAACAAGCATTTGAAATAGAGGAAGAATAAGGGCTATGGGAAAACTGTAGGGCAGTAGAGTTAATCTTGAAATGTTTCTACAATAGATTCACTCACTCACTTTTCCAGAACTGTTTCATCCAGTTCAAGGTTGTGGGGAGTCGGAGCCTGTCCTGATAGGCAATGGGCACTAGGCGGGGGCAATAGATACAGTGATCCAAATTTTGTGGTCAGTGGCACAGGAAGGGCAGTCGCTGCTGACCACAAAGAAAGCTGCCCATAATAACCTAGCAATCTCTAGTGGGAATTTTCCCTTTTCCAATAGCAATTTAAATCTTGTGCCAAATCCAGGAAATGCTCTCTCATACAGCAGCAGCGATGTCAGTAAGCAATCAAATTGAAGTATTCAGTACAGCGAACCAGGAAGTTAAAAGCGCTTAAAAGAAGTTAAAACTTTCACTTTTAATTTAAAATTTCAGGTAATTAAATAAATGAATGATTATATTAAGATAGAAGCTAAAGTAAAGATAAATAAAACTTTAGAAAAACGTGTTTTTAAAAATGTTAATTATTTTTTATTATCGTGGAGAAAGTTGACATTCCACAAATAAACATTTCGAGACCAATAAGATTGTTTAGCAATAATGATGAAGTTAGTACGCTGTTTTAAAAACCCAGTTTACACCTCATTCAACAAGGTGCAGCTTTTTCAAGGATTTTTACAGTGAGACTAAGCATTAGAATGGAAGTTTTTGTCCATTCATGATTCCAGTCTGTGGAAACAACGACAGTGCACCCTATGGAGAAGCATGAACTCAGTGACATCAACTTCTGTGTTATTCTGCGTATGTCCAGGCCCTTGAAGTTGCTGTCAATTTCAGTGGAATAATGATGGTGAACGTTAACTATTTCGTTATTACCACAGCAAAGTCCAGGCCAATGAGTCAATGGCTCTAAAACACTGCAGTCAGTATACTCCCAAGTTTATGTTTTCTGATTCTCAGATTGTCTATTATTGAGCCAATTTCATGATTATATTGGTTTTTAACCAGGCTGCATTGAATATGGTGACGAAGTGCTTGGCTAATGAGCTGAAACCCCATGGAATCCTTTGCATTTCATTGCACCCTGGTTGGGTTAAAACAGAGATGGGTGGTGAAAAGGTAAGAAAATAAATACTGAGATCAGGTCTAAAATTATAACCAACACTATAACTAGTGGACTGGGATATGTCTGTTACACCCTGGCTAAGTAGTAGATCTCATATACATTTAAAAAAAAAAACAACTATGTTTAGTTCTTGGATAATGAATTTGCATCTGTATTATTCTTTAATTCGTCTATTTTATCACACTTTTTCTTTCACTTCTATCAACCTTTATTCTAATATCTGCTGCCAGGAATAAATTCTATGAACTATTTTTAGTACATTTTTCAGATGGTGTTACTTTTGTCCTTTGTTCTCCCTTTCCCCTATTTGGGTTACATTGCAGTATTATGAGTAGTTGAGTAACAGTGTACCTTATTTTATTCCATTGAAGTAGCTTGAAGGTGAAGGAAAATCCATGGGACTACATTATGTCCTTGTCTATTTGTGTATTCCTTCAAAGTTTTAGTGAAAAATCACTTTAATATGTCATGTATTCTTATCTTCAGGCTATTCTAGTGATGCCACTGATGGGAGGAGTCACTCTGTTCATTTTTAATCTAAGTTTTCCCAGGATCTGGCAACTTCAGACTGGTTTGGGGGTTGATCCAGAGCTACCCACTCTTAGCAAAATAGACTATATACTAGAAAAGGTATACTTTGTGTTTAAGATCTAACTAACATTCAGTTTTTATTCACTTTCACGAGGCACCACTATCTAAGGAGGAAAGTGTCCGTGGAATTCTTAAAGTACTGTCGATGCTTTCAGACAAAGATAATGGATCGTTTCTAGACTGGAGAGGTCAGCGTTTACCTTGGTGAAGACTAACTTACGAAGCATTAATGTGTTAATTTTACTCTTCACAAAATGGAAAAGTGGCACAATATGACTTCACTTGCAAGATTGTTACTGATTTTCAGCAATACTAAAATACATTTGGAAAATTTAGTGTTCTTGAGCTATACTTAATTCTATCTTTTCAATGATTAAGTATAAAAGGATGGCTTAATAAAACTATTCTAAAATGGTTATTTTAACTGATTTGTACGCAGTTGCGTTTTAACCTTATCAATTTAATTAACTACTGTTGGATCTCCCATGGCATTGCTGACATCTTGTGACGTGTGATTGAATCATCAGGGAACTGGGGAGACTTCAAGCACAAGTAGTGGGAAGGGCATAACACATGGTAAGCATCTATAACAAGCACAGCATTCAGGAGGGGAATTGGGAGACCACTGGGGAAGAGACAATCAGTAAATAAGAAACTTCCATCTGACTTAACTTAAGTCAACTTAAAAATGTGGTTTTATTCATTTCATGAACTGTTCATTAATTATGAATAATAATGAAACCTAGATATTAAATAATGTTGCGCTATTTCAATTTAATAGAGGTGACCACACACAACTATTTTTCCAGAAAAAATGATTGATTCTAAACCATTCAAAAATTACATTATAGATACACATTTATTATTTATTTAGAATTATAATGGGTGAGATGTTGAACAGGATAGACATAACCAGAGTAGTTTTGTGTTGTGAATAAGTTGGGTGAAGGGGCATTTGTGGTAGCTGTCTGAAGAAATCATTGAGGAACCTGTACAGTTTTAATGTTTGGCCTTTATTATCATATGATCAGTGAGCTGCCAGTGTGAAAGGCACTCCCTGTAGTCAGTTCATCATTCAGGTGGCAAATCAGACCAGGAAACCCACTGCTCAATCGGGCCTCAGATTGACCCATTTATCTAATTGTGGCAATCTGCTTGATTCATGATCCAAGTGAGCGTGGAATGGGCCTTGTCCTCAAGCTAGAAGTCTCTCTTTTCCTGTGCAGAGCAAAGAGTGGGGAGGGTGGAGCATTGCCACAAAATAAAAGCATTGTAGCTGCTGCCAGGAGGGCAAAGAAACCCGCATGGTGCACTGCAGGTAATCATAGGTTAATGGAGTGAAAATGTTTCTGCAGCCTGAAGTCAAAGGCCTTCATTTTGAGGATGGTGAGGACTCTGCTTCCTTCAGCCAAAGAATTGATGGGTTGCAGCAGCCTGGATGCTATATTACACTCTGAGTATCGATTGACATAAGGTGGGACTTCTGCCCCTCACAGATTGGCCAGCAAGTCCCCAGTCCCTCCAGGCACAGCGGTGCAGTGGCCGGACGAGGCATTGTAAGGAACTGCCTAGCACAGTCCTGGGAACCGGAGGACAGCGAAGTGGCAGGAGTCCCAGGGTGGTAAAGGTAGGGAAGGCTTTGGGGGGGGGTCACAAGGGGAGTGATCAGACTCTTGGGGGTTAGGCCAGGGGAATGGAGGTCCAGAGGTCACCGGGCCTTAAGGGGAGGGTGTCCCACCCCTTCCTACTTGAGATCCAACTTGCTTTAGTTTTGCATACCGCCCCCCCCTGCAAACTGTCATCCACCTGCCAGCTTAAAATTGAGGCTGGACAGGAAAAGGCCTTTAAATGGCCAATACGTGGCCATTTAGGGCTCTTAATTGGGGCAAGGGCAGGCTTCCTGTCTGAGGCCCTGCCTGCCCCAGCATAAAATCTCTACCAGGAGAGAATCCCATCCATGCTATTTCATGCTCCCCCTCCCTGCCTCAGAACCGGGCGGAGGGGAGGATAAAATTTTGGCCGATGAGACCTAAAATTGTGGGAACACAGCAATCTGTTTGAAATCCAGAACTCCATCCTCCTGCTTCTGAATATTGCTGGGTAAAGTGACAAAACTGCTTCAAGCAAACAAGTTGTCAGTCACCTGCTTCATGCAGCATGGAGTGCAAACTGACCTAACTGACACAAAGAACTTCAGGGCTACACCTTGACTGCAGGATTGTTATGACACAGCAGTTGGTAAAGGCTAAGTTATTTAAAATCCCAGAGGGAAACTTTAAACAACTGTCATAACCTATATTTTCAATTGGTATTTTTGAGATGCAGCTTTGAATTCAGAAAGAAACCACCAAGCCTCCAGAGTTTTTTTTTTTATATAAATTAAGTTAAACATTTACTAATTTAACAAGGAATTAAACACATACACATGTCTACAAATTACTACCATAATAACTTTTAAACAAATTCCCAAATTAATCACTCCTAGGTAAATCTTTACCAAGGCAACAATAACCCATAGACTTTAAACAGACACCAGGCAAAGCACATTTTATCTTACAAATTAAAATTGAGGTTCCTTTCAATTTGGTTCCCTTGCAGACTTGCAGGCAGCATGCCTCTGACTACACACAAAACTCTTTTCTGTATATACTTAGCCTTCCCTTTGAATGCAAATTCTCATTGTATCACCAGGCCCTTTGAACTCTACCTCTTTTAACAATAAAACCCCTTTCAATTTTATTAGTAATATAAACATATTGTTTGATGTCTCCTAGCTAAGTGTAAGATTTTATGAATGGTTTATTCAACAAAATGCAAATGTACTCTCTACCTTACTGTTTAACATCTCAAAACTACTATACATCAAAGCACCCAGACTTTAATCCAGTTAAGACACACACTCACACCCACAGACACAGACCCTATTATAAGTCTAATTTAAAATTATTTCCAATAACATTAAATACATTAATATCTTAATGACATTCCCCTCCCTATCGAAAAATGAACTGTCATAATTCTAAAAAAAAGGCTTCATTTTTTAATAACCCATCTCACACTATCAGTTGTATGCATTAACACTATATATACGCAAATCATTGGTATCAATTGAAATCACTCCAGTTCAGTGAACAGGTTTTTTAAAAATGTCCAATTTTTCTTTAAGCTTTAAACTCTTGATAACACATCTGTGAACAAATTCTCTCTACTAGCAACACATATAATCCGTAGATTAAATGGTTGTAATAATAGACTCCACCTGAAAAGTCTTACACTTTTCTCTCAAAATTTGTCCAAAAACTTCATATCACTTGCATCAACAGCCAACTTGAATTGCTTGGCATAATTGGATACTGCCAAAACTGGTGTTGTAGTTAATACAGTTTTCAAACTATCAAATGACCTCTGACACTCCTGTGTCCAACTTCTTGTTCTTTTTTAGTAGTTCAGTCAGTAAAGCAACCACAATACTAAAAATTTGGTAGAAATTTCCAGTAAAACCCACTCAAGCCCAAAAATCTCTAAACTTCTCATTTTGTTGTAGGCACTGGGAAATCCATGATAGCCTTGACTTTTGCATCTCTTGGAGCCACCTTACCATGTTCAATGGTATGGTCTAGATACATAACTTGCACTTTTGCAAATTCACTTTTAGCCAACTTCATCACCAAATTAGCTTCTTGTTATCAAGAAAATAATCCTCCCACATGCTGTAAATGCTCCTCCCACGTCTGACTGAAAACTATTAGATCATCAATATAAACAGCACAATTGCTTAGACCCGCAATTACTTTGTCAGTCTTTGAAATGTCACAGCTGCATTCTTCATACCAATTGGCATGACTTTAAGCTGACATAGTCCACTTGGTGTTACAAAAGCCGATATCTCCTTTGTTCTCTCTGACAACTGTACCTGCCAATATCCTTTTAGCAAGTCAATCTTTGTGATAAATTTCGATTGTCCCACTTTCTCAATGCAATCTTCCAACCCTGCTATAGGACATGAATCCGCTTTTGTCACCACATTCACCTTTCAATAGTCCACACACAGTCTTTGGGCAGAATTTTCTGGCTGATGTGCCGATGGCAGAGCCTGCACATCAGCACTTAAAAGTTGCGCGAGCATCCCGCCGTCAGCGCGCAACATCGTGATATTTCGGTCGGCGAGCACGCACAGCAGCGGGTCACACGCCTGCCATTAATTAAAGGCCTCATTAGGGCCCTTAACTTGCCAATTGTCCAGGATTTTGAGGGGCCCGTGCGAACTTCGGGTTGGTGCACGGGCCCAACAGGCAGGCAGGTCAGAGATTTTTTAATAAAACTCATGCACTGGCAGGATATGTGGACTCAGAGGGGTTGTTTATGTTTTCCACGAAGTTTTAATTGCAGAAAGTGTTTTAAAGTTTCCTGTATGATTGTTAGCAGTTCACATCGATTTCCAAGAGCTTTTTGTGTACTTTGAAACCAGTCTGCAGACAGTAATCTTTCCCGGACCTGCAGCTTTCTGGAGGCCTCCACTTAGCCTGGGGGTATGGGTTCTGACATCTCCACTGGGGGCAGCTCCTCTGAGGAGGAAGGGAGGGATAGAATAAGGAGGGGGCCAGATCGAGACAATCAGCCTCCAGGGAAGCGGCCTTTGGGAGGCCAGGCGTAAGCACAAGGGGCACAGGGCTAAGAGGTAGTCCAAGGTGAAAGGGGCCGCAGACGACGCCACTATCCTGCTGCCAAGGTATACAGGTGGCGAAGCAGCTGCCTCAGGGGCTGAGGTGCAGTGCCGAAGGAGGCTATGACTCTCAAGGGAGACAGTCACCTATATCTGTCAGATGATTGGCCCTGAGATTTCCCCTAACTGTGTGGGTGGACATCCCATGCCAGCGGCTCTGAAGCTCACAGTTGCCCTCCACTTCTATGCCTCTAGCTCCTTTCAGGGCTCGGTGGGTGATCTTTGCAGTGTCTCCCAATCAGCTGTCCACACTTGTGTCAAGCAGGTTACAGACGCTCTGTTCAGACGGGTATTGACCTTCATCCATTTCTGCTGCAACCAGGCAATTCAGGCACAACGAGCCAGAGGCTTCGTGGCCATTGCTGGCTTCCCCCGTGTCCAGGGTGCTATAGACTGTACACATGTGGCCATCAAGGCACCAGCAGGTGAGCCTGGTGTCTTCATCAACAGGAAGGGCTTCTACTCCATGAACGTGCAGATATTGTTTGATCACAGGATGCAGAATTTACAAGTCAGTGCAAGGTACCCAGGCGGCTCCCACGATGCCAACATCCTCAGATACTCCCAGGTGCAGGGCATGGCTAGATGGTTGGCTGCTGGTTGACAAGGGCTATCCCCTGCAAAGGTGGCTCATGACCTCTCTCCGCCATCCAAGAACAGAAGCTGAGCAGCGGTACAATAGGAGCTAGGGCACCACAAGGGCTGTGGTGGAGAGGGCCATAGCTCTTCGCAAGATGCGCTTCCGTTGCCAGGACCAGTCAGGAGGCGCACTCCAGTACCCCCCAGATCGCGTCTCTCTGACAGTGGTAGCATGCTGCGCTCTGCACAATCTTACGCTGGAAAGGGGGGATGGAATTGATGATGAAGACCTTGACTCTCTGGATAAGGCTGCACATGATGAATCCAGCAGTGGCTCAGAGGTGAGGAGGCACAGGGCAATGATGAGGGGCAGCACGCCGACCCGCTATTACATCAAGGAGGCAGGGACACCCGGGAAAATTTAATCCAACGATCCTTCAGCTAGCTCCACGCTCATGGATCAGCAGGACCAGCATTGCCTGGCGCTGCCACACATGCCACTTAGGTGCTACATCTTCCACCTTATCAGCTGCAACTAAGGGCTTAGTACAGAAACATCAATGTCCACTCGAACACTCATGATAGTTCTGTGAAAAAGACAAATGTAGCATAAAGGAAACACTCTCAGCCATGGTCAGAAAAGTACACTTTATTCTGTCCAACATATAACAGAAACGTCTCTATTGCAAACATAAGTATATTTTTCCCTAATCTAACGCCAACACAAAAAAAGCACCAGTGGCGCAGAGTGGCATTTATTTAAGTTGAGTGTCGAGGTTCACAGCTGAGGTGCTAAGGACCTTTTGGACAGAGTAATGTGGGGCGCACTGGCTGAAAGGGTGGTGCAGATCCCAAACCCCATAAGATGCAATAAATCTTTGGCTGTGCAGCAGCAATGCCATGACACATTAGGCCATGGGGATAGTAATCACAAATGGGATAAGGTGACTTGGGAAGGTGGTGGAGATGCGATTCCTCAAGGGGACGAGGGACCTTTGTGTTTGACCCACATGTCAGAGTGTCTCTGTGAATGAGCATTGTTGCAGCATTAATGATTGCAGCAGCCATCAGTGGTTTGGATGGTGGGCAGACAGAGTGAATGGGATTGTAGACCTCAAATACCTGCCTGCTGGACCCCAGCCTCACCACCACCTGCTGCCCTGGCTGCCTGCCTCCTCCCCAGCTCCATGGCCTGCTCCTCAAAGGTCGTGAGGCGCTGGAGGAGGGCGTGCCCACCTCCAGTCCTCTGGTGCTCCCACTGGTTGTGTTCAGTTTTTGCCTGAACAGAGAAGAGGATTTATTGGGGCTGATCGCTCATGTACTCTGCACGCACACACCGCACCCCAACCACAGTGGCCCATCTGAGGCCTCCAGTGGCTCCTGTCCACACTACTGGTGATCAGTCCCCAGAAGATAGTATGGCTGGTCCCAACCCCCTCCCCAAGGAGGCGCAACTAGGTGCGGCGCCAAGGCCAGCAGATGGCACTTGGCCATGGCACCTTGAGGCTCCCCTTCCACCATCTCATCACCATCAATGTGACGTGTTGGAGTTCTGAGTATGTGTCTAGCGGCCTCCCCTGCAGGTTGCCCCCAGACTACTCAAATGCGACAAACACCAACATATGCTGTGGGGAGAACCCATCTTCTCCTCAACCAATAAGGCTGATGTAAGCATGGTCAGTACCTGTTTGCCCACCCAGCTTGTGTCAATGCAGTAACGACAGCAAGACATGTTGGGGAGCTCAAAGGCTAAGGCTATCTTCTGGGTCAAATGGCCAAGGCCAACATGGTACTCACCCTTCCAGAGCGCAGCAAATCATTGAATCTCTTGCGGCACTGAGTGCCTGTATGCCACACATCATCATGGGCGCTTACAGCATCATCAACCTCCTCCCACGCCTGCTTGGTGACATGGGGGGGCCTTCCTCCTCCCATCATCCAGATACATTATATCCCGACGGCTGGACACCTCTTGCAGCAGGACAGCAAGGCATGCATTGGAGAAGCGAGGGGCACACTGGCCCCCGCTGGCTTCTCCTGCAGCCTGCCCCCCTCCTCCTGCTCATGCTCCTGTCCTGTGACAGCTGCCTCTCTCTCTCCCTAAGTGGCCATGGTGCACTGCCTCAAGCAGGCTGCCTGGCCACTCTTTATACAGACTGCCGGCTCCCCATTGGAACCGGCAGTCTGAGGCCGCCTGCCCCCGCGACTATTTTCCCATTCTCCAGGGAGTCGCTAACCCGCTGGGGTGGGCCTTAATTGGCCCGCCCGCGGAAAATAATGGCGCAGCCCGTTTCGGCGGTGGCAATCAGCTGCCCGTCCGTCGCCGAGTCGGTCGGGCCCACCCACCTGTCAAGGGCAAAATTCTGCCCTTTATGTTCCATCCAGTTTCAGTACCAGCACAATAAGCGAACTCCAGTTACTGCAACTAGACTCAATTATATCATTTTGAAGCATGAAATCAATTCCTTTTTGTACTTATAGATTAAATCTGACAAAGTTATCCTAAGGATGTTGCCTTATTGAAGATGAAACCTGTACAGAGACATCATGTATAGCGAAATCTGTTTTTCCCAATTCATTCCCACAAATAGGTTTGTGTGACTGCAATAGCTTTTCCAAATCACTTTGACACTTGCTTGGAAGGTAACTCAATATTTCATTTAAATTTTCAAGCACCCCCTCATTATCCAATTTGATTAGAGGAAAATCAATTTCAGAGACCTGCACTTCTACATTTCTCATCATCCACCATCACTAATACCTCTTCCCTGTCAAAGTATTTTTTAAGCATATTTACATGACATACCCTCTGCCTCTTATATCTGGAATATTTATTAAATAATTTACTTCACTCAATTTATTTTCAATCCTGTAAGGCCCACTACTTCTTGCATTTAATGAATCACCTAGTACTGGTAACAAAACTAATACTTTCCAGAAACAAAACTGCAAGCTTTCACTTTCTTATCTGCCTTCACTTTCATCATTTGCTGTGATATCTTTAAATGTTCCCTAGCCAACTCACATGCTCTATTCAATCTTTCCCTGAAACTTGATATATAATCCAAGAGAATAGTTTTTGAATTTTGACCCACCAATTTCTCATGAATTAATTTCAGTGGTCCCCTTACCTCATGACCATAAACTAGTTCAAAAGGGCTAAAAGCAGTTGATACATTAGTAGTGTCTCTAATTACAAGTAAAAAAAATGGAATTCCTCTACCCTAATCCTGTGGATAATCCTGACAGTACACTTTCATCATAGTTTATAAAGTTTGATGCCATCTTTCCAAAGCTCCTTGTGACTCCAGGTGATAAGCTGCTTCCTTAAACTGTTTTATCCCCAAACTGCTCATTACTTTCTTAAACAGCTTTGACATGAAATTTGACCCCTGATCTGATTGTATTTCCTTAGGTAAACAATGTCTTGTAAAAATTTTTATTAACTCCTCCACAATCTTCTTAGTTGTCATATTTCTTATCGCTTCAGAAAACCTGGTAGACACATCCATTATTGGTAAGTACTGATTTCCACCTTTAGTCTTGGGAGGGGGTCATACACAATCAATCATGACTCTAGTAAAAGGCTCTTGAAATGCTGGTATTAGGATGAAAGACGCCAGCTTAATCACTGCTTGTGGTTTCCCTGTTACTTGACATCTGTGACAGGTTCTATGGAATTTGACTACATCCCTACGCAATCCCAGCCAAAAAAAGATCCTCTGTATCTTTTCCTGTGTTTTCCTAATTCCAAAATGTCCCCCCATTGGAATTTCATGAGCAATTCTCAGAATCTCATCAATTTAAAATAATTTCCAATAAAATTATATACATTAATATCTTCATAACAAACATGCAATGATGAACTAGCTCTGGCAATTGGTTTTAGGTCTTGTAGACTATGACAATGTTGCAGCCTCTCCCGGGAAGCACAGCCTCGTTATGTGCAGTTCCTCGGAGGTGCAGGTATGTTGTCCTGAGAGTATTAAGTCTGATTGAAGGGTAAGGATTCTGTGAGCATGTCTTCTTCTTGTTGCAATTCTCTTTTCTCCTTCCTCCTCCTGCTGCCCCTCTTACCAGATTGAGATTGACAATGGTTCCTATGGAGAAATAAATGCAATACATGCATTAAGAGTTTAGGATGTGGAACAGTATCTACAATCGCTCCAAAATCATTCACGGAGAATAATCACCACTATTTAATGCAAAGAAAACTTTTTACAGCTTTACTTGAGAGAACCTGGTGATCCCTTCAATATCAATGGAAGTGGCCATCTCCTAACTTAAATGGAGTGATTGTTGTATGGGTAATCTGGCAACCATTTTGTGCACAACAAGATCTGGCCAGAAGTTATAGTTCATGTTGGAACAAACAATATCTTCAGATCCTATTCCAAAAGTTAGGCCACAGATTAAGAAACGGCCTGCAATGATCATCTGTGCAATGTGGCACCGGCCACAAACTATTCAGCACTGGAACAGTCAAATTAGGTAGGTAAAGGAAGGGTTCAAACTCTTGTGGCATTGGGATCAGTTCTGGAGTAGCAGTGGTACTCAGAGTAACAATAGGGAAGCCAACAACTGAACGGAGCTGTGCCCAATAGAGAAGAGTCAGAGATTAATTATGGCACAGAAGGAGGCCATTCAGCTCATCAAGTCCATGCTGGCTCTTTAGGGAACAATCCAATCAGCCTCATTCCCCTGGCCTATCCCCATGTCCCTATAAGTTTATTTTCCTCAAGTGCCTATCCAATTTGCTTTTGACATTATTCTTTATCTCCTGTTTCCTCCATCCTCGTAAGGCAGTGAGTTGCAGGTCACATCCCCCATGCATCTTTTGCCCAAGACCTTAAATCAGTGTCCCTTGTCCTTGTTCCATCAGCTAAAGGGAACAGCTTTTCTTGCCTACCTTACATAAACCTGTCATGATCTCTTTTGGTTTAAATACAACCTTAGCTTCTCCATTTGACATTGTAGCTAAACTCACTCATCTCTGGAACAATCTGGTAAACTTCCTCTGCACCCTCTCAAGGACCCTCACATCTTTCCTAAATTACCGTAACCAGAACTGGATGCAATATTCTAATTGCAGCAAACCAGAGTTTTATACAGGTTCAGCATAGCTTGCCTGCTCTATGAAGCCCAAGATCCCATATACTTTGTTAATTGTTCTCTTGATGGCCTGGATTTTCACCCAGTCAGGATGACTTGGGAGCCTTTTAAAAATGGTGGGCAGGTCCCGATTCATGGACTCCAGACCCCATTCTAAGGCTATCACCAGACCCTATTAAGGGTGTGGACTGGTTCGGGTTGTGAGCCCACACCCTGCAGCCCAACCTGGCCAGCTCCATTGCAGAGATAGGTATGTTCTACACCTTCACAATTTTCATGGAGCCAGGCCAGCTTTTTAAAGAGTTGTGGTGCACGGCTCCTCAGGTGTTGTGAACCATAGCCTGCATGAGGGAACCTTTTGAAAGGTAAGTTCAAAAAGTCCTCCTCATACCCCTTATCCAAGGTATGCCCCCAAACAAGCCCCATGGTCCCTCATATCTGCTTTGCCCCTCCACCTACCCTCATGCCCCCTTTGCCAAGCTGTGGCACTTTCATGCCCATTGACCTACTATACACTGTATAGGACCAAGGAACCCTATAGTGACAATAGGATGTGTGTAAAAAGTAATTCATAACTTTCCACAAAGTTTTTTAAAAACTCCTTTTAATATAGGGCAATAAAAATGTCAATCACCCAGACCCTTTAAAGTATCAATAGCAGAAACCTAAGCATGTGAAACACTTAACCTTGTGTAAGTAAACATTGTGCAATTGATAGCAGAAATTGGAGAGCCAGAGCTGTCAATCAAGTAATGTTTTCCCTGGGGCTCAGGTGTTTCAACAGACTAATGGATTTCTGGACTCTCAGCCTAGCCTCATTATGTACTACAGCAGATTTTTTCGGTTCTCTTTTATGTTATCTGCCATTCTATTCTCATATTCTCTCTTTCCCTGTCTTATTTTTCTCTTCATTTCTCCTTTCAAGTTATTGTATTTGACCTGGTTCTCGTTTGACAAATTCATCTTAAATGCATTATAGACCCTTTATTTTTTTCTTCATATTGTCTACCTCCTTCAACATCCAAGGAGCTGGGGCCTTGATTCCCCTACCTTTCAGCCTTGTTGGAATGCACCTAGCCTGTACCTGACACATCACTTCCTTACAGATCATCCAACGTTTAGTTACAGATTTTCCTGTTGGTCTTTGGTTCTATTTTACCCTGGCTAGATCCCTTCTCATCCCATTGAAATTAGCCCTCTTCCAATTTAGACATTCTACTTTAGATTGTTCTTTGCTCTTCTCCCTGGTTATTCAACACCTTATAATACAATGATCACTCTTACCCAAGTCTTTCCCCACCTCATTCCCCAGCACCAGATCTAGCAAACTCCCTCCTTCCTAGGTGGACTGAGAACATATTGCTCCTATAGAATACCACTACCCCCACCCACCCCACCACACCCACCAGCACAATTTTCCCACCCGGGTCATCCTCTCTTTCCAACAATACAATGTCTTCCCTCATCAATACTGCCACCCCACCTACTTTTCTTTCTTCCCCATCACTTCTGAACACTTTGTTTCCTTGAATATTAAGCACCTAGACTTCACCACTTTTAACAAAAACAGAAAATGCTGGAAAAACTCATCAGGTCTAGCAGCATCTGTGGAGACAGAAACAGAAGTTAATGTTTTGAGTCCTATGAACCTTTGAAGAAGTATTTCCAATATTTTCTGGTTTTGTTTCAGATTTCCAGCATCCGTAGTATTTTGCTTTCACCACTTTTAAGCTAATTTCCACTATTGCCACTAAATCACTTCCCACATGGCTATTGTGCTTGCAGCTCACCAACCTAATTCACAGCATTTTCTGTTCACATACATGCATTGTTAGCCTATCTTTGTATTGTTGGTTGTCCTTCTTAGTCTGCTCCTATCCAATATAGTACCACTTCCTTCTCTAATATGACCCAACACAATCACTCCTTTATGCACCCTATTCCTCTTTTCTACTTTTATATGTGGGTTCCCATCTCCCTACCAATTCAGTTTAAACCTTCCACAATCATACTAGTAAACTTTGCCGCACATTGGCCCCAGTCCTGTTGAATAGGTGCCTCCTTCCACAGAATTGATCTCAATTTCCCTCAAATCTGAAGCCCTCGCTCCTGCACCACATTTCTAAATCATGCACTGAGTATCCTTACCTTCATATTTCTACTCTTGCTAGTGTGTCCAACTTTTTAACTTCCTCCCTAGCTCCTGAAAATCTAAAGAAAGACCTCCATACTTACTCTCCCTATGTGGCAATACGTACCACAACTTCTGGCTCGCTCCCTTCTCCCTGCAGAATATTTTGCACTCTCTGTGGTATCCTTTACCCACGGACCAGGGAAGCGACACACAACACAGGACTCACAATGAAAGTTACAGAAACACCTGCCTGCCTGTCTGTATGCAACAACTTGTATTTATGTAGCACCATTACTATAATACGTCCCAAGGTGCTTCACAGGAGCATCATAAAGTGGCATTTGTCACTGAGTTTCGTAAAGGAGACATTAGGGCCGATGGCCAAAAGCTTGATCAAAGAGGTAGGTTTTAGGAAACAGTCTTAAAAGAAGGAAAGAGGTAGAAAAGCTTAGGGAGAGAATTGCAGAGCTCAAGGGCCTAGGCAGCTGGATGCAAGGTGGAGTGATTAAAATCAGGTTACTCAAGGCCAGAATTCAAGGAGCACAGATACCTTGGAGTGTTGTGTGGCTGAAGGAGATTATAGGAAGGAGCTGAGGTTTTGGAGAGATTTTAAAACAAGCTGAGAATTTTAAAATCAAGGCATTGCTTAACCAGGAACCAATGTAGGTCAATGAGCACAGGGGTGATGGGAGAAGGAGACTGACTTGTTGGCTTTCGGTTCCCAGATGTTGGTAATAATCACACTTTAAGCATGAAAAGATGAGAGCTCATTATGCTTAATATTTGCTATGCTGCCACTTAAAATCGAAGGACCTGGTTCTGTTACATATTCCATGAATCTCTAGAGCAGCTGTAAAAAGTGGCCCCTGAAACACTTCCATCTAACAATTAGTCCCTGACTCTTTACAGATAATACGATCATGTATAACAAAGATGACGTGATTTAGAATGTGGGTAGCTGTTTTGCATGACCTCAAGTCAAGATCATGTGGAAACTGGCTGGGCTGGAGCTTTGGGGAGGGTTTAAATTAACCAGGCTGAGGGGGTCGGGGGGTTGAATTAACCAGGCTGCTGGGGGGGGGCTTGAATTAACCAGGCTGCTGGGGCGGGGGCTTGAATTAACCAGGCTGCTGGGGGGGCTTAAATTAACCAGGCCCGGGGGGGTGGGCTTAAACCAGGCCGGGGGTGGGGAAAGAAAAGCAACTGCGACACCAAAGGGCCACATTCACAGTCCTACAGTTCCAGATTCTTCACTTTCACTTTGTTAAGCCGAATTATAATTAGTTGAAAACAACGAATAATATCTAAACTCCACGACGGAAACACACTCTGTCCCGGATTCACACAGATCGCCGCAACCGGTGAGGCTGCCAAGATTGCGCCCGCCGATTGCACTTGTATTTTGAACTTTGCGGTTGCGTTTTGAGGAGGGGGAACGGACCGTTCAGGCCGACCGCTGGCGCGAGCCGTAGTTCGTCAGCAGGACAATGTCGGACGAGGGCTCGGAGAGCTCAGGGCATAGCGTGACGGTGGCTGATGTACAGCAGCTGGTGAAGAAGAAAGATGTCATCGAGGCTCAGATCAAAGCTTACTATGATATTTTGGAGGGGGTGAGTGTGGAAGGAGGTCTCGCCCATACAGCGTCCTTAAGAATCGAGCTGCTCTCACTACTGGGCATTAGGCAGCAGCGCCAGTGCTGGGGTTTGGCAGCAGCTGTTTACCACCGTGTACTGTTTATATTCCACCCAAGTATGAGAGTTCTCAGCCCACCGAACTCGGAAAAGCTGATAACTCGAAAACAACCTCCAACTGAGGAACAGCCCTGACTAAGACAATTGCTTCAATATAGCTGAGCAAATTAAATTCCTTTCTTATTCCATTCAGTTTTCAGGATTTTTTTTTACTTTGTGCCCGTCCTCTGCCTTGTCGGAGGATATGAGTTTTTTCCAGTTCATGTTCATGGAGGAGTTTGGAAAACAGCTGGTTTAGGAATGCAGTTCCTCAGTGACGCACGCCCTTTATGTTTTTCTAGTTGGACCACCATCCATCTCTACATCATGCCTTTGTGTGAGAGCACAGGATGGATTTGCACTCTTCCTGTGGTGGAAGGTGTGTGTTTTCTGTGACTACATGTATAAATGTGACTCCACACGTGGGGGAAAGGGGGAATGGTGGGGGGTGGGGGTGGGTGGATAATCTCTGACAACTTCTCATGATACTGCTGCCTTTCTGTAGTTGCTTTACTCATTTGCATAGCGCCAGAGCAATGTGTTATTTTCCAGGCATATGGTGATCTAGCACAATGCAAGCGCCACGAGAATCACCAGGCATGCCTGAAATAAACAGTGCTTGTGCGCATGAATTACTGTGTGAGGAGGGAATTTGAACTGTCATTTTTCTCTTGCATAAAGCCTGGCCAAAAGTAAAACAAATCATCAGCAACATGCAAGTTAGTGAACTACTGAGTATTTAAGTAATCCTAAAATCATCAATTTTCATGGTAGCTACATGAATGGAGGTTGGAAATATGATTGTCCACTTCACACTTGAACTGTTAGCAGATACGTATCAATTACATTTCTTAACTTTTCAAAACTCATTATTCATATGTTGCCATGAGTTTCCCATTCTGAAATAAAGATTGGGCAGAAAGCTTTCCAGCCCATCTCTGTACAAACCATGATTAAATGAACAAGTGAAAAATCATTTAAGTTCCAGACCCAGACTAAGAAACAGTACAGGAGAACATAGAGCCCCAACAATCTGCATCCTAGGGATTTAAAAGAGATAGCTGCTCGGATAGTGAATGCATTGATTTTGATCTTCCAGAATTGCTTAGTTTCTAGAACAGTTCCCAAAAAACTAGAAGGTAGCAAACATAACCCTGCCATTTAAGGAAAGCAAGAAAACAGAGAACTATCAACCAGTTAGCCTAACGCCAGTAGTGAGCAAAATGCTAGAATCTATTGTTATGGATGTGGTAAAAGGGCATATAGAAAATCTTAATATGATTAAGCAGAGTCAACTCGGGAAAGGGCAATTGTATTTGACAAATCTGTTAGTTTTTTGAGGATGTAACTAGTATGGTAGATAACGGGGAATGAGTGGATGTAGTGTATTTGGATTTTCAAAAAAGCATTTGGTAAGGTGTCACATTAGGTTATTACACAAATTAGAACTCGTGGGATTGTGGGTAACATTAGCACTGATTGAGGATTGGTTAATTGACAAAAAGCAGAGTAGAAATAAATTAGGTGTTTTTGTGTTGGGTTGTAACTAATGGGGTACAACAGAGATCAGTATTTGGGCCTTGGTTATTTATAATCCATATTAATGAATTAGATGAAGGGACTGGGTGTAATATAACTGAGTTTGCTGACGATACAAGGTAATGTGGGAAAGTAAGTGGTGAGGAGGATGCAAAGAGGCAATAGAGGGATAAAGGTATGTTGGTTGAGTGGGAAAGAACATTGCAGATAGAATACAATGTGGCAAACTTATCCACTTTGGTAGAAAAATAAAATTAAATATTTTTTGAATGGTGAGATGCTGGGAAATGTTTGTATTCAGAGGTACCTGATGTTCTTGCTCATAAGCCATAGGAAGTTAACATGCCAATGCAGCAAGCAATTAGGAAGGCAAATGGTATGTTAGCTTTTTTGTTACAAAGGGATTGGAGTATGAGAGTAAAGGAGTCTTACCACAATTATACGTCACTGGTGAGGCTAAACCTGGAGTACTGAGGGTAGATTTGGTCTCCTTACCTAAGGAGGAACACCCTTGCCCTAGAAAGAGTGCAACAAAGGTTCACTAGAATGGACAATCCTCTAAATGAGAGATTGAGTAGTCTAGGTTTATATTTCCTGACGTTTAGAAGAATGAGAGATGATCTCATTGAAACCTATAAAATTATCAAGGGGCTTGACAGGGTAGATGCTGAGAAAATGCTTCTCCTAGCTGGGGAATCTAGAACACAGGATCAGTCTCAGAACAAGGGCTTGGTCATTTAGGACTGAGGCAAGGATAAATTTCTTCACTCAAAACCATGTGAATCTTTGGAATTTTCTACCTCTGGGAGCTGTGGATGTTCAATCATTGAGTGTATTCAAGGTCAATAAATTTTTGGGTATTAAGGGATATGGGGATAGAGTGGAAAGGTGGAGTTCGAATAAGAATCAGTCATGATCTTGCTGAATGTTGGAGCAGGCTCAAAGGGCAAAATGGCCGACTCCTGCTCTTATTTCTTAAGTTCCTATGTTCTAAGAGATTATGACACTTGTCAAATTTTGGCTCATTAGAGTTCAATGGTCACAGTTTTCTAATACAATGAAATAATCAAACATCAATAAACAGAATACATCCATGTTTCAATGTACCACACCCACAAATTTATTTCTATTATATAAATTCCTGATTCAGGCACACATTTTAAATACATCAGCTTGGATTATATAAAACAAAAATACCTGGAAAAACTCAGCAGGTCTGGCAGCATCTGAGAGGAAAGTTCCTCTCCGCAGATGCTGCCAGACCTACTGAGTTTTTCCAGGTGTTTTTGTTTTGGATTTCCAGCATCCGCAGTTTTTTGCTTTTAGCTTGGATTATATGATGTAGCAGTACATTTGTTGCTCAAATCATTGAATTATTTATTTATTCAGTGGCATGATGAATAAATATTAAAACCATGATAAATTGTTTCATGTTATCTCGCATTGGCATTTATTAGAATTACATTATAAAGTTATTGAATGATATAGCACAAAAGGAGGCAATTTGGCCTATCATGCCAATGCCAGCCCTTTGGTGGAGCTATTCAATTAATCCCACTCCCCTGCTTTTGCCCCACAGCCCTGTATTTTTTTCCCTTTAAGTACTTATCCAGTTGTCTTTTGAGTGTTATTCTTGAATCTGCTTCCACCAACCACACTTTCAGGCATTGCATTTCAGATCATCATAACTTGCTGTGTTACAAAAGTCCGTGTGTCTCCTCTGGCTCTTTTGCCAATCACCTTTAAACCCAGTAGTAAATGAAATATGTTGGCATTAGGCTGGGCACAGAATAGGAGCAAAACCAGCCAAAAATGATTGTTTTCAAGTATTTCATTGCATTTTAATACTAATTATAGCTGTTGAACCTGTGACTTTTTAGCAAAACAGAGCTGGAATGGATGAGCCTTTAGTTGATGTTGAGGGATATCCACGAACAGATATTAATATTTACGAAGTCCGAACAGCCCGACATAATATAATTTGTAAGTAATACTGATATATTTTTAAAATGTTGTAATGTACTAAAAAGGAAGTGATTATGCTTTAAGCTATCAATGTTAACAGTTTTCGGTGCAATTAAAAATGAGTACCTGAAGCATGATAATGCTATGAATACAATACTGGGCCCTTCTAATTCAAACTAAAAGCATGGCTGTCATTCAGATTTGTCACTTTTGTGTAGATGATTTTTTTTCAGGCTCGTGACTGGAGTTTGTAAAGGAGTTGCTGTGCCCTATTATTTCACTAACATTATTGTAAATATGCTATGGATGTTACTTGTTTTCGTAAGGTCTACAAAATGATCATAAAGCCTTGATGAAACAAATTGAGGAAGCACTCCACCAGCTGCATGCACGTGACAAGGAAAAGCATAGACTGGATGAGGCAGAAGTTCATCAAGAAGCAACGGAACAGGAGAATAGTGTACCAACTGCTTTTGCCAAAGTAGACACTGTTAGTCCAGATTCACCTGCCAGTACTTCAGTGAGTATAGAAAAATCTGCATTTACCCAACATTATCTTTAAAATATATTTCATCTTAAACTAAATTATTTTCCATGATTAAATATTTCTCAATAACAAATGATTGTCAAATGATGTTGCTTGTGCTCTGAAATATTTAAATTAAAGAAGCCACTAGTGTATTTGTTTTCTTTTCAAGCACTGCATAGTATTCTGGTCAGTTGTATACAACAGTTAATTTAATGACAGGGTGACCTTTAAATTATATCCAATCAGTTCAGTTGAGGACAATCTGTATTTTGTATTAAAATTTTAATACTTGCTTATAACGTTGTGCAGAACTGTTCTTAAAATCCATAAACAGACTTCATTATCAACAGAAAATGCTGGAAAAACTCAGCAGGTCTGGCAGCATCTGTGGAGAGAGAAACAATTAACATTTCAAGTCCGTATGACTTTTCTTCAGAACTGTATAATTCTGAAGAAGTCATACGGACTTGAAATGTTAACTCTGTTTCTTTCTTCACGGATGTTGCTAGATCTGCTGAGTTTTTCCAGCACTTTCTGTATTTATTCCAGACTTCCAGCGCCCGCAGGATTTTGTTTTTATCTTGCTGTTTATCATCAAGTTGTCTTGGATCCACAAGGAGCTTTAAGGCATAAAGGGCTTTTTATATTGCAAGTATTGAGGAACTGGAACCAGTATAGCAGGACTGCTGCGGAATAAAATACAGGCAGCTGAAGTTCGCATGTATTGAAGTTTTTAACAGTGTGGAGGACAGCCAGTTGGAATACTCAAGCCTGGTGGTGATAAGGACAGTGATGAGAGTTTCCACACTAGCTTGGTTGAGACAAGAATGGAAGTGGGTGGTGTTACTGAGGTGGAAGTCTCTTTGATGGAGTAAATATGGGGTCAGAAGTTCATTAAGCTGGGTGCCAAATCCGTGAGTATTCTGGTTTATCCTGGAAAGGTAATTGTGGAATCAACCATAAGCACTAAGCTGAAATCTGGACAATGAAGGAGTGGTGTTGAAGTAAGATGATATAATTGCAGAGAAGACAGGATAGAATAATCCACTACAGTCACAGAGGACGTCAATTGTGATTTTAATTAGGGCTGTTTCAGTGTTGCATTGGGGCAGAAACATGATTGGAGAGACACAAGTATGGATTTGGGGAATTGCTAACAACTTGGGAGGTTACAAGACATTAAGATATTCGAAGAAAATACGGAGATTCGAAATGGGGAAGAAGTTAAAAGACACCATGCCATATGGTTCAGTTAGCCAGTGCATCGTGTGCTGGAATAGAAAGTAGGTTTTACACTACTGGAAAGCTAACAGTTCATCTTTTGTTAACTTGAAATTGATTTGTGGTAGCGAATGAGGTTGAGAGGCACAAAGACTGAACTTAGTTTCCAAGTGCATCACTACACAAATATTTTGGTGAGGGAACAAATACTGATTGGAAAGTAAGTTACAATGGTGTTTCAAAAAGAAGGCAGTTTTAGACATTTAGATTCTTTCTCTTTTTTTTCTAGGGTTTGCAGGTTGGCGATGAAATTATAGAACTTGGTTCTGTAAATACACGAAACTTTCAAAACTTGCAAAATATTGCCACAGTGGTTCAGCGTAGTGAAGGGGTGAGTACATGTATTATACTTGTGGAAAACACTTGCTTTTTTAGTCACATTGGACCATATTCTGGAAAAAATTGAAAATGTTTTAAATTAATTTTCTTGATTTATTACAGTTTCCTAAATACATTTCAGATTTAATAAGCTTTGGATTTCAGCATAGCTATTACAGTGTTATTATCAATATAAAATCAATGTCATCCATTAGAATTTTCAAAGAAAATGTAAATGCAGCCTTATTCCAAGTACAATCCATTTGAAAATTATTTCCCCTATTAACTTTCGGCTGAGCCTGCATCATTCCTTGGATGCAGGAAAGGGGCAGGCGTGTACCTAGCTCTCTGTATTCAATCAGCACTTCATCTAACCAGCTGCTAGAAATTGTGCTCAGTATGTATTTATTTGATCTCTAATTCTCCCGCCTCCTGCTCTAATGTAAAGTGCTCATTTTGGCAATTCCTCCTTCTCATCCCCCCCCCCCCAAAAAAACTACCTGGCAAGATCAGAAACTTGTCAAAGAGAAAGGTGATTAAAAGGTGTTTAAAATTATGAAGGCATTAGACAGAGTAAATAGAGACTACTTCCAGCTACTGAGAGGCCCAGAATGAAGGCCTGTAGATCTGATTAAACATAAGATTTAAGATAGAGAAAAGGACAAATTGCTTTTGTAGTGGAGCTGACAATTGCAGCATTTAAGAAAAGGTTAGGTGCCGGGAGTTAAGGGATGTGGGACTAGGTGACAACAAGAAATTATCGGTTTCTGTGCAAAATCTGTGGTTATGCTGAATGGTCTATCTCCTTTTTGTAATTTCTTGTAATTTTATGCCCCTACTGAATGCCACTTAGAAGCAGAAGTAGTAAATAAATTTAGCAGAGATCTTAAATATTTTTTTTATTCTTTCATGGGATGTTGGTGTCACTGGCCAGGCCAGCATTTATTGCCCATCCCTAATTGCTCATGAGAAGGTAGTGGTGAGCTGCTGCCATGCATCGCTGCAGTCCATGTGGTGTACATATACCCACAATGCTTGACAGGCTTTGGGGAGTCAGGAGGTGAGTTACTTGCTGCAGAATTCTCAACCTCTGACTTCTTGTAGCCACAGTATTTATAAGGCAGACCCTCTTCAGTTTGTGGTCACTGGTAACCCCAGGATGTTAATCGTGCGGTATTCAACGATGGTAATATCATTTGAATGTCATGGGGAAATGGCTGGATTCTCTCTTGTTGGAGATGGTCATTGCCTGGCACTTGAGTGATTCGAATGTAACTATATTTGCTCATCAATAAATTCTGCCATATTCCATTGCATCAGATCTAAAAATGCTGGCAAGAAACCTATTTCTGTTTTCAAATGTAATGTGAAAAAGTTAATACACAGAAGCAAGAGCAAAGGTAATATTAAATAGAACACAGCATTAAAAAGAATTGAGCACATTGATTTTTCAATTCATACCGACACCTGTATATTTTGTAGTTATATATTTAGTTTTTTTAAATTTCCAGAATTGTCTTGACCACCACTGATCCCTAACAGGAGAAATGGTCGGGGATAGAATTATATTTTTGAGCACTGTTAATTTTACTATTCATTTTATAATATCAGCTTGGCTCAATTGGTATTTTGTCCTCTAAACAAAACTAAAGGTTTAAAATGGGTGTGGAATATCCAAGCTTTTTCTTTTCATGGAGTCTTGCGATCAAGTCCCATGCTTAATGCAGTGTTACCATTAATTTACATTTATCTTAAACTTCTGACCCCAATGGACCAAAACACTCAGGTCCATAAAATTCAAAGGAAGCAAACTAGCAAATAATAAATATAAATATGCAAAAGGAAATTTTAAAAAACTTGTATTTATGCAGCAGAGTCTCAGGAAATCCTAAAATGCTTCACAGCTAATTAAGTACTTCTGTTAACGTATAGGAAAATGCATCAGTGAATTGATACACATCGAAATTCTACAAATAGCAAGCAGATAAATGTGAATTTATTTTGGCAGAATAAGGAATGTCGGCCAGGATACTGGGAGAACCCCTTGTTCCTTACTTGAATGTTACTATGGCAGCTTTTTTGCTCACCTGAACAGGCAATTCAAGCCTTGGTTTAACGTGTCATCCATATGAACAGCACCTCTGACAGTGTATTACTCCCTTAGTACTGTACTGCTCAATTTGCTAGAGTGAGGCTTGAATCTGTAACCTTCTGATTCAGAGGCAAGATTGTCATTTCCAAAAGCAAATAGAGCTGAACTGCCTGGGCTTCATTGTCCAATTACCAGTGACGTATAGGGGTTGGACATTGCTGAGTTACACTGACATTTCAGCACAGCACTGAGAATGCACTTCAGTGTTTGAAGTGTTGATTTTAGGATAGGTACAAAAATGCGGTCCTACTTGCTGATTCGGAACAGAGCAGGGTATTCTGGTGTCCTCGTCAAAATTCCACCCTCAGCCAACATCAGATTAACTGAATGGAATCTTGTTGTTTATAAAATGGCTGCAATATATGCTAATATAACAGTCGATGCATATCAAATTAACTCATCATATGTAAAATGCTTTGAAATATTCCTAGACGATATAATAAAGCACTATTTAAATGCAAGTCATTTTTTTTCTTACTGGTTTCCAAATTATTTGGATCTTTGTAGAACAACAAAACAATACAATTTTGTCAAATAAAAGTGATTTTTTTGTGAGAAATTAAGGTCGTGTTACATTTAACCCTTTAAGGCCAAAATGGCTCATTTCTTCATTTTAAACTATGAAAAAATTAACTTTGCTGATTACGCTGATCTTACATTTAAAAAATGGAAAATGCAATAATCAGACTCTAAGTTAACTAACTAACTTTGTTATCACACCTGTAGGGAATTTAAGCTTGTCTACCATTGATTTACCAAAGTAATATATTTCCTTACAGAAACCTTTAAACATCACAATTATTCGAAATGGACAAAATGTACACATGAGTCTCACACCTCAGCGATGGAGTGGAAGAGGATTGTTGGGGTAGGTTTTACGGCATTGAGATAATTGAGTAAAAACAATACATCAACATTCAACTATAATTCAATATAAAATAAAATTGCCTCAAAGTCACTGGAGAGCATTTCATTGTCTTTGAAAAGTTATTTCCCGTTCTAATTCTGCATGCAGTGTGCTTGCAAAAAAGGTTTACTTGCAAAAACATTAGTAAGTCTGAGGATTTGGAGTATTTTGGAAACCAGAAAAGGCTAACAAAACGTTGATAAAAAGGGAAAATATAGAATATGATAATAAACTAGCCAGAAATATAAAATAGATTGTAAGAGTTTCTATAAGTGTATAAAAAGGAAGAGTAGCTAAAGTAAACATTGGCCTCTCAGAAGCAGAGATAGGAGAAATTATCTTGAGGAAAAGGCAGAGGCATGGAACAAATATTTTTCTTCACGGTAGAAGATGCAAGTTTCATACCAGAAATAAACAGTAACAAAGGGGCTAAAAAGTGAGAATGAGAGGCAATCTTATTGTATCCTACAAAATTCTAAAGGGGCTTGATAGGTGGGTGCTGAGAGTAGGGGAGTTTAAAACACAGGGGCATAGTCTCAGAATAAGGGGCCAATCATTTAGGACTGAGATAAGAGGAAAGAACTTCACTCAAAGGGTTTGTGAATCTTTGGAATTCTTTACCCCATGGGTTATGGATGCTCCATCGTTGAATGCATTTAAGGCTAAGATAGACAGATTTTTGGTGTTTCAGGGAATTGAGGAATATGGGGAGCTGGCAGGGAAAATGGAGTTGAAACCCAAAATCAGCCATGATAGTATTGAATGGTGGAGCAGGCTCAATGGGCAGTGTGGTAGTCTCCTGCTCAATTTCTTGTGTTCATGTGCTGCAAGCTGAAACTAAAGGGGCAGTTTTATTGCTAAAGAGGAAGAAAACCCAGAATATTTGTGATGGTCACAAGGCTATGATAGTGTTTTTGCAAAGTAGTGACAGCTTTCAGCAGCACTGAATCGTGAAAGAAATTTGGATATATGTTAATCCCTTTAAATCAAAACCTTCAAAAACCCTTCATTGGAAAAGGGCAGCTGTTCATAATTATTTCTATCTTTTAAGACAAATTGGTTATCTGTGTCTTTGTTTAATATACCATCTAATATTTTTGTACGGTTTTTTTGTAGAAATTGATAGCTCATTTTTAATAGTGTTACCTTTTTCTAAGATTGAAAGAATTAAGATTTGTTCAGAAGTAATTAAAAACTATGTTAAGTAATCCATCAATTGAGTTTGAGGTTTTTATTACGAAAACCAATGTTTTCAAATATCTTAAAGCAATAGCAGCAGAAGTCTAATTTTTGGTTCAAATATTTAGAGATCCTTTGATAGCATTCAAAGCTCAATTAATTTTCTTTCAATTGCCAAGTTTCTGTGTTACAAGCTAAGATAATTTCTTGGGGAAAGTGATACTAGTAAGTCCTATCTGAGTATTGTGTGTTCAGGGATGTGCTTGTACTGCCCAACACCTAGAATAGATATACCTACAGTATTTGTTTGTGATCTGAACTGAATATTTCTTTCACAAGTCTGCTTTTTCAGTCTTGTTGGTAGACCTAAAAGAGCATTTAGTAAGATGAGGTCTGATAATGCTAGATTTATTTATTTCACAGCAAATGAACAAAACAGACCAGCAGTTATGATCAAATTCACTTAATTCAATCAGTATCATTTGTCTTTGCATAATAATAATTAACAAAATACACTTTCCTACATTGATAGGTTGTCTTATAACACTTAAACAAAACATCTCCTAACTGGTCTGCTGCTTGCTACTCCTGAGCTTAGCGAAAGCTTGCCCCAGTATCTTTCTATTTGAAGACCCAACTGAGAGCCTGTCTTTGTCTCTTTCTTTTATCTGCCTCTGTTCATAGCCAATAAAGAACAAAGACATTCCAACACAATGGGTTTAAGTGTTTATTGATTCCCTGAGACAGGCTAACTAATTGTTTATTTATTTACATTCTATTGGGAAATAATCTCAAAGCTAGTTTAATAGCATTTTAATTGCCAGCTGTCTGTTTTTTTTATATGAATACACTATAATTTAAAAAACCAAAGCTATAAAAATAACTTTCTGGCCTCAATTAACTGCCCCATGACAGGTGGGAGAAGGTTGTTTGTGGGTGCGGAACTGGTTGAAGGCTTAAGTATTGGGAGACTATGTCCCCAACACACCTGCCACCTTTTTTAAAAACAAAAAACTGCGGATGCTGGAAATCCAAAACAAAAACAGAAATACCTGGAAAAACTCAGCAGGTCTGGCAGCATCGGCGGAGAAGAACAAAGTTGACATTTCGAGTCCTCAAGACCCTTCATGAGGACTCAAAACGTCAACTTTGTTCTTCTCCGCCGATGCTGCCACCTTTTTTTTTGACAGTAGATATCGAGGTATCCTTTGATGGAGCACTTGATTAAAATTAAATCAGGCTCCCTGCTGCAGTTGGGAACCTGATTTCAAATCTGCTGCGTGTGTTTCTCAGGGGTCGGGGTTGGGAAACTCGGCGATGAAAGAGAGGTGACAGATGCTGGCTCCACAAGCTAAGTGCTTTCTTCCCTCCTTGTGGGCCAGGAAGATTAGGAGTGCACACTCAGGCCCCTTCAGGGAGCCTTCAACCTCCCCCCTACCAATCACTGCCTCTTTCCCTCCTCCTGCCTGGATCGCGTGTCTCTTTCTCCCTTGCTCACCAACTATTTGCTGACATCCCCAATTGCCAGGGTACGTCTCTTTAAGAGTCTCTAGCTGTAGCCTCCTGCAGCTGTTGTTGCTCCCTGCCTGCCAGTTGGGATGGGCAACATACTCCAAGCTGGCAACTGTGTCTTCAGCCCTTCAGTAGTACATAGTACTTGCAAATCAGAGATCACTAAATAAGTTTTCAAGTGTTTTGATACACTTTACTTCCAAAATATTTGGCAGTGTAATATGTAATTTAATATCTGCTGTGGAAGGCATTTAATATTTGAGCAGAATATAATTCACATGATCGATTTCTCTTTTTCCAGGTGTAATATTGTTCCTTTGCAGAACTAAATGTCAATTTCGCATGAGAAAATCTTCACTTACAGCAAAATGTTCACACTACAGTAATGTGAAAATTGGAACAAAGCTGGATATTGGAACATTAGGGCCACCTATTTCAGTCATAGGTTTTGAATTCATCTAACTTGAATTTAACGTAGACATTTTCTTTGATTCTGGTATAAATTTTTCTCGTATTACATTTTTTTGGATTCAATTTTAAACCCTCTCGTAGTTTTTGTCACCATTTCATTCTTCTGCTACTAGGGTATTAAGACTGTCACAGCCTTTGTCATTGCTACAGTATATTAGCAGATATGAGAATGGATGAAAGGTTGAATTGATTTCTCTTGCTGCTTATTTCCACTTTTTGCTCCCCACCTCAACTCTCATCCCCATTCTGGTGTGATGAGTAGTAAATTCCTAATCCTAGGCATATGGATTTCAAACTCAGGATATTATGGGCTTCAAAGTTAAAGCATTTTGATAATGTAGTAGGATTGTTGGTATAATACCTGCTGTGGGAATAGGACAAGTGCATAGTTGAATATAGAAGTGTTTCAGTACACTTATGCAACACTTTGATGTACAAAATTGAAAATGCTGTGTTTTTAATAGAAAGAAAATAGAAATGCATAGCTACTGAACTTTGACATGTGTTAAGACTCACAAATGTTTGAATTGACTTTTTTTAATACTGGTTAAATGATTTGTTTGGACCTTTACACTTTCAAAGTGCTGAATATTGATTTGTATTTCATGTAAATATAGAAGCAGTTTATGATTAAAATAAACTCCATGTGTGAAAGGTTTTGTTTGAAGTATTTGGAATTCATATTTTTGATAGAATTAAATGTGATGATGTTGATAGCTAAATCCCCTGATGAGGTTATGTGCTGATCATTTCTTTCCCTTCATGGAAAAAATATTGTTCTCAAGTTTTTATAATAGCTGTGCTAGGGTGGGGAAGGACTTCTGTGTTCTACCATTTGGACTAGATTATAATCCAACCAAAGCTGTATTTAATCTTCCACACCATCACTGTGAACCATTGACTATATCATTTGATTTTATCAGAATAAATCTCTCAAACTTATGTTTGACAAAGCAACTCATAATGTGAGCATCTGTTTACCGCCAAAATACCAACTTTGTGGATCATAGAATAGTACATCACCAAAGGCAGCCATTCAGCCTATAGAGCCTGCACTGGCACTTGAATCCAGTTTGTCCAACTCCCCTGCTCTTTTTCCATATTCCTGCAATTTTTTTCTCCTTCAAATAGCTACCCAATTACCTTTTGAAGGCTACTATCGAATTTTTTTCTACTACCATGTGCATCCTAAATCCTAATCACTCATTGTGCAAATGTTTTCCTCATTTGGAACTTTAGCCAATCACCTTAAATCTGTGTCCTCTAATTATTGGCCCTTGAACTATTGGAAACTCGTTATTTGCTCTATCTAAACTCTTCATGGTTTTAAACACCTCTATCAAATATCTTCTAATCCTTTTCTTATCTAAAGTTGATAACCCCAGCTTCTCTGGTCTCTCAGCGTAACTGTGATTTCATGATCTCTTTTCCTCACATTTCTCCCCAAAGATGCTGCCTGTTACTCGGGCATTGTTTTACAGGCACTAAGAACTGTCTGGTACTACCAGTCTTAGCAAATCCTTTTTAAATATGTATTGGTCATTTGCTGTGATGGGATAAAATAATTACTAGACTTGAGAGTTCGTGTGGCATTTCTGAAATCGTACATGTTTTTGAAGTTTTTTTGTGACTGAGTGCATTTAACAAAATCTGAGAATAAATCTGAAGTGCATTTAACTAGTGATTTTAGCCTAATTTTTGTGTCTCCAATTCAAGATTGGTTTTACTCAAAATTGCCATATGTCTGGTGGACTTGTAGAATCTTACAGGACAGAAGAAGGCCATTTGGCTTTCATGTTATCAGCAGTGAAGCTGACTTCAAAGAAAGCTACCCACAAAGACCTCCGAATCTCTGGTCTGCATTTCACTGCTCTTATGTTAATTTGAATATGACGCTGAATCAAGGGGATCTCCCAGCAACAGTGACGGCACCAAGCATGGAAAGCAGCCAATCACATTGAAGAATTCTCTGTCGAAAACCAGGAAGTAAAATGAAAAACAAAAACAGAATTACCTGGAAAAACTCAGCAGGTCTGGCAGCATCGGCGGAGAGAAAAGAGTTGACGTTTCGAGTCCTCATGACCCTTCGACAGAACTAGAAGTAAAATGCACCGATTATCAGCCACTTTTTACAGAGTGAAATAAAGATTGGGACATGCATAATTGGAAGTTGAAATAGCAAAACCTCTTTTAAATTTAATTTTATTATATTACTAAATAATTTTTTATCTTAGCGGAAAAATTCGACATTGCACAAATATAAAATTATTTCCCCAGGGCTAGAGATGTTCTTCAGTAGTTGTTATGCCATTAGAAATACAATGATGTCTCATTAACAAGGTACAACTTCATCAGGATTTTTAACATTTGTATTACTGCATAAAAGGGAAAGTTCTAGTCAGTTTAATTAGTTCTGATTGATTTTCGTTTGTGGCGACTTCAGCAGTATACCCTATAGAGAAACATTGAAACACTGCAATTTCTGGATTTCAGTGTTCACACGTGCAGACTCCAGAAGTTTCTGTAAGTTTCAGAGGAGTAATGATGGCAAACGCTAAAAGTTTCACTGTCATTACTACTGCAAAATCGGGACTGTTGTGTTGATGTCCTGAAGGGGGTATTTGAGCCTAGATGAGAGTGCTAACACTGAGCCAAGGTGACAACTTCCGGTGCTGTGTAATGTATGAGACTTCGTTCCATGTAAGAATAGCTGAGCTGTATGGGTTTGCATACTTGGCAGTCACTGTATTCTAAAAATAATCATTATGTGAAGCTTTCAGGTGTTCAGCAATATGAAAAGGCAGTGTGTATGTATATATATATATATATAATATATATATATACACTATACATTTTGACCTAATTTATCTCATTTCCATTTTAGTCAAATTTGATACTTCTCATGTGTGGCTTTGCACTTCGTCTTTTAAAATTGTAAACACCTATGCAAAACATATAACGAAAGTGCAAGAACTAAAGGAAAAAGCAATATTGACCTCAGTTTTGTAGAGAATTGAAAGATTCTCTTAACTACAGGAGAATACTTGTATTGTTGCATCGTATTACCTCGGATTAACTTAAACGCAATCTGTGCTTCAATTCTTTGTATCTGACAATTAATATTGGAAAATTGCACCTTTTGGTCGTTATATTCCTTGGTTAAATTTTCTAATTGCATAAGCTTTTTCTGTGTTGATGCAATGCGTTTACGGGGTATCCTTTGCATCTACTGTTAAAATAATCGAATTCCTAGCTTATATGTCACTGAAAGGAAAGTCAGTCTCATGAAAATAATTGGAAGTCGAGCCATAAAAAATTTACGCAGTAGAAAGCAATTTTTCATTTATTTACAATCAACTCAAATGTAAACTGTATTGAAACACCCTTACATCTGATGTCACCATGGTGAAACAATATAAGCATATTTTGGCTGCCCTTGTTCTCCTTCAAACAACAAACACACTTCAATGAAAACAATATTATTTTAATGCAATGGACTGCAGTATATCATTAAAGCTTGCTCCAAATTGGATAGATGGGAAGTAATCTAATACTGAACATGTTACTTAAATCAATTATTTTCTGATTGTTTTGTGAATCTTACATTTGCCATTGATATTTTAAGTGAATATGTATATAGTAAATGCAACTGGCCAAAAAATTTAAACAGCAATGGGATGATACATTGACCTGTATTGTGAGCCTGGAATGAGATGTATACTCTATTCGTCACAATACATGCGTGGTCCAATCAGAGACGTAGAAACCGTGAGGTCACAGTCCGGCCAGCGTCCATGGCAACTAGTTCGTTGTTATATGCATCCTAGCAACAACATGAATGGAAAGTGAGCTGAGGCCTTGCTGGGAGAAGCCTTTTTTAAGTACAGAACCCGGCAGGTAAGCGATGATTATTCTAAAGCGGGTTTGGTGAAATTATTGTCTAATGAAATTATTCTCCGTGTGACTCTCTGCCAGTACCTCTTCAACTCAGCAACTATACCCAGCCTCAGGAGAGTGGCCCTTTCAATCTCTTCCATAAGGAAAGCAAGCCTAATCTTGGACAGGCATATGTGCTACTTACCGTTTGGGTAACATTTTATTTTTGCCGTATTTATATTTATCTTTTCTAAACAAAACCCGTAAGGAGAAGGGAGTCAGGGGTGTAGTGGTAGTATCACTGGACAAGTAATCCTTTCTGGGGACATGGGTTTAAATCCCACCATGGCAGCTGGTGGAATTTAAATTCAGTTAATAAATTTGGAATTAAAAAGCTAGCATCGGTAATAATGACCATGAAACCATTGCCGATTGTCGTTAAAACCCATCTGGTTCACTAATGCCTTTTAAGGAGGAAAATCTGTCTTTTCCTGGTCTGGCTTACTTACATGTGACTCCAGACTCACAGCAATGTGGTTGGCTCTTAAATGTCCTCTGAAATGGCCTAGCAAGCCACTCAGTTGTATGAAACCATTACAAAGCCTTCAAACAGGAATAAAATCGGACAGATCACATGGCATCGATCTCTGCACCAGAAATGACAACAGCAAACCCAGCCCTGTCGACCTTGTAAGGTCTTCATTAATAACATCTGGGGGCTTGCGCCAAATTGGGAGAACTGTCTCACAGACTAGTCAAGCAACCGCCTGACATAGTTGTACTCATGGAATCATGCCTTACAGACAATGTCCCTGACACCACCATCATCATCCTGGGTATGTCCTGTCTAGGACAGACACACCAGAGGTGGCGGCACAATGGTATACAGTTGGGAGGGAGGTGCCCTGGAAGTACTAAAAATCGACTCTGGTCCCCGTGAAGCCTCATAGCATCAGGTCAAACATGAGCAAGGAAACCTCATGTTGATTACCACTTAACACCCTCCCTCGGCTGATGAATCAGTACCCCTGCAGGTTGAGCCACTTGGAGGAAGCACTGAGGATGGCAGGTACAGAATGTACTCTGGGTGAGGGACTTCAATGTTCATCACCAAGAGTGGCTTGGTAGCACCACTACTGACTGAGCTGGCCGAATCCTAAAGGACAGAGCTGCTAGATTGGGTCTGCGATAGGTGGTGAAGGAACCAACAAGAAGGAAAAACCTACCTGACCTCATCCTCACCAATCTACCTGCCACAGATGCATCTGTCCATGACAGTATTGGTAGGAGTGACCACTACGCAGTCCTTGTGGAGACAAAGTCCTGTCTTCACATTAAGGATCCCCTGTATTGTGTAGTGTGGTACAAACATCATGCTAAATGGGATAGATTTTGAACAGATCTAGCAACTCAAAACTGGACATCCATGAGGCGCTATGGGCTGTCAGCAGCAGCAGAATTGTATACAGCCACAATCTGTAACCTCATGGCCTGGCATATCCCCTACTCTAACTTTACCATCAAACTGGGGGATCAACCCTGGTTCAATGAAGAGTGCAGGAGCACATGCCAGGGGCAGCACCAGGCATACCTAAAAATGAGATGTCAGCCTGGTGAAGCTACAGCGTAGGACTACTTGCTTGCCAAACAATGAAAGGAGCATGTGATAGACAGCTAAGTGATCCCACAACCAGCGGACCAGATCTAAGCTTTGCAGTCCAGCCACCTCCACATCCAGTTGTGATGGTGGTGGACAATTAAACAACTCACTGGAGGAGGAGGCTCCACAGATATTCCTATCCTCAAGGATGGGGAAGCTCAGCACCTCACTGCAAAAGACAAGGCTGAAGCATTTGCAACGATCTTCAGCCAGAAGTGCGGGGTGGATGATCCATCTTGGCCTCCTTCTGAAGTCCCCAGCATCACAGTTGCCAGTCTTCAGCCAATTTGATTCACTCCATGTGATATCAAGAAATGGCTGAAGGCACTGGACACTGCAATGGTTTTGGGTCCAGACAACATTCCAGCAATAGTACTGAAGACTTGTGCTCCAGAACTAGCTGTGCCCTGAGCCAAGCTGTTCCAGTACAGCTACAAGACTGGCATCTACCCAGCAATGTAGAAAATATGTCCTGTCCATAAAAAGCAGGACAAATCCAACCTGGGCAATTACTGCCCCATGAGTCTACTCTCAATCATCAGTAAAGTGATGGAAGGTCACTTTGACAGCCCCCTCAGAGGTGCTGGCCAATGAAAGATCAGCAGTTCCTCTTTGCCGTCAGCACCACTGGGGGAGCAGTGGTAGCTGCTCCCAATGCACCCTCTAGAGGCCCAGGAGACTAAGGGATCCATGCCACAGGTGAGTGAGGGCAGGATGGGAGTTGAGAGGAAGGGGTGACTAGCTAGGAAGAGTAGGAGGGTTAGAAGAAAGGGCAGAGGGGTGGCTTTTAACAGGCTCTTCTTCTGAGTACCAGGTCCCTTGATCAGGTGCTGTCCCTGACAATGAGGAACCTCTTCAGGAGCCCATAAGCCCATTCATCCCACATGGCAACTGCCTGTCTGCTTGAATACCAGCAGTGGTAGGATGAGGCCCTTAAATGGGTATCAATGGCATCAGGGTGGGAAGGTTGTCCAGGAGCTTCCCCACCCCAGACTGAAATGGGGCAGAGGCAGGAAGGCAGCAGGGTCCTCACCCTGCATCTTCGTGCCCAATTAAATGCCCTTCTACCTTCAAACTCATCTTTGGGAATGGCATTAAATTCCACCCACTGAGATTCATGATCAAGATGGATGGCATTATGTCTGCCTTAGATTGGACCTTGGACAATGACATCAGCAACAGCAACAGACTGCTGTGGAGAGACTTGTAGGTGGTCAGCAGAATGCAGCTTTTCCTTATTTTTTCATGGAATGTGAGCATCACTGACAAGGCTAGCATTTGTTTGTCTATCCCTAACTGATTTTGAGAGCTGCCTTCTTGAACTGCTGTAGCCCATCTGGTGTAGGTACACCCACTGTGTCATTAGGAAGGGAAGTCGAGGTTTTTGACCCAGCGACAATGAGGGAATGGTATTATAGTTCCAAGTCAAGATAGTGTGTGACTTGTAGGAAAAATTACGTGATTGTGTTCCCATGGGTCTGCTGCCCTGAGTGACTATTCATGAACCAGGCTGTACAGGCAGAAACTCGGTTTCCTTGACCTCTAAGAAGAGCAGTGTTCCTGGAGGCTCGGATGGTTGCATCAGGTGGTGCCAGACATCTGCAACCTCCTAGAAGAAGACTTGCTCCTGTTTGGACCCGGTGGTTACGCATTACCAGTGACTGTGAAAGTGGCCACTGCCCTCAATCTTTTTGCCTCTGGATCTTTCCAGATGCTATCCGAGATATATTCAGGAACTCCCAGTTAACTTCACATAAATACAGGTGGATTGTTTCCCATGGCTTGCAATTAAGTAAACTTTGCCTGTGGTGGCACCAGTCAGCTCAAGTTTGCATTTTGGGCTGGCTCCCACAGGCTGTTATGCCCCTGAACCCTAAGTTTTTGGTACGATTCAGTTAGAGACCAGTAACTTTTTTGTTTAAAGCAGACGAACATTGAGATCCTAGGTACTTACTAAGAGAATAAAGCCTCAAGATTCCGCGGTTTTTGAACACTTTACAACGCAAGGTCAGAAAGATAAAACAATTTACAATATCTATCCTATGTTAATCCTGAATGTTAAAGTATGAGGGACATGTGAATGAACAGGCAACATGTGGTCTAACACCCATACTACACATTAAATAGCAAATGCCCCTGCACATTAACTGACAAATAACCAGAAAGGCACGGCATTTATTGCCCATCCCTAATTGCCCTTGGGAAGGTGGTGGTGAGCTGCCTTTTTGAACTCCTGCAGTTCATGTGGTGTAGGTACACCCACAGTGCTGATGGGGAGGGAGTTCCAGGATTTTGACCTGGCGACAGTGAAAGAATGGCAATATATTTCCAAGTCAGGATGGTGAGTGGCTTGGAGGGGAATTTGCAGGTGGTGGTGTTTCCATGTATCTGCTGCCTTGTCCTTCTGGATGGGTTTGGAAGGTGCTGCCTGAGGAGTCTTGGTGAGTTTGTGCAGTGCATCTCGTAGATGGTTACACACTGCTGCTACTGTGGGTCAGTGTGGGGGGAGTGAATGTGGATGGGATGCCAATTAAGCGGACTGCTTTGTCCTGAATGGTGTCAAGCTTCTTGAGTGTTGTGGGAGCTGCACTCATCCAGGCAAATGGAGAATATTCCATCACACTCCTGACTTGTGCCTTGTAGATAGTGGACAGGCTTTGGGGAGTCAGGAGGTTACTTGCCACTAGTCAGCCCAAGCCTAGATATTGTTCAATTCTTGCTGCATTTGGACATGGACTGCTTCAGTATCTGAGGAGTCACAAATGGCGCTGAACATTGTGCAATCATCAGAGAATATCCCCATTTCTGACCTTATGATGGAAGAAAGGTCATTGATGAAGCAGCTGAAGCTGGTTGGGCCTAGGACACTACCCTGAGGAACTCCTGCAGTGATCTCCTCGAACTAAGATGACTGACTCTAACAACCACAACCATCTTAACCATCTTCCTTTGTGCTAGGCATGAGCCCAACCTGCAGAGTTTTCCCCCCTGATTCCCATTGACTCCAGTTTTGCTAGGGCTCCTTGATGCCACACTCGGTTAAATGCTGCCTTGATGTCAACAGCAGTCACTCTCACCTCACCCCTAGAGTTAAGCTCTTTTGTCCATGTGTGAATCAAGGCTGTAATGAGGTTAGGAGCTGAGTGGCCCTGACGAAACCCAAACTGAGCATCAGTGAGCAGGTAACAAAAACAGAATTACCTGGAAAAACTCAGCAGGTCTGGCAGCATCAGCGGAGAAGAAAAGAGTTGACGTTTCGAGTCCTCATGACCCTTCAACAGAACTTGAGTTCGAGTCCAAGAAAGAGTTGAAATATAAGCTGGTTTAAGGTGTGTGTGTGTGTGTGTGTGTGTGTGTGTGTGTGTGGTGGGGGGGGGGGGGGGGCGGGCGGGGTGGGGCAGAGAGAGAGAGAGAGAAGTGGAGGGGGTTGGTGTGGTTGTAGGGACAAACAAGCAGTGATAGAAGCAGATCATCAAAAGATGTCACCAACAAAAGAACAAAAGAACACATAGGTGTTAAAGTTGGTGATATTATCTAAACCAATGTGCTAATTAAGAATGGATGGTAGGGCACTCAAGGTATAGCTCTAGTGGGGGTGGGGAGAGCATAAAAGATTTAAAAATATTTAAAAATAATGGAAATAGGTGGGAAAAGAAAAATCTATATAATTTATTGGAAAAAAACAAAAGGAAGGGGGAAACAGAAAGGGGGTGGGGATGGAGGAGGGAGCTCAAGACCTAAAGTTGTTGAATTCAATATTCAGTCCGGAAGGCTGTAAAGTGCCTAGTCGGAAGATGAGGTGTTGTTCCTCCAGTTTGCGTTGGGCTTCACTGGAACAATGCAGCAAGCCAAGGACAGACATGTGGGCAAGAGAGCAGGGTGGAGTGTTAAAATGGCAAGCAACAGGGAGGTTTGGGTCATTCTTGCGGTCTGTCCTCAAGAATGACCCAAACCTCCCTGTCGCTTGCCATTTTAACACTCCACCCTGCTCTCTTGCCCACATGTCTGTCCTTGGCTTGCTGCATTATTCCAGTGAAGCCCAACGCAAACTGGAGGAACAACACCTCATCTTCCAATTAGGCACTTTACAGCCTTCCGGACTGAATATTGAATTCAACAACTTTAGGTCTTGAGCTCCCTCCTCCATCCCCACCCCCTTTCTGTTTCCCCCTTCCTTTTGATTTTTTCCAATAAATTATATAGATTTTTCTTTTCCCACCTATTTCCATTATTTTTAAATATTTTTAAATCTTTTATGCTCTCCCCACCCCCACTAGAGCTATACCTTGAGTGCCCTACCATCCATTCTTAATTAGCACATTGGTTTAGATAATATCACCAACTTTAACACCTATGTGTTCTTTTGTTCTTTTGTTGGTGACATCTTTTGATGATCTGCTTCTATCACTGCTTGTTTGTCCCTACAACCACACCAACCCCCTCCACTTCTCTCTCTCTCTCTCTGCCCCACCCCCCCCCACCCCCCCCCCCCCCCCCCCCCCCCCCCCCCCACCACACACACACACACACACACACACACACACACCTTAAACCAGCTTATATTTCAACTCTTTCTTGGACTCGAACTCAAGTTCTGTTGAAGGGTCATGAGGACTCGAAACGTCAACTCTTTTCTTCTCCGCCGATGCTGCCAGACCTGCTGAGTTTTTCCAGGTAATTCTGTTTTTGTTTTGGATTTCCAGCATCCGCAGTTTTTTTGTTTTTATCAGTGAGCAGGTTATGGCTAAGCAAGTGCCGCTCGATAGCACTGTTAATGCCCCCTCCTATCACATTACTGATGATTGAGAGCAGACTGATGGAGGTGGGAATTGGCTGTGTTGAATTTGTCCAGATTTTTGTGTACACTACATAACTGGGCAATTTTCCACATAGACGGGTAGACGCCAGTGTTGTAGCTGTACTGGAACAGCTTGGCAAGGGGCATGGCAAGTTCAGGAGTGCAAGTCTTCAGTACTATTGCCGGAATATTGTCAGGGCCTATAGCCATTGCAGTATATAGAGCCTTCAGCCGTTTCTTGACACCATGTGGAGTGAATTGAATTGGCTGAAGACTGGCATCTTGATGCTGGGGACCTTCGGTGGAGGCTGAGTTGGATCATCCACTCAGCACTTTTGGTTGAAGATTGTTGCAAATACTTCAACCTTATGGAGTCTCCTCCTCCAGAGAGTTGTTTAATTGTCCACCAACATTTATGACTGGATGTGGCAGGGCTGCAGATCTTAGATTTGATTCGTTGGTTGTGGAATTGCTTAGCTCTGTCTATAGCATGCTGCTTATGTTGTTTGGCACGCAAGTTGTCCCATGTTGTAGCTTCATCAGTTTGTCAGCACATTTTTAGGTATGCCTGGTGCTGCTCCTGGCATGCACTCCTGTACTCTTCATTAAACCAGGGTTGATCCACTGGCTTGATGGTGATGGTAGAATGGGGGATATACTGGGCCATGAGGTTACAGATTGAGGTTGTATACAATTCTGCTACTGCTGATGGCCCACAGTGCCTCATGGATGCCCAGTCTTGAGTTCCTAGATCTGTTTAAAATCTATCCCATTTAACACGGTGGTAGTGATACACAACTACCACGGTGGTAATGCCTGACGGGACTTTGCCTCCACAAGGACTCTGTGGTGGTCACTCCTACCAATATTGTCATGGACAGATGCATCTGTGTCAGGAAGATTTTTTAAAAAAAATATACTTTATTCATAAATATCTGGAAGAACATTCCAAACCATTTCAAACTCACCATCACAAAAGTACAATCAGATTCAACTTTTACACATGTATCACAAGGTGCATCAATCAATCAATGAATATTACAATCATTTCAATATGGTCAATGCAGACAATAAGACAATGGTATTAGAGTTATCAACATACTTCATGTTACACTCTGAGGTGCTTCAATACAATTATAATACAATTAGTATTCACTGCATACATTCATTTTGAGCTATACAGCCCAGGGTGTTCTCAACAGTTCCCAGTCCCTCAGTGCACTGTGGCAGAAAGGTCTTAAACAGCAACCTTTCCCCATTGCACCTTTGAGGTTGCTGCCCCAAGCTTTAGTGTGTCCCTCAGCACGAGGCCTGGACTTTGGAATGTGCCAGTCTGCAACACTCGGTCGGGGACAACTCTTTGCACTGGAAGACCAACAAGTTTCGGGCAGACCAAAGAGCGTCTTTCATCGAGTTGATGATCCTCCAGCTGCAGTTGATGTTTGTCTTGGTGTGTGTCCCTGGGAACAGCCCGTAGAGCACAGAGTCCTGTGTCATAGAACTGCTCAGGATTAACCTCAACAGAAACCACTGCATCTCTCTCCAGACCTTCTTTGCAAAGGCACAATCCACAAGGAGGTGAACAATGGTCTCGTCCCCACCACAGCCATCTCGAGGGCAACGTGCAGAGGGGATGAGACTTCTGGCGTGTTGGAAGGATCTGACGGGGAGGGCCTTTCTCACCACCAGCCAAGCTATGTTTTGGTGCTTGTTAGAAAGTTCTGGCGATGAGACATTCTGCCAAATGACTTTGACAGTCTGCTCGGGGAACCATCCCACAGGATCCACCCTCTCCTTTTCCTGCAAGGTCTCTAAGACGTTACATGCTGACCACTGCCTGATGAACTTGTGGTCAAAGGTGTTTCTCTGCATAAATTTTTCCAGGAGGGACAGGTGGTGCGGCACAGTCCAACTACTTGGATCGTTCCGCAGCAGCATGGCCAGGCCCATCCTTCACAACACCGGGGACAGGTAGAACCTCAGCACGTAGTGACACTTGGTGTTTGTGTACTGAGGGTCTACGCACAGCTTGATGCAGCCGCACACAAAGGTGGCCATCAGTATGAGGGCGATGTTGGGCACGTTTTCTCCCCCTTTATCTAGAAGCTTGTACATCGCGTCCCTGCGGACATGATCCATTTTCGACCTCCAAATAAAGCAAAAGATGGCTCGGGTGATCGCCATTGTGCAGGAGTCTGGAATGGGCCAGACCTGTGCCACGTACAACAACAGCGAGAGTGCCTCACAGCTGATGACCAGGTTCTTACCCGCAATGGAGAGGGAGCGTCGCTCCCACATGCCCAGTTTTCTTTTCACCATAGACACTCGCTCCTTCCAGGTTCTAACGCATGCCCTGGTCCCTCCGAACCATATCCCCAGCACCTTCAGGCCATCAGCTCTGACAGTGAAGGGGACAAAGGATCGGTCAGCCCAGTTCCCAAAGAACATGGCCTCGTTCTTCCCACGATTACCTTGGCTCCCGAGGCCAGTTCGAACTGGTCGCAGCTGTGGATCAGTCTGCGCACCGACAGCGGATCCAAGCAGAAGACGGCGACATTGTCCTTGTACAGGGAAGCTTTGACCTGAGTGCCTCCATTGCCTAGGATTGTCACTCCTCTTACGCCCGGATCCTTCCTGATGGACTCAGCAAAGGGTTCTATGCAACACATAAACAGGACAAGGGAAAGAGGGCAGCCCTACCTGACTCCAGATTTAATAGGAAAGCTATCTGATTCCCTAGCATTGATTGAGACTGCGCTACTGATGTTAGTGTAGAGCAGTTGGATCCAATTGCGAATTCCGTCCCCAAACCCCATTTTGGAGAGCACATCCACCATGTAGTGTGCGACAGTCTGTGTCAGGAAGATTGGTGACGATGAGGTCGAGTATGTTTTTCCCTTTTGTTCGTTCCTTCACCACCTGCTGCAGACCCAGTCTAGCAGCTATGTCCTTTAGGACACGACAACTCGGTCAGTGTGCTACCAAGCCATTTTTGGTGATGGCCATTGAAGTCTCCCATCCAGAGTACGTTCTGCACCCTCAATGCTTCATCCAAGTGATGTTCAACATGGAGGAGCACTGAATTGTCAGCTGAGGTGGGTGGTGGATGGCGGTACATGGTAATCAGCAGGAGGTTTTGTTGCCCATGTTTGGGCTGATGCCATGAGACTTCATGGGATCTGGAGTCAATTTTGAGGACTCCCAGGGCAACCTCCTCCTGACTGTATACCACTATGCTGCCTTGGCTGAATCTGTCCTGCCGGTGGGACAGGACATATCCAGGGATGGTGATGGTGGTGTCTGGGACAATGTCTGTAAGGTATGATTCCGTGAGTATGACTATGTCAGGGCTGTTGCTTGACTAATCTGTGGGACAACCCCTAGGTGCTCATAAGGAGGACCTTGCAGGCCATTACCATTTCTGGTGCCGGGCCGTCCATCCAGTCTTATTCCTTATAGGCTTCATAGCAATTGTGATACAACTGAGTGGCTTGCTTGCTAGCAAAGTAATTTCAAAGGGCATTTAAGAGTCAGCCACATTGCTGTGTGGTCTGGAGTCACATGTAAGCCAGGCCAGGTAAGGTCAGCAGATTTCCTTCTCTGAAACGCATTTGTGAACCAGATGGGTTTTTATAACAATCGGCAATAGTTTCATGGTCATCATTAGACTTTTAATTCCAAATTTTTATTGGTTTAATATTCCACCATCTGCCATGGTGGGATTCAAACCTAAGTCCCCAGAGTTTTACCCTGTGTCTCTGGATTATTAGTCCAGTGACAATACCACTACGTCACTGCCACTGCTATTGCCACTGCCTCCCCTATGGCCAGAATTTTACGTTGATCAGGCAGGTGTGTGCCCGACCCGAACGCATGTGAAGTTGTTCAAAATGACGCGGGCTTGCGTCCTGGACTTGAGATCAGTGGGCGCATGCAGGAGTCGGCGACGTGCCCACCAACAGTTAAAGGACAATTAAGGCCATTAAAATCCCTATTGTCCATGATTTTACGTTTCCCATGCGATTTCACACTCATTGCATGGGCAAAACAGGCAGGCAGGCAGCCATTTTTTAATAAAGTAAAAAAGGGCAGGATGAAATGTCTAGGGTGAAATATAATAAAAAAAGATACCTGGGACTGAGGTTTTTGAGCTCTGCGGTCAGGTGCTTGAATGTGATGCATAGACACAGTTTGGTGCATCTTTTTCTTGTCATTTAATCTGTACAGGTCTGCAGCTCCGTAGCAGCTTTCTGCCTTCAGGGAGCTCGGTAGAAGTGCCCACCCTCACTTCTGTCATTGCCCTCCCTCTTCCTGTCCCCCTCAGCAGCACTGAGGCTTTCTCAGTGCGCGTTTCACACTGGCTGGCTGCTAATTGGCCAGCCAGTGTGAATTTCCATTTGGGGGTCAATTGCGGGCACATTTCGCGTCCACTTCCGGGCCTGCTGATTTGGCGCATATGCCAAGTGTGAAATTCAGGCCTATGATCTGGATTGAGTTGCTTTGCAAAGGGTGGTGGAAGCAGCTTCAATAATTTTTGAAAGGGGAATTAGATAAAAAGTTGGGGAGAAATCTTCAGGGCTATGGGGAAAGAGCAACAAAATGGAATTAATTGCATAGTTTTTAAAGAGATGGCACAGGAACGATGGACCAAATGGCCTCCTTGTGCCGTATCATTCTATGATTCACACTGCCTGTTTCTGTTCCCACATCCTATGATCTAAAGGTCTCAGCTGCAGCACTCTGAACCAGAAACCCCATGTCTCTTCCTCCATAATATTTATTTGTTCTTTTATAAAAATGTTTCTCTATGGTAGCATTTTCACTCCCCACTAACTATCCCCGCCATTTTATCTACTTTTCCTCACCCTCTTAAGTTCCATTGTCCTAGGCAAGCAAAGTGACAAGTAATCAAAACTAGTCACATCAAGGAAAAGAGCCAGTGAATGAATTGCCATTTTTCCTCATTTCATTCTTCTTCCTCATTCTATGTCATACTTATTAATCTTTAATGGCACAGCTGAGGTTCGTGATTTATCATTTGGGGAATTGTTGACTAATTCATGACATTTCTTTTACTTAGTTATTAAGTATGGCAGAAAGTGAACAGGATCTGACTGATGATTCACCAAGTGGAGATGCAGAGGTACTGTTTGAAGATGCTCAAGGACTACTCAAAAATGTTGAAGAGCATTTTGATCAGGAGGAAGACATGCGACCAGAGAGTTCACCTCCAGGTGAAATTCAGTTTTCCTTTGAGCCTGAAAATGCTACAGAGAACGAAAGTGTTCCTGAAGACACAGAAGAGTTAACTACTAACAATGTGATCGTAAATGAGGGCAGAGTAAATGAGCCCAGTGACAGTACTGAACTGCAGGATGGGGTGGTCTTTGAAGGTCTAGAATCAATCAGTGCTGCAGGGCAATCATCATTTCCATCAGCTGACAGTAAAACTCATTCAGTTGAAGGAAAGATGTCTGATAATGATTTTGGAGAACAATTGAAAATTGAAGAACAAATAGGTAATGTGCAAGCGGGAGTTTCAGCTCCAGCCCCAACCGATGATTGGCTTCCATCTGTCCCTCAAAATTTTTCAGAAATAGACAGTATCTCAACTTCTCAGAGCACAGGACAGGTAGGTACTGATAATGATATTACAAGTATTAGTTACTTCTTAAGTTTGCTTAGCTTTATTTAAACGGTACTTAATACTGTACATATTGTTAGAGGCCCCCACAGAGACACGCATGATAATAACTCATGTGATGCGATTGTGCATCCCTGAAGGTGCTGTTATTTTGCCAGTTTGCAGCTAAAGTTCAAATCCTTTAGAAAGTTTCCTAAAATTTGGAATTAATATTTTTATCTTTCTATTTTTTTATGGGAGGTTTCATAATTAAAGTCATCCAAAGTCCAGTAAGGATATCAAACTATTGGAGTTTACAATACAGAAGGTCATCATTTGGCTTCTTGCATTTGGGACAATCTGAAAAATGCTCCAATATTAGTTCAGTGACAGCATAAAACACTGCTAGAAATTATTTCTGTTCCCACTGATGCAGATAAATGTGTTGCTCCACCACATTTTTGTTAAGGTCTGTTGCTGTTGTTGTATCAGCTCAAAAACAAAGAAAGTTGTTTAAACTCTGGCATAAATTGTAACCATCTGATAACATTTAAATGTCATGCTGCAGTATAGCTTTTGGTTAGTTTGGTACTGTATTTTTATTGCACGGTTGCAATGGATAAAATTTTAAAAACACCCCCTTCTGTACCATGCCAACCTATTTGTGTCCATGAGAAATTTAATGTTGAAACTGAATGATAGGGTGAAACTCCAGTGCATTTTACCCTGTTCATTCTCATGAATTTTACAAACTCTTCTGAATAATCTGAGGTTCATTGTCAGACACAGTTTCCTCTGGAAACCCATAAGCAGCAAACAAACCATGCAAGATATCGAGAGTTTTGCTAGTTATAGTTTGATTCATCGGAAACCCCTGACCCCTTCCCCCTTCAAATTCTGCAAAATCTATGTGCAGCCTCTGACACACTCTTGCTGGCCATTTCCATGGTTGCAAAGGTATCGATGGCAGCTTCTTTTCTTATGCATGACATACTCTACACTGTCTCTCTGTGTCTTAAATGTCCTTATCTAACCCTGGCCACTAAAAATAGCTTCTCGCTAGATGCTTTGTTGAGCTCATCCCAAAGTGTTGATCATGAAGATCTTATAGCAACTGCAATCTTGTATGTTTCAGAACTATAACTCTGGCTCCCCCATAACACAACCTTTATTCACTGATAACCGATTCTTATGCATAAAAAAATGGCCCGATTTCTAAATCTAGTATTTGTGTTGACCACCCTTTTGCAATATAGCCGCATACTCTTGCCAATGCAGGGTCCCTGCAGGTTGTTCTACCAGTGTCATCTACTGTTACTGGCAACTCATCTATGTGCGAAAAGCCCTGTTGGGCTCTACATCGGATGGGGATGGTAATCTAGACAATGCATCGGTATTACATTGATCTTCCAATCATTTATACTTAATGTACTGAAAAGTAGACAAAATCAAAGCCCATCTCTGCATTCGGCTGCAGCTAAAGTGGGTACTGGAGACTTTGGATTCAATATAGCCATCAATGGCTTATGATTGGTTTCAATCGTGAAACTACGACCATACAAGTATTTATGAAATCATCTTTCTCCAATAATCAAAGACATAGGCACTGAGGGTGCGTGAGGCAAATGCAATCAGTCTCCCCTTACCATTATCCAACATGAGAAATCATATTCTGATGATGAGTCATACGGACTCAAAACGTTAACTCTGTCTTCCTCTCCACAGATGCTGTCAGACCTGTTGAGTTTTTCCAGCAATTTTTGTTTCTGTTACAAGAAATCATAGCTCCTACTGCATATGGAAAGGCATTACATGCTAGCTTAATCTTTTTGGACACATCATATTGTACAAACATTGTACCATCAACCAGCTGACTTTTAAACATATTGAATGTTTTGTCACACTCCTTTGTCCAAATTTATGGAACACCCTTCTTCAATAGTTCATTCAATGGATGCAGTAAGGTTACCAAATTTGCTATGAATTTACTGTAGTGATTCACTAGGCCCAAAAAAGATCTGAGCTCAGCGATATTTTGAAGATGTGGTGCATTTCTTATTGTTTGAACCTTATTCTTGGTATGGTGTAACTCATCTTTGGCTACCCTGTGACCTAAATTTGAAACATTTCACATTTGTATGCCTCCGCTTGAACTACAAGGGCAGAATCTTCGGGTTGGCGAGCGGGGGCGTGCGTCCCGACGTCACTGCGCGTCATTCAGATCTTGAGTTCAGTGGGCGTGCACTGGAGTCAGCTGCGTACCTGCTGGACTGTCAAAGGCCCATTAAGGCCATTTAAATAGTAATTAAACTAATTAACTGAGCTGCCCATCCAACCTTAAGGTTGGCGGGCAGGCGAAGAGCCCAGGCGTTTTTATCATGAAACCTCATCCACGGGCGGGAAGAGGTTTCATGAAGGTTTTTAAAGTTTAATAAAAATTTAAATTAAAATTCATTGACATGTCCCAGCTCATGTGACACAGTCACATGAAGGGACATGTCTTAACATTTTTTTTTCTTTATTAAAATTTTCAAAAATAAAACTGATCTCCCTGAGGGAGCTCTTTGCCTCAGGGAGATTTCTGCCCGTCACACTGGACAGGCCTTAATTGGCCCACCCACATAAAATGGTGGCACACAGCCAATCACGGTGGCGATCAGCTACGCGCCCACCCATGCCCGCTCCCGCCCAACCCCCTTGACAGGGATAAAATTCTCCCCCAAGCTTTTCCAAATGTTGGAGCAGTTTTTTCAGCCTGTCATCATGGGTTTGCCTGTTTGGAGCTGAAGTAACTATGTTATCCGAATAGCACACTATTCCCTGAATTTCTTGCAAAATTTCATTCATTATCCCTTGAAAAATTCCAGAAGCTGAAGAAACATCATGTGTGCATTAATAGTCAAATATGGCCTAGACTCACCATCTAACTCAAAGTTGCAGATAAGCATTTGTCAGATCCAACTTTGAAAAAATTTGGCCTCCTGACAACATTATGAACAGATCCTCTGTGTTTGGCAAAGTATCGAGTGGATTACTTTCCAGTACCTGATTTCTGATTACCTTATAATCCCCATATATTCTTACACTATTATCTGACTTTGGTAATACCACTATGGGGGTAGCCCAATTATTCTGTTCTAATTCAGAAATAATGTTCTTGGTCTCAAGTCTTTTCAGTTCTTGCCCTACTTTCTCTTTTAGAGCATAGGGTACTGGACAAGGCCTGTAATAAACTGATTTTGCATTCTCTGAACCTGTAAGTTGGCCTTGTATCTTTGAATCAGTTTGCCAGTTTCACTAAATACCTGAGGGTACATGGCAATCATGTCATCTTGTGTTGTAAATTTTGCTTTGACATGAAAACCTCATTCCAATTTAACTTAGTTCTGCTAACCAGTTTCTTCCTAACAAAGCTGGTTTCTCACCCTTTACCACAATGATAGGCAATTTTGCATGTTGCTTTTTGTATGTGACCAGAACCAACACACTTCCAATTATGGGAATGTTCTCTCCTCCATAACTTTGTAATTCTAAGCATGATTTCTCCCGTTGATGCTGACTCAATTTTTCATATGCAGCGATTCAGGAGTCATGCTAACTGAACCACCCGTGTCAACCTCCATGCTTACCAGAGCTCTGTCCAATGTTACTTGGACTAAGATGCCCTGTGAATTTCCATTAGACATCCTTGTGCTTCAGATCACGTGGATCTCAACCGAGCCTTCATCGACCTGCTGCTGTTCAACAATTGTATGCAGTGACAGACATGTCCTCCAGTCAGCATTTTCTCCACTTACATTTTGACATGCCTTGGAAAGAGGACAGTTCTGCTTGCAGCTGTAGCACTCTGCCTTCACAAATGGACAACTCTGCGCCTAAGCACAGGAAAAGGACTTTTTCGTATCTCTGCTACTCCTAATTGCTGTTGTTGGGGCCTTCTGCTTATTCAGCTGCAGCTTATTTACTTCAACAGACAACTGGCGGTTGTTAACTCTAACTTCTCTCAAGTTATGTTCCGCCACGTACATGAACAATGCCATTTGCAAGCTATGTCAAAAGTTAACTCTGGCAATGTCAGCAACTTACTGCAAGTGTGTTCACTTTTTAAACCACACACAAATCTGGCCCATAATGCTCTCTCTTGACATTCTCCAAAATTACAATGAATGGACAGCTTTTTCAAAGCCACAATAAAATCTCCAGTGTCCTCACTGGGCAACTGATTCCTTGTTCCAAACTGAATTTCAACAATCTCCAATGGCTTGGAATTGTAGTACTGCTCAAGCTTTTACAAAATGTCCAACAGCTGTATATCTTTTGGCTTAGCAGTGGCGAGCAAATTTATGAGTGTTTCACACACTTCTGGGTCTGCTTCCATCAAGAATATTGCCCCTTTCCTTTCCCCCACTGCCTGATTAACAGCTGGATTATCAGGATCTTCAAAGCTATTGTTATCAGTGAAGTACATCTCTAGTTGCTCCACATACATCCTGGAAGACTCTCAGTTACAACTACATTCTCCCAGTCACCCGGTAATGCCTGTTGTTGCAGCCCTGTTCGAAGGTCAGTCTGCCCATGTTACAAACAGCCTTTTTTCCAAGACAGGATTTTTAAGCTTATATCTCTGCAAAAGAAATCTCACAGTTACTTTGCTGGTTTCCTGGAAGCTTCTCCAACTAAATTTATTCGGCTAGGGGAAATCCATTCTCACCCTTGTTACCATATTAGCAAGACAAAAATACTGGAGTTCTGGTACCCAACTGAACTGGTTTATTCAAGTTTCATTTATGTACATACATTCACAAATGGCACAAGAGAGTGCTATTTAACATAACTTGTTGCAGTTCAGTGACTTTTAAAATGTAAGCTGCCTATGGCAAATTGTAGTGTTCAGAAGAGTTTTTAACCTGCCAAGAACAAAGAAAATTCAGAGGGAACATTGTTCAGGGATGAGTTTTGTGAACTGGCACTCTTCTGGGACACAGTACCTCATCCAGGGATTGCCTCCAGAAAACAGGAAAATTTGGTCACTCTACTAAGTAGGCATTTGCACTACTTCAGACAAATACTTCAAACTGTACCAAATTGTAAAAGACAGAGTATTCTCATCTAATCATACAGAATGTTTATATATTCTGTTTTATTTAACACTTTGTTTTCAATGATTAGTTCATTTAAAGTTTTATATTGTGACGTAATCAATAATAATTACAGATTTTACTTTGACCAATCATATTGATAATGTCAGGGTGTTTGAACTTTATGATAGAATGAGTCTGATTTGTAATTATTTTCACATTTGTATTTTTTAAAAATGATCTTTTCTGTAGAAATTTTTAACAGACGGAACAGATTATGATCAGCTTTACAAAATAGTTGAGTATAGACCATTAATTTTGTTTTTGTCTAAAGAAGGACGATCAAGGAATGGTTAGTCATGAAGCAGATGGACAAATGCGCATTGTCTCAGCCCCAGCAAGATTACATCCTGATGCTGCATTTTGTGTACCTAATGCATTAATTAATGATATGTGCAGCTGTGCATATCCATTGGCAGAACAAGAGCCATCTTTGGTCGAGACTGCTGTCTGTGACACTGTGTTTGAAGAAAACGCCTACATTAAACAAAATTCTTTGGTAAGAAATTATTTTGTTGCTACCACCATCTGAAATTAATTTGTTCAGCAGCAAAGAATATTGCCTATCCTCTCTTTCACAAATTTAATGTCCTAGTCTCCCCTTTTACATTTTCCCTTCCATACCATTAACTATTTCCCAGTCAACAGAGTAGAAAATACTTTCCAAAACTTTGTTAATGCTGTTCTTTAAGATGCCAGTGGGAGATATGTGAGATTGTAGGTCAATTTTCTTTGGGATATTGTCCAACTGAGACAGGGAACTTATCAGATGGGAAGCCATGGTTGTAAACTCATGCTTGCGCTGCAACGCATTATGCCAGCCACAATCTCATCTTCCTAACATCTACCTCATTACTTTAATATTGATATAAACAAATTAATATATTAAAATAAAGTTCAAATTCATTTTACTCTCGGTAAACTTTCGTTACATGGGACTGTATCTTCCGGTCGGCCATCGGGAGCCTGGAACGCTCGTTGAGCCATATAATGACGCGATGTGACGTCGGGTGTGCGTCCCGATGTCACGGCGCGTCATCCAGACTTGCAGTTCGGCAGATGCGCACCCGAGTCAGCTGCGCGCCAGCCGAACTGTCGGCGGCCTAGTAAGGCCATTAACAAAGTAGTTGAAGTCATTAATGGACCTACCTGTCCAACCTTAAGGTTGACAGGCAAGCCGGGAGCCCTGGCGGGCTTCTGAAAAGGCACAAAACCTCATCCACAGGCGGGATGAGGTTTCATGAGGATTTAAAAATCTCACAATATTTTAAAATAAAAGTATGGACATCATGTCCCAACTCATGTGACAGTGCCACATGAGGGGACATGGCAGGGAAATTTTTTCTCAGCTTTATTTAAAGTTTGAAGTGTGAGCCGATCTCCCTGAAGCAGCACTTTGCCTCAGGGGGATCTGTGCGCTCTTCCATGCACGTGCGCGAAAGAGCGCACTCCCGGCTGAGGGAATCTCCCCCGCCTGCACAGGGAGCACATAGTGCTTCCTAAGGGACGTCACACTGGGCGGGCCTCAATTAGCCGGCCCACGTAAAATAGCGGTGCACCCCTGATTGGGGGCGTTGTTCGGAAGTCCTCCCACCCACACCCACCCCTGCACTCCCCCCACTTCTTCTTGGGAAGATGTTGCCCAAGAGGTATTATTGAAAATGTGTAACTGGAAATTTATGTTTGCATTAGAGGTATAGACATATGAGCATATAATATTTATTTACACACTGTGACTTCAACATCATATTAACTGCTGTACTACATGATTGTTTAATAGCTGGAAGGCACGCAAATCATTTACATATAGAAATCTAAAGATAGAACAATTTTGCTTTCTTTTACCAGAACTTAGTATGGTCCTTTGGAATAAACCACGATACTCCAGTGTACGCTCTGCATATTGATAACCGGAGGTTGATCCTTTATGCTTCTTCACACACTGCGGTTATGAACAATTTTTCAATTACTCGTCAGCACCTCTTACAGGTAGGTAATATTTGGTATAGTTTTCTTTCTTTGTTGATCAAATATTTTGATAGAATGAGATGAAGGTGTGAGGAGGCTCATGTTGTGTATAAACACCAGCACAGACATGTTAGGTCTAATGGGTTGTTACTGTGCTGTAACATTCTATGTGATTCTGTATTGTTCTTAAAAAACTTTTAATTTTTGGGAAGCATGGCTTACTTATAATAAAAAGCACTGATTGGCCTTGATTAAACTGTACATGTCCAAATGCTCATTCTGCATTCTAAGGGCTTGCTTACAATGGGGGCTGAGGCTGGATTTAGTCCCACAATTGCTGCACCTGCCAAAGGGCCCACAAGCTGTCGGGGATCTGGCGTGGGCCCGTGGTGTCAAGCTCATGAATGCGGGTGACACAGGCTTACTGCCGAGTGGCAGGGGATGGCTCTCACATCAGGAAGCCCGCATCAGCTGACAGCTGTTCAGGAGCTGACACCATATTTAAAGGACAGCCAGCCCCGTGTTAGAGTTGGAAATCATCTTGCAGGCTTTTTAAGAAAGCTCTGTGATTTAAATCTCCAGCATCCAAAGTTCTGTTGCTCCAGCACAAATAGACATTCCAAAGTCCAGGGAGAAGACTCCTCTATCATCATACAAGATCATTTGGTGGCATCAACAGGTTCAACTGAGGTCAGAGATGTTATAGTTCAGCCAGATCATCCCCTCCAGTGCTTGAGGATGAAGAAAAACAGGGTAGATTGTTCCCACGCTGCCATACCTCTCCCTTTCTTCCTAGAAGTCCTTCCGTTAGAGACTCAGATTTGTGATACCACTTTAAGGATGGCACCTCTGCACCTCAGTTTGTGCTGCCCCTTTAAATTTTGGACCCAATACTTCTGGTTCTGAATTTCCGGCCTGAGATTCTGCCCCTCAGAGTGTCAGTTCAGTAAGTTTTTACACAGAAAATATCTTCAAGATCCAGTGCCCCATGACTCAGTCTCCTACAAGTCAAACGACTCACAGTAAGTCAAGTAAGCCTCCAGCTTTAACTGGGCGGGTTACTGGAAGCGCAAGAGACACATGTGAATTTCATTAAATTGGGGAGGCAGGACTAAATTGTGTTGAACTGCATTTAAATTATATGCAAGTGAAAAATTAATCATATCAATGAGCTTCCCGCTGCTAATGGGCGAGTTTCCCGCTTTGTTACCTTCACACCGCTGACTTAATCATTTATAGTTTTCCCACCACTGGGACTCTGATGCATGACCTCCCGTGCAATTCTCTATGCTCTCCAGCTAAGTTGCCCATTGCAGTGAGCTCCACAAAATCCAGCCCCATTTTAGATGAATTGATCTATAGTTACCCAGTTTGTCCTTCTCTTCCTTCTTCAACAGGAGTATAACTTAGGCTATTCTCCAACTCCACAGCACCATTTGCATATTTAGAGGATTTAAATAAAAGGTGGCCAGAGGGTTTGCTATTTCTTTTTTGCAGCCTTTCAACAGCCTAGGGTACATGCTAACTGGGCCCAATGACTTAGCCACCATAAATCATGCTAAAATATTCAAAATATCCTTTGCTATAGCTTGATCTTAATTCTTTTTCCTCCAATATACTTCTCATTTGTAAAAATCCATGAAAAGCATTTATTTAATATCCCTGGCTTACCTTCACTCTCACAATTAGATTCCTTTAATCCATGAATAATCCTACCCTCTCTTAACTAGTTTTTAGAATAAATTTTATGATGCAAAGTTAAGATGGTAATAGCATTCAAAACTTGGGTGATTTCAACCAGAGTATTGATATTAATAATGGGTACCATATTATTATGTGTATTATTATACATTAACAATAAGCAGTACAGTACCATAGTATTTATGTTACTGGACTGTGAATCCAGAGGCCTGGACTGATGATCAGAAGACTTGAGTTCAAACCTCACTACAGCAGCTAGGGAATTTAAACTCAGTTAATTAAATAAATCTGGAATAAATATGAAACTACCAGATTGTCATAAAAACCCATCTAGTTTACTAATGCCCCGTAGGAGAGGAAATCTGCTGTCCTTACCCGGCCTGGCCAATATGTGAGACCTGGCCCACAGCAACATAATTTACTCTTAACTGCCCTCTGAAATGGCCTAGCAAGCCATTCAATTGTATGGGGATAAATATTGACCTTGCCAGCGACACCCACATTCCATGAATGAATAAGAAAATTAGATATCTGAGTGGCATAGTAAATCTAAAACACTTTATTTTTTATACTCCAGTTTTTTATTTCTTGTGTAACAAAATGTAATTTGTTCTGTAGGGTCACTGTAGTCCACTTTCATGTATAGCTGTGAGTGGGAATAGGAGATGGGTGGCAACAGCAGACCAAAGTCCAGAGAGTCTAGTTATTGTATGGGACACTTTCTCTGGGTAAGTTTGAGTGGATGGTGATCAGTGTTATTGAATTAATTCTATCTGTCCCTGAGATACAGGTGTATTTTTAAAATTTTTCTTGTGTTAAATTACAGATTTAAAGTACTTTAATTTTGTTTCATTTTCATTGCTTTTGGTCTCCACACATGCTCTGTGTTTAAGAGGAGACGAAACATCTTTCCAGGCATCTGATAATTCTGCACTGTAACTGAACTGTTAGAGGATGCCTAAGAGTACCTCAGGGTAATTCTTCTTTCACTTTTCCCACTTGCTTGTGGGGAAGCTAATGGTCTTCTTTTGGCACTGGAGTGGGATAGCTGGCATTACCAGTAATTAAAAAACAGAAATCGACCATCTTGGAGCACTACAGGCGGGATTCCAGGAGCTAAGTAGCTTGAATTCAAGTCAACATTTACAAAATTATATTGTGCTGAAAAAAAGTTAAGTAATTCTTTTACTTACAAAAATGACTGAGTAGAAAAGTGGATTGTAATATTAGATAGCAGTACCATGCAATTGCTGGTGCTATGTGTTATTTTGTGGTCCTATGCACCTTTCAAAAGCTGTTATCCAGAAGCACAAAACATGCCATTGTAGTTGATAATGTGGTGAATGTCATGATTCATTAATGCTACATCAGGTATGAAGCCTGGTGTCTTCAATCCAAGTAAAAATACAGGCTAAATGCTTAACTTTCAAACCATATGTTCACATTAATGAAGAAAATAAATTTTGCTGTGGGGGCATGGGCTACCAGGTGGTGTAGTGAATTAAAATCTGGCATAGACCGATAGAATAGAATTTTTCTCTTTCTGCTGGCTAACCTTAAGATCCTATGAGAAATTAATTTGGATAATGTCAATCTAGTTCTTTGTCAGTATTTTTCTATAGCCCAAGAGGAATTAGATTGAGCACAGCAATTTCAGAAAGGCCACAAGATAAGTATGAGAAATAGGAAAAACTCAAACTGAGACAGGCCTATTTTGAATTTGTGCCCAGGCCTTTTGGCCTATGGTAGCAGAGGCTTCACTCTATATCTAATTACCTCATCAATGGGTGCTTGATACCAATGCTGGGTAGATCAAATGTTCAATTTCCAGCATTAATGTCCTTCATGTTGCTGAGCCAATATTTGTTTTAAAAATCTATATTTTTTGCATATAAATTACAGTTACTGAATTTGGATCATTAATATAGTGTTAATTGTTTTTGTAAATTGTAATGTTGAACTGAGATACTTTGTAATCATGATATATTTGCTATTTTGGGTTCCAGTATACCTGTACAAACACTCTTTGACTGTCACACAGAAGGTGGAGTTGGTGCCATGGCTATGACTCAAGATGCGAAATACCTGGCAACAGTTGGCACAGGAACAGTTCAGGTGCACAAAGGATTATGATTTTCCATTAGCTTTACCTCCTTTGAATATATTTTAATTAATTAACTCTAATTCAATATATACATGAGTATTTTAACCTCAGAAGTAGGAATATTGTTTTTTGGTTAAGAATTATCTATCCTGTGATTTCATTGTTGGGTTTAAAAAATTCTAGTCTTGTACTATCATTTTGTAACCCCTTTCTTTTTTGTCATATTACTCAAAGAGACACAGTAAAACTAAAAGATGTTGTTAAACAGCAATGGAAATCACAAACTTCAATAGTAAACCTGGAATGTAAAAGCTCACTAATACAAAAAAAAGGAAAACAGAATGTCGCAGCCAGGGCAATGATAGGGGCCTTAAAATACCAAGGCTACAAGAGAGGAAAAAAATCAGCCTGGGTTCTTGATAAGTTTGTTATCTAGTAGCCCCTGCCAGAAAGCACATACTTTTTGAGTTAAAAACAAAAAAACTGCGGATGCTGGAAATCCAAAACAAAAACAGAATTACCTGGAAAAACTCAGCAGGTCTGGCAGCATCGGCGGAGAAGAAAAGAGTTGACGTTTCGAGTCCTCATGACCCTGTTGTGTGAGGATAGTTTGCATTGGAACGTATGTTGGTCATTTAGCCCCTTGAACTTGTTCCACCATTCAATGAGATTATTGTGATCTGTGACCCATTGCCATATACATGCCTTTATCCATATCCCTTAATGCCTTTGTTTAATGCAAATCTCAATCTCAGGTGTAAAATTAACAATCAACCCAGCATCAACTGTTGCTTGAGAAAGAAAGTTCCAAACTTCCACCGACCTTTACGTGTCGAAATATTTCTTAATTTCATGCCTGAAGGATCAGGCTCTAACTTTTGGACACTGTGCCCTAGGCTTAGAATCCCCAACCAATGGAAATAGTTCCTTCCTAGCTACCCTATCAGTTCCCCTTAATATCACATCCTGCCAATTACAATACCTGCCCATTATCCCCATTATATGTCCCCTGCTGTACAACCATCTGCTAAGCAAGGCAATAATTTGCCCTCAGTTCCTTAGCTTTAACTTTAGACAAGTGTTTCTTATGAGGAATTTTATTGAATGCGTCTGGAAGTCCATACAAACAAATTCATAGACATTCCCCAGTCTGTTACTTTTTAATCACCTCTTCAAAAAAATTAATCAAGTTTATCAGACATGCCCTACCCTTCACAAATTCATGTTAGCTCTCTCTGATCAGCTGAAAATTTTCAAGATATTTAGTCGTTCCATCTTTTATTATATTCTCCAGTAATTTCCCAACAACAGATGTCAGGCTAACTGGTCGATAATTCCCTGGTTTCCCTCTCTCACCTTTCTTAATCAGCAAAGTGACATGCACAATTTCCAATCTAAAGGAACGGTTCCTAAATCAAGAGAACTTTGTAAGGTCATAGTTAGGGCAGCTGCAATGTTCTCACTGCTTTCCTTTAAAACGCTGGGATGAAAATGATTGGTCCTGGAGACTTGTCACTTATCAGTGCCGTTATTTTCGTTGTTAATGTTAATTTACTTATGTTAATCTTGATGAGTGCCTATCTCTGTTTCAATATTGGTTTCCTTGGGATGTTCAGCATGCTATCTTTTTCCTCTGCTTTAAGTCTTTTTACGATCACAAATAATTATTTAACATGTCTGCTATTTCCTTATTTTCATTTATAATTTCACTATTATCAATTCTTAAGGGGGTCACATTGCTCTTAAGCACCCTAATATTTTCCTAATACAATTGTAGAGAATTTTGTGTTGATTTTGATATCCTTGCAAGTTTCTTTTTATACTCCCTTCTCACAACTCTTACTTTTTTATCACTCTTCTTTGTATATCCCCCATTTACCAGGATCTGCGCTATATTTTTGAATTCTTGTATGCTTTTCCTTCAAGTTTTCCTTGTATCTCTTTAGTCATCCATGGCTGTTTTAATTGGTGAGTAGAGCTCTTGCCCCTTAGGGATATAAACTGTTCACTTGGATGTATTCCTTTTTATGTGTCTCTGTTTGAATAGCTTATTAGTACTCAATATCGAATCTTGGGTAAGAAGGTTGGTCACTTGGATTGGATATTGAACAGTTGCTGACTTGTGTAGAGAACTCAAAAACTCAGAAGCACTTATTGCCTCCAGGGAGAGACAAAAGTAGAGAAAATTGGAAGGAAAAAAATCAACAAGAATAGAATAAATAGGGCTGATTTTAAGCTCTGACTCCATCTCTGCTTTGGTACTAGCCAGAAGTAGCACACCCATAGAAAGTTGCACAGAATTAACACAGCCCAGCCTTTCCCTGTCAGGGTAGCAGCTACATGTTGGGACACCACGATTCGAGCCTGTCGACTGCAATTATTTGTAAGCATCTTGGGAGGATGGGATGGGCATCCTACAAAGAATATCTTTATGTTTTCAGTCTGCCAACTGGGCTTCATGCAGATCCTGCCATTTGTGGACGTTTAATGTCAGTGCACAGTGCATTGTTTTACTAGGATCTCTTGCACCAGGATGCTCAGCAAGAGTTTTCCAAGGAAAATGAGATAGAGCACTAGGAACCCTTGACCTGCCTCATTGACAGTGCTCTGATGGGCCTCGCTGCAAGGAAGCTCCAGAAGTTCCGAGGCAGCATCAAAGGGATGGAAGCTTGTCAATTTTTTAATGGCCTTTGTACTTGGATAATTGGTTGTTCTCTAGCATCCAATGTTTTGGAAAATCAATGTTGAGATGCATTTGAAATTTGCAGTAAACTCTAATGTTGTTTATAACTTGATTTCATTGTTTTGTACAAGTTTCTAAGTTTTAGTCTTCCACACTTTACAACATTTGTAAAGGGTTAGTATAATTTGGAGGTGTATGGGCAACCAGGAGCCATTATGGTCAGTGAGCAGAGGTGTGATGGACAAGCAAAACAAGATCTAGGATAGAATACAGGCGGCAAGAGTTTTCTATGATGAGAATTTTCTGGAGGGTGGAAAATGAGCGTTTGGGCAAAAATGTATAGGAATACTTGTGCCTGCCGATGTCAGAGGTAGAGATGAAGTTTTCAGTGGCAGGTGGACTGAAGTAGGAATGGAAGTGAATGACATTGATACAGGTGGAAGTAACCAGTATTTGTGTTGGATAGGTTATAAGTTGAAAGCCCAGCTCAAGGTTAAAAAGGATGCCACGGTGGAATAGAGTCTGACTCAATCTGAGGCACTGGTTGGTGAAGAGGATAGATTTGTTTTCAAGGATATTGTGTTTATAACAATGGATTAGTTCTTCTCAATGTTTAGCTGGAGGAAACTGTGGCCCAGCAATTGGATGCTGGCAAGTATTCTTATAATTCCGATGTTGGAGGGGAAGAGAGAACTAGTGCAGAGATAAAGCTGGGTATCATCAGCTTATATGTGGAAACTGACCCTGGGGGCTTGATTTTCAATTTTGGGTTATGAACCCGATGCCCAGATAATTTCTGGGTCCCGACCCCATGCCTCATCTGCATAGCTTATTAGGCTTACTTGTCAAGTGTAAATGACCTAATTGGGCTGGAGGCAAGTTTGGCGACCAAGTGGTGTGGAATGTTACCAGAAGGCGGGAGCTGCCTGCAGGCTTGAGTGGCAAAGGCAGATGGCAGCCATGATGGACCTGCAGCTGCCTTTCAGATGAGAAGAGACACACAAAAATGGCCAAATGGGCAACAAAAACATATTGTGCTCAACCTGGAACAACCTGGTTCCCAAAATTTTCCTGCATAGAGAAAACATTAATTTCTATCTGCATTGAACCCACCAGCTGTGTACCAACATGCATCAGACTGTTCAGATTTGACAATTTATACAATGAAAATTGCCTTCTCTTCCTCCTCGGCCCATTAACAAGATTCTCAAGGAGATTAACACGCAATTAATTTCAGCGAGCGGGTGCCTGACCCCTTTTTCCTTGCTCACTTCGAAAATTCCAGCATGTCGGGGAGACGTTGGGACACTTACGGCCATCTGAGAGCACTACTTTCAAAGTGCACCTGCTCCTGTTCCAGTCCCAAAGAGCATTTGAAAATCCTGGCCCATATCTGCGGATTATGTCAAAAAGAGCTAGCTGCATATAAGGAAAAGGAGGCGGGGGCAAAGGGAAATCCTTGTGAGACAGTATAAAACAAGATGAGAATAGAAGCCCTTGTTGGAGGAATAGTGGGCGGAATTGTCCCAGGTTTGCACTAAGTGCGATAGTGGGCGAGTAAAACGACATTTTACCCGTCAGCACAGTGGCAGCTTTTCACGCCACATCATTCTAAACCCATCACATTAATTATGCATTCCTGGGAAACATGCCATTTCTATGGCGGGCGGCTCTCATTAGCCCGCCACACCATCGCCTCACCGCTTCATCACACCAAGCGCCATATTTAAAGTGCAGCTGCGCACACACCTCTCAGTGCTTCCAGCCCACGACTGCTGCAAAGAAGACATGGCCCTGAAAGGCAATAAGACTGCAGCCCCCAGGTACAATGACACATGCCTCGAGCACCTTTTGGACACAGTGGAGGCCTGCCATGATGTCCCCTACCCCCACTCTGGCCCAGGATGGGCTGCTACATTATCAGTCCAGCTTGGGAGGTGGTGGCACCGGTGGTCAGCGCTAACTCCCTGCAAAAGAATACAGCCACCCAGTGCTGCAAAAGGATGAATGATCTCCATTCCGCCAGGGTAAGTCACTCTTGTCATCACTCTCAACTCACACACTCAAACCCATCACAGATCCAGAAGGCCTCACTCACTGCCAGTTCAAGACCATTCGCTCTCTCACACACACTCTCATTGTCCTCATCCTGTCCACGAGACCACTCACCACGCACAAATGCCAGGCATACTTATCATCTGGCCTGGCAGGTGTCCTGCTTGCACTCTCTCCATCTCTATTTATGCAGGACAAGCTGGCACACAACAGGAAGGAGAAGTTGCAGACCAGTGGAGGAATGTCTGAAATAAAGGACCTCATGGACTTTGAAAACAGAGCCATCCAGCCGTCAAGGATTCCTCGCTGACGGTGAGGTCGGCAGCACACTACCAAGTGAGGATCCAGCAGTGCAACATCTATCAGACAACCATGTGGTGAGTGACATGTCTAGTTTCACAGGCCACTGCCATGCACTAATTATCTCTCCTGGCGTTCGGAGGCACATCTACCAAACAGCCATGACCCAGGGCCTCCAATCAAGCCCCGAAGAAAACTCTGAAGAGGAATCTGAAGGCACCTTCCTTGGTTCCATCACAACGCTCACCCACACCCTCTGCTAGTGCAGAGACACACACCTTGGTGGGATCTAGCTTTAGAGTAGCCTCAGGACCACAATTTGTTGAGCACATCGCACTTTCTGATCCACAGCAGGCGGCGGCAGGGACTTCCCAGGTCTCCGGCATTCAGAGGACTGCTGGTGGCCAGAAATTTGCTGATTCTGAGTCAGATGACAAGCTTCTGGACTTGGTCATGTCGCAGTTGCAAAGGTAAGATTGGGAACATCAGGAAGGAATGTCCGTTGCATTCCTCAGATTGCAAGGCACGTTGGAGGAGTCCGTCCGCCTTCAGGCTGAGGTAATAGCGCTGGAATGCCAATTCACCAAGGTCAGCACTGGTAGGATGGCGGCCACCATGGAAATCTTGGTCCAGGATGTTGCTCCTGCACTGCTGTGTGGGCTAAACTCCATCGCTGATGCCATAGTTGGGCCTCCAACAGTGTGTACACAAGAGGGGTGCGGGGCAGTCTGATCTCACTCCAGCTACCCTTTATCCTCAAGGGGTCAGCCAGGGGCCCTTTGGCACCTATAGGGAGGAGCATCAGCAGGTGTACCCCCTGATGCCATCCATCCAGGTGACATCCAGCCCATCTGAGTCCCCTCTTCCTTTGACCTCAGCAGCTCCAGCTCCACAGAAAGAGCAGGGTGCCACTGCCGCACGACAGGACCCTGAAGGCAGGCCGGGGCCCTCCAGGTCTCAGCCCTCCAGAGGACGCCGCCAAGGTCATCACAGACAGGGCGTAGCAGTGAGCAGGGAGCCTCCACCTCCGCTGTAGATGTCCGGGATGACCAAGATGTAGCAGCAGGGTTAGGAAGATTAAGATGATGTAGTTGTACAGCCTGGGCACGGGTATTAATCACTTGTACATACTGTTTACTATTGTAAATAAACTCCCAAGAATGGATTCCTGCCTATGGCTCTTTATTCTGATAAGCAGTGTTCATGTCACTCAGATGTGAAACCTTTCTGCACAAGATAAAGGCAGGTATCCCAGTCCAGGGTGATTTCCCTGTGCTTTGTGAAGCCTTCAGACCAAACTGATGTTCCAGCCTCACACTCCCTGGACACATTACTGATGCCTGCACTGCAACGGTTCTTGTCATTGCTGCCAGAATGTTGTGGGCAGGCGTTACAGAGTTCCGTCACTCTCTCTGTGTGCTTTCAGCAACTTTAACGTGGGGCTGGCCCCCATCTCCTCAGCATCTGTGACCAGTGACACTGTACTCCTGAAGGGGTCAAGCTCAAAGGATCAGATGCTTTTAAAGTTTCATGGCTGTGTCTCTATGATATGGCCCTGATCATGGAGCGCAAGCAACCTGCCCGCGGCCAGACAGGAATCAGACATTCACAGAGGCCAAGTGAAGATCTATGGAGTGTCCTCACCACATGTCGTCATCATCCTCCTGCAATCGAGTGATTATTAGGGCCACAACTGCATCTCCATGACAGGAGCATTACCACAGAGAGTATGTGTGCTGCCATAAGCCAGATTGGAGTCAAACATTCATAGCTACAATATGAGGATCTTATGGTGCCTCATCAACTGCATGTCATCATCATCCTCCACAAATCTAGCAGCTATGAGGGCCTCTTGAGCGCCCCTGCCTGGAATGACCGGTGCGAGGGCCTCATCGCCATCATCATCGCCTTCAAGGACTTCCTTACCCTCATCACCATCAATGTCCTCCTCACTGGAGGAGACCTCCAGCTCCTGCATCTCCTCCTCAGCCAGGTTTTAAAGGGCACAGCAGGCAACGACGATGTGTGACACCCTTTGTGGACTACATTGCAGGGCTCCACCAGACCGGTCCAGGCACCAAAACCTCATTTTCAGCATCCTGATGGTTTGCTCCACCAAGTTGCAAGTTGCAGTATGAGCTTCATTATACCTTTGCTCTGATGTAGTCTGAGACCGCTGAATGGGTGTCATCAGCCATAGTCTCTGTGGGTAGCCCTTGTCCCTGAGGAGCTATCCCTGCAGCTTCTGTGGACCCTGGAAGATGTCAAGGATCTGTGACCAAATGAGGATGTAGAAGTTGTGAACACTCCCTGGGAACCATGCACAGACCTGTAGGATGTGTTTGTGGTGGTTGCACACCAGCTGCACATTCAGCGAATGGAAACCCTTGCAGTTGAGATAATTGACTGTCTGTTGTGATGGAGATCTGAGTGCCACGTGACAGCAGTTGATGGCACCCTGCACCTGTGGGAACCCTGAGATCTGGGAAAATCCAAACACTCTTGCATCCTGGTTCTCCTGGTCCCAGGTGAAATGCACAAAGTTGTGTGCTCTCACGAAGATGACATCCATGATCCCGTGGATGCATTTGTGTTTGGAGGCTTGTGATGTCCCATAGAGGTCCCCTGTGGAGCAATGAAAGGAGCCACTGGTGTTGAAATTGACCATTGCTGTCACTTTCATGGCCACTGGCAGTGGATGCCTTCCATGCCCAAGTGGTGCCAAATCCTGCAGTAGCTGGCAGATGTGACTGATCAGTTCCCTAAACATGCACAGTCTTTGGCGACACTGGTTCTTGGTCATCTGTAGGAATGAATGGCGGGTCTATAGACCCTGGGTCTAGCCAGGCAACCACCAGCGACGGTTCGCTGTGGCTCTTCAGCGGAGTGTGCAGGAGCCCCAGCTGCCCCTTCTTCTAAAGGGTGCTGCTCCTCTCTCTGCACAGCCAGGTGCCTCAGCCGCTCTCTTCTCCATTCTTTTCACTCTCTGTACACCACAAGGTGTACAACTAGTTCACCAGGCTCCATGATCCTGATGTACTCCTCCTGCAGGATGAAAAAGAGAGACACATGGATTAGCATGGGTGTATTCATGGTTAAATCTGAAGGCCCCTTAATGCATCCTGGAGAGTGCTGGCCACCACTTGGATGGCCAGAGATTAGTGCGCTGCATGGCTGCCTGAAACCCCACCTTCCTCTGCCCCACTCCACCCGATCAATTGGCATCAGCTTTGCCCATTGGACTGCATGCTATGCTCTCAGCTCAGGCACAGGCATTCTCCTAACCCGCACTGCAAGGCTGCACTGTTAGCTTGAACCATGGGGGAGACTGGTCCAAACTGGGATGATGACATTGCAAGGGGCTGTGAGTGCCTCCACCAGCCAGCTTTAGCAAGGAGATTGTACAATGTACTCCGTCGTCTAACTGTTCTGCAGTCCACTAAAATGCTCATTAGTTTGCAGCCTGTGCCTGAGGGGTGAAAAGCTCTGGAGCACTTGGTGGCACTTTATGCCTCTGCGTTGCTTGAGTGGGCAGAGAATCTAAAGGCCCGATTCCAGTCATATCAATGTGGCTGCGCCTGAACTGTCTCAGCTGCAGCGAAATCGTCACTTTATACAAGCTGTCCCTGATGTGTGGCTGTTTCCCTCGCCCACCTCCCCCTGCACACACACCCCCCCCCCCCCCATCCCCCACACGTGCTTGTACACTACCTTCAGCCACACGGCAGTCTTTGCCCCCCACCTCCACCCCCGCCAAAGTTGTTTCAACCATGGGGCAGCCCTTACCCCCACCCCTCCAACATGCATCAACCTTGAAGTCCATAAGGCGACCCAGGCCGATGCTGTGCAATGTTACTGTGTGCTCACCTCTGAGTTCCCCTTAAAGTACAGCCCGCCAAATGCACGCTTTATATATGCTGCTGTGAAATCACGCCAATGTGGGTGGATGATCTAGAGGGGTGGGTGTGGGGGTGGGGAGGGTGGTGGTGGCAGATGAGTCTGGCAGGCTAGCCTTATAATGATATACTGGTTTATTACAATGAAGTTCCCGATGTCCGATGGTGGGAAATATGGCCTGCTGTCGATGGGCTGAGTGGACAATTGCAAACTGGTTTCACGACATCTTGAAACAGGTTTTTGGCCTTCTCGCCATATTGTCTGCTCATGCCCCTGAACACGCCAACCCCAGTGGGCACGGAAAATTCCACCAATTGGCTATGATTGAATAGTTATGGACACAACCAGGAAAGGATTATTCCACTGAGCTGGATAATGAGGGTGAGGTGGAATGATAAACTACAACCACATAGAATTTGGTTTGTGATTTTGTTAGACCTGTTTCAATGCTTTCGAAGGGTTGCAAATCTGATTGGAGAAATTCAAACAAAGATATAAAATTTTAGCACAGGTAAATTAATAAGTATTTGTACTTCATTAAATGTTCATTTTATTGTGCCTGAAACTGTATTTTGTACTTTTTTTTAGCGGGTGTGCATCTGGGACTGGACTTCAGAAGCTAAAGGACCACTTTGTTCTGTGGACCTGAGTCCTGCCTTTAGCCTTCAGGTACATATCTGAAAGATTATCATCAATTACATTTTTTTGCTCCAGTTAAGATACATTAAAATTAGTAAAATGAACACCATATGCATCATATAGCATACATAAAACTCTCATGTCACTTTTGGCTGCCATTTCAAAATATTACATTGTTTCTCCCAGTTTTCCACAAATCTTCCACTAATGTTAAGATGGGAGATCAGTCAATTCCTGTGGAAGTCTAATCCTTAAGTGCAAGTTCCTTTTCTAATCCTCAAAAGTAAAGAAAGACTTCCATATAGTGCCTTTCATGGCCGTAGACATTCCAAAGCATTTTACAACCATCAAGCACTTTTGAAGCAAAAACAAAAATAGCCGGAAAAACTCAGCAACTGTGGAGAGGAATACAGAAAACTGGGCTGGCCATGGTTAAACCTGTGAAGCAGGTTGTATCTGAGGATTCTTGCTTCATTAACATAACTAAAATGCCAACCTAACTCCTGGAGCCTCAGGTTGTCCCTTGTCTCATCTCCATAAAACCTAGAATTTGACAGTCTGGAACTGGTTCCCTGATGCACTTGGAATTTTTATTCATTTAAATCCCCACCCACACCCAATTCCACCCACTCACTCAATCCCACCCAGTCACCCATGTTAAAACTCCCCTATTGGATGAACAGCAAATGCTGCCGGCACATGAAATGAAGCTGTGGATAATTGGAATAGATGAGCAAATATAGTTCAACTCATATTTTGTCCTACAATCTGACCTTATGTATATATTTCCATTATAACCTCTTATGCCCATATTGCTAATGAAACCTGTCACAATTTAATTAGACCCTCTTGCTGTGTCTCTATTTGGGGAGGATGTAATTACGTAGGCCATTTCCATTATAAGTGTGGACACAGTAGGAAAAGTGTTGGCAGGAAGCTTACGCATAAGTAATTTTTAACATATTATAGATATATTTTATTTTAAAAGTAATCATAATTTTACATCTGGTGTTATATGGCCCTTAGAGAAAACAAAATAACAGAATTTTCTGCATAAACATATTTGCCCCATAATCAAATGTTTAAAAGGCTTGGTTCTGTTTGCAGTTATTCTAATGAAGCATATTTACCTTGCATCAAAACTCATTCCAATGTTGTGTTGTTATAATGTGCTTCATTTATTTTGAGAAAGTAACCAGTTAGGCATAAATTTAGCAATATTTACTTGCCAATACTTCACAGTGAAGCATTAATACAGCCTTGGTGTTATGTAATTGCTGATCTAAAATTAATTGTAATGGAAAAATTTTTGAAAATTCAAAATGTTTATTCTTGCATTGATCTTCTAATTTACTGTAAAGAGGTTTTCCAGAAAGAAATTGTCACTCAACCTCTAAATATGATAAGATTTGTAATCTGTGCAAAGAAACAGTTTTGCTTTACTGTAGTTTATGTTCGTAATTATTCAGTAATCAGGAATGAATTTAATAGATCTAGATTGGAAATGTTTTGGGATTTTTATTAATTTTAATCTAAGGTAATTTGTCAGTCACTTAAGTGGAGTTGACTGTAACAGGTTGAAAAGTAGCTTGATAGCTTTCCTTGTTATCCTGTTGTTCTTTCTAGACTTTTGTACTATTTAATCCTGAAGATAATACTGAGCTGCTCAGCAACAGTAAAACTGAAGTTGTATTCTACACTTGGGTGAGTTTTATTGCATATTAGTGGAGTGTGACCCAGTCATTTACTTCAAGCAGCTTTTATTTTATTTTAAAAGCAAAATACTGTGGATGCTGGAAATCTAAAACAAAAACAAAAGTTGCTGGAAAAACTCAGCAGGTCTGACAGCATCTGTGAAGAGAGAAACAGGGTTGATGTTTCGAGTCTGTATGACTTTTTTTTTGTTTGGCATAAATAAGTGCTGACATTTACAGGAAGACTTCAGATGATGTCTTGTGGTTTACAGTTCTGTCCAAAGCTTGAAACTTAGGTAACTTGTCTAGTTTACTGACATATATATAATGTTATATAAGTAATTTACAACATAGTAATTTCATTTCTTTCAAACAGTGAACTTTATTTATAAGGGATTTATCAACCAATTGAAATAAATCTGAATAACTTTGGTATCTTCTCTGGGCATTTTCATTTTTAAATTTGTTTTTAAATTTTTGGTTTTATATATCCAATACAGATCCAAATAAATCCAAATCTTTCTTATGCAGCATACAGGTAATCTGATATATGGAGCACAACTATGCTGTTTAGCTGCTAATATTCCCTGTCCCTTTAAATTCATTATTCAAGTGATCCCTGTGGGAAGGGCTCTTAATAGGTAAATTTAGGTAATTGTAGCTGTTTATAAACTTCTGGGGCAGGATATTGAGGTCAGTGAGCAGGGGCCAGGGCCTGTTCGCTGAAGCGTAAAATGACGTGGGATGACATTGGGCAGAACTCCCGACGTCACCCCGCATCATTTCAATTTCCAGGTCGGTAGAGGCGCAGCCAAATTAGCTGTGCACCTGCCGACCTGTCAACGGCCTATTGAGGCCATTTAAAAAGTAATTGCACTAGTTAAAGGACCTGGCCATCCAACCTTAAGGTTGGCGGGCAGGTCAGGAGCCCTGGCATGCTTCAGAAAAAGCATGAAACCTCATCCATGGGAGGGATGAGGTTTCATGTAGGTTTTTAAAAATTTAATAAAAAATTAATTAAAAGTGATGGACATGTCACATGAGGGGACATGCCAGGGAAATTTTATTTTTCCATGGGCAGAATTTTACCGTCAGCGGAGAGTGGGGCCTGCTCGCCAACGTGTAAAATGATGCAGGATGATTGGGCAGAACCCCCGATGTCATCCCACCCCATTTAAATTTTCAGGGAGACGGGGGTGCAGCAAAATCAGCTGCGGGCCCGCCAACCTGTCAATGGCCAATTGAGGCCATTGACAGGATCAATTAACCAACTAAAGGACCTGCCCATCCAACCTTAAGGTTGGTGGGTCGGCCAGGAGCCCCAGCAGCAAATAGAGAAAACATGAAACCTCATCCAGTGGCGAGATGAGGTTTCATGTAGGGTTTTAAAATTGTAATAAAGTTGGTCTGTAAATTATGAACATGTCCCAACTCATGTGACGTTGTCACGTGAGGGGACATGTAAGGAATTTTTGTTTTTTTTCTATTTTTAATAGTTTTATAAGTCGAGGCAATCTCCCTGAGGCTGCACTTAGCCACAGAGAGATGTGTGCTCTTTTGTGCGCATGCGCAAAAGAGTGCACTCTTGATTTTAGGGATTCCCCCCGCCCGCACAGGGAGCACATAACGCTTCCCGATGGACATCACGTTGGGTGGGCCTTAATTGGCCCACCCAGATAAAATGGTGGTGCAGCCCCGATCACTGGCGGCGATTGGCTCTGCACCCGCCCATGATTGGGTCAGGCCCGCCCACCTGACAGGCAGAAAATTCTGCCCTATATTTAACATTTTTGAATCTGGTGCCAATCTCCCTGAGGCAGCACTTAGCCTCAGGGAGATGAGTGCACACTTTTGCGCGCATGTGTGAAAGACCACAGTCTCGGCTTAGGGAATCCACCCCCACCCGCCCCCCCCCCCCCCCCCCCCCCCCCCCACCCCATCCCCTGCACAGGGAGCGCATAGCGCTTCCTGGTGGATGCCACATTGGGCGGGTCTTAATTGGCCCGCCCACCTAAAATTGCAGCACGCCCCTGATCAGGGGCTCTGATCAGAGGCGCACCTCCACACGCCCACTCCTAAACTTCCCCCCCAATGGGGGGAAAATTCTGCCCCTGAGATTAATTAAGGATATTTGTAACTTTTTGTATGTTCCAGCTCCAGGTCAGAGAATGCTGAAAGAAATGACTAATTTTCTTTTTTAAAAATACACTATTTGATTTCCATTGCAAATGGAGAGTTAAGATCAACTGTGATCTTCAGTTGAAGCAGGATTAGACAGCAACGTGTAATTGGAATAGAGCCTGCCAGCATACTTTAATGCCCATTTAAAGTCACACATTCTATCCTGAATTTTATTATTCCAATATATAAATTCCTATGTTCACATTTAAAATGGAAGCTGCCTATGTCAACTTGTTACACTATAATAACATCTTGCCAATGGACAAGGGAAATAGATATGGAGAAGCAGATAATTACTCAAAAGGCCTGTCCTGCTTGTTGAACAATGGTCCTGACCGCACAGTCCTCCATTAAAATCCTTAATAACCAGCAATCAGAAACTCAACATTGACATAATGGCAATTTGCCACATCTATCAATATCTTGAAAAAAGAACTAAAGTAGAAAGGCAAACTAAGGAGCAATTGTGAGTGGCATTTGATTTTTTTTTAGGAAAATTATGCACATTTTTAAGAGAAACTAAATGTTAATATACAAATATGTACTGTAATTTTAATAATAGCTCATTCATAAATTTATGTCTGTATTGCATTCCTTTTAGAAAGACAACCAGTTGGAATTTGCATCACCAATCCTTACAGATCAAGTAAGTATTAATGACATGTTACTATATAAAGTGAAACCGGAAACAAACCACATATATAATATATAGTTAGACAAATAATTTAATGATTGAGTATTATCTTAAAAACAGCATTGAAGAGTGGTGTGGTGGTGCTGAATGTCAGCATGTGACTGCTCAATGTCAGCATGTGACTGCTGCATGACATAGAGGGGACAGGAATGCCTTGCTTTGTTTCGTTCCTGATCTGAACCAGGTGCATAACAAACGGGCTGATCTCTTCCAACAGTGGGAAAGGAAATCAGAGGAGAGAGCATTCTCTCTCAGCAGCATGCTGATAGGAGCTGGGTAACATGACACTGCCTTAGAGCAGACATTCAGCCCGATAGTTGAAGGGGTTAAAAATACAAAAACAAGAATAACATAGCCTATGTAAGTAACTATTAACCAGCAGTTCTTAATGTTTTTAACTTCCGACTCACTGAAAATAAATTATACTTCAAGAGTTGCAGCAAGGAGATTGATATTTGCCTGATTACAGTCAACTGCTTAAACTTTTATCCCTTTGATATTTTCTTCCACAGACATTTAACAAGATTGTGGGACTTTACAGCCAATCAGTTTTCCATCTTACCCCTTCACAAGTACTCAGTGCTACTTCTGCAGGGAATTTGGTTATCTGGGACACTGTGCAAACACCACAAATTCAGTCTGATGCAGTAAAATCATACAAAAAAAAAGCTCTAAAGCTGATGAATCTACAAAGTGATAGTATTACAGTGGTCACGGTGTCTGACAGGTAAGGGGGAGGCAGGCTCCCACTAGTGAATTGTTTGCAAAACTCGGATGTGTATTTAACTTTCATTGTAATCATTCAAAATTGCTCCCCAGCATGGGGAAATGCATGTTTTTATTTAATTACTGGTCCCTTAACAAAATTGGTTTCTTGGAAATTACATATTTCAAAGCTGTGCATTCTGAAACTTTTGTTCGTACATCATTAATGCTGAAAAAAAAACATTCTCCCATTTTTTATTAAGAGGAATTTATTCCCTGCTGGACTGTTAAAACATATCTGCATTAGTGAGATATTTTTGATCGAATTAAGTATTTTCAAAGATGAATTCTTAATATAAGTATGTCTAGGCATAATTTTCTTTTACTACTGAAATTATATACACAGATAAAAAGAATATGTTTATAAAGGTGCTCCAAAGAGTGATGAGGAAATCTTCCCTATTTCTTCATCTTCTCAGAGAATACCACAAATGAAGAAGTAATTGTCATACAGAATGGAAATTTCCCATTAATCAACTATAGGATTTTTTTTGAAGAACATACAATTCCAGTGTGTTTTTTAAATTGCATCTTGTAACATATTTATTTGCAATTGAGGTGGTTTGAAACCTTAATTATGCCATTATTTACAAATTGAAAGCTAAATATTTTCTAGGAGATGAGAGTAAAAGTAGATAGAAAAGTCAATCGTGGAAATTAATTTTCAAGTTGAAGTTTAATTGAGGAGTTTAGTTGTCATCATGAATCAAACTCAACGTCTGCTTACAATTTTGAAATTTTCCCCTAATATCTGTTATTTTACATTATATAATGGGGAGAATTTTCTCCCCGTTGGGGGGGGGGGGGGAAGGGGAGGGCGGGGCGGGGTTTGTGCGGGGCTGGGCGCTGCCATTCTACTAGAGCAGGCCAATTTGGCCCACCCAGTGTGATGCACGCCTGGAAGATAAGTTTTAAAGTTAAACAGTTTAATAAAGTGGTGAAAAAGTTTTTATGACCTGTCCCCTCATGCGCAACTGTCACATGAGCTGGGACATGGGCATTAATTTTAATAAAAATTTTTGTGAAAATTTGAAATCATTCATGAAACCTCATCCCACCTGTGGGATTCGAGTCTGCTGCGCGCCTACCGAACTGAAAATCTAAATGACATGCAATGACATAGGGACGTACGCCCGACCTCACCTCGCGTCATTTTACGCCTTGGTGAGTGGGCCCTGCTCGCCAAGCCAAATATTCTGCCCAATGTTTCATAATTATGTGAAGCATTTGAGGGTGTTAGCTAGGAAGGTCACATGGACTGTCAGCAGGACAGAGAATAATATCATGAAGGCAGATTCTAGCTACATTCTTATTATGGATCCAAGCTCTTGGAATCCATTTTTTTATCATTATTTCCAAATGGTCTCCTCAGGCCTGAAAGCCAAAATATTCAAATCGGATGCACAGCCTGATCTGAAGGCTTCTCTGGCAGAGGAATGAGTGCAGAGATTTGTGCTTCCACTACCTTCTCCAGATAGTAATGTACTATGTTTAATCCTTTTCGGATATTGGCATTAGTGATGGCTTCGGACTCCACTGTTATATCTGTCATCTGAGTCAGTCCTTCAGTATGGCCCTCAGTATTTCATGTGAATGCAATGCTCATTGGGGTTCCACTTTGAAAAGTGGAATGTAGAGAGTCCTGAGGCCTCAAGCTCAGGAGTCAGAGCTGACTTCTGTGGAGCCCCTGCATTGCACAGTCAAATCTCACTTTTGGCACTGTGTAAATAATGATTGAAATTGGCTGTTTGGTCAACTTCAGGGAATGTTGGGAGAGAAGGGGTGCGGAAGGGCCAGTGGTGTTAGGTTTGCAATTTGGCCAACATTGCAAGAAGGAGCCAAGCCAGGAAATCATAAGCAAAAATTGAAGTACGGGAGTGGCTGCAGGTGGGCACACCTCTGATCAACACCCCCTATTGGGGGCATGCTGCCATTTTACGTGGGCAGGCCAGTTAAGGCTCGCCCAGTGTGATGTCTGCCAGGAAGCGCTATGCACTCCCTGTGTGAGCAGGGGGGGATTCCCTCAGCCTGGAGTGTGATCTTTTGCGCATGGCTGAGGCTGAGGCTAAGCGCTGCCCCAGGGAGATCGGCTCCAAATTAAAATTTGCAATATAAATGATAGAAAAATTCCCCTGACATGTCCTCTCATGTGACACATGAGTTGGGACATGTCCATAACTTTTATTGAAACCTTGATTAAAAAGTTAAATACCTTCATGAAACCTCATTCCGCCCGTGGATGAGGTTTCATGCTTTTTCTGAAGCCCACCAGGGCTCCCAACCTGCCCGCCAACCTTAAGGTTGGGCAGGCAGGTCCATTAATGACTTTAATTAGTTTCTCAATGGCCTCAATAGGCCGTTGACAGGCCGGCGGGTGCACAGCTGACTTGGCTGTGCCTCCACCGACCTGAAAATGGAAATGACGCACGGTGATCCGACATCATCCCACGTCATTTAACGCGTCGGTGAGTGGGCCCTGCCCCTGCTCACCGACAGGAAGATCCTGCCCATAAAGGTTTGCAGGTCATCCCTCAATCTGAAAAACAATGACATGGGTTTCAGGATGCAGCTTTCCAAAGATGATTTGGCCAGCCTCAAAATGATGTTTGGCAAGTATTAGGAACAATGTATAGCTTTAAGTTTAATTTATATTTTGTATTTGGGTGATAAGAAAAGTGCAACAGAGGTTTTTGTGAGTTGGGTGCCAGAAAGTCTGGGGCTTTGTTTGTGCACATGAATTTTTAATGAAGGTTTACAACCCTTGAAGTGAAGAGATGGGTTACCAAGGGGTTAGCAGCTTAGTGAAGTTAAAAAGCATAAAGTAGAAAAAATTGTGCTGTTGCCCAGCGACAGGGGGCCAGAGACACACTGAGAGACAGGGAAACACAGAAGGGCGGTCAGTTAATATGTGTATAGCAGAGAGTGCAGGCAGAAGATCTAATCTCTCTAATATAAATCCTGCAAGCCTGCTGGGGAACTGAGTTTAGGGAACTCATGGGCAGAATATAACATTGGGCGTGCAGGTGCGATCACGCCATTAAGAAGCTAATTAAATTCAAATTTACGCTGCCCAACCAACCTAACTGTTGTCTAACGGGTCTAATGGTGTCTAACACCTTTAATGACGAATGGTTGGCGGGCAGGTGAAAAGGCTAAGCGGCCTTTACATTTTTAGGAAACCTCATCCATGGGTGGGATGAGGTTTCCTAAAGCAAGTAAACATCAAATGAAATTTATTTTTGAATTAAAAACATGTCCCAGCTCATGTGACAGAGCCACATGAGGGGACATGTTTTATGACAATTTTATTTATTTATTTTTTAAACAGCGCTTCATCTCCCTGAGGCAGCTCTGTGCCTGAGGGCGATTGAAGCGCACTTTACGCATATGTGTGAAGATCGCGCTAGGCCCGCTCACCCTCCTCGCCCCACCTGCACAGGAAGCGCTGAGCACTGCTGCTCATGTTCCACGCTGGGCAGGCCTTAATTGGCCCGCCAGCATGAATTTGCAGTGCGGAGCCAATCATTGGTGGCGGACGGCTTCCCGGCCAACCCCACTCGCCCCTGCTGAGCATCCCCACCAAGGGCAAAATCCTGCTCCATGTGTTTGCTCTGAAGTTGAAGTAATAGTGAATTCAGATTGTGGTTTTTGGGTGTCTCAGGGAGAAATACCAGCTGAAGAAAAGCATCTTGTGACTGCTCAACAGTCCACTGGAAGAAAACTATTTGAAACTGAGCTAACCCAAGCAAGAAATTTTGGTGTTGAGACAATGGTAAATCTTCATTGGGGTTTTGTGTCTTTAAGGATTGCTGGGATGAAAGGAATAGTGTGAATTTAAATCATTTTCTGGTATCTGTATTGAAATCTTTCCAACCTTTTTGTCTGGTGTAATATTGTTCATTTTTTCTTGTTTAACAAAGGTTTTATTCTTTGTGTTAACAATATACTCGCAGGCTCTTGTGCGTGTGTTCAGTAATTGATCTCCATGGTTTCTAAAAAATAACATAGTTAGGATCTACCAAGCCAGGTTGCACTCTGGGATCTGACTTGGCCAGTATTAACATCAGCTGGGATGCCCGCCACTGGTTGTACCTATAAAAAAGGGCCTGGGGGAATTTATAGATAACCTGCCTTCTCAGTTGAGGTGTTCAAATTTTTCCTGCACCATAAAATAGTTCTGTGGTTTAAGGACATACCACACTTACTGCCACAGTCATCATCTTTTAGGCTCAACTCCAGTCCATCCCTTCTGCTCCATTTCTCCAATAGACCTTGCATGTCCAGTTTCCTTAAATTTGCTACTTGTTTCTTTAATCTAGCTGCCATCATTGTTGTTCTGATGAAAGGCCACAGATGAAATGTTGGACAGGAACCTCCCCATGAGCTTCAGCACCCTGATGTCAGTGTCAGAAGTCCACACTGTTTGTGGGCCAGTCACCTGGCTGTGATTTCCCCCAAGTTAGCCAATTAATGGCCAATGGATGGGCTCACTGTCCAATTAAGGAGCACAGGTGGGCTCTCAAAGTTGGAGAGTTAATAGGAGACCATCCAGCACCGAAGAAGCAGCAGGCTGCCTTTTCAGGTAAGCAAGAGAGAGATTTTTTTTTAAATATAAAATTCCCATAGCAGCTGGGCCGCCACTGTGGAGGGGGTGCCTCAAAGCCTACCTGGAGTGCTGCCTCCCCCGATTTGCCGAGAAGGCCACCTCCAGGCAGTTGGGCTGTTCCCTGAAGCCTCTGGGGATCCCTGACAATAGGCCTTAATTGGCCTTTAAAGAGTCTATTTGGCTACCCATGAATGGTAGCCCTGCCACCCACTCATCCTGTCTTTTGGGGAATTGGCCCAAGGGATGGTGCTGGGAAGCCAGCATGCCAGCTGGCACACGAAACTCCTCCCTGCCTGCCTCCGTGCCCGCTCATGCCGGGATCTTAAACTTCAGCCCATTATCTCTACTTCCCTCTTTTCCAAGACTGCCAAACCTGCTGAGTATTTCCAGTATTTTCTGTTCTATTACTAGAAGGGTTCAAAATTGACAAGGAGAAGGTGTTGGATAAACTGTCAGCACTAAAAGTTGACAAGGCACTGGGACTGGGGACTTGCATCCCAGGATATTGAAGGAAGTAAGAGGGGAAGTTGGAGGGGCACTGGTCATAATCTTTCAGTCATCCCTAGACTCGGGAGGTGCCAGAGGATTAGAGAATTGCAAACATTATGCCCTTGTTCAAAAAAGGTTGTAATGATGTTATGATATGGCAGGTGGCATTTGCCAGGCTGACCAAATCCCAAAGGAAAACTTGGCCAGGCTACCACATTAACTTTGCAATTTGTATTTATTAGAAGGTTGGTGCTCTGAAGGCAGAAGTAATGAGTCCACTATTACCTTTTGAGATTTTAAAGATTAAATTAAAACATTTATTAACAAAGGAAAAGAAAACATATGCATAAGACTACAATTACATAGTTACATTTAGTTTTATAACAGTTCTCACAAGATTTACACTTAACTAGACTCCCAACTACACACCCTTTCAGGCAATAGTCCAAATAGATTCTTCATCTATAAAACATCCAGCAATATTACCACAAGCACCCACTGTTGCTGTAAGGGAGGTATTTCACAGCTTCTTTCTCCCTGTCACTCGGCAATGGAATTCCAAAGCTTTTAACAAAACCTTGCTTTCTGGAACAGCAAATTTCTCTAGGGAGGCTAGAGGCTTTTTTCACAAGTCTGTTTCACACATTGTACCTTTTAAGATCTCACATGGTCACTCTTTACACAGCTTTCCATCTTTCTTTAAATATATTTTCTCCCTTTTGATCTGTAAACCACATTGTTCCACCCTTGCTTTGGAAGTTACTTTTCCCAGAATATAAAAATCTTTCATGCTGTCATTAGGACCAGCACTTCTGGGAAAAATGAACTTAATAACTTTGCCTTATTTATCTTGCCAGTTGTAAACATCTTGTCATGTCCCTTTGAAAATCAAACAACCTCTCAATTTACCTAAAAATGCAAATTCCATTCACACTGTATCTACTGAGACGTCATCCTAGCTTATACAACTCCATTTCAAATGCCTGTCTTACACCTAATCCCTTTTGATGATTCAGATATTGCAGTCTGACTGTCTGCAGTTTAATTAAACTAGACACACATACACACAAACATACATACACACTGTCCGCATAAGCCTGCTTCAGTATCTCACAGTAATATTAGGGGGAAAAAATGATATATCCTTTACAAGGATAAGCCCAGCAATTACAGACCAGTCAGTTTAATTTCTGTGGTGGAGAAGCTTCTTGAAACAATTATTTGGGATAGAATTAATAGTCACATGGAAGAATGTGGGTTGATTAGGAAGAGACAGCATAGACTTCTAAAGGGGAAGTTGTGTTTAGCTAACATGCTGGAGTTGTTTTGAAGTGGTAACAGTGAGGGTTGATGAGGGTAATGCTGTTGATGTGGTGTACATGGACTTTCAAAAGACATTCAATACTGTGCCACACAACAGACTTGTGAGAAAAGTTATAGCTCATGGAATAAAAGGGACAATTGCAATGTGGATACAAAATTGGCTGAGTAATAGGAAACAGGGTGATGATCAATGGATATTTTTCGGGCTGGAGGAAGGTTTGTAGTGGAGTCCCCCAGGGTTGGTATTGGGACCCTTGCTTTTCCTGATATATATTAATGATCTAGATCTTGGTGTGCAGGGGACAATTTCAAAGTTTGCAGATGATACGAAACTTAGAAGCATTGTAAACCGTGAGGAGGAGAATATAAAACTTCAAAAGGACATGGACAAGTTGGTGGAGTGGGCAGATCGGCAGCAGATGAAGTTCAGTGGGGAGAATGTGAGGTAATGCACTTTGGTAGGAAGAACATGGAGAGACAATATAAAATAAGGGGTACAATTCTTAAGGGGGTGCAGGAGCAGAGGGACCTGGGTATATATGTGCATAGATCATTGAAGGTGGCAGGACAGGTGGAGAGAGCAGTTAATAAAGCATACAGTATCCTGGGCTTTATTAATAGAGGCATAGAAAAGAAGAGCAGGGAGATTATGCTGAGATTATATAACACACTAGTTAGACCTCAGCTGAAGTATTGTGTACAGTTCCGGGTGCCAAATTATAGGAAGGATGTGAACGCATTGGAGATAATGTAGAAGAGGTTTACGAGAATGGTTCCAGGGATGAGACACTTCAGTTGTGAAGGTAGATTAAAGAGGTTGGGACTGTTCTCCTTGGGGAGCAGAAGGCTAAGAGGAGATGTTCAAAATCATGAGGGGACTGGGTAGAGTACATAGGGAGAAACTGTTCCTACTCGAAAAAGGATCAAAAATGAGAGCGCACAGATTTAAAGTGATTTACAAGTGGTTTGAGTCTGGAATGCACTGCCTGGAAGTGTGGTGGAGGCCGGTTCAATTGAGGCATTCAGGAGGCATTAGATGATTATTTGAAGAGGAACAATGTGCAAGGGTAAGGGAAAAAGGCAAGAGAATGGTACTAAGTCATAATGCTCATTGGGAGAGCTGGTGGACCGAATGGCCTCCTTCAGCACCGTAACATTCTGTGATTCTGTGGTATTTTAAATTTCCAGCACCTGCAGTATTTTGTTTGTGTTGTAGCATTTTTAAAATTCCTCTTCCCAGGTCTCTGCCTCACCTTCTGGTATTTTCTGGTTCCCCAGCTCCCTTTCCCTGCCTTACCATCCTTCTACCCCTTCCACAGCTCCCATTCTCACACTCCATCATGGGTAATTTTGAGGTTCATTTTTTAGAAAACATTCAAGGCGTACTTGGGGTCTAACTCTTGCAGCTTCAAGATTTTCCAGTTCCATGGGCTGGATTTTACAGGGTGCTGTGTTCCCAGGCCCCCTCCACCCCCAACTAAAAAGTTGGTCAGGAGCCCGCCCATGAAAAAGCCAGCTTGCCCCGCAGCTATTTTATGCTCGACAGAGCATTAATTAGCTCAGGGCAAGACTGCTGCCCCCAGCTGGGGAGGAAGTCCCGCTTAGAGAGCTCCTGACTCATTCGATTGGCTGGCAGCTTTGTGGTCCCAGCAGCGGCAGGTTCTAGTGGTGGCCACAGGTGGAACTACAGCCCGAACCCAAAGAAGAGGTTATGGAATCCGGACTGAAGGTAAGTCCGGGCTATCAGTGGGACCTAGCTGGCAGGCCCAAGCGAGGTGGGGTGGTTTGTTTGACAGGCCGGGGGAGGGGGGAGAGTTAAAGGGGGAGGTATGTCCTTGAGGGGGGGGGGGGGGGGTGTGCCTCTGCTGAAACGGGACCCGCCCAAAGGAGGTTCTCCCCCCCCCCAACCCCCCATCACGTCTGATACCAGCTCGCCCAGTAAAAGTGGGACTGGTCTCTCCTGCCATGGGTAAAACAGCAGTGGGGTGGGATGAGGCACTTAGGTGGCCATTAATTGCCAACCTCCAAACACACCAGCAGAGGGCAATAAAATTCAGCCCAATATGTATCTCTGGTGTTCAAAGCATACATACCTCTATTTCTGTAAACTGGTCGTTTATGGTGAGCTCAGTGCCCTGATCCCATCCGCTTTAGTTCTGATAGTGAAATGGTGCCATGGGAATTTTTGGCCCAATGTCCACATACTACTAATAATACTCCAAGTAATAGAAGGAGCTGAGTGGTGACATAATTAGGAAGGTATTTATTGTTATCAATTTGGAATGGGGAATTAGACAGCTTAAACACCTTGAAATATAAAGTTGCATCTAAAAGTTCACCTTAGTATTTTTATGATTGCAATGGTGTTGAAAGGAGGTCTTGCCGCACAGTGGGTAGTGTCCCTGCCTCTGGGTTGGAGTTCCACCTAGGACTTGATGGCCGTGGATGGTACATTCATAATGTGGCCAAACAGGTTGATTATCAACCAAATCTTACCATGCCAATGGCAGGTGGTAAGAGCAGGAGAGACTCCTGGTCAGCGATGCTTGATGCCCCTCAAGCTATAGCCTTTGGCAAGTGACCTGTTCTAGGAAAAACAAGCCACGGAAAATAGACATAAGCATATGCTATAAAAACAAAAAAACTGCGGATGCTGGAAATCCAAAACAAAAACAGAATTACCTGGAAAAACTCAGCAGGTCTGGCAGCATCGGCGGAGAAGAAAAGAGTTGACGTTTCGAGTCCTCATGACCCTTCGACAGAACTTGAGTTCGAGTCCAGGAAAGAGCTGAAATATAAGCTGGTTTAAGGTGTGTGTGTGGGGGGCGGAGAGATAGAGAGACAGAGAGGTGGAGTGGGTTGGTGTGGTTATAGCGACAAACAAGCAGTGATAGAAGCAGATCATCAAAAGATGTCAACAACAATAGTACAATAGAACACATAGGTGTTAAAGTTAAAGTTGGTGATATTATCTAAACGAATGTGCTAATTAAGAATGGATGGTAGGGCACTCAAGGTATAGCTCTAGTGGGTTTTTTTTTTCATTTTATATAATGGAAATAGGTGGGAAAAGGAAAATCTTTATAATTTATTGGGAAAAAAAAAAAGAAGGGGGAAACAGAAAGGGGGTGGGGATGGGGGAGGGGACTCACGACCTAAAGTTGTTGAATTCAATATTCAGTCCGGAAGGCTGTAAAGTCCCTAGTCGGAAGATGAGGTGTTGTTCCTCCAGTTTGCGTTGGGCTTCACTAGAACAATGCAGCAAGCCAAGGACAGACATGTGGGCAAGAGAGCAGGGTGGAGTGTTAAAATGGCAAGCGACAGGGAGGTTTGGGTCATTCTTGCGGACAGACTGCAGGTGTTCTGCAAAGCGGTCGCCCAGTTTACGTTTGGTCTCTCCAATGTAGAGGAGACCACATTGGGAGCAACGAATGCAGTAGACTAAGTTGGGGGAAATGCAAGTGAAATGCTGCTTCACTTGAAAGGAGTGTTTGGGTCCTTGGACGGTGAGGAGAGAGGAAGTGAAGGGGCAGGTGTTGCATCTTTTGCGTGGGCAAGGGGTTGTGCCATAGGAGGGGGTTGAGGAGTAGGGGGTGATGGAGGAGTGGACCAGGGTGTCCCGGAGGGAGCGATCCCTACGGAATGCCGATAAGGGGGGTGAAGGGAAGATGTGTTTGGTAGTGGCATCATGCTGGAGTTGGCGGAAATGGCGGAGGATGATCCTTTGAATGCGGAGGCTGGTGGGGTGATAAGTGAGGACAAGGGGGACCCTATCATGTTTCTGGGAGGGAGGAGAAGGAGTGAGGGCGGATGCGCGGGAGATGGGCCGGACACGGTTGAGGGCCCTGTCAATGACCGTGGGTGGAAAACCTCGGTTAAGGAAGAAGGAGGACATGTCAGAGGAACTGTTTTTGAATGTAGCATCATCGGAACAGATGCGACGGAGGCGAAGGAACTGAGAGAATGGGATGGAGTCCTTACAGGAAGTGGGGTGTGAGGAGCTGTAGTCGAGATAGCTGTGGGTGTCGGTGGGTTTGTAATGGATATTGGTGGACAGTCTATCACCAGAGATTGAGACAGAGAGGTCAAGGAAGGGAAGGGAAGTGTCAGAGATGGACCACGTGAAAATGATGGAGGGGTGGAGATTGGAAGCAAAATTAATAAATTTTTCCAAGTCCTGACGAGAGCATGAAGCAGCACCGAAATAATCATCGATGTACCGGAGAAAGAGTTGTGGAAGGGGGCCGGAGTAGGACTGCAACAAGGAATGTTCCACATACCCCATAAAGAGACAGGCATAGCTGGGGCCCATGCGGGTACCCATAGCCACACCTTTTATTTGGAGGAAGTGAGAGGAGTTGAAGGAGAAATTGTTCAGCGTGAGAACAAGTTCAGCCAGACGGAGGAGAGTAGTGGTGGATGGGGATTGTTCGGGCCTCTGTTCGAGGAAGAAGCTAAGGGCCCTCAGACCATCCTGGTGGGGGATGGAGGTGTAGAGGGATTGGACGTCCATGGTGAAGAGGAAGCGGTAGGGGCCAGGGAACTGGAAATTGTTGATGTGACGTAAGGTGTCAGAGGAATCACGGATGTAGGTGGGAAGGGACTGGACAAGGGGAGAGAGAAGGGAGTCAAGATAACGAGAAATGAGTTCTGTGGGGCAGGAGCAAGCTGAGACGATCGGTCTACCGGGGCAGTTCTGTTTGTGGATTTTGGGTAGGAGATAGAAGCGGGCCGTCCGAGGTTGGGCAACTATCAGGTTGGAAGCTGTGGGAGGGAGATCCCCAGAGGAGATGAGGTCAGTGACAGTCCTGGAAACAATGGCTTGATGTTCAGTGGTGGGGTCATGGTCCAGGGAGAGGTAGGAGGAAGTGTCTGCGAGTTGACGCTCAGCCTCCGCGTGGTAGAGGTCAGTGCGCCAGACAACAACAGCACCACCCTTGTCAGCGGGTTTGATGACAATGTCAGGGTTGGACCTGAGAGAATGGAGTGCAGTAAGTTCAGAGAGAGACAGGTTAGAATGGGTGAGAGGAGCAGAGAAATTGAGACGACTAATGTCGCGCCGACAGTTCTCAATGAAAAGATCGAGAGAAGGTAAGAATCCAGAGGGAGGGGTCCAGGTGGAGGGAGAATATTGAAGATGGGTAAAAGGATCCGTTGAACTGGGAGAGGACTCCTGCCCAAAGAAGTGAGCCCGGAGACGAAGACGGCGGAAGAAGAGTTCAGTATCATGCCGAGCCCGAAATTCATTGAGGTGAGGGCGTAAGGGTATGAAACTAAGTCCTTTGCTGAGCACTGAACGTTCAGCATCGGAGAGGGGAAGGTCAGGGGGTATAGTGAATACACGGCTGGGGTTGGGATTGGAAGATGGGGTGGGGACGGAGGGACAGGCAGGGGTGGAGGGTCCTAGATGGGTGTTGGTGTCGATGAGTTGTTGGAGCTTGCGTTCCTTAGCACTTGAGAGAAAGAGAAAAAGTTTCTTGTTGAGGCGTCGGATGAGCCGAAGGATAAAATGAAACTGGGGGCACGCGCAGCTTTGAAAAGCTCGACCTCTCCCTCCAGCAGCACCGCCGTACCCTTTTTCAAAGCTGCGCGTGCCCCCAGTTTCATTTTATCCTTCGGCTCATCCGACGCCTCAACAAGAAACTTTTTCTCTTTCTCTCAAGTGCTAAGGAACGCAAGCTCCAACAACTCATCGACACCAACACCCATCTAGGACCCTCCACCCCTGCCTGTCCCTCCGTCCCCACCCCATCTTCCAATCCCAACCCCAGCCGTGTATTCACTATACCCCCTGACCTTCCCCTCTCCGATGCTGAACGTTCAGTGCTCAGCAAAGGACTTAGTTTCATACCCTTACGCCCTCACCTCAATGAATTTCGGGCTCGGCATGATACTGAACTCTTCTTCCGCCGTCTTCGTCTCCGGGCTCACTTCTTTGGGCAGGAGTCCTCTCCCAGTTCAACGGATCCTTTTACCCATCTTCAATATTCTCCCTCCACCTGGACCCCTCCCTCTGGATTCTTACCTTCTCTCGATCTTTTCATTGAGAACTGTCGGCGCGACATTAGTCGTCTCAATTTCTCTGCTCCTCTCACCCATTCTAACCTGTCTCTCTCTGAACTTACTGCACTCCATTCTCTCAGGTCCAACCCTGACATTGTCATCAAACCCGCTGACAAGGGTGGTGCTGTTGTTGTCTGGCGCACTGACCTCTACCACGCGGAGGCTGAGCGTCAACTCGCAGACACTTCCTCCTACCTCTCCCTGGACCATGACCCCACCACTGAACATCAAGCCATTGTTTCCAGGACTGTCACTGACCTCATCTCCTCTGGGGATCTCCCTCCCACAGCTTCCAACCTGATAGTTGCCCAACCTCGGACGGCCCGCTTCTATCTCCTACCCAAAATCCACAAACAGAACTGCCCCGGTAGACCGATCGTCTCAGCTTGCTCCTGCCCCACAGAACTCATTTCTCGTTATCTTGACTCCCTTCTCTCTCCCCTTGTCCAGTCCCTTCCCACCTACATCCGTGATTCCTCTGACACCTTACGTCACATCAACAATTTCCAGTTCCCTGGCCCCTACCGCTTCCTCTTCACCATGGACGTCCAATCCCTCTACACCTCCATCCCCCACCAGGATGGTCTGAGGGCCCTTAGCTTCTTCCTCGAACAGAGGCCCGAACAATCCCCATCCACCACTACTCTCCTCCGTCTGGCTGAACTTGTTCTCACGCTGAACAATTTCTCCTTCAACTCCTCTCACTTCCTCCAAATAAAAGGTGTGGCTATGGGTACCCGCATGGGCCCCAGCTATGCCTGTCTCTTTATGGGGTATGTGGAACATTCCTTGTTGCAGTCCTACTCCGGCCCCCTTCCACAACTCTTTCTCCGGTACATCGATGATTATTTCGGTGCTGCTTCATGCTCTCGTCAGGACTTGGAAAAATTTATTAATTTTGCTTCCAATCTCCACCCCTCCATCATTTTCACGTGGTCCATCTCTGACACTTCCCTTCCCTTCCTTGACCTCTCTGTCTCAATCTCTGGTGATAGACTGTCCACCAATATCCATTACAAACCCACCGACACCCACAGCTATCTCGACTACAGCTCCTCACACCCCACTTCCTGTAAGGACTCCATCCCATTCTCTCAGTTCCTTCGCCTCCGTCGCATCTGTTCCGATGATGCTACATTCAAAAACAGTTCCTCTGACATGTCCTCCTTCTTCCTTAACCGAGGTTTTCCACCCACGGTCGTTGACAGGGCCCTCAACCGTGTCCGGCCCATCTCCCGCGCATCCGCCCTCACTCCTTCTCCTCCCTCCCAGAAACATGATAGGGTCCCCCTTGTCCTCACTTATCACCCCACCAGCCTCCGCATTCAAAGGATCATCCTCCGCCATTTCCGCCAACTCCAGCATGATGCCACTACCAAACACATCTTCCCTTCACCCCCCTTATCGGCATTCCGTAGGGATCGCTCCCTCCGGGACACCCTGGTCCACTCCTCCATCACCCCCTACTCCTCAACCCCCTCCTATGGCACAACCCCTTGCCCACGCAAAAGATGCAACACCTGCCCCTTCACTTCCTCTCTCCTCACCGTCCAAGGACCCAAACACTCCTTTCAAGTGAAGCAGCATTTCACTTGCATTTCCCCCAACTTAGTCTACTGCATTCGTTGCTCCCAATGTGGTCTCCTCTACATTGGAGAGACCAAACGTAAACTGGGCGACCGCTTTGCAGAACACCTGCGGTCTGTCCGCAAGAATGACCCAAACCTCCCTGTCGCTTGCCATTTTAACACTCCACCCTGCTCTCTTGCCCACATGTCTGTCCTTGGCTTGCTGCATTGTTCCAGTGAAGCCCAACGCAAACTGGAGGAACAACACCTCATCTTCCGACTAGGGACTTTACAGCCTTCCGGACTGAATATTGAATTCAACAACTTTAGGTCGTGAGTCCCCTCCCCCATCCCCACCCCCTTTCTGTTTCCCCCTTCTTTTTTTTTCCCAATAAATTATAAAGATTTTCCTTTTCCCACCTATTTCCATTATATAAAATAAAAAAAAACCCACTAGAGCTATACCTTGAGTGCCCTACCATCCATTCTTAATTAGCACATTCGTTTAGATAATATCACCAACTTTAACTTTAACACCTATGTGTTCTATTGTACTATTGTTGTTGACATCTTTTGATGATCTGCTTCTATCACTGCTTGTTTGTCGCTACAACCACACCAACCCCCTCCACCTCTCTGTCTCTCTATCTCTCCGCCCCCCACACACACACCTTAAACCAGCTTATATTTCAGCTCTTTCCTGGACTCGAACTCAAGTTCTGTCGAAGGGTCATGAGGACTCGAAACGTCAACTCTTTTCTTCTCCGCCGATGCTGCCAGACCTGCTGAGTTTTTCCAGGTAATTCTGTTTTTGATAAGCATATGCTTTGTCAGCCTCATGCACCTCTTGATGTAGGTTGCATTCTAAGTCTAATGGTGTTGCAATATTGTTTAAGACAAATGTGTTAGTTTCCATGCAATAGAATCAAATTGTCTGTATTTGTTTGTATGATAGTAACTGCATTTTTAACATTCATTACAGGTATATAGTGACGTGTGATGTCAAAGGTTGCATCAAGTTTTATGATGAGCAACTTTGCTTACTTAATTGGTATAGTAACTTCAACCTGGGACCCATCAGTTCAATTTCCTTCTCCAGTCAACCAGCTTCCAAAGCCGATGGGAAAACTTCTTACCCATCAGAGTCTAACATCAATGCTCAGCAATTTATTGTCAGGTTAGTAATCTTCATATTTTAAATGTTATTAATTATTACATATGCTCAAGTAATATCACTTGAAATATCAAGATTGTATTAAAAATGTAATCAATTTTTAACTATATCTACCACCTAAAGCTAGGAAGGAAACCAGCAAGCAGGATCTCAAAGGTAGTTATCTCTGGAATACTTCCATGCCACATGCTAGTGAGTATAGAAATAGAAGAATAGGGCAGATGAATGCTTGGTGGTGAGTTAGTGAAGAATATATGTATATTCCTCCATCCCGAGTACAATGACTTAATTTGGAATGAACTGTTGGCCTGCTCTTCTTGTCACTGCTATTCCTTCCTGGTGATACTGGATTAAACACATAGGGCAGGATTTTATGACCCCATGCCAGGTGTGTTTTTGGCAGGGGGATGGGGTGTTTGTAAAAATGAGGGATGCCCATCACCTTCCCCCCAACCTCCAAGCTGTCCCCCGTAATATGGTAGGTGTGTGGCACCAAAATCAGCAGACTGCAAGCCATTTTTAAATAAATAATTAATGGTCAGCTGAGCTTGTTACCAAACCAATTGACCCAAATATTACATTGCCCACACCATAATATTGATGGCATTGGCAGGCGGGCTGGAGTGGGCAGGATGTTTGTTAAGCGCGTGATTAAAAGGCAGGAAGGAAGGGGGATGTCCTTCGGGGGCACCCCTTTCCCAAGATGTTACCTCCCCCTTTGTTCCTGCCACTTGACCTCCAAAACATGCCCCCTCCCCCCTCCCCCCTAAAGTTCCCCAATCCCACACTGCCCTAAATGCCCAGGATTTACCTGGTTCCAGGATCCATTGAAGTTCTGTGTGGGCCTGTCTGCAGTCCCAGCAGCACCCACTTCTAAGTTCTGGTGCTGCTAGAACTGCCAGCCAATCCGATTGGCCAGCATCTCTTGAGGTGGGACTTCCTCCCACTGAGGGTCAGAAGTCCCACTCTTAACCTATTTCGCCTGCCAGTGTTGTGGCTGTGGGGTAGGCTGTTTTAAACTGCATCGGCTACTGGTCGACTCTTGCATCAATGGGGGGGGGGGGTGAGCAATGTGCTCCTTCCCCTATGAAATCCAGCCTATAGAGTGGGAGATATGTGTGTTTTCTGACAAGATTAAACCATTTAAAATATCTATTTGTTAATATTTACTAATGTTTCCAACCTATTTGTATTTCTTCAAGGTGTCACAACTCATTAATATTTGAAAAGCAGAATTCCGCTTATTGCCTTAGTAATAAAAATGTTTTCTTAGTTTATATGCTTTTGTGTGTGTTTTGTTCTATGTAGGAACTTTGTTGTAGCAACAGTTGATGCTACAGTGGCTCATGTAACTGGAGATGGGTGCAAACTTGAAGTGTTATTGCAGGAGCATGGTGCAGCGGTACATGCTATAGCATGTCATCCTGCTCGGCCTTTCATCTGTATGGGAAGCTACTGTGGACTCCTGAAGATCTGGAACTATGAGAAGAAGGAACCCTTCTGCAGCAGGCTCTTTGGAACAGGGAACTATATTCAGTGTGTGACTTATAATGAAGCAGGTATTAAATTAACAATCTTTTTAGTATGTAAATATAATTTCATGCATATTGAGGCAAGGGATGTTCTCGCTGATGAATGGCACACTCTATTTCAGGCACCCACAGTCAGCATCAAGTGCTCTGAGGTCAGGTGTTAGGTGCAAGAGTAAAGCTCCCTTCATTCTGCCCCAAAATTAAACCTCAGAACAATATCCTTTAATGTACCAATGTGACATTTTTCTATTTTCCACACCATTTCTATTTTAATGCCAGCAGCATTAAAACGATGCCAATCAGAAAATCTTGCTGTTGAAATTTGTTTATACCAGGATCATGAAAGGGGCTTGGAGTGAATTAGCACCCCCATTTTACATCGCACCCCATTTTCTTTTCTATTGACCTCAGAAATAAATGAACATTTAATAGAAAAAGTAAATTTGTTCTGTACATTCTTTGCAGACATTTTCATTGGCTAAACACCACTTTCTTACTCCCATAGGTTCACTATTGGGAGTTGGACTTACTGATGGATGTGTTCACATCCTTGATGCACTTTCTCTGAACGATGAGTGCCCAGAACCTTTCCAGTATGCCAGAGATGCTGTTACTCAGATTGCCTTCTCTCATGATTCCAGTTACCTAGCAACAATAGTGAGTTATTCAAATATTTAATGATTGCTTAGATTAATCGATAAGAGAACTTGATACGATTGTATGTATACCTGGATTTTGCTGTGAGCAGTAAAGGAACTCCTTTCCATCTCGTGTACAACTGCCTACAGACTTTCAGCAGATTTATCAGTATAGATTTCCAGTCTTCCAGAAGCAGTTTGAATTCAATGCTCTCTGCAGGGGATCTGTTGCTTCAGGAAATAGGGAAACTAGCAGAGAAGCTGCTCAGCTATTCAGATTGCAGAATCTTTGCAGGTAGCAAAGCAGGAATTAAAAGACAGGAAATGTAAATTTGTTATGACATGGCAGGTGATGTGTGCCAGGCAGACCAAATCTACAAGGGAAAGTTGGCCACACGATCCCAATGGTCTTGCAATTTGTATTTATTATGAGAAGATTTGTGAATTGAATTCATAAGTAATGAGTCCATGTTTTGGCACAGCTCATTGTAAATGCAGAGTTGCTCAAATCCCAGAGGGAAACTTGAGACAACTACCTCAACTATTTTTGCAATTTGTATGTTTCGAGATGCGGGTTTTGAATTCAATAATAATAAGACCACCGAGCCTTATAGGTTTTTACAAAACTGGATGAAACATTTATTAATAAGAGAAATGATTTTAAGCACATACATATGTCAACAAATTACTACTATAATAACTTCTAAATTCCCTAATTAATCTGACTTCCAGTTACACCTCTGTTAAGACAAACATATAGGGCAAAATTTTTCATCCCGCGGGCGGACATGTGCCCGACCCAAACCGGGGTGAAATAGTGTTCGATGATGTCAGGCGAGCATCCTGACATCATCACGCACTCTCACAATCTTTCGGCCAGCGGGAGCGCACAAGAGGCGGCAGTGCGCCCGCTGGCAATTAAGAGGTCTATTAAGGCTCTTAAGCAATTAATTAATACGTATTTTTTGCTGCCCCCTCAACCGTTTGGTTGACGGGCGGACAAATAGGCCAGGTGGCCTTTGCATTTTTTATGAAACCTCATCCATGGGCAGGATGAGGTTTCCAATGGTTACTAAAAAACAATAAAAATTTTTTACATGTTCCTCTTCATGTGACTGAGTCACATGTGAGGACATATTTATATCATTTGTAAAACATTTATTTTTATATTTAACATTCTTCAGCTCCCTGAGACAGCTCTGTGCCTTCAGGAAGGTTTCAGTGCACACTCCCTTGCGCATGCACAGACTTTAGCGCTCGTACTCCTCCCACCCCCTCATCCCAGCAGCACTGAGGCTCTTAGCATGTTTCATGCTGGCTGGCCGTGAATTGCAGTTGGAGCTCAATCGCAGGCAGCAATCCATCTCGCGGCCTTTCCTGGGCCTGCCTGCTGTGCCCACTTAATGAGGAGAAAGCCCTGCCCATAGATTTTAAAAGATCCAGGCAAAGAAATACCACATGCTGAACAATCCAATTCAAAGTGAGTTTTCTTAACTACAGTTCATTGTAGACAGCAGCTTGAGGCATAGATGCTGAAGGATTTTAACACTTGTTAAACCTTAAAATGCCAGCCTTTACACGCAGCCTTCTTCCCTATTTTCCCCTTTGAATGCAAATTCCCATTGTTTCACTATGTCTTTGGCCTTTACCTCCCTCATCATAATAATTTATGACAGTACCAATTTTTACCAGTAATCTTTGGGAAAAATAAATACACTGGGCAGAATATTAAGCTCAGTGGGTGGGCCCGACCCGGCTGAGCGTAAAATGACACGTGATGATGCCAGGTGAGTGTCCTGACATCATTGCGCAGTGTTGCGATATTTCGTTTGGTGGGCAGCAACGCATCCGCCGACTTTTAAAAGGCCTGTTAAGGCCATTAAAAAGGTAATTAAATTCAAATTTATGCTGCCAATCCAACCTTACAGTTGGCGGGCAGGCAAAAAGGCCAAGCGACATTTTTTAGGGAACCTCATCCACGGGCAGGATGAGGTTTCCTAAAGCAAAGAAAAATCAAATAAAAATTTTACACTTGAATTAAAAACATGTCCCTGCTCTTGTGACAGAGACACATGAGGGGACATGTTTTATGACATTTTTATTTTCTTTTAAACTCTTCATCTCCCTGAGGCAGCTCTGCAAAACGCTGCGGTTTGCGTTTCATGCTGGGCAGACCTTAATTGGCCCACCAGCCTGAAATTGCCTCACCCCCCTTTTTATATATGCTTCCCTCTCTCTTTAATCTGTAAATTCCATTGTTCTATATGTCTTTAGAAATTTATTTTTTCCATAATATAAAAATCTTTCATGTTGTCAATATGGTCAGTACCTTTGGGAAAAATAAGCATACTGCTTGGCCTTGCTTATCTTGTTAGTTGTAAACATCTTATCATCCCTTTGAAACCTAAACAACCCTTTCACTTATCTAAAAATACAAATTTCCTTTACACCCTGCATGCTGCCCTCATCCATGTTTACTCATTAGCATTTCAAATGCCTTTTACCCCTAATTTCTTTTGATAATTTCAAGCTTGCAGTCCATCTGACTCTAATTCAGTTAAAGCGCACAGACAGAACCATCTACACTCACACCCATAAACCTACTTTACAATAAGCCACTCTTGGCTCTTGTAATGATTTATTCTTTTTGTTGCAGGATAGTAAAACTACAGTAACAGTGTTTCTGTTCAGGGAGAAGTCTTGGAACTATTTAGGAAGGCAAAATGCACACTTTAAACCCATTCAAAGTTTCATATTTGGGATATATTTGGACAGCAATCAACCCAGACTATTGTCTCTTGGAGAGGATAGAGTTCTGGTAAGTAACTGTTTTATTTTGGTCAGGCTCCTTTTCTGCATTAAAATCCATTCTTTGACATAGCTCAGAATACAAACTGTTAAATTGTGTTCAAATCCTAAGTATGATTTGGCAAAAAATAATCCTCTGCTATTGATTAGCAAGTGGTAAAGCAAACAAGAAATATTGTAAACACACTGCTAGACTTACTAACTTTTAAACATGATCCCTGCTTGATGAAATTAGCTTTTAGCTGTTTGTGCAAATTATAAAAAGAAACAGAAAGAGAGACAAATGTTAATTGCAATTCCTTGCAACTGTTTCATCTTTCCAAAAGGGGTACTGATGTTAACATATCTTTCAAATTCAAATAGAAATATACTTTCATTGTTGGTTCATTTAGTGGTGAATGCCCACCTCAGGCCCTTCTGACTTAGTTGGGCTCTTTGGAGTTCATCTCAACCAGATCCCTTTCCTGGTGTGGCATCATTAATGGTAAGAATTCAACATACATGGGAATTCCTTAGTTCTAACTTTGAGTTAGATGTTTTCTTCTGATACTAATTGCTTTACATAATTTATTGATTATTTTTCACCGTTTATTCTAATTTTTCCATGATTGTTTGCTATGTGTTTCACCTATTTCATTTTCATTGCTTCATGTTTATTGTTGTATTTACCACTGACCTTACAACATTTCTTCTAGTTTCAAAAAAGAAAGATAAGTGGTAACTATCCTGCAAAACTTATTTAATAATTTTTTTTTTTCAATTTTTCAGGTGGAGTACGATCTGACTCATAGCACTGAGGGTGATGTGCGGATATTGAGTAGCGAACGAATAGAACAGAGTGCTGTCCCTACGTGCATGGCCTGGTACCCACCAATCAGTAAAGAGAGCTTCATTATCACAGCCAACAACCAGTATAAACTAAAGCTCTATAATGCCACTACCAAAATGTGCAGGTTTGTGAAACCCACTTACTCAGAAAAGGCACAACAGTTTGCTTCAAAACACAAATCATTTTAACCAATCTAATACAGCAATAACTACTTCATTGTATCCAGGTTTCTTTGAAAGTATATTTTGAGCATAGCCGAATTATTCTAGATCTATTAAGTTATTTTTCAGTGCATCTCCAGCACTGCTGTTTTGAACCATTTGAAGAGATTTAGCTTTTTAGTTAATCACAAATTATAACATTACAAAAATGTACGTAGTTGATGAAAATCTGTTAACACCAACATAAAACACTTAAATAAAGATGTGAACACACAATATGATATACAGCTATTCACAAAATGTTATTAATCTGCCAATTGACATGTTCGACAGAATTGAATTTCACCTATTCCAATCCAAAATGTTATAAGAGAGATATGTTGCTCTGCTGCTTCCAGGGAGCTCTGAGACAAACATAAGAAGGTGACTTTCACCCATGTCTCCAGGGGAAGTGTGTCTCCTGGTGATAATATAAGCATTGGATGCCAAGGTTAATTTGTATTTCAGCCTTCAGCAGGGTGAGACAATTTTTTATTTGCTGGTTTATCATATTCTTTAAGACTGAAGCAAGTTGCCCTAATAAAAAATGGCATACCACAATTGCCTTAGTCAGTTTTATCAGTCGTAAAGTGTATCTTCTGTATGTCATTGACTTACAAAACAACTACAACAAGATTAGGGCGATACAGATCACAACTATGGATGACAAAGGGCATTTGGCCCATCCTTCATTCCATAAAAATCCTAATTCCTCCAAATTGGAGCATCCAGTTGCTTCTTGAATAAAGTCTGAAGTGGGGATGTTGGCTGATGGTTGAACAGTGTTCAATAGCATTCACAATTCCTCAGATACTGAAGCAGTTCCATGCCTGCATGAAATATCTAGGTAACACTGAGGTTTGGGCTGATAAGTGGCAAGTAACATTCGTGCCACACAAGGATCAGACAATGACCATCTCCCACAAGGGAGAATCTAAGCATCTCTCCTTAACATTTAACAGCATTACCATTGCTGAATTCTACCTCCTAAAGCATCCTGGGGTTACCATTAACCAGAAACTGAACTGGAGCAGCCATATAAATACTGTAGCTACATGACCAGGTTAGAGACCGGGAATTCTGCAGTGTGTAACTCACCCCCTGACGGCCCAAAGTCTGTCCACCATCTGCAAAGCACAAATCAGGACTGTGATGAATACTGGCCATTGTCTGGATGTCTGCGCCTTCAACAACACTCATGAAAGTTGACACCACCCAGGAGAGAGCAGTTCGCTCTATGGGCACAGCATCCACCACTTTAAACATTCACTCCCTCCATTACTACGCATAGTGGCAACAGTATGTATCTATAAAATGCACTGCAGCAATCTGCCAAGGGTCCTGCAAAAGCACCTTCCAAAACCACAATCTTTATCATCTAGATGGAGAAGGGCAGCAGGTGCATGGGAAGCATCTGCAAGTTCTCCTCCAAGCCACACACCATCCTGACATGGAATTATAAGAAATAAGAGCAGGGGTAGGCCATTTTGGCCCCTCAAGCCTATTCAATACGATCATGGCTGATCTGCCCCAGGCTGCATCTCCTCTTTCGTGCTAGCTCTTCATAGCTCTCAACTTCCTGATATTTCAAAAATCTATCTACCTCCTCTTTAAATATTTTCAGTGATCTAGCCTCCACAACTGTCTGGGGTAGAGAATTCCAGACATTCACAACCCTCTGAAAGAAGAACTTCTTTGCATCGCAGTTTTAAATGAGTGTCCCCTTATTCTGTAACTATGTCCCCTAGCTTGAGATTCCCCCACTAGTGGAAACATCTTCTCAACATCTACCCTGTCACGCCCCCTCAGAATCTTGTACATTTCAATAAGACTACCCCTCATTCTTCTAAACTCTAATGAGCCTGTTTAACCGTTCTTGATAAGTCAACCGCTTCATCCCAGGAATCAGCCTAGTGAATCTCTTTTGAACTGCCTCCAGTGCCAGTATATCCTTTCTTAAATACGAGGACTAAAACTGTACACAGTGCTCCAGGTGCAGCCTCACCAACACCCTGTACAGTTTTAACAAGATTTCCCTATTTTTAAACTCCAACCCCCTAGCAATACAGGCCAAAATTCCATTTGCCTTCTTAATTACTTGCTGCACCTGCATACTAACTTTTTATGTTTCACAAGAACACCCTGCACTTTTTTGGAGTCTCTCCCCATTTAAATAATAGTCTGCCTTTTGATTTTTCCTACCAAAGTGCATGACCTTACACTTTCCTACATTAAACTCCATCTGCCAAGCTTTTGCCCGCTCACTCAACCTATCTATATCCTCTTGCAGATTCCTTATGTCCTCATCACAACATGCCCTCCCATCTATTTTTGTATCACCAGCAAATTTGGATACATTACACTCTGCCCCCTCCTCCAAATCATTAATATAGATGGTAAATAATTGAGGCCCTAGGACCAATCCTTGTGGCACTCCACTAGTTACGTCTTTCCAACCTGAAAAAGATCCATTAATCCCAACTCTCTGTCTTCTGTGTGTTAACCAATCCTCAATCCATGCTAATACATTGCCCCCAATACTGTGAGCTCCTATTTTGTGCAATAACCTTTTATGTGACACCTTATTGAATGCCTTTTGGAAATCCAAATACACTACATTTATCTGTTCCCCTTTATCAACTGTGTTTGTTATATCCTCAAAGAACTCCAGCAAATTTGTCAAACATGATCTCCCTTCCACAAAACCATGTTGACTCTCTTTGATTGTGTTAAGCTTTTGTAAATGTCCTGCTATCTTCCTTACTAATGGACTCTAGCATTTTCCCAACAACAGATGTTAGGCTGACTGGCCCATTGTTTCCTGCTTTTTGTCTACCTCCCTTCTTGAACAGGGGCGTCACATTAGCAGTTTTCCAATCTGCTGGGACTGTCCCGGAATACAGTGAGTTCTGGAATATTTTGACCAATGCCTCCACTATCTCTGCAGCCACTTCCTTTAAAAACCTTGGATGCAGGCCATCAGGTCCTGGTGACTTGTCTGCCTTTAGTCCCATTAGTTTCTCAAATACTTTGACCCTCGTGATAGAGACCGTTACAAGATCTTTCCTCTTATTAGCTCCTTGATTATCTGTTTTTTTTGGAATGTTTATAGTGTCCTCCACCGTGTTGGTAATGTTGGTTTAAATTATCTCCCATTTCCCTGTTCCCCATTATCAATTCTCCAGTCACAACCTCCAAGGGTTCCACATTCACTTTAGCTACTCCCTTTTTATGTACCCGTTAGAAGCTCTTGCTGTTTATTTTTATATTTCTTGCCAATTTACTTCCATAATCAATTTTCCACCTCTTTATTAGTTTTCTAATCATCCACTGCTGGTTCTTAAAAAAAATCCCAATCCTCTGGCATACCACTAGTTTTCGCCACTTTGTATGCCTTAGTTTTTGATTGGATACACTCCTTGACCACCTTTGTTAACCACGGGTGATTCATCCTTCTCATCGAGTCCTTCTTTTTGACAGGGATTCATTTTTACTGAGTGTTATGAAGTATCTGCCACTGCTCATCCACTGTCCTTCTCCTTAGTCTATTTTCCCAGCATGCTTTAGACAACTCTTTCTTCATTCCTCTGTAATTGCCTTTATTTAAGTTGAGGACACTGGTTTGAGACCCGAGTTGTTCACCCTCAAACTGAATTTGAAATTCTACCATGTTGTGATTGCTACGCCCCAGAGGATCCTTAACTATGAGATCTCTTATTGACCTCATTACACATTACTAGATCTAAAATAGCCAGTTCCCTGGAAGGTCCTGCAACATGTTGCTCTAAGAAACAATCCCTGATGCACTCTACAAATTCATCTTCCATGTTACCCCTGCCAATCTGATTTGTCCAGTCAAAATGCAGATTAAAATCACCCATGACAATCGTAGTGTCCTTCTTACATGCCTCCATTAATTCCCAATTTATACTTTGTCCTACAGTGAGGCATCTCTTGGGGGCCTATAGACAACTCCCACCCATTACTTCTTCCCCTTGCTATTTCTTATTTCCATCTAAACTGATTTTACATCATGAGCTATTGTACCTAAATCACTATTCATCACTGCACTAATACCTTCCTTTATTAACAAAGGTACCCCGCTTCCTTTTGCTTTTTGCCTAGTTTTCCGGAACATTGAATGCCCTTGAATATTGAGTTCCCAGTCTTGGTCACCCTACAACCATGTCTCTGTATTAGCTATCAAGACATATCCATTTATTTCTATTTGTGCTGTCCATTCATCTATCTTGTTATAAATGCTGTGTGCATTCAGATAAAGAGCCTTAAGCTTTGACTTTTTACCATTGTAATTCATTTTGGTTCTAATTTCTGCTGCACCCTTCAGCTTATATTTTCTGCCCTTTCCTGTCACACATTAATTATCGTTCATCTCTTCACCACCCTGCATCTTTGCTCTCGTTTCTTTTTGATTTTTTAAACTTCCTTTCAATTGAACCCCCCCCCCCCCAATAATTAGTTTAAAGTCCTATCTACAACCCTAGTTTTTGCCAGGACACTGGTCCCAGCATTGTTCAAATGAAGTCTGTCCCAATGGAACAGCTCTCTCCTTCCCCAGTACTGGTGCCAGTGCCCCATGAATTGGAACCCATTTCTCCTGCACCAATATTTGAGCCATGCATTTACCTCTGTAATCTTATTTACCTTATGCCAATTTGCACGTGGCTCAGGTAGCAATCTGGAGATTATTACCTTTGTGGTTATGCTTTTTAATTTAGCCCGGGGCTGCTCGTAGTCCCTAAGCAGAACCTCTTTCCTAGCCTTACCCATGTCTTTGGTACCTATGTGGACTACGACAACTGGACTCCTCCCCTACAATTCCAAGTTCCTCTCCAGTCCAGAAGAGATGTCTCTAACACAGCCTTCGGCACTTTCTGTCTTTGCTGCAGAGAACAGTATATATTCCCCTAACTATGCTACCCCCTATTACCACTACATTTCTCTTTTCTCCTTGAATGGCGCTCTGTACCACGGTGCTGTGGTCAGTTCGCTCATCCTCCCTGTAGTCTGTGCCCTTGTCCGTACCAGGAGCAAGAACCTCATACCTATTGGACAAGGGTTCTGGCTGAAGTTCCTCCAAAGCTAAATTCTGGATCTCCATACATGCTTCACTCGCAGTCACACCCTCCTGTCTCTGACCACAGTCTAAATTTGAAATAATTAATCTAAGGGGTGTGACTGTCTCCTGAAACACACTGTCCAGTTAACTCTCCCCCTCCCTGATGTGTCACAGTGTGCACAGCTTAGACTCTAGCTCATCAGCTCTGAGCTGAAGTTCCTCGAGCAGCCTACACTTGTTACAGATGTGGTCACCTTGGATCGCACATACTACACTGCAGCACATTGCCTGCCCAGTTATCTCAATTCTATTTAATTAATTAATTTGGATGTTAAATATTTTAGAAATGAATTTCTTAACTGTATTCTTCAGCTGTAGTAACATCTCCTGATTTAAACCACTTGTTCAATCAAAAGAGACATGGAAGAGATACCCACCAATCACCAACCTGTTTTCCTTTGACATCACACTGACAGGTAGAAACAGGTCCTCCTCTCACACTCTCCTCTAGGTGCTGCTGACTGCCTGTCCCATGGTCCTGCTCTCGCACTCTCCTCACTTTTCTTTCATTGTTGCTGGGTCAAAATCCTGGAACTCCCTTCCTAACACCAAATGGCAATTAGTGATGGGCAACAAATACTGAACTTTACAGGTTTTTACTGTTTTTGGTCTTAAATCTGTCTTATTTAGTTTGAACCTGCAGCCCCCTTATTCTTTTGTCACAATTTCTAAATTGATTTTCTGACTTTATTTTTTCAATACAATTTGTTATCTTATATACTTTCATATGGTCACCTTTCAAATGCCTTCTTTCCAGATTGAAAAATCCTAGTGTCTCAAGTATTCCATCATTTCTATGACCTGTAAAACCAGGGATTAGCCTTGTGGCTCTTCTTTGCTTGAGTTGTTACTTCCCAATGCTTCTTTTTTTCAACTGCAGATGTGCTTTTAGTTTTAGATCTCCCTTTGTTCCTTAGATAACCATTTGAAAAATGTTTATGCGCCTTCATGTATTAATCCTAGTGAATTTATCCCTTTGCCCTTGCAGGATCTGAAAAGGCCAACTTTTATCTTTATTTCATATCATTCCTGTTTAGCCTGAGCTTAATTACAAACTGATTTTAAAAACTTTGAAGATATTTAAACTCTTGCTTTTGATGACATTCTGCAATTATTTTTATTGCTATATGTTTACATTGTTTCTTTTCCCTGTAGGAAGACAGTATTAGGCCCAATTTATGGATCCCCTGTTAGGAAGATAGAAGTTCTCCCTTTCTCAAAAGACAGTGATGTTAAGAAGTGTTATTTAGCCTACATTACAGATGACAAGGTACACACTTATTTGCAAAAATGTCTGCACCAAAAGCAATATAATGTGGTGAGGCAGTTCTCAGTTTTCAGTTTTCACTGTTTTGTGAGAGAAACTATTTGCCATATTCTTTTGTATTCTTTTGTGTTTAATTGCTTGTTTTTGAAATTAATTCTTCAAAGACTTTTATAATGGCTCAGCGAGTAAATGTGCTCTTTAGAAATGTGCAGCAGAATCTTCCGTTCTGGAGACTAAGTCCGGTGACGGGAGCAGAGGTCGGAATATGGTGTCATAGAGAAAATGCTGAATAAAAGCAGTAAGGGAAATAAACCTGACTGTGAAGGGCAGCTAATTTTAACAGAATAATTGAAATGACCTAATGAATTGAACCTATGTTTAATTAAAATGCTAATTATTCAGTTCACTTGAACCAGGATATATCTGTATTAATTTACAGTGGTACGAACTGCTGATTAAATATTTTACTGTTAATAATAATTGCCTAGCATTTCCACAGAAGTTTTACAGTGGAAGATTTGTGAGACCCCCCCGATAATTGACCACTTACGCAGTTCTTTTAGAGTTTCCGCCAATCTCTCACCAAGGTTATGGCAAGAGATTGGAATGATCCTATGGAAGCTCATGGATCAATGCTTTTTAGTGAATAAGTTACACAGTTTTTTTTTGTAATGTGTTTGGCGATATAGTGGATCGATGTATAAATGTGATGCACTGCTGATATGATGAGCATTTGTGCCTTTGAATTCTAAAAATCTTGCTCCCTGTTACCTAGGTGGGTTTACAAACTCTGCCATTGGATGGAAATCCCCACAAATCCTGTGCAGTTATCTGCCATGGAACAAGAGTGTCCAATATTGCCTGTTCATATGATGGTTCTTACATATTCACTGCAGGAGGAGATGATTGTACTGTGCATATGTGGAAAGTTGACCTGACGTAAGTGCACTGTTGATATGCTTTCAAGAAAAATTGTTCTCAACTGTAGCATTTGAATGACTTGTACTTGTGCTGCATATTTAGTTAGTAGAAGCTTAGGGGAGAATTTTCCCTTTGGTGGTGGGTGGTTTCTGCGGTACCCGGAATGGCGGGAACTCACACCTGATTTCATGCTTGGATGGTCGTTAATTATTCACACGCGTGTATCAGTCCGAATTGCCTGGTAGGTCAGGAGCTGATTCGTCAGCCGCCATCAGCTGCCGGGTTCGAAGGTCTAGGCACCACTTTTAAAGGCCAGTCCAACATACAATCTCACTCTCTCCAGCCCGCCAGAGATGTTCTGCAGCCAGAAGAAGAAGGCCAAGAGCCTCAAGAAGAAGGCAGCACCCCGCTTCACGCACCAGACCCTTCAGGCCTTGATCAGAGGAGTACAGGAACACAGGCAAGTGCTCTATCCCAGGGATGGCTACAGGAAGTGCAACAGCCTCACCTCTCTGGCATGGGAGGCCATCGCAGAGCAGGTCAGTGTGGCTGGCAACCATGCCTGAGATGCCAATCAGTGCAGGAAGAGGATAAATGATCTCATCTGCTCTGCCAGGGTAAGTCATTCTTCAAATCCCTCCAATGTCAAACTCTCATCATGGCATCATGCACTCAAACAGCTACTCTCTACAGGGATCTCACACAACCATTAGCGGGGGACACATATTAACACTCATTTTTCACATCACCACTATCCCATCTGTCATGTTGCTCACACTCTATCCTCTGGCCATTCTGGGAAGGGCTCACGACACACAGGGGACATTCATCTCACCCAGCCTCTGCTCCATCACTTTTCATCACATGCCTTTCTTCTTCAAAAATGCCAAGCTGACACACATCAGGCGGGAGAGGAATGGCCGACATCATTGCCCTCAGCGAGTTTGAGGAGGCCACAGTCAAGCTGGCTGGGAAGGACAGGGATCGCTGTTGTGGAGAAGGGGAAATCGGCCTCTCCCAGCAACCGGGTACAGATCACTGCTCCATCTCCATGAAAACCTGACAATCACAGTGAGTCACATGCAGTCTTATCTAGCTCTTGCTCTTTAACTGAAATTCTACTTTCTAGGCATCAGCAGACTGAGGCCTCCAAGCCAGTCGAGCATCAGTGCAAGCCCCCAGACAACATCTGAAGAGAAAACCCTGGAAGAACAGTCACGGCACTCAAACGCACACTCCACCAGCTCAGAGACACACACATTGATGGGGCACAGATGTAGATTAGGCTTGGGCTCACTTTCTCGAGAACACTTCACTGACACACCCCGCAGCAGAGGCAGGGGCAGCCCAGGTCTTTGGCAGTTAGAGGGCTGCTGGAGGCCAGCCACCCGCTCAGTCCGATTCAGATGATGAGCCTCTGAAAGCAGTCGCCGACTCAATGCTGGAGATGCAACGTCAGGCAGTGGAACATCAGGCAGAGATTCGACAGTCACTCAGCAGACCAGAGCAAGCAATGAAGGAGTCCTTTCGTGTTCTGTCTGATGTCATGGTTCCGACATGTGAGTGCCTCATGGGAAGGCTGGCGACCACCATAGAGACCTTGGTCCAGCATTCTTGCCAGATTTGCGCTCGGCCCTGTATTCCTTGACCACACAACTGGTGGGCGCCATCAAGATGTAGGTGACATGGGGACAAGACACCTTGACCTCCCTCCAGGCCCACCATCTCCTGCAGGAATCAGGCTGGGGCCCTCGGGCACCCACAGTGAGAATGAGCATCAGCTGGACACCCCTGGAGCCTCCTCTCAGTACACTCCAAGGGTATTCAGCTGCTCACAGCCCCCTCTGCCTGTGACCCCCATCCACCCCAGCTTCTCAGGCTGTCGAGGGAGCTTCTGCCCCTGAGCAAGGTGACCCTTATCAGGCCTGGGCCCTCCAGGCCTCGGGCCACCAGGGGATGTCGGCCAAGGTCATCGCAGACTTAGGACATAACAATCAGCAGGCTGCCTCCATTTCTGCTGCGGATGTCGGAGCAGCACCCAGGCATAGTGGTAGAGTTAGAAAATGTATGAAAAATTGATGTCACTTTTGGGTCATGGGCGTGCAATACATGTAAAGAAATTGCACTTTTGTGAATACATTTGATGGTTATGTGAATGTTTTTTGCAACTGAAGGCATTGTGATTTTGTACTTTGGAATCCTCTTATTTCAAGGTTAGGCCTTCCTCCCACTCAGTGATAGTGTGCCACTATGAGATTCACATTCCTGTGATGTCAACTTCATAAACCTCCTTTACAATAAACCACAATAATATTATGAAAAATATGATAGATTCATGACAAATCACATATGCCACATATGTCAACCTCAATTGAACTAATCATCACAACCTTGTGCGATGTCAGGGTGATGTGTTTAAATCTTTATTGGAAGTGTGTGATGTAGGCATTTTTAACCCTTCTTCCTCAAGGAACACCATTGAATGACAGCAGCTCATCAGCATTGATATTCTAACAGCATTTGTGTCTTCTCAGTGGTACTGGCAGAACAAAAGACATGCACAGGAGGAGGCGATCCCTAGGCATGTCCACATCTCTGTCAAAGCAGTGTTTGCATCATTAGATAATTGTGAAGCTAGTGAATCTTGTAGCCTGGCTATCTTAGTCCAGGGCAAACCTGACATAATGATGGACCTTCCTATAAAGAGCATCTGTGACCTCCTTTATGCACCAATGTGTTGCGGACTAAGAGATGCCAAATAGGTCCCCTATGGATCTTTGGAAAGAACCAGAGGCCAAGAAATTTAGCATTGAGGTCACCTTCAAAGCCACAGGCAGGGAACACCCTCCAACTCCACATGACATCAGGTCTTCACGAAGAATGTGGTATATGTGATGTGTTATGAAACGATCATATTTTTCATAATATTATTGTGGTTTATTGTAAAGTTAGGTTTATGGTGTGAGTGTGTATGGTTCTGTATGATTTAATCGAATTGGAATCAGGTAGACTGCAAGATTGAGATTATCAAAAGAAGCTAGGTGTAAAAGGCATTTGAAATGCTAATGAGTAAATATGGATGAGGGCAGCATGTAGGGTGTGAAGGAAATTAGCATTTTTAGATAAGTGAAGGGGTTGTTTAGGTTTCAAAGGGATGATAGGATGTTTACAACTAACAAGATAAGCAAAGCCAAGCAGTGCATTTATTTTTCCCAAAGGTACTGACCATGTTGGCATCATGAAAGATTTTTCTATTATGGGAAAAGTGAATTTCCAAAGACATATTGAACAATGGAACTTACAGACAAACATATATAAAGAAGGATGGAAGGCTATGTTGTGGTGGTGGGGTGGGGGGGTGGGTGGTGCGGTTGCGATGTAAGATCTAAACGGACCGTGTAAAACAGCCTTGGGGGAAAATACCCTCCAGCCACTTTTGCATAAGCCTGCTGTGTCCAGTAACCAAAGTTGGAGAAACACCTTTGGAATTCCACTGTCAAGTGGGTTCTGTGGTAAACTTGCTGGATTGTCTATCTAAATTTAAAATCTATTTTAGACTGTTGCCTTAAAGAGGATATGTAGTTGGGAGTGAGGTTAATTAGGAATTTTGGGATTTGTTATAGTATTAAGTAACTGTAATCTTATATATATGCTTGAAATCTTTTATTTTGTTAATAAATGTTTTAATTTAATTTTTAAAGACTCTAAAGGCGTTAGTGGACTCATTACTTCTGAATTTGGTGCACAAATCTTCTCATAATAAATACAAATTGTAAAACTGTTGTGATAGCATGACCAAGTTTCCCGCCTGGCACGCATCACCTGCCACATCATAACAGATGTACCAGAGCTCAGGACAAGCGCAGGCATGCACACCATTGCCTGTCACTCATTTGTAAATAGGAGACTCTTCTGTGATAAGCCCTAGGTCTGGCGGGTCATCCCGGTTGTCTGGGTCTCTCCTCCTGAACCTCCTGCTCATGCTGTGGCTCCACTTGTCCATGTCCTTCCTGCTGGAGCTGCGAGTGGAGTCACCTCTCTCTCCTTCATCTCCTCTATTGCATTAGGACCCTGACAATGGCAGCGTTGAGCCCTGGATCCATATGTGCATTTGCCTTCTCTCTGAAAGGAAACATTGAAGACATTAATGATTCAAAGGGCAAGGAAGTGAAGCTCAGAAGATGACACATTTAGAAACTTTAAGGCGGCTAATGCCACCTTGTCCCTGAGACACTGGCACACACATTGAGGTGACCAAGATGGCATTTCAGATATGTAACATCTTGAGCTCTGTCTGGGATGCTAAAGTTTAATTGAGATGAGCGACCCAACCTAGCTCTGTGCTCCAATCTCAAATGCAGCATATTAATGACCAGTCAATTGCTCATGGTCAATGAGTGGATGCCTTCGGGCCTGTTAGGAGTGTCGAATCTGGTGAATACGTGACAAGTCTTCATTGATGGAATGCCATATATGATACAGCTGTGTCTCCTTCACTATTGCCTGCATTCCCAAATTCTACATTTCTATATGTTTCTCTTGAGATGCAGTGATTGTGAAGTGAAGCCACTGAGTTCTGAGTAGCTCTTTAACAGTGCTAATGAAGCCATTGGCTTTCAGTGGCTTTCAACACAAGGAGGTCTTCCTCCTTTCTTTCTGTTCGCTTCTGCGGCAACGAGAGGTTAGAGGGCGACCCCAGAAAGGCTCAGTCATGTTCACCCTTCCCCCTCACTGCCATTCCACTGCCTTCCCTCCCAATTGCCTCTCTCGTGTTCATCAACCCCATCCTCGCCTCACAGCCCTGTGCTAGTTTCTGAAAGCGGAGGCCTGCATGAGTACTACAGCACAGTGGTGTTCCTCAGGACAATGTAGGCAAAGAGCAGGAGCAGACCAACCCTACAGGCTCAGCAGTGTGGTATTTATCGCAACAAGACCGGCGTAGCGCTATGGCAGGTAGATTATGTATGTTCCACTCACCTCGAAGTCACCAGCGAACCGAGGTTCGACATGTGCATGCCACCCCTTTTCAAATGCATTTGAGGCCGACGTGATTTCCCGCTGGCAAGTCACAAGATTGGAAGGCCTGACAGGATTCCAGCAAGCAGCTGTCTTAATGAGCATTCATGACATGTTAATGAATGCAAATGGCTTTCACGCCACCAGCCAACAGGATAATGGACCTGCCATAAACCCACCATTAGGAGAATTGCAAACTGTTTTTACACTGGTGGATTTCTGACTTTTTGCCTGCCATTCGATTGTTTGCTTCTGCTGGCCACGAAACCCGCCATAGGTGGGATGGGAAAATTCTGCCCAGGTTACTATTTCTGGAACTCTTTTGCTATTTAAAAAAAAAAATTCATTCATGGGATGTGGGCATCGCTGGCTGGGCCAGCATTTATTGCCCATCCCTAATTGCCCTTGAGAAGGTGGTGGTGAGCTGCCTCTTGAACCGCTGCAGTCCATGTGGTGTAGATACATCCATAGTGCTGTTAGGAAGGGAGTTTCAGGATTTTGACCTAGCAACAGTGAAGGAATGGTGATATATTTCCAAGCCCTTGAACAAATTTGTGAAGCATACTTGCTTAGAAAAGCTACTAAAAGATGATCAACAGCTTCTGGAAAGCTGACATAGCCCCCAAAATTCTAACAATTTAAGGACAACTCTGATTATAACTTGGAGGTGAAAGCATATAGAAACATGCCATATGCTACCCTGACTTGGCTATATATTGCTGTTTCTTGATTGTCACTGGGCCAAAGTCCTGCAGCTCCTGAGGGTGAGCCTACACAACATGGCCTACAGTGCTTCAAGGAGACAGCCCACCACGTCTCAAGGGCAAAGACGGATGGATAAAAAATGCTGGCCTTGCCAGTGACACCCACCTAAAAAAAATGAACTTGGCACTCTCCTTCTGCTCTCTATTCTAACTAACACTTCTTTCTCTGCTCCCTCAGGTCAACATGATACTCCTTTGCTTCCAACCTTAATCAAGCTGGCAATCTGCTTCCAGCACCACCCTAGTCAAACTGGTCCTCCTCTGCCCTTCTAACTTTCTCAAATCATGCTGACATTCTTTCTTCTCCCTCCCCTGACTTCAGTTCCAAATGGCTCTGCTTTTTCTTCATCCCAGTTAATGGCAGCTCTCTCTTTTCTCTCACATACCAAAGCACCTCTCCCAAATTCCTTTTTCTCCATCTCCTTTATTACTATGCATTTTCCCTTTCATTCCAAACAACTTTTTCATGATTCGCATGGTGCCCCTTAATATCATCTATTTCTTTCCCTCCTTTTTTCACATTCATCATCATCCATTCCCTCCTTCCTTGCCCCTTCAGCATCAATTCTACCTCTGAAGTGATTCTAGCTGCTGCGAATTTAGTTAGGAGCTCTCGGTCTCCTGTGAATTCATGCTGACAGTATACGGGGACTAGAACCAGTTTCCATAGCAGTAACAACGTTGCTGAAAGGATTTTTATCAGCAAACACTGACTGAAATGCTAATGGCGAAGATAAATTGCTAACAGTCAGCAAGTGTAGTGAAACAGTTCAATTTAAACTGATATTTAACTACAGCTTTGATGTTTACATTCATCATCTGTCCTTAATGGCTTCTTATAAATTGTACAGATTGCCAATAGTTAAAATCCTAATCACAAGACTCTGCTAAACATTTTTTGGAACAAGAAGGAAGGAGAGCACGGCACCAAAGAAAAGAAAGCAGAAAAATGTTTTATTAAATGGCTTTAGAATATTTATTGCATCAACAAGAATTTTATTGCAATAAAAAGAAACAATGCAACCCTGCTGTGGTTTGTGCGTATTAATCTATACAGACCTGGAAAAGAGTTGCCTTTATGTTGTGTTTTTCAAAACCACCAGACATCTCAAAGCACTTTACAGCCAATAAAGTACTTTTTTTAAAGAGTAGTCTCTGTTGTAATGTGGGAAACGCAGAAGCCAATATATGCCAACTTCCACATACAACAGGATGATAATTACCAGATTTTCTGTTTTTTTGAGATGTTGATTGAGGGCTAAATACTGGCCAGGACACTGGGGATAATTCCCCTGCTCTCCTTTGAAATAGGGCCATGGGATTTTTTATATTCACCCAAGCAGGTACATGGGACCTTGGTTTCATGTCTCATCTGAAAGATGGCACCTCTGACAAGCATTTCCTCAGTGCTGCAATGGAGTGTCTGCTTTGATTTTTGTATTCAAGCTCTGGAGTAGGACTTGAATCTTGTGACTCAGGTGAGAGTGCTACCAGGTGAGCTATGGATGATGATAGCTTCAGTCTCTAACTTGTGCTGATATAGTTGACATTGTTATGCATACAAAGCTTAAAAAATTGTTATGTTTTGGGATTGTCTCTTTAATTTAAGGTAAAATGGAAGAATGAAAGAGGGTCATCTGACCTACTCTGAATTCTGCCCGACAACAAGCCTGAGTTGCTTGGTTGTTATTGGGGGCAGTAGGCCCCAGGTTGACTTACTGGGAAAAAGGAGCAAAATATTCACATCTGTAGATAATGAGAAGAGCAGTTGTGCTGACTGTGGGTAGACTGGTAGTCTCCAAGGCTCACAGGGAGGTTATAGAAATGTCAGGTTTTATAGACAGTTGTACCTTAAGCTGTCTGTTCACTCAAATATAGAATGGAGTTGGAGAGGATAGCTAAATTAGCATTTATACCTGGATACAAGGCCCGTATGATTCACTTTGCCTTGGAGGTGAGCTTTGGGAAGGGAAAAGTCAATAGAAAGCCATTGTAGTCTCAGGTTGTAGTTTTCTAAGATATCCCTGAAACTCACACACAAGTCAGTCTGTAGCCAACTGACAGACAGAGAGCAACAGATGGAGGCAGCCAGTCCTACACCTGAAACAGAAAAAATTCTATCTCTGTTGTTCACTATGCAGAACGTGCTCAGATTGAAGAGATCAAGTTTGTCAGGATTTAAAGGGGGCTAGAAAATTCACCTAGCTTGGTCTAGAGGGAGGAATCTCCAGTGTAACCCTCACTGTGAAAGTCAGTTCTGGGATTAAAAATTACCCAGTTAGGAAAAGAAAAGGAAGCATGCCATTCAGAGTTGAGAATAGCTTTGAAATGGTTCCAGAAGAATAAAGCATCCACTTAAGGAACAGCATAAAGTATAACCGTGGCATGGGATTGTTGGTTGTGTTAAAAGCTAAATGGGGAGTTTCTATTCTGTAGTTTAGAGTATAAGTTGCCTACTGAATAGTGTTTAAATATTGTTGCTTTTAGTTCGTTTGTTACAGTAAAAGTCTTAAAACTTGAAATTTTCTTGCGGGATCCTTTCAGTCACTGGAAATTCTTTTTAAAACTTAAATTTACCAGTTTAAAAGTTACCAGTCTTTTTGGAGATCGTAACAACATCAGCTAGTGCAACAGTTGAGGTGCTAACATTGACCTTAGCTTTCACTCCTGATTGCTATCACATATTATTAGAAAGTGCACAAATATGGGAAACAGCAGCACCCTTATTGATCTGTTTCATTATAATCTGTCTCATTAGAATGGTAAATATAGAGTTAAGAAAGGAATGACTGTTATTTTCTGATTTTAAAGGGCCCATGAGGCAGTAACTGCACTTGGAGGAGAGGATCTGATCCCATTCTATGGTTTATTGGAAGGTGGAAGAGATGGAGAATTATTTAGGGTAAGGAATATTTCTGGATTTCTCTAGATTTATTTAACCATTGTAATGAACAATTCACACCATTTAATGTTCATGTCATTTTCATTCTTTTGTATACTGATAATTAGAATAAGAATTTTATATTTCTTTCATATTCTAATCATGAAATCATTTATAAATGCTGTATTCTGTAAAGAAAAATTTGTGTTACTCATCTTCTTTACAAATCCCCATATGTAATGGGGCAAGTAAAGACCCAAATGATAGGATTGGAGGAGGTGTAAATGGGAATAACAGAATCACCACCAACAGCTCCTGTGCAAAGATGAGGCAGAGCTTAAGACCTGAAATAAGATAGCAAAGGTATGGCATAAGGAAGGTATATAGTCAAGTTCTTCAGGGATCAGTGTTAAGACTGCTGCTTTTCTTGATCTATATTAGTCATCTAGACTTGGGGGTACAGGGCACAATTTCAAAATTTGCACCTTTTATTTATTTGCTTGTCCTTATACTATCTCTTTTTGCCTTCCACATTCATTCCTTTTGTCATTTAATCTCTCCTGTCTTCCATGCTATTACTGACTTTCCTGCTTGTTCTATCCTTCCCCCCACCTCTCCCTGTCTTGCTGAAAAATTGTTGCATCACTATCCTTATAAAGGTTCACTGGCCTGAAATGTTGGGTGGAATTTAATGCCCTCCTGGAGATGGACTGGGAGGTGTGGGAGCTGTATAATTGGTTGGGAAAGTGCTGGGTGGAGCCTTGCTGACTCCCACAGTGGCAGGTGGGGGCCACGCCATGTGGGCAACTGGATGCGGGCTGTTGGGGTGAATCTGTCCTACTTGTGCAGTGTATGCCCAATGGAGAGATCCGCCAGTGGCAAGGGCCACCCATGCAGTAAGACCCCTGCCTGACCTATAAATTGAAACCCCCTCCCTCTCCTCATTGGGAATACGTTGAAGGTTGGGATAGACAGATTTTTGATCTCTCAGGGAATTAAGGGATTGGAGAATGGGTAGAAATGTGCAGCCCAAGATCAGCCATGATCATATTGAATGATGGATCAGGCACGTCAGGCCATATGGTCTACTCCTGCTCTTATCTCCTGTGTTCTCCCTGACTGGCCCTGGTGATCCCATCTCACCTACCTTTCCTTCAGGGCTCCAGTGAAGATCTTTGGCCTGGGCCTTCTGCAATACTGGCAGTGGTCACCACTTCTGGTGGTATTGTCGGTACTAGGGAGCAGCTGGCCCCTGATTGGCCGACTGCCCTTGGAGGTAGCACATTCACCCTGAAGACGCCAAGGACCTCATCACCAAGCAGGTAAGTACCTGATTAGCATTAAATCAGGTCAGTTGGGGCGGGGCAGCAGTGGTCACGGCAGGGTTGCTAGCAGTTCTCCAGCTGGTGGATGGGCCCACTGCCGTAACCATTAAATTTTGCCCATTGTCCCTACAACCACACTACCCCCCTCCACTTCTCTCCACCGCCACCCCCCCCCCCCCCCCCCACACACACACACACACACACACACGCACACGCACACACACCTTAAACCAGCTTATATTTCATCCCTTCCTTGGATTCACCTAGTTCTGTTGAAGGGTCATGAGGACTCGAAACGTCAACTCTTTTCTTCTCCGCTGATGCTGCCAGACCTGCTGAGTTTTTCAGGTAATTCTGTTTTTGTTTTGGATTTCCAGCATTCGCAGTTTTTTTGTTTTTATATAAAATTAAGGTGGTTCATTTTTGCCTTTACAGAGCAGTGAATCTGGCAAGTCTTTTCACAGATCCCGATCAGTTTCATCTTTAACATGGGGGTATTTTGTCTCCTTCAGCCTTCCATAGCTGATGACGGAATATGTATTTCTCTCTATTTTTCTGCGCAGGAAATTGGCAGATTGACTTCTGACTCCCTCCCTTTCTTGGAGTTGACCAGTACTGTTGCCAATAAAACCAGCTAATGCTGTCTCAGGAGTGGATTTCTCCAAGACAGGATCTGCTGTTATTTTGACACCTTACTACAGCATGCTGAAATAATCTGTGTGTTAAAGACTTAATTGTTTGTCTCAAACTGATGAGGGTAATGGTTCCGAACTATTCTACTCAAGGGAACCCATTGAGATGATCCCATTTGTCTAAGTGATGCACCCTTTTCTTCTGTACAAAATAGGGGGCTGACACAATGTGAATTAACTCTTAAGATCCAGGATCTAACTGTACGCCATAAATATTATAATATAAACCAAAAGCCTCTCCTGGCTGCATTGTTAAGAAAATATCTTGCATTAAATAACATATTTCACATCTTCAAAGCATCTCAAAGCACTCCATAGCCACTGAATTATTATTGAAATATAGGACAGAATCTTCCCAGCTTTGACTAAGTGCAGTAGTGGGCAGGAAAATGGATGCTTTACCACCTGGCTGCAATGGCGGGTTTTTGCACCATATCATCCCATTCCTGCCTCATTAATTATGCAGCCACAGGAAACATGCTGTCTCGCTGGCAGGTGCCTCCGATTTGCCCACCACACCATTAACTCATCACTTCCTCACGTAAAGTGCCATATTTTAACTGCAGCCGCACGCACACTTTTCGATGCTTGCAGACCAGAACTGCTCCGGTGAAGACACGGCCCCAAAAGCCAAGAGTGCAGCCCCCCCCCCCAATTCAGTGACGTATCCCTTTGATATGTCTTCTGGGCGCCTTGGAGGTCCATTGCGATGTCCTCTATCCCAGCCCTGGACGCAGGAGGTCCATCAGTCCCACCACTCCAGCTTGGGAGGCGGTGGCAGAGGCGGTCAGTGTGAATGCTGCACACAAGAGGTCAGCCATCCAGTGCAGAAAATGGATGAATGATCTCATCCACGCAGCCTAGGTAAGCCAACCATCTTATCACTCTAAGCACACACACCCCACACACGCCGCACACACACACCATACACACACACACACCCACACCACACACACACAATCAGTGGCAGCTCACTCACCGCCAGCTCAAGGGATAATACCACTCACTCTCTCACACACTCTCACAGCTCCATCTGGCCTCATCTACTCTGGAGACTGCCTCCACAGCCGTCACCATCTTGAGGCCATTTGCACAGATCAGCATGTGCCCCCACACATACCTTAGGATAACCCCCATTCCCCAGTACAGTGCTCACACTGCAGCCTCTTCCCTTGCCCGAAGCCACTTTTCCCCTTTCCCCAAGAAAGCCCTATCCCTGCAGCTGTTGAAAAGCCACTCGCCCGTCTTTTAGCTGGTCTGGTCAGTAGAGACCTGCTCGTGAGCGGCCCTAAAAGTGATGTAGTGCTGCCTGCGATGACTGTGACTGCTGCCTGAAACAAGGTGGGAAACAAACCTCGAAGTCCCGAGCGAAGTGCCGCTCACCAGCTGCACGTCACTTGTGTACAGTTGTGAAACATGTCGGCGGTGCCCAGGTGATCCCATTGTGGGGGGATGAATATGGCAAGCAGAGCTTATAACGAGATGCTAAAGTATTGGAATTAGGTTCCCGACATGCAGCGGCAGGAAACATGGCCCGCCATTGATGGGTGGAGCGGATGATTGTAAACTGGTTTCGCAACAGCGTGAAACCGATTTTTGGCCTTCTTGGTGTATTGTCATCCCCCCCACCCACCATGATGCCCAATTCCAATGGGGCCAGAAAACTCCGGCCATAATCACTTTTATAGAGGTAGGTTTTACATAGGTAGCAGCCAGTTTGCATACATCAAGGCTGCTCAAACAGCAGTAAGATAAATGGCCCGTTGATCTGTATCTTTTTGTGGTGATGTTTGAGAAATAAATATTAACCAGGACACTGTAAAAGATAATTCCCTGCTTTTTTTTCAAATACTGTTGTCAGTTATTTTATGTCCACCTGAATAACCATAACGGACAACAATATTTGGTGCTCCCATAGTTTGTTGACCGCAGAAGACTGACTTTCGCTAATAAAACTGATTCCTTACCCCACAGCAGTATGGTAGTTCCACATTTTTGTGGGACTACACCTCCACCATCAGGATAAGGAACTCAGTTTTAGAAATGTAAGTGCAGGGAGTTGGCATACAGGTCCATGTTTCCTGTGATCCATACTACATAAGCACTAAATGTAAAAGTACCTTAAGATCAAATCTGAATTCTGGAATAGCCACATGTTCCACCCCAGCACCCCCTGGCCCACCCAAAATAATAGGGATAATGCATGACTGGTTGACTGATCATCTCCAAATTGACAGGGTTTGGAGATAGAGACAGCTACAACATAGTGGTACTAGATGATGAAGGAAAATAAGTGCAGCCTGGAGAACACTGGTCAATTTCCTTGCTCACTAGATTGAGAAAAAAAGTGGCACAGTAACGTGGCACAATCTGTGTTGGTGACTGAATAGATTCTGCCATAGATTAATGTATTTGTGCCATGAAATTACCATAATAATTTCCATCTCTGCCACTTCATCATGGTACTGTTCACAGGTCTCACCCAAGCAAGAAATATAGCAAACTTTTATTCAGTGTTGGGTGACATCTGCAATTCAATTTAGATCAAAAATTATCAAGAAAATGCATTTGCATATATTATATTGGTCTTCTGTCAGATTTTCTTTTGGTTACAATCAATGAATATTTCGTATTTTTGATGTCCTATAAAGGAGATGGAGAACTATTTCTACTATTCACAGCTGCGTTTCCAGCATATCAGCACAATGGAGACCAGGGAGGTGTCAACTCATATTCCACTGCAAGAAATTCCATTTGTGATAAGAGCACTGGGATTCTACCCTACAGAGAAAGAGGTACATTGTATATGTTCACATCCGCAAAAATAACTCACACTTCTGATATGTACTGGTGTACAATTCCTTAATAGACATGGCATTGAAAGCACACATATGGCGCCTTCCATCTTGTGAGATGATGGCGTGCACTGTGGTGGCTGACTTGATGTAAAACATCGTCTGATCAGGAACCCCATTCTGGCATGGCAGTCTCTGCCGCACAAGCACAGTATACACTAGTCTATCCAACAAGGTTATAAAGATAGAGTTAAGACTAAATGAAGACCTCAGGTCAAGCAGTATTAAAGGGTGGAAGATAACTGAATGTGGCCGAGAAAACCCTGATGCTTGAAGCTGAGGGGAGAAAGCACAGCTTAGTGCAGAGGGGGAAGCTAGAACAGGTTTAGAGCGAATATGGCAGAAGGCAAAAGATGGTTAAAGTGTGAGACATAAGGAGAAGGTCAAGAACAATTAGAAGTTGAGAATTCAGGAAAAGGTAGAACAGGATCTGAGTCTTGAGGTGTAGAGCAGAGTTAGAGACCAGGGTGAAGAAGTGATAAAGGGCTTCAACATACCTAGGTAATGGCACTGACCCTGAACACTTTATTGATGCAAGACAGTAGCTTTGAAGCAGAAGACCTGACCCCACTGGACCAGATCCTGACCACCAGACTGACGCCTGCTTGCAATATTGAGAAAAGAAGCATATGCATTGGGAGTATGTTTCCATTAGATAGATTGTATCATTTGATAATTTTGATTGCTTTCATCTCCAGATTGAGGACATGCTGAATGAAGTGAAGTTCAGTAAATATGTGGAAACAGGAAGATATGTGACAGATATTGGTCTAGGTGAATTCATTAAACTGTATATAAATCATCGACCTGCTTTTGGCATAACTGCTTCTGAGCTGCAGCATACATTTGATGTTCTTGGCTATGACAATGAAAATGGAGAAAAAGCAATTAACTTAGGAGAATTACTGCAACTATTGCAAAATGGAGGTGAGTCAAATGCCAAAAAATAAATACAATGAATATAAAACAGATCATCTGGTCATTACCACATTGCTGTTTATAGGAGCTTACTGTATGCAAATTGGCTGCCATGTTTCCTACATTTCAAAAGTATTTATTGGCTATAAAGCGTTTGAGATGTAATCATGAAAGGTGCTATATGAATGCAACTCTTTCTTTTATTTAGAAATGAATAATTAATATGAATATATTAATACAAATATAGAGAATAAATATTGGAGTATACAACAATAAATCTGTTTAGTACATAAACGAAGTAAAACCACATGGTAATGACTTTTTTCCCCCCGTGTTTTTCTTTTAACTTTCTCCTCATCTCTCCTAAAGGCATTGACTTAAGCTGAGATACGTTTCAAATTTGTGGGAGCCCTATGGTATCTCATCCAAGTACCCATTGTTTACAGGTGAATCTAATAAGTGAGTACAGGTAGACTATTCCACTCTGGAGCACCTCAAATGCTGACTTTAATCCTGTCCTTACTCAAAATCCATACAAGGCTTTTTTTATTCCTTTGTGGGATGTGAGCATTGCTGGCAAGGTTAGCATTTATTACCCATCCCTACTTGCCCTATTTGCTATTGAGAAGGTGGTGGTCAGCTGCCGCCTTGAAACGCTGCAGTCTATCTGGTGTAAATTAGGGTGGGAGCTCCAGGATTTTGATCCAGTGACAGTAAAGGAACAGTGGTATATTTTCAAGTCAGGATGGTGTGTGAAATTCTGTAGATATTATGAGGGCATCATGAAACCCAGCTTGAGTTTTATCCTGTCCTTAAAGCATAAGAGAAGTCAAGTGGCAAGCCGAGTCCTCTTCTCACCAGATGCCCCTTGGGCAATTCCAGAAGGGTTGCTAGATATTGAACAGGAGCAGGTGCCCCTGCTAATTTTTCCACTTTCCCTCATCCAGAGATATTGGGCCATTTTTAGCATTACCATCCCAATTGAGATTAGCTGATTCTGGACAGCTGAGGCACCAAAAACAAAACTAAATTTGTGTGTCAGTTTAGCTCAGTGGTAGCACTCATGATTTTGTCAGAATGTTTTGGGATCACGCCTCACTCCAGGACTTGAGTACATAACTTAGGGTGACGCTTCACTACAGTAATGAAGGGTGCCACATTGTTGCAAGTGTTATCTTTCAAAAGATGCCCCATCTGCTTGTTCTGGAGGTCGAGATTGGCATCAACAATCCCATGGTACTTTGAGAAAAGAATAGAATAACCTCTTGGCATCCTGGCCAATGTTCCTCCTTCAACCAATAGAACTAAAATCTAGATTAATATTCATCTTATTACTGTTTGAGATTTTGTAAATTTAGAGGTGGGGGGGGGCGGAGCTTTCATCTCTATTTTTAATTCTACACTGTATTCTATTCCTGAACAGAGTAACTGAAAACAAGCTGGGCACAAAACTACTCCTTACTTTTTTATGTAGGTGTCGCTGATATGGACAGCATTTGTTTTTTTTTGAAAAATATATTTTATTCATAAAATATCTAAAGGAACATTACAAAACATTTCAAAATGGTCATTACAGGAAGTGCAATGATATTCACATTTTCTACTTAGAACATGTTGCACTCTGAGGTGCTTCAATACAATTGTGATATATGTAATATTTACTATATATATTCAATGTGAGTCATACAGCCCGAAGGGTTCAATGCAAGTTCCAGCCCCTTGGTGCACTATGGCTGAAAGACCTTAGACAGCGACTTTTCCCTATTGCGTCTTTGCAGCGGCTGCTCCAAGCTTTAGTGCATCCCTCAGTACATAGTCCTGGGCCTTGAAATATGCAAATCTGAAGCACTTGCTCGTGGACAACTCTGCACTGGAAGATGAGCAAGTTTCAGTTAGACCAAAGAACATCTTTCACCGAGTTGGTTCAGTTGCAGTTGATATTTGTCTCAGTGTGTGTCCCTAGGAACAGCCCATAGAGCACAGAGTCCTGCATCACAGAACTGCTCGGGATGAACCTCAACAAAAACCATTGCATGACACTTTGTGTTTGCGTACTGAGGGTCCTTGCATAGCTTGATGCAGTCAAACACAAAGAAGGCTGTCAGGACGAGGGCAATGTTGGGTACATTTTTTCCCCCTTTATCTAGAAATTTGTACGTGTCCCTGCAAATGCGGACCATTTTGGACCTCTAGATAAAGCAGAAGATGGCTCAGGTGATCACTACAGTGCAACACCGAGAGTGCCTCACACCTGATGACCAGGTTCTTACCTGCGATGGAGAGAGAGAGCATTGCTCCCACATGCCCAGTTTTTGTTGGACCATAGCTACTCACTCCTTCCAGTTTCTAGCACATGCTTCGGTCCCTCTGAACATATCCCCAGCACCTTCAGGTAGTCTGACCTGACAGTGAAGGGAACAAAGGATCGATTAGCCAAAGAGCATGGCCTCACTCTTGTCATGGTTGACTTTGGTTACCAAGGTCTGTTTGAACTGGTCATAGATGCTCATTAGTCTGCGCACCAACTATGGAACCGAGCAGAAGATGGTGACATCGTCCATGTACAGGAAGACCTGAACCTGATGCCTCCACTGCCTGGGATTGCCAATCCTCTTATGCTCGAATCCTTCCTGATGGACTTGGCAAAAGGTTCAATTCAACACACAAACAGAACAGTGGAGAAAGGGCAGCCCTGCCTGACTCCAGATTTAATTGAAAAGCTTTCCAATTCCCACCCATTGATTGAAACTGCGTTACTGATGTTTGTGTAGAGCAGTTGGATCCAGTTGTGGATTCCTTACCCAAATCCTATTTTGGAGAGCACATCCATCATGTAGGTGTATGATATTCTGTCAAAGGCCTTCTCCTGGACCAGGCGGATGTGGCAGGTGTCCACCCCCTGTCCTGTACATGGGCAATCAGATCCCTGAGGAGTGCAAGTCTATCAGAGATCTTCCTGCCGGGTACAGCGCATGAATTGTCAGGGAGGATCACCAACTCCAGAGCAGATCTGACCCAATTGGCAATGACCTTGGACAAAATTTTATAGTCCACATTCAAGATGACGTTGGAGGCCTACGAGGCAAAGAGCAAGGTTTACTGGCTCTTTACCTCTTGGAGATTCTCCCTGACATCGATGCCCATCGACTGCAGACGGAGCAGATTCTGCAAGCTTTCCTGGAGTCAGGATGTTTCCTTCTGTTCCTTTTTACCCTTTGGTACAACTTTGAGGATGAAAAACCTCTTAATGCTTGCCTTGATCGCTTTCCAACAGTGCGTCAGAGACTCACAAAAGGATTTTACAGTTCTCCAACCTTTGTAATCCTTTTTGAGTTCCTCAATGTTTTCTGGGGTCAACAGTTGCTTTTCAACTTACAGATCCCCCTGTCAACCCTTTGGTCTTCCTGTAAGTGACAGTCAGCCAGTAAGAGGAAGTGGTCAGAGAAGAACACTGGCTTGAGGTCAGTGGATCTGACCATGAATGCTCAGGACACAAACAGGAATTCTATCCTGGAATGGATAAACCCGTCGAGCCGCAACCAGATGTATCTATTCTCACTCCACCTGTAGGATTGCTGATGACATCATGCAGCTTGTCATCTTATACTGTTTCCATCAGGAGTCTGGACATGATGTCCACTCTGCTAGGAAGCTTCACACCATCCAGGACAAAGCAGCCTGCTTGATTGGAACCTCATCCACAAACATTCACTCCCTCCAACACTGATATACAGTAGCAGCAGTGTGTACCATCTACAAGAGGCACTGCAACAACTCACCAAGGCTCCTTAGGCAGCACCTTCCAAACCCATGATCACTATCATTTAGAAAGACAAGGGCAGGATTTTTCAGTCAGTGTGCGGGGTTGGGCCTGACATGCCGATGTGTAAAATGACGCGCGATGATGTCAGGCGTGCGCCGGAGTCGGCTGCACGCCCGCCAATATATAAATGGCCTAATAAAGTCATTAATGTAATTGTTATTGCTGCCCATCCAATCTTAAGGTTGGCAGGCAGGCGAAAAGGCCAAGCAGCCTTTAAATTTTTTAGGAAACCTCATCCACAAGCGGGATGAGGTTTCCTAAAACTTTTATTAAATAAATTTTTAAAATTTCCGATATATAAAAACATGGCCCATCTCATGTGACAGAGTCACATGAGGGAACATGTTTAAAGTTTTTCTCCATTTATTTAATTATTTCAATATAGATTCAATCTCCCCAAGGCAGCTCCGTGCCTCAGGGAGATTGAAGTGCTCTTTTGCACACATGCACGAAAGAACGCTGGCCCCGGCTCTCTCTCCTCCCCCCTGCCCCCACCCTGCACAGGTAACACAGAGTGCTACAGCTCGCGTCTTATGCTGGGCGGAGATAATTGACCTGCCCACGTAAAATGACAGCGCGGAGTCCATCGTGGGTGGCGATCGGCTCCACAACTGCCCCCACCCGCTTCCGCCAAGCCCACCTGCTGCCTGAAAAATTCAGGCCCAAGTGTCACTCTGTGCTGAGGTTCCACCTGTCCCTGTTGTTGCAAAGGCTGTGTCTGGCCACGTTGCCATGGAACGCTCCAAGTAGTTGGACTGTGCCATACCACCTGTCCCTCATGGAAAAATTTATGCAGAGAAACATCTTTGATCACAAGTCCATCAGGCAGTGGTCAGCATGTATCGTCCTAGAGGCCCTGCAGGAAAAGGAGAGGGTGGATCCTGTAGGATGGTTCCCCTAGCAGACTGTCAAAGTCAATTGGCAGAATGCCTCATCACCAGAACTTTCCAACAAGCACCAAGACGTAGCTTGGCTCGTGGTGAGAAAGCCCTCCCCGCCAGATCCTTCCTACACGCCAGGAGTCTCAACCCCTCCACATGCTGCCCTCGAGGTGGCTGTGGTGGGGAAGAGACTGTTATTGTCACCTCCTTGTGGAACGTGCCTTTGTAAAGAAGGTCTGGAGGGAGATGCAGTGGTTTCTGTAGAGGTTCATCCCCAGCAGTTCTGTGACACAGAACTCTGTGCTCTATGGGCTGTTCCAAGGGACACACACAGCAGCTAGAGGATCATTAACTCAGTGAAAGATGCTCTTTGGTCTGCCCGAAACTTGATGGTCTTCCAAAGCAAAGAGTTGTCCCCAACCGAGTGTTGTAGACTGGCACATTCCAAGGTCCAGGACTACGTGCTGAGGGACGCACTAAAGCTTGGGGCAGCCACCGCAAAGGTGCAATGGGGAAAGGTCGACATCTAAGACCTTTCAGCTATAGTGCACCGAGGGGCTGGAATTGTATAGATCCCTCAGGCTGTATGACTCACATTGAATGTATGCAGTGAATATTACATGTATTACAATCGTATTGAAGCATCTCAAAGTGCAACATGGGGGAGAATTTCTCCCCGTCGGGCGGGCTAGTCGGGAGCGGGAGTGGGTGCGGGCAGGCGCAGAGCCGATCGCTACCCGTGATTGGCTGCTTGCAGCCATTTTACTTGCGTGGGCCAATTAAGGCCCAGCCAATGTGACGCTCAGCGCCATCTGTGCCGGTGGGGGAGGAGGGAGAGTCAGGGCCTGTGCTCTTTTGCGCATGCATTCAAAAGAGCGCAGAAATCTCCCTGAGGCACAGAGCTGCCTCAGGGGGATTAAGTTCACAATGAAACTTCAAAATAAAGAAAGTGAAAAATCATGCACACATGTCCCCTCATTTGACAGTGTCACATGTTTATGAAATGTTCAAAAACTACTTATTAATTTAATAAGCCCTTCATGAAACCTCATCCCGCCCATAGATGAGGTGTCATTAAAAATGTGAAGACCGTTTGGGCTCTTCGCCTGCCCACCAACATTAAGGTTGGACGGGCAGCCCTGTCAATTTGTTTAATTGGTTTGTTAATGGCCTTAACAGGCCTTTGACAGTTTGGTGGGCGTGCAGCCGACTCCGGTGTGTGCCCACCAAATGAAAGATCGGAATGACGCGCTGTGACATGGGATGCACACCCAACATCACCGCGCATCATCTTACGCGTCAGTGTGTGGGGCCTGCCCCCACACGCCGAACAGAAAATGCTGGCCATGATCTATGTAGATAACTTAAATACCATTGCACTGTCTGTCTGTAATAACCATGTTGAAATGCCTGCAATGTTCATTGATTGTATTGAAACACCTTATGATCTATGTGGAAAACTTGAATATGATTGTACTTTTTGTAATATTCTTTCAGATATTTTATGAATGAAGTGTATTTTCCCCCCAAAAAACTTCTATGGTAATCCACTAGATGGAGCTATGTGTGCATAGCTGAAATTTTTGGTTTGTGCTGAATAGAAAACTGGAAAGCAGACAGGCACACATCATATATATATAAAAAAATACATTCCATTAACCAGGTTCCTCTATGGACATGCACAAAAGACAATAATATAAATTCACCATTGTGCCAGATGTATAAAATAAGTGAGTAGTTACAAACGTTTTCATAAATGTTTGGATTTGGATGCACACGTATATTAAGTACAGCTTCATACCTTGCTTAAAAGGCAACAGCGTAAGTGGTAAAGCTCAGCATTCTCCAACAACAGAGATCTGACTGGTTAGGTAGGTCACCTGGGTTCAGTCTGAAGTGGTACAAAGATTCACTACATGACTGCCTTTCCCAACCTTACTTTTATTTCTATTTTGTTGTTACTCCTTAATTTTTTTGATGATTGTAACAAAAGAACAACAACTTGCTTGTAGAGCTGTTGAAAACTGCAATAACTAGAATATGTAACAATCCAGTTCAAATCTAATGAAACTCAATTGATTAGACATTGTAGTAGCTGGTTCGCAGTCAGCCAGTTATGGTCAATGAAATGCAAAGATCATACATAACATTAAATGGTTATTACGTTTTTTTAGGTGTATAATGTAAGCAATAGTTTCCTTTCAATTGTATCAGTGGATTCAACTCACTTATTGTGAAGGCATGTTTTGGTAATTCAACATTTGTCAATTGTTTTAATTATTAAAAGCATAATAAATGCCATTTTCTCCATATAATTACCCATATAAATACAAAGGTGGAAATTCCATTCCAATATTTTCCAAAATAATTAAAATGGAATGATAAGAAAAAAGTGTTTTAAGTATCTGTTGTTGATCTGGTTGTGCTTTTGTACATCTTTTGAGCATGGACCCACAAAAATCCTGCTCTTCTTTTTTGTCTTGCTTTCTAGGTGAATGTATGGCTGAGGAAGAGGTAGCAGAGTGCCTTTCCACACTACTAGGCTTGAATCCTGAGGGAGGAAGTTCTGAATTGATCTCCTTTGATGCCACAAGTACCATTTACACATGTTTAGATCATTTACACTTCTCAATTGTCCTTAAATGAATTTAGATGGTTCAAGTGTAATAATTTTTGCTGTTGATTTTCTATTCAGTAGAAGGTTCAATGTTTGACCAGCGTAGACTTGATGGGCCGAAGGGCCTTCTTCTGTGCTGTAGACCTCTATGACTCTATGACTATTTGATAAGTGCTGTGTTCTGAGCTAATGTTGGCAAGGATCATTTGAAATTATGGGTAGAATCAAATCTGCTCCTGGGAGCAGGAAAGGATGTGAGAGGATGCATCTTTTTTATTTAATGTGTTTGATATTGACTCCGTGCTTATTTAAACCATATAAACTTAATTGTGCGGGAGGTGAAATGTCAGCTTACTGACAGTGAGATGAAAGTTGGGAATTCAGTTGGTGCCATATTAAAGGCAAATTGTAGTTCCCGAAGGCAAGTGACAGGAAACAACTTTCAATGCAGTTCCATCAATATTTGGAATTCATTTAAACTTATTTCATGACAGTTCCATGATGCGCCAAAGCAAATCTGAAATGTTATTTTAGTTTATGCTAATCTTGTCACTAAGTGCAAAATGCACAGATGTTTACATTCCTCCTGCTGTTGAAATGAGTCTGCAGAAAGTTCAGACACCTGGGTTATGTCTGCACAATAAATGATAAAGATTTTTGGGGACCTTCTTCAGAGGAAATTCTGCTAATCCTTCACCCAGACTCAGAACAATTTCAATCTTTACTAGAGTTTCAGACAGTGTTGTTGACTTACATTTTTTTAACAGAGGACCCCATTGATTGTGAAACACTTTACGTCCTAAGAATATGGATGTTGCCATATAAATACAAGCTGTTCTTCTTTTTCTTGTTGTTCTGCCCACTACCAAAGATTTGGATACTTCACATTTAATGCTTCTTGAAATTTTGCACCTAGTGTGACAATCAATTTATCTTAAACATGTGTGGAACCTAAACTTAATCTGTAATTATTACCTTCACATTTTTGATAAAGCTATCCTGAATGTTAGCTATCATAATTTAATTGTTGTATTTGATTAGTTTGTATGTTGTACAATTTACAAACTCATAAAATCTATGAGACGAGTCTTCATTAAACTAATGCATTTGAATTGGTCCTAAACAACAACAACTTGTATTTATGAAGTGTTTTATGCAGTAAAATACCCAAGGTGCTTTATTAAACAAAATTTGACACTGAGCCACATAAGGAGATATTAGGGCAAATGACCAAAAACTTGATCAAAGAGGTAGGTTTTAGGAGCATCAAAAATGAAGAAAGGTTGAGGTGAATAGTTTGGGGAGGAAATCCCAGACTTTACGGACTTGACGACGGAAGACATGGCTGCCAATGGCGGAGCAATTTGAAATCAGGGAAGCTCAAGGAGGCCAGAATTGGAGGAACACAAATATCTCGGAGGGTTACAGGGCTGGAGGAGGTTACAGAGATAGGGAGGGTCAGGGTCATGGAAGGATTTGAAAACGTGGATGAGAAATTTAAAATAGAAATGTGGTAACACACAGATCCGTCCACTGCTAGGTACTAAGTGTTGTGAATGAGTTGCAGTGGTCATGGTTTAAATAAGCATTGAGTCAATATCAACAACATTAAACAAAAAAGTTGCTATTTTTGGTCTATGTAGATTTGAATGAGATATTTAGTGGCAGTGATTAACACTATTTCCACTTTAAATTTAATCTATGCAAACGGATACATTGAGTCAAGAGCTTGTCCTTACATGGCATACTTTACACATATTTCTCTGTCACATAAAGCGTGAAATGATTGCATAATAAAACTGTCGTACTAATTAAAAATTATCAGATGAAGACCAAATATCATTTGAAATGTTTGCATGAATTAGTTCTGTTTAAACAAAGAGGAAAATGTACAAATCAAAAACCTTTCACAGATTCTGTTCTGAACTCTCAATATAATGACCTAAGTGGGAGACTGATCAGTGGTGGGTGAATGTGAGAATATGAATCTGGAGAGATAGTCCAAAGAAGGTTGAACTAACTCTACCATTAAGTTTTGGAAGTGATGAGAAAGACCTTTGGAAATCGCACCCCCCCACCCCCGCACCCCACCCCACTCCTGGGAACAAGAAACTTCGGCAGTCATGCTAGGGATACTCAGGGTGTTCAAATGTTAGGTTTTGCATTTGTTTTTTGTTAATTTTGTTCCTTGGAAGGAGAGAGGCAAGAATATTGGGAGGTTATTGGCTTATTTATGTTATGCTTTATGATATTGCATATTTGAACTAAATAATAACCTATATATACTTTTGCATGCTTATTTTCGTAAATTGTAAGTGAATCTACAAACTGTAATCAAAAAATCCACAAATTAAAAATTTAAAGCAAGAGAAAGAATTGTAAAGAAAAATGAAGTCCTGTTTAATTGTAACATTCACCTTGTTTCTGTTCTGTTTGGGTTTGACAGATGCAAGAGCACTGCTTGCACAGCAACTTCCCCAGGAGATTACAAGTAAACTGTTTATAAATGAAATATTGGGGTTTCCCCAGAATTCAACTTGTGTCGAAGAGACAACTATTCCTGCAGCTGCATCAACATGAGCACAAACTGAAATATACTTTCATCTATCAAATAATTTGTATTCCTTCATTGATTTTAGTTTTCATAGTTTCATTACTAAATGACCAGAGTTGGCTGTTTTAATACTTATTTTTAAATTAAAAATATAAGAAATGGTTCTATTTGTGATGGCTATTCTTACAGATAGGTACAAATGGGCCTGTGTAATTTGACTTAAATTGATATGTCTGAGGTGAGATGATCTACATAGGATGTTGAGATGGCATTGAATAATTAGAATTATTGTATGTGATGAAAAAGAACCAATTGAATGACAAAATAATGAAAATAGTACAATAGATACTCATTCCATCAGTACCTCCACAGAAGGTTTGATAAGTGAATACTCCACAATAATCCTTTTCTCTGTGCATTATTTGAAATTTTTTTGCTCTGTATGTGGGAGGTTTACACAGAAACGTAGAAAATTTATAGCACTAAAGGAGGGTATTGAGCCCATAGTACCTGTAGTGGCCATAAAAAGCTTGTTCAATTATGAGGCTTATAAGCTTATTATATTTTGGGACTGTAGCTTTAAATTTAGGGTAAATGAAGGAGTCATGTGAACTGTTCTGCATGAAGCCTGGGTGGTTTGATTGTTAGAGATCAAAGGAACGCTTAGATTATTTTACTGCGAAGAAGGTGCAAGGTATTCACACTTGGAGACAATGGCAGCAGTCTCGGAGTTTACAACCCGGTTGTAAACAGTTGTGCTGTAAACTACCCATTTATTTCTAAGATGAAAGAAAATTGAGGCCAAGGATAGCTAATTACTTTTTTTATCTGAATGCAAGGTTAATCTGTTTCATGTTGCCATGGGGAGGAAGCCATTTGTGAGATCATGTTACAAGCTTCCCTACAAATCAATGAATTTCACAGACGGGCAGCAGTTTGGTGTGGTCAGCAGAGAGAAGCATTACTTGGCTTTGTGAGCTACCATAGCTGGATGCAGAAGGAGTTCAGACTGTAGTCGTAGAAATGCATCTTGCAGACATCTAAGGATTCTGAGAAATTTGTTCTGCCATGGTTAGGGGGAAGAAGAATCATCGGAACAGTCTTTACTGACTGTGGTGGATTTAAGAAACACTCCAAAAGTGCCTGGTGATTGTCACTTGGAAGTTACTACTCGATGAAATGGGGATGCAAGAACTAATTGGAAACTGGGAGCAACTGTGGATGTTTGCTAAAAGAACTGTAATTCCGCGGATAGTATAATGGGTGATAAGTATGCAAGGGGAATGGCATTTTCTGCAGTTTAAAGTATAAGTTGCCTCCAAAAAAAGCCAATAGTGTTTTCTTAGTCATTTGTTATGGTAAAAGTTTTAAAACATGCAGTCTTGGTGTGTCATTCTTTCAGCTTTGACATTAATGATTGTGAGGAGATTACTACCAATTGTTCAGAATGGCAACAGTTTATCTATCAAGCTGCATCACGCTTTGAGTCCTAAAGTTTTAATGATAAGATAGAGCACCAGCATAGAAGGAAAGAAAGGGAAGCAAATTTTGCACCTTGGATCCCACTACTTCGTGGGATGTCCTGCCCCACATGCCCAAAGATATGTGGGTCGAGGGTCAGCCTGTTCAGTGACATGAAAACCCATGGCATGAACTCATGACCCTAAGTAGACATCGTCCTCGAATCAAGTGACAGCCAATGACAGTTTTAGCATAACCAACCAACTCTTTAATTCTATGCCATGACTAACAAAAGATAGTATTGCATACGCCTTCTTAACCACCTTATCTACCTGTCAAGGATCTGTGGACATGCATTCTAAGGTCACTCTGTTCCTCGGATTTCTGCTATTTATTGCCTATTACCTTGCCTTGTTCGTACTCCCCAAATGCATTACCTTACACATCTGCAGATTGTCTTCCATTTGTCACTTTCCTACTCACTTGACCAGTCCATTGAAACCTTGCTGAAGTTCACAGCATTTTTCCTCATTACCAACCACATATCTGCAAACTTCTTAATCATGTTGCCAAAATTTAAGTCCTGAGAAAATATGTAGATATATAATCCTTGAGCATGTTTTTGTGCCTTTATATCAGTTTAACTTTTGAATAAAGCTTTTATTCATTATATAGTCTGAAAATTACATTATGCTATTATCATATGAATGTTACCTAACAAATTCCGATATTCACTGTTTCAGTGGAAGTAGTAGCCCATTTGTTAAAAATAATTAAGGTGCTTGTTAAGATAAAAAAGGAGGAATAAAGTCTTGCATTTATATAGCACTTTTCACAACCATTGGACATCTCAAAGTGCTTTGCAGCCAATTACTTTTGAAGTGTAGTCACTGTTGTAATGTAGGAAACGCAGCAGCCAATATGCACACTGCAAACTCCCACAAACAACAATATGATAATGACCAGATAATCTGTATTTGTGATGTTGATTGAAGGATAAATATTGGCAGGACACCAGGACAATTCCCTAACCTTTGAAATAATGCCAGCTGTTACATCTGCCCAGATGGGGCCTCAGTTTAAAGCCTCATCTGAAAGATTTTACCTCTGACATTGCAGCACTCCCTCGGTACTATACTGGCGTGCCAGCCTTGATTTTTGAGCTCAAGCCCTAAAATGGAACTTGAAGCTTGTGACTCAGATAAGAGTGGTACAAACTGAGTCACAGCTTATACTCAAACAACAGATAAAGCAATTGATGATAAAACATTAAATGTTCAGATAATATAGGACCAGAACTTCTGAGGAGTAGCACTCACAGTCAGATTACCACTCTGCTCCTTTGTACTTACACTGAAATGCAACTGCACCTTTCTCACCTTACCTTCTGACTTGGGCCACAGTGGAGGAGGATGTCCTGGAGATTGGCAGTGTGGTACTTTATATGCACTGGGTGCCGTCAAAGGAAGTATGAGCTGGCCCAGAGACCTGGTACGGTGTCAGATGGTACACTGCCACTTTGCACATAACAATCACTCACACTGAAGTGATATGCACTATGACTGAACTGTCATGATATATACTATGCTGAGTTTTTACGTTTTTCATTGTCAGCACTAAATCATGTCTTTCAGTTCCCACAGGTCTTCTTCTGTGACGACAGAGCTGATGAGGCACCAGCTTGAGCAGTCCTCAGTGGAGGCTGAGCACTCTGAGAGTGCATTGTCACACGACTCCTGTGCCCCTTTCACCAGGCCAGATATGCACACCTCGGTGTGTCCTACACTAGAGGTAGTTAGGTTGTCACATAGTAAGGAACACATCACTTGTGAGCAGGTGCCTCTGCTGGAGCTAGGCCAGCTGTGGCAAGTCCTAAGGAAGGACACAGGACACTCCAAGCTCTGCTCGGCAGGGCCTAGAAGGAAACTTGTGGAGCTGCAAAACAATATGTTTGTGCCTCTCAGCATTTCCCTTCAGAGAAAACTGCGCTTTTCTAATTCTGAACTCTCGCGCATCCCTGATGTAATTGCTCCACTATTGGTGGCTGTGCTTCAGTTGCCTAAGCCCCAATCTTTGGAATTCCTTCTCTACACCTCTCACCTCTCTATATTGCTTTCCTCCTTTAAACTTATTTCTTTGGCAAAGCTTTTGGTCATCTGACCTCATTGTCCCTATGTGGCTCAGTGTCATACTTTGTTTCACAATGCTCCTCTTAAGCACTTTGGGATATTTCATTACATTAAAGGCCCTATATAAGTATAAATTGCTATTGTTATTTACAGAGGCAGTACACATCCTTGGAGAGAGATTTGAGGAGTTCCATCTCTAGAATGAGTGCCATGATATCTCAGGCTTTCACACTGATGTCCACCTCCATGGAAAGAGTGGCCGTCCTCATTGAGAATCAGAAATGGCAAACTACTGAGTGCATGCTGGCCCAGGACAATGGCTTGCACACTCTGACTGCCATTTTACACAGGATAGTGGAAAGCCTCACCTTGGTGGCTCAACACCTCAATGACTTGCAGGAAAATGCAGGTGGGACATGGGAGAGAAAATTGAGAAAGGCACATGGTAGCGGTGACTCTTCTCAAGGGCTCACCCACTTCTCAGCCCTTGTACCCAACACAAGCTGCCTCCTTCCCTGATGATTGAATCTGACCCTGCATGGATGGGGCCCTCATGGGCTCCAAAACCATGGGCATTTCATGTTTCAGAGTAGGGAAATGAGCAGCCTACTTCAGCTTAAGCTACAAAGCTAGAAGGAGTACAGGGAATGGAAGTCGAAGATTTATTAGTTGCACAAGGAGATTCATTTGGGTTTCTATAACCATGCTAATGTAGTAATATTGATCTTTATTTCCAGAATGGAAGACTTTATGTGAACTTTTGAAACTTATGGCCTCCACTTTTTTGCTTTCCTCAATCACCTTGGACAGTGAAAGGTATGAGCAGCCTTTATGAGGAGGAAAAGGTGTGAAGGTGATGGTTAATGGTTGAATTTTAGAATGAGATGTGTCTGATGGAACTCTCAGATGGTCGCATGCATGATATTAAGTGAAATGTGTGTGGATGCATCTGTCATGGGCTTCTTTGGCAGTTGGGTGTGCAACTTCAGGAACAATCAGCACATCTGGCTCCTCCTCTGAGGAGGATGATGCCATCCGCTTCCACCCCAGTTCCTGCTCCAGCTCCACTCCACTCTGCAGCACCATTTTATGAATGCAACAACTGATCAAAACAATCCAGGAGATACTTAATGGGGTATATTGAAGGATATCTTCAGTCAGCTCTGTCCATAATCCTGAACCACATCTTGTGTAACCCAAGCACTTGCTTTATTATTGACCTGGTGACGAAAAGGCTTCTGTTATATCTTGTCTTTCTTTCAGTGGTAATGGGATCAGCAACCAGGGTTGTACTGGGACCCAGCCACTGAGGCTGTGTGGTGCAGAGAACATCTAAGGCAGACAAGATTGCTGAAGAGTCATAGCTGCTCCCTGGGTATTTGGCACAGGCATGGATGATCACCTTACAGTGGCTGCAGACTAACTGAATATTAAGGGAGTAAAGCCCCTTATGATTCATGAAAATGCCTGGCTGATCTAAGAATGTCTTGATTGCCAAATGCATACAGTCAATAACCGCTTGGACCTGTGGTAATCCAGCCACTGCAGCAAAGTCGACAGCCCTCTGGGTTTGAATAGCCTCATACATGGCAAAATTGATATAAATGGTGGCCATGATAAACAACGCACTTGGGAGGCAGCAGACTGTGATATCTTGGGGGGATGTCTCCAGCTGATCGCTGAAAAGAGCCAGAGGCAAAAAAATTCATGTTTGTTGAGACCTAGCTGGCTGCTAGCAACATGTGGACCTGCTTCTCTTGGGAGGATGCTGCAGATATCTGACAGGCTGTCAGGGTCTGCAGCCAGAGCCTCTTGAAGCACTGTTGTCTGACATGTTGAGCATGGTCACCTTTGGCCTCTATGCCCTGTTCTGGGGGTATTGCCTCCCTTGAGCTGGAGATCTCTGTCCATTCTCTTTGTTCTGTGAAGCAGAGAAGGCTGCTGCTGCTGATAATCCTTTAAATGAAAACAATTAAACCAAATCAACAAAATTGGGATAAATCAGGCACAGCCCCTAATTCAGGTCAGCTATAAAACCAAGGACAAAAATTTAAAGGAACCTTACAAACTTTAAATCAAAATGTGATTAAAGGGGTCAACAAAACACCCCAGTCCCCGCGGTGCCCACCGGGCACGGAAGGCCTCAAGAGTGCCAGCAGACACCGCATGCTCCCTCTCCAGGGACATCACGCAGCGAACGTAGCCGCGGAAGAGGGACAAACAATCGGGCGGGACTCCCCCGTCGATCGCCCTCTGCCTGGACCTGTTAATGGCCAACTTGGCCAGGCCCAGGAGCAGGTTCACGAGGAGGTCCTCCTCCTTCCCGACCCCCTTCCGCACCGGGTGCCCATAGATCAGGAGCGTGGGGCTGAAGTGCAAACAAAACATCAATAAAAGGTTTTTCAAATAACTAAAAATGGAGTGCAGCCTGCAACACCCTATGTATACATGGTCCACGGACTCCACAAGACCGCAAAAAGGGCACGTGTCCTGAGAGTCCGTGAACCGATGCATCCTCTTATTATAGGGGACTGCTGCATGCAACACCCTCCAACCCAGGTCCCCGATAGAAAGGGGGAGGACACCTCCGTCGGACGGCAACAAGGCACGCCAGGGCGTGTCCGGACGACGGACAAGGGCGAGAAAATGGAAGGTGTGCAGCAGCAGTCCGTACAAAAAGCCCCTCTTTGCTGTGCCAAAAGGCACGGAGGGCGTGTACCCGAGGCGGCTCATATTGCGGGTCTCCAGCACCCGAGGGAGGGTTCGGGGCTTGGGGCCAATGTGGAATTCTGTCCGAACAGGGGACTGCTGCTGCTGATAATCTTTTAAATGAAAACAATTAAACCAACTGCTGCTGCTGATAATCTTTTAAATGAAAACCAAATCAACAAAATTGGGATAAATCAGGCACAGCCCCTAATTCAGGTCAGCTGTAAAACCAAGAACAAAGTTTAAAGGAAACTTACAAACTTTAAATCAAAATGTGATTAAAGGGGTCAACAAAACACCCCAGTCCCCGCGGTCTGCTGCTGCTGATAAACTTTTAAATGAAAACCAAATCAACAAAATTGGGATAAATCAGGCACAGCCCCTAATTCAGGTCAGCTGTAAAACCAAGAACAAAGTTTAAAGGAAACTTACAAACTTTAAATCAAAATGTTATTAAAGGGGTCAACAAAACACCCCAGTCCCCGCGGTGCCCACCGAGCACGGAAGGCCTCGAGAGTGCCAGCAGACACCGCGTGCTCCCTCTCCAGGGACATCCGGCAGCGAACGTAGCCACGGAAGAGGGACAAACAATCGGGCGGGACTCCCCCGTCGATTGCCCGCTGCCTGGACCTGTTAATGGCCAAATTGGCCAGGCCCAGGAGCAGGTTCACGAGGAGGTCCTCCTCCTTCCCGACCCCCTTCCGCACCGGGTGCCCATAGATCAGGAGCGTGGGGCTGAAGTGCAAACAAAACATCAATAAAAGGTTTTTCAAATAACTAAAAAGGGAGTGCAGCCTACAACACCCTACGTATACATGGTCCACGGACTCCACAAGACCGCAAAAAGGGCACGTGTCCTGAGAGTCCGTGAACCTATGCATCCTCTTATTATAAGGGACTGCTGCATGCAACACCCTCCAACCCAGGTCTCCGATAGAAAGGGGGAGGACACCTCCGTAGAGGGCCTCCCATCGAGGGCCTCCGCCGCCGGACGGCAACAAGGCACGCCAGGGCGTGTCCGGTCGACGGACAAGGGCGAGAAAATGGAAGGTGTGCAGCAGCAGTCCGTACAAAAAGCCCCTCTTTGCCGTGCCAAAAGGCACAGAGGGCATGTCCCCGAGGCGGCTCATATTGCGGGGCACCAGCACCCGAGGGAGGGTTCGGGGCTTGGGGCCAATGTGGAATTCCGTCCGAACAGGGGAACGCTCAGACGGAAGACCACCGCGCACCTGGGCCACCTCAAGACCCAAAATAACGTCGGGTCCGAGCACGACCGTTCTCAGGTCTTGGATGGCATCGGCTGCGACCTGGACACTCACAGACGCGCGTCGCGCCAACTCCTGCGGGAGCATCCAGCCCAGTCCTCCGCCACCCAGCACGTCCCCGATCCTGGTCACCCCTGCGGCCACAGCCCTCCTCTCCGCCAACCACTGAAAAGGACGGAGGGGCGGATTCCTGAGCAGCGGCTCTCTGACGATAGCCGCTACTCCTGACGGGGGAGAGCTGCGTCGCGAGGCGACCACTTTCCAGACTTTGATCAGGTCCTGGTAAAAGACGGGCAACGCCTGCAAGGAGCCACCGAGGCCCAGCTGTTCTATAAACAGGAGCTGCACGTCATAATTCAGGCCGTGCACCTGACGGAAGAAATACGTCATCAGGGCACACCATCTAGGAGGAGGCTCGACGTAGAGGTATCGCTGCAGGGTCTGAAGGCGGAAAGTCGCCACCTGTGTGCGTAGGCACACTAGCGCCTGACCACCCTCCCTAAGCGGGAGACTCAGAACCTCGGCAGCGACCCAGTGCAATCTTTTGTCCCAGAAGAAGTCGACTAACAATCTCTGGATTCTTGTGACAAAGTCCGGGGGAGGGGTCAAAGTGACCAGCCGATACCACAACATGGCGGCGATCAGCTGGTTTATGACCAGAACTCGACCTCGGTAAGATAGCACTCGGAGCAGTCCTGTCCAGCGCCGCAGGCGAGCGGTGACTTTCGTCTCCAGTTCCTGCCAGTTTGCCGGCCAGGATTCCTCAGCGGGGCAGAGATGGACCCCCAGGTAGAGGAGGCTGGTCCTGCTCCAGGTGAAAGGCCTGAGCTCCTCGGGTAGGGGATCCATCTGCCACTGACCGACCAGGAGTCCAGAACATTTACCCCAGTTGATCCTGGCAGAAGAAGCGGCAGAGTAGACCTCCTGGCACTCGCGCATCCTCCGCAGGTCAGCCGGGTCACTAAACATAAGGAGCACGTCATCGGCGTAAGCCGAAAGGACCACCCCGATGCCCGGCCCGCGCAGAACCAATCCCGACAACCTCCTCCGCAAGAGGCGCAGGAAAGGCTCCACGCAGATAGAATACAACTGGACAGACAGGGGGCAGCCCTGACGTACCCCTCTCCCAAAGCGAAAGGGCGCCGTCAGGGACCCGTTAACCTTCACTAGACACTCCGCGGCGGTGTACAGAAGTCGGATCCGGGCGACAAAATGCGTCCCGAACCCGAAAGCTTGCAGAGTTCCGAGTAAGTATTCGTGATCCACCCTGTCGAACGCCTTCTCCTGATCGAGAGACAGGAAGGCGCTCGACAGACCAGCCCTCTGGGAATGGTGGATGATGTCCCGGACCAGATGGATGTTATCATAAATGGTTCGGTCCGGGACGGTGTAGGACTGGTCAGGGTGGATCATGTGGTCCAGCACGGTGCCGAGCCGAGAAGACATGGCTCGGGCGAAGATTTTGTAGTCCGTGCTGAGGAGGGAGACCGGGCGCCAGTTTTGAAGAAGGCGGAGATCCCCCTTCTTCGGCAGCAGGGCAATCACGGCCCTGCGCCACGAAAGGGGCATCTCCCCGGTAGCAATGCTCTCCCCCAGGACCTCCGCGAAGTCGCTCCCCAAGACGTCCCAGAACGCCCTGAAGAACTCCACGGTCAGCCCGTCTAGTCCCGGGGCTTTGCCCCTAGAAAGACCGTCGAGTGCGCCGGTCAGCTCCCCCAGACTTATAGGGGAGTCGAGCTTTCCGGCGCACTCCGGGCCGACCTGCGGCAGGTCCTCCCACAAAACTCTGCAAGCTTCCTCACTGGACGGATCCGGAGAGAACAGGGCAGTGTAGTAATCTCGGGCAATGGCCCTGATGCCCTCCGGATCCGAGACAAGGGATCCGTCGGCGGCCAGCAGCGTAAAGAGCTGCTTACGGACCCCGTGCCTTTTTTCCAGTGAGTAGAAGAAGGGAGAGCCACGGTCCATCTCCTTAAGGAAACAGATCCGCGACCTCACGAACGCGCCCTGAGACCCGACCAGTTGCAGGTCCCGCAGCGCGCCCTTCCTCTCATCGTACACCGACCGCAGGGCCGGGTCCGCGTCGGGCTGACGGAGACGTGCCTCCAGGTCGAGCACCTCCTTCTCCAACTCCTCGACCCTGGATTTGCGTCTCTTTGTCGACCCCTTCGCGTACTCTTGACAGAAAACTCGGACGTGAGTCTTGCCCACGTCCCACCATAGCCTCAAGGAGGGGAAGCCTCCCCGCTTCCTTCTCCAGCCAGCCCAGAAGCGACGGAACGAGTCCAGGAACCGCTGGTCTTCCAACAACAGGTTATTAAAATGCCAGTACGCGGACCCCGTCCGAGCGCAGAACGAAGTGAGCTCCGCCCACACCAGACGGTGGTCCGTGCACGGAACCTGCTGTATAAAAGCAGCCGGAACGCAGGACACGTACGCCTTCGAAACGTAAAGGCGGTCGAGTCTGGACGCTCCGACTCCAGGTGACACAAAGGTGAACACGCTGGAGTCAGGATGGAGATTTCGCCAGACGTCCACTAAGTCGAAGGACCTGACCAGGTCCCGCAACTTACTCACACCTCGCGTGCAGTGCGGGGTACCGTGACGGTCCCGGACCCCGAGGGTGCAATTGAAATCCCCCCCGAGGACGATGCACTCGCCAGCGTCGATGGAGCCGAGATGAGTGGACACTTCTTCAAAGAAGCTCGCTTGCTGCTGCGTGCCCAGGGGAGCGTACACATTCACAAAGTGAAGCACCGCCCCCCCCAGACGCACAGTCAGGTGCAGCAACCGGCCTGGCACCGGCTCCTTGACCCCCAAGATCTCCGGCTGAAAATGCGGGGCCAACAAGATAGCCACCCCGCCAGAATTGGAGGCTAGGTGACTCATGTAGATCCCCCCTCGCCACTCCAGGAGCCACGTGGCTTCGTCTCCCGGAACGGTATGGGTTTCTTGCAGGAAGCACAACGCATACTTCCCGTCCCTGAGGACCGAGAAGTTCTGGAACCTGCGCTGTGCGGCCCTGCTGCCGCGGATGTTGAGGCTGGCTATAGTCGTCTTCATTGTCAAAGGTACATCAAACCTTCACCTTAAGTCATTAAAAAGAAGAGGACTTTTTTAGTCCTTCCTCTCCTTCAGGAGCCCAGCGAAAAACGTTTGGACCCTCCGCCGCGCGTTCCTATCCAACTCAGGAGACTTGAGAGCCTCGCGAGTGGACCAGAACACCAGCGGAAAAGAATGCCACCGGTCCAAGGCCAACTGAACCCTGTCTCGGCGACCGCGATGACTCGCCAGAAAGTCCCAGAGTTCCCTTGGGGGGATGAGGGGGGAGTCAGTAGAGGGCACCAGGGGATCCACCGCCTCGCTTGAGAGCGACTCCGCGTAATCCCCAACGCTCACCACCGACACCTCGTCCTCCTCCGGGTCGTCGCCTCCAGCTTCCGACCCCTCCCCCACATTGAGTACAGGGGCTGAGTCGGAGCTGCCAGCTGGCTCTATCTGTGCCTCGATCCCACCCCCAGGATCAAGGCCAGAGGAGTCCTCTCTGGTCTCCTCTAAACTTTTTGGGCCAGAGGGCAGCGGCAGTTCTGATGCCCGCTCTCCTCCCGGCACCGGGTCGTCCGGGGAGCTCAGGACAAGCTCCTGACCTAAACATAGGACGCCCGGTGTCAAGGTTCGGGAGGGAGCGGGAAGGCCCTCCTTTTCGCCGCCACCCAATGACGCATTTATATTTTTTAAATTTTCAAAGTTGCAGTCCCCCGACGAGCCAGAAGGTACCTCAGGGGTGTTAAGTGCACTGGAGATGGACACCACCTCAAGGGAGGTGCCCTCAGTGACCCCCGAGGGGTCCTGTTCAGGGGACTGCAGCAGACTGGTAGGGGGAACAGTGGTAGGGGTAGGAGTTTCGGGTTCCCCCAGAGGGCAGGGCGAGGTTTTACTGGGTGGAGACGCCACCACCTCTTCATCAGGGGAAGGGACACGCCCAACTTCTTCAGTTTGGGCGTCGCCCACTTCCTCCTCCGAAGCGTGACGTCTCTTCCGGGTCAGGCTGGGGGCTAGGGAGACCTCCATTTCCGAGGCCCCCTCCTCCTTGTCCAGCCCTCCCGGACACTCCACCCTCTGGGTTTTTGATGTTTGTTTCCCCGGCTCGGGGTCCCGCGTCTTTTCCCCGCCGGCCCCGGGAGCACGCGCAGGGACGACGCCGGGCCCAGCACTTGGCGCCTTAGCGCCCACGGACCCGGGAGCACACGCGGACATGACGCCGGGGCCGGATGATGTTTTTTCCCCCGAGCCGGTTTTTCCATGTGTTTGGGGGGTTTGGGGCGTTTCAGGGGCCGCCTCCAAATTTCGGGTCTTCCTCCGCGCCTTCTTACGGCGCGGGGGCTCTCCCCCCGCCTCACCGGCAGCCGAGATGGCAGCTGCTGCCGGGGTCGCTTCCCCTTGCGGGGAGGGAGATGGAGTGGTGGCGGGGGGAGGAGGGGCGGTGCCAGCCGCGGCCGCTTGGGTGGGGCTCGTGGCCTTGGAGGCGGGGCAGTTCTTTCTTACGTGCCCCACCTCCTTACAGGCATGGCACCGCACACCCTCCGCGGTCCAGAAGACCCGATAGGCGGTCCCCTCAAAATTAACTGAGAAGGCCCCCTCCAGGCACTCCTCCCGGGCCAAGCGGATGAAAACTTGGCGCCGGAAGGAGTACACGTGGCGGAAGGCCGAGTCTTTGAGGCCGAGCGGGACTGGCGCAACCCCTGACCTGACCTCCCCCAGCTTATTAAGGTGGGGGAGGAGGAGCCCACATGGTATAAAGGGCGGGACATTTGAAATAACAATCTTCTGGGCGGTGGCCTCAAGGGGATCCACCGCCAGAAACGTCCCGCCCACAGTGAGCCCCTTCTGCAGGACGAGTTGCACCGCCCGCTCGGACCTCAAGAAAAAGATGGCCCTCCCATACATCTTTGAGGCCGCGACAATGGCTGAGGGGCCGACAACCCCAGCCATAGCCTTAACGCAGGCCTCAATAGTCATCTCAGGGTGAGCGTAGCATTTTACCCCGAGGGCCCTGGTGAGGAGACGGAAAGGCGACAGGGCAGCGGGAGCAGCAGGAGCTGCAGAAGGAACCACCCCCGCATAAGTCTTTTTTGTAGGCCCTGCCACCGGTGACAAAGCCGCCTCCACATTAGCCCTCGAGGGCCCGGCCACAGGAGATGTTGAACTGGCTTTAAGGCCAGAGCCACGCCCACCCTGGGAAGGATTGGCCATTTTTTTTTTTTTAAATTATATATATTTTTTAATATATATTTTTTTTTAAATATACAATGTTCCTCCCTAGGGAGGGAGGTAGTAATAACCTCCCCCTTTTGTACAGGAGAGGAGAGGAGGGAGAGGAGTGAAGGACAGGGAGGCACAGGAGGGAAAAGGGAAGAGTCCAGGTGGGTGTCTCCAGTGAAAGTTGGATGTTGGGTGGGGTGTGATGATCTTCTTGCAGGGGGAGGCGATGTCTTCACCAGCCACCGCTGGCCTTACTGGGAAAAGGCTGGGTGGGGCGGGGGGGGTAGCAGAATGGTGGTTTTAACCACACACCCCCCTCTCTTCCTTCCCCAAACCTTCCTGCAGTCTTCTTTCCTCCCCCTACAAAACACAGTCCTTTATTGCCCCCACCTTACACAAACAATAATGTTGGACACCCACCTAGGATGTTGTTTTTAGACACAGTCCTGGCCTCCTGGCCTTCCTGTCCTGTAGCAACAGAAGCTGTTCTTCTTCTCTCCCTCTCTCTCCTTTTGCTCCACACGGGCAGGTCCAGCAGCAGCAGCAAACATCTTCAAGTGCAGGTCCAGCAGCAGCAGCAAACACCCTCAAGTGCAGGTCCAGCAGCAGCAGCAAACACCCTCAAGTGCAGAAGCAGCAGCAGCACACAGCAGAAGCAACAACCCCAAAGGCAGCAGCAGAAACAGTTGAAACACTGAGGAGCAGCAACACCAACACCACACACCTTCTCTCCTCAGTATCAGGGAACCAACTGAATCCACCAACGCCAGGGCGTGTCCGGTCGACGGACAAGGGCGAGAAAATGGAAGGTGTGCAGCAGCAGTCCGAACAAAAAGCCCCACTTTGCCGTGCCAAAAGGCACGGCTGCTGATGATGATAATCTTTTAAATGAAAACCAAATCAACAAAATTGGGATAAATCAGGCACAGCCCCTAATTCAGGTCAGCTGTAAAACCAAGAACAAAGTTTAAAGGAAACTTACAAACTTTAAATCAAAATGTGATTAAAGGGGTCAACAAAACACCCCAGTCCCCGCGGTCTGCTGCTGCTGATAATCTTTTAAATGAAAACCAAATCAACAAAATTGGGAAAAATCAGGCACAGCCCCTAATTCAGGTCAGCTGTAAAACCAAGAACAAAGTTTTAAAGGAAACTTACAAACTTTAAATCAAAATGTGATTAAAGGGGTCAACAAAACACCCCAGTCCCCGCGGTGCCCACTGAGCACGGAAGGCCTCGAGAGTGCCAGCAGACACCGCGTGCTCCTTCTCCAGGGACATCCGGCAGCGAACGTAGACGCGGAAGAGGGACAAACAATCGGGCGGGACTCCCCCGTCGATCGCCCGCTGCCTGGACCTGTTAATGGCCAACTTGGCCAGGCCCAGGAGCAGGTTCACGAGGAGGTCCTCCTCCTTCCCGACCCCCTTCCGCACCGGGTGCCCATAGATCAGGAGCGTGGGGCTGAAGTGCAAACAAAACATCAATAAAAGGTTTTTCAAATAACTAAAAAGGGAGTGCAGCCTACAACACCCTATGTATACATGGTCCACGGACTCCACAAGAGCGCAAAAAGGGCACGTGTCCTGAGAGTCCGCGAACCAATGCATCCTCTTATTATAAGGGACTGCTGCATGCAACACCCTCCAACCCAGGTCTCCGATAGAAAGGGGGAGGACACCTCCGTAGAGGGCCTCCCATCGGGGGCCTCCGCCGCCGGACGGCAACAAGGCACGCCAGGGCGTGTCCAGTCGACGGACAAGGGCGAGAAAATGGAAGGTGTGCAGCAGCAGTCCGTACAAAAAGCTCCTCTTTGCCGTGCCAAAAGGCACAGAGGGCATGTCCCCGAGGCGGCTCATATTGCGGGGCACCAGCACCCGAGGGAGGGTTCGGGGCTTGGGGCCAATGTGGAATTCCGTCCGAACAGGGGAACGCTCAGACGGAAGACCACCGCGCACCTGGGCCACCTCAAGACCCAAAATAACGTCGGGTCCGAGCACGACCGTTCTCAGGTCTTGGATGGCATCGGCTGCGACCTGGACACTCACAGACGCGCGTCGCGCCAACTCCTGCGGGAGCATCCAGCCCAGTCCTCCGCCACCCAGCACGTCCCCGATTCTGGTCACCCCTGCGGCCACAGCCCTCCTCTCCGCCAACCACTGAAAAGGACGGAGGGGCGGATTCCTGAGCAGCGGCTCTCTGACGATAGCCGCTACTCCTGACGGGGGAGAGCTGCGTCGCGAGGCGACCACTTTCCAGACTTTGATCAGGTCCTGGTAAAAGACGGGCAACGCCTGCAAGGAGCCACCGAGGCCCAGCTGTTCTATAAACAGGAGCTGCACGTCATAATTCAGGCCGTGCACCTGACGGAGGAAATACGTCATCAGGGCACATCATCTAGGAGGAGGCTCGACGTAGAGGTATCGCTGCAGGGTCTGAAGGCGGAAAGTCGCCACCTGTGTGCGTAGGCACACTAGCGCCTGACCACCCTCCCTAAGCGGGAGACTCAGAACCTCGGCAGCGACCCAGTGCAATCTTTTGTCCCAGAAGAAGTCGACTAACAATCTCTGGATTCTTGTGACAAAGTCCGGGGGAGGGGTCAAAGTGACCAGCCGATACCACAACATGGCGGCGATCAGCTGCTGCTGCTGCTGATACTCTTTTTTTTTTGAGTAAACCTGTTTCCATCTGTGCTGCTGCTGCTGATAATCTTTTTTTTTGAGTAAACCTGTTTCCATCTGTTTTAGATGAAGTTACATTGTTTCATAGTTTGCCATTGTGAGATTTGAACTCTTGATAATCTTTTAAATGAAAACCAAATCAACAAAATTGGGATAAATCAGGCACAGCCCCTAATTCAGGTCAGCTGTAAAACCAAGAACAAAGTTTAAAGGAAACTTACAAACTTTAAATCAAAATGTGATTAAAGGGGTCAACAAAACACCCCAGTCCCCGCGGTGCCCACCGAGCACGGAAGGCCTCGAGAGTGCCAGCAGACACCGCGTGCTCCTTCTCCAGGGACATCCGGCAGCGAACGTAGCCACGGAAGAGGGACAAACAATCGGGCGGGACTCCCCCGTCGATCGCCCGCTGCCTGGACCTGTTAATGGCCAACTTGTTCAGGCCCAGGAGCAGGTTCACGAGGAGGTCCTCCTCCTTCCCGACCCCCTTCCGCACCGGGTGCCCATAGATCAGGAGCGTGGGGCTGAAGTGCAAACAAAACATCAATAAAAGGTTTTTCAAATAACTAAAAAGGGAGTGCAGCCTACAACACCCTATGTATACATGGTCCACGGACTCCACAAGACCGCAAAAAGGGCACGTGTCCTGAGAGTCCGTGAACCTATGCATCCTCTTATTATAAGGGACTGCTGCATGCAGCACCCTCCAACCCAGGTCCCCGATAGAAAGGGGGAGGACACCTCCGTAGAGGGCCTCCCATCGGGGGCCTCCGCCGCCGGACGGCAACAAGGCACGCCAGGGCGTGTCCGGTCGACGGATAAGGGCGAGAAAATGGAAGGTGTGCAGCAGCAGTCCGTACAAAAAGCCCCTCTTTGCCGTGCTAAAAGGCACAGAGGGCATGTCCCCGAGGCGGCTCATATTGCGGGGCACCAGCACCCGAGGGAGGGTTCGGGGTTTGGGGCCAATGTGGAATTCCGTCCGAACAGGGGAACGCTCAGACGGAAGACCACCGCGCACCTGGGCCACCTCAAGACCCAAAATAACGTCGGGTCCGAGCACGACCGTTCTCAGGTCTTGGATGGCATCGGCTGCGACCTGGACACTCACAGACGCGCGTCGCGCCAACTCCTGCGGGAGCATCCAGCCCAGTCCTCCGCCACCCAGCACGTCCCCGATCCTGGTCACCCCTGCGGCCACAGCCCTCCTCTCCGCCAACCACTGAAAAGGACGGAGGGGCGGATTCCTGAGCAGCGGCTCTCTGACGATAGCCGCTACTCCTGACGGGGGAGAGCTGCGTCGCGAGGCGACCACTTTCCAGACTTTGATCAGGTCCTGGTAAAAGACGGGCAACGCCTGCAAGGAGCCACCGAGGCCCAGCTGTTCTATAAACAGGAGCTGCACGTCATAATTCAGGCCGTGCACCTGACGGAAGAAATACGTCATCAGGGCACACCATCTAGGAGGAGGCTCGACGTAGAGGTATCGCTGCAGGGTCTGAAGGCGGAAAGTCGCCACCTGTGTGCGTAGGCACACTAGCGCCTGACCACCCTCCCTAAGCGGGAGACTCAGAACCTCGGCAGCGACCCAGTGCAATCTTTTGTCCCAGAAGAAGTCGACTAACAATCTCTGGATTCTTGTGACAAAGTCCGGGGGAGGGGTCAAAGTGACCAGCCGATACCACAACATGGCGGCGATCAGCTGCTGCTGCTGCTGATACTCTTTTTTTTTTGAGTAAACCTGTTTCCATCTGTGCTGCTGCTGCTGATAATCTTTTAAATGAAAACCAAATCAACAAAATTGGGAAAAATCAGGCACAGCCCCTAATTCAGGTCAGCTGCAAAACCAAGAACAAAGTTTTAAAGGAAACTTACAAACTTTAAATCAAAATGTGATTAAAGGGGTCAACAAAACACCCCAGTCCCCGCGGTGCCCACCGAGCACGGAAGGCCTCGAGAGTGCCAGCAGACACCGCGTGCTCCTTCTCCAGGGACATCCGGCAGCGAACGTAGCCGCGGAAGAGGGACAAACAATCGGGCGGGACTCCCCCGTCGATCGCCCGCTGCCTGGACCTGTTAATGGCCAACTTGGCCAGGCCCAGGAGCAGGTTCACGAGGAGGTCCTCCTCCTTCCCGACCCCCTTCCGCACCGGGTGCCCATAGATCAGGAGCGTGGGGCTGAAGTGCAAACAAAACATCAATAAAAGGTTTTTCAAATAACTAAAAAGGGAGTGCAGCCTACAACACCCTATGTATACATGGTCCACGGACTCCACAAGAGCGCAAAAAGGGCACGTGTCCTGAGAGTCCGCGAACCAATGCATCCTCTTATTATAAGGGACTGCTGCATGCAACACCCTCCAACCCAGGTCTCCGATAGAAAGGGGGAGGACACCTCCGTAGAGGGCCTCCCATCGGGGGCCTCCGCCGCCGGACGGCAACAAGGCACGCCAGGGCGTGTCCGGTCGACGGACAAGGGCGAGAAAATGGAAGGTGTGCAGCAGCAGTCCGTACAAAAAGCTCCTCTTTGCCGTGCCAAAAGGCACAGAGGGCATGTCCCCGAGGCGGCTCATATTGCGGGGCACCAGCACCCGAGGGAGGGTTCGGGGCTTGGGGCCAATGTGGAATTCCGTCCGAACAGGGGAACGCTCAGACGGAAGACCACCGCGCACCTGGGCCGCCTCAAGACCCAAAATAACGTCGGGTCCGAGCACGACCGTTCTCAGGTCTTGGATGGCATCGGCTGCGACCTGGACACTCACAGACGCGCGTCGCGCCAACTCCTGCGGGAGCATCCAGCCCAGTCCTCCGCCACCCAGCACGTCCCCGATTCTGGTCACCCCTGCGGCCACAGCCCTCCTCTCCGCCAACCACTGAAAAGGACGGAGGGGCGGATTCCTGAGCAGCGGCTCTCTGACGATAGCCGCTACTCCTGACGGGGGAGAGCTGCGTCGCGAGGCGACCACTTTCCAGACTTTGATCAGGTCCTGGTAAAAGACGGGCAACGCCTGCAAGGAGCCACCGAGGCCCAGCTGTTCTATAAACAGGAGCTGCACGTCATAATTCAGGCCGTGCACCTGACGGAAGAAATACGTCATCAGGGCACACCATCTAGGAGGAGGCTCGACGTAGAGGTATCGCTGCAGGGTCTGAAGGCGGAAAGTCGCCACCTGTGTGCGTAGGCACACTAGCGCCTGACCACCCTCCCTAAGCGGGAGACTCAGAACCTCGGCAGCGACCCAGTGCAATCTTTTGTCCCAGAAGAAGTCGACTAACAATCTCTGGATTCTTGTGACAAAGTCCGGGGGAGGGGTCAAAGTGACCAGCCGATACCACAACATGGCGGCGATCAGCTGGTTTATGACCAGAACTCGACCTCGGTAAGATAGCACTCGGAGCAGTCCTGTCCAGCGCCGCAGGCGAGCGGTGACTTTCGTCTCCAGTTCCTGCCAGTTTGCCGGCCAGGATTCCTCAGCGGGGCAGAGATGGACCCCCAGGTAGAGGAGGCTGGTCCTGCTCCAGGTGAAAGGCCTGAGCTCCTCGGGTAGGGGATCCATCTGCCACTGACCGACCAGGAGTCCAGAACATTTACCCCAGTTGATCCTGGCAGAAGAAGCGGCAGAGTAGACCTCCTGGCACTCGCGCATCCTCCGCAGGTCAGCCGGGTCACTAAACATAAGGAGCACGTCATCGGCGTAAGCCGAAAGGACCACCCCGATGCCCGGCCCGCGCAGAACCAATCCCGACAACCTCCTCCGCAAGAGGCGCAGGAAAGGCTCCACGCAGATAGAATACAACTGGCCAGACAGGGGGCAGCCCTGACGTACCCCTCTCCCAAAGCGAAGGGGCGCCGTCAGGGACCCGTTAACCTTCACTAGACACTCCGCGGCGGTGTACAGAAGTCGGATCCGGGCGACAAAATGCGTCCCGAACCCGAAAGCTCGCAGAGTTCCGAGTAAGTATTCGTGATCCACCCTGTCGAACGCCTTCTCCTGATCGAGAGACAGGAAGGCGCTCGACAGACCAGCCCTCTGGGAATGGTGGATGATGTCCCGGACCAGATGGATGTTATCATAAATGGTTCGGTCCGGGACGGTGTAGGACTGGTCAGGGTGGATCATGTGGTCCAGCACGGTGCCGAGCCGAGAAGACATGGCTCGGGCGAAGATTTTGTAGTCCGTGCTGAGGAGGGAGACCGGGCGCCAGTTTTGAAGAAGGCGGAGATCCCCCTTCTTCGGCAGCAGGGCAATCACGGCCCTGCGCCACGAAAGGGGCATCTCCCCGGTAGCAATGCTCTCCCCCAGGACCCCCGCGAAGTCGCTCCCCAAGACGTCCCAGAACGCCCTGAAGAACTCCACGGTCAGCCCGTCTAGTCCCGGGGTTTTGCCCCTAGAAAGACCGTCGAGTGCGCCGGTCAGCTCCCCCAGACTTATAGGGGAGTCGAGCTTTCCGGCGCACTCCGGGCCGACCTGCGGCAGGTCCTCCCACAAAACTCTGCAAGCTTCCTCACTGGACGGATCCGGAGAGAACAGGGCAGTGTAGTAATCTCGGGCAATGGCCCTGATGCCCTCCGGATCCGAGACAAGGGATCCGTCGTCGGCCAGCAGCGTAAAGAGCTGCTTACGGACCCCGTGCCTTTTTTCCAGTGAGTAGAAGAAGGGAGAGCCACGGTCCATCTCCTTAAGGAAACAGATCCGCGACCTCACGAACGCGCCCCGAGACCTGACCAGTTGCAGGTCCCGCAGCGCGCCCTTCCTCTCATCGTACACCGACCGCAGGGCCGGGTCCGCGTCGGGCTGACGGAGACGTGCCTCCAGGTCGAGCACCTCCTTCTCCAACTCCTCGACCCTGGATTTGCGTCTCTTTGTCGACCCCTTCGCGTACTCTTGACAGAAAACTCGGACGTGAGTCTTGCCCACGTCCCACCATAGCCTCAAGGAGGGGAAGCCACCCCGCTTCCTTCTCCAGCCGGCCCAGAAGCGACGGAACGAGTCCAGGAACCGCTGGTCTTCCAACAACAGGTTATTAAAATGCCAGTACGCGGACCCCGTCCGAGCGCAGAACGAAGTGAGCTCCGCCCACACCAGACGGTGGTCCGTGCACGGAACCTGCTGTATAGAAGCAGCCGGAACGCAGGACACGTACGCCTTCGAAACGTAAAGGCGGTCGAGTCTGGACGCTCCGACTCCAGGTGACACAAAGGTGAACACGCTGGAGTCAGGATGGAGATTTCGCCAGACGTCCACTAAGTCGAAGGACCTGACCAGGTCCCGCAACTTACTCACACCTCGCGTGCAGTGCGGGGTACCGTGACGGTCCCGGACCCCGAGGGTGCAATTGAAATCCCCCCCGAGGACGATGCACTCGCCAGCGTCGATGGAGCCGAGATGAGTGGACACTTCTTCAAAGAAGCTCGCTTGCTGCTGCGTGCCCAGGGGAGCGTACACATTCACAAAGTGAAGCACCGCCCCCCCCAGACGCACAGTCAGGTGCAGCAACCGGCCTGGCACCGGCTCCTTGACCCCCAAGATCTCCGGCTGAAAATGCGGGGCCAACAAGATAGCCACCCCGCCAGAATTGGAGGCTAGGTGACTCATGTAGACCCCCCCTCGCCACTCCAGGAGCCACGTGGCTTCGTCTCCCGGAACGGTATGGGTTTCTTGCAGGAAGCACAACGCATACTTCCCGTCCCTGAGGACCGAGAAGTTCTGGAACCTGCGCTGTGCGGCCCTGCTGCCGCGGATGTTGAGGCTGGCTATAGTGGTCTTCATTGTCAAAGGTACATCAAACCTTCACCTTAAGTCATTAAAAAGAAGAAGAGGACTTTTTAGTCCTTCCTCTCCTTCAGGAGCCCAGCGAGAAACGTTTGGACCCTCCGCCGCGCGTTCCTATCCAACTCGGGAGACTTGAGAGCCTCGCGAGTGGACCAGAACACCAGCGGAAACGAATGCCACCGGTCCAAGGCCAACTGAACCCTGTCTCGGCGACCGCGGTGCCCCGACAAAAAGTCCCGGAGTTCCCTTGGGGGGATGAGGGGGGAGTCAGTAGAGGGCACCAGGGGATCCACCGCCTCGCTTGAGAGCGACTCCGCGTAATCCCCAACGCTCACCACCGACACCTCGTCCTCCTCCGGGTCGTCGCCTCCAGCTTCCGACCCCTCCCCCACATTGAGTACAGGGGCTGAGTCGGAGCTGCCAGCTGGCTCTATCTGTGCCTCGATCCCACCCCCAGGATCAAGGCCAGAGGAGTCCTCTCTGGTCTCCTCTAAACTTTTTGGGCCAGAGGGCAGCGGCAGTTCTGATGCCCGCTCTCCTCCCGGCACCGGGTCGTCCGGGGAGCTCAGGACAAGCTCCTGACCTAAACATAGGACGCCCGGTGTCAAGGTTTGGGAGGGAGCGGGAAGGCCCTCCTTTTTGCCGCCACCCAATGACGCATTTATATTTTTTAAATTTTCAAAGTTGCAGTCCCCCGACGAGCCAGAAGGTACCTCAGGGGTGTTAAGTGCACTGGAGATGGACACCACCTCAAGGGAGGTGCCCTCAGTGACCCCCGAGGGGTCCTGTTCAGGGGACTGCAGCAGACTGGTAGGGGGAACAGTGGTAGGGGTAGGAGTTTCGGGTTCCCCCAGAGGGCAGGGCGAGGTTTTACTGGGTGGAGACGCCACCACCTCTTCATCAGGGGAAGGGACACGCCCAACTTCTTCAGTTTGGGCGTCGCCCACTTCCTCCTCCGAAGCGTGACGTCTCTTCCGGGTCAGGCTGGGGGCTAGGGAGACCTCCATTTCCGAGGCCCCCTCCTCCTTGTCCAGCCCTCCCGGACACTCCACCCTCTGGGTTTTTGATGTTTGTTTCCCCGGCTCGGGGTCCCGCGTCTTTTCCCCGCCGGCCCCGGGAGCACGCGCAGGGACGACGCCGGGCCCAGCACTTGGCGCCTTAGCGCCCACGGACCCGGGAGCACACGCGGACATGACGCCGGGGCCGGATGATGTTTTTTCCCCCGAGCCGGTTTTTCCATGTGTTTGGGGGGTTTGGGGCGTTTCAGGGGCCGCCTCCAAATTTCGGGTCTTCCTCCGCGCCTTCTTACGGCGCGGGGGCTCTCCCCCCGCCTCACCGGCAGCCGAGATGGCAGCTGCTGCCGGGGTCGCTTCCCCTTGCGGGGAGGGAGATGGAGTGGTGGCGGGGGGAGGAGGGGCGGTGCCAGCCGCGGCCGCTTGGGTGGGGCTCGTGGCCTTGGAGGCGGGGCAGTTCTTTCTTACGTGCCCCACCTCCTTACAGGCATGGCACCGCACACCCTCCGCGGTCCAGAAGACCCGATAGGCGGTCCCCTCAAAATTAACTGAGAAGGCTCCCTCCAGGCACTCCTCCCGGGCCAAGCGGACGAAAACTTGGCGCCGGAAGGAGTACACGTGGCGGAGGGCCGAGTCTTTGAGGCCGAGCGGGACTGGCGCAACCCCTGACCTGACCTCCCCCAGCTTATTAAGGTGGGGGAGGAGGAGCCCACATGGTATAAAGGGCGGGACATTTGAAATGACAATCTTCTGGGCGGTGGCCTCAAGGGGATCCACCGCCAGAAAAGTCCCGCCCACAGTGAGCCCCTTCTGCAGGGCGAGTTGCACCGCCCGCTCGGACCTCAAGAAAAAGATGGCCCTCCCATACATCTTTGAGGCCGCGACAATGGCTGAGGGGCCGACACCCCCAGCCATAGCCTTAACGCAGGCCTCAATAGTCATCTCAGGGTGAGCGTAGCATTTTACCCCGAGGGCCCTGGTGAGGAGACGGAATGGCGACAGGGCAGCGGGAGCAGCAGGAGCTGTAGAAGCAACCACCCCCGCATAAGTCTTTTTTGTAGGCCCTGCCACCGGTGACAAAGCCGCCTCCACATTAGCCCTCGAGGGCCCGGCCACAGGAGATGTTGAACTGGCTTTAAGGCCAGAGCCACGCCCACCCTGGGAAGGATTGGCCATTTTTTTTTTTTAAATTATATATATTTTTTAATATATATATTTTTTTTTAAATATACAATGTTCCTCCCTAGGGAGGGAGGTAGTAATAACCTCCCCCTTTTGTACAGGAGAGGAGAGGAGGGAGAGGAGTGAAGGACAGGGAGGCACAGGAGGGAAAAGGGAAGAGTCCAGGTGGGTGTCTCCAGTGAAAGGTGGATGTTGGGTGGGGTGTGATGATCTTCTTGCAGGGGGAGGCGATGTCTTCACCAGCCACCGCTGGCCTTACTGGGAAAGGGCTGGGTGGGGCGGGGGGGGTAGCAGAATGGTGGTTTTAACCACACACCCCCCTCTCTTCCTTCCCCAAACCTTCCTGCAGTCTTCTTTCCTCCCCCTACAAAACACAGTCCTTTATTGCCCCCACCTTACACAAACAATAATGTTGGACACCCACCTAGGATGTTGTTTTTAGACACAGTCCTGGCCTCCTGGCCTTCCTGTCCTGTAGCAACAGAAGCTGTTCTTCTTCTCTCCCTCTCTCTCCTTTTGCTCCACACGGGCAGGTCCAGCAGCAGCAGCAAACACCTTCAAGTGCAGGTCCAGCAGCAGCAGCAAACACCCTCAAGTGCAGGTCCAGCAGCAACAGCAAACACCCTCAAGTGCAGAAGCAGCAGCAGCACACAGCAGAAGCAACAACCCCAAAGGCAGCAGCAGAAACAGTTGAAACACTGAGGAGCAGCAACAGCAACACCACACACCTTCTCTCCTCAGTATCAGGGAACCAACTGAATCCACCAACGCCAGGGCGTGTCCGGTCGACGGACAAGGGCGAGAAAATGGAAGGTGTGCAGCAGCAGTCCGAACAAAAAGCCCCTCTTTGCCGTGCCAAAAGGCACGGCTGCTGATGATGATAATCTTTTAAATGAAAACCAAATCAACAAAATTGGGATAAATCAGGCACAGCCCCTAATTCAGGTCAGCTGTAAAACCAAGAACAAAGTTTAAAGGAAACTTACAAACTTTAAATCAAAATGTGATTAAAGGGGTCAACAAAACACTCCAGTCCCCGCGGTCTGCTGCTGCTGATAATCTTTTAAATGAAAACCAAATCAACAAAATTGGGAAAAATCAGGCACAGCCCCTAATTCAGGTCAGCTGTAAAACCAAGAACAAAGTTTTAAAGGAAACTTACAAACTTTAAATCAAAATGTGATTAAAGGGGTCAACAAAACACCCCAGTCCCCGCGGTGCCCACCGAGCACGGAAGGCCTCGAGAGTGCCAGCAGACACCGCGTGCTCCTTCTCCAGGGACATCCGGCAGCGAACGTAGCCGCGGAAGAGAGACAAACAATCGGGCGGGACTCCCCCGTCGATCGCCCGCTGCCTGGACCTGTTAATGGCCAACTTGGCCAGGCCCAGGAGCAGGTTCACGAGGAGGTCCTCCTCCTTCCCGACCCCCTTCCGCACCGGGTGCCCATAGATCAGGAGCGTGGGGCTGAAGTGCAAACAAAACATCAATAAAAGGTTTTTCAATTAACTAAAAAGGGAGTGCAGCCTACAACACCCTATGTATACATGGTCCACGGACTCCACAAGACCGCAAAAAGGGCACGTGTCCTGAGAGTCCGTGAACCTATGCATCCTCTTATTATAAGGGACTGCTGCATGCAACACCCTCCAACCCAGGTCCCGATAGAAAGGGGGAGGATACCTCCGTAGAGGGCCTCCCATCGGGGGCCTCCTCCGCCGGACGGCAACAAGGCACGCCAGGGCGTGTCCGGTCGACGGACAAGGGCGAGAAAATGGAAGGTGTGCAGCAGCAGTCCGTACAAAAAGCCCCTCTTTGCTGTGCCAAAAGGCACAGAGGGCATGTCCCCGAGGCGGCTCATATTGCGGGGCACCAGCACCCGAGGGAGGGTTCGGGGCTTGGGGCCAATGTGGAATTCCGTCCGAACAGGGGAACGCTCAGACGGAAGACCACCGCGCACCTGGGCCACCTCAAGACCCAAAATAACGTCGGGTCCGAGCACGACCGTTCTCAGGTCTTGGATGGCATCGGCTGCGACCTGGACACTCACAGACGCGCGTCGCGCCAACTCCTGCGGGAGCATCCAGCCCAGTCCTCCGCCACCCAGCACGTCCCCGATCCTGGTCACCCCTGCGGCCACAGCCCTCCTCTCCGCCAACCACTGAAAAGGACGGAGGGGCGGATTCCTGAGCAGCGGCTCTCTGACGATAGCCGCTACTCCTGACGGGGGAGAGCTGCGTCGCGAGGCGACCACTTTCCAGACTTTGATCAGGTCCTGGTAAAAGACGGGCAACGCCTGCAAGGAGCCACCGAGGCCCAGCTGTTCTATAAACAGGAGCTGCACGTCATAATTCAGGCCGTGCACCTGACGGAAGAAATACGTCATCAGGGCACACCATCTAGGAGGAGGCTCGACGTAGAGGTATCGCTGCAGGGTCTGAAGGCGGAAAGTCGCCACCTGTGTGCGTAGGCACACTAGCGCCTGACCACCCTCCCTAAGCGGGAGACTCAGAACCTCGGCAGCGACCCAGTGCAATCTTTTGTCCCAGAAGAAGTCGACTAACAATCTCTGGATTCTTGTGACAAAGTCCGGGGGAGGGGTCAAAGTGACCAGCCGATACCACAACATGGCGGCGATCAGCTGCTGCTGCTGCTGATACTCTTTTTTTTTTGAGTAAACCTGTTTCCATCTGTGCTGCTGCTGCTGATAATCTTTTAAATGAAAACCAAATCAACAAAATTGGGATAAATCAGGCACAGCCCCTAATTCAGGTCAGCTGTAAAACCAAGAACAAAGTTTAAAGGAAACTTACAAACTTTAAATCAAAATGTGATTAAAGGGGTCAACAAAACACCCCAGTCCCCGCGGTGCCCACCGAGCACGGAAGGCCTCGAGAGTGCCAGCAGACACCGCGTGCTCCTTCTCCAGGGACATCCGGCAGCGAACGTAGCCACGGAAGAGGGACAAACAATCGGGCGTGACTCCCCCGTCGATCGCCCGCTGCCTGGACCTGTTAATGGCCAACTTGGCCAGGCCCAGGAGCAGGTTCACGAGGAGGTCCTCCTCCTTCCCGACCCCCTTCCGCGCCGGGTGCCCATAGATCAGGAGCGTGGGGCTGAAGTGCAAACAAAACATCAATAAAAGGTTTTTCAAATAACTAAAAAGGGAGTGCAGCCTACAACACCCTATGTATACATGGTCCACGGACTCCACAAGACCGCAAAAAGGGCACGTGTCCTGAGAGTCCGTGAACCTATGCATCCTCTTATTATAAGGGACTACTGCATGCAACACCCTCCAACCCAGGTCCCCGATAGAAAGGGGGAGGACACCTCCGTAGAGGGCCTCCCATCGGGGGCCTCCGCCGCCGGACGGCAACAAGGCACGCCAGGGCGTGTCCGGTCGACGGACAAGGGCGAGAAAATGGAAGGTGTGCAGCAGCAGTCCGTACAAAAAGCCCCTCTTTGCCGTGCCAAAAGGCACAGAGGGCATGTCCCCGAGGCGGCTCATATTGCGGGGCACCAGCACCCGAGGGAGGGTTCGGGGTTTGGGGCCAATGTGGAATTCCGTCCGAACAGGGGAACGCTCAGACGGAAGACCACCGCGCACCTGGGCCACCTCAAGACCCAAAATAACGTCGGGTCCGAGCACGACCGTTCTCAGGTCTTGGATGGCATCGGCTGCGACCTGGACACTCACAGACGCGCGTCGCGCCAACTCCTGCGGGAGCATCCAGCCCAGTCCTCCGCCACCCAGCACGTCCCCGATCCTGGTCACCCCTGCGGCCACAGCCCTCCTCTCCGCCAACCACTGAAAAGGACGGAGGGGCGGATTCCTGAGCAGCGGCTCTCTGACGATAGCCGCTACTCCTGACGGGGGAGAGCTGCGTCGCGAGGCGACCACTTTCCAGACTTTGATCAGGTCCTGGTAAAAGACGGGCAACGCCTGCAAGGAGCCACCGAGGCCCAGCTGTTCTATAAACAGGAGCTGCACGTCATAATTCAGGCCGTGCACCTGACGGAAGAAATACGTCATCAGGGCACACCATCTAGGAGGAGGCTCGACGTAGAGGTATCGCTGCAGGGTCTGAAGGCGGAAAGTCGCCACCTGTGTGCGTAGGCACACTAGCGCCTGACCACCCTCCCTAAGCGGGAGACTCAGAACCTCGGCAGCGACCCAGTGCAATCTTTTGTCCCAGAAGAAGTCGACTAACAATCTCTGGATTCTTGTGACAAAGTCCGGGGGAGGGGTCAAAGTGACCAGCCGATACCACAACATGGCGGCGATCAGCTGCTGCTGCTGCTGATACTCTTTTTTTTTGAGTAAACCTGTTTCCATCTGTGCTGCTGCTGCTGCTGATAATCTTTTAAATGAAAACCAAATCAACAAAATTGGGATAAATCAGGCACAGCCCCTAATTCAGGTCAGCTGTAAAACCAAGAACAAAGTTTAAAGGAAACTTACAAACTTTAAATCAAAATGTGATTAAAGGGGTCAACAAAACACCCCAGTCCCCGCGGTGCCCACCGAGCACGGAAGGCCTCGAGAGTGCCAGCAGACACCGCGTGCTCCTTCTCCAGGGACATCCGGCAGCGAACGTAGCCACGGAAGAGGGACAAACAATCGGGCGGGACTCCCCCGTCGATCGCCCGCTGCCTGGACCTGTTAATGGCCAACTTGGCCAGGCCCAGGAGCAGGTTCACGAGGAGGTCCTCCTCCTTCCCGACCCCCTTCCGCACCGGGTGCCCATAGATCAGGAGCGTGGGGCTGAAGTGCAAACAAAACATCAATAAAAGGTTTTTCAAATAACTAAAAAGGGAGTGCAGCCTACAACACCCTATGTATACATGGTCCACGGACTCCACAAGACCGCAAAAAGGGCATGTGTCCTGAGAGTCCGTGAACCTATGCATCCTCTTATTATAAGGGACTGCTGCATGCAACACCCTCCAACCCAGGTCCCCGATAGAAAGGGGGAGGACACCTCCGTAGAGGGCCTCCCATCGAGGGCCTCCGCCGCCGGACGGCAACAAGGCACGCCAGGGCGTGTCCGGTCGACGGACAAGGGCGAGAAAATGGAAGGTGTGCAGCAGCAGTCCGTACAAAAAGCCCCTCTTTGCCGTGCCAAAAGGCACAGAGGGCATGTCCCCGAGGCGGCTCATATTGCGGGGCACCAGCACCCGAGGGAGGGTTCGGGGCTTGGGGCCAATGTGGAATTCCGTCCGAACAGGGGAACGCTCAGACGGAAGACCACCGCGCACCTGGGCCACCTCAAGACCCAAAATAACGTCGGGTCCGAGCACGACCGTTCTCAGGTCTTGGATGGCATCGGCTGCGACCTGGACACTCACAGACGCGCGTCGCGCCAACTCCTGCGGGAGCATCCAGCCCAGTCCTCCGCCACCCAGCACGTCCCCGATCCTGGTCACCCCTGCGGCCACAGCCCTCCTCTCCGCCAACCACTGAAAAGGACGGAGGGGCGGATTCCTGAGCAGCGGCTCTCTGACGATAGCCGCTACTCCTGACGGGGGAGAGCTGCGTCGCGAGGCGACCACTTTCCAGACTTTGATCAGGTCCTGGTAAAAGACGGGCAACGCCTGCAAGGAGCCACCGAGGCCCAGCTGTTCTATAAACAGGAGCTGCACGTCATAATTCAGGCCGTGCACCTGACGGAAGAAATACGTCATCAGGGCACACCATCTAGGAGGAGGCTCGACGTAGAGGTATCGCTGCAGGGTCTGAAGGCGGAAAGTCGCCACCTGTGTGCGTAGGCACACTAGCGCCTGACCACCCTCCCTAAGCGGGAGACTCAGAACCTCGGCAGCGACCCAGTGCAATCTTTTGTCCCAGAAGAAGTCGACTAACAATCTCTGGATTCTTGTGACAAAGTCCGGGGGAGGGGTCAAAGTGACCAGCCGATACCACAACATGGCGGCGATCAGCTGCTGCTGCTGCTGATACTCTTTTTTTTTGAGTAAACCTGTTTCCATCTGTGCTGCTGCTGCTGATAATCTTTTAAATGAAAACCAAATCAACAAAATTGGGATAAATCAGGCACAGCCCCTAATTCAGGTCAGCTGTAAAACCAAGAACAAAGTTTAAAGGAAACTTACAAACTTTAAATCAAAATGTGATTAAAGGGGTCAACAAAACACCCCAGTCCCCGCGGTGCCCACCGAGCACGGAAGGCCTCGAGAGTGCCAGCAGACACCGCGTGCTCCTTCTCCAGGGACATCCGGCAGCGAACGTAGCCACGGAAGAGGGACAAACAATCGGGCGGGACTCCCCCGTCGATCGCCCGCTGCCTGGACCTGTTAATGGCCAACTTGGCCAGGCCCAGGAGCAGGTTCACGAGGAGGTCCTCCTCCTTCCCGACCCCCTTCCGCACCGGGTGCCCATAGATCAGGAGCGTGGGGCTGAAGTGCAAACAAAACATCAATAAAAGGTTTTTCAAATAACTAAAAAGGGAGTGCAGCCTACAACACCCTATGTATACATGGTCCACGGACTCCACAAGACCGCAAAAAGGGCACGTGTCCTGAGAGTCCGTGAACCTATGCATCCTCTTATTATAAGGGACTGCTGCATGCAGCACCCTCCAACCCAGGTCCCCGATAGAAAGGGGGAGGACACCTCCGTAGAGGGCCTCCCATCGGGGGCCTCCGCCGCCGGACGGCAACAAGGCACGCCAGGGCGTGTCCGGTCGACGGACAAGGGCGAGAAAATGGAAGGTGTGCAGCAGCAGTCCGTACAAAAAGCCCCTCTTTGCCGTGCCAAAAGGCACAGAGGGCATGTCCCCGAGGCGGCTCATATTGCGGGGCACCAGCACCCGAGGGAGGGTTCGGGGTTTGGGGCCAATGTGGAATTCCGTCCGAACAGGGGAACGCTCAGACGGAAGACCACCGCGCACCTGGGCCACCTCAAGACCCAAAATAACGTCGGGTCCGAGCACGACCGTTCTCAGGTCTTGGATGGCATCGGCTGCGACCTGGACACTCACAGACGCGCGTCGCGCCAACTCCAGCAGGAGCATCCAGCCCAGTCCTCCGCCACCCAGCACGTCCCCGATCCTGGTCACCCCTGCGGCCACAGCCCTCCTCTCCGCCAACCACTGAAAAGGACGGAGGGGCGGATTCCTGAGCAGCGGCTCTCTGACGATAGCCGCTACTCCTGACGGGGGAGAGCTGCGTCGCGAGGCGACCACTTTCCAGACTTTGATCAGGTCCTGGTAAAAGACGGGCAACGCCTGCAAGGAGCCACCGAGGCCCAGCTGTTCTATAAACAGGAGCTGCACGTCATAATTCAGGCCGTGCACCTGACGGAAGAAATACGTCATCAGGGCACACCATCTAGGAGGAGGCTCGACGTAGAGGTATCGCTGCAGGGTCTGAAGGCGGAAAGTCGCCACCTGTGTGCGTAGGCACACTAGCGCCTGACCACCCTCCCTAAGCGGGAGACTCAGAACCTCGGCAGCGACCCAGTGCAATCTTTTGTCCCAGAAGAAGTCGACTAACAATCTCTGGATTCTTGTGACAAAGTCCGGGGGAGGGGTCAAAGTGACCAGCCGATACCACAACATGGCGGCGATCAGCTGCTGCTGCTGCTGATACTCTTTTTTTTTTGAGTAAACCTGTTTCCATCTGTGCTGCTGCTGCTGATACTCTTTTTTTTTGAGTAAACCTGTTTCCATCTGTTTTAGATGAAGTTACATTGTTTCATAGTTTGCCATTGTGAGATTTGAACTCTTGATAATCTTTTAAATGAAAACCAAATCAACAAAATTGGGATAAATCAGACACAGCCCCTAATTCAGGTCAGCTGTAAAACCAAGAACAAAGTTTAAAGGAAACATACAAACTTTAAATCAAAATGTGATTAAAGGGGTCAACAAAACACCCCAGACCCGCGGTGCCCACCGAGCACGGAAGGCCTCGAGAGTTCCAGCAGACACCGCGTGCTCCTTCTCCAGGGACATCCGGCAGCGAACGTAGCCACGGAAGAGGGACAAACAATCGGGCGGGACTCCCCCGTCGATCGCCCGCTGCCTGGACCTGTTAATCGCCAACTTGGCCAGGCCCAGGAGCAGGTTCACGAGGAGGTCCTCCTCCTTCCCGACCCCCTTCCGCACCGGGTGCCCATAGATCAGGAGCGTGGGGCTGAAGTGCAAACAAAACATCAATAAAAGGTTTTTCAAATAACTAAAAAGGGAGTGCAGCCTACAACACCCTATGTATACATGGTCCACGGACTCCACAAGACCGCAAAAAGGGCATGTGTCCTGAGAGTCCGTGAACCTATGCATCCTCTTATTATAAGGGACTGCTGCATGCAACACCCTCCAACCCAGGTCCCCGATAGAAAGGGGGAGGACACCTCCGTAGAGGGCCTCCCATCGAGGGCCTCCGCCGCCGGACGGCAACAAGGCACGCCAGGGCGTGTCCGGTCGACGGACAAGGGCGAGAAAATGGAAGGTGTGCAGCAGCAGTCCGTACAAAAAGCCCCTCTTTGCCGTGCCAAAAGGCACAGAGGGCATGTCCCCGAGGCGGCTCATATTGCGGGGCACCAGCACCCGAGGGAGGGTTCGGGGTTTGGGGCCAATGTGGAATTCCGTCCGAACAGGGGAACGCTCAGACGGAAGACCACCGCGCACCTGGGCCACCTCAAGACCCAAAATAACGTCGGGTCCGAGCACGACCGTTCTCAGGTCTTGGATGGCATCGGCTGCGACCTGGACACTCACAGACGCGCGTCGCGCCAACTCCTGCGGGAGCATCCAGCCCAGTCCTCCGCCACCCAGCACGTCCCCGATCCTGGTCACCCCTGCGGCCACAGCCCTCCTCTCCGCCAACCACTGAAAAGGACGGAGGGGCGGATTCCTGAGCAGCGGCTCTCTGACGATAGCCGCTACTCCTGACGGGGGAGAGCTGCGTCGCGAGGCGACCACTTTCCAGACTTTGATCAGGTCCTGGTAAAAGACGGGCAACGCCTGCAAGGAGCCACCGAGGCCCAGCTGTTCTATAAACAGGAGCTGCACGTCATAATTCAGGCCGTGCACCTGACGGAAGAAATACGTCATCAGGGCACACCATCTAGGAGGAGGCTCGACGTAGAGGTATCGCTGCAGGGTCTGAAGGCGGAAAGTCGCCACCTGTGTGCGTAGGCACACTAGCGCCTGACCACCCTCCCTAAGCGGGAGACTCAGAACCTCGGCAGCGACCCAGTGCAATCTTTTGTCCCAGAAGAAGTCGACTAACAATCTCTGGATTCTTGTGACAAAGTCCGGGGGAGGGGTCAAAGTGACCAGCCGATACCACAACTTGGCGGCGATCAGCTGCTGCTGCTGCTGATACTCTTTTTTTTTTGAGTAAACCTGTTTCCATCTGTGCTGCTGCTGCTGATAATCTTTTAAATGAAAACCAAATCAACAAAATTGGGATAAATCAGGCACAGCCCCTAATTCAGGTCAGCTGTAAAACCAAGAACAAAGTTTAAAGGAAACTTACAAACTTTAAATCAAAATGTGATTAAAGGGGTCAACAAAACACCCCAGTCCCCGCGGTGCCCACCGAGCACGGAAGGCCTCGAGAGTGCCAGCAGACACCGCGTGCTCCTTCTCCAGGGACATCCGGCAGCGAACGTAGCCGCGGAAGAGGGACAAACAATCGGGCGGGACTCCCCCGTCGATCGCCCGCTGCCTGGACCTGTTAATGGCCAACTTGGCCAGGCCCAGGAGCAGGTTCACGAGGAGGTCCTCCTCCTTCCCGACCCCCTTCCGCACCGGGTGCCCATAGATCAGGAGCGTGGGGCTGAAGTGCAAACAAAACATCAATAAAAGGTTTTTCAAATAACTAAAAAGGGAGTGCAGCCTACAACACCCTATGTATACATGGTCCACGGACTCCACAAGACCGCAAAAAGGGCATGTGTCCTGAGAGTCCGTGAACCTATGCATCCTCTTATTATAAGGGACTGCTGCATGCAACACCCTCCAACCCAGGTCCCCGATAGAAAGGGGGAGGACACCTCCGTAGAGGGCCTCCCATCGAGGGCCTCCGCCGCCGGACGGCAACAAGGCACGCCAGGGCGTGTCCGGTCGACGGACAAGGGCGAGAAAATGGAAGGTGTGCAGCAGCAGTCCATACAAAAAGCCCCTCTTTGCTGTGCCAAAAGGCACAGAGGGCATGTCCCCGAGGCGGCTCATATTGCGGGGCACCAGCACCCGAGGGAGGGTTCGGGGCTTGGGGCCAATGTGGAATTCCGTCCGAACAGGGGAACGCTCAGACGGAAGACCACCGCGCACCTGGGCCACCTCAAGACCCAAAATAACGTCGGGTCCGAGCACGACCGTTCTCAGGTCTTGGATGGCATCGGCTGCGACCTGGACACTCACAGACGCGCGTCGCGCCAACTCCTGCGGGAGCATCCAGCCCAGTCCTCCGCCACCCAGCACGTCCCCGATCCTGGTCACCCCTGCGGCCACAGCCCTCCTCTCCGCCAACCACTGAAAAGGACGGAGGGGCGGATTCCTGAGCAGCGGCTCTCTGACGACAGCCGCTACTCCAGACGGGGGAGAGCTGCGTCGCGAGGCGACCACTTTCCAGACTTTGATCAGGTCCTGGTAAAAGACGGGCAACGCCTGCAAGGAGCCACCGAGGCCCAGCTGTTCTATAAACAGGAGCTGCACGTCATAATTCAGGCCGTGCACCTGACGGAAGAAATACGTCATCAGGGCACACCATCTAGGAGGAGGCTCGACGTAGAGGTTTCGCTGCAGGGTCTGAAGGCGGAAAGTCGCCACCTGTGTGCGTAGGCACACTAGCGCCTTACCACCCTCCCTAAGCGGGAGACTCAGAACCTCGGCAGCGACCCAGTGCAATCTTTTGTCCCAGAAGAAGTCGACTAACAATCTCTGGATTCTTGTGACAAAGTCCGGGGGAGGGGTCAAAGTGACCAGCCGATACCACAACATGGCGGCGATCAGCTGCTGCTGCTGCTGATACTCTTTTTTTTTTGAGTAAACCTGTTTCCATCTGTGCTGCTGCTGCTGATACTCTTTTTTTTTGAGTAAACCTGTTTCCATCTGTTTTAGATGAAGTTACATTGTTTCATAGTTTGCCATTGTGAGATTTGAACTCTTGATAATCTTTTAAATGAAAACCAAATCAACAAAATTGGGATAAATCAGGCACAGCCCCTAATTCAGGTCAGCTGTAAAACCAAGAACAAAGTTTAAAGGAAACTTACAAACTTTAAATCAAAATGTGATTAAAGGGGTCAACAAAACACCCCAGTCCCCGCGGTGCCCACCGAGCACGGAAGGCCTCGAGACGGCCAGCAGACACCGCGTGCTCCTTCTCCAGGGACATCCGGCAGCGAACGTAGCCACGGAAGAGGGACAAACAATCGGGCGGGACTCCCCCGTCGATCGCCCGCTGCCTGGACCTGTTAATGGCCAACTTGGCCAGGCCCAGGAGCAGGTTCACGAGGAGGTCCTCCTCCTTCCCGACCCCCTTCCGCACCGGGTGCCCATAGATCAGGAGCGTGGGGCTGAAGTGCAAACAAAACATCAATAAAAGGTTTTTCAAATAACTAAAAAGGTAGTGCAGCCTACAACACCCTATGTATACATGGTCCACGGACTCCACAAGACCGCAAAAAGGGCACGTGTCCTGAGAGTCTGTGAACCTATGCATCCTCTTATTATAAGGGACAGCTGCATGCAGCACCCTCCAACCCAGGTCCCCGATAGAAAGGGGGAGGACACCTCCGTAGAGGGCCTCCCATCGGGGGCCTCCGCCGCCGGACGGCAACACGGCACGCCAGGGCGTGTCCGGTCGACGGACAAGGGCGAGAAAATGGAAGGTGTGCAGCAGCAGTCCGTACAAAAAGCCCCTCTTTGCCGTGCCAAAAGGCACAGAGGGCATGTCCCCGAGGCGGCTCATATTGCGGGGCACCAGCACCCGAGGGAGGGTTCGGGGTTTGGGGCCAATGTGGAATTCCGTCCGAACAGGGGAACGCTCAGACGGAAGACCACCGCGCACCTGGGCCACCTCAAGACCCAAAATAACGTCGGGTCCGAGCACGACCGTTCTCAGGTCTTGGATGGCATCGGCTGCGACCTGGACACTCACAGACGCGCGTCGCGCCAACTCCTGCGGGAGCATCCAGCCCAGTCCTCCGCCACCCAGCACGTCCCCGATCCTGGTCACCCCTGCGGCCACAGCCCTCCTCTCCGCCAACCACTGAAAAGGACGGAGGGGCGGATTCCTGAGCAGCGGCTCTCTGACGATAGCCGCTACTCCTGACGGGGGAGAGCTGCGTCGCGAGGCGACCACTTTCCAGACTTTGATCAGGTCCTGGTAAAAGACGGGCAACGCCTGCAAGGAGCCACCGAGGCCCAGCTGTTCTATAAACAGGAGCTGCACGTCATAATTCAGGCCGTGCACCTGACGGAAGAAATACGTCATCAGGGCACACCATCTAGGAGGAGGCTCGACGTAGAGGTATCGCTGCAGGGTCTGAAGGCGGAAAGTCGCCACCTGTGTGCGTAGGCACACTAGCGCCTGACCACCCTCCCTAAGCGGGAGACTCAGAACCTCGGCAGCGACCCAGTGCAATCTTTTGTCCCAGAAGAAGTCGACTAACAATCTCTGGATTCTTGTGACAAAGTCCGGGGGAGGGGTCAAAGTGACCAGCCGATACCACAACATGGCGGCGATCAGCTGCTGCTGCTGCTGATACTCTTTTTTTTTTGAGTAAACCTGTTTCCATCTGTGCTGCTGCTGCTGATACTCTTTTTTTTTGAGTAAACCTGTTTCCATCTGTTTTAGATGAAGTTACATTGTTTCATAGTTTGCCATTGTGAGATTTGAACTCTTGATAATCTTTTAAATGAAAACCAAATCAACAAAATTGGGATAAATCAGACACAGCCCCTAATTCAGGTCAGCTGTAAAACCAAGAACAAAGTTTAAAGGAAACATACAAACTTTAAATCAAAATGTGATTAAAGGGGTCAACAAAACACCCCAGTCCCCGCGGTGCCCACCGAGCACGGAAGGCCTCGAGAGTGCCAGCAGACACCGCGTGCTCCTTCTCCAGGGACATCCGGCAGCGAACGTAGCCACGGAAGAGGGACAAACAATCGGGCGGGACTCCCCCGTCGATCGCCCGCTGCCTGGACCTGTTAATGGCCAACTTGGCCAGGCCCAGGAGCAGGTTCACGAGGAGGTCCTCCTCCTTCCCGACCCCCTTCCGCACCGGGTGCCCATAGATCAGGAGCGTGGGGCTGAAGTGCAAACAAAACATCAATAAAAGGTTTTTCAAATAACTAAAAAGGGAGTGCAGCCTACAACACCCTATGTATACATGGTCCACGGACTCCACAAGACCGCAAAAAGGGCATGTGTCCTGAGAGTCCGTGAACCTATGCATCCTCTTATTATAAGGGACTGCTGCATGCAACACCCTCCAACCCAGGTCCCCGATAGAAAGGGGGAGGACACCTCCGTAGAGGGCCTCCCATCGGGGGCCTCCGCCGCCGGACGGCAACAAGGCACGCCAGGGCGTGTCCGGTCGACGGACAAGGGCGAGAAAATGGAAGGTGTGCAGCAGCAGTCCGTACAAAAAGCCCCTCTTTGCCGTGCCAAAAGGCACAGAGGGCATGTCCCCGAGGCGGCTCATATTGCGGGGCACCAGCACCCGAGGGAGGGTTCGGGGTTTGGGGCCAATGTGGAATTCCGTCCGAACAGGGGAACGCTCAGACGGAAGACCACCGCGCACCTGGGCCACCTCAAGACCCAAAATAACGTCGGGTCCGAGCACGACCGTTCTCAGGTCTTGGATGGCATCGGCTGCGACCTGGACACTCACAGACGCGCGTCGCGCCAACTCCTGCGGGAGCATCCAGCCCAGTCCTCCGCCACCCAGCACGTCCCCGATCCTGGTCACCCCTGCGGCCACAGCCCTCCTCTCCGCCAACCACTGAAAAGGACGGAGGGGCGGATTCCTGAGCAGCGGCTCTCTGACGATAGCCGCTACTCCTGACGGGGGAGAGCTGCGTCGCGAGGCGACCACTTTCCAGACTTTGATCAGGTCCTGGTAAAAGACGGGCAACGCCTGCAAGGAGCCACCGAGGCCCAGCTGTTCTATAAACAGGAGCTGCACGTCATAATTCAGGCCGTGCACCTGACGGAAGAAATACGTCATCAGGGCACACCATCTAGGAGGAGGCTCGACGTAGAGGTATCGCTGCAGGGTCTGAAGGCGGAAAGTCGCCACCTGTGTGCGTAGGCACACTAGCGCCTGACCACCCTCCCTAAGCGGGAGACTCAGAACCTCGGCAGCGACCCAGTGCAATCTTTTGTCCCAGAAGAAGTCGACTAACAATCTCTGGATTCTTGTGACAAAGTCCGGGGGAGGGGTCAAAGTGACCAGCCGATACCACAACATGGCGGCGATCAGCTGCTGCTGCTGCTGATACTCTTTTTTTTTTGAGTAAACCTGTTTCCATCTGTGCTGCTGCTGCTGATAATCTTTTAAATGAAAACCAAATCAACAAAATTGGGATAAATCAGGCACAGCCCCTAATTCAGGTCAGCTGTAAAACCAAGAACAAAGTTTAAAGGAAACTTACAAACTTTAAATCAAAATGTGATTAAAGGGGTCAACAAAACACCCCAGTCCCCGCGGTGCCCACCGAGCACGGAAGGCCTCGAGAGTGCCAGCAGACACCGCGTGCTCCTTCTCCAGGGACATCCGGCAGCGAACGTAGCCGCGGAAGAGGGACAAACAATCGGGCGGGACTCCCCCGTCGATCGCCCGCTGCCTGGACCTGTTAATGGCCAACTTGGCCAGGCCCAGGAGCAGGTTCACGAGGAGGTCCTCCTCCTTCCCGACCCCCTTCCGCACCGGGTGCCCATAGATCAGGAGCGTGGGGCTGAAGTGCAAACAAAACATCAATAAAAGGTTTTTCAAATAACTAAAAAGGGAGTGCAGCCTACAACACCCTATGTATACATGGTCCACGGACTCCACAAGACCGCAAAAAGGGCACGTGTCCTGAGAGTCCGTGAACCTATGCATCCTCTTATTATAAGGGACTGCTGCATGCAGCACCCTCCAACCCAGGTCCCCGATAGAAAGGGGGAGGACACCTCCGTAGAGGGCCTCCCATCGAGGGCCTCCGCCGCCGGACGGCAACAAGGCACGCCAGGGCGTGTCCGGTCGACGGACAAGGGCGAGAAAATGGAAGGTGTGCAGCAGCAGTCCATACAAAAAGCCCCTCTTTGCTGTTGCAAAAGGCACAGAGGGCATGTCCCCGAGGCGGCTCATATTGCGGGGCACCAGCACCCGAGGGAGGGTTCGGGGCTTGGGGCCAATGTGGAATTCCGTCCGAACAGGGGAACGCTCAGACGGAAGACCACCGCGCACCTGGGCCACCTCAAGACCCAAAATAACGTCGGGTCCGAGCACGACCGTTCTCAGGTCTTGGATGGCATCGGCTGCGACCTGGACACTCACAGACGCGCGTCGCGCCAACTCCTGCGGGAGCATCCAGCCCAGTCCTCCGCCACCCAGCACGTCCCCGATCCTGGTCACCCCTGCGGCCACAGCCCTCCTCTCCGCCAACCACTGAAAAGGACGGAGGGGCGGATTCCTGAGCAGCGGCTCTCTGACGATAGCCGCTACTCCTGACGGGGGAGAGCTGCGTCGCGAGGCGACCACTTTCCAGACTTTGATCAGGTCCTGGTAAAAGACGGGCAACGCCTGCAAGGAGCCACCGAGGCCCAGCTGTTCTATAAACAGGAGCTGCACGTCATAATTCAGGCCGTGCACCTGACGGAAGAAATACGTCATCAGGGCACACCATCTAGGAGGAGGCTCGACGTAGAGGTATCGCTGCAGGGTCTGAAGGCGGAAAGTCGCCACCTGTGTGCGTAGGCACACTAGCGCCTGACCACCCTCCCTAAGCGGGAGACTCAGAACCTCGGCAGCGACCCAGTGCAATCTTTTGTCCCAGAAGAAGTCGACTAACAATCTCTGGATTCTTGTGACAAAGTCCGGGGGAGGGGTCAAAGTGACCAGCCGATACCACAACATGGCGGCGATCAGCTGCTGCTGCTGCTGATACTCTTTTTTTTTTGAGTAAACCTGTTTCCATCTGTGCTGCTGCTGCTGATACTCTTTTTTTTTGAGTAAACCTGTTTCCATCTGTTTTAGATGAAGTTACATTGTTTCATAGTTTGCCATTGTGAGATTTGAACTCTTGATAATCTTTTAAATGAAAACCAAATCAACAAAATTGGGATAAATCAGGCACAGCCCCTAATTCAGGTCAGCTGTAAAACCAAGAACAAAGTTTAAAGGAAACTTACAAACTTTAAATCAAAATGTGATTAAAGGGGTCAACAAAACACCCCAGTCCCCGCGGTGCCCACCGAGCACGGAAGGCCTCGAGAGTGCCAGCAGACACCGCGTGCTCCTTCTCCAGGGACATCCGGCAGCGAACGTAGCCGCGGAAGAGGGACAAACAATCGGGCGGGACTCCCCCGTCGATCGCCCGCTGCCTGGACCTGTTAATGGCCAACTTGGCCAGGCCCAGGAGCAGGTTCACGAGGAGGTCCTCCTCCTTCCCGACCCCCTTCCGCACCGGGTGCCCATAGATCAGGAGCGTGGGGCTGAAGTGCAAACAAAACATCAATAAAAGGTTTTTCAAATAACTAAAAAGGGAGTGCAGCCTACAACACCCTATGTATACATGGTCCACGGACTCCACAAGACCGCAAAAAGGGCATGTGTCCTGAGAGTCCGTGAACCTATGCATCCTCTTATTATAAGGGACTGCTGCATGCAACACCCTCCAACCCAGGTCCCCGATAGAAAGGGGGAGGACACCTCCGTAGAGGGCCTCCCATCGAGGGCCTCCGCCGCCGGACGGCAACAAGGCACGCCAGGGCGTGTCCGGTCGACGGACAAGGGCGAGAAAATGGAAGGTGTGCAGCAGCAGTCCATACAAAAAGCCCCTCTTTGCCTGTGCCAAAAGGCACAGAGGGCATGTCCCCGAGGCGGCTCATATTGCGGGGCACCAGCACCCGAGGGAGGGTTCGGGGCTTGGGGCCAATGTGGAATTCCGTCCGAACAGGGGAACGCTCAGACGGAAGACCACCGCGCACCTGGGCCACCTCAAGACCCAAAATAACGTCGGGTCCGAGCACGACCGTTCTCAGGTCTTGGATGGCATCGGCTGCGACCTGGACACTCACAGACGCGCGTCGCGCCAACTCCTGCGGGAGCATCCAGCCCAGTCCTCCGCCACCCAGCACGTCCCCGATCCTGGTCACCCCTGCGGCCACAGCCCTCCTCTCCGCCAACCACTGAAAAGGACGGAGGGGCGGATTCCTGAGCAGCGGCTCTCTGACGATAGCCGCTACTCCTGACGGGGGAGAGCTGCGTCGCGAGGCGACCACTTTCCAGACTTTGATCAGGTCCTGGTAAAAGACGGGCAACGCCTGCAAGGAGCCACCGAGGCCCAGCTGTTCTATAAACAGGAGCTGCACGTCATAATTCAGGCCGTGCACCTGACGGAAGAAATACGTCATCAGGGCACACCATCTAGGAGGAGGCTCGACGTAGAGGTATCGCTGCAGGGTCTGAAGGCGGAAAGTCGCCACCTGTGTGCGTAGGCACACTAGCGCCTGACCACCCTCCCTAAGCGGGAGACTCAGAACCTCGGCAGCGACCCAGTGCAATCTTTTGTCCCAGAAGAAGTCGACTAACAATCTCTGGATTCTTGTGACAAAGTCCGGGGGAGGGGTCAAAGTGACCAGCCGATACCACAACATGGCGGCGATCAGCTGCTGCTGCTGCTGATACTCTTTTTTTTTTGAGTAAACCTGTTTCCATCTGTGCTGCTGCTGCTGATAATCTTTTAAATGAAAACCAAATCAACAAAATTGGGATAAATCAGGCACAGCCCCTAATTCAGGTCAGCTGTAAAACCAAGAACAAAGTTTAAAGGAAACTTACAAACTTTAAATCAAAATGTGATTAAAGGGGTCAACAAAACACCCCAGTCCCCGCGGTGCCCACCGAGCACGGAAGGCCTCGAGAGTGCCAGCAGACACCGCGTGCTCCTTCTCCAGGGACATCCGGCAGCGAACGTAGCCGCGGAAGAGGGACAAACAATCGGGCGGGACTCCCCCGTCGATCGCCCGCTGCCTGGACCTGTTAATGGCCAACTTGGCCAGGCCCAGGAGCAGGTTCACGAGGAGGTCCTCCTCCTTCCCGACCCCCTTCCGCACCGGGTGCCCATAGATCAGGAGCGTGGGGCTGAAGTGCAAACAAAACATCAATAAAAGGTTTTTCAAATAACTAAAAAGGGAGTGCAGCCTACAACACCCTATGTATACATGGTCCACGGACTCCACAAGACCGCAAAAAGGGCATGTGTCCTGAGAGTCCGTGAACCTATGCATCCTCTTATTATAAGGGACTGCTGCATGCAACACCCTCCAACCCAGGTCCCCGATAGAAAGGGGGAGGACACCTCCGTAGAGGGCCTCCCATCGAGGGCCTCCGCCGCCGGACGGCAACAAGGCACGCCAGGGCGTGTCCGGTCGACGGACAAGGGCGAGAAAATGGAAGGTGTGCAGCAGCAGTCCATACAAAAAGCCCCTCTTTGCTGTGCCAAAAGGCACAGAGGGCATGTCCCCGAGGCGGCTCATATTGCGGGGCACCAGCACCCGAGGGAGGGTTCGGGGCTTGGGGCCAATGTGGAATTCCGTCCGAACAGGGGAACGCTCAGACGGAAGACCACCGCGCACCTGGGCCACCTCAAGACCCAAAATAACGTCGGGTCCGAGCACGACCGTTCTCAGGTCTTGGATGGCATCGGCTGCGACCTGGACACTCACAGACGCGCGTCGCGCCAACTCCTGCGGGAGCATCCAGCCCAGTCCTCCGCCACCCAGCACGTCCCCGATCCTGGTCACCCCTGCGGCCACAGCCCTCCTCTCCGCCAACCACTGAAAAGGACGGAGGGGCGGATTCCTGAGCAGCGGCTCTCTGACGACAGCCGCTACTCCAGACGGGGGAGAGCTGCGTCGCGAGGCGACCACTTTCCAGACTTTGATCAGGTCCTGGTAAAAGACGGGCAACGCCTGCAAGGAGCCACCGAGGCCCAGCTGTTCTATAAACAGGAGCTGCACGTCATAATTCAGGCCGTGCACCTGACGGAAGAAATACGTCATCAGGGCACACCATCTAGGAGGAGGCTCGACGTAGAGGTATCGCTGCAGGGTCTGAAGGCGGAAAGTCGCCACCTGTGTGCGTAGGCACACTAGCGCCTTACCACCCTCCCTAAGCGGGAGACTCAGAACCTCGGCAGCGACCCAGTGCAATCTTTTGTCCCAGAAGAAGTCGACTAACAATCTCTGGATTCTTGTGACAAAGTCCGGGGGAGGGGTCAAAGTGACCAGCCGATACAACATGGCGGCGATCAGCTGCTGCTGCTGCTGATACTCTTTTTTTTTTGAGTAAACCTGTTTCCATCTGTGCTGCTGCTGCTGATACTCTTTTTTTTTGAGTAAACCTGTTTCCATCTGTTTTAGATGAAGTTACATTGTTTCATAGTTTGCCATTGTGAGATTTGAACTCTTGATAATCTTTTAAATGAAAACCAAATCAACAAAATTGGGATAAATCAGGCACAGCCCCTAATTCAGGTCAGCTGTAAAACCAAGAACAAAGTTTAAAGGAAACTTACAAACTTTAAATCAAAATGTGATTAAAGGGGTCAACAAAACACCCCAGTCCCCGCGGTGCCCACCGAGCACGGAAGGCCTCGAGAGTGCCAGCAGACACCGCGTGCTCCTTCTCCAGGGACATCCGGCAGCGAACGTAGCCGCGGAAGAGGGACAAACAATCGGGCGGGACTCCCCCGTCGATCGCCCGCTGCCTGGACCTGTTAATGGCCAACTTGGCCAGGCCCAGGAGCAGGTTCACGAGGAGGTCCTCCTCCTTCCCGACCCCCTTCCGCACCGGGTGCCCATAGATCAGGAGCGTGGGGCTGAAGTGCAAACAAAACATCAATAAAAGGTTTTTCAAATAACTAAAAAGGGAGTGCAGCCTACAACACCCTATGTATACATGGTCCACGGACTCCACAAGACCGCAAAAAGGGCATGTGTCCTGAGAGTCCGTGAACCTATGCATCCTCTTATTATAAGGGACTGCTGCATGCAACACCCTCCAACCCAGGTCCCCGATAGAAAGGGGGAGGACACCTCCGTAGAGGGCCTCCCATCGAGGGCCTCCGCCGCCGGACGGCAACAAGGCACGCCAGGGCGTGTCCGGTCGACGGACAAGGGCGAGAAAATGGAAGGTGTGCAGCAGCAGTCCATACAAAAAGCCCCTCTTTGCCTGTGCCAAAAGGCACAGAGGGCATGTCCCCGAGGCGGCTCATATTGCGGGGCACCAGCACCCGAGGGAGGGTTCGGGGCTTGGGGCCAATGTGGAATTCCGTCCGAACAGGGGAACGCTCAGACGGAAGACCACCGCGCACCTGGGCCACCTCAAGACCCAAAATAACGTCGGGTCCGAGCACGACCGTTCTCAGGTCTTGGATGGCATCGGCTGCGACCTGGACACTCACAGACGCGCGTCGCGCCAACTCCTGCGGGAGCATCCAGCCCAGTCCTCCGCCACCCAGCACGTCCCCGATCCTGGTCACCCCTGCGGCCACAGCCCTCCTCTCCGCCAACCACTGAAAAGGACGGAGGGGCGGATTCCTGAGCAGCGGCTCTCTGACGATAGCCGCTACTCCTGACGGGGGAGAGCTGCGTCGCGAGGCGACCACTTTCCAGACTTTGATCAGGTCCTGGTAAAAGACGGGCAACGCCTGCAAGGAGCCACCGAGGCCCAGCTGTTCTATAAACAGGAGCTGCACGTCATAATTCAGGCCGTGCACCTGACGGAAGAAATACGTCATCAGGGCACACCATCTAGGAGGAGGCTCGACGTAGAGGTATCGCTGCAGGGTCTGAAGGCGGAAAGTCGCCACCTGTGTGCGTAGGCACACTAGCGCCTGACCACCCTCCCTAAGTGGAGACTCAGAACCTCGGCAGCGACCCAGTGCAATCTTTTGTCCCAGAAGAAGTCGACTAACAATCTCTGGATTCTTGTGACAAAGTCCGGGGGAGGGGTCAAAGTGACCAGCCGATACCACAACATGGCGGCGATCAGCTGCTGCTGCTGCTGATACTCTTTTTTTTTTGAGTAAACCTGTTTCCATCTGTGCTGCTGCTGCTGATAATCTTTTAAATGAAAACCAAATCAACAAAATTGGGATAAATCAGGCACAGCCCCTAATTCAGGTCAGCTGTAAAACCAAGAACAAAGTTTAAAGGAAACTTACAAACTTTAAATCAAAATGTGATTAAAGGGGTCAACAAAACACCCCAGTCCCCGCGGTGCCCACCGAGCACGGAAGGCCTCGAGAGTGCCAGCAGACACCGCGTGCTCCTTCTCCAGGGACATCCGGCAGCGAACGTAGCCACGGAAGAGGGACAAACAATCGGGCGGGACTCCCCCGTCGATCGCCCGCTGCCTGGACCTGTTAATGGCCAACTTGGCCAGGCCCAGGAGCAGGTTCACGAGGAGGTCCTCCTCCTTCCCGACCCCCTTCCGCACCGGGTGCCCATAGATCAGGAGCGTGGGGCTGAAGTGCAAACAAAACATCAATAAAAGGTTTTTCAAATAACTAAAAAGGGAGTGCAGCCTACAACACCCTATGTATACATGGTCCACGGACTCCACAAGACCGCAAAAAGGGCACGTGTCCTGAGAGTCCGTGAACCTATGCATCCTCTTATTATAAGGGACTGCTGCATGCAGCACCCTCCAACCCAGGTCCCCGATAGAAAGGGGGAGGACACCTCCGTAGAGGGCCTCCCATCGGGGGCCTCCGCCGCCGGACGGCAACAAGGCACGCCAGGGCGTGTCCGGTCGACGGACAAGGGCGAGAAAATGGAAGGTGTGCAGCAGCAGTCCGTACAAAAAGCCCCTCTTTGCCGTGCCAAAAGGCACAGAGGGCATGTCCCCGAGGCGGCTCATATTGCGGGGCACCAGCACCCGAGGGAGGGTTCGGGGTTTGGGGCCAATGTGGAATTCCGTCCGAACAGGGGAACGCTCAGACGGAAGACCACCGCGCACCTGGGCCACCTCAAGACCCAAAATAACGTCGGGTCCGAGCACGACCGTTCTCAGGTCTTGGATGGCATCGGCTGCGACCTGGACACTCACAGACGCGCGTCGCGCCAACTCCTGCGGGAGCATCCAGCCCAGTCCTCCGCCACCCAGCACGTCCCCGATCCTGGTCACCCCTGCGGCCACAGCCCTCCTCTCCGCCAACCACTGAAAAGGACGGAGGGGCGGATTCCTGAGCAGCGGCTCTCTGACGATAGCCGCTACTCCTGACGGGGGAGAGCTGCGTCGCGAGGCGACCACTTTCCAGACTTTGATCAGGTCCTGGTAAAAGACGGGCAACGCCTGCAAGGAGCCACCGAGGCCCAGCTGTTCTATAAACAGGAGCTGCACGTCATAATTCAGGCCGTGCACCTGACGGAAGAAATACGTCATCAGGGCACACCATCTAGGAGGAGGCTCGACGTAGAGGTATCGCTGCAGGGTCTGAAGGCGGAAAGTCGCCACCTGTGTGCGTAGGCACACTAGCGCCTGACCACCCTCCCTAAGCGGGAGACTCAGAACCTCGGCAGCGACCCAGTGCAATCTTTTGTCCCAGAAGAAGTCGACTAACAATCTCTGGATTCTTGTGACAAAGTCCGGGGGAGGGGTCAAAGTGACCAGCCGATACCACAACATGGCGGCGATCAGCTGCTGCTGCTGCTGATACTCTTTTTTTTTTGAGTAAACCTGTTTCCATCTGTGCTGCTGCTGCTGATAATCTTTTAAATGAAAACCAAATCAACAAAATTGGGATAAATCAGGCACAGCCCCTAATTCAGGTCAGCTGTAAAACCAAGAACAAAGTTTAAAGGAAACTTACAAACTTTAAATCAAAATGTGATTAAAGGGGTCAACAAAACACCCCAGTCCCCGCGGTGCCCACCGAGCACGGAAGGCCTCGAGAGTGCCAGCAGACACCGCGTGCTCCTTCTCCAGGGACATCCGGCAGCGAACGTAGCCGCGGAAGAGGGACAAACAATCGGGCGGGACTCCCCCGTCGATCGCCCGCTGCCTGGACCTGTTAATGGCCAACTTGGCCAGGCCCAGGAGCAGGTTCACGAGGAGGTCCTCCTCCTTCCCGACCCCCTTCCGCACCGGGTGCCCATAGATCAGGAGCGTGGGGCTGAAGTGCAAACAAAACATCAATAAAAGGTTTTTCAAATAACTAAAAAGGGAGTGCAGCCTACAACACCCTATGTATACATGGTCCACGGACTCCACAAGACCGCAAAAAGGGCACGTGTCCTGAGAGTCCGTGAACCTATGCATCCTCTTATTATAAGGGACTGCTGCATGCAACACCCTCCAACCCAGGTCCCCGATAGAAAGGGGGAGGACACCTCCGTAGAGGGCCTCCCATCGGGGGCCTCCGCCGCCGGACGGCAACAAGGCACGCCAGGGCGTGTCCGGTCGACGGACAAGGGCGAGAAAATGGAAGGTGTGCAGCAGCAGTCCGTACAAAAAGCCCCTCTTTGCCGTGCCAAAAGGCACAGAGGGCATGTCCCCGAGGCGGCTCATATTGCGGGGCACCAGCACCCGAGGGAGGGTTCGGGGCTTGGGGCCAATGTGGAATTCCGTCCGAACAGGGGAACGCTCAGACGGAAGACCACCGCGCACCTGGGCCACCTCAAGACCCAAAATAACGTCGGGTCCGAGCACGACCGTTCTCAGGTCTTGGATGGCATCGGCTGCGACCTGGACACTCACAGACGCGCGTCGCGCCAACTCCTGCGGGAGCATCCAGCCCAGTCCTCCGCCACCCAGCACGTCCCCGATTCTGGTCACCCCTGCGGCCACAGCCCTCCTCTCCGCCAACCACTGAAAAGGACGGAGGGGCGGATTCCTGAGCAGCGGCTCTCTGACGATAGCCGCTACTCCTGACGGGGGAGAGCTGCGTCGCGAGGCGACCACTTTCCAGACTTTGATCAGGTCCTGGTAAAAGACGGGCAACGCCTGCAAGGAGCCACCGAGGCCCAGCTGTTCTATAAACAGGAGCTGCACGTCATAATTCAGGCCGTGCACCTGACGGAAGAAATACGTCATCAGGGCACACCATCTAGGAGGAGGCTCGACGTAGAGGTATCGCTGCAGGGTCTGAAGGCGGAAAGTCGCCACCTGTGTGCGTAGGCACACTAGCGCCTGACCACCCTCCCTAAGCGGGAGACTCAGAACCTCGGCAGCGACCCAGTGCAATCTTTTGTCCCAGAAGAAGTCGACTAACAATCTCTGGATTCTTGTGACAAAGTCCGGGGGAGGGGTCAAAGTGACCAGCCGATACCACAACATGGCGGCGATCAGCTGCTGCTGCTGCTGATACTCTTTTTTTTTGAGTAAACCTGTTTCCATCTGTGCTGCTGCTGCTGATAATCTTTTAAATGAAAACCAAATCAACAAAATTGGGATAAATCAGGCACAGCCCCTAATTCAGGTCAGCTGTAAAACCAAGAACAAAGTTTTAAAGGAAACTTACAAACTTTAAATCAAAATGTGATTAAAGGGGTCAACAAAACACCCCAGTCCCCGCGGTGCCCACCGAGCACGGAAGGCCTCGAGAGTGCCAGCAGACACCGCGTGCTCCTTCTCCAGGGACATCCGGCAGCGAACGTAGCCGCGGAAGAGGGACAAACAATCGGGCGGGACTCCCCCGTCGATCGCCCGCTGCCTGGACCTGTTAATGGCCAACTTGGCCAGGCCCAGGAGCAGGTTCACGAGGAGGTCCTCCTCCTTCCCGACCCCCTTCCGCACCGGGTGCCCATAGATCAGGAGCGTGGGGCTGAAGTGCAAACAAAACATCAATAAAAGGTTTTTCAAATAACTAAAAAGGGAGTGCAGCCTACAACACCCTATGTATACATGGTCCACGGACTCCACAAGACCGCAAAAAGGGCACGTGTCCTGAGAGTCCGCGAACCAATGCATCCTCTTATTATAAGGGACTGCTGCATGCAACACCCTCCAACCCAGGTCTCCGATAGAAAGGGGGAGGACACCTCCGTAGAGGGCCTCCCATCGGGGGCTTCCGCCGCCGGACGGCAACAAGGCACGCCAGGGCGTGTCCGGTCGACGGACAAGGGCGAGAAAATGGAAGGTGTGCAGCAGCAGTCCGTACAAAAAGCTCCTCTTTGCCGTGCCAAAAGGCACAGAGGGCATGTCCCCGAGGCGGCTCATATTGCGGGGCACCAGCACCCGAGGGAGGGTTCGGGGCTTGGGGCCAATGTGGAATTCCGTCCGAACAGGGGAACGCTCAGACGGAAGACCACCGCGCACCTGGGCCACCTCAAGACCCAAAATAACGTCGGGTCCGAGCACGACCGTTCTCAGGTCTTGGATGGCATCGGCTGCGACCTGGACACTCACAGACGCGCGTCGCGCCAACTCCTGCGGGAGCATCCAGCCCAGTCCTCCGCCACCCAGCACGTCCCCGATCCTGGTCACCCCTGCGGCCACAGCCCTCCTCTCCGCCAACCACTGAAAAGGACGGAGGGGCGGATTCCTGAGCAGCGGCTCTCTGACGATAGCCGCTACTCCTGACGGGGGAGAGCTGCGTCGCGAGGCGACCACTTTCCAGACTTTGATCAGGTCCTGGTAAAAGACGGGCAACGCCTGCAAGGAGCCACCGAGGCCCAGCTGTTCTATAAACAGGAGCTGCACGTCATAATTCAGGCCGTGCACCTGACGGAAGAAATACGTCATCAGGGCACACCATCTAGGAGGAGCCTCGACGTAGAGGTATCGCTGCAGGGTCTGAAGGCGGAAAGTCGCCACCTGTGTGCGTAGGCACACTAGCGCCTGACCACCCTCCCTAAGCGGAAGACTCAGAACCTCGGCAGCGACCCAGTGCAATCTTTTGTCCCAGAAGAAGTCGACTAACAATCTCTGGATTCTTGTGACAAAGTCCGGGGGAGGGGTCAAAGTGACCAGCCGATACCAAACATGGCGTCGATCAGCTGCTGCTGCTGCTGATACTCTTTTTTTTTTGAGTAAACCTGTTTCCATCTGTGCTGCTGCTGCTGATAATCTTTTAAATGAAAACCAAATCAACAAAATTGGGATAAATCAGGCACAGCCCCTAATTCAGGTCAGCTGTAAAACCAAGAACAAAGTTTAAAGGAAACTTACAAACTTTAAATCAAAATGTGATTAAAGGGGTCAACAAAACACCCCAGTCCCCGCGGTGCCCACCGAGCACGGAAGGCCTCGAGAGTGCCAGCAGGCACCGCGTGCTCCTTCTCCAGGGACATCCGGCAGCGAACGTAGCCACGGAAGAGGGACAAACAATCGGGCGGGACTCCCCCGTCGATCGCCCGCTGCCTGGACCTGTTAATGGCCAACTTGGCCAGGCCCAGGAGCAGGTTCACGAGGAGGTCCTCCTCCTTCCCGACCCCCTTCCGCACCGGGTGCCCATAGATCAGGAGCGTGGGGCTGAAGTGCAAACAAAACATCAATAAAAGGTTTTTCAAATAACTAAAAAGGGAGTGCAGCCTACAACACCCTATGTATACATGGTCCACGGACTCCACAAGACCGCAAAAAGGGCACGTGTCCTGAGAGTCCGTGAACCTATGCATCCTCTTATTATAAGGGACTGCTGCATGCAGCACCCTCCAACCCAGGTCCCCGATAGAAAGGGGGAGGACACCTCCGTAGAGGGCCTCCCATCGGGGGCCTCCGCCGCCGGACGGCAACAAGGCACGCCAGGGCGTGTCCGGTCGACGGACAAGGGCGAGAAAATGGAAGGTGTGCAGCAGCAGTCCGTACAAAAAGCCCCTCTTTGCCGTGCCAAAAGGCACAGAGGGCATGTCCCCGAGGCGGCTCATATTGCGGGGCACCAGCACCCGAGGGAGGGTTCGGGGTTTGGGGCCAATGTGGAATTCCGTCCGAACAGGGGAACGCTCAGACGGAAGACCACCGCGCACCTGGGCCACCTCAAGACCCAAAATAACGTCGGGTCCGAGCACGACCGTTCTCAGGTCTTGGATGGCATCGGCTGCGACCTGGACACTCACAGACGCGCGTCGCGCCAACTCCTGCGGGAGCATCCAGCCCAGTCCTCCGCCACCCAGCACGTCCCCGATATGGTCACCCCTGCGGCCACAGCCCTCCTCTCCGCCAACCACTGAAAAGGACGGAGGGGCGGATTCCTGAGCAGCGGCTCTCTGACGATAGCCGCTACTCCTGACGGGGGAGAGCTGCGTCGCGAGGCGACCACTTTCCAGACTTTGATCAGGTCCTGGTAAAAGACGGGCAACGCCTGCAAGGAGCCACCGAGGCCCAGCTGTTCTATAAACAGGAGCTGCACGTCATAATTCAGGCCGTGCACCTGACGGAAGAAATACGTCATCAGGGCACACCATCTAGGAGGAGGCTCGACGTAGAGGTATCGCTGCAGGGTCTGAAGGCGGAAAGTCGCCACCTGTGTGCGTAGGCACACTAGCGCCTGACCACCCTCCCTAAGCGGGAGACTCAGAACCTCGGCAGCGACCCAGTGCAATCTTTTGTCCCAGAAGAAGTCGACTAACAATCTCTGGATTCTTGTGACAAAGTCCGGGGCAGGGGTCAAAGTGACCAGCCGATACCACAACATGGCGGCGATCAGCTGCTGCTGCTGCTGATACTCTTTTTTTTTGAGTAAACCTGTTTCCATCTGTGCTGCTGCTGCTGATAATCTTTTAAATGAAAACCAAATCAACAAAATTGGGATAAATCAGGCACAGCCCCTAATTCAGGTCAGCTGTAAAACCAAGAACAAAGTTTAAAGGAAACTTACAAACTTTAAATCAAAATGTGATTAAAGGGGTCAACAAAACACCCCAGTCCCCGCGGTGCCCACCGAGCACGGAAGGCCTCGAGAGTGCCAGCAGACACCGCGTGCTCCTTCTCCAGGGACATCCGGCAGCGAACGTAGCCGCGGAAGAGGGACAAACAATCGGGCGGGACTCCCCCGTCGATCGCCCGCTGCCTGGACCTGTTAATGGCCAACTTGGCCAGGCCCAGGAGCAGGTTCACGAGGAGGTCCTCCTCCTTCCCGACCCCCTTCCGCACCGGGTGCCCATAGATCAGGAGCGTGGGGCTGAAGTGCAAACAAAACATCAATAAAAGGTTTTTCAAATAACTAAAAAGGGAGTGCAGCCTACAACACCCTATGTATACATGGTCCACGGACTCCACAAGACCGCAAAAAGGGCACGTGTCCTGAGAGTCCGTGAACCTATGCATCCTCTTATTATAAGGGACTGCTGCATGCAGCACCCTCCAACCCAGGTCCCGATAGAAAGGGGGAGGACACCTCCGTAGAGGGCCTCCCATCGGGGGCCTCCGCCGCCGGACGGCAACAAGGCACGCCAGGGCGTGTCCGGTCGACGGACAAGGGCGAGAAAATGGAAGGTGTGCAGCAGCAGTCCGTACAAAAAGCCCCTCTTTGCCGTGCCAAAAGGCACAGAGGGCATGTCCCCGAGGCGGCTCATATTGCGGGGCACCAGCACCCGAGGGAGGGTTCGGGGCTTGGGGCCAATGTGGAATTCCGTCCGAACAGGGGAACGCTCAGACGGAAGACCACCGCGCACCTGGGCCACCTCAAGACCCAAAATAACGTCGGGTCCGAGCACGACCGTTCTCAGGTCTTGGATGGCATCGGCTGCGACCTGGACACTCACAGACGCGCGTCGCGCCAACTCCTGCGGGAGCATCCAGCCCAGTCCTCCGCCACCCAGCACGTCCCCGATTCTGGTCACCCCTGCGGCCACAGCCCTCCTCTCCGCCAACCACTGAAAAGGACGGAGGGGCGGATTCCTGAGCAGCGGCTCTCTGACGATAGCCGCTACTCCTGACGGGGAAGAGCTGCGTTGCGAGGCGACCACTTTCCAGACTTTGATCAGGTCCTGGTAAAAGACGGGCAACGCCTGCAAGGAGCCACCGAGGCCCAGCTGTTCTATAAACAGGAGCTGCACGTCATAATTCAGGCCGTGCACCTGACGGAAGAAATACGTCATCAGGGCACACCATCTAGGAGGAGGCTCGACGTAGAGGTATCGCTGCAGGGTCTGAAGGCGGAAAGTCGCCACCTGTGTGCGTAGGCACACTAGCGCCTGACCACCCTCCCTAAGCGGGAGACTCAGAACCTCGGCAGCGACCCAGTGCAATCTTTTGTCCCAGAAGAAGTCGACTAACAATCTCTGGATTCTTGTGACAAAGTCCGGGGGAGGGGTCAAAGTGACCAGCCGATACCACAACGTGGCGGCGATCAGCTGCTGCTGCTGCTGATACTCTTTTTTTTTGAGTAAACCTGTTTCCATCTGTGCTGCTGCTGCTGATACTCTTTTGAGTAAACCTGTTTCCATCTGTTTCAGATGAAGTTACATTGTTCCATAGTTTGCCATTGTGAGATTTGAACTCTTGATAATCTTTTAAATGAAAACCAAATCAACAAAATTGGGATAAATCAGGCACAGCCCCTAATTCAGGTCAGCTGTAAAACCAAGAACAAAGTTTTAAAGGAAACTTACAAACTTTAAATCAAAATGTGATTAAAGGGGTCAACAAAACACCCCAGTCCCCGCGGTGCCCACCGAGCACGGAAGGCCTCGAGAGTGCCAGCAGACACCGCGTGCTCCTTCTCCAGGGACATCCGGCAGCGAACGTAGCCGCGGAAGAGGGACAAACAATCGGGCGGGACTCCCCCGTCGATCGCCCGCTGCCTGGACCTGTTAATGGCCAACTTGGCCAGGCCCAGGAGCAGGTTCACGAGGAGGTCCTCCTCCTTCCCGACCCCCTTCCGCACCGGGTGCCCATAGATCAGGAGCGTGGGGCTGAAGTGCAAACAAAACATCAATAAAAGGTTTTTCAAATAACTAAAAAGGGAGTGCAGCCTACAACACCCTATGTATACATGGTCCACGGACTCCACAAGACCGCAAAAAGGGCACGTGTCCTGAGAGTCCGCGAACCAATGCATCCTCTTATTATAAGGGACTGCTGCATGCAACACCCTCCAACCCAGGTCTCCGATAGAAAGGGGGAGGACACCTCCGTAGAGGGCCTCCCATCGGGGGCTTCCGCCGCCGGACGGCAACAAGGCACGCCAGGGCGTGTCCGGTCGACGGACAAGGGCGAGAAAATGGAAGGTGTGCAGCAGCAGTCCGTACAAAAAGCTCCTCTTTGCCGTGCCAAAAGGCACAGAGGGCATGTCCCCGAGGCGGCTCATATTGCGGGGCACCAGCACCCGAGGGAGGGTTCGGGGCTTGGGGCCAATGTGGAATTCCGTCCGAACAGGGGAACGCTCAGACGGAAGACCACCGCGCACCTGGGCCGCCTCAAGACCCAAAATAACGTCGGGTCCGAGCACGACCGTTCTCAGGTCTTGGATGGCATCGGCTGCGACCTGGACACTCACAGACGCGCGTCGCGCCAACTCCTGCGGGAGCATCCAGCCCAGTCCTCCGCCACCCAGCACGTCCCCGATTCTGGTCACCCCTGCGGCCACAGCCCTCCTCTCCGCCAACCACTGAAAAGGACGGAGGGGCGGATTCCTGAGCAGCGGCTCTCTGACGATAGCCGCTACTCCTGACGGGGGAGAGCTGCGTCGCGAGGCGACCACTTTCCAGACTTTGATCAGGTCCTGGTAAAAGACGGGCAACGCCTGCAAGGAGCCACCGAGGCCCAGCTGTTCTATAAACAGGAGCTGCACGTCATAATTCAGGCCGTGCACCTGACGGAAGAAATACGTCATCAGGGCACACCATCTAGGAGGAGGCTCGACGTAGAGGTATCGCTGCAGGGTCTGAAGGCGGAAAGTCGCCACCTGTGTGCGTAGGCACACTAGCGCCTGACCACCCTCCCTAAGCGGGAGACTCAGAACCTCGGCAGCGACCCAGTGCAATCTTTTGTCCCAGAAGAAGTCGACTAACAATCTCTGGATTCTTGTGACAAAGTCCGGGGGAGGGGTCAAAGTGACCAGCCGATACCACAACATGGCGGCGATCAGCTGCTGCTGCTGCTGATACTCTTTTTTTTTGAGTAAACCTGTTTCCATCTGTGCTGCTGCTGCTGCTGATAATCTTTTAAATGAAAACCAAATCAACAAAATTGGGATAAATCAGGCACAGCCCCTAATTCAGGTCAGCTGTAAAACCAAGAACAAAGTTTTAAAGGAAACTTACAAACTTTAAATCAAAATGTGATTAAAGGGGTCAACAAAACACCCCAGTCCCCGCGGTGCCCACCGAGCACGGAAGGCCTCGAGAGTGCCAGCAGACACCGCGTGCTCCTTCTCCAGGGACATCCGGCAGCGAACGTAGCCGCGGAAGAGGGACAAACAATCGGGCGGGACTCCCCCGTCGATCGCCCGCTGCCTGGACCTGTTAATGGCCAACTTGGCCAGGCCCAGGAGCAGGTTCACGAGGAGGTCCTCCTCCTTCCCGACCCCCTTCCGCACCGGGTGCCCATAGATCAGGAGCGTGGGGCTGAAGTGCAAACAAAACATCAATAAAAGGTTTTTCAAATAACTAAAAAGGGAGTGCAGCCTACAACACCCTATGTATACATGGTCCACGGACTCCACAAGACCGCAAAAAGGGCACGTGTCCTGAGAGTCCGCGAACCAATGCATCCTCTTATTATAAGGGACTGCTGCATGCAACACCCTCCAACCCAGGTCTCCGATAGAAAGGGGGAGGACACCTCCGTAGAGGGCCTCCCATCGGGGGCTTCCGCCGCCGGACGGCAACAAGGCACGCCAGGGCGTGTCCGGTCGACGGACAAGGGCGAGAAAATGGAAGGTGTGCAGCAGCAGTCCGTACAAAAAGCTCCTCTTTGCCGTGCCAAAAGGCACAGAGGGCATGTCCCCGAGGCGGCTCATATTGCGGGGCACCAGCACCCGAGGGAGGGTTCGGGGCTTGGGGCCAATGTGGAATTCCGTCCGAACAGGGGAACGCTCAGACGGAAGACCACCGCGCACCTGGGCCGCCTCAAGACCCAAAATAACGTCGGGTCCGAGCACGACCGTTCTCAGGTCTTGGATGGCATCGGCTGCGACCTGGACACTCACAGACGCGCGTCGCGCCAACTCCTGCGGGAGCATCCAGCCCAGTCCTCCGCCACCCAGCACGTCCCCGATCTGGTCACCCCTGCGGCCACAGCCCTCCTCTCCGCCAACCACTGAAAAGGACGGAGGGGCGGATTCCTGAGCAGCGGCTCTCTGACGATAGCCGCTACTCCTGACGGGGGAGAGCTGCGTCGCGAGGCGACCACTTTCCAGACTTTGATCAGGTCCTGGTAAAAGACGGGCAACGCCTGCAAGGAGCCACCGAGGCCCAGCTGTTCTATAAACAGGAGCTGCACGTCATAATTCAGGCCGTGCACCTGACGGAAGAAATACGTCATCAGGGCACACCATCTAGGAGGAGGCTCGACGTAGAGGTATCGCTGCAGGGTCTGAAGGCGGAAAGTCGCCACCTGTGTGCGTAGGCACACTAGCGCCTGACCACCCTCCCTAAGCGGGAGACTCAGAACCTCGGCAGCGACCCAGTGCAATCTTTTGTCCCAGAAGAAGTCGACTAACAATCTCTGGATTCTTGTGACAAAGTCCGGGGCAGGGGTCAAAGTGACCAGCCGATACCACAACATGGCGGCGATCAGCTGCTGCTGCTGCTGATACTCTTTTTTTTTGAGTAAACCTGTTTCCATCTGTGCTGCTGCTGCTGATAATCTTTTAAATGAAAACCAAATCAACAAAATTGGGATAAATCAGGCACAGCCCCTAATTCAGGTCAGCTGTAAAACCAAGAACAAAGTTTTAAAGGAAACTTACAAACTTTAAATCAAAATGTGATTAAAGGGGTCAACAAAACACCCCAGTCCCCGCGGTGCCCACCGAGCACGGAAGGCCTCGAGAGTGCCAGCAGACACCGCGTGCTCCTTCTCCAGGGACATCCGGCAGCGAACGTAGCCGCGGAAGAGGGACAAACAATCGGGCGGGACTCCCCCGTCGATCGCCCGCTGCCTGGACCTGTTAATGGCCAACTTGGCCAGGCCCAGGAGCAGGTTCACGAGGAGGTCCTCCTCCTTCCCGACCCCCTTCCGCACCGGGTGCCCATAGATCAGGAGCGTGGGGCTGAAGTGCAAACAAAACATCAATAAAAGGTTTTTCAAATAACTAAAAAGGGAGTGCAGCCTACAACACCCTATGTATACATGGTCCACGGACTCCACAAGACCGCAAAAAGGGCACGTGTCCTGAGAGTCCGCGAACCAATGCATCCTCTTATTATAAGGGACTGCTGCATGCAACACCCTCCAACCCAGGTCTCCGATAGAAAGGGGGAGGACACCTCCGTAGAGGGCCTCCCATCGGGGGCTTCCGCCGCCGGACGGCAACAAGGCACGCCAGGGCGTGTCCGGTCGACGGACAAGGGCGAGAAAATGGAAGGTGTGCAGCAGCAGTCCGTACAAAAAGCTCCTCTTTGCCGTGCCAAAAGGCACAGAGGGCATGTCCCCGAGGCGGCTCATATTGCGGGGCACCAGCACCCGAGGGAGGGTTCGGGGCTTGGGGCCAATGTGGAATTCCGTCCGAACAGGGGAACGCTCAGACGGAAGACCACCGCGCACCTGGGCCGCCTCAAGACCCAAAATAACGTCGGGTCCGAGCACGACCGTTCTCAGGTCTTGGATGGCATCGGCTGCGACCTGGACACTCACAGACGCGCGTCGCGCCAACTCCTGCGGGAGCATCCAGCCCAGTCCTCCGCCACCCAGCACGTCCCCGATTCTGGTCACCCCTGCGGCCACAGCCCTCCTCTCCGCCAACCACTGAAAAGGACGGAGGGGCGGATTCCTGAGCAGCGGCTCTCTGACGATAGCCGCTACTCCTGACGGGGGAGAGCTGCGTCGCGAGGCGACCACTTTCCAGACTTTGATCAGGTCCTGGTAAAAGACGGGCAACGCCTGCAAGGAGCCACCGAGGCCCAGCTGTTCTATAAACAGGAGCTGCACGTCATAATTCAGGCCGTGCACCTGACGGAGGAAATACGTCATCAGGGCACACCATCTAGGAGGAGGCTCGACGTAGAGGTATCGCTGCAGGGTCTGAAGGCGGAAAGTCGCCACCTGTGTGCGTAGGCACACTAGCGCCTGACCACCCTCCCTAAGCGGGAGACTCAGAACCTCGGCAGCGACCCAGTGCAATCTTTTGTCCCAGAAGAAGTCGACTAACAATCTCTGGATTCTTGTGACAAAGTCCGGGGGAGGGGTCAAAGTGACCAGCCGATACCACAACATGGCGGCGATCAGCTGCTGCTGCTGCTGATACTCTTTTTTTTTGAGTAAACCTGTTTCCATCTGTGCTGCTGCTGCTGCTGATAATCTTTTAAATGAAAACCAAATCAACAAAATTGGGATAAATCAGGCACAGCCCCTAATTCAGGTCAGCTGTAAAACCAAGAACAAAGTTTTAAAGGAAACTTACAAACTTTAAATCAAAATGTGATTAAAGGGGTCAACAAAACACCCCAGTCCCCGCGGTGCCCACCGAGCACGGAAGGCCTCGAGAGTGCCAGCAGACACCGCGTGCTCCTTCTCCAGGGACATCCGGCAGCGAACGTAGCCGCGGAAGAGGGACAAACAATCGGGCGGGACTCCCCCGTCGATCGCCCGCTGCCTGGACCTGTTAATGGCCAACTTGGCCAGGCCCAGGAGCAGGTTCACGAGGAGGTCCTCCTCCTTCCCGACCCCCTTCCGCACCGGGTGCCCATAGATCAGGAGCGTGGGGCTGAAGTGCAAACAAAACATCAATAAAAGGTTTTTCAAATAACTAAAAAGGGAGTGCAGCCTACAACACCCTATGTATACATGGTCCACGGACTCCACAAGACCGCAAAAAGGGCACGTGTCCTGAGAGTCCGTGAACCTATGCATCCTCTTATTATAAGGGACTGCTGCATGCAACACCCTCCAACCCAGGTCCCCGATAGAAAGGGGGAGGACACCTCCGTAGAGGGCCTCCCATCGGGGGCCTCCGCCGCCGGACGGCAACAAGGCACGCCAGGGCGTGTCCGGTCGACGGACAAGGGCGAGAAAATGGAAGGTGTGCAGCAGCAGTCCGTACAAAAAGCTCCTCTTTGCCGTGCCAAAAGGCACAGAGGGCATGTCCCCGAGGCGGCTCATATTGCGGGGCACCAGCACCCGAGGGAGGGTTCGGGGCTTGGGGCCAATGTGGAATTCCGTCCGAACAGGGGAACGCTCAGACGGAAGACCACCGCGCACCTGGGCCGCCTCAAGACCCAAAATAACGTCGGGTCCGAGCACGACCGTTCTCAGGTCTTGGATGGCATCGGCTGCGACCTGGACACTCACAGACGCGCGTCGCGCCAACTCCTGCGGGAGCATCCAGCCCAGTCCTCCGCCACCCAGCACGTCCCCGATTCTGGTCACCCCTGCGGCCACAGCCCTCCTCTCCGCCAACCACTGAAAAGGACGGAGGGGCGGATTCCTGAGCAGCGGCTCTCTGACGATAGCCGCTACTCCTGACGGGGGAGAGCTGCGTCGCGAGGCGACCACTTTCCAGACTTTGATCAGGTCCTGGTAAAAGACGGGCAACGCCTGCAAGGAGCCACCGAGGCCCAGCTGTTCTATAAACAGGAGCTGCACGTCATAATTCAGGCCGTGCACCTGACGGAGGAAATACGTCATCAGGGCACACCATCTAGGAGGAGGCTCGACGTAGAGGTATCGCTGCAGGGTCTGAAGGCGGAAAGTCGCCACCTGTGTGCGTAGGCACACTAGCGCCTGACCACCCTCCCTAAGCGGGAGACTCAGAACCTCGGCAGCGACCCAGTGCAATCTTTTGTCCCAGAAGAAGTCGACTAACAATCTCTGGATTCTTGTGACAAAGTCCGGGGCAGGGGTCAAAGTGACCAGCCGATACCACAACATGGCGGCGATCAGCTGCTGCTGCTGCTGATACTCTTTTTTTTTGAGTAAACCTGTTTCCATCTGTGCTGCTGCTGCTGCTGATAATCTTTTAAATGAAAACCAAATCAACAAAATTGGGATAAATCAGGCACAGCCCCTAATTCAGGTCAGCTGTAAAACCAAGAACAAAGTTTAAAGGAAACTTACAAACTTTAAATCAAAATGTGATTAAAGGGGTCAACAAAACACCCCAGTCCCCGCGGTGCCCACCGAGCACGGAAGGCCTCGAGAGTGCCAGCAGACACCGCGTGCTCCTTCTCCAGGGACATCCGGCAGCGAACGTAGCCGCGGAAGAGGGACAAACAATCGGGCGGGACTCCCCCGTCGATCGCCCGCTGCCTGGACCTGTTAATGGCCAACTTGGCCAGGCCCAGGAGCAGGTTCACGAGGAGGTCCTCCTCCTTCCCGACCCCCTTCCGCACCGGGTGCCCATAGATCAGGAGCGTGGGGCTGAAGTGCAAACAAAACATCAATAAAAGGTTTTTCAAATAACTAAAAAGGGAGTGCAGCCTACAACACCCTATGTATACATGGTCCACGGACTCCACAAGACCGCAAAAAGGGCATGTGTCCTGAGAGTCCGTGAACCTATGCATCCTCTTATTATAAGGGACTGCTGCATGCAACACCCTCCAACCCAGGTCCCCGATAGAAAGGGGGAGGACACCTCCGTAGAGGGCCTCCCATCGAGGGCCTCCGCCGCCGGACGGCAACAAGGCACGCCAGGGCGTGTCCGGTCGACGGACAAGGGCGAGAAAATGGAAGGTGTGCAGCAGCAGTCCATACAAAAAGCCCCTCTTTGCTGTGCCAAAAGGCACAGAGGGCATGTCCCCGAGGCGGCTCATATTGCGGGGCACCAGCACCCGAGGGAGGGTTCGGGGCTTGGGGCCAATGTGGAATTCCGTCCGAACAGGGGAACGCTCAGACGGAAGACCACCGCGCACCTGGGCCACCTCAAGACCCAAAATAACGTCGGGTCCGAGCACGACCGTTCTCAGGTCTTGGATGGCATCGGCTGCGACCTGGACACTCACAGACGCGCGTCGCGCCAACTCCTGCGGGAGCATCCAGCCCAGTCCTCCGCCACCCAGCACGTCCCCGATCTGGTCACCCCTGCGGCCACAGCCCTCCTCTCCGCCAACCACTGAAAAGGACGGAGGGGCGGATTCCTGAGCAGCGGCTCTCTGACGATAGCCGCTACTCCTGACGGGGGAGAGCTGCGTCGCGAGGCGACCACTTTCCAGACTTTGATCAGGTCCTGGTAAAAGACGGGCAACGCCTGCAAGGAGCCACCGAGGCCCAGCTGTTCTATAAACAGGAGCTGCACGTCATAATTCAGGCCGTGCACCTGACGGAAGAAATACGTCATCAGGGCACACCATCTAGGAGGAGGCTCGACGTAGAGGTATCGCTGCAGGGTCTGAAGGCGGAAAGTCGCCACCTGTGTGCGTAGGCACACTAGCGCCTGACCACCCTCCCTAAGCGGGAGACTCAGAACCTCGGCAGCGACCCAGTGCAATCTTTTGTCCCAGAAGAAGTCGACTAACAATCTCTGGATTCTTGTGACAAAGTCCGGGGGAGGGGTCAAAGTGACCAGCCGATACCACAACATGGCGGCGATCAGCTGCTGCTGCTGCTGATACTCTTTTTTTTTGAGTAAACCTGTTTCCATCTGTGCTGCTGCTGCTGCTGATAATCTTTTAAATGAAAACCAAATCAACAAAATTGGGATAAATCAGGCACAGCCCCTAATTCAGGTCAGCTGTAAAACCAAGAACAAAGTTTTAAAGGAAACTTACAAACTTTAAATCAAAATGTGATTAAAGGGGTCAACAAAACACCCCAGTCCCCGCGGTGCCCACCGAGCACGGAAGGCCTCGAGAGTGCCAGCAGACACCGCGTGCTCCTTCTCCAGGGACATCCGGCAGCGAACGTAGCCGCGGAAGAGGGCCAAACAATCGGGCGGGACTCCCCCGTCGATCGCCCGCTGCCTGGACCTGTTAATGGCCAACTTGGCCAGGCCCAGGAGCAGGTTCACGAGGAGGTCCTCCTCCTTCCCGACCCCCTTCCGCACCGGGTGCCCATAGATCAGGAGCGTGGGGCTGAAGTGCAAACAAAACATCAATAAAAGGTTTTTCAAATAACTAAAAAGGGAGTGCAGCCTACAACACCCTATGTATACATGGTCCACGGACTCCACAAGACCGCAAAAAGGGCACGTGTCCTGAGAGTCCGCGAACCAATGCATCCTCTTATTATAAGGGACTGCTGCATGCAACACCCTCCAACCCAGGTCTCCGATAGAAAGGGGGAGGACACCTCCGTAGAGGGCCTCCCATCGGGGGCTTCCGCCGCCGGACGGCAACAAGGCACGCCAGGGCGTGTCCGGTCGACGGACAAGGGCGAGAAAATGGAAGGTGTGCAGCAGCAGTCCGTACAAAAAGCTCCTCTTTGCCGTGCCAAAAGGCACAGAGGGCATGTCCCCGAGGCGGCTCATATTGCGGGGCACCAGCACCCGAGGGAGGGTTCGGGGCTTGGGGCCAATGTGGAATTCCGTCCGAACAGGGGAACGCTCAGACGGAAGACCACCGCGCACCTGGGCCGCCTCAAGACCCAAAATAACGTCGGGTCCGAGCACGACCGTTCTCAGGTCTTGGATGGCATCGGCTGCGACCTGGACACTCACAGACGCGCGTCGCGCCAACTCCTGCGGGAGCATCCAGCCCAGTCCTCCGCCACCCAGCACGTCCCCGATTCTGGTCACCCCTGCGGCCACAGCCCTCCTCTCCGCCAACCACTGAAAAGGACGGAGGGGCGGATTCCTGAGCAGCGGCTCTCTGACGATAGCCGCTACTCCTGACGGGGGAGAGCTGCGTCGCGAGGCGACCACTTTCCAGACTTTGATCAGGTCCTGGTAAAAGACGGGCAACGCCTGCAAGGAGCCACCGAGGCCCAGCTGTTCTATAAACAGGAGCTGCACGTCATAATTCAGGCCGTGCACCTGACGGAAGAAATACGTCATCAGGGCACACCATCTAGGAGGAGGCTCGACGTAGAGGTATCGCTGCAGGGTCTGAAGGCGGAAAGTCGCCACCTGTGTGCGTAGGCACACTAGCGCCTGACCACCCTCCCTAAGCGGGAGACTCAGAACCTCGGCAGCGACCCAGTGCAATCTTTTGTCCCAGAAGAAGTCGACTAACAATCTCTGGATTCTTGTGACAAAGTCCGGGGGAGGGGTCAAAGTGACCAGCCGATACCACAACATGGCGGCGATCAGCTGCTGCTGCTGCTGATACTCTTTTTTTTTGAGTAAACCTGTTTCCATCTGTGCTGCTGCTGCTGCTGATAATCTTTTAAATGAAAACCAAATCAACAAAATTGGGATAAATCAGGCACAGCCCCTAATTCAGGTCAGCTGTAAAACCAAGAACAAAGTTTTAAAGGAAACTTACAAACTTTAAATCAAAATGTGATTAAAGGGGTCAACAAAACACCCCAGTCCCCGCGGTGCCCACCGAGCACGGAAGGCCTCGAGAGTGCCAGCAGACACCGCGTGCTCCTTCTCCAGGGACATCCGGCAGCGAACGTAGCCGCGGAAGAGGGACAAACAATCGGGCGGGACTCCCCCGTCGATCGCCCGCTGCCTGGACCTGTTAATGGCCAACTTGGCCAGGCCCAGGAGCAGGTTCACGAGGAGGTCCTCCTCCTTCCCGACCCCCTTCCGCACCGGGTGCCCATAGATCAGGAGCGTGGGGCTGAAGTGCAAACAAAACATCAATAAAAGGTTTTTCAAATAACTAAAAAGGGAGTGCAGCCTACAACACCCTATGTATACATGGTCCACGGACTCCACAAGACCGCAAAAAGGGCACGTGTCCTGAGAGTCCGCGAACCAATGCATCCTCTTATTATAAGGGACTGCTGCATGCAACACCCTCCAACCCAGGTCTCCGATAGAAAGGGGGAGGACACCTCCGTAGAGGGCCTCCCATCGGGGGCTTCCGCCGCCGGACGGCAACAAGGCACGCCAGGGCGTGTCCGGTCGACGGACAAGGGCGAGAAAATGGAAGGTGTGCAGCAGCAGTCCGTACAAAAAGCTCCTCTTTGCCGTGCCAAAAGGCACAGAGGGCATGTCCCCGAGGTGGCTCATATTGCGGGGCACCAGCACCCGAGGGAGGGTTCGGGGCTTGGGGCCAATGTGGAATTCCGTCCGAACAGGGGAACGCTCAGACGGAAGACCACCGCGCACCTGGGCCGCCTCAAGACCCAAAATAACGTCGGGTCCGAGCACGACCGTTCTCAGGTCTTGGATGGCATCGGCTGCGACCTGGACACTCACAGACGCGCGTCGCGCCAACTCCTGCGGGAGCATCCAGCCCAGTCCTCCGCCACCCAGCACGTCCCCGATTCTGGTCACCCCTGCGGCCACAGCCCTCCTCTCCGCCAACCACTGAAAAGGACGGAGGGGCGGATTCCTGAGCAGCGGCTCTCTGACGATAGCCGCTACTCCTGACGGGGGAGAGCTGCGTCGCGAGGTGACCACTTTCCAGACTTTGATCAGGTCCTGGTAAAAGACGGGCAACGCCTGCAAGGAGCCACCGAGGCCCAGCTGTTCTATAAACAGGAGCTGCACGTCATAATTCAGGCCGTGCACCTGACGGAGGAAATACGTCATCAGGGCACACCATCTAGGAGGAGGCTCGACGTAGAGGTATCGCTGCAGGGTCTGAAGGCGGAAAGTCGCCACCTGTGTGCGTAGGCACACTAGCGCCTGACCACCCTCCCTAAGCGGGAGACTCAGAACCTCGGCAGCGACCCAGTGCAATCTTTTGTCCCAGAAGAAGTCGACTAACAATCTCTGGATTCTTGTGACAAAGTCCGGGGGAGGGGTCAAAGTGACCAGCCGATACCACAACATGGCGGCGATCAGCTGCTGCTGCTGCTGATACTCTTTTTTTTGAGTAAACCTGTTTCCATCTGTGCTGCTGCTGCTGCTGATAATCTTTTAAATGAAAACCAAATCAACAAAATTGGGATAAATCAGGCACAGCCCCTAATTCAGGTCAGCTGTAAAACCAAGAACAAAGTTTTAAAGGAAACTTACAAACTTTAAATCAAAATGTGATTAAAGGGGTCAACAAAACACCCCAGTCCCCGCGGTGCCCACCGAGCACGGAAGGCCTCGAGAGTGCCAGCAGACACCGCGTGCTCCTTCTCCAGGGACATCCGGCAGCGAACGTAGCCGCGGAAGAGGGACAATCGGGCGGGACTCCCCCGTCGATCGCCCGCTGCCTGGACCTGTTAATGGCCAACTTGGCCAGGCCCAGGAGCAGGTTCACGAGGAGGTCCTCCTCCTTCCCGACCCCCTTCCGCACCGGGTGCCCATAGATCAGGAGCGTGGGGCTGAAGTGCAAACAAAACATCAATAAAAGGTTTTTCAAATAACTAAAAAGGGAGTGCAGCCTACAACACCCTATGTATACATGGTCCACGGACTCCACAAGACCGCAAAAAGGACACGTGTCCTGAGAGTCCGTGAACCTATGCATCCTCTTATTATAAGGGACTGCTGCATGCAACACCCTCCAACCCAGGTCCCCGATAGAAAGGAGGAGGACACCTCCGTAGAGGGCCTCCCATCGGGGGCCTCCGCCGCCGGACGGCAACAAGGCACGCCAAGGCGTGTCCGGGCGACGGACAAGGGCGAGAAAATGGAAGGTGTGCAGCAGCAGTCCGTACAAAAAGCCCCTCTTTGCCGTGCCAAAAGGCACAGAGGGCATGTCCCCGAGGCGGCTCATATTGCGGGGCACCAGCACCCGAGGGAGGGTTCGGGGCTTGGGGCCAATGTGGAATTCCGTCCGAACAGGGGAACGCTCAGACGGAAGACCACCGCGCACCTGGGCCGCCTCAAGACCCAAAATAACGTCGGGTCCGAGCACGACCGTTCTCAGGTCTTGGATGGCATCGGCTGCGACCTGGACACTCACAGACGCGCGTCGCGCCAACTCCTGCGGGAGCATCCAGCCCAGTCCTCCGCCACCCAGCACGTCCCCGATCCTGGTCACCCCTGCGGCCACAGCCCTCCTCTCCGCCAACCACTGAAAAGGACGGAGGGGCGGATTCCTGAGCAGCGGCTCTCTGACGATAGCCGCTACTCCTGACGGGGGAGAGCTGCGTCGCGAGGTGACCACTTTCCAGACTTTGATCAGGTCCTGGTAAAAGACGGGCAACGCCTGCAAGGAGCCACCGAGGCCCAGCTGTTCTATAAACAGGAGCTGCACGTCATAATTCAGGCCGTGCACCTGACGGAGGAAATACGTCATCAGGGCACACCATCTAGGAGGAGGCTCGACGTAGAGGTATCGCTGCAGGGTCTGAAGGCGGAAAGTCGCCACCTGTGTGCGTAGGCACACTAGCGCCTGACCACCCTCCCTAAGCGGGAGACTCAGAACCTCGGCAGCGACCCAGTGCAATCTTTTGTCCCAGAAGAAGTCGACTAACAATCTCTGGATTCTTGTGACAAAGTCCGGGGCAGGGGTCAAAGTGACCAGCCGATACCACAACATGGCGGCGATCAGCTGCTGCTGCTGCTGATACTCTTTTTTTTTGAGTAAACCTGTTTCCATCTGTGCTGCTGCTGCTGCTGATAATCTTTTAAATGAAAACCAAATCAACAAAATTGGGATAAATCAGGCACAGCCCCTAATTCAGGTCAGCTGTAAAACCAAGAACAAAGTTTTAAAGGAAACTTACAAACTTTAAATCAAAATGTGATTAAAGGGGTCAACAAAACACCCCAGTCCCCGCGGTGCCCACCGAGCACGGAAGGCCTCGAGAGTGCCAGCAGACACCGCGTGCTCCTTCTCCAGGGACATCCGGCAGCGAACGTAGCCGCGGAAGAGGGACAAACAATCGGGCGGGACTCCCCCGTCGATCGCCCGCTGCCTGGACCTGTTAATGGCCAACTTGGCCAGGCCCAGGAGCAGGTTCACGAGGAGGTCCTCCTCCTTCCCGACCCCCTTCCGCACCGGGTGCCCATAGATCAGGAGCGTGGGGCTGAAGTGCAAACAAAACATCAATAAAAGGTTTTTCAAATAACTAAAAAGGGAGTGCAGCCTACAACACCCTATGTATACATGGTCCACGGACTCCACAAGACCGCAAAAAGGGCACGTGTCCTGAGAGTCCGCGAACCAATGCATCCTCTTATTATAAGGGACTGCTGCATGCAACACCCTCCAACCCAGGTCTCCGATAGAAAGGGGGAGGACACCTCCGTAGAGGGCCTCCCATCGGGGGCCTTCCGCCGCCGGACGGCAACAAGGCACGCCAGGGCGTGTCCGGTCGACGGACAAGGGCGAGAAAATGGAAGGTGTGCAGCAGCAGTCCGTACAAAAAGCCCCTCTTTGCTGTGCCAAAAGGCACAGAGGGCATGTCCCCGAGGCGGCTCATATTGCGGGGCACCAGCACCCGAGGGAGGGTTCGGGGCTTGGGGCCAATGTGGAATTCCGTCCGAACAGGGGAACGCTCAGACGGAAGACCACCGCGCACCTGGGCCACCTCAAGACCCAAAATAACGTCGGGTCCGAGCACGACCGTTCTCAGGTCTTGGATGGCATCGGCTGCGACCTGGACACTCACAGACGCGCGTCGCGCCAACTCCTGCGGGAGCATCCAGCCCAGTCCTCCGCCACCCAGCACGTCCCCGATCCTGGTCACCCCTGCGGCCACAGCCCTCCTCTCCGCCAACCACTGAAAAGGACGGAGGGGCGGATTCCTGAGCAGCGGCTCTCTGACGATAGCCGCTACTCCTGACGGGGGAGAGCTGCGTCGCGAGGCGACCACTTTCCAGACTTTGATCAGGTCCTGGTAAAAGACGGGCAACGCCTGCAAGGAGCCACCGAGGCCCAGCTGTTCTATAAACAGGAGCTGCACGTCATAATTCAGGCCGTGCACCTGACGGAAGAAATACGTCATCAGGGCACACCATCTAGGAGGAGGCTCGACGTAGAGGTATCGCTGCAGGGTCTGAAGGCGGAAAGTCGCCACCTGTGTGCGTAGGCACACTAGCGCCTGACCACCCTCCCTAAGCGGGAGACTCAGAACCTCGGCAGCGACCCAGTGCAATCTTTTGTCCCAGAAGAAGTCGACTAACAATCTCTGGATTCTTGTGACAAAGTCCGGGGCAGGGGTCAAAGTGACCAGCCGATACCACAACATGGCGGCGATCAGCTGCTGCTGCTGCTGATACTCTTTTTTTTTGAGTAAACCTGTTTCCATCTGTGCTGCTGCTGCTGCTGATAATCTTTTAAATGAAAACCAAATCAACAAAATTGGGATAAATCAGGCACAGCCCCTAATTCAGGTCAGCTGTAAAACCAAGAACAAAGTTTTAAAGGAAACTTACAAACTTTAAATCAAAATGTGATTAAAGGGGTCAACAAAACACCCCAGTCCCCGCGGTGCCCACCGAGCACGGAAGGCCTCGAGAGTGCCAGCAGACACCGCGTGCTCCTTCTCCAGGGACATCCGGCAGCGAACGTAGCCGCGGAAGAGGGACAAACAATCGGGCGGGACTCCCCCGTCGATCGCCCGCTGCCTGGACCTGTTAATGGCCAACTTGGCCAGGCCCAGGAGCAGGTTCACGAGGAGGTCCTCCTCCTTCCCGACCCCCTTCCGCACCGGGTGCCCATAGATCAGGAGCGTGGGGCTGAAGTGCAAACAAAACATCAATAAAAGGTTTTTCAAATAACTAAAAAGGGAGTGCAGCCTACAACACCCTATGTATACATGGTCCACGGACTCCACAAGACCGCAAAAAGGGCACGTGTCCTGAGAGTCCGCGAACCAATGCATCCTCTTATTATAAGGGACTGCTGCATGCAACACCCTCCAACCCAGGTCTCCGATAGAAAGGGGGAGGACACCTCCGTAGAGGGCCTCCCATCGGGGGCTTCCGCCGCCGGACGGCAACAAGGCACGCCAGGGCGTGTCCGGTCGACGGACAAGGGCGAGAAAATGGAAGGTGTGCAGCAGCAGTCCGTACAAAAAGCTCCTCTTTGCCGTGCCAAAAGGCACAGAGGGCATGTCCCCGAGGCGGCTCATATTGCGGGGCACCAGCACCCGAGGGAGGGTTCGGGGCTTGGGGCCAATGTGGAATTCCGTCCGAACAGGGGAACGCTCAGACGGAAGACCACCGCGCACCTGGGCCGCCTCAAGACCCAAAATAACGTCGGGTCCGAGCACGACCGTTCTCAGGTCTTGGATGGCATCGGCTGCGACCTGGACACTCACAGACGCGCGTCGCGCCAACTCCTGCGGGAGCATCCAGCCCAGTCCTCCGCCACCCAGCACGTCCCCGATTCTGGTCACCCCTGCGGCCACAGCCCTCCTCTCCGCCAACCACTGAAAAGGACGGAGGGGCGGATTCCTGAGCAGCGGCTCTCTGACGATAGCCGCTACTCCTGACGGGGGAGAGCTGCGTCGCGAGGCGACCACTTTCCAGACTTTGATCAGGTCCTGGTAAAAGACGGGCAACGCCTGCAAGGAGCCACCGAGGCCCAGCTGTTCTATAAACAGGAGCTGCACGTCATAATTCAGGCCGTGCACCTGACGGAAGGAAATACGTCATCAGGGCACACCATCTAGGAGGAGGCTCGACGTAGAGGTATCGCTGCAGGGTCTGAAGGCGGAAAGTCGCCACCTGTGTGCGTAGGCACACTAGCGCCTGACCACCCTCCCTAAGCGGGAGACTCAGAACCTCGGCAGCGACCCAGTGCAATCTTTTGTCCCAGAAGAAGTCGACTAACAATCTCTGGATTCTTGTGACAAAGTCCGGGGGAGGGGTCAAAGTGACCAGCCGATACCACAACATGGCGGCGATCAGCTGCTGCTGCTGCTGATACTCTTTTTTTTTGAGTAAACCTGTTTCCATCTGTGCTGCTGCTGCTGCTGATAATCTTTTAAATGAAAACCAAATCAACAAAATTGGGATAAATCAGGCACAGCCCCTAATTCAGGTCAGCTGTAAAACCAAGAACAAAGTTTTAAAGGAAACTTACAAACTTTAAATCAAAATGTGATTAAAGGGGTCAACAAAACACCCCAGTCCCCGCGGTGCCCACCGAGCACGGAAGGCCTCGAGAGTGCCAGCAGACACCGCGTGCTCCTTCTCCAGGGACATCCGGCAGCGAACGTAGCCGCGGAAGAGGGACAAACAATCGGGCGGGACTCCCCCGTCGATCGCCCGCTGCCTGGACCTGTTAATGGCCAACTTGGCCAGGCCCAGGAGCAGGTTCACGAGGAGGTCCTCCTCCTTCCCGACCCCCTTCCGCACCGGGTGCCCATAGATCAGGAGCGTGGGGCTGAAGTGCAAACAAAACATCAATAAAAGGTTTTTCAAATAACTAAAAAGGGAGTGCAGCCTACAACACCCTATGTATACATGGTCCACGGACTCCACAAGACCGCAAAAAGGGCACGTGTCCTGAGAGTCCGCGAACCAATGCATCCTCTTATTATAAGGGACTGCTGCATGCAACACCCTCCAACCCAGGTCCCCGATAGAAAGGGGAGGACACCTCCGTAGAGGGCCTCCCATCGGGGGCTTCCGCCGCCGGACGGCAACAAGGCACGCCAGGGCGTGTCCGGTCGACGGACAAGGGCGAGAAAATGGAAGGTGTGCAGCAGCAGTCCGTACAAAAAGCTCCTCTTTGCCGTGCCAAAAGGCACAGAGGGCATGTCCCCGAGGCGGCTCATATTGCGGGGCACCAGCACCCGAGGGAGGGTTCGGGGCTTGGGGCCAATGTGGAATTCCGTCCGAACAGGGGAACGCTCAGACGGAAGACCACCGCGCACCTGGGCCGCCTCAAGACCCAAAATAACGTCGGGTCCGAGCACGACCGTTCTCAGGTCTTGGATGGCATCGGCTGCGACCTGGACACTCACAGACGCGCGTCGCGCCAACTCCTGCGGGAGCATCCAGCCCAGTCCTCCGCCACCCAGCACGTCCCCGATTCTGGTCACCCCTGCGGCCACAGCCCTCCTCTCCGCCAACCACTGAAAAGGACGGAGGGGCGGATTCCTGAGCAGCGGCTCTCTGACGATAGCCGCTACTCCTGACGGGGGAGAGCTGCGTCGCGAGGTGACCACTTTCCAGACTTTGATCAGGTCCTGGTAAAAGACGGGCAACGCCTGCAAGGAGCCACCGAGGCCCAGCTGTTCTATAAACAGGAGCTGCACGTCATAATTCAGGCCGTGCACCTGACGGAGGAAATACGTCATCAGGGCACACCATCTAGGAGGAGGCTCGACGTAGAGGTATCGCTGCAGGGTCTGAAGGCGGAAAGTCGCCACCTGTGTGCGTAGGCACACTAGCGCCTGACCACCCTCCCTAAGCGGGAGACTCAGAACCTCGGCAGCGACCCAGTGCAATCTTTTGTCCCAGAAGAAGTCGACTAACAATCTCTGGATTCTTGTGACAAAGTCCGGGGCAGGGGTCAAAGTGACCAGCCGATACCACAACATGGCGGCGATCAGCTGCTGCTGCTGCTGATACTCTTTTTTTTTGAGTAAACCTGTTTCCATCTGTGCTGCTGCTGCTGATAATCTTTTAAATGAAAACCAAATCAACAAAATTGGGATAAATCAGGCACAGCCCCTAATTCAGGTCAGCTGTAAAACCAAGAACAAAGTTTTAAAGGAAACTTACAAACTTTAAATCAAAATGTGATTAAAGGGGTCAACAAAACACCCCAGTCCCCGCGGTGCCCACCGAGCACGGAAGGCCTCGAGAGTGCCAGCAGACACCGCGTGCTCCTTCTCCAGGGACATCCGGCAGCGAACGTAGCCGCGGAAGAGGGACAAACAATCGGGCGGGACTCCCCCGTCGATCGCCCGCTGCCTGGACCTGTTAATGGCCAACTTGGCCAGGCCCAGGAGCAGGTTCACGAGGAGGTCCTCCTCCTTCCCGACCCCCTTCCGCACCGGGTGCCCATAGATCAGGAGCGTGGGGCTGAAGTGCAAACAAAACATCAATAAAAGGTTTTTCAAATAACTAAAAAGGGAGTGCAGCCTACAACACCCTATGTATACATGGTCCACGGACTCCACAAGACCGCAAAAAGGGCACGTGTCCTGAGAGTCCGTGAACCTATGCATCCTCTTATTATAAGGGACTGCTGCATGCAACACCCTCCAACCCAGGTCCCCGATAGAAAGGGGGAGGACACCTCCGTAGAGGGCCTCCCATCGGGGGCCTCCGCCGCCGGACGGCAACAAGGCACGCCAGGGCGTGTCCGGTCGACGGACAAGGGCGAGAAAATGGAAGGTGTGCAGCAGCAGTCCGTACAAAAAGCCCCTCTTTGCCGTGCCAAAAGGCACAGAGGGCATGTCCCCGAGGCGGCTCATATTGCGGGGCACCAGCACCCGAGGGAGGGTTCGGGGCTTGGGGCCAATGTGGAATTCCGTCCGAACAGGGGAACGCTCAGACGGAAGACCACCGCGCACCTGGGCCACCTCAAGACCCAAAATAACGTCGGGTCCGAGCACGACCGTTCTCAGGTCTTGGATGGCATCGGCTGCGACCTGGACACTCACAGACGCGCGTCGCGCCAACTCCTGCGGGAGCATCCAGCCCAGTCCTCCGCCACCCAGCACGTCCCCGATCCTGGTCACCCCTGCGGCCACAGCCCTCCTCTCCGCCAACCACTGAAAAGGACGGAGGGGCGGATTCCTGAGCAGCGGCTCTCTGACGATAGCCGCTACTCCTGACGGGGGAGAGCTGCGTCGCGAGGTGACCACTTTCCAGACTTTGATCAGGTCCTGGTAAAAGACGGGCAACGCCTGCAAGGAGCCACCGAGGCCCAGCTGTTCTATAAACAGGAGCTGCACGTCATAATTCAGGCCGTGCACCTGACGGAAGAAATACGTCATCAGGGCACACCATCTAGGAGGAGGCTCGACGTAGAGGTATCGCTGCAGGGTCTGAAGGCGGAAAGTCGCCACCTGTGTGCGTAGGCACACTAGCGCCTGACCACCCTCCCTAAGCGGGAGACTCAGAACCTCGGCAGCGACCCAGTGCAATCTTTTGTCCCAGAAGAAGTCGACTAACAATCTCTGGATTCTTGTGACAAAGTCCGGGGGAGGGGTCAAAGTGACCAGCCGATACCACAACATGGCGGCGATCAGCTGCTGCTGCTGCTGATACTCTTTTTTTTTGAGTAAACCTGTTTCCATCTGTGCTGCTGCTGCTGCTGATAATCTTTTAAATGAAAACCAAATCAACAAAATTGGGATAAATCAGGCACAGCCCCTAATTCAGGTCAGCTGTAAAACCAAGAACAAAGTTTAAAGGAAACTTACAAACTTTAAATCAAAATGTGATTAAAGGGGTCAACAAAACACCCCAGTCCCCGCGGTGCCCACCGAGCACGGAAGGCCTCGAGAGTGCCAGCAGACACCGCGTGCTCCTTCTCCAGGGACATCCGGCAGCGAACGTAGCCGCGGAAGAGGGACAAACAATCGGGCGGGACTCCCCCGTCGATCGCCCGCTGCCTGGACCTGTTAATGGCCAACTTGGCCAGGCCCAGGAGCAGGTTCACGAGGAGGTCCTCCTCCTTCCCGACCCCCTTCCGCACCGGGTGCCCATAGATCAGGAGCGTGGGGCTGAAGTGCAAACAAAACATCAATAAAAGGTTTTTCAAATAACTAAAAAGGGAGTGCAGCCTACAACACCCTATGTATACATGGTCCACGGACTCCACAAGACCGCAAAAAGGGCACGTGTCCTGAGAGTCCGTGAACCTATGCATCCTCTTATTATAAGGGACTGCTGCATGCAACACCCTCCAACCCAGGTCCCCGATAGAAAGGGGGAGGACACCTCCGTAGAGGGCCTCCCATCGGGGGCCTCCGCCGCCGGACGGCAACAAGGCACGCCAGGGCGTGTCCGGTCGACGGACAAGGGCGAGAAAATGGAAGGTGTGCAGCAGCAGTCCGTACAAAAAGCCCCTCTTTGCCGTGCCAAAAGGCACAGAGGGCATGTCCCCGAGGCGGCTCATATTGCGGGGCACCAGCACCCGAGGGAGGGTTCGGGGCTTGGGGCCAATGTGGAATTCCGTCCGAACAGGGGAACGCTCAGACGGAAGACCACCGCGCACCTGGGCCGCCTCAAGACCCAAAATAACGTCGGGTCCGAGCACGACCGTTCTCAGGTCTTGGATGGCATCGGCTGCGACCTGGACACTCACAGACGCGCGTCGCGCCAACTCCTGCGGGAGCATCCAGCCCAGTCCTCCGCCACCCAGCACGTCCCCGATCCTGGTCACCCCTGCGGCCACAGCCCTCCTCTCCGCCAACCACTGAAAAGGACGGAGGGGCGGATTCCTGAGCAGCGGCTCTCTGACGATAGCCGCTACTCCTGACGGGGGAGAGCTGCGTCGCGAGGTGACCACTTTCCAGACTTTGATCAGGTCCTGGTAAAAGACGGGCAACGCCTGCAAGGAGCCACCGAGGCCCAGCTGTTCTATAAACAGGAGCTGCACGTCATAATTCAGGCCGTGCACCTGACGGAGGAAATACGTCATCAGGGCACACCATCTAGGAGGAGGCTCGACGTAGAGGTATCGCTGCAGGGTCTGAAGGCGGAAAGTCGCCACCTGTGTGCGTAGGCACACTAGCGCCTGACCACCCTCCCTAAGCGGGAGACTCAGAACCTCGGCAGCGACCCAGTGCAATCTTTTGTCCCAGAAGAAGTCGACTAACAATCTCTGGATTCTTGTGACAAAGTCCGGGGCAGGGGTCAAAGTGACCAGCCGATACCACAACATGGCGGCGATCAGCTGCTGCTGCTGCTGATACTCTTTTTTTTTGAGTAAACCTGTTTCCATCTGTGCTGCTGCTGCTGCTGATAATCTTTTAAATGAAAACCAAATCAACAAAATTGGGATAAATCAGGCACAGCCCCTAATTCAGGTCAGCTGTAAAACCAAGAACAAAGTTTAAAGGAAACTTACAAACTTTAAATCAAAATGTGATTAAAGGGGTCAACAAAACACCCCAGTCCCCGCGGTGCCCACCGAGCACGGAAGGCCTCGAGAGTGCCAGCAGACACCGCGTGCTCCTTCTCCAGGGACATCCGGCAGCGAACGTAGCCGCGGAAGAGGGACAAACAATCGGGCGGGACTCCCCCGTCGATCGCCCGCTGCCTGGACCTGTTAATGGCCAACTTGGCCAGGCCCAGGAGCAGGTTCACGAGGAGGTCCTCCTCCTTCCCGACCCCCTTCCGCACCGGGTGCCCATAGATCAGGAGCGTGGGGCTGAAGTGCAAACAAAACATCAATAAAAGGTTTTTCAAATAACTAAAAAGGGAGTGCAGCCTACAACACCCTATGTATACATGGTCCACGGACTCCACAAGACCGCAAAAAGGGCATGTGTCCTGAGAGTCCGTGAACCTATGCATCCTCTTATTATAAGGGACTGCTGCATGCAACACCCTCCAACCCAGGTCCCCGATAGAAAGGGGGAGGACACCTCCGTAGAGGGCCTCCCATCGAGGGCCTCCGCCGCCGGACGGCAACAAGGCACACCAGGGCGTGTCCGGTCGACGGACAAGGGCGAGAAAATGGAAGGTGTGCAGCAGCAGTCCATACAAAAAGCCCCTCTTTGCTGTGCCAAAAGGCACAGAGGGCATGTCCCCGAGGCGGCTCATATTGCGGGGCACCAGCACCCGAGGGAGGGTTCGGGGCTTGGGGCCAATGTGGAATTCCGTCCGAACAGGGGAACGCTCAGACGGAAGACCACCGCGCACCTGGGCCGCCTCAAGACCCAAAATAACGTCGGGTCCGAGCACGACCGTTCTCAGGTCTTGGATGGCATCGGCTGCGACCTGGACACTCACAGACGCGCGTCGCGCCAACTCCTGCGGGAGCATCCAGCCCAGTCCTCCGCCACCCAGCACGTCCCCGATCCTGGTCACCCCTGCGGCCACAGCCCTCCTCTCCGCCAACCACTGAAAAGGACGGAGGGGCGGATTCCTGAGCAGCGGCTCTCTGACGATAGCCGCTACTCCTGACGGGGGAGAGCTGCGTCGCGAGGCGACCACTTTCCAGACTTTGATCAGGTCCTGGTAAAAGACGGGCAACGCCTGCAAGGAGCCACCGAGGCCCAGCTGTTCTATAAACAGGAGCTGCACGTCATAATTCAGGCCGTGCACCTGACGGAGGAAATACGTCATCAGGGCACACCATCTAGGAGGAGGCTCGACGTAGAGGTATCGCTGCAGGGTCTGAAGGCGGAAAGTCGCCACCTGTGTGCGTAGGCACACTAGCGCCTGACCACCCTCCCTAAGCGGGAGACTCAGAACCTCGGCAGCGACCCAGTGCAATCTTTTGTCCCAGAAGAAGTCGACTAACAATCTCTGGATTCTTGTGACAAAGTCCGGGGCAGGGGTCAAAGTGACCAGCCGATACCACAACATGGCGGCGATCAGCTGCTGCTGCTGCTGATACTCTTTTTTTTTGAGTAAACCTGTTTCCATCTGTGCTGCTGCTGATAATCTTTTAAATGAAAACCAAATCAACAAAATTGGGATAAATCAGGCACAGCCCCTAATTCAGGTCAGCTGTAAAACCAAGAACAAAGTTTAAAGGAAACTTACAAACTTTAAATCAAAATGTGATTAAAGGGGTCAACAAAACACCCCAGTCCCCGCGGTGCCCACCGAGCACGGAAGGCCTCGAGAGTGCCAGCAGACACCGCGTGCTCCTTCTCCAGGGACATCCGGCAGCGAACGTAGCCGCGGAAGAGGGACAAACAATCGGGCGGGACTCCCCCGTCGATCGCCCGCTGCCTGGACCTGTTAATGGCCAACTTGGCCAGGCCCAGGAGCAGGTTCACGAGGAGGTCCTCCTCCTTCCCGACCCCCTTCCGCACCGGGTGCCCATAGATCAGGAGCGTGGGGCTGAAGTGCAAACAAAACATCAATAAAAGGTTTTTCAAATAACTAAAAAGGGAGTGCAGCCTACAACACCCTATGTATACATGGTCCACGGACTCCACAAGACCGCAAAAAGGGCACGTGTCCTGAGAGTCCGTGAACCTATGCATCCTCTTATTATAAGGGACTGCTGCATGCAACACCCTCCAACCCAGGTCCCCGATAGAAAGGGGGAGGACACCTACGTAGAGGGCCTCCCATCGGGGGCCTCCGCCGCCGGACGGCAACAAGGCACGCCAGGGCGTGTCCGGTCGACGGACAAGGGCGAGAAAATGGAAGGTGTGCAGCAGCAGTCCGTACAAAAAGCCCCTCTTTGCTGTGCCAAAAGGCACAGAGGGCATGTCCCCGAGGCGGCTCATATTGCGGGGCACCAGCACCCGAGGGAGGGTTCGGGGCTTGGGGCCAATGTGGAATTCCGTCCGAACAGGGGAACGCTCAGACGGAAGACCACCGCGCACCTGGGCCACCTCAAGACCCAAAATAACGTCGGGTCCGAGCACGACCGTTCTCAGGTCTTGGATGGCATCGGCTGCGACCTGGACACTCACAGACGCGCGTCGCGCCAACTCCTGCGGGAGCATCCAGCCCAGTCCTCCGCCACCCAGCACGTCCCCGATCCTGGTCACCCCTGCGGCCACAGCCCTCCTCTCCGCCAACCACTGAAAAGGACGGAGGGGCGGATTCCTGAGCAGCGGCTCTCTGACGATAGCCGCTACTCCTGACGGGGGAGAGCTGCGTCGCGAGGCGACCACTTTCCAGACTTTGATCAGGTCCTGGTAAAAGACGGGCAACGCCTGCAAGGAGCCACCGAGGCCCAGCTGTTCTATAAACAGGAGCTGCACGTCATAATTCAGGCCGTGCACCTGACGGAAGAAATACGTCATCAGGGCACACCATCTAGGAGGAGGCTCGACGTAGAGGTATCGCTGCAGGGTCTGAAGGCGGAAAGTCGCCACCTGTGTGCGTAGGCACACTAGCGCCTGACCACCCTCCCTAAGCGGGAGACTCAGAACCTCGGCAGCGACCCAGTGCAATCTTTTGTCCCAGAAGAAGTCGACTAACAATCTCTGGATTCTTGTGACAAAGTCCGGGGGAGGGGTCAAAGTGACCAGCCGATACCACAACATGGCGGCGATCAGCTGCTGCTGCTGCTGATACTCTTTTTTTTTGAGTAAACCTGTTTCCATCTGTGCTGCTGCTGCTGCTGATAATCTTTTAAATGAAAACCAAATCAACAAAATTGGGATAAATCAGGCACAGCCCCTAATTCAGGTCAGCTGTAAAACCAAGAACAAAGTTTTAAAGGAAACTTACAAACTTTAAATCAAAATGTGATTAAAGGGGTCAACAAAACACCCCAGTCCCCGCGGTGCCCACTGAGCACGGAAGGCCTCGAGAGTGCCAGCAGACACCGCGTGCTCCTTCTCCAGGGACATCCGGCAGCGAACGTAGCCGCGGAAGAGGGACAAACAATCGGGCGGGACTCCCCCGTCGATCGCCCGCTGCCTGGACCTGTTAATGGCCAACTTGGCCAGGCCCAGGAGCAGGTTCACGAGGAGGTCCTCCTCCTTCCCGACCCCCTTCCGCACCGGGTGCCCATAGATCAGGAGCGTGGGGCTGAAGTGCAAACAAAACATCAATAAAAGGTTTTTCAAATAACTAAAAAGGGAGTGCAGCCTACAACACCCTATGTATACATGGTCCACGGACTCCACAAGACCGCAAAAAGGGCACGTGTCCTGAGAGTCCGCGAACCAATGCATCCTCTTATTATAAGGGACTGCTGCATGCAACACCCTCCAACCCAGGTCTCCGATAGAAAGGGGGAGGACACCTCCGTAGAGGGCCTCCCATCGAGGGCCTCCGCCGCCGGACGGCAACAAGGCACACCAGGGCGTGTCCGGTCGACGGACAAGGGCGAGAAAATGGAAGGTGTGCAGCAGCAGTCCATACAAAAAGCCCGTCTTTGCTGTGCCAAAAGGCACAGAGGGCATGTCCCCGAGGCGGCTCATATTGCGGGGCACCAGCACCCGAGGGAGGGTTCGGGGCTTGGGGCCAATGTGGAATTCCGTCCGAACAGGGGAACGCTCAGACGGAAGACCACCGCGCACCTGGGCCACCTCAAGACCCAAAATAACGTCGGGTCCGAGCACGACCGTTCTCAGGTCTTGGATGGCATCGGCTGCGACCTGGACACTCACAGACGCGCGTCGCGCCAACTCCTGCGGGAGCATCCAGCCCAGTCCTCCGCCACCCAGCACGTCCCCGATTCTGGTCACCCCTGCGGCCACAGCCCTCCTCTCCGCCAACCACTGAAAAGGACGGAGGGGCGGATTCCTGAGCAGCGGCTCTCTGACGATAGCCGCTACTCCTGACGGGGGAGAGCTGCGTCGCGAGGCGACCACTTTCCAGACTTTGATCAGGTCCTGGTAAAAGACGGGCAACGCCTGCAAGGAGCCACCGAGGCCCAGCTGTTCTATAAACAGGAGCTGCACGTCATAATTCAGGCCGTGCACCTGACGGAGGAAATACGTCATCAGGGCACACCATCTAGGAGGAGGCTCGACGTAGAGGTATCGCTGCAGGGTCTGAAGGCGGAAAGTCGCCACCTGTGTGCGTAGGCACACTAGCGCCTGACCACCCTCCCTAAGCGGGAGACTCAGAACCTCGGCAGCGACCCAGTGCAATCTTTTGTCCCAGAAGAAGTCGACTAACAATCTCTGGATTCTTGTGACAAAGTCCGGGGCAGGGGTCAAAGTGACCAGCCGATACCACAACATGGCGGCGATCAGCTGCTGCTGCTGCTGATACTCTTTTTTTTTGAGTAAACCTGTTTCCATCTGTGCTGCTGCTGCTGCTGATAATCTTTTAAATGAAAACCAAATCAACAAAATTGGGATAAATCAGGCACAGCCCCTAATTCAGGTCAGCTGTAAAACCAAGAACAAAGTTTTAAAGGAAACTTACAAACTTTAAATCAAAATGTGATTAAAGGGGTCAACAAAACACCCCAGTCCCCGCGGTGCCCACCGAGCACGGAAGGCCTCGAGAGTGCCAGCAGACACCGCGTGCTCCTTCTCCAGGGACATCCGGCAGCGAACGTAGCCGCGGAAGAGGGACAAACAATCGGGCGGGACTCCCCCGTCGATCGCCCGCTGCCTGGACCTGTTAATGGCCAACTTGGCCAGGCCCAGGAGCAGGTTCACGAGGAGGTCCTCCTCCTTCCCGACCCCCTTCCGCACCGGGTGCCCATAGATCAGGAGCGTGGGGCTGAAGTGCAAACAAAACATCAATAAAAGGTTTTTCAAATAACTAAAAAGGGAGTGCAGCCTACAACACCCTATGTATACATGGTCCACGGACTCCACAAGACCGCAAAAAGGGCACGTGTCCTGAGAGTCCGCGAACCAATGCATCCTCTTATTATAAGGGACTGCTGCATGCAACACCCTCCAACCCAGGTCCCCGATAGAAAGGAGGAGGACACCTCCGTAGAGGGCCTCCCATCGGGGGCCTCCGCCGCCGGGCGGCAACAAGGCACGCCAAGGCGTGTCCGGGCGACGGACAAGGGCGAGAAAATGGAAGGTGTGCAGCAGCAGTCCGTACAAAAAGCCCCTCTTTGCCGTGCCAAAAGGCACAGAGGGCATGTCCCCGAGGCGGCTCATATTGCGGGGCACCAGCACCCGAGGGAGGGTTCGGGGCTTGGGGCCAATGTGGAATTCCGTCCGAACAGGGGAACGCTCAGACGGAAGACCACCGCGCACCTGGGCCGCCTCAAGACCCAAAATAACGTCGGGTCCGAGCACGACCGTTCTCAGGTCTTGGATGGCATCGGCTGCGACCTGGACACTCACAGACGCGCGTCGCGCCAACTCCTGCGGGAGCATCCAGCCCAGTCCTCCGCCACCCAGCACGTCCCCGATCCTGGTCACCCCTGCGGCCACAGCCCTCCTCTCCGCCAACCACTGAAAAGGACGGAGGGGCGGATTCCTGAGCAGCGGCTCTCTGACGACAGCCGCTACTCCTGACGGGGGAGAGCTGCGTCGCGAGGTGACCACTTTCCAGACTTTGATCAGGTCCTGGTAAAAGACGGGCAACGCCTGCAAGGAGCCACCGAGGCCCAGCTGTTCTATAAACAGGAGCTGCACGTCATAATTCAGGCCGTGCACCTGACGGAGGAAATACGTCATCAGGGCACACCATCTAGGAGGAGGCTCGACGTAGAGGTATCGCTGCAGGGTCTGAAGGCGGAAAGTCGCCACCTGTGTGCGTAGGCACACTAGCGCCTGACCACCCTCCCTAAGCGGGAGACTCAGAACCTCGGCAGCGACCCAGTGCAATCTTTTGTCCCAGAAGAAGTCGACTAACAATCTCTGGATTCTTGTGACAAAGTCCGGGGGAGGGGTCAAAGTGACCAGCCGATACCACAACATGGCGGCGATCAGCTGCTGCTGCTGCTGATACTCTTTTTTTTGAGTAAACCTGTTTCCATCTGTGCTGCTGCTGCTGCTGATAATCTTTTAAATGAAAACCAAATCAACAAAATTGGGATAAATCAGGCACAGCCCCTAATTCAGGTCAGCTGTAAAACCAAGAACAAAGTTTAAAGGAAACTTACAAACTTTAAATCAAAATGTGATTAAAGGGGTCAACAAAACACCCCAGTCCCCGCGGTGCCCACCGAGCACGGAAGGCCTCGAGAGTGCCAGCAGACACCGCGTGCTCCTTCTCCAGGGACATCCGGCAGCGAACGTAGCCGCGGAAGAGGGACAAACAATCGGGCGGGACTCCCCCGTCGATCGCCCGCTGCCTGGACCTGTTAATGGCCAACTTGGCCAGGCCCAGGAGCAGGTTCACGAGGAGGTCCTCCTCCTTCCCGACCCCCTTCCGCACCGGGTGCCCATAGATCAGGAGCGTGGGGCTGAAGTGCAAACAAAACATCAATAAAAGGTTTTTCAAATAACTAAAAAGGGAGTGCAGCCTACAACACCCTATGTATACATGGTCCACGGACTCCACAAGACCGCAAAAAGGACACGTGTCCTGAGAGTCCGTGAACCTATGCTCTTATTATAAGGGACTGCTGCATGCAACACCCTCCAACCCAGGTCCCCGATAGAAAGGAGGAGGACACCTCCGTAGAGGGCCTCCCATCGGGGGCCTCCGCCGCCGGGCGGCAACAAGGCACGCCAAGGCGTGTCCGGGCGACGGACAAGGGCGAGAAAATGGAAGGTGTGCAGCAGCAGTCCGTACAAAAAGCCCCTCTTTGCCGTGCCAAAAGGCACAGAGGGCATGTCCCCGAGGCGGCTCATATTGCGGGGCACCAGCACCCGAGGGAGGGTTCGGGGCTTGGGGCCAATGTGGAATTCCGTCCGAACAGGGGAACGCTCAGACGGAAGACCACCGCGCACCTGGGCCGCCTCAAGACCCAAAATAACGTCGGGTCCGAGCACGACCGTTCTCAGGTCTTGGATGGCATCGGCTGCGACCTGGACACTCACAGACGCGCGTCGCGCCAACTCCTGCGGGAGCATCCAGCCCAGTCCTCCGCCACCCAGCACGTCCCCGATTCTGGTCACCCCTGCGGCCACAGCCCTCCTCTCCGCCAACCACTGAAAAGGACGGAGGGGCGGATTCCTGAGCAGCGGCTCTCTGACGATAGCCGCTACTCCTGACGGGGGAGAGCTGCGTCGCGAGGTGACCACTTTCCAGACTTTGATCAGGTCCTGGTAAAAGACGGGCAACGCCTGCAAGGAGCCACCGAGGCCCAGCTGTTCTATAAACAGGAGCTGCACGTCATAATTCAGGCCGTGCACCTGACGGAGGAAATACGTCATCAGGGCACACCATCTAGGAGGAGGCTCGACGTAGAGGTATCGCTGCAGGGTCTGAAGGCGGAAAGTCGCCACCTGTGTGCGTAGGCACACTAGCGCCTGACCACCCTCCCTAAGCGGGAGACTCAGAACCTCGGCAGCGACCCAGTGCAATCTTTTGTCCCAGAAGAAGTCGACTAACAATCTCTGGATTCTTGTGACAAAGTCCGGGGCAGGGGTCAAAGTGACCAGCCGATACCACAACATGGCGGCGATCAGCTGCTGCTGCTGCTGATACTCTTTTTTTTTGAGTAAACCTGTTTCCATCTGTGCTGCTGCTGCTGATAATCTTTTAAATGAAAACCAAATCAACAAAATTGGGATAAATCAGGCACAGCCCCTAATTCAGGTCAGCTGTAAAACCAAGAACAAAGTTTTAAAGGAAACTTACAAACTTTAAATCAAAATGTGATTAAAGGGGTCAACAAAGCACCCCAGTCCCCGCGGTGCCCACCGAGCACGGAAGGCCTCGAGAGTGCCAGCAGACACCGCGTGCTCCTTCTCCAGGGACATCCGGCAGCGAACGTAGCCGCGGAAGAGGGACAAACAATCGGGCGGGACTCCCCCGTCGATCGCCCGCTGCCTGGACCCTGTTAATGGCCAACTTGGCCAGGCCCAGGAGCAGGTTCACGAGGAGGTCCTCCTCCTTCCCGACCCCCTTCCGCACCGGGTGCCCATAGATCAGGAGCGTGGGGCTGAAGTGCAAACAAAACATCAATAAAAGGTTTTTCAAATAACTAAAAAGGGAGTGCAGCCTACAACACCCTATGTATACATGGTCCACGGACTCCACAAGACCGCAAAAAGGGCACGTGTCCTGAGAGTCCGCGAACCAATGCATCCTCTTATTATAAGGGACTGCTGCATGCAACACCCTCCAACCCAGGTCTCCGATAGAAAGGGGGAGGACACCTCCGTAGAGGGCCTCCCATCGGGGGCTTCCGCCGCCGGACAGCAACAAGGCACGCCAGGGCGTGTCCGGTCGACGGACAAGGGCGAGAAAATGGAAGGTGTGCAGCAGCAGTCCATACAAAAAGCCCCTCTTTGCTGTGCCAAAAGGCACAGAGGGCATGTCCCCGAGGCGGCTCATATTGCGGGGCACCAGCACCCGAGGGAGGGTTCGGGGCTTGGGGCCAATGTGGAATTCCGTCCGAACAGGGGAACGCTCAGACGGAAGACCACCGCGCACCTGGGCCACCTCAAGACCCAAAATAACGTCGGGTCCGAGCACGACCGTTCTCAGGTCTTGGATGGCATCGGCTGCGACCTGGACACTCACAGACGCGCGTCGCGCCAACTCCTGCGGGAGCATCCAGCCCAGTCCTCCGCCACCCAGCACGTCCCCGATCCTGGTCACCCCTGCGGCCACAGCCCTCCTCTCCGCCAACCACTGAAAAGGACGGAGGGGCGGATTCCTGAGCAGCGGCTCTCTGACGATAGCCGCTACTCCTGACGGGGGAGAGCTGCGTCGCGAGGCGACCACTTTCCAGACTTTGATCAGGTCCTGGTAAAAGACGGGCAACGCCTGCAAGGAGCCACCGAGGCCCAGCTGTTCTATAAACAGGAGCTGCACGTCATAATTCAGGCCGTGCACCTGACGGAAGAAATACGTCATCAGGGCACACCATCTAGGAGGAGGCTCGACGTAGAGGTATCGCTGCAGGGTCTGAAGGCGGAAAGTCGCCACCTGTGTGCGTAGGCACACTAGCGCCTGACCACCCTCCCTAAGCGGGAGACTCAGAACCTCGGCAGCGACCCAGTGCAATCTTTTGTCCCAGAAGAAGTCGACTAACAATCTCTGGATTCTTGTGACAAAGTCCGGGGGAGGGGTCAAAGTGACCAGCCGATACCACAACATGGCGGCGATCAGCTGCTGCTGCTGCTGATACTCTTTTTTTTGAGTAAACCTGTTTCCATCTGTGCTGCTGCTGCTGCTGATAATCTTTTAAATGAAAACCAAATCAACAAAATTGGGATAAATCAGGCACAGCCCCTAATTCAGGTCAGCTGTAAAACCAAGGAAAAAGTTTAAAGGAAACTTACAAACTTTAAATCAAAATGTGATTAAAGGGGTCAACAAAACACCCCAGTCCCCGCGGTGCCCACCGAGCACGGAAGGCCTCGAGATTGCCAGCAGACACCGCGTGCTCCTTCTCCAGGGACATCCGGCAGCGAACGTAGCCGCGGAAGAGGGACAAACAATCGGGCGGGACTCCCCCGTCGATCGCCCGCTGCCTGGACCTGTTAATGGCCAACTTGGCCAGGCCCAGGAGCAAGTTCACGAGGAGGTCCTCCTCCTTCCCGACCCCCTTCCGCACCGGGTGCCCAAAGATCAGGAGCGTGGGGCTGAAGTGCAAACAAAACATCAATAAAAGGTTTTTCAAATAACTAAAAAGGGAGTGCAGCCTACAACACCCTATGTATACATGGTCCACAGACTCCACAAGACCGCAAAAAGGACACGTGTCCTGAGAGTCCGTGAACCTATGCTCTTATTATAAGGGACTGCTGCATGCAACACCCTCCAACCCAGGTCCCCGATAGAAAGGAGGAGGACACCTCCGTAGAGGGCCTCCCATCGGGGGCCTCCGCCGCCGGGCGGCAACAAGGCACGCCAAGGCGTGTCCGGGCGACGGACAAGGGCGAGAAAATGGAAGGTGTGCAGCAGCAGTCCGTACAAAAAGCCCCTCTTTGCCGTGCCAAAAGGCACAGAGGGCATGTCCCCGAGGCGGCTCATATTGCGGGGCACCAGCACCCGAGGGAGGGTTCGGGGCTTGGGGCCAATGTGGAATTCCGTCCGAACAGGGGAACGCTCAGACGGAAGACCACCGCGCACCTGGGCCGCCTCAAGACCCAAAATAACGTCGGGTCCGAGCACGACCGTTCTCAGGTCTTGGATGGCATCGGCTGCGACCTGGACACTCACAGACGCGCGTCGCGCCAACTCCTGCGGGAGCATCCAGCCCAGTCCTCCGCCACCCAGCACGTCCCCGATTCTGGTCACCCCTGCGGCCACAGCCCTCCTCTCCGCCAACCACTGAAAAGGACGGAGGGGCGGATTCCTGAGCAGCGGCTCTCTGACGATAGCCGCTACTCCTGACGGGGGAGAGCTGCGTCGCGAGGTGACCACTTTCCAGACTTTGATCAGGTCCTGGTAAAAGACGGGCAACGCCTGCAAGGAGCCACCGAGGCCCAGCTGTTCTATAAACAGGAGCTGCACGTCATAATTCAGGCCGTGCACCTGACGGAGGAAATACGTCATCAGGGCACACCATCTAGGAGGAGGCTCGACGTAGAGGTATCGCTGCAGGGTCTGAAGGCGGAAAGTCGCCACCTGTGTGCGTAGGCACACTAGCGCCTGACCACCCTCCCTAAGCGGGAGACTCAGAACCTCGGCAGCGACCCAGTGCAATCTTTTGTCCCAGAAGAAGTCGACTAACAATCTCTGGATTCTTGTGACAAAGTCCGGGGCAGGGGTCAAAGTGACCAGCCGATACCACAACATGGCGGCGATCAGCTGCTGCTGCTGCTGATACTCTTTTTTTTTGAGTAAACCTGTTTCCATCTGTGCTGCTGCTGCTGCTGATAATCTTTTAAATGAAAACCAAATCAACAAAATTGGGATAAATCAGGCACAGCCCCTAATTCAGGTCAGCTGTAAAACCAAGAACAAAGTTTTAAAGGAAACTTACAAACTTTAAATCAAAATGTGATTAAAGGGGTCAACAAAACACCCCAGTCCCCGCGGTGCCCACTGAGCACGGAAGGCCTCGAGAGTGCCAGCAGACACCGCGTGCTCCTTCTCCAGGGACATCCGGCAGCGAACGTAGCCGCGGAAGAGGGACAAACAATCGGGCGGGACTCCCCCGTCGATCGCCCGCTGCCTGGACCTGTTAATGGCCAACTTGGCCAGGCCCAGGAGCAGGTTCACGAGGAGGTCCTCCTCCTTCCCGACCCCCTTCCGCACCGGGTGCCCATAGATCAGGAGCGTGGGGCTGAAGTGCAAACAAAACATCAATAAAAGGTTTTTCAAATAACTAAAAAGGGAGTGCAGCCTACAACACCCTATGTATACATGGTCCACGGACTCCACAAGACCGCAAAAAGGGCACGTGTCCTGAGAGTCCGCGAACCAATGCATCCTCTTATTATAAGGGACTGCTGCATGCAACACCCTCCAACCCAGGTCTCCGATAGAAAGGGGGAGGACACCTCCGTAGAGGGCCTCCCATCGAGGGCCTCCGCCGCCGGACGGCAACAAGGCACACCAGGGCGTGTCCGGTCGACGGACAAGGGCGAGAAAATGGAAGGTGTGCAGCAGCAGTCCATACAAAAAGCCCGTCTTTGCTGTGCCAAAAGGCACAGAGGGCATGTCCCCGAGGCGGCTCATATTGCGGGGCACCAGCACCCGAGGGAGGGTTCGGGGCTTGGGGCCAATGTGGAATTCCGTCCGAACAGGGGAACGCTCAGACGGAAGACCACCGCGCACCTGGGCCACCTCAAGACCCAAAATAACGTCGGGTCCGAGCACGACCGTTCTCAGGTCTTGGATGGCATCGGCTGCGACCTGGACACTCACAGACGCGCGTCGCGCCAACTCCTGCGGGAGCATCCAGCCCAGTCCTCCGCCACCCAGCACGTCCCCGATTCTGGTCACCCCTGCGGCCACAGCCCTCCTCTCCGCCAACCACTGAAAAGGACGGAGGGGCGGATTCCTGAGCAGCGGCTCTCTGACGATAGCCGCTACTCCTGACGGGGGAGAGCTGCGTCGCGAGGTGACCACTTTCCAGACTTTGATCAGGTCCTGGTAAAAGACGGGCAACGCCTGCAAGGAGCCACCGAGGCCCAGCTGTTCTATAAACAGGAGCTGCACGTCATAATTCAGGCCGTGCACCTGACGGAGGAAATACGTCATCAGGGCACACCATCTAGGAGGAGGCTCGACGTAGAGGTATCGCTGCAGGGTCTGAAGGCGGAAAGTCGCCACCTGTGTGCGTAGGCACACTAGCGCCTGACCACCCTCCCTAAGCGGGAGACTCAGAACCTCGGCAGCGACCCAGTGCAATCTTTTGTCCCAGAAGAAGTCGACTAACAATCTCTGGATTCTTGTGACAAAGTCCGGGGCAGGGGTCAAAGTGACCAGCCGATACCACAACATGGCGGCGATCAGCTGCTGCTGCTGCTGATACTCTTTTTTTTTGAGTAAACCTGTTTCCATCTGTGCTGCTGCTGCTGCTGATAATCTTTTAAATGAAAACCAAATCAACAAAATTGGGATAAATCAGGCACAGCCCCTAATTCAGGTCAGCTGTAAAACCAAGAACAAAGTTTTAAAGGAAACTTACAAACTTTAAATCAAAATGTGATTAAAGGGGTCAACAAAACACCCCAGTCCCCGCGGTGCCCACCGAGCACGGAAGGCCTCGAGAGTGCCAGCAGACACCGCGTGCTCCTTCTCCAGGGACATCCGGCAGCGAACGTAGCCGCGGAAGAGGGACAAACAATCGGGCGGGACTCCCCCGTCGATCGCCCGCTGCCTGGACCTGTTAATGGCCAACTTGGCCAGGCCCAGGAGCAGGTTCACGAGGAGGTCCTCCTCCTTCCCGACCCCCTTCCGCACCGGGTGCCCATAGATCAGGAGCGTGGGGCTGAAGTGCAAACAAAACATCAATAAAAGGTTTTTCAAATAACTAAAAAGGGAGTGCAGCCTACAACACCCTATGTATACATGGTCCACGGACTCCACAAGACCGCAAAAAGGGCACGTGTCCTGAGAGTCCGCGAACCAATGCATCCTCTTATTATAAGGGACTGCTGCATGCAACACCCTCCAACCCAGGTCCCCGATAGAAAGGAGGAGGACACCTCCGTAGAGGGCCTCCCATCGGGGGCCTCCGCCGCCGGGCGGCAACAAGGCACGCCAAGGCGTGTCCGGGCGACGGACAAGGGCGAGAAAATGGAAGGTGTGCAGCAGCAGTCCGTACAAAAAGCCCCTCTTTGCCGTGCCAAAAGGCACAGAGGGCATGTCCCCGAGGCGGCTCATATTGCGGGGCACCAGCACCCGAGGGAGGGTTCGGGGCTTGGGGCCAATGTGGAATTCCGTCCGAACAGGGGAACGCTCAGACGGAAGACCACCGCGCACCTGGGCCGCCTCAAGACCCAAAATAACGTCGGGTCCGAGCACGACCGTTCTCAGGTCTTGGATGGCATCGGCTGCGACCTGGACACTCACAGACGCGCGTCGCGCCAACTCCTGCGGGAGCATCCAGCCCAGTCCTCCGCCACCCAGCACGTCCCCGATCCTGGTCACCCCTGCGGCCACAGCCCTCCTCTCCGCCAACCACTGAAAAGGACGGAGGGGCGGATTCCTGAGCAGCGGCTCTCTGACGACAGCCGCTACTCCTGACGGGGGAGAGCTGCGTCGCGAGGTGACCACTTTCCAGACTTTGATCAGGTCCTGGTAAAAGACGGGCAACGCCTGCAAGGAGCCACCGAGGCCCAGCTGTTCTATAAACAGGAGCTGCACGTCATAATTCAGGCCGTGCACCTGACGGAGGAAATACGTCATCAGGGCACACCATCTAGGAGGAGGCTCGACGTAGAGGTATCGCTGCAGGGTCTGAAGGCGGAAAGTCGCCACCTGTGTGCGTAGGCACACTAGCGCCTGACCACCCTCCCTAAGCGGGAGACTCAGAACCTCGGCAGCGACCCAGTGCAATCTTTTGTCCCAGAAGAAGTCGACTAACAATCTCTGGATTCTTGTGACAAAGTCCGGGGGAGGGGTCAAAGTGACCAGCCGATACCACAACATGGCGGCGATCAGCTGCTGCTGCTGCTGATACTCTTTTTTTTGAGTAAACCTGTTTCCATCTGTGCTGCTGCTGCTGCTGATAATCTTTTAAATGAAAACCAAATCAACAAAATTGGGATAAATCAGGCACAGCCCCTAATTCAGGTCAGCTGTAAAACCAAGAACAAAGTTTAAAGGAAACTTACAAACTTTAAATCAAAATGTGATTAAAGGGGTCAACAAAACACCCCAGTCCCCGCGGTGCCCACCGAGCACGGAAGGCCTCGAGAGTGCCAGCAGACACCGCGTGCTCCTTCTCCAGGGACATCCGGCAGCGAACGTAGCCGCGGAAGAGGGACAAACAATCGGGCGGGACTCCCCCGTCGATCGCCCGCTGCCTGGACCTGTTAATGGCCAACTTGGCCAGGCCCAGGAGCAGGTTCACGAGGAGGTCCTCCTCCTTCCCGACCCCCTTCCGCACCGGGTGCCCATAGATCAGGAGCGTGGGGCTGAAGTGCAAACAAAACATCAATAAAAGGTTTTTCAAATAACTAAAAAGGGAGTGCAGCCTACAACACCCTATGTATACATGGTCCACGGACTCCACAAGACCGCAAAAAGGGCACGTGTCCTGAGAGTCCGCGAACCAATGCATCCTCTTATTATAAGGGACTGCTGCATGCAACACCCTCCAACCCAGGTCTCCGATAGAAAGGGGGAGGACACCTCCGTAGAGGGCCTCCCATCGGGGGCTTCCGCCGCCGGACGGCAACAAGGCACGCCAGGGCGTGTCCGGTCGACGGACAAGGGCGAGAAAATGGAAGGTGTGCAGCAGCAGTCCATACAAAAAGCCCCTCTTTGCTGTGCCAAAAGGCACAGAGGGCATGTCCCCGAGGCGGCTCATATTGCGGGGCACCAGCACCCGAGGGAGGGTTCGGGGCTTGGGGCCAATGTGGAATTCCGTCCGAACAGGGGAACGCTCAGACGGAAGACCACCGCGCACCTGGGCCACCTCAAGACCCAAAATAACGTCGGGTCCGAGCACGACCGTTCTCAGGTCTTGGATGGCATCGGCTGCGACCTGGACACTCACAGACGCGCGTCGCGCCAACTCCTGCGGGAGCATCCAGCCCAGTCCTCCGCCACCCAGCACGTCCCCGATCCTGGTCACCCCTGCGGCCACAGCCCTCCTCTCCGCCAACCACTGAAAAGGACGGAGGGGCGGATTCCTGAGCAGCGGCTCTCTGACGATAGCCGCTACTCCTGACGGGGGAGAGCTGCGTCGCGAGGCGACCACTTTCCAGACTTTGATCAGGTCCTGGTAAAAGACGGGCAACGCCTGCAAGGAGCCACCGAGGCCCAGCTGTTCTATAAACAGGAGCTGCACGTCATAATTCAGGCCGTGCACCTGACGGAAGAAATACGTCATCAGGGCACACCATCTAGGAGGAGGCTCGACGTAGAGGTATCGCTGCAGGGTCTGAAGGCGGAAAGTCGCCACCTGTGTGCGTAGGCACACTAGCGCCTGACCACCCTCCCTAAGCGGGAGACTCAGAACCTCGGCAGCGACCCAGTGCAATCTTTTGTCCCAGAAGAAGTCGACTAACAATCTCTGGATTCTTGTGACAAAGTCCGGGGGAGGGGTCAAAGTGACCAGCCGATACCACAACATGGCGGCGATCAGCTGCTGCTGCTGCTGATACTCTTTTTTTTGAGTAAACCTGTTTCCATCTGTGCTGCTGCTGCTGCTGATAATCTTTTAAATGAAAACCAAATCAACAAAATTGGGATAAATCAGGCACAGCCCCTAATTCAGGTCAGCTGTAAAACCAAGAACAAAGTTTAAAGGAAACTTACAAACTTTAAATCAAAATGTGATTAAAGGGGTCAACAAAACACCCCAGTCCCCGCGGTGCCCACCGAGCACGGAAGGCCTCGAGAGTGCCAGCAGACACCGCGTGCTCCTTCTCCAGGGACATCCGGCAGCGAACGTAGCCGCGGAAGAGGGACAAACAATCGGGCGGGACTCCCCCGTCGATCGCCCGCTGCCTGGACCTGTTAATGGCCAACTTGGCCAGGCCCAGGAGCAGGTTCACGAGGAGGTCCTCCTCCTTCCCGACCCCCTTCCGCACCGGGTGCCCATAGATCAGGAGCGTGGGGCTGAAGTGCAAACAAAACATCAATAAAAGGTTTTTCAAATAACTAAAAAGGGAGTGCAGCCTACAACACCCTATGTATACATGGTCCACGGACTCCACAAGACCGCAAAAAGGACACGTGTCCTGAGAGTCCGTGAACCTATGCTCTTATTATAAGGGACTGCTGCATGCAACACCCTCCAACCCAGGTCCCCGATAGAAAGGAGGAGGACACCTCCGTAGAGGGCCTCCCATCGGGGGCCTCCGCCGCCGGGCGGCAACAAGGCACGCCAAGGCGTGTCCGGGCGACGGACAAGGGCGAGAAAATGGAAGGTGTGCAGCAGCAGTCCGTACAAAAAGCCCCTCTTTGCCGTGCCAAAAGGCACAGAGGGCATGTCCCCGAGGCGGCTCATATTGCGGGGCACCAGCACCCGAGGGAGGGTTCGGGGCTTGGGGCCAATGTGGAATTCCGTCCGAACAGGGGAACGCTCAGACGGAAGACCACCGCGCACCTGGGCCGCCTCAAGACCCAAAATAACGTCGGGTCCGAGCACGACCGTTCTCAGGTCTTGGATGGCATCGGCTGCGACCTGGACACTCACAGACGCGCGTCGCGCCAACTCCTGCGGGAGCATCCAGCCCAGTCCTCCGCCACCCAGCACGTCCCCGATCCTGGTCACCCCTGCGGCCACAGCCCTCCTCTCCGCCAACCACTGAAAAGGACGGAGGGGCGGATTCCTGAGCAGCGGCTCTCTGACGATAGCCGCTACTCCTGACGGGGGAGAGCTGCGTCGCGAGGTGACCACTTTCCAGACTTTGATCAGGTCCTGGTAAAAGACGGGCAACGCCTGCAAGGAGCCACCGAGGCCCAGCTGTTCTATAAACAGGAGCTGCACGTCATAATTCAGGCCGTGCACCTGACGGAGGAAATACGTCATCAGGGCACACCATCTAGGAGGAGGCTCGACGTAGAGGTATCGCTGCAGGGTCTGAAGGCGGAAAGTCGCCACCTGTGTGCGTAGGCACACTAGCGCCTGACCACCCTCCCTAAGCGGGAGACTCAGAACCTCGGCAGCGACCCAGTGCAATCTTTTGTCCCAGAAGAAGTCGACTAACAATCTCTGGATTCTTGTGACAAAGTCCGGGGCAGGGGTCAAAGTGACCAGCCGATACCACAACATGGCGGCGATCAGCTGCTGCTGCTGCTGATACTCTTTTTTTTTGAGTAAACCTGTTTCCATCTGTGCTGCTGCTGCTGATAATCTTTTAAATGAAAACCAAATCAACAAAATTGGGATAAATCAGGCACAGCCCCTAATTCAGGTCAGCTGTAAAACCAAGAACAAAGTTTTAAAGGAAACTTACAAACTTTAAATCAAAATGTGATTAAAGGGGTCAACAAAGCACCCCAGTCCCCGCGGTGCCCACCGAGCACGGAAGGCCTCGAGAGTGCCAGCAGACACCGCGTGCTCCTTCTCCAGGGACATCCGGCAGCGAACGTAGCCGCGGAAGAGGGACAAACAATCGGGCGGGACTCCCCCGTCGATCGCCCGCTGCCTGGACCTGTTAATGGCCAACTTGGCCAGGCCCAGGAGCAGGTTCACGAGGAGGTCCTCCTCCTTCCCGACCCCCTTCCGCACCGGGTGCCCATAGATCAGGAGCGTGGGGCTGAAGTGCAAACAAAACATCAATAAAAGGTTTTTCAAATAACTAAAAAGGGAGTGCAGCCTACAACACCCTATGTATACATGGTCCACGGACTCCACAAGACCGCAAAAAGGGCACGTGTCCTGAGAGTCCGCGAACCAATGCATCCTCTTATTATAAGGGACTGCTGCATGCAACACCCTCCAACCCAGGTCTCCGATAGAAAGGGGGAGGACACCTCCGTAGAGGGCCTCCCATCGGGGGCTTCCGCCGCCGGACGGCAACAAGGCACGCCAGGGCGTGTCCGGTCGACGGACAAGGGCGAGAAAATGGAAGGTGTGCAGCAGCAGTCCATACAAAAAGCCCCTCTTTGCTGTGCCAAAAGGCACAGAGGGCATGTCCCCGAGGCGGCTCATATTGCGGGGCACCAGCACCCGAGGGAGGGTTCGGGGCTTGGGGCCAATGTGGAATTCCGTCCGAACAGGGGAACGCTCAGACGGAAGACCACCGCGCACCTGGGCCACCTCAAGACCCAAAATAACGTCGGGTCCGAGCACGACCGTTCTCAGGTCTTGGATGGCATCGGCTGCGACCTGGACACTCACAGACGCGCGTCGCGCCAACTCCTGCGGGAGCATCCAGCCCAGTCCTCCGCCACCCAGCACGTCCCCGATCCTGGTCACCCCTGCGGCCACAGCCCTCCTCTCCGCCAACCACTGAAAAGGACGGAGGGGCGGATTCCTGAGCAGCGGCTCTCTGACGATAGCCGCTACTCCTGACGGGGGAGAGCTGCGTCGCGAGGCGACCACTTTCCAGACTTTGATCAGGTCCTGGTAAAAGACGGGCAACGCCTGCAAGGAGCCACCGAGGCCCAGCTGTTCTATAAACAGGAGCTGCACGTCATAATTCAGGCCGTGCACCTGACGGAAGAAATACGTCATCAGGGCACACCATCTAGGAGGAGGCTCGACGTAGAGGTATCGCTGCAGGGTCTGAAGGCGGAAAGTCGCCACCTGTGTGCGTAGGCACACTAGCGCCTGACCACCCTCCCTAAGCGGGAGACTCAGAACCTCGGCAGCGACCCAGTGCAATCTTTTGTCCCAGAAGAAGTCGACTAACAATCTCTGGATTCTTGTGACAAAGTCCGGGGGAGGGGTCAAAGTGACCAGCCGATACCACAACATGGCGGCGATCAGCTGCTGCTGCTGCTGATACTCTTTTTTTTGAGTAAACCTGTTTCCATCTGTGCTGCTGCTGCTGCTGATAATCTTTTAAATGAAAACCAAATCAACAAAATTGGGATAAATCAGGCACAGCCCCTAATTCAGGTCAGCTGTAAAACCAAGAACAAAGTTTTAAAGGAAACTTACAAACTTTAAATCAAAATGTGATTAAAGGGGTCAACAAAACACCCCAGTCCCCGCGGTGCCCACCGAGCACGGAAGGCCTCGAGAGTGCCAGCAGACACCGCGTGCTCCTTCTCCAGGGACATCCGGCAGCGAACGTAGCCGCGGAAGAGGGACAAACAATCGGGCGGGACTCCCCCGTCGATCGCCCGCTGCCTGGACCTGTTAATGGCCAACTTGGCCAGGCCCAGGAGCAGGTTCACGAGGAGGTCCTCCTCCTTCCCGACCCCCTTCCGCACCGGGTGCCCATAGATCAGGAGCGTGGGGCTGAAGTGCAAACAAAACATCAATAAAAGGTTTTTCAAATAACTAAAAAGGGAGTGCAGCCTACAACACCCTATGTATACATGGTCCACGGACTCCACAAGACCGCAAAAAGGGCACGTGTCCTGAGAGTCCGCGAACCAATGCATCCTCTTATTATAAGGGACTGCTGCATGCAACACCCTCCAACCCAGGTCCCCGATAGAAAGGAGGAGGACACCTCCGTAGAGGGCCTCCCATCGGGGGCCTCCGCCGCCGGGCGGCAACAAGGCACGCCAAGGCGTGTCCGGGCGACGGACAAGGGCGAGAAAATGGAAGGTGTGCAGCAGCAGTCCGTACAAAAAGCCCCTCTTTGCCGTGCCAAAAGGCACAGAGGGCATGTCCCCGAGGCGGCTCATATTGCGGGGCACCAGCACCCGAGGGAGGGTTCGGGGCTTGGGGCCAATGTGGAATTCCGTCCGAACAGGGGAACGCTCAGACGGAAGACCACCGCGCACCTGGGCCGCCTCAAGACCCAAAATAACGTCGGGTCCGAGCACGACCGTTCTCAGGTCTTGGATGGCATCGGCTGCGACCTGGACACTCACAGACGCGCGTCGCGCCAACTCCTGCGGGAGCATCCAGCCCAGTCCTCCGCCACCCAGCACGTCCCCGATCCTGGTCACCCCTGCGGCCACAGCCCTCCTCTCCGCCAACCACTGAAAAGGACGGAGGGGCGGATTCCTGAGCAGCGGCTCTCTGACGACAGCCGCTACTCCTGACGGGGGAGAGCTGCGTCGCGAGGTGACCACTTTCCAGACTTTGATCAGGTCCTGGTAAAAGACGGGCAACGCCTGCAAGGAGCCACCGAGGCCCAGCTGTTCTATAAACAGGAGCTGCACGTCATAATTCAGGCCGTGCACCTGACGGAGGAAATACGTCATCAGGGCACACCATCTAGGAGGAGGCTCGACGTAGAGGTATCGCTGCAGGGTCTGAAGGCGGAAAGTCGCCACCTGTGTGCGTAGGCACACTAGCGCCTGACCACCCTCCCTAAGCGGGAGACTCAGAACCTCGGCAGCGACCCAGTGCAATCTTTTGTCCCAGAAGAAGTCGACTAACAATCTCTGGATTCTTGTGACAAAGTCCGGGGGAGGGGTCAAAGTGACCAGCCGATACCACAACATGGCGGCGATCAGCTGCTGCTGCTGCTGATACTCTTTTTTTTGAGTAAACCTGTTTCCATCTGTGCTGCTGCTGCTGCTGATAATCTTTTAAATGAAAACCAAATCAACAAAATTGGGATAAATCAGGCACAGCCCCTAATTCAGGTCAGCTGTAAAACCAAGAACAAAGTTTAAAGGAAACTTACAAACTTTAAATCAAAATGTGATTAAAGGGGTCAACAAAACACCCCAGTCCCCGCGGTGCCCACCGAGCACGGAAGGCCTCGAGAGTGCCAGCAGACACCGCGTGCTCCTTCTCCAGGGACATCCGGCAGCGAACGTAGCCGCGGAAGAGGGACAAACAATCGGGCGGGACTCCCCCGTCGATCGCCCGCTGCCTGGACCTGTTAATGGCCAACTTGGCCAGGCCCAGGAGCAGGTTCACGAGGAGGTCCTCCTCCTTCCCGACCCCCTTCCGCACCGGGTGCCCATAGATCAGGAGCGTGGGGCTGAAGTGCAAACAAAACATCAATAAAAGGTTTTTCAAATAACTAAAAAGGGAGTGCAGCCTACAACACCCTATGTATACATGGTCCACGGACTCCACAAGACCGCAAAAAGGACACGTGTCCTGAGAGTCCGTGAACCTATGCTCTTATTATAAGGGACTGCTGCATGCAACACCCTCCAACCCAGGTCCCCGATAGAAAGGAGGAGGACACCTCCGTAGAGGGCCTCCCATCGGGGGCCTCCGCCGCCGGGCGGCAACAAGGCACGCCAAGGCGTGTCCGGGCGACGGACAAGGGCGAGAAAATGGAAGGTGTGCAGCAGCAGTCCGTACAAAAAGCCCCTCTTTGCCGTGCCAAAAGGCACAGAGGGCATGTCCCCGAGGCGGCTCATATTGCGGGGCACCAGCACCCGAGGGAGGGTTCGGGGCTTGGGGCCAATGTGGAATTCCGTCCGAACAGGGGAACGCTCAGACGGAAGACCACCGCGCACCTGGGCCGCCTCAAGACCCAAAATAACGTCGGGTCCGAGCACGACCGTTCTCAGGTCTTGGATGGCATCGGCTGCGACCTGGACACTCACAGACGCGCGTCGCGCCAACTCCTGCGGGAGCATCCAGCCCAGTCCTCCGCCACCCAGCACGTCCCCGATCCTGGTCACCCCTGCGGCCACAGCCCTCCTCTCCGCCAACCACTGAAAAGGACGGAGGGGCGGATTCCTGAGCAGCGGCTCTCTGACGATAGCCGCTACTCCTGACGGGGGAGAGCTGCGTCGCGAGGTGACCACTTTCCAGACTTTGATCAGGTCCTGGTAAAAGACGGGCAACGCCTGCAAGGAGCCACCGAGGCCCAGCTGTTCTATAAACAGGAGCTGCACGTCATAATTCAGGCCGTGCACCTGACGGAGGAAATACGTCATCAGGGCACACCATCTAGGAGGAGGCTCGACGTAGAGGTATCGCTGCAGGGTCTGAAGGCGGAAAGTCGCCACCTGTGTGCGTAGGCACACTAGCGCCTGACCACCCTCCCTAAGCGGGAGACTCAGAACCTCGGCAGCGACCCAGTGCAATCTTTTGTCCCAGAAGAAGTCGACTAACAATCTCTGGATTCTTGTGACAAAGTCCGGGGCAGGGGTCAAAGTGACCAGCCGATACCACAACATGGCGGCGATCAGCTGCTGCTGCTGCTGATACTCTTTTTTTTTTGAGTAAACCTGTTTCCATCTGTGCTGCTGCTGATAATCTTTTAAATGAAAACCAAATCAACAAAATTGGGATAAATCAGGCACAGCCCCTAATTCAGGTCAGCTGTAAAACCAAGAACAAAGTTTAAAGGAAACTTACAAACTTTAAATCAAAATGTGATTAAAGGGGTCAACAAAACACCCCAGTCCCCGCGGTGCCCACCGAGCACGGAAGGCCTCGAGAGTGCCAGCAGACACCGCGTGCTCCTTCTCCAGGGACATCCGGCAGCGAACGTAGCCGCGGAAGAGGGACAAACAATCAGGCGGGACTCCCCCGTCGATCGCCCGCTGCCTGGACCTGTTAATGGCCAACTTGGCCAGGCCCAGGAGCAGGTTCACGAGGAGGTCCTCCTCCTTCCCGACCCCCTTCCGCACCGGGTGCCCATAGATCAGGAGCGTGGGGCTGAAGTGCAAACAAAACATCAATAAAAGGTTTTTCAAATAACTAAAAAGGGAGTGCAGCCTACAACACCCTATGTATACATGGTCCACGGACTCCACAAGACCGCAAAAAGGGCACGTGTCCTGAGAGTCCGCGAACCAATGCATCCTCTTATTATAAGGGACTGCTGCATGCAACACCCTCCAACCCAGGTCTCCGATAGAAAGGGGGAGGACACCTCCGTAGAGGGCCTCCCATCGGGGGCTTCCGCCGCCGGACGGCAACAAGGCACGCCAGGGCGTGTCCGGTCGACGGACAAGGGCGAGAAAATGGAAGGTGTGCAGCAGCAGTCCATACAAAAAGCCCCTCTTTGCTGTGCCAAAAGGCACAGAGGGCATGTCCCCGAGGCGGCTCATATTGCGGGGCACCAGCACCCGAGGGAGGGTTCGGGGCTTGGGGCCAATGTGGAATTCCGTCCGAACAGGGGAACGCTCAGACGGAAGACCACCGCGCACCTGGGCCACCTCAAGACCCAAAATAACGTCGGGTCCGAGCACGACCGTTCTCAGGTCTTGGATGGCATCGGCTGCGACCTGGACACTCACAGACGCGCGTCGCGCCAACTCCTGCGGGAGCATCCAGCCCAGTCCTCCGCCACCCAGCACGTCCCCGATCCTGGTCACCCCTGCGGCCACAGCCCTCCTCTCCGCCAACCACTGAAAAGGACGGAGGGGCGGATTCCTGAGCAGCGGCTCTCTGACGATAGCCGCTACTCCTGACGGGGGAGAGCTGCGTCGCGAGGCGACCACTTTCCAGACTTTGATCAGGTCCTGGTAAAAGACGGGCAACGCCTGCAAGGAGCCACCGAGGCCCAGCTGTTCTATAAACAGGAGCTGCACGTCATAATTCAGGCCGTGCACCTGACGGAAGAAATACGTCATCAGGGCACACCATCTAGGAGGAGGCTCGACGTAGAGGTATCGCTGCAGGGTCTGAAGGCGGAAAGTCGCCACCTGTGTGCGTAGGCACACTAGCGCCTGACCACCCTCCCTAAGCGGGAGACTCAGAACCTCGGCAGCGACCCAGTGCAATCTTTTGTCCCAGAAGAAGTCGACTAACAATCTCTGGATTCTTGTGACAAAGTCCGGGGGAGGGGTCAAAGTGACCAGCCGATACCACAACATGGCGGCGATCAGCTGCTGCTGCTGCTGATACTCTTTTTTTTGAGTAAACCTGTTTCCATCTGTGCTGCTGCTGCTGCTGATAATCTTTTAAATGAAAACCAAATCAACAAAATTGGGATAAATCAGGCACAGCCCCTAATTCAGGTCAGCTGTAAAACCAAGAACAAAGTTTAAAGGAAACTTACAAACTTTAAATCAAAATGTGATTAAAGGGGTCAACAAAACACCCCAGTCCCCGCGGTGCCCACCGAGCACGGAAGGCCTCGAGAGTGCCAGCAGACACCGCGTGCTCCTTCTCCAGGGACATCCGGCAGCGAACGTAGCCGCGGAAGAGGGACAAACAATCGGGCGGGACTCCCCCGTCGATCGCCCGCTGCCTGGACCTGTTAATGGCCAACTTGGCCAGGCCCAGGAGCAGGTTCACGAGGAGGTCCTCCTCCTTCCCGACCCCCTTCCGCACCGGGTGCCCATAGATCAGGAGCGTGGGGCTGAAGTGCAAACAAAACATCAATAAAAGGTTTTTCAAATAACTAAAAAGGGAGTGCAGCCTACAACACCCTATGTATACATGGTCCACGGACTCCACAAGACCGCAAAAAGGACACGTGTCCTGAGAGTCCGTGAACCTATGCTCTTATTATAAGGGACTGCTGCATGCAACACCCTCCAACCCAGGTCCCCGATAGAAAGGAGGAGGACACCTCCGTAGAGGGCCTCCCATCGGGGGCCTCCGCCGCCGGGCGGCAACAAGGCACGCCAAGGCGTGTCCGGGCGACGGACAAGGGCGAGAAAATGGAAGGTGTGCAGCAGCAGTCCGTACAAAAAGCCCCTCTTTGCCGTGCCAAAAGGCACAGAGGGCATGTCCCCGAGGCGGCTCATATTGCGGGGCACCAGCACCCGAGGGAGGGTTCGGGGCTTGGGGCCAATGTGGAATTCCGTCCGAACAGGGGAACGCTCAGACGGAAGACCACCGCGCACCTGGGCCGCCTCAAGACCCAAAATAACGTCGGGTCCGAGCACGACCGTTCTCAGGTCTTGGATGGCATCGGCTGCGACCTGGACACTCACAGACGCGCGTCGCGCCAACTCCTGCGGGAGCATCCAGCCCAGTCCTCCGCCACCCAGCACGTCCCCGATCCTGGTCACCCCTGCGGCCACAGCCCTCCTCTCCGCCAACCACTGAAAAGGACGGAGGGGCGGATTCCTGAGCAGCGGCTCTCTGACGATAGCCGCTACTCCTGACGGGGGAGAGCTGCGTCGCGAGGTGACCACTTTCCAGACTTTGATCAGGTCCTGGTAAAAGACGGGCAACGCCTGCAAGGAGCCACCGAGGCCCAGCTGTTCTATAAACAGGAGCTGCACGTCATAATTCAGGCCGTGCACCTGACGGAGGAAATACGTCATCAGGGCACACCATCTAGGAGGAGGCTCGACGTAGAGGTATCGCTGCAGGGTCTGAAGGCGGAAAGTCGCCACCTGTGTGCGTAGGCACACTAGCGCCTGACCACCCTCCCTAAGCGGGAGACTCAGAACCTCGGCAGCGACCCAGTGCAATCTTTTGTCCCAGAAGAAGTCGACTAACAATCTCTGGATTCTTGTGACAAAGTCCGGGGCAGGGGTCAAAGTGACCAGCCGATACCACAACATGGCGGCGATCAGCTGCTGCTGCTGCTGATACTCTTTTTTTTTGAGTAAACCTGTTTCCATCTGTGCTGCTGCTGATAATCTTTTAAATGAAAACCAAATCAACAAAATTGGGATAAATCAGGCACAGCCCCTAATTCAGGTCAGCTGTAAAACCAAGAACAAAGTTTAAAGGAAACTTACAAACTTTAAATCAAAATGTGATTAAAGGGGTCAACAAAACACCCCAGTCCCCGCGGTGCCCACCGAGCACGGAAGGCCTCGAGAGTGCCAGCAGACACCGCGTGCTCCTTCTCCAGGGACATCCGGCAGCGAACGTAGCCGCGGAAGAGGGACAAACAATCAGGCGGGACTCCCCCGTCGATCGCCCGCTGCCTGGACCTGTTAATGGCCAACTTGGCCAGGCCCAGGAGCAGGTTCACGAGGAGGTCCTCCTCCTTCCCGACCCCCTTCCGCACCGGGTGCCCATAGATCAGGAGCGTGGGGCTGAAGTGCAAACAAAACATCAATAAAAGGTTTTTCAAATAACTAAAAAGGGAGTGCAGCCTACAACACCCTATGTATACATGGTCCACGGACTCCACAAGACCGCAAAAAGGGCATGTGTCCTGAGAGTCCGTGAACCTATGCATCCTCTTATTATAAGGGACTGCCGCATGCAACACCCTCCAACCCAGGTCCCCGATAGAAAGGGGGAGGACACCTCCGTAGAGGGCCTCCCATCGAGGGCCTCCGCCGCCGGACGGCAACAAGGCACACCAGGGCGTGTCCGGTCGACGGACAAGGGCGAGAAAATGGAAGGTGTGCAGCAGCAGTCCGTACAAAAAGCCCCTCTTTGCCGTGCCAAAAGGCACAGAGGGCATGTCCCCGAGGCGGCTCATATTGCGGGGCACCAGCACCCGAGGGAGGGTTCGGGGCTTGGGGCCAATGTGGAATTCCGTCCGAACAGGGGAACGCTCAGACGGAAGACCACCGCGCACCTGGGCCGCCTCAAGACCCAAAATAACGTCGGGTCCGAGCACGACCGTTCTCAGGTCTTGGATGGCATCGGCTGCGACCTGGACACTCACAGACGCGCGTCGCGCCAACTCCTGCGGGAGCATCCAGCCCAGTCCTCCGCCACCCAGCACGTCCCCGATCCTGGTCACCCCTGCGGCCACAGCCCTCCTCTCCGCCAACCACTGAAAAGGACGGAGGGGCGGATTCCTGAGCAGCGGCTCTCTGACGATAGCCGCTACTCCTGACGGGGGAGAGCTGCGTCGCGAGGTGACCACTTTCCAGACTTTGATCAGGTCCTGGTAAAAGACGGGCAACGCCTGCAAGGAGCCACCGAGGCCCAGCTGTTCTATAAACAGGAGCTGCACGTCATAATTCAGGCCGTGCACCTGACGGAGGAAATACGTCATCAGGGCACACCATCTAGGAGGAGGCTCGACGTAGAGGTATCGCTGCAGGGTCTGAAGGCGGAAAGTCGCCACCTGTGTGCGTAGGCACACTAGCGCCTGACCACCCTCCCTAAGCGGGAGACTCAGAACCTCGGCAGCGACCCAGTGCAATCTTTTGTCCCAGAAGAAGTCGACTAACAATCTCTGGATTCTTGTGACAAAGTCCGGGGCAGGGGTCAAAGTGACCAGCCGATACCACAACATGGCGGCGATCAGCTGCTGCTGCTGCTGATACTCTTTTTTTTTGAGTAAACCTGTTTCCATCTGTGCTGCTGCTGATAATCTTTTAAATGAAAACCAAATCAACAAAATTGGGATTAATCAGGCACAGCCCCTAATTCAGGTCAGCTGTAAAACCAAGAACAAAGTTTTAAAGGAAACTTACAAACTTTAAATCAAAATGTGATTAAAGGGGTCAACAAAACACCCCAGTCCCCGCGGTGCCCACCGAGCACGGAAGGCCTCGAGAGTGCCAGCAGACACCGCGTGCTCCTTCTCCAGGGACATCCGGCAGCGAACGTAGCCGCGGAAGAGGGACAAACAATCGGGCGGGACTCCCCCGTCGATCGCCCGCTGCCTGGACCTGTTAATGGCCAACTTGGCCAGGCCCAGGAGCAGGTTCACGAGGAGGTCCTCCTCCTTCCCGACCCCCTTCCGCACCGGGTGCCCATAGATCAGGAGCGTGGGGCTGAAGTGCAAACAAAACATCAATAAAAGGTTTTTCAAATAACTAAAAAGGGAGTGCAGCCTACAACACCCTATGTATACATGGTCCACGGACTCCACAAGACCGCAAAAAGGGCACGTGTCCTGAGAGTCCGCGAACCAATGCATCCTCTTATTATAAGGGACTGCTGCATGCAACACCCTCCAACCCAGGTCTCCGATAGAAAGGGGGAGGACACCTCCGTAGAGGGCCTCCCATCGGGGGCTTCCGCCGCCGGACGGCAACAAGGCACGCCAGGGCGTGTCCGGTCGACGGACAAGGGCGAGAAAATGGAAGGTGTGCAGCAGCAGTCCGTACAAAAAGCTCCTCTTTGCCGTGCCAAAAGGCACAGAGGGCATGTCCCCGAGGCGGCTCATATTGCGGGGCACCAGCACCCGAGGGAGGGTTCGGGGCTTGGGGCCAATGTGGAATTCCGTCCGAACAGGGGAACGCTCAGACGGAAGACCACCGCGCACCTGGGCCACCTCAAGACCCAAAATAACGTCGGGTCCGAGCACGACCGTTCTCAGGTCTTGGATGGCATCGGCTGCGACCTGGACACTCACAGACGCGCGTCGCGCCAACTCCTGCGGGAGCATCCAGCCCAGTCCTCCGCCACCCAGCACGTCCCCGATCCTGGTCACCCCTGCGGCCACAGCCCTCCTCTCCGCCAACCGCTGAAAAGGACGGAGGGGCGGATTCCTGAGCAGCGGCTCTCTGACGATAGCCGCTACTCCTGACGGGGGAGAGCTGCGTCGCGAGGCGACCACTTTCCAGACTTTGATCAGGTCCTGGTAAAAGACGGGCAACGCCTGCAAGGAGCCACCGAGGCCCAGCTGTTCTATAAACAGGAGCTGCACGTCATAATTCAGGCCGTGCACCTGACGGAAGAAATACGTCATCAGGGCACACCATCTAGGAGGAGGCTCGACGTAGAGGTATCGCTGCAGGGTCTGAAGGCGGAAAGTCGCCACCTGTGTGCGTAGGCACACTAGCGCCTGACCACCCTCCCTAAGCGGGAGACTCAGAACCTCGGCAGCGACCCAGTGCAATCTTTTGTCCCAGAAGAAGTCGACTAACAATCTCTGGATTCTTGTGACAAAGTCCGGGGGAGGGGTCAAAGTGACCAGCCGATACCACAACATGGCGGCGATCAGCTGCTGCTGCTGCTGATACTCTTTTTTTTGAGTAAACCTGTTTCCATCTGTGCTGCTGCTGCTGATAATCTTTTAAATGAAAACCAAATCAACAAAATTGGGAAAAATCAGGCACAGCCCCTAATTCAGGTCAGCTGTAAAACCAAGAACAAAGTTTAAAGGAAACTTACAAACTTTAAATCAAAATGTGATTAAAGGGGTCAACAAAACACCCCAGTCCCCGCGGTGCCCACCGAGCACGGAAGGCCTCAAGAGTGCCAGCAGACACCGCGTGCTCCTTCTCCAGGGACATCCGGCAGCGAACGTAGCCGCGGAAGAGGGACAAACAATCGGGCGGGACTCCCCCGTCGATCGCCCGCTGCCTGGACCTGTTAATGGCCAACTTGGCCAGGCCCAGGAGCAGGTTCACGAGGAGGTCCTCCTCCTTCCCGACCCCCTTCCACACCGGGTGCCCATAGATCAGGAGCGTGGGGCTGAAGTGCAAACAAAACATCAATAAAAGGTTTTTCAAATAACTAAAAAGGGAGTGCAGCCTACAACACCCTATGTATACATGGTCCACGGACTCCACAAGACCGCAAAAAGGGCATGTGTCCTGAGAGTCCGTGAACCTATGCATCCTCTTATTATAAGGGACTGCCGCATGCAACACCCTCCAACCCAGGTCCCCGATAGAAAGGGGGAGGACACCTCCGTAGAGGGCCTCCCATCGAGGGCCTCCGCCGCCGGACGGCAACAAGGCACGCCAGGGCGTGTCCGGTCGACGGACAAGGGCGAGAAAATGGAAGGTGTGCAGCAGCAGTCCATACAAAAAGCCCCTCTTTGCTGTGCCAAAAGGCACAGAGGGCATGTCCCCGAGGCGGCTCATATTGCGGGGCACCAGCACCCGAGGGAGGGTTCGGGGCTTGGGGCCAATGTGGAATTCCGTCCGAACAGGGGAACGCTCAGACGGAAGACCACCGCGCACCTGGGCCACCTCAAGACCCAAAATAACGTCGGGTCCGAGCACGACCGTTCTCAGGTCTTGGATGGCATCGGCTGCGACCTGGACACTCACAGACGCGCGTCGCGCCAACTCCTGCGGGAGCATCCAGCCCAGTCCTCCGCCACCCAGCACGTCCCCGATCCTGGTCACCCCTGCGGCCACAGCCCTCCTCTCCGCCAACCACTGAAAAGGACGGAGGGGCGGATTCCTGAGCAGCGGCTCTCTGACGATAGCCGCTACTCCTGACGGGGGAGAGCTGCGTCGCGAGGCGACCACTTTCCAGACTTTGATCAGGTCCTGGTAAAAGACGGGCAACGCCTGCAAGGAGCCACCGAGGCCCAGCTGTTCTATAAACAGGAGCTGCACGTCATAATTCAGGCCGTGCACCTGACGGAAGAAATACGTCATCAGGGCACACCATCTAGGAGGAGGCTCGACGTAGAGGTATCGCTGCAGGGTCTGAAGGCGGAAAGTCGCCACCTGTGTGCGTAGGCACACTAGCGCCTGACCACCCTCCCTAAGCGGGAGACTCAGAACCTCGGCAGCGACCCAGTGCAATCTTTTGTCCCAGAAGAAGTCGACTAACAATCTCTGGATTCTTGTGACAAAGTCCGGGGCAGGGGTCAAAGTGACCAGCCGATACCACAACATGGCGGCGATCAGCTGCTGCTGCTGCTGATACTCTTTTTTTTTGAGTAAACCTGTTTCCATCTGTGCTGCTGCTGATAATCTTTTAAATGAAAACCAAATCAACAAAATTGGGATAAATCAGGCACAGCCCCTAATTCAGGTCAGCTGTAAAACCAAGAACAAAGTTTAAAGGAAACTTACAAACTTTAAATCAAAATGTGATTAAAGGGGTCAACAAAACACCCCAGTCCCCGCGGTGCCCACCGAGCACGGAAGGCCTCGAGAGTGCCAGCAGACACCGCGTGCTCCTTCTCCAGGGACATCCGGCAGCGAACGTAGCCGCGGAAGAGGGACAAACAATCGGGCGGGACTCCCCCGTCGATCGCCCGCTGCCTGGACCTGTTAATGGCCAACTTGGCCAGGCCCAGGAGCAGGTTCACGAGGAGGTCCTCCTCCTTCCCGACCCCCTTCCGCACCGGGTGCCCATAGATCAGGAGCGTGGGGCTGAAGTGCAAACAAAACATCAATAAAAGGTTTTTCAAATAACTAAAAAGGGAGTGCAGCCTACAACACCCTATGTATACATGGTCCACGGACTCCACAAGACCGCAAAAAGGGCATGTGTCCTGAGAGTCCGCGAACCTATGCATCCTCTTATTATAAGGGACTGCTGCATGCAACACCCTCCAACCCAGGTCCCCGATAGAAAGGGGGAGGACACCTCCGTAGAGGGCCTCCCATCGAGGGCCTCCGCCGCCGGACGGCAACAAGGCACGCCAGGGCGTGTCCGGTCGACGGACAAGGGCGAGAAAATGGAAGGTGTGCAGCAGCAGTCCATACAAAAAGCCCCTCTTTGCTGTGCCAAAAGGCACAGAGGGCATGTCCCCGAGGCGGCTCATATTGCGGGGCACCAGCACCCGAGGGAGGGTTCGGGGCTTGGGGCCAATGTGGAATTCCGTCCGAACAGGGGAACGCTCAGACGGAAGACCACCGCGCACCTGGGCCACCTCAAGACCCAAAATAACGTCGGGTCCGAGCACGACCGTTCTCAGGTCTTGGATGGCATCGGCTGCGACCTGGACACTCACAGACGCGCGTCGCGCCAACTCCTGCGGGAGCATCCAGCCCAGTCCTCCGCCACCCAGCACGTCCCCGATCCTGGTCACCCCTGCGGCCACAGCCCTCCTCTCCGCCAACCACTGAAAAGGACGGAGGGGCGGATTCCTGAGCAGCGGCTCTCTGACGATAGCCGCTACTCCTGACGGGGGAGAGCTGCGTCGCGAGGCGACCACTTTCCAGACTTTGATCAGGTCCTGGTAAAAGACGGGCAACGCCTGCAAGGAGCCACCGAGGCCCAGCTGTTCTATAAACAGGAGCTGCACGTCATAATTCAGGCCGTGCACCTGACGGAAGAAATACGTCATCAGGGCACACCATCTAGGAGGAGGCTCGACGTAGAGGTATCGCTGCAGGGTCTGAAGGCGGAAAGTCGCCACCTGTGTGCGTAGGCACACTAGCGCCTGACCACCCTCCCTAAGCGGGAGACTCAGAACCTCGGCAGCGACCCAGTGCAATCTTTTGTCCCAGAAGAAGTCGACTAACAATCTCTGGATTCTTGTGACAAAGTCCGGGGCAGGGGTCAAAGTGACCAGCCGATACCACAACATGGCGGCGATCAGCTGCTGCTGCTGCTGATACTCTTTTTTTTTGAGTAAACCTGTTTCCATCTGTGCTGCTGCTGATAATCTTTTAAATGAAAACCAAATCAACAAAATTGGGATAAATCAGGCACAGCCCCTAATTCAGGTCAGCTGTAAAACCAAGAACAAAGTTTAAAGGAAACTTACAAACTTTAAATCAAAATGTGATTAAAGGGGTCAACAAAACACCCCAGTCCCCGCGGTGCCCACCGAGCACGGAAGGCCTCGAGAGTGCCAGCAGACACCGCGTGCTCCTTCTCCAGGGACATCCGGCAGCGAACGTAGCCGCGGAAGAGGGACAAACAATCGGGCGGGACTCCCCCGTCGATCGCCCGCTGCCTGGACCTGTTAATGGCCAACTTGGCCAGGCCCAGGAGCAGGTTCACGAGGAGGTCCTCCTCCTTCCCGACCCCCTTCCGCACCGGGTGCCCATAGATCAGGAGCGTGGGGCTGAAGTGCAAACAAAACATCAATAAAAGGTTTTTCAAATAACTAAAAAGGGAGTGCAGCCTACAACACCCTATGTATACATGGTCCACGGACTCCACAAGACCGCAAAAAGGGCACGTGTCCTGAGAGTCCGCGAACCAATGCATCCTCTTATTATAAGGGACTGCTGCATGCAACACCCTCCAACCCAGGTCTCCGATAGAAAGGGGGAGGACACCTCCGTAGAGGGCCTCCCATCGGGGGCTTCCGCCGCCGGACGGCAACAAGGCACGCCAGGGCGTGTCCGGTCGACGGACAAGGGCGAGAAAATGGAAGGTGTGCAGCAGCAGTCCGTACAAAAAGCTCCTCTTTGCCGTGCCAAAAGGCACAGAGGGCATGTCCCCGAGGCGGCTCATATTGCGGGGCACCAGCACCCGAGGGAGGGTTCGGGGCTTGGGGCCAATGTGGAATTCCGTCCGAACAGGGGAACGCTCAGACGGAAGACCACCGCGCACCTGGGCCACCTCAAGACCCAAAATAACGTCGGGTCCGAGCACGACCGTTCTCAGGTCTTGGATGGCATCGGCTGCGACCTGGACACTCACAGACGCGCGTCGCGCCAACTCCTGCGGGAGCATCCAGCCCAGTCCTCCGCCACCCAGCACGTCCCCGATCCTGGTCACCCCTGCGGCCACAGCCCTCCTCTCCGCCAACCACTGAAAAGGACGGAGGGGCGGATTCCTGAGCAGCGGCTCTCTGACGATAGCCGCTACTCCTGACGGGGGAGAGCTGCGTCGCGAGGCGACCACTTTCCAGACTTTGATCAGGTCCTGGTAAAAGACGGGCAACGCCTGCAAGGAGCCACCGAGGCCCAGCTGTTCTATAAACAGGAGCTGCACGTCATAATTCAGGCCGTGCACCTGACGGAAGAAATACGTCATCAGGGCACACCATCTAGGAGGAGGCTCGACGTAGAGGTATCGCTGCAGGGTCTGAAGGCGGAAAGTCGCCACCTGTGTGCGTAGGCACACTAGCGCCTGACCACCCTCCCTAAGCGGGAGACTCAGAACCTCGGCAGCGACCCAGTGCAATCTTTTGTCCCAGAAGAAGTCGACTAACAATCTCTGGATTCTTGTGACAAAGTCCGGGGCAGGGGTCAAAGTGACCAGCCGATACCACAACATGGCGGCGATCAGCTGCTGCTGCTGCTGATACTCTTTTTTTTTGAGTAAACCTGTTTCCATCTGTGCTGCTGCTGATAATCTTTTAAATGAAAACCAAATCAACAAAATTGGGATAAATCAGGCACAGCCCCTAATTCAGGTCAGCTGTAAAACCAAGAACAAAGTTTAAAGGAAACTTACAAACTTTAAATCAAAATGTGATTAAAGGGGTCAACAAAACACCCCAGTCCCCGCGGTGCCCACCGAGCACGGAAGGCCTCGAGAGTGCCAGCAGACACCGCGTGCTCCTTCTCCAGGGACATCCGGCAGCGAACGTAGCCGCGGAAGAGGGACAAACAATCGGGCGGGACTCCCCCGTCGATCGCCCGCTGCCTGGACCTGTTAATGGCCAACTTGGCCAGGCCCAGGAGCAGGTTCACGAGGAGGTCCTCCTCCTTCCCGACCCCCTTCCGCACCGGGTGCCCATAGATCAGGAGCGTGGGGCTGAAGTGCAAACAAAACATCAATAAAAGGTTTTTCAAATAACTAAAAAGGGAGTGCAGCCTACAACACCCTATGTATACATGGTCCACGGACTCCACAAGACCGCAAAAAGGGCATGTGTCCTGAGAGTCCGTGAACCTATGCATCCTCTTATTATAAGGGACTGCTGCATGCAACACCCTCCAACCCAGGTCCCCGATAGAAAGGGGGAGGACACCTCCGTAGAGGGCCTCCCATCGAGGGCCTCCGCCGCCGGACGGCAACAAGGCACGCCAGGGCGTGTCCGGTCGACGGACAAGGGCGAGAAAATGGAAGGTGTGCAGCAGCAGTCCGTACAAAAAGCCCCTCTTTGCTGTGCCAAAAGGCACAGAGGGCATGTCCCCGAGGCGGCTCATATTGCGGGGCACCAGCACCCGAGGGAGGGTTCGGGGCTTGGGGCCAATGTGGAATTCCGTCCGAACAGGGGAACGCTCAGACGGAAGACCACCGCGCACCTGGGCCACCTCAAGACCCAAAATAACGTCGGGTCCGAGCACGACCGTTCTCAGGTCTTGGATGGCATCGGCTGCGACCTGGACACTCACAGACGCGCGTCGCGCCAACTCCTGCGGGAGCATCCAGCCCAGTCCTCCGCCACCCAGCACGTCCCCGATCCTGGTCACCCCTGCGGCCACAGCCCTCCTCTCCGCCAACCACTGAAAAGGACGGAGGGGCGGATTCCTGAGCAGCGGCTCTCTGACGATAGCCGCTACTCCTGACGGGGGAGAGCTGCGTCGCGAGGCGACCACTTTCCAGACTTTGATCAGGTCCTGGTAAAAGACGGGCAACGCCTGCAAGGAGCCACCGAGGCCCAGCTGTTCTATAAACAGGAGCTGCACGTCATAATTCAGGCCGTGCACCTGACGGAAGAAATACGTCATCAGGGCACACCATCTAGGAGGAGGCTCGACGTAGAGGTATCGCTGCAGGGTCTGAAGGCGGAAAGTCGCCACCTGTGTGCGTAGGCACACTAGCGCCTGACCACCCTCCCTAAGCGGGAGACTCAGAACCTCGGCAGCGACCCAGTGCAATCTTTTGTCCCAGAAGAAGTCGACTAACAATCTCTGGATTCTTGTGACAAAGTCCGGGGCAGGGGTCAAAGTGACCAGCCGATACCACAACATGGCGGCGATCAGCTGCTGCTGCTGCTGATACTCTTTTTTTTTGAGTAAACCTGTTTCCATCTGTGCTGCTGCTGATAATCTTTTAAATGAAAACCAAATCAACAAAATTGGGATAAATCAGGCACAGCCCCTAATTCAGGTCAGCTGTAAAACCAAGAACAAAGTTTTAAAGGAAACTTACAAACTTTAAATCAAAATGTGATTAAAGGGGTCAACAAAACACCCCAGTCCCCGCGGTGCCCACCGAGCACGGAAGGCCTCGAGAGTGCCAGCAGACACCGCGTGCTCCTTCTCCAGGGACATCCGGCAGCGAACGTAGCCGCGGAAGAGGGACAAACAATCGGGCGGGACTCCCCCGTCGATCGCCCGCTGCCTGGACCTGTTAATGGCCAACTTGGCCAGGCCCAGGAGCAGGTTCACGAGGAGGTCCTCCTCCTTCCCGACCCCCTTCCGCACCGGGTGCCCATAGATCAGGAGCGTGGGGCTGAAGTGCAAACAAAACATCAATAAAAGGTTTTTCAAATAACTAAAAAGGGAGTGCAGCCTACAACACCCTATGTATACATGGTCCACGGACTCCACAAGACCGCAAAAAGGGCACGTGTCCTGAGAGTCCGCGAACCAATGCATCCTCTTATTATAAGGGACTGCTGCATGCAACACCCTCCAACCCAGGTCTCCGATAGAAAGGGGGAGGACACCTCCGTAGAGGGCCTCCCATCGGGGGCTTCCGCCGCCGGACGGCAACAAGGCACGCCAGGGCGTGTCCGGTCGACGGACAAGGGCGAGAAAATGGAAGGTGTGCAGCAGCAGTCCGTACAAAAAGCTCCTCTTTGCCGTGCCAAAAGGCACAGAGGGCATGTCCCCGAGGCGGCTCATATTGCGGGGCACCAGCACCCGAGGGAGGGTTCGGGGCTTGGGGCCAATGTGGAATTCCGTCCGAACAGGGGAACGCTCAGACGGAAGACCACCGCGCACCTGGGCCACCTCAAGACCCAAAATAACGTCGGGTCCGAGCACGACCGTTCTCAGGTCTTGGATGGCATCGGCTGCGACCTGGACACTCACAGACGCGCGTCGCGCCAACTCCTGCGGGAGCATCCAGCCCAGTCCTCCGCCACCCAGCACGTCCCCGATCCTGGTCACCCCTGCGGCCACAGCCCTCCTCTCCGCCAACCACTGAAAAGGACGGAGGGGCGGATTCCTGAGCAGCGGCTCTCTGACGATAGCCGCTACTCCTGACGGGGGAGAGCTGCGTCGCGAGGCGACCACTTTCCAGACTTTGATCAGGTCCTGGTAAAAGACGGGCAACGCCTGCAAGGAGCCACCGAGGCCCAGCTGTTCTATAAACAGGAGCTGCACGTCATAATTCAGGCCGTGCACCTGACGGAAGAAATACGTCATCAGGGCACACCATCTAGGAGGAGGCTCGACGTAGAGGTATCGCTGCAGGGTCTGAAGGCGGAAAGTCGCCACCTGTGTGCGTAGGCACACTAGCGCCTGACCACCCTCCCTAAGCGGGAGACTCAGAACCTCGGCAGCGACCCAGTGCAATCTTTTGTCCCAGAAGAAGTCGACTAACAATCTCTGGATTCTTGTGACAAAGTCCGGGGCAGGGGTCAAAGTGACCAGCCGATACCACAACATGGCGGCGATCAGCTGCTGCTGCTGCTGATACTCTTTTTTTTTGAGTAAACCTGTTTCCATCTGTGCTGCTGCTGCTGATAATCTTTTAAATGAAAACCAAATCAACAAAATTGGGATAAATCAGGCACAGCCCCTAATTCAGGTCAGCTGTAAAACCAAGAACAAAGTTTAAAGGAAACTTACAAACTTTAAATCAAAATGTGATTAAAGGGGTCAACAAAACACCCCAGTCCCCGCGGTGCCCACCGAGCACGGAAGGCCTCGAGAGTGCCAGCAGACACCGCGTGCTCCTTCTCCAGGGACATCCGGCAGCGAACGTAGCCGCGGAAGAGGGACAAACAATCGGGCGGGACTCCCCCGTCGATCGCCCGCTGCCTGGACCTGTTAATGGCCAACTTGGCCAGGCCCAGGAGCAGGTTCACGAGGAGGTCCTCCTCCTTCCCGACCCCCTTCCGCACCGGGTGCCCATAGATCAGGAGCGTGGGGCTGAAGTGCAAACAAAACATCAATAAAAGGTTTTTCAAATAACTAAAAAGGGAGTGCAGCCTACAACACCCTATGTATACATGGTCCACGGACTCCACAAGACCGCAAAAAGGGCATGTGTCCTGAGAGTCCGTGAACCTATGCATCCTCTTATTATAAGGGACTGCTGCATGCAACACCCTCCAACCCAGGTCCCCGATAGAAAGGGGGAGGACACCTCCGTAGAGGGCCTCCCATCGAGGGCCTCCGCCGCCGGACGGCAACAAGGCACGCCAGGGCGTGTCCGGTCGACGGACAAGGGCGAGAAAATGGAAGGTGTGCAGCAGCAGTCCGTACAAAAAGCCCCTCTTTGCTGTGCCAAAAGGCACAGAGGGCATGTCCCCGAGGCGGCTCATATTGCGGGGCACCAGCACCCGAGGGAGGGTTCGGGGCTTGGGGCCAATGTGGAATTCCGTCCGAACAGGGGAACGCTCAGACGGAAGACCACCGCGCACCTGGGCCACCTCAAGACCCAAAATAACGTCGGGTCCGAGCACGACCGTTCTCAGGTCTTGGATGGCATCGGCTGCGACCTGGACACTCACAGACGCGCGTCGCGCCAACTCCTGCGGGAGCATCCAGCCCAGTCCTCCGCCACCCAGCACGTCCCCGATCCTGGTCACCCCTGCGGCCACAGCCCTCCTCTCCGCCAACCACTGAAAAGGACGGAGGGGCGGATTCCTGAGCAGCGGCTCTCTGACGATAGCCGCTACTCCTGACGGGGGAGAGCTGCGTCGCGAGGCGACCACTTTCCAGACTTTGATCAGGTCCTGGTAAAAGACGGGCAACGCCTGCAAGGAGCCACCGAGGCCCAGCTGTTCTATAAACAGGAGCTGCACGTCATAATTCAGGCCGTGCACCTGACGGAAGAAATACGTCATCAGGGCACACCATCTAGGAGGAGGCTCGACGTAGAGGTATCGCTGCAGGGTCTGAAGGCGGAAAGTCGCCACCTGTGTGCGTAGGCACACTAGCGCCTGACCACCCTCCCTAAGCGGGAGACTCAGAACCTCGGCAGCGACCCAGTGCAATCTTTTGTCCCAGAAGAAGTCGACTAACAATCTCTGGATTCTTGTGACAAAGTCCGGGGCAGGGGTCAAAGTGACCAGCCGATACCACAACATGGCGGCGATCAGCTGCTGCTGCTGCTGATACTCTTTTTTTTTGAGTAAACCTGTTTCCATCTGTGCTGCTGCTGCTGATAATCTTTTAAATGAAAACCAAATCAACAAAATTGGGATAAATCAGGCACAGCCCCTAATTCAGGTCAGCTGTAAAACCAAGAACAAAGTTTTAAAGGAAACTTACAAACTTTAAATCAAAATGTGATTAAAGGGGTCAACAAAACACCCCAGTCCCCGCGGTGCCCACCGAGCACGGAAGGCCTCGAGAGTGCCAGCAGACACCGCGTGCTCCTTCTCCAGGGACATCCGGCAGCGAACGTAGCCGCGGAAGAGGGACAAACAATCGGGCGGGACTCCCCCGTCGATCGCCCGCTGCCTGGACCTGTTAATGGCCAACTTGGCCAGGCCCAGGAGCAGGTTCACGAGGAGGTCCTCCTCCTTCCCGACCCCCTTCCGCACCGGGTGCCCATAGATCAGGAGCGTGGGGCTGAAGTGCAAACAAAACATCAATAAAAGGTTTTTCAAATAACTAAAAAGGGAGTGCAGCCTACAACACCCTATGTATACATGGTCCACGGACTCCACAAGACCGCAAAAAGGGCACGTGTCCTGAGAGTCCGCGAACCAATGCATCCTCTTATTATAAGGGACTGCTGCATGCAACACCCTCCAACCCAGGTCTCCGATAGAAAGGGGGAGGACACCTCCGTAGAGGGCCTCCCATCGGGGGCTTCCGCCGCCGGACGGCAACAAGGCACGCCAGGGCGTGTCCGGTCGACGGACAAGGGCGAGAAAATGGAAGGTGTGCAGCAGCAGTCCGTACAAAAAGCTCCTCTTTGCCGTGCCAAAAGGCACAGAGGGCATGTCCCCGAGGCGGCTCATATTGCGGGGCACCAGCACCCGAGGGAGGGTTCGGGGCTTGGGGCCAATGTGGAATTCCGTCCGAACAGGGGAACGCTCAGACGGAAGACCACCGCGCACCTGGGCCACCTCAAGACCCAAAATAACGTCGGGTCCGAGCACGACCGTTCTCAGGTCTTGGATGGCATCGGCTGCGACCTGGACACTCACAGACGCGCGTCGCGCCAACTCCTGCGGGAGCATCCAGCCCAGTCCTCCGCCACCCAGCACGTCCCCGATCCTGGTCACCCCTGCGGCCACAGCCCTCCTCTCCGCCAACCACTGAAAAGGACGGAGGGGCGGATTCCTGAGCAGCGGCTCTCTGACGATAGCCGCTACTCCTGACGGGGGAGAGCTGCGTCGCGAGGCGACCACTTTCCAGACTTTGATCAGGTCCTGGTAAAAGACGGGCAACGCCTGCAAGGAGCCACCGAGGCCCAGCTGTTCTATAAACAGGAGCTGCACGTCATAATTCAGGCCGTGCACCTGACGGAAGAAATACGTCATCAGGGCACACCATCTAGGAGGAGGCTCGACGTAGAGGTATCGCTGCAGGGTCTGAAGGCGGAAAGTCGCCACCTGTGTGCGTAGGCACACTAGCGCCTGACCACCCTCCCTAAGCGGGAGACTCAGAACCTCGGCAGCGACCCAGTGCAATCTTTTGTCCCAGAAGAAGTCGACTAACAATCTCTGGATTCTTGTGACAAAGTCCGGGGCAGGGGTCAAAGTGACCAGCCGATACCACAACATGGCGGCGATCAGCTGCTGCTGCTGCTGATACTCTTTTTTTTTGAGTAAACCTGTTTCCATCTGTGCTGCTGCTGATAATCTTTTAAATGAAAACCAAATCAACAAAATTGGGATAAATCAGGCACAGCCCCTAATTCAGGTCAGCTGTAAAACCAAGAACAAAGTTTAAAGGAAACTTACAAACTTTAAATCAAAATGTGATTAAAGGGGTCAACAAAACACCCCAGTCCCCGCGGTGCCCACCGAGCACGGAAGGCCTCGAGAGTGCCAGCAGACACCGCGTGCTCCTTCTCCAGGGACATCCGGCAGCGAACGTAGCCGCGGAAGAGGGACAAACAATCGGGCGGGACTCCCCCGTCGATCGCCCGCTGCCTGGACCTGTTAATGGCCAACTTGGCCAGGCCCAGGAGCAGGTTCACGAGGAGGTCCTCCTCCTTCCCGACCCCCTTCCGCACCGGGTGCCCATAGATCAGGAGCGTGGGGCTGAAGTGCAAACAAAACATCAATAAAAGGTTTTTCAAATAACTAAAAAGGGAGTGCAGCCTACAACACCCTATGTATACATGGTCCACGGACTCCACAAGACCGCAAAAAGGGCATGTGTCCTGAGAGTCCGTGAACCTATGCATCCTCTTATTATAAGGGACTGCTGCATGCAACACCCTCCAACCCAGGTCCCCGATAGAAAGGGGGAGGACACCTCCGTAGAGGGCCTCCCATCGAGGGCCTCCGCCGCCGGACGGCAACAAGGCACGCCAGGGCGTGTCCGGTCGACGGACAAGGGCGAGAAAATGGAAGGTGTGCAGCAGCAGTCCATACAAAAAGCCCCTCTTTGCTGTGCCAAAAGGCACAGAGGGCATGTCCCCGAGGCGGCTCATATTGCGGGGCACCAGCACCCGAGGGAGGGTTCGGGGCTTGGGGCCAATGTGGAATTCCGTCCGAACAGGGGAACGCTCAGACGGAAGACCACCGCGCACCTGGGCCACCTCAAGACCCAAAATAACGTCGGGTCCGAGCACGACCGTTCTCAGGTCTTGGATGGCATCGGCTGCGACCTGGACACTCACAGACGCGCGTCGCGCCAACTCCTGCGGGAGCATCCAGCCCAGTCCTCCGCCACCCAGCACGTCCCCGATCCTGGTCACCCCTGCGGCCACAGCCCTCCTCTCCGCCAACCACTGAAAAGGACGGAGGGGCGGATTCCTGAGCAGCGGCTCTCTGACGATAGCCGCTACTCCTGACGGGGGAGAGCTGCGTCGCGAGGCGACCACTTTCCAGACTTTGATCAGGTCCTGGTAAAAGACGGGCAACGCCTGCAAGGAGCCACCGAGGCCCAGCTGTTCTATAAACAGGAGCTGCACGTCATAATTCAGGCCGTGCACCTGACGGAAGAAATACGTCATCAGGGCACACCATCTAGGAGGAGGCTCGACGTAGAGGTATCGCTGCAGGGTCTGAAGGCGGAAAGTCGCCACCTGTGTGCGTAGGCACACTAGCGCCTGACCACCCTCCCTAAGCGGGAGACTCAGAACCTCGGCAGCGACCCAGTGCAATCTTTTGTCCCAGAAGAAGTCGACTAACAATCTCTGGATTCTTGTGACAAAGTCCGGGGCAGGGGTCAAAGTGACCAGCCGATACCACAACATGGCGGCGATCAGCTGCTGCTGCTGCTGATACTCTTTTTTTTTGAGTAAACCTGTTTCCATCTGTGCTGCTGCTGATGATGGTGGTGCTCCTGATGCTTCTCAAGTGCCTGCTCCTGTTGCTCCTCCTTTGAGACCAGGCTGCTGCTGCTTTAACTGCTGACATGCTGCAGTGAAGGCTGACAGCAAGGAAGTTGAGATACAGGTCATTTGGAACTAACTCCAAAAAGTTGCAATTCCAAAGTAGTGATTTAAGACTGACAGAGGTAATCGTGTAAGCATAAGCCTTTCACTCTGGCTATCCACAGGCTTGCTGAATTCAGTCTTTGAAGGCACGTCAATTTTAGTAAGCAGTCTCCAGAATATGTTCTTGCAACTGCACCCTGACAAGATGCAGAAACTGTTAAACCCAAGAATAACTGTTAAAGCCAGAATGCAGGGTTAAAGATGCACTTAATTAACTCTTTGGGTATTTTAATTAGTTTTCCACCAGCTGCACGGGGGTTCCTTGCTCAAGTGGGTGGGATAATGTTGGGTTCCTAATCTAACACCAGTTGTTTGGGGCTTCCTGGGCCCTCTCCACCTCCCCTTGCTCACTAAAATTCCTGCCATAGCGTTGACAGCGGGCAGAAAGTAATACAAAGGACTGAAGAAGATATTTAAAAGAGCAGTTTTCTTGTGTAATATAGGGATTAAGTACGATCTGGATCTGTGAAGTCTGGAACCTCAAAGTAATCAAAACAGGAAATGTTGGAAATAGTCAACAGGGCTGTCCGCATCTGTGGAGAGAGAAACAGGTTTAATATCTCAGGTTAGTATTTTAGGTTGATGACCTTTCATCACAACTGGGAAAAGTTGAAGATGCAATCGGCGTTAAGCAAGTGAAAAAAAGGGTGACAGAAGGAAAAACCTGTGATAGGGTCGAAAGCACAAGACAATGTGGTTGATTCTCGGGCAGGTGAATCTTGCCCCGAGCAAATTTGATGCCTTCCAACCAACAAACTCTCGCAGCCTCAGCGAGGATAGCGTCCAGTAAATTTTCAGAGCACTCAGCTCTTAAATTGTGTCTGATTATCTTTATAATAGTATCTTTATATGAGTGTGTAACATGAGTTGCCGTATTTCTCAGGAAATCCAACTGCTTAGATTGGTAAAAGCAAAATACTGCGGACGCTGGAAATCTGAAACAAAAACAAACACAGCTGGCAAAACGCAGCAGGTCTGACAGCATCTGCGGAGAGGAATACAGTTAACGTTTCGAGTCCGAGTAATTCGTTAACTGTGTTCTTCTCCGCAGATGCTATCAGACCTGCTGAGTTTTTCCAGCTATTTTTGTTTAGATTGGTTTGCGTTGAAACACGCTTTGTATATATGTGTATATATATATAGATATATACATATAAAATCTACCAAGAATAATTTGTAATGCTGAAGCGTCGAGAAAGACTAACAGGGACTGGTTTCAATGTTGAACGAAAAACACACGGCGTTTGCAGCGACAGACAAAAAGTTCTTGGGAAAGTTTCTGAAATGTGGCGCGTGGCGGGGGCATGAAATCTCGCGATAGGTGCCGCCTTTGTTCACGCGGCCTTCCTCGCAGCGTGCGTGCGCGCGCGCCGGCGAGTGCGCAGGCGCAGTCAGGCGGGCGGCGGGGGCTCGATCGGAGAGAGGTTGTTTCGCTCGCTTTGTGTGGCGGCGCTCGGCCTTTGGGGCTCTTCACCATTTCACTATGTCCGGCAGGTCGGTGCGGGCCGAGACCAGGAGCAGGGCCAAGGATGACATCAAACGGGTTATGGCAGCAATCGAAAAAGTACGGAAATGGTAAGGGGGAAAAGAAGAAAAAAAACAAAAACAACGGAATAGATTTTAAAAGGCCGGCGTTTCCCTCTTGGTCGCTGAAGAGAGATTGATGGTGGTGATGGTGGGGGAGGGAGAGATGACTTGGTTCGGAGCGGAATCCAGGTTTAAGGTGGGGGGGAGGGAATTCCGTCTCCGGCGAGCCGAGAGCCGGCCAGCGGGTTCCTTTGAGATGTATTTTAAATATTAAAAATGGATTTTGAAGTAAAGAGAAGACCCACAGCGACAGGAATGAGGGCTGAACCCAGAATCCATTTCGCTGCAGTCACATGAAGCCTGTGCCATTGCTTTGTGTGCCGCCGAGTCGGTGCCGGCTTTGGGAAGGACAGCGTCCTTTGTCGGGCTGGCAGGGCCACGGCTCGGCCCCGGCCGGCTCACCTGCGCTCCACAGTCCTTCTCCATTTTTTTAAATTATTATTGTTGATGAGGTCTTTTTAAATTTAGCGCTTTGGGTGCACTTTAGAGTGTAGGTCGAGGACAGGAAAGGAGGAGGAAGTGGGGGAAGCAAGCTCAACGAAGTCACAATCGACAGAATACAAAACTAAACATAATTAACCAATTTAGTAATGAGAAAATACACGCACACAAATAATATGTAAATATTTTTAGGCTAAAAAGTTTCCATTGCATGATCCGGGCAACGCAAATATTTGCATTAATTGAAAACATTTTTTTAGTCACGAATAAAATGTTTTTCGTGTGTGACTATTTGTCCTGTATATTATTTTTGGTCTATTTTGAGCGAAGTTAACATTTGACACAGGTGTCAGAAATTTAATGTTGTAACCACTTTGCAATCAGCTTTTGAGTACACACAATAACTGCGTCCTATTATTTTCAGTTACTTGTAAACATTGTAACCAGAATCCACGTGCTCTATTCATTTTGTTGATATCTTGCTGTCCTGACGTGACCTCTTACCCAGATTTAATTTGCGCCGCTGCTTAGAATTACAGTTTGTAAATCCCTCTTGACATTGAGACATTATGTACATTGCGTTGTGGATGATAAGGATTCTATTATAATTAGATTTTTAAATTGCAGGACTGTTTGGCATTTTTGAGAAAAAGAGCAGTGTGTAAGGGGAAAAAATGATTTAAACTTGCATAGCAGCTTCATGACCTCAATGTCCCAAAGTGTTTTATGGCCAATGAAGTACGAAGTGTAGCCAGCGTTGTATGAAATGTGGCAGCCAATTTATGAACAGTAAAGTCCCACAATATGTTAAAATTTTAGGGATTTTGGTTGAGGTATAAACATTGGCCATTACTCTTGGGATAATCCTGTTTTTCAGAATAGTGTTGGGGATCTTTTATGTCCACCTCAAAGCAGACATGGCCTCAATTTAATGTGTTATTCAAAAGGAAGCTTTTCTAACAGTGCAGCACTCCATTAGTGGACTGGAAGGTCAGTCTAGTTTTTTTTGTGCCCAATTCTCCGAGTGGGCCTTGAGCCCATAACCTTCTGCCAGGCAAGAGTGCTATCAAGTGAACCACAGCTGACATTATTGGTGGTCTATCATGTTAAGCAGGAACAACTTAGGACCTTTTAACATAATAAAACATCCTAAAGTGTTTCATGGAATGTTACAGAACATAATTTGACACCGAGCCAGTTAAGAGATTTTGATGAACAAGAGCTTCGTCAAAGAGTAGGTTTTAAGCAGAACCTTAAAGGAGGAGAGAGAGGCTTATGAAATTGCCATGATCCAATTTTGTCCATTGTCATTCATTTTAAAGAGAATTTTGTTTTCTTCCACATTTCTTCCCCTCAAGATTTTACAAGCTACTCAGTATTTTGTAATTGTTCATATGTGAAACTAAAGGGTGTTGGTAAACTAATCAGCAATGGATCACTAAATAACCATCAAGAATGGGAACTTTTATTTCCCCTTTTCCTCTGCTTTGGAGCAGAGGCACCAGCACTGTATTTTCTATTGCTGGCTGAGCTCTGAAAAAGAGTCATGTGAACTCAGAGTTAGCCCTACTTTTCTCTCTCCACTGATGCTGCTGGACCTGCTGAGTTTTTCCAGCATTTTCTGTTTTTATATCAGATAGTAGCTTTGTGTGGTTCAATATCATACTGGGTAGTCAAAGAAACATGGAAAATTTTAAGTCATAGAAGGAATTCTTTTGGCCTACTGTGTTCTGAAGGTTTTTGCCTCTACTACCCTTTCAGATTGAATTTCAGATCCCCACTACCCTCTGGGTGAAAACATTACTCTTCAACTCCTCTAAATCCCCCCTCCAATTACTTTAAATCCATGCCCCCTGGTTATTGACCCTTCTGCCAAGGGATATAGGTCCTTCCTATCCAGACCCCATATAATATTATAAACCTCAATTAGATATCCCCTTGGCCTCCTGTTCTAAGGAAAAAAGCCCTAGCCAATCCAATCTTTTCTCAAAGCTAAAATTCTCCATTTCGGCAACAACCTCAAATCTCCTCAGTTCCCTTTCTAGTCCAATTTATATCACATCCTTCTTGTAATGTGACCAAAACTGTATACAATACTCCAGCTGTGGCCTAACTAGCTCTAGTATAACCTCCCTGCTCTTATATTCTGTGCCTTGGCTAATAAAAGAAAGTATCCCTTATGCTTTCATAACCACCTTTATCTACCATTCTGACTGCCTTCAGGGATCTGTGGATATGCAGTCCAAGCTCTGGCTGTTCTTCTATACTTCTCAGAATCTTACCATTTATTATGTATTTCTTTGTTGTCCTCAAATGAATTACCTTACACTTCTCAGGATTGAATTCCATTTGCCAGTTTTCTGCCCACTTGACTGGACCACTGATAGCTTTGTCTACAGCTTTCCTATTCACTATCAATCACATGACCAATTTCATTTTATCTGCAAACTTCTTAATCATGCCACCCACATTTAAGTCTAAAACATGAATATATGTACCATGAGCAGGAAGGAAACTAGTACTGAATCCTGATGAACCCCTTCCAGTTGCACAGAAGTATCAACTATTGTTGATTGTATATTAATTATGAATAATTCTATGCAGGTGGTGGATGTAAACTGGATTCACTTGAGCCCCTATAAAAATAGACACAGGCTAAGACTGAGCTTGTTGGGTTAGGAGATGTGTAACTGCAAATAAATGTGTACGCAAAGGGGAAGTGATGACCAGTAATCCTGAGATCCAGGGTAATGCTCTGGGGACCCAGGTTCGAATCCTGCAACGGCAGAAGGTGGGATTCAATAAAAATTGTTGTAAAGTCCTTTAGGGAAGAAAATCTGTCATCCTTACCTGGTCTAGCCTACTTGTGACTCCAGACCCACAGCAATGTGGATGACTTTTAAATTCCCTCGGAAAAGCAAGCCACTCAGTTGTAACAAACCGCATTGAAACTGGACCGACCACCTGGCATTGACCTAGGCACTGGAAATGACAATAGCAATCTCAACCCTGCAAAATTCTCCTTACTATCATTAGTGCCAAAATTGGGAGAGCTGTCTCATAGACTAGTCAAGCATGGATCATTCCTCAGAGATAATGTCCCAGACACCACCATCACCATCCCTGGGTATATCTGGTTTCACTGGCAGGACAGGCCTAGCAGTATACGGTCGGGAGTCCTTAACCTCGACTCTGGACCCCATCAAGCCTCAAGGCATCAAACATGGGTAAGGAAACCACGTAGCGCCCTCCCTCAGCTGATGAATCAGTGCTCCTCCATGTTGAACACCACTTGGAGGAAGCATTGAGTGTGGCAAGGGTGCAGAATGTACTCTGGCTGGGGGGACCAAGAGTGGCTTGGTAGCACCACTACTGGCTGAATCCTAAATGACATACCTGCTAGACTGGGTCTGTGGCAGGTGGTGAGGGAACCAACAAGAGGGAAAAACATACTTGACCTCTGCCTTCCACAAATGCATCTGTCCATGATAGTATCTGTAGGAGTGACCACCGCACAGTCATTGTGGAGACGACGTCCTGTCTTCACTTTGAGAATGCCATCAATACCACCGTGCTAAATGGAATAGATTTCGAACAGATCTAGCAAGTCAAGACTGGGCATCCATGAGGCTCTGTGGGCCATCAGCAGCAGAATTGTACTCAAACACAATCTGTAACCTCATGGCCTGGCATATCCCCCACTCTACCATTACCATGAAGCCAGGGGATCAACCCTGGTTCAGTGAAGAGTGCAGGAGCACATGCCAGGAGCAGCACCAGGCTTACCTAAAAATGAGTGTCAACCTGGTGAAGCTATGATTCAGGACTACTTATGTGCCAAACAGCGCAAGCAGCAAGTGATAGTCAGGGCTAAGGGACCTCACCACCGTCAGGTCAGATCTAAGTCCGGCCACTTCCAGTGGTGAATGGTGGTGGACAATTAAACAACTCATTGGAGAAGGAGACTCCACAAATATCTCCATCCTCAAATGATGGAGGAGCTCAACACATCAGTGCAAAAGATGAGGCTGAAACATTTGTTACAATCTTCAGCCAGAAGAGCTGAGTGGATGATCCATCTCGGCCCCCAGCATCTCAGATACCAGTCTTCAGCCAATTCGACTCACTCCACGTGATATGAAGAAATCGCTGAAGGCTATGGGCCCTGACAATATTCCAGCAATAGTACTGAAGACTTGTGCTTCAGAATTTGCCATGCCCCGAGCCAAGATGTTCCAGTACAACTGCAATGCTGGCATCTACCCAGCTATGTGGAAATTTGCCCAGGTGTGTCATGTACACAAAAGGCAGGACAAATCCAACCTGGCCAATTACTGCTCCAGCAGTCTACTCTCAATCATCAGTAAAGTGATGGTTCATCAATAGTGCTATCAAGCGGCACTCTCTTAGCAATAACCTGCTCACTGACATCCAGTTTGGGTTCAGTCAGGGTCACTCAGCTCCTGACCTCATTACAACCTTGGTTCAAACATGGACAAAAGAGCTGAACTCTGGAAGAGACGTGAGAGTGACTGTCCTTGACATCAAGGCAGCATTTGACCGAGTGTGGCATCAAGGAGCCCTAGCAAAACTGGAGTCGATGGGATTTGGAGGGAAAACTCTCCGCTGGTCGGAGTCATACCTAACACAAAGGAAAATGGTTGTGGTTGTTGGAGGTCAGTCATCTCGGTTCCAGGACATCACTACAGGAGTTCCTCAGGGTAGTGTCCTAGGCCCAACCATCTTCAGCTGCTTCATCAATGACCTTTCTTCCATCATAAGGTCAGAATGTTCATTATTTGTGACTCCTCAGATACTGAAGCAGTCCATATCCAAATGTAGCAGGACCTGGGCAATATCCAGGCTTGGGCTGATAGGTGGCAAGTAACATTTGCGCAACACAAGTGTCAGGCAATGACCATCTCCAACAATAGAGAATCCAACCATCGCCCCATGATGTTCAATGGCATTATCATCACTGAAATCCCACTATCAACATCCAGGGGGATACCATTGACCAGAAGCTGAACTGGACTAGCCATATAAATATTGTGGCTACCAGAGCGGATCAGAGGCTAGGAATTGTGCGATGAGTAACTCGGTTGCTGACTACCCAAAGCTGCCTACCATCTACAAGGCACAAGTCAGGAATGAATATTCCCCATTTGCCTGGATGAGTGCTGCTCCCACAACACTCAAGAAGCTTGACACCTTCCAGGACAAAGCAGCCCGCTTGATTGGCACCACATCCACTGATGCATAGTAGCAGCAGTGTGTACCATCTACAAGATACATTGCAGGAATTCACCAAGGCTTCTTCAACAGCACCTTCCAAACCCAGGACCACTGCCATCTAGAAAGACAAGGGCAGCAGATAGATGGGAACAACACCACCTGGAAGTTCCCCTCCAAGTCATTCACCACCCTGACTTGGAAATATATCGGCGTTCCTTCACTTGCTGGGTCAAAATCCTGGAACTCCCTTCCTAACAGTACTTTGGATGTACCTAGACCACATGGATTGTAGTGGTTCAAGAAGGCAGCTCACCACCTTCAAAAGGGCAACTCGGGATGGGCAATAAATGCTGGCCCAGCCAGTGAAGCCCACATCCCGTTAATGAATAAATAAGGAAAAAAATTGGCTCCAGTTTTATCCTTCAACTGGCTTTCTGGTGTAGCAGAAGATGGTTGCCTAAAGTTGCTTTCTAAGAAAGCATTTTGGACAGGAAACTATAATCCTTGCACTGCAATAGCAGTAAGTTTAAATTATCAGCATATAATTGACCTCTAATGTCCTTGGCATCTGAACCATATGACCAGTGGAAAGATGAGTGGATATCTGGACACGATAGTGTCCTTAACGAAGAGAAAACAATGTATGTTTTCGGTGATCCTGCTTACAATGAGAAATAAAATCAGAAGTACTTTGTGAGCTGGATGCCATCAGTTGGATAGTGATATCAATTTGGAATTTTTGGTAGAGTTCTTGGATGAAATTTAAAAAGATTTATTAAATTCCCATGAGACATGGTTGGACTTTGATAGATTTCTGAAAACAGCCGGTTATTCCATGTAGGAATATATCAGTTAACATATATAAAAGATCAGCAAAATTCAAATTGGGGATTCCTGGATCAGTACTTGTGTTTAAATTGCTGGATTGTGCCAGGTGTCTCATTTGGACAGGCTCCTGACTGTTTGTTTGGGTTTTTGAGTGGGAGACTTGTTAGATCAGATGTTTGCTGCCTTGAAAGAATCCTTCAGTCGTCATGGAACAAATGGGGCATTCTGTCATGACACAAAGAACAGAGAACCCAATTAAGGCCAGATTTCAAAATGGTCCAGACACTAAATGCAGGCTTGAATGCAATGGAAGGATTAAGGACTGACCAAATGAGGATGGGTGCATCTTTAACAGGTCTGGCTACTACAGCAGAAGAACGACTGGAACAGCAATGATGTAGTAATGAATGTAAAAATAAAAACAAAAAACTGCGGATGCTGGAAATCCAAAACAAAAAAAATGAATGTGTTGGTTGTGGACTCCTTTAACTGTACTGTGCTAGATAATGCTTGCCTGTCAACAATATTTGAAACAGTGGTTAAAATGTTACCTTTATTCACTAGTGAGGATTATAAAAATACTGTGTTCTTTAGATTTGATGCTGACAACACATTGAGGTCACTAAAGAGAGTCGTACTTTTACGTAAAATAGCTGGAGTAAGCCATTTTAAGTACTGATGCAGCCCTACTGAGATACTTATGCTGCCCTTTAAAACCTCTTTCTTATCAGAGTGTTAAGACAAGTGATAAGAATTAGCGAGAAAAAGCAAATTGTCTTAGTTTTATAGACAATACCCTACTTGTCAAAGGTTAAAAATCCTGTTAAAGGATGGAGGTGTGAAGAATACACAAGCTAATAGAGATGGGAGAGAAGTGTGAAATTTGTTTTTTTTAAGAAATCAAAGGATGTCCTTTGTATGTCTTCTATTGGCCTGTGATTTTGAGATAGTTGTCGTGGATCTAAAGATATGTGACAGACACATTTTTGTTCTACATTTTATAAACTGCGTGATCAGGTTTAGCCTTTCTGCAATAATGCTTAGTAAGGAGGGAGGGGTTATTATAGAAAAACATCATATAGAAGTAAATAGGGATTGAATTTGGGGCACCAGCAAAGTTTTTGACTGATAATGAAGGGGACTTTGCTAATGACAAGTTCAGAGACGTCTGAAAATGTAAACATTGTGGTCAAGAATACCCGAGCTGAAAGTCCTTTCAGCAATGGGCTCTGAAAGTAATCAAACTGCGATACATAAACGTTAACTTATCAACCAAACTGCAAGTTGACAGAATTCACTCCTGATGGTTGAAGTGTACAGTCCCTATCAATTAGTCTTTGAAGCTTCAAGTTGCCTTCTGTATTGTGCGATATTTTTCCTGCTTTAGAAGCTGCTACTGTTAGTTCCATTTTTTTCCCTGCTCATTTGCATGCTTTACATAAGAGATGGGCTTTCATCAAGGCTATGGTGTCAGAGAAAGTTTGAAGACCATTTGAGACAGAATATAAAGTTTGGTGTATTATAAAAGGGAGGGTCGTTGGGAATAGAAAGATCCTGGTAAAGTTATGATGGTAAGAAACTGCTTGTCAAATATGGCAATCAGCTAGGTTTAATCACCTTGACTAATTGGAATGAATTACAAAATATTAAACTGAGTAGCTGATATAAGTAAATGAGACACTTTTTATCTCAAGTGCTCATGTGCTCTGTGATGAAGATCCTGAGGAACAGAATACAGTAGATCAAGTGCTGGGTGATGGTAATGTGAATGATCATGACAAACAGATCAGGGCTATCATATTTCAAGACCAATTGCCCAGTGTTGGGTACTTGAGCAACATACTCTGTAAGGTAAAAGCAAAATACTGTGGATGCTGGAAATCTGAAACAAAAACAAAAACACCTGGAAAAACTCAGGTCTGACAGCATCTGCGGAGAGGAATACAGTTGGCATTTTGACTCCGTATGACTCTTCATCAGAACTAAGGAAATAGAGAAATGAGGTGAAATATAAGCTGGTGGAGGGGGGTGGGACAGGTAGAGCTTGATAGAGGGCCAGGGATAGGTGGGGGCAAGGAAGAAATGGCCAAAGATGTCATAGACAAAAGGACAAAGGGGTGTTGACGTTGGTGATATTATCTAAGGAATGTGCTAATGGGGACATTAAGGGTAGCAAGCAGTACAAGCTAGTGGCAGATGGCCTAGTGGGGGTGGGGTGGGGGGAAGGGATCGAAATGGGCTAAAAGGTGGAGATAAAACAATAGATCAAAATAAATTTTAAAATAGGTGGGAAAAGAAAAATATATTTTTTTTAAAATTATAAATTATTGGAAAAAGGGGGATCGGAAAGGGGGTAGGGATGGAGGAGAGAGTTCATGTTCTGAAATTGTTGAACTCAATATTAAGTCCGGAAGACTGTAAAGTGCCTAGTTGGAAGATGAGATGCTGTTCCTCCAGTTTGCGTTGAGCTTCACTGGAGCATTGCAGCAGGCCAAGGATGGACATGTGGGCATGAGAGCAGGGTGGTGTGTTGAAATAGCAAGCGACAGGGAGGCCTGGGTCATGCTTGCGGACAGACCGAAGGTGTTCCGCAAAGTGGTCACCCAGTCTGCGTTTGGTCTCTCCAATGTAGAGCATTGGGAGCAGTGAATGCAGTAGACTAAATTGAGGGAAGTGCAAGTGAAATGCTGCTTCACTTGAAAGGAGTGTTTGGGCCCTTGGACGGTGAGGAGGGAGGAAGTAAAGGGGCAAGCGTTGCACCTCTGTAGTTGCATGGGAAGGTGCTGTGGGAGGAGGTTGATGTGCAGGGGGTGATGGCGGAGTGGACCAAGGTGTCCGGGAGGGAACGATCCCTGCGGAAAGCCACCGGGGGGGTGAAGGGAAGATGTGTTTGGTGGTGGCATCATGCTGGAGTTGGCGGAAATGGTGGAGGATGATCCTTTGAATGCAGAGGTTGGTGGGGTGTTAAGTGAGGACAAGGGGGACCCTATCATGGTTCTGGGAGGGAGAGGAAGGTGTGAGGGCGGATGCCCTCTATAGGGTTCTACTGAATGAAGGGATGCATACAACAATTGTGGGACATGCAGGAAAAGCTACTGGCAAGTTTAAGTATTGGTTGAATTTTCAGATGATGGCCAAGAAGTAATGTCCAGGGACTGGCAGAATGGGGTGAGAGAGTGGACAAAGAAAATGCAATGCAAGTACTGCTAATGGGTCTGGAAAGTACTGTCAGAAAACAATCATGTACTGGAGAAAGAACCTTCCACAATGCAAGAGGATGATCTCGCAACAGTCATCCTGATGGACATAAGTGCAATTAGAGGCCATAGCTTGAATAGATTACACAATGAAATAAACATGGAACAGTACTGGAACAAAGCTAGGAGCAGACATCCTCATGATTGTGAAGTTTTGAAGGCTGCCAATAAACTTGAAGGTAGACTAATAGAGTCAAAACAAAGGGAATTACATAGTTGAAGAGAGTTTGGAGTTTATTCTGAGGTAACATGTAAGGTACAACCAGCTTTGTCATGTAGGTGGGTTTGCATTGAGAAGTCCTTGCACTGAGAAGTTGGTAATTGTATGGCTAGTTGCTCGGGGTTTTGAAGAAAGATTTGGTTGTACACTTGCTGAGGTGGACTCTCCCACTGCTGAAAAATAACCTTGAGCTCTTTTGGCCAGATATTCATAGGGTGTGGATCAGTTGACATTATGCAGGACAATACTTTTGAGTGAAGCATCTCTGAAACTGCCCAGAAAGGCAGCAGCAGTAGGAAAGCTATGGAAAGTAATGTTTGTGGCCTGAATGATGCTTCCAGACATGGTATTTTTCAGTGAGATCTGTTTGCTGAAAATGGGTACAGTTCAACCAAAAAAACCCACAAAGTTTTATTGGTGTTGTAAAAGGAAGCAACTTCATGATGTACAAGGCACAAGTCAGGATTGTAATGGCGTGCTCTGCACTTGCCTAGATGAATGCAATTCCAGGGCAAAGCCCGCTTGATCGGCACCCCCATCCATCATCTTCATTCCCTCCACCAGTGGTGCACATTGGCGACAAAATGAAGCATTTGAGGTGCACTTCGGCAATTTACTAAGGTTCCTTCAACAGCACCTTACAATTCTGTGACCTTTGCTACCTATAAAAATGAGGGCAGCAGACACATAGGAACACCATCACCTGCAAGTTTCCCTCCAAGTCACACACCACCCTGATTTGGATCTATATTGCCATTCTTTCACTGTCTCTGGGTCAAAAAACTGGAACTCCCTCCTGAACAACATTGTGGGTGTAACTACATCACATAGACTGCACTGGTTCATGATTGTGGCTCACTGACACCAAGTGTGGTTAGGGATGGGCACCAAATTCTGGCCTTGCCAGTGATTCTCACATCCCAGGAACAGAGAGCATGCTACTTCTATTTATAACATCAATCCTACATTTGCATGTACTTCTGTTCTCATATTTTTAACTTTTGCACTATAAATACATCCACATTTATGATGAATTGTGCAGTAGATGAATCAGGTTTTCTTGGCACACTTCTGGCAGTGGCAAAGCTGCAGCATCTTAGTTTTGTATTTCCTAGCTCCTCAACCTGAAACATTCTTTATGCTTCAACTGGCTCTACTTCACTGCTTCCCAAATTGTTTTAGGTTTTGCTGTATTGTGTAATAATTAAAGATAGTTTGTATGATTCTTGCCTGCACATGCTCTGCTTCAATTATTCCCTCCCCTCAAACCCCTCTTCACCTGCATGACCTTTTAAATTTGCTGCAACAGATTTAACCTGCTTTCCCATATTTTACATTCAATTCCTTTCAATTAATCAAGTAAAACAATTTACCCTACCATTCTCCTCTATACTGTACTTAAACAAAAATACTCAAGACTCATATTGATGTAAGCTTTGCTCCACAACCTCCCACACCAGGTACAATTTTTGTGGCTATGACTTCTACTTTTTGAGTTAGTTGAGCAGATCACTCCAATCTTTCTATTTCAAGGATTCCAATGATGTCCAATAGGGACAGCTTAAGACATGGTTGCAACTTTTACCAAATAAAATGGAATCCCATTTGACCATACAAGAAAATATGCCCATTTAAAGAATTGCATATAAGGTTGAGTATAGATAAATTGAATTGTATTATCCTTGGGATTAACTTCTTCCCCCTGATCAGTGCAATTTGAGGTAATCCATCTTTTTTGAGTTTCAGTAATTTTGTTCAGTGGTTTCTGCGACTTCCTTTGGAAATAGTTTTGAGGAATACCAGAACATCATAACTGCTCTTCCTCACTTCCACACTTGCAAGGTTTCATTTTTGTGAATTACTTTCTTATTAACTTAACCTGACACAATCCATCAAAGCCTGAGCTGACTTTCAGATATTCCTTTAACCTTTTCAAATCACTTTCCCATACCTATGCAATTAAAAATGACCTCAAGAGCCCTGTAATTGGTAGCGTACTAGAGAACAGATCTGATACTGTTCCACCAATCGGTCACCATATACTGGTAATAGGTTTACTTCTGGAGAGCTTGCTGTGTGGTCGTTTAAGCTCACACGTAGATTATTTGAAATTAAAATTAATACTAAATTTATGCTAAAATCAACAGGAGAGTGTCATAGAATGGCAGCTGGTGGTGGGATCCCTTTTGAAACCAGGAGTGGAATTGAATAGAGAATTTGAGGCTGATAAAATCAGCTTGTCTGTTGGAAATAGTGGAAGATGGTTGGCCGAATATGGATGCTGATGAGGTGGTGGGGGGGAATGGGGGGTGTGAATACAAAATCATAGTAAAATGATTGCGATAGAATGTTCTTACTATGGATGAGGAAAAGGACATTTCAGTTCTCATGTGGAAGGTGGTGTCATCAGAGTAACAGTATATGAGATGGTGAAACTGGGAGAAAACAGCTGACAGGAAGTAGGGTGGTGAGCATTATCCGTGTTGTTGGAGTGGGCTTTATAGGTTTTTCTCTGGAAAGCAGGTTCCTGGAGATAGACAAGTCTGATGAGGGAGAATCAGCTGGGCCACGTAAAGGTGTAGATGGTGTAGTGTTGAAAATTGCATTGTGCACTTTGTCCACTTAAAACTGCCATACTCATATACCAGCGAAGGAAGTCTAGCAGGAGAATAAAGGAATCTGTTTCAACAGCACATGTAGTTCTGATTCTGAATACTTCTTACTAAATCTTCCCAAGAACTTCGTAATGGTGACAAAGAGGGTTACAAGAAACACTGCTTTCAGGCATGGAACTTTTGGAAGGTTTTGTCTTCTTTCTGTAGACAGCACAGCATTTTAAGTTAGAGATTTAGGAGGGAAAACATTGAGACCATAGCCTGTTGTTGGACACACAGATGAGGCATCCCATCTCTGGATTAGCAACAGAGAGGCCTTCATGATGTACAGCCACACTGATCTTGTAAAAATAACAATCCAATCAAAAAATTAATCTCTGATCATTAGAGAAGTTTTTATTGAATGACCCAGATCCTTGATCTCACATTATAAAGAAGCAAACAAGACAATTGACCAATATTGCACGATTGGGGCAACCAGCAAATGTGACCCCGGTGATGTTGAATATGTTGAACAGAAAATCAAAACACAAACGATGGAAATTTGTTTCAATTCAATTATGTCAAAAAGCACTTGAGAAAGCCAAAGCTGTTGGAGCTGCAGGAGTTAGCAAGATCAGTAGCTCTGGATTTGGAGGTAATGAGGATGAAGTTGCCAACAGTAACCATTAGACTGAGTTCATCTCCAGTGAACATTGTTCGTTGCTTAGATGCCAGGAAACTGCCTGCAAAGCAACAACAGCAGTCTGTCAGTTTTGTGTTGTCTAAACGATGTTTCCACTATGACAGTGCTTATCTATACTGGACTGAATGTCCTGCTGCTGACAAAGTAGAAAATTTGTGGGGAAACTCAACCACTTTGCTGGTGTTTGGTCTTAATTGATTTTGATGAATGACAATACCACCAGAAGGGTGCAATATGTGTACACCACAGCAAAAGGGTGAGAATGTAGATAATGTAGCGTGGATGACCCTGAGTATACTTTTGTGCTCTCTTACTGACACAGCAATTGGCCGCGTGTGTCAGTGACCATTGGCTGCTCAGATATAGATGCTGTCATAGATATAGGGGCATCTATCAGGCTCGTGGGAGACAAATGTTCGACAAACTTCAGGATTGCCCCCATCCCTTCCCCTTAAGAGTGACAAACCACTGAACGTTCTTGGAACTTTTGAAACACCAGTCTCATTCAAAGACACTAGAACAAATGCTGTATTCTATGTCATACCTGGAGAATGTGACACTTGTCAGTTCCCACAAAGCAACAGATCTCCCCTCTGTGGTTTGACAAGACATCACTAAGTGGGAATGGATTAAAGTATACAAATGGACTGCATGCCGGATCAAACAAAGGTTGTCAGCAAGTTGCGCAAATGCCTATTTTGACCCTGAGAAATTGACCATTTAGTTTGGGATGCAAGCTTGATTGGCTTAGGTGCAGTTCTCGTGCAGGAAGACCAACAGGTACACATCAATCATTGTGAAGGCAAGCAGATCGCTATTGCCCAAAGAGCAATGATAACAAACAGAGGGAAGCACACTCAATCACATGGTATATCTTACACTTCCATCCCTGCTTGTGTAGAAGTGAATTTGAAGTAATAACTGATCATAGACCACTAGTAAGCTTATTCACCAATCCACATAGCAAACCACCCACTTGTAGTTTGAATGTCCAACACACTCAATGTGGAACTGATACTCTTGAATAATCAGCTAAGCAAGCTAACCGAGTGGAGTATCTTTTATAACTTCCGTTACCAACTGTCTGTCTTGTTAGTCATGAAGAAAAGGTTGCTGAACAGTGTCTTAACTGCATAAACCTAAATGCGGTGCCAAAGTTGCTAAGACAAACTGATATCAAAGTGGCAACAAAACGAGATGAGCTGTTGCAACAGTGTTTGACAGCTATAGAATCTCAAAACTGGAAAGACATGATTGAGAGAGTGTCTATAAACTAAATCGCTCATGCACTACTAGGTCTTCACAATTTTCGAAATGAGCTCATTGTCACAACTGCATCTGATCTAGTGTTATGCAGCAAATGTATTGTCATTCCGCAATAATTGAGGGAATGTTTTGTAGATGTAGCACATGAAAGTCACCAGGGAATTGTTAAAAGCAAACAATTCCTTGGGGGGAAAGTATGGCTCCCAGGAATTGACTGCATAGAGAACTATCAGTCAGCGTTTGTCATGTCAAGCAACCACAATGTCAAATATTCGTGATCCTCTCGAGATGCCTGAGTTACCTGCAGGACCGTGGATAGAGGTTAGCATTGATTTCCCAGATTTGGCACTGGTGTGAACACCTTGTCACTGACAGCAGAGTCCCAATCATAGAGATAGTTAACGCCTACTTCCATGAACTTGACCAGAATTTTTGCTTTGTTTGGAGCCCCTCAGTGAGAAATGACAATGCACCCCCATTCAATAGCGATTGAGTTCAGTAAATTCACTCATCAAAAACCCACACCCCATTGGCTAAGAGATAATGAAGAAGTTGAGATTAATGCACACCTGGGAAAAAGTGGTGCATACAGCTACAGCTGAGAGCAAGTCATGTGAGCAAGAGTTGTATCGTTTTCTTCGCAACTAATGACTCAACTACTGGAAAGCTTCACGCTACACTCATCTTTGCATATCCTATGCGCACATGTCTTCTTGAGCTACCCAATAGAGCTAATGATCAACATGTATGTAAATGAGATTGGTAACAAAGGGCGAAATGAAAATGAATGCAGAGAGAAACATGAAGTTTAGAGCCACGGTGCTAAAGCCAGGAGCTTAAATGCTTGTGAAATGTAATGGTCATGTTGGGAAGCAAACAACCACTTATGACATCCACCCATATGTTGTGACCAACATAAAAGGATCAATGGTTGCTGCTACGCATGGCTTGCAAATTTGCAAATCATCTCTCAAAACTCATCATTTAAAAACACCATTTGTAAGCATCGAATCTGATTCTGATATTGATATATCTCTGAAGAGCATGAGTTAAATGAGATTACACCTGATGTCAGATGATATCTGCATTGGAGAAACCATCCATCACATTTAAGTGATTATGGTACAAAGTAAACTATTTTCAGTTGGTGAGCAAATCTTTCATTTGATGTGACTGAGTGCATTGTTAAATTGATACATGTACTAGGTTTACTGGTGAAGTTGAATGTTCAAATTATGCATAAGCTTATTGGAACATGCTTGGCCTCCTTTGTGAAGAAGGGGAAGAGGATGGTGTTGAAAATTTCATTGTGAATTTTGTCCACTTAAGGCTATCATATCCATATACCAGCAGACGGAGTCTAGAAACAGAATAAAGGAATACATGTTCTAACTGCACATGCATTTCTGATTCTGAATGCTACTTACTGAATCTTGCTGTTTCTTCCCAAGAATTTCACAAGATGGGAGGAAATTTGCAGTTTAGTTAAAGAAACCAAATGAAATTCGTATGGTCAGGGTAGGGGCTGATTCTTTAGTTGTAACTGATACTTGTTTATTTTTGTATATGTTCCTTTTGTGTTTGAGATTTGGAGTTGTCATTGTGACCAAAAATCCAAAATCTTAATGACCACCTTCAGAAATGGCTGGGCAATGTAACATAGGATTACTTTCAACCTTGAGTAATAGACTACTGCCTTGTGAAATGGTAGTTTCTTATATGATAGTCATGAAGTAAGGGTTGAGACATTGTTTTAGACTATCAGCTTGTGATCTTGTTGTCATGCACATCTGGAATGCCTCTTCAGCATGATTCACTTGTCATTGCTTTGATGATCTTCCAAGCCGTTGACTGTATCTGATACCGTGTATTTAAAAATACGTTACCTTCACATGGCCTTCTAACAAAACTATACTTCTGGTTAATAAAAACAAAAAAATGCTGTAAACGTGCAACAAACTAAGCAGCACCTGTGGAGAGAGAAATGCAAGTTGACGTTTTGGGTCAATGACCTGAAATGGTAGCCCTGCCTGACCATCCTGCAGTAGTTTGCTTTAGAAAACACATTATCTAGCCTCCTTTTAAATTTGAGCCGTGTACAATGACTTGTCCTCTGACTTGTCTTAACATGGAACCTTACCACCCAATATTTGTTGTCCCATTGGTGTTCCTTCTTCAAATCATTGTCTTTGACTCATCTGCCCCTAATCGCTCTTGTTGATTCTATTCAAAGATGAACTTGCTACAAGTTGCTCATTGTAAATTATCTTTTCCTCAATTTCTTGTAATGCAATCGCTGCAAATTGATTTCTTGCATGCTCCTCAGTGGATCAGTGAAAGTCTAGTATATCTCCAATCTTGATGCAGCTAATTTTTATTCATTTGTGGGATGCGGGTGTCACTGGCTAGGCCAGCATTTATTGCCCATCCCTAATTGCCCTTGAAGGTGGTGGTGTGCTGCCTCCTTGAACCGCTGCAGCCAAAGTGGTGTAGGTGTACCGACAGTGCTGTTAGGGAGGAAGCCCAGGATTTTGACCCAGCGATAGTGAAGGAACAGAGATATAGTTCCAAGTCAGGATGGTGAGTGGCTTGGCAGGAAACTTCCAGTTGGTGTTCCCATGCATCTGCCCTCCTTGTCCTTCTAAATGATAGTGGTTGTGGGTTTGGGAGGTGCTGTCTAAGGAGCCTTGTTGAGTTCCCGCAGTGCATCTTGTAGGTGGTACACATTGTTGCCACTATGCATCGGTATTAGAGGGAGTGAATGTCTTTGGCTCAACTTATTTCTCTGCCTCAACTTACTTATTTGCCTAGCAACATTGTTGACTACTACTTCTGATGTCAAATGAAACTTTCCCATGACTGTTACTCAGTGCTATTCCTGTGGTTAGTGTAATGTTGAACTTTGCTCTCGCTGCATGCTTTTAACTAGTGCGGGATTTAAAATGTCTTGAATAGCTCCTCCTGGCTTCAACCCTATATAATTGCTCAGGATGAGTTCAAATAATGCTTAAGAAATTAAGGAATTTATTAGTGGGTGGAGGAGAGAAAATAAATTTGGCTTAATACCATCCAAACTTATTGAGCTATTGTGCTGTGTTGATGTTTGGTTGTTAAGAAATTTATTTCATCAGGAGGTATGAAGTTTTGGAGACATCAAGTTTATTTTCAGCTGGAAAATTATTTAATTCTTAAAGTCAGCATGCTGTAGAATGTAATCAAGTATGGCAGACCAAATAGTTTTCTTCCCCATCTCACCGTCCCAAAAGCATTGACTTGTGGTGCATTCAGTTGCCAGAAATTTGGCAGGCTTGGTGTACCATTATGGTTGTGTCTGATGTTACCTTTATCCAATTTGTGCAGTACTGTATATCTTCTCTCCTCTCTTCTTGCACATAAGCTAGTTATTTGGTTGTAACTCCACCTTTGGGTTCCTGCAATAAAGCAGTTAGATTGAATTCGGAGATTGACTTTATTTTGAACAGATATTTGGTGTTGTGTGGCACTACCACTGTGCTAAATGGGATAGATTACGAACAGATCCAGCAATTCAAAACTGGGCGTCTATGAGGCGCTGTGGACTATCAGCAGCAGCAGAATTGTACTCGAACACAGCCTGTAACCTCATGGCTTGGCATATCCCCCACTCTACCATTACCATCAAGCCAGGAGAATCAACCCTGGTTCACTGAAGAGTGCTGGAGGGCATGCCAGGAGCAGCACCAGGCATACCTGAAAATGAGGTGTCAAACAGGTGAGGCTATAACACAAGACTATTTACGTGCCATTTACGTGCATAAGCAGCAAGTGATAGTCAGGGCTAAGTGATCCCACAACTATCAGATCTAAGCTCTGTGGTCCTGCCACGTCCAATCATGAATGGCAGTGGACAGTTAAACAACTCACTGGAGGAGGAGGCTCCACAAATATCCCCATCCTCAATGAAGGAGTCCAGCACATCAATGCAAAAGATGAGGCTGAAGCATTTGCTACACTCTTCAGAAGTGCCATAGATGATCCATCTCAGCCTCCTCCAGAGATCTCCAGCATCACAGATGCTAGTCTTTAGCCAATTCGATTCACTCCTCATGATATCAAGATAAAGCAAAATACTGCGTTTGTTGGAAATCCAAAACAAAAACAGAAAATGCTGGAAAAATTCAGCAAGTCTAACAGTATCTGTGGAGATAGAAAAAAAGAGTTAACGTTTCAAGTCCGTATGACTCTTCAGAGCTAAAGAGAAGTAAACGTGATGAAATTTATATTGTTTAAGGGGATGGAGCAGGTGAAGCTGGATAGAAGGCCAGTGATAAGTGGAGGCAAAGGGGAGATTGCCAAAGATGTCAAGAAATGGCAGCAGGCATTGGATACTGCAAAGGCTATGGGCCCTGACAACATTCCGGCAATAGTACTGAACACTTGTGCTCCAGAACTTGCTGTGCCCCTAGCCAAGCTGTTCCAGTACAGCTACAGCACCAGCATCTACCTGGCTATGTGGAAAATTGCCCAGGCATGTCCTGTACACAAAAAGAAGGACAAATCTAACCCGGCCAATTATTGCCCCATCAGTCTACTCTCAATAATTAGTAAAATAATGGAAAGGGTCATCAACAGCGCTATCAAGCGACACCTGCTTAGCAATAACCTGCTCACTGATGCCCAGTTTGAGTTCTGGCAGGGCCACTCAGCTCCTGACCTCATTACAGCCTTGGTTCAAACATGGTTAAAAGAGCTGAACTCCCGAGATGAGAGCATGACTGCCCTTAACATCAAGGCAGCATTTGACCAAGTGTGGCATTGAGGAGCCCTAGCAAAACTGGAGTCAATGGGAATCGGGGAAAACTTTCTGGTTGGAGTCATACCTAGCACAAAGGAAGATGGTTGTGATTGTTGGAGGTCAATAATCTTGGCTGCAGGAGATCACTGCAGGAGGTCCTCAGGATAGTGTCCTCAACCCAACCATCTTCAGCTGCTTCCATCGTAAAGTCAGAAGTGGGGATGTTTGCTGATGAATATTCAATGTTCAGCACCATTCACATCTTCTCAGATACTGAAGCAGTCCATGTCCAAATATAGCAAGACCTGGACAATATCCACTTGGGCTGATGTGTGGCATGAGTGTTATTTGTCACTTAAGTGCCAGGCAATGACCATCTCCAACAAGGGAGAATCCAACCATCGCCCCATGATGTTCAATGGCATTACCATCACTGAATCTCCCACTATCAACATCCTGGGGGGAGGGGGCTTTTAACCATTGACCAGAAACTGAACCTGACTATCCATATAAATACTGTGGCTACAAGAGCAGGTCAGAGGCTAGGAATTGTGCGACAGATCACCTACCTGCTGACTCCCCAAAGCCTGTCCGTCTTCTACAAGGCACAAACCAGGAGTGTGATGGAATACTCCCCACTTGCCTGGATGAGTGCAGCTCCCATAACACCCAAGAAACTTGACACTGTCCAGGACAAAGCAGCCCTGTTGATTGGCTCCGCATCCTCAAACATTCACTCCCTCCACCAATGCACAGTAATGGCTGTGTGTACCATCTGCAAGATGCCCTACAGTAATTCACCAAGGCCCCCTCGACAGCACCTTCCAAACCCACGACCACTACCACCTAGAAGGACATGGGCAGCAGATAGATGGGAACACCACCACTTGGAAGTTCCCCTCCAAGTCACTCAACATCCTGACTTGGAAATATATTGTTGTTTCTCCAGTTTTGCTGGGTCAAAATCCTGGAACTCCCTTCCTTCCTTCCTAACAGCACTGTGGGTGTACCTACACCACGTGGACTGCAGCAGTTCAAGAAGGCAGCTTACCACCACCTTCTTGAGGGCAGCTAGGGATGGGCAATAAATGCTGGCCCAGCCAGCAAAGCCCGCATCCTGTGAATGAATTTAAAAAAAGATTGGAAGGTGGTATTTGCAAACTTAATTTTCTCTTTCATTACTTAGTTGCATGCTGTCCTCTTGCTCAGCCTGCATGCATGACCTCGACTTTCGGTTGCTTGCCATTTCAATTCACCATCTTGTTCTCATGCTCACATTTTTGTCCTCTGCCTGCTACAATGTTCTAGTGAAGCCCAACGCAAGCTGAAGGAATACTTCACCTTCGATTAGGCACTACAGCCTTCTGGTCTTGACATAAGAGTTCAACAGCTTAATACCATGAACTCTGCCCTCCCTATTGAATTCTCCACCCCCACCCCAAGTGCTACACTGACCTTTTTTGTAAACATATTCCATTATTTTGTTTTCAGACTGCGCTGTCCTTTATTCTGCTATTAACACTTACTCTGGATCAAAGCTTAGTCTTTAACACTATTGTCACCATTTCCTTTGCCTTGTGTTCCATGGCATCTTTGTCCTCTAATCTATCTTTGACCTTCTATTTTGCTCCATCGGCTCCTCCCTCCTTTTTCACAAGCATTTCCAGTTCCGAAGAGTAATATTGCACTCAAAATATTGCACTTACTCTTCTCCTTATGCAGATGCTGTCAGACCTGCTGAGTTTTTCCAACATTTTCTGTGTTTATTTAAAATTTGGTTTTGTTGTACCACAACCACCAGCTACAAATGACGGTCTAAACAGGGACATTGGTTATCAGACATGTAACTTGACAGCGCCCTGGGGATAAATGAGGGCTTGAAACTTTATTACTAGTGTAGTGCTTTTTGCTGTCCCGGGGTCATGAGAAGTACTACATCAGTGCCTTTTTTTGACTTTCATCCAAGCTGCAGCAAAGCAATGTGTTAGATCATGTTTTTGATGTAGGAAGAATGCAGCATGTCTGTGGTTGCAGTTGTTGGCATTGAGCATGTGAAGTATCTGGAAAATGCTTCAATCACAATATTGAAACACAAAATACTGGAAATACCCTGGTCACGCAGCACCTGTGGAGAGAGAAACAGTTTGCAATGATCTTGCACCAGAACTGACGAAAGTTAGAGATCTAACAAATCTTAAGCAAGTACAGGAACTAGAAAAGGGAGGAGGGGAGGAAAGAACAAAAGGTCTATGATGGGGTTGAAGTTGGAAAAGATTAGATGACAAAAGAGGTGATGATGATGATAGGTAAAGGGGGGGATGGTACTGGGGCAAATAGATGATGCAAGGTAAAGGGGGAGGATGGTACTGGAGCAGATAGATCAACAAAAGATGGATCTAGAAGAGGTATAAATGTGAATTGCAGACTAGTCACCTACAGCTGTTGTCCAGGGAAACTGAGGCCGAGGTTATAATCAGTGAGTTCCAAAAGCTGAAGTGCCATATTGATGAGTCCCTTAAAGCCTGTGTTGAGCTACACTGGAACAGTGCTAGGGGGCCAAGGTTCAAGTGCGGAGAATAAAATTGCAGACTTCTGGACTGAAGGGCTCTTCCACAAAGCAGTTACCCAATCCGCACTTGACCATGCCTAATGTAGGAGAGACCACTTCGTGAGCATTGAATACAATGTGGTAAATTGAAAGAAAATACTAATAAATTGCTCTTTCACTTAGAAGGAGTGTTTGGAGCCCTGGATGGTGGGAAGAGAGGAGGTAAAATAGCAGGTGTCTCCTGTGTTTACATGGGAGGGTGCTGTGGGAGTGGGGGAATGTTGGGGTGATTGAAAAGTGGAGGAGGGTGATGCAGAGTAGATGGTCCCCTCAATGCTGAAAGGGGAAGCTGTGTTTGGTGATAGTATTAGGATGGAGGCAGAAGAAATTGTTTGGAACGACCTGATCAGATGAAATGTAAGAACAAAAAGGGCTCTCGGAAGGAGCGAGCAGAATTGTGGAAAATGGGTTGGACACTGTTGAGCCCTGTCACCCATAATGGAGAGCCATCCATGGTTGAGGAAGAAGGCAGATCTATCCTACGAAAAATGGCATTGTCATAGCAGATATGGTGGAGAAACTGGGAGAATGGAAGAAAGTCTTTCAGGAGACTGGGAGAAAATGTCAGGGTAGCTTGGAGTCAGTGGGCTTATTGTGGATATTGGTCTGTTGTTTGAATCATCATTTCTGGTCCATTTGGAGCAAAATCCTTTCAATGGTGCTTTGTTCCATCCAGGAAATTGCTGAGAATTGACCTGTAAGCCACATTATCACTTATAGTCCAATGACAAAAGTTTGGTGTTGGTGCGATGCCAAACCTGCGGAGTGCAAATTGGGTGTTGAGGCCTAAACTGATAGTGCAAGAATGAAACTTATCCCTGCAGTGTTTAACTGCTTGTTCTGATGTCAGATTGGGTTGTGACTATTTAGACTGCATTTATATGATAACTGCTGTTTTAATGTGCAGTAAATTACTTTGAACCACCCCTAGAGCTGTAACTTAAGTGGCTTTGAGATTGATGTTAATTATCAGATGTATTGCCATTGCTGGTTCAACTTAGAACTCTTAACTTAATTATTTCCCTTTATCAACTTCATTCTATAAAGCTTGAGGATTCAAAATAGTATTAATGAACAGCCTGATTTTCAATTGGATTATCAAGTTTCATACTACTTCAGAAGAAATTATTTTTGTCCCTACTCAGCTGTTTTTGTGAAATGGGATCATGACCACACTGGCACTCTTGAGCACTGGGATATGCATCTGAAAACAGAAATGATCCCTAATTTCTACTTCCTATAATTGCAGCACCAGATATAATCTATATTGACGTTTTCTTCAGCCAAGGTATCACATTGTGGATTTATGCAAGGCTACTTTGTGATCTTTGTCAGAGCAGAATTCAAGCTACCTATAATTAGCAAACTTCCTTTGTGGCTATAAGTCAGACATATTTGGAGGGTAGAGGGATGCCCTGGGGTGTCGAAGTAGGGGATATGACATATTCAGGGGAAAAGAAAGAAGTATAAGATCTCTCCTGGGCAATAATGAAGAGCTTAATGTGTTTCTGGGAACTAATAGAATGATTACAGTACAGAACGCCATTTGGCCCAACCTGTCTGTGCTGGCTCTCTGCAAGAGCAACACTTGTCCCATTCTCCTGCCTTTTCCTCATGGCCATGCAGTTTTTTTTCTCTTCAGATAATTATCCAATTCTCTTTTGAAGGCTTTGATTGAAACTGCCTCCACACACTCAGGTAGTGCATTTCAGATCCTATCCACCTGCTTTGTAAGAAAACGTTTTTCCTCATGTCGCTGTTACTACTTTAACCAATCACTTAAAATTGGTGTCCTCTTGTTCTTGATCCTTCCATTGGAAGCAGTTTCTCCTTATCTACTTTGTCCAGACCTCTCATGATTCTGAGCACCTCTTTCAAATCTCATCTTAATCTTTTTTCCAAGAACAGCTCCAGCCGCTATAATCTATCCACGTAACTGGTGAGATGAGAATCTTCATTATTGTGAACACTTTCTGCACCCGATGAAAAGCCTTCACATCCTTCCTAAACTGTGGTGGCCAGAACTGGGCACAGTGCTTCATTTGACTCTGAATCAGTGTTTCATATAGGTTTATCATAACTGCCTTGCTTTTGTACTCTTGGTGGTAAGACAATTCTTTGTGACATGGTGGTCAATTTTGTTAAACATTACCTGGTGTGGCTCAGAAGTTCCACTCTTGATAGGCAGCCTCTTCTACATTTGCTGCAGAGGAAGACAGTGGTCTGAGGAGGTGCATGATTCACTGGCCTCTGTTTTCTCTGGGCCCTCTTCAGGCCACTTGAGCATTTTGTTTCTGCTCACCTCTTCCAATGCCCTTCCAAACAGTCAGTCTTCAGAGGTCACAGGCATCAGTGACTGTCTCCCAGTTGTTGGTGTAAATGACCACTATCTTCATATCTTGCTTGCAGGTGCCCTTTATAGTGGAGGTATATGCGTCCAGGGGATCGTAGTCCAGTGGCCAGTTAACTCTACAGAAGGTCTTGGGGTGTACTGCTGTCATCTATCTGATGAATGGGCCAAGCCAGTGCAGAAGTTGTTGACTTTGCACTGAGTGTATGCTGATGGAATTAGCATGCTCCAAGACTTCCGAATTAGTGACCTTGTCCTGCCGAGAGATGCTGAAGATATATGTCTGAGACAGTGAAGATGGAAACTTTTATCCTGCTTTAGCATGTGTTGTCCAAGTCTCATCACTGCAGAGGAGTGCACTGAGGATGCAGTCTTGGTACACTCGCAGTTTGCCTTTCAGTCAAGTTGCTGCTGTTCCATACTTTCACTCATCTTGGACATAATAGCTGCAGCTTTTGCAATGCATGTGTTGATTTCCGCAACCAGTGACAAATTTCTGGTGATTGGAGCCTAGAAATGTGAAGCTATTAATGACCTCCATGGTCAATGCTGATAGATGGCAACATCCTGGTCAATGACATTTGGTTTGACCATCATCAGGAAAACAAATTCTTTGCAGCCTTGAGAATCTATCTGTTTGCTGCTGAAGGTATTCCTCGATATAGAATGCTAGTGTGGCATTGTCAGCGTAGAGCCAATCTCTGATGAGGACTTGGTGTACCTTTTTGTTTTGGATCTCAAGCGAGCAAGGCAGAACAGCTTTCCATCAATTCTGGTATGTAAGTAGACATCCCCTGGATGACCAGAAGGCTAATGACAGCAACAATGAGAATAGTATGCCCGAGAGTGTTATTGTTAGAACACAACCCTATTTGACTCCACTGTGGATCTCAAAGGGTTCCGATGTTGCACCACCATAGCTGATCTTATCCATCATATTGTTATGGAAAGAGGAGATCACATTGAGTAGCTTCAATGGGCAGCCAGTTTTCTCCAGCTTAAATAGACAGCCTCTGCTCATGTAGTTGAATGCTTTGGTGAGGTTGTTGAAGGCAATATGTAATGGTCTCCTTTGTTCACAGCGTTTTTCTTGCTGCTGTCCAACTGAGAAGATAATGTCAATTGTAGTTCTTCCAGTTCTGAAGCCAGATTGGGATTTATGGTAGATGGTTCAGCAGGATCTGCAATCTGACAAGGCAACACTTGGCAAATACTTCTCCCATGATACTCAGCAGGGAAATGCCTCAATAGTAATTGCATTCGCTGCAGTCACCTTGTTCTTATACAGGGTCACAAGTCTTTACATCTCTCATCCTGGGGCACTGTCCCCTCCCTCCAGCAGAGACAGAAGTTTGTGCAGATGCTGCAGCAGTGTTGGTTTCATGTGCTTGATGAGTTAAGGTGGCATGACGTCAGTACCTGGAGCTTTGCCTGTGGCAGGTGAGTCAGTAGCTTTGCTAAGCTTTTCGTAGGTTGAATATCCACCTCTGCCATGGCGGGCAGGCTTTGTATGGTCTCTGGAGCTTCTTCAGTGACGGTGTTCTCCCTAGAGTACAATTCAAGGTAGTGCTCCACCCATCTCTCCCACTGTTTATAGCAGTTAGTGGTGACCTCCCCTATCTTTGTTTTCAATGCATTCTCTTCACTTTGCTGATGGACCTGTTGCCTTTTTGATTCCTTCAAACATGCCCCTAGCAATCCCTGTGTCAAAGGATGTCCGTAAACAGTAGTCATTGGTAAACTGCTTAGCAGTCTGTTGGACTTTACTGTGAATGGCTCTTAGTGCATTCAGAGCCTTAAGCTCAGATCTATCATGTAATTAATGACAGGTTTCATCACAGTGATCTTAACCTTGAACCAGTCAGCATTTTTTCCGCTCTTGCTTCCCATACGTTGAGAGTACGGTATTGTAGATGGTGTCTCGAAATATGTTCCATTTTGCTTCTGCACTCTGGGAATGCTGGGGAGCATCTTTTTGATTGAAAACAGAAAATGCTGGAAAAGCTCAGGTCTGGCAGCACCTGTGGAGAGAGAAAGAGTTAAAGTTTTGAGTCCTTATGACTTCAGAGCTGAAGAGAGGGAGAAATGTGATGGATTTTATACCCCTTGAAGAGAGGAGGTGGAGCAAAATAGAAAGTCTGGGGAGGCAGGAGCTCAGAGATTTGACAAAGATGTCATGGGCACAAGACAAAAGGGGATGTTAATGGTAGTGTTAAAGACTAAAGGAGATGCTGATAGTGACATAGAGGTAAGATAGCAGAATGTATTAATAGCAGAACAAGAGTCAGTGCTCTGTGAAAGCAAAACATGAGAACAAGTGACAGATGGCTTTGTGAGAGGGGAGCTGGGGAAAAATAGTTGGATTAAAAAAGGGGTGAAGATAGAGGAGAGAGTTCATGGTCTAAAGTTGTTGAACTCAATGTTAAGTTCAGTAGGCTGTAAAGTGCCTAATTGGAAGATGAGGCATTCCTTCGGTTTGCATTGGGCTTCGCTGGAACACTGCAGAATGGGCATGAGAGCAAGATCGTGAATTGAAATGGCATGTGACAGGATGGCCAGCGTCATGCTTGCGGACTGAGCGAAGGTGTTCCGCAAAGTAGTCACCTGGATGTCCATAGTGAAGAGGAGGCCGTTAGGGCCAGGAAACTGGAAATTGTTGATACGGATGTCCAGTTCCTCTGCACCTCCATCCCCCGCCAGGATGGTCTGAGGGCTGTCCGCTTCTTCTTTCTGCAGGGAGCCGAACAATCCCCATCCACCACCACTCTCCTTCACCTGGCTGAACTTGTTCTCACTGAACAATTTCTCCTTTTATTTGCCTCACTTCCTCCAAATATAAGTTGTGGCTATGGGTACCCACATGGGCCCCAGTTCTGTCTACCTTTTTGTGGGGTAATATTCCTTTTTCCAGTCCTACTCGGGCCCCCTCCCACAACTTTTTTTCCGGTACACCGATGACTGCATTGGTGCCTCATCAAGCTTTTGTCTGGGCGTAGGAAAAATTTATTGATTTTTGCTTCCAATTTCCACCCCTCTCTCATGTGGACTTGAGAGCAGGGTGGTCTGTCATTCCCACATGTCCTTCCTTGGCCTGCTGCAATGCTCCAGTGAAGCTCAATGCAAACTGGAGGAACAGCACCTCACCTTCTGACTAGGCACTTTACAGCCTTCTGTACTTAATATTGAGTTTAACAATTTTAGATCATGAACTTTCTCCTCCATCCCCACCTCCTTTCTGATCCCCCTTTTTCCAATAATTTATAATATTTAAAAAGATTTTTCTTTTCCCACCTATTTCTGTTATTTTTAAATTTATTTCCATCCATTGTTTTATCTCCACCTTTATAGCCTATTTCGATCCCTTCCCTCCACCCCACCCCCACTAGGGCTATCTGTCACTTGCTTGTCCTGCTTTCTACCCTTAATGTCACCATTTGCACATTCCTTAGCTAATATCACCATCGTCAACCCCCTTTGTACTTTTGTCTATGCCATCTTTGACAATCTCTTCTTTGCCTCCACCTATCACTGGCCCTCTATCCAGCTCTATCTGTCCCACCCCCCTCAACCAGCTTATATTTCACCTCATTTCTATACTTCCTTAGTTCTGATGAAGAGTCATATGGACTCGAAATGTTAACTGTGTTCCTCTCTGCAGATGCTGTCAGACCTGCTGAGTTTTTCCAGGTGTTTTTGTTTTTGTATTAATATGGCTGGTCTAGTTCAGTGTCTGATCAGTGATAATCCCCAAGGTGTTGATAGTGGGGGATTCAGTGATGGCAGTGCTGTTGAATGTCGAGGGGAGATGGTTAGATTTTCTCCTTTTGGAGATGGTTATTGCCCAGCACTTGTGTAGTGTGAATATTACTTGCCACTTATCTGCTCAAGCCTGAATGCTGTCCAGGCCTTGCTGCGTATGTGCACGGACTGCTTTAGTATCTGAGGAGTCGTGAATGGTATTGAACATTGTGCAGTCATCAGTTAACATCCCACTTCTGATATGATGGAGGGAAAGTCATTAATGGTGCAACTGAAGATGGCTGGGCCTAGGACACAGCCCTGAGGATCTCCTGCAGCAATGTCCTAGGACTGAGGTGGTTGACCTCAGCAACCACAGTCATCTTCCATTGTGCAAGGTATGACTCCAACCAGTATAGAGTTTTCTCCCTGATTCCCATTGACTCCATTTTCGCTCCTTGATGCGACGCTTGGTCAAATGCTGCCTCGATGTCAAGGGCAGTCACTTTCACCTCACCTCTGAAGTTCATGTTTGGACCAAGATTGTAATGAGGTCAGGTGCTGAATGCCCCTGGTGGAACTGAATGTCAGTGCACAGGTCATTGCTGAATAAGTGCTGCTTGATAGCACCGTCGATGACCCTTCCATTACTTTGCTGATGTTTGAGAGGAGATTCATGAGGTGGTAATTGGCCAGGTTGGATTTGTCTTGTTTTTTGTGGGCAGAACTTATTTAGGCATTTGCCACATTGCTGGGTAGATGCCAATGTTGTATCTGTACTTGGAACAGCTTGACTAGGGGCGTGACTAATTCTGGAGCACAAGTAGTCTTCACTACTGCTGGAATGTTGTCCCGGGCCTTTGCACTATCCAGTGCCATCAGCCGTTTCTTGATATCACATGGAATGAATCGAACTGGCTGAAGTCTGGCATCTGTGATGCTGGGGGAGGCTGAGATGGAGATCCACTTGGCACTTCACACTGAAGATGGCTGCAAATGTCTTTTATACTGATACGTTGGGCTCCCCCATCATTGAGGATAGGGCTTTTTGCGGAACCACCACCTGTTTAGTTGTTTAATTATCTACCGCCATTCATGACTGGATCAGGTAGGACTACAGAGCTTAGATCTGATCCATTGGCTGTGGAATCGCCTGGCTGTGTCTATCACATGCTGTTTCCACTGTTTGGCAGGCAAGTAGTGTTGTGTTGTAGCTTCATCAGGCTGTTACCTCATTTTTTTGGAATGCCTGGTGGTGCTCCTTGCATGCCCTCCTGCACTCTTCATTGAACCAGGGCTGATTCTCCTGGCTTGATGGTAATGGTAGAATGGGGGATGAGCTATGAGGTTACACATTGATTGCAATTCTTGCTGCTGATGGGGATGCCCAGTTTTAAGTTGCTAGATCTGCTCGAAATCTATCCCATTTAGCACGGTAGTATTACCACACAACGCTATTGAGGGTAACCTCAGTGTGAAGATGGGACTTCGTCTCCACAAGGACTGTGTAGTGGGACAGGACATACCCAGGTGATGCTTATGGCGGTGTCAGACAATGAGTAATTCAGACCTTGTCTGGGTGTTGCTTAGCTTTGTAGGGTTGACAGGGCTGTGTGCATTGTTGTTTCTGGTGCATAGGTTGATACTGTGTGCTCTGTGTGATTTAATTCCTTTTTAACTTTGTAGTGTTTTGGTATAACTGAGTGGTTTACTAGGCCATTGTTATGGCACAACCAATGGTCAGTGCTGAGCTGCTCAAATCCCAAAAGGAAACTTGAAACAACTGCCACAACTGTTTTGCAATTTGTATATATTTCAAGATGTGTGCCTTGAATTCAGTAGTAATAACACAACTGAGTCTTATAGGTTTCTTTCAAAAGCAAATTAAATCTTTATCAATAAAATAAAATGATAATAAGCACATACACAGGTTTACAAGTTACTACTATAATAACTTCTAGCTCCCCTCATTAATCTAACTCCCAGTTACACCTCCGTTAAGGCAACACTAAAACACAGATTTTAAAAAACCCAGGCAAAGTAACAAGATACCCTGAACAGTCAAATTCTAGGTGAGTTTTCTTTAATTTCAGTTCTTGCAGGCAGTGGTATGGGCATAGAGGCTGGAGGCTTTTCATGCCTGTTTGGCCTTAGAATGCCTTCCCTTGCACACAGCCTTCTCTCCTTTATACATATTTTCCCCTTTGAATGTAAATTCCCATTGTTTCACTATATCTTTAGATTATTATTAGAGGTATCAAGTCTATCATAGGACCGATTTTACTAGTAAGCTTTGGGAAAAATAAACACTGTTTGGCTTAGCCTATGTTGGCTAGGTGTAACAGCTTACCGCCTCTTTGAAATTCACTACTCTAATTTATCTAAAAATGCAGATGTTCTCTTTACACCTCACATTCTAAAACTCTAGCCATGTTTACTTATTTAACATTTCAAACCTAGCTTCTCTTGATACATCAAAGCACCCAGACCAACTGTCTGTAATTCAGTTAACACACACACAGACCGATTCCACTATAACTCTACAATAAATTCCAATAACATTATGAAAAGTTATATCTTCCTAACAGCCATTTCGGAGGGCAGTTAAGAATCAACAACTTTGTTGTGGGCCTGGAGTCACATGTAGGTCAGACCAGGTAAAAACAGCAGATTTCCTTCCCTAAAGGGCATTAGTGGACCAGATGGATTTTTACAACAATCCACAATAGTTTGTTTCATTGTGCCCCGAACAAAAGGAGCTACAGCAGTTTTGGGAAAATTTGCACCTCATTATCTCTGAGGAGCCACTAATGACTATCTGTGGACTATACAGCCCAACTTCAAAGAGAGCCATACAAAGGCAATCTGCATTTTATAACCTAGGCTGGCCAGAAGGAGATGGATTGTCTGCTAAGGCAAAGGCCCTGCAACTTTCCTTTCAATTCCTAATGGCTGTGATTTTGGAATCCAGATGGATACACATCTTTTGTCAAAGACCTGGTGGAGAGGTGGGAGTAATGTGACATGGGCCTTTGGCTTGTGGAACAAGTAATATTGCCTTGCTGAACTGCATGGATCAGTCTGCTTTTTACCATCTAATTAGCAGCTTCACAGACAAAGAACTCGGCCCAGGTGGAATACCTGGCCCCCATCTACACTGTTGCTGGAAATTTTGTACTGTCAGCTGCAAGACTAATTCATCTCAGTATGCCTGTCTCATCGTGTGAAGTCAGCACCACCGGAAAAGTGAATTATCCAGCATTGGTTTTCAACCCACCTGACTTCTGTGCAGTAATACCTCAGTGGACTTTGATTCTCAACTACGGAACAAATGTGAAACAATATTTCTCTGTGGTCTCTGTACTGTAAGCCTTTCTCTATCCCTCTCTTGACTATCTGAATCTGATGGGGACATTGCAAACCCCCTTTTTTGCACTTTAAGTGTGTACAAATAAATTAACCCTTTGAGTTCATTCTATCTCGAGTTTGCTGTGGGGTTATTAATAGAAAATTGGATTGCACTGAAACAGAGGGATTGGGAAGTACGCCACTGCTTATAAAGAGGGAAACAAATCAAAACATCTTTCTGTTTACAGATGAGTGATGAGAGGAGAAATTAGTGCTGTTCAAATTAGCCTGCCTCCCTCCCTCCTGTTTGTAACAGTCACTATTACTGAGACTAGCTTTTAACTCCAGATTTATTAATTCAATTTAAATTCCACCAGCTGCCACTGGGATTTGAACCAGTGACCCCCAAGCATTAGCCTGGGCCTCTGGATTTCTTGTCTAGTGACATTATCACTACACCTCTCCTGACTACTAGTCAGCAGTCTAGGCTGAAAATGAGAAGCAAACTAGCATGCAAATGGAAGCATGCTAACGCTCTTCACTCTCATACTAGATGCATCACATCGATCTGTTGGAAGCATTTTTGAATACACTTTCCCCTATTTATGAAGCCCAGGATCCCGTATGTGATATTACCCGCTTTTTCCTTCCCCTGCCATCTTTAGTGATTTGTGTGCATGTACCCCAAGATTCCTCTGCTTCTGCACCCACTTTAGAATTGTACCCATTATTTTATTTTATTTTCTTCTGTTCTTCCTACTAAAATGAATCGCACCTCTCTTCTGTGTTAAATTTCATCTGCCACTTGTCTGCCTGTTCCACTACTCAGTCTATCTTTCTGAAGTTTAGTAAAATCCTCCTCACAGTTCACAATACATCCAAACTTTATCATCTGCAGATTTTGAAATTGTGCCCTGTACACTCAAGTTTGTGACGTCAATGTGGAACGAGAAAAGCAGGGGCTCTGATGACTGGGGGAACCTTCACTATAAATCTTTATCCAGTCCAAAAACAACCCTTCATCACTATGCTCTTGTTTCTCAGTCACTCAGTTAGTTTTGTATCTATGCTGTTATTGTCCCTTTTCCTAAATCCACTTGATGAATAAGACTGACTTGGGTATTTAAATTTCTGCCTGTAATGCAGGGGAATTATCTGATTGATAGGGAATTTTGGTCTAATTTTAAATGCACATTTGCTTTTGTACCACATATAGGAAACTGGATATTTTAAATTCTGGTTACTGCTGCACTCCATATTCAGCTTGAAATACACAAGCTACTGCAGAAGAATAACGTGGCTTTGTGTTACATACACAAGGAACTCTTCCTGAACAATTACATTTAATTTGTAAGATCGGTTGAGATTTCCATGTTTACGTTTCAATTAAATTTTGTGCATATCCCAGTGAGGGAAATTAATACTGAGAGTTGGAACTCTTCTTGTTCTAAGTTCCCATTGGCAGCATCATGCCACTCCCAAGTCCAGTATCTCTCAGCCATTTGAAGAGCAACAGTCCCTTTACTTGCTCCAACAATGTGCCTCAGTCTCTAACCCTCAACCTTAAGCACATCTCCTTCTGCGTCAAGCAGCATTTCTGAAATGAGTCACTCTGCAATCTCTCTAATTTGATTAAATTGGCACTTAGATGCATTTGGTGGTTATAGGGCCATGCCCACTAAGTACTGGATTCCAACTGCTTAAATTTGCATTGAACATTTATAATTAGGATGAAAGTCTCTGCTGTAAGTTTGGATTGAATTTAAATGCAGATCTCGGAGATGAAGTCTAATAGCTAAATCACTGCCTCCTAATTTGCTGAAGAGTAGAAGATCTTCAATCAATGACTATTTGATGTAATGATTTGTTTTGTTTAATGGATGGCCCCTTAAGACTAAGATCGTTTGGAACTAATTGGATGGGTTCTTCAGACATTCTTTTTCTTCATATATGTTTAGCAGCCTTATTTTTATTTTATGATGCACTTTTCATTCAAAGCCTACCAGAAGTTTATCACTGGGAACTTGCACAGAGTTGACCAACTATTCTGCATTAAGATAGCTGCTGGAGAATGGATCCAATAAGACAAACTTCCATTTATATTAAGCCTTCTTTCAAAAAAAAAAGTTCTATGGTACCTTATGGGTATATGGAAAATCAGTGTCTGGTCGAAGAAGGCAGGATTAAGGGGTACAACCAAGGCTTTGTTGAAGGCATTTGTTTTAAGGAAATGTTTACCGGAGAGAAGAAAGGTGGAGAGGTTTAGGCAGTGAATTACTGAGGGGAAGCTGCCACCAATAATGGTTATGTACAGGGTTATAAGAAACAGCTGAGAATGTTTGGAGAGGTCGAAGGTACAGCTGAAGATATTTACATTGATGGGATTGGTTTAACAAGCCCCATGTAGAGTTGCTGACATGTTTGGTATCAATGAAGATAGTAAAGTGAGCTGTATGCTCTTTAACCAGTAGACAAAGTAAATTAAAGGTTCTATAGAATAGTAAGTGACTGTATTGTCTTTATAACTGCATTTCAGTTTTGTAGTTCATAACCAGTGCTTCATGCCAATGGTGTTCTCCCATTTTCCTGTGTCTTGGTGATCCCAAGGACATATGACCCATTCTTTATACTAGGTACAGTAACAATGATTTCTGTTGAACTCCTAGGATCACCACATTATCAAATATATGCTGGTCTTGCCACTCCCTATCTCTGTAACCTCTGAAAACCTTAAGATTTCTGCTTTTATTCTGGCCTCTTGTGCAATCCCAATTTATTTATTTTTTGCTCCTCCATTGACATCTTTGCCTCGGCTGCCCAGGCCCAGATCCACACCTATAGTCACTTGTCCTAATATCTCTCTGCTTTGTGTCAGATGTTTGCCTGATCGTTTTTCTTAAACATCCTACATAAATGGAAGTTGTACATTGGCACATGGATTCATAGGAGATGAAGGCTCGATTATACGAGCTGAATCTGAGCAAACTTTCTTACACAACTCAAAATACTATGTTTTATCATTTTCTTGTAAGTTTTCATTCTTATTTATGTTCCAACCGTATTTTTAATAGTGGAGAAAGCAAAATAGCGGCAAGAAGAATTTTCAAAGTGTAGTTTGATTTTTTTTAATGCTGCTGTCTGAAAGTATTTTTGAGGGTGTAGTTGCAGGAGAATAGAGACGCAATTCTTGATCCAATCCTGCCATGCCATGCCTTGAAATTTTTAGATAAGCTGAAAACCAGTTTCACAGGTCTGTGTTGCTTAAGGCACTTGGTATGCATGTACTGTATTTCTGTGTGCGTTGGCACATGTAGTACAAGTGCAGAACATGCTTCAGACAGCTAAAATGTGCTTCTGGTTCAGTGCCAGGAAAGGTGCTTGGGAATATCTGTCCTGCCCTGGGAAGACACTATTGCCACACGGCATAGGTCTGAGAATTGGTGTTAAACTCATCTGACACCACCTATTTTGTAAGTAAAAGCACTTTACTTGAGCTTTTTAAAGAAGTTAAATTTAATTCCTATGTTGCATTTCTAATCTCAGAATTGTGACATTTCTTGGCAGAAGTAGAGAGAATGTACAATTCTTCAATTGGGCGTAGGAAAAGGTGTCAGGTGATTTGGCTGGGCAACAGGCATCTTAAGAATAGCGCCACCAGGAACTGGGAGATGGATAGAGCCGATCTTATGAATAAATTTATAAATGTGAGCTTTAAGCATTACTTGAGTGGATATATGCTGGGATTTCTCCCTCATGTTCCTGTTACTGAAGTTGCACATTAAATCTGGGTTTTTTGTTCATTGGATGTGGGCATGACTGGCAAGGCCAGCATTTATTGCTGATGAGCCCATCCATAAATGCACTGGAGAATTTGGTGAATCCTGCAGTTGTTGTGGTGTTAGGGAGGGAGTTAAGTTTTGACCCAGCTATTGCAAAGGAATGGTGATATCATTCTAAGTCATGATGTATGACTTGGAAGGGGACCAGGTGGTGGTGTTCCTATATGCCTGCTGCCTTTGTTGTTCTAGGTAGTGAAGGTTACACTTTTGGAGGATGCCTTGATGAGGGCATCTTGCTGCAGTGCATCGTGTAGATTGGATTGTTCAACCTTTTTTGTGCATGGGGGCCGCATTTCAATTTCTCATTCGAGGGGCCAATGAGCAAATTTCAGAAAGGTGAGGTTTGGCACAACATTAAGCATGAATTTTAAAAGTTGAGGTATGAAGGTGTTGGGGGATTTCTCAATTACACATCTTGGGGTCTATTAATTTGCTGAGGGCTTCCTGTCGAATTAGCGTGGCCTAGAGAAAACAAGAGAAAGCCACGAGACCCCGGCTGGAGGCAAAGGCACAGTTGATTTTATTATTGTTGTAAGGAGAGATGTGGACTACACCAGAGTCACATCTAACGGATACAAGCATGTATCCAGTTTTTATAGTAAGACAGTTTCATTCATTGCTATGGCTAACAATGCAGCGGAGATGGTAAACAATACGTGGAGATAGTAAACAATACTTGGAGATTGCTTCCCATTTCATTTTAGCGATTGTACACAGTCAAGTTCATGTTACAATGCAGGTGGAGGTCAACTCTTAAAAGCAAAAAACTGCGTATGCTGGAAATCCGAAACAAAAATATCTGGAAAAACTCAGCAGGTCTGACAGCATCTGCAGAGAGGAATACAGTTAACGTTTTTAGTAAAGAGTCAATGGGACTCGAAACGTTAACTGTATTCCTCTCCGCAGATGCTGTCAGACCTGCTGAGTTGTTCCAGGTATTTTTGTTTTTGTTTGTAAGTATTGATAGCCTGTTAACAATCGGAGGTGAACTCAGATGAATATTGATAGTCTACTTTTGTCTAATTACAGACATCCATCTCTCTTTAACTGCCCTCCCGTACCAAAGGTTATGGGTGTTCACAATGCCCAGACGCTTCCGATTATTTTAAACACACAAAATACGCACACAACCCATGTCAACATCTGTCCCTATCTTACACAGATTTACATTATTAACTAGCTCAGCCTACTACCTTTGTTCTCAACTGACCCAGGCTCACAAGCAGCAGGGGTCCAAGCACTGGCACCAAGGAGTTGTCCCTACATACCTTTTTCATCTAGCTAATGTCGGTGGGGGGGACCCACCACACAGGGCAAGGAACCATGTTCCCTGACTGAAAATTCCCCACAACAGAGGAAAGAGACAACTTGTTAAGGAAAAATAAAGCAATGTCAGAACAATAAATTGATCATTTTAAAAAATGAGTAATTATTAAGGGTGACCATTAGATGGTGTGTATGTGTGGCTCACTCCCAACCTCAGGGTGCTCACTCACTCAACCACACCCACTCTGAGAGTGGGTGTGATTGTGTTGATGTAAGCAGGAGTGAGAACCTGGAGGCTGGCTCCTCACTCTTGCACTCTCTCTTGCTCACTCGCCCGTGCTTGTTCACACTGGAACCCATTGTGAGTATCGATAAGCAGGTTACTGCAAAATAAATACCCCTTTATAGCACTATTGACACTTTCCACCACTTAGCGAACAGACTCGGGCAATAATTAGCCGGATTGGATTTGTTCTGCTTTTAGTGACGGGACATAAATCTGGGCATTTTTTCCCTGTTGTCAAATAGATACCACTGTTCTAGCTGGTCTGGAACAGTTTGGCTAAGGGCGCAGCTATTTCTGGAGCTCAAGTCTTAAGCACTACAGATGGTATGTTATCAAGGGCTTTAGCTTTTCCTGTGTGCAGTGCGCTCAGTCATTTCTTGATATTGTGTGGAGTGAATCGATTTGGCTGAAGACTGGCATCTGTGGTAGCGGGGACCTCAAGCGAAGGCTAAGATGGATAATCCATTTCACACTTCTGGCTGAAGATGGCTGCAAATGCTTCAGCCCTGTCTTTTGCACTGACCACCTGGACTCTACCATCATTGAGGATGGGGATGTTCATGGAGCTTGCTTCTCTCCTGTTAATTGTTTGATTATCCTCCACCATTTATTACTGGATGTGGCAGAACTGCAGAGCTTTGATCTGATCCATTGCATGTTGGGTTGCTTAGTTTTGCCTTATGGCATGTGGCTTCTGTAGCATGCTTGTAGTTCTGTGGTACAAATTTGCTAGGTTTGTACCACATTTTTCGGTGTGTTTGTGCTCCTGGCATGCTCTCCTATACTCATTGGTGATTTCAGAATGAAGGATCTGTTGGGCCTTGCCACAGGTTGTGGTGGAGTATGATGCCCCTTATGGCCCACAGTGCCTCATGGATGCCCATTTTGAGCTCCTAGATTTGATTCAAATCTGTCCCATTTAGCACAGTGGTCGTTGACACAACACAATTTAGGGTATCTTCAGTGTGAAGATGGAACTTTTGTCCCCTTAAGGACTGTGCAGTGGTTGCTTGTCTGTGACAGGTAGGTTGGTGAGGTCAAATAGGTTTTTCCCTTGTGTTGGGGGTCTCACCATCTGTTACAAGCCCAGCCTGGCAGATATGCCCTTCAGGGCTTGGTCAGTAGTGGTGCTACCAAATCATTCGGTGAAGGACCTTCTGTGCCTCTTCCAAGGGATGTTCAATGTGGAGGAGTACATCAGTTGAGGGAATGGTTGGTGGTAATCGTGATATTTCCTTACAGGAAGCTACAGGAGTGACAAAGTTGAAAGAGGGCGATTGTGAGTCTGTCTTTGCAAGCTAGAGGCTTCTTTAGCTCCAAGGGGCTGACTGGAAAAGTGACAGCTACTAAAATCTGACACTAGGACAAGTACAAAAGTATTTTTTTTAAATGACTTGGTACTTGTGAACATCACAGTAGCTGGGAGTGTAGAAATGGCAAGATCAGGAGGTAGACTTATGGTGTGTGAAAAATGCATGATGTCAGGTATCCTGAATTTACAAAGTATCCAGGAGTATATGTACATCAAGTGTCAAAGGATTGTGTTGTTTGAGTGGAGCTCTGACTTTGAGGGCCGGCCTGCCATCCTCTTATCACATGCGAGAAAGAATTATTTCTGGCCATTGTGTTCCAGAAATGGTCACTCCACTGGTAGAGAGGAGAATCGAAAGGAGTTGGGAGGAACCAGTATAGGGGGAGGAAAAAACATTGAGTGTAGACCAATAGGTAACCAGTTCTTGACATTCTTGTAATGAGGAAGCGGATGAGATGCAATGGAAATGGTATTTGTGATTAATGCCACAACACTGAGCAAGTGGAAAACAGACTTTAACCTATGAAAATAGTGCGGAATTATAAACATTTTTATAAGCTGATTTGCAGGCATCGTAGCGTGTTGCCTTCCTATCAGGATAAGGAACTTAACGGGGCAAGTGAAAATATTATTGGTAATGGGGGGAAATCAACTAAAATTGTTGGTTACATAAGAGTTGATGTTATTAGGAAAGTGTAGGATGGAGGTATTACAGAGGAAATTTGAACAGTTTGGTTCCATAAAGATTTGCAGGAACTTGACAATAGTAATCTCAGGATCCTTCTCTATGCTATGCGTTGGGCCAGATTGGATATGTCAGCTTGTTGCTAGAGAGTTTGTGGAGTGAGGGTTTTGGCTTTCAACACTGTTGGGTTAAGTTCTAGGGTTGGGAAGCCATTTAGATGAGAAGTTTCATCCAAACTGAATTGTACAAATGACACTGCAAAGGAGGTTAATGGCACTGTAGGTATACAATTTAGGATACTCTCTTCCTCACCATCTCATTGCCTTTCTTCCCTGTTCTCCCACATTCTGATTTTTATACAAAATAGTGCACCTGTGTCTTTGAATCAAATATGAACATTTTAGTGGGGAACAATCTGTTGCAATAGTCAATTGCTTTGTGTGTTTTGTCAAGGACCTAAAGCACAATGCACAAACATCAACACTAACCGATATTGCTGGCATGTCTATCTAATGACTTAAAAACAAAACAATCCTTGCAATATTTAAACCAAATCCATTATTATGCAATAATTCTATGTGAAATACTTATATGAAGGTTGTAATAAAATCATGCATTTCCATGTGATTATAGTTTTAGTTTTGTTTAGGATGTTTATCTGGAGTGATTTTTGTTGATATCATGTAATACTTGCATGTATTTTTAGTGTAACAACTTACATTTATGTGGCAGCTTTATCATAGAAGATATCCCATGTGCTTCATAGCTGAGCCAAAGAGTTGATGGAAGTTAGCAAAAAACTTGGGCAGGAATTTACAGGGGGGTTGGGAATGGAGGTGGAAAGGAGTTTAAGAAATGAATTAGAATGAGAGATCTAGGTGGCTGAAGTATGGCTGTAAAATGTGGAGTTGAGGCAAGGGGATGTACGACAGGCAGGGATCAAATGGGTGTTATGGTGCTGGAGATTTCAAAGATGAGACATGGAGGCTAAAAAGGCATTTAAACAAGAATATAATTTTAATATTTGATATTTTGTGGCACATATAGTTCAGCAAGGATAAGAGTGAACAGAAAGTGTGATTGTGGAATAGGTTATGTGTAGCAAAGATTGAAATAGAAATTTATGCAGAGTGGTGGATAAGTCATTGTCAAGAGAGCATCAGACTAATGTAATCTGGATGTGATAAAGGCATATATTTTTAGCGGAAGATGAGCAATGCTAAGCCATGATGAAGATGGAGGTCAGATGCTCTGCTCCAGTTTGAACCAATGCAAAGATTGCTAATGTTCAACACCAGAAGGATATGGAGATGGCGGAGAGAGTATTGAATTTGAGATAGCTGGAGGAAGATGCGACTTATTCAATACTGGATGGCAGCTAGTCTACTGGCAGGTAAGCAAGGATGATAAAAAGTTAGAGCTAGGTGTCGTTAGCATAGATGGCAGAAGCTGACCACATGGATAGATCATGGGATTTGTACAACTACTGCAGGGACATTAAAAAGTCAGCGTTCTTTTAACTTACATATCACAAATGCATAAGTTGCTCAACTCTAACAACTCTTTTAATGAAAGTTTCAATTTTTTCCCAAATTTTGAAGCTTCCCAATATTTTTGCATTGTTTAATATGTAAAATTTACTTGTGTATGTGCCTTTAAATGCTATCAAAAATCTAGTGAAGAGCAATAACTGGATATTTCATCTATGATCGTGGCGTAGACATCTCGGAATGTGGTTAACCGCATGCACCACATTGAGCTAGGTTTGATTCCCCAATTACAGCCATGGCAGTGATGGGAAATCAATAATGGAGTCACTCCAATGATTTTAAGTCTTTAATAAAAACAATTTGATATTAAGAAAGAAATGACTTGCATTTATAAAATACCTTGCTCATCTCACAGCACTTCAGAGCTAATGAAGCAGTTTATTACAACTGTATTTTAAAATGCGGTAATATGAAAGTCACATTGTAGACAGTAAGGTTCTACAAACAGCAGTGAGATAACCAACATCACTAAAAATGGGTTCATCTGGTTGAGGATTGTTGAACTGGACATTGGGAGAACTCCCCTGTGCTGCTTTGGTAGTGCTATGTGATCTTTTACATCCACCTGACTGGAAAATTGGGCCTCTGTTTAATGTCTTATCCAAGAGGCTTTATATTCTGAATCTCCTCAAACTCTATATAAGATGTCTGCTTTTATCAACAATTGTATGCAATGCCATCAGAACCACAATGCAATGCTATCAGAACCACAGTTTTGATTTTTTTAAATTAAAAAAGAACCCAAGTTAAATTTTCTGTAATTGCTTTTAAAATATAAGTGGTATCCCCTTTTGCGTTTTAAATCTGTTCATTTCCTGAAATGCAGGGAGAAGAAATGGGTAACTGTTGGTGACACGTCGCTCAGGATCTACAAATGGGTACCTGTAACGGAACCTAAAGTTGATGAAGTAAGTTGCTGTTCTGTGGTCAGATGTATTGGGGTATAGTGGAGCATCAAATGGAAATTAGGCAGCTGACTATTACTGAAGTGAGTTGGCAAGACAGTATTGTTTCTATTCTCAAATGTGCTGCTTGTTTGTGGATCCAACAATAGAATAAATAATTCTAAAAGAGTTTTAAGTATAAGAAAATGTTCTAAGTATACACTTCTAACAGAGATATTAAAAAAAAATCCAGTTTGTAAATGTCGTCATGTTTCTGTGAAATGTTTTTAATTTTGTTTAAACCCTTATTTTGGACTAGAGATTTCAGTTGTTGCGGGGGGAAAATAGTAAGTGAGGTGAAAAAAAAAGTCAGAACAAGTTTTGAGCAATTTGTGGGAATGCATGAATTAGATTGTGTCAATAGCCATGACAGAAAGTTCACTTGGAGAAAAAGCTATTGGAGTGAGGAATATAAATTTTTTTTTGGTAGGGTGGTGCCTGTTTAAGGGTCATGGGGCCAGTGGTTACAATGTGAAGAGTTTGAGAACAGCCACTAGAGTGAGCAAAGAGAGCAGGGAAGTTGCAGCTCTGGTTGTTATAAATAGGTGGACCCCTGTAAATAGAGGTCTATTATTCAAAAACAAAATTGAGTTTCAAACACAGTTGGAGAAAATGATCAGTGCACTACAATGGTGTAAGGCCTTGTTTGATATGCTGCAATTAAAGTTTTCACATATTAAACTAGTACCATATCTTTCATGGCTTTCTTGCATTTATAAATATTTGCGTATGGAATTTCCGTCATAAATGTTATAAAAAGTATTGCACAAAAATCTTGACACTGGGAAGTTCAGGAAGTTCACCATAAGCAAGGCCTAATTTGCAGATAAAAGCAAAACACTGCAAGATGCTGGAAATCTGAAAGAAGATCAGAAAATGCTGGAAAAACTCAGCAATCTGACAGCATCTGTTGACATTTCGAGTCCATATGACTCTTCAGAGCTACAGAGAAGTAGAAATGTGATGAAATGTATACTGTTTGAGGCAGGCCGGGGGTGGTGGGGTGTGGGGAGGAGGAGCAGGTGAAGCTAGATAGGCTGGCAATAGGTGGGGGCAAAGGAGAGATTGGCAAAGATGTCATGAACAAAAGGACAAAGGGAATGTTAATGGTAGTGGTAAGAGCTAAAAAAGTGCTGATAGTGGCTTTAAGGGGAGAAAGCAGAATATGATAATAGGACAAGGGTAAGCACTCTGAAAAGAACATCATGGACAAGTAATAGGTGGCCCTTGTGGGGTTGGGGAAGGGGGTGGTGGTGGAGGGCAAAAGGATCGAAACTGGGATAAGAGGGGAATAAAACAATGCCTTTTTTCAATATTTTTTATCCATTTATTTTTATTCATTTTTATTTTCATGTATTCATTCGTTGTTTTATCCCCCCTACTTTTTATCCCATTTTGATCCCTTTTTTTCCCCTCCACCCCCACAAGGGCCATCTGTTACTTGTTCATGTTGTTCTTTTTAGAGTGCTTATCCTTGTCCTGCTATTATCACATTCTGCTTTCTCACCTTAAACCCACTATCAGCTCCTTTTTTAGCTCTTAACACCACCATTAGCATCGTTTGTCCTTTTGTTCATGACATATTTATCAGTCTCTCCTTTGCCCCCATCTATTGCTGGCCTTCTGTCCAGCTTCACCTGCTCCACACCGCGCGCCCCCACCCCCACTTCCTTAAACAGTAAACAGTATACATTTCATCACATTTCTACTTCCCTTTAGCTCTGAAGAAGAGTCATATGGATTTGAAGTGCCAACTCTGTTTCTTTCTCTGCAGATGCTGTCAGACCTAGGTTTTTCCAGCATTTTATGTTTTTGCAGAAATCATATGAATTTTAGATCTATGCATCTACAAGATGCATTTCAGCAACTCACCAATGCTCCTTCAGTAGCACCTAGAAGGACAAGGGCAGCAGATGCATGGGAATACCATCACCTGCAAGTTCCCCTGCAAGCCACACACCATCCTGACTTGAAACTATATCGCTGTTCCTTCATTGTTGCTGGGTCAAAATCCTGGAATTCGGCCCCCTCCCTCCCCAAACAGCACTGTGGGTGTCCGTACACCTCATGAACTCTAGCAGTTCAAGAAGGTGGCTCACCACCACAATTGGGATGGGCAATAAAATTGATGGCCGAGCCAGCCACTCTCACATCCCACGAAAGAATAAAAAAGTCAACTCCATGTTTGTTTTGTTTGGTCCAGAAGAACAAAAATAAAAAAAAGGGGAAAGATGACAAGTGTGGCTCTGAAGTGACAACCCCAGAAAACAGCTCCTCACCAGGCATGATGGATATTCAAGGTAGGTGTATTTCTTGTGTGTTTGGTAGATTGTGAACTATTTTCTTAATGGCATATTTTGTTTCAGTTGTTACTTCTGGTTAATTCCAAAAAATTTTGCTTGGCTAACGTACACTGTTCAGTTGTAATCTGTTGGAAAATTAAATATACAACTGAATTGAGTACATAACTCTTGCAATGTTCAGTTATAAATTTTGGTGATTCATGTGGTTAATATGAGCTCTTCCTTTTTTTAAGTTCAGAATGATTCTTAACCACAAATAGTGGTTGCTACCTTACTTAAAATACTGGAAAAGTTATTTGGGTAAATTTCTATCCTAATATTTAAGAAAATTTGTTTTAGATTTGGCATTGGCTAAAACATTTTTATAAACAGTGCAGTGTAAGTGATTTGCTGGGAAAAGGTTGAGCCTTTTAAAGATCCAAAGGGAAATCATGTAGAATCAGAGAACATGGTACAAATTTTAATGAGCACTTTGCATCTGCTTTCATAAAGGAAATGGATAATGTGAAGGTTACACTAAAAGGGGAGAGAAATTATGGACAGAACAATAGAGAAGACATGCTAAAAAGATTGTGATGACATCCATCACTCTCAGGAGATGATGGACTGTGCCCAGGATATATGTTACTTTTGATCATTTGTCTGTTGCATCTGTAGAGGCCGATGTGTGAGTGGCAGTCCCTTCAATGAGGTTGACTGATTTTTTCTTTCCTTTCCAGTTGGCTCTCTTTTCTGCCATCTAGTCACTTATTTTGTTCTCTGCTTTTTCCATGCCCTTCCTGGCCACTTGTCTCCAGGCACTCCAGTCAGCGGCGAGGACTTCCCATGCATCGACTTTAATCCCTATCAACTTGAAGTCAAGCTTGCAAGATGCCCTCGTATTACAGACGTGGGTGACCCTTTGGTCTTTTGCCAATAGCAAGCTCGCCATAGAGCATGTCTTTGGGAATGTGGCCATCATCTATTCGGCTTTTGTGACTCAGCCAGTGGACTTGCCACTGATTTGAGGGCAGACATGCTGGGGATCCCTGCACGCTGGTGTACTTCCATATTCAGCACTCTTTCTTGCCAGGAGATGCCAAAGTTCATCTGAGGCAGCAGAGGTTGGCATGCAAATTTTGTCCATGTTCTGCTACTGTGAAGGAGGGTACTGAGAACACAAGCCTGGTACACATGGAGCTTTGTATATTTTGGTTAGTTTGCTGTTGGTCAACACTCTACTTCTCAACTTTGACATGACACCTGCGGCTGTGGCAATCCTGGTGCTGATTTCAGCATCAAAGGATAGGTTGCTGGTAATTGTGATCCAAGTTAGAGTGAAGTTCTCGATAACCACCTACTCTGGAGGTTGATGTTGATAGAAGGTGAAGTCTCTACACCCTGGCCCATAACTATGGTCTTCCTGACATTCAGTCCAAACTCCTTGCAGGCCTGGGAGAACTGATATACAAGCTGTTGCATGTGAACTTCAGTATGGGATGCCAGTGTGGAGTCATCAACAAATAGCAATTCATGAACTTGGACATTACACACTTTGGTCTTGGTGTGCAGCCGTACCAGGTTGAACAGCTCTGGCATGCAGGTAGACATCCTCATCTGAGTTGCTGAAAGCGTACAATATCAGCATGGAGAAAACTATGCCAAAGAGAGTTGGCGCCAGAACATGGCTGTGCTTTACCCCGCTGCCGATCTTGAAACCCTCCGATGGCACTCCATTGTAACTGATTAAACTGCATGTTCTTATGGAAAGAAGTGACACCAAGGAATCCAGGCAGACAGTCTATTTTCTGCAGCAGTTTACAGAGTGAGCCTCTGCTGATGATAAGATCTAATGAAGGCAATGTAGAGTGGCCTGTGCTGACTGTGGCACATCTCCTGTAACTGCCAAAGTTAGAAAATCATGCCAACTGTCAATCTGCCAGCTCTGAAGCCACACTGAGACTCGTAAAGTATGTGATGCCAGGGTCTGCAATCTGGTCAGAGCAACACGAGTGAAGATCCTTCCCTATAATACTTAACAAGGAGATGCCTTGGTAATTGTTGCAGTCATTGTGATCCCCTTTGTTTTTGTACAAGGGGACTATTTTTGCATCAGAAATGCCTTGAAGCACTGATCTTCCAGCTGAGACAAAAGCTCACAGAGTTGCTGCAGCAGTGTTGGTTTTCCACTTTTGATGATTTCAGGTGGAATGCCATTGTTTCCTGGGGCTATACCACTGGCAAGGCAGTCAATAACCTTGTTGAGCTCTATTATGGTGGAATTGCTGTCCAGCTCCTCCATGTCTAGAAAGTCTGGAATGGTGCTGAGAGCTTCTTCAGTGACATTGCTAGTGCTCCACCTTTTCCATCTGCTTGCTAGGTTCAGTGATGATCATCCCTGTCTTTGTCTTCGAGAGCTTATTTGGTGCTGCTGGGCCTGTTACTTTCCTGATTTCTTCATCCCTCTAGAATCCCCGGATTCAGCAGCAGATCGTGTGCTGTTGCAGAGTTTCAACCAGTATTGATTGGTGCGCTATTGATTCTGGCAACTCTGAGAGCATCTAGATTTTGTTTGTTGAGGACTTGCTTGTAGCTCATGAGGGCTCTCTTCTTGGTTGCAGTAACTGACTCCATTTCTATCCAATAAGCCTCAAACCAGTTGGCATTTCTCTGATTTTTTTCCCCGCATGCGCAGAGAGTGCAAAGTTTTATAGATGGTGTTGCGCCCATGATCCCATTTGACATCGCCCCAGGCCTTGGGCATTGTTGTCCGAAAAAGCCTGATTGAGGATGTTGCGGAATTCCTGGGTCTTTTTTGGGTCAGTGGTATGACAAATGTTGGCCTGAGAGTGACTTTTTTTGGAGTGCTATAGTTTCCTTGGCCGAAGCCTGACCTTGCTACACACCAGGGAGCGGTCATTATCACAGCACTGTGATAGTTATGAGTGATGAGGACACTGTTGCGGGTGGTATGTCTGGTGGTGATGAGAGCTAGCTGGTGGTAGTGACATGATCAGAGTCCATGGTAGCACTGTAGCTCCAACAACCTCAGGCATTTAAGTTTAGCTCAGGGTCAAATAGGACACTTTGGTAAGGTTCAATCTGAGAAACCTCTCAATATTTGACCTTGGAAGTATGCCTGTCTAGACAAACTGCTCATAAAGAATGCTTGAGAAATGGCCTTATTATCCATCTTAGCAAGTAAACATCATAACTGACTGCCTGTCATGGGAGAATGGCTGTTATGTTCTGTATGTAAGGATTAATAACTTCTCATCACACTTCAAATTTTTTTTTAAAAAAAGCAAGTGCTGTTTCCATTGCCTAAAAGTTGTCCAAGAACCACTTGAACTCTTTTAGTATGGCTTCTCTCATTTCTCTCTTTGCCCATTTCATTAATTCACAATGATCCATATAGGTTTGTAATAAGTTGTTTTTTCTACTAACAACCTTTTTACCCGTTCCTCTTCACCATTTTCTTAATATATGATGGAGTTCATATTCCTTTGCACATCCTTTCCTGCTAAAGCTAAACAGTCCCTTGCTTAATTTATTAACCACTGTAGTTTTTTAAAGCAATTATTTTATAATTTGACTAGCGAGTGGTTCTGTATGACCATTGAATTTTTCATGGGAGGGATTGTTGGAGGAGGGTGCTAATCAGCGAAAATTCTGGCAGACTCTGTGGGTAGAATTCCTATGCTGTGGAATGTAGAGTTCATTTTAGCCCTATGTGTTTGGCTGTTGAGCTTGATTCTGACCTCTGCAGCTAAAATTATGGATTGAGTTTCAGACTTTACCAGGGTATGTTTAGTGTGTTTTTTAAACTAAGTATTGGGAATGCTTTACTATAATGGTACATTGTATGTGATTCCTTATTTACTCCTCACCCCCACCACCATATGTGAGTTTTTTGACAGCATAGGGAAACGTAGTTACTGTATCATAGTAATCCAATGCTAATATTGAGTTAAGTTAAGATGCGCACTGAGACAGAGGTAGGTAAAGGACACAGTTAAAAACTTTGGACCAAACAATATAATTGAAGGGATTTCTAGTGACTGAGACACCAGATGTAGTGGAAGAGAATGATTGAGACACAATTGCCTTATTCATTGTGCTGCTACCAATTACAACCTACATCATTGCATAGCTACAAAATATTATAATTTGGACCCCACTGTGAACCAGGAATTGCCTATTGTGGGTGAGTTTTTATGAATGAATTCATGTTTTTGATTTGTGTACTCATATTAAATGCTTAGCATGGCATGCCAAAGAAACTCTGTAGTGGAATATTAAGTAGTTACTACGGTCGCAAGTAGCCTACCAAAATTTAAGCACCTTTACTCCACCACACTTATCTTCCAGTGCGTGAGCCTTGGGCAACTTATAGTACCAGAAAATGTAAAGTTACCAACCTTGACAATTTTTTTTTGTTTTGTCATTGTGACCATTCAATTGATTACTTGAATGATCTGAGTCAACTCAGTGTGTTTGGTTTGTGATACAAAATTGGGTCTTTAAGCACATGTGTCTCATTGTGGCAGTTCAGCATCTTTTCCCAGTCTTCCAATACACAATTTTAACAGCACAGAAGGAGGCCATTCGGCCCATCATGTCTGCACCGGCTCTCCAAATGAGCATTGACCTAGTGCCATTGCCCTGCCTTTTCCCCATACCCTGCACAATTATTTCTATTCAAATAATCATCTAGTGCCCCTCTTGAATTCTGCGATTGAATCTGCCTCCACTAAACTTCCAGGCAGTGCATTCCAGACCTGAACCAGTCGTGTGAAAAAAATTTTTCTTCGCGTCACATTTGCTTCTAACTTAAGAAACATACAGGAGGGATCATATACCTTTTCCATCCTATATTTCTCTAGGCCCTTTGAAGGCTGATTTTGAGCATGGCGGGTTTGCTTTCATAAATGCACAAATTGTGAAAATACAAATATGGGAGAACATTATATGTTCTTGGTAGAACAAAATACAACATAAAAAGACCTTTTACATACAGAAAACTATAAGATGTTTTATCTTGGACATTCAGTAAAATTACATTAATGAATTTGAACCATTCACATTTCAACATCTGTCATAAAAGTCAGGTGCTTTTATTTGGGGGGTGGAAGGGGGGAGCGAAAACTCGCTGTGTTCACCTGGAAGTGTTCATTTCTTCCCTTTCTCTCCCTTCCCTTTCATTCCTGCAGCATTTTGTCAATTATGTAAAAATAAAAGTTGTATCTGATTGAATGTTTTTGATGTTTGTAAATTAGATGAGAACAGCAATCAGAGCTCTATAGCAGATGCCTCTCCAATGAAGCAGGAGAACAGCAGCAATCCAAGTCCTGCACCAGAGCAGAACTTAGTAACCCAAGCAGAGAGCACTGAGGCTAGGACTGAGGAAGTTCAGCCCCCTATCAAAGACCAACCCAGCTCTGAAGGTAAGGCTTCAAACATATCTAGGGATAGGAATCAGGACTTTAGTGAAGAGTCCTAGGTTCAAAATCAAATTGTAGTCATGTTAATATTTTATTTTGGAAGTGGAAGAGACTGTCACACCCAGCTTTGCTGCTTGAATTCATTTGATGCTTGGGTGGAAGATCAGAACAAATTATATTTATGAAAATGTAAACTTTATGAGCATGATGCTTGCCCATTGTGTATTTTTATATTAATAAAGAATGCACTGCATTGCATTTTACAGTTTTTTTGGAGATTTTATCAGAAGGGAAGACAATATATTCCACACAATTTTTGCATGTAGGGGAGAGAGTGGCAAATGAAGCTATGGGTGTGCTTTTGGGGAAAATAAAGCAAGTGGGATAATCCTCAAAGAGATGCTCAAAAATATAAACAATGTCCCTGTTTGAATGCTGGAGATAAATGTCTATATAAGGTCTTGCGGTCAGTAATGGGATTGGGGTATGACGAAACACGAGTTTATGGTGCCTTTTACCAGAACTGGAGACATTTCCTATGGTTACTTTTTTTTGTTTTACTATCAGTTTTGTTATTTTGGATCTATGTAAAATGTTGCACAACACTTAAAATCTTTCAACTACACAATTTTTAATGCAAATTTGTTCAAGCTGAACAAATGTGGAGGAGCATACCTTAAAGTTATCTGTCCACAGTATTCAAATAAATAATATCATGCTATAGTCTAATGCTGCCTGTAGTATGCAATGCACCTACATAATAACACTATTTTAAAGTTTAGTATGATTTTTTTATAAATCTAAAACTTGCTTTTAAAATAATTTGCTTTCTCAAGGTTGCAACTTTTCTTTGCTGAAAAGTGCTGACTGTTGTGGTTCTATAGCTTATAGTTCCATTGGGATCAGCAGCCCTTTAATACCCCACCTAAGTGGTAGTTCTTTGTGGAAGTCTGCATGGTAAATAACCTATAGATGTCATCACCAAGCTGACCTATTAGCTACACACATTTTCCAGCAGGAGTCGCCTCATAGCAGTCAGGAGTAAATCCAGCCTTTTTAAATTTCTAGCTCCCTACTACATGGGTTCTGAAGTCAATTGCAGTGGCCTGTTGCTGCACAACTGAGATAAGTTAACTCAGAATAAATGAGGCATTTAACCTAGACTCTTGTAGACTAGTTTATTAGAAAATTTAAAAGATAATTTTAAAGAAGTTTTGTTTTGACTTAAAATTGAGTAACAAAACTACATAGCGAATAATGGATTTCCATGAGAAATTGCCAGGTAATTGCTTTATCTGAGGTCTAAGATGACTGGATAGCATTGTAATTCTGCTGGATATCCATTATTTTCTGTAATGTGTTCTTTAGAGTTCATAGGTAGTTTTTTTACACAGGTGATGTCAGGGCACGTGCTTGCTGCTGATTTGTGGTGTCCACAGTGGAAGATTAATGATTTTGAAGCAAGTTTATCAAGTCATAATCCAGCTGCTTACCAGGGAATAAGAGTCTATAACTAGCAATGAGTAAAATGTAGAAACTGTTGAGATCAAAGTCCTGGGTAAAGAAAATCTTTCCTCTGTTTATCGTCTTCAGAAGCTTTTATTATTATTGCTGCTGGAGATCTTTTTATGTCCCTTTTGTACAGTTCATTTCCTGTCTTGTCAGTGGAGTGATCTCTAGGAGGCGATCAGGATGGATTTTGAATTGATAATACACAAAAGGAATCCATGTGACCTGTTCTCTGGGGAGGTCAACAGTCTACTCTCTAATTGGCAGTACATGGAGTTTGCAAAGTGACCTCTCTGGAAGGGTCCAAACCTCAGTCTCAGAATATCACGTGGCCTTGCAGGTGATCATTCTTCTTTTCAACTATTCAACCTTGCATTAGACTTTTATGCTGCTCTCCTAATTTAGTACTTGCAATCCCATTGTTCAGCTGAAAAAAAAATCTAAGTAACCTGGGGCTGCAATACCCTTTATCCCTCATTTATTACCAGAAAATTTGGCACTTTGGTATCTACTGCTTGCAGTGCTATACTGCTACAGGGCCAGTTGGAAGGGAATAAAAGGGTATTTATTCAGTTTATACTTTCTTATGCAATCATGAGCTTATGCATTACATAAACATTGTGAATTGGTTTAAATTCAGTTTCTTTTCTAGTCCAGAAAGTGCTTGGCTTAAATTCCAGTTTTGATGGGTTTAGTTTACGTCTTGAGAGTATGGGAATGAGACCAGAAGATGAAAATCTTGCTTGCCTAGTGAATTTGTGCTACCTGAGGGCTGGTGAAATAAAACCAATAAGAACACATAGATGTAGCATTTGCTTAATTACTAGTCTGGTTTTAAAAATGTTTGAAAGTCCCCCTGGTCATGGGTCATGAGCAACTTGCCTGTTTTTGCCTCTTGATTGACTGTAAATTTGTGCCAGGAGGATTGGGGGATGGGGTGGAAGCTGCATAGCATTTACATGGCTTACATTTTCATTTTTTCAATGAGATTTCAATTTGAATTTTTCAAGCCAAGTAACCAAGAAACACGTGTATTAATTTAAACTAGATAGCTAAACAAATAACTTTTCCTGTAATTGTTTTAATTTGAAATCTCCTTTTCTATGCCTTCCTGCCTCCAAGCTGTCCTTCATCTGGGAGGACGGGACCGTCTGGGTAGCAGACTTCTTCAGAGGCACCATGGAAGCTCCTCCATGTCTACCAATAAGAGGTGTGCTTTGTGGGACGGGATAGGTTTCTGTGTATGTGTATACATGTATGTGTACTTGTGTATTTTCTTTACCACAAGGCTATCTAACTGTTTAGCTGAGAATTGGAAAAACTCAATTTTAGCAGTAACAAATATTTGATTGGAATTAATTTTAAATTCTGATTGAGAGTCCCACATTAAAGCTACAAGCCACCTTTTATAAGGTTAACATTAAAAAAAAAGCTTAAATATTGGTGCATAGTTTCTAGGATTATTTATGGGAGTAATTACTCTAATTTTAATTCGGTGCCTTTCCACCTATTCAGTAATGTGTTCAGTTTTAGCCTGCCCTAAAGTGCTTAGTTCTAGATACTCTTCACATTTACATTTCTCAAAATTCAACCAACTAAGATCAGATGGTAGTAATTTGATTTTTTTTTATCTACAACGCTCTTTTGAATGTTCAGACACTTCAGAGATTTATTTTCCCATGCCAATTTTCTTCCTTGCACTCGTGTAGGCTTTGTCTCTTTGCTGTGGTACAGCTAATGATACCAAATGTCCTTCAGCACCTCATTCAAGTGTTATTCATATATGAAGTTGGTCAGTAAGCGTCTGAAGCCTATTTGATGATTGCAACTTCAGTCCATCCTGTCTTTATTCATTACCAGCATGTGTTTATTTTTACCATGGATAACTGGTAATGATAAAAAGTGGAAACCCAGACTGAGTTTCCTCTTCTTAAATAGGGGCTGCTAAAACCCAACTGTAGTACTCACAGTAGTCCAGTTAAAATGGTCTAACTCAGCATGGAGCAGGGATCATATCAAGTCTATTCCGGTTTATATGATTCAGCTAGTGTATATTCACTGACTTTCAGGGAAAATACTTAGTTTTTAAATAGTTCTTCCACCAAATGCCTTGACTGGCTCATGGTTGAGTTAAAACCTGTTTTCCTAAAACTATGCATTAACTATTCAGGCCCTCAATGCGTAATTCATATTTTGTGCTTGGATCAAGGTTTCATGTTTTTATGTTCAGTTTGCACACAAACCTGGTTGCTGTGCTCTATACTTAGTATCAGCCATCTTATAAATAGCCCAATGAATCAAATTCAACAGAGTACTATATTTGTAAATATTTTGATGCATTTTCCAGTTTGCTTTGAATGTTGTCACCTCCACTCTATATAGTACAAGCTGGGCTTTTCTACCTTATCATTTTGGCTAAAATTATTCATGCTATTCCCTTCCCAGCAAATGCCCTATGCTGGTAACCATGGCAAGACTTCTATTTCTACATCAACTCTTGTGTAAATGGGCTGTTCAATTTGCAGCAAAAATTAGACTGACCAGCTCCCTAATATTCAACGATGTACCTTGTAATAAACCCAAACAATAACTATTTTCATTGCAAAATAAACTTTATTGCATAAATATTAATTATTCATTGCAATAGAGAATAAATAAAGAAAAGTAATCAGAGCAAGCCCTTAAACTACATCTTTAAATATTAAAAATATCTCCTTTTAAGCATATTAGCATGATCCTTGATGATATCCATTCATAATACAGTAATCCCGCCAGAGGTGCTTTTTCCAGAAGATTAAACTAAATACTTCACTAAGTATGCATTGTAGGCTGGTTAAGAACATGGAAAGGCAGGCTGTTTAAAATCTGGTCTGTACAATATTCTGAAGCTCTATTTAGTTTTGGTTCATAGTTAACAATGAATCTTAAAATATTCAAATTCTTTTGGGGAAGGAGAAATTAAAAGGGTGCCTCTGGATGTTGAGATTTCACATTTCCGTTATTTTAGCAGTACTTTTTTGTCCGTTCAAAAAAAACAAATATTGTGAATTTTGTATGATTGAATTTTTTCATTGTGAGGACGGGTATGCTCTATTTACTGCTCTAGTTACATATTTTATCGTCAAATACTTAATTGTTAATGAATAATCTCAAAAATGCTTCTCAATTTTTGAAATATTTTGACTTTGCTAGACAAACCCATTTCTTTAACACCATTTGTAAGATATTTGGCATTTGTCCTGCAGCATTTTGGTATGGCACTGATTTATAAAGGCTTCTTGAGTTTTTCCAGTTTACACACAGTCCTGACAATGCATTTCTTGCTTCCCCTAAAGAATTACAAACCCTTTTTCTATTCATGCTTTTAAATTGAACTCTAGTGCCTGAGGCTGCTGTTTAATATTAATCATAGAATGCTACAGCACACAATGACCATTTAGCCCACTGAGCCTGCACCAACTCTGGTGCAATTAATCCCACTCCTCATAGTTGATATATTTGAAACACTTTTATTTTAGTAATAATTGATATAATCTGCACTATAGACTGTTTCAAGGTACTAAATTGCAAGATGCTCACTAAGGTGAGACAAGCTGTTTGTTTATAAAGAGCTTTTATGATCCTTCCCTAGCTTTAAAAGTTGTGGATTTATGTTTTAGCATAGTCAGTCTGGAATATTAATTTGTGACTGACTTAATTTTGGAAATTTACTAACCTAGAGTATTTCTGATAAAGACCTAGGCTTCTTTTGGCAGATATTCTGGGGGCTGGTTTTAAAAAGTTACTGACTTACCTAAGTTGCACAGTCACAACATTTCCTGATGTGTTAAATCTATAATTTTGAGGGAATTTAAAAGTATTTGGACTGAACTAATTTTAATTTTCCATCTACTCTCTGATTTAATTGTTTGCAATACATGTCAGACGATCAAAACAGTTATCCCTCAAAAAATATAAATATTTGTACAGTTCGTATATTCCAGTTTTCTCTTAGAGATGATGGTGGCGAGAAAGCATTCAGCTGCTGAAAGCTCAAGTTTTGAACATTAATATTAATACCTTATTTTAAAAAAATTGTTAATAGGGCTCTGCTTCAGTTCTCCCACCCACCCAGAACAAACACCCCACGGGCAAAGTGACTTCCCTTATCAAATTTGACTCTATTGAATGACCATGTTAGAAACTATTATTGTCTTTATGCTGTCTTTTTGAAAGAATTTTAGAAATGGTTTGACTATTACATTTGATAAGGAGCTCCTTTTATGGATTAGGTACAGTTATCTTTTCAATTTAGCATGAATATATTCAAATATATAGACCAAAAGAACACTAACGTGTGTTTTTAATTGAATGCTATAGGATTATTTTGAGTGAATGGGTAGAACGTGTATCCATTTCTCAGAATTGTTCTGTATGTAAATTTGGGAATGTTATATTTTTACACTTGTGTATAAAAAATTCTTGGCAGCAATACTTTTCCATGCTGAAACAGTTTTGCCAAAATATTCCACTAGATTGTGTAGAGATTTTTTTCAACTTTTATAAACCCCATTTCTCCTTTTTAGGTCATCTATATGCCATTTAACGGCTGAAGGGCTGGCAGGCAACTTGCTGGCTGCTTACTTGTATGCTAGTGCTGTTTTGTAACTCCTTGCTAGAAAGTGCTTGAGTGAGGCCTTGGGTAATGGGCATTATTTTGTTCCAAATGGCTGAGAATGAAAATTTGAGTGAAATCCTGGATGTGACCGTGTGACTTCCAAACTCTGGTCAGTGCATTGACCTCAGGTCTGGTGTGGCAATAATCTTTTTCTTGTTTGTAGAATGATAAAATTAGAATTGATTTTAACAGTTTAAAGTTTGTAAAGTGTATTTTGAAAAGATCTTTTAAGCTTATTTGAAGTAAATTTATTAAACTGAAAATCTCCAATTTCTGTGCCCAATAATGTAACCTAAACTGCATCATTGAGGACAGCTTTTGTATTTTATTGGTGAACATTTGGTTGAAGTACTAAATTGCTAGAAAATGTCCTTGGTCAGTTTTCTTGGAGGGAGGGACTCAACTGAGCATTCTTTCATGTCATGTTTCTAGCAAACTCAAGGTCTACAGCTTGTCTTTTATCAGATTATTGATTACCACCTTTACAGAATCTCCATCTTAAGGTAGTGCCTGTCTTCAATTAAGGATATTAATCTTTGTGAAATCCTTGTATTAGTATTACAGGTGCATTTGTAAAAATAAGATAGCCTAATAAATCTTGTATTTACTCTTTTTCTTTTATTGTAGACACGTCACCGCCAGCAGAGTCAAATTCCCAAACTCCCCCAGAATTATCTCCAACTGATTTAGAGAAATCAGATGTGCAACCTTCAGGAGTGAAAGAGAGCACAGAGACTACCAAAGATACTCAGGTACAAATTAGAAAATTGTAACAGTGCAACAAATGCCAATCGTATTTAGCATTTGTTATACTACAGAATTTTTTTTGGAAAGATAAATTGTCAGTTGTTAGTACAGAATACCAGATCTGTCCTGATAAGTGCAAGGTGAAAAGCTTCAACTGCATGTCTCATTTTTCAACAATACTCAAAAGATAAATTATCTAAGATGTTAAGCTGGACTTTTCTGAATTTTCAATGAATTTATTGCTTGGATATAGAGTTTAAGAATGCACTTCTAAGACAATGAGACAATGTTAGTTTCTTGAAAAGCATTGCTGTGCAGTTGATTGATTCACAGATGCATTGACTCCCATTTACTTTGCAGTAAAATAAGACATAAGTTTTCCGACATAAACTGAACCAGGTTGGAATCCAAGGGCAGGCAGTCTTATTAAAGTGGAAAGTATACTTATGCTCAATGCAGTCTATTCTGGTTAAAAATAATTAACCATACTTGTCCTGATAATCATTTCATGATTAAGCTAGAATTTACATCAATGACCATATCATAAATATGGTTTGATTATCATCTCTCTTTAGTACTCTCTCTGGTAAATGGCATTGGTTGGAATATATGTTCCTTTGTCTGAACTTCACAGAACAATTGCATGTGGAGTGTTCTGCACTTATTACTTTTTCAACAATTAAAGCATTGGGTTGAAATTATGAATTTTGGTGGAAACATTTATAATGTGCGTAGTGCTTTCCGCCAAAGCTTCCCTGCAAAACTACTTTGCATCACTGCTTTCTCAGAATAAAAGGTGGTCATTGTCTATGTGTGAACTTTATAAAAGTTTATTTTGTTGTTGGTTGAACTTTGTACAACTTCCTTACACTCAAACTTTTACTGTGTACTTTAATAGTAACATCCTAGGGAGGATAATGTTAGTTTGATTGTCAAACTTAAATTTTTTTTTCCCCTAGGAATCTGAAGATGGGGAGCCACTTCCAAAAAAGATCAGAACAGAGACTTCTCAGCAGAGTGCTGAGGAGAGTTAGGCTGCCCAGAAAACTCTGGGGTCATTTTCCATGCAAAGGTACATCAACAGGCCTCATTTCAGACCGATCTTCTAGAAACTTTCACATAATACTGAACATGGAGGAACCACTGACCACAAACGAATGTTGGGTCATAATCCAAGAAAATTTGGGAAGACTGGACAGATATGATGCTGACTAATTTCTCCTGTGAATACACATTCTAGTGATTTATATATTTAAATTACTTTCACTGTTAAAGCTGGGAGGGGTGGGGTAGAAGAAATGGACTCAGGAGGGTTTACGCACTGGTAGTTTATAAAACTTGTCAAGATCACATGTTTTTGCTGCTGTATTTCATTTCTTTTATTTATGTTGTAAAATATTTAATGATGGTACAGGTCAGAATTAGCATTCGTGTGAAATCCATTATTCATGCCATTTAATTCCATTTTTGTGCCTCTTTTTAAAAAAAAAAACCACTATTTACAGAAAGTGCCCTATGTTTGCCTTGAAAGTAGTAAGACTCTGTTGTGATCATGTTTAATCAGTGTAGCAAAGTCTGAACTATTCAGTCCTTTTCATGTTTAGGTTTGCAACTTTAAAACACTCTACAAGTATCTATAGAGATCTATTTCCTTGAATACAGCCATGTATATAGGTTCTGTTCATTTACTAATGAGTGAAAATATGGATTTCTGGATACAATAGACATTTGTAGTTGAAAATAAATTTCTATACAAAGGCATTTATGGTAAATGTGTAATTGGATTCATCTTGTGGATTAACCAGAAATCTGGATGTAAAAGGAAACTTAAGTAATGAATAGTATAAGCAGAAATAGTTGAAACTTAAAAATATTTAATAGGCTGTCATAGTCCTTTGGAGAATGATCTGATGAGTCATTACATAAGAGCATCCAAATGAACATGTGCTGTGTAGGGAAGGTGAGGTAGTTCATAGAGAGTTTGCAACAGATTTTAGTGATGCTTAGGCAGGCCTGAGAGCAGGGCAGTCTTTGGGCGCTGCCAGTTGTGGAAAGACTTTTTAGAAATGGAAGAAAATGCAAATACTGTACCTTAGTTCTCATCTTCTAAAAACATTAATAGTTGAACTATTTCTGTACATCAAGTTTCTGTTTTATCAGCTAATGCAAGCTAACCCTCCACTCAGAGTTGTTTCTTCAGTACTGGAGGAAACATTTGACCGAAGATGTGGGAATATAATTATTTTGATGTCAAATGTTACATTTTCAGAAGCAAAAAAGTGGAACAGTTTCTTAAATCACTTTTTTTGTGTAGTACAAGTGAAATCCTAAGGCTTCTGTGGATTTAAACCCTTGAAACCCCTATAAGCCCTGAAAGCTGTGGCATTAAAGATGTAGATACAAGTGTGAACTTGGGAATCCCCTTCTAGGATTTGGAATGGTTTTACTTGATAATAGGGTAATGTTTTAAATACCAATTCTGAAGTATTGGTAGACTTGCTTATCTCTTTCATTCTCATTTGAATGAAACCTGTACCATTTAATCATTTAAAATGTTGATAATTACATTTCCCTGTGACAGGATTTTTGTTGCTTTTTTGGGATAAATGCTGTAACTAAGGAAATTGGTTAAAGGCATTACTGCTTTATTTATTTGAGACTTGTTTGGTTATTTTTGAGACCCATGTTCCAGCACTAATATATGGAACTGAGCATTAAAGAAGTTCAGAGCCACGGTTGTATTCAAGGAAATAAAGTTGATGTGTATATATACCTGCACTGCATTGCAGTAGTGCTCTGCATAAAAGTGCTTATGTGCTAAGAACAAGAATACATATGATTCTGACAATTCATTTGCTCAAGATTATCACCCTTTCATGCTTCACATGCCTGAGTTTTTCCATTTTAAATGTTTTGATATAGTTTTGTTTAAAATGAATTGAATACTTGATAACTTTATGATAAAATTGAACTCCAACAGTAAATAGCATTCCTATTATAAATGTTTGAATTTCTAACACTTGGGCCACTTAAGAATTCTAAGACATGAATCTGAAGGCATTTTGGTGGAGAAATTCAACTCATGGCCATCTGTTTTTAATATCACATTCACACTGCAAATGCCTCAATTTTGCACTGTGATCTGATGTGCCAGACCAGCACCTGGTGTCACATTGGTTCAGACAATACGTCTACCTGAAATGAGCATTGGACTCAAATGTGCAAAATCAGTTCCACGCTGGTTTGAGGCTCTGAGTGCATACAAATTAGCAGAGATTGCAAACTGCATGATCTATCTAGTTGTATTGGGCTTTGAGCGACCTATCCTTGAAGGGACTGCTAAGAGGCCCAGGAAGTGTGGAGTTCTATTTTTTTGGACTTAGAAGCAAGAATGCTCCTCTTGGACCCTGAAAACTCTGGCTCACTGCTGCTGGTACATTTGAGGACCCATCTCCCCCTCCCCCCCTCCTAGATTCAACCTATCAGCATGGAAGCTTGATAATTTTCCATTTTCCCCAAAGAAGAAACTACAGCAAGATATCTATTTGTACTCTGTGTTCACAGCAGCATTTAAACAAAGCCAAATTTAGCTTGTGTCTTGGGTTGGCACAGACTGGCATTGCTCTGCAGATTTTGCTCTCATTTTGGGTGCAAATTGAATTGTTCAACCATTTTGTCCTTTCACAGTTGGCTAAAATGTATGTCTGGTGTTTCGATTACAGTTTTTGGTTTATATACTTTTTGGGGGTAGGGAGTGGAAGTTGGTTTCAAATTTATTGCTTGGTTATCTTTGTATTGCAGGAACTATACAGATAGAATGTCAGCATTGTGTGCACGTGAATACTATTTGTCATGCTAGTGGGACTACTTTGTGCATTACACTAGGTTGCAGTGACTCAGGAACTTAGTATGTCTGGTTGTTTCATTTATGATCGTGTGCTTAAAATTCTGATGCTCAGAAGTTGAAAATAGCCCTGGCAAAAAATGTATCCAGTGAGTCTAGAGACCCAAGCCATTGTATAAAGTGGTCCCAATTAATTTATAATTTGCATTTACATGTGCAGCATTTTAGTAAAATGCTTGATGTGCCAATTCTTGGCCACTTTTTTATTGCATAATTTTCATAAGTGAAGTACTCCTTTATGATGGGGACTTAGTAAAGTTGAGTCTCATAAATTGAACCTGTTTTACTGTTGCCTATAGAGTATAAATAGGCCTGTGATTTTACAATTTGGAAACTGGCTGAGTGGAATTGGATCAATTTGCAGTTAGTATAACTGAACCACATAACCAAATATCAAATGATGTGAAACTCTCTAAATACAATAATACTGAATAGTGACAGGAGAAACAGGGTGTTTCTTGGTACTGAGGATGTATACTGTTTGAAAATTCCTGTACAGTAATTGACATATTTGAGTCACATGTTTGTACTTAGTTTAGTGGTCCAAGTTTTTCTTGGACCTTGGCAGTGCTATTTTAGGTACCAGGTCCATAGGGAAGGTTTCATTTATTTGAAAACCCTAAAGGAAACTTTTTTTTTTGTTTTTCCTTGCAGGACTTCCAAAAGCAATCCCAGAAAGATATAAAATTAATATCCTGTTTCCTTCAAATAACTAGTCCAAGTAATCATTCATTTCTGATTTACTTTGGAACCTTGTTATAAACTACTGGGGACCGACAAAACTTTTAACTAGGTTCCACAGTACTACTACTACTGCTAAACTCTTTTACATTTTTTGGTTTTGTATGCAATGGATGCGTAAACCAAAAATAGTTCAAGTTTTAATAGAGAGTTTACTAAAAGTGGCGAGGTGTATAATAACCCCCAAACTTGAGTGAATTTTATGTAGGTTTTTTTTTAGTTTCAAGACTGCTGCAGTGAAAGTTAAAGTTGTATACCTCGTGTCATGAAGGGGCTCAACAGTATAATTTTTTAAAGCTATGAGCAACACTAATGAACTTTGTAGGTGTGGTATGAATATTTTATAAAATCGGGTGTAGTCTTGCCTTCCATTACTAAGTTTGGCTTTTGCTAATAGCATTTCTGTATGATGTAAGTTGGGTATTGTCTTTCTTTCATTCCATTTGAAACATGTACAGTTGTATGTTCAAGAAAGCTTCTGGCAAAAGAAAAGTAGATAAAATGGTTTTTATTTCATCATGAAAGCAGCACCACAGCTAAAGCAGAAAAATTTTATGTAATTTTTATTTAAAAGAAACCTGGGGATAGTGCAAGTTTTCCTCTCATAAAATGAAAGTTGGAACTTCTGTTACGTTTTAGTTACTCCCTGAAGCTTCCTCCATCTGAGGAATACTTTAAAACAAATCCCATCTATATCTGTTGAACTCTAAGCTGTTATATTGCTGGACTGTAATATTGCTATGGCCAGAATGAGTGTTTTAACTCTGTTGTCTAAAGTTTTGTCTTTCAAATTTTGCCCTTCCAATTTTTATGTTGAAAGAAATTGAAGAACTACATTCCAAATCTTTGTAGAAGTGCTGGCGCTTATTTACTAATAAATCAATATGGCAGCATACGCTCTCTTGTAAGTTTAGGACTTGAAATCCATGCTACTGCTACATTCTAACTACAGAAAGCTATGTGAATACTGTCCAGGTGTCAACATGAATAAATTTGTGATCAGATTGCCCATTCTATTATGATTTCCAGAGACAGAAGCTATCATGAAAAACTTAACACTTTCCAACTGAAATGCAATGTGTTGTACAGCAGTATGTTTTCTTTATTTATTCTCAAGTATGGTTTGTACCATGTACAATGGCTCTGTTTTCATGAATAAAAAAATTGTATAACACATTGTGTTTTTATTCAGTTAACAGTTATGTATTGTATTTTTATTTCCTATGGATGACAAAAGGTTATAAATACAGATGATATGGAACCTAACAAAAAATGAAACTGTACAAGAACACCAAGCTCATTTTGACATACTTTCTGACCAACTAATAAACATAAGAGAAATAAGATCCCACACATTTCTATTTGTTAACATTTTTCTCCCACTGCATCCAAAATTAAATGATTTCAATATTGTTGCACTACAAATTTATTTTTTATAGTCAGATTCTACTTTCAGAACTGACACTTCATTGTAGAAAAACATTTTAAATTTGGAGATAATCATTTAATGATAGTATGGTGATGCAGTTTACTTGAGAATCTAGAAATAAGGCAAAGTACACTTTCAAAACTGCTGCGTGACTTGACAACTTCTGGATGGGGGGGTGTGGTCATCTCGAGGTCAGCAGCGTATGGGGAACTTATGGGGAACTTGTTTTCAACTTCCCTTTTGATCTTGGATGGGTATTGCTTGTAGTTTTCAATGACCTAATGCATGAAATGGAACAATGAAACCAGAAATTTGTTTTCTTAAGTACTGATTCTTCAGGTAGAGATTTGATTTTACATAGTATTTATTGCTATTCACATATCTCGGTTATACCTTTTTTTATTTTTTTCTCCTCCAACCCCATTTGTTTATAGTTTTACTTATTTTTCAGCTTATGCAATATAAAATTCATTTGTTTATATACTTAACTGTTTAAAATGTAGCTTGCATTTTAAGTATTAGTTGACTGTAGAGTTGAAGGTGCCTGATGCTTCCACGTAACTCTTTGGCAATATTTCATATCTGCCTTGATGTGCCATCTTAGATCAATCCCATGTATATATTTTTGATAAGCTTAAACCTTCCTTTAATAACCTACTTATCAGTGAAATTTAACAGCATAGATTTTGTTGAATCTTCCTTTGGTTTCCTTAAAATGTACTAAGCTGCCAAACAAACCCTGGTTGATCTTTTGTATACACTGCAGCATCAGATAACTCAGCACAGTCCAGCAATCAAATCTAGAACCTTGATTTGTATAGTTCAAATCTGCATTTGGAAACTGAGCTATGTGCAATGAGGCAGAAGATCCAAGACCTAACAGCCTGTGTTTAATGAAAGACATAGCAACAGGAGTAAGCCATTTAGCTTCCCAAGCCTGTTCTGCTGCCATTCAATGAGATCATGGCTCACCTGCAGCCTAACTCTATATAGCTCCCTTTTCCTTGTATCCCTTTGGATAACAAAAATCAATCTCTGATTTGAAATGAACAATTGATCATGAGTCAATTGCTGTTTGTGGAACACAGTTTCGAACTTCTACCACCCTTACTATAGAGGTGTTTCCTAATTTCACTCCTGAAGGATCTGGCTCTAATTTTTAAACTATGCTTTTTTTGTAGATTATCCGAACTGTAGAAATAGGGTACAGAGAGAGAAATTCTGTTGTCCTTTAATATCAAACTTTAATCAGTTCATCCCTTAACTTCCAATTCCAGGGAATACAACCCTGATTTGTGCAATTGCTCTTCATAATTTAACCTTTGGACTCCAGGTATCATTCTGGTAAATCTGTGCTGCACTCCCTCCAAGGCTAATATATCCTTCCTAAGGTGTGATGCACAGAACTGCGGTCAGTACCCTAGGTGTGGTCTGACCAGGCCTTTCTATAGCTGAAGCTACCCTTTTGCTTTCTAGTCCTTTTTAAAGACCAGCATTTCAATAACTGTTTTGATTATTTTATGTACCTGTTTATGAATTTTAATGATCTATGTACCCAAAAAACTCTTTGGACTTCCACTGTTTCTCCATGAGACATGTTTTTTGATGGCAATTGCAAAATGTATATTTATACATTTGCAGGCAAAACATGTTTGTTCCTGTAAATCTCAAATATGATGGGTGAATTCATACAATGCTTAAAACACTTCAGATCTCTCTCAAAATATACAGCTCTAACAACCTCTACCCAGTTAGAGTTCTGGTTAGAGCTCATCTGGGGTGCTGCATTCTGGTCTGGGCAAGCATCTCAAGTGCGTTGCAGATTCACTATAATACTGGGGCTGGAGGGGTTAACTTGTCCAGTTGGATTGATTAGTGTTGTTTTCTCAAGTAAAGAAAAAGGAGTGACCAATTGAGGTGTTTAAGATGATTATGGGATTTGATAGGAGAAAACGGTAGCATAGTGGTTGTTACTGGACTAGTGATCTCAAGGCCTAGAATAATGATCTGGAGATGTAAGTTCAAATCCCACCGTAGCAGTGAGGGGAATTTAAACTCGGTTAAATAAAATCTGGAATTAAAAAGTTACTGTCAGTGATGGTGACCATGAAATTACTGAATTGTTGTAGATAGTGGGAAACTATTTCTTCTGGGAGGGGAGTCCAGAACATGTGGACATAATCTTAAAATTAGAACTAGGCCACAAAAGGTAATGGAATTCTGGATTTCCCTCCCTCAGAAATCTTTAGAGGCTAAGTCAATTATGAAATTCAAAACTGAGATTGATTTTTGTTATTCAAGGGTATTGAAGTTTCCAAATGAACGTGGGTAGGTAGAGTTAAGATCTACCATGACCTAATTGTATAGCAGGATTGAATCACCTACTCATGTTTTTGTAGTTTGGTTTGCCATATGCAAGTCAGACCATTTCTAGCTGGCAATTATGAAGGTTTGCAACCATTTAAGTGTATACAGTTTGGTTGAACAAGATAAATTTATTGCATGACTTTTTTGTACAAAATAGCAACTAAAACTCTTCCATGATATATTTAAACCTATTTTGTAATTTAATGTTATTGTGCTTATCAACTTTTTTATTATAGTAGAATTGACTTCCACCCATGAACCTTTGCCCCAATATGCTAACAACTTGTGATGTGCTTATGTTAATGACGATCTGTTTAGCAATACCACCATAAACCAATTGACATCTTAAATGTAATAGTTAGAGTTGTAAGACACAATTGCCCCATCTAGCTAGTTAATTGCTTGATGGCATCATCTTAGCTGAGATTACTTTTACTCAGTTTTACTAAAATTCTGAATTTTTTGTTTTTATAATCCAAAGGTATTGATATGAGGTGAAGGTGGGTGCAAAACATTATAGATGTTGGAAATCTAAAATAAAAAGAATGTTGTTAACTCCTGTTGACAGACCCAGTATTAACGCTTCAGCTCAAGCACCTGGAACTGGCCGTTCGGTGGTAAATTAGCCATGATCTAATTAAATGGCTTGAAGGGTTAAATAGTCTAGATACATATTAACAAACGCTAATGCTTTTACACTGCATAAATATGTATCAACTAATTACATAAATTATACAGTTGGGTTAGTAAACTTGAGAGCTGCATGTATATGGAAGTTCCTCATATTTCACCTCTACATTTTCCCAACTTAGGCCGTTGACTTGAGCTGGTGTACCCTTATCCAGTTGCACTCCTGTATCTTCTCCAAATAGCCAGTGTGTGTCGGTAATGCATTCTTGTTAGGTATTTTTTAAGAATAAATCTGGACATCCTGCTGTATGATCAAAAGATCAAGTTCCGAAGCAACAAAGCCTATCTGATTAGAGCATATTTAAACAGTCCATAAAGATTAATTCTCTTCGATCTGTTAAATTCCCACAATAAGTATTTTTAATCCCTAGCAAGAAATCTACCTCTTTAATCTTGTTTATGGCGGATCAACTAAATAATTTAACAAGTCGTTGCATTTAAAACGAATTCACTGTCTATCGTGTTAATGTACATATAGGTTAGGTTTTTTTCACTAAGGCTGTCAAAAGAAATTCAATGATGACGGTAAATTTCCGGCCTCACTCCTGTTGCTGTAGCTGCGAGCGGGTGTTGTCACTGACCCGACCAATTCCGAGCAGCCTCTTGCCAGTTGCCATGCGCCTTTAAGAAACGGCGGCCTCTGATTGGAGCGGGCTCCCCCTAGCCTCTCTTCCCTCCTCCCCCTACGGTTACTCAGAGGCGAAGCTGCCGAATGAAAGAAGGGAATGAGGCTCTGGAGAGAAAGTGGTTGCTATTTGCTCGCTTCACTTCATAGCTGCGCGATCCAATAGATCATTTAAGATGGCCAAGGACGTGTTTCTGCTGCGCTCGGCCAGGACTCCGGTGATTATTAAGCAGGAGCCCGACGACGATTCGGACGCTGACGAGCCCAATTTGAAGAAGTCGGACGAGCTGCAAATCATCCACAGCGGGCATTTCATGGTGTCGTCCCCGCACCGCGAGCACCCTCCCAAGAAAGGCTACGATTTCGACACCGTCAACAAACAGACATGTCAGACCTATTGCTTCGGCAAGTACAGCACGTCCCACCTCTCCATCGACGCATCCCTGACCAAGCTGTTCGAGTGCATGACTCTGGCATACAGGTGAGAGGAGGCCGCAAGGTAAAAGTGCCGCCTGTAATCTTAGACCCAGGCTTTGTTTTCCGAGTGGTTTGTCAGGGGGTGGGGGAAGGGGCCGCGAGAAACTCGATACCCATCTTTGTTTTTCCCTTTCAGCACCCGCGGAGATTTGGGCGTCATGAGCTATTTTTAGACGCTTTGGCGAGATCCCGTTCCTTTTCCTAGGCCCCATCAAGCTGAAATAAAATAAATAAAATTCTGTAGCGTGACTTTTCACTGCCTAGTCTCTCCCTGGAGGTTTGGAATCGAGTTTATTTGATGAGTGGGGAGGAGAGGGAAGTCCTATTTTCAAAAATCGTAGCTCTAATATGGTTGTAATTGTAATTTCGCAGCTGTCGTTTTAAAAGTCATTATATGAACTCTGCTCTAGATTAGAGCTTCTCGGTACACAGATTCATAAAAGGAAGCCATTCTTTCCATCGTGACAGTGCGGATTCTTTGAAAGAGTTATACAATTTGCCCCAATCCCCTGCCCTTTTTCTGTAGGCCTACGTTATTTTTCTTGTTCTCGCATTTTATCTAATTCCTTGTTGAAGGTTCCAATCGAATCCTCTTCCTCCACTTTTTCAGTCAATGCATTCCAGATCATCATAACCACGCTTAAGAAAAAAAAAATCATTTTGGTCCTTTTTACAATTGCCTTAAACGTGTGCATTTTATTTGTTAAATCATTTGGTGAAATTGTATGCTTTTAAAAAAAGAAATACAGCATTTTGGGTCTGCAAGTTATCACAGTTGATTGGATCACATTTTTGTTTAATCACCCTTGACTTCAGTTCGTTAATACTTTTTTCCCAAAAAATGGAATGAGGCTATTTTGATAATATTAAAAACAGCTTGATATAAAGTGCATTTGAGGAAGAATGTTCTTAAGGGGATAATTGAAAATGATCTTCCTAGTAGCATTTATTGTGAAGATGTTAAGGTTCTTGGAGATCCTAGTCTATTTTAGCACTTGTGTTTGTATTCTGCCTTGAACTTTGTTTTTATCAAAAGCCTTGGAGCAATAGGGGTTCATTGACCTTGAGTGTTGTAAATTGCATGCTTTTGAAATTGACCTTTGCTGCAACACCATAGAAAACATTCTAACAATGGACTTAATTAGAAGTAACTTGTTGTATAACTGCTTTACATTTAAGTTCTGAAGAGAGAAAAGATTAAGTATGGCGGGGGGTGGGGAGAACTGGCAGGTGGAATTCAGTTTGCAGAAGTGTGAGATCATCTACTTGGATCCATGAAAATCAAATCAAAATATTTTCCTTGTGGCTAGAGACTAGGAACTGTGGGAGAGCAAAGAGATATGGAAATCCATGTACATAAATCAGTTAGAAAAAGTAATCCAAAATCATAATGGAATGTTGGTCTTTAACTCAATGAAGTTATGTTTCAGTTGTACAGAGCCTTAATCACATTCCATCTGGAATACTGTGTTCAATTTTATCCACTAAGCCACACATTGGCTTGGAGGGGTGCAATCCAGGTTCACCAGCGTTTAAAGCATTAAACTAGTAGGATAGATGGAGCTATTTCCTCTGGAGGAATAACAGGGAGCATCATAAAATTAGAACTAGCCATTTGGGAATGAAATCGGGAAGTATTTTTTTCACATGTAGAGAGTGGAAATCTGGAATTCTGTCCTTCCAAAAGGATAAATTGAAATTTGCAAGACTGATCGATGGATACTGTAGATTGTGGCGTATAAATAAACCTTTGAAGCCTCCAATCCCTCCAAAAACGGGTCATTTTATACATTGAGTATAAAATGTGAACCGCTAGTTTTGATGTAGGTGATTGCCATTTTCTAATATGAGAAAAAATCATAATACCACACATTATCGATTCTATAACTTCACTCCATCTTCATCCATCCAACTGTTATCATGGAACAAATACACAAACTCCTGCAGTGAACTTGATTTTCAGCATGGTTTTTCATATTAAAATTACCATAAGCTTTAATTTTGTTTTGTCAGCCATACAGACAAGCACCACCATGAATCTTGTCTTCTCATGTGCTGTTGTTTTTACTAGACCAGTTTTTTAACCTTTCCACTTCACAGTTTAGTTGCTGGGCATATCAAAATTCATGGGCATTTCATTCATGTTGCCAATGTAACTTGATGGGTACTTGTTTTTTCGCTGTTGTCAAATAATGAATCGTTGGAAACTGGTAATTTTGGTGTCCAGATAGTTTGGTATTCTTTGAGCAACCTGGGCTTTCTGCCGCAATATTTTTGGTCATAAAGCAGGTACACCAACTAACTGTTGGCCTGACATCTTTTGCTGGACTTTGGTTCGACTTAGTCCACTTAAGTGTGTATATACGTGTTGCATTCCTGGTGATGATTTTTGAGGACTTATTCCGATATATGCAGCTTAAGATCAGGTTAGTGGCTGGTCCCTCTTCTGATGGTGCATTTGGTCTTGGTGGATTTCTTCAGGGCTAATTTCTCCTCCTCCCGTTCTCACGCCAGTTTTTCACTAACACCGAATCCCCTCGCTGCAGCACAATTATTTGACGAGTGGAGCAAATGTTATGACTTAGCTTGAAAACAGCTTTGTACTTTATTCTTCTTGCCGGAGGACCCATTTCTGTTTGTCATATGGTCTGTTCTGTCTGGATGCCTCTTAAACTCCTGCACATCTCCCTGGCAGCATGGCCCATATCACCTGCTTGATCCTGTGCACCGGTTTATAAGGTGAATAAAACATGCATTTCCAAGATGAAAAACTGAGACTGACTCTTAATGTGAGTATAGTATTTTTTTTTTAGCAGAAAAGGGGTTGACTTATACGCCGCGTATAGACCTAAACGTGGTTTTTACTGCCGAAAATATGGGGTCGTCTTATAAGGTTGACTTATAAGGATATCAAGGCATTTGGATTAAAGTTACAGATCAACCATGATCACATGGAATGGTTGAACAGGCTTGAGGGTTTGAATGGCATATTCTGTTTCAGCCTTTTGGATAAATAATCCGGGCCTTTAGTGCGAGTTTAAATACTTTGCAACTATCTATAGAGTTCTGTAAAGCTGTCTGCTCTAATATTTGTTCAGAATGTACAGTTGAGGAAGGCCATTTAGTTGTTCTGTTCAAAAATGCCCTACACCGCCTCCATCACAATGTTCAACTATTTCAAGAAAATTATTCCAGGCTTTTGCCCCCACGTGAAAGTCTACTGTATGGTGTGTACTTTTTTGTGTGAAGAATTTCCTGACGAGAGCCTAAATATACCTTTTACCAGCTTGAGCTTGTAACTCGCAGATGCCCCTTGTTCTACTGTTGTGATTTAGTTTAAAAGTAGTGTTTTGGATTTACTGTTTCTGCTTTCTTTACTGCTGCCTAACCTGAATGAATGAGTTTGGATTTATAAAGTGTCTACCATGAACAAAGTGCTTTACAGAGAATGGATCATTTTTTGAAGTGTTGTCACTGTTGTAACACTAAAAAGATCACATCTTGGTTTGAAAATCATTCAAATTATTTTTCTTAACTCAGTTCTCTGGTGTTATCATCAATCTGTGACTTCTCTCTGAACTGCATTGAGGGGGTGAATTGTTTCCCTTTATGGATCCATCTCACTTGAGCTGGAATGCTTAGCTGTTCCATTCTAAATCTTCACTTAACAGCCAGAGCTCATTTTCAGCTGATGGTACTTGTGTTAGAATATTAGTTGAGGCTGAAATTTGTTCTTGGGCTCTATAAAAGGTGATCCAATTTCTTTTTGCTGTGAAGGTTCTTGTAGCTGTTGCCCTCTTAAGGACAAAAATATTGAAGTGTCTCTGATATTTCATAGCCAACAGTATATTTGGATCTGGTGCAATAATTCTAAAACAGCTGCTAAGTGATCCCCAAGATTTGTCCTTCTACCAGAGGAAAATATTATGGTTCTTGGGTAAAGACAGAAGATTCTCAGAAAGTCTGGCAGCATTCGTGGAGAGAGAAACAGAGTTAATGTTTCAGGTCAATGACCTTTCATCAGAATTGTTCTGATGAAAGGTCTTTGATTTGAAAAGTTAACTCTGTTTTTATCTCTCCATGATGCTGCCAGGCTTGCTGAGTATTCCCAGCATCATCTTCATTTACCCTTCTATCCTTTTCAAATAACAAATCTGACCAGGCAAGTGCTAAGGTGAAGGGATTTGGAGCTGGAGATATATGAATGTAAGTACTTGTCCTGAGATTTCGCTAATCGTTTTAGATTTATTTGATTTTCTTCCAACCACATTTTACTATTTAAATTTGTAACTTGTACTATTAAATTTATATCATAACGTAGTTTTTTGTGGATTATGATGCAGTGTGCAGTGACTGGTTGAGATTATCTTAGAATTTGTAGGTGTGAAATTAGAGTTAATGGTGTCTTTCAATTAAAAAGGTCAAAATTGGGAAGCGATAAGCCCAAGATGCATGGCATTTCCAAGATTGAAGAATAAAAAATGTGCAAACTGGGCTATGTGATAACCCCAAGCTTGGTATTACTGAGTTAAAAGCCTGAAGAGATTTTAGGAGAGATGAAATGATGGTGAGGAATTCCATAGTTTTGTGCTCCTGGGAATACCAGCCACAGTAATATCAGTAAGATAGATAAAGGTTACGTGAGAGAGATATTACTATGTTGGAGCAAACTACAACGAATGCGTTGGCTATGGAATATTGCAAAGACACATGAAGCTTTTTCCCCTCTTTAGGGAAGTAAAAATTACAAGCATTTTGATGTAGTGACAGCAACAGAAAATTGAATTTCCATTTATTGAGCCCAATTTCAAATTTCAACCTCAACTATCATTCAACCTTGACTAACTTCAGCTGAAATTCTGCAGCGTACAGGTACTTTTGTTCACCAGAAGGTGTGTCGTGATGGACAGTGACAAAGTTACGTTGTACTGCATGACTGTATAGGCAGATATTGTAAATTGTCTTACTGATGAATGTTATAGTGCCTGTATATTTACAGTGTATGGTTATCTAATACTTTGTTTCATAGAGTTTCTAAGAACAATTTCTGGAAGAATGAAAGAACATAAGAAATAGGAGTAGGCCCTCCCAACTTTTGGGTTTGCTCCATTATTCAATAAGATAATGGCTGATCTTCCATCTGCCCACACTATCCCCAGATCCCATGGTATCCAAAAATATATTAATCATTGTCTTGAATCTACTCACTGAGAGTATCCACAGCCCTCTGGGTTAGAGAATTCCAAAGATTAACAATCCTCTGAGTGAAGAAAATTTTCAGTCTGATCCCTTATCTTGAAACTGAAAGCCCTGATTCTAGACTCACCCGCAAAAGTGAGTAACCTCTCGGTATCTACCTTTTCAAGCTCTCTCAGAATTTTACATGTTTAAATGCGATCACCTCACTCTTCTAGGCAATATAGACCCAGTCTACTCAGTCTCTCCTCATAAGACAATTTCCTCATCCTAGGAGTCACTCCTCCCATGCACTCCCTCTAAACCAATTAGATCTTCCCTTCAGTAAGGAGACTAAAACTGTACACGGTATTCTATTCTGTACCAGTAGCAAGTGGGAATATATTTACTATCCCTGTAATAAAATATAAAAATAGCTGATCATCTCAGCATGTTAAGTGGTTCACTGCTAGGCTGATAAAAGAAATTACTCTTGTTTCTATGGGAGGAAGGGTTTAAGATGACCTTTTGTCAGACAGCTCACTAAAACCAATCATTACAATATTAGGATTAGGCCATGAAAGCAGAAGCTTTGACAGCAAATGGCTGATGGCTTAGGCCAAACATAATTTATTCTATCCACAAATAAAATGTACATTTTAATGGCTACATCAGATAAATGGGAGGGTTTAGAATTGAACTGGAGTAAACTTGATAACATTTGGGCTGAGACATAAAATGTTTAATGCACAATATTTTAAAGTATCTAAATTAATAAATATGTTTGTGGTTAATACCCAGTTATCATTTGGAAAATAAAACCAGATCTTTCTTTTTCCTGGTTCTGTTTTTTGAGTTCAGCTTTTTTCTTCTTTGTAGCCTAGAGGATTGTAAGGTTTAAACTTGGCATTACTTTATCAGTGCTTCATGATTACTTCCCTTTTTATGCTTGATGTTGTCCTATATAATGAGACCTTGGCTTTCACCTTGGTGTCTCAATAAGCAAGGGCAACCTTGGGAAAAGAACATAAATGACACTGGTACTGACTTACAGAAAGCAACTGATTGCACTGATCCTATGCCCTTTCTCACCCAATAACCCTCCATAAGACCATAAGACATAGGAGCAGAAATTAGGCCATTCGGCCCATCGAATCTGCTCCCATTCAATCATGGCTGATAAACCTCTCAACCCCATTCTCCCATCTTCTCCCCTTAACCTTTGATCCCCTTACCAATCAAGAACCTATCTATTTCGGTCTTACACTCAATGACCTGGCCTCCACAGCCTTCTGTGGCAATGAATTCCATAGATTCATTACTCTCTGGCTAGAGAAGTTTCTCCTCATCTCTGTTCTAAAAGGTCTTCACTTTACTCTGAGGCTGTGCCCTCAGGTCCTAGTCTCTCCTACTAATGGAAACATCTTCCCCACGTCCACTCCATCCAGGCCTTTCAGTATTCTATAGGTTTCAATCAGATCCTCCCTCATCCTTCTAAACTCCATTGAGTATAGACCCTGAGTCCTCAAACGTTCCCCATATGTTAAGCCTTTCATTCCTGGAATCATGCTCATGAACCTCCTCTGGACCCTCTCCAGGGCCAGCACATCGTTCCTGAGATACGGAGCCCAAAATTGCTCACAATACTCTAAATGTGGTCTGACCAGAGCCTTATAAAGCCTCAGCAGCACATCCCTGCTTTTATATTCTAGTCCTCTCGAAATAAATGCCAACATTGCATTTGCCTTCTTAACTACCGACTCAACCTGCAAGTTAACCTTAAGAGAATCCTGGACTAGGACTCCCAAATCCCTTTGCACTCCAGATTTCTGAATTCTCTTCCCATTTAGAAAATAGTCTATGCCTCTATTCTTCCTACCAAAGTGCATGACCTCACACTTGCCCACGTTGTATTCCATCTGCCACTTCTTTGCCCATTCTCCTAACCTGTCTAAATCCTTCTGCAGCCTCCCCGCCTCCTCAATACTACCTGTCCCTCCACCTATCTTTGTATCATCTGCAAACTTAGCCAGGATACCCTCAGTTCCTTCATCTAGATCATTAATGTATAAAGTGAAAAGTTGTCCCAACACTGACCCCTGCAGAATTCCACTAGTCACCGGTAATGGCCACCATACTCACCTCTGCCCCCCAACTCTATCCATGCTAGTACCTTGCCTCTAACACCATGGGCTCTTATCTTACTGAGCAGCCTCCTATGCGGCACCTTGTCAAAGGCCTTCTGGAAGTCCAAGTAGTTAACATCCATTGGCTCTCCTTTGTCTAACCTGCTTGTTACCTCCTCAAAGAATTCTAACAAATTTGTCAGGCATGACCTCCCATTGATGAAACCATGCTGACTTTGTCCTATTTTACCATGGACTTCCAAGTATTCTGAAATCTCATCCTTAATAATGGACTCTAAAATCTTACTAACAACCGAGGTCAGGCTAATCGGCCTGTAATTTCCTGTCTTTTGCCTCGCTCCCTTCTTAAATAGAGGGGTTACATTAGCGATTTTCCTGTCCTCTGGGACCCTCCCTGACTCCAGTGGTTCCTGAAAGATCACCACTAATGCCTCCACTATCTCTTCAGCTATCTCCTTCAGAACTCTGGGGTGTAATCCATCTGGCCCAGGTGATTTATCCAGTTTTTCAGTTTTCCTAGCACCTTCTTCTTGGTAATGGCCACCATACTCACCTCTGCCCCCCCAACTCTCTTGAACTTTGGGGATGTTACTTGTGTCTTCCACCACGAAGACTGACGCAAAGTACCTATTCAGTTCCTCCGCCATTTCTTTGTTCCCCACTACTACTTCTCCAGCGTCACTTTCCAGCGGCCCAATGTCCACTTTTGCCTCTCTGTTACCCTTTATATATCTAAAAAAAACTCTTGCAATCTTCTTTTATATTACAGGCTAGTTTATCCTCATATTTAGTCTTCTTCCTCCTTATTTCTTTTTTAGTTGTCCTCTGTTGGTCTTTGTAGGCTTCCCAATCCCCTGGCTTCCCACTGCTCTTCGCCACATTGTATGCTTTCTATTTAGCTTTTATGCTTTGCCTGACTTCCCTTGTCAGCCACGGTTGCCTCGTCCTCCCTTTAGTATGCTTCTTCTTCCTAGGGATGAATTTTTGCTGTGTCTCCCAAATTACTCCCAGAAACTCCTGCCATTGCTGTTCCACTGTCTTTCCTGCTAGGCTCATTTCCCAGTCAATTCTGGCCAGCTCCTCCCTCATGCCTCTGTAGTTGCCTCTATTCAACTGTAATACCATTACATCTGATTCCAGCTTTTTCCTCTCAAATTGCTGGGTAGATTCTATCGTATTATGGTCACTTCCTCCTAAGGGTTCCTTCACCTTAAGCTCCCTTATCAAATCTGCCTCATTATACATCACTAAATCTAGAATTGCCTGTTCCCTAGTGGGCTCCACCACAAGCTGCTCTAAAAAGCCATCTTGTAGACATTCCACAAATTCCTTTTCTTGGGATCCACTACCAACCTGATTTTCCCAGTCTACCTGCATATTGAAATCCCTCATGATCACTGTAACCTTGCCTTTCTTACATACCTTTTCTATCTCCTGGTGTATCTTTTGCCCTCATCCTGACTATTGTTCGGAGACCTGTACATAACTCCCATTATGGTTTTTTTACCTTTGTGGTTCCTCAGCTCTACCCACACAGATTCTACATCATCTGACCCTGCGTCGTTTCTTGCTATCGATTTAATTTCATTTCTTACTAACAGAGCAACCCCACCCCCTCTGCCAACCTGCCTATCTTTTCGATAGGATGTATATCCTTGGATATTTAGCTCCCAGTCCTGATCCCCTTGCAGCCATATCTCCGTGATGCCCACCACATCATACCTGCCAATTTCAATATGCGCCTCAAGCTCATTTCCCTTATTTTGTATACTGCGTGCATTCAGATACAACACCTTCGGTCCTGTATTTCTGACCCCCTTCTCATTGTCGTCCCTTTATCTGATGTACTTGAAGTTAGATTCCAAGCCCTTTCCAAACACTCTGTCCTATTTTGTGTTCTGGAGACTTTAATAGCCTCTCCTGGGCTCTCCCTTTCAGTTTTTTCATAATTTTCCATGAAGTTGAATCCACCCCCGCCCCCATATGCTAACCTGCTGCTTTCTTTCCCATTAGTCATACTACTTGGAGTTTTGCACTTCCCTTCCCCCCCACTTTCTAGTTTAAAGTCCTGTTGACCACCTATTTACCCTTTTCGCTAGAACATTGGTCCCAGATCGGTTCAGGTGGAGATCGTCCCAATGGTACAGATCCCGCCCTGCTGCTTTACTGGTTGGTTATCCAAAGTAACCTTGTTGATTGTGCAGTTATCTTTAACTGCACTGCTGTTGAGATCCATATCTCAGTATAATAACACATGTATAATTGTGGCCTTTTGAACCATTGCATGAACAGGGGTTTGCAATGTGACTGGGTTGATTTATACATGTAAATCACACTATTGAAAACTGTAAACATTTAACAAAAATAACATGCATGGTTAGGGGTCTTTGCCAGCAAACATTATTAAATTCCAATCAGTTGGTTTACATTGTGCATTGTTAAGTAAGAAAGACATTTGGTCTGAAACCCAGTGTATACATAAATAGGTTTCAAGTATGGGGGGGAGGGGGGATTGTTCAACATATGAAAACATTTAATGAAAAATTTTATACATTTTATAAAAATAGATATTCAGAAGAATTGGAAAGAAGAAACCTTACTTGAATGATGAGTGTTCAAGGTACATAGATGGATAGCTTCGCCTATAGATTTATGTTAATTGTCTGATTATCTTTTTCTATTTTCCCTCCTCCTTTCCCGCAGGGCATTAGTTCGGGTATGATTCCTTAAATGGCAGGTGTAGCATCTTACTGAATGGCCATTCTTCTTGGCAGCCTAGATAGTGAATATTGCAAGATGAGCTAGATCCTGCTCTCATCTAATATCGACATACACAAGGATTACTGAATAGAGATCAGAAGCAGACAAAATAGCTAAAATTTCGTAACCCTGGGACTGGGACCAATTTTAGAACTACATTTGTCACCCTAACTGACAGCAGCTAAATCAGAACACTCAGTCTGTCATCCATCAGAAAGCTCAGTTTGTATTTTCTTGTTGTGAACCGTTGGGATGTTTAACTTAAAAAGTAGAGCCATTAAACTTTCTCAAACCCAGCTATGTTTTCAGCCATGGCTCAGTTGGTAGCAGGCTCAATTGAGTCTCAAGGTTCTGGGTTTAAGTTTTACTTCAGGACTTGAGCACAAAAATCTAGGCTGACACTTCAGTACAGCACAGGGAATGTTGTACTGTTGGAGGGGCTGTCTTTTGGATGAGGCATTAAACCAAGTCCCTATCTGCTTGCTCATGTGGATATAAAAGTTCCACGGCATTATTTCGAAGAAGAGTAGGGGAGTTATCCCTGATATCCTGGCCTCCCTCAATCAACATTACAAAAACAGAATTACCTGGAAAAACTCAGCAGGTCTGACAGCATTGGCGGAGAAGAAAAGAGTTGACGTTTCGAGTCCTCTTTTCTTCTCCGCCGATGCTGTCAGACCTGCTGAGTTTTTCCAGGTAATTCTGTTTTTGTTTTGCATTTCCAGCATCTGCAGTTTTTTGTTTTTATCTCAAAAACATTATCTGTTCATTATCACATCGCTGTTGTGGCAGTTTATTGTGCACAAATTGGCTGCTGTGTTTCCTATATTACAGCAGTGACTACGCTTCAGAAATGCTTTTTGGCTGCAAAGTGCTTTCAGATATTGGATGTTTGTGAAAAGTGCCAAAGAAATGCAAGACTTTTGTTTTTGAGATTGAAAGGTTCATTTCTGTTGTGTGCCGCCTTGTTATCCCAAAGTTTTATTTCTGCCCTCTTGGTTCAGCTCTTTTTGAATGGGCATGCTTACATTTTTATCTGCTTCATTTCAACTGGACTATGTTGCTTTTGAATTAAATTGTTTGTTGAAAGTGATCCTGCTTCAATGTTAGAAAATGGAAGTAACCGTCAAAATCAAAATGCTGACTGCTATTGACCTAGAACCAGGATCACTTGCCTTTCTGTCAGTTTAGTAGGCCTATTTTTGTCAGCTGTATTTCCTTAGTTAGCAAGTGATGATTCTGGATAGGGTTTGTTGCCTAGCTTGTGATTTGACTCAGGAGGGAAAGTTTCAAAACTTTTGTAAATATAGTCCTTTGGATTCCATTGTAAAGTAAATCGAGACAGGAATATTGTTACATAAACTAATGGAAATAGCAAAAGAAAATCTGTAGACAACTAATGAGAAAACAGAAATGGTGACCTGAAGTAATAGAAAAAAAATTGAGATTAAAGCCAGCTGAAGTAGCGTATTGAAGCTCTGACAGTATGTAATTCTTTCTCCCACATTGGGTGTGTTCTTGATCTTAACTCTGTTGATTGGATGTTGGTCACAGTCTCCATGGTGTTTAAAAGAAAATTAAAGGGCAAGTCACCCAAAGCCATTCTTGCACATTTTCTAATGGCCAACCCCAGGTGGTATTGAGATTGGCTGAGTGGAGGACGGGAGTTCCAAGTCTCATTGTTGGTTAAGAAATTAACATGAGACGAGACTTAAATAGTGAGGGAAAACTAAATTGGAAAGAAACATTTAAACAAAGCATGGGAAAACTTTCGGGGGAAATATGGACATCAGGCAAAACTTACTTGACTGCATGCTGAAGTTTGATGCTATTGGCTTTGATTTACTTAATGTTTTATAGCGAGCATGCATTAATATTTGCTGACGTGCTGCTTTTTATCCAGTTGACTAAAGTCACCTTTGAGATTCATAGCACTTTGGCATCAACTTTTATTTTCAAAAACCTGGCTTTAAATATGTTTGGCGCAAAGTGTTGCTTTACAAAACAATTAGTTTGAGGATTTACACTAGAAATTCATGTTTAGGCCACAGCTGGAATTTTGTGTACAGTTCTGGTCACCACATTACAGGAAGGACATAATTGCTCAGGAGAGAGTGAAGAGGAGATTTACAAGAATGTCGTCAGGGCTTGAAAATTGCGGCTGTGAGGAGAGATTGGCAAGGCTTGTGGTGTTTCCTTGGAACAGAGGAGGCTTAGGGGCGGCCTAATTGAGGTGTACAAAATTATGAGGGGTCTAGATAGGGTAGACAGGAAATACTTATTTTCCCTAGCTGAGGATCAATTACCAGGGGGGCATAGATATAAGGTGATTAATAGAAGGATTAGAGGGGAAAAGAGGAAAAACTTTTTCACCTAGAGGGTGGCAGACGTCTGGAATTCACGGCCTAAGTTGGTGGTTAAGGCTGAAACGCTCAACTCATTCGAAAGGTTCTTGGATCTGCATTTGAAGTGCTGTAACCTGCAAGGCTACAGACCCGGTGCTGGAAAGTGGGATTAAAATGAGTGGCTAGTTTTTTCTCTCTTTGGCCAGCACAGGCAGGCTGAATGGCCTTTTTTTCTGCACCATAATTTTTCTATGGCTCTATCTGCATTTATGCTTTCATCAGAATTTTTTTTTTTTTTAAAAATTGTCTACTTATAACTCGTTTTTTCCATTGTTTGTTATGCTTTTATGCTCAGACTGTGTTTTAATTAGATGTTATTTAAAAGTGGCATTAAGCCTTCATGATATTTTGAGCCATACATTGTGTTTGCATTTATGGATTTTTAAAGCCTTTGCTTTACATTTTTCCATAACATCCATAAGGTTTGGCCATACAATTAATTGATTTTTTTCAAAACAAATTGCAGTCACTTTCACTAGGTGGGTTGAGGCTGATATAGAATGAATTGAGATGCAAGGATATGGAAATGGTAGTCCATTTTAGTGGATTAGTCTGCATTGCAAGGACTAGCAGAAAACTGGCAGGTGTTCCACATTCTACTGGATTGTAAATGTATTCGTTGCTGCAGGTTTGTTAGTAGTATATTAAAGAAAGAAAGTAGTTGCATAGCACCTTTCTCATCCTCCAGGCATCCCAAAAAGCCTTGCAGCTTTTGAAGTATAATCCATGTTATCCAGGCAAATAGAACAACCAGTTTGCATTAGTAAAGTCCCACAAACACCAGTACGGTAAATGAACAGCTAATCGGTTTTTGCAGTGGTTTTGCTTGAAGGATAAATGTTAACCAGAGAAATTGGTCAATAGCACTGCTCTTCATTTACAATATTGAGATCTCCGATGCTCACTTACACAGGTAGATGAGGCATTCAATTTGATGCTAGATCTGTGGTTGGCTGAATCTGTATTTCCTTGGGTTCTGTTTCAGCAGAATAAGCAGACACGTCATTTATCAAGATTTTCCCTTACTAAGGATTGAGTGCGAAAATAGCATCCTGGAATTGAAACATTTCTGATATGCATTAGATTTGGAATTTATTGTTAACATAAAAGATTGACTTGCATGTGTGAGGATGGTGCTTTGTGATAATGCAAAATGTTGAGGATAAACAGTTGCACAAAAGTTGCGAAGAGTGAACAGAGTTCAAATCAGGAGTTCTAGGCTTTTACAAAGTTGTTTTCATTGGTGGTGTAATGTCTGATATTTTGTTCAGCTAATTTCTCATGAATGGTGGTATCCTCAAACAAACTGTGTTGGACAGTGTTTGCTTAGCAGTTGAAGCTTGCAAAGCTTTCATATTAATTCACAATGGATTATCAATATAACAAATTGCAGTAATTGCATGTTAATTTTTGAGACATATTAGGTGACTTGAGCTACTGACCTCATCTGAATTAGAATGGAAACCATATTTAAGTAGATATATCTGTGCCATGATATTTGGTTGTACTGTTTATCTAGAACTTGTATTGTAACAACTGGTATAAATTACTCCTACAGGAAGCAGAAGCCAAATCTTTAATGTTGTCCTATGTAAAAGGATTACTTTCACTACCTCTGTTCCAAAAGTGAAACATGGCCATAATGTTTACCACACAACACCATCGCCCAAATGACTGAAGTTCTGTCCAGCATCTGTCAGATATTTAGAATTATTTTTGGCTGAGCCTATCATGTGCCCTATGATGATATAAAGGCACCAATCACTCATAAGAGATTGTGCAAACACATGGGTTCATTTTTTTACATTCATGGGATTTGGGTGTCGCTGGTTAGACCAGCATTAATTGCCCATCCCAAAGCGCCCTTGAGAAGGTGGTAGTGAGCTGCCATCTTGAACCGCTGCAGTCCATGTGGCGTAGGTACACCCACAGTGCTGTTAGGGAGGGAGTTCCAGGATTTTAACCCAGCAACAGTGAAGGAATGGCGATATATTTCCAAGTCAGGATGGTGAGTGGCTTGGAAGGGAACTTCCAGTGGTGTTCCCATGTGTCTGCTGCCCTTGTCCTTCTAGAAGGTAGAGGTCGTGGGTTTGGAAGGTGCTGTGTAAGGAGTCTTGGTGAGTTCCTGCAGTGCGTCTTGTAGATGGTACACATAGCTGCCACTGTGCGTTGGTGGTGGAGGGAGTGAATGGCACCCCATTGACAAACAATCAAATGGGTTGCTTTGTCCTGCATGGTATCAAACTTCTTTGAGTGTTGTTGGAACTGCACTCATCCAGGCAAATGGGGAGTATTCCATCACTCTCCTGACCTGTGCCTTGTGGATGGTGGACAGGCTTTGAGGAGTCAGGAGGTGAGTTACTTGCTGCAGAATTCCCAGCCTCTGACCTGCTCTTGTAGCCACAGTATCTACATGGCTAGTCCAGTTCAGTTTCTGGTCAATGATAACCTGCAGGATGTTGATGGTGGGGGATTCAGTGATGCCATTGAATGTTGAGGGGAGATGGTTAGATTTTCTCTTGTTGGAGATGATCATTGTCTGGCCTTTGTGTGGTGCAAAATTTATTCGCAACTTGTCAGCCTTTGCTGCTTTTGGACATGGATTGCTTCAGTATCTGTGGAGTTGCGAATGGTGCTAAACATTGTGACTCATCAGAGGATGTTCCTATTTCCAAACTTTTGATGGAAGGAAGGTCATCGATGAAGCAGCTGATAATGGTTGGACCAAGGACATTACGCTGAGGAACTCCTGCAGTGATCTCCTGGAACAGAGATGATTGACCGTCAACAACAACGGCCACCTTCCTTTGTGCTAGGTATGACTCCAACCAGTGGAGAGTTTACCCCCGATTCCTGTTGACTCCAGTTTGGCTAGGGTGCCTTGATGCCACGTTGTCAAATGCTGCCTTGATGTCAAGGGCAGTCACTCTCACCTCACCTTGCCTCTGGAGTTCAGCTTTTTTGTCCATGTTTGAACCAAGGCTGTAATGAAGTCAGGAGTTGAGTGGTCCTGGTGGAACCCAAAATGGGTGTCAGTGAGCAGGTTATTGCTAAGCAAGTGTCACTTGATAGCACTGTTGATGACCCCTTCCATCACTTTACTGAAATTGGAGAGTAGACTGATGGGGTGGTAATTGGCTGGGTTGGATTTGTCCAGCTTTTTCTGAACCTGAAAAATTTTCCACATTGCCGGCTAGATGCCAGTGTTGTAGCTTAATTAATTCTAGGCTTGTGAACACATGTACATGGAAAGAAAGCTTGAGGATGTCAGCTGCAAAGGTGTGTGTCTGCTCTGCTGTAGGCCGAAGTGAAACTGAGGCTGGATCACATGACACTCCCCTTAGTGATGGCATGCTGTTATCTCTTAACATGTATTACAACATGTCCTTTATTTTTAAATATATTTTCCCCCTCCCAAAGCAGTGTAATTGTTTACAAAACACGTCCATGTTTAGTGACTATTACATAAGTATATAGGACTGGTGAATCTGAGTCTCTAAAGCAAAGAGGTAACCTGCTGGTATGCCCAGATCTTGTAATGGTAACCTTGTCTGGAGGTTTCTTCAATTGCTCCACAGTGACCTGTGGGATTGTCATTGTTGAATGTTGTTCCTGGTTGCATTTGGGATCTTGTCCTCTGTAGAATTGTACGGTGGCTGAGGAGCTGGTATAGATCTGATTTGCCCTCCGTTATGCTTACTGTTGAACCTTTTGTGTATAATGACTTCGTAGGACCTTGGACCTTGGTTCTGAATAAATTCTTGTCACTTTGGCTGGTTGCCACGTACCTTATGTGGGATCCTGAATGTGAACCTGTTGTCCCAACACTCAACCCGGCAATTCTGTACCTGCATTTTTATTGTGAATGCTGGTCATCTCTTGTAGTTTTAAAAGTTGCTCTCTTTCTGAGAGAGTAGAATGAGCAAGAGTAGGTAAATTGGTATGCACAGTTCTGCCAAACATGAGCTCTGCTGGTGATGGAATAGTTGCACTTAAAGGTGTCGCTCTCAGATGTAACATTGCAATGTAAAGATCTTGCATGACCTGTTTACATTTGATAATTAGGGAATTTGCCATGCAACTCATTCGTTCAGCTGGGCCGTTAGATCTTGGGTAATGAGAAGATATAGTGTGATTGATATTCCACTTTTCACAGTTATCCTGAAATGGTGTACCAATAAACTGGACTGTTATCCCTAATGATCTCTAGGCATATCAAATACACTTGAAAACAGCACTTAAGAGTGTGTCCGACAGTTGTGCTTGATGTATTGTGTGATTGTTGAATAATGGGCCACTTTGTAAAGTAATCGACGATGACAAAGTCAGTGCCATGGACATGAGAGGTCTGATACACTTTTGGACCAATGATGGGTGGGAAGTTCATGTGAATTGAATGGCTCTTTGTGCTGGCTTGACATATGCCCTTGACATGCCTCACACCTCTCGAGGACGACTTCAATGTCATTGTTCATACCTGGCCAATGGACTGTCTCTCTTGTGAGTCTTCTCATCTGACCTATGCCCATGAGTGATGACCTTGTTGAAGAATAGTAGGTCGCAAAGATTCCAATCTGATTATCCCTGCCTCTAAAAATGACTCCTGGAAGATGCCAAACTCGACCTGTTAAGGCCATAATAGTCTGATTTGTTCATGGACCTGCTGAATTGAATCAGGCTGCCCTTAAATGATAGTTTTCCACAGATTATATGGTGTGGAATCTTTTGCCATTTCTTCTTTTGCAACACAAATGCCAGCAGCTACAAAATGTACCAGAGCAGTTGATGGACTTGCGTTCTCTTGCAAATGTAATGTTGCAGCTCCCTTGAAACTGCCAATCTTGTTGAAACCTTCTGGATATTTCGATGTTAGGCCGTGAACTGAGGTGATAGGGGTAGTTTCTGAAGTTGATTCACTGTGTGATGTCTGACTAATTTCATTTATTGTTACTAGTATGAAGTCATGGCATGCCAGTAGACCTGCGATCGTTGGGCCTTTGGTCTCCACGATGTAGAACGTCCGTGGCACCCAGGAGGATTGATTGTACTTGCACTCCAGGACTATGGAGCATGCACACTGAATTAGTGAACTGCTGTACGGAGACTTTCGCAGCAGTAGATTTCACCATGGCTCTCCATGTCTTCACAGACTGACACACAATTGTTACAACACAGAAGGAGGTCTTTCGGCCTGTCGTGTCTGCATCAGCTATCCGAATGAGCAATTCACCTGGTGTCATTTGCCTACCTTCTCCCCATAACCCTGCACCTTCTTCCTTTTCAGATAACAGTCCAATTCCCCTTTGAATATATTATTTGCCTTCTTAACTGTTTGCTGCACCTGCATGTTACTTTCAGTGACTTAGGAACAAGAACATCCAGGTCCCTTAGGACATCAACACTTCCCAATCTCTCACCATTTTGAAAATAATCTGCCACTCCTCTCAACTAATTTGCCACATTGAAAAAGTAACCCTACAGATTAACTCAATGTACTTGAGATATTTCTATGGTATTAAGCATGAGGAGGATTTTACTGGTGTAAATAAAGAACTTGCATTTGTGTAGTGCTTATACAGTGTTTTCCAGGATCCTGGGGTGTCACAAAGCACCTTAGTGGAGATGGTGAAGGTAATAAAGGCTTTTTCATGTGTGGCGCCTATAAATTGAAAGAGTTTAGAAAATAATTCCAGAATATATAACATGATGGCTAAAGGCTCCAAGGCTTGGAGCCTTGAAGCTTCTGTTGGGGAAAATGGATGCAGTTGAGCAGAGTTTGAGAGTAGCCAGCTGGGATTATGTAACAGTGAAGATTGCAGGGCGCATGGTAAGGACTTGATTTTTTTTTTTAAAGAGCAAGATTTTAATTTTATACTATAGGGGAAGAGGAACTGGTTGGGACTGGCAATACAAATGATAGGTGAGCAAGACCTAGCACAGGAAAAGATGTGGATAGTGGAATGCTGATCATTTAGTTTGTGTAGTATGGTGCTGGGGATTATTGCTACAGCATGGATTTTTTTTTAGAAAAGTCAAGTCTGGAATGATATAGGTATGAATGGGGATTCATAAGTCACTGGACTGACTTACTTAGACTTTGTCCTGCATGGGACCGGAGGAACTCTGGACAGCAAGACTCTACTACTGGTCATGATCCATCGCAATCTCTTTCGTTCCAGCCCAGGCGGTGTCCTGCTCATAGTCTATGATATTTCAAATCAGACCACTGCGATGATAGTCTATTGCTTCCTTTGGCATTTGAAGTTCTGGTCAGGGTTGTGAGCAGACTGCTAGGAAGTGGAATGGAATCATGAGTGAAGTGGGAGCTGAACAGTGTGGCTTTGGTCCTTCCAGTGTTGAGCTGGAGAAACTTCTGGATTCTGCACAAATCAGTGTTTGATGGGCAGCTTGAAAATACAGGTACCGGACACCGTATCTGGGAAGCTTGACTGGACATGTGCCGGATTTGGGGATTTTACGGATTTTGTGTCCTTGGCCTAGTATGTATTTATAATACATAAAATATGAAAAACAAAGAATAAAAGGGTTTTGTTCGCATTGCTACCCCAGGGTACCAGCTTCAAATGTAGCAGGTTTTTGGGTCCTTACAGGTTTTGGGATGCTGGATAAGGGGTCCGTTACCTGTACTGACGGCTAAACCTTGGTGTCTTTAGTATACTTGAGGAAATTGATCTCATTTGCTCAGAGCAACAGATGTACGTGAAGTAGGAATATCTGTTTCTAAAAGCCCCCCCTTTTTGATCTAGTGGCACAACATTCTCCAAATTAAAAAGTGGATGACTGTTAGCAGGATGTTGGCTAATCCTCCGTCAGCGATGTTTGTGAGCTGACTACAAGAATAATAAAAGTCATTCACAGGATGTGGGCTTTGTTGGCTGGGCCAGCGTTTATTGCCCATCCCTAGTTGGCCTTGAACCGCTACAGTCCATGTGGTGTTAGGAAGGGAGTTCCAGGATTTTGACCCAGCGACAGTGAAGGAACGGCGATATATTTCCAAGTCAGAATGGTGAACGACTTGGAGAGGAACGTCCAGGTGGTGATGTTCCCATCTATCTGCTGCCCTTGTCCTTCTAGATGGTAGTGATCATGGGTTTGGAAGGTGCTGTCGAAGGAGCATTGGTGAATTACTGCAGCGCATCTTGTAAATGGTACACACTGCTGCTATTGTGCGTTGGTGGTGGAGGGGGTGAATGTTTGTGGATGTGGTGCCAATTAAGCGGGCTGCCTTGTCCTGGATGGTGTCAAGCTTTGAGTGATGTGGGAGTTGCACTCATCCAGACAAGTGGGGAGTATTCCATCACACCCCTGACTTGTGTCTTGTAGATGGTGGACAGGCTTCGGGGAATCAGCAGGCGAGTTACTTGTCCCACGATTTCTAGAGTCTGAGCTGTTCTTGTAACCACAATATTTATATGGCTAGCCCAGTTCAGTTTCTGGCCAATGATAACCCCCAGGATGTTGATAGTGGGGGATTCAGTGATGGGAATGCCTTTGAACATCAAGGGGCGATGCTAGGATTCCTGAGGAACTTCTGCAGTGATGCCCTAGAGCTGAGATGACCTCCAACAGCCACCATCTTCTTTTGTGCTAGGTATGTCTCCAAACAGCGGAGAGTTCTCCCCCCGATTCCCATTGACTCCAATTTTGCTAGGGCTCCTTGATGCCACATTCAGTCAAATGCTGCCTTGATGTCAAGGGCAGTCACTCTCACCTCACCCCGGGCATTCAGCTCTTTTGTCCATGTTTGCACCAAGGCTATAATGAGATCAGGAGCTGAATGGCCCTGGCAGAACCCAAACTGGACGTCAGTGAGCAGGTTATTGCTAAGCAAGTGCCACTTGATAGCACTGTTGATGACCCAGTCCATTATTTTACTGATGATCGAGAGTAGACTGATGGGGTGGTAATTGGCCGGTTTGGATTTGTCCTGCTTTTTATGTACAGAACATGGCTGGGCAATTTTCCACATAGCTGGATAGATGCCAGTGTTATAGCTGTACTGGAACAGCTTGGCTAGGGGCACGGCAAGTTCTGGAGCACCAGTCTTCAGTACTATTGCTGGTACAATTCTGCTGCTGCTGATGGCCCACAGCGCCTCATGGGTGCCCAGTCTTGAGTTGCTAGATCAGTTCGAAATCTATCCCATTTAGCACCGTTGTAGTACCACACAATACTATAGAGGGTGTCCTCAATGTGGAGATGGGATTTGTCTCCACAACAACTGTGCAGTGGTCTCTCCTACTGATACTGTAATGGACAGATGCACCTGCAGCAAGCAGGTTGGTGAAGATGAGGTCAAGTATGTTTTTCGCTCTTGGTTCCCTCATCACCTGCCGCAGACCCAATCTAGCAGCTGTTTTATTTAGAACTGTGTGAGCTATGCAGGCTCTAAAAGAAGTGAATACTTAGGCATTGAATGTGGAAGAAGAGTTCTGATAAAAGGTCACTCACTCAACCTGAAATGTTAACTCTGTTTCATTCTCCACAGATGCTGCCTGACCTGAGTTTTTCTAGCACATTTTGTTTTCATTTCAGATTTCCAGCATGTGCAGTGTTTTGCTTTTATATTAGTGAAAAAATAATCTTGCTGATCCTTACACTCTCAAGTGTTTGTAGGTGTTTTTCAAAGGCTCACAGAATATTGATGAGGATGTATTTGTAAACTGTTGTTGTTACTTGCCAGTTATACGTACTAAGTATCATCTGGACTTTTTTTCAATTTTGTGCATTTAAAGTCTGCTCTTTTTTGAAGTTCCACTCTTCTGGCTTCTCCTTTTTAAAATCCTTGTTATTTACTACCTCTGTAAACCCTATCCCGTTTATCTCTCTTAGATGACCTTCTACCCTTTGGCGCTGTCGTTCTTTTGATTTTAATCTCCAGCTCAGCTTCAATTGATCACTCTATTCTGGATTCACTGCCTCCGCTGTCCTTTCTCAATTTCTCCTTTACATATAAATTCCCCTATCAATGTTGATGACCCCCTCCTCAACTTCATCATTTTCTCTCGCCTCTCCATTCCTATAGGTTCGATGATTGAGACAATTTCTGACCACTTCCTTGGATTCCTCCCCACTTATGTCTCCTCACCCTCCTTCAACTCCACTTTTCTCGATGTCCATGTAACAAAGTTGCACTATTGAACTCCTGCCTGCATAACCTTTGGCCCTATATTTGCCGCATTTCTTAAACTGTTGATTTACTCAACTATTCCATCACTTCTTTTGATGCCCATATCTACTGGTTGTAAGAAGTTAGTCATGTGTGACTTATTTTTGCACGGCGTTGATTTGGGTTTTGCTGAAAGAATGGGCATTTTGATACAGAGATTATCTAATTGTCTTTTTGAATACTGAATGTATACTGAATGAGACATGGATTGCAGTTAAATCATTTGACCTAATGGGCTTACGTAAACTCAAGCTAAGTCTTTTTTTTAGTTCGGAGATACTGAAATGGTTTTGTTTACACTATGCTTGTTTTTATTGGAAACAAATAAGGTTACAAGTTTATATTGGTGTGAAGATTAACATGGTACATGTAATGAAATCACACTTTTGTGTCCCAATCATGATTTGAGAGCATGCAGTGTATTGAAGGAACAGTTCTGCTGAAGATTTTACATTAACTCAGCATGTTTTTTTTAAGCTCTAATGCCTAAAATTGCATTTAAAGCAACCAATACTGACGCAGCATATATGGCTCAGAAAGTCGCAAGGCAAACCAAAGTGAGCCATTGAAGGAGTCTTGTGGAATTCTCTTGACAACACATTGGAAAATTATAGCTGATTCTGAGGAAATCTAAAATGTACAGGAGGAGCTTAAAATGACGTGAAAATTGCTTAAAATGGATAGGAAGAAGATGTGAAAACTCAGTCAAGGTGTTGTGACAATAGTTCTTACCATAACATGGTACGAAGGACTTCATGTGGTTCATTTGCTTTGTTGAATAAATTTAGAACTGTTGGTATGTTAATGTAGATTTTTTTTAAAACAGATATTTTGTGTGCATTTTTTCTGTAAAGAGCTAAACTCAGCTTAAGATTGTCTCTGCCTCTGTTTCTGCTGGAATCTTACAAATTTACTGAAGAAAGTAAATATGCAATACACTAATTTTAAGGATCAGTTTTAGTGAGATCTACAATTCACCTTCATTAAAAATTTCTTCCGCCTTTTCCTCTTCCCTCATTCCTCAACGGTATGCCCTAGTCAAGGCCGTAACCGAGCAGTGTGTTCCTACAAATTTATCTAAAATCTAATGCTTTCTCCTGTGTGTTACAATCCCCAATGAGACCGACAACCTTTAAAAAAGGAAAGAATTTCCCAGCAACAAATGGAAATTGCTGAAAGATAAGCTTTTGTGTTTTAAGACTTTTACTGTAACAGACTAAAATCAACATATATCAAACATTACTTAATTGGCAGCTAGTACATCAAACTAAAAAGGTACTTCTGCATTAACGAATTAACTCAGTCAAGATACTTTATCCAACCTCTTTATCTGTGTACCCCACTTCTCACAGATGTGTAGTATTACAAGATCAAGCCTCAAATGTTCCCAGCTTCCACCAGGCTAACTTCTCCCTGCCCTGCCAGGTCAAATTTTCTGGTGTCCTTCAGAAATCGTTCCCCTCAGTCTTGGGTGTTCCAGATCCAAATTGCACCATTAAGGCCCACCTGAACAACTCCTCGTTTCTTAAACCTTCAAAAGCCCCATCAGTCCTGTCCCCTTTGCTTCAAAGAGAAAACTAAACTTTTACAACATTCTGCTTAATTGTAAATACAAAAACAGTTCACCCTGCTCTCCACAGAAGTATCTGTTTTTCTTTCTCTTGCTCCTTCACCGTTCTCTCTCTCTCTCTCTCTCTCTTTCAGGGTAGGCTGCCCCTGATGAGAGTCACGTGTTGGTCATAAATCACATAATTACCAGGCCTCCCATGTTTGAGTCTAGCTGGCTGCACTAATTGCCACTGACCACACTGGACAGTGTGCGCAGATGTCTAGCAGCCTTGGTCAGGCTAACAGAAAAGATGTGCAAATGTGCCAGTAAACTGAGTTATCTGGCCTCAGGTTAGTGCCTCATCCGAAAGGTGGTATCTCAAACTGTGCCCTGCTGCTCAAGGGTCAGTCTAAAAGCTCAAATCTCTGGAATACAGCTTGAATCCATAACTTTCTGATTCAGGAGCAATAGTGCTTCAACCAAGGCAGACAAACAAAATTAGGGCAGAAGTTTTGTCCTTAAAATGGGGGGTGGGGGTGTCCTAGAAATGCCAAGTGGATGACCTATCTCGGCCTCCTCCTAAGGTCCGCACCATCATAGATGCCAATCTTCAGTCAATTCAATTCTCTCCATGTGATAGCAAAAAATGGCTGAAGAGACAGAACGCAGCAAAGGCTATGGGCCCTGACAACATGCCAGCAGTAGTACTGAAGATGTGCTCCAGAACTAGCCATGCACCGAGGCAAGCTACAATCCTGGCATTTAATTGACAGTGTGGAATATTGCATTGGTATATCCTGACCACAAAAAGCTCTTTAGGGAGACCAGAAAGGATTAAGTACACCAAGGTAACTGGAAATTAACAAGATTTTATATATTTATTTATAGATTTATATTTGTTCTTGCATTCAGTGCATCTTGATGTGACTAAGTAAGCACAGCTAAAATAAGAGGTGAGGATAAAGTAAATGTTTTTCTTACCATATTGGGCCAGATGTTTTTGAGGTAGTTTCTAAACAATGTTGCTCGTGAGGCTCCAGTACTATGGAATATGCTGAAATTAATGAAATTCTGGATTCATTGTGTCACAACTAAAAATGAAATTTCACGTGAGTTATGTTCCATCAAAGGATGGATCAAATTGCCAAGCAACGCTGTTGCAAACTACGTTCTCGAAATAAAGAAAATCTCTCGTCATTGTGGGTATAGCATGAATTTAGAAGTCAACCTTAGAGACATGTTCATAGGAGGCCTAAAGTATAATAAAATCCAGGCCAAGCTTTTGACAAAGATAGTAAGCTCATGTGAAGGCCTACAATGAGACCACAGTCATAGAAATGGGTGAAGATACTTGAACAGAAAGAGAAAGCAGCCCAATAGGTTAATTGAAAGAATGTAGAAAGAAAGAAGGAAAAGAGGTCCTTTTCATTACTACTTGTCAAATGATGATTTTGCTAAACACATACTGGTGTTAAGGAAAAACAATTTTTTTCTTACACGTAAATCACCCTTGTAATAACGGTCAGTCATCTATGTTTTGTTTGTGATTACAGTAGAAACAAGCAACCCAACCTGTAAATTTCAGATATTGATTGGTTTAGTCGTATTATATTCTGAGAAATTATGTGCATGCACCATTTTATGTTTTAAGGTATAAGTTGCTTTTTTAAAAATGGCGAGGGAGTGTAATAGGAGCATATAGGAACATAGGACTTAGCAGGAGTAGGGCGTTCAGCTCCTGGAGTCTGCTCTGCCATTCTAATTAGATCAAGGCCGATCTGGTGGTGGCCTCAATTCCACTTTCCTGTCTGCCGCCCGTAACTCTTGATTCCCTTGTCCATCAAAAATCTAATATAATGTAATAGTGGAGCATTTTTGTATACTGCCTTCTCTGCTGCCCTCTTTGTTGGGGAGGTTTAATAATGGCTGCCTGCAGTTGAGCATATGTTAGTCTTACTCTATAAAATACACAGCTGAGGTAAATTTCCTTCACTCAGGAACTGGGCGTCAGCCAGCTTGCCATATACAAGCTGTTCCAGAAAATGTCAAAATGAGATGTCTATTTTTACCAAGGATTTAGTAACAAGTAACTCAAGATCAAAATTTGCAGATGATACCCAACTGGGTATAGCTAACACTGAGGAAGTATGCAGCATAATACAAGAAGACACTAGAAAATTTGTAGACTAGACATTTAAGTGGCAAATACACTTAACATAGATAAATATGAAAGGATGCACCTTGGTAGGAAAAATAGAAACAATATCTATACTTTAGAAAATAAGAAATTATATGGGATAGATGAGCAAAGGGATTGAGGTGAACAAATCGTTGAAATTGGCATCATAAGTCAGCAAAATAATTAAAAATGTTAGCTAAACACTGGGGTTTATTTTGGGGAGTATAGAATTAAAAAGTTTAGATCACAGGCTGCACTTGGAGTACTGGGCACAGACCTGGCCTCCATATTGTAAAAAGGACTTGGAAGCACAGGAGGATTTGCTTTTTTTAAAAAAAGATTTACAACGATGCTACCAGGACTAAGAGATTACAATTATCGAGAACGATTGAACAGGTTGAGTTTTTTAAGAAAAGAGGAGTTGCGTGATAACTGATGGAAGCTTTAAAAATTCTGAATGGTATATAAGCGCAGAGAATGTTGCCAACTGTGAGAAAATCTAAAGCTAGGTGCCATAAGTACAAGATAGTTGCACTGTAACTTCTCCACCCTGGAGTGCTTGAGACCAAGTGATTTCTGGATTTCAGAATAATGATAGAATGCCTAGCCACAAGTCTGTGAACCAGTAAACACCATTGATATAAATATTTTCCTGAATAAAACAGTGATAAAACATCAGAAAGCAGTAATAAAAATTGTTTTCCTTGTCCAAATATTGTATCTTCCTGTTTCTGCTCCCAAAGTGTTGCATTAAAATAATGATAATGGCATTCCTGAATTGCTTGGGCCTACTGGGAAAAAAAGATTCCAATGTTTCCGAACAGTAGATTTCTGGACTGGAGAGGTTACAGTGCACTGATAATACCCAATAGGGAAATAAAGAGAAATTTCTTGACTCAGAATGTGGAACTCACTTTCACAGAAAGTAGTTAAGCTTGGATGCTTTGAAAAGGAATCCAAATGAGTAGGAGAGACTAAAGGAAATAGAAAGCTATGCTTAAAGGCGGAGAGAGGTAGATGGAATGGGAGGATACCTTTGTGGAGTATAAACAGCAGTATAGACAAGTTGGACCAAAAGGACTGTTTCTTCAAGCTGCCCATCAGTTTATTATCACAATAATAGTTTCAGATTTCCCCATCCATCAATTTCTGCTAGTTTTAAAATAGTTGAGGTGTAGAGACTACTTTCCATTTCAAGCTTGGAAGAATTTGATGATTTGGAAAACCATCCATTCTCTCTACACTGTTTTTCATCATTTTTATATTTTGTCCCTGCACAGTTGTCAATCTCAGGTTTTCAAACTGGGATCCCCAGGCCCTAGGGAGCCAACAAGAGGATTCCAGGGAGTCTGCGAGGTTGTTAAACTTCTCTGTTTATTGGTTCATTAGTTTCTGTTGTTGAACACTACCACCAGAACAATTTGAATTTGTATAGCACCTTAAATATAGCAAGACTTTCCAAAATGCCTTCAGAAATGAGAAAGCAAATGCCGAGTCAAAGGAAAGATTGGGAGCGGTCAGCGGAGGCCTGGTCAAATAAGTAAGTTCAAAGACCAGTCTCTTAAGTAGATGAGCAGGCTGAGAGATTTTAGAAAGGAATTCCAGTGTTAGGCTAATGTAACTGTACCACGGCTTTCAGTGGTGGGATGAAGCAGTGTATAGCTGGAGCAGTTTAAGCTTAAGAATAAGGATTGTAAATTTGAATAAAGCACTGGGTAACTAAGGCCAATAAAAATCAGCAAAGATAATGGATGAGCAGCTCTTGGGGCAGGATAGGATATTGGTAGCATGGTTTTGAATAAGCTAAAGTGTATGGAAGGTGAAAAATGGGAAGTGTACAAGGAAAATGTTGGAATTTAGTGGTGAAAAAGATATGCATGAAGGTTTCAATCAATGTTTTCTGTAAAGTTAGCACTGTTTTCCTTTTGAGTAAGTGAAGTTATCTTCTGAAAATTGGATGGAATATACCCAAGAATATCTGTATCCTTGGGGGATCTTCCACACAAAAACTTTAAAACACTGCTTTGAAGTATAAATTTAGACTGAGGATGCTAAAGCTAAAAGCAGTTCCTGAATTGAACTCAAAGCAATCCATTAATATACACTATTACACAAGCAATTTGCTTCCATCCCTTTGAAGTAAGTGTAAGGAAATGTGAGATTTTTAAGTAGGCACACTTGGATTTTGTGAAACCTTGCATGATTGCTGTTAGAAAACTTTATAATTCACACACAACTCCAGGCAGATAGAAACCACAGTGTTGAGGATTGCTGAACATACATCTTGTATGTTTGTAGATGATGTAAGCCTTAGTTCTCAGCTAGCTGATGAGAAAGTTTACATTTTCTTAAACATCACTGTTTTGAGCGTAGAAGCAGCTGCCATATTTGTGCAGTAGTGGTTGCAATGTAGATTTGCATATTTTCCCACTCATGGTTGAGCGTGCAAGTTTGGGAGCAGAACATGTTCTGACCGTGAATACAATTCCCATTTGATGCAACAAAAAGAATCTCTTCACTCCACCCTTCCCCTGAACTAAAAAGACATGAAAAGCATGTTTGTTTAAGGTTAAACAAATATCAGGACTGTAAGGAAGTATATTTAGTTTCAAATGACATAAGCCCAAAGGAGAAGACAAAATAACTTTTTGGCGTGAATTTAATTGTGAATATAGCCTATGCCTTACTTTGTTGTGAGCTTGTAATCTTTAACATGATGCTATCTGCCTAAGACAGTATCCAGTTTTAACCTTAACCTTTTCCCTCCATTCAACACTGCTATTCCTGATTCTCTGAAGGATCTCTGTCAAGGCGGAGTCTTTCAACTTAGGTAATTGTGGCACATCTCTTTATTACTGCTACTGTGTATAGCTATTCACATTCTTGCAAAATACATCATGTTTGGAAGTATCTAAAGAAAGAAAGAAAGTTTGAGAAACAAATGACAAAAGATTGAGAAAGAGGAATTAAGGGGGAAATGAAAGGTAGAAAAGTAAACACCAATGAAAAAGAAACAACAAAAGTAGGAAAAAGATGAAGTGTTAAATGAAAATTTTCTTCAGGAAGAATACCAGGTTTTGCCTAATAGTTTATACAGCTTATTTGTGCAAGCTAAAATGAAAGATTTGCACTGTAAAATGACTTTTTTTCCAACAAAAATAAAGATGAGACAGTTTAAATAATGGAATATAAGAGAGAAGCAAGTGAGTTTAAATAAGACCCAGAGGGAAGGCCCTTGCTGTGGCCTGACACTAGTCCAGCATGTTTCAAGTTGCATTTTTTTCTTGTCTAGTGCTATCTGTAGAGGCATGTGAACATTCATAATAAACCATTTAATGTACAGTGTGAACTAATCTTTCTGGCTTTTTTTCTGTTTCAATTCAATTATCTTTTGTTTTGATCTGCAAGTGATCTGTTTTGTGGTGGTGCTGGCATAATCTAAATTGAGCCCAGCTATGTAGTTTAGAATTTCTTGTTGCTTCCCATAGGGAGTGCAAAACAACTGACACTGGTAGCAGCATACTGTTCATATTGAATATCAGCTTTCTTTTTGAATTGAGAAGGAGAACTAGGGGAAATGATGTTAGCCGTTTTTTCTGTAAAACCATTATATGTGGAATGGTCAATAGATGTGTGGGGGCCAGTTAGCTCAGTTGGTTAGATGGCTAGAGTGCAGTGCAGAATGACACCAACAGCACAAGTTCAAATCCTGTATGTGCTGCGACAGTTCATGGAGGCATGGCACCATTCCTTGCCTCATGCTTGATGTGGAGTGGTGCCTTCCAGCTATATAACCAACTGTCTGTCTCTAATGGAGAGAGGTGCTGTTGGTCCTTCATGGACTACAACTAATTACCATTACAAACAATAACTGTAACATAGTTTGAAGTGATATATCAAATTATTTGGGTGTTAGTCTTGTTATCTGAAGGAATTATGTTGCCTCTAGCTATATATTTTCTGTCTGCATGTTCAATAAAATAGACTCATTTTCTTGTAAATGGCATGCCTCTTAAATAATGCAATGAAGTATTAATGTTAGGGAGGAATGCTATTGTGGGGAAGTTTACTGTACTTGGTTGAGTAATTGAATAACATTCTGTACAGTAACAAAGTTTGTTTGGCAACATGTCTCATTTTCTAGTTAAAAAAAAATAGTGGTGCTAAAGTGTGTAGTGAAGAAGAATTTTCTTTTGAAAATCCTTTATTGGAAATGTTTCTCCACCCACTTTCCAAATGTATGTGTGCAGCAATCAATTTGTTATTTTGAGTGTTTTGGCCCTCGGGTTGCTGATAGGGAGATACCATTTTTTTTGGTGCTAAGATAACCAGTTGTATAACATTTTAGACTTGCAGATTGTGAAATTAAAACAAATGAGTTACAGTAATAGAACCATTTAAATATAGGGAGTAACTGTATGGAACCAACTTGTTTTAAAATTCAAGCAGATATTAAAGCCTTCAATCCTGTTTACCATTTTCTTCTCTTCCATTCCCATTCTTTTTCTGGCCAATAATTTAGAATTTCCATCTGTGGCCTAACCTAATCAACTTTCTATTTGTCTTCATTGATTTAAAAAACCTTTTCCCCCTCTATTTTGGCTCTTTTTTGATTATACAAAATGATCCAGTTAATTTATGATTGGTTATTTTACACAATGCTAATAACTGTAAACCTTGTCCAATGAGAGAGAATGCACTCAGATAAGCACACTCATGTCCACCATTTGTAAGGGCTAAAGTGTTGGGCTGTAATAGTTTCAAAACCTAGCCATGATTGTCTTACTAGAAGATTAAGTCAGACCAATTAATTTTTTTTTACCCGGGGGCAATCCATTTAACTGAATTCAAACTGAGTCTTTCAAATGCAAAACATTTTCAAGAATGTCCTCAAAATGAGAACTTTGAAAACTGAAATATATTTCTGTTACTTGTTAAAATCTAAACTGCAAGTTGCTCATGTGTGCAAGACTACAAAATGGGGCAACTTGAGCTGGGCAATAACTGCTGCCTAGCAAGAATAAATTAAAACAAAAGAAAACGGTTTGGTGTCCAGTAGTGTAGTCATAGTTCACAAAGAAGATAAGAGGACCTGCCAGACAGTGGTAGCGCACCCTAAAGCTGGCAGAGGTCCTACCGCCATAAAATAACAATAATTCCTTTGTCAATGGATTTAAAATTGAGATTAAAAATGGCTGTAAGTTCAGGGGTTAGATTTTAAAATGGGTAATGGGTGTAGAGAAACTTAGATGGCCAGTGGTTAAAGATCTTAGACAGCGACCTTTCCCCATTGCACCTCTGTGGCAGCTGCCCCGAGCTTTAGTGTATCCATCAGCATATAGTCCTGGACCTTGGAATGTGCCAGTTTGCAACACTCGGTCGAGGACAACTCTTTGCACTGGAAGAAAGACTAACAAGTTTTGGGAGGACCAAAAAGTGTTTTTCACCTGAGTTGATGATCCTCCAGCTGCAGTTGATGTTTATCTTGATGTGCATCCCAGGGAATAGCTCATAGAGCACAGAGCCCAGCATCTCAGAGCTGGTTGGGACGAACCTCCATAAAAACCACTCCATCTCTCTCCAATCCTTCTTTGCAAAGGCACATTCCAGAAGGAGATGACCAACGGTCTTTTACCCACCACAGCCACCTCAAGGGCAATGTGCAGAGGGGAAAGACTCCAGGCATGTAGGAAGGATCTGACGGGTGGGCTTTTCTCACTGGCCAAACTCCAAATTGGTGCTTGTTTGAAAGTACTGGTGATGAGGCATTCTGCCAAATGACTTTGACAGTCATTCAGGGAACCATCCAGTAGGACCTCCCCTCTTGATGCTTGGTATGCAAACACCAAGTGTCACTATGTGCTGAGATTCTGCCTGTTCCCAGTATTGCTAAGGGTGTGTCTGGCCATGTTGCCATAGAACGCACGAAAAAGCTTTTATTATTCCAATAAATATTGTCCTGCAAATTATTTGAGTTGTGAATAGCAGTAGCTCCTGCAGAATTGGATCTATCACTGCCCCACAGATGCACTCTTTTGTATTTATTATTGCCAACTGCTTAAACCAATTTATAATCCCATTAGTTACTTCTCTATTAATACCACTTCTGACTAGATTGAATCCATCTCTGGTATTATGATCACTTAATCATCCTTCAGCTTCCACTTAAGGTAAAGATGGAGTATTCATAGGACCTGTTGATCTGCCTTGCATCAGATTACACGGAGCTTCCTCTGTAACAAATGCTCTCAATCTGCTACTGGAGCAACCCCTTACTGTGAAAAACAGCTGAAATCAGTCAGGATACTCAAAGCCTCGTCTGCTTTTTACATCAATGTCAACCCTTCTGTAGCTGCGCTGAGTGTCTACTTGCTTGGGAATCATATCACAAATGAAAATTGGGCCCTTGGCATTTCTAGGTCTCAGGAGATTGGATGTCTTACTTGACTTCTGTCAATACTGCAGATTACAATGGGTAACACCTTCAATTTAAAACTTTAAAAGCTTCAAAACAGTGCACAAAAAGTATGAATGGGGTTGCACACACCACCCAACACTATTGAGCTGTCGAAACAACAAGCTGCAATCCCTGGACACACAAGTTATGTTGAGCAGTTTTGTCACGAGAATCTTTAGACATGCAGAGTCCTTGGGGTGGAGTCACAAAACGTGAAACAGCTGGTAGTACAGGTTAAAATACAAATTTCATACTTTCTAATTCATTTTGTGCCTGGAAGGACCATGAAATCAGTCAACTACCAGTATTCTGAACTATGGTGGGAGAAATTTCATAGATCAATTAAGAGCATCGTTGAAAATATTTATTGGTTTGAGTGTGATTATTTTCCCCTCTATCATATACAGTTTATTTAAATTAAAAAGCATGGTGACAACATACCGAATCTTGCATCCCCTGGTGCACTGTGGTAGAATGTAAAGCGTGAACATTGTGCCACATTCATGTCAATGCTTCATTCAACCTTGTGAATATTTACACATTCCATTTCAGATTCCTCCCTGACCTGACCCCCAGCCATATTTACCCTCAACGTACTGTATTCCTGACCACTATAGTGTCCTGTAGAATTTAACCCTAGGGCTGCTCTAAATTGTTTTCTGTGGGGTTCTTGGCTGCAGATAAACCAGGCTTCTAGCTTGTCAATCAAGCTCACAGGGCCGAAGCTTACAAGAGCAGGTAGATGTACTGGTGGAGTGAGAGAGATCATTTGGGGGAGGGTTGGGAAATGGGGTTCCTGATCATGGTGGGGAGGGATCTGCTGGTGGTTTGAGGGTATTTACTGGATACCTTGTTGGACCCAGAGGAAGCACTCCTGCTAGTCCTGGCCCAGTAATAGTGCAATAAGGGAACTTAACCCCATGGATTCAGCCCTGTTCACCACCTTTAGGCTGCCGAATTTCCTGCGCCCAGGAAACCCGATGACCTGTGGGTAAAAATAGAATGACTGTTAAAGTAAAGACATGCAGCCTCACTATAACATTTAAATAATGAACCCAGTTCCTACAAGTAGGTTAGTAACCTGCCTCCCATCCCACCTCTGTTAAAATTGGAAGTGGACAGGTTCGCTTCCTGTTCCGTTTTTGCATTTTCACCTCTGACCAGACCACAATGCACCTGCTTTTTGGGAAGATGAGATTCATATTTGTGTCCATTAAAGGAATACTCCACTTCCCTACGTTCATCTCGTGTACTGTCAATATTGCACTCTCCTCCAACATTGTCATTAATATGACCTTCACCTATGTCTTCAATGCTATACTTTACTCTGCACTTGTCCCCTTTCTATGTCCTTCATACTTAATTGCTCCTGCTCCAGCAAACCCAGTCAGATATGGTCTCCACATTTCTTTTCTGTGAGCAGACTTTGCATTGTGATGTGCCATCGTTTATGTCCACCTACATTTCATAGCTTAGCCTGGTTGTTGCTTTAAAATAACCTTTGATTTAGGTGTTGCATGATGGAATCAGTAACTTTGTATCAATGTCAGAGATCAGCAAGGTTAACAGGAGCCCAAATTAGTGCATACGTTTCCAACATGCCTGTTAGTTGTCAGATAACTGCTGTTTGAATCATTTTAATTAATGTATTTCAAATATTACTAACCTTAGACCTATTTAATCTGTTGAAACAATCATATATCGAACTCAATGTATTTGTTTCTAGTGGAAAATTGGTTTCTCCTAAATGGAAAAATTTCAAAGGATTAAAACTTCTATGGAGAGACAAGATTCGACTGAACAATGCTATCTGGAGGGCATGGTACATGCAATGTGAGTAAAATCTCTTTACCTCTTTTTCTCAGCTGATGGTTTTTTTACAGTCTTTGACGAAGTACAGTGATTCAAATGCTTCCTGTATTAGTTCATTTCACTGCCTCGTTGTTGTGCTGCCTCACCCAGTGTATCCATTCTCACTTCTCCAATCTCCTTGAATACACGGTCAAGGCAGGTGTACCAATAGGTAGTTTTTTTGTTGACTGGGAATTGGAAGTCAAATTAACCACCAGGATGATGACCATTAAATGCTCTCATGTCTGAAGAAGTTGTCACCATTGGACACAAACAAGAACAGATTAATTTGAACTTTTGAGAATGGGAATATTGTGATCCATACAGACTTGACTTTTTTAAAATAACCCCCCCTCCCCACAGCTCAATTTTTTTCCTTAATGGATGGTGCTCCTCAAGCGCATCTGCTTTTTTTTTTTTGCTGACTCTTAAAAGCAACATTAGAAAAAAAGAACTGGCAGATAGTAGCTATTTAACGTAATATTTTTTGAAAGCAGGACTAGAAACTGATTTTCAAAATGTTTTCACCAGCATGTACGTAAAATAGTCTCTACTGCAGTTAGAGAATCCTTCAGAGAGAAATGGTTACCTATATTTTCCTACTGTCACTATGCCACATCATGACGTTCTGTTATCATTCTTTGTTTGTGTCTACTTTAAAACAAGCACAAAAGAACAATGCAGGCTATTGAATTATTTTCAAAGTTTCAAGAAAGCAGGCAGATGACTTGCTCCTATGCCTCTGCTATTGCTGTACAAAAATGGCCAAGTTGACTATTAATCACTTGTTGAGCAGTGCCCAATGATATCTCTGTCAGTGATATGGCTTAGAGCAGACATTTCTTAATTGTGCACCTGTCCATATAAGAACATAAGAAATTAGAGCAGGAGTGGGCCATTCAACTCTTCGAGCCCCCTCTGCCATTCAAGGAGATCATGGCTTATCTTCTACTTCACAATTTTCCTGTACTCTCCCCCATATTCCTTGATGCTTTTAATATGTAGAAACCTACCGATCTCAGTCTTGAATATACTTAAGGACTGAGCCTCCACAGCCTCTAGGGCAAAGAATTCCAAAGATTCACCACCCTCTGTGAAGAAACCCCTCCTCCTCAGTCCTAAATGTCCTGCCCCTTATTCTGAGACTGTCTTCTGGTTCTAGGCCACACCCCTCCAGCCAAGGGAAACATCCTTGGATTTCCAGCATCCGCAGTTTTTTTGTTTTTATTCCTATATCTACCCTGTTGATCCCTGTAAGAATTTTGTATGAATCAGATCATCTCTCATTCTCTTAAACTCCAGAGGATAAAGGCCCAGTCAATTCGACAATTTGACCCTGATATTTAAGCCTGATACTGTCCTTGCTGAAGACTACGTTCAGAAGTTGCTGGGTATTGTTTAGAGCAGAAACTCTTGCTGTCTTTTTTATGTGCTAACCACCATTCCTTCGCCTGTCTGCCCATCTAACTTTGGTGGTTCTGGGAAAGATTGATTTTTATTTTGAATTGTTAATGTTGTAAAATGTCCATACTAGCTTATGTAACAAGATTTTGTTTTCTCTTAGATGTAGAAAAACGTGACAACCCAGTTTGTCACTTTGTTACTCCACTAGATGGAACTATCGAGTTTGATGAACCTCGACGACCAGAAGTAAGTAGATGTGAAACTCTCATATAACATGGGTGACGGAGACACTAATAACTTGTATAGGAAGATTCTTATCTCTTGAAATTCTCAGTGTTCCAGTTTTTGCATACAGTTTGTTTCTTTTCTGCACTTTATTGTATAACTTTTCAATTATTTTTCTTTTATTTGCGTCAGCAGGATTTCCACTTCTCCCTATGACTGAGAAGAAAAAAGTCCTAAATTTCCACGTTTTTATTTTCTAGTGAGCAGGATGCACTTGCGTTTTTACAATAATTTTGGCGTGATAATTTTGGGTTCATTGTACTAGTTATCATATGCTGTACAAGGTTGCGTGATTTTTGTATCCTGTTTCTTTTTCCCTAGGCAGCTGTAACGGAAGGAAAATTCTGGAAAAGAAGAATTGAGATTGTAATAAGAGAGTATCATAAATGGCGCACATACTTCAAAAAAAGGGTATGTTATTTAAATTCTAGTGTTTATTATTAGGTGATTCTGATATTTGAGTTATTTAGCATCTTGTGCCCTGAAAATATATTTGACTTCTTCTGACACATTTAAGGGAATTGAAAAGTCAATTACTTATTAGAATGAAAGGATTATTTCTCAGAGTTTTCTGAAATCAACATTTCACATATCCTTGATATGATTCTAGCTTTTCTTTTTCTTTTCCAGTTGCAGAAGCACAAAGATGAAGACCTTTCAAGTTTAATTAAAGTAAGTTTAAAATGAAAAACACACTCATTCACTAAAGATGAGTACTTTTCAAATATTTCACCTGTTTGTGCTTGAAATGTTAATAGTGTGACCTGATACCAAGCATGGACTTTGTTCAAAAGGGGTGATTGCAATGAATCGCCATGTTCTGTTGAAAATGTATAACATTTCTGATACTTCTTTTTAGGTTGATCATGCGTATTATAACTTAAGATTTTAGTATAGTTTTGTCCTAGAGTTAAAGGTAACTTTATAATTATATACTCGATAATGACTGTGATAGCCTTTGGACATTTGTTAAGGGATGGGTGAGTTTGATTGTTTTTACATTTGCATTATTTAATTATTGTTAAAACTCTCAATCTCAAATATACTTGTAACAATCCTGTAAAAGGCAACTATCAGATATGCTTGACTGTGCAATGTGATTTGCACATCAGCACAATCTTGTGCGGTAGCTTGCTGTACTCAAGTACTGCAGAATGGTGGCTTGTTTCAAGGCCTATGACTCTACTCAGTGAACTCTTGAACTTGGGCTGGCTGTAAGGACAAGCATTCTTTCTTGCCAAATGGGCAAATTTGGCCGCCACCATACAAACCATTTTTGGTTCCTCATCCTGCAGCGCATTGATTTTATAGCCCTTGCCTGAAAGCCCCTCTATTCATGGCCACCTTGCATCCTACCAACTTTCTACATTCCATTGTTATTCTGAAACTAGACCATTGTGTGTTTTTCTCTCCCACAACTCCTCATTCCACCTTTGTTCACAAGCCGCTAGCCCCATTATGACCCAGTTGTTTAGAATTAATTTGTTTTAAATCCCAGTGCCTCGCTTGAATCCTCCTTGCCTTCAAAAGCTTCATTGAGATTGCCTCTTTGCTCTAAACATTGTTCACTTACAGCTCTTCCACTCCCTGCTTAGTTTCTCAATTCCATTTCTGTTTATCCTCAAACACCCCCAACTCTCCAAAACCCTTGTTATGAAGTTTTACTAGTTTAAAGGAAGTAATAAAATTGTTCAGGCTTTTTCTTGAAAACTGCAATATTCGACAGCAAAAGGTAAACACTGCCACCTGCAGGATATGAACTTGAATCACTTTCTAAACTTCATTCAGAGTCCCTTAAAAATGTTATGGAGTATTTGTCCTTTGTAAACTTCTGATTTTAAAAACTTTTTAAATTCCAGTGTTTTGATGTGATCTCCCATACAATATGATAGATAAATTGTACTATCTGCCCCTAGCTATCTTGGGGGCACAGTAACATGAGGAAACATTTGAATCTTAGTTTTGACCCCACAACAAATTTAATTTTCTCTCAGCTCTCCAATGCCTCTGATCAGCTCCATTCATCCACCTGCTTGCCTTTGAAATGCTTCATTAAAATAAAACTGCTGCTTCTGACAAAGTCATAGCCGATCTCAGCATCCTCACCCCAACTCCCCTGTTTCTAAAATTGGGCTAATTGTTCTGTGCTCCATTTTGTATATATTTAAATCAATTTTAAAGTATTTTTAAGGCCACAAACTGAACTGCAAATTTAACTTGTTTCTGAAGGATGATATGGGGGGTAGAAAATAATGGTAATAGCTGTGCAGGATGCTCTGGGCCATGGGCATCTTACACTGTTGCTTAGTTATTGAAGTACAGTGTATTAGTATGATGCTCCAGCCTTGAGGCCAGTCAAGAACTAATAATTTTTAATTCCCACAAACAGAAAGGAGCTTGCATGATTAAATCTTGGGATTTAATTTTGTGATTAATTGGGAGACATGGTTCATGCTCAAGTACTTTTACATTTTAAAAATGCATTAAATAATTTAATAATTGCCTAAGTATATTTCTAATTATTGTACCTTCAGTATTTTAAAAAATATACCATGCAGGACTGTTTAGTTTATTTGAATATGGCATTCTGGTTTTTGAACATTTTTTAGCTTCCCATAGAAGGCAATTTTTATGGGTTTTTTTGGACCAGTGGTCAGAGGGGACCTTTCTCTCTTTGGTTAGCCTACTGAGAATAATCAAAGATAGTCTTAGTGATGAAAAGCTGAGCTTTTCTTCTTCTTGTCAGCTGAAGGGTGCTTTTTTTGGGAGGTGGGGTGAGAACTTTTTTTAAATATCAAGTTGCGAATTTGTAGGTTACAGCTGAGAATACTGTAGTTTTCTTAACATTTGTCGAATGAAAAGTATTTGATTAACAACAGTGTCCTGGCTGAAAGAATGGTTCCATCAATTATAAGATAATTGATAGAAGTTGCTTATATTTTAGTTACACTAATCATTCTTTCTATAACATTGGGTAATGATATATAGCTTTCTGGGTTCGATGACGGCTGCCCCGAAGCCTGTTATGTTCCATTTCAAGATGATGACTTGGCAGCATGGCGTGCAAAAAGAAAAGGAAGTGATACACCAGTTCCTATGGAGGAGGATCAGCTCCTGGATATGGACATGTTAATGTCTGAATTCACTGACACGCTTTTTTCAACTTTGTCCTCACACCATCCAGTTGCCTGGCCCAACCCAAGAGAGATTGGTTAGTGACAATTTGCGAAGCATGTTTGTTACATTGTAAACTTTTTTCTGAAGTGTTATGTTTTTATAAAAGTTTTGGATACCTCTTCAAATGTCATATCTCTTTTTAAGAAGCCCTGTAATACATATACCTGTTTGCAATCTGTGGGAAGTTTTAATCAAAGTTGTCTTTGAACATTAATATTCCTGTAGTTTCTATTTCAATTTTCATTAAAGTAAAATGACAGTTGTGTCAAATAATGGAGACAGTGCTTCCCCCAGCTGCTGCCAGTTATTGTGTGTGTTTTCCGATTGCTTTCATGTGCGTTATGACAAGTTCCACATGTCCCAAAGTACACTCCCAGTACATGTGCCTTGGTTTTTTGCACACCTGGACAGAGCAAACACAAGCTGAAAGAAAGTTTAATTGAAAAATCAGATTCCTTGTCACCTAAGTCAGGACCAAGTAGCAGCTGGGATGGCGAAAGAGCAGCTACTTCTATTTATATAGTACCTTTAACATTGCCAAATGTTCTAAAGTGCTTCACAGGAGTATTTTAAAACAAAATATGACACCAAGCCACATAAGCACTTATTAGATCAAATGACCAAATGTTTGGTCAATAAGGTAGATTTTAAGGAGCGCCTTAAAGGAGAAAAGTAAGGTAGAGAGGTATGGGGTGGGTATTCTAGAGCCTGAGGCTTCGGCACCTGAAGGCTCAGCCACGAGTGGTGGAGTGATTAAAATTGGGGATGCGCACGAGTCCAGAATTAGAGGAGTGCAGATATCTTGAAGGCTTATGGGGCTGGAGGAGATTATAGAATTAGAGAGGGGTTAGACCATGGAGGGATTTGAAATTGAGAATGAAAATTTTAAAATCAAGATGTTGCGTGACTGGGAACCAATGTAGGCCAGCAAGCACAGGGGTGATGGGGATCTAGGCTTTCTGTGAATTAAGACACAGGCAACAGAGTTTTGGATGACCTCAGGTTTATGGGGAGTAGAATGTGAGAAATTGCCAGAAGTACATTGGATTAGTCAAGTCTTGAGGTTACAAAGGCATGAATGAGGGTTTCAGCAGCAGGTGAACAGAGACAGTTGGGCAGTGTTATGTAAGTGGACTTGGGCGGCCTTGGTGATGCTATGAACTTGGGGACAGAAGCTCATCCCAGATCAAATGTAGCACCAAGGTTGTGAAGAGGCTGTTTAATCTCAGTCTTTTGCCAGGTAGAGGAATTGAGTTCGTAGCTAGGTAATGGAGTTTGGAGTGGGGTCTGTAAACAATGGCTCAACAGTGGAGGAGTTGAGAGAGGTGGTGGTGAAGTAGAGCTGGCTGTTGTTGGCATACATGTGAAAACTTAAGCTGTACTATTAGTTGATGCCACCAAGGGGCAGCACGTAGATGAGAAATGAAAGGGCGCCAAGGATAGATCCTTGGGGGACATCAGAAATAACTGTGGGTGTAGGAGTAGGAAGAGAAGCCATTGTAAGATAAGAATGGAGCTAGGTGAGTACAATCCCACCCAGCTGGATGACAGTGGAGAGGAATTGGAGGATGATATGATCAACCATGTCAAAGAGTACAGACAGGTTGAGAAGGAAGAGGAAGGAAGGTTGACTTTGTCACAGTCACATTGGATGTCATTTGTGACTTTGGTAAGGGCTGTTTTGTTATTGTGGCAGGTGTGGAAACCTGGTTGGACAGATTCAAACATGGGATTCTGGGAAAGATGGGCATTGGTTTGAGAGGTGACAACTCGTTCAAAGACTTTGGAGAGGAAAGGGAGTTTGGGGATGAGACAGAGGTTTACAAGGATAGTTCAAGGGTTTTTTTGAGGAGAAGGGTGATGAGTGCAGAATTGAGTGAGAGAAGGACACTACCTGAAGAGAGAGAACAGTTCACACTATAGGCTAACATGGGGACCAGGAGAGGAAGTTGGGTGATCACCAGTTTAGAGGGATTAGGATTGAGGGAACAGGAGATGGGTCTCATGGCATGAGTGGAAGATAGAGAAACTAGAGAAGGATGCAAATCCAGGGCTAAGGGGGCAGAAGGGAGAATTAAAAGAACTTTAGCCAAGTACCTAGTTGAAGGTGGGATGAGGCAGATGCCATGTTGATGGATGGTTTTGAGCTTAGTGACAAAAAAGTCCAAGAGCTCCTTGCACTTATTGTTGGAGGTAAGGGTGGAGGGGAGAGCGGTTTAAGAAAACAGTTTGCAGTAGAGTGAAGAAGCCGGGTGTTATCTTTGCATTCCAGGATGATCCTGGATTAGTGAGCAGTTTAGCAGACGAGCAGGATGCAATAGATCCCACCAGATCTGGCAGTGGATAGCTAAGCCATTCATCTGCATATGCTTTCAAGTCCAAGGCTCTTGGACTTGGAGGAGCAGAGGTGAATGAGAGAAAGCAATGCTTGGGGATAGGGCATCAAAAGTGGAGCTGAGGGTGTTGGTTGAGCACATCAGTAACTGCAGAAATTGTTGTGGCTATTTGAGACTGAAAGGCTACATTGGGATTTTGAAAGTGCAGCTGTAGGTGAATTGAGGGATTGTTTTTTTCCAGGGACTGATACAGAAGGGTTGGGGTGTGGAAGGGCACTGTGCATAGTGAGTTATGAAAGAAGTAATTAGAGATGGCTTTGTTGGTGGTTGATACGAAGGGGCTAACAAGACCACTTGAAATGACATAATCAAGGGGGCGGTATGATTGTGATTTGGGGAATTTACATGGCAGAAGAGATTTGGGGAGGAAAAGAGGACAGTGAACTCAGGAGAAAGAACATGATGAGGTGACCAAGGCTAAGAAGTTGTTTAAAGCAAGTAAAGAGGAAGCAGTGGGTCATCTCCCATCTTCACCTTGCATGTTAGTATAACAAAAATATATTAATTGACTATTAAAGTGCTGAGGTTGTGAAAGGTGCTTTGTTTTCAATGAATGAGTGCCCACATAGACTTGTGAAGAGTGAATAATTGCCTTTTTTTGATGCATCCTCATCTAAGTTAGACAAAATAAAGAACATTGGGAAAACAAGCCCTTAATGCAAAATATTCAATGTGAAAATATTGTTAGCCAACAAAATGTGTAATATAAGTATTGTATACTTAAAACTCTTTAATACTTCCAACAGCACATGCAGGAAATGCAGATATGATTCAGCCTGGATTAATCCCTCTACAGCCCAATTTGGACTTCATGGACACTTTTGAACCTTTCCAAGGTAAGATTTCTATGACAGTACTTCGAATTTTAAAAATGTACTCAGTTAAGTAAGTGGAGATTCACTTATTTGATGATATTTTGCTGAGCTTTTGTTGAATATATTCATGATGATAGAGAAATTGGTCTTATGGAGAAACGTCACAAGACTCATGATGCCTTGTCGATCATTTTCACACTTTTAAATATACCAGAGTTTGGTTTCTGGTGATAATGATGTTTCTTGATATTTCAGTTTTGTTGACTGTGCACTTGATCTGTCCTGCTCTCCCTTACTGCCATACTGGCATCGCACTAGATTTCCAACCCTTCACCCACAAGGCAGCTCCATGAAGTTATTTTGGGCTGAGTCCGACTGTGTTATGTGGGCCGGCCACCAGGCGCCCATTGACGAACATCACCCCCAGGCCTGGCTCCAGGGGTAGGTCCCGGTATCCCTGTTCCAGGCGAGGTTCTCAGTGTTATTTCTAGAATAATTGTGGGGGGTATTTGGTGGATCGTTCTTTATCTGGAACCTCACCTATTGTCATGAAATGTGGGTAATGACCAAAAGGATAAAATTGCGGGTACAAGCGGTGGAAATTAGGTTTCTCCACAGGGTTGCTGGGTGTACTCTTCGGGGCAGGCTGAGGAGTTCAGCAATTTGGGAGAGCTTCGAAGTAAAGTCACTGCTCCTCTGGATCGCCAGGGGCCAGTTGGAAGTGGTTCGGGCTTCTGATAAGGATCCCCCCTGCCAGTAGGCTCCTGCTGGAGCTGTACAGAGCATGACCCACTGGGTGGAGACCTCGAGGCCGACCCAGAGCTCGCTGGAGGGATTACACCACTCGGCTGGCCTGGGAACCTCTCAGGAGGAGCTGGAATCTGGCTGAGGAAAGGGAATTCTGATCGGCCCTGTTCAGCTTACTGCCATTGCGACCCTCGCCTGGAGAAGTGGTGTGAAAATGGATGGACGAATGAATGGTTGTACATTTTCCCACTTTGAGTACCAGATTTGACTTTGCCATACCGTTTTAGCTTCAGTAAGGGGTTACAAAATGTTCACATACTTTGAAAATGTTATGCAGTCTTTCCTGGCTGATGTTCCCTGGCTTTTTTCGTTTGTTGCTTCTATTGGAGTAACATTTTTACCTATCTTATTTCTTAGATTTTGTGTTCTTTGCTTTCAAGGATTTTCTTTAGATGAGAGAGCTGACTCCCTAAATTGCAAGCTGTTGTTGAATAATTTGTCTTTTTTCAACATTCCTTTCTCCTCCCTCCTCAATGAAGAGTATGAGGGTTTTCATGTCTACTGGTTTTTCCTAGCATGGTGCAAGATTGTATAACTATAATCTACGGCCACATTGCACCTAAATGATTTCTGTGGAAAAATGCGTGCAGTTTAATCTTTCAAGCATGGGACATTGCAGGAAATAAATGATACTAAAAATGAGCTATTTAATTTCAGATTTGTTTCCAACAACTCGCTTCCCATCTTTGGCTGGCAGCCTGTTCTCTTCACCCACTCCTTCTGTACCTTCTGTCACTTCCCTAGGTGCCAGTAGCTCACCACCACAGGTAAGATTTATGTTTGGTTCTAATATAGGTATAATACCGAAGCTCACCTTTCTTGCCACCTCTCCTGTGTACGTTTGCAAACTGCTAGGGCAGCTTTTCAATATGAAAGTAGTGAACCACATTTTATAGTCACTAGTGCTACTAAGCTGTATTTTCAGTGTAATTTTTTTTAACGCTATTGAAAAAGGAATCTAGGAATGGAAAAATGGGTCTGCATAATAGATAGTAAACTTACTGCTTTCTATGCTGCACAGGCTGTTCAAAGTCGCATGCTATAGCTTAGGCTTTGTTTAGCGCCGCTTCCCATGCAAGCAGGTTGGTCATTTTCGCAGCAGGCTGCGTTATTTAGAAACTAAAATATTCAACTTTTACTCTCATTGCTGGAGTGCTAGCATAACAATTATTAATCATCGATTTATTATTTAACATTTGTTGCCAGAGCGTTCCAAGGAGTTTTTACTAGAGAATGCAGAGGATGCCCATTATGGGCTGAATTTTACACTTTCTCCGCCAGTGGCTTGAAAGAGCAGGAGTGGGCAGGTGGCTGGGTGGGGGGCATATAAAATCCAGTAGGCAGCCTGCCTGCTGCCCCTACTACAATTTTATCAGCGGCAGGGCTGTTATCAGATGGCCCTCCCACTAGTGGGCTAATTGAGACCCTTAAAAGGGCATTTAGTGCCCACTTGAGCCCCAATCCATTGTTGCCCCTGAGATTAACCCTGTGACCGAACCTCTGATTGGCCAGCAGCTCTCTGCAGTGGGGCCTTCTGTTCCTAAGGGGTTGAAGCCCTTTCTCCAGCCTACTAATGGCCAGTCAGCCAATAAGTGACTGCAGGGCAGGGACTACAGTGCCTCATAAAATTCAACCCTATGTTTCAACAATTCAGGTAACAAAAATGTTACAACATAGGACCATTCTGATAAAACTACCTTTCTGGATTTATTTACCAACAAAATGATACACTGGTTGAAAGCTGAGGCAAGTTGTTCTATAGCAAGAACAACAACTTGCAGCATGTACAAATTAGGTTAACTGTTTAGAAGAGTTTCTCAACATTTTCAGGAAACATGTAGCTACTTGCTGCTTATGGACTACATATAGCTTGTGTATGAAGTTGTAATAACCTTACGACCTGGCATTTATATATTGCTTCCATGTCAAAGGAATACACCTTTTAAAAATTGATTTTACAAACAGAGTCTTGGTAGAACGTCTGAATTCTCTCTTATTTCATAGTGGTGCTGGCACATTTTGGCTTTAATTTTTTTAACATCTGATAACCAGGTGAGAAACTATATTCTAAATTCCAATTAAATTGACGTAAAGTAGCCCTGCCAGACATGGTTATGAATTAACCAAAATAATTCATTTCAGGAGGACTCTCCATTAATAACTTGCATGAGTTCAATTAAAGCAATGATGACTAGACTGTGTTGCAGTGATCCATTTATAATTAAGGAAATTGCATAAAGTTGTTGCAAGGAAGCATGTCATTTTTAATGTGCAGCCTTCTGGAAGAAGCTGGAGGAACTTGGACACTTTCTGGCTTTAAACAATGAACCCAGTTTTTGTTTAGTATTGCAAATTTGCTAAGTTAATTGTTGCTTGTGGTGCGGTGGAGAAGCGAATTTCAGGTTACAAATAATTCAAAGTGAAATAGGCTATAGCATGTCACCAGAGTTTTGCTTTTGTGCTTTATTGTGTTGGTAAATAAAATTAGAGGGAAATTTAGATTGTATAGTGTGATCTGCAAAAAAAAAAGGTAAATTCCAATCACAGCTGGCAATTTTTAAAGAGGAGAATGCATTTCCCGAGAGTGACTATAAAATTGTTATTGTAAAAGAAAAGCAATGAGATGGAATGTGTATCTATTAGGAGCAAGAGGTCTTAACATTTTTAAAATGTGCTTTACATTTTACATTTTTGTTTTACTCTGAGTTTCTTTGAAATTATGGTTTCCACTTTTCATCCTTTTTGGTACTTCAAAAAAAAATCCCTTTTATCACAAAGATGTGAACCTGGTTAAGCTTCCTAAGTGGAGGGGTGAGGTGGGGTGGGTGGCATTGTAGGGGAGGGCATAACCTTTAGTTTGCCTGTTCAAACAAATTTTTTTAAACTTATTGAGAAAATAGGATAATATTTTCCCATTGTCTCTAAATAATCAGTTTGTTTGCTTGCCTCAGTAATCTGATCAACATCTCTCACCCTTTGTGTTGGAAAGTCTATTATTTTCTAGCTGTGAAGAGGAAAGTGAAAAGTAGAGATGGAGATACAAGTAGTCAGGTCAAGCAAGGGCTATGAAGTTGGTCAGGATTTTTAAAACTACAATATGAAGTTTTGACCAGGCTCAGAATTAGAATAAAGGAGGTAAATTAGGAGTTAGCTTGTTCATCAATTAGCTGGGGAAGAGATGGATGGACGTTCATTATTCTATATTGGTAGTCAAGTTGAACTATTTGAACCTGATCATAACTTGCAAATACTGTTCACTTGCTGTGAAATAAAAAGACTTAACAGTTTGCACGTGGTCTCAACTTGCAAAATTTCCACCTTCAAAACATTGAAGATGCACATATGTGAAAGATGCAGATATTCAATTCAGATCAGTGCTACTATTGTTTGATACTAGGTTATGCTATTGTATTGTCAGATACAGAAGTCAGTAGGGCACCACCAATGTACAAGAACTTTGAACACTTGCAGTACTAATCAGCACTTTGTACCTGAGAGAATATCTAAAGGCGCAAGACCCTATAACCCTTATAGTTTCATTGTCATTTTTAGTCGGCAGCATTCCCTCAATTTTTTTTTGGATGGGTGGGTGACTTATTTAAGTGTGCTGCCCCTTTAATTTTCTTTGCAGCCGCACACACTAACGGTGGGTAGCTGCAGAGTGACTCGCCTCACATGGAACATTGGTCCTTGGAGAACAACAGAAAATCATTCTCAGCAATACTAATTTGCTTAATAAACCTTTCTAATTCCAGGTAGTTATAAATTTAATTAAACACATTGCTTACATTATTTTCACACCTGATTCAGTCACTTGGTGACACTTTACAGAAAGAAGTAATATAGTTATACATTTGCTGACAGCGTAAAGCGGCTGGAATCAGCTCGTACAGCAGTGTAACGTTTAGTAGTTAATTACAGCACCACCCAGTGGCAAAATATATTGTGGCAATTTAAAGTTTCTAATTGCATCTGAGTAGGCCCACCTCTTCTCAGATTACTGGGGATTCCTATATTTTAGAGGGTGGGTTGGGAGTGGGGGGAGGTTTGGGGGGTGCATCTGAGGAGCAGGAAGGGGATCATCGATCATTGAATCAGCAAGGTTTTGAATTCAACTGTTTGATTCTAATGAACAAAATAATTGCTTTGTACTTTTTAAAATCTAAAATGGTGCTGGGTTTATATAGGACATTCCATAATATTCCTGATAGATGGGTTTGGGGCATACTTAATGGACTGTAATTTTATATTTATTGAACAAAAGAGTGTAGCCACTTGACTAATATGTTGTTTATATATGCTAGAAGATACCCATGAGCATTTAATGAAGACTTAAAGCAAAAATAGGAAAGCAGTGTTGTCTACAGGATCCTGATCTGGAAGTAAAGGACCTTGAACTGGTGGATTTTCTTTTGACCTCTCCTGGCTATTTTTAAGTTTCCCTGGCAGACTTCCCTGACTTCTCTGTAATGTTCCCTCTTTGTAACCCGTTACTAGTTAACTTGCAAATGGAGTGTTGTAGTAGAGGGAGAGAAGAAAAATTATTCTAGATATTGTTTTATTTATGAACCAAGCTGTTTCCTCTGAATTAAAATAGCGGAGATGAATGTGGACATGTTAAATATTCATATAACATTGCTAATAGTTCTAACAAGTGTAGAAATTCCTATGTTCCCTATTCAATTTTACTTCCCGTTTTGAAATGGAAGAATATTGTGTCTGCATTAGATTGTATAGTTGGAATAATTCACTTCAGATTCAGCTGAACACTTGCGCTCAATCAAAATTTTTGCCATTTATAATATAATTATTTTTTTTTAAGGAAACTATCCTGCCAGCTGGGAATCTAACTGGCACGATGTCATCAGTTAACATTGAGGAGGAATTGATTCCATCTCCTGGTCCTCCTTCAGCGATGGATCGTGTTAATACCAGCAATGACAATAGTAATTCAAAATTCACAGCTTTTGTTCAGAGTCAAGAATTTCGTCCACAGACAGCACTAAACAACCAGCAGACATTTTTGCCACTGTTTTCATCTGATGTGCCGCCATCTCAGACTTCCCAGCAGCCAGAAAGAGTCAAGTCAGAAGTGCCTTCCAACATGTCTCTGAATACCCAGTCGTTTATAAGTCCAGAGAATCAGAAGTTTACTTTTTCTGCTTCACCACCACCACCAGCGATTACTCATACTGCCTCATCTATGTTTACACAAATTCCTGCTGCTACCACATTCACCCAAAACCAGAATCATCATGATGTCACAAAACAACAAGGAGTGCCTTGTAATATTACTATGCAGCCACCAAAAATTCCAACATCTTTTGCTATACCAAAAGCTGGCCCTTCTCCAGGGCTTGGAATTAGGCCTCCTAAACAGCTGCAGAAATTTGCACCTGCATTAAAGTCAGACCCAGTTCCCATAGCACCTGCACCTTCACCAAATGCCTTCTTAGCACAATTTTTGGCAACAGGTAAGAAAACTTGACCTTAAATTTGATGTCTATTTTGAAAATGTATAATTTGTACTTTGTGAGATAATGAGCTCCTCAGGTTGTTCATTGTGGCAGTGAATGTCCGGTCTTTTTATCTGTGGAAATAGATTCTGTGCCCTAATGAAAGAAAGGAGTTTTGCCAATTTTATGCTAATTTCCCTAAAACTATTTTTTGGCTGGTTGAAATACTTCCTATTGAATTTGTTAGTAACAATTGTCAAGTTATATGGCCTGGGTTTCAATATACAATATGTAACTTGGTGCTATTTTTTGGGGTACTTACAAAATTATATTGCTAAGTGAAGTGGAAATGAGATAGCACAGAAGGCCATTCTGTCTATGTCAGTTCTTTGAAAAAGCTTTCCAATTTCACTCACTCTCCTGCTCTTTCACCATAATTATGCATTTTTCCCTCTTTTTTTCCTTGGTGAGGCCACAGCTGGAGTACTGTCTGCAGTTCTGATTGGCACATTATACGAAGGCTGTGATTGCACTGGAGGGGGTGCAGAGGAGATTCATCAGGATGTTGCCTGGGATGAAACATTTAAGTTATGAAGAGAGGTTAGATAGACTTGGGTTGTTTTCGTTGGAGAAGAGAAGACTGAGGGGTGACCTGATTGAGGTGTACAAGATTGAGGGGTTTGGACAGGGTGGATAGGGAGCAGCTGCTGCCCTTAGTTGAAGGGTCAGTCACAAGGGGACATAAGTTCAGGGTGAGGGGCAGGAGGTTTAGGGGGGTACGTGAGGAAAAACTTTTTTACCCAGAGGGTGGTGACGGTCTGGAATGCGCTGCCTGGCAGGGTGGTGGAGGCGGGTTTCCTCACATCCTTTAAAAAGTACCTGGGGGAGCACTTGGCACGTCATAACATTTAAGGCTATGGGCCAAGTGCTGGTAAATGGGATTGGGTAGGTAGATCAGGTGTTTCTCACATGTCAGTTGATGGGCCGAAGGGCCTCTTTTGCACTGTGTGATTCTGTGAATTGTATATCCAATTCTCTTTTGAAAGTTGCTGTTGTATCTTTTACCACCACCCTTTCAGGCAGTGCATTCCAGAACATAACTCATTATGCAAAAAATAAAGTTGACCTGATCTCCCCTCTGGTTCTTTTGCTAATTGCCTTAAGTCTGTGCTCTGTTTACTGACCAGCTTGCTGGTGGAAACAGTGTACATTGGGAGAAACTACGAAAACACCTCTTAATGTTGAATACCTCTCTATAATCTCCCCTTAATCTTCTCTGCTATTAAGAAAACAAGCCCAGCTTCTCTAATTTTTCTATGTAACTCAAATCTCTCATCCTTTGTACCATTACAATAAATCTCCTCTGCATGCTCTCCAAGGCATTTAGGTCATTCTTTAGCTGGGTATCCAGAATTGGACAATAGTCCAGCAGAATCCTAACCAGTGATTTATAAAGATTTAGCGTAACTTATTTGCTTGAATAATATTTTAACTCTAGAATGTAAATCTGTTGAATCAGTCATGGTTGACAATTAGTTTTGATTCCCAAGTATGAAGGACACATGATTTACAGGTGTTGCAGCAATGAGAAGTTTAATAACTTTTTCTTGAAAGTTAACTCTAATAAATTGCTACCTGTGGTGTAGTTAATTATGCAGTTCTTCTATTTGAATTGTGAGAGTGTTAAATTTTACGCTGATCATAAGATAATTACTGTTGAGTTTACTTTGTGGCCTTAGCTCATCCATCCAGTATGACCTTAAAGTCTCCTTCAATTCGTACAATAACCACTTTGTTTTTAAATCATTCCAGTTTTTGCCTCCAATATAGTATCTGGGAGACAATTGTTCACACTTGGAATAACTTCCTGATATGAGTCCTAAATTTGTCATTATTAAGCTTGAGTCTATAGCGCTTTTGCCTTTTTAGTCTTGCACTTAATTTAAAATAATGTTTTGAATTTAATTTTCCCACACCATTTGCAGCTTTGTGAGCATATCTCAGTTGTTTCCTTTACCAGCTGTAATGCCCAAGATTTTCCATTCTTATCTCTCAGTTCTGACGACTGGTATAGGAGATCAGCATTATTGCTTTTCTCTCCACTGCCTCCAACAATTTGTCTTTGTGATTAAAATTAAAATAGCCTAGGTGTGATGTGGCTTGAGCAGCATATAATTTGATCATGACTTCCTCAGACCTGTATTCTGACTGCATTCTGTTTGCTTTATTGATTGATTTGGATGCGTTGTACATTGTGCCTAAGATTCTATTGTCTTTTTCTGCTTTATCCTCCGCTATTACCATACCATTCATGGTTGGGTATTGCTTGTTAATCCTTTCAATATACCGTACTTTGCATTTCTCTGATTTAAGTTTCATCTACCATTGTTCTGCCCACTTTCATTTTTTCTCTATTCTATAATTTCTGAGCTGGTTTTTCCAGTATCACCTACAAATTTGACCAATTTGTATTGGGTTTCTCAGTGTATCATTATGTAAGTTAAAAACAACATGATTTCAACACTGATCACTGATAGTCGCTATTCCTTCCACTCTCCCAATTCCAACATTCCTCCTCTAAACAGTCTGAGAACAAAGGGCACATATAGCAGAACAAATGGACTGGCACCTGTGGGCATTTTTTTGCAAGTAATCAAGGCACCACTTCAGTTTATAATTTATATTCACAAATTAAATATGGCTAGTTTTGCCATCATAGAAATTTGTACAACTACATGATCAATGAACATGTCATAAAAGCATGACTTTTCATTTTAGATCACTTCAACACTTGCACGTTAACTATTAGAATTTGAATCAGTGTTTGTGGTTCACAAGAAAAATGTTTTTCTCTGGGATCGGAGATTGGCAGCATCAACCAATCTGGTCAGTTGGAGGGAAGGATTAAAGGCTATCTTGAGCAATTAAATTGGACCTCAAACATTCAATATGACATCTAACCAGTCAGGCAACAATTCTTTGTGTTATGAGCGCATTCAAGGTAAAACATTTTTTAAGTGAGCTGCTCTGTTAATTTTCCAATCATTCATTTATACATGTATTTGGTGTTTGTCCCCAAAAACATGGTTAACAAAAAATTTCTTGAACACAACTTATAAAGTTTTTTTTATTTTCTGCAAAGGTTCCCTCAACTTTCATGGTATATGTGATTTAGGTTTAAATGGGGAACATGATTAAGAAGATTGCAGATGAAACAAAAATTGGTAACGTAGATGCTAGTGTGGAAGAAGGCTGTTGACTGCAGGAAGATATCAATGAACTGATGAAGTGCGCAGAAAAGTGGAAAATTATTTCCAGTCCAGAGAAGTGTGAGGTAATACATTTAGGGAGGACAACAAGGCAAGGGATTACAGAATAACTGGTACAATTCTGAGAAGTGTAGAAGATGGAGGGACCTTGTAGTGCATGTCTACAGATAGCTGAAGATAGCAGAACAGGTAGATAAAGTGGTTAAGAAGGCACAAGGGATACTTCATTTTATTGATTGAGACTTAGAGTATAGAAGCAGGGAGTTTATGCTACAGCTATAGAAAAAAAATCTCTAGTGAGATCACAGCTAGAGTACTATATGCAGCTCTGGTGACTGCATTAACAGGAAGGATGTGATCGCACTAGAAAGGGTACAGGGAAGACTTAAAGGATATTCCCAGGAATAGAGAATTTTAGCTATATGGAAAGATTGCATAAGCTTGCCTTTGTTTTCTTTGGGATAATGGCGGCTGAGGGAAGATGTCTTTGAGGTGTAGAAAATTATGAGGGGCCTAGATAAAGTAGATGGGAAGGACCTATTTCCATTAGCAGAGAAGTCAATAGCCGGGGGCATAGATTTAATTAGCAGAAAGATTATAGGGAATTTGAGAATCTTTTTCACCAGAGGATGGTGGGGTCTAGCACTCATTGCCTGAAAGCATGACACAGGCGAAAACTCTCATCATGTTTCAAAAAAATATGGATATGCATTTTAAGCGCAGTAACCTGTGGGGCTATGGACCAAGAACTGGAAGGTGGAATTATGCTAGAAATCTTTTTTCTCAGCTGGCATTGCCAGATGGGTCAAATGGCCGTCTTCTGTGGTGTAACTCTTTCCTTTTTCTAAGGGATGCTTAGATGTTTTGTGAAGTTTTATTTTTAAGATAGGCTGTAGCCTTTATTGTACGACTTCCCTGGTGGAAGTATATTAGCTGACTTTATTCCTTGCACATATGGACTCACTAGGGCTTGAAAATAAAATAGGAAGTAAATTAATTGATAAGTTGTATTTAAGTCAAAAAATTACAAATTTGCAATCTGAATTACAAACTTCAAAACATACGATATCCAATTCTTAAAAGATGGGGGCTGGTGAACAAGGTATGTGCCCTATGCTTCTCCTTGCACAAGTAAATCTTATATCTTAAGCATCCTTTATTAACTTATAAATCAACTACTGCTGCATACTCCACTTTTGCGCAATGTGCCTTGATGTCATACAACCTATAGTTGTCGCCAGGTTGTTTTTTCCCATCCCCAAGTGGGCTGTGTGAGTGTGGTCATGACAGAGCCTTGAAAGCAGATCCCAATTATTCATTGAATTGCCACAGTTTGCATGTGGCTCGGAAAGACCAGAAAAGAGGAGGACAAAGTAGACGAGCACTTATCCTTTTCAGAAGTTCTCATAATGAAACTCCATCTGGCTTATGCAATGTCATGCATGTTAGCAGAAAGGACATGTTGAAAATATGTCAAAGAAAGCTGTTGCATGATTTATAAGATCATAAGAAATAGGAGCAGGAGTGGGCTATTCAACCCATCGAGCCTGCACTGCTATTCACCAAGATGTTTGACCTGATTGTGGCCTTAACTCCACTTTCCTCATTGCTCCCCAAAATCTTTGACCCCCCCTTGTTGATTAAAAATCTGTCCAACTTGGCCTTGAATATATTTAATGATTTAGCCTCCTGTGCTCCCTTGGGAAGAGAATTCCAAAGTCTAATGATCCTCAGAGAAAAAAAATCCTCTTCATCTCTGTTTTAAATGGGAGAGCTCTTATTTTTAAACTGTGCCCCCTTGTTTCAGACCCCACCCCCCCACAAGTGGAAACATCCTCTCAGGCATCTACCTGTCGAGCTCCCTCATAATCTTATATGTTTCAGTGAGCCCACCTTTCATTTTTATAAATTCCAAAAGAGTATAGGCACAACCTACTCAACCTTTCATCATAAGTCAACCCCTTCATCCCAATAATCAGCCGACTGAAACTTCTCTAAACTGCTTCCAATACAATTATATCCTCCTTTAAGTAAGGAGACCAAAATGGAACACAGTACTGCAGATGTGGCCTCACTCAGGCCCTGTACAGCTGTAGCAAGACTTGACTACTTTTATACTCCATTCCATTTGCAATAAAGGTCAACGTTCCATTTGCCTCCCCAATCACTTGCTGGACCTACGTGCTAGCTTTCTGAAGTTCATGCACGTGGACACCCAGATCCCTCTATTCTGCAGTCTCTCTCCATTTAAATAATATTCTGCTTTTCTATTCTTCTTGCCAAAGTGAACAAGCTCACATTTTGTCACATTGGTACTCCATCTGCCAAATTTGTGCCCACTCACTTAACCAATCTTAATCCCTTTGCAGACTCTATGACCATTTTGCGTTTGTTGTATTATTTTTCTTTGTACAAATTCCAAACAGTAATTACAAAGATTTATTTTGATTGTAGGCTTTAGACCCTCCATTGATTATGCACCTAAACGCACTTCTATATGCAGTTTTCCATAGTGCATAGGCATACAAACATATGAATTAGGAGCAAGAGTAGGCCACTCAGCGCCTCGAGCCTGCTCCGACATTCAATAAGATCTTGGTTGATCTGAATGTAACCTCAATCCTACATTCCAGCCTACCCCCAATAACCTTTCACCCCCTTATTAGTCAAGAATCTATCTAGCTCTGCCTTAAAATATTCAAAGAATATTTAAAATATTCTGCTTCCACCACCTTTTGAGGAAGAGTGTTCCAAAGGCTTACAACCCTCTGAGAGAAAAAAATTCTCCTCATCTCTGTCTTAAATGAGCGACCCCTTATTTTTAAACAGTGACTCCTAGTTCTAGATTCTCCCACAAGAGGAAACACCGTCTCACATCCACCCTGTCAAGACCCCTCAGGATCTTAAAGGTTTCAATTAAGTCGCCTCTTACTTTTCTAAATTCCAGTGGATACAACCCCTAACCTGTCCAGCCTTTCCTCATAAGACAACCTGCTCATTCCTGGTATTAGTCTAGTAAACCTTCTCTGAACTGCTTCTAATGTGTTTACATCTTTCTTTAAATAAGGAGACCTGTACTGTACAGAATACTCCAGATGTGGTCTCACCAATGCCCTGTACAACTGAAGCATAATCTCCCTACTTTCGTAATCAATTCTCCTCACAATAAATTATAACATTCTATTAGCTTTCCAATTACCTGCTGTACCTACACACTAATCTTTTGTGATTCATGCACCAGGACACCCATTCCCTTTGAATCTCAGAGCTCTTCAATCTCTCACTATTTAGATAATCTTTTTTATTCTTACTGCCAGAATGAACAATTTCACATTTGTCAGATCTTTGCCCCCTCACTTAACTTATCTATGTCACTTTGTAGCCTCCCTGCATCCTCTTCACAATTTACTTTCCTACTTATCTTTGTGTGGTCAGCAAATTTAGCCACCATTCCTTTGATCTCTTCATCCAAGTCATTTATATAAATTTGTAAAAAGTTGAAGCCCCAGCACAGATCCCTATGGCATACCACTTGTCACATCCTGCCAATCAGAAAAAGACCCAATTATGCCAACTCTCTGCTTCCTGTTAGCTAACCAATCTTCTATCCTTGCCATTATGTTACCCCTACACCATGAGCTTTTATTTTCTGCAATAACCTTAGATGTGGCACTTTATCAAATGCCTTCTGGAAATCTAAGTACAGTACATCCACCTGTTTCCCTTTATCCACAGCCCATGTGACTCCTTCAAAGAACTCCAATAAATAGTTTAAACATGATTTCCCTTTTACAAAACCATGTTGACCCTGCCGATTACTTTGAATTTTTCTAAATGCCCTGCTATAATATTTTTAATATAAACTTCTAACATTTTCCCTATTACCGATGTTTTTGCAGTCCCTATACTCCCTATTCCATTTCCTGCTTTGATTTACTTTTCACTTCATTCTTCCCACTATTTATGATCTGGAAAATTTTATATGGGGTACCACAAAAAATGTCTTCACGTTTTTGCAGTCTTCAATTCACTTCAATCGCATTTTTAGTACTTTGTATTTTCAGGTATTTATTTTCCTTTTGATTAAAGTCTTAACAGTACTGTGCAATATTTTAGCATTTGACTGAGGGGAGCAACACTATGAAAATGCTTAGAAAAGTTTTGGTTGCTCTCACCCCTGATCTCCTTATAGAGTAAGAGAGTAAAACAGAGCAAACAAAAACACCCTACAAAGAGCTTGTTGCTTGGATTTACAAGCTGTCCTTTTTTAAATGTTTACAATAATACTGCAAAAATAGACAACAATGTTCAGTGTTGAGCTGAAGCCCTTCTGGATGTTGCATAAAATAGGCACAATGCTATATCTTGTTTCCTTTTACAGGTTCCAATGCTGTTCTTGTGACCTCTACCCCATTAAAACGTGAAGGAGTACTGACTTGTGCAGTTACCCAGCCTAGTGTTGTTATCACACCAGCTGCCATTGCCACGGTAAGCTGTTTTTTGCTCAGGACAAGATTTGTTGCATCCTCTGAGATTAACTGCTTTGATAAAGTTGTTAGAGCTGTTCAATATATATAGAAGAAATATGGCCTAATTTTATAAACTGATTTTACCATAAGCATAGTTTACTTTAATCGGTGTAGCATCTAACAAATTCACCTATTTAAAAAAAAAGTGCCTATAAAGTTTAATAATGGAATGGATTCCATGTTGTCAGTCAAACAATTGCAGGTCAGCAGAGGGAGTAGCTTCACTCTGTATCAACCCATACCAGATATGGTGAGATGCCCAGTTCAATCGCCTCCAGGGAATTAAATCTCAGAAGCGCAGCCCAAATACACCAGTTCCTATACTAACAATGTTGAGGCCTTTGTGTGAGATTATCAGTGGCACACTAGATAAAGCATTGTTTTGAAAATTCCCTTCTCATCTGGGCTCTTTTTTTGCTAATTACCTTAAATCTATGACCTCTGTTACTTAGCCTTCTGCCAATGGAACAATTTCACCTTATTTTAAGGGATCATACAAGAGTAATCTGTATTTATATAGCACCCTTAACATAATAAAATGTCTAAAGGAATTTCAGGGGCATTATAAAACAATGATGTCAAGAGCCACATAAAGAAATATTAGGGCAGGTGACCAACGAAATAGACTTTAAGGAGCTTTTTTAAAGGAGAAAGTGTTTAAAGAAGCAGATATGTATTAGGGAGGGAATTCCAGAGCTTAAGGCCTTGGCAGCTGAAGGTACAGCTGCCAATGGTGCAGCGATTTCAAATTGAGGATGCTCAAGATACCAGAATTAGAGGAGCAGAGATATTTTGAAGGGTTATGGGGCTGGAAAAGATGACACAGATAGAGAGTGGTGGGGCCATGAAGGAAGTTGAAAATGAGGATGAGAATTTTAAAATCGAGACGTTAATTAACCTGGAGCTAATGTAGGTCAGTGAGCACATATGATAGGTAGACAGGAATAGATGCAAGTTAGGATTCAGGTAACAGGGTTTTGGATGATCTCAAGTTTACAAAGGGTGAAACATGGGAAGCTGGCTAGGAGTGTGTTAGAACTGTCAAGTCTAGAGATAACAAAGTGATAGATGAGCGTTTCAGATGAGCTGAGGTAAGAGTGGAGTTTGGCGATGTTATGGTAGAAATAGACATTTAGTGATGGTGCAGATATGTGGTTGGTAGCTCATCTTGGGGCCAGTTTAACACCTAGGTGCCAACAACCCGATTTATCCTTGCATTGTTGCCAGGGAGAGGAACAGAGTCCGTGGCTAGGGAGCAGAGTTAATGGTGGGAACCAAATTCAGTGGCTTCAAGCTTCCCAGTATTTAATTGGAGAAAATTTTTGCTAATCCAGTACTGGATGCTAGACAAGCAGTCTAAGAATTTGGAGACCAAGGAGGGGTCGAGAGTGGGTGATGAAGTAAAACAGGTTGCCTTCAGTGCATCACAGGAAACTGATGCATTTTCAGATGACATTGCTGATGGGCAGCATGTAGACGAGAAAGAGGAGGGGGCCAAGCATATATTCTTATTGACACCAGTGATAAATTTTGGAGCAGGGAGGGAAGCCACTGAATGTGATTCTTTGGTTACGATTAGATTGATGAGATTGGAGCTAGGCATTGTAGTCCCATCCAGCTGGGCAAAGGTAGAAGGCATTGAAGGAGGATGGTGCTGTCAGCTTTGTCAAAAGCACGGGAGGAGATCATTCAACCTGTCATGTACCAAATTTTGCTTGGTTTCACCTCGACCTGAGGCATTAAACAAAATAAGAACAAATGCCCTGCAATGTGCTTGTTGCTTGCCTCTATTTACATTATATCGAAACGCATCATGATTTTGAATATGTCTATTAAATCTCCACTTAACCTTCTCTACTATAAGGAGAACACAGCTTCCCAAATTTCAGTTTCACATTGGACTATAAGAAATAGGATCAGGAGTAGGCCATTCGGCCCCTCAAGCCTGCTCCACCATTCAACCTGATCATGGCTGACCTGACTTAGAGTTACTTAGATTTAGTTCCTCCAGTCCTGTGTAGAGCAATGGGCAGCAGGACTTGGGCACTGGCTCCGGTCCATTGCAATCTTTTTTGCTCCACCCCCAGGTGGTGTCCCACTGTTGAAGGCCCTCCTTAAATGCACTTCACCTTTGGTTGGTCCCATGTTCTTCTTCCGGCTGCAGATGTCCACTCGACTGCCATTCTGGCGGGGTGTACTTGCAGGAGGTGAAATATGTGTCCTGTCAGTCTCAGTCATTTCTCCGTAATGATGTCCTGCAAGCACCTCTGATCAGTCCTCAGTAGCAATTCTTTGTGGGTGATGTTATCTCTCCATGTGATGCCTAGGATCTTACATAAGCAATGCTGGTGAAAGATGTCTGATCCAATTGTGGCTTTAACTCCACTTTCCTGCCTCACCCTGTAACCCTTGACTCCCTTGTTGATGAAAAGTCTGTCTTGAATATATTCAAATCAACCTTGAATATATTCCGTGACCCAACCTCCTTAATTTTAAACTAGTGAAAGACACCCCCACAAGGGAAATCATCATTCCAGCATCCGCCATGTCAAATCCCCTTGGAATTTTATGTTTCAATAAGATCACCTGTCATTTTTCTCAACCTGAATGACTATAGGCCTAACCTGCTCAACCTTTCCTCGTAAGACAACCCCTCCAGCTCAGGAATCAGTTGACTGAAACTTCTCTGAACTGCTTCCAATACAATTACATCCTTAAGTAAGGAGACCAAAACTGAACACAGTACTCCAGATGCAGTCTCACTAAGGCCTGTACAGTTATAGCAAGACATCCCTGTTTTTATACTCCATTCCCTTTGCAATAAAGCGAACATTCCATTTGCCTTCCCAATCACTCGCTGTACCTGCATGCTAGCAATAAGCTGTCTCCCATTTAAGATGGAAATGAGGAGGAATTTTCTCTCTCTCAGGGGTCATTAGACTTTAGAATTTTCTAGTTCAGACACCCAGATCCCTTTATACTGCAGCAATCTGCCATCTGTCTCCGTTTAAATAATAATCCGCTTTTCTATTCTTCTTGCCAGAGTGGACAAACTCACATTTTCCCACATTATACTTCATCTGCCGAATCTTTACATACTCCATTAACCCACCTAAATCCCTTTGCAGCCTCTTTGTATCCTCCTCGCAACATGCTTTCCTACCTTCTTTGTTCATCCAAGTTATTAATATAGTTTGTAAATAGTTAAGGCCCCAGCACCAATCCCTATGGCACTCGCTAGCTACAGCTAGCCAACCTGAAAAAAAAAAACATTTATCACGACTCTCTGCTTCCTGTTAGCTAACCAACCCTCTATCTATGCTAATATGTTATTCTCAACACCATGTGCTCTTAGCTTGTGAGTATTCTTTTAAGTGGCGCCTATTTGGAAATCCAAATACACCATACCTGCTAGTTCCCTGTTATCCACCTGGCTTTTTAAGACCCTAGGATGCAGGCCACCAGTTCCAGGAGACTTGTCAGCCCTTAGTCCCAGTAGTTTTCCCAGTACCATTTCCCTAGTGATTGTTTTAAGTTTTTCCCCCTTGATTTTTAACTGTTCTTCGGATGCTTTTAGTGCCTTCTGCAGTGAAGACTAATACAAAATACTTGTTTAACATTCTGCTATTTCCTTGTTACCCTATTATTAATTTCCCAACTTCGTCCTCTAAGGGACCAATGCTCACTTTAGCTACTCTTTTCCTTTCCATACATTTGTAGAAATTCTTACTGTCTGATTTTATATTTCCAGCTAGTTTTCTCTCATACTCTTTAAAAAATGATGAGGAAGAAATTATTCCTTGTTTTGCTGGTTTCTGAAATTTGTCCAATCTTCTGACCTACTAATCTTCACAGTATAATACATGCTTTCTTTCAATTTGATATTATCTTTAACTTTTTTAAGTAGCTGCTAATAGTACATCCTTCTGAGTCTTTTTTCCTCAATGGAATAAATCTTCATTGAGAGTTATGAAATATCTCCTTAAATGTATGTCACTGTTTCTCTACCTGTTTCTGTACCGCCTAACCTATTTCTCAATCTACTTTAGCCAACTCTGTTTTCATACCCTTGTAATTTCCTTTAAGCTTAAGACAGAAGTCTTAGACCCATGTCTCGCCCTAAAACTGAATGTGAAATTCTATCATGTTATGATCGCTAGAGGCTCTTTTACTATGAGGTCATAAATTAATCCCATCTCATTACACAATAACAGGCCTAAAATAACCTGCTCTGTAGTTGGCACTAGGATGTACTTCTCGAAGAAATTGCCCCGAATGCACTCTATGAACTAATTTTCCAGGCTACCTTCGCCAATTCGATTCATCCAATCTATATGAAGATTAAACTCACCCATGATTATTGCAGTACTTTTCTTACAAGCCCCGTTATTTCTTCCTGTATACTCTGTCCTACAATGTAGTTACTGTTAGGGGGCCTATAAACTGCTTCCACAAATGACTTCTTTCCTCTGCTATTTCTTATCTCAACCCAAACTGATTCTGCGTCTTACACTACTGAATCAAGGTCATTTCTCATTACTGCACGAATCTCAATCTTTAATAACAGAGCCACCCCACCACCTTTTCCTTTGTTCCTGTTCTTTCAAAATGTTAAATACCCTTGAATTTTCAGGTTCTAGCCTTGGTCCTTGCAATCATGTCTCTGTAGTGACTCTCAGATCATGCTTATTTATATTTGTGCTATCAATTCATCTGTTTTGTTAAGAATGCTGTAAGCATTCAGAACCAGGGCTTCTAATTCTGTCTTTTTACCGTTTTTCCACACTCTGCCCTAATTTGATGGTGCACTGTTAAGGTTGTGTGCTCTGTCCCTTCCTGTCAAACTTTGGTTATCATTACCTGTATCCCTAACCTGCTCTATTGACTTAGCCTTTCTCTTTAATTTACCAAATCTCCATTCTTGTAATCCCTCCCCTCTGCCATCCCCATTCCATTATTTAGTCTAATGCCCTCTGAAGTTCCTCATCCCTGAGTACCATTCTCGTAAATTTCCTCTGCATCCTGTCTAAGGTCTTTAAATTCTTTCTAAATTGTGGTGTCCAAAATTGGACACAGTAGTGTTGGGACCGGACCAGTATTTTGGGACTGAACCAGTATTTTATCATAACTTTCTTGCTTTTCAAATCTGTGCCTCCATTTATAAAGCCAAAGATCCCTGTTTTGAATACAATGGAAATATTTATCAGGAAAATGTTTATTTTTTTTGAAAAATCCAGGCATTGATAGAAGATTAGTAATATTTTTTTTCTGGAAGTATCTTGTGGCAAAGCGTTATGAGAGCCAATAAATGTTTCCATTATACTCGAGTCTGCTACTAACAAAACTAACAATTTTCAGTTTCCTGAAATATGGTTACCTTAAAATGAACCTTGTTAACAGTTTGACCACATTAGCTGATTTTTTTCACCACATGGGTGGATTTATCATAGCTGCAGAAGCATGTCAAACAAAAGCTATTGTGTAACAGTTGGCAATTTTAGGGTACTTTAAAACCTGGTTTCATTACGTTTGAAATGACAAGATTTAAAATAAGTTATGGGGAGATTTCCCAAAACACCTTGAGGAAACTGTGAACATTGTTTTCCCTGAAATTCAAGGCTAAAATACCGTAAAAACTGACCCTTTGATAATCACTGTTTCAGTGTACAAGTAGGTGGGGGAATTTGCAGACTTTCAGTTTCTAATAAAACCAAATATGCCACATGACTTAAAAAAAAATATACTAATGAATGTCCCTTCGTCTTGCTGAGAGGAAATGGCTTATCTTTTAAATATATTTGTAGTGTCTGAGAACATCAGTTTCCCAGAGAGCTATCATAGGAGGTTGATAGTTTACAGCACTACCTCTGCAGCAACTAGGACAAATTGAGGGGTGGGAGAAAGGGGTGTAGAATGGGGTGCTATTTTGAAGGAAGGGTGAAAACGGGTGCTAAATCGGTGCTATGCTAATGAGACTAGAGTCCGACTTCACACAATTTTAGTCCTAAATGCTGATTGTCATCATTTGAACTTGCCTGGGGATGCTAAATCAAACACCTACAAGTTTAGCACTTAAGTGCTAATTAGACTGAATTTTCTTGAAAACAGTCTATTATGGTTCCTTGCATCTATTCCCACTGAAGATGTTGAGTGGGCTGGCTGGCACAGAACAGGTTTCAGGACCTCTTGGAGTCTGAATGATAGGCCACACAGACTCTTGAACATAGCTCTGGCAGAGGGAGGTCCAGAGGAGGAAAAGTATTCTATAATTGGAGAAGGGAAGCAGTCCGTCTCACCCTCCTGTCCCTCTCTCCTACTGTAGTTGGTGCTGCTCTGCCTGATCTCATCTTCCCTCCCATTCCTCATCCACATCAAGGAGGACCCTTAGAAAGATGTTAACGACCAAGCACTCTTTCTCCTGGTGATTTCTGTAAGGTTTCCAAAAGGTAGAGCAACACAGCACTCACCCTGTTTAGGTAAAACCCTCAAAAGAATTTACACAATGAATGGTGATAAGCATGTTGGTATATATAGCCTTGACTAAATGTTCTAGAAAATCGTGCAATTTGCTTCAATAGTCCTCTTCAAACCTCCTGCATCAAGTGAACAGTAAAAGGTAATATAGCTATAAGTGATGCACAAAATTCCCAGCAATGACTTGGTTACTTCTGTTCAGCTGATTACTGTTGGGAGAGGTCATTAATTGAAACATTGTTCGCTAAAATGCAGTCTCTTGAATGAGCGCTAGTGGGCAATTTAATTATCAGTCAGCCCCTTAACCATCCTCTGGGCACCCATTACTAATGCTGTCTTCAACACCTTTACCGTGATGGCAAAATGTGCTAAACAAGGGCTAAACCTGCACTGCAGTAAAAGACCCCATTTTGACCACCTCTTTACTTGAGCACCTAAAGTATTTGGCCAAAATCACCATATGGTGTTATTATTCTTAGGAGTTACTGTCATGTTTCATAATATGGGAAAAGTTCAGGAGACAGCAGGGTTGGCTGGTGCGCATTTGATTTCAGATGCAGCATCTGGGCCACTGTCCTGGAGGCAATGAAACATCATTTGACATTTACATGCACTATTCTTGTAATAACAATATTCATTTGAACACAGACCACAGAATTGTCAAATTAGGTTGGTAGATTCTGTTCTGATTAGGGGTGTTGGGGTAAGTGAAAGTGAAACTAGGGGTTAGTTGCACCGCAAAATGCTCCTGCACTTGTTGTCTGCCTGGTGCCAGAGTTTGGGACATTAGCTAGGGGCTAAAGAGGAATTTGCAGTGGAAGAGGGAGGATCCAGTAGATACCAAGACTTAAATTTGACTAAGAAAGAAGTTCTGTTATGGGCTAAATTAAAAAGCAGAACCTTAAGGCAATAATCTCTGAATTATTACCTGAGCCATGAGCATATTGGCATAGATTAGAGAGTTGAATGCATGGGAGAAATGGGTTTTGATTCATGGGTACTGGCACCAACTCTAGGTAAAGTGGGAGCTGTAACGTTGAGATGGTCTTCACCTGAACTGTGCTGGGACCAGTGTTCTGGTTAGTCGTATAACTAGAGTGGTAGAGAGGACTTTAAATAATGGGGGCCTGGGATCACATGAGAGAAGAGAGCAAGGAAGCAATAAGGGTAATGACAATCAGAACATGACAGGAAGGGACAGAACAGGCAAACTAAGAGCTTGCCAGCAGGTAAGGCCGAAGTTTGCAAATAAAGTAAGAAGACAGAACTAAACTGTATCTGAATGCACAAAGTGTTCATAACAAAACTGATGAACTGTCAGCTCAAATAGAAACGAATGTGCATAACCTGGTAGCCATTACAGAGACATGGCTGCAAAATGACCAAGGCTGGGACCTGAATATTCAAGGGCACTTGACATTTCAGAAGGGCATGGAGCCACGAAAAAGTGGTGGGGTAACTTTGTTAATTAAGGATTACATTAGTACAACAGAGAGAGATGACCTTAATTCTAAGTATCAAGATGTAGAATCAGTTTGGGCAAAGAAATAGCAGAAGTAAGAAATCATTTGTGGAAGTAGTTTATAGGCCCCCTAATAGTAACTACACTGTATGATGGGGTATACAGGAAGAAATATTGGGAGCTTTTAAGAAAGGTACACCAATAATCATGGGTGATTTTACGTTGTATGTAGATTGGACAAATCAGATTGGCAAAGGTAGCCTGGAAGATGAGTTCATAAGTGTTTTCGGGACAGTTTCTTTTATTACTGCACATTCTAGAGTTAACCAGAGGGTAGGCTGTTCTGGACCCGGTAACGTGCAATGAGACAGGATTAATTAATGACCTCCTAGTGAAGGAGCCTCTAGATAGCAGTGATCATAATGTTAAATTTCGCATTCAGGGAGAGAGGAGTGGGCCCAAGACTAGTGTTTTAAACTTAAATGAAGACAATTATAAGGGTATGAACACAGAGCTGGCTAAAATGAACTGGGAACTCGGTTAAGGGGTAGATCAATAGAGATGCAGTGGCAGAGATTTATGGAGATATTTCAATGCTCAGGAAAGATGCATTCCAGTGAGAAATATAGACTCTAGGAGAGAGATGCATCATCCGCGACACCTAAGGAATTTAAAGATTGAAAGAAAAAAGCATCCAATCCCATGAAGGTTAGTGGCAGGTCAGAAGATTGGGCAGAATATAAAAACCAAGTATGACTAAAAGATTAATAAGGAGGGAGAAATTGGAATATGATAAAAAGCTAGCTCGAAATATAAAAATGGATAATAAGAGTTTCTATAAGTATTTAAAAAGGAAATGAGTAACTAAAGTGTGTGTTGGTCCTATTGAGAGTGAGAATGGGATATTACTGGGAAATGAGGAAATGGCAGAAGCATTGAACAGATTTTTTTGGCTGTATTCACTGTAGAGGACACATATGCAATCCCCAAAATACTTTGTAAATCAATAAGTGGAAGGAAGGGAGGAACTTAAAACCATTATAATTACTTGCAAAAGGGTACTGAGAAAACTATTAGAATTAAAGGTCGACAAGTCCCCAGGATCTGATGGACTTCATCCTAAGGTCTTAAAAGAAGTGGCTAGAGATTATAGAGATTATAGATGCATTGGCTATAATTTTCCAAAATTCCCTAGATTTTGGAATGGTCCCATCAGATTGGAAAATAGCAAATCTAACTCCTCTATTCAAGAAAGGAGAAGACAGAAAGCAGGAAACTGCAGGGCAGTTAGCCTAATAGCTGTCAAAGGGAAAATGTTTAGAATCTATTTTTCTTGATATCACGTAGAGTGAATCGAATTGGCTAAAGACTATCATCTGTGATGCTGGGGACCTCTGGAGGAAGCCGAGATGAAGATTGTAGCAAGTGCTTCAGCCTCTCTTTTGCACTGATGTGCTGGGCGGCTCCATCATTGAGGATGGGGATATTTGTGGAGCTACCCCCTCCAGTGAGTTGTTTAATTGTCCACCACCATTCACGACTGGTTGTGGCAAGGTTGCAGAGCTTAGATCTGACCCGTTGGTTGTGGGATCGCTTAGCTCTGCCTATCACTTGCTGCTTATGCTGTTTGGCACACAAGTAGTCCTGTGTTGTAGCTTCACCAGGTTGTTACCCCATTTTTAGTATGCCTGGTGCTGTTGCTGGCATGCTCGTCTGCACTTTTCATTGAACCAGGGTAGATTCCCTGGCTTGATGGTAATGGTAGAGTGGGGATATGCCAGGCCATGAGGTTACAGATTGCATTCGAGTACAATTCTGCTGCTGATGGCCCACTGTGCCTCATGGATGCCCAGTCTTGAGTTGCTGGATCTGTTTGAAATCTGTCCCATTTAGCACAGTGGTAATGCCACACAACATGATGGAAGATATCCTCAATGTGAAGGTGGGACTTTGTCTCCATAACGACTGTGCAGTGGTCACTCCTACTGATACTGTCATGCACAGATGCATCTGCGGCAGGCAGGTTGGTAAGGATGAGGTCAAGTATGTTTTTCCCTCTTGTTAGTTCCCTCACCACCTGCCAGAGATCCAGTCTAGCAGCTATGTCCTTTAGGACTCGGCCAGCTTGGTCAGTAGTGGTGCTATCGAGCCAGTCTTGGTGATAGACATTGAAGTCCCCCACCCAAAGTACATTCTGTGCCCTTGCCACCCTTAGTGCTTCCAAGTGATGTTCAACATGGAAGAGCACTGATTCGTCAGCTGAGGGAGGGCGGTACATGGTAATCAGCAGGAGCTTTCCTTGCCCATGTTTGACCTGATACCATGAGACTTCATAAGGTCCAAAGTCAATGTTGAGGACTCCCAGGGTAACACCCTCCTGACTGTATACCACTGTGCCGCCACCTCTGGATGGTGATGATGGTGTCTGGGACATTATCTGTAAGATACGATTCTGTGAGGATGACTGTCAGGCTTTGCTTGACTAGTCTGTGAGACAGTTGTTCCAAATTTGGCACGAGATTTCATTCCTTTTTTGTAACTTTGTAGTGGTTTGACTGGCCTGCTAGGTCATTTCAGAGGGCATTTAAGAGTCAACCACGTTGCTGTTTGTCTGAAGTCGCATGATGGCAGGTTTCCTTTCCTAAATTACATTAGTCAACCAGATGGATTTTTACAACAATCGACAATGGTTTCATGGTAATCATTAGCTTTTTAATTTCAGATTTTTATTGAATTCATAATTGCACCATCTGCCATGGTGGGATTCGAACCTAGGTCCCCAGAGCATTACTCTGGGCCTCAGGAGTACTAGTCCAGTGACAATATCATTACACCACCGTCTCCCCTTTGTAGTGGTGTTTGCATTGTGTATATATCTTGTAAATATTTATGGGCAATTTAAAAATTGCAATAAGATATTTTTAACAGTTGGCTAGAGGCTTGTGTTAGCGCCTGCGCATTGGGCCTTTATGATCAGACAGCTGTTTTACAGGGCCTTAACTTGACATGTTTCAAGTTTTCAGATTTTCAGGGAATATTATTGAACTTCAATATATATGTTAAAATGTATCGTCCTTTTAACTTCTTATTATCTTGTAGCCCACAGGTGATTTCCATGGAAGTATTTTAGTTGGTGCAGCACAACAACCAGGAGTGATGAGCACATCACGGCAAACCTCAAAACCTGCTAAGTCAAACATTTCACAGTTGTTCACGTCAAATGCAGCCCAGAGTGCAGTCCGCTTACAGCCCAAAGCTGAACAGATCACATCTGCAACCTCAAACAAACAGGCACCTTCACCCACGCCGACAAGTAAGCAGCCACCTGGAGTTAAATTGGATTTTGAATTTTTCAGTTATTTCTGTGAATTTATTTTGAAGAAAGATTAGTCATTTACAGAAACTGTTGGTTGGTCACATTTTAGGGAGTATTTTTTATGCATTGAGCATCACAGATCAATGTTTACTCCCAATAGAATTTTGCAGTCTTCATGTATAATTTTCTAATAGTGTATGTACTTTGCCCTATGAGGCTTTCAGGATTAGAGAAAAACTTTTGATGTCCATCTGGAATTGGCAGATAGACTGCAGTGTTGTTTTTCTTCCAGACGCGTATTCCTACATTCTTTTAGGACTGAGACGAGGAGAAGTTACTTCACACAAAAGGTTGTGAATCGTTGGAATTCTCTCCCCCAGAGGGTTGTGGATGCTCCATACATGAGTACATTTAAGGCTGGCATAGACAGATTTTTGGTCTCACACAGAATTAAGGGATATGGGAAGTGGACAGGAAAATGGAGTTGAAGTCCAAGATCAGCCATGATCATATTGAATGTTGGAGCAGGCTCAATGAGCCACATCGCCTACTCCTGCTCCTATTTCTTATATTCTTGTGTTCTATGATTTATATTAAACCAAGCTGATTGTGAACATCCTGATAAAAATCAATTGCCAGTGTAATGATATGCATAACACACCAAGAAATTCAAAGTTTGAACCTTGGACATGTTGAGTTAGCAGATCTCAGTGGGGCTGCTCCAATTATTCTCAATGTTCTGACAGGGATGTGGGGTGGCAAAGTCCCTCGTTTGGAATATTGCCAGGGTTCCTGTTCCAGACTGCAGGTGAAGTGCAATTCTGAATGAAAACCAGTTCAGGCAATCCACCCCTGTTTTGCCATCCCCTATACTGAGGTATGCTCCTGACACCGTTTAGATCTGTGCATTTTGTATCTTGTGCAAGAGAGGCCTTTACATACAATGTGAGGAGTGCCAGCTTGTAGCATGAATTGCCATCCAGTTTGGGGGTGTTGGGGAAAGCAGATAGTTTCCTGGTAATATTTTTAATATAGCTGCTGAGACAAAAAGCTGAGTAGCGCCCCCCCCCCCCCCCCCCCCCCCCCCCCCCCCCCCCCCCCACCACCACCTACCATTGTAACAACTCTTAGTGTGCATAAAACATGTTTTTTTCCTACTATTTACATTGACTCAGTGGTAGCTCATTCTCACCTGAGTCAATTGATCATGGATTCAATTTCCACTCTCAAGGCTTGAGCAACTAATCTAAGGTGGCACTTCAGCCCAATACTGAAGGAGTGCTGCACAGATGGAGGTGCCATTATCATGGAAGAGATGCTAGACTAAAGCCCCGTGGGGCGGATGTTAACAATCTGTTAGCGCCATTTAAAGATGAGTTCTCCCAGTATTGGTTCAATATTTATCCCTCAAATAACATCAGCAAAAGAGATTATTAGGTTGTTTGTCTCACTGCTGTTTTGTGGAAGCTTACTGTATGCAAAATGGATGCAGAGATTCCCTACTTACCACAGGCCAATACTTCAAAAATATTTTGGCTGTTAATGGTTTTGGGATGTCCTAAGATAATGAAATGTACTATACAACTTCAAGTTCTTTCCTTCCTTCCTTTTGCGGAGTTCTGCAGCTTGCAAGAAGTTGCTGCAAATAAATCCAACATGCTCTTCCATTATAAAGGCTTCCTGTACAGATACCTTTTAAAACTTTACACTTACTGGCTAATTTTGGCCATAAGTTACTGATAGACCTTAATAAACTGTGCTCTTTCTTGCATTATTTATTTTTTATCCTAGTGCTTAGAAGGTATTCACTGAGAATTATTACACCTATTGAATGTTCTCATTAACTGATGAATATTGTGTAATATTTTAAATGGCATAGTGCTTAATATGTTAACATGAATAATTTGCCAAATAATTTAAGACCATAGTTAGCTTTAATTTATTTTTCTTCAGGTGGGGACCGACAGAAATCAGGTCAAGGATCTCCAGCATCTTCAGAGAGAATCCCAAGCCCACAGTCTCCCATTAACAATTCTACAAAACCTAAACCCGACCAACCATTTAAGGTATCAGATTTTCTGAATCCTGTTGCCTAACTTTTGAAGTAGCTTTTTTTCTTTAACCTCCTGGGCAAAAGTCTCCCCTCCTAAACTTGCATATACCTCACGTATTTGGGCAATAGGCTACAGGGCAGGCTCCAAGCCTTCATGAATTTCCTCTGTGATTGGATTACTAGATGCATGAGAATAATGTATATGAATGAGTGTGCCTCTGTTTACTGTCTCTTTACAACTGCAATCCTGTTTCAGAAAACTCACATTCAGGAAATCACCTGCAGACTTGCATTGGAATTTAATTGTCACTTAATTGAAATGAAGCTGTTTGCACCCACAGAAGAATTTACAGGAACTTCTTTCTGTCAAATTGACGATTATTAGAAGTAAACACTTCAAAAATACAACAAATTTCTGAACTTCTCTGATTTTTTTTCTCTTTCCCTTCTCTCTCTCGCTCGCACGTGCTCATGCACACCCACATGCACGTGTGCACACACACACACACACACAAGCCCTCCCCCAAACCCCAAAGGAAGAGAGTGAGTATTAGTGTTTAACACGTTGAGATGAATGTATGCTGTTTCCCCCTAATTTTCCTAGAGCAGTTCATTAGCATAGTTTAGTGTAGATTCTGATGGGTGGCTACGGTAGAATAGTGTGTACAACTGAAATTTAAATGTGGGAATATCAATTCTGAAAGCTCTAAAATACATTTTAACCCATTGTCAATATTTACCAAAATTAAGGGACAGGAAATTAAAAGAGAAATAGGCAAAAATGAAGGCAACGGAAGGCTAACCATCACCGCCACCTCGAGGGCAGTCATGGATGGGCAACAAATGCTGGCCTAGCCAGTGACGCCTGCATCCTGTGAATGGATTTTTTTTAAATCTGCATTTTCAGGCCCATCCCAGCACCTGGCCCCCTACATGGCTGTTAAAGGAAGGTAGTACTGCTTGAGATTTACAGATGTTCCATGCCACCAACGCTATAAACTAGTATTTTACCTAGAAGCCATGTTTTAGATAAAAGCAAAAAACTGCGGACGCTGGAAATCCAAAACAAAAACAAAAATACCTGGAAAAACTCAGCAGGTCTGGCAGCATCTGTGGAGAGGAGCACAGTTAACGTTTCGAGTCCGCATGATTCTTCAACAGAACTAAGGAAAAATAGAAAAGGGGTGAAATATAAGCTGGTTTAAGGGGGGTGGGACAAGAAGAGCTGGATAGAGGGCCAGTGATAGGTGGAGATAACCAAAAGATGTCACAGACAAAAAAGACAAAAAGGTGTTGAAGGTGGTGATATTATCTAAAGGAATGTGCTAATTAAGGGTAGAAAGCAGGACGAGCAAGGTACAGATAGCCCTCGTGGGGGTGGGGTGGGAACCATGTTTTAGCCACATTTACTGTCACCGGAGATGTTCAGCCATATGCTTTGGAATGGTTTCAAATGCCCCTGCAGTAAATTGTGTAGATCTGTATTTGCCCCTCCATGGAGTTGGATGCTGAGAAGACATTTCTTCTTTGTCATTATCAGATAGATGTGCCTGATGTTTCTGGGGAAATGTTGACATCTTGGTGGATAAACTAGCCAGGTCACAGTAGCTCTTGGTTACCCTGACGATGTCTTCTATGCAGCACCACTGAAAAAATTATGTATTTTATTTGGGATACTTCTGAAGTAGCATCCGTTATTATGGTTAGTAGTAAGGCCTTGACATGTCATAAGGTTATCGTTGGGCATGTTGTCCCAGCATTCTTTTGGAAGAGGAACCTCCAATTTCAGTAATTATCTCCAAATTGCAGCTTGTTATTTTGCCTGCAGGCGCAGGTGTTGATGGGTGAGAATAGCACACCTCTTGAAATCCCCTGATCTGCTTGGCATCCCGCTGCAGGTCCTCTTCTAATTGCATCAGGTGAGTCCAATCCTGTCCTACAGCACCCATATCTGTGCAGTATGTAGCTCCAGTGATCTGCAATAGGAAGTCTTTTTGATTAATAACTGTTAGACATTACAATGTAGTTTCAGTTATTTTCTTTTTACAGAGCCTGAGAATGAACCATATTTCAGCAGAACAAAAGAGGCGATTTAACATCAGAGTGGGTTTTGACACTCTTCACAATCTAGTGACCACTTTAAAACCCCAGTCGAATGTAAAACCGGTAGGTTGGCTGTTTAGTTTCATATGTTTGCAGATGAGATATGATGGTTTGAAAAGTGAGTTGATATTTTGTATGGTGCATGATTCAGAAACTCACTATAAATTGAATCCGGATTGTAACTATTACAATCTCTCAAAATCTGCAAGTTTTTGCCAGCTTGGAGTTTTTGGATTATGAGAGAGATTTATGGATTATGGCAGAGGTGTGCACTCTTCTTTGGAGCAGGAAGTTGGATCCAAATGGCACAATCATTGAGTCCCCACTTGGAATTCCAGGTGGCGAACCCCCACCCCACCCCTTTTTCACCCTTTCACCCTAATCCCAGTTCCTTCCCCCTTATTTCTAGGAGTCCAACTGTTGCATGAAAGAAGAAAATCCAAGCCCAGTTTTAGAGTAAAAGCCTGCCCACTCATCCCAAGACTCTGTTCCATTTATCACTTTGCCCTTCCTGGTCTGGACCGGTCAATAAGCATTTACTCCTTAATAAAAGCAGAAATACTGGAAATACTCAAGTCAGGCAGCATCTGTGGGGAGAGAAACAGAGTTAATTTTGCTGGTTGTGACCTTTCATTTGATGAAGCTGTTTCCTGATTAGTGTAAAAATGCTGTTCCCTCATTGGTCTTAACTGCACAAATCGGTAATGGTCTTTTCCAACCCATGAGTTCACAGAGTTGGATCTGCTCTGTATGAAAACAATGAAAAGTAACTGCAGTGATTGTGGGGTGGACTCTATTGCCAAATGAGTAAAACAGTTAATCAGGATAATGATGGTGATGTTGAAACAAAATAAATGGAAGCGAGTGGAGGAAAACTTGAAACTATGTTAAACTGAGAAAAAGGAAGAAGACGGAAGAAGAAAAGATATTCTGATTGGATAAAAAAAATCTTAGTTCACAGGATTGGTATCAATCTTGCTTGTATTTTAACCAGATGCTTTTGTATCTTTCTTGTAGATGAGCCATGCCGCCACACTGCAGAAAACTGTGGAATACATAGCAAAACTACAGCAGGAGAGGACACAGATGCAGGATGAAGCAAAACGTCTCAGGGAAGAAATTGAGGAGCTTAATACATCAATAAAGTGGGTAAACAGTTTTGCTGCATTTTTTAAAAACAAATTCCGTCATTGTTCTTCTACAAATCTATGTCATGACATCAAATACAGTATATATTTTTAATTACTAACTCCAAATATGGTTACAATATAACACACAGCTTTCCCCCAACTACTTTATTTCAAATAAAAGCAAAATACTGTGGATGCTGGAAATCTGAAACAAAAACAAAATGCTGGAAAAACTCAGCAGGTCTGACAGCATCTGTGGAGAGAGAAACAGAGATAATGTTTCGAGTCCGAATGTCCCTACTTCAGAGCTAAAGAGGAGAAATGTGATGAAATTTATACTATTTAAGTGGGGTGGAGCTGGATGGGGACAAAGGAAAGATTGACAAAGCTGTCATGAACAAAGTGGTTGTTAATGGTAGTGGTAAGGGTGAACAAGGGTGCTGATAGTGGCAGAAAGATAAGAAAGCAGAATGTGATAATAGCAGAACGAAGGTCAGCAATCTGTGAAAGAATAACATGGAACAAGTAACAGATGGCCCTTTTGGGGGTGGGATGGGGGGAGGAGCGCAGGGGGGGCGGGGGGGAAGGATAGAAACAGGAATAAGAAAGGGATAAAACAATGAATAAATGAATAAGTAAATATAAGTAGATAAAAAATAAATTTTGAAAAAATGGATTTAAAAAGGGATGAAGATAGAGGAGAGAGTTCCTGGTCTGAAGTTGTTGAACTCAGTGTTAAGCCCAGAAGGCTGTAAAGTGCCTAATTGGAAGATGAGGTGCTGTTCCTCCAGTTTGCGTTGGGCTTCACTGGAACATTGCAGCAGGCAAAGGACGGACATGCAGACATGAGAGCAGGGTGGTGTGTTGAAATGGCAAGCGACAGGGAGATCTGGTTAATGCTTGCGGACAGACTGAAGGTGTTCTGCAAAGTGGTCACCCAGTCTGCATTTGGTCTACCCAATGTAGAGGAGACAGCATTGGGAGCAGCGAATGCAGTAGACCAAATTGAAGAAGGTGCAAATGAAATGCTGCTTCACCTGAAAGGAGTTTTTGGGCCCTTGAATGGTGAGGAGGGAAGGAGGTAAAGGTGCAGATGTTGCACCTTCTGAGATAGCATGAGAAGGGGATGAGGTATTCGGGGTGATGGAGGAGTGGACCAGGGTGTCCCGGAGGGAACGGTCCTGATGGACTGCTGATGGGGTGTGAGGGGAAGATGTGTTTGGTGGTGGCATCATGCTGGATTTGGTGGAAATGGCAGAGAATGATCCTTTGAATGCGGAGGCTGGTGGGGTGAAAAGTGAGGACAAGGTGGGCCCCATCATCCTCCGCCATTTCCGCTAACTCCAGCATGATGCCACCACCAAACACATCTTCCCCTCGCACCCCTGTCAGCATTTCGTAGGGACTGTTCCCTCTGGGACACCCTGGTCCACCCCTCCATCACCTTGAACACCTCATCCCCTTCCCACGGCATCTTCCGATGCAATCACAGAAGGTGCAACACCTGCCTCTCTACCTCCTCCCCATACAAGGGCCCAAACACTCCTTTCAGGTGAAGTAGCACTTCATTTGCACCTCCTTCAATTTGGTCTACTGCATTTGCTGGGAGGGAGGGAAGGTTTGAGGGCAGAAGCGCAGGAGATGGGTTGGACACAGTTAAGGGCCCTTCATCCACCCATTTCCCCTCTCCTTCAACACATCACACCCTCTTTCACCCATCCATCACCCTCCTTCAGCTCATCTCCCCTCCTCCATCTTCCATCTCCCGCTCCTCCAGCCCCCATCTCCCCCTTCACCCCCTATGTGAGGGCAGAAGCGCAGGAGATGGGTCGGACATGGTTAAGGGCCCTTCACCAACCCATCTCCCCCCTCCTTCAACCCATCTTCCCCCCGCCCCTTCAACTCCCCCCATCTCCCCTCCTTCACCCCTCACCCCAATCTTCCCCCTCCTTCACCTTCCTCATTTCCCCTTCCTTCACCTTTTCCCCTTCCTTCACCACCCCCCCATCTCCCCATCCTTCACCTCTCCCCTCCTCCCTCGTGGAGACAGTTGATGAATGGGCAGGGTTTCCCCAAAAAATTAATGCCTTACATATTCACAGGCTTTTTTGCAGCAACAATCTGCCTCAGAGAGCAGTCCATTAGGCCCTGCCCAGTAACAAAAAAAGTGATTTAAAGGGGCATCATAGCTGTTAGCATTCAGTCCGAGCTTCCCGGAAACCATTGCTGCCTCGAAGCTCATGACACCCAAATCTCATCTGGTGACCCAGTTTAGGAAGCCCTGCTATAAGTACTGTTGCACATGTATTCTTGTACACTACATTGGAAGATGCAGCAGCAGTTCCAATTGTATACAGCTAGCCTAACTTCACTGTTGTATGTTCTGTGTACTGGCTGTCCAGTTTCTGTCAGCCCTCTTCTGAATGTATTGACTCCTCTGGTGCCACATCTAAATTACCGTCGACAGTGAAGCCCGCTCCTCATCTGATGCGTACAAATGCCACTTCTGAAAGAAGGCATGGATAACAATTATGAAGCAGAATGCAAGCTAATTTTGTTGCTTCATTACCCAGGGATGAAGACCTGGTATATCACCTCTATCTTTGTCCTGACTGAGATTAGCGACTCTGCATCAAGAGGAGATTGTGTCTGGGACTTCTCCTGGTTTTGTATGGCTCAGCTACACATTCGATAAACTTACTGAGTCATTGAGTAGTTGAATTGTATTGTACTTTGTTTTGTGTTAGAAGCCGGTTATGTTCATCGAATTATTTGACCTATAATTGGTAGTAATTTGTAACTATGAATTCCTAATTTCAGTACCTGCCATAAGCAGCTTCCTGCCACCGGTGTCCCAATGACACAACAACGATTTGATCATATGCAGGAAATGTTTGATGAATACGTCAAATCGAGAACACTTCAAAACTGGAAGTTCTGGATTGTATCCTTTTTAATACAGGAAAGTTGAAAAATGTTTGGTTCTTTGGGGTGGGGTTTCCTTTGAGGTGCAATTCAGCCAAAACTGCCTAAAAGATCAAGGAATTTCAAGTGCAGGCTATATCTAGCACAAAATAAGTCTCCACATTTTTTTTAAAACTGGTTTAAAAAAACTTACTTCTGGAAGACTGTCCCCCCCCCCACCCCCCCCGCCACACACACACACACACACACACACACACACACACACACACACAAAAAACAAGCTACGCCCTCAGATAAAATTAATGAGATGATGAATTTCTGCCAATTATGCCCATTTACAGCCCTTCGAGAAAGCTCTTCAAATTAAGCTGTTTCCTTTAGGCACAAGGGCACTAGCAGGCACCTTTAAAACTTGTAAATATTAAAATAGTTTTCCAGGAAACTGACTACTCTACACCAGTGAAACTAGTAAAGTGGTTCTGAATAGATTTTCAAGGTCATTTTCCGTTTTTTAAAATCTAGTTGCTTACAGGTGATGGTCTGGATACTGAGTTAAAAAATGGTTATAAATGGTGATGACCCAGTCTTGATCGTATTAACAATACACCAGGTTACCAATCTTAAATGCATCAAGGAGCATTTTTTAATGTAAGCGAAAATAATAAACAGTTATAATGGCCCTGGCTCAGGAAAGATTGTACGATTGTGGTAATGCAAATGACTTTGCACAGAAGCTTAAACCATAACTTTATTTTGGAAAACTGTTGCAATTTGTGCTCAGATTGCGATTGCCCCCACAGTGAAAGCTCAACCAACTGAAATAAAGACAACATTTTTTCCTTCCTAATTTCTCAATTTTTCTCTTTCTCTTCTGAAGCTGGTAACACTGGGGTATGGTTTCCCAACCCACCCCAATGAACATTCTTTATGTGAGCATAGATAGGAAATGCTAACTGGGTAGTTGAGTGTGAGTAGAGATCAGGAATGGGAACACTGACTATCTAGTATATTTAGTCATTAGCCGTTGAGGAACTGATTTTTTTAAAAAATCCAACAATTAATTTAGAAGTAACATTTACTTCAGTGGATATTTAACCATTATGTTCATCTACTGAACACTTTCCTATTTATTTATCATTCAACATGGCAGTTTTTATCTTCAATGATCATTTACTGAATAGCTAGATGAGTTTAACAGAAAATAGGTAACTGTGAGCAGTTCTTGATTATTCAATTCATATTTTGACCTTGGAGAGCAGATACAAAATATGTTTATGATTCCATTGTTTTAGTGCGCAAGAGGTCACAGCCCACATTTTTATTAAAATGATACACAGGTGAGCCTGGATGAGTGAATTTGGCCTTTACTCACTTGAGTCTGCAGAGAGCTGAAAGAACAAGATTGAAATCATTTTGGGTTAAAAACGATCTTTTTTTAGTTTGCTCATGAGCATTTCTGGTGAGGCCAGCATTTGCTCCCAACCCTAATTGCTCTTGAGAAACTGGCGGTGAGCTGCCAATCTTCTCTTAGGCACACAGTAAGTTATCCAATTCTGTTTTCAGAGGATGTTACCCCTCTTAGGGGAATCTAGAACCAGTTTAAAAATATGGGGTCACCCATTTAAGATGGAGATGAGGAGGAATTTCTTCTCAGAGTCATTGACCTTTGGAATTCTCTTCCATAGACAGCAGCAGAGACTGGGTAATTGAATATATTCAAGGCCGAGTGAGACAGATTTTTGATCAACGAGGGAGTTGAATGTTATGGGGGCAGGTAGCAAAGTGGAATTAAAGCCACAATCAGATCAGCCATGATCAATTATAATGATGGAGCAGGCTCGATGGGTCGAATAGCCTACTGCTCCTACTTCTTGTGATCTTATTATGACCCTGATGTTATCAGCTCTGTGTTGGAACAAAAATATAATGACATTTTTTAAAGAAGTGCTATTGATACTCACATCAGAATCACAGTGCAGAAAAGGCCTTTCGGCCCATCGAATCTGCTCCAACACGTGAGAAACACGTGTTTTATAAAACTCAATGTGATCAAAGTTCCAAAATAATTGTATCTTGTTGGTTTTAAATGTTATATATTACTAATTTGCTATCATGCGTGATTGACCACAAGCTTCTTCAGAGTAATACTTCAGTAATATTGAATTTCTTGCAGCATGTTCAGTAATGGTTTTCACTCTTTTTTAAATAAACGTTGTAACATGTTCAGTGACTATGAAATTAAAAGAATTGTGATCCTTGACTTTGTAATCAGTTTAGCATAATCATAAAACCATTGTTTGAATCTTTCAATGCCACGGTTGCAACCACAAGTCTAGATGATTTATGCAAGACAACGCTGTCCTGGTTGGATCAACACTGTTCCCTACCAGTTCTTCGACCAAGTAAGTCAACTGTGAGATAAGTAGAGTTGAAGTAAACCATCTCTTAATATCAGAGTTTTAATTTTTCCTCATCAGAACATAAAAGCAGATAAAGGTAATATAAACACTTGAAGAACAGAAAAGGTTATAAGAAGTAACAACAAAATTCTTGTTAAAAATAAAGCAGGAATGATGGAAAATAAAAACATATTAACTTGTCTGTACAAGAATTTAAAGGGCATCAACAACCAAAATTTTGGTAAGTCTAAAACTAAAGGAAATACACCATCAATACAACTCAAGTTCTGTGAAGGGTCATGAGGACTTGAAACATCAACTCTTTTCTTCTCCGCCAATGCTGCCAGACCTGCTGAGTTTTTCCAGGTAATTCTGTTTTTGTTTTAGAATATTTAACAGCCTGACTGAGGAAACCACAGTGACCATATTATGATTTGAATTTGTTCAGTTCAAGGAGTTTTTTGATGCATTACAACAAACGTACATATCCCCACAAGACACTATCTCCACTTGTACATTTAAGCGGCTATGGTCCACGGATAAGGTGTAAGATAGTGTTAAGCTGAAAGAAAAAGACTTGCACAAGTGCACAGAAAGATGAGAACCCAACAGAGTGGGAGAACTTAAAAAAAATACAAAGACAGTAATACGTTTTGCTAAAAGGGAGTATGAACAAAAACTTACCAGTGATACAAAAACTAACAACAAAAGTTTTTATAAATTTATTGAGAAAGAGAGGGTGGTGAAGGGGAATTTGGGCTCAATAAGGCCAGATGCAGGTACAACTCTAATAAATAATAAAGAAATGGCAGACTTATTAAACTTTGTCCTTTTTCACAATAGGAAAATAACATTGAGAAAATAATGATAAATAGAGAGATATCAAAGACTTCATGGTTTCCACCCGAGCATATTAACAATGAACTGGTGGGAAATTGCAGATATATTCATCATAAACTTTTTTAGACTTGAGAATTGTTGCTGTTTGAATTGCAGAATTGCAAATACCACTCAAATTATTTAAGACAAGGAGGAGGGAGAAACCAGGTAAGTACAGACAGTTTAACATCGTTGTGGGAAGTAAGTAGAATCTTATCAGGTGCAGAGCAACTGAGCTGTTGAATGGGTATGAGAGCGTCAACATGAATTGTATTTGGTAGGTCATGTCTGATAATCTAGTTGAATTTTTTGAGGAGGTGACGGTATAGGCAGAGACGCATTCAGACAGGGGGATTGATCGATGGCCATAAAATGTTGAGTTTTGGATGCATTTTGAACATTCCATGAGATTAGCAGACTTTGTTAGGTAAGGATATCAAGGGACATAGATTAAAGGCAAGCAAAAGGAATGGTGTTACAGATAAGCTGTGATCTCATTGAATGCCAGAACAGCTTTGAGAGCCTGTTAGACTACTTCTGTTCCTACTTTCCTTTGAACTGACACTTTAATAAGCTTTTCTGAAAATATGAGCAGGCGAGCGAAAAGACTTGGATCGCTCATTAATATAGCATTCAGTGCACTGTAGATGGCTGCATACCTAAGCAGTAAGCACAAAATTGTGCAAAGCTAGTGCAAGTTAAAGCTAACCTGCATTTCTTGAAGGGAAGGACCGCTGGCAGGAAAAGGTGCCGAAAGTTGCTCTGAAAGTGATTTTGATGCATGGAACCCACAATAATGGCACAACATGGCAGAGAGCAGGTTGTAAGATTTTTTGATGCTGCACTGGTGACCTTAGTGCAGGAGGTGAAGAGGCGGAGAGATGTCAGCTATCCACAGGGAGCCAGGAGGCCTTCCAGGCAAACTTTGCAAAGACAATGAGACTGGATAGCGATGGCAGTGAATGCCAGGAGGCTAACCCCCAGGATCTGAATGCAGGCTGTAAGAAGTTCAGTGACCTCGCACTTGTGGTCAAGGTTAGTGAATGCATCTTCAAGTGCTCTGTTAACCTCTCTCACTGCTCAATGCACTGCACCTTCGTTCACTCACTTACCAGTCAGTCACAACTCCTAGTTTCACCAACACATTTAGCACTGCTGCAAATCTCTCACCCTCATCTCTAATTTAGCATGCACTGCCAGCTCTAAACATGACAGCCACATTATCCAAACACATTGCACAACCCTCACGAATACACCTCCCTCTCTCTTGCAGGACAGGGTGATGCGTAACCAGTGAGGGACAGGCACAGCTGCATATCCTTACCTCATTGAGAAGACAGTGGGTGCCATTATTGGGACAGCCATGAGGCCACAGGCAGGGTTGAAATCATTGAAGATATTGTTATTGTCTACCTAATACACTTCACATCTCCCCTTCCCGTTTTCCCAGTATCTTTTCTGATTGACAAACTGCAGATGGTGTAAGCATGCACATCTTGCTTTCTCCACCTCTACCCTCACTACAGTGCTACCCTTGTGCCTATTTCCTTTCACATATCCATGAATTGTCACCTGGTCAGGCAGTGATGGAACAGCAAGAGGTGGAAGGGCAGGAAGACCGTGAAGAAGAAACAACAGTGTCACTCTCTCTCACATTTGCAGCCACCAGCTCAGCTACTGATGGGGTCGGCACATGAAAAAACACTGGGCGTGAGTGGCCTGCAACCAGGGCAGAGGGCTAGGGTACATAGGTGCTAGCTTGCCAGAGTTGGAGGCTGCACGCAAGTTCTGCTGCAGAGCATTCAGATGAGGACTTCAATGGGCAGCCTACAGATGAAGGTTGATGAGTGTGTACAATGAAATGCTTGGTACATTAGCTTTCTAGTAGGCTGATGTTGAGGAACATGGAGGTGCCTAAAAGCAGGAAGGACAGAACACAGAAATACCTAAAAGAGAGAAAGACAGTTGTTCTTTTGGGGTGGTGCCCAGTTAAATTGGGCTGGGGCCAGTATCCTGGTGAATCAAATAACTAGGGCTGTAGCTAGGACTTAAATCTAAAAAGAGTGTGGGGTGTGTTAAAATCAGGGGAAATTTATAAACCTAAAGAGAGAAATCAAGGACATAAAACAGTGACAGGAAATAAGAGTTTAACAGTAGTAGTGCATCAACAAATAAGGTATAGTCATGAGAAAAAAAAGTAAAAATGTAAAATTAAACAAGATTTATCATTTATATGGCACAAATAGGGTTGCCCTAATAGCCAAGGTTGTATGCTGAAAGAGATTGGAAACTAAATGTTCCAGGGTTCTTGATGTTTTGAAAAGATAGAAAAAATTGAAAAGAAGTAAGGTAGCTCTGGTGATAAAGGATGACATAAGGATCTTAGTTAGGAAGATGAGGAAATGGAATCTCTAAGGGTAGAAATGAGAAATAACTAGGGCAGATAACTCTGGGAGTGGTTTGTAGGTTTCCTAACAGTATTATTCAAGAAATAAGAGGAGCTTGTAACAAATATAATGCACACGATAATCATGGTGGACTTTAATCTTCATATAGACTGGACAAATCAAATTTGAATAATAGTTTGTAGGCCAAGCTCATGGAATATGTTAGAGACTAGTTCCTAGAACAAGTCATTGAACCAGCCAGGGAACAGACTATTTAGATCTTGTCTTGCGTAATGAAAAATGTTTAATTTGTAATCTCATATTAAGGGATCTTCCGGGAAGAGTGATCATAATATGATAGAATTTCCCATTCAGTTCGAGAATGACAAACTTAAACCCAAAACTAGAACCTTGAACATAGAGTAAATTACCTAGGGCAAGGGGAGAGTTGGATAAATTAGACTGAGAAATCAGATTAAAAGATATGACAGTAGAAAAGCAATGGTGAACATTTAGAGAAATATTTCATAATTCTCAAAGACTATACACTCCATTAAGATTTAAAAACTCCACAGGAAAGTGATCCATTGTGGGTAACCAGAAAGCTTAAAAGAAGAGGCTTATAATGCTGCAAGAAAAGTAGCCTGAAGCTTGGAAGAGTTTAGAAAACCAAGGATGACCAAAAGGTTAATAGAGGAAGACAATAGAATGTGAGAGTAAACTAGCTAGAAATGTAAAATCAGATTGAAAGAATTTCTAGAAATTTATAAAAGAGAGTAACAAAAGCAAATGTGATTCCCTTGGAGGCTGAGAGAGGAGAAATAATATTGAAGAATAATGGCAGTGATGTTAAATAAGCTTTTATATCTGTCTTCACAGTAGAAGTATATACAATAAATAATGGGAACCAAAAGTCTAATGAAGTTGAGGAACTAAAAACTAATTATTAAAGGAAAGTAACTGAGACTAGCAGGTGAAAAATTCCCCTAGACTGACAGCCTACATCCTAGAAAAATGTTCTGTTAGGGGGTCAAGAGGGCTCGAAACGTCAACTGTGCTCTTCTCCGCCGATGCTGCCAGACCTGCTGAGTTTTTCCAGGTATTTCTGTTTCTGTTTTTGTCCTAGAAAAAGGTAGCTGCCACATTGGATAATTATAACCAATACATTACTAATGAACCCTCGAATCTGGAACAGTCCCAGTGGATTGGACGCTAGTAAATGTAACTGCTATTCAGGAAAGGAGGGAGAGGGAAAATGGGGAACCACAGGCCAGTTATCCTGATATCAATTGTCAGGAAAGTGCTGAAAATCCACTATTAAGGAAGTGGTAATGGCACTTAGAAGATCATAATATGAATAGGCAGAGTCAATATGGCTTCATGGAAGGGAAATTGTGTTTGACAAATGTATTATGTTTTGACATGGCAGATGATATGTGTCAGGTGACCAAATCCACAAGGGAAAATTGGCCACGCTATCACAATGGTTTTGCAATTTGCATTTATTACGAGAAATATGTACACTGAATTCAGAAGTAATGAGTCCACTAAGACCTTTAAAGAGTTTAGAAATTAAATTAAAATATTAATGGAGTAAAAGATTTCAAGCACATACATAAGACTACAATTACTTAATACTATAACTAATCCTAAAATTTCTAATTAGCTTGACTCCCGGTTACACCCCCCTTTAAGGCAACAGTCCAAATTAGATTGTAGATTTTAAAAAAGCAGCAAGTTAACACAGTACCCACTTGACACTGGATTCCAAAGGGCTTTCACCAACTTCAGTTGCTGGACATAACAGACTTATGTACAAATTGCTGGATGCTTCTTGAAGGCTATTTCACACACTCCTGTTAGATCTTACATGGCCCTCGCCTCACATAACCTTTTTTTCTCCTTTATATATGTTTTGCTCTCTTTTTAATATGCAAATTCTATTTTTCCATATGTTTTTGGAATGGTACCTTTCCCATAATATAAAAACTTTCATGTTTCCAATATTGTCAGTAACCTTTGGGGAAAAATAAATACACTCTTGCTTATCTGGCTAGTTGTAAACAGACTAACATCCCTTTGAAATCCAAACAATCCCTTCACTTCTCTGAAAATGCAAATTCCCTCAACACCTTACATGCTAAGCCAGCATCCATGTTTATTCATTAGCATTTCAAACACGTTTCTGCACTTACCTTTGTTTGATAATTCCAAGCTTGAAGTCTACCGGACTCCAAATGTAATTAAATCGCACAGACCCATCTACAATCACCGCCATAAACCTATTTTACAATAAACCAGAAAAATACTATGAAAATTATTATACTTTTGTAACAATTAAGAGCTTTTTGAGGATATAACTAGCAGGATAAAATGTAACCAGTGGATGTAAGCATATTTGGATTTTCAAAAGGCATTCGATTAAGGTGCCACACAAAAAAGGCTGTTGCATAAGATAAAGACTATTGAGCTTGGGGGCAACATATTAGTATGGATTGAGGGTTGGTTAAAGGGTAAAAAACAGAGACTAGGAGTAAACAAATCATTTTCAGGCTGGCAGACTATTAATAGTGGGGTGCCACAAGCGTCGTGCTGGGGCCACAGCTTTACACAATCTATGTCAATGACTTAAATGAATGGATTGAGTGTAATTTATCCAAGTTTGCAGACAGTACAAAGCAAGGTGGAAAAGTAAGCTGTGAGAAGAACACAGTTTGCAAAGGTGTAGCAAGATTGAGTGAGCAAAACGTTCGAGTTTCAAGTGGGGAAATGAGAGGTTATTCACTTTGGTAGGAAGAGTTGAAAGACTTAAGTTTTAAATGGTGTGAACTATTAAATGTTGGTGATCAGAAAGATTTAGGTGTCCTTGTACATGAAATACAAAGTTAACATGCAGGTACAGCAAGTAATTAGTAAGGCAAATGGTATGCTGGCTTTTGTTTCAAGGTGATCGGAGTACAGATTAAGAAAATCTTACTGTCATTGTACAGGGCTTTGGTAAGACCACACCTGCATAATGTGTAAACTCTTAGTTTCCCTACCTAAGGGACAATATACTTGCCTTAGTTGGGTGTAGCAAAGGTTTACTAGATTGAGTCCTGGCATGAGAGTGCTGTCCTATGAGGAGAGACTGAGCAAAATAAGTCTACACTTTCTGGAATGAGAAGTAATCACATTGAGATAAGATTTTGACAGAGCTTGACAGGGTTGATGTGAAGAGGCTATTTCCCCTGGCTGGAGCTTCTAGAACTAGTCTCAGGATAAGGGTTCAGCCATTTAGGACTGAGATGTGGAGAAATTTCTTGACTCACTGGATTGTAATCTTTGGAAATCTGTACCCCAGAGGGCTATGGATGCTGGGTCATTGAGTATATTGAAGGCTGAGGTAGATTTCTGGGCTTTAGGGGGAATCAAGAGATATGGGGATCAGGTGGGAAGTTGGATCTGAGGTTGAAGATCAGCCATGATCGGACTGAATGGAGGAGCAGGCTTGATGGGCTGAATGGCCTACTCCTGTGCCTATTTCTTAAATTCTAATGTTGCCATCCTAAGGGGCTTGCAGAGTGTCACAGGAATGTATTGTATTGCTGGGATGCCATCCCAAGGTGTGGCAGTGCCTCTGTGGAGCACAAATCTGCAGTCATCTCTCAAGATGGCAGCATTTGTCCTCCCACCACTGCCACTCTTCCAGTGCCTTTGCTGTTGTCTTTCAACCATGGCCCTGCTGCTGCCCATGCTGAGAAGATAGTGTGAAACCAGGCCTTCATGGTCCAGAACTGTTTGAGGTTGTCATACTAGGCCAACTGCACTCCCCCCACAATAAACATCTGCAGCCTTCCACCAATCATGCTGCAGCCATTTGGATAACACTGAGTAGGAGCATTAGGACAGGCAAAGTCACATGCAAGATGGGCACTAAGGGAATGCAGAAGGATCATTAGTTTAAATTTGTATGCAAGATGGCATGATTTGATTTCTAAATTTGGTTTGGAATGTTCATTTGCTGGTGGCTTTTATTTTTCCATTGTGGCCAAGCATTGTGATGGTCAGTTATAGAGGGAAGGTAAGGTGTGGAGCTGCTGGTGAATGGAGAATTGGAGTTGTCTTTACTGGTACTATAATCAGATGAGTTGATCATGGATAGCCTTTCCCTCCCCTTCTGCTTTCCCTCTTATTTTACAACTACTGACAGTGCCATTTCCTGCCCTACTCTGAGGCTGTAGTAAATGGCTGATTTGGGTGACACCATCCTTTGTAATTTGACACACTGCTCAAATTGCTCCTTGAACGCTCTAGGTAGATATGGCCTTCTTCCTAATGCCCTTCTCCCACTCCTCCTCTCCCTTCCAGCAGCTTGACACCAGTGCTTGTAATAGATGTACTGTAAAGAAATGTAAGTGTCATTGTTTATATTATTGTGGTTTAGAAGAATGTTCTTACTCAAAGAGAAATTTGTTATCTAACTCTCTCGATCTCTGCATCTCACTCTAGCCCCCCTCCCTCTCAGCCGCCATCCCCATCCCTTTCCCCAGATGCCCCCCCTCCCTCTAGCCCTGCACCCCTCCATCCCTCCTTGAGTGTGACCCCCGCCCAAAATACTATAGTTTGGAGATACTTGGGAAGAAGCTTCTTCAACTGCTACATGCCATGTCAAAAGTTGTGAATGGGAGAATGTAGGAGTTATTAATCAGAGCCGTAGTTCTATGGCTATCGATGAAGAAAAATTCAGGGTTTCAAGAAGTAATAACTAAACTTTGGGTTAGAAATCAAAACGAATATTGATCAGTAATGTAAACTTTTACATTGAACATAGTTTCTTTGGGGTTACTGAAGCTGTCCAGCCTACTAGATTGATATGGTATATCCTAAATATTACATAGGCTGTGGGGTTGGTCTATCACAGAAGAATCTTTTTAAAAGCCGAAATCATTCTTGGAAATATTTGGGATATTTAGAACTTCTTTGGTTTGTTTCTTCTGAAATATAGGTAGGATTTGATCAGAAGAAATATCCTGAGAGATGCTGTTTTATCTGATGCGCTCCTGTGGCATTGGTGGAATATGACCAGTATGGGAACACTGACACACAGGCCATATCAATCAGAAAGCCATAATGACAAATATAGAATTCACATTTTGACAGGATGGCACACAATTTGCTATGGAAGCATTTTTATTAAATTCAACGTGCTTTTCTTTTCCGTTAAAACGCCCATTAGTGTTAATACGAAACTGACTATTGCTATGTGCTCTTGTAGGTTGTACACCTCCAAAGTGACACAGCAGTTCATCTAATGGGGAATGTTGTCAGAAAATGAGTGCTTTTCTCTTTCTCTACTTTTTAACTCTATTTTTGAGCAATCTGTAATCTATTCTCGTGCTGCATATAAATTGAATCAATATTTTCATATCCAACTGAATGTTACATGTTTGATATGTCAAACCTAATTTCAATTTTTTTCCCTTTGTTTCAGTGGTACTGAGCACACTTCGTAAACTTAGTACTACCACGTCCATTTTGTCTGATCCATCATTGATGCCTGAACAAGCAACGCAAGCTGTAAACAGAATCAATAACAACAGTGGGGAGTCATAGCGTCAACTTGTGTTGCAGTGGCATTTCCTGTGAAATGTGAGAGTCTCATGGTTGGAGATAACCCTGCTGGTGGAAAAGCATGAGTATGCTTTTTTTCCTCTCTTCCTCTCTGTGACTTTTGCACTTTAAACAAAATGGAAAGCTGTGATCTGGATAGTTGGGCAACCTAAACCGAACTGCTGGGTCTTAAATGTTTGCCCTTCAATAGGCCTTCTGATTTTAAGGGTAAACCCAATAATTAACACCAAACAATTGGTTCCAAAATTAGGGAAATCTGTACCTGTGAATACCAATGTCTGCATGCCATATTTCTGGTGTGATGCAATACAGCACATTTTTGGCTCATGTAATATTTGGTCTTTTTTCCTGCTATAATAGGTAGCATCAGTACAGTGCACAACCTCAGTATGTTAACCTGGGGGAAGGAATGGGCTAAGATGGTGTTAAGGCTGTTGCTAATGTATGCAAACTCCTTTTAGCATTATTCTTTGTGAAGCCTGTTTACGCATGAGCATCTATTATTCACTCGAGGTATTTTATTTGCTCCAAAATTTTAATTGCATCCAAAGTTTGGAGTACAAAGATTTAGTTTTATTTTCAACCCCAAAATCTGCAATTCCTCTCAGCTGAGTTCACTTTTTAAAATAACTTTGCTTATAAGAACCCATCCTTCAAAAGAAAAATCAGAAGGTTTATCCCTTCAGTCATTCAATATCCTTTTTCAGTGCATTACTCTGATCTAGAAGAAAATTATGCTCAGGTACACATAAGCTGCAAGTCCTGTGAACAGCAATAAACATTGTTGTCGGTGGCCTATGAAAGCCTCAGTTATACAGTCTGTACGTTTTGTAAATTACTATTAAAATCACATGTAATGTATTTAAGAGGAGGCACCTCAGAATTAAGTTTTTAGATACTTGTGACAATGTTTGTTTAACTTTATTTTTGAAACTCTAATGCCTCAATACTACCCTTTTGATTTTTTTCCCCCCAGTAAGCTTTGTGAGGAAAGTGCAGACTGTATGTTCAGAACCAAAGAAAATACTTAACTAATGTAAAGGCAAGTGTTTTTGCATTTAGCCTCTATTCTGTTTCACCAGTAAACAGGTATGAATAATATTAAACACTTAATATGTTACTAGAAAAAAAGGTGCTCAGTTGTCTCAGATACATGCATGAATTCACCTTCCTTGTGTTCATTGGGAGGAAAAAGCCAAGTCCATATATTAGATAATTTCAAATGTTGCCTAAAGAAAAAAAAATCTTCATTTTGAAGAATAATAAATTATGTTTTGTAATGACGTGACAGAAACATTAATTGTGTTGTGGTTGTATTGGATGAGGCAATGGAAAACAAAGTGGTCACGTGTTCAAACTAGATTCTGTATGCAATTTTGTGCAAAATCTGAAACTTGATTGGTGTACATAATTGTTTTAGGGTTCTGGTCTTATCTACACATTTTTCTATTTAGAACCATGATGTATTAAAGCTTCATTTATATTTTATTAAATAAAATAGAAGTCAATTCTTACATTTGACCTTTCATTTTGCTGGTCATCTGATTTAAGCCCACTTAAGTTTAGAGTGGGCAGTGTATACATGCTTTAAAAAGTTTCTCAGTGCAATTCTGATGGCTATTGGGTAAATGCATCTGTTGTGGTACTGAGCCTATAGACTTGGAAGGTCTTTGGTGTTGCTGAGGTGGCTGATATCAGCCAATGCATTAATATGTTTGGTATTGTGGGCTAGGAATGCACACACAGTTAATTGTAAAAAGTTTTGCATGTTGAGTGAGGATCTTGGTCATGTTTGGTTTTGATGTCACCATGGTGGTAGTACCAAGGTCCCAAACTCATACATGAAGTACAGGTGTTTGGATAAGGTGCCAAAGAGTTAACAGCACCTGTGGATCTCTACCTAATGCCTTTAGGGGAGGTGGGAATATTAAATTTGGTCATGAAATGAAGTGTGATGCTAGCTCATGAACTCTGAATTCTTTTTTTACTTAGCCTGCTATGCTGTATCGTTGTACTTGGCCCATTTTACAAGTACTGAGTACTGAAAGAACTATGCAATTGGACCCTCTCCCCTACTGTTTCTCCTTAGCCCTGCAGAGTTTTTCCCCTTCTCATATTTGTCCTAATCTCATTGAAAAGTTACTATTGAATCTGCTTCCAGCACCCTTTCAGACAGTGCATCAGAGCTTGCTGTATAAAAAGATGATCGTCATGTTGCTACTGGTTCTTTTGCCAATAACCTTAAATTTGTGCCCTGGCTACCAATCCATCTGCTACTTGAAACAGCTTTCCTTGTTTACGCTATGAAAACCCTTCATGATTTTGAACATGATTGTCAAATTTCCCCTTATTCTTATCTGTTCTACAACGATTACTTGTATTTATATAGCATCTTTGACATAGTAAAATGGCCTGCGGCACTTCACAGGAGCATTACAAAACAAAGTTAGCACTTGGCCACATAAGGGAATATTAAAACAAATGTCTAAAGGGAGGACAGAGATGGCGAGATTACAAGAGGAAATTCCAAAATTTAAAGTTTAGGCAGCCGAAAGCATGGCTGCCAATAAGGAAGCATTTAAAATAGGGGATTTGCAAGAAATCAGAATTGGAAGAGCAGAGAGAGCAACCTTAGTACCTCTAGTCTCTCCATGTAACCAAAGTCTTTCATCCCTAATATCATTCTAGTAGATTTTCTCTGCACCCTCTCTTAGATTTTGATGCCCTTCCCAACATTTGGCACTCAGAATTGGACATAATATTCCAGCAGAGCCTACCTAGTGTTTTATAAAGATTTAACATTTTGAAAGCAAAATTCTGCGAATATTGTAAATATAGAGAAAATATACAAAGTGCTGGAAGTACTCAGATCAGGCAATATCAGTGAAGAACGAAAAGATTTAATGTCCTTTTGATGACTTTTCCCCAAAAGTAGGAAACATTAGAAAGGTTTTAAGCAAGTACTAATGCAGGGAAGGGTTGGAGCAGAAAACAAAAGGCCAAGTCTGTGATGGGAGAAGGCAGGAATGATTAAATGACAAAAAATAGTGGTGCAAGGAAAAATGGAGATGGTAATAGGACATATAGAGAAACAAAAGATGGGCCTGGAGGAAGTGTGAAAAGGTAGCAGAATCATTACCAACAGCTGCTGCCCAAAAAAAGGGGACAGAGGTTATGATCTGAAACTTGAACTCAACAATTCCTTTTACCTTACACCATCATCCCTATTGTCGTGTAATCTCTCCTGGCTTCCACCCAAAGACCTTTTTTGTTTCTCATGCTCTGCTTCTGTACTTGCTTAAAACCTATCCACATCTCTAACTTTTTCCAGTTCTTAACTTGGTTTCTCTTTCCACAGTTGCATCTGACCACCTAAATATTTCCAGCATTTTTTGGTTTTGATTTTTGCTTTTGTACTCTGTGCCTCTATATATAAAGCCAAGGATCCTGTCTACCTTTCTAAATAGTCTTCTCAACTTGTACACTTGTTTTAGAAGGTAGCAGGACATATAACCCCACGGCCTTTTTGTTCCTGTACCCACTTCAAAATTGTGCCATTTAGTTCATATTGCCCCTCCACATTCTTCCTTCCACTACATAGTTTGCTGCATTAAATTTCATCTTTCATTTGTCTGCCCATTTTGCCAGTCTGTCTGTATCCTACTGATGTCCTGCTATCATCTTTGTTGTCTCCTGTACTTCTGAGCTTCATGTCATCTGTAAGTTTTGAATTTACGCTCTGCATACCCAAGTGCAGGTCACTAATATATATCAGAAAGAGCAGTGGTCCCAACGCCACTGCACACTTCCCCCGGCCTGGAAAAACAACTGTCGACCACTACATTCTGCTTTCTGTCCCTTTTTATAATTTTGTACTCAGGCAGCCACTGCCCTTTTTAAGCATGTAGAAAGACATTTAAAGCTTTCATCTGTGGAAGTAGAGTACACGAAATAACAGCATTTAGTAATTTCAGTGTTCTGTAACATTCAGCAAACTAGCTGGTAGCAAAATGCTGAAATTGAAGATTGCTCTTTGAAGGCACAAGTATTAATTTCTGTTTAACGGTTTAGTTCAAAGAAGCAAAAGTCAATTTAAAAGTGAAATTTCTAACGACTTATAAAAGTAGCTTTAATATTAAGAATTAATGAAGAATGGAGTGCCTTTAAGATAAACAGAATGCCTTGCTGTCTATGGTGAATTCAGCGAATATCTGTCTGAAATCACAAATTCAGCCGTTGAAAAATCCCTCTATTAATTGGTGACTAGTTAGGTGCCCTCATGACTTCACAGTACTTCTCTTCTGTACAAGATCTTTGAAAATTGAAAATACAGTGCTACATAGAATCGATAGGACAGAAATAAGTTATTCATGCCAACTGGCCTGTGTCAGTGTTTATGTTCCCAACACAGGCCTCTTGCCCCTTTTCGTCTAACCTTATCAGCATATCCTTCTATTTATTCCTTCCTGCTTACCTAGCTTCTCCTTAAATGCATCTAACTTATTCCTCTCAACTATTCCTTGTGGTAGTGAGTTCAATCTCCCTACTCTCTTTGGATAAAGTAATTTCTCCTGAAATCCCTATTGGATCTATTCACAGCTATCTTATGTTAATTGTATTATTAAGGTTAAGGATACCACAGATGAGGGGCATGAGTTGATTAAGTACCTTGAGCACGTATAAAGAGACACTTCTGGGACATAGCATTGGTTAAGGAGGAGGCAGATAAATGTAATATTGCATTTTGTAGATAAATCTACTATTAAGTAAAAGATTGGTGTCTGGTTTCATATTTCACCATCTGGCTTCAGAATGAATTTACATGGTAGCAGGGAATAATTGCCTAAAGGTAAAGGCTGGAAACTAAGAAAATAATTTCAGACAAAGGATTGTATTCTGAGTTTTTGTGAATAATGGCTGTGTAAATTTCAGAGTATGATTACCCACCAATGTTCTTTGAATCCAAACTTATGACCAGTGGAAAAATGAAGTGATATATGTGGACACTTTACATCCTTACTGAAGAGAAAGCAAGGTGTCGCCTTGGCATTATCACTTTCGAATAAAAGTTAAATCAGAAGCAAAGTATTTTGCAAGCTGGATGACCATCAGTTGGATCTTCTATTAAGTTTCATGAATTAAATTTACAAGAAAGATGATCTATTAGATGCCTACGCGGCATGGTCAGATTTTGATAGATTTCAAAAGGCAGATGGCCATTCCATAAAGGATTATGTCATGGACTTTAACAGACTGTATAAAAGATTGCAGAAATTCAATTTGGTGATTCTGTACTGTTACGGACTCCAGAAGAAGGAAGAAAAAAATCTGACCTTTTTTAAAAAAAAAATGAAGGTTGGGCCCTCTGAGTTGGGAACTCAGTTTCTGCACATGCACTGGCCCCAGAAAGGCCGCACATGCGCAGATCATTCTTTAGTTTTCAGTCTTTGGGTTCTGCACATGTGCGGGCCAGAGAATGGCACACGTACACAGTTGGTCGGGTTTCCAGGTGTTAGGTCGGTAAGTAGCCCTGTGCACATGTGCAGTTGGTTCTTTTTCTGTTTTTTCTATTTGAAGGGAGACCACCTGCACAGAAGAAGAAAAGAAAACAAAAGTGAAATGGGGCAAAAAGATCAGAGGACTCAAAAGAAAAAAGCCATCACACAGAGAGGCACAGAAGAAGCTAGACACGAGAGTGGGAGCTGCACAGAGCAGATTTCTCAGAAGAAAAGAAGAAAGTTCAGAAACCAGGGAATGGGACCAAAGAAAATCCCAGGAAGACAGTTAAGTCAAGAAACAAGAACAGGAATCAGAAACCAGTCCCATTCAAAAGCTGAGGAAAAGGCTCTGAATTAAGGAGATAAAGCTGCGGGGAGCAAAGTTAAGGCAAAGTGGGCTTGCAAGAAGCCAGAAGACTCGAGGAGACAGCCAAAGGTTGCTGACTCCTTACTATGGGTCCATGAAGCAGTGGTGTTCTGTTTGCATGGCTGAGTATCTGAGAGAGTGCACGGAAGGCGAAGCTTGAATGCATTTGGCGATCCAGAGGACAGGAACATTGGAAGGAGAGATCAAAACCCTGGAGGTGGATCCTTGTTGAAGATGTCCGAGACAAAGCGTTGTTTGGGAGAAGATTCAAGGCAAGCTCTTTGAGGTTGGAAACCGTCGTGTGAAAGACAGAGTTTCCATGAGACCAATTGACTCACCGCGTGACAAGCATCTGGGGGTGGGGGGGGAGTAGATGAGAGATCCATAGCATCTGCTTTGGGTGATTCTCACTTGATCTTGAAGTGTGATGTGTCCAACCACCGGTTGCCTATTGGTTTACATGTACACTTACTGTAAACATTAGAGCATAAAGTAGATTTTGTAACTTGTGTTATGCTTACAAATCTGTATGTATCTGTAAAGGTGTGGTTGTGAGTGAAGGAGTAGTGTAATATAGTTCATCATTTACTTGTTTAATAAATGTTTTATTCTTATGTTAAAAGTTCATCAGACCCCTGTGATTCTGTTCAGTAGCCATCCTCCACATTTCTAAACAAAAAAAGTTAGGATCTATCAAGCCAGGTTCCACCCAGGGATCTGACTTGTCCAGTAATAAAACAAGCTGGAATCATAACAATATTTAGCGCTCGCATTTAAATTGCTGGACTATGTTAAGGTGTCACTTATGGATAGGCTCCTGCTCTTAATTGACCTTTGGTTCTCAGGAAAAGGCACCCTTTTGGATCAAATGTCTGCTGCTTTAAAAAAAATTTCCTGAGGAAGCCGTCATTTCCAGCATCCTTGATGGTGCAAATGGAACATTCTGCAGTGTCACATAGAATGATTGTGCATTTCATTATCGTTATGGGGCATAGGCATCCATACAACAGAGGGGTTACAGGCAGGAGAAATGAGGAAGATTGCATTTTTAGCAGATCTGGCAGAAGACAGGATTGAAGTAGCAGTAAAAGACGAGTGAACCCCAGGAATGCCTGGGGAACAATCAACAGGTGCTTCAGATGTGACTAAAAATATAATTTTGCAATGAACAGCACAAACCCTGCTGTTCTGCTTTGGGAAGCAACACACGACACAAAGAATTCAGAAGTTGAAGATAATGAGCAGCCTGAGGGAATTGTACTTGTCACAAGAAGTTTTAGTCTAGTAATGAGTGTATTAGATACATAATCATTTCATTATGCTGTGTTAAATAGTGGTTGCACCCCAACATTGTGTGGAACATCTAATGTTAATTAGATTCACTCAATAGGATCGAAGTAAAGTCATGGAATATGAAATGCTGCTTGTTTCAAGTTCGGGAATGACAACACATTGAGATCACTGAAAAGAGTGGTGTTTTCAGGCAAAGTAGCTGGAGTAAGTCACTTTATTAGTACAGATGTCTCTATTGAGATACCTTTGCTGCTGAGTAACCCTTATATTGAAAAAGTCACATATGAAACTGGACATGGAACATGATAAAGCAATTGTTTTTGGAAAGTCAGTAGATCTGCAGTTTACCCAAACAGGTATTATTGCATCCCCTTAACAAAACCTGACATTTCTAATCAGAATGTTAAATAAGTGTCAGTAGCATCAGGTGATAAGAATTTGTTAGAAAAAAGATCAAATTGTCCTAAAGTTGCACACACAATTTGCTCACCCTCCTGTTCAAAAATTTAAAATCCTACCAAAGGATGCAGGCGTGTTGATGAGTATACAAGGCTCATTAAAAAAAAACTGTTGAAAGTGTAAATCTATCGGAGGACGCTGCCGCATCACATTGTAAGTCCTTCATTGGCATAAGACCTTACTGAAGTAGTGGTCATGGATTTAAAGATGTGGGGCAATGGCAAACATTTTCAATTTGTGTCATATGGACATGGCAACCAGATTCTGTCTTTCTACAGTCATACATAATCAGGACAAAAGGGTGTTTGTAGATTAAGTCATGGAAAAATGGATAGGGGCTGTACTGGGATCACTGGCTAACTTTCTGATTGACAATGGAAGGAATTTACTAATGGCAAGTTTAGAGTCATGTGAAAATTGAACATTGTGGTTATGAACACCGCAGCTGAAAGTTCTTTCAGCAATGAACTGTGAAAGAAATCACTTGATGATCGATGAGATCATCATAAGTGCCAGATAGGAGGCAGCCAGCTTTATCACAAAGATGATATGATCTTAGCCAATCAACTAAACTACAAGTTAACAACTGCCCACCCATACAAAAAATTTGCTTCAGATGGTTGGGGATGGACGGTCCGCCTTTATCAATTGGTCTATGGGAGGAATCCCAAAATACCTTCTGTGCTCTGTGAATAAACTCCCATCCTTAAAGGTGGCTGAAATTAGTTCCATTTTTTTTTCTGCACACTTAAATGCTTTATCTACTGGGAGAAGGGCATTCATCAAGATGGAAGCCTGAGAAAATTCTGAGAGCTCTAAGACTTCAGAGAAGACCGTTTGAGATTAACTTTAGTCGTGGGAATTTAGCATACTATAAAAGTGAGGGTCATAGAATAGAAAGGTCCAGGTAAGGTGATAGGGATGTGATGGTAAGACAGTGGTTCGCCAACATGGTAGTATTGCATTCATCTTGGTTAGTTGGGATTGATTACAAAATTTCAGAATATGAGCAATTGATGGAAAGCCATGAGGCACCCTGTATCCCTCATCCTTGTATGTTTGACAACTATGAGGAACAAAATACAGTGGATAAGGGGCCAGATGGCAATAGGCAGAATGATACTGACGCACAGAACATGGCTATTATATCCAAAGGACAGCTGCCTAGAGTGGGTACTCGGGTGACATACGTACCAGAAGGGTCCAGTGAATAGATGGATGCGACTATTGTGCTGAGAGCAGGGAAAGCTACCAGCAAGTTCAAATATTGGCTAAATGCCTAAGATCATGGACAAGAGGTAAGATCTATAGACTGGCAAAATGGGGTGAAAATATGGAAAGCAAGAAAATGCAGTCTGACTTCTTATAGTGAACCTGGGATTGACTCTTGCACTAGGAAATGATCATGTACAGTGATAGAATCTCTGATTGTGGAAGGGAGAGATCCTATAACGATAGTCCAAAAAGACACAGAGGGGCAAGAAGAGGCCTTAGCTTGACTAGGTTATGTAATAGAATCAGGACTACAGAACAATCTAGGAACACTACTGGAAGTAGAAGCCCTTATGATCGGGAAATTTTGGTGGCTGTCAGCAAATTAGAAGATAATTGAATAAGTGAGACAAGACAAAAAATGTTGGATAGTTGGAAGGAATTTGACGTCTGCTCTGAATTGCCAGATAGGGGGCAGCCAGCTTTATCACAAAGATGATGTGTACAGAAAAATCCTCCCACATGGGACATATAAGCTAATGTGAAACTAGTGATTCGGTTTTGAAAAGTGGCTTGGAGATCAAGATGGTACAATGGACTCCCCCACCTCCCCCTGGGCCTGAAAATGATCCTGAAAATTTCCTTAACTTTATTGGCCACGTTTTTTGTGAGAATGTAAATTGATTGATGTAAAAGCCACATTTTTGCAGGGAGAAAAATTTCAGAGAGAAGTGTTTTTCAAACCTCCTAAAAAGGCAAGCAATGCAGAAGGAAAGATGTGGAAATTAAACGAATGTGTTTATGGATTGATGCATCAAGGGCCCGATATTTCTCGGTTAGGTCTGTCTTGCTGGAAGTAGATCCAGAAATGTTCTACTGGTACCACAAAGGAGAACTTTGCCATCTTTATGATACATGTCAATGATTTTCTATGGATAAATTCTGTGGAATTTGAACAATTTGTTATAAATAAGATTAGAAGGGGAATTTAAGACTGCAAGTCAGGCTTCGTGGCTTTTAAATGCATAAACTTAGACATTAAGCAGAGTAGGTTGGGAGTAATCTTGAATCAACAATCTTATCTAGAAAGTGTCACTTGTTTCCCGATAAATCATGCTAGGTTGTCACAGGTGATCTTACATCTAAAGAAGAAACGGAAGTTAAAAAGCTTGAATCGGCAGTTAATGCTATGTATCTGGCTATGGACCCAGACAAGACCAGATGCCAGGTTTGATGCATTGGAGCTAAATACTATGATGAAATATGCTGTGATTGAAGATGTTTTATGGGCAAATAGAACATTAAAAAATTATATATGGAGAAATGTGCACTAAAATTTCCAGCCTCCGGGCACCCCAAGGGCATGAAATTAGTAATTTTTAGTGACACTTCCCTTGTCAATTTTCCTGATGGGTAATTGCTGTTTTTGTAGTCTTGGTAGGTGAAAATGGAAAATGTTGCCCTTCGCCTGGGGAAGCTAAGAAAATAAAAATGGTGGTTAAAAGTACTTTAGCTTTGGAAATACTGGTTCTTGTAGAAGAAATAGATGTGGGGTTTTACTTATCAAATATCTTGGAGAAATTCTATACAAGCGGGGTTCTGAGAATAGTTTGTCCATTGAATGTTATACAGATAATCATTCCCTGTGGGATAATGTACATTCAACAAAAAGCATGACTAAAAGATTAAGGATTCACCTTGTTACTGTGAAAGATGCTAGAAGGAAAATAAATCTCCACGATAAAATGGTTTGACACAAGCTACCAATTGTTGGATTGCTCTACATAAAGGAATGTTTGCACAAAGAGACTATTGGAGGTCCTCGAAGAGTGACATCTTGTATTATGATTTGATGTACTGAATATGGAAAATCATTTTTTCCTCCCTCTCTTTTCGATTTTGCTTTGAAACATTGGTGTAAGTTTTGATTTAATGACGAAAGGGGAATCTGTTGAAGATATGCTAATTGTATTATTAAGGTTAAGGATTCCCAGATGAAGGGCATTGATTAAGTAACATGAGCACAAAAAGAGAGACTTCTGGGGCACTGGGTTTTGGTTAGGGACGAGGCAGACATACGTAAAGTTGCATTCTGCAAATAGAGTATTATGTAAAAGACTGACACCTGGTTTCCTACTTCATCATTTGGCTTCAGAATGAATTAACATTTTATATTTATGACTTCTAGTTTTAGTCACTTCCACAAGTGGAAGAATCTTCTCTACGCCTATCATATCAAACGCTTTCATAATTTTAAAGGCCTTCATAAAGTCAGTCCTCAGCCTTCTCTCTTCCAGAAGGAAGAGCCACATGCTGTTTAGCCTTTCCCAATAGGTAAATTTCCTCCTTTCTAGTGTCACCCTTGTGAATTTTTTGGCACCTTCTCTGGTGAATCTATATCCTTACATGCAAAGACCAGAACTGTGCACAATATCCTACCTGCAGCCTATCCAAGGTTCAGCAGAAGTTAAACAAAAATCCCCTACTTTTCAATTCCATCCTTCCTTGAAATGTTGTTTTAATGGCTTCATTATCCTGTTTTTCTCCTTTTAGTGATTTGTGAAACTGCATCCCTGGATCCCTTGTGCTTCATCATCCCATTTATACTCTTATTATCCAAGCAGTCCATTGTCACTCTATTCTTTCTACCAAAAAGTACTCCCACATATCTATATTCATGTGTTCACACAAACATTGGTGTTACTTTCACAAATTTGTATTCAAGTTGTTTCTTCTGATGTGGTGTTTTAAAGTATTTGGAAGTTTTTGTTTTTCTGGATATTATAGGTGCAATGATGGCTGCTCTGTTTTCCACATTTCTTTTCTCCCCAGAGGGAGAAACCAATAAAGCAATCAATTGCTTGACGAATGAATTAAATAAATGTTTTTTTTCTATTTTCCAGGAACTACAAGGCATTTCTGGTCATACAACAGAGAACTGGGGGTGGGAGAGGAATTAGTCTGATTGCAGTAGGCAGATCATAATGAATATAAAAACAAAAAACTGCGGATACTGGAAATCCAAAACAAAAACAGAATTACCTGGAAAAACTCAGCAGGTCTGGCAGCATCGGCGGAGAAGAAAAGTGTTGACGTTTCGAGTCCTCATGACCCTTTGACAGAACTAGGTGAATCCCAGGAAGGGTTGAAATATAAGCTGGTTTAAGGTGGTGGTGGGTGGGGGTGGGGGGGTGTGGTGGGGGGGGGGGGGGGGGGGTGCGGAGGGAGAGAAGTGGAGGGGGGTGGTGTGGTTGTAGGCAAAAGCAGTGATAGAAGCAGATCATCAAAAGATGTCACAGACGGCAGAACAAAAGAACACATAGGTGTCGAAGTTGGTGATATCTAAACGAATGTGCTAATTAAGAACGGATGGTAGGGCACTCAAGGTATAGCTCTAGTCGGGGTTGGGGGAGCATAAAAGAAAAATCTATATAATTTATTGGAAAAAAACAAAAGGAAGGGGGAAGAAACAGAAGGGGGGTGGGGATGGAGGAGGGAGGTCAAGACCTAAAGTTGTTGAATTCAATATTCAGTCCGGAAGGCTGTAAAGTGCCTAGTCGGAAGATGAGGTGTTGTTCCTCCAGTTTGCGTTGGGCTTCACTGGAACAATGCAACAAGCCAAGGACAGACATGTGGGCAAGAGAGCAGGGTGGAGTGTTGAAATGGCAAGCGACAAGGATGTTTGGGTCATTCTTGCGGACAGACTGCAGGTGTTCTGCAAAGCGGTCGCCCAGTTTACGTTTGGTCTTTCCAATGTAGAGGAGACATTGGAGAGACCAAACGTAAACTGGGCGACCGCTTTGCAGAACACCTGTGGTCTGTCCACAAGAATGACCCAAACCTCCCTGTCGCTTGCCATTTCAACACTCCACCCTGCTCTCTTGCCCACATGTCTGTCCTTGGCTTGCTGCATTGTTCCGACTAGGCACTTTACAGCCTTCCGGACTGAATATTGAATTCAACAACTTTAGGTCTTGACCTCCCTCCTCCATCCCCACCCCCCTTCTGTTTCTTTCCCCTTCCTTTTGTTTTTTTCCAATAAATTATATAGATTTTTCTTTTTCCCTCCTATTTCCATTATTTTTAAATATTTTTAAATCTTTTATGCTCCCCCCACCCCCACTAGAGCTATACCTTGAATGCCCTACCATCCATTCTTAATTAGCACATTCGTTTAGATAATATCACCAACTTCGACACCTATGTGTTCTGCCATCTGTGACATCTTTTGATGATCTGCTTCTATCACTGCTTTTGCCTACAACCACACCACCCCCTCCACTTCTCTCCCCCCCACCCCACCACCACCACCACCTTAAACCAGCTTATATTTCAACCCTTCCTGGGATTCACCTAGTTCTGTCGAAGGGTCATGAGGACTCGAAACGTCAACTCTTCTCCGCCGATGCTGCCAGACCTGCTGAGTTTTTCCAGGTAGATCATAATGAATGTTGGTCCTGGAATTGGACTCATTATTCTCTAGTTGAAAAGCCAAAGGGAAAAACCAAAACTGACAGACCTGGGACTAATGATATAGTGTAAAATCCAAATGGAGAATGTTTGTGCTTTTTAAAAATACTTGTATGAATCTTAATGCATTTTTCTCTAAAACTGTACTTTCTTTTTTAAATACGTGGTATTTTGAATATCCCACTAGCCATACTAAGTGAGCAAAACTTTTGAATATGTGGTCTTTGGTTCAGTCAATTAATAGTATATTAAGTATTAATTGTCACCCTCAAACTTTGGAGAACAAACTTGACATGATGGATGGGAATGCACATTGAATCCTTCAAACTGCTGCTCTCAACTGCAACTGACTATGTGGCATTGAATGTATTTTTTATAATAAATACTCAAAAGGCACTCTAACTTCCTTTATGTCTGGGTATTCCACTGTTGTGTGAGGTACCTATGTAAAATCATAGCTTGTTGAGTTTAGATTGTAAGAGTGATGAACTTTTAAATGGTAGTATTAATGAACTTACCATCTTGTTAGGAACTAGAGATAGTTTAAGTAAATAATATTTGTATTTATGGGAGTTAGGAATGAGATTTAGCTTTAAAGTTTAAGTTTGATTTATATTTCTGTGTTTGTGTGTTAAGAAAAGGTCAAATTGTGTTTTAGTTTTAATGTCAAAGGTGCCTGCATTTCTAATGAGAATTTTACAACTGTTGCAGCTAAGTTAAACAAACAAGGGCAGAGAGGAGTCCAGAGAGGCAGGTCCCTCCCACAGACACACACGCAAGAAACTAGAAACAGCAGCTTGAGTTGGAAGCTGTTTTGAGTTCAGTTGGTTTTGAAGACAGCAGCCAGGAGAGACTGGATAGATATCTAGTCCCAAGCTAAAGAAAATATTCCACAAATTCAGGGGGTAGAATGGGAGAAAGTCCGAAGCAGACCTTCTTGTCAAAGGGAAGGCCAGGAACCTGGAAAAGGTCCTGTTCAGTGAAGTTAAGAGTGAGGGGCAGAGAGAAAGGCTCTGAGCTTCAGATTTAAAGAGACAAAGCTGCAGAAAGCAGATTTAAAGCGAGAGCAGATTGCAAGAGGCCAGAAGGCCCAAAGCGACGTCTATGGGCATGTGAAGCAATGGTGTACTGTTGACGGCTGAGTCAGAGAGAAAGAGTGCGTGGAAGACAGCTTGAATGCATGTGGTAGACCAGCGGAGAGGAACATTAGAAGGAGAATTTGAAACCTTGGAGGTGAACACTTTTGGAAGGTCTGAGAGAGAGCCTCGGTTGGGAGAAGATTCCAAAGTGAGCCCTTGGAAAGTGGTGATAGGAAACCCTTGTGTGAAAGACAGAGTTTGGTGAGACCAGTTGGCTCATGGGGTGTGACAAGAGTCTGGGGGGAGTTGAGGAGAGATCCATAGCATCTGTTTGGGGTGGCATCTGTCACTTGTTTTCAGAGTGTGGTGTGTCTGACCACAGTTGGCCATAGGTTTACATGGACTGTGCACTTACTGTGAACATTAAAGTATAAGATAATTGTTGTATCTTGTATTATCTTTACAAATCTGTGTATACCTGTAAAGATATAGTTGTGGATGAAGGAGCATTGTACTATAGTTAATCTTGTTTAATAAATGTTTTACGCTTTTGTTAAAAGTTCATTAGCTGACTCTGATTACTCTGTTCAGTAGCCCCTCTCCACATATCTAAACAAACAAATAAAAGTTAGGATCTATCAAGCTGGGTTCCACCCTGGAATCAGGCTTGTCCAGTGGTAACGTCTGATGGGGATCTTAACATTCATTGCTGCTTCTGCCCAAGATGAGTTCCTTCAGATATCCATCCCAAATAGACTGTTCAGGCAATATCCTTTTATTGTTGTAATAGTCAGGTAATGTCAGAAATCTGATAATATGCTGGTGTAATTTTATTTTGTTGTTGTTATGAGTGCTGGTCACATAGATTATAATTCTGATGTCATTACTTCTTGTAACTCTTATTTGGAATTTAGCTGCATAAACACAAGCGCTTGGAAATATAATGCTAATATGGTACAATTAGTATGCTTCTTTCCTTAGCTTTATTGTACACCCTTTTTTAAAAGGGTTTAAATACAGCCCAAGATCATTGAATGCCTAAGTTCCTGGTGGCAATATTTGAAACCATCTTTACATTGAACCTGTTTGTATGAAATATATTATTTTGATGACTTTTGTAACATGTCTGCAGATGTGGGCTGTTCTATATAATTTCATTGCAAAGATAAGTTAACATAATATGCTGAGTCAAGCTTGAACCAGCTTGGAGTATACTTTGACTAAGCCAACACTTAAGGCAAGTCAAATTGCAGATTTGCAGAGCTTGCCCCGATTTAAGTGGATATCATAGAATGGCTTCCTGCTGAGCTGTAACCATTCCTCTACAAGTAATCACCCAATTCTTTTTGAAACTACAATTGAATCTATTTCACCTCTCCAGCAGCGCATTCCAGATCTTAACCACTCGCTGAGTAAGAAAAAGTTTTTTTCTCGTATCGCCTTTGGTTCTTTTGCCGTCAACCTTAAAGCAGAGTCCTCCAATTCTTGACCCTTCCATCAGCGAGAATAGTTTCCTCCTATCTACTTTGTCTATCACTATCCTCCTCATAGTTCAAAATACTTCCAAGTTTGTGTCATCTGCAAAGTTAGAAACTGAGCCTGCACACCCAAGTCTAGGTTATTAATATAGATTGAGAAAAGCAGTGGTCCTAGTACCGGCCGCTGGGGAACCTATTTATGTACCTCCTTCCAGTCTGAAAAACAACCAATCACCACTACTCTTTATTCCCTGTTACTCAGCCAACTGATATATACAATTGATACACCACAGAAGCATGCAAATGAGGACAATTTCTGGTCTGACTCTGCTAAGTTAACAAGCTTTATCTAATAAGAACTTAGCTTTTGATTAGGAAGGGGAAAATTAACCAGGGATTTTTTCTGATGGTTAACCAATGACAACCCCCCCCCCCCCCCGCCAGACCCCTGCAAATAAATGAAATGACGAGGCTTTCAGCTTTGAAGCATAAACAAAAGATAGTCGATTGGCCACCCCTTATAGTTGAACAAATGGAAAATCAGGCAGGATGGCTGCTATCTGATCCTCAATCTTCTATTTTAACCCTCCATCCAAGTGCAAAGTTCCAGCCTATGTGCATAGGCATTTAGTGAGTGCAGGATTGTCTTTGCTTCCGATGATGCTCACGACTAAATACCTGGCTGGGGTCATGCAAGAAGGGCAGACATTGAGTTACTACAAGTTTCCTACTACCATTCTAACTGTACGCTAACATCACTTTAGCATCTTGAGCAAAGGTTAGCAGAGAATTTCTATAAAAACAGAGCTGTGAGACAAGCCTTCTAATGTCTGCGTAATATGCAGAAAATACTACAAGCCTTATAGACCCAGAGAGGAAATAAAATTGATGACAACATGAAATTGTAAATGGGACTTTAAAACACTGATGTTCACTCAAGGTAAAGAAAAAGAACCTCAATATTTTCAACATATGGATAGAGGGGAAAAGAAACTGCCTGGGAAAGATAATCATCTTGGAAATGCAATACCAAAAAAGACCGTGGAAGGGCTTTGGTTAACATTAATCCAGGATCCTACAAATGGCTGCCTAAAAACCCCTGAGATGAGGGTGACACTCAATGAATTAGCATGTTAATTGTTGGGCTATATTGGCAAGCAGAGATGTTCAGAGGTTGAAATGTAATTTTGTTAATGATGGATGTGAGATATACCTCCAAGATGGTATATCTCACTGCAAGAGAAAAAAGGAACCTTTCCTCTAATTTCTTTCTTCCCCCACCCCCTGGGAATGATTTGGATTAAACCGCATTGGTATGAGCTGCTTGATCAAATAATAGAAGCAAGTTTCACAGAATAGCTGGGTGGGATTAATGGTACCTGTGGACTGTATGCAGCTTTTATCACTAACTACGGCTCTGTTCGCCTGCTGCACTTCCTGATGAATTTTGTTTGTTTATCAGAGCTTTAACACTTGTCCTATTTGAGTATTAAAGAGATTTGTAGAAACAAAGCAGTGTTCTTTCTGCACGTCAGGGTGAAGGATATTGGGACATTGTTATTTTCTCCACAATTACTCTCCCAGGTGAAAAGTTTATGGTATATTTCTGAATGAGGGATGATTTGGAGACAAAAACAGAAACAGAAATACCTGGAAAAACTCAGCAGGTCTGGCAGCATTGGTGGAGGAGAGCACAGTTGACGTATCAAGTCCTCATGACCCTTCAACAGAACTAAGTAAAAATAGGAAAGGGGTGAAATATAAGCTGGTTTAAGGGGCCGGGGGTGGGGGCGGTTGTTGGGACAAGCCGCCAGTAATAGATGGAGATAACCAAAAGAAGTCACAGACAAAAGGACAAAGAAGTGTTGAAGGTGGTGATATTATCTAAAGGAATGAGCTGATTAAGAGTGGAAAGCAGGGCAGATAAGGTACAGATAGCTCTAGTGGGGGTGGGGGAATACTAAAAAGTGCTAAAAGGTAGAGATAAACAATGGGTGGGAATACATTTAAAAATAATGGAAATAGGTGGGAAAAGAAAAATCTATATAAATTTTATTTCAGGGGGGAAGGCAAGTGGTGAGCATGACACAAAATCTACAGAGGAATATAGACAGGTTGAATGGGCAAAAATTTGGCAGATGGAGCATAACGTGGGAAAATGTGAGGTTATGCACTTTGGCAGGAAGAAAAAAGGAGCTGAATATTATTTAAATGGCAAAAGACTGCAGAAAACTACAGCACAGAGGGATTTGGGAGTCCTCAGGCATGAATCCAAAAAAAAAACATACAAGTTCAGCAGGTAATAGGGAAGGCAAATGGAATGTTGGCCTCTATTTCAAAGGGAATGGAGTACAGAAATGGGGAAGTCTTGCCAAAACTATATAAGGCACTAGTTAGACTACACCTAGAATACCCTGAACAATTTTGGTCCCCTTATCTAAGGAAAGATATACTGGCATTGGAGGCAGTCCAGAGAAGGTTCACTATGTTGATCCTGGGTATGGAGGGATTCTTTTATGAGGAGAGGTTGAGTAGGTTGGACCTGTACTCATTGGAGTTTAGAAGAATGAGAGGTGACCTTATTGAAACTTAAGATTCTTAGGAGGCTTGACAGGGTTGATGCTGAAAGGTTGTTTCCCCTTGTGAGAGAGTCTAGGACCAGAGGGCATAATCTGAGTAAAGGGTTGCCCATTTAAGACCAGGATGAGGAGGAATTTCTTCTTTTGAGGGTAGTGAATCTGTGGAATTCTTTACTGCAGGGCTGTAGAGGTTGGGTCGTTAAGGATATTCAAGACTAAGACAGAATTTTAATCAGTAAGGGAATCAAGGTTTAAGGGGAAAAGACAGGAAAGTGGAACTAAGGATTATCAGATCAACCATGATCTCATCGAATGGCAGAGCAGACTCGATGGGCCAAATGGCCTACTTCTGCTCCTATGTCTTGTGACCTATTCTTGCTCCTCTGTTTCTATTTATTAAATTAATACTTTGCATCTATGCTTAACAAGAAGATGCAGCGCAGGTCACGGTGATTCAGACATTTGAGAGGTTCAAAATTGCTAAAGATGGGATATTCGGTAGACTGTCTGTACTTAGAGTTGATAAAACACCAGTACCATATAAGATGCATCCAAGGAGATGTTGAGAAAATTGAATGTGGAAATTGCGGAGGCACTGGCTATAATTTCCAATCTTCTTTAGACTCGGGTGGTGCCAGAGACTATTATTGCAAATATTAACACCCTTGATCAAAAAAGTGTGTACAGTTAAGTCCAGCAACTACAGGCCAGTCAGTTTAACATTGGTGGTGGGGAAGCTTCTAGAAACAATAAGTAGAGGTTCAGAGCATGGTTAATAAAGCATACCGTGTCCTAGGCTTTATCAATAAAGGCATAGAGCTCAAAAGCAAGAAAATTATGTTAAACTTGAATAAAATATTGGTTTGGCTTCAACTGAAGTATTCCGCTCTGAAGAAGAGTCATACGGACTCGAAACATTAACTCTTTTTCTCTCCACAGATGCTGTTAGACCTGCTGAATTTTCCAGCATTTTCTGTTTTTGTTGGAGTATTCCATCCAGTTCTGGGTACCACATTTTAGGAAGGAAGTGAAGGCATTAGCAGGAGTGCAGAAAAGTTTCATGAGAATAGTTTCAGTGATGAGAAATTTCAATTACGTGGTGGATTGGAGACATTGGGACTGTTCTTGGAGAAAAGAAGATTGAGAAGAGTTTTGATAGAGGTACTCAAAATCATGTGTGCGGACAGAGTAGATAGGGAGAAATTGTTTCCATTGGTGGAAGGATCAAGAACCAGAGTATATAGATTTAAGGTAATTGGCAAATGAAGCAATGGCAACATAAGAAGGAACTTTTTCATGCAGCAAATCAGAATGCCTGAAAGTGTGGCAGAGGAAGGTTCAATCGAGGCATTCAAGACAAACTTGGATTATTATTTCAACTTATATTTCACCCCTTTCTTGGATTCACTCAAGTTCTGTCGAAGGGTCATGAGGACTCGAAACGTCAACTCTTTTCTTCTCCGCCAATGCTGCCAGACCTGCTGAGTTTTTCCAGGTAATTCTGTTTTTGTTTTGGATTATTATCTATAAAGGAAGAATGAGCAGGGGTACGTGGAGAAGGCAGGGGAGTGGCACTAGGTGAATTGCTCCTTCAGAGAGCCACCACAGACACGGGCAGGCTAAGTGGCCTCCTTGTTTGCTGTAAACATTCTGTGATTCTCTGATCTGCACTTCTGACCAGCTAACAGCAAGTGTTCTATATTAATGCTGCCTTTAGTGTTTAATTTCCTATCAAACCACTATATATGTGTTGTAGCTAATGGTTTCTCTTTGGATTTCCCCCCTCCTGCCTAAAAAGGACTGTATTCTCTTGCCACTTAGTTTCTTCCCTATATCATGTACCTCCTTCCATTATCACCTACCTTCCTTATTATTAAACACTACCCACTTCTGCTGCTAAGGCCACTCATTTTCAACTTCTAGTAGATTGTTAGAACCCAATTGCAAATCACTGTTGTTACTCTAGCAGTGCATTGGCTGAATCACCCTTTGAATGGGCTAATGAGAATCATATTTTTGGATTATTTAAAGACACAGTTTCTTTAAGCCTCTTGCAAATTCAACAAAGTGATTATCTGTTGCCTTTGAAAGCTCCATGCTTATTTCTGGCATTCTTACCTAGGATATTTTCCCAGTTTCATAAAGGTATATACGACATAATTGGGTTTAATCTTGTGGGGGGAGGTGGGGCATTTCTTTTTTTAATAAGAAAAAGATAGTGAAATTCTGGGAAAGGCAGGACTTTCAGATGTGTTCCATTAAACTACCAAACGTGTAATGTGTTCCCTCACCTATGGCCACTATTTCTGGAAAAATGCTGGTCAGAATATTAGAATTTACAGGGAAGGTTCATGCACTTATACATGTTCCGTTGAGCACCTTTCTTTGTATTTCCCTACATTTACAATAGTGACTATCCTTTAAAAGCACATCATTGACCATGAAGCACTTTGGCACATCCTGAAATCATGAAAGGCACTAAATAAATGTGATTTCATTATTAGGAACAATAAATTTAAAACAAATGTTTTTTTTTTAAATGCATCATGACATTTACTAAATAGGAAGCAAATCTGAGTTTGTACCCATATGAATAAAATATCTGAATTGCAACAAAAGTCCAAAATGTTAAATATTTAAAATACTGTAGACAATGAGGAAAAATATCTGTTTTCATTCTGTGGTTTGCTTTGCCATTTTGAACAATCTTACCCAATTTGGTTTAACATTTTATATTTTCTAAAACGCCTCTGAGGCTTCCGTTGAGAAACGTGGAATTGATAGTTGCTGTCTGTTTGCAAAGTGCATTTTATAGTTAGTTTTATTTAACGGAGTGCCTGTTTCAGTTGAATCTCTTGTATCTAGATGTGAATTGTAGATTTTGCTACTTTTTTGTAGGTGCGTCTTTGATAAACTAAAATGTGTGATGCTGATCAAAAATGCAGTTCTATTAAATATTTTGATCTTATTTTGATGTAACATTCAATGTTTATTTTCCTTATTCTTTCATGGGGTGTGGGCATCACTGGCAAAGTCAGCATTTGTTGCGCATCCCTAATTGCCCTTGACCTGAGTGCTATTTCAGAGGGCAGTTAAGAGTCAACCACATTACTGCAGATCTGGAGTCAACCACATTACTGTGGATCTGGAATCACATGTAGGCCAGACCAAGAATGGAAGTTTCCTTCCTTAAAGGACATTAGTGAACCAGATGTATTTTTACAACAATCAACAATAGTTTTATTGTCACCATTACTAAGGCTAGCTTTATGCTCCAGGTGTTTTTTATATTTTTGAATTTAAATTCCACTAGCTGCCATGGTGGGATTTTAACCCATGTCCCCAGAGCATTGGCCTGGTCCTCTGGAGTACTAGCCCTCACTGAAAACACAAAAGCACTATTCAACACCAAATGGCAAGCAATGTTGAACTTTCAGTCATCCCATAAAGCTGCACTTCATCTATGTTATATTTCTATGTTTAGCAATCCAGTTTGGCAGCTGATTTCCTACAGCTTCATGTGGCTAATGTATGTTTTCAAGAAGGAGTTAGATATAGCTCTTGGGGTGAAAGGGATCAAAGGATATGGGGAGAAAGCGGGAGCAGGCTATTGAGTTGGATGATCAGCCATGATCATAATGAATGGCGGAGCAGGCTTGAAGGGCCAAATGGCCCGCTCCTATTTTCTATGTTAATACAATATGATAATAGATGACTTGTGCAATGTGCTACTTCTGCTCCTACGTTCATCTGAACATGAATTTATTTCTAAAAACCGGTCATTTTTGATGAAGGCTACTCAATACCCAATAAGCAAAGAATTATTTTTCACAACAAAAACAGAAGCAGAAATACCTGGAAAAACTCAGCAGGTCTGGCAGTATCGGCAGAGAAGAGCACAGTTGACGTTTCGAGTCCTCATGACCCAAGTGGATTGATGATGAATGGGCTTTACCTGAATAATTAACATGCTCAGCTGTATGTTTCTGCAGTTCAGTTATTTCATCGTTAATAGTTAGAAATTGAGGCACTCTCCCATATTTTAAGAGCAATTTGGTTCCATAGTGAGCATAGAAAAGAGTTGGGAAAATTGTCACCAATCTTTGTAGCCAAAGGGTACTAATTATTTTTTTAACTGCAAGCAGAAAGGAATTAATTACACACATCAGCATATGCAAAAGGCTTCACAAAATGCCTCAATCTTTGTGCACTAATCTCGGGTAAACTTGTTGCTAAAACTTGCTTCTAGTACAGAAAATGTCTATGGCTCCCTTTGTTTCTCCTTCATTGATTTACAGTACAGGATGATGGGGAAATGGTGACAAAATAGGAAGATTTTTTTTTCTGTTCATTGATTCTGGATGGACAAGATAAGTCGGTTTTAAAAATATCTTCAGACTCCTGTATCCTTGAGGGAACCTCACTGCTTATGTAATATTGACGATCATCTGGTTGGAATATTTGTATGTTCAGTGGGAATTGTCTATGCTGTTGGGTGTTTTTTTATTTAGAAATATTGTTTGGTGGCTAGGGCAGGTTGTTTGAAAGGTTACCTTTCATAGATTGATAAACAGTGGAATAGACAAATTTAACAGTATTGTTTATGCATTAATGGAAATCTTTGAGGGAAGATGGCAACATACAGACACTTAACAGATCACAAAACCTGAGAGGTAAAGTGTTGTGTGCTTTGCTCTAATTGTTGATTTCATGGTAATGTCCAGCATGAAAATCACAACTTGGGTTACTTGGCTTTAATTCTGGCCGGAGATCTAATCTCATGTATTAACAATTTGGGTCCTTCATGTGCAACATTGGTTTATGAAGAACTCATCCAAAAGGCCTTTCCCTTTCAAACTCTGTTCTGTAAGAGTAAATTTTATTTATTTTAAGAACTGTACTCTTGTTGTGTCTTCCTACTATGCACTATTCACGTTGTAAATAAATTTTGGGCCCAGATTTTTGCGCTCAGTTTGGGTGCGCAGGGACTGGAGAATTCATGTCTCCGTGAATCCAACATTTAAAAATGGCCTCCCTGACATCATCGTAGAAACCCAACCTGGGAAGAACTGAGGAGAAAGCTGGGTGCAAAGGCAGGCTGGGCGAAGATCGTTTTGCCATTGTGTCCAAAGTTTAAAAATAATGATTAAAACATGAAATATCCTGCTAGCCCTCACCCCCTCACCTCTCACACATACACACACACACACACATCCCCCCATGCCCCAAATATGCCAACCCATGCCCCTCACCTGCCCCATAACCCCTCATACCCCTATGCCAACTTATTCCTCGCATACATGCCCCCATGGCCCATCATATACTCCATGCCAACCTATGGCCCTCCACCCATCCCCCCATGGCCCTTTATAGCCTCTATGTCCCTCCACCTCCAGTGTCCTTTATAGCCCCTGCCAACTGAGTGCCAACCCTTGCCATCCCCCCACCAACTACCCTTTGCCATTACATTACCATGCAAACTCAGCTAGCATCCACCATGGTCTGACAGTTTTGACAGGTCCTTTAGACAGTTCCAATGAGATTAACAGTAATGAGTTTAAGTACATTTTTACACACATTTATACTTGCTTTTAACAATTCCAGAAGGCACCTATTCTGCCCCAAAGAGCACCTGATCTCCCCTGAAGGTGTCCAGGAACCAGATCCAAAAGGGTGTTTTACCTCTCCAAAGGGGTAGCCTGGATATCAAAACAAACCCACAAGGTTCAGACCTGCTCTTACCTGGTCTAATCTGTATACTCCAGGTTTCACATTCCTGGCTTACCAAAATCCCACCAGTGAAGGCAGATGAATTAAATGGCCAGTTGCCTCCGTAAACCTTGCACGCACAAAAAGCACCCAAGCGCCCTTTCCAGCCTCCCATGAAAGTAGGAATTATTGCGTTCAGGGACGGGGAGTTATGATTTTTGGCCACTTCCACCGTTTTCACCACGACGAAGAGGCTCTCTGTTGTGGTGAGAATCTGGGCCAGATTTTTTAGTTCATCCCCAAGGGTGATGTTTTCCAAAAGTCAAATGTCACAGCCATGGAGGACAGCATGAGAATGAAGAAACCCAACTGCTTCTGCTCCTGCTCCTGCACATTCTCCATCTAGTGACTGCTTGTCATAAGGTCACTGGGATTGAGGAATGGCTGGCGATGGTGAGGATTTAGTTTTGATTTACTTGTTGTCTAATTAAAACTCATTGTACTTAGATTTTTCTATCATTTCCTGGTCAACATAGGCTAGTTGACAAACTTTTGAGAAGGACAATCTACATGTCAGAAAAGCAACTAGTGACAATTTGAGAAGAACTGACTGGTTGTTTTTCTCTGATAAGGAAAAGAAATATTGTGCATTTCAATTATATATTCAAATTATTAATTTTGCTCCTGAAATTGCAATCTTATTTTGTCAGAAGTTAATTAAAATTGTTCCATTCTAAATGTCTATGATTATTCACTTGCTTATGTAATTATCTAATTTAAGTAGAACTTTTAGAAATCTGAAACAGGATCTTATGGAGTGTTAAAATCAGCTAGTACCTAAAAAGCCATTACTGAACAGGATGTATTGCATGTTTCCTCAAGTCATGTTACTCATGTCTTATTGAATCTCATGGCAAGATTAGAGATTCATGAAGATACGAGAAGTTGGGACTGAAGCTGAATTATAAAATTTTGCAGCTTGTGGCCGTTCATCTTATTGTGCTTGTACTGGCTCTGTAAAAGAGTTATGTACTTGGTATCATTCCCCCTGCCCTTCCCCAAATGCTGAAGAATGGTTATGTTTGCAGTCACTGTTCCCAATCATGGAATTGCAATAAATGAAGAAGATGGTAGACTTGAGGAGGAATTAGACAAGCTGGCAAAATGGGCACACCGTTGGCAGATGAAATTTAATGCAGAGAAGCATGTTGATGCATTTTGTAAGGAAAATTTAGGAGAGGCAATTTAAATGATACAATTTTAAAGTTGGCGCAGGAACAGAGAGGCCTCACGTACACAAGTGTATGAAGATGACAGGGCAAGCTGTTAAAAAAGGCATATTCGACCTTTGGATTTATAAATAGAAAGGAATAGAGTACAAAAGCGAGGAACGTATAGTAAACATTTATAAATCATTGGTAAGGCCTCATTCTACTGTATCTAATTCTGGACACCACACTTCAGGAAGGATTGTCAAGTCTTTGCAGAGGAGATTTAATAGAATAATACCAGGAATGCAGGACTTCAGCAACATGGAGCAACTTATGAGGCTTGGGATTGTTCTCCAAGGGCAAATTAATGGAAATGTTCAAAATTATTAGAGGTTTTGATAAATTAAATAGGGAGAAATTGGCAGAGGGTTTGTAACCAGTGGATGTAGATTAAAATCATTAAAAAAGAACAAGATGGGAGAGGATATTTTTTATGCAGCTTCCTTAAAAGTTGGTGGAAACCAATTCAATAGTAACTTTCAAAAGACAATTGGAATAGATGAGAAGAAAAAAAAATGTAGAGCTACAGGGAAAGAACAGGCTGTTGGGCATAATTAGAATAGGCCTTCCAAATAGCTGCACAAGCACAATGGTCCAAATGACCTCCCTCTGTTCTGTATGATTCTATGACTTATACCCTGATTTTCCACGTCTCAGGGGAAACTCCAGACCTCTAGCTCCTTCCTAATGATTCCGTCTCAGATTAGAAACTTGGCATTTTGAAAAATTAGTGGGGGGAGACCCTGTGTTCTAGAATTCCATAGTACATCATTGCCTAACATACAGTCACATTACTTGTTCTTTCCATTGCTTCATACTCCTTTGATCGCTACTTCACTTTTCCAAGAAACAGATATGTAGATAATGCAAATTCTGATGAATCTCTGTTTATTGGTGATGAGCACCAATGATAAAAATGTTACATTAAAGATGCAGTATCCTCTTGTGGTTACAACTAAACATCAACAGGCATGCTGTGGTATTGTTCATAATCAGTTAAAACATGAGACTTTTATGATAATGAGAGTATTTTCACCACATGGAAGATAATATCAAGGTTTTTAATATAAAATAACTGCATCATTTAATTTTGATCTTTTTTTTAAATGGTATTCAGGAAATGGTATTTCACCTCTATTTGGGGATAAGATTTCCCAACTCTGACCATTATCCTGTGGAAACAGTAAATGAGTGCACTTTATGCTCGGTGATGCCATTAAGTTAGCACCCACATCCGGAAGGTTACCATTGACCAGAAACTTAACTGGGCCAGCCATATCAATACTCTGGCTACAAGAGTGGGACAGAAGCTTGAAGTACTGTGGTGTGTAATTATCCTCTTAACTCCCCAAAGCCTGGCCTTCATCTACAAGGCTCAAGTCAGGAGTCGATAGAATACTGCCCACCCCCCTGGATGAGTGCACTGCAACAACACTAATGAAGCTCAACACCATCTAAGACAAAGCAGTTTGTTTGATCATTACCAGCTACCACCTTAAACTTTCACTTCCTCCACCATCAGTGCACAGTGGCAGCAGTGTGTACCATCTAGAAGATGCACTGCAGCAACTTGCCAAGGCTCCTTCAGCAATACCTTCCAAACCTCCTCCACCGATACCTTCCAAACCTCCTCCACCTAGAAGGACAAGGGCAGCAGATGCATGGGAACATCACCACCTGCAAGTTCCCTTCCAAATCACTCCCCGTCCTGACTAAAAACTACATCACTGCTCCTTCACTGTCGCTGGGTTAAAATCCTGGAACTCCCTCGCTAACAGCACTATCAGTGTTCCTACACCATATTGTCTGCAACAGTTCACCACTGCCTTTTTGAGGGCAATTAGGGATGGACAATAAATGCTGTGCTGTCCTTGCCTGCAATGTTCACATCCCAAAAATGAATTTAAAAATAAGTTGTTTGATGTTTCAATGTTAAATGGCGAGTCCAGAAGTTGCATCTTGCTTGCTACATCAGCTATTATTCTGTAGGACGTTCATATCTTAACTTGGATTAATCTCCAATGGAGATTTATTAGAGGTGTTCAAAATTGAGGGGTTTTGATGTAGTAAATAAGGAGAAACTGGCAAGAGGGTCAATAACCTGAGGACATAGATTTACGATCGTTGATAAAAGATGATAAAAGAATTAGAGGGGTGATGCAACAAGTTGTTCTGACCTAGAAATCATTACCTGAAAGGGGTGATGGGAGCAGATTTCAATTGGTAGCGCCACTACTGACCGAGCTGGCTGAGTCCTAAATGATATAGTTGCTGGACTGGGTCTGCGGCATGTGATGAGGGAACCAACAAGAGGGTCAACCAACATACTTGACCTCATAAACAAAAGGTCAAAGGGTATTAATGGCTAAAGGAGGCGCTAATGGTGACATTAAAAGTGGAAGGCAGAATGCGATAATGGCCGGACTAGGGTAAGCACCCTGGAAAGTGACAGATGGCCCTCGTGGGGATGGGGTGGGGGGAGGGGATGGTGGTAGGAAACAAGATCAAAAATAGATTTAAAGTTGGGGTCATCATCAGCAGCAGAATTGTACTCAAACACAATCTGTAACCTCATGGCCCGCATATCCCCCACTCTACCATTGCTATCAAGCCAGGAGCTCAACCTTGGTTCAATGAAGAGTGCAGAAGGGCATGCCAGGAGCAGCACCAGGCATACCTAAAAATGAGGTGTCAACTTGGTGAAGCTATAACACAGGGCTATTTGCATGCCAAACAGCATAAGCAGCAAGTGATGGACAGAGCTAAGCCATCCCACAACCAATGGATCAGATCTAAGCTCTGCAGTCCTGCCACATCCAGTAGTGAATGGTAGTCGACAGTTAAACAACTGACTGGAGGAGGAGCCTCCACAAATATCTCCATACTCAAAAATGGGGGCGCCCAGCACATCAGTGGAAAAGATCAGGCTGAAGCATTTGCTACAATCTTCAGCCAGAAGTGCTGTGTGGATAATCCATCTTAGCCTCCTTCAGAAGTCCCCAGCATCACGTATTCCAGTCTTCAGCCAATCCGATTCACTCCATGAGATAGCAAGAAACGGCTGAGGGCACTGGATAGTGCAATGTCTATGGACCCTGACAATATTCCGGCAATAGTACTGAAGACTTGTGCTCCAGAACTTGCCGTGCCCCTAGCCAAGCTGTTCCAATATAGCTACAACACTGGCATCTACCCAGTTATGTGGGAAATTGCCCAGGTATGTCCTGTACACAAAAAGCAGGACAAATCCAACCCAGCCAATTATCACCCCAGCGTAGTGTCCTTGGCCCAACCATCTTCAGCTGCTTCATCAATGACCTTCCTTCCATCATAAGGTCCAGACGTGGGAATGATCGCTGATTGCACAATGTTCAGCACCATTTGAGACTCTTCAGATACTGAAGTATTCCATGTCCAAATGCAGAAAGACAATATCCAGACTTGGACTGACAAGTGGCAAGTAACATTTGTGCCACACAAGTGTCAGGCAATGACAATCTCCAACAAGAGAGAATCTAACCATCACCCCTTGATATTCAATGGCATTACCATCACTGAATCTCCTACTAACAACATCCTGGGGTTACCATTGACCAGAAACTGGACTGGTCCAGCCATATAAATACTGTGGCTACAAGGGCACATCAGAGACTAGGAATCCTGCGAGGTGTGACTCACCTCCCAACTCCCCAAAGTCTGTCCACCATCTACAAGGCACAAGTCAAGAGTGTGATGGAATACTTCCCACTTGCCTGGATGAGTGCAGCTCCAACAACACTCAAAAACCTTGCAGTGCATGATAGAATTCTACAGAATGGTGCTTGGAGTACACACAATGATCAGGGAATGGCGACCTGGTTTGATGTCCATTTATTTAAGTATAAGAGGCAATGTGTATCAGCAGGTTTCCTGGCCAGTGCTCCCTGTGAGAACATTCCATGCCTGGAGCATCAGCCTGAAGAATCAGCCCCTGAAAGCAATTTGCCAAGTGAGCACATTCACAAAACTATGTGGCATCTATACCAGTTCAATGCTTTCTACTTGTGGGTTAATCAAGCACTGAGTAATCCACATTAAGATGTGTGGTAATGATAACAGTAATGTGCTGACGAAAGGATGGTACAAAGGATGTCTTACTAATGTGAGCTCAGCAGCAACTGATTAAAAAAATACTAACAATTTATGAAATTCTTACTTCAAAATACTAAAATTACAGTTATACATTGATTTATTGAATTAATTGCTCTTTAGTCTCTCTTACATTAATGTCCCCTCACCCCAAAATATCTTGAAGAGTGTACCTTTTTGATTGGTCAGTAATAAATGTGTTTATCAAAAGGCAAGAGATTTGGAAGCTTCCGTGAACCCCTCCTCAAAGATGTATTGCCCTGCTATAGCCTGGCACTCCATTTGAGCACTCCTCTCCCAATGATCTGGAACCCAATATCCAGGGATTTGTAACAAGCTCAAGCAGAAAACTCTCACCACTGCCTTTTGCTTACTGCTGTTAATGCATGTGTCATGTGATTCTCCTAGACTTTGAAGATGATAAAATAAATAGGTCAGAAAAGGTCATAGACTCAAACAAATGTATTAACTCATAAATGGATAACAGGAATAATAAACTATATGTTAATTGCACTTTACAGGCTTATCTATCCTTTTGTGAAAGATAGACCGATATCAGTTGTGTGTTCTATGCTAAACTGCAGTATGAACTGAATTGGATACATGTTCTTTGAGTTTTGATCATTATGTGGCAGTTTGTTGTTAGCTATGCATAATGTCCAACATCTCTCCAATTCCCTCACTTATTTAAGACACCCTGAGAAATTCTTTTAAAAAAATGACTGGGACAAAACAAAATTTAAATATGAGCAACGTACTTTTAAGCTCAAAGAACAACCAATCAAACAAAGTAAGCCCATAATATGTTTGCATTTGAATTGAATGATCTGGCCTCAGGTACTTGGCCAGTTACATAAAATCATCAAATATTGCAACAGCGAAGGAAGCTCATTCAGACTTTCTGAATGACATCTTTTGATTATCTGCTCCTATCACTGCTTGCTTGTCCCTACAACCACCCCCCCCCCACACCCCCCCACCTCGACTTCTCTCCCCCCCACCTTAAACCAGCTTATATTTCACCCCTCTCCTAATTTTACTCAGTTCCGTTGAAGAGTGATGAGGACTCGAAACATCAACTTTGTTCTTCTCCGCCGATGCTGCCAGACCTGCTGAATTTTTCCAGGTAATTCTGTTTTTGTTTTGGATTTCCAGCATCCGCAGTTTTTTTGTTTTAAATAAAATACATGCATTTGCCAGAAGATGTAGAATCCAGGCACAAGGGCTTTGGATTAAAATAGGGAGGGTACATGGTTTTGATTTAATTATGTGGGGCGCTTTGGAAACATTTGATGGAATGACCAATTGAATGGTACAATATGAATATTTGGGACTGACCAGATGGGCTGCAGTCTTCCTGCATTGCCCTGTATAATGCAAGTTAATATTTCTAACACCTCTGTAACAACATGGGCATTTTCCTGAAAGTAAGTTCAATGTGGGCAATAGAGGTGCACCTTCTAAGAGGTTTCCTAGCACACATGCCTGCTTCTCTTCCAACTGGAGAATGTAAAATAGTGCGTAATTCCAAGGAATAGAATGGGAATGAAATGCTTACTGAATGGATATTGTGAGGGGAAATAAAACATGATTGAATGTTATCCATTTGTTTTTGTCAATGAATAAAAGTCAGTAGCTTCAGTGTGAAGTGATTGTTTCTTAAGAAAATGATAGATTTGATATTGTTACAGTGTGCTTTAAAGATACAAATGCAGATTGTAGGGTTAATATTATTGCTGGCAAGGATATGTATTTTTTGTTGCTAGAAGGAAACAGACCAGACAAAGCTGTGGTTTAGTGAGGTGCCAACCATCGAGGTTCTTTGAGACCTTACAAATAAACCTAAAATCATCATAAAGAATTGTAAGACTAGATCTATTCACTTGGAATTGGCCTAGCACATCTAGGGATATGTATAAAGTTTGGGAAAGGGGAAGGAGAATGATTCTGACACTTCCATTGGATCAGTGTTGCTGGAAAATGATGCAGCATCAGCATAAGATTTGATATGTAATACCCATTTGTTTCAATTTTGTTTCTTGAGATCCAGGGATAAGTTCATAAGAATTCAATATTTTTGTGTTCACCTGCTGGTGTCTTATTTCTGTTATTATATGCTAGCAAAATATATTTTCTGTATTTTTCTGTAGGTAGCTGACTCTGCTCTTTGGAAATTATGATGAAGAATCGAGTGTGTCTCAAACTTTACAGAAAGCACCCTGACAAGGGGGGAAAAAATCCTAGGATGATCTGATAAACTCACTCACCCTCCAACCACTCTGGTGGATATCAGTGTCAATTACTGTCAGTGTGGGGGAAAAAACTGACTCTCCTTTTGAAACCCTGGCAAGATAGGTTGAAAGGTTAATTGTCAGCTTAGAAACACTGACCTGTACTGGACTTCAGCACCTGGACTCTAAAAGCATCAAGGGGTATGGAGAGAGAGCGGGAGTATGGCGTTGAGATAGAGGATCAGCCGTGATCATATTGAATGGCGGAGCAGGCTCAAAGGGCCGAATGACCTACTCCTGCTCTTATTTTCTATGTTTCTATGATCGTTGGCATGTACATGGGCTATGGTTCTCCAACACCTTCCAACACCAGATCTTTGTGGCCATTCTTCACAGGCTTATTCAGTGTTGATCAGGAGGCAACAGCTTTAGGTGGTACCAATGCTTGGGCCAATATTATTCCCACCCAACATCCATGAACACGCACTTTCCAGCAACAAAATAAAGGAATTGGCTCTGGTACTGGAGTTGGCTGATTTTTGTTTTTCCATCCCTGCAGCCAATGGTACCCTATGGCTATCATAGCTGAAATAAACTCACTCGGAAATGAATCTGGGTTGTTTTGACCTGTATGGCTTAATATTGCAGTGGCCATTGAATGAACTGTAATGTTCATATTTTTTATAATGTAATTTTATGAAAAATAGCATGATTAAATATTAAACTGCAAAAGTGCTTATTTTGGATGAAAGAGAAACCGCCATGTGATTTAATTAAAGCATTTTTTTAAAAAAATAACATTATTCAAAAGTAAGTGGAGTAATTATGGTTTTATTTAGTGTGTAATGCACTTTTAAGAATCATACCTATTATGGAAGATCACATGATCTGTAGTAACCAATAGGAGAGCAGTGCGGGCTACCTCAACAGTCAGTGTAGAGTTAGAGCTGGAGTTGAAAGCACATGTGTAGTTGCTGCTGAGTACGTTGTAAATGAATTTAATGTTTCCACCCAAGAAGTGTCTGCAGTTCAATTCCTTCATTAATAGTACACCACGGCCGCCCTTACAACAAACTGGCGCCAAGAATAAGACAGGATTGAACAGAAGAAATCAAATAAGAAAGAAATCAGCACTGCATCTCAGCCAGTGATTGTAAGTAGCAAACTCCATTAGAATTGAAAAAGTTATCCTCTCTCAGAATACCACAATTTGGGAGAATTGATCCTTTTGAACCAGCCACAAATGTTTGGTCTCATTACATAGAACGCCTCACATTCTTTTTTCAAGCAAACGAGATTACTGGGGAAGAGAAGGGGCAAGCGGCCCTCTTAACTACTTGTGGGAGCAAAACCTACCATCTGATTCAAAGTTTGATGGCACCCAGTGCCCCAGATTCAAAGAATTTCGATGAATTGGTGGACCTCTTGAAAGGTCGTTTTCAACCAAAGCCCTTAGTCACAATTCAGAGGTTCAGGTTTAATTTGTGAAATAGAGCCCCAAGTGAGACAATTGCATGCTACTTGGCAAATTTGAAACAGCTAATAGAACATTGTGAGTTTGGTGTGACTCTAAACGACATGCTCAGAGATCGTTCAGTGTGTGGTGTGACAGAGGACACTATTCAGAAAAGATTTGTGTCCAAAGTGAATCTAGATTTCAAGAAGGTGTTAGAGATAGCAACGGCCATGGAAAGCACAGTAAGAGATTCAGAATCAATATAGGGTGTACAAAAAGGCACCATCCTCCATATCAGACGGGAAACCCCAGCTTAAAAGGGCGCGAAAATGCAAGACTCTGCCATGAAGCAGGACACAAGAATAAAGAAAAATAACAGCAGCAAAATCAAAGAATAATTTTAATAGAGTTGGGAAAAAACAGTCTTTTAGCGATTGGCAGTTTAAAAAAATCGAATGCTCCTGCTGTCACAGAAATTGACATATAATGAGGCAGTGCAAGGAAAGATTCAAGCAGGCTTGTAAACCAAAGAAGAATCTTAATGAAATCTACAACATAAAAGAGCCTGAGACAACAAATTCAGACATTTACTCGTTGCTTAATCTGAAAATTGGAAAGACAGAACCAAAATTTGTCACAATTAAAGTAAATGGCAAACCTGTCAGAATGGAAGTGGAGAGGAAAGCTTTCACTACAGTAATTGGAGAACATACCTATGGATATTTGAATATTGGTGAACATCAAGTAAGTTTAGAAGAAACAGCTGCCAAGCTAAAAATATATACGAGATGAAGACATTCAAGTAAAAAGCATAAGCAGAGTAACTGTCCATTATGGAAGACAATTGGCAAAGCTACCTGAAGGGTTCTCAAAATTCCCACATTTTTCATATCATCAACAAGGATATGACTTTTGGACTTTTAAACTGTTGAGTTAAATGTAAAACCCTGCTGACAGGAGGCTGGGCCCATGAAGGCCTGGGGCTGGACATGCCCGGGCATGATGAGTGCAGTGTGGATTGTTTTGCCTGAAACCAAACAATGAGAGGAGACAGAATATGTATTCTTCCCTTTAGTACAGTCAACCCAGCGAAAGACTTCACCTCACACGAAACTGAAGCCCATCAAAAGCTTGCATAAATAATGGCTACTAAATACCAAGGCAAGAAGGCACAATCAATTCAATTATGTGAACCCATCAATACTCCACACATACAATGGCTTTCAGTTTAAAACTAGTTACTAGGCAGGAAGACAATGATAAACATCATGCAAGCCCATTAAAAACAACGAGACAACAATCACCGGGGGAAGCCCACCAATGTCCAACAAAGAACTAACCTTGATTTGGATTCTGATAAGAAATTCAAAAGACAGTATAACTGGGCAGTCAGTTACGAGAGGGAGAAACCATCTAGCTGAAGGGTTGCAGTTTTGAAAGCCGTCACAGGACAATGAGCAGTTGGGAATGGTCGAAACAGAGTTTAAGCAAGAAGATCTGGGGGTTTTGCAGGCCCGCAGGCAACATCACGGTGAGGGGCACGGGGTGGCAGGCTCAACCGAAGACAACAAGGCTGCAAGCGCAGCCCTCCACGAAGATCGACCACCCACAACCGTGTCCTCCACCCAACTGAAGAACCTTCACAGATTCCACAGACCAGGACCACGTTGGGACGGCATGCCCCAGAGGACACAAAGAGCATACCCCAAAACTGCAAACAGTATACCTGGCTGAATTTCGAACTGTCAAGGAACCTTGGGTTGGTGAGCATGATCCCTGACCTCTCCTAGTTCAATTTAGTTAGGTTTTGGGGGTGGGACAAGGGTAAGGGGATTAGTCGCATGATTTTTCCCTCATTATGCCGTGTGTTCCCCATTCTTAACTAAGTGTACATTGTAAGTCTGTATAATCTCAGTGTAATCCTAATGTTATAAGTTCATTTGTGACTTCAATAAACTCAGGTTTTCTTGCACCAAAACCAGTTGTCTGCTGCACTTTGTCACAACCCCCAAATAAGTCCAAGGTTGAGAACCCAGGGAGTGAGAGCGATTCGAACAGCACAGAAGTCAGAGGTGAAACTGACACATACCACCACCCCCTACATACCCTTGATGGTGGTAGCAGGTGAAGGGCCAAGCCTCCTGAGGCAAAATTATTTAAAGCAGGTTAAGTTAGAATGGGCTCAAATTTTCCAGTTGAGAGCAAGTGGGATACCAGACCTACTTAGAAAGTACACCACCGTCTTCAAGGACAAACTTGGGAAAATCCAGGTCCTGCGGGCAAAGATTCATGTGGAACCCCTCGCTTCATGAAGGCAAGACTAGTTTCATATGCCCTGTGAGAAAAAGTCAACATTGAACTGAACAGATTAGAGAAACTGGGCGTTAGGCAACTTATGCAGTTCTCAGAATGGGCAGCACCCATAGTCCCCATCCTTAAACCTGACCAAAGCATCCGAATAGTGGAGATACAAACTAATGGACAGATGCCCCATTTAGAAAACGGAATACCTGTATGCCAAGCTGGCAGAAGGGACAACCTACATGAAGCTTGACATGAAGTCATGCTTATCAACAACTAGAATTGTGTACTGCCTCCTGGGAATTTGTTACAAGTAATACCCATAAAGGGTTGCACCAATATACACATTGGCTTTCAGTGTCTCTTCAGCTTGTGTCATCTTTCGGAGAACAATGGAAAGCTTACTGCAGGGACTGCCCCAAGTTGTCTTCTATTTTGATGATGTATTGGTGACAGGAATCGTTGAAGAAGAGCATTTGGCAAACTTAGAAGAAGTCTTAAACTGTTTCTTGCAAGCTGGAATGCATCTAAAAAAGAAAAGTGCGTGTTCCAAGTGAGGGAGGTAATCTATTTGGGTCACTGGGTAGATTCACAGAGCCTCCATGCAATAGAGGAGAAAGTGAGAGCTATAAAAGAGGCACCAGTGCCAAAGAACGCCTCAGAGCTCAAATTATTCCTAGGAATGATCAACTATTATGGGTGGTTCTTACCCAATTTGTCTACAGTGCTGGCCCCTCCTACATTCACTACTCAAAAAGAACCAGCATTGGTCTTGTGAGGTGCCCCAGAAAGAAGCTTTCATAAATGTGAAACAACTGTTGCACTCGCCCAATCTATTGGTGCATTACGACCAGATGAAAGAATTGGTGCTGACATGTGACACATCTCCCTACGGATCGGGAGCAGTGCTCTCTCATCGGATGGATGGCAACAGCCAATAGGTTATATATCAAAAATGCTCACCACAGCAGAAAAGGAGTACTCGCAGATAGGAAAAAAGAAGGCCTCTTTATCATCTTTGGTGTCAAGAAATTTCACCAGTACATACACGGCTGCCATTTCACAATCATTTCAGACCACATACCATTGCCAGGATTGTTTAGTGAGGACAAGGCTATACCACCCATAGCCTCAGCAAGAGTACAATGATGGGCTTTAATTCTGGCAGCGCAGGAATACACTTTTGTATGTAGGCCTGGCAATCAAATCGCTAACCCTGATGACCTTAGTCATTTGCCTTTACAAGAAATTGATGAGCACGTCCCAGTTCCACAGGAACCTGTTTTACTGTCAAATTTCTTAGATTCCTCGCCAATATGTGCCTGACAGGTCAGAGACTAGACAAGTCAGGACCCAGTCCTATCTGAAGTACGAGAACAAGTGCTACATGGTTGGTCACAGGAGCCCGTATCTGATGAAATGAAACCGCACTCAACAGAAGACATTAAATAACCAGCCAGGATGGCATCTTATTGTGGGGAGCACGATTGATGGTTCCTTCAAAGGGAAGGGAGTCACTTTTAATTGAACTACACAATGCACACCCAGGAAGTTCCCAAATGAAGACCATAGCATGCAACCATCTATGGTGGCCTTTGATGGTTGGTGAAATAGAGAGTTTGGTAAATTACTGTGTGCAATGTCAGCAACTGCAAAATTTGTCAGTGACAGCTCCACTCCCTGGGAGTGGCCAGGTAGATTGTGGGTGTAGTTACACATTGACTACATTGGGCCTTTCCTGGGAACAATATTTCTGCTCATTGTTGATGACCATTCACAGAATCACACAGTGCAGAAGAGGCCCTTTGGCCCATCGAGTCTGCACCGACACGTGAGAAGCACCTGACCTACCTACCTAATCTGATTTACCAGCACTTGGCCCATAGCCTTGAATGTTATGACGTGCCAAGTGCTCATCCAGATACTTTTTAAAGGATGTGAGGCAACCTGCCTCCACCCCTCTTCCAGGCAGTGCATTCCAGACCGTCACCTCCCTCTGGGTAAAAAAGCTTTACCTCACAGCCCCCCGAAACCTCCTACCCCTCACCTTGAACTTATGTCCCCTTGTGACTGACCCTTCAACTAAGGGAAGCAGCTGCTCCCTATCCACCCTGTCCATGCCCCTCATAATCTTGTACACCTCGATCAGGTCACCCTTCAGTCTTCTCTGCTCTAACAAAAACAACCCAAGTCTATCCAACCTCTTTTCATAACTTATATGTTTCATCCTAGGAAACATCCTGGTGAATCTCCTCTGCACCCCCTCCATTGCAATCACATCCTTCCTATAATGTGGCGATCAGAACTGCACACAATACTCCAGCTGTGGCCTCAGCAAGGTTCTATACAACTCCAATGTGACCTCCTCGATTGATAAAGGCAAGTGTCCCATATGGCTTTTTCACCATCCCACTAACATACCCCTCTGTCTTCAGAGATCTATGGACACACATGCCAAGGTCCCTTTGTTCCTCAGAACTTCCTAGTATCATGCCGTTCATTGAATACTTCCTTGTCAAATTACTCCTTCCAACTCACACTTTTCAGGGTTAAATTCCATTTGCCACTTATCTGCCCATTTGACCATCCCCTCTATATCTTCCTGTAGCCCAAGACACTCAACCTCACTACTAACCACCTGGCCAATCTTTGTGTCATCCACAAACTCACTAATCCTACCCCCCACATAGTCATCTATGTCATTTATATAAATGACAAATAATAGGGGACCCAGCACAGATCCCTGTCTCTAACAGTGATTTTCATCTGGACACTGGCTTCCAGTCACTAAAGCATCCTTCTGTCCTCACCCTCTGTCACCTACAACTAAGCCCATTTTGAATCCACCTCATCAAATTACTCTGTATCCCATGTGCATTTGCCTTCTTTATAAGTCTCCTGGTTAGACACATATGAGGTGAAGTCACCAACGTCGGGTGCTACAATTGTCATGACTCACTGGGGATAGTGTGCTGTAGTATCAAGCCCCACTGCTTCCTGAGCCGAGACAAATGTGAAAAGTTTGACCAAACCATCAGATTGCCCCAATTCTACCTAACTGTTTAATTTAGGTTAACAGAATACAAGCACCAGGTTTGTAAACTTAATAAGTAAATGACTGTTTATTGAAGTTTGTTGTTAACCAGTGGCAAAAGAAAGAAATATGAACTGCTAATTTCTAACTCTATAACCTGAACTCTACCCCTTCTTAAATCCCTAAATACATGCATACAAGACACACAAGCCACACAAAAACATGGATTTTAAAGCTGGGATAAAACAATTCAATAGCACCAATTCCGGAGTACAGGTTTCGATAGGCTGATTTTGATCGATGTCTTCCAAATTCCTTTCAGTTCTTGTTGATGACACGAAGTGGTCTTCCAGCACTTTCAGTATTTAGTTCACTAGTCGAGCACTTGCCTTTCAATGTCTCTAACAGTGATTTTCATCTTAGTCTCTTGACTAGGGTTTTCAGAGAGAGTAGGTTATAGAGATATGAGGAGGAAAGAAGCCAGCTAGCTATTACTGTAGGCTTACTGGAATCTTACACACAGGAGAGAGAGGTTTTAGATCTTTTTCCTTTCAGGATAAGAGCTATTCTGCTGTACTGCTATTGCACAAAACCTGGTCACCTGGCCAGGAGCCAATTAAAATGTTGCCAGGCATCTCCCTTGGTCCAGGACTCCTTTCCAGCACCATCCTGTCTTTCATGGCACACTCTGTTCCAGGACTGCAACATTGCATATATCCCTCATCCTGTTCCAGTGGACATGTCTTTCACACTGCAGCCATTGGAATTTTAATCCATAGCTTAACAGAAAATAAAAAGATATGTTCTTTACAACAGTCCAACAGAAATAAAAAGACATGTTTCTTACATGCCTCCACCCTTAAAAGAGATGAAACACCATTTCAAAAATGCATTTCATCACAAGGTATGTGACACATGGACAATAAAACATGAGACTTACTTTCATTCATCCTTCCTCCCCCTTACACAATCTTATACAATCTTCAGCATTTCTTATCCTTTTAACTAATGTTAGTATTTTACACCCAGGACAATGCATCTGCAATCACATTATCTTTGCCAGTTATATGAACAATCTTTACATTGAATGGTTGAAACAAAAGACTCCAAACAGCCTCACATTTTGAGTTTTAAACTTTTCAATGAATGCCAGTGGATTATGGTCAGTGTAGATTAGTGTTTCTTTGTTATTGTGTCAGACCTAAACTTCAAAGTGTTGAACAGTCAACAATAATTCTAGGGTTTCTTTTTCTACTGTAGAGTACTTCCTCTGATATTGATATAGTTTCTTGGAAAAGCACCCCACCGTTTCTCTACTCCTAACTGATCATCTTGTAATAGGACTGCACCTACCCCCAAGTCACTAGCATCAATTGTCATTTTAAAAGGTTTGGTAAAGTTGGGGTGGCCAACACTGGTTCATTTATTAAGATTGCCTTCAGCTTTTCAAAGGCTGCTTGGCATTTTGCTGGCCATACCATTTTGCCTGTTTTCTTAACAAATTGATGAGAGGTACAGCTATTGTGCTGAAGTTAGGCACAAACTTCCTATAAAACCCATACATTCCCAACTATCCCAGGATTTCTTATTTAGTTTTAGGAATGGGAAATTCTATTGGAGAATTCACTTTTGTTATGCTTGGCAATGCTTGCCCTTGTCCTATGATGTGACCTAGGTAAGTTACCCTTGCTTTTGCAAATTCTCTTTTGGCCAGATTTATGACTAAGTCAGCCAACTGCAATTGCTTAAACAGGTCCTCTAATTGCTTTACATGTTCTTCCCATGTGTTACTATTATTATGACATTGCCTTGATAAACCACACATTTAGGACTTTAGCTATGACTTGATTCATAAGTCTTTTGAATGTAGCTGGGGCATTTTTGAACACAAACAGCATGATTAGCCATTGATACAACCCACTTGATGAAACAAAGTCAGGTATTTGTTTAGCCCCTGATTTTAATGGCACTTCAACAGATCAATTTTAGAGAAAATTGAGGCACTACCAACCTTATCAATGCAATCTTCTAACTGAGGAATTGGATATGAATCTGTCCTCATTACTATATTCACTTTCCTGTAGTCTATACAAAATCTAGTGGATCCATCCAGCTTGGGAACCAACACTACCGGTGAACTCCAGCCACTTTGGCTAGGCTCAATCAATTGATTGTCCAGCATATTTTGGATCTCTGTTTCTAACTGAGCTTGTTTTTCTGAGCTCAACCAATGATGAGGTTATTTTATCGGCACTGAGTCTCCTGTGTCCACATCATGTTTAGCTAAAGTAATACATCCAGGTGCATCCCTACAAATTCCCTATACCCCCTAAGTAACCTTATTAGATCTTTCCTTGACCCTTCCTTTAAATATGAGAACACAGTATCTAACAGTCCCAGTATTGTTGTATTGGTTAGTCGAGTTGTAGGAGGTTCGCTTTGTGCACTGTCTAATTCTCCTTCTACCTTGCCCCTACTGTCTCTGTCATCCTCCACTACTCCTACCACCTAGCACACTTGCTCTATCTTATCATCTTCTCTGCAGTGATATTGCTTCAACATGTTTATGTGACATTACCATTTCTTCTTATGCTCAGTATCTATCAGATAAGTCACTTTACTAACTCTCCTAACTATCTTGTTGGGGCCGTTGAATTTCACTTTCAGGGGTTCACCCTGCAAAAGGTAATAATACCAATACTTCATCTCCTGCTTGGAACATTCTAGTTGTAGCATAATGGTCTGCCCATTCTTTCATTTTGGCTTGGGAAATTTTTAAGTGCTCTCATGCTCCTGTGAGTCTTTCTAGAAACATGGACACGTAATAGAACATGGAGGATTCATCTTTCTGCTTTAGAAACTTTTCCTTAATCACTTTTAATGGGCCTCTTATTTCATGACCATAGATCAATTCAAATGGACTGAATCCAGTAGATTCATTTGGAGAATCTCTGGTAGCCAATAGTACAAAATCTAATCCTCTGTCCAAATCCTTTGGGTATTCATGGCAATGGATCTTAACCATGGTTTTGAGAATCTGATGGTATCTCTCTAAAGCTCCCTGTGTCTGTGGGTGATAGGCAGTAGACTTTAGTTGTTTGTTACCCAAATTGCTGATTATGTCCTGGAAAACTTTAGACGTGAAGTTAGAACCTTGCTGGGAGTTGGAATGGAGCGGACCTGCGGGAGACAGTTGGGAGCTAAGAAGTAAATACAGACCAGTGATTGCAGAGCGGCCTAACTTGCTGAGAGTTGGAGCAGAGCTGAGGAGCGCACTCTTTCGCTGTTTCAGCCACTGTGAGGCAGCAGTCCAGGAAAAAGAGAAAAAAGCAACTGTGACGTCACAGGAAGCTAGTAAGTTGATTGGCCAGTAAGTGCTCAGTCTAAGGGACAGTGTGAGAGGAACCAGCTTAGGACAGGTGAGTTCAGGTTGGTCTATAAATAAGAAGGACTAAACCTTTAAAATAATAAACTAAAATTTGAAAACTTTAAAATTAAAATAAAACAAGATAAAAAAAGCAATAAAAATGAAGTAATTTAAACAAACATCTAAAACACATACCTTTGTAGTTAAGCGTACAACATTTAGTTATCAGTGGTATTAGCATTCAATAAACAGTAAATTGTAACATACATAGGAAGAAAGTAATTAAAGTAAATTAACTAAATAACATAAGTTAGAATGGCTGGACAGGTGTTGTGTTGCAGCTGAGAGATGTGGGAGCTTTTGGATGCCAAGGCGATCCATGACAAACACGTCTGCAGGAAGTGTAAGTAGCTTGAGGAATTCTGGATCAGGATTATTGACCTGGAAGCCAAAATGCAGAAACTGTGTGACATATTGGAGCGGGAGAAATACCTGGATACTTTGTTCCGGAAGACAGTCACAGATCTTAGAAGAGGATTGCTGTTTTGGTCAGCAGTGAGAGATAGGAGGATGTGACTATCAATGAGACAGGTAATGGGACTGAGCAGACAGTAGTGGAGGAGCCTCAGACTTTGCAATTGTCAAACAGGTTTGAGGTGCTCACAACCTGTGGATAAAAGCATGGTCTGCAAGGTGAAAGAGCTGACTAGCCATGGCACAGTAGTACAGGAAGCTGTTCAAGTGGAGGGAGCAAATAGGAATGCAGTGGTGGCAGGGGAATACCATAGTGAGGGGGATTGACACTGTCCTCTGCAGCAAAGAGCAAGAGTCCAGATGGCTATGTTGTCTGCCCAGTGCCAGGGTTTGGGCAGCTGCTCAGGGCTGGAGAGGAATTTACAGAAAGGGGGAGGATCCAGTTGTCATGGTCCATGTAGGTACCAATGAAATAGGTAGAACTAGGAAAGAGGTTCTGCAAAGTCATATGAGGAGCTAGGTACCAAATTAAGAAGCAGAACCTCAAAGGTACTAATCCCTGAGTCATGTGCAAATTAGCATAGAGCAAATAAGATTAGAGAGATGAATGTGTGGCTCAAAGACTGGTGTGGGAGAAGTGGATTCCAGTTTGTGGGGCACTGGCATCAGTACTAGGGAAAGTGGGGCTGTTCTGTTGGGACGGTTTATACCAGAACCATGCTAGGACGAGTGTCCTCGCAAACCATATAACTAGGGAACCAGAGAGGGCTTTAAACTAAACAAGAGGGGTAAGGGAGCAAGCTTGGGTAGAGGTAGCAATTCAAGGTGTACAATCAACACAGGAGAGCAAAATAGTAGTATGAGAAATGAGGGTCAGGGAATGGCAGGAAGGGACAGAGAAAAAAAACCGAAGAATACATCAACAGTCAAGACTAGATGTTACAAAACTGAAGACTCTGTATCTGAATGCAGGTAGTATTCATAACAAAGTAAATGAACTGATGGCCCACATTGAAGTAAATAAATATGATCTGATAGAAATTATGGAGACGTGGCTGCAGCACGACAAAGATTGGGTCCTTAATAGTGAAGAATACATGACATTCAAGAAAAATAGGAAGCTAGGTAAAGGTGGAGGGGTAGCACTGTTAATCAAAGAGACCATTGGTGCAATAGTTAGAGATGACTTTGGTTCAGGAGATCAGGATGTAGAATTGGTTTGGTGGATATAAGGAATTTAAGGGGAAAAGAGTCATTAGTGGATGTGGTCTACAGGCCCCATAACAGTAGCCATAGTAGGACAAAGTATTCAAGAGAGAATATTGTGTACTAGTGATAAAGGGATGGCAATAATCATGGATGATTTTAAATCTACACATAAACTGGAAACATCAAATTGGCAGTAGTAGCCTGGATGAGGAGTTCTTAGAATGCTTTCAAGATAGTTTCTTAGAGCAGCATGTTCTGGAACCAACCAGAGAGCGGGATATGTTAGACTTGGTATTGTGTAATGTGACAGGATTAATTAATGACCTCAGAGTAAAGGCACCCCTAGGTAGCAGTGACCACAATATGATTAAATTTTACATCCAGTTTGAAAGGGAGAAGAGTGGGTCTAAGACCAGTATCTTAAACCTAAATAAAGCTAACTATGTGGAGTTGAAAGCTGAGCTAGCTAAAATGAACTGGGAAACTAGACTAGAGGATGGATCAATAGAGAAGCAGTGGCAAACATTTAAGGGGATATTTCATGGTATTCAGAATAATTACATTCCTATTATAAAGAAAAATTCAAAGGGGAGGACCCACCATCCATGGTTAATTAAAGAAATTAAGGAAAGCATCAAACTTAAGGAAAAAGCATACAACTTCGCAAAGATGTGTAGCAGGACAGATGATTGGACAGAATATAAAAAAGAACAGAGAATGACTAAAAGCTTAATCAGGAGAAAGAAATTAAAGTATGAGAGGAAGCTAGCTAGATATATAAAAATGGATAGCAAGAGTTTCTATAGGTATTTAAAAAGAAAAAGAGTAAGTAAAGTGAGCGTTGGTCCTCTAGAAAATGACAGTGGGGGAGTTAATAGTAGATAATAAGAAAATGGCAGAAGAGATTAACAAATATTTTGCTTCTGTGTTCACTGTAGAGGATACAAAAAAATGTTCCAGTATTAGCTGTAAATCAGGAGGTGACCGGGAGAAAGGAGCTTGGTAAAATTGAAATCACTAGAGAAATGGTATTGAGGAAATTGATGGAACCGCAGGCTGGCAAGTCTCCGGGTCCTGATGGATTACATCTTAGGGTCTTAAAAGAGGTGGCTAATGAGGTAGTTTACGTGCTAGTGTTAATTTTCCAAAATTCGCTAGATTCTGGAAAGATTCCGTCAGACTGGAAAGTAGCAAATATAACCCCTCTATTCAAGAAGAAAGGGAGGCAGAAAACTGGAAACTATAGGCCAGTTTGCTTGATGTCTGTCATGGGCAAGTTATTAGAATCGATTATTAAGGAGGTTATAGCTGGGCACTTAGAAGATCTCAAGGCAATAGGGAAGAGTCAGCATGGTTTGGTGAAAGGAAAATAATGTTTAACTAATTGATTGGAGTTTTTTGAAGGAGTAACATGCGCAGTGGATAAGGGGGTGCCTGTGGACGTATTGTACTTGGATTTCCAGAAGGCATTTGATAAGGTCCCACATCAAAGATTATTATGGAAAATAAAAGCGCTTGGTGTAGGGGGTAACATATTAGCATGGATAGAAGATTGGCTGGCTGGCTGGCTGGCAGAAAGCAGTGAGTATGCATAAACAGGTCTTTTTCGGATTGGTAGGACGTGACGAGTGGAGTCAGCAGGGGTCTGTGCTGTGGCCTCAACTTTTCACGATTTACATCCATGACTTAGATGAGTTGAGTGAAGACATGGTAACTAAATTTGCAGATGACACAAAGCTGGTAGGAAAGTATGCTGTGAAGAGGGCATGAGGAGGTTGCAGATGGATATGGATAGGTTGAGTGAGTGGGCAAAGATCTGGCAAATGGAGCTAATGTGGGAAAATGTGAAGTTGTTCACTTTGACAGGCAGAACAAAAAAGCAAAGTATTACTTAAATGGAGAATGGCAGCATGACTCTGAGGTGCAGAGGGATCTAGGTATTCTATTACATGAGTCACAAAAAGTAGTATGCAGGTACAGTAAGTGGTTAAGATGACGAATGGAATGCTATCCTCTATTATGAGAGGGATTGAACATAAAAGTAAGGATTTTATGTTTCAGTTATACAGAGCATTGGTGACACCGCACCTCGAATACTGTGTGCAGTTTTGGTCTCCTTATTTAAGAAAGGATGTAAATGCATTGGAGGTGGTTCAAAAGAGGTTTAGTAGATTGATACCTAGAATGAGTGGGTTTCTTATGAGGAAAGGTTGGACAGACTGGGCTTTTTTCCACTGGACTTTAGAAGAGTGAGGGGTGATTTGATTGAAGATCCTGAACAACTTTGACAAGGTTGACATCAAATGGATGTTTCCTCTTGTGGGTGAGTCCAGAACTAGGGGGCACTGCTTTAAAATTAGGGGTGGCCCTTTTAGGACAGATGAGGAGAATTTTTTCTCTCAGAAGGTTGTGCAACTTTGGAACTCTCTGCCTCAGAAGGTGGTGGAGGCGGGGTCATTGAATATTTTTAAGGCAAAGGTAAATGGATTCTTGTTAGGCAAGGGGATCAAAGGTTATCAGAGGTAGTTGAGAATGTGGAAATCGAAACACGAGAAGATCAGCCATGATCTTATTGAACGGTAGAACAGGCTCGAGGGTCTCCTCCTGTTCCTATTTCTTATGCAATTAATGCCCATATGTAAGAGAAACACAGTTTGGCTGTTTGGTTATAAACTTTAACCAGGGCTCTGATGAAATTTTGATATTAATCTATAATTGTCAACCATGCCAGCCTCAGAATTCCATGGCTACAGGCATGACCTGATTGGGTATATGGAGAAGTTGTGCTGATGCTGAGGGGGTAGGATTGAATGATACAAACAACTTTCTGCACATTGTGGTTGCAGGCTCTTATCAATTGCAATAGGGTACTATGGTAGATAAAGGAGTAACTTGCTCAAGAGGAAGAGTGCTTTGTCACCTCTAGTGCGTTACTCTAATTATGAAGTTTACCATAATTATTTTGTTGACCTGCTTGTTGCAGTGGTGGAGTTTGGGTGGGGGGTAGGTGGTCAGGGGGAAGGTAGGGGGAGCGGAAGGGGGGAGCAGAGAGCTGTTTGTGTCCAAATTGCAGGATTCACCCTGTCACTCACTGATAGGGGCAGGAGCTCTGACAGCCGTCCAAATTTCAATTGCCAGGTAAATAAATGAAACAAATGGTATGTCAACATTTTAAATGAGGCCAAGTGAAACCTGACACAATAGGATTAGCAGTTTTAAATATAAATATAGATATAGGAAAGTTGAAGAATTTGCACGATAAATAAAACAACATAAGATCCAAGCATTTTTGGATTAGATCAAACAAATGGATATTAGAAGATTTTAAAAAATCATTGAATAAGTTTTAAAACTAAAAGCAATCCCCATTTTTCAACTGCACCTGTGTAACTACAAGAAGAGACTCAGCAGAGAGGAAACTGCTTATCTGTGGTTAATCAAATTTCAGTGTTCCATGACACGCAAGCTTTTATTCTAAAGCTTCACTTTGAAATTGTGTATTTACAGGTACTTACAGAACATATCCACTTTGTATATGAGTGCCTTTACCAGAAACTGGAGAAGATAAGCCACCAGCGCAGTACAGAAACAACTATAGGAATTGATGGGCGCAAAGGGATAACTGGAATTCACACAGCAAGGCAACCTGAAGACAGGGAGAAAAGGAAGAGCAAGCTTGGGCAGAGAGAGGGAACAGGAGAAGGACACAATAGTGATGAGAGTTCTTCTAGGTATATTTTTAATTGACCTTCTCACCAGTGCTGCAAATGACTAAACTGGTAGTGGACATGGTCGTGGACAAACCATTCCAATGTGCAACAGTGTAAAAATATTGGCATAACTTGGGTATCTGGTCCCAATATGACACTTGATGGTACTGACGCAAGGAGGCGTAAACCCATCACAAGTAGGTACACTTCCATTATTTGGGTTGTTGGGATATCTTGAACTTAATATAGATGTTTTAATGATATGAGAGAAACAATAGGTCCAACTGCTAATTTGGGTTTGCTAACTGCACATCACACTACACAGAAATCAGCCAGTGTTCAAAATAGAATTCATTTATTTTTCAGCTGCTAATTAGATGCAATGTGAACAATATAAAATAGTATCCATTTTTGTCATTAAAAACATTGTATTCGACTTTTATTAAGAAAAAGTTTCGGTGCAAAAATTAAGTACTTTTGAGATTAGATTTTTTCAAATAGAACAGATATAGTTGGTAGAATTTTAAATGTATATGAATCAAGTGCAGATCCCCACACATCACTCAATTTTTCTCATGAAGCAGGACTGAAGAACCATGATAAGCTGAAATTCTGACTGCATCACTTAGAAATATGACGAACAATTGAGTTCAATCTTTAATACTGAACACACTTATGGTAACAGCCACATGAGTTGATATTTGCAACTGTTAAGTGTATAGAATTTAACAATAAAAATGTATGACTGAAGTCTGACAGTTGAGGTGTTGTGATACATAAATATAAGTTAGAAAAACATAAATAAATACATAATATATAATAAATATATTTTAATAAGATTTCAATAGGTATTTTATAAACAAACCAATTTAATATATAAATTATGGAATTATAAAATAATTGTTCATGAAGCCCAGTCAATTGTGTAGCAGAAGTATAACAAACACTTCCCCTTGCCTCACAATGCACCATGATGTCAGTCTGTTAGGTCAATTGACTTGGGATTTCCATCTGAACTTGGAGGGGCAAGTGGATATAGAATAATTCACCTCATGTGACCCCCAATTTCCTACTGCTGGGCAGTCATAGAACAGCAGGAACAAAACATAAATAAATAAATATGTATAAAAAAATAAATAAAATGATTGTGCACCATGGGAGTCAAAATAGTGTGCCTGTAACATGTGCAACATCTAAATCACACATGTACTTAGTTGACTTAAAACAACAAAAATCACAGCTAAATAAATAAAAACTATGAATGAAAATACAGCATCCTAAAAAAAGATATTTTTTCTGATCTGGAGTTATCAACTGCAATTAGTCTCTAAATGACCTTATGAGATGCTCCTTTGACAATGGGACTTTATAGCTTTACAACGTCAGACCAGTTTAAACATGACTGCACTTCAGCAATAACATAATATTTGTACAATACACAGTGCATCATGTCTGCTCATTAATCAGCAAATCTTTAAACTTAATTGAGCAACACCATGAGACATTGGCTATAAATAAAAACTAAGTTTAAAAGCTTGATCTTGAAATAAAAATAGTTAGATCAACATCCTACTGACAAAAATGTTTCCTCATTGCATCTAACCATATCACATACAGTTTAACTATTTTGTAGCTGAATTGCTTCTTATCAAAATCAGATTCTATTTGCATAGTTGGGTTGGAAACAGGGGTAGGAATTGTACCCAATGATCTACTGAGCTCTTTGGTAATATTCTCCATCTGGAATTCAATAAATTTCAGTTTATTCTTCTGATTTTGAAGAATGTCTGTTAGCAACGTGCGAAAGTAAAATGATAAACCATCGAAAGCTTTGTAGAATTTCTCTAGGCGTCCAGTTTTATCCATTGAATCCATATCATCTAATCCTGGAATACCTTCAATGGTCAGTGCTTGATTCATTAAATTCAAAATATTGGAATCTAATCCCTGATGCTTAATCTATGTGAAATGGAGAGAACAAAGAAAATAATATTTCCCTATTAAAATAGCTTGGTAGAATTTAACACAATTATTCAAAAGTAACATTGAACTTGGGACCAAAAGCAGCAGACTGAAAAACGGAAGTTAATCTATAAATTTCAATAAAATGTTTTAAATGTAAATATTGACCCCAAACAAGACAGTGTAAAGCAATGAAGTATATGTTGAAAATAAACATACATTAATGCAAGATATGTCTTGGCGTAGCTTATGAATACTGGTAGCATTTCAGCAAATGGATTTACTATCTATTTTCATTGATGGTAATGTTTAATATACTTTACTTGAAAAATTTTATTCAAAAATAATACAGAAATAAGGAACAATGGACTTCAATTAAAAATGAATAAGTACTACAATATTTTTAGAAGGACATTCAGCCTGAAGTTGCTCTCTATTAGAAATATAACTATTAGTAACCACAGACAACAATTTGTTGGCCTTATTGCTGGTTATAAGACCTTCAGAAAATTATTAGAAAAAACTCTCAAGTACTTGGATATGATAGCATGTTAGAATATACTCACGACATCATGTAAGAGTTTCTGAGGTTCCAGGTTTTCAACTGTTTTGCATACATTCTTCAAGGGCAGTGAAGCACAATGAATTGCATTAAGCAGTAAAATGAAGCAGAGTTTTCTGATCCCTGGAATGATGCATTGAATATGTGTTAAATAAATGAAATAATACAAGTAACATTTAGCATTAAAAAGTTACATGTAACCAAAATAATATTAAGTTTTGAATATTCTTTTTTTTACCTGCTGTGAAGTTCATGGTGAAATACTGCTATCTTTAATCAGTAGCTAAAGACCTGAACACTCTTGCAGTAGACTTCCTTTCAAATGTCTACTGACAGCAGCAAAACATCCATATTTATATCTTTGAACCATTTATTGGAATTTTTGATGATTGAAAATGGAATTAATCACCACACCTTAATCTGATAATGATGTCACTCATTCAAACTCCACCTTCAAATGGTGATGAACTATGCCCATTTCATGTGAAATTTTGAGTCACAATTTGATTCTAATTTTCACTAACTTTCTTTTCTTAAAAAGAGTGAAATTCAATTTGGGCAGTAGCGTAAAACAGGTGATAGTGTGTCAGCACTCCGTCTGATTTTCAAATAGGAAAGAATATAAAACAGGGTGCTGATGAACTATTGCCCCAGATGAATTCCAACTCATTAGCCCCAATCCAACAGGTGCCAGGGGGTCAGATTATTTCACTTTAGAGACAGTCAGTCAAATTCAAGCTGTGAGAGTGAATGTGAGCATTCATGTGGCCTTCCTCCCATGTGGGTGATCACAGTCATGCTCCATCCTGTTCTCTCTGAACTTTACTTGGGAAAAGAACATAGGAGAAGGAGAAGACCATTTAGCTCTTTGTGCCTGTTCTGCCATTCAATTATATCATGCCTGATCTCTACCTCATCTTTGTTGATTTGTCTTGGTTCTGTAACTGTTAATGCCTTTGCCTAACAAAAAATTATGCATTATGAAATGTTCAATTGATCTAGCTTCAACAGATTGTTTTTTTGGGTGCAGAAGGTGGGAACTATGTTCCCTTGTTCTGGATTCCCCCATTCGAGGAAATATTTCTATCTACCCTATTAAATCCCTTAATCATCTTAAACACCTCAGTTGGATCACCCCCTTGATATTCCATGTTCAAGAGAACGCAAACCTAGTTTGTGCAACCTATCCACATAATTTAACCCTTTTTGCCCTAGGATCATTCAGGTGAATCTATGCTGCAGCTTCTCCAATGTCAATATATCCTTTCTGACATTTGCAGTGCCCAGAACAAAATGCAGTTCACCTGATGATGTCTAACCAGAACTTTGTACAGCTGTAACATAACTTTCACCCTCTTGCATTCCAGGATTCTTGAGATAAAAACCAACATTCCATTTACCTTTTAATTCTTGTTTTAACCTGTGCATTAGCTATTAGTGATTTCTGTACTTTTCCCCTAAGTCTCTCTGCACATCCACAATTCCAAGCTTCTTACCATTTCGAAAATACTCATCTATTTTTCTTAGGTTTAAAGGGTGTGATTTGACACTTTGCCTTGCTGAAATCCATCTGTCAATGTTTTGTCATTCAGTCAATCTATCAATGTCCTTTTGGAATTTTTTCACTCCCAACCATACTATTTACTGTGCTGCCTAAATTAGTCCCTCAACAAACTTTGTTTTCTAGTCCTTCATCCAAGTCACTTATAAATATAGTGAAAAGCTGAGACCCAATCCAGATCCCTGAAGGACACCATGAGTCACATCCTATCACAAAGGTGCTTCAAACTGCTGGAAAATGACCAGGAGATGATTTCGCCCCAAATGAAAGAGCCAAAGGTTAACCACAAGTGCATGCTACCACCCGCTGAAATAGCTTTGCATTAAGGCTGCAATATTTCTCTCTGCTGTTCACTGGCTAAAATGGCTGAACTTGTGGAGTTCAACTTATTATGTCTTTCCTGTAATAAAATTCATATGATTGTATCAGGTCAGTTTCTCGACCATTAGTTGGATCTGTCAGGGATTGCTTCATCAATTTTATTCCCAGATTACCCGAAGGTGTCAACACTTCCCAGGTGGTCATTATTTATGCATTAAACTGAGGCCTCATCTCCCCCCTCAGGTGGATGTAAAAGATCCCACAGCATGATTTAAGAGGAGCAGGGAGATGCTCCTGATGTTCTAGCCAAAATTTGTCACTCATCCAAAACCTTAAAACAGATGGTCAGGATATTTATTTCTGTGGTAAAGTGAGGTACCCTGTCCCTTTAAGACAATGCAAGTGTACTGATTATGTGACAGCACTGATGAATCACTATACAGCGCAGGCAACTGGGAACTGTAAGTCTAGTTCTGGAGGTTTCTGAGTGAGCATGTATGATCTGGTGCTCTGCCCTACATCTCAATAAACCATTACTGTTTATTCTTACATCAGTCTCTCCCCATTATTGATTGCAAGTAGCAATTGAGGAGAACATAAGGTTTGCAGTTAGAGTTCAGTTGGCCAATGAACTCATTTACCCAAGACATAAAAATTTCATTGCTGTTTGAGGGAGCTTGCTGTGCACAAATTAGCAGCCATATTTCCTATATTTCAACAGTAACTATGTCTCAAAAGTATTTCATTGGTTGTAAAGTGCTTTGGGATGTCACGAGACAATGTAAGGCATTATACACATGGAAGTCATGAGCTCCCTTCCAGCAAGTCTCACTGAGCACCAACTAGGGATGATGGCAAACTGGTAATGTCACTGATCTAGTAATCCAGACTAATGCTCTGGAGATACAGGTTCAAAGCTCACCACAGCAGCTGGTGGAATTTTTATTAAATGAATCAAAAATAAAATCTGGAATTGAAGGCTAGCCTCAGTAAAGGTGGCTATGAAACTATCATCGATTGTTGCAAAAACCCATCTGGTTCACTTATGTCCTTTAGGGAAGGAAGTCTGCTGTCCTTACCCAGTCTGGCCTTTGACAGCAATGTGGTTGACTCTTAACTACTCTCAAGGGCAATTAGAGACGGGCAACAAATGCCAATCTGGCTAATGATGCCCACATCCCATAAGAACATTTTAAAAATGGAGTGGATACACTGGCATCCATATACTGAATGCTACTCAACATAATGAAGCTGAAACCAGCACCCTACCACCACCCAATTGAGGTCAGTTAGTTCAAAACAGAGCAGAAATCAACGCGGATTTTACGCGGGTGGGAATGAGACAGCCAATTTTCTTTCAATTTTGTTAAAAGGTGGGAAGGACAGAGGTGGTGGGGAACATCATTCAGGGGGATGTCCTGTGCATATCATTGGTATCCATCTCCAAGATATTTCTTTGTTCCTCCCTGCATGGCCTCCAAAACAGGCCCCCATCTTCCTCACCTCTCTCCCTAGGCTCCCTGATCCTTCTCCTCCTCAGTCCTGGGACTGCTAGAGCTGCCAGCCAATTAGATTGGCCGGCAGCTCTCGGGGGCAGGACTTCTTCCTACTGAGGGGCAGAAGTCCCACTCTCTGCTTGTTTAGCCTGTGGGGCAGTCTTTTTTTAACTTGGTCGCCTGGTGTCAGACTTTTGCAGGGGGTGGCAGGGTGGACTGCAGGATCCCATGAAATTCAGACCCAACTGTCTTAATTTCCTTGCATTTTTTTTCGGACACCACCCTTCAGTTAACTGAGAAAAATTTAGACTTACTTTCTAAAAAAGTATAATCTGTTTCGCTTTGCTAATTATTCAGAAATTGATTTATGTTATCCACATAGTGAGACCAATCTCATTAAAGATGCAATTTTGGATTTTTTGTACTATTGACATAGCAAAATTATTTATTCCCAATTCTAGACATTCCCCACTTCCCTCGAATGGGGAACATATCAGCATTTAAAACAAAATAATATTCCATTTCCCTTTTCAGCTTAATAAGGCCAATGTGTTAAATAGTCTCCAGGTTGGTTGTTGAAGAAAGCTTCATCAACACTGTTACTATTCCATCAGTGGTCTATTTAAGTAGATATTTCTAATTTGTGGAAAGGCTGATGTTAACCTGAAATTGCCTTAGCTAACTTGGTGAAATGTAAGTCCAGTGTTCAAAGCATCACTAGGCAGGATCTCTCCAATTGCTTGCCTAGGTTTACAATGCACCAGGTGACCATAGAATATGTCTAAGCAATTTTCACTGACTTGCTACAAGCTTTCGCCAACTGGGCACGCAAGGAATTGAGTGAATCATCAGTCTGAGTTTGAAAATAACTTGATGTTGACTTTAGTTTGGGTAGGCTGCCTGTTTTTTTTATTAATGCTATCTTTAGCATTAAATTTACAGAATGCTTGAGATGTTTTAGTGGTATTGGGTATTGCGCTGTGTAATGTGTCATTGGCCCATGGCTGAAAAGCAGAACACTGCCATGTTCTGTAAGCTGCATTTACTCCCATTGCTTGAGGTCATGGATTTTTGATAACAGACTGCAAACTCTTATCTCCACATGATATTCATGGATTTTGTGTCTCCATTAGGAAGAAACCTGTCAATCCATTACTGTACCACTACTTTATCTTTCTTTGATCATGCATGAATCATTAGAACCAGGTGGTGCTTGTATAAGAAATGAAGAATAACTTCACAGCTTCCTTTACTCAGCCTCCTTGTTACCCCAATAATGAAAAGCTTGTACCGCTTAACAGCTGTACAATGTCTTTTGAACTGCCTTCATTTTCCTTTTGACTCTCATTCTCCCTAGATCCTCTCTGTCCCTCACTGATACAATAGCCAACTCTGCAAACTCAAAAAGATCCTTGTGCTTCAGTGCATCTGGTGCACTCACTTGGTCATCCATAACCTGATCCAGCTTGACCACCTCTAACAACATGGATCCTCCCTCTCTGTGGTCAAAACCTTGATTATTCCAAGATCATACCAAGACCAGGGTTAGCCCCCAAATCTTCTGAATTGACTATCGTCTTTGGCTCTCTCCCCATCCAATCCATTCGTATATTTGGTGTAGTGAGTGTGGAGCTCATGAATTCTTTTACATCCATGATTGAGTCTATGTGCTTGGGTACCTCTGTAATACATCGCTTCCTTGGATTAACCTTCTGCACTTGTACAATCACCTCTAGAACATCATAGGCTTCATCCTTGGCCCCTACTATTCCATTTACATGCCTCAAATGTCTTCTATGTTTGCCCGTGACTTTCTCGGTAGCAGCCTTGACTCCACAATAGCCACTACTAACTGCTCATGTCTGACATCAAGTTGTGGATGAAATACAAACTTACTCCAGCTCAAAATTAACAAGATTAAAAGCATCCTGTTTGGATTGGGATTTAACACCATCTGTATCCATTTTAATTTCATTTTCCAGCTACTTGCCTAGGTTGAGCCTAATGGTGTTTAATGTTTGTATTTACTAAGCACTGAACACTACATTTAGGTGGTCATCACATTTGCCTGCTTCCACTTCCAGCTCTACTATATTGACTTCCATTGGTGACTCAATGCATTGCTTTTCAAATCCCCACTCTCTTCTACAAACCCCTCTATTGTCTTGCTCTTCCTTACTGCAATGTTCGACCATCTCTACAGCAGCGCATAAAACCCAAGGGATGGCTTTAGGGACACTTATTCGAAAGCAGTGATGGGCAGCCTGGGCTAGTGAGTGGGCCACAGGAGTAGTCCTCCTTCATCTCAGTGGGCCACAAGATTGAAATCGCGCATGTGCACTAACCATGACCACATGAATAAGAATTTGCAGGGTGTGCCGATTGAGCAATAGCAACCCTTTGATTGGATGCAGAGGGAGCGCATAGATCTCACAGTCGATGTTGTGTGCAATCAGCACGCACGTCACTTCACGTGTCCTTGCTTTGAGTGCGTATCACTTTAGTAGTAGTGGTAGGAAAAAACCTATGCAGACAGAAACCAGTGGAATCTGGCAACCCTGACCATGGGCAACAGTCAACAAAATGTCTTGCGGGCTGCACTACCAGTTGCCTACCACTGTTCTGGAGGAAGCCATGTTTTTTTATCAATGCTTCTTCTGTTTGCAATAGTGCTTAAATCAATAGTAGGATTCAAGTTTTCATTATTTTATATTAAATGCAATGCATGGGGTATATGTTTCTTTGAAGCCTTAATGGTCATCTTGTTTCATGGACAACCATTATATAATTTAGAGTAGCAGTTATGCCTGTAGATGGAAATGCGATGGAAATTTTCAATATTGAGAATGTAATAACTCTCACACACTCATCCAGGCTGCATCCCACAAAGAAGGAATAATTCTTTTGGAAGATTTTCAAATCATAATCTGTCTTGAGTCAGTAAAGATAATCTCAAAAAATGAAATAATTTCTAAATTGTTCTTAACCCCAAACACCAGCTACCTGAGTGCACCCTTTCTAATATATCAGTTGAACTGACAATCTTGACTACACTAACTTTGGTAAATGTGTTTGAGTCTTCTGATCCTTAACACTCCTAAAAATCATTCTGAAAGGACAATAGCTCCTTAATAACATTTTTATGAAGTGTAAATTAAAGTTTCCTCTAGTCATGCATTGACCTGTGCATTACTGCTGCTGTTCTCAAACTGAGTGTTTAAAGGCTCTCCTGCCCAAAGCTGATTCATCCTTTAAATAAAAGCAAAATACTGCAGATGCTGGAAATTTGAAATAAAAACAGAAAATGCTGGGAAAACTCAGCAGACCTGGCAACATCTATGGAGAGAGAAACTAAAAAAGTTCTGATTCATCCCTTCATCCCCTGCTGAAAATAATCGTATGTCCACAAGTGTCTTTATTAACTGCGGAAACTCCAGGTCAAGGTGTCGCCTGCTTGCTTCCTTCAAGCCACTGTGCACTAAGCATTTGACCCTTTGGTCAGCCATGTGTCTATAACTGCCCACCCATTTGGATTTGTGGTCTCTTGCCTGATTTCACAGGATGATCGACTGCTACACACTCTGCTATCCTGACCCTCTCTGCTCATTCTGCAGATCTTTAATGCACTGATGATGTAGGTGTCGCTGGCTAGGCCTGCATTTATTGCCCATTCCTAATTGCCCTTGAGAGGCTGATACTGGTCCCACTTCCATTGCTCCCTCTCCACCTTTGGATCATTGACTGATCTGTTCTATATTCTGTCTGTCACTCTCCACTTCTTTTGAATCTTCAAAGCAGCCCCTTTATTTCATCAGTTTTCCACAACAATATGTATTTATAAAATACTTTTAATGTAGTGAACCATCCCAAGGTGCTTCAGAGGAGGGTATCAAACAAAATTTGACAGCGGGTCACATCAGGAAGCAGAAGACCAAAAGCTTGGTCAAACTGGTAAATTTTAAGCAATGTCTTAATGGAGGAAATCCAGTGAAGCATGTGATTTGAAAAAAAATAGATATAGAAATACATAGAATCTACAATACAGAAACAGAAATGAGATTACTTCTACTCTAATCACTTCTTCCTACTCTGTATCCCTTTATTCAAAATTTTCGTTCGGTGTATGAATTAAATGCATCAATGCGATCTGCTGCAGTCATATTTTCACCAACATTAGTGTAAATTAATTCCTCCTAAATATTTTACTTGATCTGTTAAATGGCAATCTTTTTATTTATGCCCCTTTGTTCTGGAGTCACCCATAAGTAAAAACATTTTTTCCACATCAACTCTTATCAAATCCCTTCATAGTGTTAAAGATCCCTATCAGGTCTCCTCTTAGTCTACTCTTTTCCAGAGAAAAGAGCTCTAGCCCACTCAATCTTTCCCAATAGTTTCATCCACTCAATTCCAGTAACACCCTTGTAAATATTTTCTGCACTTCCTCTATTGCTTTGATATCTTTTTGGAGTATGGAGACCAAAACTGCACACAGTATTCCAAGTGCGATCTAACCAAGGTTCTACAATTTCAGATTTTCCATGAATTTTCTGAAAAGCTTTTCTTCCCTTTTTCTCTTGCATGGTGATGTCATGGTTAAGTCACGTTACCAGACATAAGTGTGTGATCAGTTATGGTACTAGATAAGTAACCCAGAAGATCATATTTCAAAAAGATCATATGGCAAGTTGTGACACTAAATTCAATAAGCCTGATTATTTATGGATTGGCTTCGGGAATAAAGGGCCATGAAACCTAATTGATTGTTCTAGAAGTCACCATTGTCCTTCAGGGAAGGGAACCTACCACCCATACCCAATCTGGCCTACCTGAGATTCCAGTCCCACATTACATGGTTGGGATTAAAATGAGTGGCTAGTTTCTTCATTTTTCTCTTTTTTGGCCAGTGCAGATAAATGGGCTGAATGGCTTTTTTCTTTGACTTAACTCTTCTATAGTTCCATGGTTCTAATTATAATGCTATCCGAAGTCGCCTAGCAAAAATACAGTTACTGAGCAGACAACCCAGCACCTGGATAAAACAACTTTTAAAATGTGGTTTTGGAAGTGTTGCCCACATCAAAAAAATAAATGTAACTTTTTTCAATAAATGTAATCATGGAAATTTATCAGTCAAATCACAAAAAAAAATAGTTTCACCTGTGTTCATGAGTCAGATTTCACTTCTGGTGGTAATATAGGAATAATGACTCGTAGAACAGAGATGTGACCTACTTGTAGGGGAGAATGAGGGGAATGGTTTTGGTGAGACAGTGGGTACTATTTTCCCGTCGGCGATTTGGGGGTGGGGCCCGCTCGCCAAGGGAAAAATGACGCGAGATGACGTCGGGAGGAATCCCTGACGTTATCCCGGTCTCTTTAAATCTTTAGGAAGGCGGGCAGGAAAGAGAAATCAGCTGTCCACCCGCAGAGCTGTCAATGGCCAATTGAGGCCATTGACAGGCTCATTAAGATAATTAAAGACCTGCCCGTCCAAGCTTAAGGCTGGCGGGCAGACCAGGAGCCCCAGTGGGCTCCAGATTATTCATGAAACTTCATCCACTGGCGGGATGAAGTTTCATGTCCGTTTTTTAAACATTTAATAAATTTTACATGTTTATTTTTAACATGTCCCATCTCATGTGACATTGTCACATGAGGGGGACATGTTAATAATTTCAATATTTATCTATTTTTAGACTACTCTTACCTGTCACGAATCTCCCTGAGACAGGACTTTGCCTCAGGGAGCAGTGTACTCTATCACGTGCATGCACGAAAGAGCGCACTTTGACAGATGGGGATCCCTCCCCCACCCACACAGGAAACGCATAGCGCTTCCTGTCGGGCAGCCACCCACTCAAAATAGCGGCAGGCCCCGTTTCGGTGGCGGGGGTCGGCTGTCTGCCTGCCGCTGAGCCAGTGGGGCCCGCACACCATCCGAGGGCAAAATTCTGCCCATTGTAAATTTGAAAAGCCACAGTAATAGCATGTTGAATCGCCTGACTCAAAATTACTCTCCCATCAGAAAATTGATCAGAATGGGTTCAGAGAATTGCAGAGAGAAGGTAGGTTACAAATTAAATCTAGAAGCAAAGGTAAAGAAGGTACAGTGTCACCTGGGAACTGCATTTATGAAAGCCCTGTTGTATTGCACAGAATATGTGGGATCAACACAACTACTCTGATTTTGACAAACAGTCACTTTGTTGAGATTCACATTATCACAACCATACAGAATCACTCTAGATATTAACCGTGTTATTTGTAACAAGATCCAGAAAACTCATTTCAAGGCATGTGGTAATGCTGTGTTCAATGTTCTACATCAAGCTTTCATATCTAATCAGATGAATCATCACATTTAAAACTCCTGTCTGATGGTATCCCCCTAAAAACCCAATGCTGTGTTTGAGAAGCAGGGTGAGGTTGTAGAAGTAGAGCTATTGTGGTGGAGGGGAGATAGAACCATAGAAAAGTTACAGCACAGAAGAGGCCATTTGGCCCATCTTGTCCATGCCAGCCCGAGGACACTCAGGTGCCTTTTCTAATCCCACCTTCCTATACCCAGCCCATAGCCCTACAGCGTACAGCACTTGAGGTGTAGATCCAGGTACTTTTTAAATGAGTTTAGAATTTCTGCCTCTACCACCAACTTGGGCAGTGAATTCCAGACACCCACTACCCTCTGTGTAAAAAAAGTTCTTCCTCATGTCCCCCCTACACCTTCTGACACTTATCTTGAATCTATGTCCCCTGGTTCTAGAATTCTTCACCAAGGGAAACAATTTTATCCTGTCCACTCTATCTATTCCCCTCATAATTTTGTACACCTCAATCCAGCCTTCTTTGATCTAAGGAAAATAACCCCAACCTATCCAATCTCTCCTCATAGCTACACTTTTCTAACCCTGGCAACATTCTTGTAAACCTCCTCTGCACTCTCTCCAGAGCTATTACGTCCTTCCTGTAATGTGGTGACCAGAACTGCACACAACACTCCAGTTGTGGCCTCACCAGTGTTTAATACAATTCCAACATTATATTCTTACTTTTATATTCTATACCTCTGCCAATGAAGGAGAGAATTCCATATGCCTTCTTTACAACCTTGTCTACTTGAATTGCTGCCTTCAGGGACCTGTGTACTTGTACGCCAAGATCTCTCACTTCATCTACCACTCTTAGTATATTCCCATTTATTGTGTAATCCCTGAAACTGTTTGACTCCCTAAATGTATGACCTCACACTTCTCTATGTTAAAATCCATCTGCCACTTTACCTGCCAAACAATTATAGGCCAGTAAGTCTTATATCGGTGGTGAGCAAATTAGTAGAATCAATCCTGAGAGATAGGATTAACTGTCATGTGGAAAGGCATGGACTAGTCAGGGATGGTCAGCATGGATTTGTTAAAGGAAGGTCTTGTCTCACAAATTTGATTGAATTCTTTGAGGAAGTGACAAGAAGGGTTGATGAAGTTAGTGCAGTGGATGTTGTGTACATGGATTTTAGCAATGCATTTGACAAGGTGTCACATGGCAGATTGGTCAGGAAAGTAAAAGGGATTCAGGGTAATGTGGCAAACTGGATAAAAGGTTGGCTTTGTAACAGGAAACAAAGGGTAATTTTCGAGGGATACTCTTGTGAATGGAAAGTTGTCTCAAGTGGTGTTCCACAGGGCTCAGTTCACATAGTAATCCCAGTGGTGTAACAGAACCGGTAACCAATGTTGGAATACCATATCCTCCAGTCCAAGAGTGTCCCACAAAATGAGCTCACAAAAGATTATCCTTCGTTGTACCTGGGGGAAAATGCTACAATAAATGTGCATGATAGTAAAGTCAGGTACAAAAAGTAGCAAAGCCCCTTTAAATTCACATCCAACCCCTCAATTTTAGAAGTGCTGTTGCCCGGCAGCTGGGAATTATACCTCCTAGCAACAGCGGTATCAAACTACAATCACCTGAGTGTCACTAAACAACACTTGTAAATTCTGTGGTTTCCTGTACACTGGAGGAACTAAATCTTGCTTTAGGAATTGTCTTTCTGCTGTTAAGAACTTTTCAAGCTACCTACCTAATTCTCAGATGTATCCACAATACTTGGAGCTGTATCCTTGAGATCAAATGGACACTGTATGACATCAGCACCTGCAGAGTTAAACTGCACAAGTTGTTAGGCTTCTTGAAAGTTACAAAATGGCCACAGTTACTGCTTTCAAAGCTATCCAGCAAGAGATGAAGACTTTGTCCCTGAATGGCTTTCCGTGTGGTATTGGGAGTTGGGTAAGGAATGAACAGTCTATCCCAGTCAAGGGGTTTGAAAACTCAGCTAACTGATTCCCATGGGGAAAGATCAGACAATGAAACTATGACAGAGTCTCCAAGTAACCAGTCTGAAATGTAAAATTCCTAACGGATTTCCTTACAATACTGCAATTTCTCCAAATGTTTTGATTACAGCTAAACCACAAATTATTCTCAGCACATTCTGAATATAAGTTCTGAAGTAATTGATCTTGTTGGTTAAATCAATGGATGAGAATTTTTCCAGTTGTGTTATGAAACAATTTTGTACTATTGATGTTGAGGGCTTATGAACATGCATACACCTGATTTGTGAGAAATTATTTTATTCATCTGTGCCATTTAGTTGTTACTGAAAGAAATGTTCATGTTTAAAACCAGCAGTTGCTTATTTGGCAAAAATTGGTAAAATTGCAATTGCAAAATTGCCAGTTACAGTATTTTAATGCTCTGTTTATTCCAGACAGAAACTGTTTACTCGCTAGGTTGCACTTTGCTAAGGTGCACTTGTATTTATGAGACTCATTAGATGAGTAACTAGAACTTCATCTTTCTTCTTGGATATTCTAGGCTGAAAATCCTCCAGATGCAGATATTGAATTCCTTAGTCACATTTAGCCAACCTAATAGAGTTATTTGGAATCATTGAGGTGCAACATAAATAATGATCACTGGTGTTTTTATTTTGATTTTCCAGCAGTGTCAGGAAATTTTTGTGCTCTGTCCTCTGGTGAGCATTCATTCCCTAGGGATTGACTGTTATTATAGGAGTTTGAACATTATAACTATAATTGGCTCAAGGGAAGTGACATGATTTCTCTCATGTTGGCTGGGACTTTGTTGGGCAACAGGGGTCTCGCTCACCAGTCGGAAGGTTAAGGACCCTGGCAGCAGAAGGCTTGCCCAGTCAGAGCTGCCGGCCAATCACAAGACAGCAGCTTGTCATTGCTGTCTGTACCAGCGGGAGAGTGGCTGCTGGTAGCACCACACCTACATAAGGCCTAAGATCGTGGAGGGACCCCAGGCCACAGATGTATGAATGCAGGATGGGGTGGATACATGGGGAGTCGCAGACAAGTTGGGTGTCGGAGAGACAAAGGCAGTGTGGTGGCTATCAGTGGCCACCCCCATGCCCGATGTCAGGTCCGTTGATCGGGCACAGAGTGCCTGGTACCTAAGCTTCTCCCCAACCCCAGGAGGTGACTGAAACCCAAGGCTGTGAGACACTAGTGCGGCTTCCAGTTAATCCCTGAGGCACCACTAAATTGCAGTGGTATCAATTGGTTTGCTAATGAGCCTAATTGACATCCCGCCCATGGTGGCTGGGCACTTCAGTCCCTTCCTCCCTCCAACTTAATCGGGAGCAGTTTTCCCACGGCTGGGAGACTGACATAGGGCCTCTCCTATGATTAAGTGGGCCCAGCCACATGGCTCCAGCAGTGACAAGCTGCATAAAATCCAGCCCATCGCCCTTGCCTTCAGATGATGAAATAACCACTCTGTAAGATTGTGTAACTTAAAGTCCAATCTCTCAATTATATTCAAAGGTAAAAATTAACAGTGGTAAGCAGCTAGAACAGCAAGTTTCATTACCTTAAAATAAAACATTCCTGAGTGTTCAACAATAAAAGAAACAACACTTCACTAACTCTTCACTAATGCTTCACCAACTCATCTAATAACTCTGAGCCTGGATATCATCCGTAATAAAAACTTAAGACACGAGGTTGCATTCACCCACAATGCTCACTGATAGAACCAGAAGAACTGCTGAATTGTCCAAAAGCTGCAAAATATATTTCACTGGCATGAAACTATTGGTCAACAATCAGAAGATATCATGGGACCAGACTGGCAGAAATATCTGCTACTGCCATCCCTTCTTCTTGGAGGCTTGGCAATGGTCTTTGTTTTTGAAACTAAGATCTGAAACAACAGCAACTTCTTAGTTCAAGTGAACATTTAAGGCCACTTATTGTACTTACCCCAATATACTAAAAGCTAAGATAAAAACAAAATACCGTGGATGCTGGAAATCTGAAATAAGAACAGAAAATGCTGGATAAACTCAGCAGATCTGGCAGCATTTCCGGAGAGAGAAACAGTTAATGTTCCTTCTATGGACTTGAAACATTAAATCTGTTCTTCCCTCCATACAGGCTGCCAGATCTGCTGAGTTTTCCAGCATTTCCCGTTTTGATTTTATACTAAAAACTAACCTTTTGGAACAACCTGTTTGTATTTTGTTACGACCAGGTGAGGAGGAGTGAACTGGTTCCCCTCTATTCAGCCTCCTTGGTCGGTCACAATAAACGTTTTCGTTCTTTTCCACGTGGATGCCTTTTCCAAATACAAATGTACTTTTACTATCTATGCAGTGAACAATAAGGAGCCAATCAAATGAGGTTTTCTTGAGTCAAAGAAAGAACATTTTTATTTTATTAAAATCCAGTACTTTGTATTTTAATATCTCTTTTTTAGAATAGTGGTGAATTTTGTTGCCTGTAAATTACTGGAAATGTCTCTCTTCACACAGCCTTGGGTGGGGTGGGGGATGGCAGTGGGGGGGGCAGTTTGGGGGGGGTGGGTGGGGGCGTTGATCTTGTTTGCTTTTCTTACCTTTGCCTTGGAAGGTGGCCTCGCATTTTAAAGTAGTTTGTTCTGTCTCATTTCAAATTGCAGAATTTCCAGTCGGTTGAAGGTTTTGAAAATCATGGGCAGAGTTTTACATTCGGCATGTGGGCGCATGCCCGACACACCGGAATGTAAAATGACGCCAATGACGTCAGGCGTGGGTCCCGCCGTCATCATCAAATTGTGCGATATTTTATTCAGTGGTCGCGCGCCCGCCAATAATTGAAAGGCCATTAACTAGGTAATTAAGTTGCATTTTACGGTGCCCGTCCAACGGGCAGGCAAAAAAGACCAAGCGGCTGTTATGTTTTTTTAGGAAACCTCATTCACGAGTGGGATGAGGTTCCCTAAAGCTAATACAACTTAAATAAAAGCGTTATTTTCAAAATAAAAACATGTCCCGTCCCATGTGACATGTTTCATTAAATTTTTCATGCCTTCATTCATTTTTTTAAAAAGCGCTTCAATCTCCCTGAGGCATCTCCGTGCCTCAGGGGTGATTGAAGCGCCCTATCGTGCACATGCATGAACTGCATGCTAGGCCTGGCTCCCGCGCCCCCCCACCCCCCGCCCGCACAGGCAGAGCTCAGCGCTGCCGCTCGTGATCTACACTGAGCGGGTCTTAATTAGCCCGCCCGTGTGAAATCGCGGTGCAGAGCTGATTGCGGGCTCCGTGACCACTCTCTGCCCACTCCCGCTGACCCCACCCGACCAATGTGAAATCCTGGCCCATACTTCAAAAATGAAGAGGTATAGCTTCATGACAATAGTTGAAATCAGGCAACTGAGCCATCAGAAACTGTCTTTAAATGTTAATTTGTCAAATGAATATGGATTGCTTTCCAACACTGAGAAACACTCCTGCAGTAATCAATCTAAACAAAAAAATCTCACCAGCATTATTAATAAAAAAAATCATAGGTCAGACATTCCTGTGATATTAAAGAGGACAGGTTTCTGATTTGTCATGATCTATAACTGAAAGATTCCACATTAGAGACTATTAGCTAAAAGTGAGGTACATATAATTGGGGACAACCTCAAAGCACAGATAGGAAACTAGTTGGGAGTTTTATGGCTGAATATTGGGATAACAAGGACCAGGGTACATTTTAACATAACATGGATGTGAAGCTGGCAGTATAGGATTAGTCAACTTTTATACGCTCAATGGGAAGGGAAATCTTTTTGGGTGTACAACAGGTCAGTTAATCCCATGCTGGTAGTGCTCGGTGCCACTGACCTACTGAGGGAATGCTTCATTGCCAGAGGTGCCATGTTTCAGATGAGATGTTAATCCAAGGCTCCCTCTGCCTTCCTGGATGTAAAAGGTCCCATGGCACTACTTGAAGAAGATCAGGGAGCTCTCCTGGCCAAAACACCAGCACCACCAAAATAGATTATCTGGTCACTTACCTCATTGCCATTTGTGGGGCCAATGCTGCGTGAAGTTCTTCTGTAAATTCAAGTTTTTTTCTTTAAATATTTTCAAAAACATTTTTCATTTTTGTACTATCTACAATGTTATATACAGAAGTGGATCATTAATATCAAATTGAAAAACTAAAATTAACAGTGAAGAATAATTCCTGACCTTATGATCTGAAATAGATTTCGCCCTCTGGTGTTCAACCTGAGAGCTTATCTTGCAACACAAATGAGTACTGTATGGATCTGAATGACAGAGTGACCTGCTTTGGCTGAATGCTCTTCTCTTCATCTTACCATCCAAGGGATCGGGCAACTTGCATTGCTCAATCTTTATAAATTGTTGATTAGGCCTAGGGTTGCCAATCCTCCAGGCTTCACCAGGAACTGAAGGATAATCTCTAGGACATTGAAGAGAGCAATGATGGGGTCATTAAAAAAATTATGCTTTATCATTTTCTTTGAAATCTTCTGTTTATTAATTAAAGAAGTAGTGGAAATGGAAAAAAAGGCTGTTTGACTGACAGTCAAGCATCAACCTATTGAGTCATAAATAGTTCTTACATTTTCCAATTTGTGTAAAAGTCACTAATTTTCTACTACTTTTCTTAAGACATTAGCCATGATTTTATCCCTACCTCCGTAGCAGGAATGGTGCTGGATGGAGGATGGGAAGAAGCAGGAGGTAGTTATGCTAGGAATCTAGGGCAATTTAGGATCGGCAACATATGCTGGTCTTGTGACGCCAATATCCATAAAGAATCAGGCATTACCCACTGCTTTCCAGTGGTTTGCGCTCCCCACCATTTTAACTTCTGGGTTTTCAGGTGTGTCAAGGCATCAGCTGCAGACCGGCTGGGGCCTCGTGAATATTGAAATGTTGGCGTCAGTTGACATTGTTCAGATCTTGTACAATTGAATTTGGGGATGGTGGCTGCGACCCCAATTTTGGAGCTTCCAGGGAATTTGTTCATGGTATGAGTGTTGCTGGCAGGGCCAGCATTTATTGCCCAACCCTATCTGCCCTTGAGAAGGGTGGTGGTGAGCCACCTTCTTAAACCACTGCAGTCCCTCTGGCAAAGGTAGGGAGTTTGAGGATTTTGACCCAGTGACAGTGAAGGAACGTGATATAGTTCCAAATCAGGATGGTGTGCAAACTCGAGAGAAACTTTTAGGTGATTACTTTTAGTTCTTCTAAGCGGTAGAATACATGGGTTTAGAAGATGCTGTTGAAGAAATCTTGGCAAGTTGCTGCAGTGCATCATGTAGATGATACACACAGATGCCACTGTACAGCAGTGGTGGAGAGAGTGAACATTTTAGGCGGTGAATGGGGTGCCGATCAAGCAGGCTGCTTTGTCCTGGATGGTACTGACCTTCTTGAATGTTATTGGAGTGCACTTATCCGGGCAAGTGGAAAGTATTCCATCACACTCCTGATTTGTCCCTTCTAAATAGTGGAAAAGCTCTGGGGAGTCAGGAGGTGAGTAACTCACCACAGAATTCCCAGGCTCTGACCTGTTCTTGTAGCTACAGTATTTATTTGGCTGGTCCAGTTACAATCCTGATCAATGGTGATCCCCAGGATGTTGATGATGGTGAATACACTGATGGCAATGCTGTTAAATGTCAAGGGGAAGTGTTTAGACATTCTTTTGTTGGAGATGGTCATTGTCTCACACCTATGTTGTGCGAATGTTACTTGACACTTCAGCCTAAGCCTGGATGGTTTTTTAAAAATTATTCTTTCAGTGGATATCAGCATTGCTGGCATCACTGGCAAGGCCAGCATTTGTGTCCATCCCTAACTGCCCTTGAATTGAGTGCTTGCTAAGCCATTTCAATGATGTCCAGGTGTGAGAAATCGGGGTCTTTAAAAACAGGTATTTTTTGTACTTTATGGAATTAGCAAAGCAGCATTGATTCTCTCTCTGTAAAGAGGATTTCTACACACTTCGACCTCTAAAAATTCTTGTTCAGGCTGCCATGTTGACATTCCTAAGCTGTTAGGATGTTGTCTTGTGCACCTCCATATCTATGCAATTGTTTAGAAAGGACCAGGATATGACCCTCAGCATGATGGAAACTAAAAAGCTAACCTCGAGCAGGGTAATGCACAAGGGAATGGTTACCACCCTGACATTTTGAGTACCTGTCCTGTGTCCACTGGTCTGAATAGTTTGAATAGATGATTGACACTGGGTAAGCTACCAGCCCCAGAAAAAAGGTATATTAACAAGTGCTCACACACAGGGGCAATGTCCTGGAGGGATCGTATACTCCTGAGGTGCTGGGGACGTTTCGGTGCATGTCAGTAGCTGCCTTCTTGAGATGAACAAGGAAGAGGAGGATGGTGAAATCAGCACATTCTGTGTCAATTGTTTGTCTGTTGTCCGGAACTAGTAAACCACAATTGTCATGGGCTGTACACTTTTGCTGTCTAATTAGTTAATGTATCATATCTAAACTGTTGCTTCTTAATAAACTTAATAAACTACCTTAAAATTACTTATGGCTAGTCAACTGCCTATTCAGGTATTTGTGGCCCCTGAACCACAGGAAATTTCACAAGGTCTTGCTGCATGCGGACACAGACTGCTCAGTGTTAAGGTAAATAGGTTTTACTCCAACCGGAAAAAGATTGGAAGTGGAATATCCCAGGTGTCTGTGTTGGGGCCATGTTTATTCTGGGTAAGTAGAAGATTTGGACATGGTTACAGGGAACACAATCTCAACATTTGCCAATGAGACAAAAGCAGGTGATTTGACAAATAATGAGCAAGGCTATAAATATCTTCATTGTGATATCGGTTAGCAGAATGAGCTGATTGGTGGCAGATATAATTTAATGCGGATAAGTGTGAGGTCATAACATTGGGAGGGGAAACAAGGAATTGGAGTATACTCTAAATGGAAAGACTTTGAATGGAAAGAAAATTGCAAGAGTTCAAATACGTAATTGACAAAAAGTGTGCATGCAAGTAGATTAGGTTGGAAAAGAGGCCAGTAGAATTTTGAGTTTTAACCACAAGTACAAAGATAAAGCAGTGTGATGAATTTATAAAAGCATTGATTAGGCCGCAGAGCTGGAGCCATGTGTGCAGTTTTAAGTGACTCATTATAGGAGGACATTAAAGCCATAGAGAATGAATTGATTAGATTCATCATGATGATGCTACAAGTGAGAAATTCAAATAACAAGAAAAAACTTGAGACACTGGCATTATCTCCATTGGAACGGAAAAGGTTAAGAGGAGATTTTACAAATATATTCTGATAGGGTGAATAAGGAAAAACTACTCCCTCTGCCTCGAGAGTCAGTTACAAGGGGTCATTGATTAAAATTGTCATTGTAAGGAGAAAGTCTCAGAGCAAATTTCAAGGGATGATTGGATAAATATTTGACGCCGGGGAGGGGCAAGGTTAACTTTAGCTGCTTGAGCAAAGATTTGGCATGGACACGATGGGTTGAATGGTTGCCTCTGTATTGTGTAAGCTGCTATGGTTACAAAAGTTCTCGTACAGAGGGAACAGTGTTAGATCCTATTTCAAATGATGTTCAATGATTTTATTGCACAAAAAATTATGCAAAGTTGGTGTTTTGGTGCTGCTTAATTATTTGATTTAATTGCTGTAATAACTGAGGGTGTTCAATCTCAGTTAATATTTAATTGTAGACTAATTGACCATAAAATGATTTCACAGAAATAGTTCTCAAATGTCCTGGCCTGTTATTTCTATATTAAGTACAGATCATTACAATCCTTAAATATAGTTGGATTTTTCATGAATAAATCATCTTCTTACATGGTATTATACCCAAAGATTCCTTTTGTTTTATCACAGCTATTCACGTTCATGCGCAAACTATTAAATATATAATTGTAGAGCTAGCACACATGAAAGAAGCATTATCTCCTTAAACGACAATGATACACTTCCACCTTCGAACTGCAGCTTTTGTTGTTGCTTGGCAACTGGCAAGTGTACCTCCTAGCAACTGCAGTACCAAGCTAAGTAAATGACTTGTCACTAAAGACCATTTCTAAGCAATCTGGATAATGGGCATATTTGGGAAAACAAAATATTAAAGTACAGATTTGATTTCTCTGAATTATATATGGCTACTCGTATCCATTACTGACGCGGTATACTTGGGATCAAATGGACACTGTATGACGTCAACACCCAGGGAATCAAACTACACATATTGTTAGACTTCTTGAATGTTTAGAAATGGCCACTGTTACTGCTTTCAAAGCTTTCCAGCAAGAGATTAAAGCACTCTGCCTGAATGACTTTCCCTGTGGTATTGGGAGTTGGGTAAGCAATGAACAATCTATTCCAGTCAAAGGGTTTGAAAACCGAGCTGAATGTCATGTTCTCAGGCAGCAAAACAGACGAGGAAACCATGACTGGGCCTCTGATAAAACTGGTCTGAAGCTTAACTGGAGAAGTGGAAATTCCTAACAGATTTCCTTACATCTTGTAATTTCCTCACAAGTTTCGATTACAGCTAAAGGGCGATTAGATTGTTCTCAGCACATTGTCGATGTGTGGTTAACTAGTTGTTTTAGCTTTATGCTCAATGAATAAAAAGAAAGCATGTATATTTTAGAATTGTGATACAAAATAATTTGTGATAATGACAAGCGTGAAATAACAGAGGATAGATATATGGAACGCAGGGGTTGGAAACACGTTTCAGTGCGCGAATGGCCATGCTTCGTATTTTTTTTGGAGGAAATCCGATTTTTCCTCCGCATTCATGACCGTGCCCCATTTCCCTCTGGGTTTTTTGTGGGCTGGGAATGCCTTGTGTGCAAAACACACACCCACCCCGGCTGAGGTTGGGTTTCTCGTTTTACACGGGGGCACGAAAATCGGATTTCCTCCCACACGTCATTTTCATCTGGTGATGCGGGGTTTTGGAAGACCATTAAAGCATATCGGGTTTGAGAGTTTGTGAAGAAAATGGATAGCCTGTTGAGGAGCCTGGAACATTCTGAAAGGTAAGTGTAAAATGTTTTCACAGCTTCAAATATCACTGTTAGGTGCTATATTGTAATCGAGATGTATTTGTAATGCAGTGATTCATCATAGGGATCTGTCCTTTAAAGGTAAGTTGACCCTTACATTGACCAGCCTGGTATATTTATTCACATGCATTACAGTGCTTTTCCAATGGAGATAGCACCATCATGTGTCAAAGCACCAACATGCAGTAAAAAATATATCAACATGTCCTGTCAGCTTGTCCTGTCACTTTTGTTGCTGAGATTTAAATGGCTCTGGTTGATATATTTTTTTAAATGATTTAGGTGCACAAAAAAACCTAACCATCTGCTGCCCCGCATTGATTGACAGACACTCTCTGCATTGAAATTAAAACAAGTACCAGTTATTTCCTTCCCAGAGAGTCATCTATTGTTTGGATAGCTGTGGCCATTATGAATACTTCATTGAGGTTTAAGTGCTAATGCGTTGCAGCACTGTAGGTATTCCATTCCTCTGAGAATGGATGACAGTTTCAAGAAGTTGTAAAAACAGATTGTGTATTTGATTTGGTTTCTGGTTTGTTGACCCAAGCTAATAGAATTACAAGTATTACAAAAAAAATTCACATGGCAGAATGAATTTTCATCTTTGTATCAATCATATGAAAGCTTTTATTAGATGGTGGGGGCTCGTTTTTTCCCCCAAGGAATGTGAAATATTCTCAATTGATGTTGATGGAATCTGAGGCCTGTACATAGTGCATACTGGATGAGTGACTGTGGAGGATACAGGGAGTGCACAAAGGTGGCATGAGGAAATCTGAGGTGTTATGGAGAATAGATTGGGGCACAGGGGTGGCATGGGAAATCTGAGGAGGCACAGAGGGTGAGGGGTGAGGTTTAAGGGGCCTTTAAATACTGTTGGGAGCTGGAGCTCTGTGTAGGAGAACCAAGGTGGGTCCCTCTGACTGGCCTGCCTTCCCACCTACTCTACTCATATACTGGTTTGTTGCTCACAAACTGTATTGCAAGTCTGACCCCAGTGCAAGAAGACAAAAGTGGTCCCATGGGTCGAGTGTGCCATTTGTGAGCTGCAGGAATGGCCAGGTTGTGTTTTCCTGAGTCCAGGGGAAGATTCTGCCCCAAATCTACACTCGGATCACTGTTGTAGCAGAGAAGGGAACACTTCAAGAGATTTTAAACATACTGCTGATGAAGATTACAGTTCTTAATTTACTGTCTGAAAGATCAATCTAATTTTGAATACTTGCCAACTCTGTTCCAGGCCCTTACACATATATAGCATCCTAAACATTCTTTGTAACAATGCCATAACGGTCAACAAAGGAAGCACCAAGTTACAAATCTTGGCTTATTTTTCATTTATAGAACAGTTCAAAGCATTCAACAAAGAAGACTAAAAAATTCAAATTACTGAAATATCATGGAGAGAAGCAAGAGGCAAAGGGTAACAATGTAAATGAGGAAGATCCTGAAGCCTTGAAAGAATATCTAACTTGTGAGCAATCACCTTGGAAAACAGAACATATGAGTCCAGAGATGCAGCATCTGAGGGAACTGGCAATCACTTCACCAGCTCTCATGAATGAATGTTTCCTTTGTTCCTATTTAAAATCCTTAAGAATTGTAGATAAACAAGTGAGTAAATTATTTTATTCAATTATTTTATGTTGTTATGACCAAGTGTGAAAGGTTAATAAAGTCTTCTCTTTTCCACCCCTGAGGTTGGCTATGAGTTTGATTTTTTTTAAAAGTTGAGAATTTTCAATCCAATATGTACTTGACCATATGTAAAGTCAAAGGAAGAAATAAGCCAGCCCAATCTCTTGAATTAACAAGTGTGGAGTTAGTTTTTTTGTTAAAAACTCACTTAGGTAAAAGTATAAGACTTATTAAAAAGGTGAAAACAGGTCCCAAATCCTGCGTCACAAGTGCACGCATGTACACACACACACACGCATGTGTTGGATTCCATGGATCATCGTCTTCCGTTTGTTGTGAGTGGTGGCCAAGTTGGTATTAGAGATGTGTCTGCAGACACTTCTTGGATGAAAACATTAAGTTTATTAATAATATACTCAGCAGCAACCATACATTGCTTTCAACTTCAATTCCATCTCTGCACTGACTCCTGAGGTAGCCTGTACTACTCTCCTATTGGTTACCACAGATCATGTGATCTTCATCAACAAGTATTTACTCTTAAAGGTACATTACACATTAAACAAAACCATAATTACTACAGCATGCAAAATAGAACAAGTTACAGGGTGGAGGAGGTGGAATTTTTTAAGAGTTAAAGTCCATTAGAAATAAAACATATATGTACATTCCAATGTTCCTTTGGTGGTATTGAAATTGCAAGTGTTGGAGCTGATCTAAGTTGGTTATTTTTCTGGAGATAGTCACTTTTAAACTATAATCTGTATTTTTCCAAAGTGGATGTTACGGCACTTGGAGTTCCTTTGGATTGAAATTATCCATCTCTATGATGTATTCCAAATGTAACAGAGATAGGGTCCAAACTTGGTAATAGCAGAGAGAGAGATGTTACATTCTGCAGTGCTCCTTCTGTGTCATTCTTTCTGTAGACTCCTTGATTTTTAGCAGCTTGTGCTGCAATTTTCTTCACTTGGCAGACAAGGTGGCTGCTGTCGTGTGACTGGCTTTCAAACTGCACAGTTGTTGTCCCCTCTGGCAATGGGATTCTCTCTCACTTGTTGTTAGAAGCTCTGTAGATCAATAGTGGCCTTCAACAGGTCAGACAATTCATTCTTTAAATCCTGTTAGCCATTGGGATAGCCAAAGGTGATTGAAAATTAATGTCTCAACTATTAGTTCCTTGAATAGTCCATTTTGTAGAAAGAGGGCTTTTACACCTCCATCAGAATGCCATTGTCCGTCTGAGGGTTCCACTGACTTGATAATTCCATGACAGGGAATGTGTCTTTTGTTGTAAAGGTTGTTTGGTGCTTCATGGACAGGTCTGGAGGCTTGTATGGTTAAACATAAATCCACAACTACGTACATATCCAAGGTACAGCCCGGCATGAGAGCCTACTATCATGTGACTCTACACCACTATGTTCTCCAGTCCCATTTTAAGCCTTACCCTACCCGTAATCCTACAGCTTTCACAAATGCAAATTAGCAGCCATTTTAAAGTCAGTGTCATTGCTTGGCAAAAGTCCTTTTAAAAAAAGTTCAATATATATCTGACCAGCCAATGAAATTAAAATTTAATATTCCACATTGCACACAATACATCTTCGTGACAATATAGGAAAAAAGGATTGGAAAAGTTTGCTTGTCTTACTTCAATAAATAGTTCAAGAAATTACTGTTCCACTGTAGTCTCTGCTCCAGAGAATACAGCTGATGATGTTAATCACTGTAGCTATATAAAGTGCACAGGATTTCAAGGAAGTAACATCACAACAGCAGTGAGTGAGAATATCCAATTATATTGATCAAATATTGACCGCACTGAACATGATTGTTAGTTGAGGTTGCCTAACATCAGAACTTCTACATTGTATACAGAAAACTAGGGATGGGTAAGAAAAGTAGTCTTTCTTTGAATGTTTTAAAGGGGACATGTGATGTGTACTGGGGAGCTTTGTACACAATAGTTGCACTCATAGCATCTCCTGACACATGAGGTAACATTTTGGAAGATGGAGTTCCTGATTTGCCAGTGATTAAAATTAATGATTATAAAACTGGGTGTGCTGTGAATTGGCCATACCAAACGTTGTGCCGATTGAGTTTAAGCCTGGGAGCACTGTTCATGAAAGATAGCTGTTAATGATAAAAAAGCCCAAATAATTCACAAAGGATATTAAGAGCATTATTTATAAACTCACATTACTGCCTAACTATAGGAATTTCTGACAGAGGTTTATTTTATTTTACCCACCTTTCCTTGCTAAGCAGGACCACTGATCATTAGCAACACTCATGTCTCTGAGTCAGAAGTTTGTATGTTCAAGTCCTCTAACAGAGACTTGAGTATGCAATCCAGGATAATGCTGCACTGTTACCCTTTAGATGAGGCATCAAGCCAAAGCCCCATTTGCCCTCTCAGATAGACCTAAAAGATCCCATATGGCACTATTCAAGGAGCAGGATATTCAACCATTATCACTAAAATCCAGTTAGTGATGCTATTAGCAAGCCTGTTCAATCTCAATATAATTAGTTTTAAAATACTGTACAGCAGCAATGAAAAACTATTCACTTTCTTTTACTAGAAGAAATTGGCAATCTTAAAACAGTTTCCTATTTCCTATGTACAATGCTTACCCTTGGATTCCCCATGTGGTACTTGAGACTGATTGTATGATCATTATCTCACTGCTGTTTGTGGGGGGGCTTGCTTTGCACATATTGGCTGCTGAGTTACCTATGTTACTACAAATGATTGTCCCCCAAAATTACTTCCTTGTCTGTTAAGTGTTTTGGGACATCCTGAGGTCGTAAAAGGCGTTTTATAAATTGAAATTCATTTTTTCTGTATCCTTTGCAAATCTTCAGTCATAAGGAGTCACATTTTCTCCCCCTTGCTTTATTCCTTCAACAGTTGTATTGGAATCAATGCCTCTTACCAACACCAGGTGTCTCAAGTCCAAGTGGGTTCTTTGCTTCTTCTTCTTCTTCATGAGTTCTCAACTTGAAGGCAGGTCCGACCCATTGCGACACAATCTCCACCATGGGTAGGGCAAGGAGGCAGGTCCACTCCAGCCAGAACAGGCAGCAAACCCTGTGCTGTTGGGATTAATCTGATACATGCCAATTGTCCAGCCAACCAGCCCCCCCAAAGAGTCTGACTTGCTGTGTCAACATATACTTTTACATGCACATTGTAGCCTGGAGCTGTGAATAGTGATGGCAGAGGCTCTAATTTCTTTCCATCACATGGCTGATCAGGAATCTCTCCATTTCTTACCATTTGCCATGGGCGCACGTTGGAAGGATTTACAAGTTGATACTCAACCTGTTTGGCTGCATTATGAACGTACCCTCCTTGGCCTCAAGTCCTGGCATGCTCCCACTTAGATCCTTAATCCGCTAACTTTCCACAAACTCTGAGACAAATCCTTTATTTGGTCTGGTATATACGCATGATTGTTTAGTGAGATGTATATCAATGGAAATTGGGGTCATTTAACACCATTTCACAGAATGGTTACAGCACAGGAGGAGGTCATTTGACCCATCCTATTCATGCTGGCTCTCTGAACAATTCACTCAGTGCCACTCTCTTGCCTTCTCCCTGTTACCCTGTGCATTGTTCCTTTTTGGATAATAATCCAATTCCCTCTTGAATGCCTTCATTGAACCTTCCTCCACCACACTCTGTCTTAACCACTCGCTGCATGAAAAAGTTTCTCCTCATGTCTCCATTGCTTCTTTTACCAGTTACTTTAAATCTATGCCCTCTCATTCTTACAACAATGGGAACAGTTTCTCCCTATCTAATCTGTCCAGACCCCTCATGATTTTGAATACCTCTATCAAATTTCCTCCCAATCTTCTCCTCCAAGGAAAACAATCCCAACTTCTCCAATCTATGTAACCGAAGTTCCTCATGCCTGGAACCATTCTTGTGAATCTTTTCTGCACTCTTTCTAATGCATGATCTTCTTTCATCTGATGTGAACAGATTATTAATTTAGTTTACTAACCATCTGACACTAGTGTGCATGAAATTAGAACAGACCAATCTTCATATAAGGTGCAAACTTCAAACAGCATAAGACTAATGACCGAATATTATTACTACATGAAGTTGACTTTTGCACCTTTGTTGTATTGGTTTCGTACTGGTTTCATGGCTTTTTCTGCATGTTTTTCCAATTTATTTATGCAAAACAAAATGAGGAAGTGAAAATTACCAAAAAATAAAATTAATAATTAAGAATGAGCCCAAGATTTCCCCCCATGTTATATTTAACAAAATCCTATTATTAGGATCTATATTATAGTTTTATTAAATATATTTCTTTGATTCAGAATGAATAATTAGTTTTAAACATGGCTATTAAATTAAATAAGACCCTGCACTGGCAGCTGAGTGATTTAAATCCTTGAGTTAGTGAAGGAGGCAATGTGGACCTGAGACTGAATACGACACAGCCTCAAAGGTGGACAAATGACAGATAGGAATTGTAGTTGGGGAAGTGTAAACTTGGCAGTCAGCCATCATATGATTAATAAATATGCTAATTGCAAACAATTATTAAAATTATAAATTGTATGTCATTTTTTGATGGTTTATTGAAAAGGAATAGATTACATACCAGGCAAGGCATTACCTCAATGTATATCTGAAAGAGACATGTACAACTCAGTCCCATTAGACTGGAAATGTGATAAGTTTCAGTGATATTTATTTAAATGTGGAAATGTATCAGGGAACAAAAGCTCAAAATGAAGAGATTAATTGTAATGTGTACAACAAGACCTTTGACAAAGAATTAAGTTTCAAAGGTTCCACCCACATGTTTTCCTCTTCTGTGGCTATGCCACCGTTAAGTGAGAATTCCACCTCAATGATAATTGTGCCACTGATCCTGCTGAATTTCTGTGCATCGACCTAAAATTGAAGATTTTCACCAAGCTGCCAGTATGGCTGCTGGTATGATGAAGTCTGCTACGGCACTACAGGATTTGGATTCCTGTGGTAGCTTAAAGGCACATCTACCCCTCCTCTCCCAAGGAGTATGTCTGGCCACTTTGGAAAGTCCGGCCAATTCTGCCAATGTGCTGATCGTTGATCATGTGCTTGCCTACACCACTTCCCCTCTGAGACCTTCTGCAAATCAGCCACAGGTTCTCCACAACTTCATTCAGCCTGGTTTTGCTTGCTGTGGACAGCCAGCTACTGCATCCCAAAGTGCTGACTAGTGGATTAGATGTAATGGGTGCATATCCCACAAGCATTGGGCCCAAACATGAAAAACCAAGTAGAGCCTGCCTAATATAATCTACCCCCGAGAAACTGTTTCAACTTGGGTTGAATAGGCCAAAGCAAGCTAGCTTAGGTGGTTAACAACGAGCTTGGTTCACTGCAGAAGTTGTCAGGCTTCTAAATGTAAAACAAAAACAGAATTACCTGGAAAAACTCAGCAGGTCTGGCAGCATCGGCGGAGAAGAAAAGAGTTGATGTTTCGAGTCCTCATGACCCTTCGACAGAACTGAGTTCTGTCGAAGGGTCATGAGGACTCGAAACGTCAACTCTTTTCTTCTCCGCCGATGCTGCCAGACCTGCTGAGTTTTTCCAGGTATTTCTGTTTTTGTTTTGGATTTCCAGCATCCACAGTTTTTTTGTTTTTATCTCTGTGTTTAATTGACTGCCACTGCTCTTCTAAATGTAAGATGTAAATAACTAAAGAACAGAACTTAAGACTCCCCAATCCAGGACTAATAATTATGAATCAGCATTGAATTATACTTTGTTTTTATTTCTCATCTGTAGGTGTGTGAGGTCGACAAGAACATGTTGAAATTTCAGAATCTGGAGGAACTTATATTAAGTGTCAATAGAATCACTACATTAAACTCAGCCAACCTTCCGAGAAAGTTAAAGGTAAAAGAGGAGAGTGGGAATATTCTCAAATTTCCATCAATAACATAATCATAGTGCGTGAGTGCTACTATTAACAATAGTTTTCTGAACAATTGTGTTGCATCATCTGTGGAAAGTGAAATTTAAGCTACAGCAACAGCCAAGTTTGAAACTTTTTTTTTTTTGCCCTGTTACAGGTGATTGAGCTCTGCTCCAACGATATTTCCTCTTTGAAAGAATTGTGTTGTAACCCACCGCCAATGTTGCAATACCTAGGGCTGTCACACAACAAGCTTTCACTGGACTCTGAGTACAATTATCTCTCAGAAGTGTTCTGGTAAATATACTAACTCTGGTACTGCTTGATTTATCATAAAAATATATTGGATATTACTACCATCATCATCATACCTCCACATGTCAGGAAAAGCTGATAATGGGAAGCCTGGTTTGGCTATCCATTCGATGGCCTCCTGAAATGCCAAGTGGAGAAATTAGGTGCTTCCCAATACAGGTCTTAGTGGACAGGTTAATGTGAAGTTTTCCATGATCTGAGATTCTGGAAGTTGATGACAAACTACACATGGGCCGCAGTCTTCTGCACTTCAAAGATCTCTGGGTCCCAACCCCATTCCTGGCAGCAGTCTGCCCTCCAGCGCAATCTTACAGGAGGCGTCCAATTTACAGGCTGCCTCCATGTTCACTGTCCAATTAGGGACAGTGGGTGGGCTGAAGGGGTTGGGTGACCAATTAGGTGCTGACATTTGAGGGCAGTGTACACTGTGACTGCAGTGGCAGTGCAACTACGGCACTATTAGTGTGGGCTAGATTTGACCAGATCCCAGAAGTAAATGGCCACTACACCACCCAGTTTCCTAGTTGTTGTATTCCTACAGATTTCAGTAATAAGCTGGTATCAATCTAGACAGTTTTGAGCCAAACAAAGTCTTGATTTATACTGTTACTTCCTTATTACTCTTGATTTGTATCAGTCTTCTCAAAGATTTCCAACAAGCTTCTTTTTACAGGTGTCAATTGAACCTGAAACAACAGCTGAGTTGGGTGACTCCACCCTCATTTACACTAGACAGTAAATGATAACTGTCAAACCAAAAACCTTGATATTAAGACTAACTGTATAGTGCAACTGACTTATAAAACTTCCATGCCCGATTAGTTTCTGAATGGTGCAATTAGTTTTACAAGGAAGCTTCTAGAATTTCCTATCAGAGTGCACATGGGCCAAGAACTGTTTGAATCTGAACTGTGGAAAATATCTTAAACTCACTAGTAAAATTCAACATTTTGTCTGTTAGTATTTGTGGTCAGATTGTTTAGTGTGTACCCTGGTTTCATGAGTTTCAAGATATGTCAGGAACAAATTAAATTCAGAGGCTTTCAGCATGTTTCAGTAATAATACTGTTTTAATCTTCTTTGTCTTTTGTAAAATAGGCCCAATTTAATATCTCTTGATTTGAGTTTCAATGACTTTGTGAATTTGCGCAACGTAGCATTTCTTAATTTACTGCCAAACCTGAAGAACCTTATTTTCCTGGGCAATCCATTGGCTCTTCTTCCGAATTACCGTGGTTTTATAATAGATACTCTGAAGAATCTCATTTCCCTGGACGATGTGCTGATATCCCCAGATGAAAGACATCATTTTAAGGGCATTGCTAAACAGCACGGTAAGCATTTTAAGTATGTGCTTTATCACCTGTTTGAGAACTCCCTTTTACATCTGACAGCCTTACTACCTCACAGCCTTCCACCAGCTGATTTGAACCAGTGTTTGCGCTGCTTAGCACCAGCCTGGATTTTTGCCAGAATGGAGAGACTCCTGTACTGCCTCTGGAAATACTGACAGAATCACACCTATCTCCCATTGCTGCACCACAAGTTCCCATTTTGTTCCTCACGATGATCCCTTAGGCTCAGCATCTATGGCTAGCTGAGCAGAGCTTGGAGTGTCCTGCACTCTCTGATGGGGACTCTCCACTGCTGTCCTTGTCCTCAGTACCTGCTCCTACTCATATATGATGTGTTCCTCACCATGTGCCAACCCATCTAACCGAGACACTGAATCAACTGAGACGTGTGTATCTGCGCTGGTGGAGGGGGCGCAGCAGTTATGTGATGGTGGCGTTGTCAAAGTGCTGACCCTCCTCTGGAGACACCTCGGGCTTCTCCCTCACCGCCATCAGGACCTGTGAAAAATCTTTGGGAAATGAAAGCCATATTTTCATGCTGAAAGTGGAAAAGGGTACAAACTCTGTATGGTGTAGAAGAGAGCACATGGCCAGGATTTTGCCTATGGCGGGCGGGCTGGGCAGGAGTGGGCACGGAGCCAATTGCCGGCTCCATGCCGCCATTTTACGCGGGCGGGCCAATTAAGATCTGCCCAGCTTAATATGTAGCCAGTAGTGCTGCTACCTGTGTGGGCGGGGGGGAGGAGGGAGAGTTGGGGCCAGCGTTCTTTCGCACATGCACAAAGAAGAGCGCAGCAATCTCCCTGAGGCAGCTCCATGCCTCAGGGAGATTGAATGGATATTAGAATAATTAAAGAATTGGTTTAAAAATTTATTTAAACATGTCCCTTCACATGACCGTGTCACATGAGTGGGGACATGTTTTTATATTTACGAACATTTATTTATTTAATAAAAGCTTCAGGAAACCTCATCCCACTCCAGCCCACACCGCCCTCCCTGCTCGTGGATGAGGTTTCCTGAAAAACACGAAGGCCGCTTGGGCCTTCCATCTGCCCGTCAATCTTAAGTTTGGACGGGCCGCGTTCTAAACTGGCTCGATTGATTTCTTAATAGCTTTAACAGGCCGTTTACATTTTGGCGGGTGCGCAGCCAACTCCAGCGTGCACCCGCCGAATTAAACATCGTGAGGCAGCGCGATGATGCCAGGATGCACGCCCAATGTCATCCCGCGTCATTTTACGTGTCGGACCCGCCCCCGCATGGCGACCGGAAAATTCTGCCCCACGTATCGGTAGAGTTGCCAACTCTCCGGGAATGGCTGGGAGTCTACCGGAACCGACATCAGTCTCCCGGTTGTCAAAGAAAGTAGCCTGAGACATTTTTAGTGCTTATGTTTAATAAATAGACAGAAGCCTATCATTCATTGTAAAATGGTGATCTGATTGCAAACTGGCAGCATGATGATGTGAAATGTAAATCAGGTCTGACGCGGTTTGCACATGTGTACTGCGCTCATGACCATCATCGCCATTTTCTTCCCGCTGAGCAGGAGTGAGTTGAGGTGAGGGGGTAAATGTAGGGAGCACTGGACTGCTGGCTGGAAAAAACTGCACAGTTCAGCCTAGAAAGTTATTTTCCTGCCAGTGGTAAAAGGGACACTGACTTTGTAAAAAAAAATCAAACTATTGTGTAAATTGGTGAGAATTTATGAGAAGTTTTAGCTGGTATAAAATGGGCTCTTGCGGTGGGTTCAATAGAGAGGCCCCGATGTGTTTCCCTCTCTGGTACCCCTTTAGAATCCACTCACACCATGCCACCGGCTTTCCACACTGTCACTTCAACCAATATCTCCCAGAATAGGTCTAGCCAGAGTTGGCAACCTTTTATATTAGTGACAATTCAACACGAGTCAAAGTTATGTACCGAGTGGCAGTGTACCTCATGCTGTCACCAGGTTTCTGTGCCACCCCATTTCTCCTTCATTGGTGCCCAACACCAGTGCCACCCTGCCGATCTCTAGGGCCTCCTTCTCAAATATGGTCAGGATAGCAATGGCTGCAGGTCCAACCCTGGTTGCCTGTCTCTCCCTGGAGTTGTGGGCTCTCTTCACCTTCAGTGAGAAAAGGCAAAGCGTTTTGTGTGTGAGAGGATGTGTTGAGGATGGATTGGAAACATTTCAGAAGGTTGACTGGAGGAATGGGTGCAAGAGGGCAATAGGTTGTGGATGAGTGTGAGTGTTGAATGTTGAGATGGAAATTTGGGTAGGAGGGCTGGAGAGAAACGAAAATGTGTGTCAGTAACGTGAATGCTAAGACCACTTGCCTTGCCAGAAATAATGAGGTCATTAAACCTTTATGGAACTGAGACCAGATCCTGGGGATCACAATCCTATTGCTCACATCACATCCTGTGCAACTTCCAGTCAAGCCTGATTCGTAAGGTTGGCTAGCCTCCTCTACCTGTCCTCAAGGAAGAGATCTTCTCTCCTGGCCCTGACTGCATCCAACATTACCTCCAGGCATATGTCTGAGAACCCAGGGTGTGGGTGGTGGCAGCCTTCCCATGTCTCACTTCCATTGTCCACGTGTTTTCTGGCCCCCACAGCAAGAATTCCTGCAGCCATTCACCGATACCTGTTAGAGTTCCTCTAAAATAGAGCCTTCGGTGACAAATTTAATGGGTGATCTAGCCCACACACCCCTCCTCAATTGTTCAGGGTAGCTGGAAGAGGGATGCTAATGCTGTGGCTCAGTTAAAGCCTGCTGAAGAGTAAAAGAGGTTCCTTAACCCCTAATGGTCCTAACTATTCCAGCAGGAATTAAGTTGAGAAAATTCCGCCTAAGGTATCTGAGTAGATAAGATAGGGCTCACATTAGTTCCATAATAGCAGGAGGCCTTGTGGTGTAGTGGTTAGCGTCCCTATCTTTGAGCTGTAAGCTTTGGGTTCAAGTCCCACGCCATGACTTGATGGCCACGGGAGGTGTGTTTGTGGCATAGCCAAGCACGTTGGTTGTCAGCCCTATAAATCCTTCCGATACACCTATGGCAGGTGATGAGAACAGGAGAGTTTCTTGGTCAGCTAGAACCATGTGGTAGCTGCAGCACAACAGCCTCCCCATGGTAAAAGACTCTATGCGCAAGTTCTTGCCATGGGCTCCGTGGCAAACGTCTTCCTCCTTTGAGAGATTGCTAGAGATAGAGTTTCCACAATGAGGCCCCCTTGTAGCCTAAAAGCTTTTTTAGCAGCTGCCCGCAGGATAGACTGAGAAAGTAGGAACTTACCATGTGTAACAAACCTGTTAAATCAGTATTTGAGCACAGCATACATAACAGGGTTGGCCACATGAACAATCAGGATGCCAGGCAAATTAAATAAATGTGAAGGCTAAAAGAAAAATATAAAAAGATGGAAACTGCTAGAAAGCATCTTGAAACATTTACTGTGTTAAAGGCACTATATAAATGGAAATTATTGAAATGCACAGGTATTCCATTAGCGTAAGAAAAAGAAAGACAAATTAGCATTCTTAGTATAACATTTGGATCAATGCTATTGCATTCAAAACATCAATTTACATTTTTTCCTTCAGATACTAACATTTCTGGCAATTACTGTTTTGATTTTAGTTAAATGTTTTGGTATTTTTCCCCTAATTTGTAAAGCAGTTTGTTTTGATTTACCATTCATGTAATAACAGCAAAGTGAGTTCAGTCTCTAAGCTGGGGCACTGCATTTTATTTTGTTTTTCTGTTTTTTCCACCCATTGCCTGTCTTGCTCCAGATTTTTTTGTTCCTGTCAGTCAGATAACAATCGATATCGGAAAAGTTACAGGTATTCCCAAGCCCATTGACCCTCTGGAGGAGCTACCAGAATTTCCAATTATCAAGAGAAGTTACTTTGTGACATATGAGTTCCTTGGATATCCCGAAATCCCCCATAGATTGAATGAACCAGACAGAAAAGATGAACTGGTGAGTCTCAGTCAGGTGTTTCTGGAGAATCAAATATCTCTTTTTCAATTTTTCATCTGCTGTTCTTGAATTCTATATGAGATTCCCCAAAGAACAATTTGGTTACTAACCATTGTCACTATTGACTGAGAGTGCAATGGTCTCATATAAAAGAGTGAGAACAATGAACTATGTTGAATGCAGGAAGAACTGCTATCTTGATCAGATTTAGGACACGACCAGTTGCTGTATTTCGCAAGGTTCAATCAATTGCACATTACTTGTTGCAGGAATGCAATCATAGATAGATAGAAAGACTTTATAATTGTATAATGCCTTTTACAACTTTAGGACAAGCCAAAGCACTTCACAGCCACTTAAATGCTTTTGAAGTGCAATCACTGTTGTAGGGAAAGGTCGTGGTGCTCCCATGGTAGTGGGGGAAATGAATGTTTAAGGTGGTGGATGGGGTGGTGATCAAGCAGGCTGCTTTGTCTTGGATAGTGCTTAGCTTCTTGTGTGTGTTGTTGGAGTTGCACTCATCCAAGCAAGTGACTTATGCTTTATAGATGAAGAAAGACTTTGGTGAAATGCTGCTTCAATTAAATATTGGGATCACAGAAGCCATTGTCTTCAGTTCCCATGCAAAGTCATTCCCTTGCCATTAACTCCATACGTCTTCCTAGCAACTGCCTGAGGCTGAATCAGACTATTTGCAACTTTGGTGTCATCTTTAACTCCAAGATGAGCTTCCAACCACACATCTGTATCATTACTAAGACCACCTTTTTCCACCTTGTAATATCTCCCAACATTGACGTTAACTCACTTCATTTTCATCTGCTGATGAAACCTTCATCTATGCCTTTGTTACTTCTAAACTTAATTATTCTAATACACTTCTGACTGGCCTCCTATAGTCTACCATCTGTAAACTTGAGGTCATTTGAAACTCTACTGCCCTAACTCACACCATGTCCCATCACCCATCTTTCCTGTGTTTGCTGAACTGCATGGCTCCCAGTTAATAAATGCCTCAATTTTAAAATTCTTATCTTAGTTTTCACTATCACCCTTCACTATTTCTATAATCTCCTACAGCACTACAGCTGTCTAGATCTCTAGATCAAGACTAACCTCTTGAGCACGTCCAATGTTAATCACTTTAGTTTGGTAGCTGTGTCTTCAGCTCCCTAGTTCCTGAGCTCTGGAATTCCACCCCCCCATCGCCGCCACACCCCCCACCCACCCCCCCCCCCCCACCCCACCCCCCATCACCACCACCACCATCGCCCCCATACCTTTGCCTCTCTCTCTTCCCCTCTTTCCTCCTTTAAATTGCTCTTTAAAGCTATGTCATTAGATAACCAACTCTGATCTCTTTGATCAAGAATTGGTCGTCAGGCCTAACATCTCCTCTGTGGCTCAGTGTCAAATTTTGTTCCGTAATACATCTGTAAAGTGCTTTGAGGCATTTTATTATGTTAAAGGCACTGTATAAATCAAAGTTATTGTTGTCATGGAACACTTATGTCCATCTAAGGAGGTTGAAGGGGCTTGGGTTCAATGTCTTATTGGAAAATCTGTGAAGAAATATCTTACTACTGCTCAGATCTGTATGGGGCTTGTTAAAAGGGGGAGAAGGTGGTATACAGATATACAGGAAGGGGTGCTTCCTTTATTAAAATATGTTTGTCAAACCTTTCCACATTTTTTTACAAGATATAGCAAAACTCCACTAATATTATCCATTCACACCATCAAGTCATTTACGTGTGATACAATTGCCCTGAGAGTCCTCAACATCGAATCCGAACCCCATGAAGTCTCATGGCATCAGGTGAAACATGGGCGAGGAAACCTCCTGCTGATTATCACGAACTGCCCTCCTTCAGCTGATGAATTAGTGCTCCTCCATGTTGAACATCACTTGGAGGAAGCACTGAAGGTGGCAAAAGTGCAGAATGTACTCTGGGTGGGGTATTTCAATGTCCATCACCAAGAATGGCTCAGTAGCACTACCATTGACCGAGCTGGCTGAGTCCTAGATGACCTAGCTGCTAGATTGGGTCTGCAGCAGGTGGTGAGGGAACCAACAAGAGGGAAAAACATACTTGATCTCATCCTCACCAACCTGCCTGCCGCAGATGCATCTGTCCAAGACAGTATCAGTAGGTATGACTATCGCAAAGTCGTGGAGACAAAGTCCGGCCTTCACATTGAGGATACCCTCCATTGTGTTGTGTGGCACTACCACCGTGCTAAATGGGATAGATTTCATAAAGATCTAGCAACTCAATACTGGACATCCATGAGGTGCTGTGGCCATCAACAGCAGCAGAATTGTACTCAACCACAATCTGTAACCCCATGGCCTAGCATATTCCCCACTCTACCATTACCATCAAGCAGGGGATCAACCCGGATTCAATGAAGAGTGCAGGAGGGCATGCCAAGAGCAACACCAGGCATACCTAAAAATGAGGTGTCAACCTGATGAAGCTATAAGACAGGACTACTTGTATAAACAGCAAGTGATAGACAGAGCTAAGCAATCCCACAACCAACGGATCAGACATAAGCTCTGCAGTCCTGCCACATCCAGTCGTGTATGGTAGTGGACAATTAAACAACTTACTGGAGGAGGAGGCTCTACAAATATCCTCATCCTCAAAGATGAAGGAGCCCAGCACATCAGTGCAAAAGATAAGGTGGAAACATTTGCAACAATCTTCAGCCAGAAGTGCCAAGTGGATGGTCCATCTCAGCCTCCTCTGGAGGTCCCCCAGCATTATAGATGCCAGTCTTCAGCCAATTCTATTCACTCCATGTGATATCAAGAAACAGCTGAAAGCACTGGATACCGCAAAGCCTTAGCAATAACTTGCTCACTGATGCCCAGTTTGGGTTCTGCCAGGGCCACTTAGCACCTGACCTCATTACAGCTTTCGTTCAAACTCGGACAAAAGAGCCAAACTCCCAAGGTAAGGTGAGTGACTGCCCTTGACATCAAGGCTGCATTTGATTGAGTGTGGCATCAAGGAGCCCTAGCAAAACTAGACTCAATGGGAATCAGGGGAAAAACTCTGTACTGGTTGGAGTCACACCTAGTACAAAGGAAGATGGTTGTGGTCGTTGGAGGTCAGCCACCTCGGCTCCAGGACATCACTACAGGAGTTCCTCAGGGTAGTGTCCTCGGCCCAACCATCTTCAGCTGCTTCATCATAAGGTCAGAAGTGGGGATGTTCATTGATGATTGCACAATGTTCAGCACCATTCAGATATCTGAGTCTCTTCAGATACCAAAGCAGTCCATGTCCAAATGCAGCAAGACCTGGACAATATCCAGGCCTGGGCTGACAAGTGGCAAGTAACATTCATGCCACACAATTGTCAGGCAATGACCATCTCCAACAAGAGAGAATCTAACCATAGCCCCTTGATGTGCAATGGCATTACTATCACTGAATCCCCCACTATCAACATCCTGGGGGTTATCATTGACCAATTGGCACAAATCAGGAGTGTAATGGAATGCTCTCCACTTGCCTGGATGAGTGCAGCTCCCATAACATCAAGGACAAAGCAGCCCGCTTGATTGACACACCCACAAACATTCAATCCCCCCACTGCCGAGGCAGCAGTGTAGACCATCTACAAGATGCATAGCAGGAGTTCACCAAGGCTTCTTAAGCAGCACTTTCCAAACCCACTACCATCTAGATGGGCAAGGGCAGCAGATAGATGGGAACACCACCACCTGGTAGTTCCCCTCCAAGTCACTCACCGTCCTGACTTGGAAATATATCACCGTTCCTTCACTGTTGCTGGATCAAAGTCCTGGAACTTCCTTCCTAACAGCACTGTGGGTTTACCCACACCACATGACTGCAGCAGTTCAAGAAGGCAGCTCACCACCACCTTCTCGAGGGCAACTAGGGATGGGCAATAAATATAAGCTGGTTTAAGGTGGTGGGGGGAGAGAAGTGGGGGTGTGGGGGAGAAGTGGGGGGGTGGTGTGGTTGTAGGGACAAGCAAGCAGTGATAGGAGCAGATAATCAAAAGATGTCACAGACTGATTATCTGTGACATCTTTTGTCTGTGACATCTTTTGATTATCTGCTCCTATCACTGCTTGCTTGTCCCTACAACCACACCACCCCTCCCCCCCCACTCTCTTCCCCCCCCCCCAACCTTAAACCAACTTATATTTCACCCCTTTCCTAAGATTCACTCAGATCTGTTGAAGGGTCATGAGGACTCGAAACGTCAACTCTTTTCTTCTCCGCCGATGCTGCCAGACCTGCTGAGTTTTTCCAGGTAATTCTGTTTTTGTTTTCAATTTCCAGCATCTGCAGTTTTTTGTTTTTATGGGCAATAAATGCTGGCCCAGACAGCGACGCCCACATCCTGTGAATGAGTAATTTTTTAAAATGGAAATTTGGCTCTTCCTCTTCAAACAAAAGAAGTTTCGTAAACCACATGTTGATGGAGGCAGAAACATTTTAGACTCCAGGGTATGAAAAACCTTTGAGACTCCTAATCTCAATTTACCTCCAATTAAACAAAAATCTTGATTGAGATTGTGGAAACAAAATTAAACAGTCTTTAATAATGGTTTAAAGTGCTTTAGTAAAAATCAGCTTTCTGCTTTGCAATTATTAATTAGTGAGTAATTTTAAAGAGGGGATCTTAGTTAGTATGTATCCCTTCTAAAAGGCAGCCCAAAAGAGTTACGATCGAGACAAAAGAGTGGGAATAATAATTATAAATGTCTGTAATTGATTTTTAAAATGGGCCTTAATGGTTAGCCTCTTCCTTTTAATTTTTTAAAAAAAAAAACATTTTCCATAGGTTGACATACAAAGTGAAACACCCGTTAATGGCACGTTAAGTGAAAAAGACACATCTTCACCACAAGTAATCCATACTCCGGTTCTTGATAATGCCGCTGACACTGCACCCATTGAAAGCAAGCAAGCTTTTCAAGGTAAAATGTATTCAGTTAAATTAGTGTATAATTTCCTGACACATTTAATATAAGTTTTGCTGTCATCCTATTTAAACATTCTGCCTTGATCTAATTCAGGGGTTATTGGATTTGAAAAGCCAGAAGAATTGTGCATCATTTGCGCTACAAAGCTGCAAAACTTGTTTACATAGAATTAATGCATGAAATAAAAAACTCACCCAGTCTCCTTGAGCCTTCACATATCTTTCCATATCTAACGCTGTCAACAAAACTCTTTATTATCTTTCCTCTCATATGCTTATCCAGCTTCACTTTAAATGCAGCAATGTTGTGATTGTTATTGTAATGGCCTTATTTTTCATAGTCCTGATTTTTATGTGCATGAAAATAAAGTTAGTAATCCCACATACCCCATCCACCAACCAGGGTCCAATTTTGTACTTGATTAAAAGGTGATAATTATGCTTGGATTTAATGATATAAATATTTGAGGCTCTCTCAAAGTGCCATTGAATCTCTATTTAACTGAAAATGTGCAGATCTTGATTACGATTGTGGAAACAAAATTAAATAAGGGAAAGTAAAGCACAAATTTCTCTCTAAGTACCTCCTTTCAGAGAACAACTCAAATATAAGTGTCTAATAACTTCATTTGTGAATGGTGAAATGAAGCACTTGGATGTGACTTACAAAATTTCATCATATGCTGTAAGCAACAAAACGGATTTACCAAACACAAGAATCTGTCATGAAAAACATTGCCACTTTAAAAGATACTTGTCTTGCGTAAGAAAGAAGGGAAAGGTTTTGGATTTATGTAGTGCTTTTCATACCCTCAGATGTCTCAAAGTGCTCCACAGCCAATGAAATACTTCTGAATTGTCATCACTTGAAGGGTAGAGATTCACAGCTGCCATTTTGCACACAGCAGAAAGCCACTCAATCAGCAATGAGATGTTAGCCTCTCTATGGGAGTGATGGTTGAGAAATAAATGTAGTCCAGGACACAAGGAGAGGAGATACCCTGCTATTCTTCAAATGGTGCTTCTACATCTATCTTTAAATTCTCAGCCAAAAAACTGTGCTTGTGACAATGCAACTCTTCCACATTTCCTATTACTGCGCTGAAAGTGTCACCTAGATTATTAAAAACAAAAACAGAATTACCTGGAAAAACTCAGCAGGTCTGGCAGCATCGGCGGAGAAGAAAAGAGTTGACGTTTCGAGTCCTCATGACCCTTCGACAGAACTTGCATTCGAGTCCAAGAAAGAGTTGAAATTTCAACTCTTTCTTGGACTCGAACGCAAGTTCTGTCGAAGGGTCATGAGGACTCGAAACGTCAACTCTTTTCTTCTCCGCCGATGCTGCCAGACCTGCTGAGTTTTTCCAGGTAATTCTGTTTTTGTTTTGGATTTCCAGCATCCGCAGTTTTTTTGTTTTTATCACCTAGATTATTGTTTGGGTTTTGAAATGTAATCAGTTTACATGTCACATATGGCTTTCTGTAGTCATGTGAAAATGCCATGAGGTCTGTCTCCATCTCCAGGCAGTTCAATAAATCCTCACAAAGACAGACACTGGAGAAGCACTGCTGTCCTTAAACATGAAACATGATGTCAAGAAGTGGAAATAAAACAGATTTTTGAATCCTGCAAACACTGCAGAGAAGACACACAGAGCCCAGACACATGGGAATGTTCAAATCTGCAAAAAAAAAAGCGGCTGAAAAAGGACAAAGGAAAAGCAAATATTGACTGGTCAGCAAGTAAAATTCTGGCTGTTGAGAAGACACAGCTCAGAAAGGCACACAGAAAAGTTCCAATCTGCAGAAAATTTCTGACAAAGGAACAGCAAACACATGCCAAAAGCTGCAAGTAAATACTGGGGAAGTGAACATGGCAAACTTTGTAAACTTTCTTATGTCACCTCCAGTATTGCAACACGTGGCAGAATTGGCAGTTTTTCCACTTGCAGTGACAAAACTGTAAGATTGCAACAGATTTCATTAACAAGCCAGAACCGATTAACACCGCTGGGGCGAGGCTGCTACAAAGGGTTAAGGTTAGGTTAGAAAGAGGATGAATGATCTCCTCCATTCCACCAGGATGTCACTCTTCTCATCAGTCTCAACTCTCACACACACAAGCCCATCACACATCCACAGGGATCTCACTCACTGCCAGTGCAAGGGACATCACCATTCACTCTCTCACACACACCTTCATCTGCCCTGCAGATCGTGTCCTCACCTTGAGCATAGCACCACTCAACACCCACAGACATGCCAGGCATCCTTCTCATCTGGCCTGGCAGGTGTCCTGCTTACACTCTCTCCATCTGTATTCATGCAGGACAAGCTGGCACACAACAAAAGTGAGAGGTCCTCAATGACTTTGAAAATAGAGTATTCCAGCTGGTCAGCAACAATCTGGACCGTTCCTATGCTGATGGTGAGGTCAGTGGTGCTCAACCAAGTGAGGATCCAACATTGCAACATCCATCAGACAACCATTTTGTGAGTGAGTTCCTCTGTTCCACAGTTCCCTGCCATGCACTAATTAATTTTTCGCAGGCACATCTGGGAAGCATCCAAGGGGGTCCACGAGCCAGGTCTTCAACTCAAGCCCCGAAGACACCTCGGGAGATGAATCTGATGACACCTTAATTGAAGAGCTGTCACAGCACTCACCCACACCCTCCACCAGTGCAGAGACATACATCATCCTCAGTGGGACCTAGTTCTAAAGTAGCTTTAGGGTCACAATCTATTGAGCACATCACACTGTCTGATCCACAGCAGGCAGAGGGAAGGACTTCCCAGGTTTAAGGCAATCAGAGGATTGCTGGAGGCCAAAATCTGCTGAGTCTGAGTCAGATGAGGAGCCTCTGGACTCAGTCATACCTCATTTGCTAGATCTGCAAAGGCATACTCAGGAACATCAGGAAGGGATGTCCACTGCACTCCTCAGATTTCAAGGTATGATTGAGGAGTCCATCCACCTTCAGTCCGAGGTGATAGTGCCGGCATGCCAAAGCACCGAGTTAAAACTGGTAGGAATTTGGCCGCCATGGAGACCTTGGTCCAGGGCATCGGTCCTGCGTTGCTGCGCAGGCTGAACTCCATTGCTGATGCCATAGTTGGCCTCCAACAGTATCAGTGTGAGAGGGGTGCAGGGCAACTCCCCCTCAAGGAGTCAGCCAAGGGCTGTTGGGCACCCATAGGGAGGAGGACCAGCACCTCAACACCCCGGGGCCATCCACCCAGGTGACTCCGGGAATGTCCAGCCGATCCAAAACCCCTCTTCCTGTGGCACCCCCCCCACCCCCCAACCCTCCCACCTTGCAGCTCCAGCTCAACAGTCCGAGGAGGACTCTCAAAACAGGTCAGAACCCTCCAGTTGTCAGCCCTCCAGAGGACGCTCATCAAGGTCATCAGCAGTCAGCAGGCTGCATCCACCTCCACTGTGGATGATGGGGGAGCACCATGACATAGCAGCAGTGATAGAAAGGTTAAGAAGATGATGCAGGTTGCACAGCCTAGACCTGGATGTTAATCACTTGTACATGATGTTCACTATTGTCAACAAGCTCCCAAGAGTGTCTCCTTGCCTATGGCTCCTTGTTATATTGAGCAGCATTCATGTCATTCAGATGTGAAATCTTTTGATTCCAGCACAAGATAAAGGCAGGTGTCTCGGTCCCAAGCCTCTTCCCTGTGCTTTGTGCAACCTTCAGTTCTAAGTGATGGTCCAACCTCACATTCACTGGACACATGGACACGGTGATGCCTGCACCTTGATGGTGCTTGTCATTGCTGCCAGAATGATGTGGGCAGGCATCACAGAGTTCTCGTCATTCTCTCTTTGTGCTCTCAGCACCTTTTAAGGAGGAGCTGGCCCCCATCTCTTCAGCATCTGTGACTGTGTGCACCTGAAGTGGTCAGGTGCTGAAGGCAGACAAAGGATCAGGTGCATTTAAAGTTTCACAGCTGCATCTCCATGATGTAACCCTGATCATGGAGCACAAACAAGTTGTCCTCAGCCAGACGGGAGTCAGACATTCACAGAGGCTTTGTGAAGGTCTATGGAGTGTCCTCACTGCATGTCATCGTCATCCTCCTGGAATCGAGCATCTATTAGGGCCTCCACTGCGTCTCCATGACATGAGCCTGAGCACTAACGGTATGTGCGCTGCCATCAGCCACACAGGAGTCAAACGTTCACAGAGGCAAGGTGAGGATGCCAGGACTGTTCTCACTGCATCTCGTCATCATCCTCCATAAACCTTGCGGGAATGAGGGCCTCCGGAGCATGCCTGCCTCGTCCGACCAGTGCGATGGCCTCATTGCCGGCATCCTCACCTTCAAGGGCTTCATCATCATCATCATCATCCCCTTGGACAACCTCCTCATGGGAGGAGATGTGCAGCTCTGCCATCTCCTTCTCGGCCAGATCCTTCCCACATTGCAGTGCCAGGTTGTGGATCATGCAGCAAGCAATGATGACCTGTGACACCCTCGGTGTACTGTATTGCAGTGTTCCACTGGCCCTTTCGAGGCAGCAGAACCTCATTTTCAAAATGTCTATCATTTGCTCCACCAAGGTCCAGTTCGTGGCATGAGCCTCATTTTACTGTCACTCTGCTGCAGTCTGAGGCTGCCGCATGGGTGTCATCAGCCACGTCCTCTGTGGGTGGCCCTTGTCCCCAAGGAGCCAACCCTGCAGCCTCTGTGGACCCTGGAAGATGTCAGGGGTCTGAGACATGCTAAGGATGTAGGAATCGTGGACACTCGCTGGGAATCATGTGCAGACCTGTGAGATGCGTTTGTTGTGGTCGCAGACCAACTGAACATTCAGCAAGTGGAAGCCCTTGTGGTTGATATAGTTGACAGCTTGTTGCCATGGAGATCTAAGCACCATGTGAGTGCAGTCGATGGCACCCTGCACCTGTGGGGAAACAGAGATCCCAGCGCTCTAGCTTCCTGGCTTTCCTGATCCCAGGCGAAATGCACAAAATTCTGTGCCTTCGCGAAGTTGGCATCCGTGACCTGGGCACATTTGTGCGTGGAGGCTTACGAGATCTCGCAGAAGTCACCTGTGGAGTCTTGGATGGAGCCACTGGCATAAAAATTAAACGTTGTTGTCACTTTCACGGCCACTGGCATTGGATGCCCTTCATGCCCCTGTGGTGCCAAATCCTGCAGCAGGTGGCATATGTGACTGACCAGTTCCCTGGACATGCACAGTCTTCGTCTACACTGGTTCTCAATCACCTGCAGGAATGACAAACAACTTTTATAGGTTCTGCATCTAGCGAAGCACCTATGAGCGACAGTTCTCTGTGGATCTTTAGCTGCCTACGCAGCAGACCCTGCCGCTCCTTCAACTTGAGGGAGGTGATCCTCCCTTTGCCAAGCCAGGCACCTCCACCGCGCTGCTCTTCTTCTTCTCTGTTCCCTGTAAACCATGAGGCATACCACTAACTCACCAGACTCCATGATCCTAATGGTGGTGTCCTGCAGGATCAAAGAGAGAGATGTGTGGATTAGCATGAGTGTACTAAGAGCCTCTCTTTGTTAAATCTGAAGGCCCCTTTACATATGCAAGAGTGCTGGCCACCACTTGGATGGCCATTGTGTAGTGTGCTTCATAGCTGTCTGAAAACCCACCTCTGTCCCACTCCACTTGACCGATTGGCAGCAGCTTTGTCCATTGGACTGCTTGCTGTGCTCTCAGCTCAGGCGCAGGCATCCTCCTAACCCACACTGCAAGGCTGCGCTGTTAACTTGAACCATGATGGATACTGGTCCAAACCTTAATAAAGACATTGCAGGGGGCTGAGAGTGCCTCCACCAGTGATAGCACCCTGGCCACCTTTCACAATGGGATTGTACAGCTTGCCCAGTCGGCAATTGTTCTGCTGCCCTCTAAAACGCAGCCTGCGCCTGAGGGGGTGAAACGTTCTGGAGCATTTGGTGGCACTTTTATGCTTCTGTGTTGCTTGAGTGGGCAGAAAAGCTTCAGAGGCCTGACTGTAAGCATGTCAGCAGAGTTGCAGCTGAACAGCCTCAGCTGTAGAATACTCACAAGCTTTTCCAAGTGTGTGGCCGTTTCCCTCACCTCCCCACTGCGCCCCCCCCCCCCCCCCCCCCCCCCCCCCCCACAAACCCCAACCCTCCCCCCCCCACCCCACCCCGCCATGTGCTTGTGCACTTCCTACAGTCTATGCTGCCTTGAGAGCCTTTCATTTTACTGTAGGACAACCACATGAGAGAATATCAATTTTTTGGGATTGGAGTTTGAATATAATAATGAAGAAGATGAAATTTGAAGCAAGGGACAGGCTACATAGAAGTATCGCTGCTGTTGATTCTGTGATGTGGATAATGTCGCGAATTTGCAACAACTCAAAAGACAATCGCTCTAAGTTTAATAAAAGATATAATAAGTTCAGGCCAAGTGCAAAAGCTGTATAAATAATTGAGCTGTTCAATTAAAAGTATGCTGAAGTTGAACTCAAAAGTTTTGGGTGCCTTAAATGACACTTGGAAGAGAAAAAACAGAGATTCAGTTTTATCCCCAGTAAAAATGTCAACATTATTGTTCACTCCACTGTAGCCCTTGCGTTTAACAGAGATTAATGAATTCCAAACTAAGTCAAGCTAAACTTTCCAGCAAAATGGGACATACTTTATGAAAACGTGGTACAGCGCAGACCATGAGATCAATGTCATCCATATTTCTTTCTATCCCATCTCTTCAATCTGTTCCATTGAATTCACTCTATTTGAATTTTCTCCATTTTTAGTTCACCATTATTTTCTGTTCATAAGCTTGAATATTTCAGCTCGTAACTCTTCCTTCCTCACCTTAAACAATATTGTTCTGCTGCCCTTTTCGAATGCCCAACACAATTTCCTACACTTCTATTATGTAAAGCGATAGGAAACAAGTTTTTGCGGACAGGAAAATAAACTACAATTTTTTTTTACTTTAATTTTTCCTTCAGTGTTTACTCACAAGTTACCTCAAAAACCATGGGGAGATCCTATTATATATAACTATACCAAGATGCATCTGGTGAGAGAACTGTATGCGCTCAAGCAATTGCTACAAAATGGTCTGACAGTAACTATAATCGAAGAAAAGGTAGGTTTTGTTTAGAGCTATCAGCTGCTAATTCTGTTATATCACTAATTTGATATTTGCTGAAACAATGTGATTTACTTTTTATTTTGATTTCTACAAACATAATCATGGCCTGAATAATCAAGGAATGAAACTCCAGATCTCAAATTTTGTGCTCAAAATCCACCAGTGGGGTTGAGGATGTTCAACCCATTATGCCTTATAGAAAATTGTAGGGAGAAAGCTCAAACAAAAAAAGTGTTGGGAAAATCTCAAATTTACACTCAGAGCAAAGATCATTTAAGACTGTTAATTTTTGTTTTATGAATGGGGCTGAGAGGCATTCTGTAGATCAGGCATCAGCTCAATGTACTTTTGAAGAACATTAAAATCTTGTGGATTTTTGTAACTTTTGCATTTCATTCTCTGTTTGCTTTAGATATATCATAACTCCTCAGGTTGAACATTTTGTTAAGTGATCATTTTATTTTGAGATTAAAATCTTGCTTGTTTCAATAGATCCTTTCGTGGCCAATCGAGACAGAGGATGACAAAATTTCAGAAACTTCCACGAAAAGGAAATATAAAGATTCTGCAAAGGTGGTAGCAATGCACATGCAAAGCTATATCATAAGAGAAAATTAAAAGGTTTCATCATATCTTAAAGCAGGTCATTCATTCCTTCAACCAGATGAAATAATACCCCATTATGCACTTTGATAACTTTTCTTAAATAGAAATCCTCTAACTGTTAAGGAAGTATTGCTCTTTGATATCATAATCACAGGGACCCAATGTTTCTCACTACAGCGACGGAGATTGAGGGGCGACTTGATAGACGTTTACAAAATTATGAGTGGCATGGACAGAGTAGATAGTCAGAAGCTTCTTTCCAGGGTGGAAGAGTCAATTACTAGGGGACATAGATTTAAGGTGAGAGGAGAAAACTATAAAGGTGATGCGCGGGGCAAGTTTTTTACACAGAGGGTAGTGAGTGTCTGGAATTCGCTGCCAGAAGAGGTGGTGGAAGCAGGTACGATAGTGGTGCTTAAGAAGCAGCTTGACAAATACATGAATAGGATGGGAGTATAGGGATACGGACCCCGGAAGTGCAAAATGTTTTAGTTGATGGGCAATACGATCGGTGCAGGCTTGGAGGGCTGAAGGGCCTGTTCCTGTGCTGTACTTTTCTTTGTTTTAAATTGGGCAAAGACCCTTGGATTTGGCCAGTGATGTTAGTCATAGTCTCAAAGCTATCAGTTCATCAATTTTTGTGCCAACCTAAAATGGCAGTCACTAAATAGTAGTGTTAAAATGTTTGTTGTTTGTTGGTGTTTGCAAGTGTTGATTTGGCTATAATGTATATTTTTTGAGGAGGAATTAGGGAACCAAACACAGCGGCAAGGATACAAACGGCAAAGACAACATCAAGGATAAAAAAAAGCCACCTGTTTCACTTCAAAGTGATCCACCAATTCAGAAAATACTAGGAGATTACCATATTGATCTGTACTCCATTGTAACCGGAAATCACTTCTTTGAGATGGTTTGTGATTTAGGAGTTCCCAAAATTGAGGAAAAAGTGAAATCACCAACGCCAGACATTAAGGTACTATACAAATATCTACATCTAAAATAAGAGCTAAATGGCATATTAATTTGTAACCACGTCTACACAGTTAAAATTGTGAGCCAATATTACATTAATTTAACAACATGAACCTTTTAACAAAAGAGATTAAAAGCACGAGAGAATAAAATTATTTTGTTAAATGTACTGATAATTATTTATTGTAAAGTCTGTTTTAATTGTGATTAATTGCCTAACTATAAAGGCAGAAATGAAGCTTTCATACTGAAATATGCTAAAGGCCTATTGCCATTAGATAACTGATGTGGCTTGAATAAGTGTACATTTATTGTCTCATAGCTCAGAGAATGTCTACAGGATATTGTTTCCTCACTCTTTTGTTGTACCAAAGGTGTTAGATATGCAGCACTTGGAGTAGAATATCATGACGGCTATCTCCAGGTTTATTAAAGTTTAAGGAGCATAATATTAATATTATAATTAGTTTACATGATTCTTTATCCTGAAAGTTTGCTAAATCATTTCATTGTAATTAGGGCTGGATTCCCTATTTCAAGACAATAGTCCAGTGAGGCAAAACTTCTGTCTGCATCTCCAAATCCACCGTGACCCATTTCCCTAGGCCAGGGTCATCTGATGCTGGTTATGGGCACCTGACAGGATTTCTATTATGAGGAGGAGCCCACTATAGTATTATTGGAATATATTGCCTCCTCCCCACACCTTATCTGACATGAAAAGATCATTAAACTTCTTGCAGAACTGAGTTGCTATGCAGGGTATTGGAGATGGTACTTACTGCCTTGTTCACTTACTTCCACGATATCTGTGGAATTATCTCAGATGGCACCTGCCCTGCACCCTGAACAGGGCTCTCCATACGCAACAATCTGCTGACACCTCTGTAAAGTTATAAGCTCTGCAATCCGAAATAGATCACTCAGACATTGCAGCATGATTATCAATCCTGTAGATCAACAGAAACAGTTCCTGTTGGCACTTGGTTCTTTAAGTTGCAAATAAATCTTATAGCTGTGCACCATTTTCTGTCCAAGTGGCAAGTTCCCAATTGTAGGTGGAAATACCACTGGCGGCATACTTTGCAAATATGCCAGGGCCAACACCTGTTTAGTTAGATGGGTCCTGTCATTCACACTTCCAACAGCAATCAAACAGGAAGACCTAGAATAGACTCATACTTGTTAAAAGAGCTTAATGTTTCAATCGTGGGAACACAGAAGCAGGAGTAGGACATTCAGCCCACTGAGCCTGTTCTGCCATTCTCTGTTTTACTTGTTCATGGGATGTGGGCATCACTGACTAGGCCAGCATTTATTATCCATCCCTAATTTCCCTTGAGAACGGTAATTAGAACACAGTTGATCTGTATCTTAACTCCATTTACCCTCATAGGAACATAAGGAGTAGGCCATTTAGCTCCTTCAGCCTGTTTCAACAGATTATGGTTTATCTGTAACCTAATTTACCTGTCTTTGTTAGCCAAAGGTATTAAGGGACATTGGGCAAAAACCTATCAACCTCATGGCTCACTGGTTTCCTGCTGTTCTCTTCCCCTGTTGTTAATACTGATGTAAAGTAATTATTCAATATATCCATCATTTCCTTATTTTCAGTTGCAATATCACCGTTATCAGTTTTCAATGGGCCCACATTGCTCCTGACTACCCTTTTCCTAATATAATTGCATCCTCCTTTAATTTGTATCTTTTGATACCCTTACCTTATAAAAATCTGTTGGGCAGAATTTTATGATGCCGTTTTGGCAGAGGCGGGGCCGTAAAATGCGACGAGCCATTCAAAAGTCCATTGACTTTGGCGGGACTGTAAAATCTTGCCGGTTTAAAATTATGTCCATTGTTTTCAGCCTGGAAAATTTCAATTGGTCCTGGCATCCTCTGCCTTTTGCAGGAGAGAGTTCCAGATTTCCACTATCCTTTGTGTGGCAAGGTGCTTCCTGATTTCACTTCTGAATGACTTAGCTCTAATTTTGATTTCCCTTGGGAAATCCAGGCTCTGTGGATTACCCTGCCAAAGCAAATAGTTCCTCTGTATCTACCCTTTGTCAAATTAAACAGATCAGTTCATCATCTCTCCACCTTCTAAACTCAAGTGAGTACAAGCCAAGTTTATACAACATGTTCTGCTAATTTAACTCTTTAAGCCCTGGTATAACACTGGTAAATCTGGTGCTATAACTTAATATTGCAGCCACTGTGAAATTAAGGTCAACATTCCGTTAGTCTTTTTGATTACTTTTTGTAACTGTGCAGTAGTTTTTACTGATTTGTGTACCTGGGCATCCAAATACTTTTGCCCTTCCACAGTTCCTGGCCTGTGGTCATTAAGAGAATATTCCAATTTGTTTTTCTTGGATCTAAAGAGAATGACCTTACACTTTTCCACATTGAACTCCATTTGCCATAGTTTTGCTCACTTACTGAATCTATCTCTGTCCATTTGTAACTTCACACTCACACCTACACAAGGGTCAGATTTTCATCACTCAAGTATATTAAAAGATACAGATCAATGGTAGGTAAATGGCTTTTGAGAAACAGATCTCTATCCCCTATATTCAAACCAATTACCAACCCATGTCACAAGGTTATCTTTAATTCCTTGTGCTTTAATTTTTGCCAACCTAACTAGAGAAAGGTGTTATGAGGAGGTCATAGTTCACCCTTGAGAGACACATAACTTTGGTAGAAAGAAACAATAATGCTTTCAAGTAGCTTTGATTTTTGTTGTAGGCAACAAGCAGAAAATCACTGTGGCACTTATAATGGCTTGATATTAACCTTCTGGTGTTAAGAAGCTATACATGTCCATAATTCCTCTTTAGGAGACTAAAAAAGAAAAAATTGCAAAGAAAAAAGGTGACAATTCAAAATCTAGGAAAGACTCGGGGGCAGGTACAAAAAATAAATCAAAAGCCACACCGGATAAGAGTAAGTGCAGTAATTATCTTAGTTCCTCATGTGATATCCATGCTTTACTTGGTCAGTTGTTTTGTACCCAGTGTTTAATCAGTTAGAATTAATTCTGACCATATTATTTCCAAGACATTTTGCCTGTTATTTAATAACGAAGCAAAAATCATGCTAAAATAATGAATTAGTGAAAATGTTGATGCTAATGTGCTCAGAAATCACAATGGGTATTGGCCTTTGGCATCTGATAGCAACACCTGGAATTGACTTTGAAAAAGAAACAAAATGAATAAGGCAATGAACCAGGTAAAGGAAGAGAAGCTGGCATTGGGAAGGCTGTACAGATCAAAAAAGAAAAGGAGGCATCCCATGAGTACAACATAAATCCAATTCTGCTTATTTCCAAATAGAAGTTGAAAACTCACCAATAATGTCTGAAGTCTTCTGAGAACAGTAGAATGCATTAAATGTGCAGGAGGTACGCAAAGTCTGTCTTTAGCAAAAAAGAAGGATTGGGTGTCACATTTTTCTGGTTGATTCAAATTGGGAACTTAACCACACTGATTTGATGAAATGTGGATCTAAAAGGATCTTACAAAAAAAAAATCACCATTTCCAATATTACAATTTGAACTAATTACACCGCACAATTACATTTTTCTTAGTGATTCTAGTACCATCTTGGATTGCTGTTCCAGCTAAATTTGTAGCTGTATAAATAAAATTTATAACATAAGTACCACCAACACATCAAGCATTAAAAAAGTCATTCAGCAATAACCTATAAAATGAGTAATTTAATATGAGAAACTCATGCCACAAGTTTTTGTCAGCAAGTCCTGCTCTTCTATCTGTAGTCTGGTCCTTCAGCTCTATGTTAGGCCCAGTAGGAACAATAGACTTGAGGATTTTATGTTCCTGTGGTCAAATTATAAGTGTGTGTGAGGTGTAGGACTATTACGGGAAGTGTCATTTTCACCACAAATCCATACGATACTAAGCACATGGCACATGAACCAGTGTTAGCGATAACAAGCTTACAAAAAAATTACACAGAACATCAAAATACAGAAAGAAGTGGCAGGAAAAACTTAAAAATAACTGACATTTTTACTCAGAACTTTATATAGTTTATGTACTAAATAACCTTTCTAAATATATTGATCGGGGGAGGATTTTTACGTTAAGTGAGCTGAGGTATGGTGGGGTAGGTGAGGGATATGATGTGGCATCATATCCTTCCTTAGCATCTTCCAAACCAGTGACCTCTACCACCTAGAAGGACAAGGACAGCAGGTGCATGGGAACACCATCACCTGCAAGTTACCCTCCAAGCCACTCACCACCCTGACTTGGAACTACATCGTAGTTCCTTCACTGTCGCTGGGTCAAAATCCTGGAACTCCCTTCCTAACAGCATTGTGGGTGTTCCTGCATGATATGGACTGCAGTGGTTCAAAGATGCAGCTCATCACCACCTTCTCAAAGGTAATTAGGGATGGGCAATTAATGCTGGCCCAGCCAGTGACACCCACATCTCATGAAAGAATAAAAAAATTTAGAACCAGAGAGGGACGTTTGTGAATCGTTCTAGGGCTGAGGTCAGATATTGTACCTGGAGTTAATTGGCCAGTCAGGGCCAGTCGCTAATAAGTGACATCTTCTGATGAGTTTCAAAGTCCTGATCAATAGAGACCTGATGGTGGGAACACCTCCCTGATGCTGAGCTACACCAATGACAGTTTCAACAAAAGCTGTAAATCTACCACAGGAAGTAAGATCTCTTTAATAATCATGTAAATAACAAAGAAAAAAGACTTTAGGGTGGAAAGAATAAACAAAGAAATACTTGCATTATAAACAAGTGTTGCTAAACCACTGTGGGAAATAGAGCAAAAATGTATATTGCATAATATCACACAAATCTTAATGAATTTTTCTGAAGTTACTGATAAATATTACAAATATTTCAACCATGAAGCCCCTATCGTTCAGTATCAATACTACATGTAAACTTTGTGCCCCATGCTAATCACATGATATACAACTTCAGTAAATTTGTTGTACCATAGAGATGAGTTAATCCCTGTTACATTAGGCTGTTAATTGGACCACAGAAACATCAGAAACTGCTGTGATGAGCAATCACATGTGAGGTTAACTAATGTGCTATGAAAGTAATATTATTGTAGATGTGGTTGTTAAAGTTCCAGGCTTAGAAATTAGATTTCACTGTGCCCATTTATCAGGCTTAAAGTGGGTTTTAAGTATACAATATGGCAGGAAAATGATAGCTTCATACAGCACAGGAGGCCATTCAGGCCATGTTTCTATGCCAGCTCACTGAAAGAGCCATATGATTACTCCCAGTCCCTTGCTCTATATTTATTGTGTTATGGATGGGAGGGGGTTGATTTAAACAGTGCTAATTTCTCCTCTCATCACACATCAGTAAAGAGAAATGTGTTTCGATTTGTTTCTCTCCTTATAAGTGGTGGTGTACTTCCCACCCCCTCAGTTTTGGTACAACAAAATTTTCTATTAATAACCTCACAGTAAACTCAAGATAGGATGAACTCAGAGGGTTAATTTATTTGCACACACTCAAAATATGGGCGGAGGTTTGCAACATTGCCTCCTTTCATTCATATAGTAAAAGAGGGATAGAGAAAAGAAAGATTTACAGTGCAGAGACCACAGAGAAAAGAAATATTGTTTCAAGTGGGTTTCAGAGTCCAGAGTCAAAGATCAATGAGATATTCCTTCATGGAGGTTGGCAGGTTGAAAGCTGATGCTGTATAATTCCGGCGGGGTTGACTTCACACAATGAAATAGGCACGGGGAGATCACAGAATCATACAGTGCAGAAGAGGCCCTTCAGCCCATCAAGATTGCACCAACACGTGAGAAATACCTGACTTACCTACCTAATCCCATTTACCAGCACTTGGCTCATAGCCTTGAATGTTATGACATGCCAAGTGCTTTTCCAGGTACTTTTTAAAGGATGTGAGGCAACCGGCATCCACCACCCTCCCAGGCAGCGCATTCCAGACTGTCATCACCCTCTGGGTAAAAAAGTTTTTCCTCACATTCCCCTAAACCTCCTGCCTCTCACCTTGAACTTGTGTCCCCTCATGACTGACCCTTCAACTAAGGGGAACAGCTGCTCCCTATCTGCTCTGTCTATGCCCCTCATAATCTTGTACACTTCGATCAGGTCTCTCCTCAGTCTGCTCTGCTCCAATGAAAACAACCCACGTCTATCCAGCCTCTCTTCAGGCAACATCCTGGTGAATCTCCTCTGCACCCCCTCCAGTGCAATCACATTCTTCCTATAATGTGGCGACCAGAACTGCACACAGCACTCCACCTGTGGCCTCACCAAGGTTCTATACAGCTCCAACATGATCTCCCTACTTTTGTAATCTATGCCTCGATTGATAAAGCCCCTCTGCCTTCAGAGATCTATGGACACACATGCCAAGGTCCCTTTGTTCCTCAGAACTTCCTAGTGTCATGCCATTCATTGAATACTTCCTTGTCAAATTACTCCTTCCAAAGTGCATCATCTCACACTTTTCAGTGTTAAATTCCATCTGCCACTTATCTGCCCATTTGACCATTCCGTCTATAACTTCCTATAGCCCAAGACACTCAACCTCACTGTTAACCACCCGGCCAATCTTTGTGTCATCCGCAAACTTACTAATCCTGCCCCCCACGTAGTCATCTATGTCGTTTATATAAATGATGGATAAAAGGGGACCCAGCACAGACCCCTCTGGACACTGGCTTCCAGTCACTAAAGTAGCCTTCTGTCCTCACCCTCTGTCTCCTACAACCAAGCCAATTTTGAATCCACCTCATCAAATTACCCTGTATCCCATGTGCATTTGCCTTCTTTATAAGTCTCCCATTTGGGACCTTGTCAAAGGCTTTGCTGAAATCTATATAAACTACATCAACTGCACTACCCTCATCTACACACCTGGTCACCTCCTCAAAAAATTCAGTCAAATTTGTTAGGCATGACCTCCCTCTGACAAAGCCATGCTGACTATCCTTGATCAAACCTTGCCTCGCCAAGTGGTGATAGATTAACTCCTTCAGAATTTTCTCCAATAGTTTCCCCTACCACTGACATGAGACTCACAGGTCTGTAGTTCCCTGGTTTATCTCTACAACCCTTCTTAAATAGTGGAACCACACTAGCTGTTCTCCAGTCCTCTGGCACCTCCCCCGTGGTCAGAGTGGAATTAAAAATTCGGGTCAGAGCCCCTGCGATCTCTTCCCTTGCCTTCCTCAGCAGTCTGGGACACAAATCATCCAGACCTGGAGATTTGTCCACTTTCAAGCCTGCCAACACCTCCAATGCCTTGTCACTCCCTGTATCAATTTGCTCAAGAACCTAGCAGTCTCTCTCCCCGAATTCCATACCTTCATCCTCATTCTCTTGGGTGAAGACAAATGTGAAGTATTTGTTCAACACTCTACCGATGTCCTCTGGCTCCACCCAATGATTGCCCCCTTGGTCCCTAATGGGCCCTACTCTTTCCCTAGTTATCCTCTTCCCATTGATACACTTGTAGAATATCTTGGGATTTTCCCTACTTTTACCAGCCAGAGCTTTCTCATATCCTCTTTTTGCTCTCCTAATTGCTTTCTTAAGCTCCACCCTGCACTTTCTGTATTCCACCTAATGCCTCCGCTGATTTGCTCCCCTTGTCCCTGCTCTCTTTTCCTTTTCATCGTATCCTGAATATCTCTGGTCATCCATGGTTCTCTGGGCTTGTTACTCCCTCCTATCATCCTAGAGGGAACATGTTGAGCCTGTACCCTCCCCATTTCCTTCTTGAACGCCTCCCACTGCTCTTCTGTAGATTTTCCCACAAGTAGCTGTTCCCAGTCTACCTTGGCCAGATCATGCCTTATTTTACCAAAATCTGCTCTCCCCCAATCCAAAACATTTTTTGCAATTTGTCTATTTCTTTGTCCATAACAAGCTTAAATTGTACCATGTTGTGGTCACTATCACTAAAATGCTCCCCTACCACCACCTCAGCCACCTGTTCTAGAAAGAAGCCACCAGGCTTCATTCCCCAGAATTAGGTCCAGCAATGCGCCGTCCCTTGTTGGACCCTCTACATATTGACCTAAAAAGTTCTCCGGTACACATTTCAAGAAATCCACTCCATCCAAGCTCTTAACACTATCTCTATCCCAATTAATATAATTACCCTATTATTGTTTTTCCACACCTCTGCAAATTGTGCACGTATTTGCTCCTCAATTTCCCACTGACTATCTGGGGGTCTATAATAAACACCTAATAATGTGGCTGCCCCTTTTTTATTCCTAAACTCTACCCACAAAGCTTCATTCGATGGCCCCTCCAAGATATCATCTCTCCTTACTGCAGTAACTGACTCCTTAACTAATAATGCAATGCCTCCTCCTGTTTTACCCCCTCCCCTGTCTCGCCTGAAGATTCTATATCCCGGAATGTTGAGCTGCCAATCCTGCCCCTCGCTCAACCACGTCTCTGTGATGGCTATATCACAATTCCACGTGTCACTCCTCGCCCTTAACTCATCCATTTTATCTGTAATACTCCTGGCATTAAAGTAGAGGCCATCCAGCCTTGCCTTACTTCATTGAAACTTAATGCAGCTGTACTCCCTCTGACTTGATTGTTTTAGTGCATTATTATATGTCCCTATTCTGCTAACATTCTGTGTCCCCTCCCCCTGCCGAATTAGTTTAAACTCCTCCCAACGTCACTAGCAAACCGGCCCACAAGGATGTTAGTCCTGCTCTGGTTCAGATATAGACCATCCCGCTTCTCACCTTCCCCAGAAAAGGTCCCAGTGATCCAAAAACCCTCCCTCCTGCACCAACTCTTAAGCCATGTATTCATCTGCACTATTCTCCTATTTCTGTGCTCACTAGCACGTGACACTGGGTGTAATCCAGAGATTACAACCTGAGAGGTCCTGCTTTTTAGTCTAATGCCTAACTCCCTGAATTCTTGATGCAAGACCTCATCCCTCTTTCTACCTATGTCACTGGTACCAACATGTACCATGATCTCTGCCTTATCACCCTCCCTCTTGAGGATGCCCTGCAGCCGTTCAGTGACATCCCGGACTCTGGCATCCTGGAGTCCTGTGGAGACGGCCACAGTAGCACCTGTCTGTTCCCCTGACTATAGAAACCCCTATTACTTTTGCTCTTCCTCTCTTCCTCCCCTCCTGTACAGACAGGCTGCTTGTGGTGCCAGAAGGTTGGCTCTGTCTGCGCTTCCTGGAGGAACCAGTGCCCTCATCAGCCTCCAAAATGAAATACCGATTTGCAAGCGGGACCCCAGGGGACTCCTGAACTACCTGCCTGTTTCTTTTGGACTGCCTGGTGGTCACCCATTCCCTTCCTTCCTCAAGCCCCTTCAGCTGCGGTGTAACCACCTCTCTTAACGTGCTATCCATGATGCTCTCAGACTCATGGATGCTCCAGTCTCCCCAGCCGCCATTCCAGCTCTGAAACCCAAGCTTCCAGAAGCTGCAGCTGGACACACTTGCTGCACACATGCTGGTCCTGGGCACTGGAAATGTTTCTGGCTTCCCACATGGAGCACGAGGAGCACACCATGGCCTTGAGCTCTCTTGCCATGACTTATCCCTTTAAATTAAACCTTTTAAGTCAATTACTCTAGGGCCCTTCTTTCCTGATCCTCGTTACTACAGAATATACAAACTATAAACCACAAAAATATCTTAAACTATAAGCAATAGAAGTAGTAAATGCTTACCCGACCTTACCCACTACTTACCAATCATTCCTCTCCCTTGTAGCCTCTACTGCTGCAGCAAGAAAAGACCACTCTCTGAAGATTTAAGAAGTTGGATAGCAAAGAAAAAATGCAGAGCATCTCTTCCCCTCTGCACTGAATTCCTGCTGTGCACCAAATTGCCAATACCCACAATCACTCTGGCTGTGTCTCATTCAGGATGAGGCCTCTCCCCTGCTCGTGTGCAAGCACACTGATAGTTTGCTTCTAATAGTCCCTTTCTTAAATATAGATGAAGCAGTCTTGTAGGCAATGGTACAGAATTTCCAGCAGAAGCAGTCTAGGTGGGCCAGATATCCAACCTGGGCTGGCGTTCCTTGTCTGTGAGGTTGTTAGTCAGATGAAAGAAAAGCGGACTAAGGCTTTGCAGTTCAGCAAGGCTACATTATTGGTTTCACAAAGGCCCATATCACATGACTCCCACCTTTCTATGCTCTCTTTGACAAAGGACATGTATCCTCAGCTGCGTCTCCAAGATTATTAAATGTCTCAACCATTAAGAATTGAAAGGAGGGTTGTGGGGAGCAAATGACTAGGCTCCTGTTGGCCAGCCTGGATTATGAAATGTAGATGGCCTTTGTATAGCTCTCTCTGAATTTGGCCTGTGCAGCCCACAAGGGGTCGTTAGTGACTCTTCAGGGATAACTGTGTGAGTTTCCCCGATACTACCAGGTAGCTTCTTTTGTTCAGGGTCACAGACAGACATAGATTCAGCCAATTTAGGTGTTTGTCCAGTTTGAAATTTTAAGAGATAGCAGTGAGCATAACTCTCTATATTTTATTTTAAAAAATACAAGGTGAGGTCTTAGTCCCTCACAATAGTTCAGTTTTTTTTTCCTTTTTAAGTAATTATTCAGTTTATTTTTGAATGTTACTATTAAATCTGCTTCTGCCAACTTTTCAGGCATTCCAGATCCTAAAGAACTTGCTGCAAAAAACATTTACATGCAGAACATACGAATTAGGAGCAGGAGTAGGCCACTCAGCCCCTCAAGCCTGCTCTGCCATTCAATAAGATTATGGCTGATCTGAATGTAACCTCGACCCCTCATTCCTGCCTACCCTTAACAACCTCTCACCCCCTTGTTAGTCAAGAATCTATCTGTCCAACTCCTATCTGGTTCTACTGCCATTTACCTTAAATCTTTGTCAACCAACCTGCCATTGTAAACAGTTTCTCCATAAATACACTACTAAATTTTTTCATAATTTTGAACACCTCTACCAAAACTCAACTTGAACCTGCTCTTTGGAGAACAATCTCAGGTTTTCTTTAGTCTCTCTATGTAATTTTGTAACAATCTCAAATTCTTTAGTCTCTTCATGTAATTTTTGTTCCAATTCATTTATTGCGTATGAGTGTCACAGGCAAAGCAGGCATCTATTGCCTATTCCTAGTAGCGTTGAGAAGGTGGTGGTGAGCCACCTTGATGGACTGCTGCAGTTGATATGGCTAAGTTACTCCCACTGTGCATTTTGGTACATAACAGAGTGGCTTGCTAAGCTATTTCAGTGGGCTGTTAAGAGTCAACCACATTGTTGTAGATCCGGAGTCACATGTAGGTCAGACCAGGATGTCAGACTTCTCCACTCCCCACTGAAGGGCAGTAGTGAACCAGATGAGTTTTTATGACAATGTGATATTTTCATGATCATCATTACAGAGACAATCATTTTATTGCAGATTTATTAATTAATTGAATTTAAATACCCACAGCTGCTGTGGTAGAATTTGAACTTCATCTCCAGAGCATTAGGCCAGGCCTTTGGATTCCCAGTCCACTAATATTACCCCCTAATCCCCTAGCCCTAGTACCCCATTCTAGTAAATCTAGTAACTCTCCTCTGCATCCTCTCCTTGATGACCATCTTAAAATGTGGTGCTCAGAATTGGATACAATACTCTAACTGAGGCCTAGCCAGTGCTTTATAAATATTTACCATAATTTCCTTGCTTTCATTCTCTTTGCTGCTTCTATTTACAGAGACGAGGATCCTGTAAGCCTTTTTTAAAGTCTTATCAACTTGTCCTGCCACTTTCAAAGGTTTGTGTACATGAACCCTCAGGTCTCTTTGCTCCTGCACCTCCTTTAAAATTGCACCATTTCACTTTATATTGCTTCTCCTCATTCTTCCAACATTTCTCCCTTATTCTAATAAAGGTATAATTCATACAAAATACATTTCCATCTATTCTCATAGCATGATTAGCGCTTAAAAAGAGGGAAAATATTGGCAAGATAATAAAGTGTCAAAACTTCAAACAAACAAGGATAATAAGGACATACCTTACACGAATAAACTTCACTAACTCACAGATGATAGGTTGAATGTGGCAATGTAAAAGAAAAGTGTAAAACTTGCATTTCTTACCAAGAGAAGTTAATCCAATACAATGGGAGGTGCAAGTTATTGATTTGTTGAAAGCTAATGTTTGCTTGAGTACCAAAGTGTTATAATTTTCAAACCAAGTCAATAGTCACCAGTGTCACAGACACTTTTCCAACTTATGCTGACAACAGAGAGGCAGCTCCCATGAACTGGAAACTGTATCCATACATTGTCACAAGTTGGAAACAATTATTCCCTTAATAGTGGAATATTATGTGGGAAACTAGAGGGATTTGCATGATTGCAGAAAAACAAAATACCCATGATTCGCTGCTGGAGTACTCATGAATTTAACTTGTATCACCTTGCTTTGTAAATCCACGATGAACAGATTGTGCCTTTTGATTTTTTTCAGAGAAGGCAAAAGGAAGAAGAAACATTGCTTCACATGTTTCAGAGGGAATCAAGCCTAAGCATCTCTTTGTTGAGTTTAAGTTACAGCTACAGAAGTGGTTGACAACATCAGATGCAGACAATGAAATATACATAAATAGCACTTCATTTAATTGACTTGGTTATGCATAAAGTGTGACCGTTGGAATTAATTTACATTTTGAAATTCAACAATAAAAATAAATTACCACTACCTTAAATCTTCTTATTGTAGTTCTTAATTCTTTCGAGATTCATAATTATTCAACAAGGTTCAAGTTTGTGTTTTCAGCCATTTAAACAACAGCAGTTTTGTCATGTGATCCATAATTGAAAACACAATACTTCATAGGTTCTGGAAAGGGTTATCCTCGAATGTTGGACTTGGGTAAATGTGAGCTGCCATGCCTGTCTTACCCAGTATTTAGAATAAGTGCATTTTGCTTCCCCAAGGCCAGTTTCCTTTGGAATCTGGAAAACAGAGTATTTATACCTGCAGTGAATTTTTAGGTATGAAAATAATTTCAAGGTACGCAATTAGTACTTTCAACTCTTAAGAATTGACTATTGTACGAATCTCTGAACAAACTCAAACCCACTGGCAACAATGATTAGAATTAAGTGTGCTTAAGGGGCATTTTTTGGCTGAGGGGACCCCTGTGCAAGCTGTAGACTATTTGCCAGCAAATTTATGGTCTTGACAGACCATGTACCAAACTCTGAGTCGACGCATCTTTGCTGGTTGCTGTGGATACAATATGCAGTTTTTCCCTGGCATCCATTATAATCTATAGCAGATCAGCACTACCATCAAACAGGTAGAACTTAGTGTGCTATAGATGAGGAAGATGATACAGAAGTCAAGTGTGATTAATATATGCTGAGTCAGTATTGGCTGGTGCAATTTGCTGTGAATGCTATTTTCACAGATTAGGTCATATTGCACGTACTGTGAAATTTGTTACTTTGACGCAACAGTGGAATCAACACTGTTCTTCGCCTCTAGGCCTTACTTGAACCCACTCCAACTGATAAGTTTACACTGATTGAGCGTAGTTCCTACCAGATGTGACCATAGGACACAAAACCACCCCAAATTTGTAAATGTTAGTAAATTGATGACATTACAGGTTTGTACAGCTGTACTCCAGTTGTGTAGCTAAGATAAATATTGTAACGTTCAGCAACTTAAACATGGCAAGTGAAGAACCCATGAAATGCATTGGCCCGGACATTTGTCTGCAAGTGGGGTGTGCAGAGTCAGGAGAATTCCCAGCTCTGAGAATCTGACTTTTAAAAATGGCAGCCCAGTCATCAGATTTTTGGTTGAGATGAGATTAGTGGATGCTATATTCAAAGTCAGGATGGATGACCCTGGAGGTAATGAGGAGTTTGCCGGGTGCAGAGGTGGGCTGGACAGAAGGTCTGCCTTGGAGCTCTGGCACTGTGTCCAAAAATCTTTTTAAAAGAATAGAATGTCTACCACCCCTCAAATCCCCATGCCCAACTCACTCCCCATTCCCTGACCATGCCACCTCATGCCCTGCACCCACCCCAGCCTCTCATACCCTTTATGCAGCCTATGCCCTTGTACCCACCCTCCCAAGGTCCCTAATATCCTCCATGCCAACCTCTGCCCCTGTATCCCCCCCATGCTCCTTTATAGTGTTAAGAACTAGATACAGTTTTAAGTAAGTTATATTTGTATTTGTGGGCGTTTAGAGCAACATATAGCTTTAAGTTTAATTTATACTTTATTTTATTTGTGTATTAAGAAAGGTGAAACCTGGGTTTGGTTTCATTTTAGAGTTTTTGTTTAGATGGAGCCAGGAAGTCTCTAGGCCATGCTTTTGTAATGTGGTTTTACGACTCTTGAACTGAAGCAATGGGTTACCAAGGGGTTTAGAGAACTTAAACACAAAAAGTAGGGCAAAACTGTGCTGTTGCCCAGCAACAGGGGACCAGAGATACAGGGAGAGACAGAAAGGCAGATTTTAGTTCAGTCAATATGTGTATACCACAGAGTAAAAACATAAAAGGTCGACGACTTTCTCTAGTTGGAAATTATGCCAAACTGCTGAGGAAATAAGTTTAAGGAACTCATATATATCGCTCTAAAGTTAAATTTAGAGAGAGTTTTCTGGATATCTCAAGGGAGATACCAATTTTGGAAGGACTGCTTGTGAATGTTCAGAAGTCTACTGAACTAGCTCTAGCCTTGGTGTGGAAATAGTGATACCTCTTCACTGGAGTGTTGGGTGTGTAAGGGTATTGCTGGGATAAAAGGGCATGAATCTGAAACATTTTTTCCTTGGTGTCTGCACTGACTGTTGTCTAGTTAATGTTTTTTGTTTAATAAATGTTTTATCTTTTTATTAAAATCAACAGACTTCTGTGAATCTTTCAATGAGTACCTTTTGCAGTTTGTAAAAAAACAAAATTATGTTCTATCTTGCCAGGTTCCATCTGACTTGTCCAGTGATAACATCAGCTGGGATCGTAACAATAGCCCCTATGCAAACTTCATGCCAATTCATACCAAATCTTGCCCCCACCACCCTTTGCCCTTACATCTACCATTGGACTCAATATCCACCATGGGCAGATGTCAGGATCCATGCAGAGATGAGATAAAATAAAGTTGTAAGTGTCTATTGAAGACTTCACTATATTGATAAAAACACACTGATCCATAAAAACTAATTTACTATATTTACTTTCCTTCAACTACATAAAGCCTTATAACAACAAACATTTCATTCAAGTGCACAATCCCTCATAACAACAAGCATTAGAATTTATAGTCCCACTTCAAATAGCCTATAAACATTTGAAGCTTTCAAGCAAACTGTGAGCTACTGTGATAATGGATGGTTGTGAAATCAGTCATGCAGCTGTAATCCAATAATGGAAGCCCTCAGGCTAATGTCAACAGACAGTGTGAAAGAGCAAGGTTTTTTTTTTAAAACTCCAGACATTTGTAAAAAAGATTTAAAGGACAGGACTTTTACAAACCTTGACAGGTGCCTTTTGATAGTCCCTCCTGACACTTTTGATAGGTCATTTTTACAGGTACTCTTGACACTTTTGACAGTTGGTTTTACAAGCCTGTTAACAGTTCCAATGATCTTGACAGTTAATGAGTTTATGCACATTTTATGTGCATTTATGCTTACTTTTAACAATGCCAAAGGGCACTTGGCCTTCCCCGAAAGGTGTCCCAGGACCTATACAAAGAAATACCATAACTCTCCAAAGGGTACCCTGACTATTCAAAGAAATAAACAAAGTTCAGACTTGCTCTTACTAAGTCTACTCGGCATACTTCAGGTTTCACACTCCTGGACTACCAAAATCTGACTTGACTGGAGGCAGCTGATGATTTAAATGGCCATGTTTCCATGAAATGCATATCTTTGAAACATGAACTGCTCCCCTTCCTGCTCATGCAAAAATGGAGGTGCCGAGCTCGGGGCAGTACTTGCAATTTCCAGGCTCATTGGCCATTTTTGCCACAATGGTGATACTACTGTGAAAATGTAGATATATGTTTTGCCACCACCACAATTTTTTTAATTTTCATGCGATGTGAGCATTTCTGGCTAAGCCATAATGTGTTGTTCATCCTTTATTGCCCTTGAGAAGGTGGTAGTGAGCTGCTTCATGAACTGTCCCTGTGGTGTAGGTACACCCACAGCACTGTTAGGAAGTTTCAGGACTTTGATCCCGCAACAGTGAAGGAACGGTGATATATTTCCAAATCAGGATGGTGATTGGCTTGGAGGGGAACCTGCAGGTGGTAGTGTTCCCATGCAACTACTGCCCTTGTCACTCTAAATGGTAGAGGTTGCAAATTTGGAAGATGATGCCATAGGAGCCTTGGTGAGTTGCTACAGTGCATCTTGTAAATGGTACACACTGCTGTCATTGTGCATTGTTGGTGGAGGAAGTGAATGTTTAAGATCGTGGATGAAGTGTTCTGGATGGTGTTGAGCTTCTTGAGTGTTGTAGGAGCTGCACTCATCCAGGCAAGTGGAAAGTATTCCATCACACTCCTGACTTGTGCCTTGTTGATGGTGAACAGGCTTTGGGGAGCCAGGAGGTGAATTACTCTCTGCAGAATTCCCAGCCTCTGACTCGCTCTTGTAGCCACAGTATTTATATGCCTAGTCCAGTATAATTTCTGGTCAATGATAACCCCCCAGATGTTGATAGGAGGCTTCAGCGATGGTAATGCCATTGACTGTCAAGGAGATGGTTAGATTCTCTCTTGTTGAAGATAGTCATAACCTGGCACTTGTGTGGCATGAATGTTACTTGCCACTTGTCAGATCAAGGCTGTATGTTGCCCAGATTTTGCTGCATATGCACAGACTGTGTTAATACCTGAGTTATGAATGGCCCTGAACATTGTGCAATCATCAGCGAACACCCCACTTCTAACATTATGATGGATGGAAGATCATTGATGAAGCAGGTGAAGATGGTTAGGACACTTCCCCGAGGAACACCTGCAGTGATGCCCCAGGGCTGAGAAGATGGATGCCAACAAACAACCAACTTCCTTTCCTCTTAAAGATCTGCAGCTGCCACCTTGCCTTCCACTTGCTCTCTGGGAAAGTATTTCATGTTCTAGGAGCCAATTAAATTAGGGGTATGGGTTAATGATGCAAAATTCATTACTGTAGAGATGGATCTGTCCCCTTATTCAATTCGAACCATTTTAGCCATTTTTGAAAATCAGAACTAACATATACACTTTAATCTATTAATACATTGTTGCCATCTTTTTCATTTTATAGAAATCCGAGAACTGTGTAAATGTAATGGATTTATCCCTTAGCGATGAAGCACTGCTAACGCAAGATCTTGAGTTGCAAAATTACCTTCCAAAAATAAGACCAATCTGTTACAAGCATTGTGCTGTAGTGCAATGATAATGTCATTAGAGTAGTAATCCAGAAGTCTGGACTAAAAATGCAGAGCGCATGAATTCAAATTACTCCATGGCAGTTTGAAAATTTGGGCCCAGATTTAAATCCCAGAAATGGCTGAAATTTCTAAGTTCCATCCCCAAACGTGGCATTTCCCACCTCCGTGGGGGCAGGACTGGAGTAGGGCTGGTGTTCGGGCATGTGCGATTCCCAGAGGCAGCTGGCCGTTTAAATTACCAGCTACCTTCACTGAAGCGGGATTCTGAAAGGAGTGTGTAATCCAGAATGTGGCAATTAGAACAGGTAAGAGGAGGTCTGAACTTGGTGGATCCTTATGGATCGCCAGGGTACCCCTTTGGATAGCATTCTGGGACACCTTTCCGAGAAGTAAGACACCCTTTGGCAGAGTTAAGGCACCCTTTTGGATTATTAAAAGTGAACAGAATTTCATTGGAACTGTCAAGCTGCAGAAGAGGTGTCCAGCTGTCCAGAAACTGTCCGGCTGTCTAGGAGATGTTCCGCTGTCCAGATGTCCACTGCCCAGGAATTGTCCAGCTGTTCAAATGTCCAGGAGATGCCCAGCTGTCAAGGAGGTATCAAGTTGTCCACAGGATGTCCAGCTGTCCAGGAACTGTCTAGCTGTCAAGGAGATGTTAAGAAGCTGTCCAGCTATCTAATCTGTCAAACCTGTCCAAGGATACTAATTGAGTTGGCATGGAGGTGGTAAGGGCAAAAGGTGGTGGGACATGGGTTGGCACCAAGTTGACATATGGGCATGGGCAATGGGTGTGGAGAGAGTGGCATTAAGTTGGTATGGGGGTGTGAAGGGCCATGGAGGGCAGGCAGAGGGTAACAAAGTTGGCATAGGGGTCTGGGGGCCATAGGGGATGGGTGGGGGGCATGGGTTGACTTAAGTTAGAATGGATTGGGCATAAGGAGTGTGTGGAGGTTAGTGAGAGGGGTAGTTCTAGAGGGATGTTTTTTGTGTTATTATTGTTTTTTATATATTTAAACACAGTTCTGGGGCAGAGTCAGGCCTTGTGCCGAGCCCACTTCCACGCCTGGCAGCCTGCAGATTCATGCGGGGTCACCCACCCTGGCTCCTGTTTCAGCCTCCCCAACCTGTGGGTAGCTATTTTTAAAGGTTGGGTTCACCGAGCCAGGAAATCACCTGACTCGGCAAACCCAACCTAAGGACAAAAATCTGGGCCTCGGATTCAGATTAAAATCTGGTAATAAAAAGCCATCATAAAAATTACGGACGGGAAGAGGGGATGCACAGATTACGGATTTAAAGTGATTGAGAGGTGAAAAAAACCAAAGACAACACGAGGAAAACTTTTTTTAATATAATGAATGGTTACGATCTGGAATGCACTGCCTGAAATGCTGGAGATGCAGAGCTGAGTTAGCACAGGTACAAAGGGTTAAATTACATCCTTGTGTAGTGTGGCATTCCATGATGAAAACTCAACCAGTTCATTAATGCTCTTTAGTCACAATTGCCATCCTTAGCTGGAACTGATATGACTTGTGTCCCAGGCCAACATGGTTGACTTCTTTCTGGAATGGCCTACCGAGCTGTATCCAACAGAAACCACCATCTTCGCACAACAGGGCTTGGGAAATAAATGCTGGCCGTGCCAGTGCTGACTGTGCCTGAGGATGAATCATTTTTTAAAAAATGGGGCAGTGGCAAGTTTAAGAATAATTGTACACTCTTACCAAATTTTAAAATAGCTCAATTTACAGAAGTAAAAGAGACTGAGTGGTCAGGTTGGAGAGGACGTTCGGTGCAAATGACTCAACACCCCAAACATTTAAATGCAAACGAGCAGCCATGAATAATTATTCAATTGAGCTGACTACAGAATACTGCAGGCAGTCACATCATGGTGTTGTTTGTTAGCTTCGAACTGGCTAAGTTTGGAGTGAAAAATGGGTCCACATCTCTCTCCGCCTACCCGATCCCACCACCCCCTCCTACCAACCTTGTCCCAACAGTGTAGTCTAAATATCAGAACAGTTAATTGAATATCATAAATGTCTGCTCCAATCTGTTTTTATGTGGATTGCTATAGACAGTTTCCTCCAGGGTACAGGAATGGAGAGATCAAACGCAGACTGGGTGACTACTTTGCAGAACATCCTCGGTCTGTCCGCAAGCATTACCCAGACCTCCCTGTCGCTTGCCATTTCAACACTCCACCCTGCCTCATGCCCACATGTCCGTCCTTGGCTTGCTGCATTGTTCCAGTGAAGCTCAACGGAAACTGGAGGTACAGCACCTCATCTTCCGACTAGGCACTTTACAGCCTTCCAGAATGAATATTGAGTTCAACAATTTTAGATCATGAACTCCTTCCTTCAACCCCACCCCCTTTCCGATTTTCCCCCTCCTTTTTGTTTTTTCCAATAATTTATATAGATTTTTCTTTTCCCACCTATTTCCATTATTTTTAAATGCATTTCCATCCATTGTTTTATCTCTACCTTTTAGCCTTTTTCGATTCCTTCACCCCACCCCACCCCCACTAGGGCTATCTGTACCTTGCTTGTCCAGCTTTCTACCCTTATTAGCACATTCCTTTAGATAATTTCACCACCTTCAACACCTCTTTGTCCTTTTGTCTGTGACATCTTTTAGTTATCTCCACCTATCACTGGCCCTCTATCCAGCTCTTCCTGTCCCACCCACCCCTTAAACCAGCTTATACTTCACCCCTTTTCTATTTTTCCTTAGTTCTTTTGAAGAGTCATGCAGACTCGAAACGTTAATTGTGCACTTCTCCACAGATGCTGCCAGACCTGCTGAGTTTTTCCAGGTATTTTTGTTTTTGTACAGGAATGTCTATATCATGCCAACAATCACTGCTCAAGGAAACAGGTTAAGTCTATTGCCACCGTCAAATACTGACAAAGACACGATTGTCATAAAATTAAAGTGTGCCTCCTTGCATCCTTCTGTGAAATTGTTTTTATTTGCACAAACCATTACTTGTCCTTCTATTCTGTTTGAACGTTAAAAGGGGTAATATTACTTACTGTTTATGCAATCAAGATCACTCTGTACAGATACATAGATTGGCACAAGTGCAGTTGATTACCCCCTATATCCTGGAGATGCCATATTGGTTTAACAAGTTGTATTTGTTTCACTAATAAAGCACAGCTGACAGCAATCTTCCTGCATCAAGCCCAATAAACCTTTTTTGCATGGACATCCAAATCTGACATTTTGGCAAGTATAGAACTGCGGAATAAACACACTGGGCAGAATTTTGTCAAGATTTCAGGGGTCTCGCTGGGGAGCCGGCAAAAGACCCACACCGCCTCTTTTCAGGAAGGTATGTTGACAGGCCCTCCCACAGCTGGGTTAATACCAGCAGTGGTGGGATGAGGCCCTTAAGTGGTCATCAATTGGCCATTAAGGGCCTCAATTAGTAGCCAGGTGGGAATGGCCGGCCATGGGCCTTCCAGCCCAGCACTTGATTCTGGTGGAGGCAGGAATGAGGCAGGGTTCCGGTACACCATCATCCTACCTAAGTAAATTCCCTTTCCCCATCAAGGGGGTGAGGGGTGGACTTTGGGTGATGGTGTAAAACAGACAAAACTGACTGATTATAAATATTTCCTGATTTTCTTTTAAGTTCCTCTCTTTATAACTGAAAAAGTCTGTCCTCTTCTTCCAAGACTGCAATCTGTAGCGACCAGGACACGTTATACTTGTACAGCATAAATCCAGGTTCATTCAAATAAGAGCTCTCCATATCACACAAGTACCTGATACAAATATTCTGAAAAGTAGAGTAGGCTCCACAAAAGGTTCTATTGCCATCCTTGACTTGATATTTAATTTAACTTTTAATCAAAACTCAGAAAAGTGTACTTCTCAAGGCAGCTTCCCATTTTAGAATATAAAGGCCCAAAAAACTTCCATAAACCCTACATATGTGGATTCTTAGCTCAGAACCTCTGCCCCCATTTTGTTTCAATTTCTTTGCTTTTTATCCCTCTCTTGTTTCTCTCTTCTTTCCTTGACTTTGCTTTCGGACAGCAGCTATTCAGAATCCTGCCATTCGCACCTCCTCTAAACACATCTTTTATTTCATCATCACTCCCTTTGGCTTTGCACCATGAAACATTTTATTTCATCTCTCCCACCCTATTACAGACATGGCCTTTTGATCTTCTTCCCACCCTCCACTCTCTGTCTGACAACTCATTAACTTCTTCCAGGACTGTATGTGCCATAAATGGGACCCAGAGCTATTGGTGAGAGCAATTCCTTTCCTCCTGTGCGAACATCTCAATTCTAGGCCTGGGAAGGTAGCCTGGTCTGATCCCACGCACTTTTGCAAGTGAGGAGATTGTGACTCTGGTTCACCATACCTTGGCCGGCACTTTGACCATCGGCTGCACTTATTTTTAGTTAATAATTTCGCAGGGCTGGGATTTTCCAGCAACCTTCAGCAGGACCGACAAACCATTGAAATCCCCATTCGCATCGCTGGGACCGGAAGATGGCGCCGGTGTGAGGGGCGGGAAATTTCCGGCCCTAATCTTCTCTCTGCCAACAGCCAAGCCTTCTAATTAACCAACTAACGAGCACAGGGTTTAGTCTCCCTAACCAAGTATTTTTGGTTAATGACATCACAGAGCTGGGACTCCCCAACCTGATCTGGGATCTTTTGGCCGATTTCGGAACTCTCCCATGGGCCCAAACTGGGGTAAATCTGCTCCTTTTACGTAAGGGAGATCAAGCCCACTCCCCACCCCCTCTTTAAGCCCGACAAAAAGACCCAGCAAATGGGCAAAACTAAAAAAGGATTTGCACACAACAAAGGGTTAAAAGTCGTCTGGGTGTCAACCTGGGTCAGTCCCTGCAGCCGAGACCTGGAGGCTTCACAAACGCCACTTCGGAAACAGGTCAAAGGTTGGAGGTGACGTTACATTACAAAAGCGGGACTGCCCAGGTCCCGCAGAAGCGTCATATCCGGCCTGATGACGTCGAATGGTTAACCTGGTCCCGCTGATGGTGGGCGGGCTGCGTATATCGGCAGCCATTTTGAAATGATCTGTTAAGGGCCTTTTAAGCTCGTTCTCAGTCCCTGTGACGGCAATAAAACATTCCCGATTATATAATAATGAAACATGTCCAGTGGGAAGGTTAATCTTTTCCAGGCTCTGATGAAAGGGTAGATATGAAGGCTGGAGGTGGTCTGTGCCTGACTTTAGCAAGAGAGGATGCTGACAGTTATTTTTTTCAGAGGTTGTTGCTGTTCATAAACCTCAGGGTTATCCCTCAGGGGAGGGTCCGAAAATTGGTGCTCCAGTCACCTTTGAGCACTGCACCATTTGTAGTGGGAAATGGTGCCCCTTATGGGCACTGTACATTCTGTGGGTGGTACCTCCTCCAGTGAGGAGAAGGCCAGCTGTCCAGGGGCAGGAGTGTCATGAGGTGCAGGAAGGTGGGAAGCGCTGAGCAGCGAGGGGCCTGCAGAGGGGAGGCAGCAGAAGGCACTCATCTGCAGACAAAGGCTGTACCCTGCTAACTGTGTTGAAGAGGTGCAAATGTCATATCTTCAGATGACGGAGCAACAGTGCCTCAGCAAACTTCACCTTTCACAAAAGACTGTCATGTTTCAGGCTGCCTGTGGTGACCTGAGTGGGATCACTCAGCCTGTAGCACATCACTACATAAAGGTACTCATTGATGCCATATTTAGGCCTGCCGTTCGATATATTTCACATTTAGGCAATAGCACACAATTGGAAAAAGCCAGAGGCTTTACTGCCATGGCTGGTTCCCCATGGGCACAAGAGGTAAGCGATTGTACACACGTAGCTATCAAAACACCTGCAGGACAGCCAGGGGCTTTAATAAACTGCAAGGGAAAGCACTCAATAAAGACCACAATCAAAAAATCATGCAGGTGTATGCAAGTACCCGGGAAGCAGCCACAATTCATATATCCCACTCCCAGGTGGGAGGGACGTTTACAGACCCTGATTGATTGGATACTCAGAGACAAAGGGTACCCCCAGGGATCCCTTTAAATGTGGGTCTGTGATCTCCTTCCAGGTCATAGCTTGCCGCCTCTGTTGGCAGATGTTTCACTGTTAATTTTGAATTGGGTGTGCTGCCCACCATCTCCCGTTGCTATAGGCCAGCTCCCTGTTGGCAGTCGTTAACTGGCCGCTGCACTTATTATTCGCCATCTTTCAAAGTGGGGTGGGGTGCGGTGGAAGTCAGTGACTTCCAGAATGGACTCCCACCACCGAGGTATGTAAAATTCAGCCCCAGCTCTCGATTTACCAACTCCTACTAATCTGCAGATTCCCCACCAACTCCCAGATACCCAAATGACAGTCGTCCAATCAATGGGAGGAATTTGACTTTGGTGTCCAACCTTCTGAAACTTATTTCACCCAAATGTGCTGAGATTTTTAAGCTTCACCTCCCTTCTCTTGGATTAATAATTTCCCACTTCCAGACTTCGTCTCCAAGCATTATTTTCAAACTTTTAGCTCATGATTTGTGGTTAATTGTTTATCATTTCAGACTCAGGGGAGAGTTTCACTGATGGCAGGACTGGCTTTGGACAGGCTACCTTCAAGAAAGCAGGTGGGAAGCATATTTAAATATCAAGGGCTACTTTACCAGGTGGACAGCACTCTGACCTCCTTGGGAAAATTCCGCCCGTTAACTCCAATTCTCTCTCCTCAGATACTGCCTTACCTGCTCAGTACTTAACCAGTTTTTATTTTTATTCTTGATTCTTATCATATCCACAATCTCACCTCTCCAGAAATTTTCTTGCAAGTATTGTCTACTTCAATGGCCTTCCCTGGTAAACTCATCAATTCTATTAATGTTTAGCTGAAAAAATTCTGTTTTATGATCATTCGTGCACATAACTCATTTTAAATTTGACCTCCCTATACCTGAGCCTTTCACCCAGGTGCATGATTTGCATAGGAAATATAAAATTTGCGCAGCGATTTATAGTGATATACTTAGAGATTATGCAATACTGCAAAATATTTCACAATGTTTCTGAAAATAATAGATTTCTGACAATTTATATGAGAAAGTGAATGAAAACACATGCCCATTCAAACTCTTCCAATCTACCCCATTTCATTTATTGTTTTCCAATTAAGATGCTAGTTACTGATCTCATTCCAAGTTATTAAATAATTTACATGTTGAGATTGGGATTTTAGTTGCTGGTAGCACTGATGTTTTACATTTTTCTGACCCATACCCGTGAGGCCCTGTGACATCAAAGGAACGGAGTATTAAACTTTGTTTGATTGACTTTTAATCAAAGCTGGTCCTTTAGTTTGAAGTAATGATATCCCTGCTGACATTTTTCTCCTTAAAAGTGGCTGTTACAAATTTCAGGTCTGCTCTAGGTATTCTCTTGGATTCAATATCACCGATCTCTCCCATAAAATAATCCCATGCCTCTTACTGAGAACTAAGTTTAAGAACAGGATACAGTAATCTTGACCATTCTCCAATCAGCCAAAAATAAAACATGGTTTAGTGAGTTGGAGCCAAAGATAAATTAATAACACTGATTTATTTGATATAAAATGAACAGAATAACATCTACCATTAATTTTGTCTTGTTTAATTCAATTTTATCACACCAAATCACAAAGAAAATAAAATAGTCCACATTGTCTCAGTATGTAGGCTAAAATAAATTAACTTTTTTGCCCAAGGTTTTCTCTGGACCTGATTGGCATCACATTGTCCCTCTCAGTGGACCTTCTTGAACTCGCCATATGGAATGTGTGCATCTTCCAGACAGTACAACACCAATTGAAAAGTAGGGCTACCAATTAAACTGGCTGCTGCCAACCTTGGCAGCCCTCCCACCACATAAACCATCTCCTATGCCCAAATCAAGAAAATTCCACTGTCTTATGTAAGCAATCTGTTTAAATCAGAGGTGGGGAACCCATGGCCCGGGGGCCAGATCTGGCCCATTGCACTTTTTCATCCGGCCTGCAATGAGATTTTAAACAATATATCATGTCATGAAAATATAATAATTTTCCTAATATTATTGTGATTTATTGTAAAAGTAGGTTAATTGTGGGGTTTGGATTAGTTTCTCTGTCTGTATGTGCGTGATATAATTGAATTGAAGACAGCTGGTCTGGAGGTTTTGCGTTATCAACAAGAAGCTAGGTTCAAAATGCTAAATATGTAAACATGGCTGAAGTTTTAGAATGTGAGGTGTGAGGAAATTTTGCATTTGTAGATAAATTAGGGTAGTTTGAATTGCAAAGAGATGGTAAGCTGTCACACCTAGCCAGAAGAAGCCAAGCCAAACAGTGTGTTTATTTTTCCCAAAGGTTACTGATAAAATTAGTACTATGAAAGATTTATATTATGAGAAAAGTAAAGTTGCAAAAACATATGGGAACAATGGAATTTGCATTAAAAAGGGAGAAACACGTATAAAGGAGATGAAGCTCTGTGTCAGAGAAAAAAGGCATTCTAAGATCTAACACAAATGTGCAAAGCCTCCCATCTCTGTGAATCAAGTTGCTGTCTACAGGAACCGAAGCTGAAAAAAAATCACTTTGAAACTCACTGTCCAGGGTATCATGTTGCTTTGCCTGGGTCAGTTTGAATCTATTTGTTTTTACTGTTGCCTTAATGGAGATGTAACTGGGAGTCGGATTAATTAGGGGTTTTATGAATTATTATAGCAGTAATTTGTAGTCCCCAGTTGCTGTCTTCTCCCCGTTACCCCCTCCTCCCCCGTTCTCCCTCACCCAAACCTCCCTCCGACACCTTAATTCCTCTCCCCCACCTCACACCCCAGACACCCTCAGTCCCCCCTCCCAACCTCACCCTCCTTGACAACTTCATTCCCCTCCTCCCAACCACCCCCCCGACACCTTCATCCCTCCCCTCCCAAGCTCGCCCCCCAAAACCTCTTCCTCTCCCAGTCGATCCTAGACCTTCCTCTCTACCCCCTCGATCATCATCCATTGTGAGTAGACCCTCATTGGTGACTTTCCACCTTCCGTGAGCTCCTTCACAGCAGAGCCATATCCATGAGAATCCACCCAGCATGCCATGGACATTCCTCCAGTGTGCATTTGCTGTCGGGCTCCAGCATCTTCTGCTCCTCGAATGTCTGTGATGCGAGCAAGGCCCTGATGGTAAGTCCTGACTCCTGCACGTCACACTTCTCAAGACATGTCTACACCAGCATGTTTTCTCACTGGCGTTGCTGGATGATCTGGGGTTGGGGGAAGGGGGACAATTCCGGCAGGCAGGCCTAATTATGATTTGCTGATGAGGTTCCTGACATCCAATGGCAGGGAATGTGGCCCAACATCGGCGGGCTGAGCGGACAATTGTGAACTGGTTTCATGCCATCATGAAACTGATCGCTCCATATTGTTCACTCATACCACTGGACACACCCAACGCTAGGGGCACAGGAAATCTCAGCCAGTATCACTAAACAACTTGCAGTAAACCCCTTCTGTGATCTACTGGCCACAAATTTTGAAAGAGGACACTGTTTTATAAAAGGGGACAAAAAAGAAGGGGCCAAAGTGGTGGGGGGGCGGGGTGGTGAATTGAAAGAGGGCAGAGTTTTTTGATGAAGAGTGCCTTGTACAGACCTGCAGGTAAGACTCTGGTATATGAAACACCACTGGAGAATATATTGGGGCAACTTCATTTCACAGCATTAAGTTGTCAATGTAACCTGCATCAAAACAAAACTCTTAGGCCAGGATTTTCCGTGCCCCCTAGCATTGGGCGTGTTCAGTGGTATGAGCGGACAATATGGCACAATCGGTTTCACGACGATGGGAAACCAGTTCTCGATCATCCGCTCAACTTGCTGATGGTGGGCAGCATTTCCCGCCATCAGACATCGGGAACCTCATCATAATGCATTAGCATATCATTGTTAGACCAGCCCACTGGAATGGTGCCCACCACACCCCCCCCCCCCCCCGGCCCTGGCCACCCCACCACCACCACCCCCCTGCACCCCCCCCCCACCCCAAACCCCGCTGGATTGTCTGTCCACTTTAGCGGGAAAGCACGCTGATATGCTTCACAACAGCACATTAAAGGCATGTACCTGGTGGGCTGTACCAATGTGCAGCATTTGCCAGGGTCGCCTGTTGAACTTCAAGCTTGAGAAGCATTGGGCGGATGTAAAGGGAAGCCCTGCCAAAAACACATCCTGCAGGTGTGCGCATGGTTTCCAGGGAGTGTGCGTGACTCCTACATCCTCAGTTGGTCACAGATCCCTGGAGTCTTCCAGTGTCCACAGAAGCTTCAGGGATACCTCCTCAGGGACAAGGACTACCCTCAAAGACTATGACTGATGACACCCGTGCGGTGGCCTCAGGCTACAGCAGAGCGATGGTATAATGAGCCTCATGCTGCAGCTTGCAATTTGGTGAAGCAGACCATCGGGATGCTGAAGATGAGGTTCTAGTGCCTGGACCGATCTGGTGGAGCACTGCAATACAGCCCACAGAGGGTGTCACGCATCATCACGTCTGCTGTGCCCTTTAAAACCTGGCACTATAATGGGCAGACAAGCTGGCTGAGAAGGAGATGGAGCAGCTGGCCAATGAGGAGGGTGCCGATGGGGATGAGGGTGAGGAAGTACTCGAAAGCGATGATGACAAGGATAAGGCCCTCACACTGGCTAGACAAGGCAGGTGTGCTTGGGAGGCCCTCATAGCTGCTAGATTTGTGGAGGATGATGGCGACATGCAGTGAGGAGACACCATAGATCCTCACGTCGCATCTGTGAACATTTGACTCCAGTCTGGCTTATCGCAGCGTGAATATCCTCTGTGAGAATGCTCCTATCATGGAGATGTAGTGGAGGCCCTAATACTCACTCTGTTGCAGGAGAATGATGATGGCATACAGTGAGAACACTCCATAGATCTTCAAATAGCCTCTTAGAATATCTGACTCCAGCCTGGCCAAGGGCAGCTCGCTTGCACTCCATGATCAGGGCCATCTCAGAGATGCAGCCATGAAACTTCAGAAGAACCCGATCCTTTGTTCACCTTCAGTACCTGAGCCCTTCTGGACCACAGCATCACTGGTCACAGATGCTGAAGAGATGGGGGCCAGCCCCTCCTTAAAGGTGCTGAGAGCACACAGGGAATGACGGAACTCTGTGGCGCCTGCCCACTACATTCTGGCAGCAATAACAAGCACTGTCACGGTGCAGGGATCACTAATGTGCCCAAGGGGTGTGAGGCCGGCCAATCACTTTGGTTTAAAGGCTGCACAAAGCACAGGGAAGAGGCCCTGAACTGAGACACCTGCCTTTATCTTGTGCAGATATGTTCACTTCTGAGTGACAAGAACACTACTAATCGGAGCAAGGAGCCACAGGCAGGGAGACATTCTTGGGAGTTTATTGACAGTAGTGAACAGCATGTACAAGTGATTAATACCCCAAGCTGTACAACCACATCTTCCTAAACTTCTCCTCCATCCATCGAATTAGATATTCCACATATTTTGAATGATCTGATGACAGTTTGTGCACTAATAGTAACCCACAATTTGATTATTAAACCACACAAAACATCAAGTAGGGCAGCACACATATTTCCATATTTCTCTTTGATAAGGTTTTTTTCATCAACCATCCACCGAGTCCGTTCAGCATGAATATGATCCTTGAAAGGCTTGTTGAGAGACACATCCAAAGGTTGAATTATGGACTTTGGGCCCCCTGGTATAACTGGGAATTATTTCTTTGCAGTCATCTCTTAATCTCATTGGTTTTGTGGGATCCTAATGTACCCCATACAAATAAGCTGCATTGTTTACATAGGCCATGGGGACCCTATTCCACAGGTTATCGGTTCACAATTTCACTTCATCCTCATCTGCTCAACATTGTCATGAACGTACACAAAAACGCCTGCAGGAAGCTTGATGTTTGGTATGGTTTTACATTTTAAAATTACCATTGGTTTTAATTTTGTTCCATTGGACATGAAGGCTAGTGGTTTTCATGAGAACTATTTTTGAACCTTTCCATTCCACAGTTTGGTAATATTAAAATTCATGGGCATTTCATCCTTGTTGCTAGTGTGATGTAATGAGTACTCATACACAAAAGAACCAGGAACAGGAGTAGATCATTTGGTCCTTTGAGCCTGCTCCACCATTCGATAAGATGGCTGATCAGATTGTGGCCTCAGCTTCACCTACCTGTTTGCCCCCCCATAACCCTTGACTCCCTTGTCGATCAAAAATCTAAATAACTGAGCCTTGAATATACTCAACGGCCCAGCCTCCACTGCTCTCTGGGGAAAAGTATTCCACAGACTCAGGACCCACTTGAGAAAAAAAATTCTCCTCATCACCATCTTAAATAGGAAGCCCCTAATTTTTAAACTGTGACCACGAGTTCTAGACTCCCCCACAAGGGGAAACACCCTTATGTTTCTGTTGCTGTCGGATGATGGATCGTTAGAAAGTGGTAATTTTGACATTGTGGTTTTTGGTAGTCTCTGAGTGATCTTGGTCTTCTGCTGCAACACTAGACATTTTTGTTCCACAAAGAGGCTACACCACCTGGCTATTGCTCTGAAATCTTTGCTGGACCCCGGGTTTGATTTGGCTCACATAAGTACATGTATGTATTGCATTTCTGGTGAGGATGTGACCATTCTGACAATTTTTGAGGACCTGTTCCGATACATACTTCTTAAGACCAGGCCAGTGACTGGTTCCATGTTCTCTTGAGTCATTTAGTCTTAGACATCTTCTTCAGGGCAGATTCTTCCCTACTTCCATTCTCACGCCAGTTTTTCAGTAACACTGAGTTCCCTGAGCGCAGCACAGCTTTTTTTGACAGGTTAGTAAATATTATGACTTTTAGCTTGAAATCAACTTCAAACTTCATTCATTCTGTTGGAAGACTCATTTCTCTTCATCATTTGCCATGCAGGGTCTACTCTATGTGGATGTGTCTTAAAATCCTGCTCATCTCTGCGACAGTCTTTATTACCTGTTCAATCCCTAGAGTCCAGTAAAAAGTAAGTAAAACATGCATTTGTGGGGTCAAAAATTGAGACTATTAATGTGAGTATAGAATGTCATGGCTGGAAAGGGATTGGGGGGTGCGTCTGGGTGACTTACATGTCAGCATATGCAAAAACACGATTTTTGGGACCAGTAAAATGGGATTATCTAATATGCTAGGTCAACTTATATGACATGATCTATGGTACATATAAGATGTATTTCCACCAAATAAGAATGTTTTAGTATTATGAATATTATGATATATATTGCACATGGGGAGAAATGCATTCACAAAGCAGCACTATGTAGAGTTACATCAATTCTCCAGAGGTAAGTAACTCCATGGGCTGCTACCTGAGCAGTCTGCACATTTTCCTCATTGTTATCATTGAAGAATGCCTCATCAGCTGTGCAGGTAACAGCGCATGATTCTGTCTGCCTCCAGGGAATCAATGCATTCTGTGTAGCTCTTTTTAAAGCAGTGCTACACAAACAAATTTCTCCCCCATCGACTCCACAGCACAGAAACAAGCCATTCAGCCCAACTGGTCTATGCTAGCATTTATGCTCCACACAATCTCCCTCCCTTCCTTCTTAACCTAACTCCATCATCATAGCCTTATTCTCCTTTCTGCCCCAGGTACTTACTTGCTTCTTCTTAATGCATCTATGTTCTTTGCCCCAACGACTCTTTGTGATAGAGAGTTCACATTCAATCTCTCTTATTTCCCTACTGAATTTATCATATGTTTATTAACCCACAAATGGAAACATCTTCTCAACATCTACTCTATCAAACTTCATGATTTTAAAGACTTCTATTAGGTCAGCCCTCAACATTTTCTATTCTGGAGAATAGAGTCCCCACCTGTTCAGTCTTTCCTGACTGATATAAATTCTCAGTCTGGAACTCCTTTTGTAAATCATTTTTGCAACTTCACCAATACCTCTATATACATTTGTAATATGGAGACCAGAACTGCGCATGTCTAAGCATGATTTCTCTCCTTTTCAATTCCAGCCCTCAGTAGAAATGAACCAGTGCTTTGTTTGCTTCTGTATGGCCTTGTTAACCCGTGTTGCAACTTTTCACAAATTGTTCCTAGATCTCACTGCCTCTCTTATTTTCCAAGGAGTATGAGGCCTCCTTATTATGTTCAGCAAATTATTTTTGGAAATTAAGTATCAACAAATGGAACAAATGCAAAAAAATGCTAATATTCAACAAGTACATTGAAATCAAAATATTGTTGCTGCTGGAAAATGCAAAACCAGTTGATGTATTAATCTCTCAGTTATTTTTGTGGATTAACAACCAGATTAAAATGTTTCATTCCCTGGTGTTTGTTTCTCCCCATTAATTCACCAGTACATTTTCAGCGTACACATCTTTATTTCAGATCTCCATAGTTACACACCCTCAAAATCTCTGAGGAATGGCCACTTATCTTTACGATGCACTGATGTTAAAGCTCCTCTTCCAAGCAGTAAGCGAGTAAACAGCACTGGAACCTACCAGTACCATTTACAATTACCAGGTTCCAGCAGGAGGCCTGAAAACCTAACCAAGTTAACCATTAACCAGGTAAGTCAAAGTGCATCTTTTGACTCATTTTGCTAACTGCTAAAATAAACACCTCACTGTAAATGTAGGTATGGGTGGTTTTTGAGATGACTAGATGCCTAAGTGCAGCCTTTGTTCTGTTTTTCACTGGCTGTTGGATCGATTAAAATGCTAAAATAATTTTTCAGTCCAAAACTTACACTTATTACTTTTAATTATTGTTATCATGCATTGATATAACATTGGCAGAATACTGTATTGGGATATATTATTAACCTTCAAGGTAAGAGATCTATATTAACCTTTGAAAATAAGTTCATTCCACTCACTGGAAAAACATATTTACTATATAATCTGTATTTATATGATGAACTGGATTTGATCTAATGCTGAAACGAGGATACAGCAGTTATGATGTATAAATGTATAAGCAAGTGTAATATTCAGTAGAGTTGTGCTAACACTAGCAGTGTAGCAATGTTTTCCTCACAATGTGGAGGAAAGGGAGGTATTTTGTCACCCTGGGGGATATTTAGTTTCAGTGTAAAATGAGGATTGTCATCCCACAAGAAGGAAAAGCATCACCAAAGATATAACACCGGGCTTATTTCATACATGTCTGCAGAATATAAATGCCTTTTGAATCTGGTTTCCTATCTAAGTTCCCAATATAAAAGCACCTCTGTGACCTACTCTATACTTTTGTGCCCAAAGTGATTAATTTATGTCTCTGTGGGACTTACAGTGTGTGTACGCATGCTTGGGAGGGGAAAATAGGAGTTGCTTTATAGCTGAGTAATACCTATTCTGCAGAGCTACATTCAGTTCAAACTGACAGCATTGAAGTCAGAAAGGAGAGTTGCTATTTAACGATCACAGTATCAGAGGATTGGAGCAGAATCACAGGTATGATGGGTTTATAAAGGATATGGCAGCTTTCTCAAGGCATAGTAGTGTAATGGTTACGGTCATGAAACAGCAACTGGAGGAATTAATCTCATTCATGGGATGTGGATTTTAACCATGCATTGGTGCCTTCCTTCTCAACACCAACAAGTGCTGCATTCTACATTTTGGGAGGAATTGTTCATTTGATGTTGCAGTAAGGTTGTTGGGCATGTTGGTGAGGAGGGGACCATTACAGGCCAATTCGTGAAATACTCTGGAAAACACAGAAGTCTTATTGGGAGCTCATTTATGAAACCTATATAAAATATATGCCTTGGCTTGTATTGCTAAGGACCAATGCAGGTAAATGGAGGATCACACAGTTAAAATAACAACTTAAAGCCCATGTCCCACTCTTCACAGATTTGATATCCAGCGGGATAATGTTCCAAAGGATTAGACAGTCTTGGTGTTGGATTGGATATGGACTTTGAAATGAAGCCCAAGATTAAGTACTCCACTGAAACTGTGCATTGTCTAATCCTTTGGAACTCCCAGCTTCAGTGTGAGAAAGCAACCAATATTTAGCTGGAGTTCTGGCTCTTTCACAACTAGCTATTTGATAGGCAGTCAGACAACCTATCAGCAATCAATTTGGACTTAAAGCTACTTTTCTCCAGCAGAACAAAGATCTGTAAAGATGACCCTTATCTTATGCATAACCTGCATTTTGCTCTCTCCTGCCCTTTGAAGAGCTTCCAACATTAGGGTCAATATGGGTCGAGAGATCAGTCACATTATATAAGTGAAGCAGACTTCACAAAATCAGACAAGGTCAACACTAATGGTTGAGTGAGTTTTGACAATGGCCTGCCCAACAAACCCCAGGTCAGAAAACTGCTTGATAGACTAGAAAATTCTGAAAGTTTTCACATACAGATTTTATGCTGCATCACTCAAATATCTATTTCTAGGTTACAAAGTCTTCTCTTCCTACTTCCAGTTATTAAGATACTTTTCTTTCTCTCTCCATAGGAAACAGATTACTTCTGCTCATTTCTACACGAGGCCTTTCACAGCCCCTTTGAGATCAGGTGCATATACTGTGGGATACTGTGGCCAATCGGGGACCTCCTTGCAAAGACTTCATTATATTTTCCCACTGCCCTACTTCTGTAGATTCCAGGAGGTCTTCAAAAATCTCAACAATGAGTTTTATTAGAACTGATTTTGAATCAGGACCACACTTTTGAACTTAATCAAATCTGCAAACAAGAGAGAAAATGCCCCCAGAAATCAGTCTCCAACGTGCATACTGTTGTTCAATATTTCCTTGCTGAACAATTGTGTGCCCAGGAATGAATATTATGATGTTGTGGTAAGCACATTGAGTAACAGTGAGCATTTTCATACTTACACCATATCCTCATTTTATTCATCTTGGAACAATGAAAGGCTGAGTGAGCATCAACAGAATTCAAACTCAGGAACTTCTGAGCTGGAGTCAAGTACTCATCCAGCTCAATAATTCAAGAACATTTGTGCACTTACTTAAATATGATGAAAGGGAGAAGAAAATACTTTTTTAAAGTAGGAAAACAGTAAGGAAAACATGATTTCAGTTTTAAATTTTTCGTGTAGGGAATAGACGCGATCATGTATGTTCACTGTGCCGTCAAAGTTACAAACCTTATGCACAAAACAAGGGCTATCCGGCCCATCAGCTATTTGGCAATTGTGTCTGCGCTGTCTGTAAAACAGCTATACATCCTAATAGCATTTACCAGCTCTTGGTCCGCAGCCCTGTTGGTATTGTTTTAAATGCAATGACGATTTCTGCCTCTAACACCCTTTCTAGTTCGAGATCCCCACCACCTTCTTTATGAAAAATATTCCTCTCAACTCTCCTCTAATCCTTCTACTAATTACTAAAAATCCATAATCTCTCTTTATTGATCTCTCTGCAAAGGGAAATAGGTCCTTCCTAGCCATTTTATTTAAGCCCCTCATACTTTCCTGCAGATCAATTAAATCTCCCCTTAGCCTCCTCTGTTCCAAAGAAAACAACCCCAGCCTATCCAATCTTCCCTCATAGCTAAAATTCTCCATTCCTGGCAACATCCTCATAAATCTCCTTTGTAACCTCTCAAGACCAATCACATCCTTCCTGTAATATGGTGACAGAACTGCATGCAGTACTATAGCTGTGGCCTAATTGGTGTTTTATATAGTTTATATATAACGACTCTGCTCTTATATTCTATGTCTTAGTTGATAAAGAAATGCATCCCATGTGCCTTCTTATCCACCTCATCTATCCCTCACTCTTCCTTCAGGAATTTGTGCACATGCACATCAAGGTCCTTCTATTCTACTATACTTCTCTCAGTATCCTACCATTTATTGTGTATCCCCTTGCCTTGTTTGCCCTCCCCATTTGCATTACCTCGTACTTTTTCGGATTGACTTCCATTTACCAATTTCCTGCCCACCTGACCAGCCCATTGATAGCATCCTGTAGTTTGCGGCTCTCTTCCTCACTATCAGCAACAAATTTTTGTATCATCTGCAAACTTCTTAATCATGGTCTCTACATTTAAGTCTAAATCTTTGATATATATCACAAAAAGCAAGGGACCCAGTACTGAGCCCTTCAGAACCATCCCCACCTAAATACCCCCCAACCCCAGCCACAGAAATAACCTTCCATTTACAAAAACACCCATCAACCATTAGCCTTTGTTTCCTGTCTGAGCCAATCTCGGATCCAACTTGACATTTGCCTTTGGATCCCAAAAACCTTTACCTTTTTTATCAGTACACTGCATGGGACATTGTCAAAAGCCTTGTTACAGCAAATGCAGCACCCTCACCAAAACCTCCTTGTTACTTCCTCAAAATGTTCACCTATCTTGAAATGTATTAACAAGTAATGCTTGAAAAAAATTTCACATCCTTTTGACACGCATTTGCTAGAGACTAAGGAGTATATATCTTATACATAATGAATTTAGAAGATGAGTTCAACTATGAATATATTGGGGAAAACTTATCTTCAGTACCAATGAGTTCAGAAACAATTAGGTAGATCGTTAAACAAATACCATACACCTTATTGTTTCCTTGGACTACTTAAACATAACTAATCCTTTCAGATTTTTAGTGAACTAACTAATTACTATCAAATTCCTAAAATTCCTGTACTAATTAATTGCAGTATAAGTATTCTAGGTTAATCAGATACAGTACCAGCAACTCTTTACCTGATGTTGTATATTTCAATAGCCTGGACAGCTCAAAGGAAATAGGAAGGCACTTTGTAAAGACTATTCTTAAAACAAGCTCAGCTAATTAGTCCAGTATGGAATTGTAGAATCACATTGCACAGAAAGGGGGCCATTCAGCTCATCATTCCTATCCTGGCTCTCTGAAGCAGCCATCCAATTTGCCCCCAATCCCCTATTTTCTCCCAATAATCATGCACGTTTCTCCTTTTCAAGTATTTATAGCATGGACAAAACTAGCAGCAACAATGCTAGTCAGACTTATTCTTCACTGGTAAGCAGAGCCATCATTTCATTGAATCAGAACAGATTAATGGCACTTGAACTCGCCCTCCAAATTCTGATTCCCGCTCTCAATGAGTAAGTAAAGCAAAGGTTAAATTAAATAAAAACAGAAAATGCTGGAAAAACTCATCAGGTCTGACAGCACCTGTGGAGAGAGAAACAGAATTAGCGTTTCGCGTCAGCACGGCTCTTCTTCAGAGCTAAAGAGAAGTAGAAATGTGATAGGATTTATACTGATTAAGGGCGGTGGAGCAGGTGAAACTGGATAGAAGGCCAGGTATAGGTGGGGGCTAAGGAGAGAGTGACAAACGTGTCATGGGCACAAGACAATGGGAGTATTAATGGTAGTGGTGAAGACTAAAAAAAGGTGCTGATAGTGGCATAAAGGTAGGAAAGCAGTTTGTGTTAATAGCAGAACAAGGTCAGCACTCTGTGAAAAAAACAACATAGAACAAGTGACAACTGGCCCTTTCATTATGGGGTGGGGTGGGATGGGGGTAGGGAGCAGTGGTAGGGGAAAAGGATAAAGAAAAGCAATAAAACAATGATTGAATGAATGAAAATAAGAAAATAAAAAATAAAAATATTTTTTTAAAAAGCGGTTGAAAAAGAGGTGAAGATAGAGGAGAAAGTTCCCGGTTTGAAGTTGTTGAACTCAATGTTAAGTTCGGAAGCTGTAAAGTGGCTAATCAGAAGATGAAGTGCTGATCCTCCAGTTTGCGTTGGGATTCACTGGAACATTGCAAGATGGTATGTTGAAATGGCAAGCGACAGGGAGGTCTGGGTCATGCTTGCGGACTGACCAAAGGAGTTCCGCAAAGCAGTCACCCAGTCTGCGTTTAGTCTCCCCAATATAGAGGAGACCGCATTGGGAGCAGTAAATGCAGCAGACCAAATTGATGGAGGTGCAAATGAAGTGTTGCTTCACCTGAAAGGAGTGTTTGGGCCTTTGGGCGGTGAGGAGGGAGGAGGTAAAGTGGCAGGTATAGCACCTTCTGCAATTGCATGGGAAGGTGCCGAGGGAAGGGGATGAGGTGTTGGGGATGATGGAGGAGTGGACCAGGGTGTCCTGGAGGAAATGGTCCCGATGGAATGCTGACAGGGGGGTTGAGGGGAAGATGTGTTTGGTGGTGGCATCATGCTGTAGTTGGCGGAAATGGCAGAGGATAATCCTTTGAATGAAGTGGCTAATGGGGTGAAAAGTGAAGACAAGGGGGACCTTATCATGGTTCTGGGAGGGAGGGGAAGGTGTGAGGGCAGAGGTGCGGGAGATGGGTCAGTTGAGGATCCTGTCAACCACAGTGCAGGGGAAACCTCATTTAAGGAAAAAGGAAGACATGTCAGAAGTGTCGTTTTGGAAGATGGCATCATCGGAACAGATGCGACGGAGACAAAGGAACTGAGAGAATGGGATGCAGTCCTTACAGGAAACAGGGTGTGAAGAGTTGTAGGCGAGGTAGCAGTGGGAGTCGGTGGGCTTGTAATGAATATTGGTGGACATTCTATCACCAGAACTGGCGACAGAGAGGTCAAGGAATGGAAGGGAAGTGTCGGAGAGAGACCATTTGAAGGTGATAGAGGAGTGGAAATTGGAAGTAAAATTGATTAATTTTTCCAGGTCCAAATGAGAGCATGAAGCAGCACTGAAGCAGTGATCGATGTACTGGAGAAAGAGTTGTGGGAGGGGGCATGAGTAGGACTGGAACAAGGAATGTTCCACATATCCCACAAAGAGACAGGCATAACTGGGGCCCATGTGGGCACCCATAGCCACACCTTTTATTTGGAGAAAGTGAGACAAGTTAAAGGAGAAATTATTCAGTGAGAGAACAAGTTCAGCCAGACAGAGAAGAGTGGTGGTGGATGGGGATTGTACAGGCCTCTGTTCAAGGAAGAAGCAGAGAACCCTGAGTGGGGGATGGAGATGTAGAGGGATTGGATGTCCATGATGTAGAGGAGGTGGGTAGGGCCAGGAAACTGGAAATTGTTGATATGACATAGGGCATAAGAGGAATCACATTTAGGTGGGAAGAGACTGGACAATGGGGGAGAGAGAATGGAGTCAAGATTAGAAAGAAATGAGTTCCGTGGGGCAGGAACAGGCTGACATGTTGGGTCTACCAGGACATCCCTGTTTGTGGATATTGGGAAGGAGGTAGAAGCGGGCTATGCGGGAGTGGGAGATTATGACGTTGGAAGCTGTGGAGGGAAGATCTCCAGAGGAGATGAGGTCAATGGCTGTCCTGGAAACAATTGCTTGATGTTCAGTGGCGGGGTCATTGTCCAGGGGGAGGTAGGAGCAAGTGTCTGTGAGTTGACGCTCAGCCTCTGTGAGGTAGAGGTCAATAAGCCAGACAACAACAGCACAGCCCTTGTCAGCAGGTTTGATGACAATGTCAGGGTTGGACCTAAGAGAACGGAGTGCAGCAAGTTCAGAAGGAGACAGGTTAGAGTGGGTGAGAGGAGCAGAAAAATTGAGATGGCCGATGTCACGCTGACAGTTCTCAATGAAAAGATCAAGAGCAGGTAAGAGGCCAGAGGGAGGGGTCCAGGTGGAGGCTACATTAATCTCTGCATCACATTACAACATAAAAAATTGAAGTCATAACTTTATTTTCATTTTGCGAGGTGATTAAATGTCTCTCTGTTTCCCAATATTTTCTGAACCTCTTTACTCCCGCCTTCCTGAATCAAGCGGCTATGTGGGCAGGGAGATGGGCAGGCAGTGTCCCCACCAAAACAGAAACAGAATTACCTGGAAAAACTCAGCAGGTCTGGCAGCATCGGCGGAGAAGAAAAGAGTTGACGTTTCGAATCCTCATGACCCTTCAACAGAACCAATGTTGCTCTGAGTTAAGTCAGCAGGAATAGTGGATAGTGACCTGACGCTACATCTCTAATTGCTTTATCATTGATTTTTTAGATGATTTACCACAGAAGTAGTATTTCCATTCAAAAGCATTCATTCATTCATTTCCAGGTTTAAAATATTTGTAAAACAATTTCAGTATTCTGTATTACCTCAGAATCTTGACATGAACAACTTCACTTGGATGCTGGCACAGTGTCCAATGGATTCTGAGAAGTACAGGACCTGTAATCAGTTTAAGAACTCCAGCATCTCTATCAATTAACTTACTCTCCAGTGCTTAAAGGGAGTCACTATAAGTCTCTTTGCCAAAACAGTCTGCATGCACTGCCATAATAATTATTTATAGTTTTAAAACTGCTGTGACATCACTTTTATATCATAAAATATCAAGAAACTTGCAGATGTTGTGACACATTACAATGATATACATACATAAATTAGGCAGGATCATCAGAGGGAGTGCACTTTAGATTTTTTTGTGACTTTAAACTGACTTCATTCAATGTATAACTAGTTTAATAGAAAAAATTTAAAGCATTAAGGGTGGCTGGCTAGCAGATGTAGAAAGTTTCAAGATTGATATGCTTTAAAATTACTGTATCCTCATAAGTATCTTGTGTCCTTTTGCAACTTACAGAGTTGGTGCTGTGTTATCTCTCTTCATAATGTTTTCAAAGAGGAAAAGAAAAACACTGTGGCTTGCTTTGATAGCATCAGTTTGTGTGCTAGTTTTCAAATGGCAAACTGGAAAAACAGCAACTGAGAAGGATGATGAAAGAAAACATCCTCCTTCCGTCTCTCAAGTAAGCAAAAATGTAATTGGAGCAACTCAGTGTTTACCAGATAGAGGATACATGAGCCAGTCTTCAAATCTACCCAAGATGTACCAGAAATTTTTGGCATATAAACACTGCAGGACTTTCAAAGCTTTGCTGAAACCAAAGGAATGCACTGAAGAATTGTTTTTATTATTAGCTATCAAGTCTATAGCTCCCAACATAGACAGACGAGTCACAATTCGAAGCACGTGGGGGAAAGAAGGAGCTGTTGATGGAGTTGAAGTCAAACTAGTGTTTCTCTTGGGAATTACAGAGAAGTTCCAAGGTCAGCCCCTGCATCAGTCATTGGCAGCTGAATACAGACTGTATGGTGACATCCTTCAATGGGACTTCCAGGATAGTTTTTTCAATTTGACGTTGAAAGAGATTAACTTCCTCAGATGGTTTGCTACAGATTGTTACTCAGCAAAATTTGTTTTAAAGGGAGATGATGATGTGTTTGTGAACATATTTAATGTGATTGAATATCTCAAAGATTTTCACCCAGATGATAACCTCTTTACTGGGCATATCATTTACAATGCTAGTCCAAAAAGGAATAAGAAAATTAAGTACTTTATCCCTAACATCATGTATGAAAATAAACCATATCCTCCATATGCTGGAGGTGGTGGTTATGTAATGTCCAGGAGAACTGTATTGCTGCTGCATCAGACTGCAGCAGATGTGGACCTCTTCCCAATAGATGACGTGTTTGTTGGGTTGTGCCTGTTACGACTGGAGATAACTCCAATTTCACACAATGGCTTCAGGACACTTGGTGTACCTGATGCATTCAAGTTTGATCCATGCTTATATAAAGATCTCATAGTGGTGCACAAACTGAACCCAGTGCAGATGTGGATTATGTGGAGCCTTGTGAACGACACAAATTTCAGGTGTGCTAAGAAAGGATGAGAAGAGCAGCAACAGAAAACTGAATTTACATTTGATATAATCTCTGAAAACAGTGCTGAGCTGACTGGGTGCTGAGAAAGTGAGGGCCAATAAAATGCTTCTATAAAATTTGTTGCATAAAGTGCAGATAGCAACATGTATGGAGCAACCTACAGCTGAGGATGAGAGGAAAACATGCATTGGTAAATATTTCATATCCTGTGCACTTTGTGGTAATAGAATTGCTCTAACTCATTCTGTCATTCTAAAGTTAATACTGAGCTATCTACTGTACGTCTGGTAGCTGTGTCTCCAGTCAAACATTATTTGAAATTCTTCTGGAAAATGAGGGGGATGCCTTAAAAGTGAGTAGCACAAGAACAAAAAAGGACTACAAGTTGTCAATGTTCAAATGCATTTGCCATTTTCTTGAAAGTAATTGTGTCATACATGGGTGGATTATTTTTTACTTATGTATTCCCCGGGTGAAGGGGACATTAGAGCACCAACAGAAACTGGCTTGGTAGGCTTCTACTCTTTTCTCTCTGAAGCTTTCTCCTTAATTTTATTCCTGTCAATTTTCCACTGAACGTATTGACAACCTCTCAGGTGTATACTTCCAAAGCAGTGACTATTCTTGACAATGAGTCCTGGCAGACTGGTGTGTATAACAACCACATTTTCAGTGGGAGTTTTTTCTGTCCATTTCAACTCATTAACCCAGATATTCACCCTATCTCCCCACCCTGGCCCACCTTCCCACTTTCATCCTAATGCCTAGTTTCTCTATTACCTCCGTACTCTGTCCCAACCTACCCACCTTCTTGCTGTTTATGCTCGGCTTTACCACAAAAATTAAGAAAGTATAGAATCTGGCAGCATAATTATAGAGGAGAGAGACAGAAGGTAGACCAAACATATAAAAGAGAGAAGACGAATGAGGAAGAGTTGGAGAAAGAAAGAAGACAGTGAGAAAAAGTGTATGAGGCACATAGAAAGAAGGAAACAGTGGAGAAAAAAACAAGAATACAGGGAGCTAGATATGCTGGAGAGAAGCAAAGGTGTGTTTATATAATAGAAAAATAATGCAATGAGATTGCTCATGAACAATACCAGATTTCCTTGCAATGTGTTTCTATTTGTAAAGTAAGGGTAGTACTGTAAACCCAACCATATTTTTAACTGACAAAGTTATTTAACAAAACAATATTTAAAAGCTCTATACTGTATAGAAGGTTATTGATGTGCCTGTCTTAAGTAACAGACAAAAGAGATCTTTTCATTGGAAATTAGGTAATTCACCCAAAGATTGCAATAGCTGTCCTGGCATTAATGGTTGCTATAGGTAACAGAATTGATTATTAGCTCTGTTTATTTAAATTTGTCACTGGGCACCTGATGTCATATTAGGCATTAGCCATTTATTCTTTTTGTGGAAAAGCTTTTCAAATCATACTAACTGCATCGATTTCACAAATAGTTTAATTTATTGAGTGTTACACTCCTGCCACACCATGAGAAATTGGCTAGTACTACTAAATAACTTTAGTTGTACCATCGTGGGGACAAACAAAATTCTCACCATTTCCACCTTCTTCCAGAACTGTGTTGGTGGCAAATATTATAGAGAGAGCTTTTGTGCTTCCTTCACTTGTTCCATTGGCTAAAACAGTAGCCACTTGTCTTTAGGGCTGATCCAGAGTAGCATGATTCTAGAGACCCCACTTCTACTTGTCAAGTACATAACAGTATATTCATCACCATAATTCATCTTGCTTCAAGCTAAATTCCTTTCCTCAATCTATTGAGCTCTTTAGCTAAAAGATGTTAGAATTTTAAAAGACGAGCGAAGTTATCTGTTAAACAATTCATGTTGGTGGCAGCTGTCTTGGCAGTATTTTAACAATGCATTTCTATTTCGTGTGTTTCCAGTTTATTATGCTGATTTGTAGTTTAGATAAATAAAAATGAAAAGTATTTGACTTGTAATTTTCTTCTGCAATGAAATTCGAATAGACAATCCCTTTTTCTTTATTTTGACTTCAGTTGCTGAGTGTGCTCTAATTCTCTAGATGGCAGTGTAGCCTGTTTCAATGCAGTGTCTGAGGTTCAAATTCATAGTACCGGAAGAAAATCAGCTTCCTGCAAAATAATTGAATGCCTGTCTTCTAACAGAGAAACTGGTTGACTGCTGCATGATTTACTTAAGGTTTTTCTTATCGCTCAAAGGCTACATTTTACCTTTCTTTGGCTCAATAAATTCACCAAATATAATGTCCCATTCCCATTAAGTTTTCCATTCCCACTGGTGGTAATGCTTTGTAGTTTATCACAAATTGAGATGCTGGTGGGTTGTGACCACTACTTCATGCTTTGTATCCAGTAACAACCTGCTGTTATATCAGTGACTTTAACATAGAGAAATGTGGCAAAGTGTAATCAGACAAAAAAAATGACATTTCTTTAAAAGTTAACAGAAATGATTGCCTTGTGGTACCTTTATTTTTTGCAGACTATTAATAATTTTATATGCCTGTTTTCTGTTCATTAACTCCACGGGTACATTTTCCATGAGCATTCCTAGCTTAGATTTTCAGAAATCAACAACCATAAGGTTGTTGACAAATTGATACTTACCATATGTTCTTGGATTGCATCAGTGTAAAATCTCTTTCTATGCAATGTGCAACTATTGCAAGCTACCCACACGTGCTACTTCAATGATTAATTATGACAAGATTCTGGCAATCACCTTTCTGAAACATGAAGCAAAAAGGATTCATAAATAACATCTCTCATAAGAACATAAGAATTAAGTGCACAAGTAGGCGACTTAGCCCTTCAAACCTGCTCTGCTTATTCAATAAGATCATGGCTGTTGATCTTCTATCTCAACTCCATCTTCCCACATTATCCCAAATCCCTTCATACTCAAAAATCTATTGACTTTTTCTTGAATATACTCAATGACTGAGTGTCTTTCAGCTCTTTGGTGTAGAGAACTTCAAACATTCACAACCCTTTCAGTCACAACCATCTCAGTCCAAAATGGCCAACCGCTTATTCTGAGACTGTGACCTCATGTTCTAGATTTTATGGTAAGGGGGACCATTTATTCTCAGAATCTACACTGTCATGCCCCTTAAGAATTTTATGTTTCAATTAGATGAGCTCTCATTCTTCTAAAATCCAGGGAAAATAAGCCTAGACTACTCAATTCCTTAGAACAAACCCCTTATCCAGAGAACCATTCTAGTGGACCTTTGTTGCACTCCCTCTAGAGGTAGCAAGTATGATGTTCCTTAGGCAAGGAGATCAAAACTGCGTAAGACTTCTTTACTCTTATACTTCAAACCCTTTGTAACATACCATTTGTCTTCCTATTAAATCCTGTACCTGCACTTACAAGGACATCCAGTCCACTCCACAAGCAAGCATTTCCCAGCCTCTTACTATTCAAAAAATATTCTACTTTTGTTTCCTATCAAAGTGGATAACTTCACACTTGCCACATTACATTCTACCTGCCATGTTCTTACCTACTCGCCCAATCTATCTCTCTATAGCTTCTTTGCATACATCTCCTGCTTACTTTCCTACCTGCCTTTGTACTGTCAGCAAATTTGGATCTGTTACACTCAGTCCCCTCATCTAAGTCATTAACATGTATTGTAAATAGCTATCAGGTCTTGTCCCCTTCAAACAAAGAAACTTTTTACAGTTCATTGCAAATGTGAATTATAAAGATAGAGTCACATGCAATTGCAGTAAGATATATAAAGAATACTTCTGTATTGTTAAAAAAAGGTCATAAATGCTACATTTGTTAATTTTAGTAGGGAGGGGTTAGAAGAGCTATGATGGGAGACAGCATAAATGCAGATATAAAAACAAAAAACTGCGGATGCTGGAAATCCAAAACAAAAACAAAAACAGAATTACCTGGAAAAACTCAGCAGGTCTGGCAGCATCGGCGGAGAAGAAAGAGTTGACGTTTCGAGTCCTCATGACCCTTCGACAGAACTTGAGTTCGAGTCCAAGAAAGAGTTGAAATATAAGCTGGTTTAAGGTGTGTGTGTGGGGGGCGGAGAGAGAGAGAGAGAGAGAGGTGGAGTGGGGGTGTGGTTGTAGGGACAAACAAGCAGTGATAGAAGCAGATCATCAAAAGATGTCAACAACAATAGTATAAAAGAACACATAGGTGTTAAAGTTGGTGATATTATCTAAACGAATGTGCTAATTAAGAATGGATGGTAGGGCACTCAAGGGGGTGGGGAGAGCATAAAAGATGTAAAAAAAATGGAAATAGGTGGGAAAAGGAAAATCTATATAATTTATTGGAAAAAAAAGAAAAGGAAGGGGGAAACAGAAAGGGGGTGGGGATGGGGGAGGGAGCTCACGACCTAAAGTTGTTGAATTCAATATTCAATCCGGATGGCTGTAAAGTGCCTAGTCGGAAGATGAGGTGTTGTTCCTCCAGTTTGCCTTGGGCTTCACTGGAACAATGCAGCAAGCCAAGGACAGACATGTGGGCAAGAGAGCAGGGTGGAGTGTTAAAATGGCAAGCGACAGGGAGGTTTGGGTCATTCTTGCGGACAGACCGCATGTGTTCTGCAAAGCGGTCATCCAGTTTACGTTTGGTCTCTCCAATGTAGAGGAGACCACATTGGGAGCAACGAATGCAGTAGACTAAGTTGGGGGAAATGCAAGTGAAATGCTGCTTCACTTGAAAGGAGTGTTTGGGTCCTTGGACGGTGAGGAGAGAGGAAGTGAAGGGGCAGGTGTTGCATCTTTTGCGTGGGCATGGGGTGGTGCCATAGGAGGGGGTTGAGGAGTAGAGGGTGATGGAGGAGTGGACCAGGGTGTCCCGGAGGGAGCGATCCCTACGGAATGCCAATAGGGGGGTGAAGGGAAGATGTGTTTGGTGGTGGCATCATGCTGGAGTTGGCGGAAATGGCGGAGGATGATCCTTTGAATGCGGAGGCTGGTGGGGTGATAAGTGAGGACAAGGGGGACCCTATCATGTTTCTGGGAGGGAGGAGAAGGCGTGAGGGCGGACGTGCGGGAGATGGGCCGGACACGGTTGAGGGCCCTGTCAACGACCGTGGGTGGAAAACCTCGGTTAAGGAAGAAGGAGGACATGTCAGAGGAACTGTTTTTGAAGGTAGCATCATCGGAACAGATGCGACGGAGGTGAAGGAACTGAGAGAATGGGATGGAGTCCTTACAGGAAGCGGGGTGTGAGGAGCTGTAGTCGAGATAGCTGTGGGAGTCGGTGGGTTTGTAATGGATATTGGTGGACAGTCTATCACCAGAGATTGAGACAGAGAGGTCAAGGAAGGGAAGGGAAGTGTCAGAGATGGACCACGTGAAAATGATGGAGGGGTGGAGATTGGAAGCAAAATTAATAAATTTTTCCAAGTCCCGACGAGAGCATGAAGCGGCACCGAAGTAATCATCGATGTACCGGAGAAAGAGTTGTGGAAGGGGGCCGGAGTAGGACTGGAACAAGGAATGTTCCACATACCCCATAAAGAGACAGGCATAGCTGGGGCCCATGCGGGTACCCATAGCCACACCTTTTATTTGGAGGAAGTGAGAGGAGTTGAAGGAGAAATTGTTCAGCGTGAGAACAAGTTCAGCCAGACGGAGGAGAGTAGTGGTGGATGGGGATTGTTCGGGCCTCTGTTCGAGGAAGAAGCTAAGGGCCCTCAGACCACCCTGGTGAGGGATGGAGGTGTAGAGGGATTGGACGTCCATGGTGAAGAGGAAGCGGTTGGGGCCAGGGAACTGGAAATTGTTGATGTGACGTAAGGTGTCAGAGGAATCACGGATGTAGGTGGGAAGGGACTGGACAAGGGGAGAGAGAAGGGAGTCAAGATAACGAGAAATGAGTTCTGTGGGGCAGGTGCAAGCTGAGACGATCGGTCTACCGGGACAGTTCTGTTTGTGGATTTTGGGTAGGAGATAGAAGCGGGCCGTCCAAGGTTGGGCGACTATCAGGTTGGAAGCTGTGGGAGGGAGATCCCCAGAGGAGATGAGATCAGTGACAGTCCTGGAAACAATGGCTTGATGTTCAGTGGTGGGGTCATGGTCCAGGGAGAGGTAGGAGGAAGTGTCTGCGAGTTGACGCTCAGCCTCCGCGAGGTAGAGGTCAGTGCGCCAGACAACAACAGCACCACCCTTGTCAGCGGGTTTGATGACAATGTCAGGGTTGGACCTGAGAGAATGGAGTGCAGTAAGTTCAGAGAGAGACAGGTTAGAATGGGTGAGAGGAGCAGAGAAATTGAGAACTGTCGGCGCGACATTAGTCGTCTCAATTTCTCTGCTCCTCTCACCCATTCTAACCTGTCTCTCTCTGAACTTACTGCACTCCATTCTCTCAGGTCCAACCCTGACATTGTCATCAAACCCGCTGACAAGGGTGGTGCTGTTGTTGTCTGGCGCACTGACCTCTACCTCGCGGAGGCTGAGCGTCAACTCGCAGACACTTCCTCCTACCTCTCCCTGGACCATGACCCCACCACTGAACCTCAAGCCATTGTTTCCAGGACTGTCACTGATCTCATCTCCTCTGGGGATCTCCCTCCCACAGCTTCCAATCTGATAGTCGCCCAACCTGGGACGATCCGCTTCTATCTCCTACCCAAAATCCACAAACAGAACTGCCCCAGTAGACCGATCGTCTCAGCTTGCTCCTGCCCCACAGAACTCATTTCTCGTTATCTTGACTCCCTTCTCTCTCCCCTTGTCCAGTCCCTTCCCACCTACATCCGTGATTCCTCTGACACCTTACGTCACACCAACAATTTCCAGTTCCCTGGCCCCAACCGCTTCCTCTTCATCATGGACGTCCAATCCCTCTACACCTCCATCCCCCACCAGGATGGTCTGAGGGCCCTTAGCTTCTTCCTTGAACAGAGGCCCGAACAATCCCCATCCACTAATACTCTCCTCCGTCTGGCTGAACTTGTTCTCACGCTGGACAATTTCTCCTTCAACTCCTCTCACTTCCTCCAAATAAAAGGTGTGGCTATGGGTACCCGCATGGGCCCCAGCTATGCCTGTCTCTTTATGGGGTATGTGGAACATTCCTTGTTCCAGTCCTACTCCGGCCCCCTTCCACAACTCTTTCTCCAGTACATCGATGATTACTTCGGTGCCGCTTCATGCTCTCGTCGGGACTTGGAAAAATTTATTAATTTTGCTTCCAATCTCCACCCCTCCATCATTTTCACGTGGTCCATCTCTGACACTTCCCTTCCCTTCCTTGACCTCTCTGTCTCAATCCCTGGTGATAGACTGTCCACCAATATCCATTACAAACCCACCGACTCCCACAGCTATCTCGACTACAACTCTTCACACCCCGCTTCCTGTAAGGACTCCATCCCATTCTCTCAGTTCCTTCACCTCCGTCGCATCTGTTCCGATGATGCTACCTTCAAAAACAGTTCCTCTGACATGTCCTCCTTCTTCCTTAACCGAGGTTTTCCACCCACGGTCGTTGACAGGGCCCTCAACCATGTCCGGCCCATCTCCCGCGCATCCGCGCTCACGCCTTCTCCTCCTTCCCAGAAACATGATAGGGTCCCCCTTGTCCTCACTTATCACCCCACCAGCCTCCGCATTCAAAGGATCATCCTCCGCCATTTCCGCCAACTCCAGCATGATGCCACCACCAAACACATCTTCCCTTCACCCCCCCTATCGGCATTCCGTAGGGATCGCTCCCTCCGGGACACCCTGGTCCACTCCTCCATTACCCTCTACTCCTCAACCCCCTCCTATGGCACCACCCCATGCCCACGCAAAAGATGCAACACCTGCCCCTTCACTTCCTCTCTCCTCACCGTCCAAGGACCCAAACACTCCTTTCAAGTGAAGCAGCATTTCACTTGCATTTCCCCCAACTTAGTCTACTGCATTCGTTGCTCCCAATGTGGTCTCCTCTACATTGGAGAGACCAAACGTAAACTGGGCGACCGCTTTGCAGAACACATGCGGTCTGTCCGCAAGAATGACCCAAACCTCCCTGTCGCTTGCCATTTTAACACTCCACCCTGCTCTCTTGCCCACATGTCTGTCCTTGGCTTGCTGCATTGTTCCAGTGAAGCCCAAGGCAAACTGGAGGAACAACACCTCATCTTCCGACTAGGCACTTTACAGCCATCCGGACTGAATATTGAATTCAACAACTTTAGGTCGTGAGCTCCCTCCCCCATCCCCACCCCCTTTCTGTTTCCCCCTTCCTTTTCTTTTTTTTTCCAATAAATTATATAGATTTTCCTTTTCCCACCTATTTCCATTTTTTTTACATCTTTTATGCTCTCCCCACCCCCACTAGAGCTATACCTTGAGTGCCCTACCATCCATTCTTAATTAGCACTTTCTTTTAGATAATATCACCAACTTTAACTTTAACACCTATGTGTTCTATTGTACTATTGTTGTTGACATCTTTTGATGATCTGCTTCTATCACTGCTTGTTTGTCCCTACAAACACACCCCCACTCCACCTCTCTCTCTCTCTCTCTCCGCCGCCCCCCCCCCCCCCCCCCCTCCCCCACCCACCCCCCCCCACACACACCTTAAACCAGCTTATATTTCAACTCTTTCTTGGACTCGAACTCAAGTTCTGTCGAAGGGTCATGAGGACTCGAAACGTCAACTTTTTCTTCTCCGCCGATGCTGCCATAGATGCAGATAATCAGCCTGCATTTGGCACTTATCATTCGTAGCACTGTAACAGAGGAGTTAAAATGTCCCGATTACCTAGTACTCATGTGACAAACACTGACTGATGACATCTCATTGCTAAAATTCTTATCCTTGTTTTCAAATTCCTCCATGACCTCATCCCTCTCAGTAACTTCCTTTAGCCCCACAACCATCTGAGCTATCAGCATTCCTTCAGGTCTTACCTCTTTTGCATCCCTGATTTTAATCTTACCACCATTGGCAATTATGCCTCAGGTGCTTAGACCTTGAGCTCCGGAATTCACTCCCTAAAATTCTCCATCTTTCTCCTGCTTTAAGACATTCCTTAAAAGCTACTCAACCATCCAAATATCTCTTTAGGCAGCTCAGTGTCAAACTCTGATAACATTCCTGTGAAGCCCCCTGGGATGTCTCGCAAAGCACTTTATAAAGGCAAGTTGCTAATGAAAAAATGTCAATTATTTGCCTGTTGAAGGGCATTGGTGATGCACATGTGCAACATTCAGCAGTAACAGAATCAATTCAAAGTGATTATTCAACTCCCCATGATGGGATAGTATTCATTTGGAAGTATCACCACTGCAGTGAAAGTGAACGCTGTAACGACATTTCTGAAGGTGGTCTCTCCCACCAAAATCAGTTGGTGTTATCCTATTACAGATGTTACTAGCATCGACCATTGTTAAAAATCAAGATTTTCACACTCATCATTCAGGCAGTTTCACTAAAATTTACGTATAGTCGTTTGGTAGAACAGAGCTTGAGTATTGCTGAAAAAAGAGACATGTCTACGCTTTCTGTCTTGCACTCATCAGGACATTAGAAATACCAAAAGGGGAAAATTACAATTTATACTGTATGTGAAGAGAATGCTGATTGGTTGGCCAGTGACAAAAGAGTCAGCGAATGGCTGTCACTTATTTTGTTTAACTGAACCAGGCACAATGTGTGTACATGTTCTTCTTGTCTGCAAAGAACAGGGCCCTGTGTATTAATATATGCAGCTTCCAGCACACACAAAAGCACCAGGTTGCAAGCCCGACTGACGATCTTTAATTGGTTGTCAGCGTAATTCTTAGCATATTGAGGATTACTTAGCAAATGTTTAGCCAATCGCAGAATCGCATCTAATATTAAACACTGCGTTTTGAGTTTTGCAAGAACGGGTTGGTTGGATGCGGTCTGTATCTTGCCCACTGCAAAGAGTGGCTGGAACATGCTGTTTGACACAAGGCACTAGTCTTTGGGATGTTTGGCCTACGTACCTAGCATCACATTGGCACTGAAATTCATACACGTTATTCATTTGCATGATAGGCAGAATGTCTTGGCTTGATGGCAGTATCCTGTTAGTGGCAAATACCACCCGTGTTGCTACTACATAGTAGCAGTGTGAAACAGCTAGCTTCACCTGTTGCTCAAATTTTTGAGATAACTTGCCCTTCCAGGGTAATCTGAGGTAGACTGGGCACTTTTCAGGGCCGAAAGTGACGGCCTTAGGACCGTTCATGAGTTTTCATGATATATAGCGCATAATGATCTGATCAGGGTAGCCATTATCCTGCAGGATGCCTTTGATGCACCCTATTTCAGCAGTCAGCTTGCATGGTGAGCAAATGGCTCAGGCCCTATTTACAAGGTTGCCAACAAGACCAATTTACATATTCCACAGCTAAAATGATGGGCACTTCACAACATATCGGCTTGGTGACTATTAACTGCTTATTGCAACACAATTGGCTACTAATGACTCCATCTCCTCCAAAATCACACAATCAACCCTATTTGCTCACATGATTTTAATAGTGCTACACTAAACCAAACATTTCTCTCACTTGTACTTTATGACACAACTAAGCATTTGTAGAAAGGAAATAAATTTGAAAAAAATCCATCCCACAATGTAGTCCTTTGGAAGTTAACAGTGAACTACAACAACTACGTAAATGTCCAGACTGAGCAAAAGCACTACCAGGTCATGCATGTTAAACAGGTAATCCATCACTCTCCAATTTAAAAAAAATTGGTAGTCAAGCTTTACACAACTGGAAAAGTGCTGAAATAAAGTAATCACCTAATATACCAGAAAACACTATGGGAGGGAGAAAGCTTTAGGTGAGATCAGATGGCACTGTCTCCCCCTCATCCTCCCAGATGTGGACCATGAAAAAAAACAGCTGGATGGACAGATTATCACCAAAGATTGTCCAAACTGATCAAATATTCTATGGACATTTGTTGATCAAACACACTTCAGTCATTTATAGAATGAAACTGGTCAGAGCTGAAAGTGTGAGTTCAGCTCAGATAATATGCTAAAATTTCACTTCATTATCTTTTGGAATCTTTGGATTTATCATTGTGGAGCTTTTATTAATCAGTTCTTGTTAAATGATGTTTGCTACATTAGGGAGAAAGTGCAATGGACCAAACCACTTTATTTGGTTGTATGCTTTTTTTTAGTATTTAAAAGGGAGGATTATAGGAAAAAAAGTAAAGACAAGGTGAGCTGGAATGTAAAATCAGAAGCAGATCTCCTGCACCCTCCCCAAAGCTCATCAAAACTCCTCATTGTTCTAACTCAAATCAGCCCTCTGGTTAACTCAATGATGAAGAATGCTTAAGAACTGTTTGAACATTACCAAAGGAATGAAGGTCACTTTTCAGTCATTAGAGAATGATAAAGAACAACTTTCCACTGTGGGTTACATGTTGAAGACAGATAGTACAGCTCATTGACACAATTAACATAACATAAACATTGACTAAATTAGATAAGAGCTGGTACGGCTGTTGGCAATTCTATTTAGAGAATATTTTTATATGGCCTTAATTAATTCTAAGATCTCAACAAAAAGAATTTACAGTTTATTAAAAAATTGTTATTGGTATAATTTACAAATATTTGCATAACTCTTCACATAAGCAGAAACTGCTACATTCCTCAATTCTCAAGCACACCAAATCATTTGTCTATATAGATTAGTCTTCCCGTAGATACTGTTCGGGTATTTCTTCTTCTTTTACTGGCAGGTTTGCAGCCTCTTTGCTGGCTTTCGCTGCAGCCTCTTCTATTCTTTTCATGTGAATTTCTTCCACCTGTACTTGAGCCAATTTAGCCTCAGCTTTCAGGGCCAGTTGTTTCATCTCTTCCACCTGACTTTGGGCCATCTGAATGTGTGTGTGCGCAGTTACTGAGGCCGAATCGGCACCTGCAGAAAGAATCTTAAAATCAGAGCAAGGCCGTTTAGGATGTCCACATAAAGAATGGTGAACATCTGACAACTCTTAAGCAAAAGGCTATGGGTGCTGGGTCAGCCACAGGTGTTGGGTAAGGGCTGCAAAGGAGATGGAACTGAGACAATGGAATTTAAATACATAGCAGCCATGATCAAACTGAATGGTAAAACAGTGCTGGTTGTGGAGGGGGCTGACTAACTTAATCCTATTCCTGTGGCATTGAAATAACAAAGGGGGAGGGGAAACAAAAGAAAGGGAAGGAGGCAAAATTATCTGATCAAATATGGTCACATTTGGTCTTTCCATCTCCAGGATGGCAAGCACCAAATGCAAATTTTTTCTTACAATTTCAAGGGTCCTACAGAAAACAAAGGATGTACGTACTCAACTCAGATATGTGTTCACAACGCCATCCAAAATTCAACACTACTGGACGCCTCAAGACACCACAAGAATTGGAGATATTTATATTCAACTCAAACCATGCATAGCTTGGAGTTCACAACTTAAATTACCCCCATATTTTAGCACTAAATAGATGAAGAGTCATTTGGTAGTACAGAACTTGCGTATTGCTGAAAAAAAGGGAGTTTTTGTCAAAGCTTTTTGTCTTGCACTCATCAGGACAATTCGCAAGAAAACGCCATTGTCAGGGAAACAGCATATTTATACTGTATGAGAAGAGAGTGCTGGTTGGTTGGCAAGTGGACTCTGATTGGTAGAAGCGTTGCCATGGAGAATGCACCAGTGGGTGGTGACTGACAGTTAACTGCCAAGCATTGTTTGAAATTTAAATCAGGCAGCTTAGCTCTGGTTAAGATATTGCCCTGGGGAATGAACCAGCCAACCGCTGTCACTTATTTTGTTTAGCTGAAACAGGTGCAATATGTGTACATATTTCTATCTGCAAAGAACAGGGCCCTGTGTATTAATATATGTAGCTTCAAGTACACAAAAATGCGCCACACTGCAAACCCAAATGATAATCTTAAATTGGTTGTCAGCGTGATTCTTAGCACACTGAGGATCATTTAGCAAATGTTGCCCAATCGAGGAATCATATCTAATGTTAGACAGTTTTGAGTTTTGCAAGTATAGGATGTACTTTCTCCATGGCAATGCCTCTACCAGAGTCCACTTGCCAACCAATCAGCACTCTCTTCTCATACAGTATAAATATGCTGTTTCCCCTGACATTGTTATTTTCTTGCAAATTGTTCTGATGAGTGCAAGACAAAAAGCTTTGACAAAAAAAGTCTCATTTTTTCAGCAATACTCAAATAAATAAATCTTCCACCTCAACAATGGTTGGTGCCACAAATAGAAGGGATTTACACTGGTCTAGCAAGGGTGCTCTTCTGATATTGGAATTTTCAATGCTGGCAGACTATAAATTGGCACCAAATTTTTACTGCACTTTCAAATCTTGAAATGACTACATTTGTGCTGCCATTAATGTCCACCAAATGAAATAGTGTTGTCAGCTCCAGGATAACAACTAGAATAAAACACACAATCCCAAAAAGACGTACTCAGCACTCAACATAACAGTAATGAAATTGTGCTTTCTCACAAGTGTCCACACTGCTCCCCAAAGAGACAAAATCAGTTGGAAAACTAAAGAAAATGAAACAAGTGCAGTATATAGAATATTACCCTGCATTCCCACTCCATAAGTAGATTTGGCTTTTGCTCCTGATTCCTTTGCTTGTTGGCCTACTCTAGATCCTGGTCTAACAACACCTCAAATTCAAAACTGATCTCACTTCTCCCTACCTCTGACCTATGCCAGTCCTATAACCCTCCAGGAATCTGTGCTCCTCCAATTTTGGCCTCTTGCACATCCCGAATTTTCCCACCATATATAGCCACGCCTTCAGCTGTTTTGGACCCAAGTTCTGAAATCCTCTCCCTAAACCTTTCATGTTTTTGACCTCCTTTAAGACACTGCTTAAAAGCCAATTCCCTGACCAAGCTTTTCACCTGTGTAAACCTCACTAGGTGGCTCAGTGTCAGATTTTTGTTTGATAACGCTCCTGTGAAGCGCCTTGGAATGTTTTACTTTGTCAAAAGTGCTATATAAATGTAAGTTGCTGTTCTTGTTCTGTACATATGTAGATTTCTGCTGAATGAGTGAACTATCTGGCTAATATGTCTCAGAAACTTAAATTCCAATTGGAGGGCGTGTATGCGTGTGTGCGCACATATAATAAATGTTTAAAATGATTCTACCCAAGAATTTACATTGCATATTTAACCTAGGGTTGCCTTTGGTTTCCGTGAGTCACATTAGCAAGAACATAGAAAAATAGTAATTATTTTCTCATTTAATCAGATGTTTAATGATAAATGCCTCATTCTTCGATCTGAGAAGATCTTATTTGTCTTCCAGGGAAATGCTCCAAACAGTCACGTTTATTGAGTACAAACAATTCTTCTAATCAAAGAGTATTACTCATACCTTTCTCCACGGCATTTATATCTTCACTTGAAAAGCTTTTCTCTCGTATTATAACTAAATAGCAAGCAACTAAACCATCTCTTTCACAGCTTCAGTATACACATTACCTGCTTGATATGCAGCCTCTGCTGCCATTTCAGAGAGGCTGACTGCAGCCAACCACTTGGACTCAAAACTGAGATATTTTTCTCGATACATGCTCATCTGCAGTTAATTAAAAAAAAATCAAAAGTTACAAATCACTTGCAGCTTACCTAGAAATAAGTACAGAAAGTTTTCAATTTTATTTTGTTAAAAATATACACACCCCTTTATGTATCCCTGTGGGGAAAAATTAGCTTGTTTTTAATTTACTTACTTACAATTATAATAATTTTAATAAATTACTTGGAAGAATATGACAAGGTTCAAACTACTAAATCTAGGATAAGTGGAAGCTTCATTTCACCCAGGAGTGACGATACACATGATGTGGATTTTTCCATGCAGTAGTGGAGATGACAACCCTAGAATAATGTAAGAACCAATTAGATGCTGCATTGGAGATACTTCAGGGACGTTCTAGAAGGACAGGCAGAATGGCTTCCTCATTTGCAATATCCTTGAGACTTCTGAAAATTGGCACTGGAAAAAGTCATTTCGTAATAAACAATGCTTAATTGCAATTTTATCTGTGTATTCAGTTTATATGTTCTGAATTAAAGTCATTTCGTAATAAACAATGCTTAATTGCAATTTTATCTGTGTATTCAGTTTATATGTTCTGAATTGGTGTGGTTTCTGCATGTTAACTATTTACAGGAGTCTGTGCATTGGTAATACACCATCTTCGTACCTCTGGAACCTGGATTTAAATCCAGCTTTGCCTAATGGGATGAGGCCCTCTCCTTTCTGGCAACCATCTCCTATATGAAATGTGTATGCCCAGTTTCAAATTTGCCTCTTGCTCATGTGGACTCCAAAAATGACTTTAATCTGTAAATAGATCGGCAAACTTGATGTGTGAAATGGAATGGCTGGCAAAATAGAGAATGCTGTTCTGATGTTAGGGTAAAGGACAGTGTTGTAACACAATAGAGGAAGGTTTACTCCGCACAAGTTGAGTTAGGTGTAATTTGGTTACTGATGCTGGGAACCCAAAAGAGAAAATTGTTCTCTGCCCACAGTAATTTGAAAATACATATAATTTGAGAGGAAGCACTGAAATATACCTTTACACGAGCCTCAATTATGACTTGCCAAATAGCATCTTCCTCTTTTTCGCTTATATGGCCAACTAGACCAGTATACTGCCTCTGAAGTGAGATCAGGGTGTGGACAACCTAGAGTAGATCAACATATTAATTACAAGGCATTTCTTTTAGAAAACAGGTCATAAACAAAGACAAATTCAGTTTCCTTAGTATAGCACTTTAATCTAACAGACAGGATATGTTGCTCAAAAGATCTTAAAGCACACAGAGTACTGAAATGGGTTGTTAAAGTGTGGATCTTTTCTGGGTTTTGGTATGGCAATGATTTTTGCCATATACCACACTTTCGGGAGTGAGCTTGAGCTGATAATTCTTTTGTAGAACTAAGTCAGCCTAGCACGAACACAGAGGGCCGAGTTGTTTCAGGAAGTCGGTGCAATGTTGTCATATCCCACTACTTTGTCACAGTTCAGATCTCTTAATGCTGTCTCCAGTTCTGTGATCTTGATGGGATCAGGACTGCTGTGTTCTGCATGCTAGCTGGCATTGTTTTTTCAGCTCATTACAGATGGTGCATTTTGTTTTCTTATCCAATGGTGTCCTCGCTACATTGAACAGGTGGCAAGCAACCTGGTTTGGGGCGACTGATGGGCGATTTAACACAGGTGATTTTTGGGCTGCTCCAAGGCGGTGAATCAGGCTCCAGCACTTCCAACTGGAATGAGTGAAATTGAGCCCTGCAGTCATTTCTTCCCATCTGGTGCGGCAAGCAGCATTGAGAGACTTGATGAGGTGGTCAGGGTCACCAGATGATTCTTTGTCCCTTAAGAATGCAGAGCTCTCTGTATCAAGGCATGGTACATAGATAGGTTGGTAGTCATGAGGGATGGCTATGAAAGCAGCTTTGCGAATGGCACCACAAAAATGCTTATATATATCTTCCACAGGTACCTTATGTATAGGTAAAGTTACAATGATGTGGTCCAAGGTCTCGCTCTATTCTTGCCAATCAGCTTTATGGAAGTTCCATCGCATCTCCCTTGCACTGTTGATGCCTGCAAGGCAAAGGCCAGAGTGCTTCCAACTTGGGTCAGGACAGTTACTAAAACACTCCTTCACAATAGACGATTTGGACAAGGGAAAAGCTTATGGAGAAGATTGGCCAACAGACTATCAGAGGGCTCAGTGCCCCAACGCTGTTCAACATATATACAAACAACCTGCAAACAACTACATGCCTTAAGGTCATCTATGTTGACGACATCTGTTGTGCCACCCAAGCCCCAATCTTCTGCACTCTGGACCGGATCTTTAACAAAGACGTTATAAAGTTGATGGACAACTGCAGCATGTGGCGACTTACACTGAATTCCACTAAAACTATATTCAGTGTATGCCACCTCCATAAAGCCAGTCCAAAAAAAAATGACATATTTACATGGATGGTCAGAGATTAAAGTATGCTTGGGAATGACTCTAGTTAGGACTCTGCCCTTTCAGGAACATCTGAAGAAAACAGCAGCAAAGGTCAAAATTAGGAATAACATTAACCAAACTTGCTGGATCTATGTGGGGCACAGCTGCCACAACACTCTGGACCTCAGCACTTAGCCCATCATATTCTGCAGCAGAGTACTGTGCACCTGTCAGGCACAGGTCATCACACAAACATCTTGCTGACACTCAATTTAATGCAAAAACACGCATGTGAACATATTAACTAGTAGGAGTAGGCCACTCGGCCCTTCAAGCCTGCTCCACCATTCAATAAGATCATTGCTGATCTGATTGTAGCCTCCTGCCTACCCCCGATAATCTTTACCCCCTATAATCTTTACCCCCCACTTGTTAAATCAAGAATCTATCTAGCTTAAAATATTCAAAGACCCTGCTTCCACTGCCTTTTGAGGAAGAGAGTTCCAAAGACTTACGACCTCCAGAAAAAAATTCTCATCTGTCTTGAATGAGCAACCCCTTATTTTTAAACCATGACCCCTAGTTCTAAATTCTCCCACAAGAGGAAACATCCTCTCCACACACACTCTGTCAAGAGTCCTCAGCATCTTAAAGGTTTTGATTAAGTCACCTTTTACTCTTCTAAACTCCAGTAGATACAAGCCTAACCTGTCCAACCTTTTCTCATAAGACAACCCACCCAATCCTGGTATTAACCTAGTAAACCTTATCTGAACTATTTCTAACTCATTTACATCTTTCCTTAAATAAGAAGGCCAAACAGTACACAATACTCCAGATGTGGTCTCACCAGTGCCCTGTACAACTGAAGCATAACCTCAATACTTTTGTATTCAATTACCCTCACAACAAACAATAACATTCTATTAGCTTTCCCGATTACCTGCTGTACCTGCGTGCTAACCTTTTGTGATTCACGCACTAGACACCCAGACCCTTCTGCATCTCAGAGCTCTCACCATTCAGATAATATGCTTCTTTTTAATTCTTCCTGCCAAAATGGACAATTTCACATTTGCCCACATTATACTCCATTTGTCAGGTCTTGGCCTACTCACTTAACCTATGTCACTTTTCAGCCTCATGTTTTCTTCACAACTTACTCTCCTACCTATCTTTGTGTTGTCAGCAAATTTAGCAACCATACATTCTGTCCCTTCATCTAAGTCATTTATATAAATTGTAAAAAGTTGAGGCCCCAGCACTGATCCCTGTGGAACTCTCCACTCAATACCCTTCCCCTGGCTTCCTGTCCTGACAAAAACCCACAAGCTGGTTTAAAACATCCGTGATGTACCACACTTACCAGTCCACAATATTCAATCCACCTACTGCCTACCTTCCATCTTGGTGCCCTATATAGAGTAATCTCCCTCAGCAAGGTCTACCAGCAGGCATTCTTTGGACCAAGGAATGTGAAAAATGGGGAGTCGCTAATAAGCTGTTTGTGACAAACCCCACCTGTCGAATGGCAGGCTTTGATCTACCATGGCAGGCGTGGTCCTTGCTAAACAGGGCCCCTGTGCAGCCAACCTCCACCACTGGGGCCTCAGTACAAACCCCTTGTGCACTTGTGGAGAGACACAAACAATGCTACATGTTGCCAAGGAGTATCTTAGTCTATAGACTAAGTGGCGGACTAATCACCTTAAATTCAGCTAATGAGGAGGTGATCGCTTGGTTCCGGGGATTTGCATTCGCTAAACAATAAATCTAATGTACAGCTATCTATTGTCATGTTTTGAATTATTTAAATTTCTACTAATCTACATGAAAAGTTACATACTCATAAGATTACAATCTTTGATAACAGTAACTTCACAAAGAAAATAGAAGGAATTTTTTCTGACAAAGTTCTAGTAACACGGGGTCTGCTTTTCAATTACATTGCAGATTCAATAGGTCAAATTGCCTCTTGTGTGCTAATACTATTCTGTGATTGTCAATACGTGGAGGTGATAGGCAAGCTGACCTTCCCTAATCACCACCAGGAATGTAAGATGCCCAGACAGAGCACCTTGCTTTAGCCCAAAACCTCATTGCAGGAAAAAAAGGTTTCAGGCAAACTGCCAGTTACCTATCAGAGTAGCAAATGAACTTTCAAATTACTGCAAAGTGCAGTTGCTCTGGCGTTGCAGCTGAAGGAAGGAGTCTGATGATGAAAACTCCCGCAGGCAGGAAAAAAATGATAAAATTGTAACCTTTTCCCAAATTTAAACAAACTAAAAGCAATTTTGTTTCAACATACCTTAGTATATTCTGTCAAAGCATCAATTAGTGCAAGTGTTGTTTGTGACAGAAAGGTATTGGCACCATCAGTTACCAATGAGACAGCCCGTTTGATTAAATCCTCATGAGTGAGAGATGTTGATTGAGACTGTGGCAGAAAGTAAATGCAAACGTAAGGCATAGATATCATCAACTGGTAGAGGAAAAGGCCAAATTCATAGATACACAATATAAACATTATAATTAATAATTTAGACTAAATAAGCACATTACAATAAATCAATTCCATTCAATTAAATTATTAGAATAAGTTATTGTTTCCTTTGCCAACACTTCACCAGAACTGAAAACTTAATTTGTGCAAGAAAATAAATGGGAGGAAAAAAGAAGCCCCAGTTACAAAGACAGCTAATGGCCTAGATTTCATACTAATGATAACATTGAGACGATCAGCGCTCACCATTATCATGGAGCAAATTCTATAGTCTGCACACGTGCGATTAAATCTGGGAGCTACAGAGTTACACTGTTCCTCCACAAACTGTGCTAAAACAGATTGTCGCCAATAGACTTGGAATGGAAAGACATCAACAGCATAATTAGCGTTCTTCCCACTAAACATGCCAGATAAGGTTAAGTCTGGTGAATGTAGTGGTAAGTGATTTTTTGAATGGTGTGATAAGTGATAATTAGTGCCAAACAACGTCTCTGGCCCTCAAAATATAAATGTTCTAAGTGCAGAGTCTCATTCAATCAAAAGTTAGTGCTGGAGATTATTTTTAAAGTATTTTTTTAAACTTTTTCTGTCTATCTTATCTTTCTCTCAATCACATATTTCATTTCCAATCTTCAGTCAGCTTTCTGTACATAATTTAAATCTAATTTATACTTGCTGGTTTAGACTTTGCTTATTCAGTGAGGATTCGACAATCTGTTTGGTTGAAAAGTCTTGCTGTTTCTTGTCCAGTTCACAGATGACACACTTGCCCTGGAGAGGGCACTGTACTAGACCAGATGCCCAATTAAAGCAACTCCCTGCTCAAAAATCTGCATAAACTTTGTGGGTTTCCTGTCATAACTGAAGGGTGAATGCCATTCCTCCTCTGCTGACCACAAAATCTGGGCCAATGTGTTTACTAATCTGCAAATCATTTTATAGGAAATCTTTAGGTGGTATGAGAGATCAGTGAGGCAGTGGAAAAACAACAAAAACAATATGTAAAAATAGGGGAAGTTAGAGGGAAAAAAATCAGTGCACCAGATATATTTCTATTTGTTAGGAAACCAATTAAGCATTTATTAATATTCAATTATAACAAAAAGACAACATTCAATATCTACAAGAAATGCTAATAATCCAATGTGTATGCATCCTGCCATTAAATTTGTGTTGCTACATCCAAAGTGGATGAACTGTATGTACACAGTAGATCTCAAAAATATTTCAAAATGGAAAGGTGCAATTTTTCTTTGGAGGAAACCCAAGTATTTTTAATAGTTAAATAACTGCAAATATTCCTTACAGCAAAATTGGATTTATGTGGAAGAGTTTTCCCAAGTTGGTTTGTAGTAGGTAAACCCCTTAAAATAAATGGTCACACTGAGCTATTGTTTACCAACAATGTACTGACATTATCCAAGGGATTTGCTCACATACGGTAGCAAGTTCTGCCCGAGGTGCACCTGGTTATGTATGAACCCATGATGTTGTTCAGAGATCACATTGCATCAACATGCAAGGGGATCTGTAGGGTTTTACAAAAAAAGAAACACAGATTCTACAAGCTGGGGGGGGGGGGATGGAAAGGGGAAAACAATTCACAAGTTATCGCACAATTTTTTTCTTTGACCCGCTCAAGAACAAATAGTGTAACCAAGCACAAGAAAACAGGAATGGAAGTGTGTATGGCAACCCATCTACATGGGTGTTACAACAGTGTAGCTGTGTTGGTTCCAGCAGGTGCCTATGTAAAATGTGTCCATCAGCAGGCCACTTTTAGCAGAACTGCTTTGTTTCAACAGCAGAGGCATGAAATATTTCCAAACTACAAACAGGTGCAAGGGGAGGAAATGGAAGGTACATCTGCGGTAAAGCAGGCACTGCAGGCTACCTTACAGTGGATGTCTATGGAGAAGATACTCCTCCTTCTCTCAGATGTATGTGGTAGCAAGGTGTGTAAGGAGAGAAAGCTATTGTATATAAACAGTGGGAGGCAGTGATTAGAATTTTCCCTTTATAAATCAGGGTGTAAAACAAAAAAAAGGGAAGGATTGTTTCCATGCTATGCAGCAGCTTCCTCTGTGTTATACTGTGAACAGACACCCTGAAACATCTCTCAGACCTATGCAAGTTCACATTAAAGACCCTGGACATGAAAATGCCCAAGAATGCTCGATTCATCTTTTGCCCATTCACTGCATTGCCACTTTTCAAATGTCATCCAGCTTGTTCAGCTGCAGACACCTTCTCTGCCATCCAACAATAACTTAGAGCAACAAAGAACTTTGGACATCATCAGAAGCAGTCCATGGCCACAAGTAGCAAGACCTGGACAACATTCAGACTTAGGCTGATAACTGGCAAGTAACATTCGCACCACACAAATGTCAAGCGTCAGGCAATAACCATTTCCAACAAGAGAGGTTCTAACCATCTCCCCCTGATGTTCAATGGCATTACCATCACTGGATCACCCAACATCAACATCCTGGGGGGGTTACCATTGACCAGAAAATTAACCAATCCCACACTGAGTAACTCACCTGACTCTCCAAAGCCTGTCCGCCATCTACAAGGCACAAGTCAGGAGTGTGATGGAATACACTCACTTGTCTGAATGAGTGTGGCTCCAACACTACTCAAGAAGCTTGACACCAACCAGGACCAGTCTGGTTAACCAGCAGCCCCTCCACCACTGATACACAGTAGCAGCAGTGTGTACGATGTACAAGATGCACTGCAGCAACTCATCAAGATTCCTTTGACAGCACCTTCCAAACCTGCGACCTCAACCACCTAGCAGGACAAGGGATGCAGACACATGGAAACACCACCACCTGCAAGGTCCCTTGCAAACCACACACTGTCCTGACTTGTGACTATATCGAACTTCCTTCACTGTCACTGGTTCAAATTCCTGGAACTCCCTCCCTAACAGCTCTGTTGGTGTACCTACACCACAGGGACTGCAGCGGTTTAAGAGGTAGTCTGGCAGGATCTGAACCTGTATCAGGAAACTCTAAAGGATTTCAAACCCATTACCTAAACCACTCAGCTCTGTATACAGGCTCACCACCACTTTCTTAAAGGTACTTACCTTTGGACGAGCAACAAACACTGGCCTAGCCAGCGATACCCATATCCCATGAAATAATATAAAAGAGATACCATGACAGGGTATTAAACAAGACAGCTCAGAATAAGAAATAAGCATCAATAGGATTCAGTTTCCTGAGCTTCAAAGATCAAATATCCAGGCCTTGGGAGAGTAGAACATATATGCCCACAAACCATTCTGGATATCCCTGCCATACAGGATAAATAAATCATGGTTGTTGCTTAATATAATATGTCTTTGAAGACATTTTATTAATTATGAAGTGTTGTCCCTGTGTTTATTTTAAATTGTCTACCTCCACTGCTCCCAAACACCATCATTTCTCTACTCACTTCAGACATCCTCTCTACTCCTGTGACAGAGAGGAGGGAATATGAAGAGCAAATGGCCTCCCATGGGGAAGTCAATGCACTGGAAGACTGAGAAGTGCAAAAATTGGGGAAGACCTGTCAACTCGGCCCACACATTCCTCAGCAGCAAAACTACAATTCTAGATATACATCTTGTGCATCCTTCAGTTTGAAAAAAGGCAAGAAATAAAAACTGAGTACATATGTGAAGGAGTCAGCAAATATTAGGTCACCTATCTCAGCATTATAGTTCATAATTTTCCAAATGCTCATGACCAATGCCGACTAGTTGTTACCAAAGCAGACAGGGGATTAGGTTGTAATATTCAATATAAAATAAGGCACAACAGTTTGTCTATTTACAAGAACTAAGATCACATTTAGAATACTTAGTCCAGTTTTGATCCACTCATATGGTGGGATGTAAGAGCTTTTGACAAGATGTTGAAGAGGATCACAAGAATGGTTCCCAGCTTCAACAACCTTAGATATGCTTAAAAGGCTGGGTCTTTTCACTTCAGAGTGATTTGACAGATATAAACAGGTAGTCAAACTGCTAGATTGTGCTCCAATTGAAACAGTATGTATTAAGTTATGCAAGGTTAAGGCTAGGTGTATCGCCTCTCTCATATATTCAACTTCTCCTAAAGGATCGTAAAACAATGGAAGACAATGGTCAGTTTGCTCAGTGAGCATTATACCTACAAAAGTGAGCAAGACAAATTCCTGGGTGGGGCAGAGATCATGAATTAGGACAAGGCAACAGGCAATTCAAGAGTGGTCAATGTGGTTTCCTGGACTAGTTATGATGGTGTAAGAGAGTCAGAGAGGAATTTTGCAGATTTTATTCTCCCAACCTCACCTTGGATTTTTCTGTTCACTACCTCTCCCAGGCAGTAACTTCCACTACATACATCTTTCACAACATTCCAAAACTTTAACAGCAATGAAGAACACAATGACATAACATTTAATCCCAATGCTTCACTGCATGGGGCAGCCTTGGTTTTTTCCCTGCCCACCATTTTCATTACTTTGTAACACTGCACGAGACCCACTGGTATCCTGCATCCTTGGATTGCAGTACTGAACAAAACTATCTGAAGAATGCAGGCATTGAATACTTGTTTTCAAAATGATATCAACTCATGTCACAGCGATATCCTTCAGTGACTAAATAAGTCATCAACAATATGAAACTGTATCAATTGTTAGTGTACACAGATCAGGCCTAAAATGTGTGGCGAGGTTTTGACTTTAATAGTCTAAAAATCAATGACAATCAAAGACTTTGTATAATTCATCAGGTTATATGCTACTATTGCCTCTCTCAAACATTCAACTTCCACATTCGTCATTAGCATTTACAGGACTGAACTACTATCTCTCTCGATAAAAACAAAAAAACTGCGGATACTGGAAATCCAAAACAAAAACAGAATTACCTGGAAAAACTCAGCAGGTCTGGCAGCATCGGTGGAGAAGAAAAGAGTTGACGTTTCGAGTCCTCATGACCCTTCGACAGAACTTGAGTTCGAGTCCAAGAAAGAGTTGAAATATAAGCTGGTTTAAGGTGTGTGTGGGGGGGGGGGGCGGATAGAGAGAGAGAAGTGGAGGGGGGGGTTGTGGTTGTAGGGACAAACAAGCAGTGATAGAAGCAGATCATCAAAAGATGTCAACAACAATAGAACAAAAGAACACATAGGTGTTAAAGTTGGTGATATTATCTAAACGAATGTGCTAATTAAGAATGGATGGTAGGGCACTCAAGGTATAGCTCTAGTGGGCTCTCTTGCCCACATGTCTGTCCTTGGCTTGCTGCATTGTTCCAGTGAAGCCCAACGCAAACTGGAGGAACAACACCTCATCTTCCGACTAGGCACTTTACAGCCTTCCGGACTGAATATTGAATTCAACAACTTTAGGTCGTGAGCTCCCTCCCCCATCCCCACCCCCTTTCAGTTTCCCCCTTCCTTTTTTTTCCCCAATAAATTATATAGATTTTTCTTTTCCCACCTATTTCCATTATTTTTAAATATTTTAAAATCTTTTATGCTCCCCCCATCCCCACTAGAGCTATACCTTGAGTGCCCTACCATCCATTCTTAATTAGCACATTCGTTTAGATAATATCACCAACTTTAACACCTATGTGTTCTTTTGTTCTATTTTTGTTGACATCTTTTGATGATCTGCTTCTATCACTGCTTGTTTGTCCCTACAACCACAACACCCCCCTCCACTTCTCTCTCTCTCTCCGCCCCCCACCACACACACCTTAAAGCAGCTTATATTTCAACTCTTTCTTGGACTCGAACTCAAGTTCTGTCGAAGGGTCATGAGGACTCGAAACGTCAACTCTTTTCTTCTCCACCGATGCTACCAGACCTGCTGAGTTTTTCCAGGTAATTCTGTTTTTGTTTTACTATCTCTCTCCAACGCACAACTTAACAACTGGATAGATTGTACCTATACCTGTGAAATGGGAATAGCGGCCAGCGTTGCTCCCAGTCCCAGGGTCACTCTCTGCCACCTTCTACTGGAGCTTCTGCTGTGGTACAGAGCCAAGGAGAAAGCCCTTTTGAAAGGCAACAAAAAAAAGTTAAACCCGGCAGTGGGGCGGTAAAGCAGAGCGCTTCACCGACATTCTTACAGTTTCACATGTCCAAACGTGTCCAGCTCTGAAAACTCTGTCCAGACAGACCAAAGGGAATAAAGTAACAGTTTCATGTAGATTACCTGGACAAGCGGCTACACCGAGACATTAGCCTATAAAACACCGCGGCCATTGTATCAACATTCCATCCAGCTGTTACTCGTGACGTTATGACGTTCCACTTAAGAACCGAGCACGTGACCCTCAGTGAACTCACGCCAGCGCGCAGCGATATGGAGAAACTCAAAGCTGAATGATGTCATTGTGTCCAACAATTAAATTTCATCATTCCCAAGTATATGACCAAACCAGTTTAAAATTGGCTAGTCGCCGAGGCAAATCTTTACTCAGGCACACATAGGCACTCTGCCCAATATAAATAATGCCAGTTTCATATTGTTACACTGTTCTTGCATCATGCACCTTTCAGCATTTTTTTCACTGGCCTCTGATATACACAAGAAATAATGTGTATTCAGCCATTTTGCCTTAATTTGGACATTGAGTATGGGATTTGTTTGTTCAAAGTGGCTTTTTGACACTGAAGTACAAGTCTGTTAAACGTCTATGGTCATCTACAGATTCTATATGGAAAATATTTTGTTTATGAGCCTTTGTGCTCATTGTAACCAAGCAAGATTAGAGAAACATTCTTCTCAGTTTAGCTGACACATGCATTCCCAGAGAAGGTAGTTCACTTGGGTCAATTGGCAGTTTTACAAAATGCACCTCAAATCAATATCAGTTGAGAAGAGAGTGAAGATTATAGTGATATTATTAACAATGTCTGATTTCTTTCTCGGAATAAGTAGAGAAAGGAAACCCTGAATTCCCTAAGGATATCCCTAATGGAAAATCTGTTGGAATGAAAAGTGGGCAGTATTCAGGCAATATGTAGGCCCCACCCTACCAGAACTTATTGCTGTGGTCAGAGCTGATACTAAACTGAAAGAATCAACCATGAGGAGGAGAATGTGGGGTTCATGCAAATTACATATTTAAGATTTTAGATAGGGAGAATTTGGAATAGTTAGAGACGATGGAGGAGTACAGAATGGACTTTTTAAAGAGGGTCTTTACTAAGAAAAGTTTTGGAGTCAGAGACAATACTAGAGGAGAGTGAGAAATTGATGATGCTAGCAAAATTGGGCCAAGAAAAAGTTCATTGATCAAGAGTTGCATCGGGAGAGGGGTAAAGGAAACAGGTGGTGAGTCTTATAAAGGAGGTGAGTCTGAAGCAAGGTCTCCAGTAGCGGAGGAAGAGACTGAGACAGCTCATTTCAAATTTCAGGATGAAAAAGTATATCAGCTTCTCAAATGTGACGTGAGGATGGAAGGGGTGGGGAGTCGGGAATGCCACAGGATGAGATGGAGCAGTTTGGACTTATCCTTGCCCTGTAACAGGAGTTTCTAACAGCTGGGAGGAAGAGATGACATTGCTTGAGGTGGTTGAGCTAAACCTGATGATGAATAACCAGGTTGGTCAAGAATAAGTATGCACTCAAGCCTGCAGGCATCGACTTCGAGACTATGAATATTAGAATTGCACTGGAATAGCAAGGGTGGAAGACCAAGTACCCTGGTGGAGTTGAAGGCAGAAGCAAGGCTGCTGTTGAGTGGGTTTGTTCGCAGCAATAGTAAGAGATAGGACAGTTTCCAAAGAACAGCAAGGGATTGTCCACATGCCTTGATCAATTTTCTTCTTTCAACTGATATGAAGAAAAAAATGTACTCATCATGCATCTCATTGCTTTCAATGAAATAACACACTTCACTGCATGAAAGTCACTGGACTCCACAGCATCAAGTGCTTTGATGCATCTTGATGTAACAAAGTGATGTCTAACTGCAAGTATTTATTTCAATTCTTGTAGTCTTTGAAGTGAGCAAGTAGAAAAATTTGGTTAACCCAAAAATTCAGTAATACAAATGACACCAGTCTTTCTTATAATGAAATGGATAGATGACAATTTTTTCAGAAAAGATGCACAAAAACTACTAAAGAATAACACAAATAGAGTAAAAGTACAAGACAAGAATAAGAGCCAATGTAATATTAAAGCCATAGTATTGATTGTATAGAAGTCAAGATGGATATACAACCCTAATTGTCAGTTAAAGAAGCCAGAGATGAGATTGCTTTACATGGTATTGATAACAATAATTAAACAACAGAGTAAACCCAGAGTACAGCATTATCTCTTTATATAGGGAGGTCCAGAAAACAATAATATCGTACTACAGCCATTTGTTTATTATATTGTTTAATTGTGATGAAAGCTTTTTTGGAGCAGAGTGCTTGCGTCAAACTTGTGTCATAATCTGTGGAATCCAGACGGTGAGCGTGTGGAAATGCCAACTAAAATTTTGGAGGTAATGATTGCAGATGGAGCTGAGGGTATTACCATTTTATCTGGTCCCTATGTCACTACAGTTCCATTTGAAAAGTACCTGGAGGTAAGATGGACAAACCATGGATTTCACAGCTGGTCAGGTGCATTAACTGGCTTGCCTCTTTATGCCTGGGTCTCAGAAACTAAAAATAACCAAGAACATTACTATAATTTCTGGCACACCGTTGTTATTTTAATTAGAAATAGCACGTTTGCCACAACCCATGACAAGATATTCACACAGCAATAGTCACATCCTTGTAATAATCATTAAGTACATATAGAGGAATAGAAAATCATCCTTGTATTATAGTGTTTTAGGCTACAGAAACTGTTGAAATACAAATCGTTTGTTACTAACTAAATCTCAGTGCACAGTGTTAGTAGTAACAGTGTTGTGTTTCTCAGTATCAATCCCTTTGTTTAAATAGGGACAAATAAAGAGGAGGAATCAGATTCAGTAAAATATAACTGTAGTAGATAGACATAATTGTGGCAAATTGGGAATTAATGCCTTTATGTATTTTTTAAAAGAGATTAGATCTAAAAGGGAGACTATTTTCCACCATGTTAAAAATAAAAAGCAGACAGCTGATAAAAGCATCCCTGGGAAAACCGGTTTAAAAAGTATAATTGGACAGGCACTTGTAATTTCTACAATGCTTTGCCAGTTGTTAATTAACTGTTGGTTGCAGATGGCTCTGTGTTCCAGGATTGCTAAGCAATTAGGAATCCACTGTAAAGTGTGATTTAGGATTGGTTTCCTTGTGACAGGGTAAGGCAACATTAATGATTGATGGCTAATTCAATCAAAATAGATTGATCGTGTCATCCTCCAGAATTATACTTGATCTTCAAGGCAAAACCACCCTCATAATGCAGGACTCCCCCATGTTTTTAGTACTCTATTTTCTGTGCTGGAGCCTATGTTTTTACCATCAGAGATTGCATTTATATGAATTTGACGAGGGGGCAGAAATAAGAACTGTGGTTTATATTAACTAAAACTATATTGAATGTTTAAAGTGTAAATTTGATTTTTATGATGAATTGTGGTGGTGAAGTGGGGGTGGGGGTGGTTGTGATGTGGTGGAGTCTCTTTATGGGACAAAGATTGTAAGAAGTTTTTTATGAAACTACGATACTTTTAGATATGATCAATTAATTTTGTTTATACAAGGTCTGGGATCTTTCCTGGGGTCTCCACAGAACTCTCACCAGGCCCTCATCCAGGGAGAATTATACTGAGACCTCCTTAGGGCGTTATGAGCAGATTTTGTCAGTTAACTCAGGAACTCCTCAGTCTCTTGATGTGGGGAATGGGCAAAAGACATTTTCTCGCCCTCTTCAAACCAAAGAACTTTGTTAAGCAGCATAATTAGGCAGAAACAAAAACAAAAATACCTGGAAAAACGTGACATCAGTCGTCTCAATTTCTCTGCTCCTCTCAGCCACTCTAACCTGTCTCTTTCTGAACTTGCTGCACTCCGTTCTCTCAGGTCCAACCCTGACATTATCATCAAACCTGCTGACAAGGGTGGTGCTGTTGTTGTCTGGCGCACTGACCTCTACCTTGCAGAGGCTGAGCATCAACTCGCAGACACTTCCTCTTACCTCCCCCTGGACCATGACCCCACCACTGAACATCAAGCCATTGTTTCCAGGATTGTCACTGACCTCATCTCCTCTGGAGATCATCCCTACACAGCTTCCAACCTCATAGTCACCCAACCTCGGATGGCCCGCTTCTACCCCCTACCCAAAATCCACAAACAGGACTGTCCCGGCAGACCGATCATGTCAGCCTGTTCCTGCCCCATGGAACTCATTTCTTGCTATCTTGACTCCATTCTCTTTCCCCTTGTCCAGTCTCTTCCCACCTACATCCGTGATTCCTCTGACACCCTACATAATATCAACAATTTCCAGTTCCCTGGCCCCAACCGCCTCCTCTTCACCATGGACGTCCAATCCCACTACACCTCCATCCCCCACTGGGATGGTCTGAGGGCTCTCCACTTCTTCCTCGAACAGAGGCCCAAACAATCCTCATCTACCATTACTCTCCTCTGTCCGGCTGAACTTTTTCTCTCACTGAACAATTTCTCTTTAAACTCGTCTCACTTCCTCCAAATAAAAGGTGTGGCTATGGGTACCCGCATGGGCCCCAGTTATACCTGTCTCTTTATGGGGTATGTGGAACATTCCTTGTTCCAGCCCTACTGAGGCCCCCTCCCACAACTCTTTCTCCAGTATATCAAGGACTGCTTTGGTGCTGCTTCATGCTCTCATCTGGACCTGGAAAAATGTATTAATTTTGCTTCCAATTTCCACCCCTCTATTATTTCCATCTCTGACACTTCCCTTCCCTTCCTTGATCTCTCTGTCTCAATTTCAGGTGATAGATTGTCCACCAATATTCATTACAAGCCTACCGACTCCCACAGCTACCTCAACTACAGCTCCTCACACCCTGCTTCCTGTAAGGACTCCATCCCACTCTCTCAGTTCCTTTGCCTCCATCGCATCTGTTCTGATGATGCCACTTTCAAAAGCAGTTTCTCTGATATGTCTTCCTTCTTCCGTAACGGAGGTTTTCCACCCACGGTGGTTGACAGGGCCCACAACCATGTCCGGCCCATCTCCCGCGCATCCGCCCTCACACCTTCCTCTCCCTCCCAGAACCATGATAGGGTCCCCCTTGTCCTCACATCACCCCAGCAACCTGAATTCAAAGGATCATTCTCTGCCATCTCCAGCATGATGCCACCACCAAACACATCTTCCCTTCACTCCACCTCTGATGGCATTCCGCAGGGGTCGTTCCCTCTGGGACACCCTGGTCCACTCTTCCATCACCCCCTACACTTCAACCCCCTCCCACGGCACCTTCCCATGCAACTGCAGAAGGTGCAGCACCTGCCCCTTTACTTGCCCCCTCCTCACTGTCCAAGGGCCCAAACACTCCTTTCAAGTGAAGCAGCATTTCACTTGCACTTCCCTCAACTTAGTCTACTACATTCACTGCTCCCAATGCGGTCTCCTCTACATTGGAGAGACCAAACGCAGACTGGGTGACCGCATTGCGGAACACCTTCAGTCTGTCCGCAAGCATGACCCAGACCTCCTTATCGCTTGCCATTTCAACACACCACCCTGCTCTCATGCCCACATGTCTGTCCTTGGCCTGCTGCAATGTTCCAGTGAAGCCCAATGCAAACTGGAGGAACAGTACCTCATCTTCCAACTAGGCACTTTACAGCCTTCCGGACTGAATATTGAGTTCAACAGATCATGAACTCTCTCCCCCATCCCCACCCCCTTTCTGATCCCCCTTTTTCCAATAATTTATCATTTTTAATATATATATTTTTTTATATATTGTTTTCTTTTCCCACCTATTTCCACTATTTTTAAATGTATTTCCATCCATTGTTTCATCTCCACCTTTTAGCCTATTTCGATCCCTTCCCCACACCCCACCCCCAATAGGGCCATCCATCACTTGCTCATCCTGCTTTCTACCCTTAATGTCATCATTAGCACATTCCTCAGCTAATATCACCACCATCTACATCCCTTTGTCCTTTTGTCTATGACATCTTTGGCAATCTCATCTTTGCTTCCACCTATCACTGGCCCTCTATCCAGTTCTACCTGTCCCACCCTCCTTCAACCAGCTTATATTCCACCTCATTTCTATATTTGTTAGTTCTGATGAAGAGTCATACGGACTTGAAATGTTAACTGTATTCCTCTCCGCAGATGCTGTCAGGCCCGCTGAGTTTTTCCAGATAATTTTGTTTTTGTTTCAGATTTCCAGTACCCGCAGTATTCTGCTTTTATAATTAGGCAGAATCCTGTTTGGAACTGAGTTCTGTCCAAATTCCAGGCCGTTGAGAGGTTTGCTCCTTTCACCATTGGGCCCAATTATAATTATGTGGCTGTGTAACTATATTTAAAAAATCAAGAGAGAGAAACATACAGACTTAATGATTAGAGAGAGGGAAATGGAATGATGGCTTTCCATCTTGACATAGGTGAGTGTACATACACAAGACACAATGTTTTATTAAAAGACCAATCAAAAATCAAGAGTGGGAAATTTTTATTGTATTCGTTCGTGGGATGTGGGCTTTGCTGGCTGGACCAGCCTTTATTGCCCATCCCTAATTGCCCTTCAGAAGGTGGTGGTGAGCTGCCTTCTTGAACCATTATAGTCCATGTGGTGTAGGTACACCTACAGTGCTGTGAAGGAGGGAGTTCCAGGATTTTGACCCAGCGACAGTGAAGGAACGGTGATATATTTCCAAGTCAGGATGGTGAGTGACTTGGAGCGGAACTTCCAGGTGGTGGTGTTCCCATCTATCTGCTGCCCTTGTCCTTCTAGATGATAGATGATAGTGGTCATGGGTTTGAAAGGTGTTGTCTAAGGAGCCTTGGTGAATTCCTGCAGTGCCTCTTGTAGATGGTACACACTGCTGCCTCTGTGTCTTGATGGTGGAGGGAGTGAATGTTTGTGGATGGGGTGCCAACCAAGCAGGCTGCTTTGTCCTGGATGGTGATGAGCTTCTTGTGTTGTTGGAGCTGCACTTATCCAGGCAAGTAGAGAGTATTCCATCATAGTCCTGACTTGTGCCTTGTAGATGGCAGACAGGCTTTGGGAAGTCAGGAGGTGAGTTACTTGCCACAGGATTCCCAGCCTCTGACCTGCTGTTGTTGCCACAGTACTTATTTGGCTAGTCCAGTTCAGTTTATGGTCAATGGTAACCCCAAGAATGTTGATGGTGGGGGATTCAGTGATGATAATGCCATTGAACATCAAGGGGCAATGTTAGATTCTCTCTTGTTGGAGATTGTCATTGCCTGGTACTTGTGTGGTGTGAATGTTACTTGCCACTTGTCAGTCCAAGCCTGGATATTGTCCAGATCTGGCTGCATTTGGACATGGACTACTTCAGTATCTAAGGAGTTGCAAATGGCACTGAACATTGTGTAATCATCAGCGAACATCCCCACTTCTAACCTTATGATGGAAGGCAGGTCATTGATGAAGCTGCTGAAAATGGTTGGGCCTAGGACACTACTCTGAGGAACTCCTGCAGTCCTGGAACTGAGATGAATGACCTCCAACAACCACAACCATCTCCCTTTGTACTAGATAAATAAATAAATAGAAGTTCATAACTGCTACTTCAATCATTTGACTTTCAAAGGAGATACATCTTTTGTATTCCTTCACTGTCGCTGGGTCAAAATCCTGGGACTCCCTTCCTAACAGCACTGTGGGCGTACTATACCACATGGACTGCAGTTGTTCAAGGAGGCAGCTCACTACCACCTTCTCAAGGGCAATTAGAAATGGGCAATAAAGGGTGGCCTAGCCTGCGATGCCCATATCCCATGAATTAGTAAAAACTATATATCTTTAACTTCCTCTTAACCTGTGAAGCTTCCCCACATTAAGTGATAATTGATATCAATATAATGCTAACTGAAAGCACCTGTGAGTAAGTGCTAGAAGCTCAAGCGATTGAGTCCCGTGACGTGCACAACATGAACAGACTTGTTTGGAACTACACATCATGGTTAAAACAATGGAGGTTTTTTTTTTAATTTTGAATCTACACTGAAAACCATAAAACATAGCTTTTATCACACAGAGGCTGAATATAAAACTGCACTAATGCAAATAGCTGGAAATAAAGATAATTATTTTCAGCATTGGAACCCAATGCACTTTTTGAAACTTAAGCAGCTAAGCTGAATTCACAGAGCTTAATTAAAAATGGGTTTTTTTGAGATTTGGAGATAACACCCTAGAAATTCTGGCTTGTTTTGTGCACAGCGTATTGTGACCTGTATAAAGAGGAATTTGTGACTGACTCTTTTCTACCTCTTACTGATTTTACTGAAAAATTCTGATGTGCAGTGAGGTGGAGGAGGTAAGCATATCTTCTTCCTGTACCCTCCTCCCATTGTGAAAGCAAATTGGGAGAATGCTGGTATTCCTGCTTAGCTTAAACCTGGCAGCAAGTACAATAGAATGAAAGCAGAGTTACTATGCAAGTGCCACGTGGAGGCCGCACATTGCCTTATCCAAATTGTAATTGATCTCACTTACCAAGGACTGAGTAAGAGTTAAAATTGTGATCTCTTATCACTTAGACCAATCTGGTCAGTGACATTGGCCCTTCTGGAATTCTTGAACAGCTCCCACCCCAACCTCCACAGGGTGGGTAGTCCTAATAGTGTCAAATGTGCCCCTATTATTCAAACTACCCTATCCACAGAATATGGGACAGGATCAGGACTGGGGCAGGCAGGCAGAAGTCCTGCCCCAACACCCAGTGATGGAGCGTGAGCTCCAAAATTTCTAAACTTGTACTTTTAAAAAAAATGTTGAAATCTAGAAGCACTGAAGAGCCAAGAAACCTCACAGCACACTGCGATTTTGTAATAGAATAAATGTACTTATTGCATTCGGTAACTTTCTGTTCTCTCCAACAGAAATCTTAACAGCAGTGCACTTTTACTAAAGGTTAGCACAGAAATGGCCATGCTCATCATCAGCAGACTTCCTGCCTTGTTACAACAAGAACATCTCTTTTCTTACTGATCGCTTTTCAGAAAGAAGCCACAAAACTAAGAATACAAGTTCTTTTTTTCCAGATACTTGGAATAACAATAGTTGCACAGGCTGCAGTTTCTCAGGTCTTCTCTGGTACTGTTGATTAGAAAAATAAAGATAACCAGTATGGTAAATAGATTATCCTTTGCATTTGATCATTTTTATTTTTCTCCCACTCACACACAAACAAATTTTAATGAAGGATTCCCTGGTGGAGCCAACACAATTAGGTAGCATAGCCACTGACTAGGGCTAGGCTATGCTGAGGTTCAAATAAAAGATGGAGAAAGAGTACAGATAGAAACAAAAAAACATTATTTATTGGAGCACAATGATAATCTCTCTCAATGTACTGCTATGTTTGTGAAACACAATAAAGCTGAACTCTAGTTTCATATTAATGCAGTACAGCTAAATTACATTAGATACCAATCAAATGAGTCACAGAAGAGCAGCTGCAGTATAAAGCATCCAGTCAAACTTGGCTTTACCACTGAACAATTCTTTCTTTCTCTTGGATTTTGCCTTGTAATCAGATCTGCCATTTTACTCTAAGATAAAAGCAAAATACTGCGGGTGCTAGAAATCTGAGCAAAACAGAAAATGCAGGAAAATCACAGCAGGCCGAGTAGCATCTATGGAGAGAGAAACAGAGTTAACATTTTGAGTCCATATGAACCTCCTTCTGAGTTTTTCCAACATTTTCTGTTTTTGTTTCTGCCATTTTACTCCCCACCGTCCTTACCTAGACTGTTGTGAAGAGAGAGAGAACTGATGTGTTGAATTACTTTCATAATCCCTGATATACTTGTAGGATCAAGTTACAATGGCGACATCTGTAAAGATCAAAGCTGCTTAATTTTGAGAGGGCCACACAATACTTGTTGCATTTTGGGGGAATGGACACTCTGCAGACTTATTTGGCAGGAGGGATCACATGATTTTGGTATGACCGCAAATGTTAATCTTTGTTCTTTACAATTATCCCTGTTGGTGTTTTTTCTCAAGAGGCAAACACTGCAGGGGTTCTTTAACTTTGGTGTTAATGGATTTACCCCCATAGCTCAGTATGAAGATATGTTGGGGAAATCTATTTTGTCTTGGATATCAATATAAAATGTGTCTAAGAGATCTTGTGAAGGAAACCTTTACCAGGTGCATAACGTTAATGCCTTAGTGTCAGACTAAAAAAAAACAGAATCTCAGTATTGACTGACTTTTGTGTGAATTTGTAACAGTGAATTTCTAATTTCTGCTGGTCATCAAACAGTCAGTGGGACAGAGAAATAATTAGCTGGATTTCTATGCAGGCTGGTGTCATTTAGATTTCAGCTGTGGAAATTCCTACAGTCTCAGTTTAAACCAAAGCAGCACAAATCAGGATGATAAAATAAAAACAAATTATAGAGAAGTTTTGACCCCAATACACAGTCTCAACAAAGTGTTTCATTTATTAGATAACAAGTTTCAATTCTTGGCATCATTCACACAATGAAACATTCCAAAATGCTTTACAAAATGCTAGAAAGAAAATTAGGTAAAAAACCAGAAACAATGAACAAAGCCAAAGTTAAAGAAATTATCTGAGGCAGTTTTGAAGGCAGTGAAATGTAGGAAATGAATTCCAGCCTGCAGGAGAATGATCTTTAAGGTGGTTACCATAGATGGTGAAACAAAAACAGACAGGGGCACATAGAGCTGGAGGGTGCAATTTGGAACATGGGGGTGGAAAGTAATGCAACAGCAGCTGAGAGTCAGGTTATGGAGTGATTTGGATACAGAGGTGGGTATTTTGGAATAAATCCCACAGGGGGTTGGAGGGATCTGTGAAGACACAAATTATGTGTTTGTAGGATAACATACTGTACAAGTTCTGGATAAATTGAAGTTTGTGTAGTGTGGAGCCTAGGAGCACCGTGGGGACAGTATTATGGAAATCAAATCTTGATGTAACAAAGGCCATGATCATTTTTAAGGGATGTGGAACTTTAATATGAATTTAAATAAGCTACGTTCTGGAGTTGAAAGTTAGCATTCTTTAACTTGGAAGCTGAAGTTCATAAGGGTCAGCCAGGATTTTGCACAGTTGGGGTCAATCTGCCCATACTGCTGGGAAAGGAGGTGAGATTGATGACTAAGTTGAATAGTTTCCGATAGGAACAGAACAGAATGGATTCAGCACTGATGAACTTAAGCTAAAGTGCGTTCTGTTTTACCACATTCTACATCATATAGGCTGCAAGACAGCATGTCACTGTTATGGAATTGTGGTACGTTAGCACACATATCAAAGCTGAGCATACTTGTGGGTGATCTTCTTCAGAAGCAGCATTTAAACGAGAGTAAAGGATGAAACCTTAAGGGAATGGTAAAATGACCATGGAAGCCCAATTAGAGAACATATATTAATAACATTGGGGTCAATAAGAAAGGAAGCAGGATAAAAAAAAGCAGTGTCATTGAGGTAGATTATGGAGGAGAGGTGTCAAGGTTTCAAAGCCATATAGAATTGAAGGAGAGATAATACAGGTGAGTGGCTGGCACACAGAAAATCTCTGATGACTTCTTTTGAATAGGGTGGTCTCAGTGCTGTGGCCAGATGAAACCTTAGTGGAGTTCAGTTGAATGGATATAGTGGTCATGCAAAGTTGAGTGAGCTGAGGTATTCGAGAGAATAGGAGAGGAAAGTTAGAGAGTAATAGTTAAATATGATGGCAAAGTTTAGGTGGTGTTAGGAAATAGAGATGGTTTAAGTTATATTTGTGTTTGTGGGTGTTAGGAATGAGCTTTAGAGTTTAAGTTTTATTTATATTTGTGTGTGTGTTAAGAAAGGTCAAATGGAGTTTTAGTTTCACTTTAAAAAGGTACCTGTACTTCTAATGAGTTTTATGACTTAAGAAGTTAAGCAAGCACAAGAGTAGAAGAATTAGGCTGAGGCAGATCCCTCCCGCAGACACACAGAGGAGCTAGAAACAGCAGATTGTTTTGGAAGCTGTTGGAGTTCAGCTGTTTTTAAAGATAGCTGCCAGAGAGAGACTGGAGCAAAAGGGGACAGATAGCCAGTCCTAAACTAAAGAAATTACCCCAAAATCCAGGGCAGTGGAACAAGAGAAAGTCCCAAGACAACCTTCTAGTCAAAGAAAGGACAGGAACCTGGAAAAAGGTCCTGTTAATGAGGTTAAGAGGCAGAGAGAAAGGCTCCAAGCTTCAGATTTAAACAGACAAAAGTTGCAGAAAGCAGATTTAAAGTGAGAACAGCTTGCAAGAGGCAAGAGGGTCAAAAGAGTTGGCTGAAGGTCTGTAAATTTTTGCTTTGGGCATGTGAAGCTGTGTACTGTTGATGGCTGAGTCAGTGAGACAGTGTGTGGAAGACAGCTTGAATGCATGTGGTGACCCGGGAAAGTGTTGGTTTGGGAGAAGATTCCAAGGTGAGATCTTGGAAAGTGGAGATTGGAAACCCTTGTGGGAAAGTCAGAGATCAGTGAGACTGATTGGCTCAAAGTGCAACAAGCATCTGGGATTGGGGTGGGAGCAGAAAGTTGAGTAGAGCTCCAAAGCATGTGGTTGAAGTGACATCTGCCACTTGGTTTCAGAGCGTGGTGGGTCTGACCACAGGGTGGCTAGTGGTACATGGATTGTATACTTTCTGTGGACATTAGAGTATAAGATGGCATTTGTAACTTGTGTTATTCTTACAAATCTGTATATATCTGTAAAGGTGTAGTGGGTGAAGGAGTTTTGTAATATAGTTCATCTTGTTGAATAAATGTTTTATTCTTATATTAAAGTTCATCAGCTGACTCCTGTGATTCTGTTCAGTAGCTACTCTCCACATATCTAAACAAACAATTAGAAGTTAGGATGTCTCAAGCTGGGCTCCACTCTGGGATCAGGCTTGTCCAGGGGTAACCTCAGCTGGGATCAAACATTGGGCTTTTTAAAAAATGAAAGCGATCATAAGTTTATTTTGGGGGGGGGGGGTTTGCTGAAGAAAAGGGAAAGATAAAAGATATTGGTAAAAATTGGGCTGATGGAAGATAACTGAGTTGTTAGGAGCTGGAGCATAGGCTACATAGTATAACAGGGTGGGAATTGGAGTAGGTACACAGGGAAGAGGCAGGTTAGGGTAAGTGGTGTGGCTGGAGGAAGTAGCAGTAGTTTAGTAAAATGATACTGTTTGAAGTGATCAAGCCATGTTTGGTGGTAGATAACCAGGTAGCCAAGCCTGCTGCCCTCAGATTTGAGGATGCACAGGTGGCTAATGTGTCAGGGAGATGACCAGAGTTGGAAACTGTCTATTGAAGGCAAATGGATTGAAAATGAATGCACAGCATTTGTTGTGGATTTCAGCAAAAGCATTAGTCATTGCAGCCGTAGGTCAGTGTGTAGGCAGCCAGAATTAGAGTTAGGAACTGACGTGTTTATTTTATGTATATTTCTTCTTGACTCTGATGTTCATAGTTTCCCATTATTCTTTAATAACATAGTTAACAGTGAAATCTTCTTCACATAGCTTCCATCTCAACAAAAATATTTTTCTTGGTACCAGCAGAAACTACATCATTATCAGTTGAGAACCTTAAATTTCAAAGGATAACAGTAAGATATGAACTTGTTTGTAAGTAGAAGGAATGTTTCCCTCTGTAAAGTGCCTAAGAGACATTTTTCTACATTAAAAGGTCCAACACAAATGCAAGTTGTTGTTTGATGATATTTATTGATGAGGTTTCCTCTTCAGTTCAGCACTTAACCACTAAAACACTTTATACAGGACAATCTGAATTATGAAGAACTTGCTGAACAAAGATATTTTGTTCTGACATTTAGAGGTCAAACTGGTAACAATCTGCCAGCATTTAAAAGGCACTGTAGATTTTTATGCTGAGTTGCTATTTATTGTAAATGTTAATATAAATCTCAATTATCATGTATAATAGGTGTTGATGACTCACTGTCAATACTACTTAGCTGAAGAATCCCGACAAATGTTTGCTGTAGTACTCTTTGTCCTGTTGCTCGAATGCTAAAACTACTGGGGTAAAGTATAACTTCCTTCAGCTAACTTTGTGTAATCCTGAGCCAAATGATGTAATTTGATTTGAACTGAACCTACAAACTGATTAGTGCAGCAGGGACAACACACAACAGCCAATGGATGCAGTTCAATGTAAGGTGCTGTGGGAAAACAATTCTTTATAATTGGATTCTTTTTATTAAAACCATATCCTAGAAAAGAAAAATAATTGTAAATAGGAATTGAATATATTTTTGGTAGTGTAATTATTTGATGGGTAGGGGTGAACCTCAACAGGTCTAAAGAAAACAGGAACTTAGAAAGGTACAAAACTAGCAAAGTCTCAGCAGTCCATCTGGTTAATCCCAAAACCATGAAGCAAGAAAGTAAAGAGAATAGCAAAGACCAAGAGATGGTTCCAAACCTATAAAATTAATTAAAGGTATACAAGGCTACATGCTATCTCCCATTCTTGTTAGAGTATCAGTGTACTAAGAAGTTGACTACATTCTCTGTCCCAAATATTCCCTAAATCATGGTCCTGCAAACTGCCTTCACTGATACACAAATACGTTTCCAGATTATCATGGAATAGAAAAATTCAAAAAGGCTGTGGTTATCCAAACGCAAAAAGTTTCACATTTTCTGCAGATGATACTATTAATAAACACAAATGCAATTGATATGAATCAAGGTTGTCACCCTCTCTAAATAAAGCAATTTTCTTATGTGTCCACTCATCATGTGTCACCTAATTTCATATTCCATTCAAAGTGCAAGTGGCACTCACATTGTGTACTGCCCCAGTATCAAGCAAAAACTTGAATTTATAGCATTTTAGGGGCTAAAAAGTCTCTTAGATCATTGACAAACTACCAACTAAGGGAACACATCCACTACTTGCAAAAAAAAAGTATTCACCCAGCCTCACCAACAAAAATCACAAACTTCTCATTCATTTCACTTGCAGTGTACACTTTTAATCCATGTGGGACTGCACAAGCATTGTCCAAGTTTTTTTTTTACATTTGTGGGCCAATTAGGTAGATACCATGGAATGTCTTGGAGCCTCATGTAAACTTTACATAAACGTTTGCAATAATTTGCATATACGTTGGTGTTTTGCCTAAAGATTGATCTATCAGATAGGCATCTACACCATGAACAGTGCCTCCAAGACTCAAGAAATTCAAACACGTTAAACCAAGAAATATGATTAAATGGAATTTCCTGGCTTTTGTGAGGCAGCTTGATAGGTCACATGAACATGTGATCTAGCGGTCAAGTTGGACACATTACATACACAATCTTCATTCACTTGTGCATTGAAAATGAAAAAAAAACCCACCAATTTAGGATGTTTGCTCCTCCTTTTGTCACAGCGACGCCCTTAACGGTTCCTTCTTATTGAAAGTCCGCTGAAGTGGTTGGAGACAGTCTTCCTCACTACCTAATCAACTCGTGCCCATAGTGCTGTGGAACGGCGGGCAAAATGATGTTAGCCATATAGCTGAAGCAAAAGAGTTTATTTCTCAAAAATCTGATCTCTGGGGTTGAACAATTGGCAAGCAACCAGTCCTTTCTACACCCGCGCCATTTAACTCAGAAGCTGTACGAACCTGGAGAGGAAGAAATAATGTGCAATAAAGAGGACTGAGCGATCAACCCCCTCTACCTGATAACAAAATAGCTGCAAACACCAAAGGCTGGAGCAAACTAGAGACACGCAGACAGCCTCTGATCTTCAGATATGACCTATTTGTTGCTGATACATACAATATGTAAACATTTCGTATCGCACTGTATGATCACCAATAAAACATTCCTAAACAATGCAAACATAAGGCAGATTCAAAACACAATTACTAATTTAAAATGCAGTGAGACTCGTTGTAACCTGATCTGTTCTATTTCCTTCCGCCAGAACAGAGTCGGAAAGCTCGCGGTCGGTTTAAAGGTGGAGTGTGGTGTAAAATCTGAGACAACTTTTCAAAGAATTTCACATCACAGAGAAACAAACCACTTTGAAATACAGGAACCAATGCGTGAGACTATTTGCATGCGATTCATAATTGTAGAGTATTTGTACACTTTTATGACTCAGCATGGTTAGCGGGGGAAGAATATTAGAATGAAACTCCACAGGAAAACCTGAATAACAAACAGAAAGGTTCGTACATGGTTTCTACAAACTAAAGTAGGGAAAAATGTTCAACACAAAGTGGTGAATATCTATTTTTCCTTTTTGAAATTAATAGATTAGAGCGTTCTCTTACTTTTCGTTAAAGATGAATTTTCAATCCTTATTTTGCAATACTTATTATTTAGGGCCCACAACTGCGTGCCAGTAAGTCTGTTTTTATAAATATATAAACTCTCTCCTCAGGAGTAAAATTTAAGGGAAATTGTTAGAAATAATGCCAGGCTTGTGGATAGTATGAATCTGACCACAACGAGTTTGGTGAATTGGTTTTTAAAGTTTGAGAATGGAATGCAAACTAAACACTATTTGAAGTAACTTTTATTCTTAGCTGTCCATCTAGTTTTTAACATTTATTTTGGAATTTCTTGTTCGGAATTACTAGCCTCTTGCTGACGTCATTTTGCATTAACCCGTTTTCTGAATTTTGACATTTCATATTCCTTCATTTTTCGCCTTAGTGTTTTACCTCATTTTGTGCGTTTGCTTTGTAGATTTGCTCCCTTTTTTGGCCAACCAATTCCTTTTCCTTATCAAAATCCCAAACGCAACGGAGAAAATTCCACGGGGGTTAGATCGCTGAACCCAAAATGTTCCTTTAAATATTTAACAGGTACAAACAGACTTCATTCTATGCCACAAATACACGTTACATAGTCACGTGTTTGCTTTATTTTTATTCATTTTTATATACCTCCTGTGAATATCGCGTCTACACACTTGATACAACAGCAAATTGAATATCTAATTTAATAAAACTACCAAAAGGATTGAATACATGCATTATTTGTACCTGATTACATCACGTTCTCGCATGATCTATGGATAGTGCAATAATCTTCTACTTCTTGAACATTAAGCGGAGTTTCTCATTACTTAAAAGCGTTGCATACATTTTATTCGAAGCATTTCTTCCGATTTAAAGGCCAGAAGCAAATCACTTAACGATCAGTAAGTAAGTGGTCCATCCAGCTATCACCAAAGCTCCCAGTAAAACGGTGTAACTGAAGAGAACGAAGGCGAGGAGTTCTTTCAGCACCCGCAGGTAATGGACAGCGAACGGCTCCGCTAGGGCTTTCCTCCCAGCCATGGTGAAAGTTGGACCTCGAGAAGAATGTTGGTTACTTTGGGGAAAGCCAGGCACCAACACACAACTCTCCTAGGTTTAATCGGTGCTCCTTGTCTATACGGAAACAAAGATGAAAACAGGTCAGAAGTACAGTGCGAGGTGAAATAACTTGAGCATTACATATTACCCTAGTTATTACTGAAGGCAAAGTCAGATTCTATAATTGGATAGTGTCAAGTTATCAAAACCCAGATCTATTTTTCAAAACTATAACAAAACATGCGACCCACACGAATGAGATAATAACAGCTGGCTTTTAATATCGAGACCAGATAAGGTGATTTTGTTTCATTGACAGACATTAACAGCCATTGTCCTGTAAATGGTGCGCGGATGTTTTAACATAAATATTTAAATACTGCAAATGTTTCCTTCACATTGCATTGATTTGTTTTCAATTGGGCTTTACGTTTTAGTCTAGGGTTCGAGCTTTGCCAAAGATAACAGAGTAATGGCGCAAAGCAGTAGAGATTGTTGCGGATTGCTTTCACCAATACTTTGTACACTGATGGCATTGTGGACAGGAGGAGGGAGGGTGCGACACTAGCTGCTTATACATCACAGTTCCCAAACAGAAAAACGAGACAAATACGAAAAACGGAATTATAAAATGAAAACCACTAAACCAGGAAAAGGAAAGACACAAATTAAACATCGTTTTGCTTGATCAAGAGCATTGCCCTGTCAATCGTTGTAATTATTACCATTTTGTAAAAAGTTTCAGAAAATACTAATTTGTCAAGTACAGTTTTAAACATACTTTACTAGAACTTTTTTTTGTGGGCACTCCTGCAACAGGTCGATAGCAGCTGTACGGACAAAGTAGGTTTTGACAACTTTAGGTTCTCATCAATATCAGCTTGCAGCAAGCTCCCAAACCCATTTGAATGCTGCTTCATCACTGAAATCAGGGCTTACCCTCCGCAAAATTAAATCATGTCCATATATCATGGTTTGCTGATATTAACGGAGGGAGGTTAGTTTTGGCTCGTCATATACTCACTTTTACTTAGAAAAGTATTTTGACAGCATCGTAGTCACGCAGTCAACAAACAATGACCATGAGGACTCGAAAGGTCAACTCTTTTCTTCTCCGCCGATGCTGCCAGACCTGCTGAGTTTTTCCAGGTAATTCTGTTTTTGCTTTGGATTTCCAGCATCCGCAGTTTTTTTGTTTTTAAACAATACCGTGTTCCGGACTCTGGTGCTGCCCATACGAAAATGTTTGATGATACCTGCTTTAAAGACTCAATTTCTTTGAGATTTCCGCCATGGCCTTGATTCTGGCTATGGAAAACTTTGATTGAATTTCAATGGTGTATTGGTAAATAGACCCACATTGAAATATTCTACCCAACCTTATAAAACCTTGCAAAATATATCGAGGTGCACTGTGGCTGCATCCAGCTGCTTCTTCGCCGAGTCTAGCGTTTCTGCCACCTCAGGTCACCATTCCGCCCTGTGAAGTTGTAAGAAGTGCTTACCTATTCCAGCGTCTGTCTCGAGGAGAGTGTGTTTAATTTTCTTCCCAAAACGTAAACCTCTGCGCCAATACTGCACTTCCAATCAGCTGCAAGGAGGGTGCTACTCGGCAAATAACTCATCACATGACATTGCATTCACTGCATTGTTTTTTTTTGCAAAGCTAATGGAATAGGTGTGGCCGGGGGGTTTATTAAACTGATTGCATGTTGCAAACTCTCTTCAGAAGCAGCCAGGGGAAAATACCCTAATACAAAAGGAATTTTGTTTCATTCGCTCTAGGTGTTCTCGTTCCTGGAAGTGCAGATTTATCAACAAGCTCCTTTCCGGAAGAAAAGGAAATCTGCAAAGAATCCCAAGATGAATCATGATGAAAACAGAGAAAGTGCTACAAATTCTTATTGGGGTAGAATGCAATCTCTAAATTAAATTATTCCTCTGTGGTGCGTTAAGGATCTAAAACTCTCCCAGTTCCAGATACAATATTCACCATCACTATCAAAGCTGCGCAGAAAAATAGGCCACAGGATTAAACTACTTTAGGCAGAAAATGGATTGCAAATTAAAAAGATTGAATAATTTGCAGTTCTCGAATAATAGACTTTTCCCCTTTTCTGGCAATCAGTTTGCTCTACGTTGCAAAGTTCACAGTCGTGACAGTTTTCGTTTATATTTCGTGCAATTAATTGGAAATTACAGTACGTTTATTCAAATGGGTTAAAGGTATCTCAAACACTTAGAACTACTAACTTCTCATGCTCGTGGACCAAGAGAACTGAAATGCTTCCTCCTCAATGACCGGCTTGCTTGGCACCGAAGCCCTCAGTTGTCCGTGTACAATAAAAACCCTGAAAAACAAGTGAGGACAGTGGTGAGGCACGAATTGTTATTCCATCAATCCTGGATCAAACTGCTCCAGCAACAGGCACATTATCCCTTGCCAACCAAGAGCAAATGGGCCTCTAATCCAATCAGCATTCCCCGCTATCAAATCATTACCTCGTCCACTGCTGTCTCCAGACGGAAACAGGCCATTAACGAGCTGATCAGAAAAGCTATTAGCGGTAATTGCTCCTCTGGGGACAAAGTCCACTCGAGGTTCACTGCTCTCTTGTTTAGTAAAAACAAGTTATTCTGCTTTATAGCATGAAAAGGTCTTGTTCAAAACACATATCACAGAAACGTCCACTTGAAGGAAAACGCACTAGAGATCTATAAACCGATCGAAACAGGACCTTAATCCACACATTACACTTCTTTAGAAAAATGCCAATGTCAGATATGCAAACCATATCAACATATCACATATCCCTTAGTTACTTGTGTTCACCCCCTCCTCCATTTCTTTTCTAAAGCTCTCTAGTTGGCCAACAGGAATGCAAGCAGAAAAATACATTTTGTTGCCTTTGGAAAGTGAGAAAGTAAAAGTTAAAAACAAAAAACTGCGTATGCTGGAAATCCAAAACAAAAACAGAATTACCTGGAAAAACTCAGCAGGTCTGGCAGCATCGGCGGAGAAGAAAAGAGTTGACGTTTCGAGTCCTCATGACCCTTCGACAGAACTTGAGTTCGAGTCCAAGGAAGAGTTGAAATATAAGCTGGTTTAAGGTGTGTGTGTGGGGGGCGGAGAGAGAGAGGTGGAGGGGGTGGTGTGGTTGTAGGGACAAATAAGCAGTGATAGAAGCAGATCATCAAAAGATGTCAACAACAATAGTACAAAAGAACACATAGGTGTTAAAGTTGGTGATATTATCTAAACGAATGTGCTAATTAAGAATGGATGGTAGGGCACTCAAGGTATAGCTCTAGTGGGGGTGTTTTTTTTAAATAATGGAAATAGGTGGGCAAAGGAAAATCTTTATAATTTATTGGGAAAAAAAAGGAAGGGGGAAACAGAAAGGGGGTGGGGGTGGGGATGGGGGAGGGAGCTCACGACCTAAAGTTGTTGAATTCAATATTCAGTCCGGAAGGCTGTAAAGTGTCTAGTCGGAAGATGAGGTGTTATTCCTCAGTAAAGTAAAATTGTTTGCATTGAAAGGTGCTGGGCTGTGGGGAGGTGACTGAGGAGTGGACCAGGGTATCACAGAGGGAACAGTCCCTTCAAAATGCTGAGGAGAGTAGGGGGAAGATGTGTTTGGTGATGGCATCATGTTGGAGGTGACGGAAATGATCCATTGGTTATGGAGAGTGATGGGGTGGAAGGTGAGGACAAGGGGAACCCTATCATGAAGGATGACAAAAGAAGACATCTCAGAAATGTTGGTGTGGAAGGTTGCATCATTGAAACAGATGGAGGAATTGGGACAATTAATTGGAATGGTATCTTTACATGGTATGATGAAATATAGTCAAGGTAGCTCAAGGAGTTAGTGTGCTTATAATGAATATTAGATGATGCAACCTTCCACACCAGCATTTCTAAGATGTTGCCTTTTTTCCTCAACTGAGGAGAAAAAAAAGGTTGTCAGGGCCTTCAGTGTCTGCCACATTTCCCACACTTCTGCTCTCAACTTTCCCTCCCAAAACCAAGATATGCTCTCCCACCCCCCTTGCCATCATCTTCGACCCCATCAGCCTCTGTATTCAACAGATCATTTTCCACTATTTCCTTACATCCAGGATGATTCCACCACCAAACATCTGCCCCTCCCCTACCAGCAATCCAAAGGGACCAACCCTCCGTGATACTCTGGTCCACTCTTCAATCACCGCCCCCTCCCCCCGAGCCCTGCATCTTTCAATGCAAACATGAGAGAGGTGATGCTTGCCCTTCTACCTCCTCTCTCCTCACTGTCCAAAGCCCCAGGCTGGATAGACTGGATGCAGGGATGATGTTTCCTCTGCTTGGGGGGTCTAGAACAAGGACGGCACAATCTCAGGATACATGGTAGGCCATTTAGGACTGAGATGAGGAGAAACTTCTTCATTTAGAAGTTGGTGAACCTGTGGAATTCTCTATCACAGAAGGCTGTGGAGGCCAAGTCACTGAATATATTTGAGGAAATAGATTTCTAGACAATAAAGGCATCAATGGGTATGGGGAGAGAGTGGAAGTATGGCGTTGAGATAGAGGATCAGCCATGATCATATTGAATGGTGGAGCAGGCGCCAAGGGGCGAATGACCTACTCCTGCTCCTATTTTTCTGTTTCTCCTTCCAAGGTGAAACAGTGATTATAAGTGTACTTCCTTCAACCTAATATACTGTACAGTATTCACTGCTCACAACATAGTCTCCTTTATATTTGATACACCAGATTGGTTGATCACTTTGCAGAACATTTCCGTTTAGTCTGCAAGCATGACCTTGAGCTTCCTGTCATTTTAATTCTCCACCTTGCTCTCATACTGCCATCTACCCTTGGCCTGCTGCACAGTTCCAGTGAAACTCCATTCAAGTTTGAGGAGGATCAGCACCTCCGGATTCAATAGAGTTCAACAATCTCAGGCGGTAATCTCTGTCCACAAAGTATTTCCTTTCCACGTTTCACTTTTTCTCTTATTTTCACTCTCAGACCACAGCACACCTGCTTTAGGCACGTTTTGTTTCTTTTCTTGCCCATCTCCATTTCTTTAGGTCCCGTAAGATTAATTCTTCTGTCACAGGCTTTCCTTGTCTTTGTCCCACCCAACCCCTTACTCCATTGCTCTAATCCCTTGCTATTAAATCTCTAACTTTTCCCAGATCTGATGAAAGGTTAACTCTCAGTTTCTCCCTCCAGATGCTGTCTGACCTGTTGAGTATTTCCAGCATTTTCTGCTTTTATTTCATTCCTATCTAACTTGTCATAGCCAGAGAATCACCTGTCATTGGCTTCTCTTTCCCTTCCTGCACCATTACCTCTGGAGTCTTCCAAGGATCTACCCTTGGGCCCCTTCTAGTTCTCAGCTACATGCTGCTCCTCAGACATAACTCGAAAACATGGCAGGTTCCATAGGTAGGCTGATGACAATTAGCTCTTCTAATTCCCTCCACAGCAAATCATCATTTTCATTACAGTTGCACTATAAGCTAAAGGAAGTTTGTGAGGAAAAACATGCCCTAAAAATGTAAATTTTAATTTTGCAGTGCCAAACCACAATTAATAGGTAGGTCAAAAAAAATCATAAAGAAGATGTAGAGAAGCGAGGGAGGCAAACATCAGTGAATGGCAGACACACTAAACAGGTGCTTTGACTCAGTTTTCACAGATGTGACATTTGTTAGGATTGTAGTAAGTAGATAAAAATCAGCAGGACCCAAAGATTTATGTACCAGTGAAGCTAGGGGCAGAATTAGGGGCTCAAATTTAGATTTTCCAAAATTGTGTGCAAGTTTTGAGAGGAGAAATAATAGTTATTACTTTTGTTTGATCAGTGTAGCATCCTTCAGTCTCAGGAGATAATGGGTCTGTGCCATTACGCCCAGGGTCTGTGTCATTTCTGGATTAAAACATCGTCTGTTGTGGTAGCAGAGGCCGACTCAAGTGGCAGTCCCTTCTGCAGCTGGCACGAGTGAATAATGGCCCGAGGTCCACTGATGTCCTTCCTTCCTCCAGGCTAACTTTTCCAACATTTGGTCATTTATTTTGTCCTCTGCTTTTTCCTCACCCTTCCTGACTGCTAGTCTCCAGGCACTCCGATCAGCAACAAGGGCTTCCCATGCATCAACTCCAATCCCAGTCCACTTGCAGACATTCTGGTATTGCAGATGTGGGCAACCTGCTGGTCTTGTGCTAATAGCAAGCTCACCATTGAGCAGGTCTTTGGCAAACAGTCATCATCCATTCTGTTCACATGTCCCAGCCAGCAGAGTTGCTGCTAATTCGAGGGCAAACATGCTGGGAATCCCTGCAGTCCAATGTACTTCTGTGTTTGCCACTGTCCCCTATCAGGAAATTCCCGATGTGTGTATCAGTTGCAGAGGTGGAAGCTGTTCCAGCTGCTTTTCTTGGCTTGTAAAAGTTGTCCATGTTTCACTATATAAAAGAGGGCGCTGAGAACACAAGCCTGGTATTGTATTTTTGGTTAGTTTGCTGTTGACCCACACCAGCCTTCTCAACCTTGACAATGACAGCTGTAGCCATGGTAATCCTGGTGCTAATTTCAGCATCAAGGGATAAGTTGCTGGTAACTGCTGATCCAAAGTATTTGAAGCTGTTGACAACTCCAGAGTGAGGTTGTCAATGTTGATGGAAGGTTGAGTCTTTACATCCTGGCCCATAACCTTGGTCTTCTTGATGCAGATAGTCAGTCCAAAACCCTTGCAGGCCTGAGGGAACCAAACTACAAGCTGTTAGTAGTTGATCTCATACTGCAGTTCACTTGTTTGACCATCACTATACTAAATGTATTACTTAGCAGTACTCAGGAAAGTCTCTAAACATGGAAATGATAAGCCAGAAAATTATGGGTCTGTTAGATTTAATTTAGTTTTGGTAAACTACTACTAAAGTCCATATATGCCACAACATCATTAAGTGCTTGAAAAAAATACAAGTTAATTAGGAGCATGAATTTCTAAAGGAGATCATTCTTAGCTAAACTTTCAGAAGCATCATCTGACAAGTCCGGATTAATTAATGTACAATTCTTTGAAGAAATAACAAGATATGGTAGCTGAATTGTTATGGGATTGGACTAGTGGTTAAATATTCAAATCCAAGTGTGGAAAGTTTGTTAAAATAAATTATTCATTCTTGGGATGTGAGCATTGCTAGTAAGGGCAGCATTTATTGCACAGTTCCCAAATGTCCTTGAGAAAGTGATGAGCCACCTTCTTGTATCACTGCAGTCCACGTGGTTTGGGTACTTCCATGATGCTATTTAGGGACAGAGCTCTGGATTTTGACCCAGTGACAATGAAGGAGTTGCGATACATTTCCAAGTCAGGATGGTGTGTGACTGGAACTTGCAGTGGTGGGAACTTGCAGTGGTGGCGTTCCAATGTGCCTGCTGCCCTTGTCCTTTTAGGTGGTTGAAGTCACAGGTTTGGAAGGCACTGTTCAAAGGAACCTTGATGAATTGCTATAGTGCATCTTGCTGGATGGTACACACTTCTGCCACTATGCACTAGTGGTGGAGGGAATAAACATTTAAGGTGGTGGAATTGAATTTATAAATTTGGTCTTTTACAGACTGGCACCAGAAAATAACCATGAAAATAGCTAAATTCATTATCACTCCTTCAAGGAAGGGAATCTGCAATCTCTGTCCTACTGCAACTGCAGTCGCACATTAATTGTGTTTGACTCCTAATCCCCTCCAGGCAACTAGAGATGGGCAATAAATTGTCTAGGAAGAAAAATGCTGGCATAGACTTGATTGGCCTAGTGGACCATTTCTATAAAAAAGTGTTGCATACTTCCAATATTATAAGATCACAAAGAATCAACCGATTCTCAAACTGTGCTTTGGACTGCTAATTGAGATTTGCCAAACAGTCTTTCATACTAGCCCATAAAGTAAGTTATTTTACTCATAGGGCTCAGGTCATTATTGTTCATTCCTCCTGCAGATGTTTGAGGAAAAAACACACAGTATTAGAATGGGAGAAATTACTGCATGCATTTCGCTACTTCAACTGTCCCCAGACAACATAAAAACATACTTCACATATGACTTATTTCCTGAAGAATCTTTGCTTTTTCTGCATAAATGAATTGTAAAATTGATCTACAATGTTAAAAAAGGTGCATAAGCCCAATCAGTATTCCAATTTTTTTAATAAAAAGGTACACTTTTGCTGAAAATCATTTCACACTCAGAATACATGATACAATTTTTACTGAAACCATGCAACCATTCAATAAATAGAACAGTACATCAAAAGTAAAGAGAAAATACCAGGGTTTCGAGATTTAGTTTTACTCTCACAGGATAACAAAGCTTTTAACATCATTTTAGATGTGATAAAGAGGAAACAGAAGTCAGAACAGGAGCTTAAGATGACATTTTAACTATGGACTCCATCAGTATAAACAAAGTTTCAAAGCATTATATTTACTAAGGTAGCAAAAATGATACACATTCATTGACCCTATTTCCCTCACACTGCCTAGGTTTCTTACACTGCTGCACTTAGTACATCAGTTTCAAAATCAAGCATGTTACTGCACATGTGCCATGCATGTACTATGCCATGCATTACATATTCTTGCACGAATGTATCAGCACTTCAAGTTTCAGAGGATACCAGAGTGCTTGGAATTTGTGCAAAGCCTGCATCCAAGTTAAATAGATTCAGTGGCACAAATGGTTGAGTTCTGCCAATATCGAAACATGTTTCGGGGAGCTGTAATATGAATTCTGAAGCATCCTGAATTCCTAAGCATTTCAGTTCCAAATGCTACTCTACCATCAAGCAAGCTGAAGAATCACTCAGAAGTGGCAGTGCAGCTGAATGTGAATTTATGCCCACAAGGACTGGTTTTCTGCATCCCATGCCATGTTCAATCCAGTTTCTCAATTGAAACATATGAGTTATGCTTATTTTCCAAATGCATCTGGGGTCAATAAAAAGTTTATCTGGATTAATACTGTCCATCACATTGTCCTTTTAGAATAGAGATGGCTCTAATTTGTCCATCATAGATTTAATCCAGCTTGATCCATTTATCAGCTTTGTGGTGGCAATAATATATTCTGTACCTCCCTCTTCCATCTGGGATAAGAATCTAAGTGCTGCAATTTCAGCATAGGTCACGCCTCCAAGAAAGAACACCAGAGTAACTCGGTTCTCACCCTGTTGGCCTAGAGATCAGGAGAGAAAAGACACATTTTATAAGCTCTGCAGCCTTCTCAAAAATATAGATTTCATTCTTCATTAGTTTCTTAATCTAGTCATCCAAGCACATTTTAGATGATTTCCCACTTCATTTTCCCTGCAAAAGAGCCATTTAAAATGACAATGGAAAATGTATTTCCTATGGAACAAAACCACATAGTAGAATGCTATTTGTGAAATTCTTCTGTTTGTATATTGAGAACACACACTTGGCAAGAAAATGGTAAAAACTGTTGCAACAAATAATTGTAATTTTTTCTACAAGCATGGCGTGCATTCTGTAGGAAGATACAGGGAACCAAGGAAGGGACACACTGCCCATTATGACTTCGCTAGATGGCTGATTCATTACTTTAAGTTCTCTGAACTCATGGAAGCGCCTTCAAAATAACATGAAGTAGTCCTCAAATGTGAAAATAGAGAAATTTCTGCATTTTACAATGCGATTATAGATTAGTGCAATAAATCCATCTCTGAACCAGCTTTCAGGCAGCTGTGCCTCCAGGAAATCTCACTGTTTCTGTGGCAGTATTGATCAATACACAACTCTTCAGACCTGTTCCTTGTCAGTGTGAAATAGAAACTGCTTTGCAGTAATGCTGAAGTTGTAGGATAAATACATCCTTAAGAGCATATCGATTACTGTATTGTTAAACTATTTCTATATTTCTCTTCCTCATCCGTACCTTTGTTACCTCTAGACTTGACTATTCCAATGCACTTCTGCTGGCCTACCATCTTCTATTCTCCATAAACTTGAAGTCATTCAAAGTTTTGCTGGCCAAGTCCTTACTCACACCAAGTACTGTTCGCCCATCACACCCCTGTTTGTAGATATAATTTGGTTAAGCAACATCCTTGCTTACAAGCTCCTCCATGACCTCACTGCACCCTATCTCAAATCTCCTGCAGCCCACGGAGATGTCTGCAATGTTCCATCGCTGATTTTACCTGTTCCACAGTTGGTGGCCATGCCTCCAGCTGCCAACTCCCTAAGCTCTAAAACCTGTCCCCTTGGCCAAGCTTTTGGTCATCTGTCCTTAGATTTGTTTAAGTGGCTTGGTGTCAAATTCTGTTTGATGTCACTTAAGTGCCTTGGGGACACTGTGTTAAAGCAGCTATATAAATACAAGATGTTCCATCTTACGTTTTTTGTGCAATCCAGAAGGCAGCTGCTGTCTTTCTTCAAAGTGAGGTCCCGGTAGCATCTTTAGTACTTCTTCTATGCTTCGCCATCCAGGACGAGCCAGGATTTGTGTTAACCGCACACTCAGAGGGGCATAACCACTGTACACGTAAGAGATATCATTGGGATTCTGTAATATTGAAAAACTTAAAGTTACTAAATATTTAAAGAACATATTAAGGATCTTAAAACTACATGTGGCATTTAAATTCAGGCATAAAAACATATTATATTGCAAGACAATTTTCTAATAATGTAACTATTTTGGTACATTAAATAATTTCAATTGAATATAACCCCATAAAAAGTTTGATCAGTGTGTTAACCAACAGGGAAAGTGAAAGAGCATGTTTGACACTTCTTGGATTACCAGTTAAGACTAATGTACCCCTGTTCTATTAGCCAGTTCAAGTCTATCAACCTGTGTTACAACAGTCAAAAACAAATGAGAGATGGTTGATAAAAAATAAATTCCACACGTCAGACGCTCAATGTCAATTAAACATCAGAAGGCTTTCTTGAATATTATCAGGTCATATGATGATTAAACAATTAAAGCAATAACGACCATCATTGCTCCCTGAGTATTACACAAGCCATCTATCCACTGACACCACCAGAGGACTTTGTATCAGTCATTCCCATGAAAGATTAACCATCTTCTATTTTCATTAAATGAGCTCAAGCCATTCAATAGAGGTCTGGAGTAAAAAGATTGGAAGTGACAAACAATGCGAAGCAATATTATAGCTCACCTCACTGCTACCACTACAGAAAAGTATGCTGAAAATCTACACTAAAAAAATCAGTTACTAAGAGTGTGCTTATTTGGTAATGTTTTACTAATAATGAAACAAGAAACTGTTGAATGTTTCACATGACAAGACTCTACATTAACCAGAAAAATGAAGAAATTTCCCCAGTGAAGATTATAATTTCTTTACTTTTTCTGTAAATGGATTCCTTTTTGCATTGCATCAAGGATTCTCAAATTTTATCTTTTCCCTGCTCCCCCACAATGCATCGGATAATTTTTGATGCTGATTTGCCTGGCGAATGGAACTATCTGACTTGATTTTCATTTATATGATCAGACTAATTCCAGATAACGAAAATGCTGCAAAAAATAAAAGGACTTTCTCTCCATCAGTTTTGGAATAAATTCAAATTGACCAAATTCTAAGACTAAAAGTACTTACATTAACATCTGTTAAAATTCTCATTTTAAAACCTATTTTGTTAAATTGACTTTGTTATTCCCATTGAAGGAGGTCTCCGAGCTAACTAACTAACCTGTTCATTGATGTCATCCATCCAAAGGCGCAAGGTTTTTCTTATAGTTGGATAATTATTTCTGGTGCTAGTCTGAGGTTTCAATAATCCGGTCTTTTCTAGGTTATTCAGTGTTAAAATGTGTTCATAACCATATGTCTGCAATATATAATAAACTCATTCATTGGTCATGTACAGCAGAAAAAAAATTAAGCCTCTGTTTAAATTAAAAGTTCTAAAATCTCAAAAAACTTTATATCCTTAACTTGTATTTGGTACTCTGATTATTAAATATTAACAATTAATAAAGAACTCATGCAATTATGTTTAAATGTTTTACTTCATAAAACAAATAAATTCCCCTGCAGTGATTTATGACACTGTTATACTGGTGGAAAAAGATTTGCACTCAGTGATAGCCGAGAGATTGGCATAGAAATGGATGCTGTCTGCTGGAGTGCACGGAAATTTGAGTGCAGCCTTTTAAAAGGCAGTCCTGGCTGAACAATGTAGCAGCAGGGTATGACATAATGGATTAATGAAGTAGCGGTGCTTAGATCACTCACTTGACTCTCAGGTATTTCCCTATGTCCCAGTCTTTTTTTTTATACTTTTCAAAAATATCTGGAGGAGGAATGATTGGGCCCAACTGTTAAGTAAGGCAGAGGCTTCGCACATAGGCATAAAGAAACTGCCAAGAGTTTTACAGGTTCCAACCTTCAAGAATTTCCTGAAGGAAACAGGGCTAAAGGGACATCATCACTGCCAGGAATCTCATTTGTGTCAGCTGCATGAAGGCAGCGCTGATTCAGTATGGCAACCCTCTCACCCTAGGACTACAGATCAGTACTCCCAGCAGAAAGAGCAAGGTAACATCAGACACTCACCATTCTCTTTTATGGCACCAGCATACTCTTTGTTTAAAAGCACACTAGTCCAACTAAGGCTTTGCAATTCAGTCTGATTTATGGGGAGAGGGGAGTGCTTTGACTTGGTATCGTACAGTATGGCTAATCAGCTCACTAAAAAGGAATTACTAACAAGCATAACCTTAAAAATCCTTCCTCCAGTTTAACAGACTAATGTCGCAATTCTCACATCAGTTCTCCTGTACCACTTGGCATATTCATTCAAACGCTCGCATTTACACATGCGCTTGCAGGAGAAATCAGAGCACAATGTCCAAAACAGGCAGCAACTAGAGGGGTTATCACCAGCTAAAAACAACTCTAATTCTTTAAGATCAGGGAGCTAGTGGAGAGGTATCATTCTCTTGCCATGGGAGACGGTGAGGTCACCTTGTGAATGCATGATGTAATCTACATACTGTACTGCAGCCTGGTTCATTTAACTAAGATTGGCCATGGATCCATGATTGAGCCAGTTCCATACAAGTTGACTGTGGCAGTTAACTTCATAGCCAGAGTGCACAGTGCTGGGAAGTGCATATGGCTGGAAGTCATCATGCCTTATTGCTTCTTTGGAGGAGGAGTGCATTCATACATATTTCCTCAGTCAGATCCTCTTTTGACTTGTGCACATTCTACCATGATAGAAAGGAGGAGGTAATATAATGTGTACCACATCCTTTTGAAACATTGTCTCGCTATCCTTTGTTCCGTTCGGTGCTGCTCCTCCACAATGGCTTATAAAGGTATGTCCATATGGAATGCCAGATCTGATGATGGGAACCCCTCACTGAAGGGAGAGGAAGAGGTGAAAATTCACTTGTGATTTGAGCCTGCTAGAAGCAATGTATGTGTCAGCAGAAAGGGGTTGGGTGGTGAAAAAGAATCATTGATATCTATCTCAGCTAATCCTGGCAACATTGGCACCATATAATTCTCAGGCTAAGTTACTCTGTTCAATGCGAGTGGAAAATCAGGAAGAGTCATAGGCCTTCGTTATATACTTAAATTAGGGCATGAAGGAACTCAAGGAAACAATTAATAGCACAAAACTAGCACGACAGATGTTAAATGATTTTCCTGCCACAAAAATGTACTTGTTCTTATTATGCATTGGAAATGTGCTGAAAGTAGCTGGAAAATCCACCTGCACTCTTCCAAATCAAGATGTTTCCTCTGTTGTTTTATGCCCTGCCTGCTAATGACTTCTTGACAGGGTAAGGCTAATTCCTTTTGCTTGTATCATCAAAACTCCAAGTTGACATTTATAAAATGCTTGAGTAATCTGGAGTCATTTCTCATTTAGAGGAAGAGAAGGCAACCACGGCTGATATTGCTTATTCACACAATTTTTCCATATCTATAAAGCTTGGGGCAAACTAAAAACTTTATTTCAGCAAATCAGGTTTTATCTATCAAAAGAATGTCCGCTTAATCGAATTTTACACATAAATACAATGTAATTTTATTTAAAAAAAAACTTAGAAGCATTGGAGAAGTGCAAAAAGATTTACAAGAGTGGTACCTGAACTGAGAGGTTATAACTATTGAAATAGATTGAACTTCTCTTCTTTACAAAAGAAGAGGTCACCTGATAAACTGTGAATGGGTTACAGGGTAGATTTGGAGAAATCCTTCCTCCAATTTAACAGACTAATGTCACAATTGTCACATCAGTTCTCCTGTACCACTTGGCATATTCATTCAAATGCACGCATTTACACACGCGCTTGCAGGAGAAATCAGAGCACAATGTCCAAAACAGGCAGCAACTAGAGGGGTTACAACTTGGAGAAGGATCCAGAACTAAATACATAAATATAAGATAGTAACTAATAAAAGTAATGGGGCAATAGGGAAAGATTTCTAGATTTACCCTCTATTCCTTCCTATGGAAGGAGTGACAAAACTCTGTCATTTCCCACTAACGGAACAGGTGAAATTAAGATGATGGGCACATATTTTGATACGAATTTTATTTTGTAAAGAATGGAGGCTTTTAAAATAGAAGCTCCAGCTGTTGTTTCTATCATACTTTCCTTCCAATAGGCAACATCAGTCAAAAATTCCCAGCTGGTAGCATTAGTCATAAGCACAAATTCTTTAGTCTTGCACAACATTTGATGGCTTTTTGATGCCTAATGTTTCGCAAAGAGTAGGGCCTTCCCAAACATAGAATTTGATAGGCTGTATCTTGAAACTAATGTAATAAACTTATACTGTCTCCTGCCAATGCAATATGGCTGGCCGATACCCGTCTGCTCATGCGAATCGGTCCACGCATGCACAGGAATCCAATGACGTGCACACATCAGTTTACCCAGCATACCACTAACTCATTTTGTTTCCTAACTCAGTTATTGCAACATGCTCTTAGTTTGTGGATTCCACGAATCCCACACATCACTGTCAGCAGGTTGCTCGGAATATCTAGCTCAAGTATTTTATTGACTCTTGGGGAGAGTATTACAGTATCTTAAAAGGAGTGACAGGAACAATCCAGAATCCATTACTGATTGCCGATGATTCAAATCACTTTAATGATTTCTGTCGTCTCGTAATTTATAAGCACTGTGAACATATGTTGCTAAACATTCAGTGATCCAAAAGATTCAGTCAAGACAGAAAAGAAAACTGTTGCAATGTTGTACTGAGCTAACTAATTCTTGTGGTTTAGCGAAGGGACAGAATCCTGCATTAAAATATCTGCACATTCTGTCATGTTCTCAAATCTCTTCAGTTTAAAAAGGATAAATTAATGTTGTTGCAGAACTAGGTATGATTTTGCAAAGTACTGACAGCCACTTTATTTGGATGCATGGTACATAGCTTTTGAAACTAAATAAGCTGGGCTCATGTCACACTTTGCCCCCTATAAAGATGGCAGCTGCGCATACAACTGTGCATGTAAGGCAAAACAAAAACAGGATTACCTGGAAAAACTCAGCAGGTCTGGCAGCATCGGCAGAGAAGAAAAGAGTTGACGTTTCGAGCCCTCATGACCCTTCAACAGAACGGCAGTTCTGTTGAAGGGTCATGAGGACTCGAAACGTCAACTCTTTTCTTCTCTGCCGATGCTGCCAGACCTGCTGAGTTTTTCCAGGTAATCCTGTTTTTGTTTTGGATTTCCAGCATCCGCAGTTTTTTGTTTTTATCTCTGTGCATGTAAGGCGTTGGCAACAAACGTAGACCAAACTTAGACAGCAAGGAAAAGTTGATTTTTCATTTCCTAACTAACTGTGGTGATAGAAGCAGTTAATATTGATTACTGAGCTATTGAAAAAAAAATTTGGAGCTGTTTCAAAGATGCCTGTGTATTACGAAAGGCCTGTTTTTAATCTGAAGGTCTCTGATCAGCAGCCTCTCTTTGGTTTATGTGTTTCAACACTCCATGTTGCAGTGGTGCGACAGTAGACAGAAGACAAATAACTCACATTACAGTATTGCAAGAGTACATTAAAGGTCACCCGTAATTCCAAGTGTATTGTAATTTTGGTTGTTAACTATCAGAGTTAAGTGCTGTAACTGCAACTGTACGTAATTTGTTTTGCCTCAGTATAAATTTCCAACTTACAGGAAATATAACTTTTAGCACATCCTGAAATTTTTGGTCTATCATAAGGTATTATTCCACCTAAGGGAGTTATCAGGAGAGCACGGTGGGTAGTCTATGCATCTTTCTAGTCCGAAACTCTCAAAAAAGATTAGTCCTGTGGCACACTAAACAATTCAGTCCATAAATGAGGTTTACAAGCTTTGGATCCTGGGTCAAATTGTAAACTACCTTGTTGCTGTAAGCTTAAACAGTGTGTGGGCTTTGGAAGAAACCCTTAATTATAAAGTCAATACATGGAGAACTTAGCAATTTACTAACTGCTAAGTATTGTACTTGTACCAAGGTGTGGTGGGAGTGACTTCCCTTGACATCAGGCCGCATTTGACTGAGTGTGGCATCAAGGAGCCCTAACAAAACTGGAGTCTATAGGAATCAGAGGGAAAACTCTCCACTGGTTGGAGTCATACTTAGCACAAAAGAAGATTGCTGCGGTTGTTGGAGGTCTGTCATCTCAGCTCCAGGACATCACTACAGGAGTTCCTCAGGGTAGTGTCCTCAGCCCAACCATCTTCAGCTGCTTCATCAATGACCTTCCTTCCAACATAAGGTCAGAAGGAGGGGGGATGCTCGCTAATGATTGCACAATGCTCAGCCTCATTCACGACTCCTCAGATACTGAAGCAGTCCATGTCCAAATGCAGCAAGACCTGGACAATATCCAGGCTAGGCCTGACAAGTGGCAAGTAACATTCGCATCATACAAGTGCCAGGCAATAACCATCTCCAATAGGAGTGAATTTGACCATCGCCCCTTGATGTTCAATGGCATTACCATCACTGAATCCCCCACCATAAACAAGGAGGCAGCTCACCACCACCTTCTCAAGGGCAACTAGGGATGGGCAACTAATGCTGGTCCAGGCAACGAAACTCACATCCCATGAATAAAAAACTAGGTTAGTACCAGCATCCATTTATGGGAAATAGCTAAACCTGTTTATAACTTGGAAATTTTTACTTTCAAATATGACATGTAAGCATACTTAGCAAAGCTTACAAGTTCCATGACAGATGTGCCTTAAAAAAATAATGACTTCATGTTTCTCAATTACTGTGAATGAACCAAGTCATTCCAAACTCCAAGCAGGGTTTTCCTAAATAAACTGTAAAAACAGAAGTGGCATTTCAGTATGAAGTTAAGTAGATTAATTATTTTGTCTAACCTGTAAAATCTCTCTCTTGTAGTAGTCTAGCACTTTCTGCTTCAGGCCATTATTGCATACTGACTGCATACAAACAAGTCGCAGTATCTTTATCAAAGGTTGTTTTTGAGCAATGGAGTCTTCAATATAACTATTAACCTGTAGGAAAAGATGCAATGCATACTTGAAGCTGTTCCATTTAAGTAAACTCGCTTTAATTGATTACCAGCTGGTCAGAAACGGAAAAAATTGTAATCCGTTTCACTCCTCCTAACCAAATAGCCACTCTGGTCATACGTTTTATCATCATCACAGCCCAAACTAGTACCATTAGGGGCCATGTGCAATTTGTTTTTTTTTTAAAAAACAATACCTTTTTGCCTACCTACCAAATCAAATACTAAACATCAAATTTTACCCTGTCCTAATGTACAACTCATGACAATAATTCAGATTGTCCCTTGCATACTTGTCATAATAGCACTCAAGTTACTTCTTTAGTGCTACATGCTCCAAAACATCACAATATTATTCCTACATCTGAAATAAAATAGTTTGCCTTCTAGTAGATACAATTAAAACCACAAAGTATAAGACATTTAATTCTAGATTTTTGATAGATGTGTTATATGCAATGGCAAACAGCTAATACAGCTATTTGATGCAAAAGTACAGTGTTAATACATTCAAAAGGACAAGCTGTGGTTTTGTTATTACCTTGTCAGTATCAATCCCAGACATAAATTCTTGTTCCACAGTCAAATTGTCAAAGAATGTTTCTGATGCTAAGAGAAAACAATTTTAGCAAGTAAAAGATGCCTACTTTCAGTGAGGCTGATTTACAATTTAGCTTACTTGATTAGATATTGTTTCAAAACTTTTATATTCAAGACAATGATAATTCTAGGAATACAAGGAAATCAAGGGATATGGGGATGCTATGGGAATGTGGAGTTGAGCTCGAAGATCAACCACGATCCTACTGAATGGCGGAGTATGTTGTGAAAACGTTTGATTTTTGGAAGAAATAAGGGGAAATTTATACATACATTAAAAAACAACATTTTTCAGAGCTTTACCTGTAATGTCTTTGATGAGTTCAGCAATAGATGTATGATTAGCTAGTGAGGTTCTTGCTGCTTGCATATGTGGAAGCTGGGAGACAAACTGTTTAATTTCACCTACAGTCTTTGCATTATGTCTTCCCTGCAAGAAACAGATCTGGTTACAATAATTATAAACTAGCTTTGATACAAACTATTTGAAATAAAACAAACATTTCAATTTTGTTTTAAATAAAGGTTTGCTTCCCTCCCAAAGAGAAAACCTATATCCAGGCCCCTACTAAGATGATAAGAATCATGCAGAACCACCAGCTTGGGTGACTCTCTAGGCAAGAGTTTGACATTCCTCTTCCAACTTCCTCTTAACAGCATGCACTAGAGTGAATTTTACTGTAAAAGAAAATAACACCAAGCTCCAAGGTGACACTAACATTGTACAAGGGCCTTGTTCCAATACTAAAGGCTCTGACAAGACTATCCTTTACCAATCATCATTAGTAACATTAATGTTCTATAAATGGTATAGAATATTCATTGGCCAGGCAGTTTGATTTGGCATGTTGTACAGAAACTCTATCCCTAGCCTACACATTTCTCCCCGACTTTGTAACTCTTTCGAGTACAAACACGTTTCCATCTGTTCCTATTCAGATGAAATTACATTGTTTCATAATTTGCCATGGAGAGATTTGAACTCTTGATATCTGCCTCATTACTAGCATGCACTGAATGTTATGAAATTGCTGTAACTCTTTTGAGTACAAACCCGTTTTCCATCTGTTTCAGATGAAGTTACATTGTTTCATAGTTTGCCATTGTGAGATTTGAACTCTTGATAATCTTTTAAATAAAGTGTCAAGGTAACCATGCCTCTGTCTGATGTCTCAGTGTCTGAAGATCGGAATCAAACTCCAACTCTGAGCTGAGCTTCTTCAACCTCTTTGTAACTCTTTCGAGTACAAACCTGTTTCCATCTGTTTCAGATGAAGTTTCATAGTTTGCCAATGTGAGATTTGAACTCTTGATCAGAGTTTTGTGAAAGAGCAGGCCGTTAGTAACTCTTTCGAGTACAAACCTGTTTCCATCTGTTTATTCAGATGAAGTTATATTGTTTCATAGTTTGCCATTGTGAGATTTGAACTCTTGAGTCTTGGGGTCATAAGCCCAGTACCATAACCACTTGGCTATTTAGGCCCAGCCCAAACATATTTCCATCTGTTTCAGATGAAGTTACATTGTTTCCCATTGTGAGATTTGAACTCTTGATACTCTTTTGAGTAAACCTGTTTCCATCTGTTTCAGATGAAGTTACATTGTTTCATAGATTGCCATTGTGAGATTTGAACTCTTGATCTTGGGGTTACAAACCCAGTACCATAACCACTTGGCTATTTAGGCCAAGCAAAGTTTGCCATTGTGAGATTTGAACTCTTGATAATCTTTTAAATGAAAACCAAATCAACAAAATTGGGATAAATCAGGCACAGCCCCTAATTCAGGTCAGCTGTAAAACCAAGAAAAAAGTTTAAAGGAAACTTACAAATTTTAAATCAAAATGTGATTGAAGGGGTCAACAAAACACCCCAGTCCCCGCGGTGCCCACCGAGCACGGAAGGCCTCGAGAGTGCCAGCAGACACCGCGTGCTCCTTCTCCAGGGACATCCGGCAGCGAACGTAGCCGCGGAAGAGGGACAAACAATCGGGCGGGACTCCCCCGTCGATCGCCCGCTGCCTGGACCTGTTAATGGCCAACTTGGCCAGGCCCAGGAGCAGGTTCACGAGGAGGTCCTCCTCCTTCCCGACCCCCTTCCGCACCGGGTGCCCATAGATCAGGAGCGTGGGGCTGAAGTGCAAACAAGACATCAATAAAAGGTTTTTCAAATAACTAAAAAGGGAGTGCAGCCTACAACACCCTATGTATACATGGTCCACGGACTCCACAAGACCGCAAAAAGGGCATGTGTCCTGAGAGTCCGTGAACCTATGCATCCTATTATTATAAAGGGACTGCTGCATGCAACACCCTCCAACCCAGGTCCCCGATAGAAAGGGGGAGGACACCTCCGTAGAGGGCCTCCCATCGAGGGCCTCCGTCGCCGGACGGCAACAAGGCACGCCAGGGCGTGTCCGGTCGACGGACAAGGGCGAGAAAATGGAAGGTGTGCAGCAGCAGTCCGTACAAAAAGCCCCTCTTTGCCGTGCCAAAAGGCACAGAGGGCATGTCCCCGAGGCGGCTCATATTGCGGGGCACCAGCACCCGAGGGAGGGTTCGGGGCTTGGGGCCAATGTGGAATTCCGTCTGAACAGGGGAACGTTCAGAAGGAAGACCGCCGCGCACCTGGGCCACCTCAAGACCCAAAATAACGTCGGGTCCGAGCACGACCGTTCTCAGGTCTTGGATGGCATCGGCTGCGACCTGGACACTCACAGACGCGCGTCGCGCCAACTCCTGCGGGAGCATCCAGCCCAGTCCTCCGCCACCCAGCACGTCCCCGATTCTGGTCACCCCTGCGGCCACAGCCCTCCTCTCCGCCAACCACTGAAAAGGACGGAGGGGCGGATTCCTGAGCAGCGGCTCTCTGACGATAGCCGCTACTCCTGACGGGGGAGAGCTGCGTCGCGAGGCGACCACTTTCCAGACTTTGATCAGGTCCTGGTAAAAGACGGGCAACGCCTGCAAGGAGCCACCGAGGCCCAGCTGTTCTATAAACAGGAGCTGCACGTCATAATTCAGGCCGTGCACCTGACGGAAGAAATACGTCATCAGGGCACACCATCTAGGAGGAGGCTCGACGTAGAGGTATCACTGCAGGGTCTGAAGGCGGAAAGTCGCCACCTGTGTGCGTAGGCACACTAGCGCCTGACCACCCTCCCTAAGCGGGAGACTCAGAACCTCGGCAGCGACCCAGTGCAATCTTTTGTCCCAGAAGAAGTCGACTAACAATCTCTGGATTCTTGTGACAAAGTCCGGGGGAGGGGTCAAAGTGACCAGCCGATACCACAACATGGCGGCGATCAGCTGGTTTATGACCAGAACTCGACCTCGGTAAGATAGCACTCGGAGCAGTCCTGTCCAGCGCCGCAGGCGAGCGGTGACTTTCGTCTCCAGTTCCTGCCAGTTTGACGGCCAGGATTCCTCAGCGGGGCAGAGATGGACCCCCAGGTAGAGGAGGCTGGTCCTGCTCCAGGTGAAAGGCCTGAGCTCCTCGGGTAGGGGATCCATCTGCCACTGACCGACCAGGAGTCCAGAACATTTACCCCAGTTGATCCTGGCAGAAGAAGCGGCAGAGTAGACCTCCTGGCACTCGCGCATCCTCCGCGGGTCAGCCGGGTCACTAAACATAAGGAGCACTTCATCGGCGTAAGCCGAAAGGACCACCCCGATGCCCGGCCCGCGCAGAACCAATCCCGACAACCTCCTCCGCAAGAGGCGCAGGAAAGGCTCCACGCAAATAGAATACAACTGGCCAGACAGGGGGCAGCCCTGACGTACCCCTCTCCCAAAGCGAAGGGGCGCCGTCAGGGACCCGTTAACCTTCACTAGACACTCCGCGGCGGTGTACAGAAGTCGGATCCGGGCGACAAAATGCGTCCCGAACCCGAAAGCTCGCAGAGTTCCGAGTAAGTATTCGTGATCCACCCTGTCGAACGCCTTCTCCTGATCGAGAGACAGGAAGGCGCTCGACAGACCAGCCCTCTGGGAATGGTGGATGATGTCCCGGACCAGATGGATGTTATCATAAATGGTTCGGTCCGGGACGGTGTAGGACTGGTCAGGGTGGATCATGTGGTCCAGCACGGTGCCGAGCCGAGAAGACATGGCTCGGGCGAAGATTTTGTAGTCCGTGCTGAGGAGGGAGACCGGGCGCCAGTTTTTAAGAAGGCGGAGATCCCCCTTCTTCGGCAGCAGGGCAATCACGGCCCTGCGCCACGAAAGAGGCATCTCCCCGGTAGCAATGCTCTCCCCCAGGACCCCCGTGAAGTCGCTCCCCAAGACGTCCCAGAACGCCCTGAAGAACTCCACGGTCAGCCCGTCTAGTCCCGGGGTTTTGCCCCTAGAAAGACCGTCGAGTGCGCCGGTCAGCTCCCCCAGACTTATAGGGGAGTCGAGCTTTCCGGCGCACTCCGGGCCGACCTGCGGCAGGTCCTCCCACAAAACTCTGCAAGCTTCCTCACTGGACGGATCCGGAGAGAACAGGGCAGTGTAGTAATCTCGGGCAATGGCCCTGATGCCCTCCGGATCCGAGACAAGGGATCCGTCGTCGGCCAGCAGCGTAAAGAGCTGCTTACGGACCCCGTGCCTTTTTTCCAGTGAGTAGAAGAAGGGAGAGCCACGGTCCATCTCCTTAAGGAAACAGATCCGCTACCTCACGAACGCGCCCCGAGACCCGACCAGTTGCAGGTCCCGCAGCGCGCCCTTCTTCTCGTCGTACACCGACCGCAGGGCCGGGTCCGCGTCGGGCTGACGGAGACGTGCCTCCAGGTCGAGCACCTCCTTCTCCAACTCCTTGACCCTGGATTTGCGTCTCTTTGTCGACCCCTTCGCGTACTCTTGACAGAAAACTCGGACGTGAGTCTTGCCCACGTCCCACCATAGCCTCAAGGAGGGGAAGCAAAATTACGTTGTTTCATAGTTTGCCATCGTGAGATTTGAACGTTTGATACTCTTTTTGAGTAAACCTGTTTCCATCTGTTTCAGATGAAGTTATATTGTTTCATAGTTTGCCATTGTGAGATTTGAACTCTTGAGTCTTGGGGTTACAAACCCAGTACCATAACCACTTGGCTATTACAGCAATCAGCAGAGTCAAATCTGAGGGGCATTGATTGTCTTTGTAATTGTCCTCAGCTGCACCTTGTTATGCATCTTACTATTAAACAAATAATGCATAATAATTTTAGTCCATTTGATGAGGACTGAAGAATTATACACTACATTCCAGTTTAAAACAATTGAAGCATTAGGTCCTTTATAAATTTTAAGCAACATACATCTAGCTGACTTTTCACAATAGAAACATTGGTAGATTGAAGAAATTGGGCAAGTTGAGACATGGAGGTGTTAATGAAGCCTTAAAATTGTGGAGGTGTAACTCCTGGTGTTAGAAATATAATGAATATTTTTTAGCTCCTAACATCACATTCAATATCCATTTAAATTTAGATATAATGGTGCTCAGTTGAATATATATAGATTGACACATTATATATAATCATCATTTATTGGTAATTAACAAACCAGAATGTTTCAAGAGCACTTGAATGAATCTGTTTTTGCCCAAACAAGTTTCTAAATTTTAACTATAAAAAGGGTCAGGTGAACTGTCATTTTTCTTTCCTATAATTAATAATATGGCTGTTTGTCCATGTTTAACTCTGAACAAAATTCTTACTGCAACAAAAGTACAATATTCACCAATACCCTGCAAAACAGCACAGAGAAGGCAGGGATTTAGGACCAAAATTAATTCTGACCTGTAGAGATACATTTCACCCAATTGCTTTAGGAACACAATCACTGATTTGGCATGTTGCTCACTGAAAGAGCAGCCAATCTCCAATTGTAAAACATGCATTACCTCAAATGCAGCAGAGATGAACTTGGCCTTTTTACTAAGGACTGAACCAACTGCATTGAAATTTTTGTCCCTAATTTCTGCATAGAGTTCTTCAGCAGAGTTTAACTGCAGTTTTTTAGGTTCAGTGGGAAGATCTTGGCCACTTTCATTTTGCTTTTTTGGTGCAAATTTCTCAGGAGGCAGTTTTACATTTGCTGAAAAACAGAAATATTACAAATATAAACCTAAGAAGCATCAAAATGGCATAGCTCTGTCAAATGCAATTCCACATGAATTTCTACATTTTCAAAAGTAAATTGACCAGTTTCTTTGGTTTGGGATGAGGGATAGGTTGAGGGGCAAATGGAGGAGTCTCAAGAAAGTGGCCAGGGAGCAGAAATTGCTGAACTAGGCCATTTGCAACCTTGGTGTTGCATCTGATCCCGAGATGAGCTTCCAACATACCCACACCAGCACCAAGGCCAGCCATTTTCAACTCCATAACATCGTCTGACTCTGCTTTCTGTCAGCTCATCTGCTGCTGGAATCTTCATCCATGCCGTTGCTACCTCCTATCTGTTCTCGACTATTCCAACGCGTTCCTAGCCAGCCTCCCATTTTCCATGCTACATGAACTGGAGCTCATCCAAAACTCTGTTCCCCATGTCCTCATTCAAATGAAGGTCACTCACCCACCGTCCCTGTGCTTGCTGACCTACACTGGATCCTAGTCTAACAACATATCAATTTTTAAATTCTCATCCTTGTTTTCAAATTCCTCCATGGCCTCGCCCCTTTCTTTCTTTGTAACCTCCTTCAGTCATAAAAACCTCGGACATCTCTGCGCTCCTCCAATTCTAGTCTCTTGCGCACTCCCGATTTTAATTGCTCCAACAATGGTAGGTGTCCTTTCCATTGTCTAGGCCCTAAGCTCTGGGTTTCCCTCTCTAAACCTCTCCACAAATCTCCTTAAAACCTACTCTTTTGGTCAATAGTCCTAATACCTGAATATGCAGCTTGGTATCAGTTTTTGTTTGATAATATTCACATGAAGCCTCGTGGGATGTTTTACTACATCAAATATGCTGCATAAATGAAAGTTGCTGTTGTGCATCCATGAACATGACATTACAGCTTTATCCACCATAACCAAGAATAATAAAAAAAATCACACTTTAATCATGTTTTGATAATGCAAAGAAATACAATTTTAAAATGTCCAGGCATACAAAAAGTAGCATCCCATATCAAACTGACATTTTGCCAGGATTGTGATGGGCACTTCATTCAATTGGGGAAATCAATGGCGACAAAGAGATCTGGATATTGGCATCACAAAGAAAGAGGGACCATATCACATCACACTGATTCAACTACTGCTGCTTTTAATAGGTTAGTTTTTCCATGGAAAATCAAGTCCAGATATCTTCCATTAGGGAAGACAAAGTGGAAGATAATTACATAACTGAGTATTTTCCTTGGAACAGAAATTGCCAGAACCATCGTGCATTTCCATCCCTAAGTACTCCACTTCAGTCATGCAACAACATAGCTTAGGGCAAACGTGCTGATGGGAGTTAATAATTCATTTAAAAATTTGTTGAGAACAAGATTTTTTACCTCATTCTCTCAGCACGTCATCTTGCATCTGACACAGCAAAACAAGTTACTGTTCAAAAATGACACTCCATCCAGAATGGCAGTGATTTGCAATTGATAGTTGAATTTAATTTGCTTTACTAGAGCCAAGATGCATTCAAGTAATCATCCTAACATAACATCTCCAGGAATCTCTTTGAAGAGTATTACTTTCATCCACGGAACAGAATATGTCACAGAAACTCACAAAGCTTCATTTTACACTAATTTCTCCAGAGAGGTTGTTTCATTTGAATTATATATGCAGCCTTTCAGTATTTGGGTAATCAAAATTAATAACTGAATAATTTTTAAAAAGTATTATTCCTTACGTTGCACAACACAAGAATTTCTTATAGCCTAAAGCCTGTCTGACCTTGCTATAATTAATGGATTGTTCTAGAGTACCACCAAGATTGAATATTGAGAGAATAACTGTGGGATATGCAGAACTCCAGAACGTTACAGTTTTCACAAGATTATAGTTTTATTCGGTAGGAAAATTACCCTCTATTATTTAGCATGGTTATAATGTTACCGTACTAGTAATCCAATATTCTGGACTAATAAGCCAGTAACATAACTTCAACTCAAACTGCAGCAGGTTAAGAATTTGAATTCGGTTTTAAAAACCTGGTACCAGTAAAAATGACAACAAGGTCTTCAGATTGTCATAAAAATCCATACGGTCAGAGGTCTACAGCACAGAAAAAGACCCTTTGGCCCATTGAGTCTGCGCCGGTCAAATAAGTACCTAACTATTCTAATTCCATTTTCCAGCACTAGGCCCATATCCTTGTATGCCGTGGCATTGCAAGATAGCAATTTCATTAATGTTCTTTAGAAAAGGAAACCTCCTATCCTTACATGCTAAGGACTATGTGTGACTCAAGTTCCAAACCAACATAGTGACTCTTAACTGCCCTCTGAAATGGCCTAGCAAGCCACTCAAGCTTATTCACAGTAATTAAGGATGGAGTAATGTCAGTCGTACCCACATACAATGAATAATAAACAAATTCAAGGAAAAAACAGCTGCAAACTTTCTGTTCAAGACTAATCTATCAACCCTCCACTATACCACCTACCACAATAGTACTACATTTTGTATTGCATTTACTTAGAAGCATCATTTCATACTGGACAGGGAAGCATCTCTATATTTTGGAAGTGAGAGATTGTTTGATGAAAGCTTTTCCACCTCCAAAAAAACGTGATCTTATTTATATGCAAAAAAAATGAAGACGATGGTTTTAAACTAAACGGCGGGGGCAAGGGATCAAATTTGAGAAGATGTGGTAAATCAAAGAGTAGAGACAAGACAAGACAGAAAGGTATTAACGTGGGAAATGATAAACAGAACATGACACGAAGGGACAAAGAGTACAAATCTAAGCGTAAATCAGCAGGTAAGGCTAGAGGTTACAAAAAAAAACTTAAGGGCTCTGTATCTGAATGCGCGTAGCATTTGAAACAAAACAGATGAATTGATAGCGCAAAGAGAGATAAATAAGCGCAAAGAGAGATAAATAAGTATGATCTAATAGCCACTAGAGACATGATTGCAGGATGACAGATTGGGAGCCAAATATTGAAGGATGTGACATGTTTAGGAAGGACAGGAAGCTAGGAAAAGGTGGAAGGGTGGCTCTAATAAAGATGATATTAGCACAATAGAGAAGGATGACCCAAATTCAGGAAATAGAAGCAGTTTGGGTATAGATGAGGAATGATGAAGGCAAGAAGTCGTATGTGGGAGTGGTGTACAGGCCACCTGACAGTAACCACATGGTAGGATGGGTATCAAAGAAGAAATAATGGGTGCTTGTCAGAAAGGTGCTGCAATCATGAGATTTTAATCAGCAGGCTGGAAAAAAAAGTCAGATGGGCAAAGGTAGGCTAGATGAAGAATTCACATCAGATGGGCAAAGGTAGGCTAGATGTAGAATTCACAATGTTTTCGGGATAGTTTCTTAGAACAGCATGTTCTGGTGCCAACCAGAGAGCAGGCTATAAGAGGCCTGGTGTTGACCAATGAGATAGAATTAATTAATGACCTCATAATAAAGGTGATCATAATATGACTGAATTTTAGATTCTGTTTGAGGGAGAGAAGAGTGGGTCTAAAGGTTAACATTTTAGACTTAAATACAGGCAATAATGAGGGCATGAAAGCAAATCTAGCGAAAGTGAACTGGAAATTTAGGTTAAAGGATAGGGCAACAGAGATGCAGTGGTGGACATTTAAGGGGATATTTCAGAATCCACAGAATAGATACATTCCAACAAGAAAGAAAAATTTCAAGGGGAGGACCCATCATCCATGGTGAATTAAAAAAGTTAAAAATAGTATCAAACTTAAAGAAAAACATAATTGCACAAAGATGGGTGGCAGATCAGAAGATTGGACTGAATATAAAAAACAGCAAAAAATTGACTAAGAGATTAATAAAAAGGGAAAAAATAGAGTACAAGAGAAAACTAGCCAGGAATATAAAGACAGGTAGTAAGAGTTTCTACAGATATATAAAAAATGAGTTAACAAAGTGAGCATTGGTCCTATAGTGTCTGGGGAGGGTTAATAATGGAAAATAAAGCGGCAGGTGAGTTGAACAGGTATTTTGTGTCAGTCTTCACTATAAAGCATACAAGTAACATCCCAGAAATAGCTGTAAATCAGGAATTGGAAAGGGGGGAGGAACTCAAGAAAATTACAACCACCAGGGAAGAGGTACTTAGCAAATTGTTGGAGCTGCGGGTCGACAAGTCCCTGGGTTCTGATGGATTTCATTCTAGAGTCTTAAAAGAAGTGGCTTGTGAGATAGTTGATAAGTTGGTTTCAATTTTCCAAAATTCACTAGATTCGGGGAACGTTTCATTAGATTTGAAAATAGATAACGTAAATTCTTTATTCAGTTAGTGAGGAAGACAGAAAACAGGGAACTACAGGCCAGTTAGCTTAACATCTGTCATAGGGGATATGTTAGAAGCTATTATTAAGGATGTCATAACAGGGCACTTTGCGCAAAGATGGACGGAATATGAAAACAGCAAAAAAAAAAATTAAGGGAAAAAATAGAGTAGAAGAGAAAGCTAGCTAGAAATATAAAGATGGATAATGAGAGTTTCTACAGATATATTAAAAAAAGTAGAGTTATTAAAGTGAGCATTGCCCCTATAAAGAGGGAGGCTGGGTGCCTTCATTATGAGCTCATTAATTAATCCAGGGCACAAAAGAATATGGTTAGGTGGGTGGGCAAAGATCTGGAAAACGGAGTACAATATGGGAAAATGTGAAATTGTCCATTTTGGCAGGGAGAATAAAAAGGAAGCATATCACCTAAGTAGTGAGAAATTGCAGAGTTCTGAGATACAGAGGGTCTCTATCGGGGTCCTAATGCATGAATCACAGAAGATTAGTATGCAGGTACAGCAATTCCTAATTAGGAAAGCAAATAGAATGTCATTGTTTGTGAGGGGAGTTGAAGGCAAGAGTAGGGAGGTTATGCTTCAGTTATACAGGATATTGGTGAGACCACATCTGGAGCACTGTGTACAGTATTGGTCTCTTTATTTAAGGAAGGGTGTAAGTGCATTGGAAGCAGTTCAGAGAAGGTTTCCTAGGCTAGTATCTGGAATGGGTGAATTGTCTTAGGAGGACAGGTTGGACAGGTTAGGCTTGTGTCCACTGGAGTTTAGAAAAGTAAGAGGCGACTTGGTCAAAACCTTTAAGATCCTGAGGGTTCTTGACAGGGCGGATGTGCAAAGGATGTTTCCTCTTGTGGGAGAATCTAGAACTAGGGGCCACTGTTTAAAAATAAGGGGTCACTCGTTTAAGGCAGAGATGAGGCGAAATTTCCTCTGAGGGTTGAGAGTCTTTGGGACTCTTCCTCAAAAGAATTTTTAAAGGCAGAGGTAGATAGACTCTTGATAAGCAAAGGTGGTGCAAGTTTATCAGGTGTAGGCTGGAATGTGGAGTTGAGATTAAAATCAGATAAGCCATGATCTTATTGAATGGCAGAGCAGGTTTGAAGGGCTGAGGCGCCTACAGCAGCTCTCGATTCGTATGTAAAAGTGTTCTCTTAATATGGACAATGAAATTGGACCATCAATTCATCCAGCTCCAAGTAACTCATTTTTTTTTTAAAGGGGGATGTCTTGAGATGCCAAATATAGTGTTACTTATTTATTAAGTGTGGGTGCCCTTAAAAATCAACTGAAAAAGGAATGGGTCTTCAAATGCTAGTTAACTTTAGTAGAACATGTCCAGAAACTTATCAAAGACAGGTTTGTGTGTTGGTTTTCAACATTTGTGCATTAGGTCCCGTATTTGGCACATGGATTGTCATTGTGCATTTAAATAAAGGACCATTGTACAAAAAGAAAGAATTCAGATTAACACACTCCCTTATCCAAAAGTCCTAGGCTGTAAAATGGGAAAGAACAGCCTCTGAAAGAAACTGTACAAATAGAGGCAGCGATTAGAGGAGACCTCTTTGCTGTCTTGGAAGTGAAAACCATGTGTAAGAATAGGAGCAGCAGAGATGTGATACAAAACAATAACTTATTTACACGCAACCTCATCCAAACAAATTATCACAATGTGCCAAACAGTATCATTTAGCTTGGTCAGAAACGTTTTTTTGGTCCTGGTGGATAGCTTTCTCAGTTTTTATTGGAAGATAATAATGCAAGTTAAATTAATTTCTTTTATTTCCTTTAAACAACATATCAAATGGCTACTTTATTTAAATAAGTTGCTTAAATAGGCATAAATGACAAAATATATCAACAATATATTTCCTAAACACTAATATTCAAATTTCAACGTTGTGAGGGTATGGGGAAAAAAAACACACAACAAAAGTGGGTTTATGTACGGATATTCAATGTGGAAAATAGACATTCTCATACCAAATCACCAAACTTGGCTACATGTAGACACACTTGGAGCCTTAAGTGGTAAAATGCTCACAAGGTAATTATAGATGGGGAAGGCTATTCAGCTTATCCTAATTCATCCTGAAGTTTCCAATTTTCAGCATCTAATTGTTTCCCAAAAGATTCCAGCATATTACCCTCCACTGCTCTTCCTGGAACGCTATTCCCCAAGTTTCCCAAATAAAGTTTACTAGAGTAAGCACCAAGTGAAGGCCAAAAATAACAAAACAAGTGGAAAAGGGGATAGAAAAACAAAAAATAAAAAATCACTCCTTTCCTTCTGGAGGTGTTTGCGTTCCAGTTCCAAAGGTACCAGCTGCTTTCCGTAATTTGACTATGACCATTCATTATGTGCGAGCCTAAATAGTAAGAATCATTAGGTTATTCATTTACAGAAGGGAGCACTGCAGCTGAGATTGGTACTGTCACCCAACAGCCACCCACAAGTATTGCCCAATAGACACCATTGAAGGAGCAGGAACCCTGGTTGATTTCCACCCTTGCTGATCCAGGGATACTACGGCCCATTATACCACTCCTACATTGGATGTGATGAGCTAACTCAGCATATAACAAAAACTGAACCTGGGACAATCCTGGTCCGTATGGCTCAGCATCACTGTGCATTAATTTTCCCCAGAATCAATAAACCTTTGAGCAGATAAAAGCAATGAGCAGAATGTGGATGTGTCAGATTCCAGAAAGAGATAGCTCTTTCCTTCCCCCCGCATCATGTCAAAAAATAAAATTAGCTTAAATAAAGTTTGGTTAAATAGCGAGTGACAATGGTTCCAAAATTCAGGCAATTAAGCTTGCTTCTCCATATGGGTAACTCCAGAAATTAAGTGTCTATGAAACAAAGAAGATTCATGCAAGATTTCAAAACTTTTGGGAGTGGATTATTTTCCATTGAACATTTTGAAACTGTTGAGGAATGAAATGTTTATTTAGTTGTTAATTGTAAGTGCAGCAGCAATTGTAGATTTTCAGAACTTACTATTTTGAATTCCATATATTTCATCAATCAGTCCTTCATAGGTCAATTGTGTTGCTAGGGGTGTTAACAAGTCAACATTACGATCAAGTAACAGGAGTTTATCAAAGACAGGTAAAATCTGGTTCTGACTTCCAGCAAATTCTCGTTTCATTCTTAGCATCATATTTGCCACCAGCTGTGGAGAAAGAGAGCCAGGGTTAAAATTATGAAACCAACCATCATGAGCCAAGCCTTTGTATTATAGCTCCACTCAACAGATTCCCCAAAACGCTGACACCCACAGCATCACGTGTTTCCTAAACAACAATGAAGTTAAAAAGGGCCTAGAATAGAGCCAATGGCAGAATTCAGATCACCAGTAGTGAAAGATATGGAAACAGGACTTCGTAAGAACCACCTACAGCAGAATGGGCGAGCTCCAGATAATAGATCATCTGTAGCATACACTTGGGAGAGTGGGGGAAGTGATGACTGCTGGACCAACATTACTGCATTGTGAAAGGAGTCTAGAAAACCATAAAGAATATGACAGGCCCCACAATCACTGCAGATCCAATCCTAAGCCTGCTGCCTGCCTATTGATGAGTGAAACTTTCATAAGTGTTACTGCAAGATGCATTCTCATGCTGCTGTGAAGTACAATGCTGTCCATAGTAGGCAATAAAGGATCAGATCACCCATTCACTTTGCCACTGGACTTATCGCAGATGGCACTTATTCATTTACTTTATAAAGTATCTGTGTTCAACACCAAAAGTTCATGATAGAAAATAACACAATGCTTCACTACTACAGAATAATGATTTTGTTTACTGGTTCAAACTTAATTAAAAATAAAAGGCATAATTAAAAGTACATTTTTGAGACTCTTCTCAATTTATAAACAGTAGCATCCTCAAATCTTATTCTTTGTATTGAAGAACATAAAACTCACGAGCAATGTGGAAAAGGTTTGAACATACCCGCGCACATTCACCTTTCCCAAATATCTGTGGGATGGTTCCGTACAAAGCTTGCAGAGTCATCAATCCTTTGGCAACATGGAATAGAATGGTCTGGTCATTTTCTAGATAACACTCCTATTTGCAAATACAACAAAAGTTTAATTCTTTTCTATAAAGTAAATCCCTTAACACTAAATCAGATCAGCTATTTGTGCATGTTAAAAGTGTCCATCTGATTCACTGGGCCTCTTGGAAATATTATAACCTTTGTTTTTGATGTTAGAAGAAAGCAAGTGCTCCCACCTATCCTCTAACATTAACTATAAAATATTAACATTTAGGATGATTTACAACTTGCAAATATCACTGCAAGTGATCAAAATATATATTATCAAGTATCTAAGGCAATGTGATAATAACTCAGGGCTCCAAAGAACATCATGCTTTGAACTACTATTGTAGTCAATGCTCAAATTTTGTTTTAAATGTGTCACTCATTAATAATCAGGAAAGCAGCACAAACTTGCAGATCAGCTTGGATATCGCCAGAGTACAACTCTTGACAACACATCAGAATCATATTGGTAGCAGCTAGGAATAAGTCTGTGGCAGATACTGAATGAGAGCACCACAACTGTCCACATAGCACACAAAGATATGGTGCATATTTCTGTTCATGGCAAATTTTTGGAAAATTATAAGAGGTGGTCCTGTAGCAATGTGCACCAACTATTGCTGTGTTTAGGTTTCACCTCCCCTTCTCAAACAAAACACATGTTTTCCTTCCTCTTCTCCTTAAAGTCATGACTCATGATGGGACTAGTTCTATAGGCACCAGCAGTCTTCTGATATTTCAATTCTGACTATTTATTCATGTGTGTGGTGTTGTGAGGTTATTAAAATGGGTATATTGTCTTTGTCTCTAATAGTTAACTTTCCAGTCATTAGGAATTTTACCAACTCAGAAGGCAGCTCTGAATATAGACTCACATGTTCCTTTGCTGCAGTTCAATGCAATTGGTTAACATAACCACAGCTGGCCCCTGGCACCGTTCAAAAATAAACCCTATAATGCTGTAATGGTTGCATAAATACAATCCGCTTTTCCAGCTGCAGTGGAAAGTAGGTCAAAATAATTGTGAAAACTGAGGAGGAAAATGCCAAAGAAACAATAAATTGTACAAACTGGAAGCCTTGGGAAGATTATGGCACATTTCAAAGAATAAATTACTTATTTGCTTGCTGCAAGAAGAATCCAGTAAACTCTGAGTAAAAAATAACTGTCACTGTGGGCAAACAATACTTTATTTATATGTCTACTTTCTTGAAGTTACATTTCAGCATTAAAGCTGATTGCTCACAATTCACTGGATTAATGTTGATTTATTTAGAGCTGGTATCTGCAGGTGTAGAGTCTGTTTGGGAGCACACACAGTTAAATTATATGTAAGGAATGTACCACTTATTTGGAAGTAACTTTTAAACAACTCTGATTTCACTCATCAGCAAAAGTAAATTACTGTGAATACTGAAGTCTCAAACACTGTACACTAATCTTGAACAATTATTAAACCTGCTAGGGTTGCTGCCGGTAAGATGTCAGTACCCTGTCACAGTAGCACATTCCCAGTATTCAAAAAGTTTATTTTAATGTTGCATTAACAACTCTAAGAAACAGTAAAGGCATGCACTGATTCATGGCACACTGCTGACACTGGCTGCAAAGTGCCCCAGTGTTTTGCACCTACTCAACCATGTTTCCCACCCACCCCATCCACTTCAAAATGTGCATTATTAAATAAAGGCTTTGATTAAATGCTTTGTAGAAATTATACTTAATCAGAAAGGGAAAATATATAATCTCCATTGATTCTTAACAAAAGGTACTGAAATAAGCTTAATTTTTACACTTAATCATATTAGTTTCAAGGTTGAATTCCAATCATTATTTCAATGTTATTTGCATGAATTAAAACTTCAGAATCGCAGGCAAACAAAGCACAGATATTCAGTATATTAGTCATACCTTAGTACAGGTCAGATAAAAATGGAACCATTTTTGAAAGAATGGTGTGCTTGTAAAGTACATGAGTATTTAAACCTCAGTTTTGATGTTCAGGTGTAAAAGCAATAATAACTGATATGGAAATGGTGCTCATCATAATGCAGAAAAGTTGATTTCTTAGATCTTGATTTTCAGTCAGGAAAAAGGAATTATTGATTCATGTTACACTCGAGATATAACTATGAAACTCCTTGCTCAGTTCAATAAATAACTAGGAAGAATACAAAGAGCTATGCATAATGCATGAAGAAACTGCATTATGTCAATCTGAATATTTACTTGATTCACTTTTACACCTAATTTTATACATCGGATTCAAGTGCCAAACTTCATATGATGGGGATCCCAAGTGAACACAAGAGCACTGACTATTGCAGAGATTATATGAAGCCACACCCAACGCAATCAGAGGCAATTAAGAACACAGTGAAAAATATAACTGGTTTATCCAGTCAAGTAAGCAATACAGAATGCCTAAATTGCAACCATGTTCATTTCAAGAGAGATAAATGTGTGTAATACTTAAGTAAACTTGAGTTTAGTGGAAATAAGGAGATAACCAAATACCCTAAATGCACTTTCAGCTTCCATGGACATCAGATCACTATCAAAAGGAATTAAATCCAGGCTGTACTCCTCAATATGCGTGATGTGGATCAATAGTCCTTGTTCTTTTAGTCGCTGTTCACAAAGGAGACTTCGGCGTGGCAGGAACAGGATATGGAAATCTCTGTGAGGACCAGGAAGTTTGTCTTCACTAAAATAAAAATTTTACAAATTAATGTACCTAGGTAATAATTTACATCAGGGTCAAATTGTACTGAATTTCAAGTCCCGTTTCTACCACTCTGGCTTCACTTATTCTCCTGTTGCAAGTAATTGTGTACTGCTAGTTATCCGGCTAGTCATTATTGATTATATCCAGAGATTTTTTAAAAATCCAGTCTAAAACCAAAAAGGGTGGGGAAAGACCGTACATCAATAGATTTACATGTACATGCACAAAACAGCCTTCTTGTGCACGTAAACTTAATGCTAGTTGTAAACATACCAATGTTTCAAAATACAGCGATCGAAAAATCAGCTTTTATTCTCCAGTTTTAGTTCCTTACATTTATATTTGGCTGTCCACTTAAAAACCAAAAGATGGTCATTCAATTACAGCAGTATCTGTAACAGTAGCAATAGTTTAATCATTATACCAACTAGTTAAACTAAGACAAGGAGGTTCTTTTCCAGGTGGAATAATGGGCAAAGTTCATGTGCCAGCAGGTACACCACTTGTCTGTTGAAGTTATCACACTGATGAGGAAGAGAAACAGAAAAGCAGAATACAAAAGACAAATGTTACCAGAACATTAGAACCATTTCAAAAATAATTTTTAAAAGGTGCATTTTTCTATTTAATGCAACATCTCCCGAAGAGGTGACATGCTCCCTGTTCCTTGTCTATGCCATTAAATAACCAAAAGCCTTGACCAAAATGGCTGGCTCAACAAAGGTAATTGTTACCTGACCCGACAGGAAACAACCATAACAGCATAAACTTATGTCCTTAGCTGCATAGAGATCAGAGCACCAATCTCAAGGGAGATTATCCATTTTAACATCTTACATCAGATGACATGGGAAAAGCAATTTGAAAAAGGATAAATTAGAAAAAGAAATCAGCAACCTGGTATAAAACTGAGAAGCACCTACCAACGAATATTATCAGCGATGATGTCCATTATTTCCAGTCTAGGCCTCACAAAGAAAATTATGTTTTTGACATCTGCTACAGGTAGACGCCCTTCCTTCAGGGTAAACATTTTATCCACTTCATGTTCCTAAAGGATTGTTAAACTTTACCATTACTGTAAGTATCATGACCCTCAAAGACTTGAGAAAAACAATACAAAATACCATGGAAAAACTGACTTATCTGCAGGATTTTAAGAATTAATCTGTTAATTTAATGTGGATATTACTTTAAAATTTCTAATTTTTGTTAGGAAGGGAAAATACCACAAAATTATTATAGTAATCACATAAAAATATTCAGCAGTGTTGCCTGCATAGCAAATATGTTTTACAGAATTTCAAATTCTGCTTCAAAACGGGTTTCAGGCAATGCTCAACATTAAGTTATTCCAAATTGTCAGTTCTACAGAAATACATTTTACCTATATAAACAAAAATGCAGTAAAACAGATTAGCTTTCAATCTTGGTTCAAAGTATTTCATTACTAATTATTCTATAATGAATATCCATTTTTGGAAGATGATCAATAATACGTTAGAAGAATGATATTTATTGGAATAAAACAGACTAGTGTTAGTCAAAGTGCCCAAGTCTTAGGAAACAGCCATTTACCTTTAATAGTGAATACTGTGCAATTAGTCCAAATGGTCCAGTAAGACGCTCATCCCAAACTATTGCCTGTGCAAGAAAAATAGACTGTTATTCAGGTGCCAGAAATTCACAAAGTCCTGAAGTCTCAAACAGTCTTGTCCCTGCACTTACAGCAGGAAGATCGACAACCTCTAACAATCATCAGCCAACAGTGACCAAGAAAGCAGAGAACAGATTTTCAAATTTAAGCTCATCTTATTTTATATTTTTTCATCTAATTCACAGGATATGGACGTTGCTGGTAAGGTCAGCATTTGCTGTCCATCCTCAGTTGACTCGCTAAGTGGTTTGAAAGAACCAAGCGTCTTTCTGGGCCACTTCAAAGGGCAGCAGAGTCCACCACAATGGTGTGGTACTGAGAAAACATACAGACTAAATCAAGTTAGAATAATAGCTTGCCTTCCCTAAAGGACATTGGTGAAGCAGCTTGGTTTAAAATGATGAGGTTCCAAAAACCTTTCAAGAGGTACATTTCTGAGATCAAGATAAAAACTGGAGTTCTTGTTTGTCTCTAGCTACTAGAGCATTTGATTTATGCAAAGTACAAACCAACAGTATTACTGAGTAAAGGAGTCAAATAAGGTGACTTCAAAGTTTATACAAAAAAAATCTATTTCTAACACTTAACTTCCACAGCCAAAAAAGTGACAAACATGAGGAAACACAAGTGTAACAGAACACCATACAATACCACATTGTCCCATATTCCAACCTAGTTCATTAGCAAGCTAGGATGTAGAATCTTGTAGCAGAATATATTACAAAATTTAAAAGATAGTCAGACTACTCAATATGCACAAAGACAAAGACATATCTTAAGCAGTAGGCAATTCATTCAGTATCTTGGCTCTTCAAAAAAAAATTCTGCTCCATAAGTTTATCTCTATTTTATGAACTATTTAAAAAAAAATCTAATTTACAGCTGCAAAATAAGTAATAATAGATTGGACAAAATGTGGCAGCACACTAAAGATGGCAACATCTAGCATCCTTACCTGGTCTCGCTTACACATAACTCCAGGCACACAGCAATGTGGTTGACCCTTACCTGCCCTCTGTAATGTTCAGTTCAAGGGCAATTAAGGATGGGCTACAAATGCTGGCCTTGCCAGCGATGCCCACATCCCATGAAAGAAAACAAAATGCAGCAAACTAACTAGAGAGTAAATTTCAACAATCCCCAGATATTGCACCATTAACACAGTAAAAATCCCATGGTAATTCACAGAAGTGAAAAATGTCAGACACAAGATATAGTTTTGCCAATTACCTCTATTCAATACACAAGCTAAACCATGAGCTTCTAATCATTTGCCAACTTAATTCTCCCACTCTGACCAAGTCCTTGGCCTCCTACATTGTTCCCATGAAGTTCAAGTACAACTAATCTTTTAATTAGCCATTTTCCAACCTTCCAAACTCAGCATTTGAGTTCAACAATTTGAGATCATAAGCACTGCTCCCATTTCGGTAATGGTTCTGCAGTTACCATTTATAATTCCTCTACGTATTTTGTTTATTTACTTATCTCACTAACACCCACTTTTGCCTTGCACATTCATCCCTTGTTATCTAATCACTCCTGCCTTCTAGCCTGTCACAGACCTTTCCTTTTGTTCTCTCCTCCTCATGCCCTCACCCCCACACTACATGTTTATAGTCTGCCCCATCTGTAACATTTTCCACTTCTGACAAAAAGTTATCCAACCTGAAGCATTAATTGTTTTTCCCCTCTCTCAACAATTGCTGCCTGGTATGCTAAGTATTTTCAGCATTCCCTATACATGTTATAGGTTTAGTGATGGCTTTGGGGAAGGGGGGGGTGGGTAGACACACACACAGCAGGTAAGGAAAGGTAACAGAATAAGTTCCAGGCTGTAGGGACAAAGTAACCATCAGTTCAACCAAATGGTATGTCAGGGAGAAAGTATGCAAAGAAATTAGGACCAAGTGATTGACATTTTAAAAACAGGTAAGCACAGGCAGGCAGGGGGGAAAAAAAAGGGGATCTCAATTTTTAGACCACTCCATCTCTGAAAATTGTTCCATTTCCAGTTTTCTGTTAAAAAGCATAATATGCAAGTGTACCTACTGAGCAAGCTCACATGCATTAAACCATGTTTTTATATACAATTGTTTTGTATAAATTTTGAGGGATGGTCAGGAATGTAATTCAGTTACTCAATGTTATTAAAATTAATTTTTTTGAACTTGGTAAGCATAGAAGAAAAATCAGGACTCTGGTAAATCAACAGCCCTTCATAAATGAGAATAATGGAGCCCTAATAAAAATTAGTTAAAAACACATGTCAATACGCATAACATTGTCATTGCATTCCTTCCATCCCTTAAATCAGTAGTTGTTTCGTTTAGTATTTTTGTAATCATAGCAGACTGTTATTGGGTTTCTAGAGATTAATAAGGAAAGGGCTACCCCGTACCCCAGGTATCCAAGGGTCTAAGGAAAGGGTTGCCCCACCACCCCCACCCAGGTGTCCAAGGGGATTTCTAAGGAAAGGGTTGCCCTGCGCCGCCCGCCCCCAGCCCCCCCCCCCCCCCCCCCACCGGATTCCAGGGTGGAGGGGGGGGGTCTCTAAGGAAAGGGGAAAGAGGAAAAGGTTACCCCACCCCCCCCAGGTTTCCGAGCGGAGGGGGTGGGGTCTCTAATGAAAGGGTTATCCCGCACCGCCAGGTTTCCAGGGGGGTCTCTAAGGAAAGTGTTACCCCGCCCACCCCCCGGTTTCCAGGGGGTCCCTAAGGAAAGGGCTGCCCCACCCCTGGGCCGAGAGCACCGGTTTTTCCATTAATCGTCGGCAAGACTCAGGCCGTAACCGCGGTAACGCGCACTCCCAGGCCCTGCTCCAGCACCGCAGCTTCGGACCTTGCTGCCTTCACATTTATCCAGGAATTCGCGCAGCTCCTTACGGGCTGCCTCCCGCAGGTTGTTGAGGATTACCCTCCCATAGCTCAGGTGCGCCGCCATCTTCAGCCTGGTCATGTGACGCGGCAGGCGCCGCCCCACGTGACCCAGCCTGTCCATCAGGAAGCGCTTGCGACGAGCCTGGGCTTGGAGGAGCTGTTTTGAGGCTGGGGACTAATTGAAGTAAATTACAAACAGTTAACAAACTGCCTATTGCTGTTCATTACACAGAGAATGCATTAAAAGGACCACTGCTTTTTGGTGAAACACGATTTGAAATGGACCAATAAAGGTTCCAGTCCAGCGCCATTTAAGTAACAACATGATTACAAAGATGAAAGCAAAATACTGCGGATGCTGGAAATCTAGAACAAAAACAAAAACACATGGAAAAACTCAGCAGGTCTGACAGCATCTGCGGAGAGGGATTCAGTTGAACATGATTACAAATGCCCACTTCCAAGGATGGGCAATGCTAGTAAAACATTTTCACTATGTTCATCCAATTAAGAGAAGCTTAGAACTAAATTACAGTAATGGTCAGTGCATCCATCACTAGACAAATTCAAGTTTTTATTATGCGCACTAACATGTAGTCAAATAAATTTGGGCCCAGTTTGAACTCCCCTGCCCCGTGGAAACCAGGCAGAGGGCAGTTTGAACAAAGGCAGTCATTTCCTTCCTCTGATCTGGCTGCCTTCCTGCTGTGTCCTGATTTAACCTGCTCTTTTGAGCAAGTGAGTGAGACATTCATGGGAAAGCAGTAGTGAGCGCTCTTTAACATCAGCAACTTGCATTTATATATCATCTTCAATGTAATAAAACATCCCAAAGTGCTTCACAGGAACATTATAAATTAAAATTTGATGTTATTGTGACTCAATCTGTAATTATATGTGGAGGTCTGAGTGGCAGACCAGTGACAGTTTCCCTAACAGGCTACTCCTGCTACAGGAGCTGTACTGTGCGCTACAAGAGACCCAGGTAGATAAATAATTGAACCAAATTTGAGATTTTCTTATAAATCAGGAGGAGGAATACCCTCAAGGCTCACAAATAACCTTTGGACCTCTCTTTCCACCTCTACCCCTGTGCCAGTCCAGAGGCTCCTGTTGTCTTTCACCTGGGTCCCCTCTCCCACAAGGTTGTGAATCTTCCTCATTTTCATTTTCTGTTCATGCAGCTCAAAAATGTAACATTACATTCAAATCATTCACTCAGTACAACTAAGACTGAACAAAACTTCCTGTAATTGAGATTAGGCATTTTGTTGGGAGATAATATTGGAGAAATTATTCTGTGGAAACAATAGCGGAAATATTTTGAAGTTGTTAAACTATGGCCAACTTCTTATAGTAATATTAAGTGGCCTGTGTGTGCTTAAAGGCTGTAAATTTACCTCTTAGGTGTCAGTTGTGACTCAGTGGTAGCACTCTCGCCTCTGGGTCAGCAGTCTGTGGGTTAAAGTCCCATTCCAGAAACTTAAACAAAATCTAGGCAGGCACTTCAGTGCACCACTGACAGAGTGCTGCACTGTTGAATGTGGCTTCCAAAGAGACATTAAACCAAGGCCCCATCTGCCCTCACAAGTGGATGCAAAGGTTTCTAATACACTATTTGAAGAGGAGTGGAGTTCTTCCCAGTGTCCTGACTGACATTATCACTCAAAAAACCCACATTAATAAAACATGTTATCCATTCATTATCTCATTACTATTTGTGGAATCTTTCTGTTTGCAGATTGACTGCTGCATTTCCTGCTTAGCAACTGTGTCTGCACGTCAGAAGTACTGGTTTGACTGCAAAGCATTTTAAAACGTCCTGAGGCCATGAAAGGTGCTATATAAATTCATGTCTTTTCACTTTTATATAAGTGTATGTACAGCAGTTGAAGAAACTAGGATTATTTGTCTTCACTCTTGCATCTGTGGTTTAAGTTTATGATGAAGTCTGGACTCTAATGGTTCTGGGAACCTGAACTGAGTGTTGGTGAGCAGTAGGTGTTGACTGACTCCATCCATCATTTCACTGATGGTTGGAAGTAAACCGATAGAACAGCAGCAAGTCAGATTTTCCCTCTCTTCTAATGGAGAGGACATTCCTGGGCAATCTTCCAAGTGGTTGGATAGATGGCAGTGTTATAGCTGTACTGGATTAATTTTGAGAGCAGAAAGCTTTGGTGTGTATCTTCAGCACTATTACCAAGATGTTCTCAGACTCAACGGCTTTGCTGTATCCAGTGCACTCCACCATTTGTTAATCTCATATGGAGAGAACTCTGGTTGCGGGCATGTATGACATTGGGCAACTTGGGAGCAGGCCCATTCAACCAATCAGCTGAAGAGACTCAAATAATTTAGCCTGGTCTCTTGCACTTGTATTGGGATCCTCTTTAGAAGAGGATAAAGATTACATAGCACAAGACATGACAGCACTTCATTGAGCTAGATTATATGCTTACATTTTTGGATTGGGCTTGAACCCCCAACCTTCTGAACCAGAGACAAGAGTGTTGCTATTGAGGCAAGGCTGACACTGTCAGTTGTCTGGTTGTCCACGACCCTCAGAATGAATGTAAAATGTAATCATGTTATGATCACTGCTATCTAGGGGTGCCTTCGCTAGGAAGTTATCAATTAACCCTATCTCATTGCTCAATACCAGGTCTAGTATAGCCTGCTGTCTGGTTAGCTCCAGAACGTGCTGTTCTAAGAAACTATCCTGAAAACATTCTATAAACTCACCTACGCTACCCTTGCCCATCTGATTTTTCCAGTCCACATGTAGATTCAAATCCCCCATGATTATTGCTGTTCTTGGCACACCCTTTTATCTCTATGTTGAATCGGAGGTAGTCTCTTGATTTGAAGAGGGTCAAGAGTGAGGGATGTGCCAGCCCATGAGGTTACAGATTGTAGTTGTAAACAATTATGATACTGGTGGCCCACATTGTCTCATGAAGGCTCAATTTTCAGCTGTTGGACCTGTTCTTAATTTTTCTCACTTAACACAGTAGCAGTACCACAACAAACAGTGGAAATCATCTTTGCAGCAGAGATGATAGTTTGTAGAGAAGATGGACCCAATGTGTCCAGTGGGGAATTCTTGGGTACAGATTTGCTGTCCATTTTACATCCATTTGATTTTACTTTATGTTGGTCTGTAAAATAGCTGGTCTATCTGAACCAATTAGGTTAAAGTTATAAAAGCAAAATGCTGTAGATGCTGGAAGTCTGAAATAAAAACAGGAAACGCTGGAAAAACTCAGCAGGTCTGACAGCATTTTTGGAGGGAGAAACAGTATTAACGTTTCGAGTCTTTATGACTCTTCTTCAGAAATTTTAACTCTCTCTCTCTCCATGGATGCTGACAGACCTGGTAAGTTAAAGTTAACCTCCATCTATATGAAGTTGGTCACTTTTACCAATGCTATTGTTAGAGGAGTCTGTAATATCATGTAGTGAGGATAAGATCAAGTGATTTACTTCCTCTTGAAGGCTCTGTTGTATTTGTACAGTGGTGCCCATAAGGTTCAGTTCTGGGCTACTTCTGTTCAATACATCTATCTATAATTTGGATATAGACTCAGAGGGAGTGGTGTTGAAATTTGTGGCTGATACCAAAATAGGATATGGCCAAATCTTTATAAGACCAAAGAAAACTACAAAATAATATTGCTAAAGGGTGATAATGTGGTAGATGGAATTCAATGTCATTAAGTGTGAGGTGATATTTCTTGGTTAAAAAATACAGAATATACTTTGAATAGAAGTAAGCCTGAAACATCAGAGGGATTTGAGGGTACAGATTTACAGAACATTCAAAGGCAGCACCTTGGGACCTTAAAGTAGTTAAACAAAAACAAATGGGATTCTAGGCTTTATCGCAAGATATAGAAAATGAAAGCCAAGAAATGATAAGTCTATATAAAACTGTCATAAGGGTGCTGTATTGGGTTTTACACTATAGGAAGGGTATTGATGCTTTAGCGAGGATATAATGTGAATTCATAATGAGCTGGATTTACACTCCCCCACTGACGGGTTTATAAGCCACTTAATTTACCCTTGGCAGGGGTAGGCCCACACTATGCAGCTTTAGTTGCGGGGGCTTGTGTCAGGCAAGAGGGGGTGGGTGGAACCACTTTTGCAGGCCCTTGAATCCACCAGAGGCACCGCCCCAGGGTCACCCCTTTTAACCCACCCTATGGCCTCTTGAACCAAACCCTCTATTCCCTCATGTCCCCTCACTGGGGCCAGGTTGGCAGGCCTCTGCTAGACCCTGACCCTGGACTTACCTGGCCTCTCAGTATTGCGGACAGCCTGTAGTCCAAGCAGTGGTCACCACTACCAGTGGCACTGCTGGAACTACAGAGCTGCCAGCCATTCAATTGGCCGAGCTCTCGAAGGCAGGACAGGCATAGAAGTTTTACCTTAAAGCAATTTATGCTGTTCTCAGTGTTAAATCATTATGGGAAGTTGTTGGAATGGGTGGTTCCCCCTCCCAACCCCCATCTTTCTAGCCTTGGGGTGGGTGGAGGGGTGGGATCTATGGTGTCCCATAAAATCTAGCCCTATGATGCTGCCCTCTATCTCCAACAAGAATGAATCTAACCATTGCCGTTGACATTCAATGGCATTACTATTGCAGAATCCTCCACTATCAACATCCTGGGGGTTACCATTGACCAGAAATTGAACTAGCCATATAAATACTGTGGCTACAAGGGCAGGTCAGAAGCTAGGAATCCAGCAGCAAGTAACTCCTGACTCCCCAAAGTCTGTACACCATCTACAACGCACAAGTCAAGAGCGTGATGGAATACTCTCCACTTGCCTGGAGAAGTGCAGCTCCAACAACACTCAAAAGCTCAACACCATCCAGGATAAAGCAGCCTACTTGATTGGCAACCCATCCACATTCACTCCTTCCACCACTGACACATAGCAGTGTGTACCGTCTACAAAATGCACTGCACAACTCACCAAGGCTCCTTAGACAGCACCTTCCAAACTCACAACCACTAACATCTAGAAGAACAAGGGCAGATGCATGGGAACGTCACCACCTACAAGTTCCCCTCCCAAGCCACTCACCATCCTGACTTGGAAACGTAATGCTGTTCCTTCACTGTCGCTGGGTCAAAATCCTGAAACTCCCTCCCTAATAGCACTGTGGGTGTACCTACACCACATGAACTGCAGCAGTTCAAGAAGGCAGCTCACCACTGCCTCAAGGGAAATTAGGGATGGGCAATAAATGCTTGCCTAGCCAGCCACGCCCACATCCCATGAATGAATAAAAAAAGGAAATCCAAATATGAACACAGATTTGAAAGATTGTTTTTTTTTGTTACAGCAATGCAGATTATGGGGTGGGCATCTGTTCCTCTAGTGGAAACTCAGGAAAAAACCTTTTCAAAACAGGTGTTTCACCAATTGTTTTACAAGTCATTTATTCATATTGTCAACGTAATATATTTAAATTAACTAGGTGCTAAGTTTACAGTTATGGTCATGTGTGAAAGAAGCTGATTACTGGGTTAGAATTTAATAACAGCGCTCTGAATCACTATGATGTACACCAAAGAGGAATAACAAATTTAAAGAGAAGGTACTTTTGTTCCCAATGGATCCCATTCATTGATCAAGGCTAATTCAAAATTACAGGGTACAGCTTTTTTAAAGTGCAATAACAGGTTACTCTTTAATGACCCTTATTTCTGGTATGACATTATTTTGAAAACTATTCTTTAATTTTTAAATTCCAATACAGTAGTTTTCACTGATGGGATAAAGTAGATGAATTATAATTATTGAACAGTAATAAGCCAGTTTTGGACTGTAGGAAAATAAAATGTTAGGGACTTTATGTGAATGCTTTCATTCTAGTATGTTTACAATGTTCTAATCAATGTGTAGCTAAAATTATGTTACAAAATAGTCTCAAAGTAGGTGAACATTGGAGGTGAATTTTGGCAGTCGACCCTCCAAGGTGGCTAAGATAGAGTCTTAAAACACCAGTTTGGCCTGCATTTACTCCAAGAGACCATTTTGGTAAAGGATGTGCACACTAGGAACGGCCACCCGGAGGTTCATAATAGGACTGAACGCCACTTAAAATGCCTGCTAGTGGTTGTTAAGGAGGGCAAGGCATTTTGGTAGTTGACACTCTCTCCTAACAATGACCAGACGTTTGAGGATGTATAAAAGGCATTGATGTAATTTCAAGCACTACTTAAAGGGATATTCACAATTTCATGTTCACTTGCTGCTGGAACTGTGAACAAGACCACTGAAACACATCGGAAGACTTTGTGGGACACTTTGTCAAGACTTCAGCAACACTCTTGCATAATTTATTCTGGAAATTCTCGAAGGCTTCACCTTAAAAAATATTACTGTGCTACTCCACCTTGTTGGACACTTTGTAAACTTAGAGAAAAAAAATGCTTGGTCAGGGACATTTGGCTAGGGATTCCCCTTGGTCTGGACGAGAATGGGAGTACTGCCCTGACTTCAATCGTCTCAAATCATCTGCTGCTGAAACCCTCATTCATGCCTTCCTTACCTCTAGGTTCGACTATTCCAACACATTCCTGGCTGGTCTTCCACATTCTGCCCTCCATAAACTTGAAATCAAAATTCAGCCGCCGTGTCACAAGTCCCTTTTCCCTATCACCTGTGCTTGCTGACTGACATTGGCTCCTAGTCATGCAACGTCTTGCCTTTAAAATTCTCATCCTTGTTGTCAAATCCCTCCATGGTTTTGCCCGTCTATCTGTATACCTTCAATAGCCCCACAACCTTCCGAGATATCTGTGCTCCTCTAATTCTGGCCTTTTGTGCATTCCCATTTATAATTACTCCACCACTGGTCTCGCCTTCAGTGACCTAGGCCCCCAAGCTCTAGAATTCCCTCCCTACACGTCTCTGCTTCTCTACCTCACTTTCCTCCTTTAAGGCACTGCTTGAAACCTACCTCTTTAGACCAAACTTTTGACCATCTGACCTTATGTCTCCTTATATAGCTTGGTGTCATACTTTGTTATATGATGCTGTTATGAAGCAATTTGGGATGTTTCATTACATTAAAGGTGCTATAAAAGTTGCGATTGTGGTTTGCTTAGAAATATTAACTGATGATTTAACCATTCTGGATATTTACCGAGAACCAATAAACAGAACAAATTTCACTCATCACTAGAGGGGATGTTATAAATGTGAATGTGCATTTTTAAAAATCATTACATAACAGCTTTTCCTGATATTGGTTTGCCTACATGACTGTCAAATTCTTAAAAGTGGAGAGGGAAGCAATCATTTGAATGTAAAACAATACAAAATTAAAATTACAGAAGACGCTGAACTAAACAAGCTGCATCATATACAGATCAATGAAGGCAATCAAAACAATCATAGGTAATAATTTATTAAAGTTGACACAGTACACAGTGTTTGGGTTAATACTGTCTTTACATATGCCATCCCCTGCAACAACTGTAATACTATACATTCATTTCAAAACCCAAACTTAGAAACAGAGGAAAAATATTCAACATATCCTTATGCTGATTTCTGAGTAAATTACTTTTGGGCAAAATAAATCAAGGTATATACACGTTTATAAGCCTAATTTCCCACATATTTTACATACAGTATGAAAAACAATATAATGTCCACACTCTCTTTATACACAGACTAAAGTCTGACATTCAGAAGCAGATAGTTTTAAATGCTACAAGATTTTTTATACATTGAATCTTAAATCCAAACGTAATATTTGTTCTGTATAAGTTATTTTTCAAGTTAGTTGATATTGAAACCGTAACAAATGCAGTTAAACGAATGTGCAGTACAGAGTAATGAAAGGACAGAGTAATGAAAGGACAGAGTAATGATAGGACAGGAGAAAAAATGGTTAAGCAGAAAAGGAAAGCAAAAAAAAAATTGCAAATTCAAACAAACAATGCAGATCATGTCTGCATTCCAGTATTGCATTAGAAGGTTTCATCATCATTGCAGCTGTTCGTCCAGTGCCCAAAAACCTCACAGGTGTCACAATAGGGGCGCTCATCATTTCTATTGCCATGGTAAGTAGTATGTGGAGGAAATTCAGACATCTGTGCTTGCGTGGGACAATCCTCTGTATCATGGAGGTCAAAGCAGTCACAGATATCACAGAAGAGACGAGGTGGTAGTTTTTTCTTCGTTTGTGTCTCATCCAAGCTGCAAAGGAGATATTCAGCATGGTAATGTCAGTACTGCTTAATTCTATCTTCTTCGGAATGGTCTCCAACCAAATTTTTGTGCCCCTTTCCAGAAGGTGAAAACATTAAATTGTTGAAGGAAATGTGAAAGGCCCTTCTGGTCTTTTTGTTATAAGGCTTGGCACTTATTTTCCCCTTCTTTCCCATGGTTTCCTTGAGCTACATGCCATCTTCAGTCAAAGAAATTGACAGACAACCGGTCAATAGGTGGTCGTGGCAGGGGTCAGGTGACAATGCCTTGAACAGGATCTGCCTATCCTCTGCACGGCACCTCACACAATAGTACAATCAAGTTTAATAAGGCGGAGTCTGGATGGGAAGCAAATAACTTTTCTCAAGCATTATAGATGTTAGGTAGTTTAATAAGGTCGCACAACCAGCTATCCTCATTTCCTGTCTATTTACTCTCTCTCAATGGTCTAATATTAAGGGCTCAAGATGTGAAGAATGAGTTGCAGATTTCCCAGTACAGACTGTTAACATATTGCAAATTGTACTCACAAAGTCACGACATTTATTATTTCAGCTTACCTGCCAAAATTATTTATATCAGTAGCATCATTGCCATTAAGGGATGCTTCAGCCATCTGTGCTAGCTTTGCCTTCAGTTCTTCATTCTTCCTTTGTAAATCCACTATTACAGAGTTCAGGAAATCAATCTGGGATTCAAAGAAGTAAAACATATATAAATCCTTAAAAGGCAGTGCAAACTCTGATTTCTTAATGAAAACTGAATAGGAATATGTAGGCTTAATTTTAGAAAAGAAAGTGGGTTCAAGCTAAATGAAAATATTCTGCACACACATACACCAAAGCATTCTGAGAATATTTGGGGTTTGTAAGTCAAACCACAGCAAGGCATTTCATACCCTTCATAACTCACAGAATTAAGAGACAAAAATAATTATTCTGTAAAGGGAAAATTAAAATGTGTCCTGAATATGACCAGTACCTACATAAATATTGGAAAATGATTCAGTATCACAATAAAGGTGCAAATATTCAGTAAACATATAAAACAATTATAATAATTTAAAAAAATAGTTACTAAAAATCACAGACCGCACCTTTTTGTAAGCTGAGAATGCAATCATACAATTATTTCAACATATGATGTTTGATGCATATTTCAAAAGCCAAAGTTTATCAAATGAAGATAAAATAATAAAATCGTCATCATTGTGAATTATTTTATTTATAACTTTGTAGCATGTTTGTATTATGTTAAAAACAGCATGAGGAAAAATTATTTTAATTGAATTAATAGCAGATCAAGGCACAGGATTTTATCAATAATCTTTAAAAAAAGGTTATCTGGAACTTTCATCGAAGGGTGACCACCATCCAGGTTTGAACTGGACGGTCCAGTATCACAGACGACCACCAATTTAAGTAATTGAAATAATTTTCTAATTCTTGATCTGCAAAAAGACAATGTGAGAAGCAGGACGATTGGCTCATGCAGAAATTGACCTGCTCACTCATGCAAACACAAATCTGACCCATTTCATATTTGTAGATATTTTGGTACTGGATGTTCAGCACAGCTTTGTGCAACTAGAACATCACTAGATCCAGTCTGCCTGTTAAATTGGGAATTAGATGGTTACGTGAGATCAAATATTATTATATAATTAATACTGATAAGCATCATGCGCACCCCAAATCAAGATGACAATATATACATCCTTCATTGGTATTTATCAGAACATATCTTGATAAGATCATAGAGGCAATTTTGTTTTTGTTCTTCTGTTGGGAGCAATGTAAAATCAGACAGCAACAGGCAGCTGGTTCCATGCGGCTAATGTCTGATGAGAAAGATTAACTACAGTGATAAGTATTGATCTATAAAGGCAGAGATAACATTTCTAATATAACACAAGCAATCTCAAGCCATAGCAAAAGCGAGTTGGAGGATACGTTGTCTTTTAAAGAGGTTTATATGTCATGTACAGCAGATTGTCAGAACTATGGATTTATTGTACTTGTATACTTCAAATTCTATTTTATTGCAAAGTACTCTGGATTTTTCCTAGTGCTTTGGGGGTCAAATTCCAAAATTCTAATTATTCTATGAAGTTTAGAAATGGGTTAATTTAGTTTTTATTCTTGATCACTTTTTAAGCTCAAAATATATAACAAGATGGTACGTTTAAAGGTGTCAGCTGGAAGTAGCTAACTGGTATTTATTTAGTCATCCTGGGGAGAAGGAATTATTTGTTGGGGTGAGCAGTTCTTGGGGTCTGATAGTACTGGTGGATGGTTTTTGATTTGGTGCACAAAGAGGGTGTGGTACCACTGTGGAGAGGAAAGTCAAGTTGCACCAGACCTTCAGGATGAAATGTTGGGAGTTTTGCTCATTGATGGACTCTTGGTGCCTGCTAGCAGTAAGGGGAGAGGAGGACACAGGGCTGACAGCTTATGGGGGTGGGAAATAGGCAGGTGGCACTGGATCTGGCAGCACTGATTTTCATGTTTCTAGGAGATCTCTATAAACATTGAATTCAAAGTTTTGCAATTAGTTCCTGGTCATGCATCTCTCTGTTTCTGACTGTGCCTGTCCATGAATGTGTCCGTTTTACTGCTGTCACGAATTGGTTCAGATTTCCTAACAAACAAAACACATGATAATTTCCTTTCCGATTTCCTGAGAATGTTCAAAATTCAATTCACTTGTTTATTTGGGAATAAATAAGAAGTCAAATGCATGATCTCTCAGCTTAATATGTTTATTGTATCAGTTGGGCTAAATGAGTACTAATTAACTGTACACTCAGACTGTGGGATCTGTATTCAGCTAACAGTGGACGATTACATTAAACTTAAGCCCAGGCATTTGGGAAAGGTTGAGATCATCCATTAACTTAACAGAGGAATTGCAAGACAATTCAATGGATAAAGTTGATCATGAAATTTGCATTACACACTTTTTTGAATATTTGTTGATTGATTTGCCACTTTTCCCGGTCAATTTTAATGGTGGTTTCTTTTCATTGATCATTTGGGATTGGTTGTTTCATAAGTTAATAGTGGCTTCTTTTTGGCAGTTTTTAAAATTTTCTTGCATTTGATTTGTACTTTGTTTTGATTTGCTGTTTTACTTTGATTCAGTGTTATGGGAAAAGTACAATCACAAAGGCATGACAATAGGAATCCAGTGCTAAGTTCAATACTTTCAAAATATTGAGGATATTTTTAATTGATAAACATGCTGCAATCTTAAGACTCACAATAGTAATGAATAACACTTAAGATAATCCTGTATAAGACACATTCAATGTTTTCTTTTTTTCTTTCAATACATATTTCTGCCCAACAATAATTACTGCTTGATAGGATTCAAGTACCAGGATGATCTTAGTTAGGAATTTTGCGAAATATACAAATGCAGAACAAATAAGTATGAAAAGGAAGGCAAGCAAAAACAAACCATTTGCTGTTTGGAGAGAAGCACCGGCAGCATCAAGAGGAGGAAAAATGGAGAAATCAGTTAGTACAATGCAGCATTACTTATCAACTAACAGTTATTGTAAAAATAGTAGGAAATAAGCAGAATAAGCTTACACAGAATTGAAATCAGATGCCTTTGGGTGTTTTGTTTTTTTACAAAAAAAATGTAAGACATAAACTGAAAAACCTGACAAAGTGTTAAAACATTTTCAAATAAACCTTTTTGGCTTACATTTAATATTTTCCATAGTTATTTTACTGGATTCTCTGAATAATAAATCACTAATGACAGAAAAATCCAATAATTGTAAACTCGTCTTAGCATTCCATTATTTTGCATGTTAACTTTTCTGTGCCACTGTAAACGGATCACACTGGCAATTAGCTGTGCAACAAAATGTTTTATAATTGTTCAAGTCCCACTTCTGGACTTGAGCACAAAAAAATAAGGTTGACACTTCAGTACAGAACTGAGGAAGTGCTACACTGCTAGAGATAACGTCTCTCAGATGAGATGTTAAACTGAGGCCCGCCCCATCTGCCTGCTCAGGTGGATGTTAAGGACCCATTCTTTTGAAGAGGAACAGGGGAGTTATCCCCCAGTTATAATTGCTTTTAAAATATGGAAAAAGGTTCTTGCTGCATCGAAAAGCTGCTGGTACATGTTTCTGTTTTATTTTCAATCATTTTAAGAAGGGAACTTTGCCTGCTCACAAGCAAACATGCAGCTCCCCCACTCCAGAATTGAACTATCAATAACTATTCTCAGATTTAGTTGCTTGGTAGTACAGATCTTGAATATTGCTGGAAAAAGAAGCATGCTGTTGAAGCTATTCATTTTGTACTCATCAGGACAGATGCAGGAATGCGAAATTTCAAAGGGAATAATAATTTATACTGCATGAGAAAAAGGATGGTGATTGGTTGGCAAGTGGGCTTTGATTGGTCGATACGTTGCCATGGTGAATACATCAGAGAGCTGTCATCTCTCATGTTTTGTTTACTCAAAAAAGGTGCAATGTCTGGACATATTCCTTGCAGAGGAAAGATCACTGCATATGAACATAAGTAGCTTCTGGCAAGTGTGAATGAGCTACATGGCAAGCCTGACCGATAATCTTAAATTGGTTAAAAGCAAAATACTGCGGATGCTGGAAATCTGAAACATAAACAGAAAATACTGGAAAAACTCAGCATCTTCTTCTCTGAAGCGTCATAAGGACTCAAAACATTAACTGTTTTTTTTTCCCCACAGATGCTGTTAGACCTGCTGAGTTTTTCCAGCATTTTCTGTTTTTGTTATCTTAAATTGGTTTTTGTTTAACTTTTAGCACACTCAGGATTGTTCCGCAGGTGCTGACCAATTGCAGAATCACATCTAATGTTAGGCATTGTGTTCTGAGCTTTGCAAGCAAGGTTTGGTTGAGCGCTGCCAGTACTCTGTCTATTGCGAACAGCCGAAGGGACATGCTATTTGAATGATCCGCTAGTTGTTGGGACGTATGGCCTATGTGCCTGGCATTGCACCAACACTGAAATTTATACACCACATTACTCATTTCTGTGGTAAACAGAGCAACTTTTTTTGGCTTGATGGCAGTATCCTGCTGGCGATTGGCCAGCACTCACTGAATAATCCCGAGTGTGCTAAAAAATTATACTAACAACCAATTTAAGATTGTCAGGCTCACAATATAGTTCATTCATTTGCACTTGCTGGAGATTACATATATTCAAATGCAGGGCCCTGTCCTCTGCAAGCAAAAGGAATATGTCTAGACATTGCACCTTTTTTGAACAGATTAAAGCGGTGGGGCAATAGTGCACTCATGACAATGTCTCAACCAATCAGAACTGACTTGCCAACCAATCAGCACCCTTTTTCTCATGCAGCATAAACTGTTGTTCTCTTTGAAGTTTGGCGTTCTTGCACCTGTCCTGATGAGTGCAAGATGAAAAGCTTCAACAGCCTCTTTATTCAGCAATTCTCAAATCTGGAAAAATTTAAGAAATACAGACAACTTTTGTAGAGATCCTTAATCCTTTCACAACAGATTAAATAATAAAATTGCACTATTTTATCTGAAATTTAAAGACTATAATTAGTCCTCAGTCAAATATAGCAAGCAGTCATAAGTGATGATAGAAAAAAAGATGATAATTAATAAAGAGTAATAATTTAAAATTTAAAAAATACAAATTCAAATCTGTGGCCTACCCTCCAGTTTGTTTTACTTAAATCAATTTACTCAATGTAAATTTCCAATGATATTTAGTTACACTTTACTACCATTGGTTCAATACATATTTCTCCTCTCGTACATTTGTTTAGTTAATTTTCTTTATTATAACAAAATCATTTTGCTGCTAAAGAAGTTATAAAATGACAGGTTTACCTGGCTCTCGGCTGAATCATTTCCTTCTCTTTGTTTTTCAATGACTGGTTCACCTTTAAATATAAAAGAACGTAGTTTAAAAACAATAAATATGCATACAACCACAAGGAATATGGGGGAACATTGTAAGAATATATGCATATTTTTAAGAACTATTGTGCCAATTTTTCATATTTCAAAACATTAGGTGAGACTTTTAAGTAATAAGCACCATTATTTGTGTCTCTTATAGTCAGATATCAGGGATTACTTCTCATTTTTGATGGCCGAGTGCAGAATCAAAGGAGTTTAATGCCCAGAGGCCATTCAGCCCATCAGGTCTGCGCATACTGTTTGCTAATTTCATCATTAACTAGTACATATGATTGAAGACTTTTTTGCTGTTGTTTATTTCATTCATACGGATGTCAGCTGTGAGTCAGTAGCACCACTCTTGCATACAAGTCAGCAGGTTGTGGAATCAATCCCCACTTCATTGATCTGAACACATCCAGGCTCACACTTCAGTGCAGTACCGATGAGACATTAAACCAAGTCCTGTCTTACCCTCTGAAGTGGATGCAAAAGATCTCATGGAAATATTTTAAGAGGGGCACGGGAAATCTCACAGTGCCCTGGCAAATGTTAAAACAAATGTAGTAATGTAGTTCATTGCTGTTTGATGGAGAGACCATTAAAGAGCGCAGAGAGAGATGAGAGCCCATTAAAGAGCGCGGAGAGAAAGAAAGATGAGAGACCATTAAAGAGTGTGGAGAGAGAAAGAGAGAGACCATTAAAGAGCATGGAGAGAGAGAGAGACGGGAGACCATTAAATAGCGCGGAAAGAGAGAGATGAAGGACCATTAAAGAGCGCAGAGGGAAAGAGAGAGATGAGAGCCCATTAAAAAGCGCGGAGAGAAAGAAAGTCGAGAGACCATTAAAGAGTGTGGAGAGAGAGAGAGAGGAGAGACCATTAAAGAGCACGGAGAGAGAGATGGGATACCATTAAAGAGCGTGGAAAGAGAGAGAGACGAAGGACCATTAAAGAGTGCAGATGGAGAGACGGGAAACCATTAAAGAGCTCAGAGAGAGAGAGAGAGAGAGACGAGGGATCATTAAAGAGCGCAGAGAGAGACAAGAGACCATTGAAGAGTACGAGAGGGAAGAGCATGGAGAGCAGCTGATTGTTGAGTAGGACTGGTGAGTATTTCTACGCTTTAGAGTAAAAGTAAGGCTTCTGGTTTGTGTTTAGGTCTCTAGTCTTCTTTTTCTTTTTTTCTTAAAAGTAGCTTAAGTATAGAATCGATACTGGTGTAAAAAATAATTACAATAAAGTGTAAAGAGCAGGGGATTTTTTATGTGTAAAGAGCAGGTATAGAGATCTACTTTAGTTGTACCTGCCATTTAAGATGCAATTTTATAGTTTATATTCAACCACAATTTGCTTGCTAATTCATGTTTAACTCATGTTAATTCTGGATGTTAAGATATTGGAGAAATAGAATTTAGAATTTGCTTTGTTGATTCTTGTAAAGCAAAAATTCTTCTGCTTCATTCTATTAGCAAAGAACTGGGATTTCAAACTACTTTCAAAAAAAGTTACTGGTCTCGACCAAGATCATAGCACTACATTTATCAAGTTCTACATTAGCTGTAAAACTGTCCAAATGTATTACTCTAAACACGCAATCTTTTTTCTTCATTGTTCTGAGAAAGTGAGCTTCTTGAGACGTCAACATCTATCAGTTTTCATATAATTCATTTGGGATTCTGTTATAAATAGATGATTTATGTAACTCACATTTGCTTATATCTCATTTTAGATTAGTTGTTCATTTTCCCCATAATTTGGAAAATATCAAACTTACAGAAAGTCACAACCAAATAGGCCAACTAAAGTGAAGGTAGGTATGAACTTTGGAAACTGGAACTGTTTTGCCATTCAGTATATTTTAAAGTACGAGGCAGGAATTTTAACCCTACCCACAAGGCAGGAGCTGGGTGGGGTGGGGAGTGGACTGTTAAAATGCGTTGGGTTGCTCACCTTCCATTTCCGGTTTTAACGGATGTACTGACCAGGCAGCCAAACTGTCCATTCAAAGCTGGCAGGATCGCAATTCGCATATGCTAATTGGTCCAATGATATGATTGGGCCTTGACAACGATTTTAACCAGCTTGCGTGGGAAAGCTGTCACAGCTTACTCACCAACTAATGGTCAGTGTGAGGACTATAGGTAGCTGAAGGGACGCTCCAGTTTAAAAAAAAATTTCTTTGTGTGCTCCTCTGAGACCCATAAGGAAAGTTTAGATCTCCCCTGCCACACTCACACACACTCCACCATCCTGGCCCCACTCCCATCGTGAGATATTCCAGAGCCTCAATTCCCGTACATGCCTGATTGCCGTGATTTTCTGGAGGACAGCAGTTGCTTCCTGTGGTTAAAACTGTCATGGTCTTAGAATGCAAGTGGGAAACTGAGCCAGTGTTTTCTGCTGGAAGCCTACTGGCAATTAACATCACCAGTACCCTCAGCCCCACCATCATCATATAACAGCACGTTTTGTGTCAATGCACCACACTGCTAAATGGTCTGAGAGAGGTTTTGTATTTCTCGTGCCCTGCACATGGAACTCTTTTTGAAACAAAAGCAAAAATAGCTGGAAAAACGCAGCAGGACTGACAGTATCTGCAGAGAGGAATACAGTTAATGTTTTGAGTCTGAATGACTCTTCACGGTGGTGATAATAGCTAAAGGATGTGCTAATGGTGACATTAAGGGTAGAAAGCATGAGAAGCAAGTGACAGATGGCCCTAGTGGGGGTGGGGTAGGGGGAAAGGATTGAAATAGGCTAAAAGGTGGAGATAAAACAATGGATGGAAATAAATTTAAAAATAATAATAGATGGGAAAATAAAAATATATATAAAAAATTAGAAAAAAAGGGGATCGGAAAGGGAGTGGAGATAGTTCATGATCTGAAGTAGTTGAACTTAATGTTAAGTCCAGAAGGCGGTAAAGTGCCTAATCGGAAGATAAGGTGCTGTCCCCCCAGTTTGCATTGAGCTTCACTGGAACATTGCAGCAGGTCAAGGACGGACATGTGGACATGAAAGCAGGGACTTGAAATGGCAAGCGACAGGGAGGTCTGGGTCAGGCTTGCAGACAGACCAAAGCGGTCACCCAGTCTGCGTTTGGTGTCTGCTGCAATGTTTCATTGAGTTCAACAACTTCAGATCATGAACTCTCTCCTCCATCCCCACCCCCTTTACAATCCCCCTTTTTTCTTATTTATTTATATATTTTTCTTATTATTTATATATTTTTTAAATATATTTTTCTTTTCCCACCTATTTCCATTATTATTTTAAAATTTATTTCCATCCATTGTTTCATCTCCACCTTTTAGCCTTTTGTGATCCCTTCCCCCTACCCCACCCCAACTAGGGCTGTCACTTGCTCGTCCTGCTTTCTACCCTTAATGTCATCATTAGCACATCTTTTAGCTAATACCACCACCGTCAACACTCCTTTGTCCTTTTGTCTATGCCATCTTTGGCAATCTCATCTTTGCCTCCGCCTATCACTGGCCCTCTATGCAGCTCTACCTGTCCCACCCCCCTCAAACAGATTATATTTCACCTCATTTCTATTTTTCTTTAGTTCTGATGAAGAGTCATTCGGACTCAAAACGTTAACTGTCTTCCTCTCTGCGGATGCTGTCAGACCTGCTGAGTTTTTCCAGCTATTTTTGTTTTTGTTTCAGATTTCCAGCATTCACAGAATTTTATTTTTATTTTGAACTCTTTTTGAACCTCAATGCCACAGTGGGAGATCACAGAAGTTAACCACCCCTTGGCACTCACATCAATTGTCTAGAAGCTCTGATATAACAGTAGCAAAAGCTTGGGTGAATACCAGATGGGACCTGGGTCATAAAGGTCTTTATAATCATTTGCAGAAATATTATTTACAACAAAAGGAAAATCCTAATTTTACACTGAAAAATAAAGCATTCAAATTAAACTTGACAATAATCATACAAAGTTGCATTGATTAAAATACATACCAATAAAACACAATTAGGCATTAAACTACTGTACTAATTAAAAATGGGAAGCAAATATTAAGAGCTATTGATGTTCTATTGATGTCTATTTACCTGAAGAGGATGTGACATTGTCAAGCTGCCTCTTGTTATCGTTGATTTTCTTCTCCAAATTCTGCACCTTTTGTTCAAGTTTTGATTTGTCGGATTCCAACGACTGGACTACCGAATGCAACTTTTTTGCCATGGCACTTTCATTTCGTAACTCTGCGATCTACAAACCAAACAAAGTCAAGCATCACTGATGTGATGACAATAGCATGTGTTCCAGAAGCTGAATAAAAATATTCACTTAAGGGAATTTCTAGTAAAGTAAAATTGAAGCTTTACAGACTGTTTTACGTTTCAAGACAGTACACGAAACACCCTGTAACAAACTACGAGTAATTCAGAATTCATTCGTCTGATGACATTGTCCTAACAAATATTTACTGCCCCTAATTAACATTTCAGGGCTGCTTTTGGTGTTGACTTCTTAATTTAGCTTTGACCCCTTGGAAAGCTTTTTCAGATTTGCATTAGGACAATATTAAGATTTACCAACTTTCAACTGGGTTAGTGAGTCACAAAAGTTGGTTATAAAGAAGTGTGCACTGGTGGAAGATTACATTGCTGGGAGACTTATTTAAGCTTTAACTACTTAGCCTACCATCACAGCAGGAAAAATAAAGTAGTCATGTGAGGAACTCTGATTAAATGCAGTTAAATAATCTAAAATACAGGATCAATTTCAAACGTGAATGATACACACATAACCTTATTCAGGAAAGGTATTTCATTTGTGAAAATCATTGTAAGAGTCAACAAAATTTCATTGGATGGTTGGAGGGGGGTGCTGAAGAGAAAACTGCAAGTACTTTAACCCATTCAAATTACATTTATATAATTGCTTAAATATTTACTCAATTTCTGACAGAATGGCTTGCAACAATTGAAAGTTCACACAAAGAGCAACGTCTAACGAGAAATCCCTTAATTTAAGTGTTTCATTGTTTTAGTCGAAACTCGTTTCATTTACAAATCAATGCTTTTGTGAAAAATTTCTCAACACCTTTATCTAATAAAGTGCCAAATGAATCTGAAGTTTTTTATTTTTGCATTAGTGACAAAGTGCAGAAAATGTAGACACAAATTCCAATGCATTAATGGTCCTAATTCCTAGCAATGCCTATTTTTGAAAGGAACCCAGTGAAGGAGAAGGCAAAAGCTATTAACTTTGATTGAAATTCCAAAATAAATTTGAGGAGCTGCTCTGAACATTTGGTCTCTTTTTGAAAAATTAAACAGTTACAGTCATTAACACATTTTTGTTAATTTGAGGCTTTTATTTTCTTTATTTGAATACTTTTTGTTTAAACAGAGCACTGATGATATCACGGGGAGGAATAGTGACTTGGAGCATGGTGTCAGCTATGGTTCAATGGTAGCCCTCTCAACCTAGAGGCTTGAACACAAAACCTAGGCTGACACTTCAAGTGCTGTACCAAGGTAATGCTGTCGGAAGTGCTGTCTTTTGGATGAAACGTTAAAATAAGAACCCGTCTTCCTCTCAGGCGTACTTAAAAATCCTATTTTGAACAACAGCAGAGGAGTTTGTCCTGGTTATTACTCATCCCTCAACCAATGTCACTAAAACAGATTATCTGGTCATTATCACATTGCTGTTTGTGGGAGCAATCTGTACACATTTTCTACATTACATTGAAAACGAACAAGTACTTTGTTGGCTTAAAAATACCTTGGGATATCCCAAGGTTCTGAAAGGTGCTAAAATAAACTTTATCTTTTCAAACCAACAAAATTACTGACCTGGATTGTGACTGTTGATTAAGTACCTCTACCAACTTGAAATCAGCTCCCTCACATGGTCCGGCTGAGAAACTCTTGCAAGCCAGTAGACATTAATGTGATGTAATAAAAACTTACACCTAGTTTGCCTGATTGTGAACACTGATGGTACCAATACATTTTGGTGGGCTCCTATCAATGCCCCAATTGGAAAGCCTAGGTCCTTAGTGTTTACTGTAGTCAACAATAGGTTTTTAAAAATAAAAGCGTAGAAATAAAAAATGGTTCATTACTCTTTTTTTAAAATAAGAGGCACCTTATTCTCTAATAAATCCACAGTTTCTAACCAAAGTCAATTTCTTAATGTTAAGATGTAGTGAAGTTTCTTTTTAAACCCACTGAGGTACACAGTGTCTGGAAAGACAGATGATCATACAGTAGAAGGATGGTTAATCAGCTCTATTTATCCATACAAAATCTGAAAAACTCATACTAAGCTGAATGAGTTATCATATTTATCACTTGGAAAGATACCATCACTCTCACTGGAGTACACAGCGTTTTATAAAAATTAATCTGGCTTCTCAACTACCCCCTCAACCAACCTTGGGTGAGCGTGTTTTAATCCATGAGCAAAGCTACTAGTGATCAACAAACATCCTTATGATTAATTGCAAGACAACAGACATTTAGTGAAGCTCAAATCTCTTTCATATTTGCATATTCCAAACACATATGTCATCTGCTAAGACAAATAACTTACCTCGTTCCTGAGCTTCTCTAGTTCTTTGTCTCTATCTGTGATCAAGGCACTAGTAGTAGTGATGGATTTCTGTAAGGATTTTTTGTCTTCATCAAACTCTTTCTTTAATAAAGATTCTCTGCAGAAAAATGAAGCGTCTCAGAAAAATATCAAACCACAAAATGTTTAAAAAGGCTAAATTTTATTTTCACATTCACTGGTATACTGCAGCATACAATTGTCCAAAATTAACCAAATCAAGCCACTATCAAAATTCAGTATGCAGACATTACTCATTAAAATATTTTTGTATTTTTGTTTAGAAATAGGAAATCTCATACTTACATTTTCACTGTTGTGTCAATATTTTGACATTTTAGAACTGCAGTAAGACATAAAAACTATTCCAAAGTAGATTGGGCCACACTGACACCAAATTGCACTTTCGGTCATCTGAACATGCATAGTTTTGCATACCAATGACTGTATCCATGTTACTTATAAAACACACTACTGTTCAATTTAACAAAATTGCATATTTTACAGTTAAAATAACAACACAAAAAACACAAAATCCTAACTCAGAATCTGACATTCATTAAAGGCACATGATGCCAAGCAACAACAATTACATGCGTAGCTTCACTGCAATTACCAGTACCATGCAAATAAATATCTGTAGTGAATCCTGCTGATATCTGCATGTTCCCTCTCTGAAATTGGTACTGACCTGAACTTTCATACAAAGAGACTATAAATAATTATGATTAAACAGATTTCAGCTTAGGTGAGGAAGCATTCAGATCCAGTAGGCAGAGCAGGTTCATTAAGACACACAGCATGCTGAACGAAATGAAACCAATTCTTTGAGCGGAGAAGGCAATATAAATTGCTAAATTGATTTCCATGCTATCAGTCATAAACAGGAATGAGAAAATTAAGTGGAGAATCTGGGTTTTAAAGCAATAGAACACAATGTTCGACATAAGTGACCCTGGTCCCACCTTACAACTATTTGTACTTATTTCCCAATGCAAATTTGTTTAAAATATCAGAGATAAATTGAAAAAGATTGGTAACTGAGGTTGTGAATTTGGTTTTCCCCACTCTATGCAATCTTTTATGCTTACTTAAGTATATTCTAAAACATTTCAAAAATCACAGACTCATTTCGGAAAATATATTTCTGAATTCTAACTGTTGCTTTATAATTTATAAATTACAAATGTTTTTTCCTGGCTTTTGGTAAATTGTTAATTTTGAAAACTTTTATACTTTCTTGTGGTCTGTTTGAAGTCTTCTTTTCTGCTCAATACATTTCTATTCTTTTGTGCATAAAAATATAGCATCGTAGGACTTTGTGCAGTCTGACAAACTGCTTTGTAACCTGAGCCCCAAGGCAACCTCCCTCTTGATCCTAGAAGCACATGAGTGACATGGGTACTATTAACTAAAGCACTTAATCTATACAGAAAAAATACTTCCAAGAGTTGATTTTCTGGTGGGAAATGAAAAATCGACAGTTACGCGTTAAACTCACTGTTCAGGTAATGGCAACTTTTTAAATGGAGTAATAATTTCTAGTGTAGTGTTACTACGACTGAACAAAGAAGTAGGAAGACCCTACAAGTACAAATTTGTATTATATAAATGCACAATGAAGTCCCCTTCACATGATATTACGGAATATATGCATTACTAGCTAGAAATAGCTAGCAATAGTAGAAGATCAGATAACAAAAATTTGTTTGCAGCCAGTTATCAATGAATGAAGAATGCAAATGTAAATTAAGTAGTGCATAACAAATTACAATATAAAAATGCTGATACTGTGCATCATCTTTTATTTTTATCTTTATGGTTCTGCATATTATATTCTTAAAGATGAGGGACATCCGTTTTAGAATATGGAACATATTTTTCACTCATGTCAGCATCAGCACAGCATAGAAACTCAACCCTGAAATAGCATCAGAAGGTGCCATTCCAATGAGGCACTGAGATTCAAATTTTGCACCAATGGAAAGCATTACGCTTTGCGTACCCAAAGGAATTAGTTTGTTACTGCCGAAGTTCAGCAGTGAGGGGAGATAGCCATTTCATCAGGTTAGCAAAGCACTGTACCAGGATGCAAGTCATTGTCTGTATTTTCCCACACATTCCAAAAACTTGACATGCCATCTGGAGAAAAGTGAAATGAAGCAGTGGCCAGAACTTTATAAGAAAATAAATCTGGACCATGAATTATTGTAGTCTCAGTCCTGTGTCTGCTAGTGATGGTGACAGAGTATACTGACGGAAGTTTGGGTGTAGGCTGGTCTAATTTATTTTGTGGAAACTGATGAATGATGAAAGAGAACATCAAACATAAGAAACAGGAGAACACTTTAAGCTTGTCAAAGCTGTTCATCTGATCAATGCTGATGTTGGGCTTCAATTCCACTTTACCCCCTGCTCCCCATACCCCTTGATTCCCTGAGAGAACAAAGATCGGTCTATCTCAGCCTTAAATAAAATCAATTATGGCGCATCCACAACCCTCTGGGGTAGAGAATTCCAAAGGTTCACAACCCTGAGTGAAGAAATTTCTCCTTACCGATCAGCCCCTTATCATGAAACGGTGCCCACTTGTCTAGAGTCCCAGACTCGGGAAACAATGACTCAGCATCTACCCAATCAAGTCCCTTCATAATCTTAAATCTTTTATTGAGATCACCTCTCATTCTTCTAAACGCCAGAGAATACAGACCCAATTTACTCAGCCTCTCATCATAGGCCAGCCCTCTTATCCCAGGGATCTCTCCAGTGAACCTTCACTGTACTGCCTCCAATGCAAGTATATCCTTCCTTAAATATGGAGGCCAAAATGGCACACAGTATTCCAGGTGCAGGCTTATCAGAGCTCTGTATAATTATAGCAAGACTTCTTTATTCTTGTGCTCCAATCCTCTTGCAATAAAGGCCAATGTACCATTTGCTTTCCTAATTGCTTGTTGTACCTGCATGTTAACTTTGTGTTCCTTGTACAAGTACAATCAAGTCTCTTTGAACATCAACATTAAAGTTTCACACCTTTTAAAAAATATTCTGCTTTTCTATTCTTCATTGTACTCCAACTGCCATCTTATTGCCCACTCATTAACCTGTCTACATCTCTTTACAGCGTCTAGGGGGAGGAAATATACTACAAAATTAAAAATAAACATGGTCATAAATGAAAAAGATATGACGTGCAACAGCACTGTGCTTTTAACAGGGATCTACAGATCTCACAAAGATAAAAGTACTCAGTGAGAAAAGGAAACTGACCAAAAGACTTCACAGAAAGGCTTTTAGTATACAAAAATGGATATTAAACTGGCTCAACATTTGAGAAACAGGAATGTAAAGGTTTACAGTTTAAGTTCTATGATTATCTGTAAACCAACAAGAGAGTAGCAGAATTATGTTTACCTTCACTCAAACCTTTTGACTGTTCCTGCTCATCAAGATTAACTCATGATAAAACAGCTGATCTACCTGCTCAATTATCCCCTTCAAAGAAACACTTGCAACATCAGCCACCTTATCAAAAGTGTATATTCAATGGCAACTATATTCTCCAGTTATGGAGATCAGTGCTAAAGCTTACACATAACTCACTTGTAGTGAGCCCACCAGTTTTTACTGCCCTGATCTCAGGACAGATTTTAAAATCAATAGAAAATTTGCTTGTTTAAATATTCTTCTGTACAGGTGAACACAGCACATGTTAATAATACCAGCAGTGAATTTAAGCAGTAGCCTCTCAATTTTAGAATCAGCAGTTCTGCTGAAGGCAGTGCCGTGGAGGCTGTCAATCAACAGAGGTGAACACAAGCTGCCTTCAGTTGCTAGCTCAGCAGCTGGGAAAGCTGATGGTGGCCATTAGGAAACAACATTAATCAGCTTTGCCAGACACAGCAGAGAGATAGGCAAAAGAATATTGCTGATAAAGGAGTTGGTAGATTAGCTTTTCTAGCATCAGGTGGCCTTGGATGCAGCAATAGAGTAAACTATAATAGTATGTTGTTGAAGTCTCTTAATTATATGCTAATTCCTTTCACTTCCATTATCAATTGCTGTGTGCATATCATATTTTCCTTTGAATATTTAGACCATTGTCATGCTTAGAAATATGTAGAAATTATTATTGATGATTAATAATTACAATGCAACTCTTTTGGTGATATCTTATAGTCATGTCATATCAGGCACCATTTGAATCCTACAACTCTCATGATCATGAAATGGATTAAAGAGTTTAGGTTCAGCTACAGCTTTTAAATTACTCTATAATTTCCATTCAAAATGCAATTCAAAATCTCAAATCCATAGAAAGTGCAATGAATCTCTGCATTTAAAAAATTGAATCTGAGTTGAAATTGACTGTGTCGGAAGAAAAGGCAATAAACTCAAGATTGTCTACTTGTACCAGAACTCAAATAAATATCTCAATATCTAAATCCCTTTAAAAACAAATTCAGTGCTTTACGATTTAAAGTATAAGTTTGAACCGATTTGAAAAGTTACATATCACTTCAAAATATGAACAGATTGATGGTAGTAAAGACCTGGATTTTCATTATTGTGAAGTTAGTTGTTTCTTTGGATATGAGACTTCTGAATTTTCTATACAACTTAGGAATCATTTTATGAATTTGTATCGCCATCAGGTATACATATTGGAAATTCGAGCATATTTTATGTGATTTTGTCAGCCATTATTTTAATGGATCAGAAAATAAAGCAACATGTGCCTGAATTTTCGATATGGCCCAGCAGTGGGTAAGGCTTCCACCAATAATAAAAGAATCAGAATGTTACTCATTTAGTGCCATCATCAACCATACTGAGCTCACAAATAATGTGGGACAAATAATAAATTTTCCTCTCCATTACCTCAAAGTAGGACAATCCCTGTCAACCTCTGCGACATTAGTGTGTAACACTTCAATTTTGCACATCATCTGTATCTGTGTCAAGAACTGACCACAGATAGTCCAAACACATTTCCCTTAGTACACCTTTACAGCTATGAGAGAGAGCTGTCAGGGTAGCAATTAAACTCAAGTCCCAGAGGTGAATGGAAAGGACAGCTTTCTAACCACTGGATCAGACTTGCCTCTCCAAATCAATAATCATTTCATTTTAGCATGTGTGTTATTCTTAAATCAGTCATATGGCAAATGGAATTTTTTTTTTCTCCCAAGTAATTTAGAACAGTTTCAAGAAAAGCAGTTGATGCTGTGTCTATTAATTCCATCAAATAAGGCCATGATACATAGGTAGTTTGGAATGGGATTGAAGATGACATGGATAAATATAGCAAGAGGTGACCATATACTGTATGGAGCATAATGGTTTCACTGATACAAAAGCAAAATACTGCAGATGCTTGAACTCTGAAATAAAAGCAGAAAATGCTAGAAAGACTCAGATGATCTGGCAGCATCTATAGAGAGAGAAAAACAGAGTTAATTAATGTTTCAAATCTGTATGACTTCAGAGCTAGAGAGAAGTAGAAATGTGATAGATTTTAGACTATTTAAGAGGTGGTAGAACAGCTGGAGCAAAATAGATCAGGGATAGGTAGGAGCGAAGGAGAAATTTGACAAAAATGTCATGGATACACATAATGGTAGTGTTAAAGACTAAAGAAGGTGCTGATAGTGGCTAAAGTGTAAAGTAGCAGAATGTGTTCATAGAAGAACAAAAGTCAGTGCTCTGAGAAAGCACAACATAAAAACAAGTGATAGATAACCCTATTTGGGGGGGAGGTGCGGGGGTGGTGGGGGACAAAGAATAAAAAAAGTAAATAACATAAATAAATTTAAAATAAATATATAAAATTAAATAAAATAATAAAACATAATAATAATTGGATTAAAAAAAGGGTAAAGATGGAGGAGGCAGTTCATGGTCTGAAGTTTTTGAGCTCACCATTAAGTTCTGAAGGCTGTAAAAAGTGCCTAATTGGAAAATTGAGGTGCTATTCCTCCAATTTGCGTTAGGCTTCACTGGAACATTGCAGCAGGCCAAGGATTGACATGTGGGCATGAGAGCAACATGGTGTGTTGAAATGGCAAGCAACAGGAAGGTCTGGATCATGCTTGCGGACTGAGTGAAGGTGTTATGCAAAGTGGTCAACCAGTCTGCGTTTGGTCTCCCAAGTGTAGAAGAGACTGCATTGGGAGCAGCGAATATAATAGACCAAATTGAAGGAGGTGCAAGTGAAGCGCTGTTTCACCAGAAAGGGGTTTATGGAGCCTTGTTTGGTGAGGAGGGAGGATTAATGGTGCGGGTGTTGCACCTCCTGCGATTGCATGGGAAAGTGCCGTGGGAAGGGGATGAGGATGATGTAGGTGTGAACCAGGGAGTCACAAAGGGAACGGTCCCTACAGAATGCTGACGGCAGGGAAGAGGGAGATGTGTTTGGTGGTGGCATCATGCTGGGATTGGCAGAAATGACAGAGGATGATCCTTTAACTGCAGAGGCTGGTGGGGTGAAAAAAAGTGAGGATAAGGGGGACCCTATCATGGTTCTGGAAGGAAGGGGGTAGGGGTGAGGAAAGAACTGCGTGAGATGGGTCAGACACGGTTGAGGGCCCCGTCAACCACAACAGTATGCCGTTTTGGAAGGTAGCATCATCGGAACAGGTGCAATGGAGGCGGAGGAACTGAGAGAATGGGATGAAGCCCTTACAGCAAGCAAGGTGTGAGTAGATGTGGTTGAGGTAGCTGTAGGAGTCAGTGGGCTTGTAATGAATATTGGTAGACAATCTATCTCCAGAAGTGGAGCCAGAGAGGTCAAGGAAGGGAAGGAAAGTGTCAGAGATGGACCATGTGAAGGTGACAGAGGGGTGGAAATTGGAAGCAAAAATCGATAAATTTTTCCACATCCAGACGAGAGCATGAAGTGGCACTGATATAGTCATTCACGAACTGGAAAAGAGAATTGTGGGAAGGGACCGGAGTAGGACTGGAACAAGGAATGTTCCATGTACCCCACAAAAAGACATGCATAACTGGGGCCCATGTGGGTACCACCCATAGTGACACCTTTTATTTGGAGGAAGAGGGACAAGTTAATGGAGAAATTGTTTAGTGAGAGAACAAGTTCAGCCAGGCAGAGAGTGATGGAAGAGGGGGATTGCCCGGGCCTCTGTTCAAGGGAGTGGAGAGCCCTCAGTCTGTCCTGTGGGAGATGGAGGTGTAAAGGGACTGGATGTCCATGGTTAAGAGGTGGCAATTAGGGCCAAGAAACCGGAAATTATTGATATGACATAGATGCCAGAAGAATTGCAAACATAGGTAGGGAGAGACTGGACAAGGGGAAATAGAATGGTCATGATAGGAAGAAATGAGTTCCATAGGGCAGGAACAGGCTGACACAATGGGTCTATCAGGATAGTCTCGTTTGCGGATTTTGGGAAGGAGATAGAAGCAGACTGTGCGGGGTTGGGAGACTATGAGGTTGGGAGCTCTGGAGAGGAGATCTCCAAAGGAGATGAGGTCATTGACAGTTCTGGAAACAATGGCTTGATGTTCAGTTGGGGTCATAGGCCAGGAGGAGATAGGAAGAAGTGTCTGAGAGTTGGCGCTCTGTCTCCATTTCTGGTGATAGACTGTCCACCAATATTCATTGCAAGCCCAACAGCTCCCACAGCTACCTTGACTGGAGCTACTCACATGCTGCTTCCTGTAAGGACTCCATCCCATTCTCCCAGTGCCTCTGCCTCCGTTACATCTGTTTTGAAGATGCTCCCTTCCAAAATGGCGTTTCTGACATGCCTTCCTTTGTCCTTTACTGAGGACTCCCCCTGCTGTGATTGACAGTGCCCTCAAACGCGTCCGACTCATCTCCTGCACCTCTGCCTTCTCCTCCCTCCCAGAGTCCCCCATGTCCTCACTTTTCACCCCACTAGCCCCCACAGTCAAAGGATCATCCTTCGCCATTTCCGCCTACTCCAGCAAGATGCCACCACCAAACACATTTCCCCCACCCGAACCCTCAGCCTGTCAGCATTCCCAAAGGACCCTTCCCTCTGTGACACTCTGGTCTACTCCTTCAACACCCCCAACTCCTCATCCTCTTCCCACGGCACCTTTCCATGCAATTGCAGAAGGGGCAACACCTGCCCCTCTACCTCCCCCCTCCTCACTGTCCAAGGCCATAAACACTCCTTTCAGGTGAAGCAGTGCTTCACTTGCACCTTTTTCAATTTGGTCTACTGTATTTGCTGCTTTCAATACAGTCTCCACTACATTGGGGAGACTAAACGCAGACTGGGTGACTGTTTTATGAAACACCTTCATGCAGTCCGCAAGCATGACCCAGACCTTCCTGTCACTTGCCATTTCAACACACCATCATGCTCTCTTACCCAAATGTCCATCTTTGGCCTGCTGCAATGTTCCAGTGAAGCCCATTGCAAACTGGAGGAACAGCACCTCATCATCTGATTAGGCACTTTACAGCCTTCAGAGCTTAACACTGAGTCAACAACTTCAGATCATCAACTCTCTCCTCCATCTTTACCCCTTTTTTAAACCAATTATTTATTTTATTTTTATTTATTTTTAATTTTTTTTATTTATTCATTTTAAATTTAAAAAAAACCTTTTTCCACAACTCCCCTCACAGGGCCACCTGTTAGTTGCTTTCTATGTAGCGCTTTCACAGAGTGCTGACCCTTGTTCTGCTATTAACACATTCTGCTGACTTGCTTTTATGCCAACATCAGTACCTTCTTTAGTCTTTAACACTACCATTAACACACCCTTCGTCTTGTGTCCATGATATCGTTGTCAAATTTCTCCTTAGCTCCCACTTATCCTGACCTTCTATTTTGCTCCACCTGCTCCACCCCCCTCTTAAACAATATAAAATCGATGACATTTCTACTTCTCTCTAGCTCTGAGTCAGACAGATTCGAAACATTAATTAGCTCTGTTTCTTTCTCTATAGATGCTGCCAGACATGCTGAGATTTTTTTCTAGCATTTATATTTCATGGTTCCACTGATGTTTTGACCATGGAAATGTCAGAAAAGCAAGTGGCCGGTTTTCAAAATTGAACATTAAATGCAGAAACATATTGTGCAGTTCTGTTTCACTGTGTTGCTTAGAGAGGTCTTTTATAAAACTTGCTATCAAATGATTAAAAAGGTTGTTAAAAAGGTTGGAGTCCACTTTAGGGCTGATTGTACATGGTCTGCAAGAGGCAAGCTTGATGAGCTGCATGACCTGCGTTTGAAGTTTATGTTTTTACATGAACTGGAAAATTGGTATTTCTTCACAAAATTTTACCTGAGTGCATTTGCATTCTATTGTAGATAACAATGATCAAATATGGTGAAAAAATAAACTAGAAAAATCCTCAAATATCAAGTTAATCTTAAAAGTATTTTGCTGTGAATTCAATTTTCTAACTATTACACCCTATAACAACATAAGCAGTTCGCTATGATAACGGCTATGTAAATCTGATCATTGAATCAGAGAATCTAGATTGGCATATCCAACAAAGTATTCTGAACCTAAAACTCCAAATTGTCAGATTGGGTTTTTGAAACTTAACGACTAGGCCCTCAAAATATCAGTACTATCTGCAACTACGCAGGAATCCCAACAAGTATTTGTAAGTAACAGTATTTAGACTAGATACTAACATTTCTCCAAAACAAATTTAGCAGTGCTTTTTGTTTTTGTAATTTGTATCAAAGGTTCCTTGCATCACCCAGATTCTCCTCTTACTATGAAAGTAAGAAAAAAGTCTAGTCATGAAGCAAATACCTTGAAGTGTTATTGGGCAAGCTTTAAAAATGCAAGATAACAAGAAGCACAAGTTAGAAACATGGAAGAAAAATGCAAATTACAATCCAGGAAGTTACACAATTCCGCATTAAATGGTTTATTTCGTTAAAAAGCTGCTTGAAATAATTCACACAGAAGCAAGACACAGTAAAGGAAGGTTGCAGCCATAGTATGTACAAAAAATATTATGGTTCGATTGGTTTTGGCTACTTATTGTAACGTGGATAGACTTTTTTCAGTCTTACCATCAAAGACAGACAGATTTAGCAAGGACAGCAAAATTAGGAGAAGGAGAGAGAAAGGAGTGAGATGAGGTTTTGTAAGTAATGCAGAGACACAATGACACTTTGCAAGCCACACTGACTTGTTTGACAAGCTTGCGTTAGCACAGAAACACAAGTCAATGTTCATTAAAATAGATATCCATTTATCCATCAAAAGATTAACATTCTATAGCCACATGTTTACAACGTTTACAACACAAAAGTTCACTTTGGATGTTTGGAAAGTCAGAGATGATCAGCTTTCTGCTTCTCAACATATGTAAATTTAATTGCTTCCTTATTTTCAAAAATAATTTGAGGCCTGCTGTATAATTTTCTCATCAAATATAAAAAAAGGATAGAATTTGCCATTTTGAGCAGGTAATACTAACAACAGACATGGTCTATGTATTCATATTTAGTTTTAGTTAAGCTGAAACAGGGCATGCTTTATCTTAAAATATGATTTTAGGAAAAAGTTGTGATGGAAGATGCTTTCCTGGGCTATTTTAAAGAAAAACGCTCTCAAACGGTTTACACATTTTTCAACAGTGACCCACATAACTGATGAAATATTTTACTGACCTGGAATTTTAAAAAGAGCTTGAAAAGGTAATGTATTGACCCAATTTCAAAAATGATGGAATTTTGTACGCAGAAATAGAAGACGCAGTTAAGCACTTTGACCTGATCTTGCTGTATTGCAAATGGAATCCTGCTCATAACATTGTATTTTTCACATAAGTAGAATGCCACTGTTTCTCCTTCAGGGAATGCAATTCTGGATAGAATTGCAGCAAATTAGCAAGATTATTCTACTTTTCAAAGCTACATAACTTGTATGCAATTCAGTCCAGATCCAAACAATGTGATTTACCTTTACCCACAAATTTTGAGAACATTATGCTGCACACCCCTAGAATACATTCCAGTTATATTCCAATAAAACTGGTTGTATTCTACCCAATATGCATAAACATGAAGCAGAAGCAACATTCTCTCTCCTTTGGTAAAATGAAATGTTCTGAGCTTGATTTAATCTCAACAGAGCAAGATCTGGGTCACAGCAAAAGGCAGAGGAACTGATTTGACTAAACTTATTCCTTACCATTTTAAAACTTGTGTTACATTTTACATGTTACACTGAGAAAGTCACTTCTGCATTGAAATTAAGTGCAAAAGAGTTTTGTGCATCCACAAAATTATTTCTCCACTTGTTGAATACTTTTTCAAATAATTTAATCAAACACAAGTGACTGCAGATTAATATGTAATCTTGATACAGCTGTACTTTCACAGAGGTAGTTGAATTGCATTAACTGGAAAAAAGTTAAAAATTTCCAGATTCTGCCTACATTTGAATTCAACCCCCAATAACCTATTTATTTACAGAAAATGCTGGAAATACTCAGCAAATCTGGCAGGATCTATGGAGGAATAGAAAGAGATTTAATGTTTAAAGACAGTGACCCTTCATCAGAACAGTTCTGACAAAGGGCAGAGTTTTCCGCACTCGGTGTCAGGCAGCAAGGTAAGCGTGAGCGAACAATATGGTGGGAAGGCCAAAAATCAGTTTCATGACATTGTGAAACTAATTTGCAAGCATCCGGTCTGCCTGTCAATGGCAGGCTGTTTTTCCCACTGCCGCATGTTGGGAACTTCATTATAATACACCTGCATATCATTATAAGTCTAACTTGCTGGAATCATCCCCCCACACTGGATCACCCAGGCATGTCGGCATGATTGCATGCCAACGTGTTTCACAACTGAACATAAGCGACGTGCACCTGGTGAGCTGCACTTAACTCTGGACTTGGAGGCTTGTTTGCCTACCTTGCTTTGGGCAGCATTCGCAGTCATCAGTGCCAGGCTTTGCAGACAGCACCACATCACTTTTAGGGGGGGCTCACAGGCAGGTCTCTAATTACGAGACCAGCTGTAAGGCGGGATAGCTTTTCAACAGCTGCAGGGCTAGGGCCTTCTTGGGGGAAAGGGGAGAAATGGCCTCAGACAAGAGAAGAGGCTGTAGGGCTAGGACATTACTGGAAAAGGGGGGCATCCCAGGGTGTGTGGGGACACATGTTGATCTGTGCAAGTGGCCTCAAGGATGTGAGGGCTGAGGAGGCGGTCCCCAGAGGAGATGAGTCCAGATGGAGATGCAAGGGTGTGAGAAAAAGAGTGTGGTGATGCCTCGAGATGTCTGAGTGAGGTGGCAGTGCATGTGTGATTGGTTTGAGAGTGAGAGAGTTTAGAGTGATTAGATGGTTGCCTTACCCTGGTAACACAGATGAGATTATTCATTTGCACTGGATGGCAAACCTCTTCTGAGCGCTGGCACTGACTACCACTTCTCCCACCTTCCAAGCCGAAGTGGTGACATTGATGGGCCTCTTGCGGCCAGCGCGGGGTGGTAGAGGACATCGGGGCGGGCTCCAAAGGTGTCCAGTTGGCATCCCAGGGATGCATCACTGAATTGGGAGGGGCTGCAGTCTTCTTGCCTTTCAGAGCCATGCATTCTGTGCAGCAATCCTGGGCTGGAAGCAGTGAGAGGTGTACGCGCGGCTGCACTTTAAATATGGCACCCGGTGTGAGGAAGCGGCGAGCAGATGGTGTAGCTGGCGAATTGGAGGCTGCCTGCCAACGAAATGGCATGTTTCCCAAGAATGCATGATTGATGAGGACAATACAGCGCAAAAACCTGCCATTGCGGCCAGCAGGTAAAATGTTCCTTTTCCTGCCCTCTACTGCACTGAGTGCAAATCTGGGATGATTCTGCCCAAAGGGTCACAGACCTGAAATGTTTATTTTTCTTTCCTTAAGAGGTTGCCAGACATGTTGAGCATTTCCAGTATTTTCTGTTTTTTTTTCAGATTTCCTGCATTCACAGTATTTTGCTCTTGTAGCGTATTTATTTAGGTCTCTTCATTGTTTCAACATTAAATTATGAATACTAAATAAGCTTACGAATGTCTGGTAGCAGTGATCGGCATTTCGGAAATGAAACAAAGAACCTTATGAATATTACAACGCTTAAGTTACTTCATTTATACTTAGTTAAATCCTATTCCTTACTTTTACAATGAGCTAATCATAGAAATATTCCAAACATTAAACCTAAATTTCAAGTCTATTAATTTTACACTTGGGGAATTTAGTGGCAGTGTTTCAAAGCTAATCTCTGAAGAGGTAAAAAAACACATCAAATTACTATTTCACAATATCAGAGATTCTTAACTGAGGCTGAGCATACAAATGGCCTAAAAATACAGTACAACTCGAATTGTACATTGTGGAAGTTGCACATTAAATTAAAAAAAAAATGAGATCAATCTCTGCTTTCCAGCACATTATATAACTGAATATTTTCACAGTGATTCCATTTTTGGGTGTCTCGAGGAAAATGGTGAGATTGTGACAACCGCAAAAATAACCAATTCTACAGTAATTTTGTCCCAATTTATGCAATGAAAGTGTTTCCATCAAATTGTGACTCAGGATTTAAAAAAAAAAATCAGCTAATATAGTAACGTAGCTGCTGATTGCTAAGGAAACAGTAATACTGCCCCACCCCAAACCCTGGAGACCATTAACTGAACAATTTCAGACTGTACCTAATAACAGTAAATGCACAAGCAAAACCCTGTCATTAAGATGAGAATTTGTCATTTGAAAACAATTTTGGATTAATTAATATTTCTATCTTCAGTAACATAAAATTACAATACCCCAATGTGTGGTGATGGTGAAGTACATACATTTGATTTTATGCCTTCATTTAAAATTAAAAGGATGAAAATAGTTTGTTCTGGTTAAAATTAAATTACTTGATCAAAAAATTTATGAAATAATTTGGATATTGCTGGGTAAAAGTGTTATGCACAAAGTGATTATATAGTCTGTCAACTTTGCATAATATACTGTGATGGGGGCAATTTAAGTCATTACGGCACAGGAAGCTGCTATTTGGCCCATCGCGTCCATGTCTGTAGAGTAATCCAATCAGTCTGTTTAAATATGATTTTTTTCTACCACTGACAGTCATTCACATTTAACAGGCAAGTTATTTCTCCATTATTTACAAGTTGATTTGGTTAACTACGATGTTTACGTATCCCCCGATGCTCTAGGATATTTTTTGAAGCACACGTACATTGCATTGTATCACACAATTAGAAGTGCTTACCTCTTTTTCATTTCTAGTAGCTGATTATTGAGTGCAGATCGCTCTTCTTCGAGCTGAAGCAAAAGAGTAACATCTTTCAGTTATCAAGGTGCTTCAAGGTGGACAGCCTACATTTGTTGTCTAAATACTCAAACTCCAATGAGGTATATTAAAACATAAATCCACAACCAGTAGTGAAATACTGATGCTATTAACATTATCCAATATCTACATGTTTATCATCTTAATTACTAGTATTTTATTAATTCCTGAACATTTAATTGGTAAGTTAATAAGATAAATGCCCCACATATTGTAGGAAGCAGCACATGAACAGGCACATGGATATTGCTAATTATTTCTGCAGAAATCTATTCTGGCTTGCAAGGAAAATCATGCTCCAATGGAGGCAGGGTTCAATTGAGGCTTTCAAAACTGGATTGTTATCTGAAAAGGAAAAATCTGCAGGGGTATGGGGAAAAGGCTGGGGAGTGGCACTAGGTAGACTGCTCCTTCAGAAGGCCAGCAGAGACATGATGGGCTGAATGGCCACCTACTGTGCTGTAACCATTCAATGATTTTAATGCAGATGGACAAATGGGAGAATTTGAGACACAACTTTCATTTATATAGCACCTTTAACATTGTTAAATGTTCCAAGGCCTTTCATTTTCAAACAATTTGACACTGAGCCATGTAAGGTGATATTATTGCAGATGACCAAATGCTTGGTCAAAGAGGTGGGTTTTAAGAAGCACCTTAAATGGGTACATAATTGGCAAAGTGCAGAGGTTTAAGGAGGGCATTCCAAGGTTAGGGCCAGGGCAGCTGAAAGCATAGCTTCCATTGGTGGAGCAATTAAAATCACGGTTGCATAAGAGGCCAGAATTGGAGGGGTGCAGATATCATGCAGGATTGTAGACCTGGAGGAGATTGGGGATCGGAAGGTCATGGAGAAATTTGAAAACAAGGATAAGAATTTTAAAATTGAGACACTGTAGACCAGTGAGCAGATGTAATGGGTGAACAGGCCTTTGTGCACATTAGAATATGGACAGCAGAGTTTTGGATAGAGTAGAAAATGGGAGGATGGCCACCAGCATATTGGAATAGTCAAGTCTAGGGCAAACAAGAGCATGATTGAGGGTTTCAGCAGCAGATGAGCTGAAGCAGGAGCAGATGAAGTAGATATGCTGGTATGAACTCAAGCAGTGATTTAAAGATTTTATCAGTTTATGAAAAGCTGCATTCAAATTTAACTTACACAATGTTGTGCATTATCTGCATCTTTGCAGTTTTACAAGGCAGGTGAAATTTAACGCAGCAAAGTGATACATCTTGATAGGAAGAATGAGGAGCAATATAAAGGATACAATTCTAAAAGGGGTGCAGGAACAGAGAGATTTGGGGGTGTATGTACACAAATTGTTGAAGGTGGAATAACAGATTGACAAAATGGTTTAAAAGGCATATGGGATCTTGTGCTTTATAAATAGAGACATAGAGTACGAAAGCAAGGAACTTATGATGAACCGTTATAAATTACTGGTTCAGCCTCAACTGGAGAATTGCGTCCAATACTGGGCACCATGCTTCTGGAAGGCATTAGAGAGGGTGAAGAAAAGGCTTACAAGACTGGTTCCAGAAATGAGGGGCTTAGTTATGTCCTTAGAGAAGATAAGGTTGAGAGATGTGACAGAGGTGTTCAAAATCATAACAGTAGATGGGGAGAAACTGATCCCATTGGTGGAAGTGTGGAGAACCATAGAACCAAAGAACAAAAGTTTATGGTAATTGGCAAAAGAAACAATAGTGACATGAGAAAAAACATTTTTTTCCACACGGCAAATTGTTAGGATCTGGAATGTATTTCCCGAGAGTTTAATGGAAACAGATTCAGTTGTGGCTTTCAAAAGGGAATTGGATAAACAACTGAAGAGACAAAATGTATAGGACTGTGGGTATAGGACTGTGGGAAAAAGGCTGTGAAGTGGGGCTAGCAGATTTGCTCTTGGAGAGAGCCAGCACAGATATGACAGTCCAAAAGGTCTCCTTCTGTACAGTAATCATTCTATGATATGAAATGATGCATATGCTCAATAGGCCATATTCACTTCCAATGGTAATACATTTCTACAAAAATAATTTGCCACAATTAAAACTGCAGTCAGCAAGATTACAAACGGTACAGAGAACAAGGCCTGACAAAAAAAAGCTAATTAAGCTCAGCAATGTTGCTAAAATATACAAATTTAGTTAAAATTGATGTTTATGGGACATAAATCAGTGAACAATTTCTGGCGGGAATCTGAAAGGAAAAGTTTTTCAAACACATTTTAAAATAAGGATCTCATTGAAAATATAGGTATAAACAAAGCACTTTGAGATATCAACTCACTTTGTACTTGTTATTCTTGACCTAATGAATTGTTAGATTCATTGCTAGATTGTTCCAGACAATGGAATTACTTCAATAAGATAATACAGCAATTCAGATGTTTGACATTTGTATCACAAATTTAGTTCTCATATTTTTAGCCAGAAATAAAGAACTTGCATTTGTGTAGCACCTTGAACTATCTGAAAGCACTTTATAGCCAGTTGAAAACTTTGAAGTATAGTCACTGTTGCAATGTAGGAAATGCAGGAGCCAGTTTGCATACAGAAGGGTCACACAAACAGCAATGAGATAAATGACAACAGTTAGTGATGCTGATTGAGAGATAACTGTTGACCAGGACTCCCAGGAGAACTCTCCCCTACTTTCTTCAAATAAAGCCATGGATCTTTTACATCCATCTGGCACAGCAGATAGGACCTCAATTTAACATTGCACCTCCGACAGTTAAGCACTTCCTTAATACTGAAATGATATGTCAGCCTAGGTCACTTGCTCAAATCTTTGGAATGGGACTTGAATACAAAAGCTTCTGACTGAGGTGTGCAGGAGTCCTATCACTAAGCCAAGGCTCATACTCTGGGATAATATTTATATTCCTAATTTGTGTAGCCAGACAATCATGCTAAATAAACACCTGCTACTCAATGATCTAAGTGTGAATGTAAGTGTGATGTAGTGGCTATTTTATGTCCAAAGCAGCCAATTACAAAATAGGTTTAGTGAAAGGTAGATTTGATTGTTCCACTTCCCTAATCATAAATCTTATGCCACTGATAGACTGTGGGGAATTCTGCTATCGAGGCAGACACCTAACCCAAAGGTAACTGGGCATTTTTTCCCTGCGGTGGATCATCGCCAGTTGAAGAAATACAGACATATTCTACTACCAAAAATACAAGGATCATCTATTACTCTCGTCTATTCACCAATTAGCCTGTTTTTGTCTCTTTTGTTTTATGTTTGTCACGAATTCTGATCAATTTTGTGTTTGCTCCTTTATCCTTTCCATTTCTCCTTTAATTTCTGTCTTAATCTCTCTGCCTACAAGTGATTTTGTCTGCTGCCAACACTGGGTGTCAATTCACAGCATCCAGTTGCTTTATTGCTCAACAACAATGTCTCTCAGCACAAGGCAGATTTTTTTTGACAAAAGTTAAAGTTTTTCTTATTGTTGTATAAATAAATAACTATTGCTGATGTGATAGGACTTCTAAAGAAATTTAAAGTCCAACTGAGCAAAAGAGTCATGATTTTGATGCTTGCATATTTCCTCATTACTCAGGAAGGTAGATTGAAGATAAAGAATATAAATCAAGCCCTTAAATCAAAGAATGCAACCTTACTTATAAATTACTGTATGATTAATATACATTTAGAATAGTTTAGGATATACAGATCAATTTAAAGAGCTGGCCCCACCACAAGCATATTGGTACTGACTGGCCTGCTTTCGTGCTGTAATTTCTATGATTTTATGACAACAAATTAATTAGAATGACTGAACACTAGTATGATACTGTTGCTTTTTATAAATGTATTTCACAGGAAACTGAAAAACTATAAAAATGCATGACGATAGACATCAGTAACCTGAGGAAGCTATGAAAATGCCAATTTATCTAACTTTCTCAGCAATTTTATGCAATGGGTGATGAGAGCTTAACAGCATCAAAGCAAATTATAGAAATATTTATGTAGCACCTGATCAAATCAAAACTTCTCAAAGCATTTTAGCTTTTGAGCAGCAGTAACCTTTGTTAAGTAGGCAAATGAAGCAGCAGAATCCCTCACACACTGGCCTAATGACCAGTAATCTGTTTTGATGGTTCTGACTAAGGGAAGAGTACTGGTTTGGACTAGTCTTTTTTGAATTATGTCACAGGATTTATGAACATAGGAACATAAAAAAAGTAGGCCATTCAGCCCCTCAAGTCTGCTCTGCCATTCAATAAGATAACAGATTCCTGCTTGCCCCCCTCATCACTCTGGACTCCCTTGAAAATCAAAAATCTGTCTAACTCACCTTGGATATATTCAATGACCCAACCTCCACTGGTCACTAAGGTAGAGAATTCCAATAATTAACAATTCTATGAGAAGAAATTCTCCCTCATCTCTGCCTTAAATGGGAGACCCCTCATTTTGAAACAGTGCCTCCTAGTTCTAGATTCCTCCAAAAGGGGAAACATCCTCCCAGCATCAACTCTGTCACGACCCCTCAGAAACTTTCATTTTTTAATAAGATCGCCTCTCATTCTTCTAAATTCCAGTAGGCCCAACCTGCTCAACCTTTCCTCACATGACAACCATTTCATCCCAGGGATCAACTTAGTGAACCTTCTCTGAACTGCTTCCAATGCACGATAGGAGGTATCCTTATATTAGGAGACCAAAACTGTATGCAGCACAGTAAGTACTCACTTAACATCAAGTTGGATTCCTGAAAAGTGCAACTTTAAGCAAAACAGTATTAAGCAAACAACATTAAGTGAATCAGATTTTCCATTACAACAAATGTAAAAACAGTAGTTAGTTTCTGTCAGAGCTTTCTCATGAAAGAAACATTAAAACATTATACCTTGTGAGTTTAAATACTGTATACTGCTAAAATCCTATATTCGTAAATGATATTTATTTTAAATTTACAACTCTTTCTACTTAGCTGCCTCTCCCACACGCTAACCCTTCCACTGGCTGCCACATCTGCTCCCTGCCTCCCCTGTTAACCGCTTCAATCTCCTAAAACCTCGCTGTAAGCAGGGACCTAGGAGATGAGCTGCAAGAGGCAGGAAGAGCAGCTTCAGAGAGAGAGCCGCCTCGAATTGCAGGGTTGCAAAGGTAAGCCACGAAAAGGAGTGCTGGGTCAGGGAGCAACAGGGCTGGGAGGCTCGGATTGTGACTGGGAGGGTCAAGACTGGGGTGGGATCGGGACTGGGGGGATGCTGGCCAGCAGCCAAAAGGGCAACAAGAGGGAGATTCAGCCAGCGATAGGGTGGGTCAGCAAGATGAAGATTCAGGAAGAGAGGCTGCTCCAAAATGATGCTGATCAGGTCATGCAACCGTGTGTCAGACCGGTGTGAAACAATGTTAGAACAAAACTCCTGATGCTAAACTTGAATGTCCACCCCATGAACTGATCAACAGTAAATCGAAATTACTTAAAAGGAGGCACTATAAAGTGAAGACTTACTGTACTCCTGGTATGGTCTCAACAATGGCCCATATAGTTGTAACAAGACTTCCTTACTTTTATACTCTATCCCCCTTGCAATAAAGATCAACATTTCAGTTGCTTTCTTTCTTACTTGCTGTACTTCCATGCTAACTTTTTGAGATTCATGACACCCAGATTCCTCTGTTCCGCAGCATTCTGTGATCTCTCTCCATTTAAATAATATTCTGCTTTTCTATTCTTCCTGCCATACTGGGCCACCTCATATTTTCCCACATTATACTCCAGCTGCCAAATTTTTGTCCACTCACTTAACCCACCTATACCTGCTTGCAGACTCTTCATGTTCTCCTCACAACCTGCTGTCCTACCTTTGTATTGCCAGTAAACCTGGCTTAAATACATTCAGTCCCTTCATCCAAGTCATTAATATGGACTTAAATAGTTCAGACCCCAGCAGTGATCCCTATAGCACCAGAAAAGCAGCTGAGGCCTCAGTTTTTAATCATCTCATCTGAAGGATGACAATTTATTTTACACTGTTGCTTCTAAGGAGCTATGCAGCTTAAGAAAGTCATAGGGAGGCATCCTTAATTAGACATAAAAGATGCCCACAACACTAATCAGGTATCAGCAATATACCAGAGTTTATTTGAAATAAAGTATAAACAATATAATGTTGCAATTCATATTTTCCCACTTATAGATATGATTGGCATTTTTCTCAGTCAATTTAGAAAAGTTCTCATTGAAATTGTCAATCTTATTATAATCATGTATATTAATTATCTATTGACACTGAAAATATACTAACTCGCTTAACATTGGCACTGTCAAAAACTACTACTTAGAATGAAATCAGAACTTTCAAAAAAAAAAAATTGTTCTTCGGATGTGGGCAACATTGGCAAGATAGTATTTATTCCCTAGTTTCCTGAAGTCACTGAGTCAACTACATAGTGTGGAACTGGAGTCATGTATAGGTCAGGCTAGACAGAGGTGGCAGGTGGCTTTTCCTAAAGAATACTGGTGAACCTGTACAGCTTTTTAAAAAACAATTCATCTGCCTTCGTGGCCATCCTTTCTGGTGTCAGCACAAAAATTAACCAATTTATTGAATTTTTAAAAATTTCCATGCTTTTAGATTCAAAGTTATTGGTTTGTGTGTTTCACATTCATTCAAGAACAATAATCAGCCAATATACGTTCAGAATGTTATTTGAATGCATTACTCCAGGTAATTAAAATCAACATTGCATCAAACTTTGTCCTTCTAGTATTCTGAAGCTTTGGTTTGATTCTACTTTACACAAATTAATTTAAATATATCTTGTACACCAAAATCGACCCTAGGTGCACCTTGGCCAAGAGGTTCCATGAATTTTAAGAGGGAAAAGCTGCATTTTTCCTACATTATAACAGTAAAAACAATTCAAAAGTACCCCCATTGGCTAAGAAGGCCCAAGGTCATGAAAGGGGCTGTATAAATGCCTTTATTTCGTATAATTAACTGGGCTTTACAAGGTAATTTGCCATAGGCTTACAATCACCTTGGCTTCTCAATAACTGAAATGCCACTGAACTTGAAGGTCGATTTTTGTTTGACAGGAAAATGTAAATTTGGTTATTGAGACTTAACCACCATAAAAATATAGATCATAATGTTATTAATAAAACAGTGAACATGTTACATGAAGTTTCAATAAGTTATAATACAGTATATAAAAACAGGCTAATAATTTACAAATGTTAATCCTACTACACCATGAAAGGAATAGAATGTTATCCTTTTGGAATGTTTGTGGAAATTCAAAAGAAATCCTCGGCTGTTATCTAGAAAGAATCAATCAGGTTAAAGGCACATGGTGTCACAATGGGTCAAAAATGCAAGCCTTTCATCTCTGGGAATCTTGACACCTTTTCCAAGTATGCCAAGTCTTTGTTCTTCACTTGCTACTAGAGTTCTAAACAAAAAGTTTGGATAGCCTCAATCCAGTTCATTGTGACCACTGGTTAATAGCAGAAAGCTACTCATAGTTAAAGACTAATTGGCAGCCTCAATAGCCAGGCCATAAGATGGCTGGAATGTGAAAATCAAATCAAAATATTCATGCTTGTGAAATAGAGGGTGAAAAATAATTGCATTATTATGCGTAAATTTAAAAAATACACTTTGCCCAATTTATAAAATTGCAACTCACCACAAGCAGGTCTCTGCATCAGGGCTGTTAACCCAACATTTCTGATGTTAGATAATGAACCATGATATTTTGCCACTTAGCCCAGATTTCAATCTGCTTTCAATGACATACAGTGCAATGTTTCAATGCCTAAACTCAAACTTGTGAAGCTCAAGACATTGTTTGGGAGGTAGGGCATTTTGGACAAATTCTTACAAGGTAAAACCACTTGGTCTTGGTTACAAACTGTGACGGGGTTAGGTTAATTCATTTTTAATCAGCATCTGATCTATCAGTTCCAAGAAAAATATGGGCAATAAACTATTCTAAAAACATTGAGGAAAATTGTTATACTATAATTTAATTTGAAGAGCTTTGATTACCATAAAAAGACATTGTGCTTTATTGCCCTAACATCTAAGGTAATGACAACTCATTTAGTTGAGGAGATGGAACCCTTTTTCTGCATAATGGAAACAAATTATTTCATTATTTAAAAATTCAAAAAATTAAATTTCACAAATCAATTGGTAATAAATTATATTCACCCTGTGGAACTATTTTTTTTTGGTGAATTTTGAAAATGGAAGTAAGTGCTGACTGCAGGTTATTGCTTCCAAGTGCCTATACACAGCCAATCATACCTCTGCAGGTTGATATGAACAAACATGAAATCCAGCAGAGAAAATTCAGCCTGATAATTTAGGGAAAACAATAGGAAAATCACAAGCAGATTTAAGTCCTCAATGGAGATATTATCATAAAATTAGACGGTAAACAGATGCCTAACATACACCAAAACAATTATGTAAATAGAGGCTTTTGAATGCATGCTACTAGGGGTAGTGTGTTGTGTAGATTGTGGTTATAGATACCCCAAATCAAATCTTTAAAGAAAAAAATGCTAAAGATTTTTGACTAGATCAGCCATCTCTAACTAATTTGACCATTACATAATTAGCAAAAACATTCCTCTTGATTACATATTAAATGTGGTTTGTAGAATAAAATTACTAAATAGGAAAGAATATTGGATAAATATACATATTCCGGTTATGAAACTAGCAAGCATTAGTGCTTTACATTTTGAAATTCTAGAAGTGTCAGCATTGAATTGTGGTGTGGAAAGATCCAAACACCTTTTCTCAGCACGTACCTTCTGATGACTGGTGACTTCGTCCTTGCTTCTGCCCAGCTCGCTTGCAAGTTTGCCGTTTTCCTCATGTAGTGCTGCCAGCTGCTGGGACTTCTGGGCTGCTGCCAGCTTCAGCTCCTCTCTGCAAAGGCAAAGTGAGTGCACGGTTACTATGGCAACCACTGATGAGAGACAAGTGAAGAAGCAGTGGGAGAGGATCAGCATCATATCTTTAAAATGTTTTTAGGTCACGAATGCTAATCTGATGTGAAAAGTGCAAAATAATTTTTATGGCTAAAAATATAAACGTTACACTTCAAAAATAACCCAAGGGTTTCAGAGCTCCAAAACTTCTGTCAGGGAGCTATCACGAGGTCTTAAACAATAACAGGAGGAGAAATATTTTTAGAATTATTTAGTAAGCTTTCCCACGTTCAGTGCTACTAACATACAGATCCATCTGTTATACAGTTGCAGCTAAAACCAAAGATTAAATGGCATCAATTTCATTGACTGTGTTCACTATAATAAAATGTACATATTTATGATGCTCTACATTTACATTACAATGAATCTCTTTGAAAGGCAGTATTGTTAAACACAGTTGCTTTCCCTTTTAATGACCTAATATACAAAAGTTATATTTTAAAATGGGTTACTTAGTGACCCAGTCCATTAAAAAAATTCTTTCAGTGGTGCATGTAGATTCATATACTGAATCACTTTGACACTGGGAAAATGTGCGCTAACTCTCAGTTCCTCACATGGTGAATTCCTGACCTCAGGCAGAGTTATCTGAAGAAGTAGGAAAAGCAAAGAAAACGTTTCTTGTGGAGGATGGGTGGAAATGAGGGAAATGGAACAGTAAGAGGACAAGTCAGCACAGACCACCTATCAACCAACTGAGAACAGCACTGGCAGAAAAACTGGAAATATTCAACAATGGTTAATCGTACAGGCTAAAGAACAGTACACAGAAAAAACAGCAGGGGCTGTGTCAAATTTCGCATGCTGAGGCACAGTGAACAAGAACAAGTTACAGCATCATTAAAAGGAAAAACTCAAATCTGAAATTATAAACAAAAATAGGCAACAGGTCTGTCAGCATTTGTTGTGTTTCAAGTACGTGGTCTTTATTGATGTGAGGTAGACAAGAGAATCAACAGATAGACCAGTCACATTGAGATTGTTAATGTAAATAGTCTGCAACTTGTTTAACAGTAATCTAGAATGATATAAAAGGATCAGGGAAATGAGGCAGCGATATAAAAATAAAAGAATATTCAAATAGTGGATTCTACATGCACAAACAAAAACCTGTAAAAAATACAACATTGCATATGCAGATCTGAAATTAAAACACAAAGCTTATGCAGATTGCTTCCATGGCCTCAAATCCTTGCCAGCAATGCTTATTGACTAAGAGTTATTTGCCACAGAATTCCCAGGCTGCTCTTATAGCCAAAGTACTTATATGGCTGGTTCAGTTCAGTTTCTGGTCAAGGTAACCCCTGGGATGTTGACAATGGGGGATTCAGCAATGGTAACACCATTGAATCTCAAGGGGAGATGGTCATTGCCTGGCACTTTTGTATGCAAACGTTACTTGCCACTTGTCATCCCAAACCTGAATGTTGTTCAGGTCTTGCTACATATGGCTACGAACTGCTTCAGTATCTGAGTCATTGTGCAATGTTCTGTACCATTCCCAATCAGCAAGCATTCCTACTCCTGACTTTACGATGGGGAAAAGGTCATTGATGAAGCAGCTGAAGATGGTTGGGCATAGGACACTATCCTCAGGAACTCCTGCAGTAATATCCTGGGACCAACAACCACAACCATCTTCCTTTGAGCAAGGTATGACTCCATCCAGTGGAAAGTTTTCCCTCTGCTCCCCACTGACTTCAGTTTTGCTTAGGCACCCTGATGCCACACTCTGTCAAATGTGTCTTGTTGTCAAGGCATGTCACTCTCACCTCACCTCTGGCATTCAGCTCTTCTGTCTATATTTGGACCAAGACTGTAATGAGGTCAGGAGCTGAGCGACCCTGGGGGAACCCAATATGACTGTCAGTGAGCAGGATATTGCTAAGTACCACTTGATAGCGTTGTCAACCCCTTCCATCACTTTGCTAATGACAGAGAGTAGGCTGATGCATCAATAAATGGATAGGTTGGATCTGTCCTGCATTTTGTGGATGGGGCATACCTTGCTAATTTCCCACATTGCCGGGTAGATGCCAGTGTTGCAGCTGTCCTGGAACAGCTCAGCTGGGGGTGTGGCTAGTTCTGGAGTAAAAGTCTTCAGTGCTATTGCTGGAATGTTGTCAGGTGCCATAGCCTTTAAAATATCCAGTGCCTTCAGCAGTTTCTTGAAATCACATAGTGTGAATCAAACTAGCTGAAAACTGGCATCTCTGATGCTGGTGATCTCAGGAAGATGCTGAGATGGATCATCCACTCGGCACTTCTGATGAAGGTGGTTGCAAATGCCTCAGCCTTGTCTTTTGCACTGATGTGCTGGGTTCCCCCATCATTGAGGATGGGGATATTTGTGGCATTGCCTCCTCCAGTGAGTTGTTTAATTGTCCACCACCATTCATAATGGATGTGGCAGGACTGCAGAGTTTAGATCTGATCCATTGGTTGTGGGCTCGCTTAACCCTGTCTATCGCATGCTACTTCCGCTGTTTGCATGCAAGTGGTCCTGTGTTGTAGCTTCACTGGGGGTTGACACCTCATTGTTACAAACGCTTGACATTGCTCTTGTCACGCTCTCCTGTTCTCTTCACTGAACGAGGATTGATCCCCTGGCTTGATGCTAAAGGGTGGATTGGGGGTTGAGGCTAGAGCTGGGCCATGAGATTACAGATTGTGGTTGAATTCAATTCTGCTGCTGCTGATGGCACACAGCACCTCAGCATGCCCAATTTGGAGTTGCTCGATCTGTTCAAAATCTATCCAATTTAGTACAGTGATACAGCTACTCAACATAATGGAGGGTATCCTCAATGTGAATATTGGATTTCATCTCCATAAGGACTGTGCAGTGGTCAGTCCTACCAATGTCATGGACAGATGCGTCTGCAACAGGTAGGTTGGTGAGGACAAGGTCAAGTCAATTTTTCCTCTTGTTGGTTCCCTCACCACCTGCAGAGACCAGGTCTAGCAACTATACCCTATAGGACTCAGCCAGCTGGATCAGTAGTGGTGCTACTATGCCACTCTTGGGTGATGGACATTGAAGTTCCCCACCCAGAGTACGTTCTATGCTGCTGTCACCTTCAGTGCTTCTTCAAAGTGTGTTCAACTTGGAGTGCTGATTCATCAGCTGATGGGGGGGTGGTAAGTGATAATCAGCAGGAGCTTTTTGTGTCCATGTCCGATCTGATGCCATGAGACATCACGAGGTCTGGAGTCAATGTTGAGGACTCCCAGGGCAACTCCCTCCTGTTGCCTGACTAATCCGTGGGACAGCTCTTCCAATTTTGGCACAAGCTTCCAGGTGTTAGTAAGGACTTTGCAGGGTCAACAGGTCTGGTTGTGCCATTGTCATTTCCGGGTGGTCAGTCTGGTTTTATTCCTGAATCAAAGCACTTAAAAAATAAATGGCATGAACAACTGTACTTTATGGAGGGCAGTGGGTGGGATTTTATGCCCCCCACCCCCAGCCAACTCTGGCATATTTGCAGTCGAAGGTGGGGCACGTAAAAAAAAGAACGAGTCGCCAGCCCACCACCTTCTCCCCACCACCCAACTGTCCCCAAAATACTGCAGGCAGGTAAGACATTAGCCAGTCTGCTTGTCCTTAGGCATATTGAGGCCCTTAACTGGCCAATTAATGGCCACTTAAGAGCCTGTATCTGCCTCCACCACGAGAATTTGTGTGATGCAGCGGCTGGGAAGATGCAACAAAGGAGGTCTGCCTGCTTTTTTGAGCAACTTGAGCTAAAAGGCAGGAAAGAAATGGGCACCCTGTGCCCATCAGTGGCACTCCCCCACCTTGTGCCTCTCCTTGCCCAACCGCCCCCCGGTCTCCCAGAATCCAATCTATCACACCCTCCCCCCACTCCCTACTGTCCACGATCCCTTCCCAACTGAAAATTCTGCGCTCACCTTAGTCTGGCATCCATGGTGTCTTCCTTCTCTTGTAGTCCCAGCAACACTCACTACTGAGATCTGGCTGGTGGGACTACTCAATCAGATTGGCTGACAGCTCTAGGGAGCAGGATTTCCTACCCTGAGGACAAGTTTCAATTTTTAAAGTCTGTGGGCTCAAGACTGACTTTTCTTCTGGGTGTGGCCAGCAATACGCCCCCGTAAAATCCAGCCCCATAAATCTAAACGTAAACCATAGAAAAGTTATGGTGCAGAAAGAGGGCACTCAGTCCATCGTGTCTGCGCCAGCCAAAGAGAGAAAAAAGAAACCAGCCGCTCACTTTAATCCCACGTTCCAGCGCCTGGGCCATGGCCTTGCAGGTTACAGCACTTAAATGAAGATCCAGGTACCTCTTAAATGAGTTGAGTGTTTCAGCCTCAGCCGCCAACTTAAGCAGTGAATCCAGATGTCTACTACCCTCTGGGTGAAAAGGCTTTTGCTCATGTCCCCTCTTTCCTTCTACCAATCACATTAAGAGATAGTTAAAATGCCAAATGATATGGGATCTGTGATAAAGAGTTTACTATTTGCACTGATCATTTCAAGGACTCACGTGTAATTATACAGTCAGGCAGACAACTATTACAGTTTCACTTATGCCATCAATACAGCATGCAATGTGTGATAATCGTCATTTCCAGATAACAGAAATTTACTCTTCATTATGTTCAAAATATGGGTTTAAAATATCTTACTAAGCGTATTTTATGGTACTCAGTGCATTTGTTCTGTACCAGTCTGTAGCTGCAGTCTTCAAACGGGAAGTGAAAAATTCTACGATCAGTATATCAATAGGTCACTAAGCAGTTCAAGTTAAAGTGTGTAAAAGGCAGCATGCAATTTCACTGCAGATGGAGAATAACTGTTTTTAAAATTGTGAAACAAAAATAAAAGGCACCTTGATGTCTATACTCACTAGTTTTTAAATTTGAGACTCTATTTTGAGTTACAAGCCTCTAAAATGAAAAAAAAAATGAAAGGCCTATTAGATATTACATTAACAATTCTTCTCCAAAAAAATTGTGCAAACATTTATTAAATCAAGTCAATAAATTGCAAAAGATTGATAGAAAATAACTACTACAGAACCAATGCTGAAATCTTCATTAAAGTCTTTGACATCTGCAGACTCGACTATCCTTCAGCTCATCCAAAACTCTTTTGTCTGTATCCTATTTCATCACCCATGTTGTTGTTGGTTTACATTAGCTCCCATATCCAAAAATGCACTTAATTTAAAAGTTTCCTCCATGGGCTAAAATTTCTTCATGGCCTCACTCCTCTCCCTGACTTTGTTCCTCTGACTTCCTTCCTCCTTACCAACACATTTGTCATGCCACTGATAAGTGCGTCTTCACCAGCCTTGACCCCATGCTCTACCTCATTTCTCCTTTAAGACCATCCTTTAAAATCTCTTTGACTGAGAATTTGGATCACCCCTTTGATTATTTTCTTTGGTTAATTAATTTCTGAATACATGCGTGTAAATCAATTTTCTACACTAAATGCATTCTATAACAAGAACTTATATTTATTTGGTGCTTTTAATGTAATAAAGTGCCCCAAAATGCTTCAGAGAAGCATTACAAAACAAAATATGAGATTAGGTCGTGACAAAAAACTTGGTCAAAGTTTTTAAGGACTGTCTTAAAGGGGGAAGCAAGCTACAGAGGTGTAGTGAGGGTCTTCCAGAGCTTAGGACCTAGTCAATTGAAGGCATAGTGACCAGTGATAGAGCAATTAAAAATCAGGGATGCTCAAGAGGCCAGAATTAGATGAGTGCAGATATCTTGGAGGGTCATGAGGCTGGGTGAAATTATAGAGATAGGGAGAGGTGGGATCAAGGAGGAAATTTAAAATGCAGATGAGAATTTTAAAATCAAGATGTTACTTAACTGGAGCCAATGTAGGTCAGCAAGCACAGGGGTGAGAGATCAATGGTACTTGATGTGAGTTAAAGCACAGGTAGCAAACTTTTGAATGAATTCAAGTTTAGAAGGGCAGAATGTGGGAGACCAACCAGGAATGCTTTAGAATAGTCAAGTCTAGAGGTATTGAAGGCATGAATGAGTGTTTCAGAAGAGCTGAGACAGAGGTGAAGTCAGGCAATGTTATTGAGGTGGAAATAAGTGGTCGTAGTGATGGGGCAAATATGTGACTGGTAGCTCATCAAAGTCAAATATGACACAAAATTTGTGAACAAATTGGTTTAATCTCAGACTGCTGCCAGGTAGAGAGATGGAGTCAGTAGCTATGAGATGAAATTTGGAGCAGGGGCTGAAAACAATGGCTTCAGTCCTCCCAACGTTTATCGGAGGAAATTTCTGTTAATTTAGTACTGGATGTTGGATAAGCAGTCTGATAACTTGCAGCAATGGAGGAGCCGAGAGGGGTGACGGGTGGTGGTGAGGCACCGTTATATGCCATTAGTGTACATACAAAAATTAATGCTGTGCTTTTCGATGATGTTGCCGAGGGGCAGCATTTGATGGCAAATAGAAGGGGACCAAGGATAGATCTCGGGGGACACCACAGGTAACGGTGCAGGTGCAGGAAGAGAAGCCACTGCAAGTGAACACTAGTTACAATTAGAGAGCTAAAAATGGAACCAAATGAGAGCAGTCTCACCCAGCAGGATGACAGTGGAGAGGTGTTGGAGGAAGATGGTGTGGTCAATCATGTCAAGGGCTGCAGTAAGTTCTAAGTGACACAATACTGTAGTAGCAGCAATAGATTCCAGCCTTCAGCTGTACCTGCTGTTAAAGCCACTGAGCAACTAAACTCAATTGAATCAGAAAACTAAATTGTAAATTTGGAGTATTTGCTTTAAAAGGAGTGAAAAAGAATAGTTTGATGATGTGAACATTTATAAATGGATAACACTGCAGTAACTACTACGCACAGTATCATCATTAGATTTTGTTGCAGAACAGAGTAAGATGAAGCTTGCAATTTACCGATCACAAATATGTAGCATTTGTAATAGATTAAGACGATATCTCACATCATTTAAGGTATAACAGAAGGTCGGAAATAACACTCATCATCGAGGAACTGTAGTTGAACTACATTTGGTATACAAAATAATACAACTTTAATTTTATTTCAATTAACAGCCATTAATAAACTAATTTGGGAATGCAAGAACTTCTCTTAAGCACACTATGCAATTCTCTGAGTAACACTGCTTGATACTTTAAATAACACATGACAATTACATTGTGAAGGCAACTCAGTGCCTGATAAGAAATTTTGGTTACAATCTAATTAAATATCTCCAATATATGGAGTAAGTGGTAGGTTACAATTTATAGATGTATGAACACACACATGCACACACACCTGTACGGCATTTCCATTTGTCAAAAGACTTTGGACCCGATTTTAACTCTGTGCAAGTGGATGGGCACTGAGTGAGTTAGTCTAGCCCTTTGTGTCTGATGATTAAGACTACTTACGAAGCTTTGTATTGTAAAAACTGAAGTGCTACATCAGTGTTCATGGACACAAACATGCGTGCACGTGCACATGCACATCTCGGTGCCAGCATGCCCATTGTTGAAAGAAACTCAAAGTGTTTGATGCAAAGTCATTGCCCGTGAAGTGTAGTCAAAACCTAATGAAGCGCGTCTATAATCTGATAAAGCATTTTACTAATTATAAGCAGAAATTGTCCACAGACGACGAGTGGACTGCACCATACCAGGCATCACCCCGCTTCTGCAGCGTGGGAGAAGAATTAAAAAGCATCAGCTACAGTAATTGATATCCAATTATGATCAAATCTCAGCTTATATTATGCTAAGTTACTTTAGCAAATTAGAAAATATACGTTCAGTACTCAATTTGAATCTACAAAACCAGTCTCTGATCTGAAAACACCACAGTACCTTCATCATAGTTTAAAAAAATAATTCAATACATTTGACTTGGGTTTCATCATTCATGAGAAATGAAGAATGAGGTATGGAGGGATTGTGTAATACCATTTCATATTTCATTGTTGATAATGACTTGATTCAAGAATTATGCAAGGCATTTTAAAATCATGTGCATTATTTTCCCTTCACCTTTTAGTCTCCCTGTGTGTTGTACTGCATTATTCTGTAATTAAAAGAGCAGGCAAGTGATTGCACTAAAGTCTTGCTCAGGGTTACTCTATAACCAACCAACCTTATGAATACATGAATGTGGCCTGAGATGATGCTCCCAGTTGCTTTCCTTTCTCTTCCCAGTAGAATAGCACCTAGTCTCTCCCTAACATAGCACAAGTAATTAATTGAAAATTTATCGCATGGAGGAGAGAAAATAAAATCATCCCCCATGAAAATCCCACTCTTCTAAATTACACTGAGCTGTTGCCGTGTTAATATTTTATCTTCGCACATCTGGAGGGACTTCGATCAAAGATCAATATGAAGATTTTGAATTAAAGTCTAGTTGTAATACCAACTGCCTTCAGGCGAGATGTAACACAGATTACATACATCATTAGAACATTATCTACTGACTAATTAAACATCTTCAGCTGTGCAAAAGACTAATACCACACTGAAGTTAAGACATCAGCAAAGTATTTTCTGCCCCTCAATATTTCTCTGCCAATGTATTATCCGCATTTCAATGATTAAAATACTTTCAGGAAATTACACTTTGTAAAACTCATCTGTGGCAATGGCAGATTACATAATAGGGACCAAGCAAAGTACAAAGCATGGTAGGGTTATGTTAGACCACCATTATGCAGAATTGTGGTTCATCAAGATAACGGACCATGAAGATATTTTGCACATTCAGCATAAATTACTTGCATCCTCTAATTATTTCTAAACAAGTATTTAAAAAGTAAAGTAGTGCGACACTGGTTATGAGCAACTATAACAATGAAATGGAGTTGAATTGTCATTCTATTTAAATTGTTCAATTGCTTCATCTCCAGATGCAACTTATGCATATTTCTGTTCTTCAAAAATTCAAAGGAATAAATTCTTAAATAATCTTTATAGGGTCCAGGAAGAACATTCTGTGTCTGCAAGAAAGTCAAACGAATAAGGAGATCTCTCTGTTGGAAGCTGCCCATTTTCTAGCATTGGTGTTTGATTTCAGACCAATCTGAACTTTCCTTAACTCAAATCTCTGCTCATCCCTCCACTTTCCTTTCTCACGGGCCATATCCAGAGCTCCACAGAGAGCCTGCAGTAGAGAACTGGATTTTATCTTAAAGAATATTTAGGAGGCAAGCAAGAATATATGGGGGCAAATAATTAACAAAGTATTTAACCCCTGAAGTTATTTTAGAAAGATATAAAGAAAAAGTAAGAGTACATTAACAGATATACAGTATTTGCCAAAAATATCTGACAGTATTAGCTGAAACACTGAAAGCAAACCCAAATTTCATTTTTCCAAAAATAATCCATTTAATTGTAAACTATAAGCATTCTTTTCCACCAAATGTTCTAGCAATGCTATCTTCTTTTTGTTATTACAGACACTTGATAATGCTGCAAAATTATGCTAAAAATGCAGCTTGTGTGTTTGGTTAATTGACAGATGTTTGCGCTTTGGGAATGGAACACTTTCCATTTCTGGCACCTAATGCCATGATCAAGTGATCCCAGGTGAGATCTGATACAGGCTGCTTCAAGAGTAAAATGTCCCTGTAATCTGTCCTAATAACGTTCTCCAACTACAACAACTTGTATTTATATAGTGCCTTTAAAAAAGGAAGAAAAGAAAACAGACTTGCATTTATATAGAGCTTTTCACAAGCACTGGACTTTTCAAAGCACTTTACAGCCAATTAAGTACCTTTTTTTGAAGTGTAGTCACTGTCGTAATGTAGAAAATGTGGCAGCTAATTTGCGTGCAGCAAAATCCCTCAAACAGTAATGTGATAATGACCAGATAATCTGCTTTCTTGCGATGTTGATTAAGGGACAAATATTAGCCACAACACTGGGAATAACTTCAAATAATATCATGGGATCTTTTACATCCAGCCAAAAGGGCAGATGGGGCCTTGATTTAACATATCATCTGAAAGACAGCATCTCTGACAGTAAAATGCTCCCTAAGTACTTCACTGGGGTGTCAACCTCGAACGTTGTGCTCAAGACTTGGACTGGGACTTGAACCTGGAATGTTGTGATTCAGAGGTGAGTATGCTAGCAAAGTGATAAAATGTTCCAAGACACTTCACAGGAGGATTAACAAACAATATGTGAAACTGAGCAACAAAAGCAGACATTAGGGCAGATGTCTAAAAGATTGGATAAAGAGGTCAGTATTAAGGAGTATCTTAAAAGGAGAAAAGTAAGGTGGAGAAATGGAGAGGTTAGGGAGGGAATTCCAGATTTAGGGCCTTTTCAGCTAAAGGCACAACTGCCAATGGTGGAGCAATTAAAATCAGGAATGGTCAACAGGCCAGAAATGGAGGAGCACAGATATCATGAAGGAGACAATTACAAAGATAGGGAAGGAACAGACCATGGAGAAATGTTAAAACCAGGATGAGAATTTTAACTAGGAGTCCATGTAGGTCAGTGAGCACAAGGTTGATGGATGTTTGGGATTTGGCGCAGGTTAGGATTCATGTATCAGAGTTTTGGATGACTTCAAGTTTGCACAGGATAGAACATAGGAGTTTTCCAAGCAAAGCCAAGCCTCAGCATGGATGAGGGTTTCAGCAGCAGATGAACAGGGGCAAAGTTTGGAAATATTAAAAGGTGGAAATAGGTGACCCCAGTCTCCACTGCCCAAACCTGCTTTTTTTCCATCTCACATTAACTACTGGTAGGCAGGTCCGTATTATGCTGCCTTAGCAACACATATTGATAATTTTACTGGCTCAAATCCACTAGGAATGCATATACCCACTTCATAAACAACTCTTGTGTGCAAAGGAAACTTCCATCATTATCCTGAGCTAGGTTTGGACCTCAGTCCCAGAAGTGAACTGCCACCCACGGCTCATCTTACTTCCCACAATGTACTTTTCTAGTCTTAAAAGTATTTAATAAGGACAGATGTTTATCTATCTTCCTATCTCTGAAACCTCCTCCAGCTCTACAAGGCTTGGAAATCTCCGCACTCCTCCAATTCTGGCATCAAACTCATCCCTAATTTGGCTCCATCAATGGCTGTCTTGGCCCTAAACTTCAGAATTCCCTTCCTAAATCTTTCTGCCTTTAAGATGTTCCTTAAGATCTGTCTCTTTGACCAAGCTTTGATCATCTGTCTTGATACCTCCTTCTGGGGTTCAGTGTCATTTTTTAAAAATTGATAAATGCTCTTAAATATTTTGGAACATTTTTACCATGTTGAAGGAACTATATAAATGCAAATTCTTGTTGTTTCTGAAATTAGTAAATTCCCTTGATAAATAGCATTTAGCATACAAGGAGGACTAGGAATCACTCTTGTAAAATATGATTAAATTATTTGGAACTTAAGTAAGATCATTCACTATTTTCTTTTATATGCAAAAAGGAATGCTGGGATTTAGGAAATATATAGACTCAATGAAAGCTTTCTTTCCAGAGATCTGAACTGCTGATAGTAGAGATTATATCTGGTGAGGTGAATACCTCAACTATAAATGTGTATGTAGCATTAAAAAAAACTTCCAAATGAATGGCCAGGCAAAGAACCGGTGTCCCAGCAAGAAATTAATATCTTCAAGAGAGGAGGGAGGGAGAAAGAGGAGAGGAAAATTGGTGGAGGAGGGGGGAAAAAGCTAAATTAACCCTTGAGCTTCAGACTGACTGGTATTGCAATTTTGACAATGCTGCATATACGATTATTGTGTCTAGTAGTTTCAGTACAAATAAATGACAATGATGAGTTTCAAATTTTAACCTGCAAAGGAAGATACCATCCAGAAGCCAAGCATCTCCCCATGCAGAGGGAAAAATGTGAACAGAGTGTACAACTTCTGGTGGCAATCAGAAATTGCTGTATTTTAATATCATTAAGGTTACAAGAAGCCTTCCACGAACCAGTGTTTAGGATAAAATAAATTCTACAGTTCTCCACTATTGTATAGTGTGAAAATAGAAAAGTTAAAGAGGATTAGTGAAATTAAGCCAAGCGTTAGAGTTAAAAAATGGCAACGTTATTACATAAAGAATCTACTTATAGAGGAATATCATAATTATTGTGATCATTCAATGTAATTACTCACATTTCTTTGCAAAGACTTCCTATTCTCTTATTCTCAGAGCTGAGCTGCTGTTTTGAGTGGTTCAAATCTTCTTGGCATTTACTGTTTTGTTCCGTAAGAGCTTCCAGCTGACAAAGGAATAAAAAGTCTTTCATTTCCATAGTCAAATAAAATATCTTCAGAATCTTCCAGAACGTACAAAAAACAAACAAAACCGATATATGAGTGTACTCTAATTTCAAAGAATGCTTTTGTTCCAACATATTAGCGAAAAGAAAATGGCTATTATAAAATGTGAATCCATCATGCAGTGCCTCAAGCGTTTCAAAAGCTTGTTATTCAGTAAAGAAAAACAGAACTGCCCTTACCACGATCCATTATGTAAAACATTAAAACCTTCTTTTAAATGCATGTTCCATTACTGCTTTATGATTTACTACCAATACCACACACGGCAGCTTTCCAGATGTTTCCCCACCTCAGAATCAAATTACAACTGCTGCCTACCTGAGTAAAGGTTGAGAATCAAATAGAAGAAATGCAACACAAGGCTACAACATTTATCTTAGTTGCTGCAAAAGCATTCACTGTACAACAGAGTACTGATTACCAGAACATACCATTATAAATAGCCTAGTGCTCAGTAAAGAGAACTGAACATCACCTGTTCCTTAAAAAAAATCATACCTTAAGCTGCACAGAGAAATAATGAGAATAATTATCCTTTAAAGCCCTGATATCCATTACTGATCTTAAGAAATTTTCTTCCTTGAAAAATTATTCTGAAGGTATGATCCAATTATGTGCGTTAGATAATGAACCTGAATGCTCAGTGCCATAATCTGTCATATGCACCAGTGCTGAGTTGCATAACACGAGAATCTCGTGTACAGCCTCTAACCAGCTGTCCTACTACTACAGGCTCCTGAATCTTTAGCTATAGCAGTACCAACAAATCAGCTTTTATGCACAAGTGACATCATCTAAAGCTCTATGGCCTCACAGTTTCTCATACTTATTTCTATGTGCCCATTAAAATAACAGAAATTTCTGAAAATATCACAAAATAATTATTTAAAAGATTTATAAAATTACAAGCCTGTTCTGTGAAATCTTCTATCCATGCATCTTACATAGAATTAGCCTTGCTGGCATTTAGGCAACATAAGGACAAAAAACCCAGTCAACAACAAATCCACCTTTCTTAGGCTGCATCTGCATACTAGATAATCTATCCCTGAGAACATATACTTCATCGTTAAACACCAGAAAATTGCCTGATGGTACTGTCAGCTTTAATCTGATTAGAAGCCACGAACTACAGTACATAACAACTGAATTCCATTGCTGATCTCTATTCAGGAATGATATACAATTTACAAGATTGTCAAGTTTAAATCAAAAATTCCCAACAAACTAGATTACAACATAAACAAGCAATAAACATCTGGATTCCTCCTCGAAAAAAGTCATAATTAACAAAAACGTTTAATTAAAAATGCAAATCCAGCTATTTTTCTCTCATTTCACTTTTGAAATCATTTTACAACAGTTGTAAAACTCATAATATAAAACTAATTTTAAATTTTAGTTTGCTTATAACAACTTAGTTGTTATATTTTTTGAAGACAGTGGCCTAGATATTCTTAGGCTATTCTATCACAAATTATTCTAAAATATATATTTGGTTTTGTAGTTTTTTCTATGAAGCCAAGACAGGGAAAATATCTTGAGCAAACCATACAAGCAGCAGAACTTGACAGCTGCATAGGGAAAGTATTTCAGTTTGCATGTGTACTGTCCAAAAGGATGATCAATTTTGACAATTAAGTAGGTTCTGATAAGGATAAGGTTCTTATCAAGAATGCTTAAGTCCAGCATTCTGTTCAAAGGCCTAAGGGTTGTAGGATGGCTAACGAAATTATAACAACTTTATCTCAAGCTAAAACTTGATGATTTATGAGAATTATGACAGTCGCAAATGTGGCCAGTCAATAAAATGACAATAAAGAGGGAAAGAAACACATGCTCTCACTCCAGGAAAACAAAAGACAGCAAGCAAACTCAGCCAGGTGCACAAAGTTTAAGTGTGCAGTCAACTGCTTAATTATGGCTTGTATTAGATTAGGTTTGACAGCATTGTTAACTGTTTATTAATGTAGCGTCTAATTAAGTTTGTATGAGCTTTTGACTAATAAAATACTGGCCCGGATTTTATGATAGTAATGACGCTGAAACTGTCAATGCTCATTGTCATTTCTCCTCTGAAAATGACAGCAACTTCTGGAATCCATATATGCACAGTTAAGTGCAAAAAATATAGAAGCTGCTGTCAGTGATTCTACAGATCTTGATAGAATGGTCTAAAGTATCCCATAATGCAATCAATTGGAAATCACTGAACTGATGAGAACATGACTTTTTATTGCTATAAATCTCACTGTGAAAAACAATTGAGAAAGTTACATCTTGTTGAATGAGATGTAACTGAGTTCGTAAACAGTATGCTAAGTTCATAATTATCGCTGAAAAACCTTTCTGGCCTTAAAAGCTAAGTTTATATTTATGGAATGCAAAGTTTCTTCATGATGACAACCTTGAAGTAGGCCAAGTAAGCAATAAAATAACTTGTTAATTGCCCAGGATGTAACTTGCCAATAAAAAAAAAATCACTTCCCCACATTAAATACAATAGATTTATCTTATAATTGCTTGTATCTAACAAAGAATTGCTCTTAACTGAAAACATTCTCATTACAAATGCACCACTCCACTTTTGCTTAAACTGAGTATAATAACCAGGGGCATAGTGCATGGATACTTAATGTATATCCCACTTCAAAGTTTTGTTACTGAGCATGTAGTCACCTCCAGAACTGTGGGGCTGCACTATATGCACTTCAACTGGTTGTGAAGCCCACCAGGGGTTTTGTTGTCACTCCTGTCCAACACCCAACCCCCGTTGCAGCCCCTATTAAGCTCTGCTGTTGCCATGAAAAAGGTGAAATGATCAAACCAGACTACTTATAGTCGGGCTGGCTGCATCTGTGGAGAGAGAAACAGAGTTAACGTTTCGAGTCCATGTGATTCTTCTTCAGAGATGGAGAGGTAGAAATGCGATGGATTTTATACTGTTTAAGAGGGGGTGGAGCAGGTAGAGCAAAATAAAAGGTCAGGGATAGGTGGGAGTTCGGGAGAAATGTGACAAATATGTCATGGACACAAGACAAAGGGAGTGTTAATGGTAATGTTAAAGACTAAAGAAGATGCTGATAGTGGCATAAAGGTAAGGTAACAGAATGTGTTAATAGCAGAACAAGGGTTGGAGCTCTGTGAAAGCAAAACATAAGAACAAGTGACAGATGGGCCTGTTGGTAGGGGTGGGAGTGGGATGGTGGAGAAAAACTGGATAAAAAGGTGGTCAAGATGGAGAGAGTTCATGCTCTGAAGTTGTTGAACTCAATATCAAATCCAGAAGGGTGTAAAGTGCCTGACTAGAAGATGAGGTGCAGCTCCTCCAGTTTGCATTGGGCTTTGCTGGAATATTGCAGCGGCCAAGGATGGGCATATAGGCATGAGAGCAAGATGATGAATTGAAATGACAAGCGACAGGAAGATCCTGGTCGTGCTTGTGGACTGAGCGAAGGTATTCCACAAGGCAGTCACCTAGCCAACGTTTAATCTCCCCAATGTAGAGATGGCTGCACTGGAAGCAGTGAATACAATAGATCAAATTGAAGGAAGTGCAAGTGAAGCATTGCTTCACCAGAAAGGAGTGCTTGGGGCCTTGGACAGCGTGGAGGGAGGAGGTAAAGGGGAAGATGTTGCGCTTTCTGCATGGGAAGGTGGCGGGGGAACGGGATGAAGAGTTGGAGGTGATGGAGAAGTGGACCAGTGCGTCACGGAGGGAATGGTCCCAAGGAATGTTGAGGGCAGGGAGGGCGGGGGTGTGGGGGGAAGATATGTTTGGTGGTGGTATCTTGGTATCATGCTGGTACTGGCAGAGGAATTTATTTTTCAATTTTTTCCCCCAACACCCCCCCATATGACATCTGTCACTTGTTCTTATGTTATGCTTTCACAGAGCGCTGACCCTTGTTCTACTATCTTACCTTTATGCCACTATCAACACCTTCTTTAGCCTTTACCATTCACACTCCCATTGTCTTGTGTCCATGACATCTTTGTCAAATCTCTCCTGAGCTTCCACCTCCCTGACCTTCTATTTTGCTCCACTTGCTCCACCCCCTCAAACAGCATAAAATCCATCACATTTCAACTCCCTTTAGCTTGAAGAGTCATATGGACTCAAAGTGTTAACTGTTTCTTTCTCAGATGCCACTAGACCTGCTGAGTTTTTCCAGTAATTTCTGTTTTTATTTCAGATTTCCAGCATCTGCAGTATTTTGCTTTTACCTTTTAAATGAGTCGAGCGTTTCAACTACAACCACCAATTCTGGCAGTGAATTACAGGCACACACCATCCTCTGGGTGAAATGGTTTTTCCTCATGTCCCCTCTAATCCTTCTACCAATCACCAATCTATGCCCCTGGTAACGGACCTCTCAGCTAGGGCAACAGGTCTTTCCTATCTACCGTATCTAGGCTCCTCAATTAGGTCGCCTCTCAGCCTCCTCTGTTCTAAGGAAAACAACCCTAGTCTATCCATAGCTGCAATTTTCAAGCCCTGGCAGCATTCTTATAAATCTCCAGCGTACTCTCTCCACAGCAATTATGTCCTTCCTGTAATATGATGACCAGAACTGTACACAAAATTCCATCTGTGGCCTAACCAGCATTTTATACAATTCCAGCATTAGGTCCCTGCTTTTTTTTCTATACCTTGCCCAATAAAGAAAAGCATTCCATATGCTTTCTTTACCACCTTATCCATCTGTTCCTCCACCTTCAAGGACCTGTGGACATGCACTCCAATGTGTCTCACTTCCTCAACCTCTCTCAATATCCTCCCGTTTATTGAATATTCCCTTGCTTTGTTTGCCCTCTCCAAATGCATTACCTCACACTCTCCGGATTGAATTCCATTTGCCACTTTCCCACCCACTCAACCAACCTTGATATCATTCTGGAAACAATAGCTATCCTCTTCACTATCAACTACACAGCCAATTTTTGTGTCATCTGCAAAATTCCCAATCATGCCTCCCACATTTAAGTCCAAATCATTAATATATATGACAAACAGCAAGGGTCCCAACACGAAGCCCTGTGGAACGCCACTGGAAGTGGCTTTCCATTTGCAAAAACATTGGCCATTACCCTTTGCTTCCTGTCGCTGAGTTAATTTTAGATCCAACTTGCCACTTTTCCCTGTATCCCATGGGATTTCTCTTTTTTGGCCAGTCTGCCATGCCTTGTCAAATGCCTTGCTAAAATCCATGTGGACTACATCCACTGCTTTATCCTCATTAATCTTCCTTGTTACTTCCTCAAAAAATCTGATCTTCCACTAACAAAACCATGTTGACTATCCCTGATCAATCTGTGCCTAAGTGGCAGTTCATTCAGTCTCTCAGAATTGATTCCAATATTTTGCCCACCATCAAAGTAGGACTGACTGGCCTATAATTTTCTGGCCTATCCCCTGTACCCTTTTTAAATAAGTACAGCATTCTCAGACCTTCAATCTTCTGGTACTTCGCCGTCAACTGGTGAAGATTGGAAAATGAGCCTCAGAGGATCCACCATTTCCTCCCAGGCTTCCTTTAACAATCTAGGATACAATGCATCCAGCCCTGGTAATTTATCCACCTTCAAGGATGTCTGTACTTCCTCTCTCAATATGCTTATTGTATATAAAATTTCACAATCCTCCTCTTCAACTAGAATGCCTGCATCATCTCTCTCTTTAGTGAAGGCAGAGACCAAGTACTCATTGAGAACGCTGCCCACATCTTCTGCATCAACGCATAAGTTACCATATACATCTCTGATTGGCCCTACTTTTCCCTTAGTTATTCTCTTGTTCCTAATGTACTGGTAAAACATTTTTGGATCTTCTTTGATTTTCCCTGCCAATATTTTTTATATCCTCCCTTTCCTTTCCTAATTTCAATTTTTTCTTCACCCCTGTGCTTTTTATACTCTAAGCTTTCTACAACGTTTTGTTTTCTTTTTCTGCATTATCTTACCTTGTATGCTTCTGGGTAACCAGGGAGCTCTAGATTTTGCAGTACCATCCTTTTTCTTTGTGGGGACATGCCCACACTATGCCAGTAGAATCTTGCTTTTGAATGCCTTCCCACTGACTTGACATTGCTTTCCCTTCTAGTAGGTGTATCCAGTCCACTTTTGCCAGTTCATCTCTCAGCTTTGTAAAATTGGTCTTTCCCCAAGTTAGAACTTTCACTCCTGTTCTAACCTTGCCCTTTACCATAATGATGCTAAACTTAACTGCATTATGGTCACTATCTCCAAAATGGTCTCCCACTGCTATTTCATCCACTTGCCCAGCTTCATTTCCTGAGACTAAATTGAGAATTGCGCTCCCTTGCGTTGGGCTTGTTACATGCTGGCTAAAAAAGATCTCCTGAATGCAGTTCAAGAATTTTGTGCCCTCTGTGGCATTCACACTGTTCGTATCCCAATTGATATTAGAATAATTGAAGTCTCCAACTATTATTGCCCCACTGTTTTTGCACTCAAATGTGCTTACATATTTGTTCTTCTAACTCTTTTCTACTATTTGGGGGTGTATAGTACACTCCTAGCTGCCCCTTTTTTATTTTCGAGCTCAACCCATATGGCCTCATTTGATGCTTCGTTTAGTATATCATCCCTCCTCACAGCTGTAATTGATTCTTTAGCCAATAATACTACACACCCACCTTTTTATCCCCTCTCCATCCTGCCTGAAAACACTATATCCAGGGACGTTGAGCTGCCATTTTTGCCCTTCTTTAAGGCAAGTTTCCAGCCAGTAGAGGTGGCAGCATAGTGGTATACAGTCGGGAGGGAGTTGCCCTGGGAGTCCTCAATATTGACTCCAGACTCATGGCATCAGGTCAAACATGGGAAAGGACACTTCCTGCTGGTTACCACATACCTCCCCCCATTTCAGTTAATGGATTAGTACTCCTCTATGTCCACTTGGATGAAGCATTGAGATGGCAAGGGCACAGAGTGTACTCTGGGAATGGGGGAAACTTCAATATCCATCAGCAACAGTGGCTCAGTAGCACCACTACTGACTGGGGTGGCCAAGTCCTAAAAGACATAGTTGCGAGATCGGGTCAGCAGCAGATGGTGAGGGAACCAACAAGAGGGAAAACCTACTTGATCTCGTCCTCACCAATCTAGCTCTCGTAGATGCATCTGCCCTTGATAGTATTGGTAGGAGTAACCATCGCACAGTCCTTGTGGAGATGAAGTGCCGTCTTCACATTGAGGATATTCTCCATTATGGTGTGCGACACCACCACCGTGCTAAATGGGATAGATTTCAAATAGATCTAGCAATGTAAAACTGGGCATCCATGAGGCGTTGTGGGCCATCAACAACAGCAGAATTGAATTCAACCACAATATGTAACCTCATGGTCCAGCATATCCCACACTCTACCAAGAAGTCAGGGGATCAACCTTGGTTCAATGAAGAGCACAGGAGGGTATGCCAGGAGCAGCATCATGCATACCTAAAAATGAGGTGTCAACCTGGTGAAGCTACAACACTGGACTATTTGCATGCCAAACAGCAGAAGCAGCATGCAATAGGCAGAGCTAAGCAATCGCACAACCAATGGATCAGATCAAAGCTCTCCAGTCCTACCACATCCAGTAGTGAATGGTGGTGGACAATGAACCAACTCACTGGAAGAGGCAGCACCACAAATATCTCCCCTCAGTAATGGGAGAACCCAGCACATCAGTGCAAAAGACAAGGCTGAAGCATTTGCAACCATCTCCAGCCTGAAGTGCTGAGAGATTGACCCATCTCAGCCTCCTCAAGGTCCCTAGCACCACAGGTGCCAGTCTTTTGCCAATTCGATTCTCTCCATGTGATATCAAGAAATGGCTGAATGCACTGAATACTGCAAAGGCTATGAGGCCTGACAACATTCTAGCAATAGTACTGAAGACTTGTGGTGCAGAACTAGCCACACCTTCAACCAAGCTGCTCCAATACAGCTACAACACTGGCATCTACTCGGCGATGTAGGAGATAACTTGGGTATGTCCTGTCCACAAAGGGCAGGACAAATCCAACCTGGTCAATGATCACCCAGTCTATTCTCGACCATTACCAAAGTGAAGGAAGGTGTTGTTGACAGTGCTATCAAGCGGCACTTACTCAGCAATAACCTGCTCACTGACACTCAGTTTAGATTCCATCAGTGCCACTCAGCTCCTGACTTACAGCTGTGAAGATGGGATGTTATTTTTTAAAATATTTTTGAACATATGGTGGTATTCTATAAAGAAGGCTGTGTGTGTGTGTGTGTGTGTGCGAGAGAGAGAGAGATTAATTAAACTGGGGGGGAAGGTTACTAAAGTTTTTTGCTTTTTTCTTACTTAAGACAACTGGTCTGGGAACTGAGAGATAAAAGGGGTAAATGTTCTAAATGCATGCATTTGTAATGAGGGGCCCTGATGAAGTGGGTTTACAAGTAAATAGGTTAGGTTTAGAAATTTGCTTTGAGAGATAGAGAGAGATTTAGCTTTTCAGCTGTTAAGTTTCAAAGGGGAGTAAGGGACTTTTACAACTTGGAAAGGTTTCATAAGTAAACAAGGGAAGATTGTTACAATGATTTGACCTGAAAGGTAAGACAATAGGAAAACATGAAAGATTTTTATATTTTGGAGAAGTTGAGTTCAAAGAGATGCTAAAGACAATGGAATCAAAGATGAAAGGGAAAAAGGATATTCAAGGAAAGATGTTGAGCTGAGTTGTATTGGCCATGTGGGGACGAAATCCTGGGACCAGCTCTGTGCTGACAGAAGGTGCAAAATCTGAAGGATGATCCAGAAACTAGGATAGTCTTTTTGCCAAAAAGGTGCTTACTGTTGTGTTCTGACCAGGTGGGTTCTTTTGAGGAGCTTTTGTAAAACTGTTTTAACTGTGTAACTTTTATTTTGGGTACTTAAGTGTTCACTTCTTGTTAATTAATTTTTAAAGTCCAGGGGTGTTACAGGAATTCTATGCTTCGGTAGGTTTCTCCTAGTTTTCAGAATTCAAAAAAAATGTTATGACCAGTAAGACAAGTTTCCCTCTGGGATTTGGCTTGCTCAGCAAATAACACCAGCTGGGATCGTAACACCGCCTTAGTTCAACACACACAAAAACAGCTGAACTCAAGGGGTGAGGTGAAAGTGACAGCCCTTGACATAAAGGCAGCATTTGACCAAGTGTGGCATCAAGGAGTCCTAGCAAAATTGGTGTCAATGGGAATCAGGGGAAAATCTCCGCTGGTTGAACTCATACCTAGCGCAATGGAAGATGACTCTGATTGCTGAAGATTAGTCATCTCAGTCTCAGGACATCATTGCAGGGTAGTGTCCTAGGTTCAACCATCTTCAGCTGCTTCAATAACCTTCCCTCCATCATAAGGTCAGAAGTAGGGATGTTCGGTGATGATTGCGCAATGTTCAGCACCATTTGTAACTCCTCAGATACTGAAGCAGTCCATGCCCTTTTGTATCAAGATCTGGACAATATTCAGGCTTGTGATGATAAGAGGCAAGTAACATTCGCACTACACAGGTGCCAGGCAATAACCTCTCCAACAAGAGAGAATTCAACCATCTCCCCTTGATAGTCATTGGCATTACAATCGTTGAATCCCCCACTATCCACATTCTGGTGGGTTACCACTGACCAGAAACTGAACTGGACTGGCCACATAAATACTGTGGCTACAAGAGCAGATCAGAGGCTGGGAATTCTGTGGAGAGTAATTCACCTCCTGATTCCCCAAAGCCTGTCCACCATCTATAAAGCACAAGTCGAGTGTGGTGGAATACACTCTACTTGCCTGGATGAGTGCAGCTCCAGCAACACTCAAGCTGGAAACATCCAGGACAAAGCATCCGGTTTGATTGGCACCCATCCACCACCTTCAACATCCAACTCCCTCCACCACCAACGCACAGCAGCAGCAGTGTGTACCATCTACAAGATGCACGGCAACAATCACCAAAGCTCCTTCAACAGCACCTTCCAAACGCACAACATCCACCTCAAAGGACAAGAGCAAAAGATGCATGGAACGTCACCACCTGCAAGTTCCTCTTCAAACCACACTCCATTTGACTTGGAACTATATCGCTGTTTCTTCATTGTCGCTGGGTCAAAATCATGGAATTCCCTAATAGCGCTTTTGGTGTACCTACACCTCATGAACTGAAGGGGTTCAAGAATGCAGCGCTTACCAGCACCTTCTCAAGGGAAAATAGGGATGGGCAATAAATGTTGGCCTAGGCTGCAACACACACTTTCTGTGAAAGAATTAAAATAACTATTTTTAATCTGTTCTTGATTGCAATTTAACATCAATTTTGCAACCCTTAGTTTATGTCTCAATACAGCAATGTTATATTTATACTAATTTTGAAGCCTACATAGAACAAAGCAATGGGTTAGCTCTTACCTCATTTTGAAGCTTCTGGTTTTTCAGCCTTGATTCTTCCAATTGTATCAAAGTTTCAGTCTTCTGTTGGTCTAGTATGTTCTTCTCCTTCATAACCTGCTCTAATAACAGTCCAGCCTCTTCAACTTTTTTTGAAGCCTAAAAATATATCATCCTAATTTCAGGTAATTGTTTAGAATTTCACTGAAACAGGTTCCAAAAGTTAAACACATCTTACATGTGGATGGATCAAGTTAATTGATGTCTTGTACATAATGTAATTCTGACTTGAAAAATAGAATTTTAGAAAATTATGCAAATTTTATTATTTTTTTTAGAAATTTTAACTACATTTTTTTTGTCCTGAACCTATAGTTTTATATTCCATAGTATCAAATTGAATGTTAGACACCATTATATTAAATGCACTTAAAATTTCACAGAAAATATATGCAACAAATTCTAAGATTCCAATGTGCCAGATTCAGTTTCATGCCAAACATGCTACTGATATTTTTTTAAATTTTAAAGTAATTAACATGGAGAAAAGCAAAGTTAAAATTCTCATGTTTTAGAAACTGCCAACTGGCCAATTCATCTTCTAAGTTACAAAGAGAAAATTAATTTTAAGAACTTGATATTTGTTTTGAAGCTAATTAAAATATTATATGCCACATATTACTTTATTGCCAATTCTTCGTATTCGTTTAGCTTGCTTTAAATTCAAAGAAAAGTTTGGAATTATTATTGGTAGATGTTGTTATTAAATTTTAATGGATCAGCTTAAATGCACAAACTTGCAGTCCGCACCCACTAGAACAAAGGGACCCATGCTGGACTATGTTTCCAAGGGGCACTGGCCCCTCTCTGGTATTTTATCGAGTGGTCATTCTTCATGCCTGAATTGCAATGGTGAGCATCCACACCTACTGAACCACAGGTCTAGGGCAAAAATCATAGCTGATCATTTACTGTAGGTGACAGTAAACACCTACTGTCCACCAGGAGTCACCAAGTGGTGAACAGGAGTGGAAGCCCTGGCTAATATAATGCTCCGCTAACTACTACTATTATAAGTACTTACAATTAGAAAGCACTTTAGAGGAAGAAAAATATTCCCAAGGTGTTTCATCACAGACGAGTAAAGAAATAGCAATTCACTACTTTGAAGAAGTGGTTCTTTGTGATTGAAACATTTGAGACGCTCCTTTAGTACTCTATAAATGCAAGTCCTTTTTTCCCCCCATTCAGAGCCACGTAGGGCAGTTGTAGCAGCACTATTGGTGCCCCAATCACGATCAGCAAACTCAGCACAGTTCATATCAAACCTGGCAGCTTCCTGGCCTATATGGTTCAGTACAATTTTTTAATTCATTTACGGAATGTCAGTGTTGATGATAAGGCCAGCATTTATTGCCCATCCCTAACTGACAAATTGAGAAGGTGGCAATAAGCCATCTTCTTGAATACAACTTAATAGGTGAAATGGCACAGCAATCCACTAGAAATGAAGCACATTTCTGTGCGTCTAGATTCACATAAATCAGATCGGGTAAGGATGGCAGACGTTCAGCCTAAAAGACAATAGTAAATCAGATGTGTTTTGATGACAATCTGGTGGTTTCATGGTCATTATTATTGGTACTAGCTTTTTATTTCAGATCTTAATTAAGTTTATAGTTCCCGGCTGCTGTGGCGGGATCATGTCTCCAATCAACAATCCAGGCCTCTGGATTAGTATCCAGTAACATATCCACTATGCAACCAAACTCCATAATGCATGCACTCACTCAATAGCTTTATACTTGTACAGTTCTGCCTAATGGCTTCAATTTGTTTTTGCTTTTCTTCAAATTAGCTGTTGGCAGTAAATACTGGTTTCACTGTGGATAAACATGAAGTTTTGAGAATTTAGAAATAATTGCATTCTGCACAAAACACAAAATTCTGTCAAGAATCAGGATTTTTTTTTTCTAAATTAACCAAGAAATTGATTTGTTGAGGAAAATCAGTTTGTTAAATTTGGGAACATGTAAAGTAGTTCCTTTGATAAACTTGATCACAAATAAAATGATTAAAGTGTTGTTAATGAACTGAAAAAAACCTAAATATTTTTCCATGTTAATATATATTCAAACTTAAAGCTTCATTTCATCCACACTCGAACAAGATTTCTAATTGTATATAATGCAAATTAATTCAGGAAAAATGAGATTCCGGAATTATAATGACTACAGCCACCTGTGCACACCACACCATCTATCTATTGGATTGACAAGCCACAAAGTTATTTTCCAGAATTAATGTAATCTAAAACATAGTTGACAAACACTGTTAATAGTGATCAAAAATGTACAAAACCAAACCTATTAGTGCACTCATTAGCAAACAAAAGAGCCCACAACTTTCTGGATTTATCTGAATGTTTATATTCGGTACCTCAATTTTCTCTGATAAAGTAATATTCTGATGAACCTGAAGATCTTTTATTTTGGAAGCAAGATCCTCTTCATGTTTCAGCAATACCTCCTTTTCACATAGCAGCTGTTGGAGTTTCGCTTCAGCTTCTCCATTGTCTTGAGCAGCGTCTTCACGTACCCTGCAGAGGGATTCAGCTAGCTTGTCCTTCACTCGAACAAGCTCTTCTTTTTCTATGTGTAGCTTTTGTACTGTTGCTAGTAAATTATCCTTTTCTTCCCGTAGCTTTAACCAATCCAAGTCACATACCTCCTGGCTACTGCGAAGTTCATCCAAGTGTCGCAAAAGATTTGATTGTGAAACCTCAATCTCTACTTTTTCTTTCATTAATATATCAAGCTCCTTCTTCAGCTGTTCAACATTGGACACCAGCCAATTTTTCTCAACTGTTAGGTCTTCTTTCTCACTAGCAGACTTCTTTTTTTCAGCATCTATAACCTCTTTTTCTGTAACTAGCACATCTTTTTCTGAAAATAGTTCATCATTTTTAGCTTTAAGAACATCCATTTCTTTCTGTAATAGCTGGAAATTATTTTCAAGTTTTAAATGAGCCATAATGAGACACTCTTTTTCCAGTTTTTCTGCATTCCTGTCTTGTATTAGTTGGTTCTCAAATGCTCTCATGTGTTCATTTAATTTATTATATTTTTTTTCTAATTCCTCCCTCTGTGCAATAAGGTTTTCTGTTTCAGAGCACTGTTCCTTAAGTTCAGCTGCCAGTCTCTGCTTTTCCTGCAACAAACAGAATCTCTCCGAATCCTCAACGTTTTTGCAGTTCTGAATCTCATCCAAAAGTGTAGACAAATTTGATTTTGAGACCTGGAGCTCTCCATTTTCTTTGGTCATTTTGTCAAGCTCTTTCTTTAAAAACTCAATGTTGCTGAGGAGCTGATCCCGTTCTGCAGCTCTGGCTGTATTTTCAGAGACTACCTGCTGTTGCTCCGATTTGATTTTGGCTATCTTGCCCAAGAGAGATTCATTTTCTGACAATTGCACATTGCTTTTTGATTCCAAGGTCTCCTTCTCCTTTTGTAAGGATTCACAATGAGTTTCAAGCTGTGACTGCCTCAGCCAAAGTAAATCTTTTTCTGTTTTCAGGGCATCCTTCTCTTCGCTCAGCTTCTTCTCGATAATGGCTGCCTCCTCAATTGATTTCTGCAGCTTTACAATCAACTCCATTTTTTCCTTAGCAAGCTCATCCCTTTCTACAGTAAGTTTTCTCTGCGATGTAGTTAGCACTTCTTTCTCTTGGAGCAGCTGGAGACGTTCAGAGTCTGTTACCTCACTGCTATTCCTAATTTCATCCAAGAGTTTTGACTGGCTGGATGTTGAGACCTTAAGTTCCGCATTTTCCTTCACATATTTTTCTAGTTCTTCTTTCAAAAGATCTTCATTATTCTGTAGTTGATCCCTTTCTTTAATGCAGGTTTGTTTTTCAAGGATAGTCTTCTGCAAACTTAAACTAAGATCTATCTTCTCTTTTTGAAGAGTTTCTTTTTCAGATGCAAATTCATCACTTGCTGATTGCAGCAGATTTTTCTCCTTAGCTAAAAATTCACACTGAGCTTCAAGCTTCGAGTATTTCAGTAAAAGCGAGTTTTTTTCCACCATCAGACCATCTCTTTCTTTTGTCAGCTTCTCAAGAGCAATGGCTGTCTCTGCACATGACTTGTGAAAACCTTCTGTAATCTTGTCTTTTTCTTTTGCAAGCTCTTCTTTTTCTGTAATCACTTTCCTGTGGGCCGATAACAACTCTTCCTTTTCTTGAAGCAATTGTGTTCGTTCACATTCTGTTACTTTGTTGCTTATCTGAACTTCTGCCAGTAATTTACTCAGGTTGGATTGTGAGACTTGGAGGTCTTCATTTTCTTTTGTTAACTTATCAAGTAGCTGCTGCAAATGTTTGATTTCCATGAGAAACTGGTCTTTTTCAGTCTTTATAGCTTCCTTTTCCAGACCAAGTTGTTGCTGTTTACACTCAAAATCCTGCCTTTCTTTTAAAAATGCTGTTTTTTCCAACTGGAGATCCTCATTCTTTGATTCTAACACTTGCTGCTCTTTCTGCAGGGAAATACACTGTAACTTCAGCTCTGAAAGTTCAGAGAATATGGACTCTTTCTCAGATTTTAGTGCATCTGCTTGCTGGATCATCTTTTCTTTATCCCCCTTCAAAGCTCTCATATCCTCTGTTATTTGCACACACTGAGTTTTGGCTGCTGCTAGCTCATTGGTTAAAGACTTGAGAATTTAAGTGGGGAGAAAGGAAAATAAAAACATAGTCAAGTAGACAAATGAAAACAGCATGGATTAAAGACAATACAAAAGTAAAGTGTGCTGCTCAAACACAAAATAAAAAACATAATAACCAACAAGTCCTTGGATTTCTCAGCAGATTTATGAAGGAAGAAAAAATGCACTGACCTAGATTACAGTATTTAAAACTAAAAAAAATTTCAAGAAGTTTAGTATTACAGTCATAACATTCCGTTATGAACTTCAAAGCTTAGGGATCCAGTATTGATAAAAGCTTTTGGCCATGAAATTTTGATAACTCCTGAAAATAGATGTGGGGTTCACGACACATGATTAACCCACACTGCTGCCTCTAATGCAGACAGCACGCAAACTTTGTGCCACCTGCTAGTGTAATTGACTGTATCATGCAGCCATTGCTATGTGTGCTGTTGAGTGGCTGAACTTTTGAGCAGAGAATGCAAAATCATAATAGATTAGCACAAGTTAAAGTTAGCATGCCCCACTGTCAGAAAGATATAATAATTTTCATAATGATATTGGATTCCATTGCAAATTAGAGCAATAGTGGGGTCGGGATGTGTGTGTGTGTGTGTGTGTGTGTGTGTATGTTTGAAATGCTAAATAGGTAAACATGGGTGAATTTTTAGAATGTGAGGTGTAAGGGGAACATTTGCATTTTAAAATAATCCAGAGTAGCTTGAATTCAAAAGAGGGGGTGAAATGTTACATCTAGCCAGAAGAAATTAAGAAACAATGTGTTTATTTTTCCCAAAGATTACTGGTAAAATTAGGACTATGATAGATTTTTATTATTAGAGAGGTAAAGTCCAAAGACATAGTGAAACAATGGGAATTTGCATTCAAAGGGGAAAATATCTATAAAGGAGAGAAGGCTGTGTGTAAGAGCAGGCATTTTGAGATGTAACACAAGTATGAAAAGCCTCCAGTATCTAAGCCTCAAGCTGCTGTCTACAAGGAACTGAAGTGGAGAAAAACTAATTTTTAATTCAGCTGTCCAGGGTGTGTGCATTGCCTGGGTCTGTTAAAATCTATGGACAAGGTTTTCTGTTTGTGGGGAGGGGGGGGGGGGTGAGCGGACGCCGCTCGCAATTAGATCTGCTCCGCTATTTTACACGGGAGGGCCAATTAAGGCCCGCCCAGCGTATTTGCCAACTCCCGTGGTTGTGTGCAGGTGACGGAGGGCATGCATGGATCGCTGGGTCCAATGGCGACCCGGCAGTCTGTTTAAAAAATGCCTAGCAGCCTTTTGTAGGCTGCTCACAATGGCCAGTTCCAGGTTGCAGCAGAAGGGCTGGGATGAGCAGGCCAGGCTGGACAGAAGGCCAGAGGAGCAGGCCAGGCTGCAGGGTAGGCCAGCAGGGGGCCAATGTGCCCTTTGTTTTTCTGATGACTGCTGTGCTGCCCTCCTCAAGGAGGTGGCAGCATGGTGGGAGGTGTTGGTACCCCCGGATAGGAAGAGGCCCCCCCACATGACCAAACATGCCTGGGAGGAGGTGGCGAAGGTGGTGAGCTCCCGCTACGTGGTGCAGTGCATCTGGATCCAGTGCTGCAAGCCCTTCAATGATTTGCTGCACTCTGGCAGGGTGACTACCTTGTTGGAATTGGGCATTTAACCCAGCAGGTAGCCTTACCCTTTGAGCACCCCGCCCCATCTCCCCAAAGTCTTACTGTTGTGACTGCATTGAACCATTTAGGGCATTTTTCCTTTGCTGTGTGGGCAAGCAGATAGTGCTAATACTGAGGTCAGCCTGAGTGGGTCATGAGGAGATGAGTTCTCCCCCATACCATGGGTTGATCTTAGTCCCACATGACTGGTTCAGGGGCAACCTGGAGGAGTTGCACCTAGGTGTATACTCAGAACTCCAGGACATGTCCTATTCAGGGTAGTGAGATGGTGGAAGTGGAGCCTCAAGGTGTTGCGGCACCGAACTATCTGCTGCCCTCTACGCTGCACATGGTTGCGCCTCCTTGCTATGAGAAGAAATACTGTGTGGTTCCTAATGTGATGTAGGCAGCATTTGTCCAAGGAGGCATTTGTTGGGGGGGGGGGGGGTGGGGGGCAGGCCGAGCATCTTTGAGTGATCAGCAGCAGCGGGGAGAGGAGCCACTGGAGGCCTGATATGCCCCACTCTGGTTGGGGTGTGGTGTGCGCGAGCAGAGTCCATGTGAAATTTGCCCTAACCAATGGTCGTCTCTCTTTTTCAGGAGAAGAATGCTCATAAGGCAGCTGAGCATGAGGACTGGAGGCAGCCAGACACAGCTGTCCATATTGAGCCACTTTGAGCAGGAGGCCCTTGAGCTGGAGAGGCACCATGCACCCAGGCCTACTGGTGTCGGTGAGGTGGGGTGGCACGGACAGATATTTAAGGCCAACAGTGAGGTCCGCATTGTCCTCCCAACAGCCATAGCACTGATGATTGTTAAATTAGTTATTGTTGCAGCATTGCTGGGCCATTGCTAATGGAAGTTTGAGTGCATAATGAACCGGGGGGGGGGGGGGGATTGCTTACACTATTGTTTAATATTTGTGATAACTTCTGATTCACACATTAAATGCCAGATGTGTAACCATGGCTGAGGGTGCCTCGTTTCTTTTGCATATGTATGTTTAAGAAAAGTGTCATGAGTGTTTTTTTGGACATTCAGCTTTAGGTACAAGACCTACTACGTGCTAATGACCTGCAGATTTTGCACTTAGGTGCCGAGTATCAAGGCGGCAGCCCAAGCTTGTCCTGGTGCTCCATCTGTGTTGTACTAGCTGAAGGTTCGTTGGATAAAAGCACTCCGGGTGTCCCTGCCTCCTTGGAGTAGTTCCGGGTCAGCGTCTACCCCCTCAGCATTTCCTTCTGCATGCTCATCCTCGGAATCAGTGCTGGACTCATTGTGTGCAGCCGCATCCACTGTGCCAACATCTTCATCGTCCACTGCGTCCCCCCTTTCCAGCGCAAGATTGTGGAGAGCGCAGCATACAACCACTAGCACCGAGGCACGATCTGGGGGTACTGGAGTGCGCCCCCTGAGCGGTCCAGGCACCGGATATGCATCTTGAGAAGACCGATGGTTCTCTCCACAGCAGCCCTTGTGAAGGCGTGGCTCCTATTGTAGCGCTGCTCAGCTTCTGTTCTTGGATGGCAGAGAGGCGCCATGAACCACCACCTGAAGGGATAGCCTTTGTCATCCAGCAGCCATCCATCAAGCCGGGCCCGAGCACTGAAGACCCCCGGCACCTGGGAGTGCCCGAGGATGTAGGCGTTGTGGCAGCTGCCTGGGTACCTTGCACAGACTTGTAGTACCAGCATCCTGTGATCACACACTATCTGCATGTTCATGGAGTGGAAGGCCTCCCTGTTGATGAAGGCACCGGGCTCACCTGCTGGCACCTTGATGGCCACACGTGTGCTGTCTATAGCACCCCGGACGCGGGGGAAGCCAGCAATGGCCGCGAAGCCTTTGGCTCGTTGTGTCTGGCTTGCCTGGCTCCAATGGAAGTGGGTGAAGGTCAATACCCATCTGACCAGAGCATCTGTAACCTGCTTGACACAAGTGTGGACAGCTGATTGGGAGACACCGCAAAGATCACCCACCGAGCCCTGGAAGGAGCCAGAGGCATAGAAGTTGAGGGCAGCTGTGACCTTCAGAGCCGCTGGCATGGGGTGTCCGCCCACATTTAGGGGAGATCTCAGGCCCAATCATCTGACAGATATAGTTCACCGTCTCCCTTGACAGCTGGTGCCTCCTTTGGCACTGCACCTCAGACATATTGAGGTAATTGCTTCGCCACCTGTATACCCTGGCAACAGGATAGTGGCATTTTCTGAGGCCCTTTCCACCCTGGACTATCTTTAGCCCTGCGCCCTTTGTGCCTGTGCCTATACTCCCAATGAAGGCTCCCCTGGAAGCTGAATGTGCACTCCTGGCCTCCTCCTCCTTCTTCTCCTTCTAGATCTCCCTTCCTCCTCAGAGGAACTGCCTCCAGTGGACAGATCAGATCCCATACTCAGGCTAAGGGAAGGCTTCCTGAAACCTGCAGGCCCGGAAAAAATTCCTCACTGCAGAGTGCTGGCCTGAAGGTTAAAAGTCCAGAAAAAGCTGCTGGGATGCGTTCTGAAGTACTGCAGATTACACAGGCAAGTTTTAAAAACTTTCTCCAATAAATACATCACAGAGCAGATTCACAATCCCACTGAGCCCTCTTATCTTGCCCTTAGATGAGGTTAATAGAAATGTCTCCTACCCGCCTGCCTATTGCACCCGTGCGCCGACCCAAAGATTGCACGGGTGCTGAAAAATCGGCGTTGATTGAAGACTAAAGGGCCTTAAGTGGCCTGTTAGTTAATGGCGGGCGGACGTCATACTTCATCGCGTGTCCGCCCAGCGAAATATCACGATGGGGCACGGTGACTGATGTCAGGATGCTCACCTGACATCACCACGTGTCATTTTACATGCGGACATGCGGGGCCCGCCCCCCCGCATGTCAAATGGAAAATCCTACCCTATGTGTTTTTGCTGTTGCCTTAACATAGGTGTAACTGGGAGTTAAGTTAAACTGGGAGTTAGGTTAATCAGGGGAGCTAGAAGTTATCATAGAAGTGATTTGTAGACCTATGTATGTGCTTAAAATTATTACTTCTATTAATAAAAGTTTAATTTAGTTTTGTAAAAAACCTAAAAGACTCGGTGGTCTTATTACTGCTGAATTCAAGGCACGCATCCCGAAATAAATACAAATTGTAAACAGTTGTGACAGTTGTTTCAAGTTTCCCTCTTGGATTTGAACAGCTCAGCATTTACCCTCCGCTGTGCCATAACACCCACGTAAAGCCAACCTCCACCTCTTAAAGAACAGGAGCTTTCTTGGCTGGAGCAGGAAAGCATTCTTCAACTGATTCTTATCTGGGAAAGACACAAGAATGGCACAATGTGGCAGAGAACAGGCTCCAAGATTTTCCAAAGGCACACCGGAGGCCTTGGAGCAGAAGTTGGTGTGAAGGAAACATGTCATCTATTTACATGGGGCAGAAGGCCCTGCAGACAAACTTTGTGATGGCAGTGAGATCAGATAGCCATAATGGCCAATGCCAGGAATATAGCCCCAAGGACCATTTTGCAGTTCAATAACCTCACATAAGTGGTCAAGGTCAGTGAACAAATCATTTTCCATACAGCATCAACTGCACCACTAGTAACTCACGCAGCTCAATGCACTACATCCCATCATTCACCTACCAGCAGTCTTCACCAATCACAACAGTACATTGACACATCTCCCTTTTGCAGGACAATGTGGTGCATAAACAGAGACAGCAGTAGCTATCTGGCAGGGTGCATGCATAGCTGCATGTTCTTACCTTAGTGGAGGTGACTGTGATCATCATTAGAACAGCCATGGCTAAGACTGTAGCCATTGGCGAGGCTGAAACCATCGAAGATTACAGAATCCTCATATCTAATCCTCCTTGTCACATTTTACAATCTCTTCTCATTTACAAACTGGAGATGCTGTAAGCGTGGACCTCTTGCTTTCCCTCTCTCACCACAGCCCTACCCTCGTGCCTTTTTCCTTTCAAGTACCCAGGAAATGTCACTTGGACAGGCAGTGCTGGAAAAGTAGGAAGACAGTAATAAAGAAAACCATCATCACTCACTCTCATAGCCACCAAGTTCAGATACTGCTAGTAATTTGCACGAGTAGCTGGCAGTCAGGGCAGGGGACAGGACAGCATAGGCGCCAGCTCACCAGAGAGTGAGTTCTGTTGCAGAGGATTCAGAGATAACTTCAATAGGGTTGGCTACAGAAAAAGCTAATGAGATTTTTTTTATTCATTTAATGGGATGTGGGCATACTGCCTAGGCCAGCATTTATTGCCCATCCTTAATTTCCCTTGAGAAGGTGGTGGTGAGCTGCCTTCTTGAGCCGCTGCAGTCCCTGTGGTGTAGGTACATCCACAGCGCTGTTAGGAAGGGGGGTTCCAGGATTTTGACCCAGCTACAATGAAGGAACGGCGATATACTTCCAAGTAAGGGTGGTGAGTGGCTTACAGGGGAACTTCCAGGTGGTGGTGTTCCCATGTATCTGCTGCCCTTGTCCATCTGGATGGTAAGCCTCATAGATCTTGAAGCTGCTGCCAAAGGAACCTTGGTGATTTTCTGCATGATGAAATGCTTGATGCATTAGCAGGCCTGCAGTCAATATCAAGGAACATGGAGGAGTCTGGTACCAATTTTTCACAGGGGTTTCCGCAAAGCCTGAAACCCATTCTTCCAGTATGCAAGTGTTGGCCAATTCTATTAGCCCACTAACAAACCCAACCTCGATGCAGCCCCTGATGACCAATGACGCAGTTTCCAATGCAGCACAAGCAGAAGCCAACCAACATCTGTGCCCTGCAGTGGAAGTTTAGCTTTCTGCCATGCAAGTTCAGACTGCTGCCGTCATGGTTGTGGATACCAGCATTCAAAGGGGCTTGCGGGGTCTTCTAACAAATCACCAGAATTTCTGAGGCATGCCTTGGGGGAGTGGTAACGCTCCACATAGTTGGAGCCTGCTATCCTCTCTCAGGATTACAACATTTGTTGAATATATGGTCAGCTGTATATGGTTAACAGAGGGCATTAGTTGGAATTTTGTGCTCCAAAGTGGCAGTACTGGCATCAAATAAACATTATGTAATGACTGCTGACACAATCTGCCTACTCTGCCTATTTCTGGTGGATGCTCCCTCCATATCTGCTAACACACTCAATAAACTGGCGTGCCATGTGTCTAGCACCAGAAATGTTTGTGAGCACCGCTCTTATCAGTTTGGAGGCAAAACAAACTCATAGGGCAGAATTTTGCCGTCAGTGAGCAGGGGGCGGGGCCCGCTCGCCGACACATAAAATGATGCGGGGAATCCCCGACATCATCCTGGTCCATTTAAATTTTCAGGCAGGCGGGCCCGCAGCAAAATCAGCTGCGGGCCTGCTAACCTGTCAATGGCCAATTGAAGCCATTGACAGGATAAATTATACAATCAAAAGACCTGCCCGTCCAACCTTAAGGTTGGTGGGCAGGCCAGGAGCCCCTGCGGGCAATAGAAAAACCATGAAACCTCATCCGCCAGTGGGATGAGGTTTCATGTAGGGTTTAAAAAAGTTTAATAAACTTATTATGTAAATTATGAACATACCCCCTTATGTGACATTGTCACATGAGGGGGACATGTTAAGGAATTTTTTTTTCTATTTTTAATATTTTAAAGAAGTGTCAGCGATCTCCCTGAGGCAGCACTTAGCCTCAGGGAGATGTGCGCTCTTTCGTGCGCACTCTTGCTTTTGGGAAATTCTCCCCCCGCTCGCACAGGAAGTGCATAGCGCTTCCCGCCGGCATCACGCTGGTTGGGCCTTAATTGGCCCACCCACATAAAATGACGGCCGGCTTCTCCGGTGGGGATCGGCTCCCTGCCCGCCGGAGGAGATTGGGTCGGGCCCACCCGCCCAACAGGCAGAAAATTCTGCCCATAGCATTGAAACCCGGCGCAATGGAGCCAAATTGCCCTACTCTTGTCACTTCCCTGTAAAGCACTTCAAAGCATTTCACAGCATAAATTATTTTGCAATGTCAGCAATGTTTTTCCACTTGACATGAAAAAGATGTGATACACCAAATGAGCAATATTAGATTTTACAGTAATTCACAACTCAGAGTTGTGTTCTTATTTAAAAATGGAAGGGAAGATAGGAAGTGTGTTGAGCATGCTACTGCACTGTCTACACCATAGGTAAGGAGTCTGGCTTGAATCAAAAGGAAGTTTTTAACCTGGAAAAGTGGAATAGAAATCAAAAAGAGCATTGACTCAACGTATTTGTAAGCCTATATACTATCTTACAAGACAAATTATTTGCTTAATTTATTTCCTTTAAAATTGTATTTTAAGTCTTTACTGCAGTGAAATCATCTGACATCTTTCTCTTATCCGACGTTTTTTTTAACTATAATATTCTGATTATTTTAGCACGTGCTTTAATAGCTTAAAAAATGGCTTGCCCAGGGAGATGGGAATACTCAAATTGTCAAACTATATTCCTAAAGAATGAGTTTCAGATTATTCCCCATTTCCACCTGTCCAGCATCATGGCCCATTTCACCAGATTGTTATGACAGCTAGGCTTTATAAGATGGTTATGTTTTAAACTGTTTCTTTTAATTTAAGGGAAAACAGAATGCCCTGGAATGGGAGGTTGATGTGAAATTGCGCTGAACTCTGCCCAATGATGAGCCCATGTGACCTGGTTGCAAGGGGGCTGAGGTCAAAACTTATTCAAAGTCAGGTGTAAGCTTTAGCACATGCACACAGCTTATAGGCTCTCAGAGTGAGAGACAGTGAAGAATTTGGGGCAAGTACACCCTTAATAGGTGCTGCTATGCCAAGTAGAAGAAAAGAACTATTTTAGGTTAACCACTATGTGAATGGCTGGTGAGGACTGAACCCATGTTCAAGCAAACAGGGATTGTGAAAATTAGAGACCATGGAATCACCAGAGGGAACCTTAAAACGGAGTCCATTTGATTATGGTCAAAGGGTTGAATGAAGAGGACTTTGTTTACTTGTTGACTACTGTTTTCCAAAACAAGTATTTTAGATGTTAAAGGCACATCTAAATTTGTGTCTCTTCCAGTTATAGAGCTGCCAAATCCCATGATGGAAGGTAGCAACTCTGCAAATAAAAAAGGAACATGAATTTGTTCCTGATAAATCAGCTGAGGAACCCAAAGGCTTCATTTTCGTGCCAAATGACAATATTTCTTATTTTCTGCAAGAGCATAGCAACATAAAGGATTATTATAAAACATGATGAATGGAAGACAAAAGCAAGAAATAAACTACAGTGTGCAGATGAACAGCCAACTAATAAGAATTTTCTTACTATCACTGCTACAAGTTTCTCTAAAATAGGAATGTAAATAATTAGCATATTAAACAAGTGGTTATAAATTTATGTAGCATCCAATATTGTCATGAAGTTAGACAAAACGTGTACTATATTTCTTAGCACACCAAATTTGTGTTAGATAATATGCATTTTTAGTTAAGGCAAGACTGAACAACTCACATACTTGGCAATAGTCTTTACTAACTGTGTTTCAGGACCTTTATTCCGATCCTAAGAATTCATCTTGTCCATGAATCTCAACTGATGTGAACATCTATTTACTGAATATAGCATTTAAGTACTACAAATGCAGTTAAAATAATATCTTTTAATAATTATTGAACTCTAGACACTACTACAGTAGTAACATGAGCAAGTAGTCTTGGTGTTAAATCATGTAGGAAATAAGACTGTGCACTGCATATTAGCAACTTGATGCTGATTCAGAAGCCACTTAATCATAAATGTAGAATGTACAATAGAGATTGTTTCAAAGCTTCAAATGTGGAATAGAGACTTAATTCTATGTATTGTCATCATTTACTACCCAAATAGGATAATTTTTGGGTATGATATTGCAAATAAATATTCTGCAGGATGGCCTCAAATCAGAAAACAAGCCACCTCAAAATTTAAACAAAAACTGATTTTAAAAAATATAAAGAGCCCAGCAATACCTTGGATGTAGATAAACAGAAAATAAATTACATCCTAGAGTTTTTCAACAACCTGAGCTTTCCACACTCCAAAATAGATAGTTAAACTCCTCTCACATTGCAAAATATACAGGCTTTAGAAATGAACAACTAAATTTAATGGTTGCAAGAATACCTGGACCTCTTCTACTTGCTGCTTTAATTCTTCTACCAGTTTTTCCCTTTCATCATTCTTCTCCCCAGTGCTCTTCAGTGCTTGTTTGGTTTCCTCTAGGTCCTGCTTCAGCCCTTTCACTAGTGCATCATTGTTGGTATTTATTTCTGAAAGGGCTTTCTCATGAGTGGTTTGCAGCTCTTTGTTGTGTGCACTGTACATCTCCACCTGCTTTTTCTGTGGGAATCAACAATTAGAACAGCCCTTGCAACAGCCTTCAAGTTAAAAACATAGCAAAACACAACAGTATAAGCTTCTCAGAAAGCTAAAAATGTGTTTATAACTTTTCTAAATATATAAGGCAAATGCATCTTAAAAAATATGAACATGCTAAGTAAAGAGATTTTTTTGAAGTGAACATGCAATACAGAATGAAATTAAGATGCTATTCCTACAAATGTTCAGAAAGTCTAAGACTTTAAAAGTGGGAAATAGTTTGCCAGCATGTTGTGTTCTTTCATGCATTTGTCTGATTTTTCACATCTGAAATAATTTATAATGCTGCACATTTGAGGTGGGATTTACAACAACACAAAAGATGTCACATTCTAATTAGCCTCTCATTCACAAAGTATGGAGACATCCTTTATTTACACTTGATAAATCTGAACTGTACAAATTTAAAACATAATTATGCAATAACTGCATGAAATATTAGTGGATGGGTTTTGTGGAAAAATCATTAAAGGATAAGATGGTTAACTTGCACTTTTATAAGTAAACATTCAAAATTCTGCATAGACTGCACTTTCTTTTTTAGGGAGGGGGGTCATAAAATTTTGTCATTAGAAGTTTATTCATAGCTGGTGCTAAAGCTACAGCTGAATGGTTGCTCGTACCAGGTCTGTCATTTTCTCCAGCATTGCTTTAAGCTCAAGCTGATGTTTCTGTAGCTCCTCCTGCTGAGTCTGTTCTGTTTTACATGTGAGTTGCTCCAAATTTTCCTGTAAACGGGCAATCTTTTCATTGGATTGATGATACAGAGCTTGAAGTTCATCCTGCTTCCTAAAGAAAAAAGAAAAAACTATTATTTGATGAATCTCCAAATAGTTATATAGAGCAGCAAGAGAAATGTCTAAAGGAAATGGAGAAGACACATAAAAAAAAACAATGCAGAAAATGTGATCCTAATGTCAGCAAAAGTGTTCTCAATTTCCAGTTTCGTCCCTCACATTATTGGTCATTATGTACAAGTCTGGTTATACAATTTTTATCCACTGCAACCCGCATGTAACAGGATTGATTATAGTTTTCTCTTAGACATTAGAATACAGACTTAACAAATCGAGAATAAATCATTTGTTCAAGATCAATAACCAATCACAATAATCTCACGCAAGCAATCACACAAAATTTAACAAGGTACCTTTCTTTTTCTTTCAGCTCTTCATTCATCTTTGTGAGCTGAGCAGAGTTATCCCCTGAAGATTTCATCATCTCAGAGATGGTGTTCTCAAGTTTGGATTTATCCTGAGCTAGTTGTTCAGCCTTTTCCTCTTCAACTTTTATTTTTCTTTCCACGGCTGATGAAAGCAGAATACATCACACAGGACAACATAAGCAACAAAAAGTACAAAGTGTAAAAAACGTTGCAAAGAAAGTTATAAAATATCTTTCAAGATTCAAAATATCCCAAAGGAAGGCTCAGGTGTTCAAATATTTCTGGAAAAGAGAAGACTTACAAAAATGCTGTACTTGTTCAGAATGCTACCACATTAGTACCTGTTAGCCATGCATAAATGCCCTTTTAACGCCATTATTAAACATCTGAGCCGTATTGGTATTGTGTAAATTCTTAATACGTAGGAGGTTGCATAAACATTTATACGCTGTAATTTAATTTTATCAATAATTTATTCAATTTGAAAGTCTGTCCCTTTAGTTTAATTCAAGTTAATTCAATTCAGGATTTAGTAACAGCAATTATAAACTTAGGAGGAGGGGATCCTGCCTAAACAAATCTCCTGTACTTCTTTGAGGAGGTTATAGTTCAATTGTATAATTGAACTCTATATGGTACAGTTTATTTTGACTTTCAGAAAACTTTTGACAATGTTTCCTTGGAAAGCCTCAACTTCTGCAGAGTTCTCCTTGACAGCCCCACTGCCTCCATAATCTACAGCTCACTCAAAATGTTACAACCACTAAGACAACTAAGTCCCACATCAGTTCTTAACTGAACCTTTATGCCCTCTGGATCAATAACTTAGCCTGTTTGCTTTTAAATCCTTCAATGCCCCATATCGTGTCCTACCTTAGTGCTCTCCTCCAGCCCTCAAACCATAAGAGCCGGCTCTTCTACCTTATTCGCTGGTGGTGACTGTAAGTCACTATGCTCCTACCCTTAGTATCTCCTTCCACCTTGCAATCTCCTGCTGTGCTTTCAAAAGCATTCTAAAAATGCCACTTTTCTGAATCTTTGCATTTCTCCTCTCCCTCCTTCTCAAGAGCCTTTTCTGTTTCTGCCTTGCAAAGTACATAGAGATCTGCCAGTCCTATTAGTCAAAGAAACCAAAATCAAAGATGAAAGGAGACAAATAACTTCAATATTCTACTTGCAGATAAAACTGTGTCAGAGCATTGGGAGGCATTCAAGGAGGAAATAGCAAGGCAAATTTCCTTGGAGGACTACAAGGCAAATATGTTCCAATAAAGGTCAAAGGCGGAGGGGGGGGAATCAAGTCCGGAGAACCCAGGATATCAAGGGGCATAAATGTTAGGATTAAGGAAAAAAGAGAAGCTTATGGCAGATACCGAGGGCTCAATATGGCAGAGTCCTTAGAGGAGTGTAAAAAGTGCAGAAGGGACCTTAAAAAGGAAATTAGGAAAGCTAAGAGAGTGCATGAGAAAGCATTGGTGGGCAGAGTAAAGGAAAAGCCAAACGGCTTTAAATACGTAAATAGCAAGAGAATAACTAGGGTAAGAGTAGGGCCAGTTAGGGACCGTAGAGGCAATGTGTGTGTGGACCCGGAAGACGTGGGTGCAGTCCTCAATGAATACTTTGTGTTGGGCTTCATAATGGAAAAGGACGATGCAGATATAGACATCAGGGCGGAGGACTGTGAAATATTAGAGGAAATTAACAGAGAGAGAGAGAGAGAGAGAGAGGAGGTACTAGAGGGTTTAGCGGCCTTAAGAGTGGATAAATCTGCAGGCCCGGATGAGATGTATCCTAGGTTGTTGAAAGGGGCAAGGGAAGAGATATCAGGGGCCCTGGCAGTAATTTTCAAATCCTCTCTGGCCACAGGTGAGGTGCCAGAGGACTGCTAACGTTGAACCATTATTAGAAAAGGGAGGAAGGGATAGACCAGGAAATTACAGACCAGTCAGTCTAACCTTGGTGGTGCGGAAGTTACTAGAAAGAATTCTGAGGGACAGAATATATCTGCACTTGGAGAGATAGGGATTAATCAGGGATGGTCAGCATGGATTTTTTAAGGGAAGGTCGTGTTTGACAAATCTGATCGAATTTTTTGAGAAGGTAACCAGGGGTGCTGATGAAGTCAATGCATTTGATGTGGTCTACATGGACTTTAGCACGGCTTTTGATAAGGTCCCTCATGGCAGACTGATCAAGAAAGTAAGAGTCCATGGGATCCAAGGCAAAGTGGCACACTGGATCCAAAATTGGCTGAGAAGCAGGAAGCAGAGGGTGATGATACAGGGATGTTTCTGTGACTGGAAGTATGTTTCCAGTGGGGATCCGCAGGGCTGGGTGCTGGGGCCCTTGCTGTTTGTGGTGTACATAAATGATTTGGACTTAAATGTAGGGGGTATGATCAGAAGTTCACGGATGTCACAAGAATTGGTGGGGTGGTAAACAGTGAGGAGTATAGCCGTAAACTGCAAGAGGATATCAATGGACTGGTCAGGTGGGCAGAGCAGTGGCAAATGGAATTCAACCCAGAAAAGTGTGAGGTAATGCATTTGGGGAGGGCTAACGCAATGAATGGTAGGACCCTGGAAAGCACTGTAGATCAGAGGAACCTTGGTGTGCATATTCATAGATCCCTGAAGGTAGCAGGGCAGGTGGATAAGGTGATTAAGAAGGCACATGGGATACTTGCCTTTATTAGCCAAGACATAGAATACAAGAGGTTGTGCTAGAATATAAAACGCTGGTGAGGCCACAACTGGAGTACTGTGTGCAGCTCAGGTCACCACATTATAGGAAGGATGTGATTGCACTGGAGAGGGTGCAGAGGAGATTTACCAGGATGCTGCTTGAGCTGGAGGATCTGAGCTATAAGGAAAGATGGATAGGCTGGGGCTGTTTTCCCTGGAGCAGTGAAGTTTGAGAGGGGATCTGACAAAGGTATATAAGATTATGAGGGGCATAAATAGGGTGGATAGGAAGGCACTTTTTCCATTAGTAGAGGGGTCAATAACTAGGGGGCATAGATTTAAGGTAAGAGGTAGAAGGCTGAGAGGGGAGTTGAGGAGAAATTTTTTCACCTAGAGGGTGGTGGGAGTCTGGAACTCACTGCCTGAAAGGGTAGTTGAGTCAGAAACTCTCGTAACATTTAAGTAGTATTTAGATACTCACTTGTGCTGCCATAGCCTTCAGGGCTATGGGCCAAGTGCAGAAAAATAGGATTAGTGCAGTCAGATCTTTGTTGATTGGCACAGACACGATGGGCCAAATGGCCCCCTTCTGTGCTGTAGACGTCTATGAGTCTATGTCTATAATATGCAATCAATGTCAGGTTACCATGGTGGACTGTGCAGTGGTTTCATGTTGAAGTCTCAGCATCAGCTGACAGTAAGGATGATTACTGGGTGATTACTCCTACACTGAATATTAAGAATGTTCAATCATTTAGACACATGGGCAAGATTCACAATTGGGACGCTGGATGGATCACTTGATGTAGCTGCAAATTAGATCTGGGGAAATGGAAACGTAAATAGTCTCCCAAAAGGTTCTGCCAGTTAAAATGATATAAGATCATGACTGATGGTGGCAAATTATTTTCACCATCCCTGGTACAAAGGTAGTTTTATTTTGTGCCTTCCTATGTGTGTATGTGTATTTTTTAAAAATCTCTGAACAATTCTATATCTGAAAAGTTCATGAAATTGAAGAAAGTGATTGATAATCCCGCCTAAGTAATTGAATAACTAAATTCAGAGCAGAGATGCTCACTTTACATGAGAAAAATACTAATTTGAATCAAACTTAGCTTTAGTAAACTTCACAATGTGACAAAAGTATAATAATTTTTTTTTGTTTATTGTGAAGTAGGTTTATGGGGTATGTATAGGTGGTTCTGTCTGTGGGATTTAATTACATTTGGAGTCAAGTAGACCGCAAGCTTGAAATCATCAAAAGAAGCTCGGTGTAGAAATGTGCACGACATGTTAATAAGTAAACATGGATGCTGGCTGAGCATGTAAGGTGTGAAGGGAATTTACATTTTTAGATAAATGAATGGATTGTTTGGATTTCAAAGGGATCTTAGTTTGTTTACAACTAGCCAGGTAAGCAAGGCTAAGTTTATTTTTCCCAAAGGTTACTGACAATATTGGCAACATGAAAGTTTTAATATTATGAGGAAAATACAATTTCAAAGACATATGGGACAATAGAATTTATATATTAGAGAGAAATATATACAAAGGGGAAAGAAAAACTATGTAAGGGAAGCCATGTAAGATCTAACAGGAGCGTGTGAAACAGTCTTCAAGAAGCCTCTAGCCATTTGTGCATAAGTCTGCTATCTAAAGTAACTGAAGTTGGGGCAAAGCCATTTGGAATTCCACTGTCAAGCGGGTATTGTGTTAATTTGCTGGTTTTGTTTAAAATCTAAAATCTATTTTGGACTGTTGCCTTAAAGGGGGTGTATAACTGGGAGTCAGGTCAATTAAGAATTTTAGGAGTTATTATATTAGTAAGTAATTGTAATCTTATGCATGTGCTTGAAATCGTTTACTTTGTTAATAAATATTTTAATTTAATTTTAAAAAATCTCTAAAAGTCTTGGTGGACTCATTACTTCTAAATTCAGTGCACACATCATCTTGTAATAAATACAAATTGCAAAACCATCATAACAGCAAATTGCTCACCAGAAAGTTGAGATTTTAGCTCCACTAATTCAGATGAAAGTGAAGTGTTCCGCTCCTCTTTCATATTCAGTTCAGCAAGTGTATCTAATTATGAAAATGGAATATTAAGAAAATATGTTAATATTCTTAAGATCAGGGGATAAAATTTTCAATCACGTTGTTAAACAGTATTCTGCCCAAAAGGTTAAAGAATAGCCAATATTCTTTCAAAAGCATCCAATGATATCTGTACATTAACTTTACCAGATTGCCAAACATGTTGGTTATTCATGCTCACTCAACTGGCCATCTTCATGTGTGAGCCTACACAATTAAGAGTCAGCAGGACAATCTCAGCCAAACATGGTGTTAATGCCCACACATTACAACATGCAGTTACTAGTGATCAGCAACCGAATCCTGTCTATTTTCTGCTCCCCAGCACACAGGATCACAGAAATGTGTAATATGAGCCCCAAAATCTATATCCTTTTCTTCTCTACAAAAGTTGTGATGTCTCATCTCACTTTTGTGCTCACTCACCATAAATAGTCCTCCTTTTCAAGTCACTGTTTAATTCTCTTTTATATGCCCCATTTCAAAAATGATTCTGCATTCTCACCACCTCTTACAAAAATATATATTTTTTAATTGTCCTTTTAATTCATTTTGTGTGCTCCCTCTTGTTACTGTCTCGCAGACCACAGGAAACAACTTTAAAACAGACCTTCAGAAACATGAAAACCCCTATTAAGTAGCCCCTTCACCTTTTCAGCACTTGCAAAAAAAACACTAATCAATTAAGCCTCTCTCAATAACTAACTGTACATCCCAAATAACATCCTAGTGAATCTACAGTGCACCTTTTCTGTTACTTTTATATCTTTCTCACAACGTTATGTCCAAAACTACAACAATATTATAACACCCAGCTGAACCAAGATCTTGGAAAGTTCAGTATTTCCTCCTTGACTTTGTGTTCTATAACTCAACATACGACTCAAAGGTTCCATTGTCACTCTAAGTGGCCTTATATTTTCAACATGTCACCCCCTAAATGGCCTACGTAGCTTAAGACCTTCACTGATCACTTCCTTATATCACTCTTCCCCCACATTCACTTTTTCTTTCCTACCTTTCTTAATTCTGTATTCACCTTTGGAGAAAACTCTCTCTCAATGCACTTACAGCTGCACTTTCAAAATCACAAAGGCCTTTGGCTCTTCATTCACCATAACATTTCAGCAGCTACCAATCTGCTCAACTACATCCTTAGCTCCATCTTTTATGCCCTTGTCCCCATTAAAACCATTACTTTCTTATCCTGGCCATTCCTCACAGATAGTCTTCACCTATGCTCCCTTAATCCAAGGGACACAGACTTGAATGGATATGATGGACAACTGGTTCAGCCAGATACTGTCAGATCTGGTTGGATCACAAAGTGCCATCAGGTCCTGCCCTCTTCTGCTAAAACTGTTCACCATTCCAGGATCATCCCAGAATGTACAGATAACTCCCACCTTCTGTTCTCTACTGCCATCTTCTTAAACCCCTCTCCTCTATCTTCTCCATCCTCATCTCCAACAATAAGCAAGAAAAGATCATGGACTTCTTTGTCATTAAGATTGTGACCATCCAATTAGCTGCCTCTGCCACTTCCCTTCCTTCCCCTCGTTCACCATGGCAAGCTTCCTGTAAAGGTCCCCCTCCCCTTGTCCTGAACCTGTATCTTTGTTTAGTTTCTCTCCTTTCCCTTCTCAGGTGATATCATCCAAAAGCATGTTAGTTTCCAAATGTACACTGACAACACGCAGCTCTACCTCGCCACCACCTTTCTTGACATCTCCACTGTCTCTAAATTGTAAGACGCTTGTCTGACATCCAGTAGTGACCGAGCAGAAATTTCATCGAACTAAATATTATGAAGACCTGAGCTATTGTTTTCGGTCCTACCACAAGCTCCGCTCCCTCGTCACCAACTCCATCCCTCTTCCAGACAACTGTCTTGAGGCTGAATCCGACCTTTTGCAACCTTGGTGTCATATTTAACCTCAAGATGAGCTTCTGACCATATTTCTACAACAGCATTAAGACCGTCCATTCCCAACCTTCGTAACATTTCCCAACTCCAACCCGCCTCATCTTAGTGGCTCCTCAAATTCTCATCGATGCCTTAGCTACCTTGAGACTTGACTATCTAACTAGCTTCCAACATTCTACCCTCCTGATACTTCACTGGATCACAGAATTCAGCCTGTTGGCAGTGGCTCTCCGAATAAACAATTCACCTACTGCAATTCTCCTGCCTTCTCCCGATAACCATGCACATTCTTCATTTTTCAGATAATAATCCAATTCCCTCTTGGATGCTTCGATTGAACCTGCCTCCACCACACTCTCAGAGGCAGTGCTTTCTAGATCTTAACTGCGTGAAAATGTTTCTGACATCTTTGTTACTCTGTCACGAAACTATCCTATTTTTCATAATATTATTGGGGAATATTATAAAGTGGGTTTATGTTTGTGTGTGTGGGGAGGTTCTGTCTGACTAATTAGAGACGGATAGACTGCAAGGTTGAAACTATCAAAAGAGTAAGAGGGCATGTGAAATGCTAATGAATGAACTAGGGTAAAGTCTCAGCAGATAGGGTGTAAATGAAATTTGCATTTCAAGGTAAATGAAGAGGTTTTCAAAGAGACATGGTAAGATGTTTACAACTAAAAAGATAAATAAGGCTCTGGAATTCCCTCCTTAAATCTTTCTTCCTTCTTCTAAGATGCTGCTTAAAAGCTACCTCTTTGATCAAGTTTTTGGTCATCTGCCCTAATATCTCCTAATGTGGCTTGATATCAAATTCTACCTGATAATACTCCTGTGATGTGCCTTGGGAAATTTTACTTTTTAAAAGTGCTATATAAATACAAGTTCCTTCACTGTTACTGGGTCAAAATCCTGAAACTCCCTTCCTAACAGCACTGTGTGTGAACCTATACCACATGGGCAGCATCAGTTCAAGAAAGTGGCTCACCACCACCTTCTCAAGGGCAGTGAGGGATGGGCAATAAGTGCAGGCCTAGCTAGCGATGCCCACATCCCAAGTACAAATAAATAATAAGAAAGGTTGCTGTTGTTTTTGTAATACATATAAAGGTCCTTCTACTCACCCATTAAAATTGTACAACATTTGGTACACATTCTTACACTTTTCTTGCTTTCCAAATGTGTTTCACATTTTCGGCCTTGAACTTCATTTACCACCAACCTGTCGATTCTGCTAGCATACATTAGCCTGCAGTCTTTTGTGGTTTTCATCTCAATTTGCCATATCCTAAAACCCAATGTTGTTGGCAAATTTTGATAGCGTTCCTTTAAGTCCCAAGTTCAAATATTATGCAAATAGTAGTCTCAACACAGACCTCTGTAGAACATCACTTGCCACATCTTTCCAACTGAGATACTTTCATTTAACCCAACTGTTTACTTTCTGCCCTCCAACCATCTCTTTATTCATCTGACCACATCATCTTTAATTCTACATACCAATAACTTTGCTGAAAATATCTTACGCAATACCTTAAATTCAAACAGGGAGATCTTTTATAATATTTTCTTTTGAATATGTTTAATTAACCTTGTATAGTCTGCTGTAGTTTCTGCTGCGTCTCCGATGTGTTGTCAAGTTTTTCTTTCTGAAAGTAAGCACACTACATATCAAAAGAAAACCTTCAAGTCATTTTATCCCAGGTCAATAAAGTAATGGCATTTCCTCATTGCTCAAGTTTAGCAGAGGGTTTTAAAAAACGGAAATTACAAATGTGTAAAACATATTTCATACAGTAATACTTAAAATAAGGATGTTGTGATATTAAGTTTCTACTTCCTATTTAGGCACCACAAAATACCTGAACGTCCAGGGAGCGTTATTTTCATCTATCTTGACAACATACTTTCTCTAATAAGTTACTGGTCATATTGAAATATTGTTACTACTTTTCACTTACCACATCCATTAAATTTGAAGGGACAGAGCCAGAACAAAATGCTGAAGTAGTTGTAAGATTTTTAAGAATCAGGTTTACATTTTATTCTTAAGAAATTTATCATTGTGAAAAAGATTCTCAAACACTGCTAAAGAATAATGTAATTATTAAACCATTATAAACTATTAAACTTGTCAATTCTTTGCATGTCCTCAATAAGCATGACCACAACTAGCAACTAACAACTAACTAAGAAACTAACAGTTGAAACATTTCAGCTGATGATTACCCACATTTCACAGGGTTTACAGGCAAACTGGGACCTACCTTTTATACAGTGTCTCATCCTTATTTCAAACAGGCTTTTTCAGACAAAAGATGAAGTGCAATGAGTCACTTACCATGGACTGCAGCTGCTGTTCCAAAATTTGCTTATCCTGGCTCATTACAGCCAAGTTTTGTTCCAGATTAGTAACTGACTGATCTCGTTCCTTAAGCTGTTTGGTCAAATCAGTAACCTAATAACAAGCATGCAAATTCATTGCAAAAATAAAAGTAAAAGGGATGAATGCGTTGAAACAGCAGAAATCAAGTATAAACTCAAAAGAGATGAAATACAAAATTAAAGCTACAATATACAAAACAATTGTTTGAAATTTTAGTGCTGAGTCCAATTTGAGTTGTTTGAACAAGACAAAAACACATAAGACATGAATTAAAACATATGTGTGCTCATATATTATTAAACTGTTCCAAATGATTTATTGTTTATTGTAAATTTCAGTTTCTGAGGCTCAGGGGTATCCTTAACAACTAAGGCAGAGTGGTTAGCTTTTATATAACAATTTGAGAATGATGTACACTGATCAACAGAAAGAAAGAAAGAAACGTGGGATAAATGTTCAAGGCCAATTTACCCGAAACTTGCTGTATTTTAACATTCTTTCTTGAATACTGCAGCTTTAATTTGGCAGAATAAACTAATATAAACTTAAGCAGAAACTTGTATCTTCATTTTAAGCAAAATTAACAAAACAGGAGAATAAATCAATAAATTACAGGCAAACATATGAAATGAAACAATTTGGCAATGAAGAGAGTCAGAGTTTAACACATAGCACAAACATTCAATAACGGGGCAAAATATAATGGAACCATATCCGGAAACATCTCATCCCTCCCAATTTAGAGCTTTTTAGGCCAACTGAAATATTTTGATATCTATATTCTTGTAGTCAGAAGAATTGAGTGGTGTTACTCAAAATTAACTGACAAAACAATTCCACTGAAAATAAATTAGGAAAGCAACTAATTATTCTGCTTTTAAATAACATGAATTTATGGCAATAATTTTGTTTTTTTCTGATAACTACAAAATAGATATTCAAAAGTTGCTATAACTAAAGGAAAAAAATCTTCAAAAATGTCTAATAGTGGCTGCCCATATTGCAGTAATGTCATTGTTGAGAATTTTGGAATTGTTCACATTTACCATATCTATACATGTATCTCTATCACCTTCAGCTATCTAAATAAGCAGTCATTTATGTAGGAAAGAAATAATGCAATCGGAAATTTATTGAGACAATTATGTTGTTACAGACACATGAACATAGATAAGTTCAATGTTTCATTTACATGTTAACACTAATATCAAACCTATAACTGCAAGTACATGTAGGTTTATGTGCTTTTTTTTCTTAATATATTTATGATCCATGAAAGGCCAAGAAGCAATGCATGGTTGTTAATTTGGTCAATGTAAGAGATCTTGCTAAATGTAAAAGTTTGGCTGGAATATGTAAAGGCTAATGCAGTGTTGAGATTAGAGGAACTGCTGACCTTAGACTGGTCAAGCTTGGAAAGAAATGTTTGGCACATACTGACCAGAGACAAGCAGGAGGGGTCAGATGCTATGGATTTGGCAGAAGCAGAGGGAAATGAGCAACATTAGTTAAAAATGTGATCTTTGAGATTCCTGAGAAAGGCAGTAGAACCAGGAGTCACCCCCATCTAGAATTTTAGGTATGTACAAGCATACTAAGAGCTCATGGATAGACAATGAAATAATTACTAAAAAGGACATGTTTAATAATTAATCTGTAGTTTAGCCACATTTAATGATTAGAGGATCAAGGTATTTTAATCAAAGATATTCAGTGTAATAATGGTCATTGTGGGACACTATTACACTGTAAGAGCATTGAAGAGGCAATCTTATCAAACAGGTGGAAACGCACCACCAAGGCTGAATCTAGGCTGGTGCAAAGCTGTACTTTTGTTTTAATGCATAGTCCCTTAAAAAGAAGTAATTACTTTCTTTCAAAATTTATAACAAATTTACGTACCCTTGTTACCTTAGCTTTAACACACTGGTTATCCTTATGCACTACTTTAGAACATACATTAGCAACATACTGAAAATCACCTGCCTTAATGGAAATTCTACAAGATACCAATACACCAATTATGCATTTGGGATGATGGGCCCAGAAATTAATCATTAGTACGCTGTCACCACATTTTCTCATCTCAAATAAGCAGATACCAAGAATACCTTGAGGCACCCTGCCACCTCAGGAGAAAACCAGAAAGCTTAGTGAAATAATGGAAAAAACTAATATGAGAGGGACATCCCACAGTTAAAGCACCTTAAGGAGCTAGTTAGGGGATAACAGGAAATTATATCAGAAGATGACCATCACCTTTAAGAAGCCAATCAGAGACTGATCATGTGCTGCCATAACCAATGACAGCTCAGAAATGCTACTGATCATGTACATGGCTGGGTCTAAAAGAGCGAGCTCTTGGGACCTTTTGGTGCACTGCTCAAAGACAACAAGCAGGAAGTACAAAGACTACAGTCAACAGAATGCAACAAGAGACACTGCCACAGTCAACTGGAGGATCACGAGCCAGTGTTCCAGAGTGAACTGTCTATATTACTGCCTTTGTTAAGCATCACATTTGTACTTATTGTGATTAACTTAGTACATTCTGTGAAGCTTGTGATATACCACTCATACGCAGTAGGTAGCTAGTCTGAACTAAGGGTCCCCTTTAATATCAGCTCTCCCAAATCAGTCTGACAATTGTAACTGACTTGAAATCTTACATAAACTTGCTGCAATACTGCATAAAAATTTCAATGTTTAATAAGCTCCTTTACGAGAAGATCAGTAGAGGGCACGGCCTATATTTGAGCATTTTTTTGTGAAGAACGAACGATTCTTGTGAACTATCGATGATGCCATACTACTCCTACACTATACTCATTCTAGACAAATAGGCCTCTGCTATGCAAACCACATAGAATAATACACATGAAATAACTGAGACTCTCAATTTCATTGCCAATTACACTTATTACACATGATAATCAGGGACTGTAGAAACATGTGGACATTATTTTGGTGTTGAAAATATTTGCAAATTCATTATTTTATTCATGTCACAGAAATTTCTCAATTTAATAACTGTATATAATAATTTGACCTCTTGTAATTTAATGCCTAACTAGAGAGACTAATTTGGCAAAAATGTCTGTTTCCACAGACAAAATGAGCATCATTCTCACCCACAGAAAAGGAAAATATATCGATTCTTTTAAAATCATGGATTTGGTTTGCAAAATTGCCAGTTTTTTTATGATTTAGAATCAAAAGTTCATGAATCAAACTATTTTTTAAAAGTAATGAACAATTACAGTTTTTATTTGTAACAAAACACTTTCAAATTTCACAAAATGAATTATAAAAATTTAACCAAAAACTTACCACAGATTTCTATTACCCTGCAAATTATTTTTATGGATTTTTATGATAAAAAAAACTTAAACCAAAACAAGATTTGAAAAGGGGATAAAAATGAAAGTAAATTAAAATGATGGAAAAATAGATACAAACCTTGCTACCTTCAGAAAGTTTTAAAGCTTCACTGGTTTTCATTTGTGACTCAACTACCATAAGCTTCTCTTCAAGTCTTTTGAGTTCCTCTTTACCTTGTGACTCAGCTTCTTGCAGCAATTCATATCCCATCACCTTCTCTTCAGCTGTTGTCACCTTAGCTGTTAGGGCTTCTACAATTTGTGCCTGTTCATTGCACTTAGCCTGCAACACTTGCAGTTCGTTTACCTTCAGTTGAGTCTCCTGTAGCTTTGCCAAGGTCTCTTCCATCTCTACCAGGTGTTGATTTGTAGCAGATTCCAGCTGAGACTTCAGAATTTCTATATCTTTCTCCTTCTCTGTAGTGAATGCTAATAACTGGGATTCTAGCTTTTCAGTCTCTTTTAGGTAGTTGGACTTTTCAAAATCTTGCTTAATTTTAATATTCTCAAGTTCCATTTGATGCTCAGCTTTAAGCTTTTCTAAGGTACTCTTCAATTCTAGAAGTTCTGTAGTTTGGGCACCAGCTCCTTTATTGAAAGAAAATTTGAGTTCTTCCATGGCTTGCTGATGAGATTCAATTGCAGACTCCAACTTACATTTCCACAGGTTAATAACCTCTGAATTTTCAATATTGGCTTGATCCAATTTGGACTTGAGAGTCTCATTCTCCTTGGATATTTTTTCACTGGTAGCTTGCAGTTGTTGAACTACCTTTTGGTGGGCTGCTTCTGAGGTTTCAAGTTTTTCTTTGAGTGTATTAAGTTCTATTTGGTGTTCTTTGCTCATTGTTGTAAGCTTATCTCGCATACAGTTGATTTCTTCCAAGGGAGGTGAGGTATTATCCACACTACCTGAACCTTCAGTGCTCATGAGTCTATGTCGAAGCTCTGAGGCCTCCTTCGTGCGTGACAGAAGATCCCTTTCTAGCTCCATAATCCGAGACTTCTCAGATACTGTGGCCACCTATAGTGCATTTTATCCCCAAAGGAAATATAAATATAACAAAGTGAAATATACTGACATATATTTTCATATTTCTTTACAATTAGTACATTTTTGTAATCAAGATAATTTTATTCCCATACCCAATATATTTAAACAAATTATTGCAATACTATTGTTCAGTGGCCTTACTAACAATTTAAAGGTTCAAATACACCACCTGCATATTTAATTATAACAAGTGTAGCTCTTTCAGTTTTGATGTTGAATGTGCAATAATTATGTAATTCCTCCAGTGGTGGTGGGGGCAAGGAATCAGGTAGTTTGATAAACAGCCATACAGGCCAGCAAAATACCAGACTAAATTCTTTGCCTGTGATACTAGATAACATCAGCTGGGCATTGGTGAAGGCACATCAATTTGACACAGGCATGCCTGAATTAGAGTGTGAAAAGTCAGACTGGGAATTCAATCTTTATCTCTGTGCACTGAAACGTGCGTGATGTGTCAAGAGGATTTGTTTTGGCTGTGATACCCTTTTACCTTGTATAGGCTGCTGACACTCAAAATCAAGGACACGCATGAATAATGGACACTCAGGCAAGGGTACCAGAGGACTTCTATTGTCCATGGAACTGTGCCTTGGCATGCATCACCATCCCAGGAAAAGGGGGATGATTGGGGAGGACAGTGCTGGGAGGAGGATAGTGAAAAGAAACATTGTGGCATTTAACTTCTTCACAATTATAATAGAGCCAGTTATATGAAAAACTGCCTCAAATTTTAATTAAAAGTCACATGTGCATTTGGTTAAAAAGTCCAAAGAAATATTATAGCTGTATTGTTTCCTGAATTTGTTGATCTAAGCAGCAGTAACGAGCAGGTAAAAATTGGCTTAGTTCATCTGGGCTGGGAAAGGGTTAATAAAATGAAAAGCAGCTGAAGTTGCTATTCCAATCATTGCCAGTTACACCTGCTTGAAAGCTGAAATATGCAGACATTTGATGACTAAAGAATTGGGCTTGGCTGTGACGCTTTCCATAGTATAATAATTTGACACCACCATCCAGGAGAGTGGATAACGAATGGTCACTTGGACAAAGTGACTGGGTACCCCTGTGACAGTCAGTACCTTCAGGAGAGATGGGGAAAGTAAAAGTAAATTTTGATGGATTATGTCATTGCCATTGTTTGTGTAAAATTCCATGAAATAAAATTCCCACCACGAGCAACTTTTAATGACAATTGAAAGTGGATCATAATAGTTTCAGGTAGAAAACAGAAACTCCTGAATACAGTATTCACAAATTGATATGTTGTTTGTATTCATGACAATGGCAGACTGAGTCAACCACAATCTTTTCAATGTCAATATAGTTACAAACATGTGGAAAGAGAAAAACTACTTGGTACAGTCTGTTCTCTCACCCACCAGGAACAACGGCTCTATAGAACCCATTTCTCTTAGGATACTGTAAAATTTTCCTCAACTCCCAAAGGTAAGTAAAGCTAAGCTCCATAATATTCTTTCTTATAATCTTTAACCTTGATTCAAATCAGACATTCATCCAGCTTTTGAAGCATTGACAGAATAGCAATTGTTTTGTATGAAAGTCTATTTCAAATACAGAAATGCAACAAATTTAGAGGAGGATTGTTATTTTTATAATCTTCACGTCTACATTTGCAGTTTAGATTACAAAACTCTGGTTGCATTTACACTTTTTATTCCTTCTAGCATTTCAAGTATTTGGATGACTTGTCATTTCTATTGCCTTTGCTCTCATGAAGACATCTATGGAGAATCTCTTGCATCTTGGAGCCATAAGTCCCATAATACCATTGCTATTTTCTTCTGAACCCTCACCAGCTGGTCATTGTTGAATACTGTAGAGTTTAAGCCTTATATTTTATGGAAGAGCCCTGTATTTGAGGATCACTCTTTAAATTCCACATCCATAATCATTTAAAAGAAAGTGGCATAATCAGTCACATTGTGCATGAAAATGTTTTATATATTGATGTGCAATCAGGAGTTTCCATCTTGAACAGAATTCAATAATGCAGCTTTAATAAAATTAGAGATTAGAGCTTAACTACAGTTAATTATTTTAATTATACAAACTCACTACCACTTTTGCTCATTTTCTATTTGTCATATCATACCAAAATATGTATGAACTAGCATTTACAATGTTGGTGCTTTTCATTACGGCACTGAACAACAGCTCACATTGGTCATTATCAAGCTTGAACTCAAAACTAATTGCTGGCCAGGTACTTTGCATGGATTTTTGTCAATTGACCTTTATCAAAACATTTCTTAAAACTTTAGTTACATGGTGCACTGATGTCATCAAATAGGCATTTGAGAATCTGATTGATCGGTAACCACAGTATACAGAAGAGTAACTACACAGCCACTTCCTAGATTTTCTTTGTAAAAATAAGTCTAGCTGCAGATGTATGCAATTTTATGTTTTTCATTATTTGTCAGGGAAAACAATATTGGAAAGCTCTTCTACAAACCCAGCATAGCATCTATTTAAAATGTAAAATAGTGTGGTTCATTGTAGCTTGTGGGTTCCTGGACATTTTGCTTCTCAGAACAAAGACCATGTATTCCCATGTGAGAAAAGAAATGTAAATAGAAGGAACAATCATCAGTTGGTATCTCCTCCTGGCCAGTTCAAAGCAACAAAAGCTTGCATTCATAAGGCACACTTAAGGTAGTAAAGCATCCCAAGGTGCTTCACTGGGGTGCAATCAGACAAAAACTGACAACGTCAAAGGTAGGCTTTCAGAAGTATCTAAAAGGATGAAAGGTTCAGGGAGAGAAATCTAGAGTTTTGGGCCTAAACAGCTGAAGACACCGCCATTAATGGTACAAAGTGAATGGGGAATGCACAAGAGGCCAGAACTGGAGAAAGGTGGAATTTTTAAAAAAAATGTTCTTGGCATGTGGGCTTTGCTGACAAAATCAGTACTTATTGACTGCCCCTAATTGTTCTTGAGAAGGTGGTTGTGATCCACATTTTTGAACCACTGCATTGTGTGGTCCAAGTACTTCCAGTGCTGTTAGATAGAGAATTCTGGGATTTTGGCCTTATGACAATGAAAGAATAGTGAAATATTTACAAGTCAGGATGACATGTGGTTGGGAATTTGCAGGTAGTGCTGTTGCCATTTGCTTGCTGCCCATGTCCTTCTAGGTGATAGAGGTTTCAGGTTTGGGAGTTCCCTGTCGAGGAAGGCTCAGCAAGTTACTGCAGTACATTTGTAAATGGTACACACTGCCGCTACTGTGCACCAGGAGTGGACAGCGTTCCAATCAAGTCAAGTGGGTTACTTGTCCTATATGGTGTTGAGCTTCTTGGAGTGGCGCTCATCTAGGCAAGCAGAAAGTATTCCATCAACTCCTGCTTTGTACCTTGTCGATGGTGAAAAAGCTTTGGCGAGTTAGGTGGTGAGTCACTCACCACAGAATACCCAATCTCTGAACTGCTCTTGTAGCCACCGTATTATATGGCTGGTCCAGCTAAATTTCTGGTCAATGGTGATCTGCAGGATGTTGAAGGTGATGAATTCTGGGATGGTTACACCATGGAATGTCATGGAGATATGTTTAAAGTCCCTCTTGTTGGAGATGTTCATTGCCTGGCACAATGTTGTTTGCCAGTTATCAGCCCAAGCCTGAATGATGTTCAGGTCTTACCGTATGCAGGCATGGACTTCAGTATTTGAGGAGCTGTGAATGCAACAGAACACTGTGCAATCACTAGCAAACATCCCTACTTCTGACCTTATTTTGATGGAGAGAAGGTAATTGTTGAAGCAGCTGAAGGTAGTTGGTCAAGGACACTACCCTAAGGAATTCCCTCAGCAATGTTCTGAGGCCAAGATGATTGGCCTCCAAAAAGCACAACCATCAACCATCTTGCTAGGTATGACTCCAGCCAGTGATTTCAATTTCACTAGGGCTCCTTGATGCCACAATCAGACAACTGCTGCCTTAATGTCAAGAGCAGTCACTCTCACCCCACCTCTGGAATTCAACTTCTTTATCTATGTTTGTACTAGTGCTGAAATGAGGTCACAAGTGCTTCTGGCAGAACACAACATGAGCATCAGCGAGCAGGTTATTGGTGAGTAAATGCTGCTTGATACCACTGCCAATAACACCTTCTATAACTTTGCTGATGATTGAGAGTAATGTGATGAGGCAGTAATAGGCCAAATTGGGTTTGCCCTGCTTTTTGTTGACAGGGCATACCTGGGCAATCTTCCACATTGTCGGGTAGATGTCTTTGAAGTAGCTGTACTGGAACAGCTTAGTTAGAGGCACAGCTAGTTCTGAAGCAGAAGTCTTCAGCACTACAGCCAGATATTGTTGGAGCCCATGGCCTTCGCTGCATCCTGTGTGCTCAGCCTTTTCTTAATATTACAGGGAGCGAATTGAATTGACTGAAGACTGACTTCCAAGAAGATGGAGACCTCATGAGGAGACAGAGATGGATCATCCGCTTGGCACTTTTGGGTAAAGACAGTTACGAATGCTTTGACTTTTGCATTTAGGTGGTGGGCTTCTCGAGCATTGAGGATGGGGATATCCATGGAGCCCCTTCCTCTTGTTAGTTGTTTCATTGTTTACCACCATTCATTATTAGATGTGGTAGGACTGCAGAGTTTTGACCTGACCCATTGGTTCTGGTATTGCTTAGCTCTGTCTATAGCATGCTGCTTCCACTTTTTAGCATGCTGTAGATTCACCAAGTTGGCGCCTCATTTTCAGATATGCCTGGTGCTGCTCCTGGTATGGTCTACTAAACTCCTCAGTGAACCAAAGTGGTTCCCTGGCCTGAGGGTAATGGTAGAGTGAGGGATATAGCAGATCATGAGGTTATATATTGTGGTAGAATATTGCTACTGATGGCTCACAGTGCCTCATGGAGTTTTGAGCTGATGAACAAATTCAGAATCTAACCCATTTGACACAGTGGTACAGTGTACTGAATGTGAAGACAGGGCTTTGATCACACAAGGATTTCTACCATGTCATTTCTACCATGGTCACGGACAGGTACATCTGGGACAGGTGCATCTGAAACAGGTAGATTTATGAAGATATTATCAAGGACATTTTTTCATTGCATGGTTCTCTCACCACTTACTACAGACTCAATCTGGCAGCTTTCCTTTTCAGGACATAGCCAGCAAGGTCAGTAATGGTGTCATCGAGCCACTCTTGGTGACGGACATTGAAGTTCACCAAGCAGGGGACATTCTGTGGTCCTTGCTACTTCCAATTAGTGATAAGCAAGAAGGAGTACTTGTGCATCAGCTGACAAAGCACGTTAGGTGGCAATCAGGAGGTTTACTTTCCTATGTTTGACCTGATGTCATAAAATTTCATAGAGTCAATATTGATGATTTCCACAGCCACTCCGTCCTCACTGTATACCAATGTGCCACAATGTCTATTGGGTCTGTCCTGCCATTGGGACAGGACATACATACCCAGGGATGGCGATGGAAGGGTCTAAGACATGGTCTTACTCAGAGAATCATATTTCTAAACCTGAGTCCAGTTGTTGTTTGATTAGTCTGTGGGATGGCTCCCTTAATTTTACCACAAGTCCTCAGATGTTTGTGAGAAGAACTTTGCAGGATCAAATGGGTTGGATGTGCCTTTGTTGTCTCTAATTCTGATGCCTAGCTGATGGGAGGCGGCCCATCAGGTTTTATTCTTATTATGGTTTTGTGTTGCCATTTGATACAATTGAATGACTTGCCAGGATATTTCAGAGCACAGTTATGAACCAAGCATATAGCTCTCAGTCTGGAGTCACATATAGGTCTAATTGGGTAAGAATGGCTGATTTCCTTCCCTGAAGGACATTAGTAAACCAGACTGGATTTTCCAACAGTCGGTTTCAGTAATTGTGACCATGGTAGCAGTTTTATATTCCAGATTTATTTAATTCACTGTATTTAAATTCCCAACCTGTGTGATGGGACTTGAGCTCATGTTCTTAAACTGTTGAAGGGCTGAGGAGGTTACAGAGATTGGGAGGACTGAGGCAATGGTGGGATTTGAAAACAAAGTTGAAAATTTTACATTCAAGACATTGGTGGTCTGAGAGCAAATTTGGTCAATGAACATAGGAATGATGGTTAAGTGGGACTAGGTGCAAGATAGGGTACAAGCAGCAGAGTTTCAGGCAAGGTTAATTTTTGTGGAGGATCGAAGGTTGGCCAGGAAAATATTGAACTTACCAGTACCAAAAGTATGAATGAAGGTTTCAGTGGCAGATGGACTGAGGCCAGATGGAGATGGGCAACATTATGGAAGTGGAGGTAGGTGGTCATGGTAATGGATAGGATATGGGATTGGAACTCAGTTCAGGGTCAAGTAGGACTCCAAGCTTGCAAACATTCTAGATTTGCCTGAGACAATGACCAGGGATAGGGTTCATATCAGTGGCTGGGGGATGGAGATTGTGATGGGAATCTGCAGAATGATTGGCTTAAGGCACCCAGCATTCTCTAATGCAGCTTTTGCGTGGCTTGGCGAGACCAGTGAAAATAGTCGTTTGGTAGTACAGAACTTCAGTATTGCTGAAAGAAGACATTTTGTCAAAGTTTTTCATCTTGCAGTCATCAGGACAATCGCTAGAATGCCAATGTAATGGAAAGCAACAACTTTGTTTTGACAAAATGTCTTTTTTCGGCAATACCAGTGAAAATGGTGAGAAAATAACTAAGGAGAAAAAAGTAGTTCATCCAAAACACTCAAATGCAACCATGCATCATCCCCAGATCAATCTGGTCTGAAAACAGTGCAACCATGCTCCCATGCTGGTAATACAAAGTAGCATGTGCACTCCACGATCCATCAACTGTTGTAACTAGATCATATTGTGACTGAAATAGGTCCTATGAAATCAAAGGGGAAATGTTTCTCCAAAAATGAAGCTGGTGCTTCAGAAAGATTGGAGCGTGTGAAGTGATATATATTTGCACTATCTATTTACCTCAATACCTTTTTGTTTTAAAATAAGTTTTACTTCTAATTTAATCAAAAACACAATATTTTCAGGGCACAACCAACCATGCAGATGGTCTAGCAACACAGCACACTAACATACTGCACCACAGTGATAGAACGTGGGTTGATACCCGACTAGTCCCCACGACAGTGACATCTATAGTCAGCTAGATCTTCAGGAAAATGCCGTGCAGAGGCATTTTTCCGAGCGAGCATAGGGAAAACTGAAAGATAGGTTAGTGTCAACATCTCTCTCATGATCTCATCAACAGGTTATACAGAACCATTAGATGAAGTCCAGGAGCAGACTGTCTATTTGCCCACTCAGTCAAGGTAGGGTACACGGAGTAAGACCTAAACTAATAAAATACTAGAAATACACTTTCTTAAAAAAAATTGATTGATTAGTCAACAAGTTGGGATATTGAAGTTACTAAAACAAAAGAAACAAAAGTTTTCATTGTGTATCGGTAGACATTTTTGGTAGGGGTCAAGCATTACTACAATAAAGTTAAGCACTGTGATTTATGCCAGTTTTGGGTACATGCTGATAAACTGAATGGAGTTCATTGAAACACTGAAATCCATTACCCTAGTGTCTTCTAACTCCCTCTGGAGTTTTTCAGCTTTGGTCTTTTCAAAGAGCAGGCTCTGTTCAAGCTCCTTAATGCGGGCATGCTCCAGTTTGGTCTGCGTCTGTTAGTAAAAAGGGAGAGGAAGAGAACACACCAGTGCCACCATCACATGCCAGCACGACAGGAGGGAGCCACATGCAGGCTTATCCACCAGCACCTTCTGCCTTTTTAACAGTTAGGGAAGCAAAAGGTAAATTTGACACAAAAACAGAATGGAAGAAAACAGAAATGTTTAATGGAAAATTGTATCAAAAGTATGCAGAGGAAAGGATAATGGGGAATTAAAGTGAAATACAGTTTTTAAAAAAGGCAGATTCAAGTTTCATGCAGTGTACAGTTTTTTTTAAATATCAGCATAGTTCAAATCAGAACAGTTAATACTTAAATTTTAGTTTAATACTGTAAACCCCTTTGTTGTTTTTGTGTGTAACATAATTGGTTTAACCAAACAAACAGAATTTGAAATTACAGGTGAAATATTTAAGAGCAGGGCAAAGCAATAAATCACTTACATTGTTTTCCCTCGATACTTTTTAATACCAATTAATTTTTTCCAAGTGGCTCATTTAATTCAAAGTATATTTCTCACTGCACTTTTTCAGGTTGCACAAAGAACAGTTTTCAATGCACTTGGGTTTGGAGTTGGTCATTCATACATATAATTGAAAAAAAAACTAGTCCATGCCTCCCTGAGAAATCTATATACAATTATATTAGTGTTTTCCAGTATTGAGCAATGGGGACAGGGTAGTTGTGCATGTGGTTGTGTCCAGATGATCTTGCGAAGAGCTTCAATTTAAATAATCTTTCTTTTAACAATTCAGATTTCGCACCCGCTGTCAGGTTGTCCATAGTTTCTCTGGTCCCATGCGGGACAAAGTCTAAGGTTGCTGCCCAAAGGCAAACTTTGGAGTCCAAAGGTCAGCAACAATATAAAGAAACAAAGCTACCTTGTTACTCAACTTATTTTATACTCGTACTTTATGTCAGGTATGTGGATTTTGTAATAATGATTTGTTAGATCATAAGAAATAGGAAGTTTAGACTATTTGGCCCATCAAGCCTGCTCCACCATTCAATAAGATCATAGCTGATCTGATTGTGGCATTTCCTCTGTCTTCCATAACATTCAACTCCCTTGTCAATCAAAAATCAGTGCTCAGCCTTGAATATATTCAATGGCCCAGCCTCCACTTCTCTCTGGTGGAGAGAATTCTAAAGACCAACGACCCTGTGAAAGAAATTCCTCCTCATCTCTGTTTTAAATGGGAGACTCCTTATTTTTAAACTGTATCCCCTAGTTCTAGATGTCCCCATTAGAAACATTTTCGCAGCAGCTGCCCTGTCAAGTTCTCAGGACCTTAGATGTTTCAATAAGATCACCTCTTATTCTTCTAAACTCCAATGAGTATAGGCCCAATCTGCTCAACCTTTCCTCATTAGACAAACCCCTTCAACCCAGATATTAGCCTATTGAACCTTCTCTGAATTGCTTCTAATGCAAGTATACACTTCCTTAAGTAGGGAGACCAAAACCATACACAGCCCTCCAGCTGCAGATTCACCAATGTCCTGTACAATTGTAGCAAGACTTTTATACTCTATTCCCCTAACAATAATCCCTTTACCTTCCTAAATGCTTGCTGTATCTGTATGCTAACTTTTTGAGATTCATGTGCAAGGGCACCAAGATCCCTCTGTACTGCCACATTCTGGAGGTGTCTCTCAGTTTAAATCATATTCTGCTTTTCTATTTTTCCTCCCAAAGTGGACAACCTCACATTTCCCACATTATACTCCATCTGCTGATTTTTTGCCCATTCACTTAACCTATGTCCCTTTGCTGACACTTTGTATCCTCCACATAACTTTCTCTCCTATCTATATTTGTATCAGCAGCACATTTAACTACAATTATGGTTGGTGCCTTCATTGAAGTCAATTTGCATTCCAAATATTTGAGGCCCCAACCAACACTGATCCCTGTGGCACTTCACTGCCATCCTGCAAATGACCATTTATACCAACTCTCTGTTTCCTGTTAGTCAGCTGATTCTCTATCCATGCAAATATATCACCCCAAACATCATGAGCTCAAAATACTCTGTTGCAGCAAAATTTTGATAAATGAATTGCAACAACTTCCTGATTAGTACTAAGGTGCTAATAAAGGATTTAATCTTTAGTTCAGTGAGATTTTCTTGATGCCTCCACATGGGAATATTACAAAGTTAATTGACTGGATGGATAATACTGAAGTTTTTCATAAACGTTAAGAATCTAGGGTACTATTCGCACAGTAGAATAGCAGAAAGCTCAACATTAAAGTGGGCCAATTGAACTTTGCAAATTATGACCAGAGCCGAAGTTTCTTTCACAGATGGATTTTGAGAATACACAAGTCAAAATCAGTAGAGAGAAGGCTTTGAGACACAGTGATTTGCTTTCTTTTGAATAATGCACATCCAAATCATAGCACAAAAACACTGAGCGACAAGGCAGTAACAGATCGAAGGTTTGTCCAATTGCAAATGCTAAAAATTTCCATGTTATATAATTTTAGTCAATTTTTAGCAAATTGAAAATGAGTCCTGAGCAATATCTTTGGAGAAGCTAATCCCTCTATGGTTTCATAGGCAAATAAGGAAATCGGAGTTTGACACTGAATTACACGAGGGAATGAAGAAATCCACAACCCTTAGTGCTATTGTAAAGGGATTTGCTTGATGCCTGTTTATCATCTGTGAATTGCTTACAAGTGTATTCTTATTCTACAAAGATTTGTTGATGGAGGGGCGGGGGAGCAGGGGTAACTCTCATCCATTACGAGTGTTGCTTTGTTCTATTAAAAAGTCAGGGAAGTCGGCCAGTGTTGTGCATTTGCGTCCTATTTTGAATTACTGTTCTACACAATTGAGGATATATTTTGATCATCTTTTGTATTTACTTAACAATAAAGAGCAAAAAATAACTTGCATTTATATGGAAAGAAAAGGATGTAACCCGAGGAATGCTTTTTAATTCCCTCTTCGCTGAATCACTATAAGGATGAATTCTAACAGGTAACTTGCAGGTTTCACTTCTCACTTTACAGCTTTTCACGAAGAATGCTCCAAGCTGTTTAAAATGTTGCAGAGAATTCAAGGATTCAGAACCTTTATTATATTAGTATGGATATTATAAATCAAATGAAATGTGGTAAACTAAATTTGCTGGTTGTTGTTTTTATTTCTGTTTAATATTGTTGCTCAATAAACTTAATTCACCTGTCAGCATGGTGTTTACTACAGGTTGGTGTGCGTTCAGAATTGAATTATTTCCAGTGCAGGTTTCACTGGATTAAGAGCTCACTGTCTCACAATAAGTTACATTTCAGTTCACAAGAGTGAAGCTTACCCATCTAAGCAAACTTTTGCATTGGACACAGGAGAGAACTAATTGAATTGAACCCAAATTGTAAGAAAGGTCTCTAGCCGGAAAAACTGGGATCAGCCAGAACAATGAATCTTAATAATGCATGAAATACCATGAGTAGAAGTGCTGAACAAGAACTTGGAAGTTTTGCTAAATAAACAAAGTAGGCTATTAACACTGCTGGCCACAAAACCCTTAAAAGGAGAAAACATTTTGATCAGCCATCAAAATGTACCTTTAAGTAGGTCCCTTGCATTAATTCCTATACACTTCTACAAATAACCAACGTGGGGCTACAAGATAAAGAAAACTAAGCCAATTCCTCTAGACTCAATGTCATATACCAAATCTGAGGGGTACTGGAAAGAAAGTTAAGAAAATGAAATAAAGGCCCTGATTTTTCTTCCAGCAGTGGTTGCTACTGAGCTTTAAAAAAGCAGCACACAAAGATCTAGCGAACTCTCTGGCGCAAATTTTAACTTCTTAAGAGTTAATTTGAATCTGGCGTCAATTCAACGGAATCTCTAGGCATCCTGCAACAGTGATGTCATCAAGCAGGGTAAACAACTAATTATGTTGAAGAATTTTCACAAATAGCAAACGAGGAAGCAAAATGCACGAGATTATCATTCAATTTTTATAATTTTTTTTTTACAGAGAACAAAATAAAGATTGGGTCATACACATTAGAAGCTGAAATATCACACCAGCTTCAAAAGAAATATTAAAAACAATGGAATTATCATAAGGGAGAAATTTGACATTCCACAAATATAAAATTGATTTTCCAGGGCCAGAAAGGTTGTTCAGTACAATTCATGACTTTTACAGTATTTAAAATTTAACAGCAGTTACTCCCAATTAACAAGCATAACTTTTTAAGGGGATTTTTAACGACAATATTGCAGGGCAAAGGAGGAAATTCATATCAGTTCAGCGGTTTCTCAAGGCTGCCTTCTGCAGGAACTTCAGCAACACACCCTTTAGAACAGCAGTCACTGATAGCAACTTCTGGATTTCCACACTTAGCCAAATATTCCTCTCAGTTTCATAGGGTAATGACATTGAACTCTGACAGTTTCACTGTCACTACAGCCAAAATCTCTGCTGGCACCATCACCATTGCTCGGGTATAAAAGGAAAGTGATTTCCTTTTTAGTCTACTGAGTAATTTCCTCTTGCAAGAGAGTACACATGATGGTGTGGCATCTCTCCAATCATATTTGTGGGGGTAAATCCATTGAGTAGCAGTAGAATCGAGGCCCATCATGCAGACAAGGCAGTCCTGATTAAAAAGAAAAACGTTTTCTCTCCTGATCTCTCCTCACACGTCAAATTTCCAATGTGTAACAAGAGTGGAGTGGTAGACTCATAAACCAAGAAAGAAAAATCGTTGACCAGTGATCACAATACAGGGGAGCCAATATCAACCACACACACGAGTCTTACGAGAGGCATGGAGTAGTTATAAAGTTTCTCCATTAATCAATGAAACAAAATCCAAGTTTCTGCACAAAATTCAAATTGAAGGAGAAATATCCCAATGCATAATTTTTATTTAGTGCCTACAAAACCTAAGTAAATATCTGTGTCATTTTTAAAATAAGGAAAGTAATAAATTGCCCTCAAAGTGATGCTTAGGTAGTAGGTAGTTTTTAAGTTATGTAACAGATGGGCAGACAAATGATGACAGCAAAACTGATAATAATCCTATATTGATTAGGGGTTTACAGCATAATCACTCATTACATATATTGCATTTCATTCTTTGCAGCTGTGAAAGCAACATGCATATCAGTAGGTCAATGCTGAGAAATCAGTCAGTACAGTTAGTTCTGCAATTTGTTCCAAAGTAGTGTTTTGAATTGCTCTGATTAGAAACTATTTTAAACATTGGATGTCTTCATACGTGCTACACCATACATCATTCTCTGTATTAATCTAATACTCTTCAGAAGATAGAATTATCCATTACAAGTTTATAATTTAAAAAGTAACAAATTCAGCACAATGCTATACAAAAGTCCCTATAATCCTCTTATATAAAGTTGGCCACTGTGACAGTGGTGCCAAAACTACTGATCTGGTGAGAAACCACTTACCATGCCATCAAATCCATTTTGTTTTATCTCACATTTCAATGCATGTTTCAATTTTATAAAATTTATTTGGCTATTTTTCTTGCCAATTTTATTCCCTCCTTTTCTGTAATAATTCTACTCTTACAGGAGTAGGGCCCAGAAGCACACTCCAATACCTCACTTGGTTTGCATTATTTATGAATAAATCTTGATAATGAGTCTCAGCCAGCAATCTGACTGTGAAAGGCATTCCAGCCATGCATCATTTGCATGCTTTCAACAGAGTTACTGGACAGAGATCTGCAGTGGGAATTGGTCAACTCACCCCTTTCAAAAGGCCAATAGAGCACACCAGGTGAGATCAGCTAACTCTGTACAGTTCAAATCAGGAATCTTCCTGATTTGCATGGCTCAACTACTTGCTGCATAAATTCACCGAGTCATGGGGAAGACAAAGTATATCTTTTTGAATGATATAAGGTATAGTAATGTAAGAATCAGTTATTGTGCTGGATTGGAATTTAAAATGATCAAGCTACTGGTTTACCTGAGCTCAATGTATAAATTAGCATTATTAATTGTGGTCTCCCACAGGCTGTCAACTAATATCTACACTTAGTTTAGTTTTGGCCTATATTTTAGGCAACAATATCACTTTCTACATTGATGTTTTGAAACAAACTTCATATTTCTGCACATCAAGTACAGAATTCAAACTTTATGTATCACAATACTCTAACATTTAAATCAACACAACTTTCGAAGACATCCAAAGTTTCCCGTAAAACTGGCAGGATTTGATCCAAAGAATTTCTTTAACTTGTTTCTAAAGTTCTCATTTTGCTTATTTCTGTCTTTTATATTAATTCCCTGATATTTAATTCATTTTTGCATGAAATTTATTAAAACTAATCAGCTAATGTTCAGCAGATTATTTTTACTCAATGTAAGTATAACTTAAGCACATAAAATAAAATGCTTTCATATAAAGTTTATATTTTTTGTAATGGTTGTGTCTTTTGCAATAATCAGAATTCCAATTGAATTTAGACATTGTTGTGTCACAGAGTATAATTCACAATTTTCATTTACATGCTATTCAAAACTAATACTTCAATCAACCTTTACAATTAAGATTTTTACGTCTGATTTAGATTTTAAATACTGAAGTCCATATCGCTGAAAGCAAATATGGACTTAAAACTGCATTTCTGAGATTTATCCATGCTATAAACTTATGTCATGATGCTTTGTTCCTACTTTGAAGTTGATTTTTTGACTATAACAATAAAGCAGGCATAACTTTTTGAAAGTTAGTTACCTCACACCCTTATAGCTCTGAAATGAGATGAGTGAAAATTAAATGAATTTGACCTTCAAGTCTAGAAAGAAAATGGTTAAAGGCAGACTTCATAGCAGTATTTAAATTATATTCTATTCTTCTGTTTTACTATGGGCCTGAACTTCCACGGAGCGGCAATCAGAGCGGATTGCCACTCCGTGCCCAATTACCTAAGTTAAATTTTTTCTTCTCAGCCTGTCTCGCCTAGTCTTCTGATTCAGGCCGGGCGAGATCCAGGCAGTGCAGCGCGTCCCTGGGGCCCAGCACTGAAATGCAGCAGAGTCAAAGGGAAGGAGGCCCGTTCCCCTTTCTTACCAGGGAAGTTTATCCATTGAAATTTAAAGGTCCTTGCTGGGGTTGTTTTTTGAGGGGGGTGGGGGTAGGTGTCAGGCCAGGCCTCAGGGTAATGGGGTTGGGGTCAGGGCTCAGTTGGATCCATTGGGCCTAGGAGCGTGGTAGTGAGAGTTGGGCCTGGGAGGAGTCCCATGCGGGTGTGGGGAATCCCACTTTGGGGGTTTTGTGGGAGTGGGGGAGTCCCATGGGAGGGGGTAGGGGGAGTCCCCTGGAGGGTCGGGGGGAGTCCCCTGGTCTGGATCTGTACAATAGTCACCCAAAAGTTAGTACTTTTAGTTCTGATAGCTTTTTTCTGGGTAACTATTGGTGTGACCCAGTGGGAACCATTCAAAGTTTGCGACTTAAATCACATTCTCGGATGGTTCCCAATGCAGATCAATTGTCCATGGGAAGTTTGCACTTCTGGGCAATCGCTGTGCAAACCTTACCTCACCAATCCAACACTGTGGAACTCGGAAGTTAAGGCCCTTGATGTTTCATTCCTCTTTGCTTATCTTTAATCATCTAATATCTATTTCGCAGCTGCCGTTTTTGCCTTAAATCCAAAATTGTTGTTCTAAGCCAGTATTACAGTCCTTCAACTACCCTTGACCTTTCCAAGGCAAGTGACATAATAGCATCTCACTAAATAGGGAGGTATTTTGTGGTGTTGAAGTAAAGGCTTCTATTAAAAAAAACGTTTAAAAATTCAGGTACGGTCGAAAATTAAAATGCATATACAATTAGCAAAATGTTGGTTCAAACTTTTGCACAGCTCCTTTTATAACAATGATTTTCTGTTTTATTTTAAATAAGCTATAAAAATGCATGCAATGAGTAAAGGCCATTTGACCCACCAAGCCTTCACTTTCAACAGACCTCAAACAATCTATCTTATTATAGACCTGTACCCATTTAATCTTCCGAGTGAAAGAAACTTTATGAAATGCCTTAAAATCCAAGTAAACTGGTTCCAGTGGGCAGATCTTATCAATTTGTGGTTATCTCTTTGAAGATTTCAAGCAAAGGTACAGTAAAACCATCTGCTTCAAAATCTTTGCTGCCAATTCCTGATGAATTAGTGGTCTTTAAATGATAGTTCCTTGTATGATAAGTTGAAGTATTTTCCTCTTTACAAATGTCAATCTAATTGGTCTACAGGTTGCATTGCAATCTCTTCGTGAATATTATTTGTCTCAATTCAAGCTCAAGTGCTCTCTCAGTGTTTATAATGGTTCCAAAAATAATTTCCCAAAGCCCTTCCTACTATCTCCCTCATTTCCTTGATGTAGTTTTCAAAAATAAAATATTTTCAGAGATTTAAAGGAAAGTGAAGAACTCCATATGTTGTGTCATAAACCAGTACCCTAAGATTGGAAAAGATGTCTATAAACACAAGAAGGACACCCCATTAAAAGAATCTTGTTAAATTAATTCTGAATCAATGAACCAAAGGCTGCCAGTTTTATAAGTATAACTCATATTTGAGATTTCCAAATATTTGAATATCCAAGTTGAATGTAAAGAAATTATAAAGCAGTAATAGAACTTGTTAAACAGAATAAACCTTTGTCCTCAGTTGAATACATGCTTCACCAAAACGATAATCAGATAAAATGATACTTTTTGGTGAGTACGTCAGTTTATAAACCTTTAATTGATCAACAATTTTCTGCCACCATTGCAGCCACCTAGCCACAAGCACCATGCCAAATAGCCCAATTATCAAATAGCAATTAATCTGAAATGTTCAGATATATTAGCCCCAATTCACTGTTAATCAGCAGTTATCGGCTACTAATATGAACCTCTCACCCCTTTTTTATCAACAGGTATTGGTAACATTCAGTGTCAATATTCTCTGGATATTTAAGCACTAGCTTAACAAGTTTTTTTAACATGAAATTCCCATCAGCTTCTGAACCACACTGTCATGGTCTTTAGTTCAGGTTCTTTGCAAATTAGCAGCCTGTTTACCTCTAAATCACCTTTGGTAATGGACTCTTCTTCAACACGGAACTGAAGGTCTTCCACTTTCCTGTTGATAAAGACAAAGAGGTAATTCCTGGAAGTGCCAACTGGCACTCTATTAAGGAAAAAGAATGTCATATCCTGAGGTTTTGAACGTTCAATATTAGGAAGAAAGGAAAGTAGGAAGAAAATTACGCTCAGAAGAGAAGTCTTCTTAGTTCATATAAAAACTTATATTACAAAATTGCCGCTGTAAAGGAGTGTCTGTAGTTTAAAGATTAACTGAGCTTTCTGAGTTGGTTCATACCAAATGAAGCTTCATTTGACTGATAGTAACAACGGTGACTCCATATAGAAGTTTATTTTTTTAAATCTGCAGTATAATGTTATTATGTACTTTGAAAAAAAGAAAGTCACATTATTGATAATACTTTAAAATTCATGTTAGTAAATGGCACCTTTTTTCTTCTTCTAACTGGTTCAGCAGCTCCACCTTCTCTCTATCCGCAGCCTCAACCAGTGCTCGTAACTGGTCCATCTTCGTCTCCATCTCCAACACATGCTGCATGAAATGAATGAAATTTTAACACTGTGGGCAACTGCATTGTGGGAAGTTCATTAAGCAGTTATTATATTTCTCTGCAAGGGTAGGGCTGTGGCTCTCAGCAGGCACCCCACTTCCCGATGCCAGACTCTCCATCAAGCACTTAGTGCCGTTGAATGCAGGGGAAAGCCTGGGGAGACCACAAGCAACCTACACAAGTTTGCATGTTGTGCTCCTCGCATGGTGAGGGCCCGCCTGCTGCTGGATTAATAGTAGTGATGGTGAAAAGAAGCCCTTAATGGGGCTTTAATTGTCCTTTAGGGCCTCAATTGGTGGCAGGGCAGGAAGGCCATCCACTTATCGGGGTAGAGGTGAAAAGGCGGTGGGGTCGCCACCCGCCACCAATCTGCCAGATTAAATAACACCCTGCCTCCAAACTTGCCACGTGGCAGACCATAAAATACTGACCCAACATATAAGAACCATGTGCTTTGCATAACGTACTTTTTAAAATATTACTTGTCATGACCATCATAAAAGATTTCATACATATGCTATTATCTAGATTATTTAATAATATATGGAACAAGAACGATTAAACATTGGATGTTAAGTGGTATTTAGTGGAGTGCAAAATTCTATTGTTGCAACCACTGATATCTATCGATTATTATCTCATATCCAACACAATTAACAAACAGCCTACACAGTAGTCATCAGAGTGTAAGAAAAATTGTTTGGGGGTTGAGGAGAGGAGAAGGGGAGGAGAAAGAAGGAAAGCACATGAGTGCTCTCCCTTCCTGGCTTGGCATCATTTACTCTTATACCCATCAGTGAAGTGTTGCAGGGTGTTTTTTGTTAAAGGCATTGCATAAAGGTTTCTCATTTATCGTCACATGATTGAAATGCCATCATTACTTATGTTAATGTAGCATATTTGCTATGAGAACTGCACAGACCCTCCTGCCACAAGACGCAGCAATTATCTTCTGAAGTTCGTTTCAGGTGAAAATACTCCAGTGGTGGAGACCAAGTTCATTCATACAAAGTCAAAACAGATGCAAGTCTACATCTTTAATTGTACTCTTCATGTAAACTGCTTTACTCAAGAATTGTGCATAGATATAATGAAGTGAATACCCCATATTTCGTGAAATGTAACATGGAACAATTAGGAGATAGCTTCCAGTCACCATATAACCAAGCATCCCTTAATCTATGGAAACGTTTACAAAAAACACTGTTTCCCCACAAGGTGCAGAAGGTTGCACAGTAATGCGTAATGTAACTAATATGGAATTACTGAGAAAAGGATGATGGAAAAAGATTTTATAAAAAATTCAGTTTGATAAACAAACTAGTTAAGCACAGACATAACAAGCTTATGACTGGTTAAAGATATAAAAAAGCAAAACATTTACTTTTTAAAATAAAATACCCATAGAACGGATTTTGGCTGCGGAAAGTTTTCTAACGAATACCAACCTTAAGTTATAACATTTTAAAGAAACAGGTGGATAAATTCCCTTCAATAAGATGGCCAAGATAAATTGTTACTTTGGAAAAGCAAAATGCAATGTCAAATGTTGATTTTATTTTCAGAAAAATTTCTACTACATTCATCCTTCACTGTTTTCCCAGGGACATATAGCTTTCTTAAAAATCAAAAGCAATCCTTCCAAGATAGATCATGAAGAAAATTTCACTGAAAAATCATTCTCCCTTGCCAGTAGTAATGCAAATTTACACAGAGCCAAAATGCCCTTACTGCTAACCTAGCTATAAAAGACCTGATCATGTGAATTATTCAATGGACATCATCGCTAGGTTTTAATAAACTTTTAGTTACATATAAATAACTAACTTTGTTTCCAAGGATGGAAATGATGCAGATCTTGACATTACTTAATGGTAAAAGATAAAGATAGGTGTGGACAGGGACCCATTTACACCTGATTCAGGCACCGATATTACTGGTCAAAAAAGAGCATTCCCTCTTAGAAAAGAAACTTACAACTTTTATTAATAAACTATAAATAGTTCTCATTTGGTATTGGAAACATTTGGTATTGTTTTAATAACCCATAAGATGAGCTAGTTATTTGGCTGAAATTTGAGCAGAGATTTTGCTGTTACTTACACTAACATTTTACATAATCAAATACAGTAGGGAATAAATGCAATCATCCAAAAGACACTCTCAACAGTATATTGTTCCCCATCAAATCGATTTTAGTTTCGGATTCTTGTGGTGCCCATCATAAAGTAATTATGTATCTTTACATCTAATTTCTATTGTACATTCGATAAATGTTCATAAAGCCAGTAAAGTTCACTGTCTTAAGTTCTTACCTGTTCATGACCTGTCCGAAGTAATGTAAGCTCCTGTTCAATTTCTCCCACGTGGCTAGTTGCTTTAGCAGCCTCTGCTCTTTCCAGGTCTCGTTCAGCCAGAAGCTGCTCAATGTGCTGCTGCTTTTCCTTTAAAGCTTCCTGTAATGCAGTGGTGCCTGAAATTTTTCTTGCATAACGTGAGGATGTTTCTGTTAGCTGAAAAAAATGTTCATTATCTCAGCCATTAGAATTACAATTAAGGTTATGTATATTATTGCAAATTCCTTTTTCATTGGACAACTCATTTTTATCCCCTTTTATTTGCTTTTCTCCTCTCCTGTATAGTGATCTTCTCTCCAATAGTTTAGCTGAGTGGGTGAAACACACTGTGGACACAAGTGACAAACACTCGATGACCTGGCTGGTTTAAAAACATATGCTGAACATACTGAACAGACAAGGAAAAGGGAGACAGAAAAATCACCATGTTCATGTCTGGTCCAAGAAATACATAGGCATTTGGTCTAGCAAAGAACAGGAGTGTTCACTTTCCTTAAGGTTTAAAGCTTCAGTGAGTATTCAACTGGAATAAATATGTAACTACTGTGGACAAAGGCAATTAAAAAGCACTATTGTGGGCTAACAAGGAAGGAAACATTTGGTATTGTTTTAATAACCCATAAGATGAGCTAGTTATTTGGCTGAAATTTGAGCAGAGATTTTGCTGTTACTTACACTAACATTTTACATAATCAAATACAGTAGGGAATAAATGCAATCATCCAAACATAATGAATATATATGTATTATGTATTAAAAATGGTTCATAATTGCAACCTGCCAAGGACATTGTAACTGCAGATGGCATTGTAAGCATAAGGTTACATTGACTAATGTTACATGACAGGGCCAACCAATAGAAACGTTAATCATCTACCCTGGAAACAACACAGGAAAAACAAGAAGAAACAAAACTAAGAAAACATTAAAAATCTAAGCACAATATTGGAACTAGATTGAGGAACAATAGGATGAATGTAGAGTGAATTTAAGTGGTAAGCGTGACCAGCCAAGGCACTGTCTGAAAAGCACAGCAAACTGAATACAAGGTTTCATATTTCAGAAGCTACAGAGAAGGCAGGTAAAAAAGAATTTACAATGCCAAACTTAAAAACGGTAGCAGGATTCGCAAGCAGTGTTGAAGATAGCAGGAATTCCCATTAATTGCAAGATGTACCACAAAATGGCAAAGAAATCACAGAACAGTTACAAACTGGCTGCTCCCAATCCCGTCTACTGCAAAGCAAAGAATTTAAAGATCATGATTTGTGACTTGGACTGTAAGAGACAACATGGAAGGGCTCGTCCTGGATTTGGACTAGCTAAATTCGTTGCTGGTAACTTCTATTCCAAATGGAAGCAAAATATGCCCAGCTCTCCCCACCTCTACTTGTTGATACAAAAAGCAGCACACAGAAAGTCCCTCTTCCTTGCTGAGGCAAGTTTTTCTTCTGCCACTGCCATTCCACTTCTTCTTCCCTTCTGTCCCTCAATCCATTCACTCACTCTTCCCACTTGCCCTTTAAATCAATGACCTCTCTCCATCCCTACTGAATCAAAAGTAGTTGCCTAGCCCACCACTTTTGAGGAAAATTGGTAGACTCTTCCTCAATCTCTGCTGAGGCAAACTCCACTTTTTCTCCTCCTGCTTTCAGCACTGCTTTCCCGTGCATCCTTTTCCCATTTCTCCCCTCTTCTCTGCTTCCACACTCCTCCCTCCACTTCTCCCCTCACCCTCCTTTGATCTCCCATCCCCTGGCTTCCATTTCCTTTCGCCACTTCCTACCCTCACACCCTATTCTCCCCTCTTAGCTCATCTTCCCCTCTCCCTTACCCCAGGCCCTTGTCCCATCCTTACCTTCTCCTTCCTTCTTGCCCACCTTACCCACTCCCACTGCATTTCCATCTACTTTCTCTGCCAATCTCTGCCCCTCCCCAATCAGGCCTTAAACTGATTCCCCATATAAAGCATCATAAGAGATTAACTGCTTTTTATGACTATTTCTTAAAATACCATTTCACAAATTGACAAGGCTGGATTAAGCAGGTTTTGAGATTAATGCGATTCCTTACCAATCCTGAACGACTAGGTCTACCACTGATAGAAGATGCTATGGAACTCAAAGAGCTGATGGATGATGCACTAGGACTGCGCTTGAGATTTGATGGGGTTGCTACCATTTTTCGTACGGCTGTCTTGGCTTTAGCTGGTGTCGTCGAGGGAAATCCAATTTTGGTAACCTTGTGAACTGGTGCAAACAGACCATACTTTGTCTGGCATTGAAAATATCTGACAAAAGGTAAAAAGTATTCTTTTGAAAATTTTCCTTTTAAATGGTCCAGTAAACCTTTTTAAGCATACTTAATGTTACCCATTAGAGACAGGGCTAATGCCAACAATGGTCTTTATAATAAAGGCAATCCATGTATCACTCTCCAATATTATGAAGACAGCTCTAACATGCATTAACAATAAATTAACAGAGTAACTACTGACAATAAAGCTGGGTACAACATCGGTGATACCATTGGTCACAAAGTGTTGTCACTAACTAAACCAGTGGTCTCAAATCTGGACACTATCCATGAAAGAGAGTAGGGGAGATCCTCCTCGTGTCCTGGCTAATATTTGTCCCCCACCAATATGACTAAAATTATTTAATTTTCCATTTATCTCATTTTTGTTTGTGGGATCCTGCTGTGTGCAAACTGATTGTATATCCCGACATTACAACATTTCAAGAGTTCATTGGTTGTGAAGTGTTTTGGGACATCCTGAGGTCATGAAAGGCACTATATAAATGCAAGATATTTATTTCAAAAAAGTACACCCTCTGTAGACAGAATGAATCTCAGGGCAGTTTAAACCACCTATTTCTTTCACCAATGCATCAGAAAACATTGCTTGGAACATTATGACACACAGTGCTATCAAGATTCAGCTTGTGTGTGGATCAAAGAAGAACTTTATGTCGGGAGTTGCTGATTCCTTTGTATTTTGTGCATATTCAATTCATTTAATGGAAACACATCTAGAGAGGCCAGCGGGAATAACTAAGTAATGCAAGTGTGACAGCAAATGGCCCATTGACACATTGCAGTATATTTGCTGCTGTATCAAATGAGTGACTCAAGGTAAAAATGAGATTTCTTTCTGATATTGAAAGATGCTGGTCTCAAGGCCTGTAATACTACTTGATCATCACTTGATAAAACTTCAAAGCGAAGCAATTTTGTCCTGCCCCTAAGAAAATCTCACGTATAAAATTTATACAAGTATATGATTTATTTTTCCCACCTCTGATATTTTTCCATATTTAGAACATTATAGAATGTATTTTTCACCTCTTACTTCCAAGGTGGTTCTGTAGAACTTGCTGAACTGTCATCCATTAACACTGCTATTGTAATGAGGATTTTCCCATCGGCAACAATCAGCACCTCTCTGTCCTGGCACAAAAATCACTCCCCTTTCGTGAAGAATAAAATAACCTTGCCCCAAACAACATTATTAATTCAAAAGTTTTATGTGAGGTTCAAACTGCATTAAAAATTAAAACATTTTTTCAGCTGAATACTCAATCATTTGTAATTTTTGCAATTTTTTGATTCATGCAGTCAAATGGATACTTGATTGTTAATTGAACAGATAAGTAATTTGAGCCAATCATAACATTTTTCCTTGAAAAGTTATTTTAGTTATATAGTCAATTTTGAATGAAGACACCAGCCTGATAGAAAAACAGCATGCAGCATATCCTATAGGTTATGAATTATTCTTTCAATTAATATTAACTATTTCAATTTGAATTATTTATTGCAACTGAACTTAAACTAAAACTTTGGTTTTTTAGTTCACCAAAAGCTAAATCTACCAGATTCTGAAAATAGTGAAATGTTTTAAAAGTGACATGTTTTCAAAGAGTTCTAATGTAAACAGCACACATCATCCTAAACAAACCTGGTTCCAGCCACAGCTCCATCATTCTTCCCAAGGGGTTCATCCAGTTCCACTCCACACCATTCCCCTTTAGCAAAGTCAGTCTCGCCCAGGAAGCGCACTACTCCTGCTTTTGTACCACCAACCTACAGAAATACGTAAAGCTATATTACAAATAAAGAATTAACATTTCTTTTCTTTTCAACCAAAAAGAATGTGAAGGAAAATTAAACCAGAACTGAACACTGGATTAGGTGCAAGGCTGGATAAACACACCAGAGTTCCTTGCAGGTCATTTTGCTAGTGCTGTTGGGGAGGGTTTAAACTAACTCAGCAGCGGTGTGGGAACCAGAAGAGAATATTAGATAATGAAACCAGGTTGCACAGAAGACTGGGAGAGGTAGATAGCACTAAAATAGAGAACACTAAGTTAATACTTGGAGTCAGAGTAAGGGAGCAGATAATGAAGTCTAAATCAGGGTTACATTGCATGTACGTGAATGCACGGAGTATAATTTAATAAAATTGGCGAGTTATGGACACAGATTGCCTTGTGGGATTATGATGTTGTGGCGATAATGGAGACTTGGCTTAAAGGCGGGCAGATCTGAGTGTTCAATATTCCTGGTTACAAGGAAAAGATAGGAAAGGGGAAAAAGGATGAGGGGTGGAATTTTTGGTTAAGGAGAGTGTTGCAGTACTGTAGAAAGGGGATGTGTCAGAGGATTCAAGGACAGAATTGTTTTGGTTACAGCTAAAGAATAAGAAGGTTGCAATTACATTGCTCAGTGTAATCCCAGCTAATGGGAAGGATATAGAGGAACAAATCTGCAAGGAAATTATAGCGAGGGGTAAACATCATAACGTAGTTATAATGGAGGACTTTAATTACCTGTATAAAGGCTAAGATTGTGGTAGTGTAAGGGACAGTGAGGGACAAGCGTTCCTAGATTGTGTTCAGGAGAATTTCATACAGCAATATGTGTCCAGTCCAACAAGAAAGTAGGCACTACAGGAGCTGGTTCTTGGGAATGAGGTGGGTCAAGTAGATCAAATGACAATGGGGGAACATTTAGAGGACTGGTCATTGTATCATAAGGTTTAGGATGATGATGGAAAATGACAGTGGAATAAGAATAATCAACTGGCAGAGGGCGGGCTTCAATGGGGCAAGGATGGAGCTGGGCCGGACAGACTGGAACCAAAGATTGACGGGAGCTGAACAATGGGCTACCTTCAAAGAGGAGATGGTTTGGGCACAGTCAAGGTATGTTCCCTCAAAAGGGAAGGGTAGGACAAACAAATCCAGAGCTCCCCGGATGACAAAGGAGATAGAAATTAAGTTAAAGAGGAAATAGTGTGCTTACGACAGGTATCAGGTAGCAAACACAATTGAGAACTAAGCTGAAGACAGAAGGTTCAGAAGGGATGTGGAACAGTAAATACGAGAAGCAAAGAGGGATTATGTAAAAAGACTGGCAGCTAACATAAAAGTGAATTCCAAAATATTTTATAAGCAAATCAATAGTAAAAGGGTAGTAAAAGGAGGAGTGGGAACAATTAGGGACCAAAAAGGGGATTTACACATAGAGGCAAGAGGCCTGGCCGAAGTGTTAAATTAATACTTTGCATCTGTCTTTACTACAAGGCAGATGCTGTCCAGGCTATGGTGACAGAGGAGGAAACTCAGTCACTTAGAAGGATTTAAACTTGATAAGGAGGAGGTATTGTACAAGCTGCCGGTATTTAAAGTTGATAAGGCACTGGGACTGGATGGGATGCATCCAAGAATATTGAAGGAAGTGACAGCGGGAATTGCAGAGGCACTGGCAATAATCTTTCAATGTTTCCTGGATTCAGGGGAGGTGCTGGAGGACTGGAGAATTGTAAAGATTATGTCCTTGTTCAAAAAAGGTTGTAAAGATCTGCCCTGCAATTACAGACCAGTCAGTTTAACTTTGTTTCTAGAAGTTTCCCCAACACCAATTGTTTGGGATAGAATTAATAGTCACATGCAAAAATGTGGATTGATTCGGAAGAGTCAGCATGGATTTGTTAAAGGAAAATTGTGTCTAACTAACTTGGAGTTTTTTGAAGAAGTAACAGAGGTGGTTGATGAGGGCAAGGCCATTGATGTGGTGTACACTGATTTCCAAAAGGCGTTCAATACAGGAACACACAACAGACTTGTGAGGAAAGTAATAGGTCATGGAATAAAAGGGACAGTAGCAACATAGATACAAAATTGGCTGAGGGATAGGAAACAGAGTAATGGTTGTTGGGTATTTGTTGGGCTGTAAGGTGGTTTGTAGTGGAGTTCCCCAGGGGTCAGTATTGAGGCCCTTGCTTTTCCTGATATACATAAATTATCTAGATCTTGGTGTGCAGGCAACAATTTCAAAGTTTGCAGACGACACAACAACTTGGGAGAATTGTAAGCTGTGAGGACCACAGTGTAGAACTTCAAAAGGACATTGAATCATTGGTCGTGTGGGCAGATAGGTAACAGATGACATCCAATGCAGAGCAGTGTGAAGTGATACACTTTGGTATAAAGAACATGGAGAGACAGTATGAAATAAAGGATGCTATTGTAGAGGGTGTGCAGGAGCAGAGAGACCGAGGTGTATCTGTACCTAAGTCATTAAAGGTAGCTGGACAGGTAAAGCGAGCTGTTACTAAAGCATACAGTATTCTAGGCTTCATTAATAGAGGCATAGAGTACAAAGGCAGGGAGATTATGATGAACTTTTATAGGATACTGGTTAGACCTCAGCTGGAGTATTGCGTACAGTTCTGGGTGCCACATTATAGAAAAGATGTGAACACAATGAAGAGAATGCAGAAGAGGTTTACGAGAATGGTTCCAGGGATGAGATAATTTAGTTATGAGGAAAGATTGGAGAAGTTGGGACTGTTTCCCTTGGAGAGGAGAAGACTAAGAGGAGACTTGATATAAGTTTTCAAAATCATGAGGGGTCTGAACATAGTAGATAAGGATTAACTATTCCCACTCATAAATGAATCGAAATCCAGAGGGCATAATTTAAGTGTTTTACAAAAGAAGCAAATGTGAAGTAAGAAAAACCTTTTTCACACAGCGAGGAGTTAGGGTTTGGAATGCACTGCCTGGGGTCAGGTTAAATTGAGGCATTTAAGAAGGCATTGGATGATTACTTAAATAGAAACAATGTGCAGGTTATGGGGAAAAGGCGGGAGATCGGCACAAAGTTAAAACATTAAAGTTAAAATGCTCAGAGAGCTGGTGCAGACATGATGGGTCGAATGGCCTCCTTCTACACCATAACAATTCTGTGATTCTGTGACCTGCACTTTTTTTCTACTGCCACCCGCTGCCAAAATCTGTATATTGTATTTCAACTTCAGCTTACTTCATGCATTGAATTCAGCCCCAAAATTAGAACAGTACAAAAAAATGAACCACAGAAGGTTGTTATTTATGTGACCTACATAAAGATTCTTTATCACTAAGCCACTCCAAAGCACCCCAACACATTACACTACACATCAACATTGGAAACACTTAAAAATAAACTGAGTCCTATTACAAGTAACCAGCAGAATAAGCAATGTAGGCACAGTGGAGCATAATACAACTTGTGCCAGTCTAATAGATCAGCAATATTGAAACAATAACTCATTCTGCCAGTTAGGCTATTAAATTTTAAATCTGGTTATGTTTATATTGAATTGGCTACTTCCACTTAGTCAGTCCCACAGTAATCAATCTTCAGATGTCCTGTCAAAGAAAGAACTCATTTTTAAAATTCATTCATGGGATGTAGCCCTCACTGGCTGGGCAACATAGATGCCAGTGGTGTAGCTGTACTGGAACAGCTTGGTTAGGGTCGCTGCAAGTTCTGGAGCACAAGACTTCACTGCCTTTGCAGTATCCAATGTCTTCAGCCATTTCTTTATATCACATGGAATGAATCGAATTGGCTGAAGACTGGCATCTCTGATGCTGGGGATCTCCGGAGGAGGCTGAGATGGAGCATCCACTGAGCGCACGTCTGGCTGAAGATTGTTGCGAATGCTTTAGCCTTATCTTTTGCACTGATGTGCTGGGCTTCCCCATCATTAAAAATGGTTATATTTGTGTAACCTCTTCCTCCAGTGAGTTGTTCAACTGTCCACCACCATTCAAGATTGGGTGTGGCAGGACTGCAGAACAGATATGATCCACTGGTTGTGGAATCACTTGCTGCTTATGCTGTTTGGTGCGCAAGTAGTCCTGTGTTGAAGCTTCATCAGGTTTTTAGTCATGCCTGGTGCTGCTCCTGCCATGCCCTCCTGCATTCTTCATTGAACCAGGGTTGATCCCCTGGTTTGGTGGTAATGGTAGAGTAGAGCCATGAGGTTACAGATTGTGGTTGTGTACAATTTTGCTGCTGATGGCACACAGTGCTTCATGGTTGCCCAGTCGAATTGCTAGGCCTGTTTGAAATCTATCCCAGTTAGCACAGTAGTATTGCTACACCACACGATAGAGGGTGTCCTCAGTGTGAAGACAGGACTTCACCTCCACAAGGACTGTACGGTGGTCATTCCTACCGATACCGTCATGGTCAGATGCATCTCCGACAGGTAGATTGGTGAGGGCGAGGTCAAATATGTTATTCCCTCTTGTTGGTTCCCTCGTCACCTGCTGCAGACCCAGTCTAGCAGCTACGTTCTTTAGGACTCGACCAGCTCAGTCTGTAGTGGTGCTACCAAGCTACTCTTGGTGATTGTCATTGAAGTCCCCCACTCAAAGTACATTCTGCACCCTTGCCACACTCAGTGCTTCCTCCAAGTGGTGTTCAACATGGAAGAGTACAGATTCATCAGCTGACGGTGGCATCATGGTATTGTCACTGGGGAAGGGAGTACATGGTGATCTCCTGATGCCATGAGACTTCATGGGGTCCAGGGTCGATCTTGAGGACTCCCGGGGCAACTCCCTCCTGGCTGTACACCACTGTGCTGCCACCTCTGCTGGGTCTGTCCTGCCGGTGGGACAGGGCATACCCAGGCATGGTGATGTCTGTAAGGTATGACTCCGTGGGTATAACTATATTGGGCTGTTGCTTGACTAGTCTGTGAGACAGCTCTCCCAATTTTGGCACTAGTCCCCAGATGTTAGTAAGGAGGACTTTGCAGGGTCGACAGGGCTGAGCTTATTGTTGTTTCCGGTGCTTAGGTTGATGCCGGGCAGTCCGTCTGGTTTCATTCGTTATTAACTTTCTAGCAGTTTGCTAGGCCAATTAAAAGTGCAGCCAAGAGTCAACCACATTGCTGTGGGTCTGGAGTCACATGCAGGCGAGGCAAAAATGGCAGATTTCCTTCCTGAAAGGAGATTGGTGAACTAGATGGGTTCTTACGACAATTGACAATGGTTTCATGGTCATCATTCGGCTTTTATTTGCAGATTTTTATTGAATTCATATTCCACCATCTGCCGTGGTCACATCGAACCCAGGTCCCCAGAACATTATTCTGGGTCTCTGGGATACTGGTACAGTGACAATACCAGTGCACCATCACCTCCCCCTTGGTAAAGATCTATAGAATAAAAACTGTATAGAATATGCACCTTTCTGGTCCATCATACTTAAGTTACATAGAAATTCCCATTTAGACTTTTAAAAAAAGGTAGTTATCTGACAGAAGAACCAGGATGTCTGTAAACTACAATTAACCGGAGTTTATTTACCTAAAAATTAGATTTTGAGAGCTCAAACACTTGGAGAAAGTCAGTCATATCTTTAATTGACCCAAACATTAATTTCATGAACCAGCAGCAATTATTCCTTTCTACCTTCGAGGGATACAGTTGCACTTTAGCAGAACAAAAGTGTGTCACATGGCACAGAAACAGAAATTAGCCATTTAGCCCCTCAAGCCTTTTCCATCATACAGTTACATTATGCCTAATCTCTTAACCACATTTACCTGTTTTGGTATCCCTTAACATCATTGCCCAAAAATCTACTAGGCTCCGATTTGAAATGTTTAATTGCCCTAGCCTCAACAGTTTTTTTTCTGAGGACTGGGGGTGGTTAGAAGAGTTCTAGACTTCTACTACCCTTTGCTTGAAGAAATCTTTCCTGACTTCACCCGTGAATAGCCTAGCTATAATTATAAAGTTATTTAAGAACTTGCACATGAACATTGGGCTCTCCTACCAGACGAAATATTTTCTCCCTATCTAATTCTTTCATCAACATAAACACCTTTATTTGATTTTCTATACTCAAGGCAATACAAGCCTAGTCTGGGCGATCTAACCTCATTAGCCCTGGTATAAATCTGATGAATTTGTGCTGCACCTATTCAAAAGGTCATTATATCCTTCCTGATGTACAGATCAGTCCTTATAAAAATGCCATTCCGCCATGGCAGAGAAGATTCACTAGGAATACATTAAAAACAACGCAGCATATGCAATTGTCACATTTAATGATGCAATTTATCACTGATGCAAAACAATATTAAAATGCCGATATGAATTTCTAATCCCCTGAAACAAATAAACACGTGCCAGCTTCAAACTTCCCTGACCAAACAATTAAATCTTAAGTGATGTGTAGCTTTGTTTATTTGTTGCCTTGAAGAAACAAAACTCCATCCAAACTAAATATTGAATTTTGCACTACATGGTGTAAATCTGTGCTCTACTGGCCTTAGAGCATGATACCTGTTTTTTTCATAAGGGCACCATGCTTGTTTGCTTATGTGTACTTATTGAGAGTGTGCTTATTTTTTATCTTGTATGGAACATGAGCACTGGCATACATCTTCTGGGCCAAATGGTAAAATCCTACTGTGTCTACCTGATCTTTTAAAATTCATGAATAAATTATGATGTCTAGCATAAACAGACATCATACTTTGTACAGACACAATACAATCTTAAAATGGCTAAGAGTCATATTCAACTAGAAACATTAACTCTGTTTCTCTCTCCACAGATGCTGCCAGGTGTGCTGAGTATTTCCAGCACTTTGTTTTTAATTTAAAATGTTGGCATTTCCAAGCTACAGTTTGAAACTGGCAAGTAAAGTGTAATCAACAAAATTTAGTCACCAAACAACTGACTTCAACGTGCGTACTTATAGCAATTAGACTTTGTGGTCTTAAAGGGTCAGGACACCTTAAATATAACTTCACCCTAATAGCAGAATGACATATAGTGCATTACATGGTACAGTATAATGCAACCTAAACTGACTAGCACATTCCAATTTACAAAGTTCCCTGGCCAAACAGTAAACATTGACTAAACTGAACTCAATAATAATTAAACTGTGACTTTACGGGGCACCATTCCACCTCAGTAGAATAAAAAAAGTTACTTCTCTTCCCGGTTCTCCCACTCCCCCAATATTGCCAGATTTGTGAGCCTTCTCCCACTGAATGCCTAGACACTTGGAAGCCTCAACAGTGCCAGACTATAGGACCTTTCCCATTGTGTGGGACTCTCGAGTCTCTTGCTCACCAATGCCGCCAGACCTCAGGAAGCCAACAAACCTATCTCAACCCATGGGTTTGCAAAGTTCAGGTTATCTCTGTATAACGTTGCTAAATTACACACTCATGCCAAGTGCCAACAAACTCCAAACATTGTTCCACAGTAAGATTAAACTTTACATTACACTAGAATAAACCAGTATTGGTGTCAAAACCCAGGACCCTCACTCATCCTTTCAATCCAAGGATTCCCATTCCAGTCCTACCAAACCTCAAGAGAGTAGAAAATCACCACACTGCACCACCCTACTCCCATTCTCAGCTCTTTTGGCCTGTCAGACCAATGCCTGGACGGTCAGGCCTAAACTTGCTATGCTGTATGGTTTTCACTTTACTTGTGACTGCACTTAAAACTAGCTGGCAAGTACTGTTTGAACAAACAATTCAAAAAAACCTAGCTTCGAGCAAGGGCAATCTCATGGGAATGGAACAAAGTCATGTTAGCATTGGGAACAAGGATCCTCAGGTGCAGCAGCACGGGATGGAATCACTAATTCTGACTGCACTGCCAGAGGGGGGATCCCTGAATTTGGCAGGAATAAGAGAGAGGGCATGCCTAGCATCTGGCACCACAGGTTTGAATAGGTTGACAATCAGTAACTGCCGCAACTTGCCTCAGTCACGTCTCATGCATGTTGCATGCCCCCTTGCCTACCAGCTTCGCAGGAAAGGAAATTTCTGAGAATGTCCAATAAAGGGATTCCTAAGCAAACATGGAAATAGTAGCCACAATAGAAACAAGCTAGAGTTCTTCCAAGAAAACTGCACACATTACATTAATAACAAATGCAACTGAAGTGCACTTGCAACTACATGAGCTCAAGCCAAAAGCCCAAGGTGGAATTGGATAGTATCAGTTGGCTAATGATATGTGCCCCAACAGTATAGGAAGAATAAAGTTACAAATCAACTGCCTCAACAGTATTGCACATTGTGTTTAAAAAAATGCATCCTCTGACTTAATGTGAGCAGCTCCAACATTTATTTCAATTCCAGTATATTGCAGAAGTTAAATAATTGTCCAAAGCATGATCCAATTATCTCACGAGCGGTCAGTAAAATAGCTTTACAGGTACAGAATTAAACAACTTAGATTTTAATGTGACTTTGGATTCATAAAATTCCAAGGTGTACAGAATTGTTTTAACTGCAGCTTTGTAAAATCATCCTAAATTAAAACAAGTGCAGTTATGTTAGATACAGACTCTGAGGATACATTATTTGCATCCTGAGGATAAACTGTTTGTTGCATCAAGCCAAGCTCAGTCTAACAGATTGTAGTCTGGCACTCCATATGCAGCAGTTGGATACATACAAACTCCTAATTGGAGAATACCTGCAGTTTCTAAATTTATTGATGTAGTATTTTGTCAATTATCATATTCTTAAAACATGAAGGAAACATGCACTAGCAGTTTTGGATGGGATATGGACTCACTAAATCATTGTACACGTAATTATAGTTAGCAGGCCTGAAATATTAGCCTGTAATTTCATCCTCAAGGTGTGTAGGGGGAGTTGGGAAAATTCCCGGCTCGATCCATCCACCTCAGGAGAAAGTGCCTTCATTGCTGGGGGTGGGGGCAGGTGCAGGCTGGAGTTGGGCCAGCCAACCCGGGAAGAAGTTTGGAGGCAGCCACAGGGGCTGCAGGGTGTGGAGGTAGGCTGTTTAAAAGGCCTGCCTCAGAGCCGTGGGACCATGTCCTAGTTAAAATATAAACAAAAAGGCCCTTCATCCCTTATACCTCCTCATCCTCCAAATATTCTTCATACCCCATGCCATCACATGCCACCCACCCACCCCCTATGGCCCCTCATACTCCCTACACCAGGCTCTACCCTTCCACTCACCTCTATGGCCCCCTATGCCAAGCTATGGCACTTCCATGTCCATTGATTGCAGAAAGTGTACAGTAGATCACCAGTCCCTATAGTGTATAGTGGTATGTGTAAAAAAGAAACTTTTAAAAAGTAACCTATTCATAACTTTCTCCTATGTTGAAAAAAAAGTCTTCACTTTAGGCTAAGTGTCAATAATCCAGGCCAATTAATGTATCAATAACGAAAGCCACAAACTCTTGAAGTCACTTAACTTGAGTTAACAGACATTGTGAAATTAACAGCAGAGATCAGAAAGCCTGAGCTGTCAATCAAACAATGTTTCCTCTGGGGAGCAGCTCTTTCATTGGAAACATTGTTTGATTGACAGCTCATGCTTTCTGATCTCTGCTGTCAATTTCACAATGCTTGTTTGCATAAGTTAGTAGTTTCAAGGGTTTGTGCTTTTTGTCAATGATATGTTAAAACTTGTGGCGAAGACATTGTTTTCAACTTAGGATGGATTACTTTTACTTCAAAGCTATTTTTTCCCCACACATACAACTATACATTTTTGGTTCTAGAAAGTGCACAGTAGGTCAATGGGCAGGAAAATGCCATAGTTTGGCAAAGGGGGCATGAGGGGCCATAGGGGGTGGACAGGCAGAGATTGAACTTAAGTTTTTAAAAGGTCCCCTCATGCAAACCAGGATTCATGACTCTCCTAAGGTGCCATGAACCATGACTCTTTAAAAACCTGGCCTGACTCCATGAAAATTGCAGCGTAGGACATGCCTGTTCCTGCAATGGAGTCAGCCAGGTTGGGAGTGCTGGGTGCGGGCTTTTGACAGAAACCAGCTCACACCCTTTAATGGCACTCTAAAAAATCAACCTGTGAATGGAGTCAGGAATCCCGGAATCAGGACCTGGCCGCCATTTTTAAAGGGCTCCCAAGTGAAACACGACTCGATGAAAATCCAGGCCATTAAGCACATTCTTATACTCTTTCACAATTCAGAGAGCTAGGCGCTGTTTTTCCAAAACATACCAACTGGCATTTGGCTGAATGTAACACTTCCCATCATTTGAACAGAATTACTTTAAAAACATAAATGGCTCCCCCTATTTTCTTAAATATTATTTTAAAACTTTGAAGCCAAGATGCTATACACAGATGTGGTCCTATTTGCTTCTGTTAACCCATAGGTATTAAACACACAAAAAATGGATAGCACACAATTTGAAGCTTTTAAATTAAGGCTTTGCTCTTGAGCAGCCTGGGCTTTGGCACATCCTTGTGATGTTTAGCTACTAACGTATGGTGTGCTGTCCTGTTAAGGGTAGAGCTCAAGTACTCCTTGTGGGAATTGAGCAACTTGAAGCTGCTTGCAACCTTAGCTTTGTTCAATTAGATGTCAGTGAACTGCTGGCAAATCTGAGGCTCCAGCTAAGCCAACTGGATTTGTGTTAAATATACATAATGTAGACAAGAAATATACAGACTAGGAGATCTCAAATCTGATTGCTGGTCTGTGACTAATTCAGCAATTCAGTATGTCAAGCTAGAATAGAAATGGGTGTGCTGAAATTGGCCAGTGTCTTAGAAGGGGAAAGGATAGAGATGAGAGGAGTGGAACAAAAACATTGCTGCTCTTAATTACATGTACCAGCTAGTGATAAGCGTGCTTGTGTGGGTACACTGACTGAAGTCAGTTTAGGATGTGGCTCCGAGAGCCCCATTATCAAATAGATCATTGAATGTTAAGATTTTAACATGAAGAATGACCACTTAGATAAGGTATTAGATTTTATAAAAACTAATTTAATTTTTAAATGATACACTAAAAATTGAAGGACATTTTAGCAAAATGCATTTAGTTAAAGGAGTAAGAGAGTAGTTAAGTGTTTTTTGTCATTATTATACTGTGAAGTCATTTTCTATCAAAGCAAATAATATTTACTATGAGAGCAAACAAGTTATTGCACAGAAGTATATAAAAGGAAAGAGCCAAAGAACAGAAAAATCGAGTGGAAGAACAAAGTACGGGCAAATGAAACAAAAGGACTGAGATGAGTAAGCAGACAAGCCTTCAAAAGGCTATTGAGCTTCTGGCGCAAGAATAAAAAGATGAGCAAAACACCATGATTGCAAGAGCAAGACATCTCACACAACAAGCAAAAATGCAAAAATAAGATTTCAAAAAGCAAAGGAGGAATATCAAAAAAAACATCTCCAGAGGTATAAAATAACAGCAGTTAAACACTGAAAGTTATTAGGGACAATAAGTAAAGAAGGATCTCATCAGCATATGTGCCAGACGTTGTAAGAAACAATAAGCATAGACAGATTTTGGGAAATCAGCCACGGGTTCTGGATTGAGTGCTATCCAATGATTCATGATGGAAAGTATGCATATGTGGATATCGTATGTACAAAACGTGTAGAGAAATAAAATGGGAATATGCTTTCTGAAGCCCTCCATGATCAAATTACATGCCTACCCTCACATATGGAAGAAAGACGTAGCCAAGGTATTCATGGGCAGCCAAAACCAATTAAACAATCGATCCAAGCAAGTAGACGGGAGGAAAACATTGAAGAAAAAAAAAATCACAAAACTACAGAATAACCAAAAACAAGCAATGACTGCCTCTACAAATTGTACAAAGCCATTAAGGCACCAGGTTATGAACATCACATTTTTGTCTAGGCTAACAATGCCATTACTATGACATAAAAACAGTACAACCAAAGTTTTCATGGAAACAATAGCCCAGAATTTGCTGGGAAAATAACGCGCACACTGTTATTAGTGTGTAAGTCATTCAGCAATTTGTGGCAAGGAAGAGAATTGCAAATCGCCACAGATTGTGGGACGATTTGCGTCGCTCTGATGCTAATCTTGCAAAAACAGCAGGTCACCATCAACTTCCCGGTGAATTTCAAGTAATTTCTGCAGTAATTAACAACTAAACCCACGGCAGAAAGCAAGTAAGAAGCCCCTTATTGATGAGATTTATATTCCTGGAATGCCATTCAATATTTTCAGCTCAGAAGGGAAGAACTGTAATTGGAGTGTCAGTTCTATGGGTAGCAAATGATTTTTTAGGAGTTTTTAAGATTTAACATTTTTAGAATTTTTCTTCCTTTTTTCCCCTTCTTAATCCCAATCTTTTTTTCCCACTTTTATTTCTCTTTCTGAACATATTTTGATTTTAGTTCATCCTCTTTCCTTCTCAGTCATTTCAGTTTCTTCTCTATCCTTCGAATTCATTAATCAAGGAGATAGATTGTTGGTCCTATCATTCACCAAAATTCCAGAGCTTGCTGTGCTGTTATCAGCACATATTTCCAGCAATTTGCAGTGTAAAAGCTTTTCAAATTGAAGGGTGAGGAAAAAAATCTAACTAATAAGGCATGCTGCAGCAAATTCTGGGCCATTAATATATCCTAGTTGACTTTTACTGGCATAACAACCTTTCATGAAGCAATTACTTCACTTCCATGTCACCACATTACACTGTCTTAAATTATCTTTTCTGTTTAACAAGTCAAGCAGTCAATACAGTGGATCCTGATTTTAATCACCTACACACAAAACTAATAATTCCCAAACATAGTAGTGTGCTTTTCCTACAATGGCTGCATCATGTTCTGGTCACTTGCAGAAGCATTCAGCATATCTACTATTCTCTGCTCATAAATCTGGTTGCCTGAACAAGCATATTATCAAATTAGCAGCAATATTCAGATTAAAATAAAGCTGTGGAATAGGGATGGGAGTAAGTCACTCAGCCCTTGAGCCTGTTCCCGCCATTCAATGATATCCTGGTTGATCTGTATCCCAACTCTATCTGCCGATCAAGCAAAACTCTATCAATCACAGATTTTTAAAGTTATCAACTGATCTAGCATCTATTGCTTTTTGTGGCAAAGAGTTCTACAATTCTACTACCCTTTGCATGAAAAAATGACCAACTTCTCTCCTGAATGGCTCTGATTTTAGAGGCTACTGTATCCCCTTGTCTCAGACTTGTCCCACAGATGGAAAATCTCTCTCTTTTTCAACCCCACCAATTCCTTTCAAAATCTTAATCAATCACCCCTAAATCTTCTGTATTCCAGGTAATACAAGCCTAGTTTATGTAATCTCTTCTCAGAATTTAACTCGGAGCCCTGGTAACATTCTTGTGAATCTGTACTTCACTTCTTCCAAGGCCAACAAATCCTTTCCAAGGTGCAGCACCCAGAACCGTACACTGTCCTAAAATAAAATCAAAATACTGCAGATGCTGGAAATCTGAAACAAAAACAGAAAATGCTGGAAAAACTCAGCAGGTCTAACAGCATCTCCGGAGAGAAAAAAAAGTTAACATCTCACGTCCTTATAACTTCTTCAGAGCTAAAGAGAAGTAAAAATGTAATGAAATTTACACTGTTTAAGGGGGGGGTGGAGCAGGTGAAGCTGGATAGAAGGCCAGTGATAGGTGGAGGCAAAGGAGAGATTGCCAGAGATGTCATGGACAAAAGGGTGTAAATGATAGTGGTACTGGCTAAAGGAGGTGCTGATGGTGGCATTAAGGTCAGAAAGTAGAATGTGATAATAGCAGGACAAGGGTAAACACTCTGGAAAGAACAACATGAACAAGTGACAGATGGTCCTTGTGAGGGTGGGGGGATAAAAGTTGGGGATAAAGCAATAAATAAAAATGAAAATAAGTAAAAATAAGTTGATAAAAAATAAAAATTAATAATGAATATTGAAAAAAGGCATTAAAAAGGGGTTGAGGATGGAGGAGAGAGTTCATGGTCTGAAGTTATTGAACTCAATGTTAAGCCCAGAAGGGCTAATCGGAAGATGAGATGCTGTTCTTCCAGTTTGGGCTTGAAGCATTGGGTTTCACTGGAACATTGCAGCAGGCCAAGGACGGACATGTGGGCATGAGAGCAGGATGGGATATTGAAATGGCAAGCTATAGGAAGGTCTGGGTAATGCTTGCGGACAAACCGAAGGTCGTCCGCAAAGCGGTCACCCAGTGTGTGTTTGGTCTCTCCAATGTCGAGGAGACCCCGGATTGGGAGCAGCGAATGCAGTAGACTGTACACTGTACTCTAGATAGCTGTAGCAAAACATCCTTGAAATTAGCCCTTTTGATTTTTTTTGCTTCTAATCTCTATATCTTCGTGTTCTATTTAATTGGTCCCCAAAATCTCTGGGCAGCCACTGTTGCTGGCTTTTCACCATTCTAAAAAAACTCTTATCTATCCTTTCTGGTCCGAAATGAATGATCTCACATTTACCTCTGCTGAAATCCGTCTGTCACAGTATTGCCACTCACTTAAGTGATCAACGTCGCATTGTAATCTTACGCTCCTTACTACACAGAGGTCAGTGTTGGGACCACAACTTTTCACTTTATACATTAATGATCTAGATGAAGGAACTGAGGGCCATCCTGGCTAAGTTTGCAGATGATACAAAGATAGGTAGAGGGACAGGTAGTATTGAGGAGGCAGGGAGGTTGCAGAAGGATTTGGACAGGTTAGGAGAATGGGCAAAGAAGCAGCAGATGGAATACAACGTGGGGAAGTGTGAGGTCATGCACTTTGGTAGGAAGAATACAGGCATAGACTATTTTCTAAATAGGGAGAGAATTCAGAAATCTGGAGTGCAAAGGGACTTGGGAGTCCTAGTCCAGGATTCTCTTAAAGTTAACTTGCAGGTTGACGTGGTAGTTAGGAAGGCAAATGCAATGTTGGTATTTACTTCGAGAGGACTGGAATATAAAAGCAGGGATATGCTGCTGAGGCTTTATAAGGCTCTGGTCAGACCACATTTAGAATATTGTGAAAAATTTTGGGCCCTGTATCTCAGGAAGGATGTGCTGGCCCTGGAGAGGGTCCAGAGGAGGTTCACAAGAATGATCCCAGGAATGAAAGGCTTAACATATGGGGAACGTTTAAGGACTCTGGGTCTATACGCAATGGAGTTTAGAAGGATGAGGGGGGATCTGATTGAAACTTACAGAATACTGAAAGGCCTGGATAGAGTGGATGTGGGGAAGATGTTTCCATTAGTAGGAGAGACTAGGACCTGAAGGCACAGCCTCAGAGTAAAGGGAAGACCTTTTAGAACAGAGATGAGGAGAAACTTCTTTAGCCAGAGAGTGGTGAATCTATGGAATTCATTGCCACAGAAGGCTGTGGAGGCCAGGTCATTGAGTGTATTTAAGACCGAGATGGATAGGTTCTTGATTAGTAAGGGGATCAAAGGTTACGGGGAGAAGGCGGAAGAATGGGGTTGAGAAAATTATCAGCCATGATTGAATGGCGGAGCACTCGATGGGTCAAATGGCCTAATTTTTGCTTTCTGCTCCTATGTCTTATGGTCTTACACTATGTAGTGGTGGCTTATTAGGCCACCAGTCTCTTAATCATCAGCAAACTGGGATAAATGCAGTACACAATTCACTAATATAATGAATAGTTGAGGCCCCAGCACAGATATTATGGGACATGGCTAATCATTTTCTTCCAACTCAACTATAAACCCATTATCCTTACTCACTGCCTTCTACAGCCTAGCCAACCTTCCAACTCAGTCAACAATTTTCCTTCAATTTGGAATGAAGTCTGTTTAGAACCAGTGGCAGAATGGTACTCAGACTATCGCTTGTCATATTTCAGATGTCAAAGGTCTTCTAAAATAATAATAAATATTACCCTGCTGTTAATTAAACTAATCTGATGGTTCCAAGAAACCTGGGTACATGACATAGCAATTCTATGAGTTGGAAGATATCACAACTGCAATGATACTGCTTCAACTCTTTAAGAGCAGCCATACCAAAACAAAAGGGAATAAAGCTTCCATCACCCAAAAATGGAATTTTAACTCTTTGAAATATATGCCATACCTTCTCAATGGCATATTAAAGCCTGATCTGTTAGCTGTACAAATATATTCTTATTACAACATCATCTTATTACACATATTGCATTCAAATATCTTTGATTTTAAGGATATTTGGCAAGTGATACATCAACTTTTAGGAGTATTTATACACACAGCAACAATCAAATGTACACAACCAGCCCGGCTAATCACAAATTATTAATATAACTTCTACATAAATGCCAATTTATGTACACACAAATACTGGCAAAATATATTGCTTTGAAATCATTGCACATACATTGTATCCAAAAATTTTGCAATACACAATCATGAAATTTTTGGATGACATAGTACATCTCTTCTCAAAGGACTTAAAGTTGAAATACTTAACGGAATAAATCTCTTACAAAGTCTACCAGAAATTTAAAGTAAACACTTTGTTATTGAAATAAAAAGACTTTAACATGAAAAAAATCAAAAGTAACTGTTTTAGGGATTCCCTACAACATTTTGCTGCATAATTAGGAATTCCTCTGGTCTGGCAGTTTAACATTTCATACCATATCACAGCTCTAATCTATCAAGTGCTGATAATACTATATATCATTGAATGCATACAAAGGAATTAGATAGAACTTCAGGATAACTACAACAGCTACTTCAGTATCCCAACATTTACAACAGTGTAATTTCAGTTATTTTCAGTATATCATGAAAAGGAAATAAAAGTGCACTTTCAGTGCCCTCAATGGCATGGTGGGTAAACGCATTGAAAGTTTGCAAATACTAAACCACACAAAGAAGAAATGTTTTAAGTTCAGTTCCTAGTCTTTGCTAAATATATCTAATTTGTTCTCAGTGCCCGTGAACCGAGAAGAAATTAACTCCCAGATAAAAGCAAAAAACTGCGGATGCTGGAAATCCAAAACAAAAATAAAAATACCTGGAAAAACTCAGCAGATCTGACAGCATCTGCGGAGAGGAACACAGTTAATGTTTCGAGTCCATATGACTCTTCAACAGAACTAAGGAAAAATAGAAAAGAGGTGAAATATAAGCTGGTTTAAGGGGGGGTGGGACAGGTAGAGCTGGATAGAGGGCTCAACACAAAATGGAGGAACAGCACCTCATCTTCCAACTAGGCATTTTACAGCCTTCCGGACTGAATATTGACTTCAACAATTTTAGATCATGAACTCTCTCCTCCATCCCCATCCCCTTTCCAAACCCTCTTTTTTCCAATAATTTATATAGATTTTTCTTTTCCCACCTATTTCCATTATTTTTAAATGTATTTCCATCCATTGTTTTATCTCTACCTTTTAGCCTATTTCGATCCCTTCCCTCCACCCCACCCCCACTAGGACTATCTGTATCTTGTTCGTCCTGCTTTCTACTCTTAATGTCGCCTATTAGCACATTCCTTAGATTATATCACCACCCTCAACACCTCTTTGTCCTTTTGTCTATCTCCACCTATCACTGGCCCTCTATCCAGCTCTACCTGTCGTCGTCTTCGTCCCCGTCCCCCCCCAAAACCAGCTTATATTTCACCTCTTTTCTATTTTTCCTTAGTTCTGTTGAAGAGCCATATGGAATCGAAACATTAACTGTGTTCCTCTCCGCAGATGCTGTCAGACCTGCTGAGTTTTTCCAGGTATTTTTATTTTTGTTTTAGAAATTAACTCCTGATTGCTATCCAATAACCTGTCAGCTAGTGCTTGTCAGCAACAAATAATATGATGTCATACATAACACAGATCAGACTTGTTTCTGATAATTGTATTCTTTTCAAGTTTGATTAAAGCAATTATTTTGGAGGTTGCCAAACCTGCCAAATGTAGCTTGATGTTCCATTGCCACATCAATTGTTAAGAAACAGACTAGTTGTCATTTCCACAGAGTATTGAGTTATTATGACAATGCTTTTCAATGAAAAATAAAATTCAGTGTTGAAATAGAAGACGACTTGGTATTGTGGGAGGATGGAGAGAATACATAAATGCTAATAAATCTCCTTGATGTCGAAGAAGATAGTAACATCATGTTGCCTTTTTGCTTCAGCTGTGAAACACCCACGTGCTAGCATTACTGTTTCAGTGTTTGTTTGAAAGAAAAACCTCTGAGCAACCCCTTCTGAGGGCCACAGATGGGATAGGGCTACAAACAGCAGAACAGCAGCATAATAAACTGCTCCATGTAAATGAACAAGTGATTATTGTAGGTCATCTAGGCTGACTCACCAAGATACTATTAGCATTTAGCACACATTTCCAAAGTGGCTGCCAAAAGACCCAATATGGATTATTGCGTATAAATAAACTAGATCCAAGAACACATTGCTGTCAGTAGCTGATATCTGACTGCAGTAAGTTGTCTGGTCAATACAAACTTATCTCCATATTATCAGGTGTGGAAAAGACAACTTTCATTTTATAACTGTCAGGTCATTTACTATAAATATACTAAAATGAAGTAACAACATTCAATATACTAATGCTCAGTTTGTTGAAACTATTCAAACAGTGTAATAGTTCAAACCAAGAATGTGGACAATAAAAAATAAGTACCATGAATAATACCTGAGCATGGTCTGATAATCTTAAACTTAATGACTGGGTACTTGTAACAATTTGAGCAAGTTAAATATTCCATTGCTCCCCCTTTGCCTACTTGGTTACACCAGAGGCGTTAAAGTGAAAAAAACTAATCAGAAATTATGGAAAAAGGCTACCTTTTTACAAAGAAGCCTTATTTGAAAGAATAGCAGACATGTGGCAGATGACATTTAATGCAGAGAAGTGTGGAGTGATATATTTTGAATAAAAATGATTACAACATAGGAGACCATTCAGCCCATTGTGTCTGTTGGCTCTCTGCAAAAAGCAACTCAGCTAGACGCACCCCCATGTCTTTTCCCAGAAGCCCTGCAAATTATACAAGCTATGTTCATCTCTCCTTGCTGTGATATTTAGCTAGCCCGACAGTGCTGCAAACACATCTTACAACTACAGTACTGAACAGCTCTTAAGGAATGTTGAGAATATTCAACTTACATGGCACTACTTCTAAATGACAAATAGAAAATGTTTTGTGTTAAAGACTACAAATAGTGCTAATGCAACTACATTCAAACAGAAAATAAACTTAATCATGAAAAATGAACATTGGGGTCAGTCCTGGAATCATTAGGAACGAAGCCATCTCAAGAGTATGGCAGGAGTAGGATAAGGTCCAAGGGTGCTCAATATTTTGAGGTACACATCTAGGAACACTGGGACGAGGCTTCCACAAATACTGGGGCAATCATAGGATCTACATTACAAGGAGTCCTGGGACATGGAAGAAGTAAGGAGGGAGTACTCAGGGTCTGGGAGCATGAAGGCCAGTTTTGGGATCCAAGGGCACTGGGATCATGGCTAGAAGTTTCTGAACACCAAGAGGATCCTAAGATCTGGGAGTGGGACAGGAATTTGGGCACAAGACTAGTGTGTTTCAAAGAACTGGAAATTGGGGGTAGAGCTTAGCAAACTACATAGTTACATTACTCACTCTGTTTCTTCTCTTTATGCATGATGTGTGAAAACCAGAGTGCAGGACCTCATCATAAAATAACATTAAATAGTTAACAAACCTACCAGGACTCTGTCTCCGATCTTCAATTCGCGTTCTCCCTTCTTAACAGAGCCAGCTTCTGAAAGGTTTGACACGGATTCACTTGCTGTTTTTAAGAGATTTGTCATGGCTGAAGATGTTGCAGATTCCTGAGCTGCACCTGGTGTACCTAATGCTGCTTTTTGTGCAGTTGGCGTAGATGGAGCAGTCGCAATACTAGCTGATGTAGATGTTGGTGAAGTGGCTCTGGAAACAGATGCTGCACGAGTCTGTGAACCATTGGCTTCACCATCTGTCAGTGGGCTTCGAGACAGTTTTGAAGGTCTTGTAAATATTCCACGCAATGGTTCACACTGGAAATATCGAACACCAGCAACTGAACCATCATTTTTACCAATTGGTTCATCCAAAACAATTCCAGCCCACTGGCCTGGAGCAAACTGACTCTCGCCAAGGAACTGGATGAATCCAGGTTTACTACCATTTACCCAGATGCGCTCTCCAATTCTAAAGTCGTCCACAAATTCTTCCTGTGCCTCTGTGGTGGGCGCGCTTGACTTCTCTGCAGGTGACGTTTTTGCTGTAGCAATAATAGTTGTTGATACAGAAAAAAAAACTGTTAAATAGCTGTAAACAATTTCATTCTTTTATACATTGTTTTCTATTTGTTAATATTCTCCCCTCATCTCCTCTCAGCACAAATTCCACATTGGGGTACAGATCGGAGCATTTATTTCTGTCTCATTCAAATGGCTATTCATTTGTGGTTATTGACAATAAGTGTAAAGAAGTTATTATATTGTGACAGGCAACACAGTCAATCCTAATCATGTCCTTAAACAACATCCACATGTGCACATTGTCCAGCAGGGTTTGTTGGATAGTGATCAGCACCAGAAATCCTGGCAAATTTTCCCTTCTCTAATCCAGAGTTACTGAGTCTAAATGGTGAGATTGCAGAGCTCAGAGATGCAGAGGGGTCTGGGTACCCTATTGCATGAATCGCAAAAGGTTAGAATACAGGTGCAGCAAATAATTAGCAAAGTTAATAGAACGTTATCACTTATTGCAAGGGAAATTGAACACAAGAGTAGAGAGGTTATGCTTCAGTTATACAGGGCATTGGTGAGGCCACATCTGGAGTACTGTGTACAATATTGGTCTCCTTATTTAAAGAAAGATGTAAATGCATCAAAAGCAGGTTTACTAGATTAATACCTGGAATGGGTGAGTTGTTTTATGAGGAAAGGCTGGATAGTCTAGGCTTGTATTTAACAAAGTTCAGAAGAATAAGTAGCAACTTAATTGAAACATATAAGATCCTGAGGGGACTTGACAGGGTGGATGTGGAAAGGATGTTTATTCTTGTGGGAGAATCTAGAACTAGGGGTCTCTGTTTAAAAATAAGGGGTCACCCATTTAAGACAAATAGGAGGAAATTTTTTTTCTTGAAGGGTTGAGACACTTTGGAATTCTTTTCCTCAAAAGGTGGTTAAGGCAGAGTCCTTGAATATCTTTAAAGCAGAGGTATATAGGTTATTGATATACAAGAAGATGAAAGGTTATCAAGGTAGGAATGTGGAGTTGAGGTTAAAATTAAATCAGCCATGGCCTTGTTGAATGGTGAAGCAGGTCTGAAGGGCCGAGTGGCCTACTGCTCCTAATTCGTATGTGTCAAATTGTAGTGTCCCCAGCACTACCTTAATTGAGATTAATGGACTCTCAATAAAAAAGAATTAATATTTTTCATATTCAAAACAATACAGCAACATCTATAATGAAGTTTCACTATTCCATATTCAAGAATCTTCAATAAAGTTAAATTTATTTACCTATGTTAGTTAGCTAGTGGGAAAATTGATTACAAAAAGGCTGGGGCAACTTTCCAAATAATAGAAACAATTGAAACAGTCAAAGGGTAATGCTTTCAGTAGGACTATGGATTTCAAAAAAGCAGAAATTAGTTTTTTTCAATTAGCTTTATTATATAAATTACACAGTGATCTCATCAGCTTGGCTCAGCTGGTATTACTTTCACCTTGCAGCCAGAAAGTTGTGGGTTCAAGCCGCACTGCGGGACTTTAGCACATAAACTAGGCTGACACTTCAACAACAACTTGCATTTAGAGTTCTTTAACACTGAAAAACTTACAAAGGCACTTCAAAGAGGCAAACATCAGACAGAAATTGACAGCTGAGCCAAAATAATGTTAGAAGCAGTGAGCAAAAGTTTGGTCAAGGAGGGGGTTTTGAGGAGGGTCTTAGGAGGATGTTAAGTTTCAGAAGGGAATTCCAGAGTATGGGGTTCAGACAACTGAAAGCAGTATTGAGGGACCGTTGAATTATCTAGTAGTCTTTCAGATGTTAAAACTGATGTTTCATCTGCCTATCCAGATCCCATAAAGAGCCTGTGGTTCTTGGCCACTATTCATCATTGCACCAAAACCATTAAAACAAATTAACCAGTCATTTATCTCACATGCTGTTTCTGTGACCTTGCTGTGCAGAAACTAGCTGCCACATTTGCTTACAAAATTAAACAATTTGGCTACACTTCAAATTTAAGTCATTGGTTGTGAAGGACTTTGGGACTGTGTTATGAATGCTGGATTTTATAAGACAGTTATGTTTTAAACTGTCACCTTTAATTCAAGGTAAAATGGAATAATTTGCAGAGGGTTAATTACTAAATCTACCCAGAGACAAACCTGTGTGACCTGCTTGATATGTATGGAGTCAAAAACTAAAATTGAAACTTATTCAGAGTCAGGTGCAAGTTTTAACACCTGGACATAAAGGAGGAGGCAAGAGGCCTTACTTGCCTGGACTCTGAGGGTCAGTCAGACCAAGAGTTTTGGCTGGGGGTGGTGGGGGGGGGAGAAGATGACCCACAACAGGTGCTGCTATGCCAAGAAAAAAAAAGGACTGATTTGAGGTTAACACCAAGCAGAGTGCTGGTATGGACAGATTCCTTGTTTGAAGAAAAGAGGCTTGTAAAGATTTAATGACCACAGAATTACCATGCTAGTGGAAGTCCATTCAATTATGCTCAAAGGGTTGAGTGAAGCGGACCTGGTTAAAAGGACACAGGAAGATTCATCCTGGTGGGGCAGGGAGAAGTGACCCTGTTAAAGCTGAGAGAAGCTTGGGACTTTAAACACAAGACTACAATTCTCCAGCAAACACAGTGTAATGTATGAACTTGGCATAGGTTTTTTGGTAGGAAGTGAATAAATTTTCTGTAGTTTAATGTATTAATTGCCGACTAAGTAATGTTTAGTCAATGTTAATTTTAGTGTTTGTAACAGTCAAAACAGTCTAAAATGTGAAATCCCATTGTGTGATACTTGGATTTGTGCACTGGGAAATTCATAGCCCTTTTAAAAAAGTTATTGGTCTCTATGGGGATCATAACTTTTTGAAGACATGAAATAAAATGCAAGTTCATCTCATCAGCAAAATAATCGCTTAGATCACAACTTTTCAAAATTTTTAACTAACAATCTTTAGCAGATAATAGTTGTGTTGTATAATGCTAGTTGTTATATGCCTGAATAGTGTTTTCTAATATGTTAGAGCAGGCTTGTCCAACCTTTTTGCATGGGGGGGGCCACATTTCAATTTTTCTCACACTTGGGGGGCCAGTGAGAAAATTTTAGAAAGTTCAGGTTTGGCACAACTTTAAACATGAATTTCAAAACAAAAAGTTGACAGATGAAAATAACTTGCTGAGCAGAAAAAAGAAATCACAACATAAATTGATCATTTATTCTCTTTTTTTTAAATTAAGACCACCATTTGAGACGGAAAGGGTGAGACAGTGTGTGTCCAGCTCACTCCTACAACCTCACCCCTGAGAGAGTGGGTGACAGTGCCTGTTGGTGTGAGAGAGTGGGTGAGAGTGTCTGTTGCTGTGTGGAGCTGAGGATGAATGAGAACTCTGGGACTAGGAGTGAGCCAGAAACACACACACTTCCTTCTCTCTCTCTCTCACTGACCCTCCCTCTCTCCACCCACCCGACACACACACTCACCCCCTCGATACACACGCTCATCCCCTCTCCACCCCCCCGACACACATGCTCACCTCCTCTCTACCCCCCCAGACACACACACTCACCCCCTATCTCCCCAGACACGCACGCTCAACCCCCTCTTCTCCCCAACACGGACACTCACCCTCCTCTTCTCCCTAACACGCATGCTCACCCCCCTTCTCCCCAACACACACATTCGTTCCCTCTCACCCCCCCCATACAAACGCTCACCACCCTCTCCCCGCCCCCACACACTCACCACCCTCTCTGCTCCCAACACACACACACGGGCTCACCCTCCTTTCTCCCTCCAACACACACACACTCACCCCCTTCTCCCTCCTACACATACGCTCACCCCGCCTTCTCCCCCCTCTCCCACTCACACATTCACCTCCCTCCCCCCCACCACATTTTCACCCCCCCCCACACACACGCTCAGCTCCCTCTCCCCCACATGCACGCTCAGCACCCCCTCCCCACCCACACACACGCACGCTCATTCCCCTTCTCCCCAACACAAATGTTCACTCCCTCTCTCTCCAACACATACACTCACCCCTTCTCTCCCCCTCACACATGCTTTTCCCCTCTTCCCCCTCACACATGTTCACCACCATTTCTCCCCCCATACACACGCTCACCAACCTCTCTCCCCCCCAACACACACGCTCATCTCCCCATATCCCCACCACATACACGCTCAGCCCCTCTCCCTCCCCACGCACACACTCACCCTCTCTCTCCCCCACCACACAAGCGCTCACCCTCTCCCTCTCCCACACGTGCCCCTTATATTGTCTGAATCCTAATTGAGAAGGGTACAGTGACGCTGCTCATATCAAGTCGAGCCATAAACATGAATGCTCACACACAATTTAATGAATCTCATTTGTCATGCATATCAAAGCTTACCATGGCATAGTCCCATTAACTGATGATACAAGGACTAGGGGACACAGATTTAAGGTTTTGGGCGAGAGATGCAGCTAGGGTGATGTGCGGAACAACTTTTTTTTAAAAAAACATGGCATCTGATAATGATCAGAAACTCATGGCCTATGAGGTTGGTGGAAGCAGTAACAATGAATGTCAAAACGAAATTGGATGAACACTTCAGGGAAATTAACCCGCTGGGCTACAGGAATAAAGTGGAGGAATGGCATTGATTGGATTGCTCTAGAGAGCTGGCATGGACACAAGCTCTATGACATCAGAACTAAGGTGTCCCAGTGTCACTCTCCAATATCAGCACAAGCACTTTCAGGTAGGAATCATTGAACAGCAACCAGTGGTCCCAGACCTTGACTGAGTTTTTTTGTCGTTCGCCAGCTGTAAGGCACTAATTCTTGTACCCCCAGTGCCAATCCAATTGAGAACTGCTAACACAACACAAGCCAGAGACTGAATCTGGTACCATCCTGTGACTCAGTTCCACACTACACAGCATTGTACCATTATTCGTTGACCCGACAAGCGCTCTGGATTTCTGTTCTTTCCAGGTTACTGTTATGTTGCCATTACTGAATCTACATTGTTCTCCTTTGCTCTTTTCCTCCATTTTGTTTTGTTAAAATGTTTCCAGCTACAAAATCAAAAACTCAAGACCTTACAAAGACTGAACTTTTTGTTTGTCGCTCCATTTTTGGAAGGAGGCACAGAAAACGCAGGAAGAAGCAAGCGGAAGTAATGCTGTTTGCGAAACTGGGTTCATATGGTTTGTCCTTTCTCAACTCTTAAAAAATACTTTATCTTTTTCCTGCCTTTATTTTGATTTCTGTCTTCAGTTGCAATGCCTTTTCAGCAGTTATCAAGATAATAATTGAAGAATGTAGACAGAAGGAAAAGAGATTAAGCTTGTTACAAATGGAAACGAGCACAAAGGAAGAAGATAAAAGCCATATAGACTTCTACACAGAAACAATTTTTAGCTTTAATGTACGGATGGTGGCACAAACACAGCAGCTGAGCATCATTTTAAGGTAATAATGCTTTTTACAAAACACCCTGAAACAACTTATACACATATACTAAAATTTTATTAGAAATGTTAAAAGTTTAAAATTGAAAACTCCCAACTTTTTTTGAAGGCGTCTGCTGTACAAAAAAAACTCGAAACAGAGACAAAAGAGAGGTCATGAGGCCAATAGAGAGTCTAAGTAATCCCTGATATATATTACCAGTTCCTTCTCTTCTCCAATCATGGTTCTCTCTCACCAAACCTAGTTACATTCAGTTTTATCACTGCAAGTCCAGCGTGGTTCATCTTCCATTCTATTCCAAAAAATGCATGTTATCTTTTTCCTTTAACAGATATAAGCTTTCCCTTTCTCTCTTCACCACCCTCCAAAAACAGATTCTATTTGAAATTAATTTTGCAAATTCAAAATTGCTGATTGTGGCAGCACAATAGTAGCCTACACAGAGTAAGGGCAACATTAAATATGAAAGCCTGCTCTATATTGGAATAGTGCCAGTGTTATAAAAATGAAACAAATAAAAGCTTTTTTAAAAATTTGTAAAACACATTGTTTAAATAGGATACATAGAAAATATTCAATTTGTTCCAAGTAATTTTAGAAAAAATACCTTCATAGCTCATTTTATGATAACTCATGGAACAAACTGGATATTCAGCTGTTCTCCATTGTGTGCAATAAGCCTACAAACTAAACATAAAGCGTTGCAAAGATACAATGGCGAAAAAGGCTGATCTATCTTTTTGAAATTTTGGCTCACCAAGCTACGGAAAAGTGTTCGTATCAATATAATATAAAACAATACATTAGATTTGTATTAAAGCATACAATGTAATCGCATCAAAGCTTAAAACCAGAATGACCATACAAAGATGTTAGTAGAACTGTGCATTGAATCTCATTACCTATTTCTGTCCAGTAAAATTAATGAGGCACTGCTCCAAGGTTTAAGATGAAACATAATCTTGCACAAAGAAATTTAAAATGGTAATCTTAGCTTTCATTTGTACCATACATAAAGTCTAGACAGGAGATTCCAAAGGCTTACTTGATGATTGTAAAGAAGCAGCTTGCTTCACTGCAGTGCTCCCTGGCTTGGCAATCTTGCTAGGAGCTTTTAGCCCACTAGGTTTTAGCAGACTCATCCTTCCTCTTCGCTTCCTTCAGCCTTTGTCTCAGAAATAGTTTGTCCCAATCATCAAATCATCTGCACTGCTTTTAGATTCTGTGCATCATTTAAAACCTGAAAGAGATAATATTACACAGACTGAAAAAAATATTTTAGCTGCTATAACATGAACATTTGAATGATTTGTTGCAGGAAGCAGTACATAAAACAGCTTCCTCCTGACAAAGCACAATGCTCTTTTCCACATGCCTGAGCTCCTATGAATGACTCTTCAATGAGGTCCTCCCCTATTACCCTGTGCTTGAATCCTGTTTTTTCTGAAAAGGCCGAACGTTTAAAAGATGACTATTTTTCTACGGCAGGTTTTATTATTAACCACTTTCAACGTTTCAGAATTTCTAATTTTGTTGTTTTTCGCTGAGTTATAAAAGAAGCTTTAAATATGATTATATTTTCTAACAGTACACAATTTATGGCCGGATTATTTTTAAAAAATCAATTAAAATATTTTATGTAGTCATCAGTCTTTGCAATGAGCACATGATCCATGATTTATATTCCCACTTAGACATGACATTACCGAACCCAGAGTGACATTTTCTCCTAAAACACGGAAAGCAGTTACCAGTAAATAATTATACATTTTTAAAACAAAGACAGTAACATATGATTAAACCATGGAGCTCATGTATTATTAATGACCACACTTCACAGCAGCCTGTGATTAATACCGTCTGGAAAACGAAAATACTGTATTGGTGTTGCTTGTTCAAAGAATCAACATATCCTTTGTTTAACATTCCTTGTAACTCAATGGTCATGTGGAATACGGTATCACTTTCAAAATGAGATTAAAATATTCTCAAAACATTAATTATCTGAACACATGAGGCAGCTAATAACATTCAGGTAGATATAAATTCTGCACACCCCTGCAGTGCTTTCAAAATTACTGCATCCACAATCAGGAATGGCACGCTTAGATTTCAGTTGCTCAATGTACAAGTTACAACACTGATAAGACATGCAGCCCAACTAGTCCTTGGCGTTATCTACCCACCACGCAAGAAAATTGTCTGAATAACATCTACCCATTTAGCTTCCACATCTCTTTCTGCTCTTTTCCTTCATCCAACTATCCAATCCAATTTGGAATGCTGAGTCTAGCATATATGAATTCCACAAGCTCACAAGGAAGCTTATTTTCCGCTCTCTTTTAATTATCCTGCATTTAATCTTGCATCTATGGTTCACCATTCTATACCCCTGAACTACTGGAAAGAATCTGCTTCTATCTTCCCTGTCCATCCTTTTATAATCTTAAACATTTCATAATTAACTATCCTATGAAATCTGTGTTGTACTCAAAATTTGTTGATACAAATCTCTCCCTTCAGCAAGTTACAGGTATAAAGTTAAAGGTATTGCATTAAAAACTTCAGAAATTATTTCACTGTGGGGAAAAAAAACAGGAAAACTGTGTATAGTTAGGATATAAGCAATGAACTTCAACATACAGAATGCAAATTTATTTCTCAAGACAAACGGCCACCAACTATCGTGGATTGGTTTGATCCCCATAATTTTACTAAAGGTTTTGAAATCACATTCAAAATTGGTTTAGCAATAATACTGTATCCAAAAGTGAAACTGATTTAAACTGAAGCATCAATTGGGCTAAAGAGAATTCCAATTTGTATAATTAGTTCTCTTGGCTTCCATGTGCCATACAGTGTTTCTTGGACCAGTGTTAATGGTGTAAATTCACCATCTCTCCCTTTACTGTTAGGCAGCCATAAAGAAATCTGCATTTAGTGCCTTATAGAGAACGGTGAAAACCTTGTGATACGTGCATATTATTCAGATGGGCAATTGAAATCAACAGCTCACCATGTTGGAAATAACATTCACATAAATGGAATGAAACTAGACCCAACCTATAGCAGATAGCATCTGTGGAGTGAGAAAAAGAATGAACATTTCAGGTTAATGACCTTTCATCAGAACTGGGAATGTTAGAAATGTAATAGATTTTGAGAAAGTGGTTGGGTGGGACAAAGACAAAGGAAGGCCTGTGATAGGGTGAAAGACAGGAGAGTTTGAATAATAGTAAGAGTCTTACAGGGCCTAAAGAAATGGAGATGGAGCAAGAAAAGGAACAAAGAAACAAAAGTTGTGCCTAGGGCATGTGTGCTGCTGTCTGAAAGCATAAGAAAAAAATGAAAACAAGCAAAGAAAAGGAAATAAAATGGGGAATGCAAGTTGGTGTGGTGTGGGAACAGAGTTTACAGTGTGAAATTGTTGAACTCAAATATTGAGTTTGGAGGTGCTGTTCCTCAAGCTTACATTGAGCTTCACTGGAACAGTGCAGCAGGCCAAGGACAGAGATGTCAGCATGACAGCAAGGTGGAGAATTAAAATGACAGGCCACCGGAAGCTCAGGATCATGCATGCCGACTGAATAGAGGGGTTATGCAAAATGGTCTCCCGATGTGTGTTTGGTCTCCCCATTGTAGCGGTCACATTGTGAGCAGTGAATAAAGTATACTAAATTTAAAGTACAGGTAAATTGCTGCTTCACTTCGAATGAGTGTGTGTTTGGGGCCTTGGACAATGAGGGGACAGGAGGTAAAAGGGCAGGTTTATAGCTCCTGTATTTGCATGGAAAAGGTGTTGTGGGAAAGGGACAGGGTGTTGGAGGTATTGGGGAGTGGATCAGGGTATCACAGAGGAAACATCTTCTCTCACCCTTCCCCTCCCTCCCAGAACAAGGTCCCTTGTCCTCAGCTTCCACCCCACCAGCCTCCATATTCAACGGATCAGTTTCCACCATTTCCGCCACCCAACACGCCTTTCAGGTGAAACAACGATTGTGTATTTTTTTTCAATTTGCTACACTGTATTTTCTGCTCACAATGTGGTCTCCTCTACAGTAGAGAGGCCAAACACAGGCTAGGAAGCTGCTTTGCGTAACGCCTCTACTCAATCCGCAAGCCTGATTCCGAGCTTCCGGTGGCCTGTCATTTTAATTCTCACCTTGCTCTCACGCTGATATCTGTCCTTGGCCTGCTGCACTATTCACTGTTCCAATGAAGCTCTACCTAAGCTCATGGAACAGCACCACATCTTTCAATCAGGCACTTTACAGCCCTCTAGGTTCAACATTAAATTCAACATTTTTAGACCATAAACTCTCTCCTCCAATGTTGTTTCTTTTTCTTGCATTTTTTTGGTCTTATTTTTACTTTCAGACAGCAGCAGACCTGCTTTAGGCACATCTTTTGTTTCTTTTCTTGCCCCAACACCATTCCTTTTGGCCCTGTAAGACTAATTCTTCTGTCATTCAACCTCTCCTGTCTTTCACCCTATCACAGGCCTTCCTTTGTCTTTGTCCCAACCAATCCTTTGCTCTAACATTGCTCCAACCCCTTGCTATTTCATCAGAACTGGGAAAAGTTAGAGATGCAAGGTCATCAACCTGAAACATTAACTCTGTTTCTCTCTCTTCGGATGCTGCCTGACCTGCATCCACCATTTTGTTTATATTTAATTCAATACTACTTAGACAACCACACAGGCTTCGCACAACAATTTTTCAAATAACACTCGGCAGCACAAGAGCATTTGGGAATGGTCCAGTGATAGCAAAATTACAACTGATCTAATAAACTGCCAATTCTGTTCAGCCAGCATTGCAAGCTTATTTCTTAAGTATAAACTTCCTTTAACAAACAACTGCATGCATTAAGTATAGTGAGCTCACTTTAACCTGTGGACCCAGTTTTTTATTCCAGACAAATTTGAGTACAGCAGCATGGGTACCCGCATGGGCCCCAGCTATGCCTGTCTCTTTATGGGGTATGTGGAACATTCCTTGTTGCAGTCCTACTCCGGCCCCCTTCCACAACTCTTTCTCCGGTACATCGATGATTACTTCGGTGCCGCTTCATGCTCTCGTCAGGATTTGGAAAAATTTATTAATTTTGCTTCCAATCTCCACCCCTCCATCATTTTCACATGGTCCATCTCTGACACTTCACTTCCCTTCCTTGACCTCTCTGTCTCAATCTCTGGTGATAGACTGTCCACCAATATCCATTACAAACCCACCGACTCCCACAGCTATCTCGACTACAGCTCCTCACAACCCGCTCCCTGTAAGGACTCCATCCCATTCTCTCAGTTCCTTCGCCTCCGTCGCATCTGTTCCGATGATGCTACATTCAAAAACAGTTCCTCTGACATGTCCTCCTTCTTCCTTAACCGAGGTTTTCCACCCACGGTCGTTGACAGGGCCCTCAACCGTGTCCGGCCCATCTCCCACGCATCCGCCCTCACGCCTTCTCCTCCCTCCCAGAAACATGATAGGGTCCCCCTTGTCCTCACTTACCACCCCACCAGCCTCCGCATTCAAAGGATCATCCTCCGCCATTTCCGCCAACTCCAGCATGATGCCACCACCAAACACATCTTCCCTTCACCCCCCTTATCGGCATTCCGTAGGGATCGCTCCCTCCGGGACACCCTGGTCCACTCCTCCATCACCCCCTACTCCTCAACCCCCTCCTATGGCACAACCCCATGCCCACGCAAAAGATGCAACACCTGCCCCTTCACTTCCTCTCTCCTCACCGTCCAAGGACCCAAACACTCCTTTCAAGTGAAGCAGCATTTCACTTGCATTTCCCCCAACTTAGTCTACTGCATTCGTTGCTCCCAATGTGGTCTCCTCTACATTGGAGAGACCAAACGTAAACTGGGCGACCGCTTTGCAGAACACCTGCGGTCTGTCCGCAAGAATGACCCAAACCTCCCTGTCGCTTGCCATTTTAACACTCCACCCTGCTCTCTTGCCCACATGTCTGTCCTTGGCTTGCTGCATTGTTCCAGTGAAGCCCAACGCAAACTGGAGGAACAACACCTCATCTTCCGACTAGGCACTTTACAGCCTTCCGGACTGAATATTGAATTCAACAACTTTAGGTCGTGAGCTCCCTCCCCCATCCCCACCCCCTTTCTGTTTCCCCCTTCCTTTTTTTTTCCAATAAATTATAAAGATTTTCCTTTTCCCACCTATTTCCATTATAAAAAAAAACCCCACTAGAGCTATACCTTGAGTGCCCTACCATCCATTCTTAATTAGCACATTCGTTTAGATAATATCACCAACTTTAACTTTAACACCTATGTGTTCTATTGTACTATTGTCGTTGACATCTTTTGATGATCTGCTTCTATCACTGCTTGTTTGTCCCTACAACCACACCACCCCCCACCTCCACCTCTCCGTCTCTCTATCTCTCCGCCCCCCACACACACCTTAAACCAGCTTATATTTCAGCTCTTTCTTGGACTCAAACTCAAGTTCTTTCGAAGGGTCATGAGGACTCGAAACGTCAACTCTTTTCTTCTCCGCCGATGCTGCCAGACCTGCTGAGTTTTTCCAGGTAATTCTGTTTTTGTTTTACAGCAACATAGTACTGTTTATGGTACCGTAGTAATCTAGAGGCCTGGAGTAATACTCCAGAGAACACAAGTTCAAATTGCAACAGTTTGATAATTTGAATTTATTTTTTTTAAAAACTGTCAAAAAAGAGTCACCATTAAGCTGCTGGATTTTTGTTAAAAAAATCCAACTATTCATTGCCATCTTTACCTGCTCTGGCCTACATGTTGGTTGACCCTTACCTGCCCTCCGAAGTGGATGAGCAAGCCAATCAATTACCTTCTCAGGGGAATTAAAGGTGGGCAATAAATGGCGGTCTCATCAGGGATGCCCACATCTCAAAAATGAAAAAAACATCACTACCATTAGCCACTGGTTCTACTGTCTGATGGAACTGCAGTATCTATCAAGAATTGTATAACGGACCTAAATAAAACCTACTGCCTCACAAACTGTACAATACACATTTTGGCACCTGCAGGTCCATTTTGGATACTGCAAAAATATTTCTAACATTAAATGCATCTGCAACTCTTTAGAGTTGGTTGAATATTAGCCTAGCTTTGTGACTAACACACTGATTTGATTAGTGAGATCCTCAAGAACATAAATATGGTTCACTCTGGAGATGATATATAACATAAAAGATTATTTCTTTCTGGGAGAAACAAGAGACAGTTCACTGGTGGCACACTCAATAAAGCAGCAGATCAAACAAAAAAATTATATACATTCTTCAACACTCATAGCAGGAAGGTTCATGCAAATATGATTTTTCTGCTATATGCAATGGCCTGTACAACATGGTAGCACTATTGCAGTACTCAGCTATTTAACAAGATGGCTGTAGCTTGCTACTGAATAAACATGCAATGCAATAAACATGTCATGCCTTCGCAAGAACCTCCAAATTTGCTGGTGAGAAAGGTGGTCCAATAGCAGCATTCTCTCCCAAGCCAACTTGCCTAGCATTGAGTCGCTAATCGCTCAAGACCAGCTCTGCTGAGCGGGGAATCATTCATATGCCTGACAACAGACTACTGAAGCAACTGCTCTACTTGGAACTCAGTCCCATTAGGAGACTCCCAGGAGGACAACAGAACCTCTTTAGGGATGCCCTCCAAGCACATCTGAAGAAGTCAAACATACTCGCTGACTCATGGGATACTGTAGCTTGTGATCGACTAACACGGAGAAGCTCAATTAGGAAGGTATTGAACACAGCAAAAAACTTTGTCGAGAACGTGCAGAAGCAAAGTCAAGGCATAGGAGAGAGCACATAAACCTCCAGGCAACCCACCTACCCAACCCTTCAAGCACCACCTATCCTGCACGTGGCAGAGTCTACACAGCTTGCATGGATTTATTAGCCACTTCAAAACCTATCAAATCAGTGTGAAAGCAAGTTATCCTCGATCCTGAGGGACTGCCTAAGGAGAAGAATACAATTAGCATTATTTAAACTGCAGTCCATGCTTAGCACAAATTGTAACCCCACATCACTTAGAAGGGGTGAGCAGGACATAAATACTTAAAAGATATTTGCACCTCGCCAAGGGTGTTATTTACTTATATTAGTTTTTGCATTCAGTGCACCTCAACACAAATACACAATATAAACTTTATTTCACTGGCCAGAAAAACTGACATTTTATTTTAGGAACAAAAGCCCTCCATTTTCATCCTAAACCACACCATGGCTGCAGTGAATGGTTCATTTGCTCTCAAGTCTCCATTGTCCACTACCGACCCAGAAATCTGGAAATATAATACTGCCATCATCAGCCAAAATCTGCAGTGTACTTTGGAGAAATGTTCTGCAGTAAAAAAGCTTGATTTATTGTACTGTAAAGCTATTACAAGACCAAGTACAAGCTCAATAGTGATGCCATTCAATTATTAAAGGGCCTAAGGACCCCCCAAAAGAGCAGGGGAGTGGGGCTAATTGGATAACTTTTTCAAAGCTGGCAAATACACAATGGGCTGAATGGCCTCCTTCAGTACTGCATAATTCTTGGATTATATAAATATTAATGACCTTCCCTGACAGAATGCCAAAAAATTGTAATGGATCGGTGGAACATTAAAAACTCATGTGCTCTATCAACAGTTGTCTAACCAACTGAAAAAAAAAAGTACTCTCTTTAACTAAACGAAAATAATTTTATTTTATAATATGACAAATGACACTCATTGGTTGAACTCAAAGCAACAAATGTTCCTAAATAAAAATGAAGATGTCTCATCCAAGGAAAAAAACGTGTAGCAATGGTCCACAAAGTAAATGAAGCTTAAAAAGTATGAGGTAGTTGGTATTAATAGGATACTATAGACTGGCCAGGTTACCCAGGAAACACTCATCTGAGACAAGCATGTTTAAAGAGCAATTGCTGCTCTGGTAGTCAGGTTGCCTGGGTGCAGAGTAAATATATGAGCAGCAGATAAACAGGGCACTCAGTTCCCTTACTCATTTGGAAGTATGCACTGATGCCAATAGCTACAAATAGCTAGTTATCTTACTGCATCAAAGACTATATTTAAGAGAGGTGAGAGAGAGACCAGGAAATTATAGACCTGTTGGCGTAACATCTGTTATGAGAAGTTATTGGAATCTATAATTTAGAAGAGTGACTGAGTAGCTAGAGAAACTTGAACTGATTGGGATTTGTAAAGGGTAGGTCACGTCTAACAAAATTTTTTTTTGAGGAAGTAACTAAATTCATAGTATATTGCAGTTTGTAGAGCAACTTTATGAACAAACTAGTTTCCCCAATGAGGTCCTTACTGGAAAACAGCTACATACCTTAAATCATCAAGTTGCAGAATTGGTTTGGTAGAGTCTTAGGTGTGAACATGATGAGTATTGAATGTCAGAAATAAGAGTAACTGCTCTTAGTATCAAGGCAGCATTTGACTTAGGACAAGGAATCATCCTAGCAAAATGGAGATCAATGGGGGTCAAAGGGAAAATTCATGAGTGGTTTCAGTCATGCTTGGCGCGCGCACACAGATGAACGTGGTTGTCAGAGGCCATCTTCACAACCTTGAGTTTGTCAAGGTAGTGCCTCCAGTCCAGTCCAACCAACTTCAGCTGTATTACCAAGTCCTTACCTCTCTCTTAAGGTCAGGTGTAGGACTGAGTGTTGGCATCCTTCCATTTGCAAGCGATAATGGACACACAACAATCTATTTAGGTGGGGTGTCTTCACTTGGTATATCTTTGCTGATGGCTGTGAAGGCCAATCCTTGACAGGCAGGTTCTGCCACAAATGCCAAACATAAAGCTGCAAAGTCATGACCTGTTGTTTTTGGTGTTGGCACCTGGTGCCATGCCACTGTTGCCACTGGTCATCAAGTTAGCGCATGCCAGACCACAGGAGATGTCAGCATTTCCGTCTTTGGCCAAATGACTCCCAGGCACAATAGTCAATGTTGAGGATCTTCATGTCACACTTCAAATGGAGCCTTGGGCGCCACATGGTCTCCAGTTACCTCACCACACAGAAGGTTCCAGGGCACATGACCGTCTTCCATCCTGTGGACATGCACGATCTATTAAAGCCACCTGTTTGACTAGTGCCAGCACACGAGAGCTCTGCCTTTGAGGGAACTGTCACAATTGTGATTTTCTGTAAGTCACCTATGTTTCACAGCCATACAGCAAGGTGCTGAGAACATAGGTCTTATAAACCATCAGCTTTGTCCTCAATAAACTTGGTATTACCCCAAGTGCGTTTTGCAAGTCAAACAAAGGTGGCAGCTGCTTTCCCTACACATGAATCGAGGTCTGCATGAAGGGACAGATTGTCTGCCATTGTGGACCCAAGGTAGCGGAATTTGCTAACCACTCCTAGTGGGGTGTCATGTAGTATGTTCAGAAACAGAGATACAACACCTTGTCCATGATCACATTTTCATGATGTCTATAGTCAGGGAGAACAAAGCATGGCAGATGCAGCCCATGAGTCTTAGTAGTTGATTTTTCGTACAGACGATGAGTACAGCATTGTTAGCATACAAGAGTCTCCTGGTCAGGACAAGATGTGTTTTCGTCTTCGCTCAGTCTTGATTGACTGTAAAACTTACCATATCTGCAGGGAAGGGGAAGGTCAGGAGCCTGGAGAAGACGACACCAAAAAGAGTGGGGGGCTAGGACAGAGCCCATTTCACTCTATTCTTCACTCAAATTGTTGGAAACGGACCATCAAACTGTACAGTGCAGTGCATGGAAGGGAGGAGCAAATGAGACTGAGCAGCTTTGGTGGACAGCCAATTTTTCCCAAAATCTTGTAGAGCCGCACCTTTGGTGGGGTGTTGAATGTCTTCCTGAGATCTACAAAAGGTAAAGGGGTATACCCCTTTCCCTACACTTCTTTTGTCCCTGGTGTATGGAGAGGATCACATCCACAGTAGGTTTGCCAGCACGGAAACCGCACTGTGCTTCTGGGTACGCTTGGTCTGCAAGTAGTCTTTTAAGTAGCAAAGGCCTTTCCTGTGATGCTGAGGGTGGAGATGCCCTTGTGGCTGTTGCAGTCTCAATGCTGTTGACTTTGTTTCTTTGTTTATGTATAGTGTGATGATTTTGATGTCATGCATCTCCTGTTGAACAGAGCCTACCTTCCAACAAAGGATTCATAAAGGTCATAAAGGTGTGGCAATGGATGGGATTTTGCATGCTTGAGCAGTTTGGCTGGGAATCCAGCCTTGCTGGGTGCCCTTCTGTTCGCTAGGCGGTCTATGGTCTTCTCGAGCTCAAGCAATGATGGTTCTTCATCTAACTCATCCATGACAGGAAGTTGTGGGAGAGCATCAAGGACAGATTGGGCGATGTCCAACTCACAGGGGTACAGTTACAGTACTATCAGCTCAGAGGGACATTTGTTTACTTTTGTCAGTGAATACTTCACCATCTGCTGACTTCAGGAGGGCAACTTTAGTGGTGTTAGGGTCAGGCACCCTCTTGACCCCTTCATACATGGCTTGTAGATTTCCATTGTCACAGAGGTTACGGATTTCTTGACATAAGTTGATCCAATGGTTATTTGCACAATATCGCCCTGTCCTTTGCTTGGCTGTCTTAGCTACTTTCAGGTTGTGTGGTGTTTTAGTTGTTGGGCCTATGTTTGCATTATTGAATCAGAGAACATTGAATGACCTCAGCACAGGAGGCAGCCATTCGGTTCTGCATACCTGTGCTGGCTCTTTACAAGGGCAATTCACCTACTGCCACTCTCCTGCCTTTTTCTCGTAGCCCTGCAAGTTTTCTCTCTTCAGGTAATGATCTTATTCTTTTGAAAGCCAAAATTTAATCTTCTCCACCACATTATCAGGCAGTGCATTCCAGATCCCTTACTGCCAGATCACTTGCTGCATAAGTAAGTTTTCCCTCATGTGACCATTGCTTCTTTTGCCAATCACCTTAAATCAGTATCCTCTGGTAGAAGGATTGAGAACCAATGGGAACAGTTTCTCCCAACCTACTCTGTCCAGACACCTCATGATTTTGAACATTTCTAGCAAAACTCCTCTCAACCTTCTCTTCTCCAAGAAGAACTGCTACATAGGCTTTGTTTTTTGCATCAATGACAGATATCATCTCAGCTAAGTAGGTCTCAAACCAGTCCTTGTTGCGATTCCACCTTTACCAAACAATACTTCTGTAGGACTATTCACTGAAAAATCCTCAGTTTTCAGCTCCATTTACAACTCATCAGATAGTAAAGATAGAATGACATGGCCAGCCTCCAGACTTGGATTGACAACTGGCAAGTAATATAAGCACCATATAAAGGCCATGTAATGAACATTCCAAAAATAGAAAGGTCCAACCACCTCACTTGACCTTCAATAATGCAAAAATTGACCAAAAGCTGAATTGCGCCAGCCGCAGGACAAAATGGCTACTAGATTAGGTCAGATGCAAAACACTCTGATACATGGCTCACCTCCTGATTCATCAAAGCCTCTCCAGCAACTACCATGCTCATTCAGGTGTGCAATTAAACACCTACCACTCATCTCAATGGGTGCAATTGCAATAACACTCAAGCTCCACACCATCCAAGGCAAAGCATTACACCTGATCGATGCCCTGGCTACTGGACAATATCCACACCCTCCTGTACCAACAAACAGTAGTGACAATATGCTCTATCTGCAGATGCACTGCAGCAGCTCATCAAGGTAACTTGAATAGTACCACCCAGCGTCTTCACTACTACCACCAAGAAGGGCAAGGGCAACAATGTCATAGGAATATCACCTCAAAGTTCCCGTCAAGTCACATACATTCCTAATTTGGTCATATACTGATTTTCCTTCAATGTCAATGAACAAAATCTTGGAATTCCATACTTAACTAATGCTGCTGTGAACCCCTCGAATGTTTCATTGCATTAAAGTCACTATTTAAATACAAGTTGTTGTTGCTAACACTATTCTGGGAATACCAGCTTTATGAGCACTTCATTTCAAGAAGGCCCATACCCACTTTCTCATGGCAACTAAGGATGTGCAATATGTTTTAGCAGCATTATCCACATCCCAACTACAAACTTTAAAAAACGCTGGCAGCTCACTAACACTAAAAAAAACTGGGGAGAAAAAGTTATTTTCGCCCTCATTTAAAAATAAATTAATGCAATTTTAATAGAAAAAGTCTGGAAATATCATGTAAAAACAGAAAAAGTCTATGGTGTGAGAATTTCAAATTTTCTAACTAAATATATGTCAAATTATACATTTAACACTAATGCAGAGTACTAAATGCCATTGGTAGCTTACACAATTCCTCATGTCAGCAAAACAGAATCTAGACACTCCTAATGCCAAAATCTGACAAAGTAATAAGAGAAATAGGATCCTACTGCAGGAGGCAAGATTCTAAGAGTTGTTGAGGCAGCATCCCATACATCAGTCTCCTATTTCATAATCACTCTTCCAAAATTGCACGTCAATATAATTTGAGGAGAAAGTACATATTCAGCATAATTTTGTTTATTACACATTTCAAGTGATAACATACTCAGCTCTTTGATAAATCTTTTCACTGAACATAATCAGCTCTTTGCAAAAGCTTTTTTTGTAAAATTGATCACAGAAAAATTACAATTTTACTATATTTTTGGAATTCACCCAACATTGCAGCTATAACAGGCACTACTACCATTTGTTCTTGCACAACCTTGAACCAAGTATCAGAATACCTTTCATTTCTTTAATGCTCTGTGCCATTGTCCTAAGGCTTCCTAGAGTAAACAGAAGCTGTATTTTCTTGCATATAATGAGAAAAAAATACCAAAATGGAAATTAGGTGCTGAAATATGAAAAGTGCCACAAAGCCTTACGTAATTTTTGGATGATAGTCAAACAAAATTCAAAAAGACAAACTCTTTAATGAACATACAAACCCAAAGGGTGTGGTTGCTGTCATTATCAATGGAATGAGCACACACCTTTGAGACAGCTTAGGGGAGAGATCGGGTTTACAAAAGGAATAATAGCTCAAGCAAACCCTTTTAACAGATGCAACTTTAACCCTAGATGCCTTCTGACAATTTTGGTGGTTCGATGAATGGAACTGATACATCCAGGATATTTTTTATTCTGTAGTTTAACACAATCACATTCTGTACATGCTGTTTTATATTTCCTGTTAGACTCTATCCAGGCCCTTGGTACCTTTCCTACACCTCTTCAATAAAATACTAAAGAGTCCAGTTCGTCTTAAGTTTACCTGGTCACTTACCAATGAAGAGAAGGCTTAGTTCTACATGTGCATCCTAAGCACAAGTAATGAGTAATGATCATCAATCTCCAAGTAGTTTTAGAGTATTTGATACAACACAGCTAACTGACAATCATTAAAATGTGAACAGTACAGGAAGCCTCAAGAGTTTGCTTTCGTTTTTAAAAATATTCCTTTACTAGTGAAATTTGTCACCAACTGTTTTAACTTAAGCTTAATGAGCATCCTTACTGCTTCCAGATGATCTTATTGGATGTGTTTTTCCCAATTATATATAACAATGATGTCCAACTGAATGCCAAAGTGTAGCATAAAATCACACGGCATTACACTTTCATAAATAAAATTCCTGCATAATTTATGATTCTCAAGTTACCAGTAAAGTGAAGACTTTGAGCATTGTAAGTGACCCATCACATAAAAGTTAAATTTATGGATATTTGTTTTAACTAAGACAGTAGAAATTAATTTTGTAACTGCTTTTGTGCATCTTATAATTACAGATGAAGTAACAGAAAGTAAAATTCTAATCAGCAAGTTATATTCACTTACTACATAACTGAACGAAAAATATACTGTGTCATAATGAACTTACCATTTTCTTACAGTAAAACATAAAAGCCAATCCACTTGCAAAGAATCTACTCAAATTTATTTGAACATGATTGAAATACTGCTCTAGGCAGTTTCAATTTTGCTGTTCTGTTTGGAAATACTTCATAACTTTCCTCCACTTTTATTTATTCAAGTTAGATTTCAATAATACGTTTTGCAACTTTTTGTTTGTCACCATAAGTGTCAGAGACAACTGACTATCACACAATTTCTCTGCCTTATTTAAAGGCTGTCTTTACCCATCTAAATTTTAATTTTATTTTCGCAGCTTGCTCCAATTTCACTTTCTAACACAGCTCCTGCAATTTGTAAAATTCTGACAGTGAAAACATTGCATACAAAAGGTCATGCTGCACATAGGACATAATTTGTGTCCACAAATATTAAACAGTTAGCATTAGAACTGAAATTTTCCCACTTACTGCTGTACTATTAAAAACTATTTGAAGGTCTATATTTAATTGGGTATGTATAGCCCAAAAGCAGATACGTGGAGCCAAGAAGCATGGTGAGTTTGCATTCTCATTCAGAGATACAAATGGGAAACCACGTATCTGCTTTTGGGCTATACATACCCAATTAAATATAGACCTTCAAATAGATTTTAATAGTACAGCAGTTTAAAAAGTTGCAAAACGTATTATTGAAATCTAACTTGAATAAATAAAAGTGGAGGAAAGTCATGAAGTATTTCTAAACAGAACAGCAAAATTGAAAGTGCCTAGAGCAGTATTTCAATCATGTTCAGATAACCAAACACATCTTCCCTTCACCCCCCTTATCGGCATTCCGTAGGGATCGCTCCCTCCGGGACACCCTGGTCCACTCCTCCATCACCCCCTACTCCTCAAACCCCACCTACAGCACCTCCACATGCATACGCAAAAGATGCAACATCTGCCCCTTCACTTCCTCTCTCCTCACCGTCCAAGGACCCAAACACTCCTTTCAAGTGAAGCAGCATTTCACTCACATTTCTCCCAACTTAGTCTACTGCATTCGTTGCAGTCTCCTCTACATTGGAGAGACCAAACGCAAAAAGGGCGACCGCTTTGCAGAACACCTGCGGTCTGTCCGCAAGAATGACCCAAACCTCCCTGTCGCTTGCCATTTTAACACTCCACCCTGCTCTCTTGCCCACATGTCTGTCCTTGGCTTGGTTCATTGTTCCAGTGAAGCCCAACACAAACTGGAGGAACGGCACCTCATCTTCCGACTAGGCACTTTACAACCTTCCGGACTGAATACTGAATTCAACAACTTTAGATCTTGAACTCCCTCCTCCGTTTCATTTACAATTATTAACATCTTTACATCTGTGCTTAGTGAGGGTGATATTGGAATATTCCACCTTGCTGAAGCATATGGAAAAAAGTACAATAATAGATTTTAAAAATGTCCAGTGTATCTTGGAATTAGTTACCTATTCTGCTAATTTGATCCAAGACTAATATTTGATGTATTTTGATATTAAAATGCTTTTTAAGAAAATAGAAGTTTTGGATGAAGATTATACTAAATGCAGAAAGCTGATTTTTTTGTCATGGATTAAATCTGGGTACTGACAAATACTTCAGAATAATTGAGTTGTGGAAAGCTATAATATATTATTAATGTGAACACTTGGGAATGCAATTAATGCTATGAATAAGAAATTTAGATTATTTAAATCAAACAATACTTTCTTTAATGAAAGCCATGAAAGAGTTTATTTATATATGCATTTGTGTTTTTGCTGTATAATCAATATTTAATCTTCCTCAGATGTGTAGTTTAATCTCAATTCATCATGGACAATTGTTCTGGTACAGATCAAACTGGTGCCAATTGGGTTTGCATGTACTCATCAGTGTAGGTAAAATTACTTCCTAAAGCCTACAGTGACATTACTCAAACAGAGGAAGATTGATTTAGATGTTTTGTCTTGTATGAGGAAGGAGGTCAAATGATGAAATAATTGAGCCTGCAAGGATGAGAGTTTCAGCAACTGATGTGCTGACGCAGCGTTGTAGGTGTGCAGTGTTATGGAGTTGTAAGTAGGTGATCTTTGTGTTTCAACTTTTTCAGGGCTGGATGTCAAGGTGGCTGAGTTGATGGATCTGGATGTTGTCAGCATACATGTAGAAGCTGAGTCCATGCTTTCAGATCATGCCACCAAGGAGTAGCATATAGCTGAGAAAGAGGTAGAAGCTGATCATGGATTCTTGAAGGACTTCAAAAATAACATTGCAGGGTCAGAGAGAGAGGCTATTGCAAGAGGTGCGCCAGCTATTATTGTATAGGTAAAAGAGGAACCAAGCAAGGGCAATCCCATTGAGCTGAACCATATAGGAGGGGCATTGGACAGGACTGGTATGGTCAGCTGTGTCACAAACCACAGGCTAAGAAGGACAATCTCAGCTATAGAGAATGTAATTTGTAACTTCGATTCTAGACGTTACAGTGCTATGACAGGCTGGGAAACCTGTTTAAAGATTTATACATGTATTTGTGGGAAAGATTAACATGGACTTTGGAGGCAGGAAAGAGTGGTTGGAGATTGGGCAGTAGTTTGAAAGGTTGGAGGGATTAAGAGTGGTTGTTTGAGGAGCTTGTTGATGTCAGCAGTTTTAAAATGGAGAGAGATTGAAAATAATTTTCTCTCCTCGGGTACAATGTCAGTCATTCTGGGGACAAGGAGAAAAAGTTGAGTGGTTCATCAGTTTAGAAGATATGGGATCATGGAATCAGAAAATGGGTCTCATGGGCAAGATGAACTCCCAGAGGGGCTTAGGGAAAATAGTAGAAAAACTAAAGAAATTTGTGGGTTCAGGACTGGGTAAGAAAGTGGAAGGTTTGGCTTGGCTCGGCTCAGTGAAGGAGAAAAGGGGAGGAAGCAGCAGAGATGCTAAATGGATGATTTTAGTCTTGATGCCAAAATAATTCATGGGTTCCTTGCACTACTGTGGGGCGCAGGAGTTAAGAATATAGAGCGATGATTGATGTAGGGAAAAGCAACTGGATTATCTTTGCTTTCCAGTGTGATCCTGGCATAATGGGTATTGACAGAGGAGAATGGGGCTTGATGTGTCCAGCAGATCTGGTGATGGATTGTGAAACCAGCTGCACATGAGATAAGCTTAAATTTGAATCACTTGGATTTGAAGAGCAAAGATGGAAAATGATTGGTATGGGAGAGATTAAAGGTTTTGCTGGGTATAAAGGTGTCAAAGTTGGAAGTGAAGGGGTGATGGAACAGGATTGACAGCTGTAGAAGTCGTGAATTGAAGGCCAAAGGCTAGACAGTTAGCAACTTGAATATACTATTGTAAGCAGAGGAGAGTTGTTTTACCATGGTTGAAATAAACAGAAGTAGAATTGGAAGGCAGTAGAGAGATGTGGGTGATGTGAGAGATATAAGTAGTTGGAGATGACCTAATCTGTGATCAAGATCATGGGAGTGGAGAGGCCTTATGACATGCAAGATTTGCAGGGTAACTGTGACTTTTGCTTTGATATTGTTTCATTCTAGTACAACCAAGAGGAAAAAACTCAATAGTTGGCTTGAGTGAACAGTTTCTCTGGGGTTGCTGCTTCATAGGCGGGATTCTGAAACCCTAAATATACTTTTCGAACCACTGAGATTAACACAATTTACTTAAACACGATTGGACAAAGTTTACTGTCAGAGTTATCTCTAGTCGGTGCTATAAAATATTTAAAATATGTGCACAAAGTATGGGCTGATTTAGTTCCTGATTTTAATCCAAAATCTACTAGTTTGTAACAAACCTCTGCAACCTAAACAAAATCAAGGGGAAGTTGTTTTTCTAGATGTCATCAAGATCAGATTTATACAGTTGGTGTACTTGATTATAATCTCACTGTGGAAAAGCTGAATCACTCTGCAACAAACTACTTTTCCCAAAGCTTTGTTAAAGCTTTGTTAAAGCTGCACGGCAGAAGATTCTTTTTAATTTTTTTGTTTCTACCCAGAACATTGGAAAAGCATTCAGCACCTAGTCTTCTTAGCAACACATTTTTAGGGGGAGAATGAGAGTAACTTGCCATCAGTAGGAAGCATAAAAGCCACTGGCACAATTTTCATGGGTACAACCAATGCACTAATTTTCAACAGTACTTTGGAGATAATACAAATTGAAATCAATTAACTAGATACACCACGACATTGTACTGAGCCATGCAGATCAAGAACATATCAAGTGTGATCTGCTTTAGGCTGACTTAACTGATGTCACACTTGGTTAATGGCGGGGGGACTGCAATTGACCTCAGCATCCATGATTGGGAAAGAGAAAAACAATTCAGCTAACATTTCCACTCCTAATCACTGTTCAACATATGTCAATAGAAAATGGGTGTTATCAGAGTCAGCTGTGATACAGACACACTTGTGGTAAAACTGTCAATTTTAATTGAGGTTCACACCTAACCAATGGCCATTTGGGTGTGGTAATGTAGAACCACACCACAGCACAATTCATTGTCAAAAGAGAAAGACAAAACCAGGCAAAAATGCACAACATCCATTTTAGGTAATTCTTATTTGTTTGCTCGCATTATATTCCCATTAAGAGGCTTTTAACAACAAACATATTCCAACAATATTTTATATTAAACAAAATGTTATACTAAGTTAATATATAAATCTCTAAACTCAGCTTTCCCAATTAGAGAAAAAAAATCGGCCGTAATGAATAACGGACTCCAAGACAGAGATGGTGATGTTCAGCAAGTTGTGGTCACATTAGGATGCAATGAATCTGGATCATAACTTTTATAATAATCAGACACATTTATGGAGAAATTCCCATTCAGGCAGCATACAAGTTTGTGAAAAATATATAAATATAATGCTATCAATTGTAGAACAGAAAACATAAATAACATTAAATAGATTATGGAAATAAAAAGGAAAATAAATAATAGCAAAAGAAAGCACACTATCACACCTCAGGATTTCTCAAAGTATTCCATAACCAATTACTTTCCAAGTAGACATCACTGTTAATGTAGGTAATGCAGCATTCAGCTAGCGCTAATGAAATGAGTTTGGCAGATCATTCTTTCTTTGGTGCTGTTGGGTAAAGGATGATAGCCAAAACTCCCTGTTCATCTTAGAATTGTGCCAAAGGATCGTTTATGTTTACCTTAACAGGTAAATGGGCCCTGGTTTAACATCACATTCAAAAGTCAGCATTTCCAACAACACAACATTGAAATGTCAACCTAAATTACATGCCTAAATTCTGGGGTGGGACTTGAAGCCCAAACATTCAAGATGGAAAATTGTTCAGTAATGTCCTATTAAAAAAACAGCAGGGCAAATCCAAATCCAGGAAATTACCTGTCAGTCTACTCTCAATCATCAGCTAAGTGATGGAAGGTGTTATTAATAGTGTTATCAAGCAGCATTCCTTCACTGTCGATGGGTCAAAATCCTGGAACTCCCTCCCTAACAGCATAACAAACCTGCTTTCAATATATCCTATCGCTCCCCTATTGCATTGTTGCTTGAGGCTGGATTATTGACAATGGGAAACCAACTGTAATAACCTATTCACAGTGCAATCTCTTTGCTGATGATGTGCACTGTATTTCTCATTCTAATTTATGTTTAGATATGCTTCGTGCCTTAGTCTGTTTGTGGAAATTACTTCTAGGATATATTAAATTTTAAATTAAACACAAGCATATGATAGTTTAAAATATAACTTGTTTGATGAATATGCCCAACTACAATGTAGTGTGGATAATACTCTTTATTGTACTATACTGTAACTGACCCCACAGGATGTTTCTTGATCCTTACAATGTGTTTTAAAGTAAATCATTTTCTCATGGAAATATTAATTAAATGATATATGTTCCTTGTCAAATTAGTTTGAAAAGTAGAGAATTTCACAAAAACATCCTCAATTTAGGCAAGTATTTAAATTATTTTTATTTCTATTCTATTTCTGCTCTTTTTCCTAAATAAACTATATTAAATTTTAAACAGTCTGTAATATTCTGTATATATGTTTGAGAACACAGAAGCAAGACAGAGCATACAAACGTGTACACAGCAGACTTTTATTACCCTTCGTAGATCAATTAGCAAGCATTTGTCTATACGAAATGTCATTCGCTACTTAGACCATCTTTCCAACCTATCCAGATCTCTTTGCCTTCACTTAGAATCAGAGATTTGCACAGGAAGCTGCCATTTGAACAGTCGTGCTTGTGCTGGCTCTTTGAAGGAACACAAGTCGTTAATCACACATCCTCAACTTTTGTCCATAACGCTGTAATTTCCTCGTCCTGAAGTATCTGTTCAACTCCCTTTTGTAAATTAATGGAATCAACATCCACCAGCTTTTCGGGTAAAGCATTCCAGATCCCAACAACAGAAGAAATAAAAAAATTTCCATCTCCGGTTCAAATCTTTTCCCAATGACTTTAAATGTATGATTTCTGGTTCTTGATCCACACAGAGGGAATAGCTATTCTCTATCTATTCTATCAAAACCTCTCCATCTTCAAAACTTCTATTAGGAGTCATCTCTTAACCTTATTTGTTTCAACAAGAGTAATCTTAATTTGACTAACCTCATCTCATAACTGAAGTCTCTTATTCCGAGTCACATTCTGGTAAATTCTCCTCTGTACCCTTTACATCTTTCCCCAAGTTTGACACCCAGAATTGTCCACAATACTCCAACTAAGGTCTAATCAGTGATTTATAAAGTTCTAGCATAATCTCTTTGTTTCATAGTCTATGCCTCTATCCATAAACCCAAGTAACCCTTTTGCTTTTGTAACTGCCTTACTTGCCCTGCCGCCTTTTAAGGATTTGTGTGTATAGTCACCAAGGTCTCACTGCTCATCTACACTTTTCAAAATTGTGCCACTTATAGCATACTCCCTTTCCACATTAGTCCTCACATAATGCATTGCTACAATACTTATTAAACTCTAACCTACATGCTTCTGTCCATTTTGTTATCCTGAAGTCTATAACTAAACTCACCACTATCTATAATATTGCAAAGTAGTATATCATCAGCAAACTTTGCTCCCAAAACCTGAATCTAAGTCATTTATAAAAACTGAAAAGATAGTGGACCAATAACTGATCCTTGGAGAACACCTTGCAAACCACCGCAAATTCTGAAAACCATCCATTCACCACTTCCTGTCACAAAGCCAGTTTTGCACCCTTACTGCCACTTTCCCCTTAATTCCACAGGCTTCCATCTTAACATGCTTCATGTGAGAGACTTTATTGAATGGATTCTGAAAGTCAATATACAGATCTGCTACTTTCTTTGATTAACCTTCCCTGTTACCTCATAGAACTTAATCAAGTTAGTCATACATAATTTATATTTTTGGCATATCTTTGATTTTAGCTCTCTTTGATTAATCCATGGTTTCCCAAATGAAAGTTAATTTTGTTGCTTATAACTATTCTTCCCACCAGTGTTGTTAAGCAGGCAGGCATGTAGTTTTCCAACTTATCCCTTTCTTGAATAGTGGTATAACATTAGGAACACTTCAGGGCTCCTTTGCTCTCCAATGAAGATTGAAGTATTGTGACCAATGCTTCTACTATTTCTACCTTTGCTTTTTACAGCAACTGAGTTTACCTCTACCATATTTTCTGGAACACTCTTTTCCCCTTTTGGTGTCATCTACAAACTTAATCAGCTTTGTTTCTGTCTCCTTGTGCTATTTGTTGCGAACAACGACAGCAGTGGGACAGATCCCTTTGGCACCTGCTAGGGACTCCTTGCCATGCTAACTAACCTTTGAACTGAGATGAAACCAGTGAAAACAGAAGTTTAGCTCCTATCTCATGTATTCCTATCTTTTGGAATAGTTGTGTGTGGCACAGTCACCAAAACATTGTCAATATGTAATACTACAGAATTTCTCATGTCAACAAAGACCATCATTTCCATAAAGAAATGAAGAAAATTTGTTAGCCAGGACCAAGTTCCCACATATAGTTATGAGGAAATCAGCATAAATGTAAGTGTTCCACTATCGCCTCTTTTAATATGCCTTTTAATACTTTATCCACAAGCAATATTAGACTCAATGGCCTGTTGTTCTATTTCATCCCCATGCCCCCTTTTAAAGTTTGGTGTTGGATACTGTTCAAACCTTGGATAGTATTCCTGTCTTTCATAATTCCCTAAAGATATATGACTGATTTCAGCAACACCTCTTTAAATATCCTCATAAGAAGTTCACTTAGGCATGATTTCTTGTCTTCCTTTAATTTTCTTAGTTGATCACTGGCCACCTTATTTAACATTTCTATTTCTTCTTCCTGCCAGTCTCCCCCACCCCTTAACACAACACGATCGTCTCAGCTTGTTCCTGCCCCACAGAACTCATTTCTCGTTATCTTGACTCCCTTCTCTCTCCCCTTGTCCAGTCCCTTCCCATCTACATCCGTGATTCCTCTGACACCTTACGTCACATCAACGATTTCCAGTTCCCTGGCCCCAACCGCTTCCTCTTCACCATGGACGTCCAATCCCTCTACACCTCCATCCCCCACCAGGATGGTCTGAAGGCCCTTAGCTTCTTCCTCGAACAGAGGCCCGAACAATCCCCATCCACCACTACTCTCCTCCGTCTGGCTGAACTTGTTCTCACACTGAACAACTTCTCCTTCAACTCCTCTCACTTCCTCCAAATAAAAGGTGTGGCTATGGGTACCTGCATGGGCCCCAGCTATGGCTGTCTCTTTATGGGGTATGTGGAACATTCCTTGTTGCAGTCCTACTCCGGCCCCCTTCCACAACTCTTTCTCCGGTACATCGATGATTACTTCGGTGCCGCTTCATGCTCTCGTCAGGACTTGGAAAAATTTATTAATTTTGCTTCCAATCTCCACCCCTCCATCATTTTCACGTGGTCCATCTCTGACACTTCCCTTGCCTTCCTTGACCTCTCTGTCTCAATCTCTGGTGATAGACTGTCCACCAATATCTATTACAAACCCACCGACTCCCACAGCTATCTCGACTACAGCTCCTCACACCCCGCTTCCTGTAAGGACTCCATCCCATTCTCTCAGTTCCTTCGCCTCCGTCGCATCTGTTCCGATGATGCTACATTCAAAAACAGTTCCTCTGACATGTCCTCCTTCTTCCTTAACCGAGGTTTTCCACCCACGGTCGTTGACAGGGCCCTCAACCGTGTCCGGCCCATCTCCCGCGCATCCGCCCTCACGCCTTCTCCTCCCTCCCAGAAACATGATAGGGTCCCCCTTGTCCTCACTTATCACCCCACCAGCCTCCGCATTCAAAGGATCATCCTCCGCCATTTCCGCCAACTCCAGCATGATGCCACCACCAAACACATCTTCCCTTCACCCCCCTTATCGGCATTCCGTAGGGATCGCTCCCTCCGGGACACCCTGGTCCACTCCTCCATCACCCCCTACTCCTCAACCCCCTCCTATGGCACCACCCCATGCCCACGCAAAAGATGCAACACCTGCCCCTTCACTTCCTCTCTCCTCACCGTCCAAGGACCCAAACACTCCTTTCAAGTGAAGCAGCATTTCACTTGCATTTCCCCCAACTTAGTCTACTGCATTCGTTGCTCCCAATGTGGTCTCCTCTACATTGGAGAGACCAAACGTAAACTGGGCGACCGCAAGAATGACCCAAACCTCCCTGTCGCTTGCCATTTTAACACTCCACCCTGCTCTCTTGCCCACATGTCTGTCCTTGGCTTGCTGCATTGTTCCAGTGAAGCCCAACGCAAACTGGAGGAACAACACCTCATCTTCCGACTAGGCACTTTACAGCCTTCCGGACTGAATATTGAATTCAACAACTTTAGGTCGTAAGCTCCCTCCCCCATCCCCACCCCCTTTCTGTTTCCCCCTTCCCTTTTTTTTCCCAATAAATTATAAAGATTGTCCTTTTCCCACCTATTTCCATTATATAAATAAAAAAAAAACCCCCACTAGAGCTATACCTTGAGTGCCCTACCATCCATTCTTAATTAGCACATTCGTTTAGATAATATCACCAACTTTAATTTTAACACCTATGTGTTCTATTGTACTATTGTCGTTGACATCTTTTGATGAGCTGCTTCTATCACTGCTTGTTTGTCCCTACAACCCCCGCCCCCCCGCTCCACCTCTTTGTCTCTCTATCTCTCCGCCCCCCACACACACACCTTAAACCAGCTTATATTTCAACTCTTTCTTGGACTCGAACGCAAGTTCTGTCGAAGGGTCATGAGGACTCGAAACGTCAACTCTTTTCTTCTCCGCCGATGCTGCCAGACCTGCTGAGTTTTTCCAGGTAATTCTGTTTTTGTTTTATGATGTACATCATCATGTTTTCACTTCTACTGCACCCTTTATAGATTTCCCAATGCATTTCCAGTGGATTGAAATCATTCTTAGCAAATACATTTGTTATTCATTATGAATTTTTAAATCAATTCCTACATTAAATAGCTACTCCAGTTGCCCTTCATGGACTGTAATGGACTTTGAGACATCCAGGGTTTATGAAAGGCACCATATAAATGCAAGTTTTATCCCCTTTCAATTCCTGACTTGATGCCGAACATGTTGATAGCTAGTTTCTTTCCCCTTAGGTGTTTCTTCCCTATTTACAGAGATTCCAAGCTTATCAATAACTAGACCAGATAGTTCCAATGTATTGCTAATTGAATTCTCTTCTGGTTCTGACAAAAAGATCACAGACCAAAATGCTTCTCTCTCCACAGATGCTACATGAAATAAGTATTGCCAGTATTTCCTGTTTATAAAAGGTTGCTGACCTAGATATTCTCCCATGCCTTTTATCATCTTAGGAAAGATGACAGCTATATGTTCCAAACCCAAGCTAATTCCAGCTTACTAGGATATGAACGAAGGCAGTGTAAATTGAAGACTTGTTTCCATTGGTTCCCCTCAAAGGACCTGTCTCCCTTCAACTTGGCAGCTCTAGTACCCACTGATTTAGGAAATCCATGAGAATAATCCAATTTGCCACACACATTACAATTGTCTCTGTTTTGTTCTCGTTTTTAAAACTTAGAATTTCAATCAAAATTTCATACTTAGAACTTAATACTTTTTCCAGAATTGTGATTTTATTCATATCCTTGATAAACTTTATACTGATTATAACAGAAACTTGTACATATATAGTTCCTTAACATAATAAAATGCCCAGAGGCATTTCACAAGAGCAATAAGAAGCAATACTGGACTATGGGTCACTTAAGGCAATATTTGGGCAGATGGCCAAAAGCTTGGCCAAGGAGATAAGTTTTAAGGAGAGTCTTAAAAGAGGAAAGAGAGGTTTAGGGAGGGAATTTCAGAGCCCAGGAAGCTGAAGATATAGTCACCTATGGTGGAGGGGTTAAAATCAGAGAAGCTCAAGAGGCTAGAATTAGAGGGGCACATATATCTTGGAGGGTTGTGAGGCTGGAAGATATACAGAGACAGGGAAGGGCAAGGCCGTGGTGAGATTTAAAAACAAGGATATAATTGCGTACAATCCAATTAACTCAATATCTCTGCACGTGAAGAATCAATTGCTATTTGTAGGAATCTTAAAAATCTTGCAGTAACTGAAACTGTAAAGAATACTAAACTAGCCTTATAAACATATGAAAATGACAAACAGAAAAAAACCAGCTAGTCAAAGCCAGTTCAGAAGGTCACCGAGGCTGTTTGTTCCACTTACCAATTATATAAAAATAAAAGCAAAATACTGCGGATGCTGGAAATCTGAAATAGCTCTGAAGTTGAGTCATACAGCCTCGCAATGTCAGCAGTTTCTTTCTCCACAGATACTGTCAGACCTGCTGCGTTTTTCCAGCATTTTCCGTTTTTATTACCAATTATATTATGCCACCTTAAAACAAATCTGATTTAAATAACTTAAGGCATGCTTAATTGGAAGTGCCAAAAGAATTCAACAACGTAAGTTGTTATGCAACTTCATCTTTTATTTTGTGGCTACGATTTTGAGACAGTCCACAATCGTTGTGCAACAGTTATGAATTTAGTGGACACTTGTAAAGTAACAAGAGCTGAAGCTGACAGGAACTGAAGTAAGAGGACCCTTGTGTGAGTTGGCACATTCCCATGTCATCTGACAGGCAAAACGATACGACGAGGGAGAAACAGTAAGTGTATAGATGAAAATCAAATCCGAATAATCAAATGCCCATTGATAAGTGGAGAAAAGGGTGGCCTGAAGTGATACTGAGAGCGCGTCCTGGTCCCTTTACTAGGAAAACGCCGTCGATACTTTTAACTCAGAGAAAGCGGGGAATGGAGTCCGGGTGTTCCCGCCGTCGATTGGCCCTCACTATGTACTCATAATTTCAAAGTTCACATTCAAACATTAACCCGGCTGTGAACACTAACTGCTGCCAAGAATGCAGAGTTTCCAGCTGCTTCCTATCCCCAAGGCCCAGCCACAGAGCTGAGGCCCTGCCGCACTCACCGTCCCAGAGCCTCCGCCAGCGCCAGGCGGCCGATCCTCCAGCGAACCAGCCCCGAGGGAGCTCCCCTTCCAAAGGCTCTGGGTGAAAACTCACCTCGAGTTGCGGTAACTTTGTCTCCGGCTCCTATCCCGGCCTCTCAGCTCCGCGAACCCGAGCTCGGCCGAGTAAGCGAGCCCAACAAACCGGCCCCGCCAACTGACGTCAGGCAACGCCTCCCACACAGAGAACCCAGTGTCAGCGCTGGACGCAGAGAGTCAGCACTGAGTATAGGGAGTGTCTACACTGGACGCAGGGAGTCAGCACTGAGTATAGGGAGTGTCTACACTGGACGCAGGGAGTCAGCACTGAGTATAGGGAGTGTCTACACTGGACGCAGGGAGTCAGCACTGAGTATAGCGAGTGTCTGCACTGGACGCAGGGAGTCAGCACTGGAAATAGGAGATGTCGGCACTGGACGCAGGGAGTCAGCGCTGGATACAGGCACTGAGGGTATGTGGAGTGTCCGTACTGGATATGGGGAGGCATCAATGAGTATAGGGAGAGTGATCACTGGGTCCAGGGAACGGCAGCACTGTATATAATAGGCTCAGCATTGGGTATAGGGAAAGCCAGCATTGGGTGTATTGCACTGGGTATGGAGAGTTTCAGCACTGGATAGAAGGAGTCAGCACCGTGAATGGGGATTCAACACTGGGTATAGGGTCAGCATTTGGTATAGGGCATGTCAGCGCTGGATAGAGGGGATTCCGCACTGGAAATAGAAAGTTCAGCACTGGATACAGACAGTTCAGAACTGGAAAAGGGGAGTCAGCACTGGATAGAGGGAGTCAGCACTGAATATAGGGAGACTCAATATTAGGTCTGGGAGTGTCAGCACACGTCCCATAGAATATCAGCACTGGAAATAGGGAGTCACCACTGAGTATAGAGAGAGTCAGCGCTGGATATAGGGTCAGCATTGGGTATGGGGTGTGTTGCACTGGGTATAGGGAGTTGGATAAAGGGAATCAGGACTGGGTATGGGGACTCAGCACTGCGTATAGGGAGTTGGCACTGGCTAGAGGGTGAGTCAGCACTGGGTATAGGGAGTGCCAGCACCACACATGGATCCAATTATTGTCCGCACTGGATACAGGATTATCAGTTCTGGACATAGTGAGTAGTACACGGTGCAGTGAGTGATAGCACTGGATTATAAGGAGTGTCCATACTGTGTATAGGGAGAGTTAGCTCTGGGCTAGGGAGTATCAGCACTGGATATATGGAGTTAGCACTGGATATAGAGAGAATTAGCATTGGCTATAGGGAATGGCAGCTCTGGCCATAGGGAGAGACAGCACTGGGTATAGGAAGAGTTAGCACTAGATCCAGGTATTGTCAGTGCTGGGTATAGGAAATGTCAGCACTGGAATGGAGCCCAGGGAGTGTCAGCAATGGGTCCACGGAGATTCAGCACCAAATACAGGGAGTGTCAGCACCAGGTATAGGGAGTCTCAGCACTGTTGTAGGGGAGTCAGCACTCGGTACAGGGAATGTCAACACTGGGTACAGGGAGTGTCAGTATTGAGTAGAGGATCTGTGGACATTGAGTACAGGGAACATGGCACTGGGTATAAGGAGTGCCGACATTGGGTAAAGGGAATCAACACTAAGTACATTGAATATGGGCGCTGGGTACAGGGAATGTGGGCACTGGCTAAATGGTGTCAGCATAGGGTAAATGTGTGGGCAATGAAAAAAGTGTGAGCACGGGTAAATGGGGTGTGGGCAGTGGGTAAAGTCAGTGTGGAATCTAGTTAAGATGTTATCATTGGGTAAAGGAACTCTAGGCACTGTGTAGGGAATGTGGGCACTGGGTAAAAGCTGTGTGGGCACTGGAAAAGGGAGTATAGCCACTGGAAAATTGGACACGGTAGAGAGTATGGGCACTGGGTGGAGTGTAGGCACTGAGTAAAACAAGTGGGGTCACTGGGTAAGGAGAATGGGAGCACTGAGTGAAGGGTGAGTGGGCATTGCATTTAGGGAATGTGGACATAGTAAAGGGAGTGTGGGCACTGAGTAAAGTGAGTATGGAATTGGGTTAAAGGTGTGTGGTCATTGGGTAAAGGGAGTGTGGCACTGTGTAAAGAGTTTGGGGGCACTGGGAAGGGACTGTAAGCACTGGGTAAAAGAAGTGTGGACAGATGTGTCGCCACAGGGTATGGGAGCAGAGACACTGGGTAAAAGGGAGTGTAGACACTGGGTGAAGGGAGGGTGGGCACTGGGTAAAGGGAATGTGGGCAATGTGCAGGCTGTGTGGGCTCTGGGTCGATTTTGGGCATTAGGCAAAGGGAGAGTGGCACTGGGTAAATGCAGTGTGGACATTGAGTGAAGGGAATATGGGCACTGCATGAAGGGTGTATAGGCACTGGGAAAATGGACTTTTGAGCATAGTGAAATGAATGTTTGGCCATTGGGTGAAAGTAACCTTGCTAATGGCACAGTGCAGGTGCTCAGCATTGGGAACAGGGGCAGACCTGAGGAAGGAATGGGGAACAACGATGTAGGTAAAGGGAAATAGGAACGTGCAGTTGTAGGAACAAAGATTTTGAGTAACATCAGGGTAAGGTGTAAGTGCTGAGTGAATCAAGTTCAGGACATGAGAACTAGGTGAGAAGTAGCAGGATTCACTCATTAGGTCAAGGGGGAGCAGGGAGTGGATGTACGGTACAGGTACCGAAAGTGGGGGACTGCGAGTGGGCCGGGGGTTCAATAAAGCCACAGATTTTTGAAAATATCCAAGATATAGCGACTTGTGCCGGGCCCCCTATTATTTGTCATTTATATAAATGACACAGATGACTATGTGGGGGGTTGGATTAGTAAGTTTGCGGATGACACAAAGATTGGCCGAGTGGTTAACAGTGAGGTTGAGCATCTTGGGCTACAGGAAGATATAGACGGGATGGTCAAATGGGTAGATAAGTGGCAGATGGAATTTAACCCTGAAAAGTGAGGTGATACACTTTGGAAGGAGTAATTTGACAAGGAAATATTCAATGAACGACATGACACTAGGAAGTTCTGAGGAACAAAGGGAACTTGGTGTGTGTCCCTAGATCTCTGAAGGCAGAGGGGCATGTTAGTGGGCTGGTAAAAAAGGCATATGGAACACTTGCCTTTATCAATCGAGGCATAGATTACAAAAGTAGGGAGGTCATGTCGGAGTTGTATAGAACCTTAGTGAGGCCACAGCAGGAATACTGTGTGCAGTTCTGGTGGCCACATTATAGAAAGGATATGATTGCACTGAAGGGGCTGCAGAGGAGATTCACCAGGATGTTGCCTGGGATGAAACATTTAAGTTACGAAGAGAGGTTGGATAGACTTGGGTTGCTTTTGTTGGAGCAGAGAGAAGACTGAGGGGTGATCAAGGTGTACAAGATTGAGGTGCATGGACAGGGTGGATAGGGAGCAGCTGTTCCCCTTAGTTGAAGGGTCAGTCACAAGGGGGCACAAGTTCAAGGTGAGGGGCAGGAGGTTTAATGGGAATGTGAGGAAAAACTTTTTTACCCAGAGGGTGGTGACAGTCTGGAATGCGCTGCCTGGGAGGGTGGTAGAGGTGGGTTGCCTCACATCCTTTAAAAAGTACCTGGATGGCATGTCATAACATTCAAGGCTATGGGCCAAGTGCTGGTAAATGGGATTAGGTAGGTAGGTCAGGTGTTTCTCACGTGTCAGTGCACACTTGATGAGCCGAAGGGCCTCTTCTGCACTGATTCTGCGAAGATCATTCTGTACAAAACGTTCACCTAATAAGAACTTTTGAAATCTCGCGGTATAGTCCCTCTTTATAAATGTGGGACAAAATTGTTGATCTACAACTCAGTTATTTAATCATTGACAGCGTTTTTACATGTATTGGTATTTTAATTGAATTTCAGTAATAAAAAGATCGCGAATATAAAATCTCTTTAAAACTTTGGGAACTCCTAAAGAAAAGACTGGGAAAACATTTTCACGGGAATGCAGTGTTGTTGGCCGGTACAACTTCCATTCTCCCTTCTTCCATTTGAATGTATCATACGTCGCCACTTTTCCTAATAGTAAATACGACCGTGGCTGAGAACAAAAACAGAATTACCTGGAAAAACTCAGCAGGTCTGGCAGCATCGGCGGAGAAGAAAAGAGTTGACGTTTCGAGTCCCCATGACCCTTCGACTCGAAACGTCAACTCTTTTCTTCTCCGCCGATGCTGCCAGACCTGCTGAGTTTTTCCAGGTAATTCTGTTTTTGTTTTGGATTTCCAGCATCCGCAGTTTTTTTGTTTTTATCTTTGTGGCTGAGAAGCCCTGGCTGTGGTCAGAGTGGGGAAGCTGGAAAGACGGAGTGGACTCGGGAACACGTGTCTGGCCATTCAAACGTCCATTAATCACATTAGAGCTGGATCATCTTCCCATGTTATTCTTCCCAAGCAGGGGCGGTAATTCATCTCTATAAATATGCCACAACAAACGAACCACATTCTTTATAATAAAAGCAAAATACTGCGGATGATGGAAATCCGAAATAAAAATATAAAGTGCTGATTTTTATATGGAACCACATTCTTTTATACTTCCCACTATACATACCACAACATAAGTTACATTTTATTTTTTATTGGCGTTTGGAATGAAATACAATATAATGAAACTATATTTGGGACGAACTTTAGTGGGTAAAATCGGATATTATTATAGTTTTCTAATGTAGCAATATAAAAATAAACCTGCGACACCTTTGGAAAATGAAAGCAAGCAGTGTAACAAATCCTGCACCCTTTTCTGGTCTTAACACCCAGAAAATTAGAAATGAAAACCTAGAGGCGAAGTCCTCATAAATAAATCATTTACACATTCATTTCATCTCACATTCAATCCTAATTCATTTTGTTTACCATATGCATTACAAAGTCTGCATTATTACAGTGATTTAAATGAATTATCGTGATCTTGACCTATCTAAATGGAAACTGGTTACCGTGGGAATTTAAGATTACTATACATGGGCCTTGAGTTCCATCTGCGTTTGCGGCCTGTGTGTGTGAATATACCCAAATCTTCACCATTATTTTACATTCCGCCAGCCTATCCAGTTCGGAAACACAAAATCAGCCACGCCTCCCCCCCCCCCCCCCAACTCTCAAATCGAGGATCCTCCAATCCACTTGTCCGGTGGCTTTACACTGTGATTAGATTTTCAGATGTGCCAAGAAAAATATCTAATTATTCTGGTGTGTAATTGCAATTTTTGAAGGTTTTAAAAATACTTGTACTTACTGCTCTGTATTTTTCTGTTTTTTCTAGTCTTTTTATGGAATAACTATAAGTCACATAAAAATAATTCCAGATTGCAGGTCTTCAAACATTTATGCTGATATATATGTGGTGATTAGCTAATTAAAAAAATAAATGATCATATTTAAAGAAGAATCATATAGTGTTGCTTCAGTATTTTTTTGTGGGCCCCAATTATTTAAACTGATTTCCACTGATTCACACCCATTTTGAGTCTGGGTGTATTCTAATGATATTGGGAGAACCCTCCTCCTTCAGATACCATGCCCTAAGAGGGTGTTGGTGAGCATGGACTTCCATTGGATAGGTCCATGATTATGCTTGGCAAAGTCTGAGAGCATCGTGGATAGCACATTTAGAGAGGTGGTTACGGTGGATGTGCTCTCCAAAATGGGGTTTGGGGAGGGAATTTGCAATTGGATCCAACTGCTCTACACTAACATCAGTAGTGCAGTCTCAATCAATGGGTGGGAATCAGATAGCTTTCCTATTAAATCTGGAGTCAGGCAGGGCTGCCCTCTCTACCCTGTTCTGTTTGTGTGTTGCATAGAACCCTTTGCTGAGTCCATCAGGAAGGATCCGGGCATAAGAGGAGTGACGATCCCAGGTATTGGAGGCACTCAGATCAAAGTTTCCCTGTACATGGACGATGTCGCCATCTCCTGCTCTGATCCGCTGTCAGTGCACAGACTTATCCACATCTGCGACCAGTTCGAACTGGCCTCGGGAGCCAAGGTAAATCGTGGGAAGAGCGAGGCCATGTTCTTTGGGAACTGGGCTGACTGATCCTTTGTCCCCTTCACTGTCAGGGCTGATGGCCTGAAGGTGCTGGGAATATGGTTCGGAGGGACCAGGGCATGTGTTAGAAACTGGAAGGAGCGAGTGTCTATGGTAAAAAGGAAACTGGGCATGTGGGAGCGACGCTCCCTCTCCATTGCGGGTAAGAACCTGGTCATCAGGTGTGAGGCACTCTCGCTGTTGCTGTATGTGGCGCAGGTCTGGCCCATTCCACACTCCTGTGTGGTGGCGATCACCCGAGCCATCTTCCGCTTTATCTGGAGGTCGAAAATGGATCGTGTCCGCAGGGACACAATGTACAAGCCTGTAGATAAAGGGGGAAAGAACGTGCCCAACATCGCCCTCATACTGATGGCCACCTTTGTGTGCGGCTGCATCAAGCGGTGCATAGACCCTCAGTATGCAAACACCAAGTGTCACTAGATGCTGAGGTTCTACCTGTCCCCAGTGTTGCGAAGGATGGGTCTGGCCACGATGCCGCGGAACGCTCCAAGTAGTTGGACCGTGCCGTACCACTTGTCCCTCGTGGGAAAATTTATGCAGAGAAACACCTTCGACCACAAGTCCGTCAGGCAGCGGTCGGCACGTAACATCTTAAAGGCCCTGAGGGAAAAGGAGAGGGTGGATCCTGTGGGATGGTTCCCTGAGCAGACTGACAAAGTAATTTGGCAGAATGCCTCATCACCAGAACTTTAGCTTGGCTGGTGGTGAGAAAGGCCCTCCCTGTAAGATCCTTCCTACACGCCAGGAGTCTCACCCCTTCTGCACGTTGCCCTCGAGGTGGCTGTGGTGGGGAAGAGACCGTTGTTCACCTCCTTGTAGATTGTGTCTTTGCAAAGATGGTCTGGAGAGGGATGCAGTGGTTGCTGTCGAGGTTCATCCCGAGCAGTTCTGTGACAGAGGACTCTGTGCTCTATGGGCTGTTCCCAGGGACACACACCGAGACAAACATCAACTGCAGCTGGAGGATCATCAACTCGGTGAAAGACGCTCTTTGGTCTGTCCGAAACTTGTTGGTTTTCCAGCGCAAAGAGTTGTCCCCGACCGAGTGTAGCAGACTAGCACTTTCCAAGGTCCAGGACTACGTGCTGAGGGATACAGTTAAGCTTGGGGCAGCCGCCGCAAAGGCGCAATGGGGAAGGGTCGCTGCCTAAGACCTTTCTGCCACAGTGCACTGGGGGGCTGGGAACTGTAAAGAGCCCCTCAGTCTGTACAGATTAAAATGTATGTCTGCCAATGATTGAAATATTCATTGTTTTTTTCTGATACACCTTGTGTTTTCAGTTTGTAAAAGTTGAACCTTTGTATTTTTGTAATGGTGATTTAAAAAGTTTCAAAATGTTTTTGAAGATTTATGAATAAAGTATATTTTTGCAAAAAAAAAATTGAGAGGTGGTTACTGTACGTCGCTGTTGCTGTACGTGGCGCAGGTCTGGCCCATTCCACACTCCTGTGTGGTGGCGATCACCCGAGCCATCTTCCGCTTTATCTGGAGGTCGAAAATGGATCGTGTCCGCAGGGACACGATGTACAAGCCTCTAGATAAAGGGGGAAAAAACGTGCCCAACATCGCCCTCATACTGATGGCCACCTTTGTGTGCGGTTGCATCAAGCGGTGCGTAGACCCTCAGTATGCAAACACCAAGTGTCACTACATGCTGAGGTTCTACCTGTCCCCAGTGTTGCGAAGGATGGGTCTGGCCACGATGCCGCGGAACGCTCCAAGTAGTTGGACCGTGCCGTACCACCTGTCCCTCGTGGGAAAATTTATGCAGAGAAACACCTTCGACCACAAGTCCGTCAGGCAGTGGTCGGCACGTAACATCTTAAAGGCCCTGAGGGAAAAGGAGAGGGTGGATCCTGTGGGATGGTTCCCTGAGCAGACTGACAAAGTAATTTGGCAGAATGCCTCATCACCAGAACTTTCCAACAAACACCAAGATGTAGCTTGGCTGGTGGTGAGAAAGGCCCTCCCCATAAGATCCTTCTTACATGCCAGGAGTCTCACCCCCTCTGCACGTTGCCCTCGAGGAGGCTGTGGTGGGGAAGAGACTGTTGTTCACCTCCTTGTAGATTGTGTCTTTGCAAAGAAGGTCTGGAGAGGGATGCAGTGGTTGCTGTCAATGTTCATCCCGAGCAGTTCTGTGACAGAGGACTCTGTGCTCTACGGGCTGTTCCCAGGGACACACACCGAGACAAACATCAACTGCAGCTGGAGGATCATCGACTCGGTGAAAGACGCTCTTTGGTCTGTCCGAAACTTGTTGGTTTTCCAGCGCAAAGTGTTGTCCCCGACCGAGTGTAGCAGACTAGCACTTTCCAAGGTCCAGGACTACGTGCTGAGGGACACAGTTAAGCTTGGGGTGGCCGCCGCAAAGGCGCAATGGGGAAGGGTCGCTGCCTAAGACCTTTCTGCCACAGTGCACTGGGGGGCTGGGAACTGTAAAGAGCCCCTCAGGCTGTACAGATTAAAATGTATGTCTGCCAATGTTTGAAATATTCATTGTTTTTTCTGATACACCTTGTGGTTCAGTTTGTAAAAGTTGAACCTGTTTGTATTTTTGTAATGGTGATTTAAAATGTTCGAAATGTTTTTGAAGATTTATGAATAAAGTATATTTTTGCAAAAAAAAATTTAGAGAGGTGGTTACTTACCTGGCAGGGGAGAGACCTTCATCGCGTTTCTGCCAGGGAAAGAGCAATGGCTATAACCAGTCGAACTCCTTACCATGGGGTACCTAACACCATCCGAGTCATGGTGAAGGGCAGCGAGCAAGGAACAGGAATGGATAGGACCTTCTTCACCAAGAGGATCCTATTCAAGCTATGTGGTTTCGAGGCTGCGGAGATCTACTGCCTACAGGATTTCCCCAGCGCTGGATTTTTTGATGTGACTTTCAAGCAAGTGGCAGCTTGTGTCAAACTCCTGAAGGTGTTTGAGGAAAAGAAAGACCTGCCAGAAATGAAGATCCTGACGGCGGAGCCGCTCTTTGCTCTGCCGTTGCAACGAGAACGGGTTGCGACGGTGCATCTGTACAACCCCTACGTCCCTGTCGCTGACGTGCTCACCTTCCTTACCAGGTACTTCAGTAAGGTTGGGAGCTGCACCGCGGTTAGAGATGATTTGGGTATCTGGACATGTAAACGCCAGGTTAAGGTAACGCTCAAGACTGACGGTAAGGGAGCCGTCTTCCACCCCCCTTCCAGATTCGCTATCGGGGGAAGCCGTGGCTACCTTGTCTACGCTGGGCAACCCAAACTTTGTCGCTCATGCGGCAAGTCTGGTCATGTGGTGGCCAACTGCAGTGCCGTCCTCTGCAAGAACTGCAAACAGGAAGGGCACCAGACAAAAGACTGTAAACAGGCTAAGTGCTGCAACCTGTGTGGCGAGGCAAGTCACCTCTACAAGACCTGTCCCAAACGTTGCTGTACTTATGCACAGGCAGCCAAAGCCAACGAGGGGGAAGCAGAAGAAATGCCTCGTGTCACTCCAACTACCAAGGCCCCCAGGGAGAACAACGGGACAAAGGAGGACACAGAGAGAGACAAGGTGGAGGAAAAGATTGGGGCAACAGATGGCCAACCAACAGCACGGCCCCCTGAACCTCCCACTCCTCAGGAGAGCGAATCAACGGAGGAGGAGGAGGCAGCAGTGGGAAAGCAGCAGGGGGAGTGGCAGCTGGTGAAGAGAGCCAAAAGGAAGAAGGGGCTAAAAAGAAACCAAGCCACTTCCCAGACTAGAGTCAAGAGGTGTCTCCTATCCGACATGGATAACAAGAGCAGCAGCTCTTTGGACGAAGAAGGGCCAGGGCGGTGCCAACAGAAGAAGCGGCAAAACGCTAGGGAGTTGGAAGATGAGACACCCGAGCTCCAGAACATTGGAGACAATGAAGAGACCAGCGCACCCCAACTTTGCCCACAACCCGAAGAGGCCACTGTACCACAGCCCCAGGAATCTGGGAACAGTGAGGCGCTCAGCGCACCCCAGCTCCGGGAAACCGGGAGCAGCAACGCCCCAGAGGGGGAGAGGATTGGAGAAGCTTCTCCAACAGAGGACATTTCAAACCCCGCTCTCTGCACAGACCCCCAGATGCCACCCGAGCAGAACACCGCCAATGGGGAGGTTCAGGACGCCTTCCTCAGCTCATCCAAAGTGAAGCAATTTGAGCACACTACGGGCATGAAGGAGCAGACCAAAGGTCTGGAACTCTCAGAGACAACAGGTTTGGTAAGCGACTAACTGCTTTAAAATGGGTGTAAAGATTGTATCCATAAATGTGCGTAGCATTAAATCTACTACACGATGTGTTGCGACCTTGGATTACCTTGCCAAGGTCAAAGCTGACCTGTTGTTTCTGCAGGAGTGTGCGATACCGCACCTCTGCTCCTACAGGCAATGGTCACGATGGTGGTCCCATGGGCCATCGATCTGGTCAGGAGGAAACGACTCTCGTTCCTCCGGCCTGGGTATTCTGCTGCGGGGAGGCAACTTCACCATCTCCCAGGTTAAGGAGGTGGTGGGCGGGCGCCTCCTCATAGCAGACGTAATGTACAAGAATGCTCCACTCCGGTTAATTAACGTCTACGCCCCATCACAAGGGGCTGAGTGGCTGGAGGTTTTTCAGCAGCTCCCACTGCTGCTGGCAACCTCCAGGCCGGTCATTCTGGGCGGTGACTTCAGCTGCATCATCGATGCGGCTGGATGATCCGGCAGGGCCGACAGCAGATTGGACGCTACGTCCAGATCCCTGATGGAAACAGTAAAGGATGCCAAGCTGCATGACATCTTCAGCAACCCTGCAGATGGAGCGCAGTGTAGATACACCTGCTCGCGGCCTGACAGGTCTGTCTGTTCCAGGATAGATTTCCTGTTTGTGTCCCGTGCATTCACAGTCAGATCCACCGACGTCAAGCCGGTGTTCTTCTCTGACCACTGCCTCCTACTGGCTGACTGTCACTTAGAGGAAGACCAGAGGGTTGGCAGGGGGGCATGGAAGCTAAACGTGAAACTGCTGACCCCAGAGAATATTGAGGAGCTCAAGAGGGATTACAAAGGTTGGAGAACCATGAAACCCCACTTTGAGTCACTGACACACTGGTGGGAAGCGATCAAGGGAAACATCAAGAGGTTTTTCATCCTCAAAGGCACCCAGAAAGCTAGAAAGGAACAGAGGGAAATGTCCCGACTCCAGAAAAACATGCAGAATCTGCTCCGGCTGCAGTCGATGGGGGTCGATGTCAAGGGGGAACTCCAAGAGGTGAAGAGCCAGCAAGCCTCGCTCTTTGCCTCGGAGGCCTCCAAGATCATCTTCCGTTCCAGAGTCCGCTGCGTGGAGCAGGATGAGACATGCTCACGTTTCTTCTTCCAAAAGGTACACAGAGAGAGCTCTGTGATCAGCAGCCTGAAGGAAGAAGATGGCTCAGTAAAGTCATCACAGTCCGACATTTTGAGGATCAGCAAATCCTTTTATGCCGGATTGTATGACGTGAAGCCCACAGACAGCACGGCCTCCCAGTCCTTCCTGTCCTCTATCACGGAGGTCTTAAACGACAGTACATGGGAGAGTCTGGACAAAGCGCTAACTCCTGACGAACTGACTGAGGCCCTTGAGTCCTTCGAGAAGAGTAAAACTCCCGGAAGCGATGGCTTGCCGGCGGAGTTGTATTCGGCTCTGTGGGACTGGATCGGCCCGGACCTGCTAGAAGTGTACGAGAGTATGCTCCTGGCCGGCAGTATGTCAGAATCCATGAGGAAAAGCATTATCACCCTCATCTACAAGCACAAGGGGGAAAGGGAGGAAATTAGAAATTGGCGACCCATTTCACTGTTGAATGTGGCCTATAAGATTCTGTCCAAGGTCATCGCCAATCGGGTCAAATCCGCTCTGGAATTGGTGATTCACCCTGACCAGACCTGCACTGTGCCAGGCAGGAAGATCTCTGACAGCCTCGCGCTGCTCAGGGATACGATTGCCTATGTACAAGACAGGGGTGTGGATACCTGCCTCATCAGCCTGGATCAGGAGAAGGCTTTTGACAGAATATCGCACACCTACATGGTTGATGTGCTCTCCAAAATGGGGTTTGGGGAGGGAATTCGCAATTGGATCCAACTGCTCTACACTAACATCAGTAGTGCAGTCTCTATCAATGGGTGGGAATCAGATAGCTTTCCTATTAAATCTGGAGTCAGGCAGGGCTGCCCTCTCTCCCCTGTCCTGTTTGTGAGTTGCATAGAACCCTTTGCTGAGTCCATCAGGAAGGATCTGGGCATAAGAGGAGTGACGATCCCAGGCAGTGGAGGCACTCAGGTCAAAGTCTCCCTGTACATGGATGATGTCGCCATTTTCTGCTCGGATCCGCTGTCAGTGCACAGACTTATCCACATCTGCGACCAGTTCAAACTGGCCTCGGGAGCCAAGGTAAATCATGGGAAGAGCGAGGCCATGTTCTTTGGGAACTGGGCTGACTGATCCTTTGTCCCCTTCACTGTCAGGGCTGATGGCCTGAAGGTGCTGGGGATGTGGTTTGGAGGGACCAGGGCAAGCGTTAGAAACTGGAAGGAGCGAGTGTCTATGGTGAAAAGGAAACTGGGCATGTGGGAGCGACGCTCCCTCTCCATTGCAGGTAAGAACCTGGTCATCAGGTGTGAGGCACTCTCGCTGTTGCTGTACGTGGCGCAGGTCTGGCCCATTCCACACTCCTGTGTGGTGGCGATCACCCGAGCCACCTTCCGCTTTATCTGGAGGTCGAAAATGGATCGTGTCTGCAGGGACGCGATGTACAAGCCTGTAGATAAAGGGGGAAAAAACGTGCCCAACATCACCCACATACTGATGGCCACCTTTGTGTGCGGCTGTATCAAGCGGTGCGTAGACCCTCAGTATGCAAACACCAAGTGTCACTAGATGCTGAGGTTCTACCTGTCCCCAGTGTTACGAAGGATGGGTCTGGCCACGCTGCCGCGGAACGCTCCAAGTAGTTGGACCGTGCCGTACCACCTGTCCCTCGTGGGAAGATTTATGCAGAGGAACACCTTTGACCACAAATCCATCAGGCAGTGGTCGACAAGTAACGTCTTAAAGGCCCTGAGGGAAAAGGAGAGGGTGGATCCTGTGGGATGGTTCCCTGAGCAGACTGACAAAGTCATTTGGCAGAATGCCTCATCGCCAGAACTTTGCAACAAGCACCAGGACGTAGCTTGGCTGGTGGTGAGAAAGGCCCTCCCTGTAAGATCCTTCTTACATGCCAGGAGTCTCACCCCCTCTGCATGTTGCCCTCGAGGTGGCTGTGGTGGGGAAGAGACCGTTGTTCACCTCCTTGTAGATTGTGTCTTTGCGAAGAAGGTCTGGAGAGAGATGAGGTGGTTTCTGTCGAGGTTCATCCTGAGCAGTTCTGTGACAGAGGACTCTGTCCTCTATGTTCTGCTCCCAGGGACACACACCGAGACAAACATCAACTGCAGCTGGAGGATCATCAACTCGGTGAAAGACGCTCTTTGGTCTGCCCGAAACTTGTTGGTTTTCCAGCGCAAAGAGTTGTCCCCGACCGAGTGTTGCAGACTGGATACAGTTAAGCTTGGGGCAGCCGCCACAAAGGCGAAATGGGGAAGGGTCGCTGCCTAAGACCTTTCTGCCATAGTACACTGAGGGGCTGGGAACTGTAAAGAACCCCTCAGGCTGTACAGCTTAAAATGAATGTCTGCCAATGATTGTAATATTCATTGTTTGTACTAATACACCTTGTGATTCATGTTGTAAAAGTTGAACCTGATTGTATTTTTGTAATGGTGATACTGAAATGGTTCGAAATGTTTTTGAAGATTTATGAATAAAGTATATTTTTGCAAAAAAAAAATTATAGAGAGGTGGTTACTATGTGCTGAGGTTCTACCTGTCCCCGGTGTTGCGAAGGATAGGTCTGGCCACGCTGCCGTGGAACGCTCCAAGTAGTTGGACCGTGGCATACCACCTGTCCCTCGTGGAAAAATTTATGCAGAGAAACACCTTTGACCACAAGTCCATCAGGCAGTGGTCGGCACGTAACATCTTACATGCCCTGAAGGAAAAGGAGAGGGTGGATCCTGTGGGATGGTTCCCCAAGCAGACTGTCAAAGTAATTTGGCAGAATGCCTCTTTGCCAGAACTTTCCAACAAACACCAAGATGTAGGTTGGCTGGTAGTGAGAAAGGCCCTCCCCGTCAGATCCTTCTAACACGCCAGGAGTCTCACACTCTCTGCACGTTGCCCTCGAGGTGGCTGTGGTGGAGACGAGACCATTATTCACCTCCTTGTGGATTGTGCATTTGCAAAGAAGGTCTGGAGAGAGATGCAGTGGTTTCTGTCGAGGTTCGTCCCTAGCAGTTCTGTGACACAAGACTCTGTGCTCTACGGGCTGTTCCAGGGACACACACAGAGACAAACATCAACTGCAGCTGGAGGATCATCAACTCGGTGAAAGACGCTCCTTGGTCTGCCCGAAACTTGTTGGTCTTCCAGGGCAAAGAATTGTCCCCTACCGAGTGTTGCAGACTGGCACATTCCAAGGTCCAGGACTACGTGCTGAGGGATGCACTAAAGCTTGGGGCAGCTGCCGCAAAGGTGCAGTGGGGAAAGGTCACTGTCTAAGACCTTTCTGCCATTGTGCACCGAGGGGCTGGGAACTGTTGTGAGTCCCTTGGGCTGTACAGCTCAAATTGAATGAATGCATTGAATACTAATTGTATTATAATTGTATTGAAGCACCTCAGAGTGCAACATGATGTATGTTGATAACTCCAATACCATTGACTGACTGTTTGTAATGACCATATTGAAATGATTGTAATATTCATTGATTGTATTGATGCACCTCGTGATCCATGTGTAAAAGCTGAATCTGATTGTACTTTCTGTGATGGCGATTTTGAAATGTTTTGTAATGTTCTTCCAGATATTTTATGAATAAAGTATATTTTTTTACAAAAAGATTAGAGAGGTGGTCATACTGCAGCTGAAGGGACTTGAGGAAGGAAGGGAATGGGTGACCCCAGGCAGTCCAAGGGAAACAGGCAGGTAGTTCAGGAGTCCTCTGGGGTCCTGCTCACAAATTGGTATTCCATTTTAGAGGCTGATGAGGGTGCTGGTTCCTCCAGAGAGTGCAGACAGAGCCAAGCTTTTGGCACCACAAGCAGTCTGTCTGTACAGGACAGGAGGAAGAGAGGAAGAACAATAGTAATAGGGGATTCTATAGTCTGGGGAACAGATAGGCGCTACTGTGGCTGTTAACGTGACTCCAGGATGGTGTGTTGCCTCCCTGGTGCCAGGGTCCGGGATGCCACTGAACGATTGCAGGGCATCCTGAAGGGGGAGGGTGATAAGGCAGAGGTCATGGTACATCTTGGTACCGATGACATAGGTAGAAAGAGGGATGAGGTCTTGCATCAAGAATTAAGGGAGTTAGGCAGTAGACTAAAAAGCAGGAACTCTCAGGTTGTAATCTCTGGATTACTCTCAGTGTCACGTGCTAGCAAGCACAAAAAAAGGAGAATAGCGCAGATGAATATGTGGCTTAAGAGTTGGTGCAGGAGGGAGGGTTTTTAATTCCTGGATCACTGGGACCATTTCTGGGGAAGGTGGGACCTGTACAAACAGGATGGTCTACATCTGAACCAGACTGAGACTAACATCCTAGTGGGCGGGTTTGCTAGTGCTGTTGGGAGGAGTTTAAACTAATTCGGCAGGGGGAGGGGACACAGAATGTTAGCAGAATAGGGACACATCATAATACAGTAAAACAATCAAGTCAGAGGATGTATAGTTGCATTAGGTTTCAAGGGAGTAAGGCAGGGCTGGATGGCCTCTACTTTAATGCCAGGAGTATTACAGGTAAAACAGATGAGTTAAGGGTGAGGATTGACACGTGGAATTGTGATATAGTAAACATCACAGAGATGTGGTTGAGGGAGGGGCAGGATTGGCAGCTCAACATTCCGGGGTATAGAATCTTCAGGCAAGATGAGAGGGGTTAAAAGAGGAGGAGGTATTGCATTATTAGTTAAGGAGTCAGTTATTGCTGTAAGGAGAGATGATATCTTGGAGGAGGCATCGAATGGAGCTTTGTGGGCCGAGTTTAGGAATAAAAAAGGGGCAGCCACATTGTTAGGTGTTTATTATAGACCCCCAGATAACGGGAACTTGACGTGCAAATATATGCACAATTCGCAGAGGTGTGTAAAAACAATAACAACAGGGTAATTATATTAGGTGATTTCAACTTTTCCAACATTAATTGGGATAGACATAGTGTTAAGGGCTTGGATGGAGTGGATTTCTTGAAATGTGTACAGGAGAACTTTTTAGGTCAATATGTAGAGGGTCCAACAACAGTCGGTGGAGTGCTGGACCTAATTCTGGGGAATGAAGCCAGACAGGTGGCTGAGGTGGTGGTGGGGGAGCATTTTAGTAATAGCGACCGCAACATGGTACAACTTAAGCTTGTTTTAGTCAAAGGAATAGACAAGTTGCAAAAAACTGTTTTGGATTGGGGGAGAGCAGATTTTTGTAAAATAAGGCAGGATCTGGCCAAGTTAAACTCGGAACAGCTACTTGTGGGGAAATCTACAGAAGAGCAGTGGGGGGCGTCCAGAAAGGAAATGGGGAGGGTACAGGCTCAACATGTTCCCTCTAGGGTGATAGGAAGGAGTAACAAGCCCAGCGAGCCATGGATGACCAGAGATATTTAGGATATGATGAGAAGGAAAAGAGAGGATTTTAGCAGGTAGAAGGGGAGCAGCTCAGCGGAGGCATTAGTGGAGTACAGAAAGTTAAGGGTGGAGCTTAAGAAAGCAATTAGGAGAACAAAGAGGGGAAATGAGAAAGCTCTGTCTGGTAAAGGTAGGGAAAATCCCAAGATATTCTATAAGTATATCAATGGGAAGAGGATAACCAGGGAAAGAGTAGGGCTCATTAGGGACCAAGGGGGCAATCATTGGGTGGAGCCAGAGGACATCAGTAGAGTGTTGAACGAATACTTCACATCTGTCTTCACCCAAGAGAATTAGGATGAAGGTATAGAACTCAGGGAGAGAGACTGCTAGGTTCTTGAGCAAATTGATATGGGGAGTGACAAGACGTTGGAGGTGTTGGCAGGCTTAAAAGTGGACAAATTTCCAAGTCCAGATGATTTGTGTCCCAGACTGCTGAGGGAGGCAAGGGAGGAGATTGCAGGGGCTCTGACCCAAATTTTTAATTCCTCTATGGCCACAGAGGAGGTGCCAGAGGACTGGAGAACAGCTAACGTGCTTCCACTATTTAAGAAGGGCTGTAGAGATAAGCCAGGGAACTACAAACCAGTGAGTCTCATGTCAGTGGTAGGGAAACTATTGGAGAAAATTCTGAAGGAGAGAATCTACCTCCACTTGGAGAGGCAAGGTTTGATCAGGGATAGTCAGCATAGCTTTGTCAGAGGGAGGTCATGCCTAACAAATTTGATTGAATTTTTTGAGGAGGTGACCAAGTGCGTAGATGAGGGTAGTGCAGTTGATGTAGTTTATATGGATTTCAGCAAAGCCTTTCACAAGGTCCCACATGGGAGACTTATAAAGAAGGCAAATGCACATGGGATACAGGGTAATTTGATAAGGTGGATCCAAAATTGTCTTAGTTATAGGAGACAGAGGGTGATGACAGAAGGCTGCTTTAGTGACTGGAAACCAGTTTCTAGTGGTGTACCACAGAGATCTATGCTGGGTCCCCTATTACTCATCATTTATATAAAGGACATAGAAGACTATGTGGGGGGGTTGGATTAGTAAATTTGCGGATGAAACAAAGATTGGCCGGGTGGTTAACAGTGAGGTTGAGCGTCTTGGGCTACAGGAAGATATAGATGGGATGGTCATATGGGCAGATAATTGGCAGATGGAATTTAACCCTGAAAAGTATGAGGTGATACACTTTCGAAGGAGTAATTTGACAAGGAAGTATTCAATGAACAGCATGACACTAGGAAGTTCTGAGAAACAAAGGGACCCTGGCGTGTGTATCCATAGATCTCTGAAGGTGGAGGGGCATGTTAGTGGGCTGGTGAAAAAGGCATATGGAACACTTGCCTTTAACAATCGAGGCATAGATTGCAAAAGTAGGGAGGTCTTGTTGGAGGTGTGTAGAACCTTGGTGAGGGCACAGCTGGAGTACTGTTTGCAGTTCTGGAATTATAGGAAGGATGTGATTGCACTGAAGGGGGTGCAGAGGAGATTCACCAGGATGTGGCCTGGGATGAAACATTTAAGTTATGAAGTGAGGTTGAATAGACTTGGGTTGTTTTCATTGGAGCAGGGAAGACTGAGGGGCGACCTGATTGAAGTGTACAAGATTATGAAGGGCATGAACAGGGTGTATAGAGAGCAACTGTTCCCCTTAGTTGAAGGGTCAGTCATGAGGGGACATGTTCAAGGTGAGGGGCAGGAGGTTTAGAGAGGATGTGAGGAAAAACCTTTTTACCCAGAGGGTGGTGACAATCTGGAATGCGCTGCCTGGGAGGGTAGTGGACATGGGTTGCTTCACATCCTTTAAAAAGTACCTAGATGAGCACTTGGCATGTCATAACATTCAAGGCTATGGGCCAAGTGCTGGTAAATGGGATTAAGTAGGCAGGTCAGGCGTTTCTCACGTGTCAGTGCAGATTTGATGGGCCGAAGGGCCTCTTCTGCACTGTGTGATTCTGTGAAAGTACTTCATTGGTTTACCATTGCCTTCTGTGGTATGGTTGACCTGGAAACTGTCCTACTCTTATCACCTGCCATTAGGCATATTGGAAGGATTTACAGGCTCCTTGGTCATCTTATGGATACATTTTCCATGGCCATCCAGTTCTGAAATGGGACTTGAACCCAGAGCATCTGGCCAAGAGGTAGGGACACGACAATTGTACCATAGGATCTACTGGGAGGATGTTTAAATGTAACTTGATATTCACAAAATGGGTGCACCATTTTGCACAATTGCAGGTCTGACTTCCAGACTGCACCCATGACGGAAACCCCAGAATATAAATTCACTGTTAATCACAGGCAGTTTAAAGTGGTTAGTATATTTAAGTATTCTTCACCGTGTCTTCATCTATAAACAAAATTTGATTTTTTTTCCCACAAAATATACTTTATTTATAAAACTTGTAAAAGTACATTATATAAGTTAAAATTTAATATTACATAAAGTGCAATACCGATCAGATTCTTTCAATACAGTACATGAGATGCCTCACTATGCTTACCATAATAGGTTATATGTACAATGTACATTTACACTCAAACATTCTCTGGCATATACAGCCCGAGGGGTTTTACCTGGTTTCCAACCCCTCTGTATACTATGGCGGAAGAGTCTTATCAATGGCCTTTCCCCACTCAGCCTTTACAGTGGCTGCCCCAGGTTTTAGTCTATCCCTCAGAACATAATCCTGGACCTTGGAATGTGGCAGTCTACAACACAGTTGCCAACACTTCTTTGCACTAGAAGACCATCAAATTTCAGGCTGACCAAAGAGCACTGAGTTGATGGTCCTCCAGCAGCAATTGATTCCGACCTCAGTATGTGTCCCTGGGGATACCCATAGAGCACTGATTCATGAGATAAGGAGCTGCTCAGGATGAACCTTGATAAAAACCAGTGCACCTCTTTCCAGACCTGTGTTGCAAAGGAGGAGGTGGGCAAGTCTCTTCCCCACTGCAGCCACCTCAAGGAAAGCATGCACTGGCACTGAGATTGGATCCGACAGCGAGGGCCCTTCTTATCACCAGCCAAGCTACATCTTGATGCTTATTTGAGAATTCTGGCAATGAGGCATTCTGCCAGATGGGTTTGAGAGTCAGCTCAGGGAATCATCAGATCAGATCTGACATTTCCCGGCAGGGCCTCAAGGACACAACATGCAGACCGCTATCTGATGTACATGTGGTCAAAGGTGATTTTCTGTACAAACTTCATGAGGGATTGTTGGTACTGCACAGTCCAACTGAATGGTGTGTTCCATGCCAATATGGCCAGACCCATCCTCTGCAACACCAAGGATAGGTAAAACCTACTCATGTAGTGACACTTGGTGTTGCATGCCAAGGGTCTATGCCCAGCTTGATGCAGGTGCACACAAAGGTGGCCAATAGGATGAGGGTGGCGTTTAATACTTTTTTTGTACGTTGCATCTCTGTGGATATGGGCCATTTTTGATCTTCAGATATTGCAGAGGATGACTTAGGTGACCACCAGTGCAGGAGCAATATTTGGGCCAGACCTGCATCATACTGAGAACATTTTGCACCTGACTACCAGGTTCCTACATACTATGCAGAGCGGGGAATTCCTTCTGCACATCTAGTTTGTTTCACATTGGCCATACACTCCTTCCAGTGTTCAGTGCATGCCCTGGCCCATCCAAACCATATCCCCATCACCATAACAATGAAGCATCATCGAATCCCCAAAGAACATGGCCTCATTCTTGCCATGATTTACTTTGGCTCCTGCAGCTGGTTTGAACTTATTGCAGAAGCTCATCAGTCTACAAACCAACAATAGATCTGAATAGAAGATAGCGACATCATCCATGTACAAGGGGGTTTTGACCTCAGTGCCTTCACTGCCTGGGATCATCACCTGTCATAAGCCTGCATCCTTCCTGATGGACTTGGCAAAAAGCTTGAAACAGCACACAGACCAGGCAGCAGGGAGGAGACAGCTCTGCCTGACTTTAGATTTGATTGGCAAGCTTTCCAATTCCTACCCATTGATTAAAACTGCATTGTTGATGTTTGTGTAGAGCAGTTGGGATCCATTGCAGATTCCCTCCCCATGACCCATTTGGAGGACATACCATCCTGTGGGTGCGCAATGTTCTGTCAAAGGCCTTCCCCTAGCCCAAGCTGATGATGCAGGTATCCACACCTTGTACCCACATAGGCAATCGTATCAGAGTAGCGCAAGGCTCTCAGAGATCTTCCTGTTGGTTACAGTGTATATCTAATCAGAGTGGGTCTCCAACTCCAGAGCAGACGTGACCTGATTGGCAAGGGCGTTGAACAGAATTTTGGTCCATGTTAAGCAGTGAAATTGGCTGCAAATTTCTGGTTTCCTCCTTCTCCGCCTTGTAGATGAGGATGATTGTGCCTTTCATCATGAATTCCATAAGATTTGATATTAACAAGAACACATAAGTCCTTATTTTTAGCTTGGAAGTGCTTTGCATATTCACATCTCTCTACACTGAAAAGTATCCTATCATATTAGTTGTAAACACTTGCACTGAAAAATATACTTGCATTGTCCTGGAGCAAGATGTTTGAGGCTGAAATGAGACCCGATGATGCAAGAATTTTTAGCATCTAGTTTTGAATGGCTGTCCTTAATCGTTTGTGATTCTGTGTCAGTACCATGTTCATGAATAAGACGTTGAAATGGATTTTGAAACTATTCAATTATCGTTGTAACTGGTGTGAACCTTCCCCCCCCACACCATCACTATGCACCCCACCCCCTGCCACCCGTAGAAGATAACTTGTTCAAAGTAAAAATACACAGGATTAAAACAAGGGTAAGGAACCCCTGGCTCCCAAGGGCTGGATTCAGCCCCCCACATGCTGCCCTCTGCCAATCAGATGGTGATGTGTGAGTAACCCAGACAGCCACAGTGGAGAGCCAACTAAAGAGTCTTAGGAAAGATCTGAGAACAGATCTCCAGGTCAACTATAACTAGGCTGGTTAGAATGATGTGTGCTGTAGGGGAAGTGGAGAATAAAGGAGGACAGGAAAAATTACTTTCATACCATCGACCAGAAAGATGACACACAAATACGTTAGTATCCTTTATCCACTCCTAATAACTTCCTATTATTATCTACTTTTCATAGGACAGTTACCATATCTTTACAGTGCAGGAGGCCATTCAGCCCATCATGTCTGCTCTGGCTCTCCGAAAGAGCATTCTACCTAGCCCCACTCCTCTGCCTTACCCCATAACCTTGCATATTCTCTTCTATTTTTTTCAGTGTACAGGCAGTGTGCTAAATGCTCAGATCTCGACTTCATTTCCCAGATGGACCTGACAACAGAGATACAATCCTTTCCAGGATAGAGGAATTGTTGAGACAGCACAGAAATTAGAAGTTCCGCACCATAAACTTTATAATGAGTAACCCAACGCAATAGAGAAAGGAAGGACACCCAGCTCCATCAGTGCCTCACACCCTGTGCCCCTTCCAGCTCTATTGGTGTTGCAGGACAGTGGCTCAGCACCTGCAGACTGAGGAAGAAGCCCAGGCCCTGGTGCAGCCTCAGACTGGGAATTGGCCAGAGCCTTGGATTGTTGAGTCACTGCCCTGGGCTGGTTTGGGGGTGAGATAGAGTGGAAAATGAAAGGGTGAGAGAGAGAGAGAGAGAGAGAGAGAGAGAGCCGGAGAGAGAAAGGGAAAGGAAAGCAAGCAAATGGTTCCTCACTCCTGGATTAAAATTAAGGGCAGTGCAGCTCACAATTAAAAAAACAAATTCAATCTTTATATATTAACTGAAGACATCAACAGCCCCTCACTTTGGCAGCCAAGATGCAATTAAATGTTTATTTATAGTTAATTATAAGCAGGGTCAGCAAAAGGTTTAATAGAAAGAATACATTTAGAAAGGCATTGTGGATATGCAAGCCAGTAGGGGGTGCCTCCTATTATATACATCAATTTAAGTTATTCCTTGTGATAAAACACATATGCTTTCAGAATGCAGGCTTTTAAATGGCTCGTTGTTTATCAATTGATCAAAAGACTGCTGATACCATTCCCACTTTTATGTATCTAAAATTGTCTGCCTTTAGCCAAAATATGTGTCAAAAATGGTAGGTATTTCATAATATTCCACTTCGATGTATTACAAACTCCTGTCAAATTTTAACCAGATCCTGTGAAAAATCCCATTATAAAAATAAAACTTTTAAACATGATAGGAGGTGGCAAGACTAGGGATTTTTAATGTTGATCTTGACAGTTTTTCTCAGCATGTGGGCGCTGCTGATAAGTATTTATTGTTTATCCCTAGTTGTCCTTAACTGAGTGGCTTGCTAGGTTACTTGAGAAAGCAATTAAAAGCCAATGATGTTGGTGTGGGACTGAAAAATATTTAATTCCCTGAAGGACATTAATGATCCTATTTAGTTTCTATAGTTACTTTAAATGACACCAGCTTTTTACTTCCAGATTTGTTTGAAACAAAATCCAAATTCTCAAACTGCTGTAGTGGGATTTGAACCCTCAAGTTCTCTTGATCATTAGCGGTTATATCACTGGTAATCCAGAGGATTGGACTATATTGCCGTATATAGTTAAAAGTTAATTGAAAATAATTTTGATTTTTTTCTTTTAAATTTCAACTACTTGAAGACATTGAATGAATCTGGGGTACAGTTCCACATTACCGGTAGCCCTATAATACCTCATCTAAATGGTCATTCTTGATAGGTGAGTTTTTCCACCTCACACCCAGCCCCTCCAAAGCAGGATTTATGATTGTGAGGCATATCATAACTTCGCCAATCTACTCCACACCCAACATCAATATATTGATCTATAAAGATAAAATGTAGAAATATGCAACAGGAAAATGTTGCCTGAGCTGAGTATTTCCAGCATCGGTAGAAAGAGAAAAATTGAGTTATCTTTTCAGGCCTGTGAGCTTTCACCAGTTGGTTGCATTGCCTGACTGATATTGCCTGACCCAGGTGAGTATTTCCAGCATTTTCTGTTTTTATTTCAGATTTCCAGTATCTGCAGTATTTTGCTATTGTGAATAGTTTGACATTTCGCAGCACTATGCTGAACTGTCTGCCTGAAGCTTTGAACTTAACAGCTCAAACATTGGTATGAGAAAATGATTCGGTGTGCAGGTGAGAAGCATGTCACTTGACTTTAAAGAAACCCAAAGATATATCACAGAAGCCCAAAGGTTGTACCCAGGAGATATCGAACTTTCTAACCCAGTCGTTTAGCAGCGAGACATACAGAAGCCAACCCTTTGTCATTGTGATAAATAAAACTGACTAAGATCACAAAAGATATTGGCTGCAAATTTCTATACCATTTAATGCAGTCACAAAATACTAAAACAGGTCTTAGAAGAATTGTTCGTCATATTCCCATAATCCAAGGCTGTATACTTTTTGCAAAGAATGGCATTACAAAGGTAGAAGCAGCTTTAAAAAACTAAAGCATATGTGGATATTCATAAAATACCTGAAAACAGCCCTGGTAATCCCTGACATTTTCAATGATCCGTTATTAGAATTTAAAATACTGTACATTAAAATCCCTGGCAGTATATTATATAAAATTACATTGGTAATATCAAAAACAAACATGTAGTTCATTATATAAACAAAAAGATTTGATGTACAAGAATGACTAAAAACCCACTGTACACATAAATCCACGTCAGAAAAATTCTGCGACTTCAGATTTCAACAGTGCCTCTTTGAAAATGAATAAACAAGAAAAGCTTCTTTCTGTAACACCAGACATGTTTTCACTCATTACCAACCCTACATATTAAAAGAGCACTGACATCCACATTTTTTGATGTGTTTACTAAAATACCAGCTCTGCCACAAACTGTTGAAACGAGGTCTTAATGAAAAAAACTCCAATATAGTATATGGTCATATCATGACTTGGAAGCCTTGGATCTGAAAGTTCCAGTACTGCTTTGATAGTTACATTATTTCTTTTTCATTTTGTTTCTTGGAGAATTCTTCAATAAGCTCCTGAGTTTAAGGTAAGTTCCAGTTGCCTCAGAAAGATTGTCATATTCGAAAGGTGTAATTCCAGTAGCAAATTTACTCATATCAGGCACAGAAGCAATCCTGTTCTCCTGATTTGCTTCTGAAACAGCAGCACTGGTGACAGATCCTTCTGTTTCGTCTAAACATACTTGGTTTCCTCCAATAGATGCTTTAGATGTTGGGGTAGAATCTTGAATGGTTCTGCTGCCCTCTATTTCTATTCTGGAGTTTTCAGGTGGAGTACTTGCTTCCCTATAAGAAGTATGTCCCACTGAATTGATTTGTTCATCTCTAGAATCAACTGACGATGCTTCAGCACTTGGACTCCCCATGTTATTTTCAACCGTTCCCATTTTGTCATTAGATTCAATTTCCATGTAGCTGTCAGGTGTATTTATTGCTGGTGAGGAATTTGCAGAATTCTTGGTTAAAGGAGAATCACAAGGACCTTCTGTCTCACTGTTAGTACTTTCAGTCTGTTCCAATTCAGCCCATATCAACCGCTGTTGTTCTTCCAGCTCTTCTAATGACAGGACATCTGCATCCAAAGCTTTCCCCGCATTCTCAGCAGTTGCAGGTTGGGTACTTCCTTCTTGCAATGAATACCCAACTGGAGAGCAATTTGAAGGAGTAGAGGGAGGGGTGTCTTTTGGAAGTGGAGGTGGTGTTGGAGTAGGTGGTGCAGGCGGGACAAATGTAGGTGGTGTAGAAGGTGGTGTTCCTTTGGGTAGAGGAGGCGGAGGCGAAGTTAATGGACAACCAGAAGGTAAGGGTGGCAAAGGTTGTAATGGTCTTGGTGGTGTCTCTGAACCTGCGGGACAAATAAAGAGGTGGTAATACACAACAGTAAAACTGAGCCCTCAGAAGTCAATTTTTCAAGATAGCCTTGCTTCACAAGTAAATTTGATTTATCCAGAAATCTTGCCATCAATTACCAATGATAACTGTCAATGGTACATAAAGGCCAGTTAAGTTAGCTTGGCGCCTCAGGCCAGGATATTTACGACATCATCTTTCTAAATCATAGAACAGAACGCAAAAGCCTGCGTGTAATTTAGAGTAGTCACATCTGGAAACAGATTTCGGAACAGAACCGAGGGAAAGATAGCCCATCCTCTTCATTGGGGAATAGCATCTGTTAAAGGACGCAAAGATTCTAACGGTGGGGGCGGTAGGAAGTGGGAAAAAAAAAAGAGACATAAAAGATGATATGACTCCCCCACACCTTCCATCAAGCAGACCATATACCCACAGTGATCTGGGATGCGAATTTCACATCCCAGCATCTAGACAAGCAATGCCAAAAACTGGAGATCAAACACAGTATCCATTCCACAGTACACTAGCTTACTGCAATGTATTTTATACAACCACGCGATTCTCTTTCATCTCTGGTAGGTGGACTAAATATACCAAAGCAAAATACAGTGGTGGTGGGAATCTGAAATAAAACCAGAAAGTGGAAATACTCATGTCAGACAGCATCTGCTGAGAGAGAAAACTGTGGGTGAAAACACAAAAAAGGTCTCTGCTGGGGTGGCAGTCAGGAGAGATTAAGTCATAAAAGGGATGATGTTAAAAGGCAAAAATAGATTGTAATGGGACAAAAAAAGCAAAAGATAGGTCCAGAGGAAATGTAAATAGAAGCAGAATCATCAACTGCTGTTGTGCAAAAATAAAGGTGGTGGGGGTGGTGGCAGAGATTATGGTCTGATGTTGAGTCTGGAAGGTTGCTAAGTGCCAAATTGAAAGATGAGGTGCTATCCCTTGAGCTTACATTGAACTTCATTGGAGCCGTGTAGAAGGCTGAGGTGAGAGTGGGTGGAAAATTAAAATGAGAAATGAATGGAAGGTCAAGGTCATGCTTCCAGACTGAACAAAGATGTTCCACAAAGCATTGGGTTTTCCCAGTGTTAAGGACACTACATTGTGAACAGTGAATACCATAGATTAAATTAAAAAAAATAAAGTAAACTGTTTCTTTGGCTGGTGCGATGATGGAGAGGTAGAAAGATAGGCATATCTCTTCAATTGCATGGGAAGGAGTGTTTGGGGTTGACTGAGAGTGGACCAGGATGTCAAAATGAAAAGTCCCTTCAGAATGCTGTAAAGGGAGGGATGATGTGTTTGGTGGTTACACCATGCTACAGGTCTCAAAAATAATCAGTTGAATGTACAAGTTGGTCAGGGTGCAAGGCGAGCACAAGGAACCTGAGAGCAGAAGTATGGGTAATGGAATGGACATTGTCAAGGGCTCTGTCAATCACGGTACTGGAATCCTTGCCTGAGAAAAAAGGCAAGACACATCAGCAGCATTAGTGTGGAAGGGACAGTGTTAGAACAGATGTGATGGAGATGATGAAACTGGGAGAATGGAAGAAAGTCCTTACAAGAAGCAAGGTGCGAGGAAGTGTAGTCAAGATAGCTGTGGGAGTTGGTGTATATAATAAATACTGATCGCCAGACAAAGAGGACAAGACAAGTACTTCAGGAGTCCCGAGTTCAGCTTGCTCTCTAGCCAATATTCAGTTTTGCATTCTGGTGAAAACAATGCCTCCTCCAGGGAGTACGCCAGAGGCAAATCCATGGCACTATTGGTGATACAGCAGGGGAGAAGAAAGATGAGAGAAGCAATAGTGATAGGGGTGCAATAGTTAAGGGAATGGACATGTGCTGCTGTGGCTACCGACATGATTGTTGCCTTTCTGGTACCTGGGTTAAGTATATCGCTCAGTGGTTGTACAGCATTGAGCGGGGGAGGGCGAAGAGCCAGAGGCTGCAGTTCATTTTGGTATCAACAACATAGGTAGAAAGATGGATTAGATCTTTCCAGCAAATTTAAGAGAGCCAGTAAAGAAATCTAAGAGGATCTCAAAAAAGTAGTAATTGCTGGATTACGCCCAGTGCCACATGCTGAGTACAGAAATAAGTGGATAGTGCAGATAAATGCATGGCTGGAGAGATGGTGCAAAAGGGAAGGTTTCAGGTTCCTGAGGAGATGGGACATGTACAAGCCAGAGAGGTTGAACCTCAACATGGTCAGAACCAATATTGCAGCAGGAGGGGGCTTAAATTATCTTGACAGAAGGATGAGATCCTGAGCCAAGATTCAGAAGGGAGAGAAGCAAAACTGGAAATAGGGGCTGGAAATAAGTAAGCTAGTCTGGAAGGTAGAGATAATGGAGTTCATAAAATAGACAAAGGAGTGGTTTGGTGATTAGTGGTATGTACTTCAATGCAAGGAGTTTGGTGAATAACGTAGATGAGTGAGGGCACAGATGGTCAGTATATCATATCAAAGTATGGCTTTAAGGGTCGGAATGACAACTTATTCCTGGTTAATGGGTTTACATAGGTGTTATCGAGAGAGGAATTCTATATAGAAATAGGAGGGTGTGGTTTGCAATATTGGTTGAAGAAACAATCAAATCAATCACAGTTGTGAGGAGAGATGATTTGCTAGAATGATCAAATGAGGCCATGTGAGATGAAAGGAGAAACAACAATGGACAATGACACTACTGGGAGAATACTTACAAATCCCCAGTCACTCAGTCAGAGGGAGATAGAAGACCAAACATGAAGGCAAATTTCTGAGAAGTGCTGAAAAAATAGGCCAATAGTAGTAGGGGGATTTCAATATTAACTCCAGTATTAACTGGGATAAAATTTGTGCGGAAGGCATAGAAGAAGCAGAATGCAGAATTCTTAAAATGCATTCAGAAGAACACATCCTTTTGCCAGGATGTAACAAACCTAACAAGAGAAGAGACAGGTCTGGATATAGTTTCAGGACATCAAGCTGGCCAGGTGGACAGTATCAGTCAGAGTGCATTTTGGTGGTAGTGATCATAATTCAGTTAGATTTAGCGAAGTTATGGAAAAGCAAGGCCAAAAGTTATAAACTGGAGAAAGGCCAATTTTACTAACCTAAGATATGGTTTAGCAAAATGGATAGGAAACAATTATTTGAAGGTAAATCAGTATCAAGAGTAGTGGGAGGAACTCAAGCAGAATAGAGAAAGCTAAGAACAAATATATTCAGGGAAAAAAAAGGGCGAGACTGCCAAATGTTAAAGAGTATACAGAATTGGACAAGTCAAAAAAAGGGAAGCTTATGTTAGATACTGAGACCTTAATACTGCACAGAGCTTTGAGCAATATAGAAAGTGCAAGGTAAAACTGAAAAGGCAATAGGAAAGCAAAGGGAAGAGCATAAAAATATTGGCAAGTAAAATTATACAACATCTTCGGGTTTTCCTTAAATACGTAAAAAGCACGAGAAAAACAAAGGAAAGATTTGGGCTGATTAGAGAGTAAAAAGGTAATGTGTGTGGAGGCAGAAGATGTGGGCATGCTTCTTGATGAATACTTTGTGTCTCTTATTTACAAAATTGGGGATGGGGGGATGGGAGGGCAGCATGATCCAGACTTTGTTGGTTTAGGTATGAAATATTGGATGGTGTAAACATAGTGAGAGACAAAACAATAAGGGATTTGGTATCTTTCAAAGCGTATAAACCTCCAATAAAATGTATCCAGGCTGTCGAGAAAAGCAGGGGTAGAAATAGTGAAGACCCTGCTCATCATTTACCAGTCCTCTCTAACTACAGGCATGGCTCCATAGAACTGGAGGAGGATGCCAATGTTGTACTGTTGTTTTAAAAAGGAGGAAGGGATGGACTGAGTAATTAATGGCCGGTCAGCCTAACCTCAGTAGTGGACAAATTATTTTTTAAAATTCTGAGGGCTAGTAAAAACTGTTGATTAGAAAGGCACAGATTAATCAAGGACAGTCAGCATGGATTTGTTAAGAGAAGGTAGGTAGTGTCTGACAAATTTGATTGAACTGTGATGACATAAGTAGGGTTGATGAGAGTAGCACATTTGACGTAGCCTACATGGATTTTAGCAAAGCTTTTGAAAGGTCACATGTGGCAAACCTATCAGAAAAGTGAGAGTTCTTAGGGAGCAACTTTTGACGGAGTTTTTGCCATTGGAAGGCTGTTTCCAGTGCGGTTCTGCAGGGCTCAGTACCTTGCTTTTTATTGCATAGATCAATGATTTAGACTTAAAGTAGTGGGCTTAATTAACAAGTTTGCAGATGATACTAGTTGCTAGTGAGGACAAAGGCTGTCAACTGCAGGAAGATGTCAATAGACTGCTCAGATGGGCAGAAAAGTGGCAAATGGAATTTAATCTGAAGAAGTGACAGGCAATGCATTTAAGGAGGGCAAACACAAGGTAATCGGATACACATTAAATATCACCATACTAAAGTGTTGAGGAACCTTGCAGTGCATGTGCACAGATGCCTGAAGGTAGCAGGACGGATACATAAGGTGGTTAAGGCAGCACACAGGATACTTTCCTTTATTAGCTGAGACATAGAAAACAAGTGGGGCGGTTATGCTATTATTGTATAAAACACTAGTTAGGCCACAGCCAGAGTATTGCATGCAGTTCTGGTTTATTAAATTGCAGAAGACATGATTACACTAGACAGGGTGCAGAGGAGAATTACAAGGATGTTGCCAGGAATGAAGAATTCCAGCTATGAGGAAAGATTGGATAGGTTTGGGTTGTTTGCTTTCGAACAGAGGCAGCTGAGGAGTGATTTAATTGAGGTGTATAAAATTACAAGGGCCTCTATAGAGAAGTTATGAAAGACCTATTTTCCTTATCAGAGAGATCCATAATTAGGGCATAGGTCTAAAGTAGTTGCAGAAGGATTGGAGAAAATCATCTTTTAATCTAGAGAGCGATGGGGGTCTGGAACTCATTGCCTGAAAGGGTGGTAGAGGTAAGAAGCCTTATTGCATTAAAAAAATTATTTGGATATGCACTTAGGTGCTATAACCTACAGGGCTGCAGACCAAGAGCTGGAAAGTAGGATTAGGTTGGATTGTTTTTTCCTCAGCAGAATGGAAAGCAATTGGCCAAATGGCCTCTTTCTGCCTTAAAGTTTCTGTGGGGCAAGAACAGACAATGGGTCACCTATGTGGACCTCAGGAAGCAGCTAAAAAGGACTGGATAGGGTTGCAGAGATTAAATATAAACAAGGGATAATGGTGCAAGGCGAGATAAACAGAAGTTATGATCTGAAATGATTGAACTCAATGTTGAGTCTGGAAGGCTGTAAAATGTCTGACTGAAAGATGAGGTGCTGTTTCTTGAGCTTCCTTAGATAGTAGAGGAGACAGAGGTCGAATGGGAATGGAGCGCAGAATTAAAATAACAGGTGACCAGAAGGTCAGGGTTACAAGTGCAGCTGAACAAAGTGTTTGGCAATGTGGTCACTCAATCTGCGCCTGGTCTCCCCAGTGTAGAAAAGACAGAATCATAAGCAGCAAATTGGGTATATTAAGTTGAAAGTTCAAGTAAATTGCTGTTTCACCTGGAAAGTGTGTTTGGGATTTTGGTCTGTGGGACGGTCGGGGGTAACTAAAAAGGCAGGCGTTGCATTTACTGGTTTGTAGTGGGAGGTTCAGTGGAAAGGAAAGGGGGTGTTTGAGGATGATTGAAAAGTGAACCAGGATGTCACTGAGGTATTTAATATATAACTTTCACTATGAACCAACAATTTAACATGAAACAGGTAAACAAATAGAATTCGTTACAAAAAGTCTTAAGGTTCCGATGTCCTCTGATAAATATGTTACAAGAGACATTTTTCTCTGAGCTATTTCTCAGCATATGTTGAACCTTGAAGATGGGTGTTCCTTTTTACTCGGTTAAATTGATCAGCAGGACTCAGGAACTGCAAATAAAACCCAATTGGAAGCTCTGCCCACAAAGCTATTAATCAAAATCAACCCCACAGAGATTTGGTTCTTCAATTGGTGCCATGTGATTTGAATGAAAGTTAATGTAGCAAAACATTCCAAGGTCCTTAACAAGAGCTTAATCAATAAAATTTTGACACCAGGCCATAGAAGGAGATATCAGGATAGATGACCAAAAGCTTAGTCAAAGAGGTAAGTTTTAAGTAGCATCTTCAAGCAGGAGAGGCAGAGAGGTTTAGCAAAGCAATTTCAGAGCTTAAGGGCAAGGCAGCTGAAAATGGTGAAATGATTAAAATCAGGGATGCATGAATAGCCAGAATTGGAGGACTACAGAGATCATAAGAGGATAAAGTTAGAGATGGGAAGACCATGAAAGGATTTGAAAAGGTTGCAAGCTTTAAAAGTCAAAGTACTATTGGAACAGGAGCCAGTATAGATCACTGAGCATGGGTGATGAGTGATCCGGACCTGGTTCAGTGAATTAAACTACAGACAACAGAATTTTGGATGAGCACAAGTTTACGTAAGGTAGAAGATGGGATACCAGCCAGGAGGACTTTGAAATAATCAAGTCCAGAGGTCACAAAGGTGTGGATGAAAGTTTTGGCAGCAGATGAGCTGAGGCAGTGGTGGAGTTGGGCAATGTTTTGCAAGTGAAGGTAGGTAGTCTTAGTGATGGAACGGATAGTCTTAGTGATGGAATGGATATGTAGTCGAAAGTTCATCTCAGGATCAAATATAACATGCAGGTCATGCTCAGCTTCAGACAGTTGCCAGGAAGAAAGATGGAAACAGTGGTGAGGGATATTTAGTTGGAGAAAATTTCAACTCATTGAATGCTGGACATCAGAAAATCAACATAACCACCTTCTCCCAGTCTTCTACTTATTACACTTTACTGATAGGACGTTCCAGCTATAAAGTTCAATTGGAGCTCAATTTTGGTATCTTTTACTCTCCTTTTTTCAATAACAGTTGAAATCAGGACCTCGTCACATGCATAAATTTCCATTTGAACACTGTATTGGTATGGAAATCCTTTAAACTAGATTTCAAATCTTTGAACATTGTATTTTCTTCAAATAAACTACCATTTTATCATGATTACCTTGGCAAGAAACACAAAATAAGAGACAAACATATTTAAGTGCTGCACCTGAATCTATGTCCATGTCGAAAGAATTCATATCTATTTCTTCAGACTTGCGCTTCTTTACACTGTGTAGGCTTGAATCAGCATCTGAACCCCTTTTGTTTGTACTGTGTTTATTCTACAGAGAAGAAAGAATTGCCATTAAGATGGGTCAGTTAAAAAGTGTTTTCTACTTTACATTAGTGGTTAAAAAGCAGCATTAGTCTTAAAATTGCTCAGCTCCACAATGTTCTCTTCATTCATAATGTCTCACTCTGAGGTATGGTTTCACACGTGCTTGCAGTCCTTAAGTATCTGACCCAAAATAGCCATTTTTAATGTATGAGCCTAAATAATAAGCACTGGGGGCACTATTTGATTATGGGACATTCTCAGTTCAATCTTTTCACCTGATATCAACACATGCACTTTCCAATAAAGGTTGTGGATAGTGATCAGTAATGGGAACTCTGTTGACTTGGTTTCCTCCAATGTGTATGGTGTCCAACTTAGTATCATCTACTGATGCCAAAGATAAGATCAGTTATCTCAGGAGGGAAAAGAGGGTATTTACCACTGAATCTTCCTGGGCTGTTTGGATCATTACCTTAGTTATCTGCCAAGGTGCCTCACAATAATTCAGCTGCCGTATTACATAAAAATAACAAATAAGCCTCTCAAATTTTGCGTATTAAATATTGTTAAATTAAGATTTAACAGAGTGTGACATATTTTCAATTACTTTTTTAGTCTGTGGACTACATAGTAGCTAAAACATTTGCTTTTAAAGAACTGGAGCATCATTTATACAGATGAAGCCATATGACTCATTTTCAGTAAAAAGTAAACAATGTGACTAAAGAAACAGGCTCTTTTCATTAGAAAATAAGGTTAGAGAGAGATCCAATTGTAGTGTATGAAATGAGCATGATGTCCTCACAGACAATGGTGGAAGCAGAACGCAACTTTAAAAAACGAAAATGGATAAACAACTAAAAACTTCTAAAGGAAATGTTGAAAGGACGAGAAAACGGGATCAAGTCCTGGCTCCCAAAGGGTGCTGGCATAGGCGTGATGGGCTGAACAGTCTCCTGTACTGTTATGGTATCTGGAAATCCTCCAGTATATTCACTAGTTGCTTATTAGGTAATTGCTTAATTAGAAAATGTTTCTGATGGAATTTTTAAAAATTTATTCTGTCACAGGATGCGGTCATCTCCAATTAGACCAACATTTGTTGCCCATCCCTAATTGCCCTTGAGGTAGTGGTGAGCCGCCACCTTGAACTGCTGCAGTCCATGTGGTGTAGGTACACCCACAGTGCTTTTAGGGAGGAGTTCTCTCTGCTTCCCTGTAATCCCAAGAATATCTGTACACACATACACACACAAATACATATTAACTTTGCAAGACAGTCCTGTTTTACAATGTTCTTAAACTTATGCTGAAGCAGAAAGTTCTGAAAAAGTTGGGGGGTGGGGAGGATGAAGTCATGATAAACACCTCAACTCGGAGACATGCCCATGTGATCTAGTTGCCATGGGGAGAGAAACTCAAAGAGAAACCCATTTACAGTGGGGTGGCAGTTTTAACACCTTTACACAGCATCTCAGAAGGATAGCCGCTATTTGGTGAGACCAAGAAGCTACTGCTGTGGGGAAGCAGGTTTGTACCACTGATCAAGCAGGGTACTGGTGAGAGTCATGTTTCTGTTCAAAAGAAAGGACCGGAACAGACAGGGCTCTTGAAGATTTCAGGAATGGACAGTCGTCAAGGTGTGCCCTACTGATGGCAATCATATCCAGGAAGACTTAGGCTGAGTGGAACGATTGTTGAAGGACACTGGATGTTTGACCTAGCTTGGTGAGAAGAATCTACAGGGCAGTTGGGAGTGACTGTGGGGCTGTCCCTGTAATGTTACATATCTGCCAGAAGTGCAGTGTACAGCGAATGAGTTTCCTAAAAAATATTTTGGTTGCATTACTTAGGTGTGAAATATAACCATTTTTGTTCGTTTGATGTTAGTTGTTATTAAGTAATGCTTAGTCAAAATTTACTGTCACAACAAACTAAAGTCAAAAACTTCAAACGGGAAATCTTGTCCTTTAGTTCTTTCCATCAGTCACTGGGAACTTCATCCCTTTTTAATAGTCATCAGTCTCAATGGGGATTATAACAATTTGTACATACATATACACATACACACATATATATATATATATTTATTTAGGAGGAGAAGCAGGACAACTTAAGGAGAAGTAGCGGGTGATATTACTAAATTCAAAGAACAGCAGAGATAAGAACAAAACATCAAGCTACACTGCCATAAGAATTTACACTTAATTGAAAGATGGTGAAGGGAAATTAAATGGAACCATTAGGCATTTACGGACACGACATACCTACAATGTAAAAGAGGCTAGCTGCATTAATAAAGGGCAAGGAGTTGTTACAAGACCAATAACTTTTAAAAAGAAATGAATTTCCCAGTGACTGACAGAAAGAATCACATTAGATTTCATGTTTCAAGATTTCTACTATAACTAAAATCAACATAGGCTGAACGTTACTTAATAGGCAACTAACATACCCAAACTACATTGAAGGTACTTCCTCATTAATGAATTAACCAAAACTACTCTATGACCCACTTATACATTACGTCATGCTCTCAGCAAATAAAAAGCTTTGCAAATTAAATTCCACAGTCCTCCTGGCTCCCTTCTCCCTGCCGCACCAAGGCGAGTCTTCCAGTACCCCTCAAAGTCCTTTCACTCAGTCTTCTGTGTACCCTTGAACTGACTTTCAGCAGCAAAGTGACTTCTGGTGACTCCTTCGTCCTTAATGCTCCACAAGTCTTGTTTCTTCAAACTGAGAATCAGTTCTCACCCAGCATTTTGCTTGGGTGCTAACAGAAAACAGTAATTTCCTTTACCAGCAGTTCTTTTTCAGTCTCCCTCTCTGGATGTCTCAGTCTGAGTGTGTCCAGAAGACCAGTTTCTCCTTTAATGTGTCAAGGCCCAAAAACTGGCTCGTGATTTTCTACAGGTTTCAGTTTGGCCTCTTTCCCCATGACAACCAGGTCACATGGGCCTATCTCTGGGAAGAGTTCAGTATTGTCAAGAATGTGTAATTATAATTGTTGATTGTTGTAATGTGCCTTTAAGGGGTATCAGCATGACATTATGAGAAGGAAAATGTCATGTGATCCAGTCTTGGTTTTACTTTTGCTTTGAGCAGAGCACACACACAACTCTTAATGTCTTCATGCTTTATACCCATGAATATTGTTCATGTGCCTAGTCTTAAAAAATAAACCCACACATATTTACCCAATCCTTTATGGCTGATTTTGTGCCTTGTACAGTAAATAAGCTCAAGGCATTATATCATTATAATAACATGACAATAATATTATAGATTTGAAGGACAACTGCTTTAAAGGTACATTTTTGCTTTCAAACTTTTGAGTTTAAAAGCCCTTTTCAAAATTGAGGTTTGGATGCACATTTTGGCACCTGTGTGTTTGTTCAGACATTGTAAGGCTCTTATCTCCAAAACTGATCACAGTGTCATTAACACCCAAGAACCCCCCAGGGCTGTCCACTGAATCTTCTAAAGGTTTGAAGGCTCTTTAGCTTCCGAGGGACAGGAGACTGAAAGGGACTTCAAAGGACCTCAACATAATTAACTTCTTTGCCTGGGTGAACAATGGCTCATTTGAAACTAACATTGTGGCTCATTTGAAATTAACATTGCAGCCTTTTTGCTTTGGTTATGATGAAGACAGGCTGCAAAAGCCATGAGTGCAGAATTGTCAGGGAGAACTCAGAGACATCCAAAACAAAAACTCAATTACCTGGAAAAACTCAGCAGGTCTGGCAGCATCAGTGGAGAAGAAAAGAGTTGACGTTTCGAGTCCTCATGACCCTTCAACAGAACTGAGTGAATATAAGGAGAGGGGTGAAATATAAGCTGGTTTAAGGTTGGGGGGGGGTGGGGGTGGTGGGAGGGGGGGTGTGTGTGTGTGGTTGTAGGGACAAGCAAGCAGTGATAGGAGCAGATAATCAAAAGATGTCACAGACAAAAGAACACAGAGGTGTTGAAGGTGGTGATATTATCTAAACGAATGTGCTAATTAAGAATGGATGGTAGGGCACTCAAGGTACAGCTCTAGTGGGGGTGGGGTGGAAAGAGTAGCAGGGCATAAAAGATTTAAAAATAATGGAAATAGGTGGGAAAAGAAAAATCTATATAAATTATTGGAAAAAACAAAAGGGGGTGGGGATGGGGAAGGGAGTTCAAGATCTAAAGTTGTTGAATTCAATATTCAGTCCGGAAGGCTGTAAAGTGCCTAGTCGGAAGATGAGGTGCTGTTCCTCCAGTTTGCATTGGGCTTCACTGGAACAATGCAGCAAGCCAAGACATGGGCAAGAGAGCAGGGTGGAGTGTTCAAATGGCAAGCAACAGGGAGGTTTGAGTCATTCTTGCGGACAGACCGCAGGTGTTCTGCAAAGCGGTCGCCTGGTTTACGTTTGGTCTCTCCAATGTAGAGGAGACCGCATTGGGAGCAACAAATGCAGTAGACTAAGTTGGGGGAAATGCAAGTGAAATGCTGCTTCACTTGAAAGGAGTGTTTGGGCCCTTGGACGGTGAGGAGAGAGGAAGTGAAGGGGCAGGTGTTGCATCTTTTGCGTGTGCATGGGGAGGTGCCATAGGTGGGGGTTGAGGAGTAGGGGGTGATGGACGAGTGGACCAGGGTGTCCCAGAGGGAACAATCCCTATGGAATGCTGCCGGGGGCGGTGAAGGTAAGATGTGTTTGGTGGTGGCATCATGCTGGAGTTGGCAGAAATGGCGGAGGATGATCCTTTGAATGCGGAGGCTGGTGGGGTGATAAGTGAGGACAAGGGGGACCCTATCATGTTTCTGGGAGGGAGGAGAAGGCGTGAGGACGGATGCGTGGGAGATGGGCCGGACATGGTTGAGGGCCCTGTCAACGACCGTGGGTGGAAAACCTTGGTTAAGGAAGGAGGACATGTCAGAGGAACTGTTTTTGAAGGTAGCATCATCAGAACAGATGCGACGGAGGCGAAGGAACTGAGAGAATGGGATGGAGTCCTTACAGGAAGCGGGGTGTGAGGAGCTGTAGTCGAGGTAGCTGTGGGAGTCGGTAAGCTTCTAATGGATATTGGTGGACAGTCTATCACCAGAGATTGAGACAGAGGGGCTAAGGAAGGGAAGTGTCAGAGATGGACCATGTGAAAATGAAGGAGGGGTGGAGATTGAAAGCAAAATTAATAAATTTTTCCAAGTCCCGATGAGAGCATGAAGCAGCACCGAAGTAATCATCGATGTACCGGAGAAAGAGTTGTGGAAGGGGGCCGGAGTAGGACTGGAACAAGGAATGTTCCACATACCCCATAAAGAGACAGGCATAGCTGGGGCCCATGCGGGCACCCATAGCCACACCTTTTATTTGGAGGAAGTGAGAGGATTAAAGGAGAAATTGTTCAGTGTGAGAACAAGTTCAGCCGGACGGAGGAGAGTAGTGGTAGATGGGGATTGTTCGGGCCTCTGTTCGAGGAAGAAGCTAAGGGCCCTCAGACCATCCTGGTGGGGGATTGAGGTGTAGAGGGATTGGACGTCCATGGTGAAGAGGAAGCGGTTGGGGCCAGGGAATTGGAAATTGTTGATGTGACGTAAGATGTCAGAGGAATCATGGATGTAGGTGGGAAGGGACTGGACGAGGGGAGAGAGAAGGGAGTCAAAATAACGAGAAATAAGTTTTGTGGGGCAGGAGCAGGCTGACAAGATCGGCCTACCGGGACAGTACTGTTTGTGGATTTTGGGTAGGAGGTAGAAGCGGGCTGTCTGAGGTTGGGTGACTATCAGGTTGGAAGCTGTGGGAGGAAGATCTCCAGAGGAGATGAGGTCAGTGACAGTCCTGGAAACAATGGCTTGATGTTCAGTGGGGTCATGGTCCAGGGAGAGGTAGGAGGAAGTGTCTGCGAGTTGATGCTCAGCTTCAACGAGGTAGAGGTCAGTGCGCCAGACAACAACAGCACCACCCTTGTCAGCGGGTTTGATGACAGTGTTGGGGTTGGACCTGAGGGAACGGAGTGCAGTAAATTCAGAGAGAGACAGATTAGAATGGGTGAGAGGAGCAGAGAAATTGAGACGACTAATGTCATGCCGACAGTTCTCAATGAAAAGATCAAGAGAAGGTAAGAATCCAGAGGGAGGGGTCCAGGTGGAGGGAGAATATTGGAGGTGGGTAAAAGGATCCGTTGAACGGGGAGAGGACTCGTGCCCAAAGAAGTGAGCATGGAGACGAAGACGCGGAAGAAGAGTTCAGCATTGTGCCGAGCCCGAAGTTCATTGAGATGAGGACGTAAGGGTATGAAACTAAGTCAGACATCCTCTGACAGAGTTCTCAGCCAAAGGGAGAACAAAGAGGAAGGTATCCAGAAAATGAACTGCTGTCCCGCTGAAAAGAATCTAAGCAAGCGTCAACCTTCTCTCCCTCCCAAAACTTGCTGGATCTGCTGAGTCCACATGAAAATAAAAACACTGGCTAATCAACTACAGATGCATTGCAACTGCTGAACACAACTCTTCAGCTTCAACTCTTCACTCCAGACAACCAACACTTCAAAAGCAAGCTACGGGCCTGCAATATCATCTTAAAGGACTGAACTGAATTTCATTGTTATAAGTATCTTTTTGTATATGTTCAGTTAGTAACTTGATTCTGTTGAAGGGTCATTCGGACTCGAAATGTTAACTGTGTTCCTCTCCGCAGATGCTGCCAGACCTGCTGAGTTTTTCCAGGTACTTTTGTTTTTGTACATAAAGTTGAGGATTCTTTTACGACATTTGGCTTTTCTAGTACCACTTCAGTTTCAACAGCCTCAATGGGTTTATGCTGAATCACTGGAGACAGCAATATTTTATCCCCAGCCAAGTAATTTCCACATAAAAAAAAAATCTATACCATCAATGGGCAAATTAAGCACATCCCCCACAATTAAAGGACCAGAAATGAAGGCAAATTTTAAATCAACTCTCCACAAAGAAACGGGTAAACAACTTTCATCAAAACCCTGTATCAATAAATATTTATTTAGAACATTTTCTGGAATGTCACCTGCCAACATCTAACTGGACTGATCTAGTATCTTCAAGCACGACAATTTGATTACCTACCTCACCAGACAAGAATGGGAACATGTCACCTTGAAACATAAAAGTTACATTATTTTACTGCACCCTGCAGCATGCCCCCCCACCCTCTTTAGTGGTGAATACAGGTTTATCAGCAGCTTTACCCACTGGGACCGTAATATCAAGAGGAACACTGTGCAATCTCACAAATGCTACAGCCTTGATTTTTTATTTAAAGCATTCAACCTTCACATGTCCTTTTTAATAACAAAAATAACATTGAATCAACCTTGGCGTCCAGGCTATATTTTTTTACTAGTCTTGAGGAGAGTCTGTTTCTTTCCCCAGGCCATTTCTCTCACTTAGGTCTGATCTCTTATCTCTCCAGTTTCTATGCGAGCTCTCAAACAATGACTTGCTACCGACATACTTGCAAGACAATTCATAACTGTCCATCTTTGCTGCAGCTTCTTATCTTGGCAACTTTATGGTCTTCCATGTGGGACCTTATTCCCAAAGGGACATTTTTAAAAACTTCCATTTACAATACCTCTAAAGGTTTTCGAAGTCTTGTTGAACATTCATGGACCCATCAAACATCATTTCCTTTTCTCTAGCAAATTCCACAAAAGTCTGGCTCAATTTCTTCCTTAAATTTCTGTCTGTAAGCCTCTGGCACTAGCTCATAGGCATTGAGAACCATAGTTTTCACTGTATCACAGTTACCAGAATGTACTGCTAAAAGAGATGAGTACATTTCCAGAGCCTTCCCCTATGATTACGCTTTGCAATAACATTCCAACTTTTTTTGGTCATTGCAGTTCTGTAGCAATTTTCTTAAATGGCAAAGTACATTTCAACTCCTTCCTCACTGAACTTAGGCACTAAGCAAATATCAAGAAGAGTTAAATCTGAGATTTGTCATCAAGTTTTCCTAACACCCCCAAAATAATCAAAAGTTCAAATTTCTTCACTTTTCTCTTTCTTTGAACTTCAACATTTTCCTTTTCTCTGTGGAATTCGAAATCAATTTTCACATTTTCCTACCTTTTTCCACTCTTTCCAATTCAAGTTTTTTCATTTCTCTTTCTCAAATTTAAATTTTTGCCTTTCCAATTCCAATTTGAGGAGTTTCATTTGCAACTGATTTCAGCTAACCCAACCTGATCAGGATCACCCTCTTCCACCTCAAGGTTCAAGTGTTGAGCCAATGCTACAATAATCTCAGCCTTTTCAGCCCCTATTTCCAAGTCTACTCCTAATTTCTCTGCCTTCAAGTTAACCTTTGTTAACTATTGTAAAGCATTAGCAGGCAGACAGGTCGTCTTTCTCCAGAAACACCTGATCAACAGAAGTGGCCATGTTAACTCGTTGCTGAATGCAGTGAAAGTAAACGCAAAATCTTGTGTGTTTAAACTCTGGAAAATTCTAGTGTACCCTTTTACAGCCTCTGGCTGTAAGAACCCCAAATTTGTTATGATCCTCATGGGAACAGTAACTTTTAAAGAGGTATGAATTTCCTAGCGAACGACAAAGAATCACACAATAACATTTCAAGTTTTGCTGAGAAAAGAGATATTTCGAAGCTTTTGTCTTGCACTCAACAGGCCACTTTGCAAGTATACCAATATCAGGGGAAAAACAACAATTTATACTGTCATTCACCATCACTGGTACATTCTCCATGGCAACACCTCTATGAATCAGAGTCCACTGCCACCCAATCAGCACTCTCTTTATATACAGTGTAAATTATTTTCCCCTTATATTGGTTTTCTTGCAAAGTATCCTGACGAGTGCAAGCCAAAAAGCTTTGACATGTCTTTTTCAGCAATACTCAAGTTCTGTACTACCAAATGACTATTTCACATTTTATTGTTGTTACAGTAAACAGTTTGGTTACTGTAACAAATGAAAAATCAGCATAGACTAAACATCACCTAATAAGGAACTAAAATACCCAAACTACAGAGAAGGTACTTCCCCATTAACTAATTAACTCAACCAAAAACATCTCATTTATGTTATGCCATGTTCTCAGCAAATATGTAGCCTTGTAGATTAAGTTCTACACACCTCGTGGCTTTTCAACAGGCTCCCTCTGCTTGGCATAGGAGCAGCTGTTTTTTGGTCTCTCTGAGTTTGAGAATCCGTGTCCAGAAAGACCAACTGTCCCTCTTTTGTGCAAGGTGTGAAAACTAGCTCTTGATTTTCTATAGGTTTCAGCCTGGGCCTCTTTCCCCATGACAACAAAGTAATGTGGGCCTGTCTCTGGGCAGGGTTCAGTATGATTTCACCATCCTCCTTTCCAGGACATTGTTTTACCTTAAAGGAGACAGTTTAAAACCTTAAAGTCTCGTATTCGTAACAGAGTGAAAAACAGATGGATTCAGGGATCATGAGGGACTAGGCTGATCTGGGTGGGCAACATTAAGTATGTGTCATTTCTGTAATTAGGTTAGATCCGTTGTAGGTTCACGAATGAGTAAAACTGCTCTCCGTTGGCTTTAGTGTATAAGGAATAAGAAATAACTTCCTGTGCACAGAGGTTTTAAAGAGGCATTTTTGCAGAGTTTGGGACCATGCAGCAGACATAGCCAAGGGAGGGACATCCTGATGTTGATATCCCACGATAGAGCTAAGGCACTTGTGACATGGGTTGGCGGGGGTAGATTGCAACCAAGGATACAATGGGTAATACAACTCACGACTGTGCCTTGTTAACTACTGCTCAAAAACAGCAACGCATTAAGTTTTGCATTATATCGAATAAAATATATAATCACTGTCACCAATACAAGTCAAATCAAATCACTTGGAACTTAGCAGTGAAAGGGTTAATTGGCCAGAAGTATTAGAACTCCAACAATAATTTTGAGACACAACCTATACTATACCCAATTCACTTGGAAATATATTTAAGATTGATCATTGAAATAATTTGGCAAAAGAAGTTTTGATAAGAGCAGTTTGAAAAAATATTATTGCCCTCTCATGAACAAATGTCAAACGGTGTGCAATTGTGACAATGATTTCAGATAAACCGAAGTTGTGTAAATTTGCCCAGTCAATCTAGGTCAAGGCAGTGGGACATAGGAAATCTGCTCTTAGAATCCTTGTATCTGGAAGTGCACAGCAGCTGTCTGGCAGGACATTGCTGCAAGAATGTGGTTGGCCTCTGCTCAACCTCATCTGATACCTTACTGTTGAACCCCAGTAAACATTTCTGATGGCTCAGTAGCTGGTGCGACACAGAATTATATTGACCAGACTGTAGTTTTGTTCCCTGTTTCATGGTAAATTAGTCAATTTTAGCCCAATTATCTTCTACTCATGAATTTACAATTACAAGAATTTCAAATTGAAAAAAATAATTGAACCCGGATATGTCAATCAACAAAAAGCAATAGTAATAGACAGAAAGTGAAGTGTTAAACTTACAGTGGGATAATCAGCAACCAATTGATGTGCGAAGTATTCCTTCAGATGATGGGATTGCATTGGAATTGAACCATACTGCCTCCATTCCTAAGGACACCATAAAACAAAATATCGAGGCAAATCAGTTAGAAAAACTTTCTGGCACATATCACCACATACATAAATCAGCTATGGAGCAAAATAATCACTGAGGAGAGCTACCTGAGCTACTTTATTTCATTACATCTTTTTCTACAAAGTTTTAAAAATGAACCTTATATTCTAAAGCAATAAAAAGTTATTCGGACTAGAATTTCCACAGCTAATATAGCCTCATGCTGGTGGTTAATCAGCAAAAGGCTTGCTTCATTTATTTTTGAAAGTGTAGGGAAAGTTTTAAATCTAAATATTTGAAATCTTGTTTACACAGTTTGTAGTAAGAGATGATACTGAGAAAATCATGACAGTGTTGTTAATTTGCATGGGAACTGGGTCTATGGACTACAATCAGGACATCTAATTCACAAACATACAATTTGGCCGAGAAGGGGCTACTGGGAGGACAAAAAAAAAGATAAAAATAACATTTTACTGAATGTTAACACTGAAGTTTTGTGCAAGGCAAATACATTGATTGAAGGATCCTGTGATAGCTCTGTTGATAAGCCATAAGAGTCAGGAAGATTTAAGTTTTGATTCATGGTCTGTCCTGAGCTGCTCTCAGCTAGGAACAGAATTAGCCCTGAAGTGAAACGAGAGAAAAAAATGTAGACCAGGATCCTGCTTTTAATAACTCCAGTGATTGCTTCAATTTTCCAAAGCAATGACAAGGTTGTGATGCTCCATGGTCAAAATGCCTGGTAACACTCACCCATCCAGGCTGAAAAGGTAGGAATTGGTTGGCCAAAGCTTGGAAAATGCAAAGTCCAGCATTAACCAGCACATTTGAGGAAAGACAGAAGAAACTAAGGGTATGGTGGGGAACAAAAATAGATTGGAGCATACAAAGTGCAATGCTTACATCCTGAATCCCTTTTGGAATGACAGCATTGAATCCTGCATAATCTATTAGTTTACTTGTGTCATAGGATGGAGAATGAGTTTTTAGATGTTGTTTGTCATGTTCCGTTTCACTGTCACTCGAATCTATATATAAAATAGAGAAATCTGTTAAAATATGTTTATAACTGTGACTGAGAAAAAATGGCCCCAATTTTAAGAACAAAGGCATGAGCTTTTCAGTTTCTTTAAAATTCTGTTGAAAATATTGTATTTTTCCCCCCCAGAAGATATGCTTTTAAACAAGTCACACATTCTCCTGACTCAGGCAAAAACTGTTTATTTCTTCATTTCTGTTTGGTAAAAATCTTGAAATCTCTGAATGGTTGCAGCCTTAATATTGGGTGGCATTCACCTGGTGCTGTTAGTAGGGAATTTCAAGAAGGGAAAATACAAAAGTTGCATCTTGCTACGCGTTGATGGCACTCTAATACGTTGTCAGATGGATTTCTTGCAATTGAGGTCACTTTAAAAAAAAAACTTTGTCAGAATTTTAGCCAGACAACTGTGTTTAACAGTTCAAGTATAAAAAGGAACAAAAAATAGTTCAAAGAGATGGGGCCCTATATTATATATTTGATGGGATTTATCAGCTAAAACATTTTGATGGGCAAGCTGTTTCTAAACAAAGAGTCATGTGTGGTTTAATAAACAGAGTCACTGAGGTGAACAGCACATGTTTCATGGTGCAAAGCAATGAATGCCAGACATAGATTCCTTGGTCAATGAGAATATCATCATTTACTAGCAGAAACACTTATTCAGAGTTTCTTGCTGGTCTCAATTTTTTTCCATTATTCTCCAAATTTTAGCTTTTGAACAATGCGTTTTACAATAATATGGCATGTTCAATAGCAGAAGTAGAAGGGTAATCCCTTTCATCATATCCCGCAACAGAATGATTGGAGACATTAACTGGATTGGGGTATGGTAGGGTTTTTCCAAGTATCCAGTAAGTGTAAGCTAACTATAAAAGCAAAACTACCCTATGGCAAATAAACGAAAGAAAAAATGCATCAATACATTGATTATGAAATGATTAAATATACCACATGCATTTCCAATATCTATATATTCACAAAGTTCGTATTTGGAATGCTTCACCTTTTCCGTCATATAAAGCAAGCCCAGAATTCTCTTGTTGGGTCTCAAGTAACCAGCCAGGTGGATAACCCAATCGACGCATCCGATAGATAAATGGTGGGAGAGTTTCATCAGTCATCCCCAGAGCTTCTTTAAGTTCTACACTGCAGGACCAATGAAGTTAAACAAAAACCCATGAGTTAAACGAACATTATTCAATGCCATGAACAATAACATTGGTAGATGGGCAGGAAGTCATTCCAGAGGACATTTACAGTTTTATGGTTTAAAAGATATTTTTGTGGATTTTACACAGAATACAAAGGCTGTATCTACAAAAAATAATAACAAAGATGCAGCTTACTGCACAAAAGCAGTTTCTTTTTTTTTGAAGATAGGAAAATAGAATAATATGCCATTTTGCAAGTGGCAGCATTGTTACACAAGCAAGAGGCATAACTGCAGTAATTCCCCTCAGCATATCCTACCACAGTAGGGATGTGAGGAAAGGGCAGGGGAATGGGACTAACTGAATAACTTTCAAAGAACTGGCACAAGAATCATAGGTCAATTAGCTTCCTTCTGTGCTGTATGATAATCCAAGAGTGTTTTTACCTGATAACACCCGGTTTGAACTTTTCAAACCTCTCTGCATGATACCGTGGTTGAGATCCTGAATGAGGTGAATCACTAGTCATTGTCATGAACTCTTTTCTTTTTTCACTAATACGAGCAAGATCACGTGGCTATAAAGTCAATTGAAATATGTGTTAGTTATTTAATACAGTTAATAACAATTGTGCATAAAATGTCAAAATATTGATTATTGATGCTGTTGGAATTTTAAGTGTGGAAAATGCAACAGTATGTTTTAATGTAGCTATTGACATCAAAAATTCACAATAGGCTTCAGTTTCACTTGCCTCTCTTTGAAGATCAGGCAATTTAAGATGACTGCCTCCATACTGCATTCCTCCCAAATTAGTTTTACTGACCTCATCTCCTGACTTATACTGTGGTAAGTTTTACATTTGCCAACAGGTCTCCAGTACCTCAACAACATAGGAATTCTTCACAACCAAACATAAACAATTAGTATCAATGGGCAGCTTTGCAACCAAACTGACTGTATCCTTACACCATTTCCACAATATGCAGTTTCCAGTGAGGGGCAATTGATAACTGGCCACCAACCCAGGATAGAGGAGCAAACTGTAAAATGCATTATTCAAAAGCTAAAATTTGGAGAATAATGGAAAAAAATTGAGACCAGCAAGAAACTCTGAATAAGTGTTTCTGCTAGTAAACAATGATATTCTCATTGACCAAGGAATCCATGTCTGGCATTCATTGCTTTGCACCATGAAATATGTGCTGTTCACCTCAGTGACTCTGTTTATTAAACCACACATGACTCTTTGTTTAGAAACAGCTTGCCCATCAAAATGTTTTAGCTGATAACTCCCATCAAATATATAATGTAGGTCTCCGTCTCTTTGAACTATTTTTTGTTTCTTTTTATACTTGAACTGTTAAGGGCCTATGCCCCTTACCTCAACCACTGGCACAGAGAACAGAGATCAAATTTAAGATCTTGCTATTCCATACCACACCATGCACTATATTTTCTAGCAAACTATCATGGGGGCCCACAGACAGCATTTACCATTAGAATTTGTTTTCTATATTATGAACCTGTTCAAACAGTACAATGAGAAAAAAAGCACCTTTTATGCCAAGATATTCTAAATCCCTTCAAAGCTAATTTACAATGCAAAGATCCCACAAACAATGAATGAGAAATAAGCAATTAAACAGTTTTGATAGTGTTGGTTGAGGGAAGACTGAAACTTGGAACACTCCAAGAATTCCTGACTCTTCTCTGAACATTGCTGATATCTCAGTTTAACATCTCATCCAAAAGACAGTACCTACGACAACGCAGCCTGGATTGTACAGCCAGGCTCTGGAGCAGGGCTTGAATCCACTATGTTTTTGACTTAGGGCGTAATGGTATTGCCACTGGACTAGTAACCCAGAGACCCAGGATAATGCTCTTGAATCCTGCTATAGCAGATGGTGGAATTTGAATTCAATAAAAATCTGGAATTAAAAGTCTAATGGTGACCATGAAACCATTGTCAATTATTGTAAGAGACCATTTGGTTCATTAATGTCCTTTAGGGAAGGAAACCTGTCATCCTTATCTGGTCTGGCCTACATGTGAAACCAGATCCACAGCAATGTGATTGACCCTTGAATGCCCTCTGAAATGGCCTAGCAAGCCACTCAGTTCTATCAAACTGCTACAAAGTCTCAAAAAAAAGGAATGGTGGCAAATTCAGCCCTGTCGACCCTGCAAAGTCCTCCTTACTAACAACTGGGGGCTAGTGTCAAAATTGGGAGAGCTGTCTCACAGACTAGTCAAGCAACAGCCTGACATCGTCATCCTCAACGGAATCATACCATACAGATAATGTCCCAGACACCACCATCACCATCCCTGGTTATGTCCTGTCCCGCTGGCAGGACAGACCCAGCAGAGGTGGTGGCACTGTGGTATACAGGCAGGAGGGAGTTGCCCTGGGAGTCCTCAACATCAACTCCGGACCCCATGAAGTCTCATGGCATCAGGTTAAACATGGAAATCTCCTGCTGATTACCATGAACTGCCCTCCCTCAGCTGATGAATCAGTGCTCCTCCATGTTGAACACCATTTGTTTGGGAAAGGCACAGAATGTACTCTGGGTGGGGGACTTCAATGTCCATCACCAAGAATGGCTTGGTGGCACTACTACTGTTTGAGCCATAAAAGTCATAACTGCTAGACTGGGTCTGCGGCAGGTGGTGAGGGAGCCAACAAGAGAGAATAACATACTTGAACTCATCTTCATCAACCTGTCTGCTGCAGATGCATCTGTCCATGACAGTATCGGTAGGAGTGACCACTGCACAGCTGTTGTGGAGACAAAGTCCCGCCTTCATACTCTCCATTGTGTTGTGTGGCACTGCCACCACGCTAAATTTTGAGCACATCTAGCAACTCAAGACTGAGCATCCATGGGGCGCTGTGGGTCATCATCAGCAGCAGAAGTGTACTCGAACACAATCTGTAACCTCATGGCCCGGCATATCACCCGGTTTGCCATTACCATCAAGCCAGGGGGGTCAACCCTGGTTCTACAAAGAGTGCAGGAAGGCTTGCCAGGACCAGTACCAGGCATATCTAAAAATGAGGTGTCAACCTGGTGAAGTTATAACACTGGACTACTTGCGTGCCAAACATTCAACATCCTGACTTGGAAATATATCGTCGTTCCTTCACTGTTGCTGGGTCAAAATCCTGGAACTCCCTCCTTAACAGCATTGTGGGTGTACCTACACCACATGGACTGCAGCAGTTCAAGGCGGCAGCTCACTACTTTTTCAAAAGCAACTGGGGATGGGCAATAAATGCTGGCCCAGCCAGCAAAGCCACATCCCATGAATGAATTAGAAAAAAAACAATGAGTCAAGATGACCAACTACAATAGCTTAATTAAGCTCATGTTTAGTTCAACTACTGGACAGAGAAAAAGTTGGTCAGAGTCACAGAAGTGTGTGTCCTTGGATGTAAAATAAACTTCCATTAAAGAATAAGCAAGCAAAATGTTGACTTCTGCGTGACCTTGATGCGTGCAACTTGTCCATTTAGAAAAAAATCTCAATACAAAGTTATGTGATCTTACCTTTGGACAATCTTTTAACTGATGTTCGGTTGAACCACAGTTGAAACAACAAGGTTTTGGCCTATTTGATACAAAATGTGTTTTTTCCTAAGTTAACAATGTGTGTTTCAATAAAGGAACATGTTTTAATATCTACTGCAATAAGAGAGATTTGAAGCCCATGCATCTATACATACCTTTTAGCTTTCAATTCCATTTCTTGACCATCTAAGGATACAACTTGGGCGAAGACTTGCTGGTATCTTTACAGCGCATTCAGGAATTACTTGTTTCCACAAACATCTATATCTTAAAATAAGCTTCCAGGCCTTGATAAATGTGTGGCATTTCATTATAAGATTTCTCAAGTTGAATAGCAAGTCAATTTGTGTTTTGCAAAGAAATGCACTGATGGGCTATAACAACTGCTAAACTATTAATTTGGTCATTTTACATGAAAGATAATTAGCCCTGTGTATCTGGACCATTAGAGTTGTCTTCAACTACTCCATCCACCTGACTAATGATAATTATCATGATCATCAGTAAATAATATTATGATCTGAGATTAATATTGCTGAAAAAAATGACAAGTTGCTGAAGCTTTTTATTTTGCACTCATCAGGACAAACGCAAATGCCAAATTTCAAATAATCACAATTTATACTGGAGGAGGAAAGGGTGTTGATTGGTTGGCAACTTGATTCTGATTGGCTGAGGTTCTGCCATGGAGAAATCAATGGGAACCATAGGCTCCTCAAGCTCCCTGGGGATTCAAAAAAGTCGCAAAGCTTGAACTCATTCCCTTTGTTTGCAGAGAATGGGTCCCCAAGTATGAATGTATGCTGCTTCTAGCTAGCGTAAATGAGCCACACTACAAGCACGATGGATTATCTTAAATTGGCTATTCGTGTACCTATTAGCAGGATTTTTCAGCAGGCATTGCCCAATCACAGAAACACATCTAACAGTGGACGTTTTGTTCTGATGTTCTGCCTACCATATAATTGAGCACTTAGTGTATGAACTGCAATGCCAGGTACCTAGGTCATACATCCCAGTGGCTGGCTGATCGAATTAGACGACGTGATCTTTTGGTTGTTCATAACAGGTAGAGTACAGACCGTGCTCAACCAGCCATGCTTGCAAACCACAAAACGTCTGTTAGGTGTGACTACACGATTGGGCATCACTTGCTAAACAATGCTGGAGTGTGCACCTGCTGAACAATTCTGAGTTTGCCAATAGCCACACTAACAACCAATTTAAGATAATCAGTTGAGCTCGTAACGTGGCTCATTTATGCTTGCCAGCAGCAACATACATTCAAATGGAGGTACCCATTCTCCCTGCAAACAAAAAGAATATGTTCAAGCCTTGTCTTGTGCCTTTTTTGAATTACCAGCGATTTTGAGGAACTAAGAGTTCCTTGCTGCTTTCTCCATGGCAACGCCTCAACCAATGTCAACTTGTCAAACAATCAGCACCCTTTTCTCTTGAAGTTTAAAATATTGTGATTGTTTGAAATTTGGCATTCTTGCACATTGCCCTGATGAGTGCAAGAAGAAAAGTTTGGTAACACGTCTCTCTTTTCAGCAATATCATTTCTTGATTTCTTTACCACATTTTAACAGCCTTGTTACAGAACTGGCCATTTCAAACCATGAAGTTCTGCACATTAAAGAAAATATTCTGTGATAAAGATTATTAATACATAGAGTAATCCTGTTATGTGTAGTAAGTCATGATGGTCAAAAGAGCTGCTAATTAGATTTTTGCTTTAGGGTACTGCGGCTCTTGTAGCATTTTGTTTAAGTAAAACTAACAAATCTGTGCCAGCTACAAGTTTAATGTTTTGAAAGATAAAAATTACTATTGTACACACTGCACATAAATCCTCAATTTTTTCCCTCTCTAGAAGATCAGGAGCATTGTTTCATTGAAATGGTGAAACAGATTTCAAGACATCAAACAGATTGGAAAACATCTGCTAAAATTTATAAACATCTGGAAGTCCAGAAATGAAAGTTAATGCATTAAATTGTCTGTATTTGAAATTAATATCTGAATGCGAGAAATATTTTACTCCTAAACTCCCAATACAGGATGATAACATTTCACTGACATCTCCATAGTAAATATCCAGATTGTTTTCTATTCTGCTCAGAATCACTTCCGAAACTATGGCTAGAATTTTATTGGGCCTTTGGCAATGGGTTGGGAGGTGGGAAAGTTTGCAAAATGGTGCCGGAAGGTGTCAGGGGGCATGCCTGCCATCTTCCCTCTGCCAAGCCATTTTGCCAGCAGCAGGAATATTGGCAGACGTGTTGTCCACCCGAAGACCAACAGAGCCACTTCTGTAGCTAATTAGAGGCCACTTCCCTCCTCCCTGTGGGGAGACCGCCAAGTAACACCTGGTGGACTTTCAGTGGATTCTGGTTTAGAGGCGGGCGGGTGGGGGCGGACCCCTGCTTTTGGAAACTCCATGGTTCACAGAGGGGCCCTGGGGCAGTAATGGTTGTCCTACAGCAACAGCACAGCCTGTGCCTAACAACCACCAGCTGTCCTTTGATTGCTGGGGCCTACCTGCCTGTCTGGCTCTGGCACCCACAAACCCCAGTTACCCCTCTGAGGGTGCCCAGCAATTTGAGGTACCCTCTCCTTGGAGCTGCAGCCTTGTCACTGGCCACCACGAGGAATTATACTGAACTGTTGGCGAGCCTTCATACTTAATTGGGATGGCAGGCTCCCAGTTGATTGTTGCTGGGAATATGCCTCCCTGGGCCCTGTTGCCAGCCGAAGAGGGGTTGCTTCCCAATTTCGGCTCCGGCCGTGGGACTTCAGCTTTTCTAGGAGAATTCTGGCCTATAATGTTGTAATATGTTGTAATAGACAATAAACAAGTCAACTGAAGTAGAAACTTTCCATTCAGTGTGCAGGATACTTGGGTATTTCCCATCCATCTGTCAGCTGTGGATTTTCATTTAGCAATGGCTGTCCGAGTTTGTCAAGGCAAAAGTTGGTGAAGTACTGAACGTTTCCCACAACCTGCATGAAAAAAAAGTTACAAAAAACTTTCCTAATATGTACTAATTGGCAAAAGACTAATGATCGCTTGTTTTGCTACTGAAATAATTGTCACATTAAAGTTTAAAGAATTTACTGTACATTGACACTTTTTATATACACACTATACATACACATACGTGCACAGTGTAGTAATCAAAAGGGACCTGTTCAAATCATTGGAAAAAAGCAAGTAATCTAACGATCACCGTTAAACAACTATTCTAAAGTAGCATACAGGAAATGTTCTGTGGCAGATACCAAATCTGATTATTTAAAATCTGGTGTACAAATTTGCTATCCTTTTATGATTGCGATATTTAAAAACTTAATTACCCTATTATGGAGGGCAAAAAATAATGAAAGTGCAAATAGAGACACCAGATTTTACCGTAATGTTTAATGAACATAGAAAATTTGATTTGTTTTGGACTATGAAAAATTGTGGATTGCACTAAAACTAGTGAAATATTATTATAAATTCTCTGGCTCAATTTCAGACAATTTCTACATTGTAGGAATTACACTGTACAGATTACACAACAATTAATACCAATATCAAAGTATAAAGGAAATTAATACTTATGGAATTAATTTTCTTGTCAATATGGATGCAATTAAGAAAGAAGGTTGGAAACAGCATACTGAATAAAATAATCTCAGTGAAGTTTAATACAGTGCACCCAAGAATTAATGTGCTAGTAAAAGAAGGTGGCTCAGTATGCAATACCATACTGTACTACCTGCAAAAATTTGTTTGCTGGAGGACTATTAAGATAAACATGGATTGGCTAACTTTATGATCAAAATTGGAAACCAATCTAAAAGAAACTGAGGCAGATGCAACACAATCATTTATTTCATTAAATACAAGTGCTGAAGAAGATCCAGAGTATAGCGCATTGACGTACCAATGCAGAAAGTCATGGGATAGGAGGGTATAAACTTCCCCCATCTACGATCCCATCCAGACCATGTATAGAAAAATAGTGGCACAGCAAAGACTGGGTGTTTTCCCCATAGAGGTAGCAGAAATCATCCGAGGGGGATCATCTCAGAGCAATATTAACAGAAACTGGGAGCAGATGAGCTGTGGTCCCATCAACTGTTAGGTAGTGCACACTGCACAGAAAAATAGTTTAAAACATTGACATTGGGAATGTCACTGTAATTATATCATATTGTAATGGGAGTAAAATATTTCTCAAATTTCGATGTCAGTTTCCCAATGCAAATAGTTCAATGTATTACATAACTTCGTTCGTGGATTTCCAAATGTTTATAAATTTTAACAGATGTTTTCCAATCTGTTTGAAATCTATTTCACCACTTTATCAAAACTGTTCAAAACAATTGCATTAAATTTAGCAACTCACATAAACTAACTTTACATAGGTACGGGGATTAAGATCAGTTAAAACTGCAAACATATGTATTTTGGATGACCTACCAATACAAAAATGAAAAGATACAATAAAATAATTAATGGTAAAGTTTCTTAATTGTGCAAATGTCAGTTTTCAATAATTAAAATGAATTCAGAAGAGATGAGAGCAATAGAATGTTGGATTATATAGACTGGAACCCAAATAAATATTTTGGCTGTACATGCACTGCAGTATGTGTGTGATAAAAGACCAGGTAAATCATTCAATGATTAAGCATGGTAGAAATGTTGAAGGTGGTGTTGGGAAATGGTCGGTATGTTGAATTCTTTATATCATGCTTCACAAATGAAGACTAAAACTTCTTTGATATTGAAACTATCTTAGTTTAGATTCCAAGAGACTGGCATCCATGATCCACCTACTGGCATTTAAACTACTAAGTATTCTTCCCTTATTCTGGTAGCTGACAAACAGGCCCAGTCTGTCACGAGGATAAAGAAGCCAGACTTAACCATGTAAATGCAGACAACCAACTCAAACTTGGTCTTCCAAAATAAAAAAATGTTACCAAAATAAGCTTATGTGCAATTTTGGATCTAGCCACCAGTTCAGAAATCCATAATACAAGTAGAAATCAGTGACTTTTATAGCAAAAAGAAACTCAAGAAATTAACTTTTAATGGTATTTTAACCAGATGGGACAGACCCTAGACTTCTCAAAGAAACAAGAGGGATTAGGTATGGTTGTGATCAACTTTTTTTTTAAAAAGGAGTTCCACAAATATGAGACCTGCATGCAAGGATTGGAGGACATAATTTTATTCCAATATTGAAAAATAGTATGAAATACAAGCCAGTAAATTATGGATCAAGATAGCCTGGTTCTAGTAATGAGGAAAACAGTAACAGGATGCTGTCAATGTTTCTTTCAATACAGCAGCCTTGGTAATAGAAAACAGGTGTCAACAAATGAAAATTAATGAAGATTGAAATTCTTCAGGTATTAATTCTGGTTTCCCTACTATTAACCCTATGCAAATAACAAGGTAGAGATTAACGCTTGAGAGAAAATGAAATATGTAAACATGAAGAGGCTCTGTTTTGAAATGGACAATAAAGGTATAAATTAAAAAATATTAGTGACCATGCATTAAAAGAATACGATCAATTTGGGGCCCTCAACAAAGCTAAGCAAATATCAAGATACATTTCAAAGGTATCTGATTATGTATCAAGACAAATTACTTTAAACTTGTACAGATGACTAGTGATGCTGCCTCATGCAAAGTTCTGGCCACACTACCTTCAAAAATAAATAGATATGTTACTAAGGGTTCAGAGAAATGCAAGTGATATTTCTGCAACTTAATTAAAAGGAGAAGATTGAATAGATTGGTAGGGAACAGGATCCAGGTATTTAATGCTGAGAGAGAATTCAGATGCAAGACTGGGCACAGAGTTAAGCACCATAAGAAAGTTACAAGCTTCAACAACAATAGACAAAAAAATTCCCCCTCCGTCCCATAAGCAAAAGATTCCTGACATAGCAGTTAGTATTGTGTTGCTTAACTCCTTAATTTAAAAAAAACTGGCTCGCACCCAATTAGCAACAATACTGAAAGTTTTAATTGAAGACTCAGGTGAGCAAATAAGGAAAGTAATAATTTCTAAATTTTGAGGACCATGGAGATAACAATGGCTGACCAATGTAGATGGACCTTTAGATACTCGAGTTTGGTTCAACTACCTTTGCTGTTCAGAGAAATGCTGTTGAACTTCCCCTCAGAAGATTAAATAATTTGAAGATAATTCATGACCCATCTGATGCCTTGTCCAAGAGACCATTATTCAAATGAGTCATGAAAATGATTAACACACATTGTACAAAGTTCGGTCCCATCCTCATCTGGTATTCATATGCATTTACAACAGTTTACTGGACAGCAAGTAGGGACAGAAATCTAGGTCGATTTGTCCTTAGCTAGCCCAACTGCCAACTGCATGGCCCCTGCAACCGCCCAAGCTGAGATCAGCTGACTTGGCTTGAGAACACGGGTTGAACCTCAGTCTGCGTGGTTCAGAGATTTTGACTTCAGTTCTGTCCTAGTTTTTAATAATTCAAATAAATATTGATAGTTGGACTTCCCACTTACATGAAATGCTTCTTTTATTTTCTTTACTGTACTTGAAGTTTTCACTTTCAGGTGCTCTTCTAGCAGCACACTTGATGGCTGAAAAGAAATGTATATACTTTTATTTACAGATTTGAATAACAATTCTCTGAAAAAAGCTATATTTTCTCATTTTTATTCACCTGAGGTTTCACGTTAAATGATGTTTTTTCAGGGTCACTTTGCATTTCTTTTTCATATCTTTCAACTAAACCAGTGATGAAATCTTCAATTTCTTGATGAAACTGTCTGAAATTAAATTGGTGCACAAATCAGAATGGCTGGTGTCAAACTGGAAAAACCGCAAAGGAAGAAGCAAAACTTAAAAAAAAAAGATGCTTAAAACTGAAACTTACTTTGAAATACTGTTGTTCATAAACAAGATCTGAACCATTGGACCATCTGTTTTGGAGTCACTCACAACTATTTTACTGGCACAAATAAAGGTTAGAAGTTTAATGTAAACTTTCAAAACTTGAAGGATATGGAATCCAATCCAAATTTACATTTATGTTGAAAGTCAAACACAAACCACAAAACTAATTACTTTTTGCCCATGTAATCTTATTACATTGCACAAACATGTCAAGCAATTGGTTCAAGTTCTATAAGCTAAGATTTATTAACAGATTTTAGGTAATAGTGGTATTTAAAGCCAAGAAAAATTTAGAATATGCAACTGGCCAAATATTGCCACACAATCCATTTACACGTATGGAGATAACATTGTGTATATTAGAAAATATGACATGATCCTTTTGACTAAATGCAACTGTTATTTTCTACATAATTACAGAAAACATTATGCAGGTATAATCTAGAGGTTTGTGTGAAATGTTAGGCTCTCAATATTCATGTTACCTTGGCTGGGTCAACAAGTTCAACTTCCTCTTCAGTTCTTGATGTTAACTGATGGTTAAGGGAAAGACCCTTATAATACTGACATGAAGCATTCAAGATCAAACTCTTAAGAACTTTTTTCAAGAGTTCTGTGGGCAGAACTAACGCATTAAAATACACAGCTATTTCTGCACTACTCAACCCATCTAATAATATTCTATTTACTAAATAATGACCAGAAAGCTATACTTAGTTGGTTTTTCTTCTCTAAATTTCAAATTTGAATAACCAAAGATCACACTGACACCTCACAGATTAAATTAATAAAATGTTAGCCAACATCATACACATCATATAAAAACAAAGTTTGTACCTTATCACCATGCATTTATAATAGTCTTTGAAATGGACAGAGATCCACATGATATTGCGGCATTAAAATAAAACAAAATACTAGATTTATTTTTCCTAGATATTACACCTCTTCAGTTTTGGCTTTACACCAAAGCAAAATATACAATACAACTGCATGTGCTGATAATATTTCCCAATTTATTAAGTGGTGGGAGACTAGCTCAAGAACGTGGTCTCTCACATGCCTTCAGTTTGGCATACCGCATACGTCGAGTGGAAAGCAAAAAGACTGGCTTACAACTTGAACTTAATTTCTAATCATCTTAAAATGTCAGCGGAACAATCTGCTAAATATTAGAATTTAACAACTAGTTGGTATGATTATGTTGCGTCCAACTGTTTTTCCTGACTAGAGAACTTTGTGGAGCTTATAGTATATAACTCAAGTCCATAAACAAGGCAGATTGCGTTTCAAATCAAGACATAAAGCGCATTAACACTATAATTACAGCACCAATATGAAGCGGTTTTGATTTGCACTTAAGTTACAATCATTGTGTAAATGCACATTGAACCCGAATTACGATCTGGACCAGTTTTACTCCGTCTGGTTGGTTCGGGTCTTCACATTCAATTTACGCCCCATTAATCAATCCTGTACACTGACACTAACATTGCAATGTGAATACACCATTACTTAATCCTTACTGCAATATTCATCAAAGTCTTGCAGTAATGCTAGACATTTAAGATTTTGCAACATTCAAATAATTTATATTATTCATGGATTGACTTTAGCGGGGAGGCGCTAGCACTGGACTAGTAATCCAGACGCAGGGCAATGCAGATGGTGGAATTTGAATTCAATAAAAAAAATCTGGAATTAAAAGTCTAATGATGACCATGAAACCATTGCTGATTGTTGTAAAATTTAGGGAAGGAAATCTGCCGTCCTTACTTGGTCTGGCGTACATGTGACTCCAAACCCACAGCAATGTAGTTGACTCTTAAATGCCCTCAGAACAAGGGCAATTAGGGATGGGCAATAAGTGCTGGCCTAGCCAGCTACGTCTCGTAATAAAAAAACGGATAAATCAAAGGTAAAATGAATAAACTGTACAAAGACTGAAAAAGAAGTTGCAAGTTTCAAAGAACCGGAATTTACAGCCAGTTCTGCATGAACACATCCAGTGTCACAAATGTACTTCCGCCAAAATTTGTTCCAAACTTTAAACCTTTAAAAAGTAGCTTTAACCACACAGCCACTCCTCCGAAAGGGGTAAAATGAATCCCCACCCCACCCCCATTTTTTTCCAGGCCAGGAGGTTGCAGTGGTCGAGTTCCTGAGGAAACTGACCTGAAACTACAATGAGATGACTCGCAGGCCTGTGTTCCCGGCCTATCCAGTGAAACCAAACCAAGAAGCGAAACCAAAAACAAAAAAATCCATATTCTTAAAAAAAACTAGGTAACCGCGACCTGACAGAACCAGAGTGAACGCTTGCTGGCAGCGAGCGAACGCCGTTAAACTGCCGTTCTGCCCCATCTCCTTTACGCGGTTTCTCCGACACGAGCCAATCGCTCCCGAGGCGCCCCGTTTGATTTTGCGAGGCTCATTTCCTATAAGCGGAAGGATATTCTCCACCTTCAAGTAACCTACTCTCTCCTCGCACTCCAGCAGCTTCTTCCTCATAGTCTCCACCTCGCCCACATCATCCGAGTCGTTAAAGCGAAGGTGAGAAGGTTTTGAATCTTCAAACTCCTCGAACAATTCGCGATCCCCGAAATCTAAATCCACCCTCTCGGCGGCCATCTTGTCACTAAGCGCTGAGTGACGTCGGCCGGGTTAAAGGGTGGAGTTCAGAGTGCGAGAGATTGTGACCCGACCTGCTTCAATGGCGATAGAGGAAGCTGTTTGGCCTGAATCAATCAGCTCGAATTATTAACGACTGATTATTATTGCTGATAATATTAATGTAGCACTGGAGTCTCAATAAGTCGGAGAGCCGTGTTCATGAAGTTCCTGTGGACATGAAGACCAACTGTTTTGTGTAGCTGTCAACATGAAGAAAACGCTCGGAGGAAATTACTTGAAACATCCGTTAAATTTTCAGGCAAAGCTGAGTGAGACCTAGGCCACCTTGCTGATGAAGAGCCACGATATCGGAGACACTCAACAGGTTGCGCATTTGAAGACTTGCCTCTTTTTTTTATTTTGGAGTTTCTTTCTGAATAGGAACTGGCTTCATTGTGAGATCTGAGTAATTCTGTTCCTCCAGAGGAAGTGGCAAACAGTGAACCATGACATATTTTGAACGTTTTCCCGTGCGTTTACCAGAATGGAGTGTAGGTCTCAGGAAAATCAGATTTGTATTCTTGAGTCCTCCCAATTCAATTAAGGTGTGTCAAGATTTTCAGGTGGAGGTTAGTATTATTTAAAATAGTAAATTAGAGTTTTCATTATATAAAGTTCCAAAGTCTTACTGTTTTGGATGATAAAATGTAATTTCCTAATTCTTAAATACCATTTACGTTATAAACAGAGGGTATGATGACAGCTATAATTTAATGCATGTAATTACTATTAATTAATTTATTTGAATACATTAAAAACCAAAGTTTAAACTTTAGTGCATAGCGAACAGCTTTATCATTAGGCTCAGCGTCCCTTTAGCTTATCAGTTACAACTGAATGCATGATAGCTATGCAGATATGAATCGTTGCTTGCTTGCTTTGTTTAATTGAAATGTGAATCTAGTCATAAATACTCTAGTCAATGTTCATTTCTTTATTTTCTTTTGTGTTATATAGGGACATGAGAAAAAGTCAATCTTATTTGGCAACAGACTTAATATCCAGGCTAAACAAAATTGTTTAAAAACTGCACATAACTACTGGTCAAAACAAAATTAAGAGTTCAAAGGGAAAAAGGAAGTCTTGCATTTATATAACACCTTTCACAATTCAGTGCTTTACAGCTAATGAAGTACCTTTTATTAAAGTGCCATCACTATTGTAACATAGCAAACACAGAAGCCAATTTACGCACAGCAAACTCCCTCAAAATGCAATGTGATAATAATCATATGACCTGTAGTTGAAAGATAAACATTGGCCAGTGGACCAGGGAGGACTTCCCTGCTCTTAGTATATTGTATGCCTACATGAGAGGACAGACAGGGCCTTGGTTTAATGTCTCTTCCAAAATATGACATCTCAGACAGTATACTTGGAGTATCAACCTAGATCTGTGATTCTCAAAACTTTTTTAGTCCTTGAATAGATTAGCAATCACGGCTCCAGCATCTAAATGATAATACTCATGATAACCTGTTTGCAGCCTTTAACACGGTTGACCACACCATCCTCCTACAATGCCTCTACACTGTTGTCCAACTGGGTGTGATTGCAGTCACCTGGTTCCATTCTTTCTTAATTGTAGACACAGTATTACTTGCAATGACGCATATTGGCTGATAATCAGAAAGCTACAAACTTACCTTGCTCGATTATTAAGTCTCATTGAGAACTATTTCAGTAAGAATGAGATATGGTGCATGGAAAACTAACAAAAGAAAACAAAACAAGAAAGTCAATGTATTTTATGTCTAGTAATATATCTCGCATATTTTTAATTCCTCCATTCCTTCACTTTTAGGAAAACCTGACCCCTCTTTTCCTTGGTGCTGATGTTGTTGCAAAAACTGGCATCCGCAGTGAAAATCATCCAAGAATTCATGCAAAATTTGCAAAGAAAGGATTGGCAACTAAGCTCAGCTTTAGTTCAGGTACTATATTAATTCTCATTTGAATCTAGTAGAATCAATAGGGCTATTTGAAAGAGGTTGCAGATCTGTAGAAGGAAAACAAGTATGACAACTCACTTTAGCTGTGTCTTCTATATACACAAGATAATTAAGTTTGATGAAGACCATTTAGCGCATCTTAGTTCATCAGTCCTGGTTTGTTCTTGCAGAATGACCCTAAAGGCCTCCCATTGCATCTTATCCATTTGCTTCTTAAATAAGTCCATGGTATTCAATTCCACTTTTTTGTTTGGAAGACCAATGCGTATAGTGATCATTCTTTGCAGGATGAAAAAACCTTGCTGATATCAAGTAATATCTGCTTTAACAAGTTTGAAATGATGTCTCTTTTGTCACAGAATCTTAACGGCACAGAAGGAGGCCGTTCGGCCCATCATGTTTGCACTGGCTCTCCAAAAGAGCATTAGGACCTAGTGCCATTGCCCTGCCTTTCCCCTGTATCCTTGCATTGTTTCTATTCAAGTAATCATCTAATGTCCTCTTGAATGCCTCGATTGAGCCTGCGCCCACTTCACTTCCAGGTAGTACATTCCAGACCCGAACCACTCGTTTGAAAAAGTTTTTTCTTAAGTCACACTTGCTTCTTTTGCAAATCACTTTAAATCTGTGCCCTGTCATTCTTAATCCTTTTACGAGTGGGAACAGCCTCTCCCTATCTACTCTGTCTAGCCCCCTCATGATTTTGAACATCTCAATAAAATCTCCTCTCAGCCTTCTTCTCTCTAAGGAGAACAGTCCCAACTTTTCCAATCTATCCTCATAGCAGAAGCTTCTTATCCCTGGAACCATTCTTGTAAACCTCTTCTGCATTCTCCAACGTGTTCACATTCTTCCTATAATATGGTGCCCAGAACTGTACAGAATATTCCAGCTGAGGTCTAACTAGTGTCTTATATAAATTCAGCATAACCTCCTTGCTCTTGTATTTTATGCCCCTATTAATAAAGTCCAGGATGCTATATGCTTTATTAACTGCTCTCTTCACCTGTCCTGCCACCTTCAATGAGCTATGCACATACATCTAAACCTTCCTGCTCCTGCATCCCCTTCAAATTTCACCCCTTATTTTACATTGTCTGTCCACGTTCTTCCTACCAAAATGCATCACCTCACACTTCTCCCCATTAAATTTCATCTGCCACCTATCTGCCCACCCCACCTTGTGTATGTCCTCTTGAAGCTCCACACCATCCTCCTCACAGTTCACAACATTCCCAGGCTTTGTATCATTCCCAAACCTTGAAATTGTCCCCTGCACACTAAGATCTAGATCATTAATATATATCAGGAACAGCAAGGGTCCCAATACCGACCCTGGGAAACTCCACTACAAACTTTCCTTCAGCCCAAAAAATATCCATGACTATTACCCTCTGCTTCCTATTGTTCAGCCAATTTTGTATCCATGTTGCTACTGTTCCTTTTATTCCATGAGCAATAACTTTTCTCATATTGGTTGTGTGGTACTGTGTCAAAGCCTTTTCAAAGTCTATGTACATCACATCAACAGCATTACCCTCATCGACCTTTTCTGTTACTTCTTCAAAAAACTCCAACAAGTTAGATAAATGCGATTTCCCCTTTAGAAATCAATGCTGGCTCTTCCTTATCACCCCTTTTTTTCATGTGACTACCAATTCTATCCTGAATAATTGTTTCTAGAATCTTGCCCACCACTGAATTTGAATTGATCGGTCTACAATTGCTGGGCTTATCCTTACAACCTTTTTTGAACAAGGACATAATGTTTGCAATTCTCCAGTCCTCTGGCAACACTTCTGAGTCTAGGGAAGACTGAAAGATGATGTCCTCCTCACACACCTTTTATTTAAAATAATTTTTTAGATTTATCTTGCATACTTCAATAAGATGCCTCTTTTCTAGTTTGAAACATCGAAGTTTCTCCAGTCTCTTTTTGTAATTCAGACCCCGGATAGTAGGGATCAGCTACATGGCTCTTCTCTGCCCTATTTCCAGGGCTTAAATTCCTCTCTTTGTTTTGATGACCAGAACCAGACACAGTACTCAAGTTGTGATTTAACCAGAGTGCTATACAGTTTTCTCATGACTTCCTTTGACTTGCAATCAACTATTCCATGACTAATTTTACCTCTTTTATACATATCATTTCCCCTGCTGGCTTTAGCTTTTTCTGTGACTTCCCCACTTCTGATGATGGCCTCTGCTGCAACCTCCTTTGCTGTCCTTGACATCTGCAGATTGTCAACGAAGTTGATTGCAGCCTCCCTCCCAGATTAGCTCTTCATTTCTCTTTCTCTCATATTTATGACTTCTGAAAATATTTTTTTGCAGAATTTCGATTTGAAGGACTGAAGATACCAACTGTTGTGAACAATTTGTGGTTTTATAGCATTCAGGGACTGTTTCGAGTTGCTTTCGAGATGTACACTAAAGAGCAACAGTTAGAAGTCCTTGTTGTACTTCAGGTACCATTAACATTTGAAATAAATGTCAATTTAAAATATTTTTCAGCTATTGTTTAGATCACAGCTATAAAGCATTATTTGGCATTATTGTAGTTCTTCATGTAACGTAACTTTAAAAATTGTAAAGTGCTATAGCTTTGTATTACAACATACACATTAATAAAGCAAATAATGAAGTAATTATCATTTTAAGTTGCATTACTCAAAATTTTGAGATCTATTAATTAAAATGTCAGTTACAAATGTGTTTAGTTGCAGCGAGAGACTACAATGAGGACCAGACTGGAGGATTGTTAGTAATTTAGACCAATGAATGATATATGCATTGACACACTGCTGAATTTCTTACTGCAACTGTATTAATGATGGAAGTGTTAAGTCATGTTTTGCAAAAAAGTAATGCAATTCTGTTTTCAATCAAACTATGTGGCTGTCTGATACTTTGGGCTACCATAACTTTCTTTTTCTTGTGATAGGATTTGTGGAAAGCAAGAATAAATGACCCCATTCTGAATGAAAAATATGATGTTAAGATTCTGCAAAACTTCCCTAAAGAAGAACTGCTTGAAAATTGCATTTCTGAAATGAAGAACCACAAAAGTTTCAATGTATTACATTCAAGCATTCAAGGTGCTAATTTGGTACCTGATATTAATGTATATCAGGAAGCTGCTTCACCCTTCGATCCTACTTGCAACAGTATTTTTAATCAGGATGACCATAACTATTGTGTACAAGAGGAAAGAATTTTACAACAAACTGAAGAACTTTGTGCAGATAACTCATCATATGTGGAAGTTTTGGGTTATGATTCTTTATCTATCAAGTTTAGGTCAGTTTATCAGGCTTTTAAAATGTTACCATTGCAAATACAAAAGGAACACAAGAAAGCAATTACACTGTTACTTGATTTTGTAGAACTCCTAATAAGTGAAAACATATCTGCACAGAAGTTGGCTGATATGATGCTGCAACTTCTGACTCATCTTCAAGATTTCATTATCAAAACAGAAACCACTGAAACAGGGGTTAATTCTATTTATTGTAGTCACATGCTTTATACTGTAAGTAATTGGTTGGGTCATCAGTTTTATTCTGCGAATGCCTCTATCAGCAGACAAGTAGAAGAGTTTAAAACAACTCACATCGACAGAATCACAGACTTACCACCTGCTGAGGAATTGGTAGACAAACTATTTCCTGAAGCAATGAAGGTTTTGCTATTAAGCTGGATGGGGCTTGATGATAATTCTGCCTTGTGGAAACGTCAAAGTGAATATCCTATAGTGCTGCTTATATTAGAGTTTGCCAATCATAATCTAATCACTGGTGTAGCTCATGTTTTGTATTCTAGTTTGATATGTAAATAAGTTTTTAGGTCGGTGTTTGGATTGTATTTAAACTAGATGTCACTGCTTCAATTTAGGTATCTTTTGAAGAAGTTGAATAATCTTGAACAGTAAAAAGTCATTTTAGAAGTTTACACAGACATTTGGAGATGTTATTTCATTAAAATTTAATTACCATATCCTTGGTTTGTTGTGAGGAATGGTTTGGGGTGGGGGCAACTTGAACAATAGACTAAGAATGAGAAACACAAAATACTGTAGATGCTGGATGTTTGAAACAAAGACAAATGTTGCAAACACACGGCAAGTCCGCATCAGTGGAGGGAAGACAAGTTTATATTTTGGATCTGGACCTTGTTTATGTTTTGGACTGTTAAGAATGATTTGGATTCTAAACTGTGGATGCATTAAACTACTAGTATTGTCTGAAAAGAGACACGTATCCATGAATTGCATCTTAAATTGTCATCTTACATTTACATATTATTTCTCTTTTCACACTAATATTAAAAAAGTACAATAATAGTATGTACCCCTCTTGATCATCAGCCATCTCAATTTCTCTGCTCCTCTCACTCACTCTAACCTGCCTCCCTCCAAACTTGCTGCACTCTTGTTCTCCATTCCTAACATTTTAATCAAATCTGTTGTCTGGCAAACCAATCTCTACCTTGTTGAGCCAAACACCAACACTTTCTCTTAGTTCCCCAGATATTGCCCCACTACGGAATAGCAAGACATCGCACCAGGGCTTCCAACTAGATAATTCTCCAGACCCAAAAAGGCTGTTTCAATCTCCTTCCCAAAATCCACAAACAGAACTGCTGTGGTAGACCTATCATTTTAGCCTGTTCCTACCCCGCTGTACTGACTTCTTTCTAGTCTCTTATTAAGTCTGCTGCCTTGACTACACTTTCTCACACCTTGCTTCCATTCCATTTCCCTTGTTTCTACATTTCATCTCTGCTGATGATGTAACCTTCCATACCAGCACTTCTGTTGTCTTCCTTTTTCAACTAAGGATTCCCCAGTTGTTGATATGGCCCTTGAACATGTCTGTCCCATTTCCCACTTTTCTGCTTTCACTCTTTCCCCTCCCTCCAGACCCATGATAGGATTATGCTTGTCCTCACCTTCCACCCATCACCTGCTGTCATTTCTGCCATCTCCAGCAACACCAAACAGCACTTCCCCTCTCCTATCAGCATTCCAAAGGAAACATTCCCTCTACAACACCTTGATTCACTCTTCAATCATCTTCAACAATCTCTCCCCTTCCCATAGCACCTTTCCATGCAAATGCAGGAGATGCAATACCTGCTCTTTTACCTCCTCTATCAACATCCAAGGCCCTAAACACATCATCCAGGTGAAACAGCGATCTACATGCACCCAATTTAATTTATGGTATTCATGCTCACAATATAGTCTGCTCTTATGTTGGAGAGACCAAATGCAGATTGGGTGACCGCTTTGTGGAACACCTCCATTCAGTCTGCAAGCTTGAGGCTGAGCTGTTGGTCACCTATCATTTTAATTCTCCACTTTGCTTTCTGTCCTTGGCTTCTTGCATTGTTCAGTGAAGATCAACATGAGCTTGGGGGACAGCATTTCATCTGGGCATGTTATAGACTTCTGGACTTGACACTGAGTTCAACAACATCATACCGTAACATCTGCCCCCATTTTATTTCCTTTTTCTTTGCGGGCTTTGGTTTTACAGTCCTGTTTTTTGCCCCTTTCGGGGACAGCTAATCAATTTCTGATATTCACACCTCCTCTGGGCACATCTTGTTTGTCCCATTACCGCTCCATTGGCTTTGTACTGCTAACCCTAGTCATTTAATCTCTCCTGTCTTTCACCTTATCACAGACCTCTTTTACTCTTTTTTAAATCCCTCCCCTGTCATTTGCATAAAACCTCAACCTTAAAACTATTTGTAACATTTCCCAGTTCTGATGAAATGTCACCAACCTGAAATGTTAACCCTGTTTCTCTCTTCACAGATGCCTGACCTGCTGAATACTTCCAACATTTTCTATTTTTATTTGATTTCCAGCATCTGCAGTATTTTGCTCATGTAAGGGTTACACTGGAACGCCCCAAGGTCACCAAAAAAAGAATTATCATAAGTAATGCTTATATAACACCACTAATGTGAGAAACATATGGTTCAAACTAAAAGCCAAAAAAACAAAGTTTGAAACAAAAGCAAAAGGACCCTTCTCAATTAAGCTCTAACACAATTGTCTATGAGAAACTCTATACCTTATGGTGCCCATCAGTATTGAAGGCATCAAGCATACTGGTAGACAAAGTATCAAGCCATTGCACCAGAGCTTCCAACCAAATAATCCTCCAGCCCCCAAAAGGCCACTTTTATCTCAAGATCCACAAACAGGACTGCCCTGGTAGACCTCTCATTTTAGCTTGTTCCTACCCCACTGTACTGACTTTTTTCTATCACGTCTCTTAAGTCTATTGACTCCCACAGCTGCTCTCTCCGGGCTTACCTAGGCACAGAAGAGAGGCAGGCAATTAAGAGTAACTCAATGATCCTGGACCTACAAATTGCTATTTTTGCCAGGCTCAAGAGCGCTCCATCAATTGTAGCACCCATATCACTAATAGCACAAGTCAGTAATCACCCCAGGAATCTTACAGATCTGCATAGTTCAGTTTTACTCAGTCTTTTAACACCTTTGCTGTTAGTGAAGGTCCATGCTGTTTGCTTAATGCTCTTACATTATCTGTAGTTTCTAAATAATGTAAATGTTATATGAACATATGATGAGTAGGTAAGCTAGATAACAGGGAAAAGCAGAGGAATCTCTCAGATGTCTTCAGACACGAAAGATGAGTCTCCTTTTGCTTAATCACACTCATTATTCTCCTGCAACTAACTTTAGTCATTCTGGTTGTTTGTGTACAACCACTTGAAAGAAAAAAACTAGCTATCCTCCTGCCATCTACTATTTTTAGAAACAAAACTACTCAGATGTTCTTGTATAACTTCTTTCTTATAGAGATGTGATATTTTGGTCATTGTTCTCCCTCCCACAAATAATATGTCATGGAAGTATCACTGACTCCTGGAGCAGCTCTTTGGTTTCTTTTGAGAATTAGTGCTTTGAATATTGTGGAGACAATCTGCAGGCATCCAACACTTGTAAGGGGCTACTGGGTGTATCAGTATTTAATTTTCAAAGGACCATTTCAAGAAACAATTCAGTTGGTTTCTTTCCACCACAAATTCAACCCTCCATGCAGGTTATTTTTATGCCATTGATTTTGTGGGCATGTAGTACCATGGATGACAGCAGTCCTGCAATATCTCACCAATCATTGTAAGCCTGGACTTGTATCTTTAACTACTGAATAGCAATAGTGCACTGAATGTGCACCAATAATAGGTAAATAGATGCGCCAGTGTTGGTATAGTCTTTCTCACCATGAATCTTATCCAGTATGTTCATTCTTCCTGCTTTCCCACCCATCAATGATTCCTTAGATCTTATTTTAGAATCACAGATATTGCAAGAATGGTAGACTGCAATAGCTCTCAAGATCGTCATAGCATTGTTAGCCATCATTTGCACTGTCAGTAGTGGCATCTTTCAGATAAGACATTAAACTAAGGCTCTGTCTGTTCTCTCAGCTGGAGATAAAAGATCCCATTCAACTATTCTGAACAGCAAGGGAGCTTTTCCCACTCTCTTGCCTATTCATCCCTCAAATATCACTAAAGGTTATCTGGTCATTATGACGTGGCTCTCTCAAACAGCATATTTTGCAGAAATTGACAGGCCCAATTTCATACAAGGGTGACAAAGCTCCCAAAGTGCTTTGTTGGGTATAACTTGCTTTGGGAAATGCAGAGGTCAGGAAAGGAGCTATACAAATGGAAACTTTTCTTACCATTTTTTCCCTCATTTGCTGAAGGTCTGGCAGGGGGATTGCTGTAAGGATGGAAGCTATAACATTAACTTTCCCAAATATGTTAGCCTAGACTGTGACTTTTGGCAGGCTATTCTATAACTGACATTTATATAACATCCTAAAATGCTTTACAGAAGGCAAAAAAGTGTGAAGAAATAAAGGAAGAAATGCTGAGCGATGGTTCAATTGTTAGGCTTGTCTGAAAGTTTGGTCAAAATGATGAGGCTTAGAAGTGGGTAGGAAAGGATAACCTCTTAACTCGCTTACAACATATCTGTTGGTGATAGAATTCTGGCCATGCTCACAGAGCATTCCCGATCTCATTAAATTGGTGCCTGTATTGAAAATCATCCATTTATTGTCCAGAAAGCTTGATAATGAACAGTGCACTATAAAGCGCTTTTCAGCACTGGAATAAGTACTTACATACAAACTAAATCCTAATTTACAACTACACATTCATCATTTGCATTTCAAAAGATGAAAATAACTGTACAAGTTTTAGTACAAAAGCAATCACATAATACAGCAACATGAAGTATTACAACAAAATATGAATGACATTGGGCTGTTTGAATCCAGTCTGCGTACATCACTTCAAACACATAAAAAGAAAAAAAGATATGATAGAACTTCCTTTTCCTAGTTGCAAAACATTGCCATCAACTCTTTCTTCAATGAAGTCCCAATGTTTAGGAAGAGTAACTATCACAGTATGATTGTTGATACACCCAGTTATCTTTACAATCAAAACCTCTTTAATAAATTATTTTGCATTGCAACAACCATGCAAGCTAGATTGCTAGCTTTTTCAGTAAATGGGAAAGTGAAAGTCAAGATGAAGCTTTAAATCTCCAACATGGACGAAGACGATATAAAAAAAATAACGTGCTTAAGCACAAGTACAATGTTTGTTCTTAAATTGCGTCCATTCCTCTCATTGAAGAGGAGAAACCCAGGCCCATGCCTCTTTGTGTGTGCGTTTGTGATCGTGCCATCTCATACTGAGCATCCAAGTTCCTGAATACTTCTTCTTGTTGCTTTAGAGTTTTGAAACTTTCATCAGGATTTGGTATTGGGGTTCCTATCTCTTCCTCATCCTGCAAAATAAAATAATTACAATAAAATAACACATCCAGATAATTCAGGCCTCTCAATGTGCTTCGACGGTCACAAGTTGTGTAACACAAGGCAGACTTACCTTCAGGTCGTTACAACATTTTTCAGCTGATGACACTGTGGGCCACAGACCTTTACATGGGCATTTTTTTATATTGGTTCACAATAACTTAGGAAGGAAGGATAGGCCACACAGCCCATCAAGCCTGCTCTGTCATTCGCTAAGACTGTAGCTGACCTACCTCAACTGCACTTTCCCATCCTATCTACATATTCCTAGATCTCCTTGGTGTCCAAAAATTTATTGGTCTTGTTCCTGAATAAAATTAACAACTGAGCATGCAGTCCTCCAATGGTTTACAGTATGCCCACTTAGGACATGTTCAACTATTACTTCTTTCTCATTCTTCAATATCTAGCTGACTAGGTGAAAAGCCAGTTGTGATAAGCTGTATAAAATGCCAACTATTACTGCAAACTGCAGAACACTGCAACATTTAGAAGAGGATCACAGTTGGTTTCTTTCAAATAGTTTAAAATATATTACTCAAGGAAATTTAAAATTATAGGAACTAGCTGTAGAATCTGCATTCCCATTCCATCGAACTTGCAGAAATTGGTCTCAAGGATTCAGACAACAGCTTTAGCCATCCACTGCCAGGTCTGGCTTTGAAGTGGAGTAGTTCATTGCCAATTAATCGCAGTCATTCAGGATGATCCTTGATTGAAGGAATACAAAAATTGTATGTTTTGGCTCTTCAATAAAGTATAAATGTGAATTTTAAGAGACTTTCCTTCTACAGGTGAGTTTTCCATTTGAACACCAGGATCCCATATTAAGTGTTGTACAATGGATGGAAGAGACAGGAAGCTGCATCGCCTTGAACAACAACTTAAAGGTCTCTAGGCATTTCGCTGGAGCATTATGAAACAAAATATGACACTGAGATGCATTAGGAGATAAGATGATCAAAAGCTTAGTCAAAGATGTAAGTTTTAAGCAGTGTCTTAAAAGGAGGAAAGCGAGGTAGAGAGGCATAAGGAAGGAATTCCAGAGTTTACGGCTTAGGCAACTGATTGCCCAGCCATCAATGTGAAGCGATTTAAAGTCAGGGATGCTCAAGAGGCCAGGATTAGATGAGTGTAGGCATCACGAAGGGCTGTAGGAAATTTATAGAGATAGGGAAGGACGAGGACATGTGAGGGATTTGAAAACAAGATATGAGAATTGTAAAATTAAGATGTTGATTGACCAGGAGCTAACACAGGCTAGAGAGCACAGGGGTGGTAGCTGAACACGGCATGGTGCAAGACATGGGCAGCAGAATTTTAGGGAGAGTAGAATTTTGGTGACCAGCCAGGAATGCATTGGAACAGTCAAGCCCAGAGGTAACAAAGGCACAAATGTGGTTTCGGCAACAAATGAGCTGAGACAGGGCTGAAGTTGAGCAACAATACAGAGGTGGAAATGGGCGATCTTAGTAATGTTGCAAATATGTGCTTGGAAGCTCATCTTGGGGTCAAATATGATACCAAAGGTTGCGAACAGATTCTACAGCTAGTTCGCATAATTTTAAATTCCCTCAAGTAATATATTTTAAACTATTTAAAAGAAACCAACTGTGATCCTCTTGAGTGTTGCACTATTCTGTCATTTGCAGTAACAGTTGGCATTATCGTCTTAAGAGTTTTGCGAGGAAGAATAATGGCTTTGGTACCTAGGGAACAGAGTTTGGAGCAGCTCCAAAAACAAAGGTTTCTTCCTGATATTTAATTGGAGAATATTATTGCTCATTCAGTCCTGGAAGTTGAATAAGCAATCTGATGATTTAGCAACATGGAGTCGTCGAGAGAGGTCATGGCAAGGTACAACTGGGTGTTGTCAGCACACATGTGAAAACTAATGCTGTACTTTTACTGTTCAAATGATGACCCCAAGGGGCAGCATGTATTTGAGAAATAGGATGGGGTCAAGCATAGATCCTTGGGAGAGGTAATCGTGGAGGAGCAGGAAGAGAAGCCACTGTAAATGATACTCTGGATACATTGAGGATGGAACTAAGTGAGAACCACCCCACCCGGATGTATAACAGCGAAGAGGCATTGGAGAAGGATGGTGTAGTCAACCATGTCAAAAGTGACAGATGGGTCAAGAAGGATGAGGAGGGATGGTTTCCCTTCGTGAAGGTCAAGAAGGATGAGGAGAGATGGTTTCCCTTTGTGAGGTACATAGGATGTAACTTATGACATTGATAAGAGCCATTTCAGTACAGTGGCAGGGGTGGAGACCTGTTCCAGAAAGATGAATAGATATGGAAGGTGGCAACGGACTCGAGGACTTTGAAATACAATTTAACTAAGAGGTAAATCCAATCCCTTTTTGCCCAAGTTGTAGAATTTCTTCCCACAGCCACTTGGTTCAAGTGATAGTTACCATAAGTGGCTGCAATGTTCAAATAAAAACAAAAACAGAATTACCTGGAAAAACTCAGCAGGTCTGGCAGCATCGGCGGAGAAGAAAAGAGTTGACGTTTCGAGTCCTCATGACCCTTCGACAGAACTTGAGTTCGAGTCCAAGAAAGAGTTGAAATATAAGCTGGTTTAAGGTGTGTGTGTGGGGGGGCGGAGAGAGAGAGAGAGAGAGAGAGTCCTCTCTCTCTCTCTCCGCCCCCCCACACACACACCTTAAACCAGCTTATATTTCAACTCTTTCTTGGACTCGAACTCAAGTTCTGTCGAAGGGTCATGAGGACTCGAAACGTCAACTCTTTTCTTCTCCGCCGATGCTGCCAGACCTGCTGAGTTTTTCCAGGTAATTCTGTTTTTGTTTTGGATTTCCAGCATCTGCAGTTTTTTTGTTTCTATCAATGTTCAAATAACTTTAACTCAAAAACCATCCACTGTAGCAGATATATATTATTTCATTCTAACAGCATTAATGTTTTCCAGGAATCAATTTGCTATTTTATTTTGTTCTCATCAGTGACATTTTTAAAAATTCACAAAAAAAAAAGTTCTACTGTTACTGTTCTTAACACAACTCACCTTGATGCCCATTAATTTTCGGAATTTAACATTTTGGTCCTTGTTACCAAAATTTAGCTTTTCCCATAATTCTGCAGTCTGTGACTTATCCTTGAATAGAACAGAAAAGATATGTGAAAATCCACTACAGGTACATAAAACTGACTTGGAGAAAGATAAACACAAGTCAACAATTTAAAATCTTACAGAAAGAAAGACTAAGAAGGATAGGTCATTAGATTGAAAAATAGTAAAATTAAATAGATAACTAGATCATCTTGGTGCTGTTTACAATTAATTTGTGGTCAGGAGTGTTGCTCTTGAGGTTTACCATGATACTGTCACAGCCTAAAACAAACTGCAGTTTGCTTTGTGCTGTAATACAGCAAATCTGCTGGTGCAATTTATCACAACTGACACAAGGTCAAACTAATTTACACTTTCATATAGATTCTTGATATTTGTAATACTATTCATCTGCCACCATATAATACTTTTAGCAAAAAAAACTTTGCTCTCCCTGTCTTAACACCATTTCCTAGTTTTTTTTTACATTAGAATTATTTTGTTTGATTTCTCATAAGAGATTTGCATTATCTGGTTAACATAAAAGTAATTTATTTAATAGAATATTTGTTCTGCATCCCAAAACCTTCCTGTAGAACCAGTGATATTCACAGAACATGAAGGGACTATTCAGAGCCTACTGTGTCTGTGCTAGTTAAGTTTAACACTAACCTTAATTGTTGAGTTATCTACTCATATCTTTGCATCATTCTCCATTTCAAATATTTATCCAACTTTCCCTTAAAAACAAAGGGAGGCAGAACATTCCATATTCTCTATGTAAATGAACTTCTCCTAAGCCCTCTCTCTACTCTTGATCATTTTAAATTGCTAATTTTGAAATGTGCCAGAGAATTGGATTTGTTTATACATGGGCATAATTTCAGAGTTTGCAGGTAACACAGAACTTAGAAATGTAAGCCATCAGTGAGGAGGACAGTGACAAACTGGCCAAATGACCAGACATAAGGCAGGTACGATTAAATGCAGAGAAACATGAAGTACCTCATTTTGACAGGAACACCGAGGAGAGGTAATATAAACTAACTGGAATGCATGTGAATAAATCTTTAAAGATGGCAGCACAGTTTAAAAAGCATAGGCTTTATAAACAGAGCATGAAGCAAGCTAAACATTTATAAATCACTGGATCACATTTCCGGACACCACACTTGTCAACCACGTGGCCGTGGGTCTGGAATCACATGTAGGCCAGACAAGGACAGCAGATTTCCTTCCCTAAAGGGGATTAGTGAACCAGTTGGGTTTTTAACAACTATCAACATCTTCAGACTTTTAATTCCAGATTTTTATTGAATTCAAATTTCACCCCCTGCCATGGTGGGATTTGAATCCGGGTCCCCAAAGCATTATACTCGGTATCTGGAATACCAGTCCAGTGACAATACCTCTATGCCAGTGCCTCCCTCCTTGTGGGACTTTAATTACATGAAGACTGAAGAAGCAGGTGTTGCTGTTCCTAGAGCAGAAAAGGTTAACAGGAGATTTCAAAGTGTTCAAAATCATGAAGATTTTTGATAGAGTAAATAGGAATAAACTTTCCAGGGGCAGAAAGGTTGGCAACTGGAAGACAATTTTAAGGTGACTGGGAAAAGAACCCAATGTGACATGAGAATTTTATTTTAAAAATTGTAGTCAAATGTAATATCCTGGAATTCACTGCCTGGAAGAGAGTCAGAAACCAATTCAGTAACATTTAAAAGGAAATTTTTATAAATACTCAAAGGGAAAAATTTTGCAGGGATATGGGGAAGGGGCTGGGGAATGGGATTAAATGGATGGCTCTTTCAAAGAGTCTGTTCAGACTCAATGGGCGAAATCACCACCTTCTGTGCTGTGTCATCTTATAATTTTTATAACCCCTCATCACTGACTCCCAACCAAAAGAAAATCTTTCTCTATTCATGATCAAAACTTCATAATTCTAAAAACCTCTTTTTACTCTCCTCTTGGTCTCTCGCTCTGCTAGAAATAGTCTAATATCTTAACTCGTAACGTCAATTTCCCATCCCTCATATCATTCCAGTGAGTCTATGGCTATAATAGCCTACTTTAGAGCATCCAAAACTGCATATGGATTCCAGCTAAAATTTGATCAATCTTTTAGATATTTAAAGTGTTACCCAGTGTCAAAATTGAACCTGTATTGTAAATGTAGGTCGTTTTCATATTCTAATACAACCGAATTCATTGGGAGTTCCACCTAAAATGATGTGCCAACCTGACTGTACTCACCATGAACAGTACCCAAAAGTAAACCATTGTTGATTAATTGATGGGTTAAGGTTGCTTGAACTGCACCTGAGCCCTGAATAAAAGAATTTAAAAAAAAAAAACGATGGGTACCTTTATAGAGCGCCAAATAGCACCTGGTATGGAACTCCTCCCATCCCAGATGAGAAACAACATATACCTAGAGCTGAATTCTCCCACAAAAGAATTCTGCTACCATAACCCGATATCACAGCAACCTGAACATGAATTAGGCATATGCCCCTCTCCCCTAATGAGTAGAATTATGGCATCTTGTCCAGTAATTGACCATTCTCTTTACACCTCTGCCTTAAATCTCCTACTTCCCCATCAACTATCCTTGTGCTTCTCACTTCTCCATCTTTCTTTCATGGTCCAATTATCTCTCCACCCTCCAACCCTACTTAACTTGAACAGTACACTTTGTTTTAACTCCCCATTAGGTCAACAAGTGTTTTGTATGAATTTAGATTTACTGCTTTAACTCTTGGACTCTGTGCCTCATTTATAAAACCCACTGGCTCTTTCAAAGAATTTCATAGCTGAACCTCACAATGTCTCATTTCTTCTTTTTTTCACCCCAAATTATTACCTTATACTTATTCCACATCTGCCACCTGCCTGTCCATTTTGCTGCCAGGTCTATTATCTTTCTTAAATTACTTAGATCCCTGTTTCATGATCAAACTTTCTACCTGATGTTAGCAAATTTTGAGATTGTCTTCACTACACCCAAGTCCAAGTCTTCTACTTTTGCCAAGAATAAATGTGAAATAAACACACACCCATTGGTTATAGCACTTCCAACCCTTCTCCAGTCCAAGTAACAATAAATTATCCTCAGTTTCTTTTCTGTCAACCAACTTCCTACCTATGCTGCTACACTTTCTCCTAAACTATGTCCCTGAATTCTAACAAGCCACTTGTGGGGCATCTTATCAAACAACTTCAGAAAAGCTATTACACATCCATGTTGCATTCTTTTTAGCTAGTCAACTGATAAATTCTTCAAAAGAACACTTAAATGCAGTGCCTTTAACAAAGCAGTGTCAGTTGCCCTTGATTAACTTTTCACAAAGGAAGATACAAAACCTTCCTAGGAATACTAAAGAACTAAGGGACTAGTGAGAATGAGGAACTGAAAGAAATTAGTATTAGTGAAAAAAACTGGAGAAATTAATGGGACAGAAGTTGATTAATCCCCTCGACCTGATGATCTACATCCCAGTGTTGAAAGATGTGGTGCTAGAGATAGTGGATGTGTTGGTGGTCAACTTCCAAAATTCTATAGGTTCTGAACGGTTCCTGCAGGTTGGAAGGAGCAAATATAACCCCACTATTTAAGAAGGGAGGGAGAGAGAAAACAGGGAACTACAAAACCTGTTAGCCTGACATCAGTAATTGGGAAATGCGAGAGTTTATTATAAAGAATATAATCAAATAATGGTAGAACTGGGCAGAGTCAACATGGATTTATGAAAGGGAAATCAAGTTTGACAAAACTGATTAGAGTGATTGAGGAGACTGGGTTTACATTCTCTAGAGTTTAGAAGAATGAGAGGTGATCTCACTGAAGCATACAAAATTCTTACAGGGCTCGACAGGAAGGATGCAGAAAATAAAAACAAAGTGCTGGAAAAACTCAGCAGGTCTGGCCGCATCTGTGGAGAGGGAAACAGAGCTAACATTTCGAATCCAATATGACTCTTGTTTCTCTCTCCACAGATGCTGCAAGATCTGCTGAGATTTTCCAGCACTTTGTTTCTCTTTCAGATTCCTGGCATCTGAAATCTGTTTTTATTTTAGATGCAGAAAGAATCTTTTCCCTTGATGAGGGCTCCAGAACCAGGAGAGACACTAGAAAAAGAGGTAGGCCATTTAGGACTGAGATGAGGAGGAATTTCTTCACTCAGAGGGTAGTGAATCTTTGGAATTCTCTACTCCAGAGGGCTGTCTTTGAGCATAATTAAGACAGAGATTGATAGATTTCTAGATGTTAAAGATATCAAGGGATATGGGGATAGTGCGGGAAATGGCGTTGAAGTAAAAATCAACCATAATCTAGCTGAATGGCAGAGCAGGCTTGAGGGACCGAATGGCCTATTCCTGCCCCTATTTCTTATGTTTATATGTTTTTCCTCCTTACTTCCGACTGTAAAAGTTGCATTTCATGCTCACGCTTTCATTAGTGCAGCACCATATTTCAGTATATTACATAGTAGCATTTTCCAGTTCCGGTGAAAAGATCTTAGGTCTGAAATGTAACAGTGTTTTTGCTGATACTCAGTTTTTCCAGCATTTTGTTTATACTTCAAATGTACTTTTTTTCTCAACTTTTCTAACTAATTGTCACTGTACTCTGCATTATAAAAATACATTACATCATGGATCAACTCTTTCTCAGAGACAGAATTTTTATTTGTGGCTATTAAAAGAAGCAAACCAAGCACTATACTTTACTTCTGGAGGAATAGAATTAAAAAGTAGGGAAGTTATGCTGAACCTGCATCATAACTTGGTTAGGCTAAAGGTAATAATAATGTGCAGTTCAGGTGTAGGACATGGAGGTATTGGAGATGGTACAAAGATGATTTTCAGGGTAATATCAGAAATGGGTGGGTATACATATCGGGAAAGGATTGGCAGATTGAGTCTCTTTTGTTTTGAAAAATGAAGGCTGAGGGGTGACTTAATAGAGGTCTTTAAAACTACGAAAGGTTTTGATAGAATGGATATGGAGAGAATATTTCCTCTTGTGGGGAAGAGCATAACTAGAGGTCACTAAAATAAGATAGTCAATAAGAAATCTAATACGGAATTCAGAAGAAATTTCCTCACCCAAAGAGCATTAAGAATACAGAACTTGTTACCACAGGGAGTAGTTGAAGCAAGTCATATAGATGCATTTAAAGGGAAGCTAGACATGATCTCATTGAATGGCGGAGCAGACTCAATCGGCCGAATGGCCTACTTCTGCTCCTACATCTTATGGTCTTATAGACAAGCATTTGAGGGAGAAGAGAATAGATGGTTACAATGGTAGATTAATGAGAGAAAAGGTGGGAGGAGACTCAAGTGGAGCATAAAAGCATGAACATCAACATGGACTGGTTGGGCTGAATGGCCCGTTTCTGTGCCTTATATACTATCTAATCCTATGTAACTAACTTTAGTGACCTATATGTGTAGTGGTCAAATCACGATTTCTGGAAAAAATTGCGTGGAGCATTCATTCTTTTCCACTTGAATTTTCCTGGTTCTCAGTAATGTTAAAATTGCATAATAGTTGCTGGGGAGGCGATGGTGTAGTGGCATTGTCACTGGACTGGATTAGTAATCCAGAGACCCAGGGTAGTGCTCTGGGGACCCAGGTTCAAATCCCACCATGGCAGATGGTGGAATTTGAATTAAAAGTCTAATGATGACCATGAAACCATAGTCGATTGTTGTAAAAACCCATCTGGTTCACTAATATCCTTTAAGGAAGGAAATCTGCTGTCCTTACCTGGTCTGGTCTACAGTAATGAAGATTAACTCTTAAATGCCCTCTGAAATGGCCTTACGAGCCACACAGTTGTATCAAACCACTACAAAGTCTCAAAAAAGGAATGAAACCACCCGGTATCAACAGCCAACTCACCCTGTCGACCCTTAGTCCTCCTTACTAACATCTGTGGGCTAGTGTCAAAATTGGGAGAGCTGTCTGACAGACTAGTCAAGCAACAGCCTGACACAGTCATCCTCATGGAACCATATCTTACAGATAATGTCCCAGGCACCACCATCACCACTCCTGGGTATGTCCTGTCTACTGGCAGGAGAGGCCCAGCAGAGACGGTGGCGCAATGGTATGCAGGCGGGAGGTAGTTGCCCTGGGAGTACTCAAACATCGACTCCGGACCCCATGAAGTCTCATGGCATCAGATCAAACATGGGCAAGGAAACCTCCTGCTGATTACCAAATACTGCCTCAATCGATGAATCAGTGCTCCTCCATGTTGAACACCTTTTGGAGGAGGCACTGAGGGTGGCAAGGGCGCAGAACATACTCTGGGTGAGGGACTTCAATGTCCATCACCAAGATTGGCTTGGTAGCACCACTACTGACCAAGCTGGCGAAGTCCTAAAGGATATAGCTGCTAGACTGGGTCTGCGGATTGTGGTGAGGGAATCAACAAGACAGATAAACATACCTCACCAATCTGCCTGCATCTGTCCATGACAGTATTGGTAGGAGTGACCACTGCACAATTGTGGAGACTAAGTGCCGTCTTCACATTGAGAATATCTTCCATCATGTTGTGTGGCATAGAGAATACCTTCCATCATGTTGTGTGGCATACCCTCCATCGTGTTGTGTGACACTACCATCATGCTAAATGGGATAGATTTTGAACAGATCTAGCAAATAAAGACAGGGCATCCAGGAGACGATGTGGGCCATCAGCAGCAACAGAATTGTACTTGAACACAATGTGTAACCTCATGGCCCGACATATACCCCACTCTACCCATTACCATCAAGCCAGGGGATCAAACCTGGTTCAATGAAGAGCGTACAAGGGCATGCCAGGAGCAGCACCAGGCATACCTAAACATGAAGTGTCAAGCTGGTGAAGCTACAACACAGGACTATCTGCATGCCAAACAGCACAAGCAACAAGTAATAGACAGGAGAGGGAGTTCCACAACCAATGGATCAGACCTAAGTTCTGCAATCCTGCCACATCCAGTCGCAAATGGTGGCAGGCAATTAAACAATACATTGGAGGCGGCGGCTCCACAAATATCCCCATCCTCAATGATGGGGGCAGTCAGCACAACGGCGCAAAAGATAAGGCTGAAGCATTTGCTACAATCTTCGGCCAGAAGTGCCAAGTGGATGATACATCTCGGCCTCCGCAGGAGGTCCCAGCATCACAGATGCCAGTCTTCAGCCAATTCAATTCACTCCATGTGATATCAAGAAATGGCTGAAAGCACTGGATACCGCAAAGGCTATGGGCTCTGGCAATAGTACTGAAGACGTGCTCCAGAACTTGCCCTGCCCCTACCCAAGCTGTTCCAATACAGCTACAACACTGGTATATAAATGCAATGTGGAAAATTGCCCAGGTATGTCCCATACACAAAAAGCAGCACAAGTCCAACCCAGCCAATTACAACACCCAGTCCATTCTTGATCATCACTGAAGTAATGGTAGGGGTTATCAACAGTGCTATCAAGCAGCACTTGCTTAGCAATAAATTACTCACTGATGCCCAGTCTGGGTTCCATCAGGGCCACTAGCTCCTCACCCCATTACAGTCTTGGTTCAAACATGGACAGAAGAGCTGAACTCCCGAGGCGAGGTGAGAGTGACTGCCCTTGACATCGAAGCTGCATTTGACCGAGTGTGGCACCATGGAGCCATAACAAAACTGGAATCAATGGGAATCAGGGGCAATACTCTTCACTAGTTGGAGTCATACCTAGCACAAAAGAAGATGGTTGTGGTTGTTGAAGGTCAGATATCTCAGTTCCAGGACATCACTGCAGGAGTTCCTCAGAGTCGTGTCCAAGACCCAACCATCTTCAGCTGCTTCATCAATGACCTTCCTTCCATCACAAGGTCAGAAGTGGGGATGTTCGCTGATGATTGTCCAACGTCCAGCACCATTTGCGACTTCTCAGACACTGAAGCAGCCCATGTTCAAATGAGGCAAGACCTGGATAATATCCAGGCTTGGGCTGATGTGGCAAGTAATATTAGTGCCACACAAGTGTCAGATAACGACCATCTCCAACAAGAGAGAATCTAACATTGCCCCCTGACGTTCAATGGCATGACCATCAACATCCTTGGGGTTACCATTGATCAGAAACTGAACTGGACTAGCCATATAAATACTGTGGCTACAAGAGCAGTCAGAGACTAGGACTCCTGCAACATGAGTAACTCACCTCCTGACTCCCCCAAAGCCTGTCCACCATCTTCAAGGCACAAGTCAGGAGTGTGATGGAATACCACCCCTCCACTTGCCTTGATGAGTGCAGTTCCCACACTCAAGAAGCCTGACACCATCCTGGACAAAGAAGCCCGCTTGATTGGCACCACATCCACAAACATTCACACCCCCACCACTGATGCAAAGTAGCAGCAGTGTGTACCATCTACAAGATGCACTGCAGGAATTCAACAAGGCTCCTTGGACACACCTTCCAAACCCACGACCACCACCATCTAGAAGGACAAGGGCAGCAGATAGATGGGAACATCACCACCTGGAAGTTCCCCTCCAAGTCACTCACTATCCTGACTTGGAAAAATATTGTCATTCTTTCACTGTTGCTGGGTCAAAATCCTGGAACTCCCTCCCTACAGCACTGTGGGTGTACCTACACCACAAGGACTGCAGCGGTTCAAGACAGCAGCTCACCACCATCTTCTCAAGGGCAACTAGGGATGGGCAGTAAATGCTGGTCCAGCTGGCGAAGCCCACATCCCGTGAATGAATTTTAAAAAAAACTTATAACCTTCATCAAATTTTTCTCCAGCTATTTTTCTAAATCTCAACTTGCTGATACACTAAGCCCCTACTGTTCCCAAAACATTTATTTGAACACAGTAACCATCCCATGTGTACAGCAGTTAAATTTAAATCCTTTCACCACTATCTGTAGAATCAGTGACCTTGTTAAATATATTGTTTATATTGTCAGTGCAATTTAGGAAGTGAATGTTTCTGTTTTTTTAATTGAATCTTCTCTTCACCGATTTAAATATATTTCTTAGCTCCTGCATCCTCTTCTCATAGCTGGAATTAGCCACCTGAGTTATTATTTAATCAACTATTATGTGTTGTTTACAGTCTCACTTGATTTGGTGACACTTGCAAGCTTGGAGTTTCTTTTGCTTCCAGTCCTAAGACATTGATCTTCCCCACTTAACAGATATATGATGCAAGAGAATCAAATTTAAAACTAAAACCTGTTTTGAACAGAATTTGTATTTTGTGTAGCAACAGTAAATTTCCTGATTCAGGATTAAGTTAATCACAGAAGGAAAACATTTTGCATTGCTTTGTGATTCCAGAGATTAAGAAACAAATCAAAATTCTTCCAGATTTACAGAACAAAAATAATATAAGGAGGGGCAAATCTTCTCAGAGCCAGTAGAAATGGTAATAGCAGATTCCTGGGAATAAGGAAGCAATCCATCAAGCTAGGTGAATGATGAAATTAAGCACAATGGTTGTGAGATTGGGTAGAGAATGGAAAATCTGAAAAAAGAGTGCGTGCGTAAAAATGAACTAATATTTGTATTAAAATCTTGTATAACACAGACAAAGCCATACAGCATCAGTGCATCACTGATATACCTAGTAGAACTTATATTCAAACTCACCCCTTCCTTCTTGTTCTGCCAGAGAAGTTTACGTTTCTTCTCTTGTTCTGCAAACTTCATTGGGTTGACGGCAGTTGGGTTGTAGTAACTAGGCACAGCTATACCAGTTTCAGCCAGTGCCTTGGCTTGGAGTGCTGCCATTTGTGCAGCCATTGCAATCTGCGGTGTAACTTGAGTACCAGATGCCAGGAGAGCAGCAACATTGAGAACTGATCCACTACTGACTGTTAAGAACATAAGAAATATATATATGTTTGTTCAGACAAATTCAACTCTGAATAGCTCAAATACCTGCAGATATCAAGTAGAATTAACTGAATATGGTTAAGAGGGGAAGGCAGAGTGACTGCTCCTGATATCAAGGCAGCATTTGACAACTGTGTGTCACCGATCTGATCAAACTAAAGCCAATTTAACTGAGGAGTTAAACTCTCCATTGGCTGGAGTCATACCTGATCTAAGAGATAATGAAGGTTGCTGGAAACTAATCTTAAGTCCCAGACTATTGCTGAAAGGGTTTCTCAGAACAGACGAGGTGACCACTTTGCAGAACACCTTCGCTCAGTCCGCAAGCATGACCCTTCCTGTTGCTTGCTATTTCAACAGACCATCTTACTCTCAGGCCCACATGTCCATCCTTGGCCTGCTGCAATGTTCCAGTGAAGCCCAATGCAAACTGGAGGAACAGCACCTCATCTTTCAATTAGGCACATAACAGCCTTCCGGACTTTTGAGTTCAACAACTTCAGACTACGAACTCTCCTCCATCTTTACCTCTTCTTTAATCCAATTTGTTATTATTTTTATTTATTTATTTAGTCATTCATTTTAAAAACCTTTTCCCCCCCAACACCCCCCCTCCCCCCACGACAGAGGGCCATCTGTCACTTGCTTCTATTCTGTGCTTTCACAGATATTAACACATTCTGCTATCTTATCTTTATGCCACTATCAGCACATTCTTTAGTCTTTAATATGACCATTAACACTCCCTTTGTCTTGTGTCCATGACATCTTTTGCCAATCTCTCATGAGTTCAAACCTATCCCAGACCTTCTATTTTGCTCCACCTCCTCTTAAACGGTATAAAATCCATCACATTTCTACTTTTCTTTAGCTCTGAAGCAGTTTTACGGACTTGAAATGTTAGCTCTGTTTCTATCTCCACAGATGCTGCCAGACCTGCTGAGTTTTTCCAGCATTTTCTGTTTTTATTTTTCTCAAAAGTGTCCTACACCACATCTTCAGCTGTTTCATCACTGATCCTCCCCCATCACAAGATTAGAAGTGATGTTTGCTGATGATTTCAGAAATGTTCAGCTCCATTCATAATTCCTCACATAATGAAGCAATCCATCACAACCTAGACCATATCCCGGCTTGGACTGATGACATTCACACTAGACGAGTGGCAATTATCATCTCGAACCAGAGATAGCCTGACCATCTCCCCTGAGTCAGTGGCATTGTCACCAACGGATTCTCCATCATCAACATCTAAAGCGTGAGATCACTACTTCTTAGTAACTGAACTCACCCAGCCATACAAATGTCTTGTTAAATAGAGCACACCAGAGACTGGGTCATCTCCTAACTCCTCTAAGTCTCTCTACCAGCTACAAGGAACATATCAGGTGTGTGATGGATTACTTTCCCACTTGCTTGAATTGGTGAAGCTGCAACAACACTCAATGCTTGACACCATCCAGGATAGGTCAGTCAATTTGACTGATACCTCATCCAATAATCTAATCATCCACTCCATCATGCTGCAGCTACAGCATACATTATCTACAGGATACACTGCAGCACCATGTCACGGTTTCCTTGACAACAGCAAACAAACGGGTCACCTCTGTTAAGTACAAGGGTGGCAGGTACATGGGAACACTAACACCTCCAAATCACACACCATCCTGACATGGACATGTATTTCTGCTCCTTCAGTGCTTGAGTCAAAATCCTGGAATTCCTATACAGTAGTTTGGGAACACTTTCACCAGACGGATACCGTGATCATCAACTCGGCATTGGCAGCAAGTGCCATCAATACCCACATCCTGAGAATGAATTTAGAAAGGGAGCACAGGGATTTAAATGCTCATGTGCAGACAACGAAAAGCTTGTGAACAGGCACAAAAAGACTAATGGAATGTTGGCCTTTAATTCAAGGAAGTTGGAATGCAAAAGTAAAGCAGTGATGCTTCAGTTGTACTTGTACTGACCCCATCTGGATTACTGAATTCAGTTTTAGGCACCAAATTGCAGGAAAGATATACTGACCTTAGAAGAGGGTAAAGGGCATATACAATGACTTATACTGGGATTTAAAGGGTTGACTTACCAGGAAGGTAGGTTGCATTAATTGGTTTGTATTTTAAATTTAAAAAGTTGAGGAATGATCTAAATGAAGTCTCTAAAATTATAAAGGGGTTTGCCAAGGTAGACATAGAAACTATTTCCTCTAATGGATGAACCTAGGGGATGGTGGCATAATCTTGAAATACGAACTAGGTAGCATCAACATCAGCCAAGAGCTGAAGATGGAACTGGTAGTGAGGAGCATTGGTGCACAGTGACAAGTATTCCTGACCCACTGTTTAAAAACTTGACTTAAAGAAAATGCTAAGACAAAAAACAAAATAACACCAATGCATCTGGCTGTAAGTTTTGTACTCAAATAACAGCTCCCATATAAGTTAAAACTAAAAGATTAATTGCATATAAACTTAGGCAACTGGAGTATTTTGAAATTAAATGCAAACATGATTGCAAAATGATATATTTTACTAACAGATATTAAGTTTCCTACCTGTTGGCTGGTTGACACTTACAAGTGATCCATTTGTTGTATCTGTTCAAAATAAATAGTGCTTATTTTTCAGTAGTATTCACCAACTTTGTTTTTTCAAAATTTAATTTTAAATATTACTGCAGTTTCTGTTTTGCACGCACATTTTGGTTATATGCAACAATTATCAAGGAACACTATGAGGTGATATTCTAGTATTTATTGCTCCAAGTTTAACATGTTACTTCTTTTGTCTCACATGACCAGAGGACCGCAAATTATCTCTAAATTAGTAACAATGTTTATATTTTACTACTGTCAGACTCTAATTTTAAATTGTTTTGGAAAGAATGGGAACTGGGAAGTGCAAAATACAAATATTAATTACAAAATAAATTATAATTAATAATCAAAACCAAGGACGAATGTTTCCTACTACATTACTTATAGACTCATTTATTTATTATATTTCATGAAGTACCACAGTATTAGGTAACACAAAACCTTATGCTTAAATTCCATGTTCAAATACTTCTTTCATGACCGATGGTTGGGAATTAGTTGGCAGTAGTACAAAAGCCATGGCCACAATTTTTAAACATGATGCAACTATATGTAGCAAAAATTTTACAGGAATAATTGTGCAATTATATTGATCTTATTTTCTTCTTTTAATTATATTGCACAAAGAAAAGCAAGAGTTCACTTCATAATTGAAGAACATTCCACACTTGCACGCTGTGCCCTCCAATTCCAAAGCTGATTTACAACTCCAATGACATCAAAATGCCATGATATGGATTGCTGCAGAAAAGCCCTGTTTGTCATTTATTTTCCTGGAAGCCAGAGATACACCCCAGTGATGGGATTTCATTCCTGCCGTGAAGTCTACAACTACAGGGGAATTTGCTTTCTGATTTCAAGTGTACTATGAAGCCAATCTGCCAAAACAACTGTTTTAGGTGCCAATTGTTGCAGTGAAGTGGAAACTGATTTTCTGCAAATTTTAAATTGCAGTGCACAAACATCCTTGCTTCCCCATCTCAAACATAAGAGACTGATAACCAATATTCCATAAATATTTGTCTTAGATATGAAAGCTTTATATTTATTTCCATGTAATTTTTCATTTCTACTTGTATTAGTCTGCGGACCTTAAAATTAGCACATATACATTCGGTAATTAATTGCATGAAGAATTAAGAATTACCTGCAACATCTGGTTGTTCCACTTTCTGTTTCTCCAGTAGCTCTTTTTCTTTTTGCTCTTGAAGCTTCTTTGCTCTTTCAAGCCTGTGATTCAAAGAATTAGAAGTTAGCAATTATTATTTTGACTGCTAACATTTTTGTCTCGGCATTGGAAGAATTCTCTTCCATAGTTATCATTGCATGCTTCAGATAAGGCTTAGCACTATTTTTATTTAACTTGCCTAGTGAGTTATATTTTTAGTTAAATATTTCCAGACCATGCAGGGATGGTTGGGGGTTGATAATCCTTGCCTGCAAAAGATTTGTTTTGCTAGGCTACTGAGCCAGGAAAGTCAAATACATCATGAATGTCCAGTTGCATGCATCAACTTCGCAACATGGATACTGGCCCAAAATTAATCTGATTCAATTCACAGCAAGATATATGGGCCGTCAGTATTATTTGGCCAGACATAGAAATTAGAAGTGTGTAGTGGTTATTTGTATTTCTAGAGTGTACTTCCATAGTATTGGGGTTCATTGTTGCCCCATGAGGTACACTCTCAGATTAATGTGTGTGTATATGGGCATGTTTCAATTCTAAGGAGCAGGAGTTTGTGGAAGCTGACCTTTACAATATGCACAAGAAAAGCAGCTACAGTGCCTCTAAACTGCAGCCAATGTACTTTGTGAAACAGAATTCATATTTCATAATCAACATTAATCTAAATTTAACTTCTTACTGGTACACTTCTGAATAGAGGTGCCAAAACAGATAATACTTTTCAGTAAAGTTGCAGCTATTAAATGGAAAACTGATTATATTAAATTCTCACAAATTAACTAATGAATAGAAAATACTGAATAAGTTGACTGGCTTCAAGGCTTGAGCAGCTGTCTCAGTTAAGTCAGATCACAAGCTGCATAGACGGCTGACACATAACTTAGTGCAAATAATTCTACAATGAAATTGCTATATACCAAAACACTGATGCACTGCGAACTCAATAGAACAGGTAATTTTAAAATAAGTTCAGCATCACTGCAGCCAGTATGCACTTATTTGTAAAGTGAACTTTTGAACAAACAGCCTACATTGATACAATACAATAGATTCAGACAGTTAATCTGAATCATTTTGTCTTTGTGATGCTTTACATGTTCAGGCCAGTTCAAAAAACTCACTTTGATAAAGAATCATATTGAGCAGCACCTTGTAGGTTAAAAGCAGCCATTTCAAACTTGGACACCAGGAAATGGCAGCTCAATCATAAAGACGACTTAATACTTGCATGCTGTTGCTAACTGAGAAGTTCTGCTTTGGAATTATCAGTAGCACAGACATATTAAAACCAAATGAAAATAATTTTCTGGGCTGTAAGAGATTCACCTGTCAATCACTACTGTATGAAATGTACAAATGTTGCTAACTGAAGAGTTCCCTCTCTGGCCAATGTGACAAATTTGCAGACAAATAGGCAGAGGGAAAAAAATCTTTTGATACAGCAACAAATTTTTCATGTCGGGACCAAAAGCACAAGAAAATGTATTGAAATTACAGGGTTGCCTGGAACCAAACAAAAACTCATAACCAAAGTTACCTGATTAAAAATGAGAAGAAACAGAAGTTACCTCCGAGCTAACGCTTCCTGAGCATCCATGGCAGCATTGCGACCTCTGAATGCTGGGGGAGTACGACTACGACTTCTGCTTCTACTGAACTTGCGTTTTCTTTTCTCTCTACAATATAAATCCTCATTTATGATTTAATTCATTCAAAAGAGCACTGTATCGAAAATGAAAACTCATCATCCTCATTTGATTCTCTTTGGAAACCACTAAGATCTAAAATAGTAAAAATCGAGCAAATTTCATAACCAGTACCAATCTTTATAGTTCGCTTGTGTTCTGTCATTTCTGGATTTCTGTTGAGACTTTCAAAAAATATCATCTGGTGAATACATTAAATAGATATGGAATTTAACTTGAGGTTAACTTGAGATTAAGCCCAAGTATCAAAAGTATATGAAAGAGATGAATTTGTATCTATTGAGTAGTTCCTGCAAGTAGTTTTCCAAATTATTCACGTGCTCAAATTTTATAAATAATATTTGTATTGCAGGTTATAGCTATAGTTTGTTTTTTCTTTGTAATATAATTGATTAGTAAGTTGCCAATTTCCGACTCCAGTGTTCCCAGAGAATTTCAATTTACATTCAGAATGTCTCCTTTTGTTTCTTTTATGCTTTTCTTTATAATACAGGGAGCTGAGTGTGACACTTGAAATCTGTTGAATCAAACATGGAGAATCTTTGGCATCAAACAGCGCCGGAATGTGGAGTGATCTGTGAACATAGAAAGGGTGTCCCCGGGTCCAGCAGAAGAGGTAAAGGATTTCTGGGTTTGGCAGTGGTGGGAAATGAAAGATCCCTGTCAAGGAAGTGGCTCAAGAGATCACAACCCAAAGTGCTACTGGATCCTTTTGATCATTCAGTCTCTTCAGTAACCTCCCTTAACTGACTTCCCATTCCCTGCTCGTTTTTGTTTCTATGTTCCTGCCTTAAAACATTTACACATATATTTGGTGTTTTTTAAATGATTGGGATGAAAAGTTACAGGCCAGGAATGCGGTAGAAACACAAAAGTATATTTAATACACTGATTTTGCTGACCCATATGGTCTTATAAGAAATACATTTCCATTAAGAAACAAAAATGACTAAAAGCAAGTTCATTCATTACAAGTTATAGAAGTACAATACAGGAGGCCAGCATTTGGGCCATTGTTCCTGCACTGGTCCTTTGAAGGAGCTAACCAATTAGTTTTTCTCTGCTGCTCATTCCCCATGGCCTACAAATTTTTCCAATTCCTGTTTGAAAATTATTGAATTTGCTTCAAGGAGCTGGGGCAGGTGTTTGAACTTCAGAGAATGTATTCTAGAACATAACTTGGTGGGTAAGGTTTTCTCTCCTCACGTTGCCTCTTGTTGCCAATTACCTCAAATCTGTGTCTTCTGGTTGATGACCCTTCTACCACTGATAACTATTTTTTTTTTACTCTATCAAAACCTCTCTCTGCTCCAAGACAAACAGCCCAAGTTTCTTTGGTCCTTCCACATAATTGAACTCTCTCAGCACATACCATCCTAGTAAATGCCCCTCTGCACTCTGTGGAAGGCCTTGGCATCCTTTTTTGGTCAGAATACATTAGCTGGGGCCTAGCCAGAGTGTTATAAAGTCTTAGTAGAACTTTGACTTCTGCACTCTATGGTTTTAAGTATAAAGCCAACTATCCTGTACGCCTTTTTAAACTGCTTTCTCAACCTGCCCTGCCACCTCAAAAACTGATAAACAGTTTCTCTTTACTTGATCAAAAATCCTACTGCTCTGAAAAGAAACCCAGTTTCTCCAGTCTTTCCATGTAATGAAGCTTTTCATCTCTTTCACCATTCAAATAAATCTCTTCTACACCCCCTCTCAGGCCTTTACATCCTTTCTAAAGTGCACCTCCCATTCCTGCATCCCCTTCAAAACTGTAACATTTAGTTTTCTTTGGTCTCTTCCTATTTTTTTCTACCAAACTGAATCAGTTCCACACTTTCTCTACAGTAAATTTCTTCTGTCACGTGTTTGCCCATTTCAGCATTCAGTCTATGCCTCCGCTGGAAGTTGATACTATCCTCCTTACTGCATTTCCCAGCTCTGTATTAGCAGCAAATAAATGCACCAAAAAATAACAGGTGGTCCCAATATTAGTCTCTAGAGAAAACCAGTGCACTCTTTCCTCCGTCTGAAAAAGAACCACTCACCACTACTCTCTGCTGTCTATACCATTGCTACTCACAAACCCATGCAGTCACTGCCCAACATCAATCTTCTCTGGTGCTGTGCAGAGACAGATGAGATCAAGTGGCCTTTTCATAGGCTGTTTCTATTATAAATGTGGACATAGGAATTTATAATGGAATAGGCGGTCAGGTAATATAAACAGATTATGATATTTAATCTATATGTTTAATATATTTTCTGTTCTTAAAAGAGTTAGCTAATCTCAGTTGGTGAAACGATTGGGTGGTAAAATTTCCCACAGTGTTCTGGATTAGGGAAGCGAAACACCCATACTTCTCATTCTTCACTGATAAGTGTGCACATTCATACAAAGTGAAGATAGGATGAGGCTTAGCTGTAAGTCAACACTTACTGAAAAGCTCATACATGGATAAACATGTGCATCAAGTACTGGAGGTAAAATGATGATGATGATTAACTCCCTTGTTGAAGTACAGCTTTTGACCAGAAAAGGCGGGAGAAAACTGAATACGAGAAAAAATTATTTTAAATAGGTTAGATATTTTGTGCTTTTGTATGACTGGGAAGAAAGACAGGGCAATGAACTTACTTGCTTCGGCTTCTACTCCTGTGTATCCTGTGTCTTGATCGCGATCTTGAACGAGATTTTATACGTCGTTTTTTTTCTCTGCTCCTTGAATGTCTGCCTCGGCTCCTTGAGCGCCTGCCCCGGCTCTTTGAGCGCCTGCCCCGGCTCTTTGAACGCCTGCCCCGGCTCCTCGAACGCCTGCCCCGACTCCTCGAACGCCTGCCCCGACTCCTCGAACGCCTGCCCCGACTCCTCGAACGCCTGCCCCGGCTCCGAGACCGCCTGCCCAGGCTCCGAGACCGCTTGTCCCGGCTCCTCGAATGCCTGTCCCAGCTCCTTGAGCGTTTGTCTCTGCTTTTTGACCGCCTGTCTCGGCTCCGAGACCTCTTTTCTTTGCTCCGTGAACGTGACTTCTTCTTTTCACGACTCCGGTGCCGCCTAGAGTACACCATTAGAAACAATATATCCTCAGGTTTACATATAAGAAAAATCAATCATACGTCTGAGAACTATCTTAACTGAGTGCTCCTGGAGAAACCAGGCAACTGTGGCATTCAACTGAAAAAGCTAGCCATTTTTAGTTTAAAACTTTGAGAAGCGGCTGGCTCCGTATTAGGCAGACGCATTACTTTTCAATATCATATCCTAGAAATGGGGCAAAGATATTGTCCAAATGCTAAAAATATTCACATTAATGATATTAATACTTGCCTTTCTCTGGACCTGGATCTTGAATAACTTTGAGCTTTTGAAGGTTTCTTTTCTTTCCGCTTTGGCCTGTCTTCTCCGTTTTCTGTTGAACTTAATCGTTCCCTCCCTTTGTCATGCTCCTTGTCACTTTGCTGATCAGAAGATTTTTGTTTTTTGGTGGTACTTTTCTCTTTTAAGTCCCGTCTTTGTTCCTGTTTTAAGAAGAAGTTGGTTCTTTCAGGAAAATAGTGCAACAAAAAGAGTTAGTATGGGTACTATAATACAAAGATTTAATAGTGGGTTGTAAAAGCAACGATTCTTTGAATGTCTTAGGAGAAGTGAAGCAACATGCTATCAACATTCAATGCTTTTTACAACACACCAAACCCAAGATATTGAAATCAAAAACTAGTGTGTTACACCGATACATGTTCATGGGGCTGAATGGCCTACTCCTTGTTCCAATGATACCAATAATTAGCCACATAATTATCCTGTATTCATGAGATTTATCACTGCAAATATCATCTGTCAACACTGAAAAACTCTCCAGCTATGCGTGAACTAAAATTAACTCATTCAAATCAAAGATTACTTGTCTCTCACATTCCTGAAAGTTCCAAATGTCAGCTGCTTTACATGTAGTTTTACACTTAATAAGCACAATGCAGTCAAACAATAAAGTTAGGTTGTCACATCAATTATCTACTAGTCCTGTTTATATGCAGTTTCACAGGCTTAAATTTCAATCGCTAGGCACTGTTCAGATCCTTTCGCTTCTCAAAAGGAGTCAGCTGCAGCAGATAATCCAAGCAGCAAAAGGTCCATTTCAATGCAAATTGGTTACATTTTAAGATCTGACCCAAACTCAGTGCTGTACTTACCTTAAAAACTGTACCTGTCTCTATAAATGTCCCTTCCCCTGTGTCCAGTTCCTCTCACTTTACAAATTGGGAAACTCTGTAACTGCATCAACTATTTCCAACCAAAGTAGTTTTAATTCTGCGAAGCTACTGTAAATGGGTGTTCAGGTCAAACACTGTAATGTTGCCAAAATAAAGCCAAGCTTTCAGAGCAAGATTACAAAAGACTGTCTAGGATGTATCAGATGATAAAATTACCATGGACATAGCCTATAAGTGATCCCATCATGATCATGTTCACAGAGTTTCAATTTTTCCAATTCTAATTACAAAATATCAATCCTACACACAATATTCCCCACATTTAGAAAGAACTACTAAATATGGGACAGTTCACAGGAAGTGCACTTACCATCAATGCTATACCTTCATAGTGACCATGTCAACTAAGCTATTTTTTCAATGAAACAGATTTAAACAACTAAGATTTTAGATGCTTAAATCCCACCAGCAATTTGGAAAATGATTTAAAAGGGTGTTGCATATCCTAGTTTCATGCAACTATAAGTGTTTAAAATAATGCTGGTGATTAATTTAAGCAAACTACTAATGTCTTAGAAAATATTTCAGAATTCTAAATCATTTTGTGGTAGCCAATAATCACTGATATTAATATACTCTTGATTTAAGTTTAGACTTTCCAAAAAATATTCCGCCTGTAATCAGCAAGTCCAAACCTGTTGCAGCAAGTTTTTTAAAATGTTAACCTCATTTAAATTAAGATATTTAAGAAGAAAGCGCTGACACTAATATTTTGTATCAATTTTGATATGGCCATCATTTTTTATTCAAATATAAACTTTTGTAATTTCTAGCCATACATGCACAACACCACATGCACACTGCAAAATTACCCGACCTTCAACCAATCTCAAAGTGGTCATTCCTTATATAAGCTCCAAAAATTAATGGTGGCTAGCTAATCCACTACACAATTACAACCAAGCTCAATACACACACACCTACCTATTGGTGGGGAGGACTGAGTGCCACTAGATATCCATGACTTAGTGATACATCTTTACTGTGCATTTAACCTCTATTGGAACATGCAAATGTACTTCTGAACATTTCATTTTATCCAGATCTCAACAATTTTACGGACTACAAATTTGTCATTCTTAAAGACCTGAAATAAGATTATAACACGCCTCTGAACTGAACTTGGTGCCCACAATGATGTCTAGAAAATATGTTTTGGCATTTAAATCAAGAATGTCGGTACAATATCAATTAGCAACAGTGAAACAAAGTTAGTTCTGGGCTAAAGCCCAGCAAAATACATATAAGCAATAGTTAGGGTATAATTTACAAAGCAACGTTATTACAGATTGGTCAGTTCTTAGAGAATTAAATAAAATCAAATTGAAATATTTGGACATTACCTTATTCAATGTAGTTTGCGAGGAAGCAAACTCCTTCCTCCCCAAACCAAATTGAATCGAAAATTGGCTACCACAAACAAAGCAGATTTGCTGGGTGATTCTTTCAAGTTACAAAGCAAATACGAGTGCGAATGGCTGATATTTACCTTTTCAGGAGGTAGGCTTATATTTTTTGCTATTTGACTCTGCAGCGTCTTCCGCTCGCTGTGTCTCTTCGTGCATTAGCACGCTGAGTACGATTCATTATAGAAATGTTATCATGTGATCTATGTATACAAAGTAAACTTTCCAAACACAGAAAAATGCCAAAAATCTGCATTGATATCCTCCTAAATTGTAACGACTAAATATTAAAATATTTGGTCAATTTTAACCTATTTACTATATTGTTCGAATTAGAACTGGGAAGAAAAATATTTAAAGTCACATGCTTAGGTAGGATATGGTACTTTGTCATGACAGCTAAACGATTTTACTTTTGTATACCAATTTTTGGTACTTACCATCCCGACTGTCAGTAATCAATAAATAAATTGTCAGCAGCATTATATTTAGTTCTTAAATTACTGATATGCTACAGAAAGTGTTAATTACCTCTTTGCTTCTGCTGCGACTTTGTCTGGGTTTCCGGCTTTCACTTTCTGGAAAATGAAAAACTGCTACATGAACACCTGACAAACAAACTCAGTTGCAAAGAAAATAGTGAGTGTTCATTATAAAAGATAATTTTAGAATTACAGTTTCTTTATCCAGTAATGCATATTAAAAAAGTCAAAAAGATAAAAATCCAGAGGAACTGGTCACAAGTTCATTCATTTTCATCAATTCAATGCAAACCAACAGGTAATGGAAGTTTGTGATAGAAAATGTTTTTGCAATTATTTAACATTGCAGCTGAGGAGAGATTCACTAGCTCCTCAGTATAGAAACATTACATCAAAAGCAGCTCCAATGCAGGTTAGGTGCTGATCTCATGAATGAGTACTATTCTGGTACCTGGGCGTGAACTTTGAACGTGACATGAACCACCACCATTTACTTATCCATTGTCCAACACTTTGGGCTAGTAAATAAATTATAATGCACAATTGAAATATTATTGCAAAGGCAATAATACACATACGAACTAGGAGTAGGCCATTCAGCCCCTCAAACCTACATGGCCATTCAATAAAATCATGGCTGATCTGATTGTGACCCCCAACTTCACATTCTGCCTACCCCCATAACCTGTGACTACCTTGTTAGTCAAGAATCTATTTACCTCTGCCTTAAAAATATTCAATGACCCTGCTTCTGCTGCATGTATCTATATCTGAAGCAAAGTATGGTACTATTTAGTAAGCATCACTCATATGTTTATATGCATTATGCATAGTGTAAAGGGTGTGCTACTCTTATTAAAGAATCTATTTTGATCTTTTTGGAACGTCATTATTTTCAGGATTCTTACTTTCATATATACTGAGAAGAACTACAAATGCAAACAAAAAAAATGTTTAGCATAAACTGCTGCTATCCATTAACTGTATAAGTTAAAGCGTTCTTTTAAAATTTATACCAGGCACATGTTTTATAGTTAGTGACCTGACAGAAAAGTTTCTATGTGCTATCAAACTAAAGATAGTAGCAGCTTGAAGTTGTGGTGCATTAGAAGCCCAATGTGCTCCGCCATGTAGTAGAATTCACAATCTCCTGATCTCCAGTAGCTTATCAGGGTAGGGAAAAAGGGAATTGTGCGTGTGTCTGTGTTGTGAGGAGGTTAAGTCAATCCATGCTGCTTTTGTGAAACTCTAATGCCATGTTACATATTGGTATGCCTAGAAATCCAGGAAGAAAGCCCTATCAAGTAATACCACATGACCACCTAAATAAGGAAGAAAGAATATTTTGTTAAAAAACAGTAAACTCTCAAATCATAACAATTATTTTCCTATTTACAACATGAGAGTGTAAAGCCAACATATCAAAGGTTTACAACCCTATACACCAATAAGAACATTGTACACACCAGACTTCCGTTTCTTCTCCCTAGATCTTGACCTTGACCTAGACCGTTTCTTTTCCCTAGATCTTGATCTTGACCTAGACCGTTTCTTTTCCCTAGATCGTGATCTTGACCTAGACCGTTTCTTTTCCCTAGATCGTGATCTTGACCTAGACCGTTTCTTCTCCCTAGATCGCGATCTTGACCAAGACTGTTTCTTCTCCCTAGATCGTGACCTTGTACCCGATCGTTTCTTCTCCCTAGATTTTGATCTTGTCCTGGACCGTTCCTTCTCCCTAGATCTTGATCTTGACCTAGACTGCGATCGTGAAGAATGATGCTTGTAGCTTTTGGGAGATTTAGACGATGCTGATCTTTCACTTTCCTTTTCCGTGTCAGAAGTAGATTTTTTCAAAACTAAGTCATCCTGTTCAGTGTCATTTGCCTGTTGATAGATTTTAAAAGTTGCATTTAGAGTGCTATTAATTTTAAATTAACAAAATTTGTTCTTGCCCTCAGTTGCATCTGCTCCTAAAGCTGGTGTTCATTTTGCTGGGGTACTGTTTCACCATAAACACCCTAATTCTTAGTCCAATTGGCTACTATTCAAACAAGGGCCTTGACAGAGCAAGTAAGCTATCTTACCAACACAAGGGTCATATGGACTTGAAATGTTAACTTTCTCTCTCCACAGATGCTGTTAGCCCTGTTGACTTTTTCCAGCATTTTTGGTTTTTGTTTCAGATTTTCAGCATCCACAGTATTTTGCTTTTAAACTATCTTACCATGTTTGTTGGGGGAGGGGGAACGAAAGGGCAGAAGTTTGAGTTGACAACATGGCAAAACCTAATCATAACCTCTAGTCCACAATGGCCTCTAGTTCTCACCTGGTGTGCATGCATATGAGAAGAAGTTACTGGGTAACAACCAGGCGCAGGAAACCTGGCTGATATCCTTGCTGCAATACAGGGGCCTAATGCCATGTTACAACAGTGACTGCACCTCAAAAATACTTAATTGGCTGTAAAATATTTTGGGATAGAATCTAAATGCAAGCTTTTCTTTCTGATTTTCAATGTTCAAATCAGATTTTTTTTTGGGTGGGATCAGTTAAAAAAAATCCTCATTTCTCAACTGTAAGTTCATGAAGTCTCCTTGGTCTTCATGGATCTAGAGATGCACATGTATCCTATTAGATTTTAACAGTAACTTATATGCACCTTAAGTGTGATGTAACGTCCCAAGGTGATTCACAGGAACATTATAAAACAAAATATGAGCTGCAAAAGGGCATATTGGGTCAGATTACCAAAGATTTGGTCAAAGCTGTATTTTAATGAGTGCTTTAAAGGAGGAAGCAAGGTAGAGAGGTGGAGGAGTGTAAGGAGGGGATTAGAGCATGTAGGGCCAAGGCAACTGAAGGCATGGCCATCAATCATGGAGTGATTAAAATTAGAGGTGCTTAAGAGAACAGAATTAGATGAGTGCAAATGTCTCGGAGAATTGTGGGGTTGGAGGAGATTACAGAGATAGGGAGGGCCAAGGCTATGGATGGATTTGAAAACAGGGATGATAATTTTAAAATTAAGAGATTAGCTCTGGGTCAAAAAAATGTAGGTCAGCAAGCACAGTGGTGATCCTCAATCACAAGGGAAAGCATGGTAGAAAGATTTAGAAATCCAAAATTAAACAAAGCTCCAGGGTCTGCCTAGAAAAGCAGGTTATTTGGTTGTGGAGATTGCAAATCTGCCCACTGATGTTTCAATGTCCACTGAAATCTCAAAAAATTAGAAAATAGCAAGTGTGAGCTCCATCTTTAAAAAGCGACAAGGGGTGAACCCTCAAAATTACAGACCTATCATCTCAATTGTGAGGAAATTGATCGAGGACAAGGTCGGTTTGAAGAGAATCTGAGTTCAGAAGCAGTAGTCCAGTTCTGACAAATGGACTGAATTTGAAGATCTGGCAGATAAAAAAAGTGAGGCAGTGGAAGTTATCCGATTTCAGGAAGTCATTACCCCATATAACAGATTGATACACATGGGATAGGTGGTGAAGTATTAAACTGGATTGATGCATGGCCGAAAGGCAGATAGCACGTGTCAGTGAAACAGCAGGGATTAATGATCTGGCAACTGTTAACTTAGAAATTTTATAAATGACTGAGGATGGAATATTCTTCAAATCAGTTGTTTACAAATGACACCAAGTCAGATGCAGTGACCAATGAAGCTAATCAATGCACAATAATTCAAAGAAATAATTATAAGCCAGGGCAGAGAAATGGCAAATGAAATTTGATAAAAATGTGTGTGAAATTAAGATCAGGAAGCGAAAATGTGAATTACAAATTAAATGGCAAGATACTTAAGTTAACAGAAAAGACATCTCAATATTTTGGTGGTCAAAAAAGGTATTCCTGAAATTATAGGGTTATGTGCAAAGATTATTTATTCTAATTTCAATCTCTAGAGAAGACAAAGGAAAGGGCACATCTATAGGAAGTCTTTTTAAGATACTCAAAATTATGAAAAATTGGAATAGAGGAAGGTTCATCAGCTGGGCATAGGATTGAAGGACTAGGTGACATAGCTCAGAATGAATGAACTGAACTTTCGTACACAAAGTCCCAGGTTAGACAATCTGTATAAACTTCCCTATAAATTCAGGAATTAGCCATCCCCCAACACTCATCATTCACAACCTTAGGATATACCAAAGCACTTTAGTCAGTAAAGTACATTTGAAGTGTAGTCACAGTTATAATGTAGGGAAAACCAGCTGTGGCAAATCTATGCACAAGATCCTGCCAAAATTAATCAGTTAAGTGACCAATTAAATTATTTTAGTCATCTTGGTTGCAGGATAAACATTGACCAGAACATTGGAAGAAAACACTGAGCTCTTGGTTGTACAGTGTTATGGATCTCGGATAGCCACCTGAGAGCAGACAGGGTCTCAGTATAACGCTTCATCTGACAGCAGGTACATCTGACAGTGCATGACTAATTCCCTCAGTACTCCACTAGAGTACCAGAGAAACAACGTGTTCAGTTCTGGAGTGTGGCTTGAATCCACAACCTAACAGAGGCAAGTGTGCTGCCACTGATCCAAGGCCAACACCAAAAATGCCACATCACACCGCCACTGCCGCCAAGAAATTAAGCAACTTTAAGTATAAGGATGATTAAAGGTGGTGAAACCCAATCTTTGGCAGATTTAATAGAAAAGAACTGGATGAATGTCCATTAAACAGTACATGATGCTATTTGTTCTAGGCTTACAGAAAATAAACTAATTGGAAAAGTGAATGGGCAAGCTAGATGTGCAAAGTTGGATACATTAGACAGCATGATAAACATGGACAAATGATGCAAGTCACAGACAAATTAAGTGAGTGGATAGATGACAATGATAAGAAAGCAGAAATACACAGACAAAAAGACCAGTAAGGGGTAGCATACCTTACGCTAAGTTTCTTAAGACTGAAGGATCAGATATCCAGGGGTGCAGATGCATTTATCTCAAAGTGGTAACTTTGTAGTTTCTTTTAGAATCCCCTTAATGTGCAAGCTGCTGTTGACATTTGATAATGAAGTTTGTGGTTATTTCAAGGCACTGTGTATCGTACCCAATCCACTTGGAGTTAAGAAATCGCCAATATCAATGAATTATAAAAATCAAGGAGGTAAAAACTGTCCCTTAAAAATCAACTTTTGAGTTGACATTGGGCTAAATTTCACTTTCTGTCCACATGACTTGCCTACCAGCAATTTAAAGCAAAAAAAGCCAAAGCCTTCAAGTGTTTTTCGAATATGTGATTGTTGCTAGATGTGAAGACAACCATAGCATTGAAAAGTGGGGTCTTCAATTTCTTCCAAAGCTCCAAATAAGATTATATATAAAACAAGAATACATTCAATAATAATAAAAAAAATTATACAAGTTAGAATTTGTAACAGCTCACCTTCCATCATTCTCTTCAGAACATTCTAAGTTATGCCCAACATACCCAATTTCCCTCTTTCTGTCCCGTGGTCGGAAGAGCCGCAAAACCACCTTCCCAAAGGTGAATCCCCAGGATTGTTGAACAAAAAATTGACAGACTGCACCTTTAAATAATTTGCATAACTTTAATAACAAGCTATATCTATAATTAAAAATCTTTGGCGCACAAATGTCCATTTGTCACTTTTAAAATCAAATGCCTTTTTAAACTTCTCATGATATAAAGACTTTCATTCAGCAGAAGTATTGCAGCAACACATTTGGCAGAATTAGTGTGACAGGTTTACATTGGCAGTTTCCATTATAAATGTGGATGCAGAAACTTATGGGATAAATATTAAAATAATAAAAGGTGATGTTATAATTTTAATACAAAAATGGCCTCAAATATTGCTAAAAATAGATACATGTTGCCGAAGTTTTTCATCTTGCACTCATCAGAACAAACGCAAGAATGCCAAATTTCAAACAACCACAACAATTTATACTACAGGAGAAAAGGGTGCTGACATGTTAGCAAGTTAACTTTGACCAGCTGAGGTGTTGTCATGGAGAAAGCAATGGGGAACTATAAGTTCCCAAACTCCCAGGTAATTCAAAAAAGGCACGAGGTGAGGCCTGACCATATTCCTTTTGTTTGCAGAGATAAGGAAAAATGGGAAAACGCTTGACTGAAGCATAAACATCGAATGGACTGATTAGACTGAATGGCCTGTTTCAGTGCCATATATCCTGTGTAAAAAAAACTTTGCAATCTTCCAGTCATTCAGGTGTAAACGTGGAAAGATAATACGAGCTATTTGCCACAAAACTTGTATCATAACAAACTACATTAAATAACCCACTAACGTGGTTCTGGAAAAGATAAATGTATCTGCACCCCTGGATATCTATCTCTAGTTCCAACTTCCCAGGGCTCAAAGCCTGCTATTCAATACAATGTGAGAATGTATTAATAATAATTCCTATACAGCACCATCTCACATTGAACTTTCTTGAATTGGGCTTTGAGAGTAACCGACCCCCCTCCTCCAGTCTGTACTCTTTTTGGGTTCTATGGTTCCAATAATATTATGTTATCCTGATGATGAACCATCTCCCTTTCCAGCATCTCTGCCAGCTTTCTGCAGCTCACTGGCCTTTGAAAAGAACACTGGCATTGGACCCCTCCCCTCTCAATGTGGAGCTACAATCATATCTGGATAACATGTTGGATTTGTTCAAGTTTTTATAAAGCATTTTTTTTGATGCTGATAAACAATTTGTGTAGAGATCTGATCTATTAGAGAATAAGTAATCCATTAATGAGGTTTCTAAATCAACTATCAATCTATATTGATTTAGGTTTGGAAAAAAAAAGCAATTCACGATGTTTATACCAAACTTCATGATTTTAGGAGTTTGCCTCAATTTTTGAGGGATTGTGGGATTGGCACACCTGTAAACCGGAAACATGTTCAGTAAAGAGGTAGTTATTGGAAAATTTAACATAATACCACCAGAAAATTGCTCATCTCAGATATAAAATCAATTACACTAAAATTAAAACTACACTGGCTGTGGATTTAATCAAAGTTGTTCTGATTTCACCTACACGAGACTTAAGTTTGTAAATTGAATACAAACTCAATAATCTAACTTCCTACATCATAGTGTTCTAGATGCTTCTCCACCTAACTCATCACAATATACTCAGCCGAGGTAATCCAAGTGCTGCTTTAGGCCCCAGAAGCTTCCGGCTCCAACAAACCGAATTATTCTTTTTGATGCCAAATAAGTCCATCAACAATATGTATTCATGTACGATATACATAACACACGTTGAGAGACGATAACGAGGACGACGGCCGCGTCCCTCAAAGCATAATTCGCAGAACAAACAGATCTACAATGTGGCCAATCACAAAGCTGCTCAGAACGTAGCAGCCACTAGCTTAACCCCAAAAAATCGGATTTTCTAACATCTTTGAGAAACGAGCAACTGCTACTGCAACGTAATTTGGGAAATGCTTCACGCTGATGTTTTTATTTAAAGAGACGAATGTTCCAGAAAACAATATTTCCAAAATGGCGCCTGCCGCCATTTTCTATTGAAAAGCTTCGCTACCGCACCATCAACTGCGGGCTTCGGGAAAATCCAGATTTAATCGAACAGAAGTTTTTTTTAAAAAAGCGTTATTTATTTGGCAATACTAACCGCCATCTTCCCAAGCGTTTTCGTCAGAGAAATAGCCGTCTGCCACCACCGATGGGGTCAGCAGCCACCGCCTCCCAGCCGACCAAGTGCTCAGTGACGAACGGGCTCCCCGCGCTGGTGCATTGTGCGCACGCACTTACCCGCCTCCACTGGCTTGTCATCCCCAGTCACTCATTTGGATTCAAAAAAAAAATTACCTCTTGTGTGATGTATGGATTTTCAGCCTGTTTAATAATAAATCTCACCCTCAAGGATTTTGGTGACTCTTCTGCAGCTGCAGTCAACATACACAAGAACAATGTCAGACCTAAAACGTTAGCCCTGCTTCTCTGTAGATGCTGCCTGGCCTGCTGATGAGTATCCCAGAATTTTCTGTATTTATTTTTGATTACTAGCATTTGCAGCATTTTGCTTTCATACACCGCAACAACTTGTATTTTTATATTCAGCATTAAACCCATAGAAGTTTCAGTTTTAGGCAGGGGTGTAGTGCCAAATTTTGAGGTGCCGGAGGTCTAAGAAAATGTGATGGCCATATCATTTTTAAATCCACTATTACGTTGTTTTCCTAAATGGTAATCATTTGCATCCCCAAGAGTCAGTGAAGCTCTGCTTTTTAAGTGAAAAATATTAGTGCCAGTAGGTATCATATTTTGAACCATATGGTATTTTGAATCAGTAGTCCTGAGCATAGGTAGAATTTAATTATGCAACAGTTTAATTATTTAATTCAAGTCTCTTAAAAATATGAATTACAGAAAACTACTTACTTCTGACTGGGAGATGGTATATAGAGGGGCCACTGCTTTTCTTGATTTATATGAATAACCTGAACCTGGGTGTACAGGGCACGATTTCAAAATTGCAGATGATGCAAGACTTGAAAGTATTATGAATTGTGAGGAGGATAGTGATAGACTTCAAGAGGATATAGACAGGCTGATGGAATGGGCAGACACATGACAGATGAAATTTAATGTAGAGAAGTGCGAAGATCAGAACAATGAAGAGAGGTAACATAAAATAAAGGGTACAGTTCTAAAGGGAATGCAGAAGCAGAGGGACCCGGGTGTATGTGTATAAATCATTGAAGGTGGCAGGGAAAGTTGGGAAAGCAGTTAATAAATTATACTGAATCCTGGGTTTTATAAATAGGGACACAGAGTACAAATGCAAGTAATTTATGAACCTTCATAAAACACTGGTTCAGCTTCAAGGGGAAGGATGTGAAGGTTTTAGAAAAGGTGCAGAAAAGATTTATGAGAATGGTTCCGGGGATGAGAGACTTCAGTTATGTAGATAGATTGGCGAAGCTGAGGCTGTTCTCCTTGGAGAAGAGAAGATTGAGGAGAGATTTGTTAGAGGTGTTCAAAATTATGAGAGGTCTGGACAGAATAAATGGGGAGAAACTGTTCCCATCAGCAGAAGGTCGAGAACCCTAAGGTAAGTAACAAAAGAACCAGAGGCGGCATGAGGAAAAACTTCTTTATGCAACAAGTAGTTTGGATCTGGAATGCACTGCCTGAGAGTGTAGTGAGACAGATTCAATTGGGGTTTTCAAAAGGGAACTGGATAATTATTTGAAGAGAAAAGATTTTACAGGATCATAGGGAAAAAGCAGAGTGGGACTATCTGAGTTGTTGCAGAGAATCGACACAAAGACAATGTGCTGAATGGCCTCTTTCTGTGCTGCAATCATTCTATGATTCTAGAATAGAATACAAGGAAGAAAGAAGCTGAAGGTTACCCTGATAGTGTGGTCAAGAAGGGTGGGAGGTGGCTTGTGTGGAACATGAACACTAACAGAGGTGAGGTGAGACAAATGGTCTGCTTCTGTGCTATGAATTCCACGTAAGGCTGCCAACAGGGAATACAAACACATCCTCCAGCAGGATACTTATGCTGCTTTAGAGCGTGGTAACCTCGAGCTTCAAAGACCCTGAAATACCTGTTTTTGAGAAAGCTGTGTGAAGGGAGTTGTAAAGTCTATTTTATTTTACGTCAACTTTTTAAAATTCATTCACGGGATGTGGGCTTTGATGGCTGAGCCTGCATTTATTGCCCATCCCTAGTTGCCCTTGAGAAGGTGATGGTGAGCTGCCTTCTTGATCCGCTGCAGTCCATGTGGTGTAGATTACAGTCTCGGTTCAAACATGGACAAAAGAGCTGAACTCCCGAGGTGAGATGAGAGTAAATGCCTTTGCATCAAGATCACAGTTGACCAAGTATAGCATCAAGGAGCCTTAGCAAAACTGGAGTCAATGAGAATCAAGGGGAAACACTCTGCTGGTTGGAGTCACACCTAGTACAAAGGAAGATGGTTGTGGTTGTTGGAAGTCAGTCATCTCAGTGCCAGGACATCATTGCAAGAGTTCCTCAGGGTAGTGCCCTCAGCCCAACCATCTTCAGCTGCTTCATCAGTGACCTTCCTTCCATCATAATTCCTGATTCCCACTGACTGCAGTGTTGCTAGGGCTCCTTGATGTCACACTCAGTCAAATGCAGCCTTGATGTCAAAGGCAGTCACTCTCAGCTCACCTTGGGAGTTCAGCTCTTTTGTCCATGTTTGAACCAAGGCTGTAATGAGGTCAGGGGCTGAGTGGCCCTTATGGAACCTAAATTGTGCATCAGTGAGCAGTCTATTGCTGATCAAGTGCCTCTTGATAGCACTGTTGATGACCCCTTCCATTACTTTACCGATGATTGAGAGTTGACTGATGGAGTGGTAATTGGCCGGGTTGTATTTGTCCTGCTTTTGTGCACAGTACATACCTGGGCAATTTTCGACATAGCCGGGTAGATGCCAGTGTTTTAACTGTACTGGAACAGCTTGGCTAGGGGCGCGGCAAGTTCTGAAGCACAAATCTTCAGTACTATTGCCAGAATATTGTCAGGGCCCATAGCATTTGCAGTATCTCGTGCCTTCAACCATTTCTTGATAACATGTGGAGTGAATTGAATTGGCTGAAGACTGGCATCTTTGATGCCTGGGACCTCTGGAGGAGGCCGAGATGAATCACTCACTCAGCACTTCTGGCTGAAGATTGTAGCAAATGCTTCAGCCTTATCTTTTGCACTGATGTGCTGTGCTCCCCCATCATTGAGGAGGGGGTATTTGTGGAGCCTCCTCCTCCAGTGAGTTGTTTAATTGTCCTCCACCATGCACGACTGGATGTGGCAGGACTGCAGAGCTCAGATCTGATCCATTCATTGTGGGATCGCTTAGCTCTGTCTATCACTTGCTGCTTATGCTGTTTGGCACGCAAGTAGTCGAGTGTTATAGCTTCACCAGGTTGACACCTCAATTTTAGGTATGCCTGGTGCTGCTCCTGGTATGCCCTCCTGCACTCTTCATTGAACCAGGCTTGATCCCCTGGCTTCATGGTAATGGTAGAGTGGGGGATATGTCGGGCCATGAGGTTTCAGATTGTGTTTGAGTAAAATTTTGCTGCCACTGAAGGCCCACAGCGCCTCATGGATGCCCAGCCTTGAGTTGCTAGATCTGTTCAAAATCCATCCCATTTAGTACGGTGGTAATGCCACACAAAACAATGTACGGTATCCTCAATGCGAAGGTGGGTCTTTGTCTCCACAACAATTGTGTGGGTGGTCACTCCTACTGATACTGTCATGGACAGATGCATCTGCAGCAGGCAGGTTGGTGAGGATGAGGCCAAGTATGTTTTTCCTTCATGTTAGTTCCCTCACCACCTGCCACAGGCACAGTCTAGCAGCTCTGACTTTTAGGACTTGGCCAGCTCGGTCATTAGTGGTGTTCCTGAACCATTCTTGGTGATGGACATTGAAGTCCCCACCCAGAGTACATTCTGCACCCTTGCCACCCTCAGTGCTTCCTCCAAGTGATGTTCAACATGATTCATCAGCTGAGGGGAGGGCAGTACGTGGTAATCAGCAAGAGGTTTCCTTCCCATGTTTGACCTGATGCTTTGAGACTTCATGGGGTCTGGAGTCAATTTAGAGGTCTCCCAGAGCAACTCCCTCCCGACTGTAAACCATTGTGCCATCACCTCTGCTGGGTTTGTCCTGCTGGTGGGACAGGACATAGCTAGGGATGGTGATGGTGAAGCCTGGGACATTATCTGTAAGATATAATTCTGTGAGGATAACTATGTCAGGCTATTGCTTGACTGGTCAATGAGACAGCTCTCCCAATTTTGGCACTAGCCCCCAGATGTTAGTAAGGAGGACTTTGCAGGGTCGACAGGGTTGAATTTGCCATTGTTTTTTCCAGTACCTAGGTCGATGCCGGGTGTTCTGTCCGGTTTCATCCTTTTTTGAGACTTTGTGGTGGTTTGGTACAACTGAGTGGCTTCCTCATCCAATTCAGAGGGCATTTAAGAGTCAACCACATTGCTGTGCATCTGGGGTCACATATAGGCCAAAAGGACATTAGTAACGCAGATAGGTTTTTACAACAATTGACTATGCTTTCATGCTCATCATTAAACTTTTAATTCCAGATTTTTATTGAATACAAATTCTACCGTCTGCCGTGGCAGCATTCGAGCCCGGGTCCCCAGACCACTATCCTGGGTCTCAGGATTACTAGTCCAGTGACAATACCACTATGCCATCACCTCCCCAGATAAATTCAGCAGCAGCAGCGTGAGGTCCAGGACCCTGGGCCTGGCCTTCCTCCACCACCTTTTAACTTCCCCAGGCTTCAGATTCACAGGCACACCATGAGCTTTGGACATTCTGATGAACTCTTACTGTCCAGCCTGAACTCATGCTTCAGGAACTCGTGGCCAAACTTGTCCTGTGCCCCACATAATAATGCAGATAGAAATCACTCGACATGGTTCTGCGTCAGCCACCTCTGCGTTACACATCATACAGACGCACATGATTGCGAGAGGATTTCCCTCCCATTCTAATTGTTGCCACTAATGAGCCAAATTCCCCTGCATGTGTTACTTCTGGAAACAAAGCTGCTTCAATATTGGAGGCAGTGAGGATTAAAATCAGCACCAATTTTACAGATTGAAAATCCAGTCATACAATTAACGGAGTGGATTCTACTGAGGTCAGTGGAAAGAAAAATTAAGTGGGGCAAAATAAGAGAGGAGTTGAGAAATGGCTGGCTCCATACCTGCCAATTGCAGCATTTGTAGCTGCTGTATTCTGCTAGGCCAAAAAATTGCTATCCATCAACATATCTTGTGAAGAGCAGAATGGGGGTTTCTGCCATGTATCTGTCAATCAATGCTTGCAGTCAAAATCTTCACCAAACAGAGGCAAAAGCAAAAACTCAAGCTGCTTCACCAAATAGGATTGAAAAAAAATCACATGACAGCAGTACACACTACACACACAAACATACTGCATGTATTTCCTGCGCATAAGAAGTGACCTTGCTTCAAAACTGTAACATTCAGAAATTTGCTATTCAATTATCGGATAATATGTGCTTGCTTTAATGAAAAAAAAACAAATATATAAGGCTTTATTTGGAGAACAGAACGATTTCCATAAATTTGTACCATTTTTATAAAACATCAGACTAAGTCACTGATATTCAAAAAGCTATATACACAGCTAAACAATAAAGATTACTGATCTAAAAGCAAAATACTGCAGATTCTGGAAATCTGAAATAAAAACAGAAAATGCTGGAAAAACTCAGCAGGTCTGACAGCATCTGTGGAGAGAGAAACAGAGTTAATATTTTAAGTCCGTATGACCCTACTTTCGAGCTTATTGATATAAGATTATTGGTATGCTTAGAATCTCAATACTAGTATTATGCAGTGCACTAATTGAAAGTGTATCTATAATAAACAAAAATATAGGTTTATATATGTACCATGTTAAAAAATTTCATGTCTAAATTGTGTTAAAGATTCTGCAATGCCTTTTCTAATATACAATACCAGTTATTTTACATATACAACACAATATACTTTTAAGATGGAAAAACTACCTTTTAATTTGCAATTTACTGAAAGTTAGTAAATTAATGTCCAAATGTCATTTCAATTCAAATAAAGAGAAGTTTGAGTTTTGTAATTTGAATGATGTGGAAAAACATTTCTAACACAATATCTTTTTGTTGTAAAATACTCCCCACACACCGTTTAACAAAAGGCAAAACTAGGGTGCATTCACCCGGTTTCAAATGTAATTTAATTTGCTTTATATTTCTTCTGTTCCAAAACAATGTTGCCAGACGAATGCTACCACCAACTCTGCAACACTTGCTCCAGTAGACTACATCAAACTTCCCCTTTGCTATAAATTATAAATCATCACCAAGGGAATGTTTGATGGGTTCAGTCTTTTCTCTTTTTACTTGTATCCGGCTGCAGACAGACCAGCTTTTTGTTCTGCTGTCAAATCTTTAATTATTGCCACTCTTGGGGATATGATACAGTCACGACTGATTAACTTTGAAAAGTTTTATTTTGAATGCAAATTACATTTCTTAAATAATATTAGCGAGGTCAGTGGAAAGAAAAATCAAGTAGGGTGTATAACAAATGTCCAATCAGCAAAGGAGAGTTTACCATCCAGCAGTGAATATTAAAGCCTTTAAATAGGAGGGGCTCCGGCAGCACTCCACCCCTGATAAGGACTTAAAAACAGAAAGTTGGAAAAACTCAGAAACTCTGGCAGCATGTGTGGAGAATCAGAGTTAACATTTCAAGTCCAATATGACTTCTTCAGATGGAAAACAATTTCTGTTTTTATTTAAGATCTCCAGCATCCGCAATATTTTGCTTTTATACCAGGATAAGGACAATTGCTTCAATTGACGGATTTTGGACAACATTTTTTTTTAAGGGTGGAGACAAGGTTAGAGAAGTTTAGGGACAGAGTTCCAGACCTTGAGTTGAAGCGGGGCTGGAGGTTGTGCCAGTGACGGTGGCAGGACAGCTGCACAGCAGTCAGGAGGCAAAGAAAGTCAAAGGGATAGGATGGGGCGAGGTCTCGGGGGAACTTATTGATTTGAATGATGTTAGTGAGGATGGGTCTTGATGGGTCAACAAAGCATTAATGCAGTACAGGTTATATGCAATATAGATTTGGCCAAGTCGGAGTCTGGAGACCAATTAGGAGAATATTTGACAAGTTGGGACTGGAGGTGACAACAGCATGTATAAGGGTTTCTGCAGTAGCAGAATAATTATTGCAGGACCATTCTGTTCAAATGGTAGAAATGTTTAGTTGAGACTCATTTAAAATAATGCTCTATTAGCATTTCCAATTATAAAAATACTGATCTTATTTGTCACATGCTCACTGGCCTATCAGAGTGCAACTTGGGTTCCTTCCCGGTGACATCTCTGAAGAGTGTAATTATAACTGATTTATCGGGGAAAGTGCAGGCAGTTAATGTATAAGCCATTGTCTGAATCACACCTATGGATATAAAGAAGCACCCAGCATCAATCAGATGGAAATGACACTTAAATTAATCCAGCATTCCTAGGTGTTTAAGTTCCACAGCAATTTTACAAAGGGAAGCTGTCCAGATGTGTCCTACAGCAGCTGCATTGGCAAGAATAGGAGTGGAGACAGTGTGCACATCCTACAGTGTGATGGGCTTTATAGGTTATCACTCAAGCCCATTTTCCTGCAGTTTCCATAATCCGAAAGACTAAAAGATAAGATAATTTGAAGAAATTCCGTAGAGTTTCTTCTTCATCAGGTGCCATGTTTTACAATGTGGTGATCATGGGTCTCCAACTTTCACAGTCCTTAGTAGCTGCTAACTTCTGTGTTCTCAAATCTTCGCCTGTTCTGTTTCTTTCAGTGTATTTCAACCTTTGTTTTCCCTTTGTTCCACTACCCTCAATTTTACCAGTCTCTATCAGATGTTCTATTTTCTCTCTCAAAAACATATGCCCAAATAATTGTAGTTATCTCTTGGAGATCCAAGACCATAAGACATAGGAGCAGAAGTAAGCCATTTGGCCCATCGAGTCTGCTCCGCCATTCAATGAAACCATGGCTTATCTGATAATCTTCAACGCCACTTTCCCCATAGCCCTTGATTCCCTTACTGAATAAAAATCTGTCTATCTCAACCTTGAATTTACTTAATGACCCAGCAGTAAAGAATTCCACAGATTCACTACCCTCAGAAGAAATTCCTCCTCATCTGTCTTAAATGGGCGATCCCTTACTCTGAGATAATGCCCTCTGGTCCTAGACTCTCCCAGAAAGGGAAACAGTCTCTCGGCATCCACCCTGTCAAGCCCCCTAAGAATTGAAAATGTTTCAATAAGGTCGCCTCTCATTCTTCTATACTCCAATGAGCTACAGGCCCAAGCTACTCAACCTCTCCTCATAAGAAAATCCCTTCATGCTTGGGATCAACCTAGTGAACCTTCTCTAGACTGTCTTCAATGCCAGTACATCTTTTCTTAAATAAGGGGACCAAAACTGTTCACAGTATTCTAGGTGTGGTCTAACTAGTGCCTTATATAGTTTTAGCAAGACTTCCCTATTTTTACACTCCATTCCCTTTGAAATAAAGGCCAACATCCTATTTGCCTTCCCTATTATCTGTTGAACTTGTATGCTAGCTCTTTGTATTTCATGCACAATAATCAGAAAAGTCCTTGCATGCCTGCTTTCCTCAAAATCTCGTTGGTTGTTATGTCCGACTAATCTACATCAAATATCACGAAAACCACATCATTGTTGCTTTTATCTTCCATTGTCTGGTTTATATTCCAACTTTTGCATCCCGTAGTAACATTGACCAATTGCACCTGCTTTCCATAGGGATGTTTTTCTTAAGAGTTTACAAACTAAAAATTCCCAAACTCAAGACATTCAAAAATAATTATAGAAGCAATGTAAAGTTCAGTCCAAAGATCAGTAAACAATATCAGTTATTTTTGGCAACAGTGAACTCATGACTCCTACTGAGAAAGCAATCTAAAATACAAATTACTGTGTTCCCATTTTTAAAACTTCCATTTTCTTCCCGTTACACTTTTGGTCATATTTATCACGTGAAAGAATTCGCCCTGTCTTTTAAAACTGCTGCCTGTTTGAGACCTTTCAAGTTACTCTGCAGGTCTCTGGCAGGCAACTTAGTCGGTGTAAAAGATTGGAATTTTTGCTTTCCTGCTGCATAAATTGTCCTGTCACACTGCACTACAGGTTTTGCTTACCAAAAAGTGAAGAGCGACAACCAAAGAATCATGGCAGCTTGGATCCTAACTGAACAAAATCCTTCTGTGCTTGCTGGTATAGCAGCTTTACAGTGGTTTCAGAAATTGGGCTAATAAATTTAACAAAAAAAACATATATGCAAACTAATCTTCTGTATTTTCTCTACAAAGTAGATTGTTTTGTGCTATTCTGTGCTCCTCTCAAATTCCGTTGGACAAGCCTATGCAGGTAGAGCAGTGGGAACTGAACTGAACTGAACTCACAGATAAAAACAAAAAAATTGCGGATGCTGGAAATCCAAAACAAAAACAGAATTACCTGGAAAAACTCAGCAGTTCTGGCAGCATCGGCGAAGAAAGGAGTTGACGTTTAGAGTCCTCATGACCCTTCAACAGAACTTGAGTGAATCCAAGGTTTTTCATCCCTTCCTTGGATTCACCTAATTCTGTTGAAGGGTCATGAGGACTCGAAACGTCAACTCTTTTCTTCTCCGCCGATGCTGCCAGACCTGCTGAGATTGTCCAGGTAATTCTGTTTTGTTTTGAACTGAACTCACCTCATGAAGACAGACAATTGACCCCCACTACAGATCATGTATTCCGTGCGGAGGTGGGCGGAGCTTCTCCCCTTGAAGTTCGGACAGCCAATTGGCCTCGCTACACGCCACGTGGGGAGGTTGCATGCTCCACCCACAGGTCGAGGTGGGCCGAGCTTCTCGCCCCGCCTACGTCTCGGCGCGCGGAATGCTGGGCGCCTGTCGCAATCCCGCCAAATTGAAAAAAACAGTTTGTGCCGAGAAGCCTTGGATTATTTTCTGTAACACCGATCGTTTTGAATGATACTTTAGTTCATTTTTATTTGGCGTCGGCCTCATTTGTTCACGGTAGGGATCATATTAATTGCTGTGTTTGATAAAGCGAATTCTCCCCGATTGGTGGAGGGTGCGGTATTTGGGCCTTTTAGTTAACAGGTTATTGTGAAGAGAAGACAGTATTTACTGTGTAGATAATCCAGTTGAAGCCAAGGCAGATCATATTGCATACTCAGTTCCGAGGAAGAGTGATATTGGACCCGGAACGTTAACCTCTTTCTTTCTCCGCGGATGTTGCCAGACCTGCTGAGTTCTTACAGCACTTTGTGTTTATTTCAGATTATAACAACATATTTTATGTTGGACTAACGTGAATGTTTCGGTACAGATTCTGATTGCCAAATATGGTGTTTATTGCTGGCGAATCACGAACTAACTTGAACCTTCCATTGGCTATTTTAATTCGTGTATATATGACCTTCTCCAGCATCTTTGCTCAGTTGTCCAGCTGGTTGGGTCTTTATTCCTATCTGTCCTGTGTATCTCACCTGCAATGAGTTCTACTCCCACACGTTGACTCTCAACGTGATCTATTCTTGACACTATTTTCTTTCTCATCTAAACGCTGCTCCTTGATGACATTATCCAAAAACACAGTGACCTGGACTTTGCAGTAGTAATGTCAGTGGAACTGTTGGTATTTGTTGTTATTCTTCTGAAACGGAGGACAACTTCTGGAGTCTGGATTTATGCAATTACACGCGGAAATCCAAAAGTTGCTGACTGTTTCTGTGCATCATCCATAGGGTGCGCTATTCAAGAACCCTCAGCCTGCAATCAATTTTAATTCACGAGAACTTGTCGTTTATGCTATCCGTTTCACTATAAAAACTGTTGAAAAAGTTATACCTAGTTGAAAGTGTATCTGGGTTTCTAATATCATATTCAGTTCATAAGGGAAAACCTCCTAACCCTGAAAAACTAGTTTTATATTGATGGAATGTCAACTTCCCCAATATGATAAGTTTTACATTAATCTTTTTTCATGAGCTTGTGTTCAGTTTCTATTTCAATCCCATGTGTGCACACCATTTATTTTTCTCTATAAAATTTGACTAAAAGTGAAAGATAAGTGCATTTTATTTCCTGGTTTGCTGTCTCTGGAAATGCTTCAATGTGATTAGCTGCTTGCTCTGCTTGGTGACAAAACTTGCTGGATGCTTGGAGATCCACTTGGACGATGACAAATTCAAACTAATGTTTCTAAAGGGGAAATCCACCTCAGAGATTGCCAGATTTTTGAGGAAAGCGTGCTTAAATATCAGTGGTGAGTGCAGTTGTGTCATTACAGATCACAAAACCTGAGCCAATATCAAGTTTCACATGCTGACAACATCCAGTTCTGCCTCACTATCGACATTGTTCTTGGCCCCTCCACTGTCTGGTTTATCAGGCTGCTTATCCAATATCCAGTAATGCATGAGTAGAAATTTCCTCCAAATAAATATTAGAAGGGCTAATTATTGGGAAAGTGAAATTAATGTTGCTAAAAGATAGAGGATTCCTCATTTGGCCCAAGTATATCAAAGCTCTTCTGGATGATTATCCCTTTCAGGTAGCCAGTGGGAATGTGGTGAATCATTACTTTTGTTTTTTCCAATAATTTATATAGATTTTTCTTTTCCCACCTATTTCCATTATTTTTAAATCTTTTATGCCGTGCTAGCCTTTCCACCCCACCCCCACTAGAGCTGTACCTTGAGTGCCCTACCATCCATTCTTAATTAGCACATTCGTTTAGATAATATCATCACCTTCAACGCCTCTGTGTTCTTTTGTTCTTTTGTCTGTGACATCTTTTGATTATCTGCTCCTATCACTGCTTGCTTGTCCCTACAACCACACTGCCCCCCCCACTTCTCTCTCTCTCTCCCCCACCTTAAACCAGCTTATTTTTCACCCCTTTCCTAAGATTCACTCAGTTCTGTTGAAGGGTCATAAGGACTCGAAATGTCAACTCTTTTCTTTTCTGCTGATGCTGCCAGACCTGCTGAGTTTTTCCAGGTAATTCTGTTTTTGCCTTCTGTGCTGTAACCATTCTATGATTCCTCCTAAATCACCGATTACTCCAGGATTCAATTGGACCACATAAATAACCTCCAACTTCTTCACCAATTGTCTCCTTAAACCCCCTCTCAGTTCATTCCACATCCCAGCATCATAGATGCAAATCTTCAGCCAATTTGATTCACTCCACATGATATCAAGAAATGGCTGAAAGCACTGGATACTACAACAGCTATGGGCCCTGACAATATTCTGGCAATAGTACTGAAGACTTGTGCTCCAGAATTTGCCACGCTCCTAGCCAAGCTGTTCTGAGGCACAAGCCAGGAGTGTGATGGAATACTCTCTACTTGTCTGGATGAGAGCAGCTCCAACAACCCTCAAGAAACTTTACACCATCCAGAACAAAGCAGTGCACTTGATTGGCACCACATCCACAAACATTCACTTCCTCCACCACTGATGCAGTGTGTACTATCTATAAGATGCACTGTAGGAACTCATCAAGCCCCCTGAGACAGCACCTTCCAAACCCATGACCACTACCATCTCAAAGGACAAGGGCAGCAGATAGATGAGAACACCACCACTTTGAAGTTCCCCTCCATGCTACTCACCATCCTGACTTGGAAATATATCATCGTTCCTTTGCTGTCGCTGGGTCAAAACCCTGGAACCTACTTCCTAATAGCACTGAGTTTAACTACACCACAGGGACTGCAACGGTTCAAGAAGGCAGCTCACCACCACCTTAAGGGAAATTAGAAATGGGCAGTATATGTTGGCCTAGCTAGCGATGAGCACATCCCATGAATGAATTTTTAAAAAAATCACTAACAAGTTCATGGAGGACTTTATTATTCAGGTTGAGACCATTTGTTTAACTGCTTTAACTCCTTTGCTCTTTCCTCTTGCCCAATCACTCAAGGCTCCCCTGCCTTATTGTTGAAGTCACTTTTTTATTTTATCCCTTTTATTCCCTCCCTAAGTTCATCTTTGTCCATGAGGCCCACTCAAGCTCCCGTAATTGCAATTTCACTGAGCAGCCAACTGCCCAATATTCCCTTTCTGTCTCTCATGTTAGCTGACATTGTTAGTGGCTGTTTCTCCTTTGGCACTGACCTTCTTTCAAAACTAGTCATCATCATCCCTCCTCAAGAAAACAAGCCTCAATCCCTCTGACTTTGCAAACTGTCACACTATCTCCAAACTCCCTTTCAAAAGTCTTTGGATATGTTGCGATCTGTTCCTATTTTACCTGCAATTCCTTGTTTGAATCTCTGTAATTGAGTTTCTGTCCCTATCGCAATACTGAAATGGCCCTAATCAAAGTCCTAAATGATATCTGAGACTGACCATAATGCTTTTCCCCTATTTGACCTTTCTGCTACTTTGGATTTTGTTGAGCAGACCATCATTGCTGCTGAAACCCTCAACTTTGCCTTTGTGTCCTATGGACTTAAATATTCCAATATTCTCCTAGCCAGCCAATCATCCTAAATGACCCACAAGTCTCGGTTCATCCAAAATTATCTTGTATATAATATATCCTCTGCATAGTGCATTTGTCCCTATACCTTTTTATGCTCTTTCAGCACACTGCTTAAAACAAACTCTTAATAGCTCCTTCTTTGCTCTGTGTTCATTTTTTTTCTGTTCACGCCTCTGTGAAGTGTCTTGAGATTTTTTTTACATTAAGGGTACTATAAAATGCAAGTTGTTGGATATAGGAAAGGAAGGATACAATTTTTTAATATTACAAAACCAAAGGACAAATATCTCTAGCTCATTTAAGTTTCAATTAGTTCTGTTTGTGAAATTAAATTGAAGATAGCCATTAAAAATCAATTGCTTATCTTGGTCAAATGTTCAAACAAAATAAGTAAAATATAATTGGCTACTTGTATTTTTGATTATAGCAATCATTCAAGATGTGGAACGAGATTGAACTTCTGACAAATGATGATACCGGCAGTGGTCGGCTAAACATTGAGGCCAGAAAAGAGAGTGGTGCAGCCCTTTATCAAGTAGATACTATAGTTAAAATATCCTCTTCAACAACGGTAAGATTTTATTTTTATGAGGGGGTGGTGAGATAACAGCATAACTTCAAAGACAAAGTGAAGCTGTAGTACTTTGAGATGGTTCAAATATTTAGCAAGTGTTTCTTGTGTTCTGAATAATTCTCTAACACAAGATCACCTCAGTTATGATAACATCTTTGTGTCCCCGTTTGCCAGTCAGTTGGTAAATTCCTAGAGGGCGTTTGCCTGAAGGATATCATTTGTTGTATGATCAGTAATCCTTTGGTTAGCTGCATTCTTTCAATTCACACTGAAAATCTCTGGGTGTTTTAATGATTGAGTACACTGGAAATTGAGTAATCTTGTAAACAGAAATCTTGTGAATAATTCAGTTTAAAGATCAGGACAAGTATTTGTATTGATGGGGGAGCTAATCCAATGAGTGCTTCTCAACTTGGGTGCAGACTGATTCCACCGCTGTTAGGGAACTTGCAATTCACTTCCAGCAAATGCTTGTGTTTATAAAGTGCAGTGGGTGCATTTTAAAATTCTAAAATTGCTGCCAGCCCAAAGTTTTTTTTAAATTGTGGGTCAGCGACTTTTTCATTTGCTGGCCTTTGTCAAATGCCTTCACAGCCTAATCTGTCCTGAGAAATGGGAGAAGAAAATTTTTGTATGAAATGCAATACTGCAGTTTCAAGCGTTTTTATTTTTCAAAGAATTTAACTGCTAAGTTTAAAAGCTGTTGTATAGAATTAACATTGCCTTTGCCATTTAGGTAACAGTCTGTCCCAAGCTTCATGCCTTTTGCAGCTCCGATGGCTGTGTGGTTGTTGTGGACCATTCAGTATTGCTTATGGACCAGATTTGTCAATCTGTGCTGATGCAGCTTCAGTTTGGTGAGTACTGTTGGCTAATTTGGTGTTTTGTTTCTCCAGAATGTTCTACCTGGAGTAAGGGAAGCAGATGTTCAGAACTACTACCAGTTCTGAACTGGTAGTATCTGTGAGGGCCAGATTAAGATAGTATAGTAAACTTGCAGTAATAGTTACCTAGATTTCATGGAGTTCCTCAGAAATATAATCAGTTTATACAGCCCTTACTTCTTGGTGCAAAAATAAGAAAAGAACAAACTTGCATTTATATTGAACCTTATTACATCTTCAGAGTCTCAGAGTATCCCAAAGCACTTTACTTACCATTAATTATTTTTGAAATGTAATTGTTGTTGCTCAATGCAGAGGTTAACTCTCCTTGTTCTGGCCAAATCTTGAGATATGTGGTTTCCCTTCCAACCAGGGAATCAGTGTGTAATTGATATCAGCTTTTATTATCAGGTCAGTTTTGTCTGTTGTAATTTGACTCTGCACTGTTTTCCCATCTGGAGTCCTGCTTATTGGCTTTAAAGCTAGCTTATGTCTGAGATGAATAGAATGCTACAGGCTGTGTTTCAGTTAAAATAATTGGCCTGCAAAGATGTTGTTATTTTAAAATAAAAAGTAAGACCTTTACTATTGAGGAATGGTATGGGAAAGGGCTTGAAGCATTTCCTGGTGACTGCGGAAGTAAGAAACAATACAATTCATCTAGACTTAGCATTCATCATTGTAGTTGCTTAACTTGGGACGGTGAGAGACTGGACAAAATAAGAGGCATTGCTTCATGTCCTAGAAAAGTGCGTTGCCAGTGATCAATTAACAGCTCAATACATTATAGTGTTTAGTTTTAATCTCAATACCTGTGAAGGGCAAGAAGCCATGCCAGATTATCAGGAAATTTGTGAAACATGCTTGAAACACTGCTGAGCTGTTTGGAGGCAATTACATTGTGTTAGATATACTTAAAGAATATTGTTTGAGTTCAGAGCATGTAAAGCAGCTGAGATGCAACATATGTCCCTATTTTCAAACACCAAGTTATAATGTATAATACCAGCTACATAAACAGTTATGCATATAACTGTTCCTTTGGTGCAAAACTATTTCCTCAAGGCTCCTGAGCATAGAGTTATATTCAGGGGCAGCTGTACTGTACTTTTTCTGGTTCCAAACTTCCTCCTCTTGTTTCCTGAAGGCTGTGACAGACGCTAGGGTACAGATCCACAGTGGGGTAATTTGTTCGGGCCTCTGTTCGAGGAAGAAGCTAAGGGCCCTCAGACCATTCTGGTGGGGGATGGAGGTGTAAAGGGATTGGACGTTCATGGTGAAGAGGAAGCGGTTGGGGCCAGGGAACTGGAAATTGTTGATGTGACGTAAGGTGTCAGAGGAATCACAGATGTAGGTGGGAAGGGACTGGACAAGGGGAGAGAGAAGGGAGTCAAGATAACGAGAAATGAGTTCTGTGGGGCAGGAGCAAGCTGAGACGATCGGTCTACCGGGGCAGTTCTGTTTGTGGATTTTGGGTAGGAGATAGAAGCGGGCCGTCCGAGGTTGGGCGACTATCAGGTTGGAAGCTGTGGGAGGAAGATCTCCAGAGGAGATGAGGTCAGTGACAGTCCTGGAAACAATGGCTTGAGGTTCAGTGGTGGGGTCATGGTCCAGGGAGAGGTAGGAGGAAGTGTCTGCGAGTTGACGCTCAGCCTCCACGAGGTAGAGGTCAGTGCGCCAGACAACAACAGCACCACCCTTGTCAGCGGGTTTGATGACAATGTTGGGGTTGGACCTGAGAGAACGGAGTGCAGTAAGTTCAGAGAGAGACAGATTAGAATGGGTGAGAGGAGCAGAGAAATTGAGACGACTAATGTCATGCCGACAGTTCTCAATGAAAAGATCAAGAGAAGGTAAGAATCCAGAGGGAGGGGTCCAGGTTTGAGGGAGAATATTGGACGTGGGTAAAATGATCCATTGAACAGGGAGAGGACTCCTGCCCAAAGAAGTGAGCATGGAAACATAGACGGTGGAAGAAGAGTTCAGCATTGTGCCGAGCCCAAAATTCATTGAGAGGAGGGCGTAAGGGTATGAAACTAAGTCCTTTGCTGATGACTGAATGTTCAGTGTCGGAGAGGGGAAGGTCAGGGGGTATAGTGAATACACGGCCGTGGCTGGGATTGGAAGATGGGGTGGGGACGGAGGGACAGGCGGGGGTGGAGGGTCCTAAATGGGTTTTGGTGTCGATGAGCTGTTGGAGCTTGCGTTCCTTAGCACTTGAGAGAAAGAGAAAAAGTTTCTTGTTGAGGTGTTGGATGAGATGAAGAAAAGGTGTGGCTATGGGTACCCGCATGGGCCCCAGCTATGCCTGTCTCTTTATGGGGTATGTGGAACATTCCTTGTTCCAGTCCTACTCCGGCCCCCTCCCACAACTCTTTCTCCGGTACATCAATGATTACTTCGGTGCTGCTTCATGCTCTCGTCGGGATTTGGAAAAATTTATTAATTTTGCTTCTAATCTCCACCCCTCCATCATTTTCACACGGTCCATCTGACACTTCCCTTCCCTTCCTTGACCTCTCTGTCTCAATTTTTGGTGATAGACTGTCCACCAATATCCATTACAAGTCTACCGACTCCCACAGCTACCTCGACTACAGCTCCTCACACCCCGCTTCCTGTAAGGACTCCATCCCATTCTCTCAGTTCCTTTGCCTCCGTCACATCTGTTCTGATGATGCTACCTTCAAAAACAGTTCCTCTGACATGTCTTCCTTCTTCCTTAACCGAGGTTTTCCACCCACGGTCATTGACAGGGCCCTCAACCGTGTCCAGCCCATCTCCCGCGCATCTGCCCTCACGCCTTCTCCTCCCTCCCAGAAACATGACAGGGTCCCCCTTGTCCTCACTTATCACTCCACCAGCCTCCGCATTCAAAGGATCATCCTCCGCCATTTCTGCCAACTCCAGCATGATGCCACCACCAAACACATCTTCCCCTCACCCCACCGGTGGCATTCCGTAGGGATCGTTCCCTCTGGGACACCCTGGTCCACTCCCCCATCACCCCCTACTCCTCAACCTCTACCTATGGCACCTCCCCATGCCCACGCAAAAGATTCAACACCTGCCCCTTCACTTCCTCTCTCCTCACCGTCCAAGGGCCCAAACACTCCTTTCAAGTGAAGCAGCATTTCACTTGCATTTCCTCCAACTTAGTCTACTGCATTCGTTGCTCCCAATGCGGTCTCCTCTACATTGGAGAGACCAAACGTAAACTGGGCGATTGCTTTGCAGAACACCTGCGGTCTGTCTGCAAGAAAGACCCAAACCTCCCTGTCGCTTGCCATTTTAACACTCCACCCTGCTCTCTTGCCCACATGTCTGTCCTTGGCTTGCTGCATTGTTCCAGTGAAGCCCAATGCAAACTGGAGGAACAGCACCTCATCTTCCGACTAGGCACTTTACAGCCTTCCGGACTGAATATTGAATTCAACAACTTTAGATCTTGAACTCCCTCCTCCATCCCCACCCCCTTTCTGTTTCTTCCCCCTTCCTTTTGTTTTTTCCAATAATTTATATAGATTTTTCTTTTCCCACCTATTTCCATTATTTTTAAATCTTGTATGCCCTGCTAGTCTTTCCACCCAACCCCAACTAGAGCTGTACCTTGGATGCCCTGCCATCTATTCTTAATTAGCACATTTGTTTAGATAATATCACCACCTTCAACACCTCTTTGTTCCTTTGTCTGTGACATCTTTTGATTATCTGCTCCTACCACTGCTTGCTTGTCCCTAAACCACACCACACCATCACCCCCCCCAACCTTAAACCAGCTTATATTTCACCCCTCTCCTAATATTCACTCAGTTCTGTTGAAGGGTCATGAGGACTCGAAACGTCAACTCTTTTCTTCTCCGCCGATGCTGCCAGACCTGCTGAGTTTTTCCAGGTAATTCTGTTTTTGTTACAGATCCACAGTGTTGGTTGCCCCTGTTATTCCATCCAAAACGGCTATCCTTTATGTGTGAAACTATATGATGAGCTATAGCTTAAGATAATTTGAAATAACCTAGTTTGTTAGGATGATATAAGGAATTACACTGTTTAAAATATCTTCAATCTGGGTCACTTTTAGATGATGAGTTGCATAATACCTCACGCTATGGGTGATCATTGGCAGCCTTAAAAATACTGTGACAACAATAACTTGTATTTAGATAGCACTTTACATCATTAAAAACTCCCAAAGTGCTCCACAGACGTGTTATAGAGCAAAATTTGATACTGAGTCCCACAAGGCAGATGACTAAATGCTTGCTCAATGAGGTAGGTTTTTAAGAGCACCTTAAAGGAGAAAAGAAAGATAGCGAGGTTTAGGGTGGGAATTCTCGAGTTTAACAAAGGCAGAAAGCATTGTAGCTTTCTGAAGAACCATTTCTTTTGCCCTGTCATAGGATCATATGGGGTTATATCCTGAACGCCGCCTACCCATTATTCTGTTGGCTGTCTAAATAACTGTTCAATATATTTGATTCCTAATTCAACTATTTTAGACACTGATGTGGATGTGGTGGCACTCTGTCAGGAAGGACAATTTCTGATGGTTGGAGAAAGAAATGGAAATCTTCATCTTTTGCATGTAAAGTCCAGACAGACACTCTTAACTAATGTAAGTGGAGATTTGCTTATGTAGTTGTAAATAATTTTCTTGACCAAGTATCCCAGCACTGAAGCATTTTTACAAGGAGGTTGATGGTTTGAAGCTTTTGAGATTCTTGAGATTGCAGAATAACTTGACTGTTTTATTTGTGTTTAACACTATATTTGATCTGCCAACTTTAGTGTTATGGCTTCCTATGAATAAATGTTTGCTAATTATTTTTGGAAGCAAGATATGAAAAATTCCATATATTAAGCAATAATAGTGTAATTGCCAATGTTGATATTGCTATAATTATATTTAATTTATTTACAATATTTAGATGTTTGTGCTAAAGTGTATTATATACAACCTTAAATTCCCCAAATAACAATATTCGTTTACACCTTTTGTCTTCTTTGGAAGTCACTGATGAAGAACTCTTCAGAAGGGAAGGCCTACCTAAGTCTTACTTTGGAGAAGGAAGCCCCTCATTCAGGTACAGTTTTATTTTCATTGATAAGCTATTGCTATTGGCCAGAAGTAAGCTCATGAAAGGCAGTGTACTGTTAGTTGTTTTTAAGTTGAAATGTTAAAGAGCAAGTGTTGCAATTAATGTGACAGCTGATTATTTCTGTTAATTCCAAGTCTAACCAGGCTTTTACTGTATATTCATTGAATTTTGAGAAGGTTAACTAGTTTTAAAGTAATGCAGACCATTACTTGGGTTTTTTAATTGATTTAACACAAACCCTATTTCTGGTTTTGGTCACGCTGTTGCATGTATCTGCTAGAGGTCAGCCAGATTGCCTTTCCAGCGTGAATGAGGGACAATTGAAAGGCAAAACACCCCAGGATGATCAGTTTGCACTAATATGGACTCAACGGTGACTCTGCTTCACTCTCCAAGGATGCTGCCAGACCTGAGTTTTTCCACCATCTTCTGTTTTTATTTCAAATCTCCAGCAGCTGCAGCGTTTTGTGTTTATTTTAGTTCTTACTTAGTATTTATCACTCTCCCACAAAATTTGCCTTGTTCATCTCTTAGCTTTACCCCCCATGTTGGCTGTTCTCTTACCACTTGCGTACCTATTAAAAACTCTTGCTTTTTTTCAGTAGGTGTAACCTTGTCCAATACAAATGATTCCTTCATTAATGATAATCTTCCAGGACATAATATTTAAAATTTGTTTGATGACAGATGAGAAATATTGCCAGATAATTCAATGCATCAGGAGCATCAAATCCAGAGCAGTGACACAATTCCCTGTTTTAATTAGATGTACTAAGTCTCCAAATGACAAGTCATGCTTTTCTCAAAATAAAATTGTCACTAAAAATTAAGTAATTGCTTTTTCTATGGTTTAAAAAAATTTGCAAGTACTGTCAATTTTGGATTGTTGGGCATTCCTGATTCTCATTGCTCTATTATTGGTGACCATGCCTTCAGCTGATTAATCCCTAGGCTATGGAATTCCCTCCCTAAACCTCACCACCTCTCTTCCACGATAGTTTCCTTTCAGAAACTCCTGAAGACCTACTTCTTTGATTAAGCTTTTGGCCACTAACCCTAATAATTCCTTAATATAGCTCAGTGTCAAATCTTCATCTGATAAGTGCTCCTGTGAAGTGCCTTAAGAAACATTGTAAAGGCGCTATATAATTTTAAGTTATTGTAGTTGTATATATGTTAATTTCAAATGAAGACTTTTTAAAATTCTGCTTTATGAGCAATTTATATCAACCTTCTCTTTTCTCTTTTTACTTTCCCTTGTCTTAGTACTTCATTTTCACAGGCTTTGGAGATTAGAAAAATGCCATCAGTTTCTTTCTTAGTTGTCTTTCTTACCCCTTTAACCTTGCTTCAGTCTTGCAACTGTAACAGACAACTATCTTCTTGGAGAAATTGAATCACGAATGTCTGTTCAAGCTGATGATTCTCATTCTATACAGTGACGTTTCAATCCTGCAAACCTTTCATTTTTCCGTTAGGTACCTACTATATGGTCCTGCTAACTAGCAATGGTTTCTTCTGGATTTCATGCCTGCAGCTTGCTAGACTTCAACAAGGTAAAAAACTTACATTTAAATAGGATTTATATTAAGACTGTAATGCATTTTGGAAAGGAACAGAAAAATGGGGTGAGAGTGAGGAGAGGTGCAAAAGTTTTGCGAAGCAATTCCAGCAGAGTTGACTGTAGATTCTGCCATTAATGGTGGTGCAAAGGTGGTGGGGGAATGCGTATAAGGTAAAAATTGGAGGATGAAAGGAAGTAACAAGAACAGCTTATATTTATATACTACCTTTTAACTTAATGAAGCATCCAAATTTGCTTCATAGGGATATTACAGTTCAAAGTATGACATCAAGCCACATAAGACTTATTAGGTCAGTTGACCAAAAGTTTGGTCAAAGAGATAGGTTTGAAGGCATATCGTAGAGGCAGAGGGGTTGTAAGAAGGGTATTCCAGAGCTAGAGGCATAGACAGCTGGTGCATAACCACCAATGATGGAGCAATTAAAATTGGAGATACACAAGAGGCCAGAATTAGAGGGTATCATGGAGGGTTTTGGTGGTTGAAGGAGATTACAGGGAGAGGGAGGGGTGAGGCTATGGAGAATTTGAAAACAAAGATGAAAATTTTAAAATCGAGGCATTGCTTGACCAGGAGCTAGTCTTGGTCAATGAGCACATGGATGATGGGGGAACGGGACTTGCTGTGAGTTATGACACGGGCAGCAGAGTTTTTGATGATCTTAACATGTACAAAGGATTGACTGTGGGAGTCCAGCCAGGAGTGTATTGGAACAATTGAGTCTAGAGATAACAAAGGCATTGATGAGGGTTTCAGCTGAGCTGGTTGAGCTGAGATAGGGTGAAGTTGGGCAATGTTATTGTTATTGTTATTGGGGGGGGGGGCATGTCTGCAGTTTCGTTTCCATTCTCCTATCCTGTTTTTTTTTTACTCCACCCCAACCCCATGTTCTCAGAATTCATTGCTAGAAATTCATCCTACGCCACTCTGCTCCTTAGAATGAATGGCTGCTGATCCCATAGCTCCAATGCTCCCAGATATCAAGAACTCCCTTATCACTGCTCTTGAACTCTGGAAATTATTCCTAGTGCATGACATCCATCCCCATGCCACCTTGTCTTGGGTCTCCTACCCAATTCCTATATACCTTCCACCACTTTTCATCATAATGTTATTTGGTATCAGACCTGCTGATTCATTTGTTTATTACTGATTTGAAATTTTTGTTCCATTTATAATTTATCATTTCTGGTATTCTGATTTTTTTTCTCTATTACAGCAATTGAGATGATGGACTTTGATACAACAAAAGCAGTAAGACCTCAAGACTTTTATTGTCATTATGCTATGTCTTAATACTGCAGGAAAACACATTGCAGTTCCTTTCAATTTTTTCTTTTGTCCTATTAGCTAAAGGAACAGATCAAGATCAAATATGTTCAGACTGAGGATAAGCACACAGGTGGCTGTAACCATGCAGTGATTAATTGTTTGAAAAATGTTAAACTTCTCATTGGGGTAAGTGGTTTCCTCATAAGTTTATTTGACATTAGTTGTTTGCAAATCTAAATCATGATTATCAACACTAGTATTAGAAATAAGGTTTTCCACTGCTGAGACATGCATCAAACTACTAGCAATGAAAGTATCCAGAATGTTTTGTTTATCTGGGGAGGGGTTAATCTGTGTTTATTAGGATACAGTAGTGCTTGTAAGTAATCTGGAGTCTAGATCATAATTGTGATGTTTGGCTATTAAAATGGAGTTTTGTTTGACCTGACCTGTTCTCTTTAAGACCACTGTTCAAGTTCTCTTTATAGAGAAATGGTCTAAATCAACAATTCATGATAATGGTAACAGCTCATCATTTCCTGAATTAAGTTTGAGGGTAACTGAAGTTGCGTATGCAGCTCTGAATTCACATCAGAATTCAGTTTAAAATCATTGTGCAGTTGAATTTTGGCAGGGGCTCTCCCAGTCATGCACTGTAACTGTGTTGGGGGACCTGCACTATTTACACTGTTTTTCCAGTTTGTCTGCATCATCTAAAGCAAGATGATTAGAACCTCCACAGAAATTCAGCCATTTTGTTTTGCAAAGGTTCACTTGCTTCAGTGATCAAGTTTGAAGGATTTATGCGAAACACCAGGCATACCTAACAAAAATCAAAACAGAAGAGAGTCTCTGGAGAAATAGTTTGTGTTAGATATTCTGACTCTCTTGAAAATGCATTCTCCATTTGCTCACATGTGAATTTGTTGACTAACTCTAACACTTTTTTGTTTAGTCATTTAAAAACTAGGGAATAATTCAAATGCTTGTCCAAAAATTCAAAAATGCTGTAGTTTTTGTACACCAGGCTATTTTTGTTCTCTGTATTATGTTAAATAAAGGCGTAGGATACAACTTTTTTATTTGCAATGCAAAACACAGCACCTGAATGAGGTACTAGAAGGTGCCTGCAACTGTGGATCCATATGCCAGTAGAAGAGGGGAGAATATATGGAGAGAAACAATAAGAATTTCTTTTTTTGGGCCATTTAATCTTTTCTCTTCTGCAATTCTGTAGTATGGAACAGCTTTCGCTCTTTGCCTGTATTCACAATGTGCTGCAGAGAAGCTATTGGCAATGCATTTGGGTGTAACATATAATGGGAATGAATGTATGTAATGTGTAACATACATATTATGCTTGAAGGGTCTTTGTAACCTCAAACTGTGCTTTTATACTGTTGAGGCAATTGTTGTTTTTTCTGCCTTAATAAATATGTACAAGGAAGAAAGTATTTTGTTCATATTTTGTTGTACTTCAGGGCACAGGTAACTATGTATTATCAACATGGAACATAAATACTCTCAAGGACCTAGAAGTTAATAATGTGGTTGATTCATCCATAATCAAAGGTCAGTGTGAAATTTGAACATTGTGAGTCATCAGTTTAGCAAATATTTATTGCTATAGCTTTGTAATTTGTTAACACATTACTGTCCCTTTTTTCTGTATTGTGCAATTAATGTCGCTTTCTTTCCTCTTATTCCCTTCATATCACCATCCTGAATTAGGGGCCAGTCAATTGTAATCTTCATATCTCCCATAAATATCAATTCTCAATGAAGAATTTAGTGCATGGTCATCAAGAACCTATTTCTAATTAATGTTTCTTTCCTGCCTTCCCACGCTATTATAAGAAAATCCAAATGGGAAATTTAGTTAAAACTGGGATTCATGTTCCTGTGTCAGAGGAAACACAACTGTAGATGTCAGTGGAACTCCATTTTTTTGTGATAAATGTTTTTACTAGCGTATATTTTATACTCAAGTGAGAGATATTAATATTGAAAAATATATTTGCAACTTTAGCACAGTGTCAACATCAAGGACATAATTTAAGAATCAGAAAAGCTCAATTAACACATACCGCATTACCTATGATCACATTAATTTTTCAAGACCTGTTCTAACCATTTCTCATTTTGTTACACGTAGTGCATAGCCTACTGTTCTTGACTTGAGAATTAATCCAACTTCCTTTTGATGTTTAAGTGGGGCAGCAATGACTCCTATAACTGGCAGTCTATTACAATTATTACATTTTAAAAGACTGAGCTAGTTGAGTCCTAATGGGTTAGATTGGGTCTGCAGCAGGTGGTAAGGGAACCAACAAGAGAGGAAAACCTTCTTGACCTCGCCCTCACCAATTTACCTGTTGCAGATGCCCCTGCCCATGACATTTATTGACAGGAAGACCACTATGCTGTTCTTGTGGAGGCGAAGTCCCATCTTGACATTGAGGATACTCTCCAATGTGTTGTGTGGGGCCAACATTGTGCTAAATGGGATAGATTTCAAACCAATCTAGCAACTCAAAACCGGGCATCCGTGAGGCGCTGTGGGCCATCAGCGGCAGCAGAATTGTGTACAACCACAGTCTGTATCCTCATAGCCCGGCATACTCCCCCACTCTATCGCGATCAAATCGAGGGTCAACCCTGGTTTAATGAAGAGTGCAGGAGGGCATGCCATGGTCAGGTATACCTAAAAATGAAGTTCCAACCTGGTGAAGCTACAATACAGGACTACTTGCATGCCAAATAGTGGAAACAGCGTGCAATAGACAGAGTTAAGCGATCCCACAATCAATGGAGCAGATGTAAGCTCTGCACTCCTGCCACATCCAGTCATGAATGGTGGTGGACAATTGAACAGCTCACTGGAGGAGGAGACTCCACAAATATCTACGCCCTTGATGTTGGGGGAGCCAAGCACATCAGTGCCAAAGATAAGGCAAAAGCATTTGCAGCCATCTTCAGCCAGAACTGCCAAGTGCATGATCCATTTCAGCCTCCTGAGATCCCCAGCATCACAGATTCCAGTCGTCAGCCAATTCTATTCACTCCACGTGCTATCAAGAAACAGCTGAAGGCACTGGATACTATGGGACAGCTCTGGCATGTTATGAAGACTTGTGTTCCAGAACTAGCTGCACCCCTAGCCAAGCTGTCCTAGTACAGCTACAACACTGGCATTTACTTGGCAATGTGGGAAATTGCCCAGTTATGTCCTGTCCACAAAAAGCAGGACAAATCCAACCCAGCCCATTATCGCCTCATAAGTCCACTCTTGATGGAAGGCGTAGTTGACAGTGCTGTCAAGCGGTACTTAATCAGCTATAACCTGCTCACTGAGGCTCAGTTTACGTTCTGCCAGGGCCACTTGACTCCTGACCTCATTGCTGCCTTAGTCCAAACATGGACAGAAGAGCTGAACTCCAGAGGTGAGGTGAGTATGTCAGCCCTTAACATCAAGGCAGCCTTTGTCTGGGTGTGGCGTCAAGGAGCCCCAGCCAAATTCAAGTCAATAGGAATCCGGAGTCATACCTAGCACAAAGGAAGATGGTTGTGGTGGTTGTTGGAAGTCAATCATGCCAATCCCAGGACATCACTGCAGGAGTTCCTCGGGGTAGTGCCCAGAGCCCAACTGTCTTCAATTGCTTCATCATCAATGACCTTCCCTTCATAATGTCAGAAGTGGGGATGTTCGCTGATGATTGCACAATGTTCAGCACCATTCACGACTCCTCAGATACTGAACCAGTCCCTATCTATGCAGCAAGACCTGGACAAAATTCAGGCTTGGGCTCATAAGTGGCAAGTAACATTTGCGTCTCAAAAGTGCCAGGCAAAATGACTGTCTTCAACAAGAGAATCTAACCACTTGACATTCAATGGCATTTCTGTTGCTGAATTTCCTATTATCAGCATCCAGTTCAGTTTCTGTTGACCAGAAACTGAACTGGACCAGCCATATAAATACTGTGGCCACAAGAGCAGGTCAGAAGCTAGGAATTTTGCAATGAGTAACTCGCCTCCTGAGTCTTCAAAGCCTGTCCACCATCTACAAGTCAGGAGTGTTTTGGAATACTGTCCATTTGCCTGGACGAGTGCAGCCCCAACAACAGTCAAGAAGTGTGACGCCATTCAGGACAAAGCAGCCTGCTTGATTGGAGCCCCACCCACCACCTCAAATGTGTACTCAGTCCACCACTGACAGTACACACTGCTGCCACAATCCACAAGATGCACTGTAACAACTCACCAAGGCTCCTTTGATAGCACCTTCTAAACCTGTGACCTCCACTACCTCGAAGGACAAGGGCAGCAGGCACATGGGAACACCACCACCTGCATGTTCCCTTTCAAGCCACTCACCATCCTGACTTAGCACTATATCACTGTTCCTTCACTGTTGCTGGGTCAAAATCCCAGAATTCTCTACACCACATGGGCTGTTGTGGTTCAAGAAGGCAACCTACCTTCTTGAGGGCAATTAGGATGTGCAATAAATGCTGGCCTAGCCAGTGACACCCACACCCCGTAAACGAACAAATATTTTTAAAAAAAGATTCACGTTTGTATAGTGCTTTTCATAATCAGTCTCCAAAGTGCTTTACAGCCAATGAAGTTCTTTTTAAGTGTAGGCACTGTTGTAATACAGGAAATGTTGCCAATTTGCACGCAGCAAGCTCCCACAAGCAGCAATGTGATAATGACCGTATAATCTGTTTTTGTGATGTTGATTGAGGAATAAATATTGATCAGGATACTGGGAAAACTCCCCTGCTGTCTCGGAAATAGTGCCATGGAATTTTTTATGCCACCTGAGGGACGTCTCAGCCAAAAGACTACAATGCAGTGTTATAATCCAAGAAGCCAGATTGTGAAGAACTGGAGCCAATCTTTACACATTTTTATAAAGTTTTATGTCCAAGATACACATTATATACATGCACCTCCTAACCCAAGAATCACAGTTTCATTTTGTTCCTATTTATAGGAGCTGAAGTGAATCACCAGTTAATGCCTACAACCTGCATATAAGTAATGTACATTTAATAGAACAGAATCTGTTAAATCAAAATTAGAGTTTATACACGCAACCAACATTTCAAAACAAATTAAATCAAAGACCTCCATATTCTGTACAAAACATTACACTGAGACACGCTACGTCTCTAGGATGCCTAACAATTCCTTCGTACGTGCTTTTGTTCTTGTGAAACAATCCAACAGTTGATGATTTGCATCCACTCATTTAATTTTAGAGATTTTTTTATTTCCTGCTGTGAGAGAATCCACTGCAATATATATCTTCTGATCATCCACTGTAACTTTGGGAAATCATCAGAAACCCCAGAGAAACATCCTTTTTATGCCATTTCTCTGGGCCTCCATCAATATTATGTTGGATAATTGGATGAACCCCCCTGTAAAAACTCCTGACATACGAATTTAAGAAGCAACTAGTTGGTTCACTGGATCCCTGGTAGATACTTAAAATATTTCTTGTTAAACTGACTGGTACAAGCTCAAATTGGGATGAGTCTTAAATCCTGGGACATTGAGGAGGGGCATGGGGTGTTTCTCCATTTGGGTTTTTGTGTGCTTTATAATTGGACTTACGACTTGCATGTGTGTTATGCTGTTGCTGTTTTCATTCCTCAACTGAAATTGCTTTGCATAGATTGGATGGCAATATGACTGCAGCTATGGTCTTTCTCTCGCACTTTGAATTTCACCTTTTTGTTTGAACATGCCATTTTCCCACACTATTTGGTATAAACTGCATATTTAAACACGCTATTTTTTCGTCACTGCCAGATTTGGCAGAGCATAAGTTAGAGGTAAAATAAAATGTCCTCTCATGGCATTTGTCAGTGTGCCTTTGCTGCAAATGTACCAGAACTACTACTATTGTAATCATATGAACTTTTTTATCCATCCCATTCCAATATCCTTTCTGAATGATGGTCATTGTCTTGTGGAAATGTGGGGAGCCTTAATATTGATTTGCAGACTACTTCTGATGATCCAGAGTAATTTTTTTTTTGTTTTGCTTCAATTTTAATTCGGAGGCCTAACACAGACTGAAAATTTAATGTTTAAAAACAAAACAAAATTGTCTGATAAGAATTAAACAATTCTGAAATTGAAGGAAGTGGATTATTCAACCATTTGACAGGATTGAGATGACTGAACTTCATTTTGTCCAACATTTCAGGCTGAGGAGGAAGGAAATCATAGTTTAGTGTAAGTTATAATGTTCTGTTCACTTAGAATATCTAGTCTGAAAAATCTAAATATGTAATGGATACTGTTTTTTTAATTTTAGGTGTGAAGAAGTGCCAGATTGTTGGGAGTGCAATATTTGTCTTGGATGACACTGTAAGTTTAGGTCAATGTCCTGTACTAGGACCGAATATTTTAATCAATACTGTTTTTCCTTTAAATTCTAACTTGCTTTTATTTTGGATCAGGATTTTCTTAGCATGTGGGATGCCTATGTGTTTGTTATGGTCTGGTCCTGGCCCACAGTTCACATCCAAGATTTCTTGCTGACTGCAGAGGGGGATTCTTCTGCCATTAACAAGTAAGGAGAATGGTAAATTATTGTAATAAAATAGCCTTTCCTTCTCTTATGTTTCAGTTATTTCCTTGAACTTATCAATTTTGATACTTGCTCTAATTGTTGACTTTCCGTGGAAAAGGGTTTTGCATTCAGCAAGTATTGCCAGAAAATGTAAAGAAGAATTGAGATGGAAAAACTTTTTTAAAAAAAAAAAGTATATTTTAAACAATATCTTGATTGGATCAGTATAATTTCAGGTTACAGACTCCTACTGTTGGACATTTGGAGAACAGATGATATGAATTGACATTGCAATTGAATCTTTCATATAGCTTGCACTTGCTATAGGCATCGCACTTACTCTGTCTACTTCCATAACACTTTTTTGGCAAGATCTTTACTAGTATAAAACTGTGCAACTCCATAGAAAATCTGCTAGAGCATATTTGCATCTGCATCTGTAATATATGCATTCTCTGTTCCTGTCTGTGGCTTGTTGTGCATTCTGTTATGACCACATGAAAGGTAAAATTTGACTCCTCTAGTTTACCACCCCAGGTCTGGCTGCAACAGGTTTGTTTGTGAATTTAGGAGGATAAAGGAATTTTCTTGTCTGTGTTTCACCATTTATGTACTGATTGCAAAGAAACAGGTCTGACGGCCTTTGTTGAGGTTTTCAAAACAAAAGGGATTAGTTTTTATTGAGTTTTAAAAAGCCATCCAGGCAAAGGTAGTAAAATATTTAAAAAGGTAAACCTGTACTTCTGGAACTTTCATGACCCACATAAGCATGCACAGTTTTGCAAGTTACACTGGAGGTGGTTATGTTTTTAGCATATTAAAAGTTCAATGCTGAAAAGTAAAAAGGGATTCACAGTTTGAGTTCCTTGCTGGACACTACGGCTGTGATTTTTCCAGGTTCCTTTCGATTCCAGGGTTGGGTTGAAGCTGACATAACTGCATTTGTTGGAGACAAATCCTTTTTTAAAAATCCATCTTTTCCAAAAATCGATGAGTTTTCTCCTGAAGTTCTTTTTGATGGAAATTCACTATCACTGTGCTGGATATTTAGATGTAAAATGGGGCTTTGGCTTAAGACAGAGAGAGAAGGGACTTTTTACTGCTCCATTGGCAGCTTCTCCAGACTATTACTGCCTCTGAGCTTAGCAACTGTATTAAAGAGATTTCAAAATCGTTACTCATCACATGACCTTCTCTCCCTGCAATGATTTCAGAGAGGATCTGTTCATCTGATGTGTGAATCTGCCTTTTGTTTTATGGTTTATAATGTCCCAGTCATTAACTTCTGAAGGAGTCATTATCGATTTTGATGATTCCTTTCCAGGTAGCTATTGTCCCAGTAGACTTTCGGTCTCCGCTGGAGAGAGAGTCTTATAAAGCTGCAAATGCAGTGTCCCATTCTTTTCAATAGTTCCTTTTTGAAGTGGTCCTTAACACCCTCAGGTGTGAAATTCCCTGAGCAACATGTCAGGGCATGTCTGCAGTACAATTCATGTAGGAACTTAAAGCAGTCAACATATCATACCAGACATCAGGTGACTAGTGGCAGCCATCTTTGGTCAGTATCTTGTCATTAAAAGGTCCTTTTTAAACAGCTCAGTCTATCCTTGGTTAGCTGGTGACATTACAGGTTGATATCACTTAGTCACAATTCTCGTCATCGTGATACCACCATCCCTTCAAAGCGCCATCAGCAGATGTACCTTCAGCCCACATAGGTCCCAAGTTCTAGAGTTCCCTCCCTACACCTCTCTAAACTGTGCCGCGCAGCAACCTAGAAGTTCCTGTGCAGGCTGAGCACAAATCAGCCCTTTTAAATTGCTGTGCGTGTGTAACCACTCAAAAAAAAAAATATATAAAGGGCTGAACACTTAAATGAATGGGCTGCGTACATCAAAAAAAGAGGTAGCATTGCCCTCTACTCCTCCAATTGGCTCTCCTCTCCTTAAAACCTACCCCTTTGACCAAGCTTGCAGTGTTTTTTTTTATCTTCATTTCTTCTATTTTAAAAGTGGTTCTGGTAAATGCAAGTTATTATTACTGGAAAAGCTATCAAATATAATTATTTATTTTGTTTCTCCTTAGACAAGGGGATGCAAACTTGAAACTTGTAGCTCTGACAACTCCAGTGAACAAACAGGTAACTTTTATTTTGCTTCAAGTTATTAACTGCTTCTCCAAATGACTTTTTTGTTTCTATTGAGCAGAACCCTAAATTTACTAGATGTAAATTGTGTAAGTCTATTTAGAAGGAATTTTTACGTTCAGAAAGTTGCGGTACAGTGAATTTATGGTTTAGTGCAATGCATTTGCTTTTACTTAGCTACAATGTATGAGTATGTTTATCTTTGATTAATTATAGATGAGAAATCTCTTAGTGTATTCATTTCCCACAATGAAGCTACTGTACTCTTTGGAAGTGGCAGATGTTGCAGCTCTGGTTCAAACTGATGTTGGTCAGGTAGGAGAGTACAAAAATATTTATCCTGGGTCATTGAGAAATGTCTATTAGCTTTTTGATGTGAATCATAATAAAATGTTACTTTACTTTTTTTGAGGCATTTAAGTAATTTCCTTACTCCTACATGATCAAAGTTACTGATTAGTAATAACATGAGAAAGGATAAAGGTGAAATTGTTCAGACTGTTGAAAATTTTTTTTGTATTGTGTTGTTCTCTATCAAGGAGTGATTAGAAGAGTCTTTACAAATTGATTTACCATACTACTTAACATTTTGCAAAGCTTGTTGCAATGCGGTTCACTTTTTTGTAATCATTAGTCCAGTAATGACTTCTCATTCATTCAGCTGCAAGATTAAAGACTAATATTGGAATAAAATTGTGTTGGCATGACTTAATTTTGTGGGTAGAAACTTTGTTTGCTCCATCATTTTCCTTCGTTTGCCTCTCTGCCTTCCCTCTCTTTAGGTGATGCAGCTGAGATCCAAGATCTAGCAGTGTGAGAGATTCAGATCTCTATCTTGCCACCCCATGACTATGTTGGTGCTGAAATGCTTTTTCACTTAACTATAATTAAATGGATTTTAGTTTTGATAACTCACTTGTACTGTTTCTTATAAAGGACACAATATACATTTTGGAAGGAGTTTCTGAAAATCAGAAAAGGTATAACAAATTTACCAGTTAAAACATTGAAAGTCTTTCATATTGTTATAACTACATATAATAAATTGAACAAATGTATCTACATTGTAATTTTTTAATGGATTCTAATACCATTCTGTTTTAAAATGCATTTGCAAAACATCCAATTATTTCCATGTAGTTATTGCATATTTTCATAACTTATAGTTCACCTGAAGGAGTCATTTCTACAGTAGCCATGAGATGCTTAACAGAAGCACTGCCAGAAAACAGGTAAAGAGTAAACTGTACATGGTGACATATGTCAACCTGGGAAACCACCTAGCCCAGCTAGATTGAACTTTTAAATAGACCCTTTTGATGACTTCTTTCATTACAATGGGGACTAATTTGATGTTGCTGGTAGTCACCATTCTACTGTCAAGATTTTAATTTATTTATGAGGCTTCTAATTTTCATTCATCCCTCACTTTTGCACTGTTCGTCTTTAAGTCTTCTGTGCCCCTTTGCTTCCAGGCGAGAGAGACACTCTTGAATGTATTGTCTTGCTTTGTTACTCTTGGGTTTTTAAAAAATCTCTTCCTTTCATAGTCTCTATTTTCTTTCTGTTCTCTATTCTCTTCCCTCTCTGTTGCGTTGGTTTTTTTCAAAGTTATCTATTCCAAGCTCAATGACTACCTCAACTATCTAAAGGGATAGTCTTTACACCTCACGCTTATATAAGGGTTCCAATCTCTTTCATCAAATTTTGCAGTCTCACTTGCATATACTCTAATGTCTCTATCTTCAGCACCAGAACCTCCTGAAATGACCTCCTATTTTCCTGCAGGTGGAGATCACTGTGTCCTTATCACTCTCATCCTCGTTGCCTTTCAACTTCAATTGACAGCCCAACTCTCCCCAATACACACCAGTTTCAGCTTTTGACAGCTTCTCTTCCACACTCCTCTGCTTTATGAAAGGATCATTCCCCCTAGTCCATATTTCTACCATTTCAACTTTTGCCTGGTTCCTCTCCATTCAAACATGTGAGATGTAGCACCTATCTGCTTACCTTCTTCCAGGCTGCTGGTGACTTGGGTGGGTCTGCCATTGTCTGGGGGACGGGATGTTGGCATTTTGGATGGTGGATCCATTGGAACTTGGTGCTTCTATGGGGAAATATACCATTCCTGTTCACTTGTTTGACAGCTTTTGGAGCTCTTGATCCCACAGTACATTTTTAATTTAAAACCCAATTTTGTCAAGTTTTCTGCTATCTCATTTTCTCATCCTTCCTTAGGCCTTCCACTGATTTTAACTAATAACATATCCTTTTCCCCTTCAGTTTCTTAAATATTTTTGATCCCTTGCCAGAAATTCTATCGCATCATCCAACAAACGCACTGAATTCCAAGTTGTGTTTTTGTTTGTTTTTAGTTTATTTCCTCCTATCTTTTTTCTGATTTTATCATTTGTTTTGTTCTTTAGTTTTTTTTTCTGTTCAAAATGGCATAAGCTTGAAATGTTGCACTATCTGTTCTTGACCCAGGTCTTGACTGATCTGGTATGTGTTTCCAGCTTTTTTTGTGTTTTGTTTTATTAATTAAGTTGTGATTGGCTGTAGTTTTACATTTTATAATCTGTTTCTAGACTAAGTCGCCTGCTTTATAAGCATAAATTTGAGGAAGCAGAGAGATTTGCCATTCAGTTTGCTTTGGATGTTGAGGTAGGCCTATCTGCAAGAATACTGTATAATAACAATTAAAAGTATCCAGTTGTTGCTTATGCACTAAACATGCAAGAAATTTGGATCCCTGTCACTGCAGTGGCTGTCAAGTGAGTGAACACTAAGGGAAGATAAGGCCAACTGAGAAGGTGGATGTTTGGAGTGGCGGGGACGCTGAGTTAGCAGTGAAAACCAGGAGTGTTTGAGGGGCAGTGTTTCTGCTAGGCTATATGGGTGTGCAGCCATGCAGCAGCTAAAAAGATGCCATGCAGGCCTTATTCTGTGATAAATAATGCACATGCATGGCTGTGAAAAAAACTTAAAGGGGCCATGAACTGTCAAAAACAAGCTGCGAACAACTACATTTTAAATTGGCTGGGGCACACGGAAGCAGCCATATTACTTGCATGTGGAATCAGAAGGAGCACTTCTGCACCTGATTCTGCATATAGACAAGTGTATTTTAAAATCTTACCTTTTTTAGTTGTGGTTGTTTTTAAGGATTGACTGTTAGCCTGTATGTAGACCTGGTTATCCTGAGGACAAATGGCACTAACCATTGACCAGAAACTGAACTGGAGTAGCCATATAAATACTGTGGCTACAAGAGCACGTCAGGGGCTAGGAATCGTGTGACGAGTAACTTGCCTCCTGACTCCCCAAAGCCTGTCCGCCATCTACAAGGCACAAGTCAGGAGTGTGATGGAATACTCTCCACTTGCCTGGATGAGTGCAGCTTCTACAACACTGAAAAAGCTGGACACCCATCCAGAACAAAGCAGTCCGCTTGATTGGTACCACATCCACAAACATTCACTCCCTCCACCACCGATGCACAGTAGCAGCAGTGTGTACCATCTACAAGATGCACTGCAGAAATTCACAAGGCTCCTTAGACAGCACCTTCTAAACCCATGACCACTAACCTCCTAGAAGGACAAGGGCAGCAGATAGATGGGAACACCACCACCTGGAAGTTCCCCTCCAAGTCACTCACCATCCTGTCTTGGAAATATATCGCCGTTCCTTCACTATCGCTGGGTCAAAATCCTGGAATTCCCTTCCTAAAGGCACTGTGGGTGTACCTATACCACAAGGACTGCAGCGGTTCAAGCAGGCAGCTCACCACCACCTTCCCTTGGGCAACCAGGGATGGGCAATAAATGCTGGCCCAGCCAGCGAAGCCCACATCCCATGAATGAACAAAAAAAAAGCATGTTCCTTTGGTTGTTCTTAATACGTATATCACAGACCGTACTCAACCACCCCAAAACAAAACATCTTCTGTTAGACATCGTTTTGCGATTGAACAGCACTTGCTAAATGATCCTGAGTGTGTTAATAGCGACATTAACAACTAATTTAGGATAATCAGTTGATTTTGTAACATGGCTGATTTATACTCGGTAGAAGTGACATACATTCATACACAGGGACCCACTCTCTGCAAAGTAAAGGAACATGTCCAAGCCTTGTGCCTTTGATGAATTACTGGAAACATGGGGAGCATACAGTTCCCCATTGTTTTTTTCATGGCAGTCCCTTTACCAATCAATCAGCAGCCTTTCCTCCTGTAGTGTAAATTATGATCATTTGAAATTTGGCATTCTTGCATTTGCCCCTGATGAGTGCAAGACAAAAAACTTTGGCAACATATCTCTCGTTTCAGAAATATTTAAGATGGAATAATGTGTAATCTTATTTGTTGAAAGTAAAATCTAATAAAACACTGAAGTAGCGAATATATCATTGCAGTTTGCTGCCTCCTTTTCATTCCTGAGCTCTTCTTGCTTGTGCTTTTGCACTGGGAATGAGTGAAATATAGTTACCTGAATGTATGAAGTGCAAAAATTTGGATATATGGAGTAGTTTCTAATAATTTTGAGCAGCCAGTTCTGCTTTGAAGTGTTGAATTCTGACCTAGCAAAACAATGCAATTAAACTGAACCTTTGTTAATAAATATTGAAACTTTTTCCAGCTTGTGTACAAAGTGAGGCTCAATATAGCTTTGGAGAACTTAGCCTCAAGTTCTTTAGAAGCCCCCAATCCATCATCATGGCAGAAGGCTGTCGATGAGGCAAAAGCAGACTTACACAAAGTACAGGTAAAAGTTTAAAAGCTGCTGAGTGAAGCTACATTACATTTTGTGCTCTTTCTGATTGGCTGATTGCCTTAAATTTTAATTTCTCCCCACATAGGATGATCAGTTTGTAGTGAAATATTGTCTGGACGTTCCTTGGCCAACTTTTGAAACTACTTTGGAAATGTTAAATTATGCCAAAAAGCGGGTGAGTTTTGTACAATGACTCATGTTTTATTGCGCTCCCTATAGATAAATTGTTGTTAACTGGAATACTTTTTGTAGATTCTAAAGAAAGAAGATAAGAAGTCTCTTGGTTTGTCTGAGGTGCAGGCTTTTTGGCTGGTGGAGGTATTTGTAATGAGACATTTTTATTAATTTCCTTATATTGATTTAGGAAGATATTATGGATCACTGAATTGATTTTATCCATCTTAATCAGGTGTTGAGAGCAGAAGCAAGACTTACTACTTTTCATGAAGCATATGGGCTTGAGAAGTTCAGGTCAGTGTTTTGTTGTTCTTGTTACTCTACTTTCATCAACAATGAAACTTGGGTTTATATATTACCATTTAGTATAAAAGCAGTGCCAGACACTTTAGAGGCAAAAATGTAAAGAATACCACAGTGGGAGAGCTTGGAAAAATTACCAAAACTTTGGTTGAAAAATGGATTTGAGGAAGTGAAAGACTAGAGAGTTCAAGTGAGTAAGCTGAGAGGGCTGAATTAGTGGAGGTTACAATACAGAAACTGGCTATTCAATCTGACAAAGCTGTGTTGGGATTTATCTTCCATGTGTACAAATAGCTTTTGTTTTATTCATTCATGGGATCTGGGTGTCACTAGCAAGGCTGGCATTTATTCCCCATCGCTAATGCCCTTTAGAATTTGGAAGGCATTCAATGTTTTGGGTCAAAATGAACATTACAGAAAGATAGGAATAAAAACAGAAAATGTTGGAAGTACTCAGCAGTTCGGGCAGCAACTGTGAAAAGAGTTAATGTTTCGGGTAGATGATCATTCATTAGAAGGTTCTGATGAAAGGTCATGAACCTGAAATATTAACTCTCTCTCTCCATATATGCATCCTGACCTTGCTGAATGTTTCCAGCATTTTCTGTTTTTATTTCAGATTTCCAGTGTCTGCAGTAATTTGCTTTTGTACAAAAAGGCAGGTGTCTGTTAGAAGAGGCAAAATGGCAGCATGTGGCAGAGGTTAATGAGTCTTGAATGGAGAATGCTTGGATTAAGTGTATTCCAGGGCTTGTGCTGCCCTACTGTTTATTTTTGAAATATACAAATGATTTGGATGCTGTAAGTGGTGAAATTTCAATATGTTTATGTTGCAAAAGTAGATAGTTCACCAAGTATCAAAGTAGACTCAAATACTTCAGGAAGGCAGTGACAATTTAGGCAAGTAGATAGATATGTGACAGTTTCAATTAACGTAGGGAAGAATACATTCTATTAATAAATATATGTATATTTCTTGTATTTTGGGAGGGTAAACCAAGGAATGGTGTATGGAAAGGCATTGAAGGATGAGGTTAAAGAGAAACTTGGTTTAAATACATTGCAATCCCACTTTAAAAGAACACTTAGATAAGACCATCAAAAAGTCAACAGAATTTTGTGCATTAGGAGTATAGAGAGCACAGATTTGATGATGAATTTGTACAAGGTAATGGTTGTCATAGTTTGATACAAGGGTCGGGGAGTGACTCTCAGCAGCCCCACCCCCCCTTTCCTGCTCTGGTTCCCTCAGTTAGGCACTGAATGTCTTTGAATGAGGGACCCCTCCACCCCCACCCAAGAAGCCCGCAAACAACCCCGAGATGTTTTTTTTCTGGGCTTCCCGGATGGCGAGCCCCCTTCCCACTGCTGGGTAAGTACTAGCAGTGGCAGGATGAGGCCCTTAAGTGGGCATTAATTGCCCACTCAAGGCCCTCAGTTGACAGTCAAACAACAAGGTAATCCACAAGCCTTCCCTCCGGACTTAATCGGGGAAGAGGCAGGAAGGTGATGGGTGCCTCCACCCTCCTGCTTTGTTAAATGACTCTTTCCTGCCACCAAACCTGCTTCGGGGAATTGCCATGGTGTAGATTCATTATGGTTGATGAGCAATAATGTTGAAAAGTTTGATATTTGAACTGTTTCTCGTATAGCAGAGAAAATCAAATAACAGCTTAAGAGGTTTCGAAAATAATGAAAGGTTTGATGCAGTGATCAGGGTAACACTATTTCCTTTGGCTGGAGATTACACCATGATGGAATCATCAATTTAAAATGGGCACTTGAGAATCAGGAGATTTTTTAATGTGGAGTTGTTAGACAATGCTACAGGGCTTTGTTGAGGCAGACAACAGGACATCTTTTATGGGAAAAATTGTTAAGGTAGTTTTGTTTAAATGGGAGCCCACAGGACAGATTGTGGCCCCCAAAGCCATTCTATGGCCTCGGGAGCCCATTTTCAAAATGCTGGTCAGGCAGGTAAGTAGAGTGGAAGATTCTGCAAGGAGATGCTGCAAGGCCTGGGAGTGAGACGCCACAGAGTCTGGGGACGGAGGAGAGGGGGTGGGAAAGAGGCTGACTGAGTGTGTGTGTGAATGTGAATAAGCGTGGGAATTAGAGTTAGAGAGAATTGACGAATAGCGAGTGTGAGTATGCCTTACTCCCAGCCTTACTCCCAGCCTCAGGTTTCTCTTTCAGTTTTACCACCACATACACACACCCATTCACAGTGGTTGAGGGTGAGTGAGTAAACACCTTGACAGTGGGAGTGAGCCTGGCACACAATCTCTGACCCCCTCATACTCTGGTTGTTTTTATTAATTACTCTTTTTGAAGCTTAACAATTTGTTGCTATGACATTGCTTTATTTTTGCTCAGCAATTGTTTCTTTTCTGAATACCTCAACTCTTTTTGAAATTCAGTTTGATGTTGTGCCAAACCTTATCTTTCTGAAATTTATTCATCGGCCCCTTGAGTGAGGAAAAAATTGGAAATGTGCCCCACCCCACCCACAAACGAAAAGGTTGGACAAGCCTGGGATAAATATTTGAAGAGGAGGAAAAGGACAGGATTATGGGGAGAGCAAGGGGCAGTGGGATTCTTTTTTGACTGCTGTAGCAAAAAGACGAAAGATGAGATTGGCTGTAAACATTCATGATTCTGTGGAATAGCAGTTTTAAGTGTGGGTGCTCTGACAGACCTGTGTCTTCTGTCCTCTAGTCCAGCAAATTCTGAGATCAACTTAGGTCCTAGGTTTAATTTCTGGTCTTTTTGGCTTATGGTTTAGTTCAAACCCACTGACCCATTTGGGGCTTGAACTTGTGTTGTACAAATGCTGAAATTTAGCTTTTAAGACTTGGTAGACTTATTGCTTTAGAGTTCATTGGTGCCTGCAGTGTGACTGATATTTGATTTTTTTTCTTTCACAGTGGCATTGCTTGGATCAAGTTTGTAAACAATGAGGACCTTTTTAATGATGTTCTATTGCAGCTCCAGGAGGGAAATCAGAAATGTGCAGAGTACATTTGGTTAAGGCACCAGGTGATATTAGCTGAATGGTTTGTTGTTCTTGTATATTGTCAAGTGCTCTCCGTTTTTGGTGTAGTGAATGATAATTTAAGTTCATATCCTACTAATTGAATTGATAACCTGCAGGCTGATATGTGTTTTATGACATTTAAATCTGATATGCAACCACATAGCTGTCCTGACTCCTTTCCCTCTTTTTTTCTCCTGTATGTTGGTTTGAAGTTTCCCAATTGTTCAGTAGTCGTATTAAAGGTCTGCCTTATTTGCTGACTAGGGTATGGTGGTGTAATGATAATGTTACATCACATGTAATCCAAATCCCAGTTTGATGACTTGAATGCAATTTCTTTTTTAAATCTGGAAATAAAAAGCTAGTACCAGTAAAATTAACCATGAATATGTTGGATTGTCATAAAAATCCAAATTGTTCAACATATCATACAAACTATGAATTAGGTGCAGGAGTAGGCCATTTGGTTCCTTGAGCCTGCTCAGCCATTCAATAAGATCATGGCTGATCTGACTGTGGACGCAACTCCACTTTCCTGCCTACCCTTGATAACCTTTGACTCCCTTGTTAGTTAATAATCTACTTCTGCCTTAAAAATATTCAATGGACCCGCTTCCACCTCTCTCTGGCGAAAAGAGTTCCACAGACTCACTACCCTCTGAGAAAATTTCTCCTTATCTCCATCTTAGGGTGACCCCTTATTTTTAAACTGTGTGCCCGGGTTCTAGTCTCTCCCACAAGGGAATCCTTTCAGCATCAACCCTGACAAGCTCCCTCAGGGTCTTATATGTTTCAATAAGATTGCCTCTCTTCCAAACTCCAATGGATTCAGGCTCAATCTGTCCAACCTTTCCTCATAAGCTAACCTCTTCATCCCAGGAATCAGTGGTGAACCTTCTCTGAACTGCTTCAATGCAATTATGTCCTTCCTTAAATAAGGAGACCAAAACTGTACACAGTATTCTAGATGTGGTCTCACCAATGACCTGTATAACTGTAGCAAAACATCCCTACTTTTACACTCCATTCCCCTTGCAATAAATGACAACATTCTATTTGCCTTCCTTATCATTTGCTGCACCTGCTTACCAACCTTTTGAGATTTATGTACCAGGGCACGCAGATCTCTGTGCACCTCAGAGTTCTGCAATCTCTCTCCATTTAAATAATATGCTGTTTTTCTATTCTTCCTGCCAAAGTGGACAAGTTCACATTTTCCTACATTATACTCCATCTGCCAAATCTTTGCCACTCATTTAACCTATATCTCTTTCCAGACTCCTTATGTCCTCTTCACACTTACTCCTGCTTCCCTTTGTGATCAGCAAATTTAGCAACCTTACATTTAGTCCCTTCATCCAAGTCATTGATGTAGATTGTAAATAGTTGAGGTCCCAGCACTGATCCCTGTGACACTCCCCTTGTCACATCTTGCCAACCTGAAAATGATCCATTTATGCCTACTCTCTCTTTCCTGTTAGCTAACCAATCCTCTATATGTTAATATGTTATTCCAACACCATGAGCTCTTATTTTGTGTAATAAACTTTAACGTGGCATCTTGTCAAATTCCTTCTGGAAATCTAAGTACAGCCTATCCATAGGTTCCCCTTTAACTTCATTGCTTGTTACTTCCTCAAAGAACTCGATGAATTAGCCAAACATGATTTCCCTTTTACAAAATCAGGTTGACTCTACCTGACTGCATTGAAATTTTCTAAGTGCCCTGCTATAACCTACTTAATAATAGATTCCAGCATTTTCCCTATGACTGATGTTAAGCTAATTGGCCTATAGTTTCATACTTTCTGTCTCCCTCCTCTTTTAATAGAGGAGTTACATTCGTTATTTCCAATCTGATAGGACCTTTTCTGAATCTATGGCTGTAATTTGCAAAAATCCCAATGCATCTACAATCTCAGCAGCTACTTCTTTTAAGACCCTAGGACACGTAGCTAAAGGAGTGGTACGGGAAAGAGGGGTTCCATTTCGTGGGCCCTGGCATCAGTATTGGAACAGGAGGGATCTGTACCGTTGGGACGGTCTCTACCTGAACCGATCTGGGACCAATGTTCTAGCGAAAAGGGTAAATAGGGTGGTCAACAGGACTTGAAACTAGAAAGTTGCGGGGGGGGAGGGTAAAACTCCAAGAATCATGACTAATGGTAAACAAAACAGCAGGTTAGTGTGTGGGGGGTGGATTCAACTTCATGGAAAATTATGAAAAAACTGAAAAGAAAGGAGAGCCCAGGAGAGGCTATTAAAGTCTCCAAAACACAAAATAAGACAGAGTGTTTGGAAAGGGCTAGGAATCTAGCTTCAAGCACATCAAATAAAGGGATGACAATGAGAAAGGGGGCGGGAAATACAGGACTGAAGGTGTTGTATCTGAATGTACGCAGTATATGAAATAAGGTAAATGAGCTTGTGGTGCAGATTGAAATTGGCAGGTATGACGTGGTGGGCATTACAGAGACATGGCTGCAAGGGGATCAGGACTGGGAGCTAAATATCCAAGGATATACATCCTATCGAAAAGGTAGGCAGGTTGGCAGAGGGGCAGGGGTTGCTTTGTTAGTAAGAAATGAAATTAAATCGATAGCAGAAATGATGTAGGGTCAGATGATGTAGAATCTGTGTGGGTAGAGTTGAGGAACCGCAAAGGTAAAAAAAAACCATAATGGGAGTTATGTATAGGCCTCCGAATAGTAGTCAGGATGTGGGGCACAAGATACATCAGGAGATAGAAAAGGTGTGTAAGAAAGGCAAGGTCACAGTGATCATGGGGGATTTCAATATGCAGGTAGACTGGGAAAATCAGGTTGGTAGTGGATCCCAAGAAAAGGAATTTGTGGAATGTCTACGAGATGGCTTTTTGGAGCCCACTAGGGAACAGGCAATTCTAGATTTAGTGATGTGTAATGAGGCAGATTTGATAAGGGAGCTTAAGGTGAAGGAACCCTTAGGAGGAAGTGACCATAATATGATAGAATTTACCCTGCAATTTGAGAAGAAAAAGCTGGAATCAGCTGTAATGGTATTACAGTTGAATAAAGGCAACTACAGAGGCATGAGGGAGGAGCTGACCAGAAATGACTGGGAGATGAGCCCAGCAGGAAAGACAGTGGAAAAGCAATGCTAGGAGTTTCTGGGAGTAATTTGGGAGACACAGCAAAAATTCATCCCTAGGAAGAAGAAACATACCAAGGGGAAGACGAGGCAACCATGGCTGACAAGGGAAGTCAGGGACAGCATAAAAGCTAAAGAGAAAGCATACAATGCGGCGAAGAGCAGTGGGAAGCCAGGGGATTGGGAAGCCTACAAAGACCAACAGAGGACAACTAAAAAAGAAATAAGGAAGGAGAAGATTAAATATGAGGGTAAACTAGCCAGTTATATAAAAGAAGATTGGAAGAGTTTTTTTTAGATATATAAAGGGTAACAGAGAGGCAAAAGTGGACATTGGGCTGCTGGAAAATGACGCTGGAGAAGTAGTATTGGGGAACAAAGAAATGGCGAAGGAACTGAATAGGTACTTTGCGTCAGTCTTCACGGTGGAAGACACAAGTGACATCCCCAAAGTTCAAGAGAGGCGGGTGGGGGTGGTGTTGGAGGTGAGTATGGTGGCCATTACCAAGGAGAAGGTGCTAGGAAAACTGAAAGGTCTGAAAGTGGATAAATCACCTGGACCAGATGGATTACACCCCAGAGTTCTGAAGGAGATAGCTGAAGAGATAGTGGAGGCATTATTGGCGATCTTTCAGGAATCACTGGAGTCAGGGAGGTTCCCAGAGGACTGGAAAATCGCTAAAGTAACCCCCCTGTTTAAGAAGGGAATGAGGCAAAAGACGAGAAATTACAGGCCGATTAGCCTAACGTCGGTCGTTGGTAAGCTTTTGGAGTCCATTATTAAGGATGAGATTTCAGAATACTTGGAAGTGCATGGTAAAATAGGGCAAAATCAGCATGGTTTCATCAAGGGGCGGTCATGCCTGACAAATCTGTTAGAATTCTTTGAGGAGATAACGGGTAGGTTAGACAAATGAGAGCCAATGGATGTTATCTACTTGGACTACCAGAAGGCCTTTGAAAAGTTGCCGCACAGGAGGCTGCTCAGTAAGATATGAGCCCATGGTGTTAGAGGCAAGGTATTAGCAAGGATAGAAGATTGGCTGTCTGGCAGGAGGCAGAGAATGGGGATAAGGGGGTCCTTCTCAGGATGGCGGCCGGTGACTAGTGGAGTTCCGCAGGGGTCAGTGTTGAGACCACAGATTTTCATTTTATACATGTGATCTAGATGAAGGAACTGAGGGCATCCTGGCTAAGTTTGCAAATGATACAAAGATAGGTGGAGGGACAGGTAGTATCGAGGAAGCGGGAAGGCTGCAGAAGGATTTGGACAGGTTAGGAGAATGGGCAAAGAAGTGGCAGATGGAATACAACTTGGGGAAGTGTGATGTCATGCACTTTGGTAGGAAGAATAGAGGCATAGACTATTTTCTAAATGGGGAGAGAATTCAGAAATATGGAGTGCTAAGGGACTTGGGAATCCTAGTCCAGGATTCTCTTAAGGTTAACTTGCAGGTTGAGTCGGTAGTTAGGAAGGCAAATGCAATGTTGGCATTTATTTTGAGAGGACTAGAATATAAAAGCTGGGATGTGCTGCTGAGGCTTTATTAGGCTCTGGTCAGACCACATTTAGAATATTGTGAGCAATTTTGGGCCCCGTAACTCATGAAGGATGTGCTGGCCCTGGAGAGGGTCCAGAAGAGGTTCACGAGAATGATCCCAGGAATGAAAGGCTTAACATATGAAGAACGTTTGAGGACTCTGGGTCTATACTCGATGGAGTTTAGAAGGATGAGGGGGGATCTGATTGAAACTTACAGAATACTGAAAGGCCTGGATAGAGTGGACATGGGGAAGATGTTTCCATAAGTAGGAGAGACTAGGACCTGAGGGCACAGCCTCAGAGTAAAGGGAAAACCTTTTAGAACAGAGATGAGGAGAAACTTCTTTAGCCAGAGAGTGGTGAATCTATGGAATTCATTGCCGTAGAAGGCTGTGGAGGCCAAGTCATTGAGTGTATTTAAGACCGAGATAGATAGGTTCTTGATTGGTATGGGGATCAAAGGTTACGGGGAGAAGGCGGAAGAATGGGGTTGAGAAACTTATCAGCCATGATTGAATGGTGGCGGTGACTCGATGGGCCGATTGGCCTAATTTCTTCTCCTATGTCTTATGGTCTTATGAAGTCCATCAGGGACTGGAGACTTGTCAGCTTTTAGTTCTAATAATTTTCTTAGTACCCTTTCCCCCTGGTGATTGTAGTTGTTTTAAGTTCCTCCCTCCCTTTCCCCTCCTGATTCACAATTATTCCTGGGATGTTATTTGTATCCTCTACAGTGAAGACTGATGCAAAATATTTGTTCAATTCATTCACCATTTCCTTATTTTCCATTATTAATTCTCCAGACTCTGTAGAGGACCATCGCTCACTTTACTTATTGCTTTCTTTTTTAAGTACCTGTATAAACTCTTACTATCTTTTTATATTTCTAGCTAGCTTTCTCTCGTACTCCAATTTCTTTTTCCTCCTCATTCTTTTAGTTATTCTTTGCTGTTTTATATATTCTGACCTGCCACTAATGTGTGTGTTGTTTTAGTGGCACTGAAATTATTTTTTAATGTAGTTTTGCAGTTATATTAGGAATAGTAAGAGCTTTGTTCTTAAGACCGTTTTTCAATTTCAGGTGGAATTTGAAAACAAATTTGATTTGAAAAGACTGCAGAATTTGTTAGATTCTCTTCCTGCAAGCCTCCCTTCACAGGAACTCTGTCTCTGGTTCAGAAATGTCATCATTCCCTTTGTTTTAAGGATTGTTCCTGAGGGAAAGGTAATGATGCCTGGTAGCTCATTATGGTAAAGAAGTACATTTCTTTTTACAAGGTGTAATGGTTTTGTTTTCTTCAACTTCTGTAGAAAATTCTGGTCAAATGGTTGGAGCACAGAGCCAGGAGTCTTGAACTAACTGAGAAGGTAATGAATGTAATAGTTTGGATGGATTTGATTACAGTACCCTGAAGATTCAACCAGATTGACAATTTTCATTGAAACCATTAGAAATAGTCAATTTTCCCAAATACCAAATGTAAAGGCTACAAAATATTTTTTCCAAGCTGTAAGTTAACTATTACAAAAGAAAATACTGTGGATGCTTTAAATCTCAAACAAAGATTGTTATGAAAATAACTGTTCCATATTTCATCTAAAAATAGAACATCAGATTCCACATATATGCTGACAACACTCAGCTTTATCTTAGCACTACCATTCTCAACTCCCTCTGATTTGACATGGTGCTTCTTTAACATCGAGTATTGGAATTCCCTCGAATTAAATATTGGGAAGACCAAAGCCAGCCTCTACAGCTTCACACAATCTCTGTCCCACAGCTGCTTCCTGAGGCTGAGTCAGACTGTTCACAGTCTTGGTGTCCTATTTGACCCTGAGCTGAATTTCTGACCCTATATCCTCTGTATTGCCAAGATGATCTACTTCCACCTTGGCATTATTGCCTTTCTCTGCCCATGCCTTAGTCTACCTGTTGCTGCAACCCTCATCCATGCCTTTACTATCTCCCGCCTTGACTATTCTAATGCTCTCCTGGTCAGCCTTCCACTTCCATTTACCATCTTCCTTGATTTGAATTCATTGAAAACTCTGCTACCTGTATCCTTACTTGCACCAAGCCCCACCTGCCTGTCACTCTGTGTTTGCTGACCTACATTGACTCATGGTCCAGCAATTCCTCAGATTTTAAAATTTTCATTCTTGTATGGCATCACCCTTTTTTCTCTCTGTAACCTTCTCTAGGCCTGGGAGTCTATAAGATCTCTAGCTTTTTGCACATCACCAATTTTCTTCGCTCCATCACTGGCACGTGTGGTTTCCGCTGCCTAGGCCCAAAGCTCTGAAATTCCTTCCCTAAACCTCCTTGTCTCTGTCTTTCTTTCCTCCTTTCAAAACACTCATTAAAACCTCTTTTAATATTTCCTTGTGTCTCTTGGTCTTGTGAAGTGGTTTGGGTGACTTTTAATTCCATTAAAGAAACTCTGAATATAACTTGTTCTGTGAGGATTATTTGTCAATTTAAATCCCGAATCTGAAAATGTGTGCAATATCTATACTGATTTTAAATTTGTTTTTATAAGCCCCTATGTCTTAATTTTTGTTCATTTTAAAGCAAAATTAAGAGTTGTTGTGGATATTGAAAATATCATAATTTATAATTATTTTTACCAGCTTTTTTTTAACATACATTTACAGGCAAACTGGCCAGAAAATGGATTGCAGACGGCAGAACTGTACTTTGTAGCGAAGAAACCAAATGAACTTGAGCTTATTGCTGCTGGACTTTGGATTCCATTAGTATGATTGATTCATTTCTGAAATTGTATTTTCTTCAATTTATTTAAACTGAATATAAATTTTGAAAAGGCATTTGAAGGCATGAAGAAAAAAAGCAATGCAAAGAGTTTTGCTCTTGGCAAAGAGGAAAGGAATTCCAGAAATTAGCGATGAGACAGCTGAAAGCTGTGACCTTTCATTTCACTATTGGTGTCAGAGTTGGAGGAAGTGGTCAAATAGTTTAGAATAGGGTTGGGTAAGGCTGCACAGAGTTTTGTATAAGAGGATGAAAGGGGATGCATTGGAGGAATAGGGAGTTGATTTCTTGAACATGAGTGGGCTGATTTGCATACAGGTCTTAGTGCAGGAGAGAGCGCCGGCAATTAAATTTCAAATGAGTTGGGATTTGTGGAGGGTGGAGTTTAATTTTGATTCTGAGGGTGGAAAAGGGTTTAATTTGTGCAATTTGAGGCAGGCAATGTGGAATCGGGAATAAATGAAAATGATGGCTTTAAGTTGAACTGAATCAGAGCATTAATATTATGTACAATCTGATGTGCAAAATTGTCATGCCGTTGAAAACTTTGGTCTTGCATTTTAGTGGGGCCATCTAGCTTAGCTTGGATGCGAGCAGAGAACTTTGTTTTCTGGGCATTTTGTTTTTAATACCAAAGAGTGGGAGATATCTTTGCTTTATTCCTAACATTTAAATGACTTCATGTTAAGTGCAAAAAGATTCTCAGAAGTAGTCCTTTTCAAGATGCAGCTTAAAAATTATACAACTAGTGTAGAACACAGAACTATATACTAAAGGTCTCTTGCCTTGCAGCTTCAGTGTGCTTCTGGCTCTTGCACAATGTCATCTTTTTTCAAAAAGTTGTACGTCTGCAACCACTCAGCAACAATGTAAAATGGCAGTAGTTTTGGGTATGAAAGGACTTCTGATATAGGCATTACATTTTCTGTACTTTAGGATCAAGTTTTAGCTTTATTTTGAGTCTTGTGTTTTAGTGTTACAAACAATGGGGTTGAAGTTCTGTGTTGGCTGTTAGTTCCATTTTATAGATTTAGGTGGGTTCCTTCTTGATGACTTGTGTTTATGTTTAAGGGTACATATGACTAAATGTGAATTACCCTCCAAGCAACTGTTGGTACCTGCTCAGATACTCAGCAGTGTTGACTGCCTAGATGCTATTAAATGACCTTTGGTAACCTATCAACTGCATTAGTGCATCCTACCAACTAAAATCCCACACTTGGAAATAACAGCACAGGCTAATGTAATTTGGGGTCCAGAACACATGCTTCTTTTGAATACAAAACTTTTGCAAGGTGCCCTTATGGAAAACAGATAAATTGTGCTTTTGCAACCAGAGTTAAAAGCAAGATGTTCCTGAGATTTAATTTTGTTTTTAACATTGAATAGTTTGGATAATTAAACTATTCAGAATGGGTGTGATAAATATTTTTTAAAGTGACTGCTCTTAGTGAGCAATACTCATTTTGTCACTTGACCCCTTACAAAAAAATTCAAAATATAGGTCTTTGTTTATCTCTTGTGGAGAGGTGGAATGTATAGAATTTTCTTAATTTCCATTGGTATATTTTTGGTATCCTTAAATAAAACTGGAATTTTCAAAGATGTCTTTAAATTCAGTGTAATAACTTTAGAATGAAAGAAGTAGACCAAAGAATGATTACAATGGTTTAAAATGGAAAACATGGACGTTCAAAGTGTGTAAAGCAGTGAGAGTGTAATGGCATTTTTCACTACTTTAACGGGCTTGAAGAGGCACTGAGAGTTTATCACCAAATTCCTTATTGGCACTTGCACAACCAGCGTGCAGCCATAAAGATCAGAAGGTCCCTTGTTCAATCACTTGATTTGTGCAGAGTTAGCTGATCTTGCATGGCATCTGTAGGGGTGCTTTAATTGGTCGCTGCCGATTATGAACCACTGTCCTAAGGCATTGTTGCCTTTAGGAGAGAGACAAGTTGTATTCAGAAGAGAGCAAGGTAAAAAGCTAACAATTTTAGATTTTTGTGCTGGTGAAGCATGTTTTGAATTCATGATGCAGCTTTTCTGTTTCTTTTGTCCTGGACTTAGAAAAAAGACATTGACTGCGAGGAGGTGTACCAGTTAAAAACATTGATTAATAATCTGCAGGAGCTTGTTGACCTCCACAGAAAGTACAACTGCAGACTGGCTCTCTCAGAGTTTGAAAAAGTAAGTGGTATTTTACATTAAAGATAATCTCGGAAGATGGATTGTTACTTTTGTATATCCAGAATTTGACATTTGAACATTGTTTAAAGCAGAAAATCCAGTGTGGTCCTGTCCTTCGTTGTAAAATAGTTGCCAGTGCTTATAACGTAGAGATTAATATTGTATCGTTATACCTCATAGTATAAGATGTACTATAAGGTAATACTGAGCCTTAGATTTGCTGATGGTTCAGATCAATTATCTGACACTGATTTTGGAACAAACTGTTCTTGTTCACAATTCTGTTAAATGTTACTTGTAATTTAATTATACACTGAGTCAGTGACTATCCCAGTGAACAAAGCTTTAAAGATTTTTAATCATGTTCTTTTGAAATTACGTTTTTAAATCAGATTTTAGCTAGTGTAATTAGCATATGACATGATTTAACTAGAGGATTGTATATTACAATATCCAATTACTAATAAGCTAATAGTTTGATTTATTTATTAGGAAACTACAGCAACAATTGTATTTCGGATGTTGGATAGGGTTCTGGCTCCAGAGCTTATTCCATCAACTCTTGAAAAAGTTATACAGCCTTATATAATCAAACACAACTTACAAAAGGAAGAGCTGCTATTGCATTACATAAAGGTAAATACTAGTCTATAGTGTCTTCCTGACAAAAGTAGTCTTAAGTCACAAATGCAACAGCTGAATTGTAAGATGTTTTGTTGTAAACTGTTTAACTGGAGAAATGTTTAAATAACTAATGGCATTGCAATTGAAGTATTACAAAGATAGGTGCAGTAAGTTAAATTATTATCTTTAAAATGATACTTCATATGTAATCTGTAATTGTATTTCATCAATAGTTATACCCAATACCATAGAAAAAGTAAAATATACAACTGAGAAAAATCCAAGGACTGTGTTCATTTTAAGAGTTTCAGGGAGGAATAATGTATTTTTAAATACTTTACCATTAAGACTGTCTCTTTGCTATGTCCCCTTCACAAGTTACAAGGATGAGAAAGGTTATTCATCCCATCTTGGCTAATGGATCCAGAAAAGCTCTGCAGCATCCAGTTGTAGATAATTATAGGAATTTTGCCATTACTCTGTGGAAGTCCATACTGTGTACTGGAAACTGTGAGAAAAATAATTTCCTGATAGCATTCTAAATTTGCCTTTATACTGTGTTAAATATGGTCTCCTTGTCTTCCTCTTGCAATTGACCTTGAAAAAATGTTCTCTACCTTTTCTGTACCCTCTTGCATATGGTTATGTTTTGCCTCCCTTATCACTTCCTTTCAGGGTTGGAAAGCTTGTTTTTCTGGGCTTTTCCTGTAACTCTGCCCTTTGAGCACTAGGAGGCTGTTCCCTGAACCACATCCTGCACAAATACTTGCGTCTTTGACCAGAGATTGTCACTGTGCTGCCTAGTTAGAGCAATTGCACACTTTGATCCAGTTCTTTTACTTGTCCACCAAGTGCTAGATATTTTGTTGTTTGAAGCATTTAACTTATTTATGGAAAGCTGTCTTGCTCTTTTCACAATGCAACTATGGGCCAGATTTTTGCTAACAAGTCAGGAAACTTCGCAACTCAACAGAGTCATCTCCATAGAAATGGTCCCTGTGTGCATTATTTTCACTCCACAGGATAGAGTAAGGATCACTAACCCCAGAAGCAGTTCAAAGTCGTGTGAATGCTGAGGGCGGGCTGGTTAGAAGGCCCGCTTTGGTTCTCTGGGACTTCAGCCCAGTTGTATTAAAGGCTGTTCGGCCCTCTGGCCCTTGCCCCTTGCTCCCCCTCATGCTCCCCCCACCCACTCTCCATTTGCCCTCAAACCTACTGTGCCCCTTCCACGCGCAATCAGCCAGTATGCACTCGGTACAGAACCAGTGAATCATATAATTACGATGGCAAGTCTTGAAATGCTCGTGAAAAAAACACCCATTCAGAAATCTGCTTTGAAAAGAACTTCTGCTCTTACGACCTTGTAAAAGTGTCAATCAGACACTATTCAAAGTTCCAATAACAGAAGTTTCATCCCACTTCATATCTCTTAATCATCCAAATAAACATACAGGTACAAAAAAACAGATCAGAGAGAATAATTTATTTTAAGCTCAGAAAGATGCTTCTCAGTCAAAGCTAACTCTACTTCATCCTGTGTACACAGACCCCGCTGAGCTAATCTGTTAATGAGTTAGAGCTCAGCCAAGCATTCATAATGAGACCATCTGGAAACTCTATCAGAGAAGCAGATGGCCAGGTATCTGTTTCTCTGGATGGCCACAATGGACCTGGCCAAGTTGGGAGTGCAGGCTGTGGGCTTGCTACTAAACCCCTATTCTGCACTGATGAAATTGCTGGTGCAGGGACAAGGGTGGGAATCCTGGAATTAAGTCCACTATTTTTAAAGGCCTTCAGGGTCACTCTGTATTCACTCTAAAAATCTGGCCCTTTGTGCAAAAAGCTACATATGAAAACATGTTTTCATGGGGATGGGCAGTGAGTAAACTTTTGAAGAGAAATTTGCTTTTAGAACCTCTATTGAGCTGAAATTAAGGTTTAAAAAAAACTATTATGAGTAACCTCCTTTTGCAATAGCCTCTTTAGGCTTAAAATATTTCATAAAATACTATGTTAAGGTGGCTCCTCTGCTTAACTTTATCCACAGCTGATGATGATTTAATGGGATTGTAGCCGAAAACCCTATAATAATGCATTCTATTCCAGAATTTTGGTGACGATGCAATGCCTAAAATTCAAGTCTAAGGCAGGTGTCAAGGCCCAAAATGAAGCAAAGTGCAATTACCTCTGAAGGATGTCTAACTCAACTTAGATCAGGTGTCAGATTTGATGCTGATATTGGATACAAGCTGCATTTAAAAATGAAAATAGAACATCAGGCCAACATGGAACTGATCCATACCAATGTTAGTTGTGGCATGAATATAGCTTATAGGGATAACTGTACTTTTGGTTTTCTCAGTGTAACTTGAATTTCACAGCCTCAAAGTGGAATATATACCTTTTGTTTGTAAATGACTAAGATATCTAAAGTAATCACATTATTGTCTTGTTTTAAATAGGATTTGCTGGAACGATGTAGTTCACGTTCAGCCTCTCTTTTTGAAACTGCATGGGAGGCCAAAGCTATGGCTGTATTGGGCTGTATGACTGAAATTGATGTAAGTATGATATACACTACCTTTATAGTACACCAGTAATTTCATTATTTTCATTGGCTAAAATTTATTGAGCTTATTTATTGGAGAGAGGGAAATGAGATGATGTGCTAATGTGAAGCATTCCTCCTCAAAGGAGGGACAATTATACCTCTTCTGGTAGGACGGTAAAGCTTGGGAACATTTTGTGTCTCTATCTGGTGGTGGGGGCAGCAGGGGAGATGTTGGTGGGTGAATAACACTTAAGTATTTTAGTTGTTAAAGATATTAACAGCTCTTATATATTTTTTGCTCTTTGTGATATGGTGATATTCCTTCACAGCTGATCTTTGATGCAGTACTACAGATAATGTATGGAGCAGTAGTGCCTTGGAGCGATGCAGTGGAACAACTTGTCAAGCAGCATTTGGAAAAGAATCATCCCAAGTATGCATCATTTTAATATTATGATAAATTTAATATAGTTATAATAGTTGAGACAGTCTGTGACTTTGAGGTGATGGTATTCTCATTGTTATGATCCCCGCTGAGGTTACCCCTGGACAAGCCTGATCCGAGAGTGGAACCCGGCTTGATAGATCCTAACTTTTAATTGTTTGTTTAAATAGGTGGGGAGTAGCTACTGAACAGAGTCCCAGGAGTCAACTGATGAACTTTTAACAAAAGAATAAAACATTTTTTAAACAAGAAAAGATGTACTATAATACGATATTCCTTCTCCCACAACTATACTTTTACAGATATATACAGATTTGTAAGGATTACACAAGTTACAAAAGCTATTTTATACTCTAATGTACGCAGTAAGTACACAGTCCATGCAAATCTATGGCACTCTGTGGTCAGACACACCAAACTCTGAAACCAAGTGACAGATGCCACTTCTAGATGCTATGAATCTCTCTTCAACTCCCCCACCCCGATGCATGTCACACCATGAGCCAGCCAGCCTCACTGGATTCTGTCTTTCACAAGAGGGTTTCTAATCTCCACACTCCAAGACCTCGCCTTGGAATCTTCTCCCAAGCCAACGCTTTCTCTCAGATGCCTTCCGCAAGGGTTCACCTCCAGGGTTTTGAACTCACCTTCCGATGTTCCTTTCCCCCGGGTCACCACATGCATTCAAGCTGTCTTCCACATATTCTCTCTCTCACCGACTCAGCTGCCAACGGTACACCACTGCTTCACATGCCCATAGCAAAGAGTTTACAGACCTTCAGTTGTCTCTTTGGACCTTATTGTCTCTTGCAAGCTGTTCTCACTTTAAATCTGCTTTCTGCAACATTTGTCTCTTTAACTAAAGCTTGGAGCCTTTCTCTCTGCCCTTCACTCTTAACTTCATTAACAGGACTTTTTCCAGGTTACTGTCCTTCCTTTGACTAGAAGGTCTTCTTTGGACTTTCCCCTCTTCTATTTCCCTGGAAGTTTGGGGTTTTTCTTTAGCTTGGGACTTGCTATCTGTCTCCTCTGCTCCAGCCTCTCCTGGCAGCAACTTTCAACCAACTTTAGCTGGCTATCTGCCCCTTCTATATGGCTGTTGTTTAGCAGCTGCCTTCCAAACCAGCTGAACTCTAGCAGCTTTCAAAACAAACTGTTGTTTCTTTAGGTTTTCTGTGTATCTGTGGGAGGGACCTACCTCTCTGGCCCCCTGTTACTTGGCAACAGCCCAATTCTTCTACCCTCGTGTTTGCTTAACTTAAGTCATACACTCGCATTAGAAATGCAAGCACCTTTTTAAAAGTGAATTAAAACTCCATTTGACTTACCTTTAACACACACATACAGAAATAAAAATCAAACTTACACTTTAAAGCTAAAACTCATTCCTAACACCCACCAATACAGATATAACTTACTAAGCTGTCTCTATTTCCTAATACCAAGTGATTGTTGCTCCTGTTCTTTTTTTGCTGGTAAAGGTTGCCCTTTTTTTAAGTTATAAAGGTTACTGGGCTGGGTGATGCTATTGGAATAAGCTTGGCGAATTGCACCAGTGCATTCTGTGGATAGTATATCCTTGGAGCCATAAAGTGTTTACGGTCAAACAGGGATGGATATTGAGTTCAGTGACAGTATTTCTTATTAAATGGCCTGCTTTGTCCCAGAAGGAGTGACCACACACATCTATGTGAATGATAAGTTTTCCATCATGCTTCTGGCTTCAATCTTGTGGATTTTGGAATAGCATTAGGTACCTCCCCAGGATGTTGATGGTGGTGCTGATGAAGGTCAGGGAGAAGTTATTTTTTCTTTATTCCTTCATGGGATGTGGGTATCACTGGCAAGGCCTGCATTTGTTGCCCATCCCTAATTGCCCTTGAACTGAGTGGCTTACTTGGCCATTTCACAGAGCAGTTAAAACTACCACATTGCTATGGGTCAGGAGTCACATGTAGCCCAGACCAGGTAAAGAAGGCAGGTTTCATCCCCTAAAGGACATTCGTGAACCAAAATGGTTTTTTTTTTGACAATTGATGTTTTCGTGGTGATTTTTACTGAGACTAGTTTTTCAATTTCAGCTGCTGTGGTGGGATTTGAACCCATGCCTCCAGACCCTTTGCCTGGGCCTCTGGGTTACTAGTCAAGATTACTGGAAGTGGTTGGGCCACTTTTTGGTGGCACTCATGGTGTAACATTTATGTGGAATGCATATAACCTCCTGCCTGTTGGCCTAAACTTGGATATTTTGCAACTGATGCTCCAGGCTGGGATGGGTGTTTATTTATTGGAAGAGTTATCAATGGTGCTAAATGCTATAGATTTGTCAGCACACATCCTCACGCTAGACAATAGGAATGTCGTTTATGAAGCAGCTCAAACCTTTGTGTTGAGGACAACTGCCCAGAGAAAAACATTGGAAATGTTAAGTGCTGTTGTGTCGTTTTAAAATGGACATTATTTTTTGTGTTTTAGTATGTCTACACTTTAAAAATAAAAAAAATCTCTTAACTCATTCGGGCTCATTAACATGAACTTAACAACTACTCAGAGTTAGAACTCTAGTATTTATAGGGAGATAGAGCTGGTGGTGAATTTTTGAAAACAGTGGGCGGTAGAGGATCCTGGACCTTTGCTTCATGGGAAGAGGTTTTCCTATTCTATCAGTTTGTAACGTTTACAGTCCTACAGAAAATACAACTGACAGCAGTCATTATTCACAGTATCTTTACAGTGCAGGAGGAAGCCATTTGGCCCATCGAGTCTGCACTGATTCTCTGAAAAAGCATTCCACCTAGACCTTTTCCCCTGCCTTATCCCCGTAACCTTGCACATTCTCTCTTTTCGGGTAGCAATCCAATTCCCTTTTGAATATCTCGACCAAACCTGCCTCCACCACCCTTTCAGGAAGCTTGTTCCAGACTCCAACCGCCCTCTGGGTGAAGAAGAAAATTCCTCGCTTCAAATTTACTTCTTTGCCAATTATTTTGAATCTGTGCCCTCTAGTTCTTGATGTTCTCTCGAGTGGGAACAGTTTCTCACTATTTACCCTGTCCATACCCCCTCAACATCTTGAATACCTCTATCAAGTCTACCCTCAGCCTTCTTTTCTCTAAGGAAAACAGTCCCGACATCTCCAATATATCCTCATAGCTACAGTTCTTCATCCTGGGAATCATTCTTGTGAACCTCCTCGGTACTCTCTCCAATGTCTTCACATCCTTCCTCAAGTATGGGACCTAGATCTGGACACAGTACTCCAGATGAGGCCTAATCAGTGTCTTATACAAATTCAACATGACCTTCTTACTCTTGTACTTAATGCCCCTATTAATGAAGCCTAAGGCACTGTATGGTTTATGAACTGCTTTCTCAACATACCCTGTCATCTTCAATGACCTATGTATGTATACACCGAGATCCCTCTGTTCCTGCACCTCCTTTTAAGGCTCTCCCTTTATTTTATACTGTCTCATCATATCTTTCCTGCCAAAATGAATCACCACACACTTTCCGCATTAAACTTCATCAGCCACTTGTCTGCCCAATCCACCAACATGTCTGTCGTTTTGAAGTTCATCAGTAAATTTTGAAATCATGCCCTGCACACTACAGCCTAGATCATATATATATGAGGAAGAGCAAGGGTCCCAACACTGACCCCTGAGGAACTCCACTACAGACCTTCCTCCAATCTGAAAAGCAACCATTTATCACTACTATTTCCTGTCACTCAGCCAAGTGCTTTTCCAAGTTTTTACTTTCCCTTTTATTCCATGAGTTAGAATTTTGCTCGCAAGTCTGTTGTATGGCACTGTATCAAATGCCTTTTGAAAATCCATAACACCACATCAACAGCGTTTCCTTTACCAACCTTCTCTGTTACCTCCTCAAAAAACTACACCAAGTTAGTTAAACATGATTTTCCCTTGATGAATCCATGCTGGCTCTTCTTAATTATCTTGCACTTGTCTAAGTAATTATTGATTTTATTCCATTCTATAGTTTCCGGACGTTTCCCTACCACTGAGGTCAAACTGACTGGCCTGTAGATGCCAGCTTTATCCTTGCACCCCTTTTTGAACAAGGGCATAAGATTTGCAATTCTCCAGTCCCCTGGCACCTCCCTTGAGTCTAAGAAAGACTGGAAGGTTACCAAAAGTGCCTCTGCAATTTGCACTCTCACTTCCCTCGGTACCCTTGGATGCATCTCATCCGGTCCTGATACCTTAGCTATTTTAAGTAAAGATAGCCTTTCCAATACCACCTTCCTCTCGATTGTAATTTCTTCTCATGTACCAGTTACCTCTCCCTCACCTTGGCCTGGGTAGCAAGTTCTTCCTTTGTAAAGACTGATGCAAAGTATTCATTCAACACCTCCACTATTTCTCCAGCCTCCACTTATTGTCCCTAATTGGCCCTACTCTTCCCTTACCACCATTTTATTATGCTGTGGAAGACCTTTGTTGGTTGAAAATGTTTTCGTAATTGTAACTCCTCCAGTTACACTAGAGAGACCTATTTTCTAATGGAGAGGTCAGGTTTAACCAGTTTCCTTAGTTTTCAATTGATAAGTGTCCTTTTTTTTTCTCTTCCCTCCCCAATTTTCTTCCAAGTTATACCACATTACAAACTTCCTTACTGAGTTGCTGTTTTATGGATGTTGGTTGTCCTCTGAGTTATGGTGGATTATTTGATCTGTAGGATATCTGTTGAATCCAATTCTCTCCGTATCCAATTTCAGAACTTTTCCAGTCATGGATTCATGAGCAGTTTACACTTAAATAATCCAAGGCATTATAGTAACTTATAGTGTCCTAACATTGCCCTGGCTAAGATCAGATAATTCAATACAAGACCAAACATTCTCGCTATGACTTTTAGGCAGCCTTACCTGGACGCTGAACTGAGTTTTATTACTTGTGGCAAGTTAATTATGGAAACGAAGAAGGCATGTAGCGGTAGAAATAAATGCTTAAGCTTTGAAGATTATGGAGTGATCTTGACCACAATTCTGAAATGCTTATAACACTATTCGATCAGATGTAACTAACGATTGGTTACATATCCCATCACTGCTTTCCACGTGAACAAAGTTAGAGTCAGTTACAATATCAATTGTGACTAAATGCTTCTCATTTGTCATGAGAGTTCCTTTCATGTAAGTTTCTTTACCCAAAATGGTTGATAAATAACACACAATATTGTTGGTAGGGTGAAATTGTTGCAAGAAAGCTACAGGCTAATGGAGATGAAGAAATTATTAAGAGGATATGGAATACGGAACTTTGACATGTTCAATGATCATGAAATAATGGTAGGATTGTGAATTTAATATATTATTAATAGCAAGATGTATGTGAACATATTGAAAGGACTAGATTCTGAATAAATTGTAATTGCAGAGATTTATCTGGATTTTGAGATCAAAAATAAAGTTTAACTGGAGTCACATTAGCCATTCCATTGTACATATTTTTTTTCTACATAAAGCTTCTTGGGTTGATAGATTTTTTTTTTTTTACTGACCTATGTTTTTTCTATTTACTTTCCATTGTGCATTTTTAGTCAGCAAGTATTGAGCTAAGCCTAAACTTTTGTATGTTACTGTTTTGAGGGGTTTATTCTTAAATAATCTTAAATATTGTATTTTTAGGATTTTGTATTCGTGAAGAAACAAATAACCGCTGCCTCGCTTTAATATCTAATGTGTTCATTTTGGAGTCTATTTTTAACAGGAATGTCACTTTCACCGTGCCTTCTTTTTTATTAATACTATGACCTGTTCTTTTGATTAGTGGTTGGTAAAGTTCATCTTGAAACAGGACTTGCCATCATCATTAGATGATGCTTTGAAAGTGGTTCATGCCTACCTACTGAGCCCAGTTGAAGTTTACTTTCTTCACTTAAAAAATTTGGCATCTATTGACAAAGTAAGTATCCCTTCACATATTCATGCTTGTGTTGTGTGTGGGGTGAGGTGTGTGAAATTCTGCTGGTCTCAACTTTTTTCTAAATCCAGTATGTTTGTATATTCTGAGATATCAGTGCAGAATTTTCTTTATCACATTTTGTTAAGCACTCTTGAACTTCCCTTCTACAATCTGCAGGTTTTTAAAATCCAAAATTTGTGTCACCCAATCTACTTCCTGAATTCCCTCATCTTCTCTCCTGCTTTATCCAACCTTGATGTCCCACATGATTAGCCTGAGCTCTTCATCTGGAGTTTATAATTTAAAAAAAAAGAAATGAATGAACATGCCTGCCTTTTTCCCTTGTTCAGAGAGATGACTCCCTCAGTTTGCTGAAGTCTCTTACATTGAATGAAGCTGAGGCCACCATAATGCGTTTGGCCACTTGGGCACAGTTGAAAACCCAAAACCAATCTGATGATCCTGAGGTAAGATCATGATGGCAATTCCTTAAGAAATATCACCTTACATTGATGGAATAAGTTGCAACTTCTGATTTTATAAAGATACATTCAGGCAGATTAAGTCCAGATTGAATATTTCATGCATAGTTTTTTTGGTGCTATTTATCCTCAAAAACTGTCATCCTTCCTTTCACCCAGACAACATTGGCTGCTTGCTTGGGATTTGAGCAATAACTATCTCCTGGTACCTTGCTCAAGTGACCATTATTCAATTTGAGCTTTGGTGAGCACTGGAAAGGTATTTGGCTAACAAGGTGAGGTGTTAACTCAGATTTGAACCTTATTGCAGTCATGCGATATGAATGCGCATATACTTCCCGAAAGGGTCATGAGTTAACAATCTGGAGGTAGAATCCCAGCTGATTTGGCCAAGAATTGCTGAAGCTACTTGTAGCATTCTCTACTGCTGTTTTTACTGTTGTTAGCTAATTCAACATTGTTCAAAATTGAACTTCCTAGCCAATATAGCTTAGTTCTTTACTGGATAAATTCACAGAGCCATTACAAAGCACTTAATGGTTCCATTGACTGTTAGTTTTCCTGCGAATAAACAAATGTGTAATTAGGAAAACTGTTTTATGCTATTCTTCTGTATTATACTTAGATTATAAAATATTGCTCAAATCAAAAGACTTTTGATTACACTTTGGCAAGTTGTATTTTTCTGTTGTTTCATCACACAAAATAAATGAGTTTTAACAGACAGGATCTGAGTGTTTAGTGGGGAAAACCTGTTCTATCATTTTAAAATAAGTATAGATAGCCAGGAAATTAGGAACAGAAGTAGGCCATTTAGCCCCTCAAGCCTTTTCCACCATGAATGATATCATGGCTTATCTGTCACCTAGCTCCATCTTTGCCCCACATCCCTTAATACCTTTTGGTTAACAGAAATCTATTAATCTCAGATTTAAAATTAACAATTGATCCAGCATTAATTGTGGTTTGCAGAAGACAGCTCCAAACTTCTACCGTTCCTTAGAAGTGTTTCCTAATTTCACTCCTGACAGATCTGACTCTAATTTTAGCCTGTTATGTGCAGAAATACTTTTAGAAGAAAAACGATGTACAGGTTTTACTGCTTATACTGTTGTTGTTTATATTTCAGTGGAAAAAACATCTGGTGTCAATTGCAAAGACAGTGGTGGAGATTATTAAATTTTTGCTGAGGAATCAAAAGGGTAATTTTTCTGTGTTCTTAAACACCTTTAGTTAATATTAGCTTTGCATTGCAATGACATTGAAAATGTTTTGTTTTATAGGAAACACTTTACAAAAGGAAGCGTGTGAAAACCTTTTAAATAAATTTGAAACCATTGCAAATTTACAGGTAATTATTATATAACACCATTCCATGTATGCATCAGAATATTTGGATCAGTTAATTCAAATATTGAAATAAGGTCCTGTTTGAAAGTATCTACCAAATTCCTCGTGGTCAAAGCCTGTTGAACAAAACTGCTCAGGGTTCAGCACAATCTCACTTGCAGACCATTAGATGGTTTGTACAGGAAGTGGTCAAAACTAAGCTAGTAGGATGTATTGTTTCAGTTGAGGTTAAAGTATCTAATTGAAGTCAGGGTATAATGTTGATGCAAGCAGAAGACCATTCATTTGTGCTGACCATGGCTAATGTGGAGTGTGGAGTCTGATGCTGGGTGCCCAAAGTGAAAGTTTTTTGTTCCATGGTATACTCACCTCAGTCTTAAGCCCATCTGTTCACAATGCCTTAACCATAAAAAAGAAAGTTGTATTCCTGAAGTTGTCTTTTCACAACCTCAGAATATCCCAAATCACTTCAGAGTCAACAAATTACTTTTGAAGTGGATTCACCTTTTTAACTTAGGGGAACACAGAAGGCAATTTGTCCACAGCGAGGTCCCACAAACAGCAACATGTTAAATTACTGGATAATCTGTTTTAGTGATGATGGTTGAGGGATAAGTATTGGCTAACACTTAGATCTTTTATATCCACCTGAGCAATAAGACCAAGAACTTTGGTTTTATATTTCATTCAAAAGATGGCACCTTTCACAATGCACATCCCCTCAGTTTGCAGTGAAATGTCAGTTTGTACTAAACTTTAGCAGTTTATACTGCTAAAGATCTGAATCAGAAGATCATGACCTCAAACCCCACTTCAGGTGTGAGACTGATACACTTAGCAAAGTCTGATACTTGAAACATATGTTTCTATAATTTGTATATATTAATTCTTCTTTTATAATTAATACTGATCTTTCATCCTTGGTTTTCAGGAGTATTTTGATGTATTTATTTCATTGAAAGAGTATGAGAATCCCAAAGTGCTTTTGCAATTGTTTGAAGAACAAGTTCAAGCATATGCAAGTATGAGGTCTAATTCAAAGCCAGAAAAGGATCCAGGTTGGACTGGTGGCTTAAACACCAATGTGAAGATTCCTACAGAGACCAAACCATATAAACTCTCTCTCCTGTTCCAAAACTCAGAACAGGATGTGGTGTCAAAGCTTGCATTAAGTGTACTTTCCGATGGGAATATAGGAGAGGCAGTAAACATTTGCAGGTAGGAAATATAGAAACTTTGGCATATAAACTATTTGTTGCTTGGACTTGGCAGAACTGTTTTATGGGAAAGTGAGTCACTGCGTGTTTGTGTGAATCATTCTGCCCCTCTTAATGGCTATTTGGAAAGTGCTGCTTGCAATCTTGTTAGTCAGATAATAATGTCCAGCAGGTTGGAATGGAGAATAGGTATTATATTTTTAAAACTTAATTGAGTTATTACAAATCATTTTGTTTTCTCTTTATTTCCTTTTCTTTTCACAGTGAGCTTTATGGACAGCACAAAAATGTTCAGACTGGTCAAGTATTGTTCCATGTGGCACAGAAACTATCTCAGATGTTGGAAACTAATGTTCCCATGATAATTCCAACTGGAATGAACTTGCCTGCAGTTATTTATGAACTGGCCTGCCAAGCTGTCACTATCTGTAGCACTGGTAATTTCTTACTGAGCTGTTCAATTTTGCCCTAATGATAGCTAATTTTTATCATTCAGATTGTTATCTTTGGATTTTTTTTGCAATAGATTTAGAATTTAATTGTAGGCATTAATTGTTGTTCTTCATTTGGAACAATGAGGGACGAAACTTGTATTTTGCCAGAAAGCATTTATTTTTATTTGGCCAGTAATTGCTCTAGTGTCAAAATTATTTTAGCAATGGAAACCTATTGCAGCAACAGTGGGTGGAATTTTCTATGCCTGTTGGCGGCGGGTGTGTTTGGCGGCATGAGCGGATTCACAACATCATGAAACCAGTTTGCAATCATCTACACTGCCGTCGATTGCCGGCCGCGTTTCCCGCCATCGGGAACTTCATTGTAATACATCTGCATACCATTATAAGCCCATCTCGCCGGAATTATCCGAGCACTGCTGACACATTTTACAACAGTACATAAGTGACGTGCACCTGGCGAGCTGCACTTTACTGGGGACTTCGAGGTTTGTTTGCCTACTTTGCTTCAGGCAGCGCTCGCGGTCATCAGCATCAGGTCACTTTTAAAGAGGCTTACGGGCTAGTCTCTACTTACCAGATCAGCCAAAAGGCGGGGGTGGCTTTTCAATGGCTGCTTGGGGAAGAGGGAAAGAAGTGGCATCAGGCAAGGGAAGAGGCTGCAGGGCGAGGGCTGTACTGGGGAACGGGGTATCCCAGAGTGTGTAGGGGGACATGAGTTGATCTGTGCAAGTGGCCTCAAGATAAGGGCTGAGGATGCAATCTCCAGAGGAGATGAGCCCAGATGGAGATTTGAGGGTGTGAGAGAGAGCAAGTGGTGATGTCCTTTGAGCTGGCAGTATGTGAGATGCCAGTGAATGTGTGATGGGCTTGATTGTGAGTTTAGAGTGATAAGATGGTTGTCTTACCCTGGTGGCACAGGTGAGATCATTCACACTCTTTCTGAATTTGATGGTCAACCTCTCCTGTGCAGCACTGGCATGATCACCACTGCCACCGCCTACCAAGCTGGAGTGATGAGATTGCTGGACCTCCTGCAGCCAGAGCTGGGGTAGAGGACATCACAGTGGGCCTCCACAACATCTAAAAGGCATTCCAAGGACATATCACTGAATTGGGGGGGGGGGCTGCAGCCTTCTTGCCTTTCGGGGCCATGTCTTGTGTGCAGCAGTCCTGGACTGGAAGCACTGAGAGATGTGTTCACGACTGCACTTTAAATATGGCACCCAGTGCGAGGAAGTGGCGAAGTGATGGTGTGGCGGGCAAATGAAAGCCTGCCTGCCATCGAAATAACATGATCAATGAGGCAAGATTGGAACGATATGGTGTGAAAAGCCACCATTGTGGCCAGTGGGTAAAACGTTCTTTTTCCCGCCCACTCCTGCACTTAGTGCAAATCTGGGACGATTCCGCCCAGTATCTGAGAAATGTATTAATACCGTCTAATTTTTTAAAAAATGGTTTATTTTCTTGATTGTTTAATGTTCAAGGTCACTGTATCCAGCCTCCCATTCTAATAAAGAGTAAAACTGAGTTTACTGACAATGGTGCAGATGAGACTTGTCACATTTCAAAATTTCTACCTGTTTATAGTAGTAGGGATTTTGATTTGATTGTGTGATACCAACAGTTTTGTATTCCAGGAATACAAAAACATATTTAAAATTCTTTATACCTGCATAGAATGTGTAGAGGGTGATAGTGTACAGAGAAAGAATCTCTACTTCTTAATATATTTGGGGTCCAATGAAATGTTTTGAGAATAAGTAGTTGTATGTGTAGAAAAATTCTGTAAAAGTAAGGTATATTACCAGAAAGGGACAAAATCCTCTGTTTTACTATGCACCAATAAACATGGTACAGAAAAGTGAAATGGAGGCTATTCATTTAACATGGAGAATGGTAGCGACATTCTAGCAATACTATTCCCAGAGATTGTATTAGGAATTAATGTAACCTGTGAGCCCCTGATGAAATGTGTGTGGCATGGGGGCAGAAACAATTTTAGTTTGCCTTATTACAGGTAGATAAGTTGAATTCTGATCACCACTCCCTCTGGAAAAACAAACCATTCTATACTTTATCCTCCATTTTTGCCAAAGACATTTTTTCAATTGATGATGAGAGAACTCAAGGGTGATGTACTTCCTTAATTTAGGGGATAATGATATCCTTCACAGTTGGCTCTAGACCAGTTTTGCTTATGAGGGCAGCGAAAGGACAAAAGCTGTGGACCTTTAAGAAAATGGTCGTTTTAAAACAAACTGTCTTCAACACAAACAAACTGCTTGGGGCCCCAATTGGAATCGGATCTGCAGTCAGCTCTGAAACAACAGTAGATATTTATTCTCTTACTGAAGATTAACTGTTGATGAAGCTTGATAAATGTGTGTGTACTTTTTCTGGAAAGGGACTGGAACATGAGACATCTTGGCGCTACAGATCCCAAGATAGAACTGAGTTTTAGTTGGACAAGTTCCTGTAGTATTTGTTTTAACCAATGACCAGATGTAACATGAATTAGTTTTCGTTGAGTATTGACTATCCTGCAGGTGTGGTTTCTGGTGAATTTCAAACTCCACTGCTTGCTTCATCTTGCCTTGCTGTGGATGTTTTTTTTTAATGGTGTAGGAGTTAGCTGGTGCAGTATCAATTTTTCTGTTGGAAAAGTTGGCTTAGTTCAAGAAACCTAGGGCAGAATTTTTGGCTCGTCGGGCAGGCGTGCACCATACCCGAACGAGCGTAAAATGATGTGCGGTGACTTTGGGTGAGGGTCCCGATGTCATTGCACACTTGTGCGATACTTTGGTCTGGAGTAAGGGGGGGGGGGGTGGCGGTGGCGGCGGCACGGGAGTCACAGCACACCCACCGACAATTAAGCAGCCTATTAAGGCCATTAATGAACTAATTGATTGTAATTTTTCGCTGGGCTTGGCCTAAATAGCCAAGTGGTTATGGTACTGGGTTTGTGACCCCAAGATCAAGAGTTCAAATCTCACAATGGCAAACTATGAAACAATGTAATTTTTCGCTGCCTGTCCAATCGTTCAGTTGGTGGGCAGGCAAAAAGGCCAAGTAAGTAGCCTTTGCGTTTTGGCAAAACCTCATCCACGGGTAGGATGAGGTTTCGATTAGTGTTTGAAAAAAATTTTTAAAACTTCTCAAACTCATTTCTAACATGTCCCTGCTCATGTGACAGAGTCACTTGAGGGGACATGTTTTTAACATCTCTACTTTCTTTATTTTTTATTTTCAGCTCCCTGAGGCAGCTCTGTGCCTCGGGGAGCTTTTACTATGTGCATCTGCACGCATGCATGAACTTCTACGTTCGTGCTCCTTCTGCCCCCACCCGGGCAGCGCTGAACGCTGCAACACGCGTTTCACACTAGCCGGCCGTTAATTAGTCAGTCAGTGTGAAATTGCATGTGGCCGTCCGTTTCGCAGCCAATCGCCCCACGGAGCCCGCCCGACAACTGGAAAACCCTGGCCCTAGAGTTTAACTAGTTTCCTCTTTAAAACAGCTTTCTGGTCTGAAAAATGCTATATTGTGAGTATTATCCATGATGTATGCAGGAGACTTAATATAAAATGGAGACCCAGCATTAATAGGAATCACCAATTTATGAGTAAAGCTGTCTACTCCACTATGACCATTTAGTAATGAAATATGGGTAAACTCTGGGTAAATGGATCAATTCCGAGAGAGGAAGTGCTGCCATAAAAGTGCCCTATGCATATAACCTTTCCTCCCTTCTCTCATCTTGAGTTGGCTTTGGTAATTGTAGAAAATGTCCACTGCATCTTTGAATAATGTACCTTTTATTTACTATGTAATTTGTTTTCCCCTTTTTCCCCTATCACTGGAAGACATTTGTAGATAAAGAATAGAATCAACAAACCTTTTCAAAGGCCTTTACCATTTATGCTTGCTTCCAGCCAGTAGCAGATGCATGAGAATAGTTTACTAAGCTTTTCACTCCTTGTGGTGAAGCAGCAATGTCTGACATTAAGATCAGAAACCTTTTAAGGAATCATAAACGTGAAACTTGGTCCTACCCACTCCAGTGTACAGCCCATTACTACACAAACATTTTGCAATGTAGTTCTGGCCTCAGCTTGTATTAATTTCCTTGACTAAAATATTACAGAAGTGTTGCAATTTAATTTTTAATGTGCTTTTACAGACCTTTTACTTGACTGTGAAGAATTGTGTAAAAGCACTCGTGCTGCTATGGACGTTTATAGACAGTGCCTTATTGATGATTATGGATTTAGAACAAAGGTAAGATGTTTCATCTTAACCATATTAAAGAGTAATTTATAATAACACTGCATCTGGTGTGCATTTCTTATTATCACACTTTCTGTTGCAATGAAAGTTTCTCTACATTTCTTTAAAGTGAAAAGTCAAGGCAGTATTTGGTACATACAAGGTCTCCCAGCAATTTAGAAAAAATAATAATTCTAACTTGTAACTTAATTAAGCAAATACCAATTTAACTTAATATCTTTTAATAGAAAAAAAAAGCCAGGGTTCTAATCTGTAGTTAAACTGATCTCAAACATTGCTCATTTACAATAATTAGGTGTTTTGTCCTTAAATTGTCAAAGCTTCACCTTATCAGAAGATGAATATTGTATATTACAAAGTGTAAAGCATCTGCCCTAACAAAACACAATGGGTGTGCCATCACCACAAAGTCTGCAATAGCAATCCAGGATAACTGTAATTAGCATAGACTGGTTGGGCTGATTAACCTGTTGCTATTCTATGTAATTCAAGCCTTGCTCACATCCTGGAAAAAAATACATTTTGAAAATCCAATTATTGAGCAATCCATTGAAGATCTATTAATCTTATCAGTCTGTATATAAATAAATGGAACATGCCACACGCATTTTCTTTCAAACACCTTGCACTTCCTATGTCATACATCTTGACAAATTCATTACTCGCCTTCTTCTAATTGATTCATATGAAAGTTTATTTGAGCCAGTTAGTTTACATGTAAATATCTAATTTTTCATAAAGCAATGGTACAGAACTACCAAATTCACCAATACAACTAACATTTATAACAAAATCAAGAAAAGTTAATGAATTCCAAGCCTGTTATTTAGGAATAAAAGTTGAAGTTTAATTTAGGATTGATAGGATTGGATATGCTGTATCTATTTTAAACTTCTATAAATCCTGCCAGTTTTCTTTTGAGAGACCACAGTCATATTGGGACCTTTTAAATTCTGATTTCTTTCTTTTTCCATTTTGGAATGTGTCCCTACCAGATAACTCTGGGATCTTCCCTGTTATGGCTTTAGGAATTTGCCAGATATTTTTCTTGTGCGGACATTCAAGGATCCTTAAGATCACAAGAACATCGCCATAAGTTAGCCGTTATCCCTTTTAAAAAAAAAGAAATGTGATCTTGTGTGGTACACTATTTGGAAGTAATAGCATTGCTCCAGAGTTAAACGGAGCACTACTACAACTGGAATGAACATGAATCCTCTTGTGTTCAGGACTTCAGCAAGCAGAAGCATCTCCCCTCTGTCACTGAAATTTAATCTATCAATAAAGCAGATTTCAAACTATTTCAGAATGTATAATAACTACACATGTTTCAACATATACTTTGTAATTTTTCAAAAGATATTTAAAAGGAGTTTAAAACTCCTACAGCGTGATGCCATCACCAAATCCATTTTCTCCTTGCCTTCCCTTTCAACATTCTGAGCGATTGTTCCCCCCACAATGACCTGGTGCACTCCACAATCGTGTATTCACTCCACAATCGTGTATTCCCTTTCCCATGCAAAAGATGCAACCCCCACCCTTTTATCTCTTCTCACTGTTCAGGACCCTAAACACTCCTCCTAGGTGAAACAGCGATTTACTTACACTTTCAATTTAGTACAATGTACTCACCACTCGTGAGTTTTCCTATACACCGGGGGGGACCATACACAAGGTGATCGCAAAGTGCAGTACGTCAGCTCAGCCAGAAAATGTAACCCTGAGTTTCTGGTGGTCTGCTGTTTTAATTCTCTGCCCACTCCTATTCCCACTTTGACCTCCTTTCTTTGGCCTCCAGCACCTTTGAACATAAGCTTGGGGAACAGCATCCCTTCTTTAGATTAGACAATTTACAGTCTCTGGACTCAAAATTAAGTTCAGCAATTTTGGATCATAACCACTGCTTGCCTTTTCAGAAAGTATCTCTTGGGAATGCTTCTGCTATTCCCATTTATGTTGCCTCCTCAACCCATCTTTTGTTTCTCTACTTGTCCCATTACCACCTCCTTTTGCCTTGCATCGTCATCCGTTTTGTCACTTGATCTCTGCCTTCTGCCCTATCACAGACCTTCCTTCTTATGCTTTCCTCCTCTTCCACCTGTTCGTAAGAGCATAAGAAAAAGGAGCAGGAGTAGGGTATTTGGCCCCTTGAGCCTGCTCTGCTATTCAGTAAGATCATGGCTGACCTGATTGTGGCCTTAACTCCACTTTGTTGTCTGCCCTCCATAACCCTTGACTTTCTTTTTAATTAAAAATCAGCCTTGAATATGTTAAATAATCCTGCCTCCACTGCTCCCTGGGGAAGAGAATTCCAAACACTAACGACCCTCTGAGAAGAAATTCCTCCTCATCTTTGTCTTAAATGGGAGACCCTTTATTTTGAAACTCGGCCCTAAGTTTTACATTCCCCCATGAGGTGAAACATCCTCTCAGCATCTACCCTGTCAAGCCCCCTCATAATCTTGTATGTTTTGGTAAGATCACTGCTCATTCATCAAAACTCCAATGAGTATAGGCCCAACCTTTCCTCATATGACAAACCCCTCATCCCAGGAAGTGTCAGCTTAGTGAACCTTCTCTGAACTGCTTCCAATGAAAGTATATCCCTCCTTAAGAAAGGAGACCAAAACTATACACGGCACCCGGGTGAGGTCTCACCAATGCCCTGTACAGTTGTAACAAGACTTCCCTACTGTTTTACTCCATCCCTACCTTATACTTGCTTAAACCATGTTATAGACCTAAAACATATAAACTCTCCCAGTTCTGATGAAAGGTCACCCATCTGAATCTACTTATGCTGTCTGACTTGTTCTATGTTCCAGCATTTTCTGTTTTCATTTTAGATTTCCAGCATCTGTCGTATTTTTCTCGAGTTTAAAAGTGTCATTGTTTATTGAGAAATAAGAATCTTTTGACTTTGATGTAGATTGTTAGATTATTAACCTGGATAATTCTGTTTGAGAAGATGACAACTTTGGAAACTGACAAAGATCCCTATGATGAATGGACTTTTGAAGATTTCTTCACAGAGGATGGCATTGTGCTTGATCACCTATCAGTGATGCCTGTAATGTATGAAATTACAACCTCATTCGTGCCATACTCTCCAGGTATATCAGTTGACTCAGAATCTACATGTTTTATATCTGAGTTGTTTCCATTTCATCTAGCTTGTTCTTGGCATTAAAATTCTATGCCTGATTTTGTCAGAATAATGGTAAGACTAATGACACTCGCTGTTATTTCTGCATAAATATGCACAGCTAGTTTAGGCAAGGAGCAGAGGCACGGATAAATGCCAATATCCAAAATTTGCACCAGTTTGCAGTTAGCTTCGTAAAAACAGCATTACACTCTGATTTACCATTGATATGCACTGAATGTTGAAGTTACTATATATGTGTGGTAGACGAGGGCTAGATGCTCCATACAGTTGAGTCTTGTCATTTCATGCATATGTACCCATTTAACCATATAATTAATTATTGTAATTATATGTAGTAATTATTAATTACTGCCAGTCAACCTCTCTGATACTGAAAATTAGCTATTACAAATGTGGAATCACTTCTAAAAATGTCAGCTTTAATCTTTTTTTAAAAAGTTTATTTTTCCTCTTCCCTAATCCAATCTTCTTTCTTAATTCAATCTTTCTTTATTTCTCTTTCTGTATCTGATCTGACATTAAATTATTTACTCTAGTTTGCATTTAGGGAGGTGATGGTGTAGTGGTACAGCCGTTGGACTAGTAATCCAGAGACCTAAGGTAACACTCTGTGGACCTGGGTTTGAATCCTGCCACGGCAGATGATGGAATTTTAATTCAATAAAAATGTAGAATTAAAGGTCTAATGATGACCATGAAACCATTGTTGATTGTTGCAAAAACCTGTCTGGTTCACTAATGCCCTTTAGGGAAGAAAACCTGCCGTCCTTACCTGGTCTGGCCTACATGTGACTCCAGACCCACAGCAATGTGGTTGACTCTTAAATGCCCTCTGAAATGACCTAGAAAGCCACTTAATTGTGTCAAACTGCTACAAAGCCTCTCAGAAAAGGAATGAAACTGCACAGACCACCTGGCATCAACCTAGGCATCAGAAACGACAGCGGCAAACTCCGTCCTGTTGACCCTGCAAAGTCCTCCTTAATAACATCCGGGGGCTAGTGCCAAAATTGGAAGAGCTGTCTCACAGCCTAGTCAAGCAACAGTAACCATTCTACCAGCAGGACAGACCCAGCAGAGGTGGTCGCACTGTGATATACAGTCGGGAGGGAGTTGCCCTGGGAGTTCTCAAGATCGACCCCGGACCCAATGAAGTCTCATGGCATCAGGTCAAACATGGGCAAGTAAACCTCCTGCTGATTATCACATGCTGCCCTCCCTCAGCTGATGAATCAGTGCTACTCCATATTGAACACCACTTAAAGGAAGCACTGAGGGTAGGAAGGGCACAGAGCATACTCTGGGTGGGGGACTTCAATTTCCATCACCGAGTGGCTCGGTAGCACCACTGCTGATCGAGTTGGCTGAGTCCTAAAGGATGTAGCTGCAAGACTGGGTTTGCAGCAGGTGGTGAGGGAACCAATAAGAGGGAAGAACATATTTGACCTCATCCTCACCAACCTGCCTGCTGCAGATGCATCTGTCCATGACAGTATTTGTAGGAGTAACCACCGCACAGTTGTTGCGGACATGAAGTCCCGCCTTTACACTGAGGATACGCTCCACCATTTCGAACAGATCTAGCCACTCAAGACTGGTCATCCATGAGGCACTGTAGACCCATCAGCAGCAGCAGTAGAATTGTACTCAAACACATCTGTAACCTCATGGCCTGACAATTTTTTTTATTCATTCGTGGGATGTGGACTTTTCTGGCTGGGCCAGCATTTATTGCCCATCCCTAGTTGCCCTTGAGAAGGTGGTGGTGAGCTGCCTTCTTGAACCCCTGCAGTCCATGTGGTGTAGATACACCCACAGTGCTGTTAGGGAGTTCAAGGATTTTGACCCAGAGACAGTGAAGGAACAGCAATATATCTCCAAGTCATGGGATTAACCTTGGTTCAATCAGAGTGCAGGAGGGGATGCCAGGAGCAGCACCCGACATACCTAAAAATGAGGTGTGAACCTGTTGAAGCTATTACACAGGACTATTTGTGTGCCAAACAGCATAAGCAGCAAGTGATAGACAGAGTTAAGCAATCCCACAACCAATGGATCAGATCTAAGCTCTGCAGTCCTGCCACATCCAGTCGTGAATGGTGGTGGACAATTAAACAACTCAGTGGAGGTGGAGGCTCCACCAATATCCCCATCCTCAATGAAGGGGGAGCCCAGCACATCAGTGCAAAAAATAAGGCATTTGCTACAATCTTCAGCCAGAAGTGCCAAGTGGATGATCCACCTCGGCCTCCTTCAGAGGTCCCCGGCATCATAGATGCCAGCCTTTAGCCAATTCGATTCATTCCATGTGATGTTAAGAAACGGCTGAAGGCACTGGATAGTACAGAGGCTATGGGTCCTAACAATATTCCTGCAGTAGTACTGAAGACTTGTGCTCCAGAACTTGCCACACCCCTAGCCAACCTGTGCTAGTTCAGTTACAACACTGGCATCTACCTGGCTATGTGGAAAATTGCCCAGGTGTGTCCTGTACACAAAAAGCAGGACAAAGCCAACTCGGCCAATTATCTCCCCCATCAGTCTAATCTCGATCATCAGTAAAGTAATGGAAGGGGTCATCAACAGTGCTTTTAAATGGCACTTGCTTAGCAATAAACTGCTCACTGAAGCCCAATTTGGGTTCTGCCAGTGCCACTCAGCTCTTGACTTCATTACAGCCTTGGTTCAAACATGGACAAAAAAGACTGAACTCCCGAGGTGAGGTGACAGTGATTATCCTTGACAACAAGACCGTGTTTGACAGAGTGAGTGTGACATAAAGGAGCCCTAGCAAAACTGGAATCAATGGGAATAAGGGGGAAAACTCTTCACTGGCGTCATACCTAGCAGAGGGGAAGATGGTTGTGGTTGTTGGAGGTCAGTCATTTCAGCTCCAGGACATCACTGCAGGAATTCCTCAAGGTAGTGTCCTGGGCCCAACCGTATTCAGCTGCTTCATCAATGACCTTTCTTCCATCATAAGGTCAGAAGTGGGGATGTTCGCTGATGTTTGCACAATTTTCAGCACCATTTGCGACTGCTCAGATACTGAAGCTGTCCATGTCCAAATGCAGCAAGACCTGGACAATATCCAGACTTGGGCTGACAAGTGGCAAGTAAGATTTGCACTTTAGTGCCCTGCAAGTGTCAGGCAATGACCATCTCCAACAAGAGAGAATCTGAGCATCGCCCCTTGACATTCAATGACATTACCATCACTTAATCCCCTGCTATCAACATTCTGGTGGGGTGGGGGGGTTACCATTGACCAGAAACTGAACTGAACTAGTCATATAAATACTGTGGCTACAAGACCAGGTCAGAGGCTATGAATCCTGTGATGAATAACTCACCACCTGTCTCTCCACAGCCTGTCCACCATCTAAAAGGCACAGGTCTGGAGTGTGATGGAATATCCCCCACTTGCCTGGATGAGTGCAGCTCCCACAACATTCAAGAAGCTTGACACTGTCCAAGACAAAGTAGCCCACTTGATCCAGCACAAACGTTAACTCCCTACCCCACCGATGCACAGTAGCAGCAGTGTGTACCATCTACAAGATGCACTGCAGGAATTCACCACGGCTCCTTAGGCAGCAACTTTCAAACCCACGACCACTACCACCTAGAAGGATTACGGCAGCAGATACATGGGAACACCACCACCTGGAAGTTCCCCTCCAAGTCACTCACCATCCTGACTTGGAAATATATCGCTGTTCCTTTACCTTTGCTTGGTCAAAACCCTGGAGCTCCCTCCCTAACAGCACCGATAATGTACCTACACCACAGAGACTACAACGGTTCAAGAAGGCAGCTCCCCACCACCTTCTCAAGGGCAACTAGGGATAGGCAATAAATGCTAGCCCAGCCAGCGAAGCCCACATCCTGTGAATTAATAAAAAATAAATAAATTTCCTTTTCTGTCCTTTTGTTTCTCAATTCTTCTGTCAGTTTAGAGTTACCATGTTTGCCCTGACCCTAGATGCCCTTTTGCTCTCACTGCACCATTATCATCTTGCACTTTCAGCAGCCTAGTGCACAAAAATGTCTTGAGTTGAAAAGGGCAGGGTTAGGCTTAATTAACAGCAGACACTGCTGGATGTCCTGCCAAAGCAAAATCTGGTAATGACCATTTCCAACAAGAGAGAATCTAACCATTTCCCTTGACGTTCAATAGCATTACAAACCCTGAATCCCTCACTACCATCATCCTGGAGGTTACTCTTGACCAGAAATTGAACTAGTGCAGCCACACAAACACTGGCTACTAGAGCAGGTCAAAAGCTTGTAACTCTGCAGCAACTAACTCGCCTCCTATTTCCCCAAAGCCTGTCCACTATCTACAAGTCACAAGTCGGGTGTGTGATGGAACACTCTGCACTTGACTGGATGAGTGCAGCTCCAACAATACTCAAGAAGCTTGAAACCATTTGGCATAAAGCAGACAGCTTGATTGGCAGCCCATACACCACCTTAAACATTCACTCCTTCCATCACTGACACACAGTGACAGCAGTGTGTACCATATAAAAGAGGCACTGCAGCAAGGTACCAAGCCTCCTTCAACAGCATCTTCCAAACCCCTGACCTCTACCACCTAGAAGGTCGAAAGCAGCAGATGCATGGGAACACCACCACCTGCAAGTTCCCCAGCAAGCCATGTCATCCTGACTTGAAACGATATCACTGTTTCTTCACTGTCACTGTACAAAATCCTGGAACTCCCTCCCTAACAGCACTGCGTGCGCACCTACACCACAGAGACTGCAATGATTCAAGAAGGCGGTTCACCACCACTTTTTCAAGGGTAATTAGAGATGGTAGATTAGTAAGCGATGCCCACATCCTACAAAAGAATAAGTAATGATGTGCCAATTTGCCTTTGGGCATGTATGATTCAGTTAATGCAGCACAGAATGACATTAATTTAGTCCTGGTTGCAGAATATTAGTCCTACACCAGTTGTGCAAGTTGTCTCGAGGAGAACAGAATTCTTTAGTGTAAACGGGCACCAGCCAAGCTAATTAATTCACAGAGCTATATTAGCATTGAGATAATATATTAGTTAATAATCTTTGTACTCCACTTCTGTACATGTCAAGAAACTGAGTAGTTCAGAAGATGATGTTGGAGGAAACCATAAAATAGGGCCAAGGACACACTTGCTTATTATACTTGTATCTTTTTCTAATCCAAATTAATGTTCCATGTGAGTATTGTTCCTAATAGTAGAATGATTGGTTGAAAATACCTTATTACAGTATGCTGAAATGCCTGTAAAAGATTGAATTATTTTTTGGATATTTCCATTAATGTTCAAGTGTGTTTTTTAAATGATTTTCCTTTTTGCATTTGTTATGGTGCAAAAACACTGTATAAATGAAACAATTGGGATGAAATTAAATTGCAATCAAAGAAACTTTCATTAAGTTCAATCTGTTTCCATTATTAACAACAGAAGGTCTGCACTTATAGAAAATATTTCAAAGCATTTCACATAAATTAATTTCGAAGTGCAGTTATTTTCATTTTCTGGTGATTAGCATTGTAAACTTTTACACTTTGGCTATTTATCTTTGTCTTTTTCCCTTTCCTTTTGTCAGAAATGTTTTGCTATTGACTGTAACACTGAGCAATTAATAATCTTTTGCTTAATGCCAGACTATAGTACTTTAACTTGCCATTATGGAGCACTAGAGCACAGAATCTGAGGGAATACAGGAAAGATTTATAAGAATGGTTCTGATGATGTTGGATTTCAGGTACAAGGACAGGCTTGAGAAACTGGAGCTGGGTTTGAGAGGGATTTGAGTTTTCTGCTTTTGGAAATGCTGCCTAAAGTTACTCAATATTCAGAAGATTGGATAAATTAGAATGGATCCATGACAGTACAGTTGTTCTTGGTCAGAAGGCTTAATATACCTAATGACCTAGAATCATAGAATATTGCAGCACAAGAGCTTGTCATTTGACCTGTTGTGTCCATGTCAGCTCTCTGCAACAGTGACTCAGCTAAACCCACTCTCCGCGCTTTCCCTATAGCCCTGTAAATCATTCCTCATCAGGTGCTCACCAAATTTCCTTTTGAAAGTCCTAATTGAAACTGCTTCCACCATGCTCTCAGGCAGTACATTCCATATTTGAACCACTTGCTGCATAACAAAAAAAGCTTTTCCTCATGCTGCCATTCCTTCTATTGCAATTCGCCTTAAATGCAGTATCCTCTGTTTCTTGCCCCTTCTGCCAACAGGAACAGTTGCTCCTTATCCACTCGATCTAGACCCTTCATAATTTTGAACACCCCTAACAAATTCCCTCTAAAACTTTCATTCTCTAAGTGAACAGCTCCAGTTTCTCAAACCTGTCTTTGTACCTGAAATCCACCATCGGAACCATTCTTATAAATTTTTCCTGTATTTCCTCAGATTCTGTGCTCTAGTGCTCCATAATGGCAAGTTAAAGTACTATAGTCTGGCATTCATCTAGCTATTATTCTATTTACAGGTAGTACTATGGAAAGTTAAAAATTAAATGCACTACGTGAAGGCTGGAGATCAACATTGAAAGCACCTTGTTTTCATTAGCAAATTCTTTTGACCTGGGAGGGAGGGGTGGAGAAAAATTCAATTACTGTCAACCCAACTAAAAATCAATTATTGTTCAATTCCACAGTGATCTAAATAAATACAATAATCTATTTAATATTCTATTAAAATTAGTCCAGCTAATTACATGGATATCTGAAGAATCTGAATACAAAGTTATGGTTTATTTGGCTGTAGAATTTTCTGCATATTAATATAATTGTTGGTATATTTTGTGTGATGTTTTGATTAAAAAATAAAACCAACAACATATATTTTACTCTATCCTCCTAAATTTTCAGATTTCTTTTTGTATACTTGGAGCTCATTTCCCCCTGTGTAAAATCTAGACTGTTGCATATACATTATGCATAATTTGTACTCTGAACATGGTGCTATATAACCATATGTGTTGGTCTGCAAATCTGTTGTTGCTCAGCAACTATAAAAATGTGTTAAAGATTTTGAGTCATGATGAAATGAGATGCAATTCATTTGCTGTACTGTGGTATCTGGTAAAGTGAAGGATATTTGATATATAAACTTAAAAAATCTAGATGATTATCTGTTTGACACAGTTTTTATTTTTTGCAGATAAAAAACTCTATCCATTGGACTGCATAGGCTTGCCGATGAGCCCAGGTGTAGAAGGTATTTTTAGAGTTAACCCAAACCTAATGACCTTTACAAATGGGAAGCTTTGAAATATCATTTAATGTTAAAGCTGTCTGTTAAAGGAATGGCACAGTGGCTTGCGAACTCCGCTTTCATCTTTTAGGTTTAGCAGCACATCAAAACCCCTTTTGACAGCATCTTCCAAACATGCAACCTCTACCACTTGGGAAGTCAAGGGAAGCAGATGCGTGGGAACACCACCAGCTGCAAGTTCCCCTTTAAGTCACACACTATCCTGACTTGATACTATATCATTGTCCTTCACTGTCACTAGATGAAAATCCTGGAACTCTCTGCCTAACAGTACTGTAGATGTATCTACATCACGTGGATTACAATGGTTCATGAAGGTGGCTCACCATTACCTTCTCAAGGGCAGTTTGGGATGGCCTTAGCAGCAACGCTCGCATTCCAAAATTGAATTTTTATAAAAATCCAGTCTGGATTGATGGGATGAAGTCCCTCTTGTTAAAATAAGAATCTGTGCAAAAAATTATTTTGGGCAATTTAAAGTTCAGTTCCACTGGACAAATATTCCTTGTAATTGGTAAAATTCCTTTGCTCCCTCTCTTGAGGTTGATTTTTTTTGTTGAGGCTCTGTTCCATGAGTTCCTGTCCCATGTTGGTACCTTGCCCGATATTGCCATCATTCAGATGTGAGCACATACACTGTATAAGTGGGCCACTCTGCTGCTCAGGGGAATTGCAGCTAAGTGTAAACCTGCTCCTGTCTCTTTCATGCATACATGCAGGGGTCTCTGGAGAGTAATCCTATGTCCAACCAGAGTTAGCAACCTAGTGATCATCCAGGCCTTGTGCTTAAGTTAAAATGAATTATGCATCTTGTGATCCAAAGCTCGTTAGATTCAAGACAACTTCTGTCATGGAAATTATTGAAATCTTTTTGTGAATATAGCAGTTCATGGACAGAGAAGCCAGTAAACTGATCAACAATATAGTTGTGTGCCTTTTCCTCCAAGTCTGCTTTAAAAGGAAAAGTGAACCCAACAGTGCAACAGGAAGTAAATCAAGTTTTTGCAGTATTTTGTTTTATGGGTTACCCTGTGAATGTACAGTGTTTAAAAATAAAGTACTTATACAGAAATTTTAAACATCTGATTTTATATATACAGGCGAGAACCCTTTGAAGCCAGTTTCTACACCCATGACCATCCTGCTACAGAATTTGCAAGAGTATAGCCAACTGCAACTAGCTTTGCAGCTAACTATCAACTCTTTTGGAAATTGTCATCAACATTTTGTGTCAAACAATATGAATTCTGACTTGAGCAAAAAGGTAGGTGCAAAATTAGCTTTAGAATGCCAGCATTTTGTACTATTAAATATGCAAGGTTATTTCTGGTAATCAGCTCAGCTTGTTACTTTCTAAGTTTGCTATAATTTTATCTCTGTAAATGCTTATTTGAGGAAATCTTTGCACATCAGCTGCATGTACCATATTGCACGATATACAAGAAAAGAAGATTTCTTTCACTAACTCTGCAATCCTTATACCGTTAGGGAAAAAAAAATCATAGGCTGGGTTCCTGTCAGGCTGACTGGGGTCTTGCTTGCCAGTCAGAGAACTGACCGGAGCCCCCGTCAGTTCTGGGGGATGCCTGATGCAATCAAGTTCCCTTCAGGCACTTAAGTAGCCACCATCAGACCTTCTCTGTGATTGAGGTCCACAGCGGTGGAAATCTCACCCACTGAGAACTGCTGGCCAATCAGAGGTTGGAAGCTGTCCATTGCCTCCAGTGGGAGCAGTGGCAGCTGGCAGCAATGCACCCACCAGAGGTCCAGGATCATCATGGGACCCCAGAGCAAAGGAGAGTGAAGGAAGTGGGGGGACGGTGGGGATGGTTTGCTGGCAAGGGGAAGTGGCATTCAGCGGCCTTCCTTTTCCCCCCCCCCCCACTCTACAAAACACCTTCTCCCCCTCTCACCTCCCCCCTTCCTGATGCCGAGTCCCTCAATCAGGCACAGTGTGTCTGACTATGAGGGAGCCTGCCAGGAGTTGGCTGGAAAACCTAACTGCTGAATGACCTCCCAAGGGTGTGGAATAGCCTTATGGCCTTGACTTAATCCCTGAGCCACTATTAAATTGCGTGGGCTCAGGAATAAGCTTAATTGACATCCGCCAACCAAAAAATGCCACATCAGCCCCTTCAGTCCTCTGACTTAATTGTGGAAGGCTTTACCACCACTGGGAGATGGACATGGGGCCTCTCCTGCCGTTAAGTGGGCCCGGTTGCCATGTTTCCAAGTGATGGACTGCATTAAATCCAGTGTGATTGCTGACTGCTAACTTTATCATAAGCTTCAGCTGTGATCTAATCGTGCCTGAATGGATTATTGCATGGTAATCATTCTAATTATTTCAAGTTCTATGTAATTGAGTTGATCCTTTGCCTTCTTTCTTGCTACTGGAATCGTTTTAGAATAAGAAGCAAACAGATGTTCTATACTTGTTATGATTAGGCACAAACTGCTTGCATGAAAGTGTATTGCGTGTACTATAAAGAATATATGAAGACTGATTTCCAAATTGGAATATCTAGGTCTGTGAATCTTTGATTCCCAACTAGTGCTCCCTGAGAGTGCTGGGATAACCTGATTGGGGAATCAGTGAATTGTTTCTAAATAGTTTAGCATGATTATTTAGAATTGACAGTATTTGGAGCTGTTTCTTTTCAAAAGTGGAATATTTTTAAGGGTATATTTCTCACTCCAGGCTCTGAAATAATGGGTTAAAATTAGTTTGGTTGTTTTTTGCTTTGCATTCTAAATACAATGTATAAGGGTTTATTAAGTCTTTGTTTTAATATACTTGTAGCTTTTTGAGGGTCAGGACTTGAAAGACGTCAAAGATTTTGTCATTGACATTGGAAACATGGCCTTTTCGATCGTTAAAAAGAATTCTCAGGCATTGCTACACAAGGTAAAGATGAACATTTATCCCACCCATTTCCTCTTTTTTCTGTTTGTACAACATCTTGTTTGAGCATTTAATCATGAGTGCCACCAGGCTATTTGACCTCCTCATCACGCCTCATGATATGTTCACTTCTAACTAGAGGTGCTGAATAACAATCAGAAGCAAGGAAGCCTGACATCCTCCCCTTTGATCCCACCTCCTTCAGAAGTACTGAGGCTAACTATAGTATTCGTATTTACACCATGACTGAAAAAAGTCAACTTAGCACAAATTGGTGTTTGAACCTGAGACATCCTGTCTCTGTGGCTCAGATATTCACTATCATATATCTAGCTGTTGCCAGTATGTTACTAGTAGTGACATGGTATCCTGGAAAAGAGGCTATTTTTCTCAAGTGAGGTCAGTGTCAGTAGACTACCATGAAGGAGTTGAAGCCAATCCTGATAATTTTCATCTAACTGCCAAATGCTAAGTTTTCAGCCTTCCATTCCCAAAGCCTGAAGACAACAAATCTGATTGTAGTGACTTAGAACAGCTAATTTGGTACAAGCCGGGAATGGAATTTGGGATTTGCCTGGTGCCACTTGTGTATTTATTGTGTCAGTAATTATAGGAGATATAGAGAGATCTTCAATGTAGGAACAATGATCCACTTTACCCAGAGAGCAATCGGTTTATTAAGATGAAACTCCTATTTAAGTTAGTGTTATTTGTATCATTAGTTGTATTCATTTACCAGTGTGATCCATTGACTCCTTGGGTTTCAAATATATATATATATGTAAGATTGTGCATTAATCAGTACTAAATGATAATTTTATCATCTAACAAGTGGATAATTTCCTGCCTTTTTAAAAAAAAACAAATAGTTCTTTCAGATGTCAGCCAATATTTCTACACTAAAACCTTCACTTCTCGTTTCTCAGCTGTTTAACTGCCGTGTGGTTGACACTGACTTAGCACTGGCTTACTGCACATTGTTACCAAAGCAGGTTGTGTTTGAGAAGCTGTGGAATGTCATCAGTGATGCGTGGCAAAATTATAACAAAATTCTGGTATGTGTGACACCTCATCAAAATTTTTAAATGTTTAGATATCAATACAATGCTTTGATTTATCAGAAGGGCAAAAATTTTATTTTTCAAGGGCTCTTTTTGAGGAAAAAACACTGTCTAGCTTAATTTTGTCAAAGGCTACTTTTACATTTACACATGAGGAGTTAAAGATACTATTCTTCTTCAGTTCCTTGGTATTTTCTCTCAAATTTGGATTCTAAATCGAATTCCCAATTTACAACAATAAAGATCAGATTCATCTCAAATTCCAACTATTTGACACAATGAAACAGGAATCAAACAGACATAAGAAGTAGTGTATGTAAGGGAACAAATGAATTTCTGCATTGTTGATCGTGGTAACAGAGAAGATTGATGAGGGTAATGCTGTTGGTGTGTTGTACCTGGACTTCCAGCAGGCATTTGGTAAAATGCCTCACAACAGACTTGTGGACAAAGTTATAGCTCAAGGAATTAAAGGGACACTAGCAACATGGATATGAAAGTGACTATGTGGCAGGAAACAGTAGTAATTAACAGATATTTTTCGGATTGGCAGAAGGTTTATAGTTTCCCAGGGGTCAGAGTTAGGACCCCTGCTCTTCCTGATATATATTAATGGCCAAGACCTTGGTGTTGAGGGCACAAATTTCAAAATTTGTGAATGTTACAAAACTTGGAAAAGATTGTGAATTGTAAGGAGGATAGAACTCCAAAAGGACATAGGTTGGTGGATTAGGTGGACAAGTGGCAGATGAAAATTGATGCAGGGAAGAGTGAAGTGATCCATTTTGATAGGAAGTATGCAGAGACATAATATAAAATGAAGGATACAATTCCAAAACGGGTGTAGGAGCAGAGGAACTTTGGTGCATATTTGCATAAACCATTGTAGGTGGCAGGACACATTGCGAGTGCAGTTAATAAAGCATGTGCTATCCTGGGCTTTACCAATAGGGGCATAGGGTACCAAAGCAAGGAAGTTACATTAAACTTGTCTGAACACTGGTTCAGCCTCAACTGGAGTATTCTGTCCAGCTCTGGGTGCTTCACTTTAGGAAAGATGTGAAGGCATTAGAGAGAGTGCAGAAAAGATTCATGAGGATGGCCCCAAAGGCGAGGAATTTCAGTTATGTAGATAAATTGGAGAAGTTGGGACTGTTTCCCTTATAGAAGAGAGAGTTGAGGAGATTTGATAGAGGTATTCAAAATCATGAGGGGTCTGGACAGTGTAGATAGGGAAAAACTGTTCCTATTGGTGAAAGGATTAAGACCAAGAGGGCTTAATTTTGAGGCAGTTGACAAAAGAAGCAATGGCAATGTGAGGAAAAACATTTTCACACAGTGAGTGGTTAGGAGCTGGAGTTAAACTGCCTGAAGTATGATGGAGACAGGTTCAATCTAGGCATTCAAGAGGGAATCGGATTTTTATCTGAAAAGGAAGAATGTGCAGGGCTATGTGGAGAAGGCGAGAGTGTGGGATAAGTAAACTGACCCTACAGAGAGCCAGCGCAGATATGATTGGCTGAATGGCTTCCTGTGCAGTAACAATTCTGTGGTTCTGTAATGATGCAATTGCAAAATATACTTGGACTGGATTTAAAAAAAAAACTAGATGTATGACTTATTGTTCCTCAACCTCGATTCACAGGTTCCCTTCTCCTGGCCTTGTGCCTCCTATCATAGGGTTCTGTTCCTAGAGAAGCAGCAAGAGCATGAGGAAGAGAACCTGTGATTGGAGGAGCTGGAGCAGCGAGCATGGGAGACAGAATCTCTCATTGGTGGAGCAGCTTTTCACAGATTCTGTCTCTCCCGTGTTCACTGCTCCTCCAATTGAGCTCTGCTTTATGTACAGGGGTGACCTATGTTGAATTTTTCACCTCCCACCTTTGATTTTTCACAGGCTATTTGTGAGATTTCTAGGGCAAATTAGCCTTCCGCCCCATGTATTTTGAATCTGGTCTATCATCATTTCAATTTAACCTAGAGAAATTATAATGTGTCTATCGACAAAACAATTTTTTTGGTGAAAACAACATCTGCATCCCACTTATTCACATTAAAGAGTAAATGAGTTTTTTTAAAATAATAACCTATTTTAAAAATTAAGTTTAAAATATCGCACGTTAACTCATCCATTTAGAGCATGAACTAATTTTATATGTGACATTGGTCCTGATCAGCCGGGTTTTGTAAGAATGGGTTTGTGTTACTCATTAGTATTTATTAATAGAGATGCTAATTTGTTAGGCACTCTGGTTCTGGAGACACTGAGAAATGGGGCTTAGGTTTGGATAAACTGGACTGGGCGTCTGCGAGTTCCAAGAACATTCATGGGAGCAGAAGTTTGGAGAATACTGGGCTGATCCTAGGATCACATGGGCAGAGTTCTAGGGAACTGGGAACATTGGGGAGAGACATTTCTGTGTGTGGGAGCTTTGGGTGTTCTTGGGATCTGGAATAGAATCATAGAAAGTTTACGGCACAGAAGAAGGCCGTTCAGCCTGTCATATCTGTGCTGGACCTCTGAAGGAGTAATTCATCTAATGCCACTCCACTGCCTTTTCCCCATAGCCCTGCAATATTTTCCTTTTCAGGTGATCATCCAAAGCCTTTTGAAAGCCTCAATTAACCCTGCCTCCACCACACACATAGGCAGTGCATTCCAAATCCTAAAGACATGCTGCCTGAAAAAGTTTTCCTCATGTCACCATTGGTTCTTTTGCCAGTTATCTTAAATCTGTGCCCTCTTAGTCTTGATCCTTCTACCAATGGGAAAAGCTTCTCTCCAACTACTCTGTCCAGACCTCATGATTTTGAATACCTTCTGTCAATCTTCTCTCCTCCAAGTGGGGAAGAAATTCCTGACATGGGTTTTGGGGTCTATCAGGACTGCTTTGAATGTTTGGAGCATGCGAGTGCAACATTGGGGACGACATTGGAGATTTTGGGGTTTGGCACATTTTTGGTGGACTGTGCACAGGTGCCTTGAAAATTAAACAGCACCTTCTGGACCATCGGGAACCATTCCTTCTTTCCTCCCCCTCCCCTGCTTCACTCAACAGCTTTTATACCTGTCATATACTTTGATTGCTTTATTCCCTAATAAATTTGTTGTGCTTGCTCACACATAGCTTGGACTCAATGCAACTGATCTTTCTTCTGAAAGGAACACCTATGGTTTGAGGGTTTAGAAGGCTGTTACATACCATTGGATGCTGTCCCATAGTAATCGATTAGTCTTATAATTTACACAACTTTTTGGAATCTTGAGACCATGCACTATTTTTAACATGCATATTTTAAAATTTGATAATATTTCCAGACCTCTGCTTAGTAGCATAAAAATATCATATTTAAAGAGATTTTTAAGGCAAGTATGGTATTTCTGTAATAAAATAATTCCAGTTTTCAATCATTACAGAAGAGCAGCACATTGGTTAACTGTTGAACTACTCTATTTTTCTTTTCACTGTTGAACTCTTGCTGTTTCAGGCAGTTGCTGTTGTCGGTGCTCAACTGGCTGATTTGCTTCAGGAGGAGCAACAAAAAGAGAAGTTCAGTTCCTTGATTGTTGACACGGAGTGGTGTCTGAAGCTCAGTAAACTTGGAGTAAGTAACTTCAGTAAACTGCTTTTGAACATTAGAACTGAGGAAATTTTAAATCAAGTAGTGGACTCTCCTTAAGATGCTTCTTAAAATGTGTCTCTTTAACCAAGTTTTTGGCCACCTGTCCTAATATGTCATTGTGGTTAGATGTGAAATTTTGTCTAATAACAGTCTTGTGAAGCATTTTGGATGATCATAATCCATTAAAGATGCTATATTAATACAAGTTGTTGTAAACATCCCATATGATCCTAATATTAACTTCTATCTGCATTTAGAAAACTAATTGAAACAGTAGGAACCTCTTTTATATGATCAATTCTTAACGGAGTTATTCATAGTGCGGATTTCAAAAGAACACTGTTTCCCTTTTGTTCAAAACTCATCTGTGTCATTTTACTTAGTGCTACAGCTCATGTCCATTGCAACTCGTATGCATTATGATGTTGAATGGTTTCAATGAGCTGAATTTTACCAACTCTCTGGAAAAGGGAAGGGAGCCCGATGCCTTCCTGCTGCGATGGGATATTCTCATGACGGGAATGGAAGCAACTTAGCCACTTGCCAACCAGAGGTGGACGGCTAACTAAACCAATTAATTGGCCAATTAGCAGTAACTTCTGCCCTGCCGGGATTTTACTGGTATTGAGATGGACCCACGCCGCATGAGGAGACCACCACGTAGACTGTGGCAACCGCCCAGCAGGTTCCAGAGGGGCCTTCCTTAATGGTTGCAACATGACCAACCCCACCACCCCACCCTGCCGCCCCAGTAGCAATGGTGGCCCTCAAGGCTGCGCTGCTGCCACTGGAGGATTCACCACTCCGATCACTGGGGCTTGCCTACCTCATCCCAAAATGCATTATATAAAAAATAATTTGCCTTCAGAGGTGCCTCAACATCTGTGGCGCTGCCAAGCTGCCGGCCCTCTGACTGGGCCAGCATTTTTGAGAGGTGGACTGTTGGTTTCAATTGGACAGCAATTCCGGTGGCGGCCTCTTAATTGGCTACAGTCAGTAATATCCTGCCTGATGTCCCACCATCCCTCACTGCATGCTTGCCACCCGCTTTCAGTCTCACAGTGGGCAATGTGTGATTAGGGAAGGAAATCTGTTGTCCTTACCTTGTCTGGCCTATGTGTGACTCCAGACCCACAGCAATGTGGTTGACTCTTAAATGTCCTCTGAAATGGCCTAGCAAGCCACTCAGTTGTAACAAACCATTACAAAGACACAAAAAGGAATGAAACCAGACGGACCACCCAGCATCAACCTAGGCACCGGAAACGACAACAGCATTCACAGCCCTGTAGACCCTGCAAAGTCTTCCTTACTAACAATTGGGAGAGCTGTCTCACAGACTTGTCAAGCAACAGACTGACATGAAATCATACCTAACAGATAATGTCCCAGGCACCACCATCACCATCCCTGGGTATGTCCTGTCCCATCAGCAGGACAGACCCACCTGAGGTGGTGGCACAGTGGTGTACAGTCGGGAGGGAGATGCCCTGGGAGTCCTCAGCATCGACTCTGGACTCCATGAAGTCTCATGGCATCAGCTCAAACATGGGAAAGGAAACCTCCTGTTAATTACCAAGTACCGCCCTCCCTCAGCTGATAAACCAGTGCTCCTCCATGTTGAACATCACTTGGAGGAAACGCTGAGGGTGGCAAGGGCGCAGAATGTACTCTTGGTGGGGGACTTCAATGTCCATCACCAAGAGTGGCTCAGGAACACCACTAATGACCGAGCTGGCTGAGTCCTAAATGACATAGCTGCTAGACTGGGTCTGCGGCAGGTGGTGAGGGAACCAACAAATATATCCTCACCAACCTGCGTGCTGCAGATGGAACTGTCCATGACAGTATTTGTAGGAGTGACCACTGCACAGTCATTGTGGAGACAAAGTCCTGCCTTCACATTGAGGATACCCTCCATTGTGTTGTGTGGCACAACCACCATGCTTAATGGGATAGATTTTGAACAGATCAAGCAACTCAAGACTGGGCATCCATGAGGCCCTGTGGGCCATCAGCAGCAGCAGCAGAAGTGTACTCGAACACAATTTGTAACTTTATGGCCTGGCATATCCCCCACTCTACCGTTACCATGAAGCCAGGGGATCAACCCTGGTTCAATGAAGAGTGCAGGAGCGCATGCCAGGAGTAGCAACAGACATACCTAAAAATGAGGTGTCAACCTGGTGAAGCTATAAAAAGGACTACTTGCATGCCAAACAGCACAAGCAGCAAGTGATAGAGCTAAGCAATCCCACAACCAACGGATCAGATCTGAGCTCTACAGACCTACCACATCCAGTTGTGAATGGTGGTGGACAATTAAACAACTCCCTGGAGGAGGTGGCTCCACAAATATCCCCATCCCCAAGGAGGGTGGAGCCCAGCACAGCAGTGCAAAAGATAAGGCTGAAGCATTCGCAACAATCTTCAGCCAGAAGTGCCGAGTGGATGATCCATCTCGGCCTCCTCCAGAGGTCCCCAGCATCACCCAGTCTTCAGCCAATTTGATTCACTCCATGTGATTTCAAGAAACGGCTGAAGGCATTGGACACTGCAAAGGTTGTGGGCCCTGACAATATTCCGGCAATAGTATTGAAGACTTGTGCTCCAGAGCTTGCTGTGCCCCTAGCTAAGCTGTTCCAGTACAGCTACAACACCAGCATCTACCCAGCTATGTGGAAATTTGCCCAGGTATGTCCTGTACACAAAAGGCAGGACAAATCCAACCCGACCAATTACCACCCCATCAGTCTACTCTCGATCATCAGTAAAGTAATGGAAGGGGTCATCAACAGTGCTATCAAGTGGCACTTGCTTAGCAATAAACTGCTCACTTGCTCAGTTTGGGTACAGCCAAGGCAACTCAGCTCCTGACCTCATTACAGCAATGGTTCAAACATGGACAAAGGAGCTGAACTCCTGAGGTGAGGTGAGAGTGACTGCCCTTGACATCAAGGCAGTATTTGACCGATTGTGGCATCAAGGAGCCCTAGCAAAACTGGAGTCAATGGGAATCAGGGGGAAAACTCTCCACTGGTTGGAGCCATACTAGCACAAAGGAAGATGGTTGTGGTTGTTGGAAGTCAGTCACCTCAGCTACAGGACATCACTGCAGGAGTTCCTCAGGGTAGTGTCCTAGGCCCAACCATCTTCAGCTGCTTCATCAATGACCTTCCTTCCATCATAAGGTCAGAAGTGGGGATGTTCGCTGATGATTGCACAATGTTCATCACCATTCGTGACGCCTCAGATACTGAAGCAGTCGTTGTTCAACTGCAGCAAGACCTGGACAATATCCAGACTTGGGCTGACAAGTGGCAAGAAACATTTGCGCCACACAAGTGTCAGACAATGACCATCTCCAACAAGAGAGAATCCAACCACTACCCCTTGATGTTCAATGACATTCCCATCACTGAATCCTCCAATATCAACATCCTGGGGGTTACCATTAACCAGAAACTGAACTGGACTAGCCTTATAAATACTGTGGCTACAAGGGCAGGTCAGAGGCTAGGAATCGTGCGATGAGTTACTCACCACTTGATTCCCCAAAGTCTGCCCACCATCTACAAGGCACAAGTCAGGAATGTAATGGAATACACCCCACTTGCCTGGATGAATGCAGCTCCTACAACACTGAAGAAGCTGGACACCGTCCAGGGCAAAGCAGCCCTCTTGATTGGCATCATATCCACAAACATTCACTCCCTCCACCACCGACGTACAGTACCAGCAGTGTGTACCAACTACAAGATACACTGCAGGAATTCACCAAGGCCCCTTGGACATCACCTTCCAAACCCACGACCACTACCAGCTAGATGGACAAGGGCAGCAGATAGATGGGAACATCACCACCTGGATGTTCCCCTCCAAGCCACTCATCATCCTGACTTGGAAATATATCGCCGTTCCTTCACTGTCACTGGGTCAAAATCCTGGAACTCCCTAACAGCACTGTGGGTGTACCTACACCACATGGACTGCAACGGTTCAAGAAGGCAGCTCCCCACCACCTTCTTAAGGGCAACTAGGGATGGGCAATAAATGCTGGCCCAGCCAGCAAAGCCCACAGCCTGTGAATGAATTAAAAAATGACAAATCAGAACCATTTGTTAATGATATACTTAGTTGTCCATGTATACAAATCAATAAAAACTATTACACAGATACAAAGCATGGTCCAAAAGGTTAATATAAAGCTAACCGTTTAGAGGTTAGAATACAAAATGTTGCTTCAATTGTTCAGAGCTTTGCAATGAAGGTTCACCAAATTAATTCCTGAGATGGAGGGATTACCCTCAGAGGGTCTATAGACTGGGCCTTTATTCTCTGGAGTTTTGAAGAATGAGAAGTGATCTCATTCCAGTACACAAAATTCTTACAGGGCTCAATAGGGTAGGATGTTTCCCCTGGTTGGAGTGTCTGGAACAAGGGATACAGTCTCAGAATAAGGGGCAGACTGTTTAGGACTGTGATGAGGGGGAATTTCTTCACTTAGAGGGTGGTGAATCCTTGGAATTCTGTGCCCCAGAGGGTTGTGGAGGCTCAGTCATTGAGCATGTTCATGACTGAGATTGATAGATTTCTACATATTAAGAACAGGGATAATGCAGGAAAAAGATGTTGAAGTAGAAGGCCAGCCATGATCTCATTAAATGGTAGAATGGGCTCAAAAGGGCTGAATGGCCTACTTCTGCTCCTATTTCTTATGTTCTTGTTTGGACCCTATTTGGAGTATTTCAGCTTTGGACACATCTTAGGAAAGATAATTTGGCTTTGGAAGTGGGTACAATGCAAATTCACCATAATGATATTCAGTTTTAAAGGGTTAAATGAAAGCAGGCTGCATAACTTTGGTTTGTGTTTCCTTGAGCTTAGAGGGTTGAGGGATGATCCATTTACAGTCTTAAATGATAAGAGGTTTGATAAAGTAGATATAAAATTACTGGTTGGGGAATCCAGACACAATCTGAAAATTAGAATTTGGCCATTCATGAGTGAAATCAGGGAGCACTTTTTCAAACACACAGCAGCAACTTGCTAAGGGTACTTACAATAGCAACGCCTTTCCTGTCTACCGTCACCTCCAAATTTTTTCCCCAAGTTAAACACCATCCTGACTTTGTGTATTATCGTTGCTATGTCAAAATCCTGGAATTTCAAACCTCACCCCCTTTTGGGAGTACTACAGAAAAACTGCAGTGGTTCCAAGAAAATGATCCATTGTCAGTACTTTGGGAACCAGAGATAGACAATAAATTCTGCCTAGCCCTGTCGGTGTTGCCCAGGAACTTATTAAAATATCAAAAAATTTGCGATACAATTTTAGTGTCAATAGAAAGCCGTTTCCACTTATTACGAATGCTAAGCTTCTGTGTGCATCAGGATTTCAAACAAGTGAACTGTAGCTGGATTGCCACCTTCATGTTTGACTCCAACTCTTGATTTAGCTGTTTCACTCTTCACTGATATTGCAGTGGTGTTGTAAACATGCAGTTGGTATTTAAATACACACTGCAGTTTGTTTCTCTCATAAAATTTTCAGTAACTTCTCATAGGAACATAGAACATAGGAACAGGAGAAGGCCATTCAGCCGTCGAGCCTGCTCTGCCATTCAATACGATCATGGCTGATCAAACACTTCAATGCCTTTTACCCACAGTATCCCCATAACCCTTTGTGTTATTGTTAATCAGAAATCTATCAATCCTCTACCTTAAACATACTCAACGACTGAGCTTCCACGGCTCTCTGGGGTAGAGAACTCCAAAGGTTTCACAACTCTCTGAGTAAAGAAATTTCTCCTTATATCCAGTCCTAAGTGGCTTCCCCCTTATTTTGTAATTGTGTCCTCGGGTTCTAGACTCCCCAACCAGGAGAACACCTTAACTGCATCTACCTTGTCTATTCCTTTAAGTATTTTGTAGGTTTCAATGAGATCACCTCTCATTCTTCGAAACTCTAGAGAATATAGGCCCAGTTTCCCCAATCCCTCTTCATAAGACAGTCTCGCCATTCCTGGAACAAGTCTGGTGAACCTTTGTTGCACTCCCTCTATGGCAATAATATCCTTTCTGAGGTAAGGGGATCAAAACTGCACACACTACTCCAGGTGTGGTCTAACCAAGCTTCTATATAATTGAAGCAAGACTTCATTACTCCTGTACTCAAATCCCCTTGCGATAAAGGCTAACATTCCATTAGCCTTCCTAAATGCCTGCTGCACTTGCATGTTAGCTTTCAGTGGCTTATGGACAAGAACATCCAGGTCTCTTTGTACATCTATAGTATCTAATCCCTTACCATTTAGGAAATACCCTGCACCTCTGTTCCTTCTACCAAAGTGGATAACCTCACATTTTTTCCACATTATATTCCATCTGCCATGTTCTTGCCCACTCACTAAGTCTGTCCAAATCCTCTTGTAGCCACTTTACATCTTCCTCATAATACACATTCCTGCCTAGCTTTGTATCATACACGATCTTAGAAATATTACATTTGGTCCCCACATCCAAATCATTCATATATATTGTGAACAGCTGGGGCCCAAGTACTGATCCTTGTGGTACCCCACTAGTCACAACCTGCCAACATGAGAATGACCTGTTTATTCCTACTCTGTTTTCTGCCTGTTAGCCAATCCTTAGTCCATGCCAGTATATTGCTTCCTATCTCATGTGCTCTTATTTTGCTAATCAACGTCCTGTGGGACTTTATCAAAAGCCTTCTGAAAATCCAAGTATACTACATCCATCAACTCTCCTTTATCAATTTTGTTAGCAATATCCTCAAAAAATTCCAAGGTTGTCAAATATGATTTCCATTCGTAAATCCATGCTGACTATGCCCAGTCAGATCAGGATTATTAAGGTATCCATTTATCAAATCCTTCTTAATAGATTCCAACATTTTCCCTACTACTGATGTAATATATCAATGAATACATCAATCTGCAAGTGCTTTTTTTGAGATTTATTAACTCCACGGTGTTCTTAATTTCTGGTCTTTCTAGATTGCGTTCCAATCAACACTTAAAGATAATGTGGCAAAAAGAAAGGAATGTGTCCTTATTTTGGTGCAAAATCCGAATGTGAACTCTGAGCTAATAATGCAGTATTGCAGGTAATTAAGCATCATAAAGCAGATCAAAATACAGATGAAAAGAATAAAAAAATCCACGGCCAGGATTTCCCGGTCGGCAAGCAGGGAGGCGAGGCCTGCTCACTGATGCGGATGACATCGGGCGGAACTCCTGATGTCATCCCACCTCATTTCAATTTTCAGGTAGGCAGGGGCTCACCAGAATCAGCTGTGTGCCCGCCGACCTGTCAATGGCCAATTGAGGCCATTGACAAACTCATTAAAGTAATTAGTGGACCTGCCCGATGGGCGGGATGAGGTTTCATGTAGGTTTGGAAAAAATGTATTAAAAGTGTCTTTGAAAGTGATGGACATGCCCCAACTCGTGACAGTGTCACATGAGGGGACACGTCAGGGAAATTTTTTTTTCTATTTTTAAGATTTTTTAATGTGGAGCCGATCTCCCTGAGGCAGCTTTTAGCCTCAGGGAGATGAGTGCGCTCTTTTGTGCGCTTGCATGAAAGAGCACATTCTTGGCTGAGAGAATCCCCCCGCCCGCACAGAGAGCGCATAGTGCTTCCTGGCTGATGTTACGCTGGGCGGGCCTTAATTGGCCGGCCCATGTCAAATGGCAACGTGCCGCCGATCAGAGTCACACCTCCAGACGCCCGCTCCTAAACTCTACCCCCCACCATGTTAACGTGTAAGTTAGTATTCCTATAACCAGTAGCTCAACTATGTTGGAATAAAACTGCATTTCATTGTACTTTTACCTTATTGAGTCTCTGGGAGGATTTCCTCAGCCACAGTAAGTAGGTGATTCAGGGGAACGCGTGTCAGGATTTTCCCTGTTATGGGCAATAGCTCAATAGTTTCCATAACATGATTTATCTCTCTTCTTGAAGATAGTTACAATGGTCAAATTCCTGAAGTCAGCGGTGGAGTTTGGGGGAATTGTCTTTTTCCTCCCAAATCCTTAGGATAAGCGCATGGAGATTTGATGTGAACAATAGTCTGCCAGCTTTAAAGACCACAGCTGGAATGCCATTGGGGCTGTCAGCTTTGTTTTTTTTCATCTGTTCTATTGCTTGTTGCAGCACTCCCATCTATAGCAATTCACCAATGGATTCTACCATAGGGTACTGGGGGACAGTTGGGAGGGTATCAGCAGTTGCCGTGGATTCATGGTTGAGGAGTTGTTCAAAATGTTCTTTTCAGCATTGACAGATGGCATTGTCATTCTTAAGAAGCAAATTGAAGTATGGCGGCATTGACCTTAATGGCTGGGAGAAGCTTGCTACCAATTGTTCAGAATGGCGAGAACCTGTCCATCAAGCTGCATCATGCTTTGAATTCCAACGTTCTAACAATGAAGCAGAGTGGCAGCAGAGAAGGAAATAAAATGAAGCCAATCCTGTACTCCAGATCCCACTACCTTGTAGAAAGTCCTGCCCCATGTGGGTCAAGAATTAGCCTGTTCAGTTACAAGAAGGCCTATGGCAGAAACTCACAAACATAAGTAGATGCCATCCTCAACTCGAGGGACAGTGACAATGACCATGTTGTGCATGAATGAATCCGTTTATTGCTAGAATTTGTGTTTGGTGATGGGCATAATTTGAAGTCTTTAGTGCTCCTCTTTTAAATAGTAACTGAATTATGTAGTTACTTAGTTTGAAACTTGGTGAGCTCATGTTTTTCTTTCAGTGCTTTTGGACTGAACAGTGATGTTGCGCTACAGTTGTATATAGAGACATTGCTGTTACGAGATACAAATGGCCATCGTGGTGAAGGAGAGGCAGGTGACATAAAGCAACCTCCTTCTGAACTTTTGGAAAGAGCTATTGAAGTCTTGCCTTTATTCAGAAGTAAAACCGACTTGGTCATTAGTCTGAGTGGTACTTTACACAAGGTAATAATCTACTTTTAAACTAATTTAATCTAGCATCTATGCCCTACTTTTTAAGCAGTAATTGAAAAAGGATGATTTTGCAGATGATTCACCAGGAATAGCATACATACTGCTTAGCACAGTTTTTAGTATATTTGATCATTATGGTCCTTGCTCCTTTGGATAATAGCTTAAAGGAATTCTCCAAGAGGAGATCCTCTGATTCCCTTATCCTTCAACATGTCTCTGACATAAGCACACCTATCAATTGGCTATTTTCTTGATCGGGTTTTCAACTTGACCACAGAACCATAGAGGTTTTCAGTACATAAAGAGACTATTTTGCCCATTGTGTTTGTGCTAGCTCTTTATTGTCTTCCCATAGCCCTGTATCTTCCTCTGCTTCAAATGTTTATTCACTTTTCTGATAAGTGGCCCCCGCCTCAATTATTCCTGGTAGCAATACATTTGAAGTTCCCACAATTCTTCGGGTAAAGATATTTCTCCCGACTTTTTCTCCCTCCCTCCTAGTTTTAAATTCATCACTTTTCCATAAAGAGCCTGCAGTTCTGCTCTGCCTCCCATCGTTGTGTCCACATCCAAAGGAAATAATAATTCATTTTCCAACTTATGAACCTCCCCTGGCTTTCTCTGATTCAGTGAACATAGTCCCAGTATCGCAGTTATGACCTCAGAACTACAGTTTCCCATCTCAGGCATCATCCTAGTAAATGTACACGGTAAGCTGTCTGACTTTTTAAAGTTATATTTTTGATGGAATGTCCAACATAGGCTACAGCTACAGCATTGTGCAAAGTTAGGCACTGAAGTATGACATGTCTATGTCCAGCCCAGGTCCTCAATGAAAATGAATTGAGAGTTACTGGCAACTGAGGATGTTAAGATAAATAATTTTATTTTGTGAAACTTGCTGGTGATAGTGTCTCCAGTCTGGTGACCCTCCACAGAGGTTTTGGGTATGGGGTTGTATTTTTCAGACAACCATGTAGGTCCAAACTCACCTTGTATGGTTCTTATCCTGCTGTATGTTTTAAAAAGGGAAAAATGTACTCCATATTTAGTTGAATAATAATGTGTGCTCTTTCTCTTAATTTTAAGATGGATCCATATAACTATGAAATCATTGAAAGTGCCTTAAAGATTATAAAATTGGCAAATGAACCTGCCATGAACTATAACTTGGATCAGGTAGGAACAAATGAATCTGGAGGTTTAAAAATGGCTGTGAACACAATGTCATCTTTTTGTACACTTGATAATGGATGAGTAACTAAAGTTACTTGATGCTCTGTGTTTGAATTCGTCTTTTGGCAGAGGAGTGAGGTCTTTCAAGTGAGCTTTTAAGGGATAAACAAACTTTTTTGGTGCAAGTGAGATGTATGGAGGTACTTTTTGATCTAAAAGAAAAGCCTTAATGCTTTATAAGTTTTAACAACTAAGATTTTAATATCATTATCGTAATTAAGTTACAGTACTCCTGACATTTTGAATAAGATTATTTATATATAGAAACATATTGTTGGCCCAGGAAGACTGGAATTGCTCAAGCCTCTTACCAGTCCAAGACTTAATTTCATTCCATAATGTTGCTCCAAATATATACGTAAATTGATTAATCCACAGAATCTTGTTTAAATAGGCTTTAAGTCTTTTGCAACATTTGTACTCCTACAAACGAATTTCAGCACCTGGGAACTTGGAACTTCAATATCTCCAGAAACATTCAATTGACCTTTCACCAAAGGCTGAGGACAGATTGCCATTCCACTTACTCTTCTTTGAAACCACTCAAAGGTTTTGGAATATAATATGTAAGTATTTAAATTTGCAACTTGAGCTTGTTAAATGGTGTGCAGAGCTATCAATTTTTACAAATATATCCTCCATTTACTCACAAGTAATAACAATACAACAGGAGTTTGAGAGTTCAATGAACATTTGTATTTGTCTTCTTTATTTTTAATGGAAGTAAAATCAAAAGAATATGAATGAGTTGGGGGTGGGAAGGGTTTGAAAGCATACTATTGGTAATTCATTTTAAAGAGAGATTTTGCATTCCACATAACTTACAGATGGGACCCTATTGTGATTTGTTTTAAAGTAGAGGAGGGGTAAAAGGAGAGTGAGCATCTGCAAGTGAAGCACTGACAAAAGAATCACAACATTGGAAGACTTATAAAGAAGGCAAATGCACATGGGATACAGGGTAATTTGATGAGTTGGGGGAGGGTGATGACAGAAGGCTGCTTTAGTGACTGGAAGCCAGTGACAACAGGGATCTGTGCTGGGTCCCCTATTGTTCGTCATTTATATAAATGGCATAGATGACTATGTGAGGGTAGGGTTAGTAAGTTTGCGGATGACACAAAGATTAGCCGGGTGGTTAACGGTGAGGTTGAGTTTCTTGGGCTACAGGAAGATATAGATGGGATGGTCAAATGGGTAGATAAGTGGTAGATGGAATTTAACCCTGAAAAGTGTGAGGTGATACACTTTGGAAGGAGTAATTTGACAAGGAAGTATTCAATGAACGGCATGACGCTAGGAAGTTCTGAGGAACAAAGGGACCTTGGCGTGTGTGTCCATAGATCTCTGAAGGCAGAGGGGCACGTTAGTGGGGTGGTGAAAAAGGCACATAGGACACTTGCCTTTATCAATCGAGGCATAGATTACAAAAGTAGGGACATCATGTTGGAGTTGTATAGAACCTTGGTGAGGCCACAACTGGAGTACTGTGTGCAGTTCTGGTTGCAGGATCTGATTGCACTGGAGAGTGTGCAGAGGAGATTCACCAGGATGTTGCCTGGGATGAAACATTTAAGTTATGAAGGGAGGTTGGATAGACTTGGGTTGTTTTCGTTGGAGCAGAGAAGACTGAGGGGCGACCTGATCGAGGTGTACAAGATTATGAGGGGCGACCTGATCGAGGCGTACAAGATTATGAGGGGCATGGACAGGGTGGATAGGGAGCAGCTGTTCCCCTTAGTTGAAGATTCAGTCACAAGAGGATATAAATTCAAGGTGAGGGGCAGGAGGTTTAGTGGGGGATGTGAGGAAAAGCTATTTTACCCAGAGGGTGGTGATGGTCTGGAATGCATTGCCTGAGGGGGCGGTGGAGGCAGGTTGCCTCACATCCTTTAAAAAGTATCTGGATGAGCACTTGGCACGTCATAACATTCAAGGCTATAGGCCAAGTGCTGATAAATGGGATTAGGTAGGTAGGCCAGATGTTTCTCACGTGTCGGTGCAGACTTGATGGGCCGGATGTCCTCTGTGATTCTGTGAACCACCTTCTAAATGAAGGTTGCACATTTGGCAGAGCATAAAACATCACCTATTTCTTGCAGCATTCCTCTTCAATAAGCAAAGCAAGTTTTATTTTCAAAAATGCTTGTTAAAATGATGTGTGAGGAATGAGTTAAGTGTGAATTATGCCAGATGGAGACTTGCCAAACACAACTTGAGCAAAAACAGAATTACCTGGAAAAACTCAGCAGGTCTGGCAGCATTGGCGGAGAAGAAAAGAGTTGACGTTTCGAGTCCTCATGACCCTTCAACAGAACTGATTTTTCTTTACATGGAGAGGGGTGACCCTCAAGGTGACCCCTCTCCTTGTAAAGAAAAATCAGTTCTGTTGAATGGTCATGAGGACTCGAAACGTCAACTCTTTTCTTTTCTGCCGATGCTGCCAGACCTGCTGAGTTTTTCCAGGTAATTCTGTTTTTGTTTTGGATTTCCAGCATCCGCAGTTTTTTGTTTTTATTTTTTACAACTTGAGCACATGGATAGGAGCAATTAGTGATGTACATATAAATACCTTCTACTGCATTCATCAGTTTGCTTTTCCATGAAAGGTCTGAAGTTATTTTTGTGGGTCATAAAGCCTAAATTAGGATGTTTTGAATGCTAAATTCCCAATCAAGACTAGCTATGTTTTTCTTTCTCTAATTTTAATTGAGCTAATTTGAGCCAGTGGCAGAACATGCTGCATTTTAACTTCTGTACAGCTCCATCAAGTGGCAAGGGTTGAATACTACACCACCAGGCTTGATGAAATCCAAGTCATAACTGAATTTCAGAGGAGGGTATTTTCGCTTTTAAAAAAATCAGATTTCTAAATTTAAAATTTTCTATCATATCCATATACCCAGTTAAATTTGGTCTATTTTACACTAAAGAGCTTGTGAAAATGTGGCTGATTTGAATTTTATAGGCCTCCTTCTGTGCTGTGAGATTCTTTCATCCCATTGTGCCTGTGCCAGCCCTCTGTAACATCATCCATCCATGTCTCTGCTCATCTTCTTCTGGAACCTTTGTCCATGCTTTGTCACTTCTAGACTTAACTTCTGCAATTCTGGCTGGCCTCCCGTATTCTATCCTCCATAATATTGAGGTCATCCAAGTCTCTGCTGCCTGTGTCCTTGCACAGTATCTCGTTCACCGACCACCCCTGCGCTTGCCGGCCTTTATTGACTCACAGTTAAGCAACACCTCGATTTTAAATTTCTCTTTTTTTTAAAACCTGTCCTTGGCCTTGCCCCTCCCTATCTTTTGTAATCTTCAAAACCCTTCTTAAACGTCTGTCTCTATCACTTTCCTTCTTTAAGAACTTCCATAAAACCTGCCTCTTTGACCAAGCTTTTCAACATTTGACCTAGTATTGCTTTGTTGTTTGGTGCCAAATTTTGCATTATAAAGCTTCTGTGAAGGACATTGGAATCTTTTATTATGTTAAAGATGCTATATAAATGCAAGTTGTTGTTTGAAAGAGCGATTTAATTGATCCTGCTCCCCTGCTCTATCCTGATTACTTTTCAGGCAGCGCACTCCTGGTAATATCTACTTTTTTTAAATTTAAAAAATAATTCTGCCCTGATTCTTTTGCCAATTAGCTTAAATTCATGTCCTCTTGTTATTGGCTCTTCGGGTAGAAATGGTTTCTCCCCCTCTACTCTGATGAACCCCTTCATAATTTTGAACATCACAATTAAATCTGCTGTTCTCTATGTGAAGGTGCACAATCCACAATTCCAACTCCTTGGAATTGAGGTCCCTCATCCTGGTACCTTTTTTAGTAAATCTCCTCTGCACCCCCTTCCAAAGCCTTGATGTTCTTCCTAAAGTGTGTTGCCCAGAATTGGACCCTGAACACTAGCTGAAGCTTAATCACTGATTCATTAGCCTTAGAATAATTTCCTTTCTTTTGTACAATATAGGTTGGATTTTTGTGGAATCAGGCCAACTCCAGAGGCCTTTAAAATGGTGGGTGGGGACTGATTCCAGGAATCCTGGGGCCAGCAATTTTTGCTGGCGTGGGGTAAGGATGTGGGTAACAAGCCCACACCCTGTGCTCCTGACCTGGCCGACTCTGTTGCGGGGTTAGGTACCTCATAGTGCAACCCCCTACCTCCAGCAATTTTCGTGACGCCAGACCAGCTTCTTGAGTGCACAACCCTCAGGATTCGTGAACCATACTCTGGATTTATGACCTTTTGAAAGATATATGTTCAAAAGATCATACCCATGCCCCCTCCATGGCCCCCTTGCATCCTTCATACCAACTAACCCATTAGATTAATGAGCCATATAATAACGTTGGCAGGTCTTGAAATGCACTTAAACACCTTTTCAGAAATCTGCTTTGAGAAGAAATGCTGCTCTTACAACCCTATAAAAGTGTCAATCAAACAGTCATTATAGTCTCAATAACAGAAGCTTTCCTCATTTCACACCTCTTCATCTTGTTCAAATAAACATAAAACAGATCCCCTGCTAAGCTAACCCATTAGTGAGCCTTGGAGCTCACCCAGGAGATGGAATTGGGGGGCATGGAGGTAGCATGGGGAGTGGGTGCTAGGGTAAGGAACTAGTGAGCCAAACAGCCTTTAAAACAATTGGGATGAAGCCCGAGAGAACTGAGGTGAGCCTTCTAGGCAGCTCACCTTTGCACTTGCACTTTCCTGCCTCTGGACTGCCACAGGAAGCGATGGGGCCCAACTCCACACAGCCCCTACCTTCTCAGAACAAAAATATGGCGGGAGGGGGCCCTTTTAAAGGAGATAGGCCTGCTGAGTAGGGAAATTTCCTGATCCTAGCTTCCTGCTTCAATGGTGAAAATCTGGCCCTATGTCCCTATTTACAAAGACCAGAATCCCACATACTTTTTAGCAGCCTTATTGACTTATCCTGTTAACTTCAAAGATGAGTATGTGAATCCCTATGTCTCCGTGTTCCTGCATTCCTTTTAAAATTGTATCATTTAGGTCTATTGCACATCTTCTCATATCCCTTTGAAAGTTAGGGGACCAAAACTGCACACAGTATTCCAGGCGCAGTCTAAACAAGGTTCTATTCAATTGAAGCAAGACTTTGCTACTCCTGTAGTCAAATCGTCTTGCGATAAAAGCTAACATACCATTAGCCTTCCTAATTGCTTGCGGCACCTGCAAGTAAGCTTTCAGTTACTTATTGACAAAGACACTCGGGTCCCTTTGCACGTCTACACTTTCTAACCTCTTAAGAAATACCCTGCATATCCATTCCTCCTACCAAAGTGGATAACCTCAGGTTTTTCTACATTATATTCTATGTGCCATGTTCTTGCCCATTCACTAAGTTTGCCAAAACCCTCTTGAAGCGCTTTGCATCTTCCTCACAACACACGTTCCCACCTAGCTTTGTATCATCTGCGAACTTGGAAATATTACATTTGATCACCACACCCAAATCATTGATATATGTTGTGAACAGCTGGGGCCCAAGTACTGATCCTTGCGGTACCCCACTAGTAACAGCCTGCCAACGCAAGAATGACCTGTTTATTCTAACACTATCTCTTTTTTTGGCTGTTAGCCAATCCTTAATCCATGCCAGTGTATTACCCCCTATCCCATGCACTTTTATTTTACTGACCAACCTCCTGTGGGGGACTTTATCAAAAGCCTTCCGAGAATCCATTACAGGCAGTTTACCTACTCCCCTTTATTAATTCTGTTAGTAACATCCTCAAAAAATCCAACAGGTTCGTCAAACAGATTTCCCATTCATAAACCCATGTTCACTATGCCCAATCAGATCATTATTATCCAAGTATCCATTTATCACATCTTTTATAATAGATTCTAGCATTTTCCCTACTACTGATGTAAGGTTAACAGGCCTGTAGCTCCCTGTTTTTTCTCTCTTTCTCCCCTCTTAAATAGTAGGGTGACATATGCTACCTTCCAATCTGCAGGAACTGTTCCAGAATCTATAAAATTTTGGAAGATGATCACTAATGCATCCACTATCTCCATAGCTACCTCTTTCAACACCCTGGAATGTAGAGTATCAGGTCCTGGGGATTTATCAACCTTCAGCGCCATTAATTTCTCCAGTACAACCTTCTTACTATTACTAATTTCCTTCAATTCCTCATTCTGCCTAGTCCCTTGGATCTCTAATTCTGGGAGATTTCTTGTATCTTCCTCAGTAAAGATGACACAAAGTAATCATTTAGCTTCTCTGCCATTTCTGTATTCCTATTATAAATTCTCCTGATTGCCTATAATCGACTCACATTTGTCTTGGCCAAATATTTCCTTTTTCTGCACCTCTGGAAGCTTTTACAGTCTGTTTTTATGTTTTTTGCTAGTTTACATTCATTCTATTCTCCCTTTATCAATTTCTTGTTCCTCTTTTGCTGAATTCTAAAATGCTCCCAATCCTCAGCTTTACTAATATTTCTGGCAACTTTAAAGGCCTTTTATTTTAATCTTTGCAATCCTTAACTTCCTTTGTTATCCATGGTTGACTGACATTTCTTTTTGGGTTTTTGTGCCTTGAAGGAATGTGTAGTTTCTGTAAACTCTTTTAAGGTATTTTCCCAATCCCCCACTGCCAATTTCCCTCTCATACCTTCGTAACTTCCTTTGTTCAAATTTAACACCCTGGCTTCAGATTGATCTACCTCACTTTCAAACAAAATGTAAAATTTTTATCATATTATGATCACTCATCCCTAAAGGCTTTTACAACAAGATTATTAATTAGTTCTTTTTCGTTACATAATACTAGATCTAAAATAGCCTGTTCCATAGTCGATTCCAAAAAATACGGTTTAGAACACCATTCCTAACAGTCTAGATAGTCATCCTCCTCAGCATGAGTGCTCATTAGGTTTACCCAGTCTATATGCAAATTGAAGTTGCCCATAATTACTGTATTACCCATGCTACATGCTTCTTTAATCTCCTGATTAATATCATGCCCCACACTACCACTACTGTTGGGTGGACTATAAACAACAACTGCCAATATTTGCTGCCCCTTGCTGTGTCTTAGCTCCACCCAAAAAGATTCCACATTTTGCTCTTCCAATCTGTGATCTTCCCTTACTAATGTAATGATCTCTTTCTTTATTATCCCTTTTTGCCTGCCCTTCCTAAATGTCAAATATCCTTTAATATTCCGTTCCCAGTCTTGGTCACCCTGTAGCCATCTTTCTGTAATGACAATTAGATCATACCCATTTATCTCTATTGGTGCCTTTAAATCATTTATCTTGTTGCGAATGCTGCATGCATTCAGGTAGAGTGCCCTTAACTTTGTTTTTTGACATTATTCTGCAATCTAAGCTTAGTTGATGCTCATCTTTGTTTCGTCTGCCTTCTAATATCACTTGCCACTGTTTTACTTCCCGTTACCAGCTTTCCTTCCTTCCAATGTGAGCTACCCCTCAAGTTCCCATCCCCCTGACAAGTTATTTTAAACCGTCCCCAGCAGTACCAGCAAATCTCCATGCAAGGATATTACACCCGATCCTGTTAAGGTGTAATCCACCCATCTTGTACAGGTTCCACCTTGTCCCAGAACCAGTCCTAATGCCTCAGAAATCTGATACCCTCCCTCATACACCAATTCCCCAGCCACTTGTTGAATTGTTCAATCCTCCTGTTCCTATGCACACTAGCATAGTAATCCTGAGATTACTGCTCTAGAGGTCCCGCATTTTAGATTCATTCCCAACTGCCTGAAATCTGCTTTCAGAAGCTCATCCCTCTTCCTACCTATGTAGTTGGTACGAATGTGGACCACAACCTTTGACAATTCACCCTCACCCAGAAGGATGTCCTGCAGCTGCTCCATGACATCCTTGACCCTCGCACCAGGGAGGCAACACCATCCTGGAGTCATGTTTACTGTCACAGAAAAGTCTGTCTGAACCCCTAACTGTTGAATCCCCTATTACTGTTGCTCTTCCACTCTTCTTCACTCCTCCTGTGCAGCTTTTTTAAAAATTCGTTCATGGGATGTGGGCTCTGCTAGCTAGGTCAGCATTTATTGCCCATCCCCAATTGCCCTTGAAAAGGTGGTGGTAACTGCCTCCTTGAACTGCTGCAGTCCATGTGGTGTAGGTACAGCCACAGTGCTGTTAAGAATGGAGTTCCAGGATTTTCACACAGCGACATTGAAGGAACAACGATATATTTCCAAGTCAGGATGGCGATTGGGCTTGGAGGGGAATTTCCAGGTGGTGGTGTTCCCATGTATCTGCTGCCTTTGTCCTTCTAGATGGTAGTGATGATAGGTTTAGAAGGTGCTGTCTAAGGAGGCTTGGTGAATTCCTGCAGTACATCTTGTAGATGGTGAACACTGCTGCCACTGTGCATTGGTGCTGGAGGGAGTAAACGTTTGTGGAGGGGGAGCCAACCAAGGTGGCTACTTTGTCCTGGATGGTGTCAATCTTCTTGAGTGTTGTTGGAGCTACACTCACCCAGGCAAGTGGGGAGTATTCCATCACACTCCTAACTTGTGCCTTGTAGATGGTGGACAGGCTTTGGGGAGTCATGAAGTGAGTTACTCAGCACAGGATTCCCATCCCCTGACCTACTCTTGTAGTCACAGTATTTATATGGCTAGTCCAGCTCAGTTTCTGCTTGATGGTGACCCCTAGGATTTTGAAAGTGGGGGACTCAGTGATGTTAATGCCATTGAATGTCAAAAGGTGGTGGTTGGATTCCCTCTTGTTGGAGATGGTCATTGCCTGGCATTTGTGTTATTTGCCACTCGTCAGCCCAAGGCTGGATATTGTCCAGGTCTTGCTGCATTTGGACATGGACTGCTTCAGTATCTGAGGCATCGCGAATGGTGCTGAACCGTGTGCAATCATCGGTGAACATTCCCACTTCTGACCTTATGATGGAAGGAAGGTCATTGATGAAGCAGCTGAAGATGGTTGGGCCGAGGACACTACCCTGAGCAACTCCTGCAGTAATGCCCTGGAGCTAAGATGACTGACTTCCAACAGCCACAACCATCCTTCTTTGTGCGAGGCATGACTCCAACCTGCAGAGAATTTTCCCCCAATTCCCATTGTCTCCAGTTTGATAAGGCTCCTTGATGCCACACTTGGTCAAATGCGGCCTTGTTGTCAAGGGCATTACTCTCACCTCACCTCGGGTTCAGCTCTATTGTCCATGTTTGAACCAAGCTGTAATGAGGTCAGGAGTGAGTGACCCTGGCAGAACCCGAACTGAGCGTCAGTGAGTAGGTTATTGCTAAGCAAGTTCCACCTGATAGCACTGTTGATGATAGCTACCATCACTTTGCCACCCGTGGTGCCACGGACTTGGCAAATTGGGGTAGAGATGCTGGGATTTCATGCTCTGCCACGGAGCTACGTCACCACCCCTTTCATTTGCCATTTATTTACCCATTTCAATTGTCTTTTTTTATTCATCCTTGGGATGTAGGCATTGCTGGTAATGTCAGCATTTATTGCCATTCCTGTTTGCCCTCGAAGGTGGTGGTAAGCCACCTTTTTGAATTTACATAAGCTTAGTGGTTTGGTGCAACTGATTGGCTTGCAAGGCAATTTCAGAGAGCAGTGAAGAATCAAGTATGTTTATGTAGGTTGGAGTCACATATAGCTCAGACTGGGTAAGGATGGCAGATTGTCTCAATTATACTAGTAAAGCAAGTGGCTTCTTCACACAACAATCTGGTAGTTCATGATCACAGAAACTGATTCTGACTTAATTCCAGAATTATTTAGTTAACACTTTAAATTCCCCAGCTGTTATGTTGTGGTTTCAACCCATGTATCCTGGTCATTAGTACAGACCTTTGGATTACTTATTCAGCAACATAACCACTATGCTATAGTAACTATCTATATGGTCCTGAAGTCTGTTACTATCCTGCTCACTGTTAACTGTCTCGCCAAGTTTTGTGCCATTAGCAAACTGAAATGTTGCATCCTATTCCCAAGCCCATTCTATCTTGTCAGCTATTAAGACTATTTCTACAATTTTAAGCGATTTTGTTAAATACCTGAATTTGTTGTTCACTTGGCTTCTTATGAAATTAGAATCTTGAATCTTTAATCTTTTTGCAGCTGCAGAACTCAGTGAAGAGACCTTTGCTACATTGCTTTTGATATCTAAACTGATGAAGGTGAGTTTGAGGCCTATTGATGTACTATAGTAACAATGTTAGAATGTTGCTTCAGAAGTAACTGTTGACAGGAGCAGGATGGTTTAAGGTTGTAGGAGAAAGTTGAAATAATATAACTTGCAACCCGGCCACCCTGCTAACTATTTTCTTTATGGTCTCCATTTAAAAGCAGTGTTAGGTACAGACCTTGTCCCATCATATCAATCAACATTTCCTGGGGTATTGGGGCTGGAAGGAACTGTACAGTTGGGAAGGATTTCTCCTGAACTGGTCTGGAACCAGGATCCTAGTGGAAAGGATGATTAGGGCAGTCACAATGAGAGCTCAGGTGGAAATGGTAGTAGAAATAATTCTGATCAAAGCAAAACGGAAGACGTTAGAGTAACAGTCAAAAATAGTGTTTTATGCACTGCAGGTAAAGAGAAAATTAAAAAATGTAAATAAACAAAATAATTAACTTAGCGGAGAGAATTAAGAAATGTGTGAGTAAAACATGAGACCAGAAGGACAGGTTAGGATGTGTGGCTCTAATAAGCATTCTTTATACAAATGTACAGTATATAAAGAACAAAGTGAATGAATTACAAATGCAAAGAGAATATGACATGATAGCCATCACTGAGACATGGCTGCGAAACGGAATTTGAATATACCAGGTTTAAAGGTCTATTGGAAAGAACTGCAGGGTTGGGGGTGGGGGGAGACTTCAGTGATGAGAGAGGATAGAATGAGAGGTATGCAGGCAGTGGAGACTATATGGGTAGAATTAAGAAGGAGAAAAGGATTTATGACTTGTGTGAGTTGTGCATTGGACCCCTGGATGCAGCTGTGACATGGCTGAATATATAATGCAGAGATTAGGCAAGCACGGTGTAACAAAGGCAGAGTGGTTTAAACGAGGGATTTAACTTTCATTGATTGGGACAAGCAGACTGGCTCATGTCAGAATGGCAAGTGAATGTTTTTGAGTGTGTTCAAGACAGTTTTCTGCAATGATGTGTCCCAACCGGATTTGATGCTGACTAATGAGCCAGATTTAGTTACCAGCCTTACTTGAGCAAAATAATAATGAAGGAAATGATGGCACTAAAGAGTGGCAAATCCCCAGAACCAGATGCTTTCCATCCCATGTTTTTAAAGAAGTAGGTGAGAACATTGCAGATGCCCTAACTTCCAAAATTCCCTTGATTTGTGGAATGATGCCACTCCCCTATACAAGAAAGGTCTGTATAACATACCAGTTAGTCTAAAATCTATTGTTGAGAAATTAATAGTGTCCATAAGGATAGAAACACTGAATACCCTGAAAATGTTTAAGTTGTTTTTTAAAGTGTAGATCATGCCTGATAAATCTGATTTAATTTTTTGAATAGGGAATTGTATGCATGTTATTTGCAAAGACTTCCAGACAGCATTTGATAGACTCCTGCATAAAATGCTGTTAGATAAAGTTGAAACTCATGGAATTGTAGGCAAAATATTGGCTTAGCTAGGAAATTGGCTCAGCAGCAGGAGCTAGAGAGTAGGGATAATGGGAAGGTACTCTAATTGGGAAGAAGTGCATAATGGGATCCCATGGGGATCTGTATTGGGGCCTCAAATATGCACCGTATTCATTAACGACACAGGTGATGGGATAGAAAACCATATATCCCAGTTTGTAGATGATACAAAGATAAGTAGCTTAATATGCATTTTGGATGGAAGCATAAAATTACAAAGAGGTGTTAGTAGATTAAGTAAATGGGCAGAACTATGGTAAATGGATTTCAGCACAGGCAAATGTGAGGTAATCTGCTTCGGACTTAAAGAAGGATTGCTCAAAGTACCTTCTCAATGGTGAAAAGCTAGAAACAATAGAGGCCCAAAGAGACTTGGGGTTCAACGTGCATATCTGTAAAATGTCATGTACAGGTAAAGAAAATAATCTTGCCTTTTTATATCTCAAGGATCAGAAACTGAGGGAGTAGAAGTTGTGCAGCTATACAAAACCCTGGTTAGGACTTGCCTGGAGTACTGTGTTCAGCTCTGGACACTACACCTTAGGAAAGACCTGATTGCCAGAATGATGCCTGGACTCTAAGGATTAAATTGCGAGGGGAGGTTACATAAACCATTGACGTATTTCTCAGAATTTAGAATGTTAAGGTGGTTTGATTAACATTTTCAAGATGTTAAGGTGAACAGATAGGGCAGAGAGAAACAATTCCTGCCAGTTGGGAATTTTAGGGCTAGTGAACATTTTCTAAAGGTTAAAACTAAGCCTTTCAGGAATGAAGCTTGGAAACTTCACACAAAGGATAGTAGGAATTTGGAACAGAAGTTGGTGTTAAGTGAATTTTTAATTTTAAAGTCGACACCGATAGATTTTTGTTACTCATATTTCTCAAACCCGTTGGTTATTATGGGGAGATTTTCGGCTCGGCGAGCGGGAGCAGGGCCCACTTACCAAGGCGTAAAATGATGTGGGGTGATGTTGGGCATGCATCCCAACGTCACCGCACGTCATTTAGATTTTCAGTTTGGCAGGCACACAGCCGAATCGGCTACGTGCCTGCCAAACTGTCAAAGGCCTATTACGGTCATTAGTTAACTAATTGAGGCTGTTGAGAAAGCTGCCCGTCCAACCTTAAGGTCGGACATTTTTCATGGAACCTCATCCACGGGTGGTTTCATGATATAAATGAAATAAATTTTTCAATTAAAGTTCATTGAAATGTCCCAGCTCATGTGACACTGTCACAAGGGAGGACGTAACTTAAGTGTTTATTCTTTCTTTATTAACATTTTTAAACCTTAAACTTATCTCCCTGAGGCACCTGCCAATCGGGTCCACATCCACCCCCGAACAAACCCCCCACCCGACGGGGGAACATTCTCTCGTATGAGAATGGCAGAATGGGCTTATGGAGCTAAGTGGCCTGCTCCTGTTCCTATGCAGCATACTATCCAGAAAGCTAACTGTTTTACTCAATTCCAAGCTGCGTTCTGACCTTGTAAAGGTCCTTTTTCATTTTTATGCTTGTCATTTCTGCCTCTTAGATGTGCTCTCTTCCTATTTAGATATTGCTAAAACCGTCCCTTATCCCAATTTCTGGAAATGTAAACTCAAATTTTTGTGGTTCATTTATCCCACTTGCACAATTATGGAGATGGGGAGGAAGATGGAACATTCTGATCTGAGAACTGACAGTTTGCCATTCTCAAAGTATCTGCACGCTATTCATATGTTACTACCAAGACTGATCTGGTCCTCATTGCTGAGGGGGCTGCATAGCAGTTGGAAGTGAGAGAAGTTCTGGCTGACCTTCTACTATTATTCCCCTCCATCACTAATCTGGCAAAGAGCAGCTAATTCACTGCAGATCAGAAAGGAAGGGCTGAATTTTACAGGGATATTGTTCAATCCCTCTCCGAGGAAAGTCGGTGCTGTTCCACCCGATGCTCAACAAGGGCAGCCCTGCAGTAGTAAAGTGCTGCCAATGGTATGAGCAAGGTGAGAATGGTATTTCTGCTCCTGGATGGGAGGAAGATGAGAACTGCCAATCTACTCTAGCAGTCCCAGCAGCGCCAGAATGCAATAGTGGGTGCTGATGGGACTGCAAGTAGGCCTTGAAATGAAGAGGACATGGATCATGGACAGTGAGGTAATTCAGGCGTATTGGACAGGGAGGTATCGGGGAGCCTAGGGGTGGGGTGGCATGGGTTTTAGAGGCCACGTGGGGAGGAACAAAGTTGGGGGGGTTTGGGGTGGTAGACATCTTTGTGGGGGATCCTGAAGGGCACAGGGTGCACCCTCTTTCCTTCCTACCTTCAAAGCAGTCGGCTTAAAAAAAATAGCCTACCCAATGTCACCTAGCTGCCCGTGGCAACTGTTTTCTGGTGCAGGTGGTGTAATATTTGGATCAATGGGTTTGATAATAAGCTCAATTGCCCATTAATTATTTATTTAAAAATGGTGTGGTGGGTAGGCTGCTGATTTTGACACCCATCCACTTACCGTATTATAGCGCCTGGGTCAGGGGTGGACAGGAAGGCGGTGAGCTAGCTGCCCATCATATTTTACATACCTCACCCTGCTGAAAACGGGACAGTCAAGGGGCTATAAAATCCAGCCCCAAATGTGGGATATTTCTGGTCTGCATGGCTTTGCATTATGTGGTTCATTTAACCTCCTCTGTGGAATCCCATTTGAGAATGTTGAAAACCGTTCAAATTTTGATTGTTAGTTTAGAAAAATGACTTGTTCTTCTGCTATTTCTTGCCCAGTGAGCTATCTTGGTGAGTCATTGTATGTTTACCAAGATTCAGTCTAAAGAGCTCAATCTCATCTCATGTTTTATCCTTGCTTTTAGTCTAGTAAATGGAACTTCTTTTCATTCAGGTATCTTTGGATACACTTCATATGAAAGCTGCCGACCACGTGCTTGCAAAAACACTGAAACCTAAAGTACTTAAGCTGACAAAAGAGGGATGTGTTTCACAGATATCAAAGGAAATTGCTGAGACTGTGCATAATATACAGTCATACATCCTGGCAATTACAAATCCCGAATGGGCTACTGCTAGTTCACATCGGGTTGCTCAGGAACTTCCAACAGGTAAATTGTACGTTTGATCGTAAGAATTTGGTGCTGGGGTTAAAATTGATGGAATTGGCTTCAACATTCATTATTTTGCTTTAATTTGTCACACTTAATAAGACAGCCAAGGGACCTATACTCAGGCCCTATGATGATGTACCATCAACTGGATTAGGCAAAACATATTTGAAATACAGGCTTTGGTGTAGTGGCAAAGAGCGTATCAGAAGTTGCCGCCTTCATTTCTGCTCTTTCTATTCTCCCCTGCTCCTCCCAGCAGAGAATGTCATTGAACTGCTTAATAGGAGCAATGTGTAATGTGCAATAGGTTTTTTAAAGTGATATAATCAATGACTGATTAATTTCTTGCAAGTTCGTTCAGAATTTTTTTTAAGCTATGCTTGTTTACCTTTAACTCCCTTCTGTCATACATGCACAGACTTTCTAGGGATCAAGCTTTGATCAGCTTTCTTGGTAAAAGCTGTGTGCTCTTTGGTTGCAGGACCCGAGAAGATCCAAGCCCTGAAATTTTGTCTACAAATGTCTGAAAACTGGTTAAAATCGACAGCGTCAACGGTATGATTGAAATATTAGACTTGGTATCTGTCATTTTATAAAGGAATCAAAATTCATATCTATGTTCCTGTAAGGTGACTGGCAATCTAATTTTTTTTTAAACAAATAAAAGCAAATCAAGATATTTGGACAAGTTGTGTAATCTGAAGTCTATCCTAGACTTCAGCTTGGGGAGTTTTTAAACACTTCTTGCTAGATGTTGAATCAAGTGCTCTACAGATTCTGTGCAGCAGTAAAAAGTAACGCATAATCACTTATTTCAGCATTTTCTCTCATTTCACCTTCAGTTAGGCAATCACTCTGCAGCTTGTTAAAAAGAAACAGCAGGTTATGTAACACTGTGCCACCTAGAAAAACCTGGGGTTGTCCTTAGAGCAAAGGAGATTGCAGGGAGATTTGATAGAAGTGTACAAGATTATGAAAGGTTTGGATAAGTGGACAAAGGAAAGCTGTTTCCATTGGCGGATAGTATAGGGACTAAGTGGACATAGATGGTAAGGCTTTGGGCAAGAGGTGAAGGGGGAATGTGAGGAAGAACTTTTTTTATGCAGTGAGTGGCAATGACCTGGAACTGAACTGCCCACGTTGCTGGTGGAAGCGAAAACAATCAATAATTTCCAAAGGAAATTGGATAGCATTTGAGGGAAATAAACCTTAAGGGCTACAGGGACCGAGCAGGGAGTGGGACTGACTGGATTGGCCTGCAGAGAGCTTGAATGGTCTGCATGGGCCAAATGGCTGCTTCCTGTGTCATAAATTAATCTAAAAAGGATGTAGGTTGGTGAGAATAACCATTGTATAATTAGTCTGGAGTTAATTTGAGAATTTATGTTTAGGAACCTTAGAATTATTGTTTGAATAGGCTCAATTTCACAACAGCTATTTTTTGCTAGGCAACAGTTTTCTTCGCTTTCCTAGCCTCTTCTGTTGAAAGCATTGGTTTGATTCCATGGGTATCAATATCATGGTCATATTGCACCTGCTCGAACAGTGCTCCAGATGTACTTTCTAGGAGCAAGCACAACAGAGACCAGTTATGTACTTAATCTTTCTTTTGTGCATTTGCAGTGGAGATCAGTATTTTGAATGTCAGCTTGGGCAAGTAACAATGCAGATCAGAAATAGCAAAAGTTCACACTATTTTAGTCAGCATGTTCTCTTATCAAGAATTCACGTGTAATTTTCCTTTTCCATTTGCTTGTTAAAATGGCAAAACTCTCAGAGCCAAGCTTGATGTTGAGACAAAAACTAAAATACCTGGAAAAACTCAGCAGGTCAAACATCATCTGCAGAGAGGAATACAGTTGACATTTCGAGTCCGTATGACCGGATTCGAAACAATAACTGTATTCCTCTCCGCAGATGCTGTCAGACTTGTTGAATTTTCCCAGGTATTTTTGTTTTTGTTCTAGATTTCCAGCATCCGCAGTATTTTGCTTTTATATTGATGTTGAGACATATTGGGCAGAATTGAAGGCATGTTACAATAAGGTTATACTATGGAGTTAATTTAGCACTTCTGGCAAGGAAATATACTCATTGAGAGCACCATTTGGAAAAGAGAGCGACAGCAACTCCAATGTGCACGTGTAGCTTTCCACTGGCTGTGTGGAATTACACCTTGTAATATAGATATGTGATTAAAACTATAACTGGGATATTATTTTTAACTGATAATACAATTTTTTTAAACTGTTAGGAAAAAGCCCGTCAAAAAGCAGAGGATTCGCTAACTAAGTTGCGAGTAGAGTATGAGAATTCAGCCACTGCGAACCTGCTGAGAATCCACAACTTAAACAGCCCTGAGTACCTGAAATTAATTAAACTGCCAGCTAAACTAATTTGTTCATTGTATGAACATAGCAGCATCGAAGACAGGTTAAAGCACCCTACTGCCAAGGATTATCCAGGTAACCATTTTGTTCAGTGAAAGAAACCATTCATGTTTGTGTATTCATAAAAATGCTAAGCTTGTGTTATCATCTGGCTATCTGAGCTATTCAGTGTCACTTGCCTTACCATGTTTTGATTTGATGCAAGGAAGCAGACCTACTCCAAAACCATCCTCCCTGTTCACTGTTAATATCCAGACCCAACATTATTGTGGGAACACTGTCACCAGAAGGTCTACAGAAGTCGGATAAGATGGTAGTCTTCCCGCCCCTGTCAATGTCTTGTTAATTAAATTATTAAGGTTTAATGGCAATTACATTGTTAAACAGGTGATGGGTATTTGTATTCACATAAATAGAGATAGCTGGGATCCTGGGGGGTGGGAGTAGTGTTGACTGAACCAAGTCAAAAAAACTCCAGCAAAGAAAACAGCTGTGTCTTAATTTTAACCTCACTAACTGGCATGATCTAATAAACAACACCTACCACCACCATCTAAAGGCAACAAATGCCTTATTGACAGTGTTGTCTACGTTTTAAGAACATATTAAAACATCACCAATACCTACCACCACCACCCATACCTACCTCCCACAGACTACAGACCTACATCCACAGCCTCACACTTTCCCATTCTCTACATCAAACTTCCTGCTCTCCCTTCTACTTGGAAAATTTAAGTGTTATCTATGCCAGAGCAACTCAGAGTTGGCTTCTGACCTGCCAGCAGATACTTAAACTCCTGTCCAAATTCTGACAAGTGCCTTCTCTCCCTGCTCAAGTATAGGCCTTGATTACATATCCACTTGCTGGCTTTGATGCTGTTCATTTTGCTCACCTCTGGGTCTGGTTCTCTTCTCTTATATGAATGTTAGCAGCAGGCATTACACTAATGACAGTAAGTAAAGTTATCAGAATTGCTGTGGCTACAGAATACCACGTGTACAAATTCCCTAAGGTGACACCATTCACATTATGCTCACAACTGATTTCCTCTTTGTCTGATCTGGAATGACCTGAGCTTGTTTCATGTTATTTACAGTACCATCTCTATCAAAATATATGGGGCAGAATTTTTCAGTCAGCGTGCAGGCCTGACCTGCCGACTCGTAAAGTGACACACAATGACGTCAGGCGTGCGTCCCGATGTCATTGTGCTGTCTCACGATGTTTTGTTCGGTGGGCGTGCGCTGGAGTCGGCTATGCACCAGCTGGTATTTAAATGGCCTATTAAGGCCATTAAGGAAGTAATTAAGGTCATTGTTGACGTTGCCTACCCAACCTTAAGGTTGGCGGGCAGGCAAAAAGGCCAAGCAGCCTTCACGTTTTTTAGGAAACCTCATTCATGAGCCGGATGAGGTTTTCTAAAGCTTTTATTAAATAAATAAAACAATTTTTATGAAATATAAAAATAAAGTCACATGAGCGGACATGTTTAAATAAATTTTTGATCCATTTATTTATTTATTTGAAAACCATTTCAATCTACCTGAGGCAGCTCCGTGCCCCGACTCTCTCTCCTCCCCCTGCCTGCACAGGTAGGGCTGAGTGCTATGGCTCACTTCTTACACTGGTGGGCCTTAATTGGCCCGCCCACGTAAAATGGCACCCGCGATCGGCTCCGTGACCGCCCCACCCGCTCCCGCTGAGCCTGCCCGCCGACTGAAAATTTCAGGCCTAGGTTATAAATTCTTGAGTGCACCATGATCCAAAAGACCTCAAATGGTTAATGCAATGATCAAAAATCTTCAGTATTTGCCCTGTACTTTACAATGTATTAATTTGGAGGAAAAATAGTATTAAGAATAAGGAAATTGCACTGAAGGTGAATAATCTGAATTTCACTAATTTCATCATCTTGATATGCATAAAAATCCATACTGTCTTTATATTTAAAAAAAGTAGTGATGGAGGGCAAAATATTGATAGCAGTCCTTCAGAACAAATTGGCTTTCTTTCTCTGATTTAACTGACTGTCAATGGATAATATTACAATATATTTTTCAATCGGAAACAGGAAATGAAACCATTTGATTCAGACTTGAAATGTTTACTGAAGGGAATTTTGTTTTTTTTTTAGATATTCACACTGCAGCTGGTGAACTAGCAGAAATAAATAACCGAGATATAAATAAAATCAGGTTTACATTGCTGGAGGAATATTTGTGCCCCCCTACCAAACCAGATTTGGTAAGTGAGTAATCAGTGCAGTTGTCAAAGATCAGCAAATATTATGGTCACATGCACTGGTGTAATCTTGTATGCAAGCTCTAATACATAATGTTTCAGTGCAACAAAGGATGCTGTAATTAACATGGATGATAAAAACTCATTTAATTGCAGTATTGCAAATTCAATATATGACATCTCTGTGGATTTGATGAAAATAAATACAAAAGCAGTAACTTTGAAGCAAAAATATGGAAATTGCAAACGTCAGTCAGTCAACGTCAGAAAATAAGTTACTGGTTTGGGTTGAGGTGTGACACTTGGGTTCCAGCAAATGGTCTGGAACTAAACTTATGCCATTTTTCTAAAAATTGGACCTGATGTATGTTTCCATCTTTTCCTACTCAGCCTTTACATGTTTTAATATGAGTGCTGTTTAACAATGACATTTTGCACTACCGAAGAGTTGTTTGGCATCATTGAACCTGCTCTTCTGTATTAGCGATGGCAGCTTTATCTTTTTGACCCCAATTTCCCCCCTTTTATATCCTTTTTAATACCCTTCCTTCTTTCATAATCAGCTATCTCACTTTTAAACAATTCAGTTAATTTTGCATCTATGACATTCTATGGCAATGTTTCTCATATTCTCACAATACTGTGTCACTTTTCCTTGGATTGAAGCAGTGCCTTCAAGATCCATCTTTAAACCTGCTCGTTTGATCCTGTTGCATATTTCAAGATGAGCAAATTTGACTTTCTTTCTGTTGATTATTTTTTAAAATTCCAATTTTTATTGGCAGAAATTTTACAAGTCTTTCTAACAATTAACAAGCCCTTTTTATATGCCTTTATTGATCATCTTATTATTTCTGGCTCTGAGATTTTAGAATTGCCCTTTATCTTTTATTAGACCAGCTAATGAGGTTGTTAGATTCTATTCCAACACTAATTAGAACGGAAATGATTCTTCAGTGTGTTTGTTCTGAAAAAGATACCTCCCAAGTGTTCCATACCTGCTTTATAGGTGCAAACAGAAGTCAAAAGTGGTAAAGAAATTGTAAATCTTTTGTGCAGTTTTAAATGCAAGCATATTTAAGTCACTTTTTATAAGTTGTCAATGAGCCAACAGATGTGCACTTTCCTGTATAGTCATTGGTAAGTTGCAGAACTGCCTCTTACCCTCCTCCCTAGCAGACTATACTGTTCATTAGGCTTCTCTCCTCATTGTATCAAAATAATGGAGAAAAATTGTTTCATTTAAAAAAAAAAATTCTTTCTTAAAAGTAAAAGTTGGTAGAGACGTTTTAAGGTAAGGTAGAAATGCAAAAGCTGGTGAAGAGACAAAAATGAGACAGCTGTGCAAGACAAGTGAACTGCTTGCTGTTTCCCTCTCCTTCCTATAATATAAATGATACAGATTTGTAAGTGAAAAATGATGTTGAGCTCTAAAACATTGATTCCAGTTTAGGACTGGGTCTCGAGATCTTTCATTCTAGTAATACGCTATTTGTTACTGCTATAACTATGTACGGGGATGAAAATTGTCAGACTGAGTTTAGGAGTCTTTCCGCTGCACTATGACTTTTTGACATCTTATGGGAAGCCAGGAAGAAGAAGTGTAAAATAAAAGAAGTGGAGGGAGTCTCTGCCACTAACTAGGCCGGATCAGGCTTGGGTAGCTATCATTCTGGTTTAGTTTATGATGTGCTAGTGGAATCGGTGAGAAAATTATTTAGGGCCTCAGTCACTCAGTCTTGTGCCAGGCTGGACCTGGCTTGGCCTACTTGGCATCCCAGTGCTTCCCAAGTGCTTTGATATGGAAGAGGCTGCGCTTTGAGCTCCATGCCAGTCTGTGGGGATACCTGGCAGTACCACAATCACCCATTGACTGGGGAAGTAGCAGTGATGAGCAAAGTCCAGGCAATTTAGAGAAATCCAGGTTAGGGGTGGTGGGCTTGAGAAGGAGGAGGGGATATGAGTGAGTGGGGAGGGAGAGAAAGGCTGAGTGAGTGGGGAGGGAGAGCATGACTGAGTGATGAGGAAGGGATTTGGGAAGAAGGGCTGCTGATTGAGTGGGGTGAGGGTTGTAGGGACGAAGGACTGCTGAGTGAATGATTGGGGGGTGGTTAGGGAAGAGGGGCTGCTGTGTGTGTGTGGGTAAAGGGAGGCTGGTTGGGAAAAGGTGTGTGCTTTTGCGCTTCAACAAGCCTGTCACAATGGGATATGAAGAGCTCAGCTGAGGCTGACCTGATTATATAAAATTGCATTTTTACAAAGTATTTTAAAAACACAGTTTTTGTTCTGTTGTTAGTATGGACTTCATCCTGTATTATGTGCACTAACTACATTGAATGCTGAAATGTTGAGATCACTTCAGTGATTTTATACAAATGCATTGGTCCAGCTGGACAGTAAAGAAGGTAAACAAAGGGAAAACTAATGGGAAGAATTTTCGAGGGGGGTGGGGCCCTCTTGCCGATACGTAAAGTGACGTGCAATGACATCAGGTGGGTGTCCCGATTTCACCGCGCATCATTTAGATTGTCAGTTCGGCAGGCACGCAGCTGAGTGGCTGCGCCCCGCTGAACTGCCAAAGGCCTGTTAAGGCCATTAAGAAAGTAATTAAAGTTGTTAAGAATGCTGCCCGTCCAAGGTTGGCGGACAGGGGAAGAGCCCAGGTGGCCTTCGTGTTTTTCATGAAACCTCATCCATGGGCGGGATGAGGTTTCATGAAAGGTTCATTAATTATATAAAATTTTTTGAAAAAATTAATGGACATGCCCCAGCTCATGTGACAGTTTCACGTGAGGGGGCATGTCCTTAAATTTTATTTTTTCCTTTCTTCAAGGTTTCATAATTTAAACTAATCTCCCTGAGGCACCTGAGATTTCTGTGCTCTGGGAAACCATTCCCGCCCCCACAGGGAGTACTCAGCGCTTCCAGGTGCACGTCATGCTGGGTGGGCCTTAGTTGGCCCGCCCACATAAAATGGCAGCGCAGCCCTGATCAAGGGCGCCAATCGGATTTGCACCTGACCCTGCACAACCTCCTCCCCAACAGGGGGAAATTCCTGCCTAATGTTTCTACCCACTTGAGGCCTAATAATTCCACTCCTTTAAAGTGGCCTAGAAGCATTTGCATTTCACTATAGATCATAAAAAGTGCTATAATTACATGATTCCTGTCACAAAAAAATTCAGACCTTTTTATCTTCAACCTCTAATTTTAGACTTTTTTGTCTTCGGCCACTCTCACCTCTGTAAGTAACTGATTTGTTTTAGGATTGTGTTTTTTACTACAGATGGATGCTTTCATCTTTTGTTAATTATGTCAGTATGAAATAACTTAAATTTATGTTAATGAGAGGCGGTTCTTTTTTAATTTTAGGATTCTAAGTTACAGGACAACATTAATAACATGCAAGAAGATCCAGCGCTGATGAGGTGAGTTTATTCTATTTATTTTAATATATATATATATATAGAATGTTGTGGCCAACTTCATATATTTTAGTTACAGTATTGTCTTGTTTTGGGCAACCTTTAGATTTAATATTCCCATTCTCATAGTTGCTTAAAAGTGATTTTTGGGGTAAGTACAACGAATAATAAGAGCTTACTCCCATGTTGATTGCTTCCACAAATTTTGTTTTTCCTTCAGACAGATTTCATGCACAGCTCACTATTTGAGCAATGCGAACCTGCTCGTGAAGCATCATAGTCTGGTAGTGCTACTGTGGTTAGCTTTTAAAAAAAAAATACTTGGCAGGAAGGAAACCTGAACTCTAAGGCCTGAATTTTTCAGGCAGCGGGCAGGCTTGGCGCCGGCAGTCGCGGAGCTGATTGCCGCCCGCGATCGGTTCCGTGCCACCATTTTACGCAAGCAGGCCAATTAAGGGCCTCCCAGCGTAAGATGCGAGCCGTAGCGCTCAGTGCCACCTGTGCGAGCAAGGGGAGGAGAGAGAGTCGAGGCCAATGCTCTTTCGCTCATGTGCGCAAAAGAGCGTTTCAATCTCCGAGGCATAGAGCTGCCTCAGGGCGATTGAATTGCTATTGTAAATAATGAATAAAAGGTTTAAAAATTTATTTAAACATGTCCCATCTCATGTGACTGCGTCACATGAGTTTGGACATGTTTTTATATTTTTGAAACATTTTCTATTTAATTGCTAAAAACTTTAGGAATCCTCATCTTGCTTGTGGATGAGGTTTCCTAAAAAATGCGAAGGTCGCTTGCCTTTTTGCCTGCCTGCCAACCTTAAGGTTGGATGGGCAGCATTAACAATTACCTTAATCAATTCCTTAATGGCCTTAATAGACCGTTTACATATTGGCGGCGCGCAGTAGACTCCAGTATGCGCCCGCCGAACGATACAACGAGATGACGTCGGGACACACGCCCGATGTCATCGTGCGTCGGTGTGTTGGGTCCACCCCAGCACGCCGACTGAAAAATCCTGCCCTAACTGGTTCTACCAACATTATTAAGGGACAGGTCCGCTCCATGGGATTCCTTATGGTTTCCTTCATCTCCAAGAGATCACTTCACTCTATATGAACACACAGTCTCTAAAGGAACTTTATATAGGTTTATCTTTAAAAAGTCAAATTCAAAAATAACTATTTTGGATGAAGCAAGAGTATTTAATACATAGAATTTACAGCATAGGAACAGGCCACTCAGCCTAACTGATCTATGCTGACATGCTGCACAGCAGTGTATATGATTGACCAGATCAATTGTAGGCAATGAATACATTGCCATATATAATTCATAGTACTTTCTTCTAACTTTGTGTATGCTGCTCTGTGACTCAAGTATAATGTTAGGGCTTTGCCTCCCCTCTATTCTGAAAGCATTGAGTCCCTATTGGAGTATTATTATGTCATTGAATTGGACAGAACAGAAGGCAGCCATTTAGACCATTGTGCCTGTGCTGACTGAGAGAGCTGTCTAATTAGTCCCACTCCCTGCACTTTCCCCAGACTCCTGCATTTTTTTCCTTTTCAAGTACTTAGCCATTTTCCTTTTGAAGTTACCATTGAATCTATTTCCACTATCCTTTTGGACAGTGCTTTCCAGAAATATGTGGGTGTTGTTTGCATGCTGATATCGCTCACAAATAGCTGTTCTTCAATGTGTGTGATTAGACAATGAGTCATGGCAGGCATTTCACTTGGGAAGGGTGGTTGCAGCATCAGTTGCATGTGATCCTGCCCTTTTTCCCTATCCATATATGTAGTAACTGAACATGTTCAGGAGCAGGGTCACGAGTTATCTTGTCCTCCCTAATTCAGGGATAACAAGGCCAGTTTTATTGCCCTTGCTGTTTCAGCTGCAATAATCTAATTCAGCAGAAAGCAGAGATTGAACTTGAGACTTACTGCATGTGGATGGCATAGTTATTCACTGCCTTAACCAAGTGTGCGCTTAGAGCTAAAAATAAAGTAATGTTTATGCCATTTTATAGTGTTCCATAACTCTTTTACCAAAGTTGTGGTTAAGCAAACGAACTCTTGCAGAAGTTCACCCCATTGTACTTTAAAACTAAACTATTGGCGGATTACAGACAAAACTTTTACTTGTGTTTGTGAAATTAGTATAATTACTAGCATTGTGCATTACAAGTGTTGTCCAGTAGAATTTGGTGCCTAGCCACAGGTGTGACTACGGTGACACCATTTTAGCCCCATGTCCTAATTTTAGTAGGCAATTACATATTACATACACCATATACTGGCATGATACAGGCTTCACATATATATTTACTTAATAAGCATCTAACATCATTCAACAGTAAAGCCCTCTATTAAAAAGTCGCACACTCTGCTTTGCATCTTGACATTTTGTCAACCATCTTAGATTAAAGTGTGCTAACATACACCATGCGAATATGCACAACAATGGTGTCTTATTACTCATTTTTGCTTACTAACCAGATTTGCAATTAGCTGCAGCTAAATTTCCAGTCTAAGTTACCCACTTGTAGGTAATAGTATTGAACAACGCTATTGTTATTTCAGAATTTCAGCAGCTACAGCATTTCACTTTTGTTATACCGCATTTTATGTAACTGAATGCAATTAAAGAATTCTTTTTGCTTCTAATAGGAACAAGTATTCATTTTAAAAGGTTTTTCACGATGTTTGTTTTCCTTAAATTGAAGCTAATGTTTGTTTTATGTTTGCTTTTTTGCAGAGTTATTTACCTTCTTCAAATGTATCCAGTTGACTACAGTGCAAAATTACTTTTTACTGTTGCAACAGGTTCATCATCTGTATGTAAATCTTCAACATATATAACTTTATTGGCATTATATTTGCTTGCTTAAAATTGATGACAGGTGGGCCTATATCCTAACTTGATTAAAGTTTAAGAAATAAAAACAAAATCAGCCAGTGGCAAAAGTAAATATTTTGCTGCCTGTAGTATTTTGATTTAAGATATTATATTGGCATGAGGGCTGCTGTTTTGAACGCTTTGCGTAGCATATTCGGAACCAATTCCAATGAGAGAATAAAAATAACAACTAAGAAAAAAAGTTACATTTGGAGGGAGGAATTGCACAAGAAATTCCAGGTCTCCCTAGTGGTACAGCATATTGGTGCAATGTGCAGTTATTTATAGTTTTGAACCTTGTGATTTTTCTGTCATCATGGCACCAGAGAACACACAAGCAAGAATGAAAAAATAGCATTTAAGATGTTTTTTTAGGAAAAATGTTAAGTATGAATGAGTGAAAAAAAAGTAACAAATGGGTTTCATTTAGTACTCCTTTTTTTTCTAAAAGTAGGGTTTGATTTTAACTTTAATTTGCCATCTTGTTTTCTTTCCCTGTGTTGCTACATTCTGTGGGTGAGATGAGAGAGGCTGCTGGTCCATAACTGGTGAAGAATCTCAGGCACTGATCGTCTGGTCCATTGAAACACCAGTGTCTTTGTTGACTTTGAACCATGGTTATAGATTTTACGCGATGTAAGATTGGTAAATTTAAGATTGAGTAATAATCTCACATTTCTAATTTTTCTAGCCATTTGGTGGTGCCCAGCTGCCATTTTTGCATAGGAGCCGTGCTTTGCAGTGTCTCCTTCATATTGCGGACAGTGAGACAATAGCAAACATCAGTCAGCAATCATTTGAACAAGTCAAGTATGTTACAATTGCACCATTTGATAATTGCCTACTAATAAACCTTGCTTTTCTAAACCAATAAGCATTCCTTTGCAAAGAATTTGGTGAAAATGCGTTTCCAAGTTGCTTTATAGTAAATACGCAGTATTAGTCGTCCCCCCCCCCGGCATGTCAGAGCCCCATAGCTCTAACATGTTAATTGGCTGATGTTAACAAAAATGATTTAATTGAAAATGGAATAGAAAATTCTTATTTCTCTTTCCCCTGCCCCCTGGGCCTTTGGCTTAGTAAATATGCTATATATTGTGACATTGAACCATATAGATTAGCAAGGTTTCAAGTTTGATCCTAGGCCTTTGCTAAGTTAGGCAATCAGCCAGGGTAGCTATAGGACATTATAAGTAGTTTCTGAACCATCAGACTGGGGGATGGGGGAAAGAATAAGCAATTGGCTTCCCAGGACTGTCTGATGCCTGCTGGATAAATTCAAACAAGGACAAGGTCAGGCTTAGCTGTGGTGGCCCCTGTGATTGAATTACCTGCTGACAATGTCCTGGCTCACTTGAGTACAGCGCTGAAGTGTTATTGTTATATGTAAAGTATGCATTATTGTCTTTAGGAGAGATGGAGTAAATGGAAAAATATTACTTGACATTTTAAAGAAGACAATTATTGCTAAGTGAAACATTTTGGGTTATTTGTAACTCAGACTATTTTGGATTTTAACAAGCGAAGAGGGCATTCAGTAGAGCATACGCTCCGTCATGCAGTGTTAACTCAATGTTATTACAATTATGAGCTCCTCCTTGAGACTTTTCCTGACTTTGGCTGATGTTTCGTAACTACAAAGCTGAAAAAATAGATCTTTTTATTATTTGCTTCCATCTGAGGAGGTTTCAAGCCAATTCACATCCAATAACTTGCTCTGAAAGCACAGCACATATTTTAACAGCTGTGACAAATTGCTAAGACAATCCACAACATTCTAAAACAACCAACAATATTCTAAATAAAATAACTCACTACATTATTTTTTAAAAAGTCAATTCGCCCTATTTCCCAATGTTAACAGATCCTTTTAAAAGTTCCAGGATCCGGATCCACATCTTCCCCAAACACTAATCAGTTCTTCCTTGGGCCAGAGCCAATCTCTGTACCAAGTTTCGTTGAAATCCATCCAATAGTTTTTGAGATAGCATGTTTGTCTGTAAATAATATAACTCACCTTCAGTGGCAGAGGTAATCAGAGGATTATATAGTACCAACATTCTAGAAAAACTGCTTCAGAATGTAAACTAAATAGGTCACACTAGTTGTGTTAGTAAGTTAATCAACAGCACCATAACTAAAACCATTACTATGAAAGAGATATGCTTGTTTATCTGTAGAACTTGCTGATTTTGAAGGTTAGTAGAGTGTCTACTTAATTCATTCAATAAAAACCTTTTCATAATGGAACTAGCTTTAATAAATGTAATTGACCTCTGTTCTTGTAGGCGTTACCTGAAGTATTGCATTTATTTGACTGAATTTGAAATCTTGAACATACCGTACACCATTGAATCGTTCCACAGCAGTCCCAAAGAAGGCATGATCAAAGGTTTATGGAAGAACCACAACCACGAGCCTAGAGTTAGTATCAAATCCATTTATATTTTAATGTAGGACAACTAGCACAATTTATCTCTTTAGTAACGCTTTGATTAGAGAAAATGTGTTTCTATATTTGTTGCTCATCAGTCATTTGATGTGATTCACTTTCTGCTGTCTGATCTTACTATAAGACAGTATATACAGCAGTGATACACATGAAAATTGTCAGGTAGGAAAAGAGCAGCTGGTCCATCAAACTTTGTCCCACATTCATGATGGCTGGAGCATCATGACTATACACTTCCTACTCCCCAGCAGCCATGTAGTCTCCTAGAAGAGGCAACAGAACAGAACAAAAAAGGGAAGAAATATGAAACTTCTTCCAGCTCTCTCATGCTATTAAACTAGTCCAGAAGACCACATTGACCATGCTTTTGTAAACTGGCAAATTGCTTACCATTCCTAAGATGTGATTTCTGCCACAGCCAAGAACCAGTCAAGCTCTTTAAAGGCAAGCAGAGAGTGAGCACACTACACAAGCTGGCAATTTTTAAGGTTCACTACTGTCTGGGAAAAGAAAAACCATCTGACCTGTTCCTACCTTTGCATAGCTGAAATGCATGACTGCTGGTCCTCCCCAGTCTGTCAAACTGAAATAATCTATTAGTGAGTATACAATTCAACTCTTTTAAATGCCTCTGGCGATCACCACTAAGTCTTTGCTATTCTAAAGTAAATAGACCCAGCTCTTTAAGCTTCCGGATAACTAAGATCCTTTAAGCTTCCGGATAACTAAGATTCTTTAAGCTGGGAATAATTCTTGTCTCCATCTGACTAAACTTGTTCTCTCATTGAACAATTTCTCTTTTAACTTATCTCACTTCCTCTAAGTAAAAGGGGTGACTATGGGTACCCGCATGGGCCCCTGTTATGCCTGTCTCTTTACGGGGTATATGGAACATTGCTTGTTCCAGTCTTACTCACGCCCATCCCACAACTCTTTTTTTCGGTACATCAATGACTGCTTCATGTTCTTGTCTAGACCTGGAAAAATTTATCAATTTTGCTTCTTATTTCCACCCCTCCATTACCTTCACATGGTCCATCTCTGACACTTCCCTTCTTTTCCTTGACCTCTCAGTCTCAATTTCTGGTGATAGACTGTCCACCAATATTCACCAAGCCCACCGACTCCCACAGCTACCTTTGACTACAGCTCCTCACACCCTGCTTCCTGTAAAGTCTCAATCCCATTCTCTCAGTTCCTTCGTCTCTGCCGCATCTGTTTTGATGATGCCACTTTCCAAAATGGCGCTTCTGACATGTCTTCCTTCTTCCTTAACCAAGGTTTCCCACCCACTGTGGTTGACAGGACTTTCAACTGTGTCCAACCCATTTCCTGCGCCTCTGCCCTCACACCTTCCTCTCCCTGCCAGAACCATGATAGGGTCCCCCTTGTCCTCACTTTTCACCCTAAGTGCCTCCACATTTAAAGGATTATCCTCTGCCATTTCTGCCAACTCCATATGATGCCACCACCAAACAAATTTTCCCTTCACCCTCCTCAACGTCCAAGGACCCAAACACTCCTTTCAAGTGAAGCAGCGCTTCACTTGCACCTCCTTCAATTCGGTCTACTGCATTCACCACTCCCAGTGTGATCTCCTCTACGTTGGAGAGACCAAACACAGACTGGGTGACCTTCGGTCTGTCCACAAGCACAACCCAGACCTCCCTGTCTCTTGCTATTTCAACACCCCATCCTGCTGTCATGCCCACATGTCTGTCCTTGGCCTGCTGCAATGTTCCAGTGAAGCCCAACTCAAACTAGAGGAACAGCACCTCATCTTCCCATTAGGCACTTTACAGCCTTCCAGACTTAACATTGAGTTCAACAACTTCAGACCATGAGCTCTCTCCTCCATCCTCACCCCCTTTTCTATCCCATTTTTTCAATATTCATTCTCATTTCTTTATTTCTATTTTTTCATTTTTATTTTTTATCCACTTATTTTTATTCCTACTTTTATTTAAATTCATTTTTATTCATTGTTTTATCCTATTTTCAATCTTTTTTCCCACCACTGTCCCCTCCCCCCACCCCACCCCCACAAGGGCCACCTATAACTTGTTCATTTTGTTCTTTCCAGCATGCTTACCCTTGCCCTGCCATTATCGCATTCTGCTCTCTGACCTTAATGCCACCTCTAGCACTTCCTTTAGCCAGTATCACTATCGTTAATACCCCTTTGTCCTTTTGTCCATGACATCTCTGGCAATCTCTCTTTTGCCTCCACCTATCACTGGCCTATCCAGCTTCACCCCCTCCCCCCCTCTCAAACAGTATAAATTTCATTAAATTTTACTCCTCTTTAGCTCTGAAGAAGAGTTATAAGGACACAAAACATTGGCTCTGTTACTTTTTTCTCCACAGATACTGTTAGACATGCTGAGTTTTTAGCATTTTCTGTTTTTTTTAATAATTCTTGTAGTTTTCATTTGAACTTTTTGCAAGGCCACATAAGGGACCAAAACTGGTCACTCAAGAAACAGCATAGCCAAGGACTGGAAAAGGCTTCATTAAACGATTCTATTATTACAACCAAATGCCTTTTTTCTTTGACAACAGCTTTGCTGCATTGGTCATGGACCTTGAGTGATCTGTATAAAATAATACTTGGATCCTTTTTTCTCTGAATTGATTTCAGAATTGTTTCCTGTAAATAGTAAGTAGAAATAGATGTAACCATTCAAATTCACATTTATAAAGTTAGAAGATACATTCTATATTTAAAACAAAATAGTGAATGCCACTGCATTGGAAGACTTTTACACAAAGTTATATTTAGAAATTGGAGATTTAGGTCCTAGTTGTTTGAATTCATCCAGTTATTTTAAAAGACAGCACTGTATTCCTTAAGGTTTGGAAGTTTTCTATATAAGAAACTGTAATTAACAATGTTTCTTTTATTCATAGGCTGTTAGATTGGTTACGGAGTTGAGTTTGGAGTACAGAGTGTATGACCCACAGCTATGGAATGGTATTTTGCAGAAACTGCTGGCTTTTAACATGGTAAGTAAAGGAATACAGTTGAGTCCTTCTGCATGAATACTTAATGCAAACTAATAGTGCTCCAAAAGTACGTTTTACCATTTTCATTTTGAACCTATTCCTTGGGATCAACAACAACATTGCATTTGTACAGCGCTATTAACATAGAAAAACTTCTCAAGCACTTCAGAGGAATGGGGAAAACAGATCCCAAGGTATCGAAAAATAAATTAGGAGAATCACCAAGGATTGGAAGACTTATTGGAGGTGTATTATGAACGTTTCGGTGCTGAAAATGTTAAGGCAAATGAGGTGGGAGTGGACCACCGTTAAGGTGGGAAAGATATGTGGGGGCAGAAGGCAAGATTGAACAGGATACTGAAGCTACAACTTGCCTAGTTTAACCGAACATGGTAACTAAGAAGAGGGATAGAGTCAGCAGTGACTGAGCAAAGCTTGCAATGGAACAAAAGCTTCATTCTTCTCAGTGTTTAACTGATGGAAGTTAGTATTCATCCAAGGCTCAATGCTGAACAAGCAGTTTAGCAGTGAGGGTAATGGGGACTGGGAGAAATGGTTATGGGATCGAGATGGAGTCATCATTGTTGTCATGAAACTATAATTTTCATAATATTATTGTGGTTTTTGTAAAGTCAGTTTATGGGTGAGAGTATAGATGGTTCTGCCTGTGTGATTTAACTAAATTAGAGCCAGGCTGCAAGCTTGAAATTATCAAAAGAAGCTAGGGGTAAAAGGTATTTGAAATGCTAATGAGTAAACGTGGATGAGGCTTTAGCATGTGGGACGTGGATGAAATTTGCATTTTTAGATAAGTGAAGGAGTTGTTTGGGTTTCAAAGGGATGGTAGGATGTTTACAACTAACAAGGTTATTATGTTTATTTTTCTCAAAAGGCACTGACCATATTGGCAACATGAAAGATTTTTATATTATAGGAAAAGTACGTTTTCAAAGACATATAGAACAATAGAATTTACAGATTAAAGAGAGAGAAACAAATATAAAGAAGGAAGGATGGTGATGTTGGCCAGATAGGAACTAAAAGGAGTTTGTAAAAGTGCTTTGGGAAAGCCTCCAGCCATGTCTGCTGTGTCCAATAACTAAAGTTGGAGAAAAGCCTTTGGAATTCCACTGTCGATTGGGTGTTGTGGTAAATTTGCTGGCTTGGTATTTAAATTTAAAATCTATTTTGGACTGTTGCCTTAAAGGGGGTGTGTAGTTGGGAGTCAGTTTAATTAGGAATTTTGAGATTTGTCATAATAAATAACTAATCTTATGTATGTGCTTGAAATCTTTTCTTGTTAATAAATGTTTTAATTCAGTTTTTAAAATCTCTAAATGTGTTAGTGGACTCATTACTTCTGAATTCAGTACCCAAATCTTCTCGTAATAAATACAAATTGCAAAATTGTTGTGATAGTGTGCCCAAGTTTCCGTTGTGCATTTGGTCTGCTTAGCACACATCACCTGCCATGTCATAACATTATACATTTGGAGGTTGACCCTTTGTCTGTGAATGATGTAGCCAGGGGGCAGCAAGTAGAATGTATGTGGAGGGGACCAAGGGTAGATTTTCAGATGACTTCATTGATTATGGTGCAAGTGTGGGAAGCAAGGTCATTGGCAGAGCTGCTTTGGATGCAGTCAGATAGGTGAGAGAATTTATATTGCATCTTTTACAACTCTCATAAGTTTCCAAAATGTTTCACAAGCAATGAAGTCCTTTTTAATATAGTCACTGTTGTGATGTAGGGAAACACAACAGCCAGTTTGTACACAGCCAGGTCCCATAAACAGAAATGAGATAAATTATCAGATAATTTTGTTTTTGGTGATGTTGATTGAGGGATATATGTTAGCCAGGGCATCTGGTTGGTGCCCTTGCTTGTCTTCAGATTTTTTTTTATTCTTTCATGGCATGTGGGCACTGTTGGCTAAGCCAACATTTATTGGCCATCCCAATTGCCCTTCAGAAGGTGGAAGTGAGCTGTTGCCTGGAACTGCTACAGTCCATGTGGTGTAGGTACACCCACAGTGCTGTTAGGGAGTGAGTTCCAGGATTTTGACCCAGCAAGAGTGAAGGAATGGATATATTTTCAAGTCAGGATAGTGAGTGGTTTGGGGGGGAACTTCCAGGTGGTGGTGTTCCCATGTATCTTGGGTTTAGAAGGTGCTGTCTAAGGAGGCTTGTTTATGGATGGGGTGCCAATCAAGTGGGTTGCTTTGTCCTGGATGGTGTCCCGCTTCTTGGTTGGTGCTGCACTCATCCAGGCAAGTGGAGAGTATTCCATCACACTGCTGATTTGTGCCTTTTAGATAGTGGACAGGCTTTGGGGAGTCAGGAGGTGAATTACTCGCTGCAGGATTCCTAGCCTCTGACCTGCTGTTGTAGCCACAGTGTTTATATGGCTAATCCAGTTCAGTTTCTGGTCAATGGTAACCGCCAATATTTTGATGGTGGGGGAATTCAGTGATGGTAATGCCATTGAATGTCAAGGGGCGATGGTTAGATTCTCTCTTGTTGCAGATGATCATTGCCTGGCACTTGTGTGGCACAAATGTTACTTGCCACTTGTCAGCCCAAGTCTGGATATTGCCCAGGTCTTGCTGCATTTGGACATGGATTGCTTCAGTACCTGAGGAGTCGTGAGTGGTGCTGAACATTGGGCAATCATCAGTGAACATCCGGACTTTTGACCTTATGATGGAAGGGAGGTCATTGATGAAGCAGCTGAAGATGGTTGGGCCGAGGACACTACCCTGAGGAACTTGTGCAGTGATGCCCTGGAACTGAGATGATTGATCTCCAACAACCACAACCATCATCTTTTGTGCTGTTATGGCACAGTGGATGGCAAATGCCGAGCTGCTCAAATTCCAATGGGAAACTTGAAACAGCTGCCACAACTACTTTGCAATTTGCGTTTTATTTTGAGATGCGTGCCTTGAATTCAGTAGTAATAAGTCCACCAAGGTTTAAAGGTTTGTTTTTTTACAAAACTCAAATTAAACAAAAGATTTTAAGCACATACATAGGTCCACAAATTACTACTATAATAACTCCTAAATCCCCTAATTAATCTGGCTCCCAGTTACACCTTACACCTAAGGCAACAATAAAACAAAATATAAGTTTAAGAGACTCAGGCAAAATACCCAATACCCTGGACAGTGATATTCAAAGTGAGTTTTCTTAGCTTCGGTTCCAGTAGACAGCAACTTGATGTACAGAGGCTGGTGGCTTTCGTATTTGTGTTAGATCTTAGAATGCCTTCTCCCTTGCACATATCTTTCTCCTTTATACATGTTTCTCCCTTTTTAATGTAAATCCCATTATTCCAATATGTCTTTGCAACTTTACTTTTCTCATAAAATTAATCTTTCATAAACACACTGTTTGGCTTAGCTTCTTTTAGCTAGGTATACCATCCTATTATTTCTTTGAAATTCAAACTATGGTAATTTATCTAAAAATGCAAATTTTCCTCACACCTCACATTCTAAAACTCAGCCATGTTTATGTATTTAGCATTTCAAACCTAGCCCCAGATTAGCTGTCTCAATTCAATTAAATCCTCCCCCATACACACAACCACACAGAGAAGCTAATCCAAACCCCACTATTAACCTACCTTTACAATAAATCACAATAATATTATAATTATTATATTTCATGACAGTGCGAGGTGTGACTCCAGCCGGCGGAGAGATTTCCCCCGATTCCCATTGATTCTAGTTTTGTTAGGGCGCCTTGATGCCACACTCTGTCAAGTGCTGCCTTGATGTCAAAGACAGTCACCCTCACCTCACTTCTGGAGTTCAGCTCTTTTGTCCATTTTTGGACCAAGGCTGTAATGAGGTCAGGAGCTGAGTGGCCGTGAGCAGGTTGTTGCTAAGTAAGTGCTGCTTGGTAGCGCTGTTGATGACCACTTCCATCGCTTTGCTGATGATGGAGAGTAGACTGATGGGGCGGTAATTGGCCTGCTTTTTGTGTACAGGACGTGCCTGGACAATTTTCCACATTGCATTTAGATACCAGTGTTGTAGCTGTACTGGAACAGCTTGGCTCAGGACATGGCAAGTTCTGGAGCACAAATCTTCAGTACTATTGCCAGAATGTTGTCAGGGCCCCAAGCCTATGCAGTATCCAGTGCCTTCAGACTTTTCTTGATATCACGTGGAATGAATCGAATTGGCTAAAGACTGGCATCTATGATGCTGGGGACCTCCAGAGGAGGCTGAGATGGGTCATCCACTCTACACTGCTGGCTGAAGATTGTTTCAAATGCTTCAGCCTTACCTTTTGCTCTGTGATAGGTTCCCCATCGTTGAGGATGGATAATGTATAGATTATGTGCTCAAGGTTCTGGAGTTGGACAAACCTGTAACTTGCAAGCTCAGTCAAAAGTCAAGGCTGACACCAAAAGCGCATTAAAACAAAGCCAGCTTCATAGAGCTGGACAAGAGAGGAGTATTAGAAGAGGTGTATGCAGTTGACTGTCAAATTTTGTTTATAACACTTCAATGAAGCTACATGGGATGTTTTACTGTGATGGGGCACTACATAATTGCAAGTTGTGTGACACAGGCTGCAGAGACATCAAGGAGGATAAGAGGGATATTGCACCATTGTCAAAATCCAGAGAATGATGTTTGTAACTTATCAGGGCTTTTCTATGTGGTGGCAGAAATGGATCAGATGTTGTGTTGAAATTTTACCAAGCTGACTGTTTCATTAAGTATGCTGTAAGTACTGAAGTTGCTGTGAAGTCAATAGTTGCCATTATAGTTTTAAGTATTTTTGGAGAGCAAAGTTATCTGTCACTACTTATGGTGGCATTCACACAAACATTTTCAAACACATGGGCCAGGATTTTACAGTTGGCGTGCAGGGTGGGCCCGACACACCGGTATGTAAAATGACACGCGTTGATGTCAGGCGTGTATCCCAACATCATTGCGCTGTCTTGTGATGTTTCGTTTGGTGGGCGCACGCCGGAATCAGCTGCGTGCCCGCCGATAATTGATAGGCCTATTAAGGCCATTAATGAAGTAATTAATGCCAAGTTTACGCTGCCCCAATTGGCAGGCAGGCGAAAAAACCAAGCAGCATTTACGTTTTTTAGAAAACCTCATCCACGAGTGGGATGAGGTTTCCTAAAGCTTTTATGAATTAAATAAAAAGTTTCTCTGAAAAATAAAAGCATGTCCCATCTCATGTGACACAGTGACATGAGGGGACATGTTTCATTAAATTTTTATTGATTTAATTTATTGTTTTCAAAAGTGCTCCAATCCCCCTGAGTCAGCTCCGTGCATCAGGGAGATTGAAGCGCTTTTTCGCGCACACATGCGTAAGAGCGCTGGCCCCAACTCTCCCTCCCCCGCCCACACGAGCGCTACTGCTCACGTATTACACTGGGTGGGTCTTAATTGGCCCGCATGCGTAAAATGGCAGTACGGAGCCGATTTGCAGGTGGCCGTCGGCTCCACGATTGCCCCTGCCTGCTCCCCCCCCCCCACCCCAAGCCCACCCGACGCGGGAAAAATTCAGGTAATTGATTTTCTTTTCATTATTTTGGATATTTTTCCAGTTATCCCCTCCTTTTTCCCTCTGCCACCCGCCATGTATTATCCTATGATCAAAAGAATGCCTTTTACCAGGTGACTACTCTGTAACCAGCTTCTTTTCCTGTCTCCTTTGCAGCCCACCTGAGGTTAGAAATTTCCATTTGCTGACATGCATCAGCCTACTTTCCAGTGTAGCATATTGATATAACAGTCATATATATCTTCTGGGTTGTGAAAGGGAAATCAAATACGTTTCTTCAAGCTTAAAAATATAATAGAGGAGCAATTGTAAATTTTATCTATAACCAAAATAATTTGTTTAATGCCTTTTAGTATTCAAAAATCTTTGGAACGTAAATGGCTTGTCTTCAGAGTTCTATCTTTTTTGCATCACTAAATATTTACTTCTGTTTAACTGAGGCATGAAGCTTTTGTACAAAATTCAACATGTTTGTATGTTATAGATCAACTATTTGAGGAAAGTTCTTGTTGCAGTCACTGCAATACTCCCTTTGTGGCAGGTAAGTGCTATTTTTCTCTGCAAACTATTGTAGATGGATTACTGATCTTTTTGCATATCATGGTAATGGAGCATGGGCATTGTCATTGTTCTTTCCCTAATATAATAGAGATAAATATGGCACTGGTACTGCAGATTTGAAATATTATTAAACATAACATTAACCATTGACCCATTTCTCAAGTAATGTTGTGTTATGTTCCAGCTCTGTTCAATTAAATGCAATAATTATTTTTATCTATGTGCCAATAAGCTACTGAAGCCTTTTTATTGTTAGCTACCACTGAGAGAAAGAACAAACAATATGGGGCTTGCCTAATGTGTGTTGCATAGAGTGTTGATTGGGGAAAGGTTATTTGGCCTGTCTTTCCAGCAAACCAGATGCAATTCACAGCATGATTAGTGCTCCACAAAAATTCAAAGAACATAATCCAATTTCTTCATGACATCCGAACATAAAGGGGACTGATATTATATTTCATGTTTTCTCAATGGACGTTGTAGTCTTCTGTAGGGTATTTGACCTGTGTCAAATGTGTCATTAATGCAAGTCCTACAAAAGTATTCCTTTGGAGTTATTAGTAGCTAATAAATATAGCATTTCTGTCCTGATTTTTCTACCCTATCTACTCTTGCCAAACTTTTGAGGCCTTTATAATCTCAAATTCTGTAGAGGTTGATTAAGGAAAAGCTTAGAATTCAGAAATTCTGAAAGTCTTATAGTTCCACTTTACTTATGTCAGTGAAGTATGGCTGCAGCTCCCTGAGACTCACCTAGTGAATGACTAATCCATACAAACCAGGAAGATAACAATTTTGATCCATAGTCTGATCTGAATTAATTATTTTCAGTAGTAGGGTTTCTACAATTAAGCTACAATTAAGCTGTGTGCCCCTATTTTAGGGAGGGATTTTTTTTAAAAAAAACTTATTCTCAGTCCTGATTTGTCACCCTACAAATCCTGCTGGAAGTTCATTTTTATGGATGTTGGATGAGGGCAGATGCAGGCTCTGCTATGATGTCCTCTTAATGAAATAACCCGTGAAATGTGACATCAAATGAATAATGCCCTCTGGAAGGGAGCCCTGGATAGCATCTGCAGAGCTGCACTTTTTGAAGGGAGTCCTGGATAGTACCTGCCATCCGCGGAACTGCACTCTATGAAGGAGTCAATGCCTTTAAAAGAGAGGAGAGAAATTAGCTGAGGAGACTCAGAAATACAATTCACTGTGATGTGTTAAATGAAGACTATTGAAGCTTTAGATGACCTATTACAATTGAAATACTTTTTAAAAAAAACTGAAAAAGAGCATTTAATGTAAATCATAATTGTGTAGTAAGCACAGGAGATATAACTGATTGAGATGTTTTTTTTAAAAAATTGCCCGCCTGCATAAAATGGCGGCATGGAGCTGATCACGGGCGGCGATTGGCTCTGTGATTGCTCACACCCAGCCTGCCTGCTGCCTGAAAAATTCAGGCCATAGTGTGGCTAGGTACCAATATGCATGCAGACATGTTTTCGATGAGCATAACTTGCCCCTCTTCCCTGCCCTCCTTCTCATATGCTCAGGTATCTCCTGTCCACTTTCTCTCTAATCCATATGCTTGCATGCACTCAGTTTCTATCTCTTCTATTTTTCTCCACTTTCTTTTACCCTCATACTAGCCCTTGCTTTCGTATTCCCACACAACTCCCTCGCTCCACTAACTGTCTCCCCAGCCCTTGCTTCTTCACTCTAGAATCAGAAGCAGAAGGAAACAGCAGTAATTTAGCTATGCAAATTAGGCATGAAATGGAATTGATCAAATGTGATAATCCTTTTGCTGCTGAGGCAATTTGGCTCTTTGAATATTATATTTTTTGTTTACAGAGGAGCATTTGTCAATACTGAAGCACTATCAAATGACTGATTTGTTTTTTTGCTGTGATAGGTAGTTTTCATTTCTTCAGCTGATAAACTCTTAAATGTTCCACTCAATAATTAAAAACCTTGTTCTGCTTTTCCACTGTTCTGGTTAATGTTTAAGAGTCATAAATTTACGTTGTGCAGATTCCAAATTTTAACAGAGCATGGCGTAGTGTCATTCTTGCACCTTTCCTTTCAGGTATGTAAGAAATTTTTAAATAAACCTTTAGCATTTTTTAAAACTTAAAATGGCAGCCCAGTGAAAGATGTGCACCCTATAAACTAGATTTCTGTTTTTTTCTTTTATCCAGCTTCGTGTCCCCCAAGTCCAAAGCAATTGGAGGCTTGTTATGAGTCATTTGTGCTCTTGATCAAGTAAGTGCTGCAAAATAAAATCTTATGTCAAGTAGCTGAATAACTTGTATTCACCCCACAGTAATGTTTTATCCCAAGAAATTGATTCTAAAGATTTGGATCGTACCTCCTTAAAGGTACCTCCTTTGGTATTAATGAAACCTACCCAACCTTCCACTGAGGGGGAACCTGTTGAGGTTAGTTTGAAATTGATGAAAAGCATCTTCGGTCTGACTCTCAGGATGCAGCCGGTAATTGGAGAGTGAACAAATTTCTTTATTTACAAGAGCACTTTCATCACTATTTGAACGTACTCTCAGCAGCATTTTTTTTTCTTAGTTTGCCAGCTAATTGCAATTAACATATGTTTATTCTTCTGCCATTCTTTGGGATTCCTGTACAATGATGATTTTGAGCATATGTAAAACGTATAAATTGTTATGATCTCATTCGAGACTAGTAACTGAAATTGCTGTTTTTTTCTGAAAAGAATGAAGCCACAAGATTCCAGTTTAAACTAAATAATTTTACTATACAAAAGTCAAACAAAACAAACACTAAATTCTATCTCAGCTAACTCCCTACATTATAAAACCTAAAATTAACATAAGGTAAACATGAATTATTAGGCAAATTGTGATCGATTATAAACTATAAATTACACATTAAATGGCATTAAGTACAACTAAGACATATTTTACAAATTGGCTCAACAGTCCACTGTATTTGTCATCAATCTCAGTCAAAGTCCTTCAAAATTCTGTCTTTCTCATGAAGACTTTTAGCTCCTCTTCTTCTAGGACTTAACCTGATCCTTAGCTGACAGCAGCACACAACCTACTCAAGTTCCATGGGCACAGTCTTCACCAAAAATGGCAATGCCTGCAGAACCTCCTCAACTCTGTTTATGATGATCTGGATGGTGTAGATCCACCAATGTTTTCTTCAAGTACCAGAATCACCTGCAGCAACTATATCTTTGCTTATTCTCTGCTTCTGAATTTAGCCTTTGTCACCTTCGGCCTGCTTGTACTGGGCTTGTCATCATGTGCAGAGCTCTGATGGCTGTCTTTTTATATAGTTTCGACCAGCAGTTTTGGTAACTGGGAGGATCACTTTCCCTTTCCTTGGTTTCCCTTTTTGATTAGTGTCTATTTCAAAAATACAAGCTTTGATACTACAAATTCCATCACAAAACAAATAGAATATATGCGGCCAAAGTGTCAGTCAGACTCAATGGTGGAACTGTTGCACCTTACTTCAAAAGTCTTGGATTCAAACCCTGCTCCAGAACTTGAGCACATAACTTATCCTGACATTTCAGTTCATTTCTGAAGGAGTGTTACATTATCAGAGGTGTCTTTGTTATGATGAAATATTAAACCATAGCACTGTCCATGGAGTTGGAGTAAAATAATTTATGTTTCTATTTGAAGAGCAGGGAGCCCTGTAATTAGCTGACATTTATCCCTAAATTAAAGATGTCAGAACAGAATATTGGCCATGTATCTAGTTTGTTGTTTATAGGAACTTTACTGTGTGCAAATAGACTGCCACATTTGCTTACATAGTAACTCTAACTATTCTTTAAATCATTAACTGTGAAACCAAAGATATCCCAAAGATGTGAAAGGCACAATACTTTTCCCTTCGTTGCATATGCCTCTTTTACTATTAAAAGCAAATAAGGGTGATTATTAATTTTGGCTTATTATGTTTTAAAAACTGCTCATACCATTAACTTTCTGATTTTTAAAGGTGTCCGATTTTACCTTCAGGCTGGCAATGCTTTTCAATATTTGGTCCATTGTTGAACGTTTTGGATTCAGTAACTTTTCTGTCCATTTACACTTGACACCACTCTTAGCAGCTTTTTGTTAGCATGATAACCTTTCTTTCAGATAAATATTTTTAAAGATTGTCTAAATATTTACATGGAGTTTTGTGTGTACAGAAAGTCTGTTCTAATATGCAGACAGCAAATGATTAAGTACATGGAGGAATGTGTCTGTTTTGACTTTGCCATTTAGCCTTAAGTTCTTGAAGCAAGCAGGCAAGAAATGAAAGCTAAAGACAAAGTCAAACGAAGGCAAATGGTATATTGATTTTCATTGCAAGAGGGCTTGAGTACAGGAATAAGGATGTCTTACTGTAGCTGTACAGGGCCTTGGTGAGACCATACCTGGAGTATTGTATGCTGTTTTGGTCTCGTTACCTAAGAAAGGATATACTTGCCATAGAGGGAGTGCACTGAAGGTTCACCAGACTGATTCCTGGGATGGCAGGATTGTTGTATGAGGAGAGATTGGGCCGGCGAGGCCTGCATTCACTGGAGTTTTGAAGAGTGAGAGGAGATCTCATTGAGACATATAAAATTCTGACAGGGTTGGACAGACTGGATGCAGGGATAATATTTCCTCTGGCTAGGGGGTGTCTAGAACAAGGAGTCACAGTCGCAGGATACGGGGTAGACCATATAGGACTGAGATAAGGAGAAACTTCTTCATTCAGAGGGTGCTAAAACTGTGGAATTCTCTACCATAGAAGGCTGTGGAGGCCAAGTCACTGAATATATTTAAGAAGGAGGTAGATAGATAGATTTCTAAACTCTAAAGGTGTCAAGGGGTAAGGGAAGAGCGCAGGAGTACAGCTTTGAGATAGAGGATCAGCCATAATCGTTTAAGGGCTGAATGACCTACTCCTGCTCCTATTTTCTATTTTTCTATTGTGTAGTTAATAGACCCTTAATGGAAAATACAAATGTTTAATTTGTACAGTATTTAAAATGATCATACCATTTCATTTTCTGATTCTGAAGGTGTCCTATTCTACTTGACCTTGACCTTATTGGCATTGCAAAGCAGTATGTACAGCTGGAGTTGTTGGCGTTTGCTCTGGGTTGTCTACTTCTTATTCCTTATTCTGAGAAAAAGAAACAACAAATACAGGTATGTGGTTTTGATGCAGTAAGCATGAGCCATTTGCAGTGCATTTGTTTTGCAGTAGGAACAACTAAACTAGTGATTTGCAGTAAAGGACAAAAAATGTACTTGTAGAACTAACCAAATTAATTTGATGGCATCCTTAATATTTCAATATATCTTATGAAACTTGATTTAGACTAGAGCTGTTAAATAAATAATTTTATATTCCTAATTGATTAAGCGAATAGAATTAAGTTGATGTCACATTACGTTACGGTCTGCATGGCAATGTGTGAACCTACCAATAGGATATAAATATTAAGCAACAAACAAGCTAAGATTCAAGCATATACCTGTTAACATTATAGGAAGTGTAGTGTTTAACTCACTCCAAAGAGCACAGTGGGTATGCCTCCATCACATGGACTGCAATAGTTCAAGAAGGTGGCTCACCAACATCTTCTCAAGGGCAACTCAGGGTGGGCAACAAAGCAGTGCCAGCACGGCCTTGTCTGTGACACTCTCATGAACACTTTTTTTTTTAAGTAATTTTGTTTAATTTTTCTTGTTTTTTGGTTGCAGGGATTCCTTTTGTCAGTTGATCCTGTGACCCTCTTGCAGCAAGTTATCGATCACATGACAACAGGCGAGGTTGCAGGATATGCATTCAAGGTAAAGTGGTTTATTGTACAGAAACAAAAATAATATGCGATAACACTGATAATACTGCATCTATAAAGACAAAAAGATAAGTCACACTTTAGGTGCTATGCTTAAGACCTGCAAAATTAAATGAACAAAAATTTGAATCACTTTTTTGTTTTATGGTTATATGGTCAGAATATGATAACGCTTTTGTCTACTAGATTAGTAGGTTAGTGTTCATAGTGAGTGAACTAATCTTTGAAAGATATCAAAAGCATTAATGGGAAGTACTTGACAGTGAACTGATAATGTAAGTAAAAGCTAAAACTTTAGACCAAGTTAATGGTTGCAAATAGCCAAACAGACTCAAGTGAGCACCAGCAAACAAGTCTCTGGTATGGGCAAGATCAGTACAATGCTGAGAATAAGGCTAAAATTCATTGTAATACAATAGTGAAACACTATAAGAAGTTTTAATTAAACATTGCAAGAATTCAAAGGGCTCATGAATAAATGGGCCTAGTTCATGAGTGTCCTGATAGTTTGACAAGATTCCTTTCTTACCACTGGCGAAAAGGTGAAAAGATAGGTCATTATTACCATTTCATTATTGATATGTGTTGGTGGGAGGAAGTATCAAGAATAGATGTATGCTTATCCTTACATCAACATTTGTCTTCAAATTAAGCTGTATTGTGCAGTTCCCCCTTTCTCTTGTTCTCCCTCCCTTAACTTGGGTGTTACCCTGACATCCTTTAATCCTACGTGACCTGAATATTACTGCACTTGATCTTGACTCCTTGGCCAGGATTTCCCAGTCGGCAAGCAGGGGGTGGGGCCCACTCGCCGACGCATAAAATGACACGGGTTTGATGGGCGGAACTCCCGGTGCCACTGTGCCCCATTTAAATTTTCAGGTGGCGGGGGCTCAGCAGAATCAGCTGTGTGCCTGCTGACCTGTCAATAGCCATTTGCGGCCATTGACAGAGTCATCAAAGTAATTAATGGACCCGCCCATCCAACCTTAAGTTTGGTGGGCAGGCCAGGAGCCCAGGCGGGCATTAGAAAAAGCATGAAACCTCATCCATGGGCTGGATGAGGTTTCATGTAGGTTTTTAAAAATATAATTAAAGTGGATTTAAAAGTTATGGATATGTCCTAACTCACATGATAGTGTCACATGAGGGGACATGTCATTGAAATTTTTTTTTTCTATTTTTAAGATTTTTTAATGCAGAGCCGATCTCCCTGAGGCAGCACTTAGCCTCAGGGAGCTGAGAGCTCTCTTTTGTGCGCATGCATGAAAGAGCGCACTCTCGGCTCATGGAATCCCCTCCCCCGTGCCCACACAGGGAGCGCATAGTGCTTCTGTACGGACGTCACGCTGGGCGGGCCTTAATTGGCCCACCCACGTAAATTGGCGGCGTGCCCCCAATCGGGGGCACCAACCACAGGCCTGCTCTTCAGCTTCTCCCCCAACGAGGGGAAATTTCTGCCCCTTGTGTTCAGTGCCTCAAGACTTTGATTAGTAGTGAAGAAATTTCAAATCATTCCCACTTGGTCAATTTCCTTGTAATAACAATTATGCAATCATAGAATTTTGTACTTGGGTTCTAATGTGAAATGGAGTCTCAGTGGTTCTCTGATTTCTTTTTTAACAGCAGGAGCAATAGAGTGATAGTGTTTATATCACAAAAATAAAATGCTTTGAATGTTGGAAATCTAAAATAGAAACAAAGGGCTGCAGACATTGGGTCAGGCAGCATATGCAGAGAAAAAAAGTATTAATGCTTCAAGTTGATGACTTTTCATCAGAACTGTTATGTTAATTGACTTCAATATTTGGCTATGTTAAAGAATTGCATTTAATATTTGTGGGACAAAAGAGACATGTTTATTAGTTTACTTTAAGAACATATGAGTCAAAATGGTGCTTACATTAAAAAAAAGTGCTAATATGTCATTAAATTTTGTTTTAATCTCTGAAGATTAAAGAATTGGCCTTGGACAGCATTGCAGACAAAAAACAGTATGAGAAGCTTATTGGGACAAAATTCTTTCCTTTTCTGAAGCAACACATGATTGACAACAAACGAGTGGAAGAATTAGCAGCTTATCTTGTGGAGAGGAGCTGGTAAGTCCATGGGTGGGAAAAAATTTTCAAACTAATTTGTAACATGTCCCTGTGCATGTGACAGAGTCACGTGAGGGGACACGCTATTAACGTTAATTGGTCAGCCAACGTGAAATGGCGATCGTGGGCGTCGGTCTGATTCACGGCCGCTCCCACTCAACCTTGCCAAGTCCGCCCGACGACCGGAAAATCCTGGTCAATCTCTTCGACCAGCAGCAACAGCAATTGTTCCCTACTTACCATATCAGAATTAAAAAAATAATTTTGAACATTAATTTTCATTGTTGTAATGGAGCATCCCAGCTTCTGTAGTCTTCCCCTCCATAACGTAAACCTCTAATCATTAGTGTCCTCGTGAATCTCTTCCCTGCTCTTTCTATGACATCCTTCATGAAGTAGGACACTTAATGCTGCTTACAATAATCTAGCTGAAAGCCACCCAATAATACACCTTTTTATAAAACCCTTCCAAACCAATAGCACAGTTGCACTTTGTAAAACCTATTTCTCTAGAAAATGGGTAGTTCCAGGAAGTAATCGGTAATTCAGAGGAAACACTCATCCACCGTCATCTTGGATATCATGTGCATTTGCGGACACTGAAGCATATGTGGAAATCCTGGCACTGGGATATGTAGTGACAACAAATTTGATCAAATGGGATTGGGCATATGAGCCATGAGGTCAAAAATAAGGTTATTATGAATGTTTGTTTATTTTGGAGTTAACCTTTAGTATGGTATATTTAGGCTGTTCAAGGGAATAGATAAACTGGATCCCAGAATAATGATCCATATTAACACAATCTCTAGGATAAGAGAACATGGATTCAAACTTTAGACAGGAAAGTATGAATTCACACAAAATACGACTACTTAATGCAGATGTGGGTAAATGTGAAAAGCTTCTCTTGGGAGGCATTGAAAGTGGAGGATATTGAGAGTGCTTAAATAAACTTTTGGTAGCAGGAATATTGAAAGGCACCTGAAGTATAAAATTTATAGCACTGAAACAGACCATTTGACTCAACAGATCTATGCCCATGTTTATGCTTCACATGAGCCTCCTCCCACCTTAATTTACCTAGTCAAAATATCATTCTATTACTTTCTCATGCACTTTACCTAGCTTCTCTTTAAATGCATCTTTGCTATTCATCTCAACTACAACATGTGGCCTCAAGTTCCACATTCTGACCACTCTGAGTAAAGAAGCTTCTCCTGAATTTCTTCTTGGATTTATTAATATCATTATGACCCATGGTTTTGGATTCCACACGTGGTGTTTTACTTATATATTTCACGATGTAGAGCACTGAATCTGTAAAGTAGATGACTTTTATCTTTGTATACACTGACAGCCTAATGGGCTGAAATCTCATTTTAAACTCATGGACAGGATGATCCTGGCTAGAAAATCTTTGGAAAACTTCCCTGTGCTGGTAAGCTGCATGGTTTTAGGAAGTTAAACTTCAGCACTCTTCCAGTGCATAATTATTAGCCTTGGTTTTGTGCCAAAGCACTCTGGATTTGTGTAAGTAGTGTGAAATCAAAAGTCTGTGATCTTTTTGGGTCAGCCTGATGGATGGAGATGGTTGTTTTGCTCCTTTATCCTTCCAATGTTCCTAGGAAAATTGAAACATGTGAAGACGAGGAAAGGGAGGTGTAAGGAACTGTGGGTTTACGTGGTATTGGGGGCGCGGTACTCAGCACAAAGGAGTAAAGGACTAGGGAACAGTTTTTCCATGAAGTTAAACTTGAACTGTTTTTAAACTATCGGAAGATGCAAAGGGGCGAACAGTCAAATGTTCTATTGTTGCAAATTAAAAGAGGAGCATGGTTTCTCTTGTTACATCTTATCCATCCTCCAGTGGTGGTCAAGCACACTAAAGAACTCTTGTCGTGTGTGTAATTATATTCCACTTTACCATTTTCCAATATTAAGCTTTTCTAAAATGCATTTTGTATTAAAATTTGTTAGGTTATAGTCTAATTTTTCCTTTGTTAGAATTAGTGACAAGAATTATGTTAGAGTTAGGTTTTCTTTGCAGTTGGACCTTTTTAACACCTTCAAAGTCTACAATATGATTCATTAACACAGCAACAGGAGTACTCTGGGACAAGTAAAAACAGATAAGAGAATCACAAGGCATTATCTGTGTCTTAACATGCTTGTGCTGACCAAATGATTTCAGGGTATTGGGGAAAAACATGCTTGGATGAATTTTGCCTCCATTCTACTTTTTGGGTGGAACCTTAGGAGATTTAGATTCCTTGGTGCTGAAGATTGCTTGGAGAGCACCAGGCAAGTGAATGAAAGCTCAGGATTAGAAGCAATGTGGAATGGAGTCACAGCTTTTACCCAAAGGATTATGGGACAGCATAATTTTCAGTTATGCTTTATAACTACTGCTTTAATGCTACAATATATTAGTTCTTACTTGTGCCAAATAAAGTCATAACTGCAGTCAAACCAGTGTGGTGTCAGTGTTTAATATTGAAGTGAACCATGTACAGTGATTTTAGCTGTATCTTGCTTTTGACTGCAAAGGTTTGTGTGATGTAGTAGATGTGTCAAGGGGTAACCATTACCTTCAAGGGTTTGTTTGATTGCTGTCGGGAGTCGAGGAGGAATTTTCTAGTTTTTCTGAGATTGGCCACAGAGGTGCCCAAGGCCACATGATAAAGGATCAGATGAGCATAATCTTGCCTTTCTTTTCCTATATTTGTGTGGGGTTGAGACAGGACCCTACATCAGTTTTGTTGCTCCAACTTGCTTTCACAATGCAATAAATGGTTAAAAAAAATGTTTAAATAAAGGACATGAATTATATGTGTAGTTTAGCCCTTTGTATAATCAAAATGGCTGCTTGAAAGGGTACATAGGTGTGATTTGATTGTCAATTGTGCTTATGCACTCTATTTTTCTTCCTTAACATCATGGTACTTTAAGTAATTCAGCTTTACTCTTGCAGCCTAGATGATGCACTATCTGTGGTAACTGAATATCTGACGCATGAAGGAAGACCCATCAAATCAAACATTTCTCCTGCTGAAATTTTAAAGGTAAAATATATTTTTAAAGAAGTGCACTTTGTGCATTTTTCTCTTACGAAATATTGTTATATGCACTCATTTCAGAAAAAATATCCTCCGGTAGGACAGAACTTGAGTATTGCTGAAAAAAGAGACATGTCTAAGCTTTTCGTCTTGCATTCATTAGGACACTCGCAAGAATATCAATATAAGGGGAAAACAACAATTTATACTGAGTGGTGATTGGTTGGTAAGTGGCATTGCCATGGAGAATGCACCACTGATGGCGACTGACAGTTAACTGTCAAGCATTGATTGCTCAGGCAACGCCTTGACCAATGAGTCAGCAAATGGCTGTCACTAATTTTGTTTAGCTGAAACAGACGCAATGTATGTACATGTTCTTTCTGTCTGCAAAGAACAGGGCCTTGTGTATCAATATATGTAGCTTCCAATACATGCAAATGCACCACACTGTGAACCCGACTGACAATCTTAAATTGGTTTTCAGCATAACCGTAGCACATTGCGGATTATTTATCAAATGTCGTCCAATTGCAGAATCACACCTAATGTTGAACACTGGGTTTTGAGTTTTACAAACACGGGCTGGTTGTGTTCATCTGTACCCTGCCCGTTGCGAACAGTGGCTGGGGCATGCTGTTTGTTACAATCCGCCAGTCTTTGGGACAAACGACCTACACACCTAGCATCATACTGGCACTGAAATTCATATACACATTACTCATTTGTGTGATAGGCATAATGCCTTTTTGGCTTGACGGTAGCACCTTGTTAGTGGCGAATACCACTCATGTTGCTACTGCATTGTAGCAGCTGTTAAACAGCTAGCTTCACCGCAAATTTTTGAGATACCTTGCCCTTCCGGGGTGAGTGGACACTTTTCAGGCCTTAGGCCTTATAGAGGCATGTGAGCAAGTCACCTCTTGACATGGAGGTGTTACATGTTGTAGAGAGAGATGTAGGAAACAGGATGAGAGAGCTTCCTCCATGGTTCAGAGTGCTACATAGAGGTTGAGTTATTACAGCACAGGTTCAAGGCTTAGACTTTAGTCCTCGTCTGTACTGAATTAGCTGATCCCATAACATTCAGTGGCATTACTATCGCTGATTCGTCCCACTATCAACATCCTGCGGGGGTTACCATTGACCAGAAACTGAACTAGACTAGCCATATAAATACTGTGGCTACAAGAGCAGGTTAGAGGCTAGGAATCCTGCGGCGAGTAACTCACCTCCTGACTCCCCAAAGCCTGTCTATCATCTAGGTGTGAGTCAGCAGCATGATGGAATACTGTGTACTTGCCTGGATGCGTGCAACTCCAACAACACTCAAGAAGCTTGACAATATCCAGGACAAAGCAGCCCGCTTGATTGGCACCCCTCCCACAAACATTCACTTCTTTCATCATCGACAAACAGTGGCAGCAGTGTGTACCATCAACAAGATGCACTGCAGACGCTCACCCACGCTCCTTAGACAGCATCTTCCAAACCCAGACCGCTACCATCTAGAGGGACAAGGGCAGCAGGTACATTAGAGCACCATCATCTGGAAATTCCCCTCCAAGCTCATTCACCATCCTGACTTGGAAATATATTGCCATTCCTTAGTGCGGCTGGGTCAAAATCTTGGAACTCCCTCCCTAACAGCACTGTTAAGGACTGCAGCGGTTCAAGAAGGCAGCTCACCACCACCTTCTCGAAGGCAATTTGGGATGGGCAACAAATGCTAGCCTAGCCACTGAAGCCCTCATCCCATAAATTAATTTTTAAAAAATGCGGTGGGGAACAGTTAGCTTCAATGGTTATGTGCCTTCAGGAAAGGCAAAATTCATCCAGAATTCCTGGCTTAAGAACTATGCAGTAACTTATTTTGGAAAGTGTCCATACAGGCATATATGTCTACACAGGATATGGATAGGTTCAGATGTGGTGCTCTGCATAGCCAACATATTAAGGTCAGAATTTTCACTGACCTGGCCTGCAGAGAGCAGATTGGTCAGACAGCTGGAGGAACCCGCCATCGGGATTTCTTCCATGCTGCGGTGTGCCAACTCTTGGAGGCTTCTCAGGCAACTGAATCCTGGGGTAAGTGCGAGGGCAGTTTGCCTCCTGAATCCACCCAGTCCTCTTGTTGAGGAAGCTGCTAGATGATCCACCCCTCAGGAAATCCAGCCAACAGTCGTAAAAGTTCAAAGGTAGAACGACAGTGAGCTTCCTAATCATATTATCATACTTAAAGCTACAACCCACCTCCTTGGGTTGGCTGCCAGCCCACCCGGCTTGCATTAAAGACGGAAATGCATGGGTTGGAAGAGGGTTTGGATTGGGAAACCACTTTGAGACTTTAACCCTCCACTTGACCCAAACCTGCCTGGTTTTTTTTTCAGTTAAAATACAGTCCTAACTAATCAAGCTGCTGTCACCTATGGATCTGAAAATCTCTTGAAAGGGCCTACCCTCTGTTCATTTTTATTTTATGTAACAAGTTTAGATTTTATCTTTTTGATTTTTGTTCTTTTTCTTCCAGGAGTTTCTTCATGAACGGCAGTAGAATAATCGGAGCAATCAACATGGTGCTTTAAGATAAAAAAGTTTTTTGTCTTCCTATGGAATGGAATCTCTAATGAAAGTTGTATTAGTATTTTGCCACTTAGTATTTAATCGTCCTTGAATACGTTTTAATACTAGATATATATTAATCATTTTTTAAGTAGTTTCACCTCGCAATAGAAAAAATTGAAATGCATTCATATGGGGTTGTCAACAACAGATGGCTTGGCATCCCCTGATAACCAGTGGGTAAATGCACCAACTGACATGGGGCTGGTTCTTACGCGACAATTAATAATGAAATTTATCCCTGTTCTACACTGAATTTAATATTCACAGCTGGATGCTGGTGCTGATAATACAGTTGGTCTCTATTTCAAGACTAGGGAGGGGAAAATCAACAAAGTTCCTATTTTTGGCTACTATCAAGTGAGCCAGCTCTCTTGAAAAGTGGATAATGTTTGAGGCAGATAAACTTGACTAATGCTGCCTATGTCACAAAGGCACCATTCACCTGTCACCTGTGGTCACCTGGACAATGTACCTAAGGACTTCTGGCAAGTGTCAAACACCTCTTCAAAAATTGGCATCTTGAGAGGTACTTGTGCTCCATTAGCCCAACAGTTGTTTACATAACTTCAGGTTTATGAAGCTGCATAATTGCTAATCTACCAACTTTTTCTCAGTTAATAAGTTGTGAAGATAAACTCTATTGACTTAAAAATGGATGTAAGTGCTCCCAATCTGCAGTTTGTCTGTTTGACATTGGAGTTGGTCACAATGTGTAAAGCTTGAAAAGTGCATTATTTAGTATCTATATAAGAATTAGTGTAATATTTGGAATGTTTTAATTGATCTCTGCAGGTTATTCAGATTACACTAATGGTATAAAATGAAAATATATATAAATCTTCTATTTTAATTGCTTAAATTAATTGTGTGCTCAAACTATTTACTCTTCTGAAACAGTTTAAGACCTGTAAAATGGGAAAGATGCATATGTTTTCTTTTTGAAAAACAAAATACTGTAAATTAGCTCTCTGTATTGTTTCACAAATGTTTAATGCACTCAAATTAAAACAAATTACAATGTTAAAATGTACTTTTACTGCTTCCGTTTTGCATTTTGTAGCTATCACAATTTGCAATGGCAACTGTACAGAAGCAATTCGCATATTAAGTGTTTAATAGGATTATAACAAAAAAAGATTCATCTTCCTGACATTTAGGTTGTTCAATTAATGGTAGTTAATGAAGTTTTCCATTGTTTATACATTTTATGCTGAAAACCAAATTACACACTTTCTCAGGTCAGGGTATATTACAGAACATGCAATATTACAAATTCCACACATTTTGAACATACAGATAATATGGGCCTTGATTGGTCCAACTGAGGTAAGGACCAGGTGATTGGTCACACATAGTAGAATAATACACTGGCAAAGAAATATGCTGGGACCTCTCTGATCACCTGTTGTTCTTGAGACAGGTGGAAATAGACAAGGGTCTGTAGAGGACAGGATGAAGTGTACCTTTAGGAAGATGGCCCACACAACTGACGCTGTTCAATCTCCAGCTGCAGCTCATACATCATTTGCTCCAATTGTCCAACGTTCCACAGATTCTCTGTCTACATTTCCTGCGTAAGCTTGGTGGGGATGTTGCATTATGCTGCCTTCATAGTAAGCACAAGAGATTGGTTTGCCTTATTTTTTAAGCCACACAGTTCAGCTTAAATGCAAGTCTGTTATCCATGCTAAATAATTTGAAGCTGTTGTTGATCCATTTATCATATTTTCCTTAAGTACACCTGTTCACTGTTGCTGTCAGAAGTGCAAGACGAGTTTCCAGTCTTTTTCCTTTCCGCCTTGTGTGAATTCTTTTGATGTAAAGCATTTTTAAACTTTGAACTTGAGAAGTAATAGACAATTGGATCGAGCATGCTGTTAATGTAAGTGAGACAAAGCGTAATATAAAATCCCTCAATAGCAGCCTTGTATGCCTCACTATTTTCAAACTTGCTTGATTGTGCTAGCACAACTAGCCTACCAATGTTGCTGGGCAGAAAACAGAGAATGAACACTATTACAACAATTATTACAATTCGTATAGCTTTTTTGTATTTTCTTCTAATTTCGCTTTTCTTGTGCTGAAGTTTTGAAATAATTGAGAATGTACAAAAAAGAATGATACAAAGTGGTCCTACAAACTCAATAACAAAAAACATATCATGCCAAGTTGCAGCAACATTGAAAGATTCGTACAAGTTGAAACTCTCACAGTATGTAAGGTTCTTCTGTTCAAATACATGTCTTTCAAAGAGAAGATATGAGGTCATTAATATCATTAGAGCCCATATAAAAGTTACTCCCACTGTAGCATATCTTTGTGACATAGAATTGAGTTTATGGTGAGGAAGGACAACTTTAAAATAGCGATCTATTGCCACAAGTGTGAGAAAAGCAATGCTACCTGCACGATTCAAAGACACCATAAATAACAGCATGCGACAAGCAACATCTCCAAAAATCCAGTCCTTTTGGTTGGCGTAGTAAGCCAGTCGAAATGGTAAGCAACACATCAAGAGAAAATCTGCTATCGTCAGATTAAACAAATAAATAGTACTTGGTTTCCAAGGTTTCATCCGAAAGCAAAAGATCCACAAAGCAATTGCATTACCAATTGATCCTAGAATGAACTCCACCAACAGCAACGGTTTTGCAATCTTTATCAGCGTTGTTTCGTCAAATTCAATTGAGAAATTCATTGCTGTACTCTTGTGTAAAGGACAATGCTCTGAATTATTATGCTATGATAAAGTAGCCAAAGTCTCTTATATATAGTTCTGCTGCCCCGCAAGTTCCTTATTGTATGATGCAAATTAAAACATTTTAAAATTTTGAAATTGACATCCTGTTGACTTCAATTCTGATTATTTTTCTCAGAAAAGCCCCCTTTTTTTTTACGATTTCATAACTAACCTTGTTCCTGGTTTCATTTTAGGCTGGCTCATTGAACAAATATGTTATGGTTCCAAAATCCTTCCTATAATAGGGTGTCCAGAACTGCAAACACAACTCGAACTGTGACATAGCTATTGTCTTGTGATAACTGTGACATAACTAATGTCTCCCCACTTGGATTTTTCCACCTGTAATTCTACCTTTTTTAAAGATGTATGTACCATAACTTTCTGTTCCTTCATTCTTGAGAATCTTGGAGGAGGACTTTTCAAATCCAGAGTCATACACTTGATGTGGAGGCTGGAACAGGGAGAAGCTTACTGCTCTGCCTCTGGCCATCTAATCATTTAGCTCCAACTTGTAACCAGGAACTGCATAAGAATGGTCTGGGGTCCTAATTGGGGTCCTAAAATCTGAGTTCTACCTCTCCCTGGAGGTCAGAGATTAGAAACCTTATTCAAATGTACACAAGCATGAGAAGTGTTCAGAATAGATGATCTGACGCTCTTTAGCAACCAGGACTATGATGCGTGTATTACAGTTAAAGAGGAGAGCAAGAACAAAACATCTATCTTTAAATAAAAGAGGAAAAGTCTGCCTTGAACATTTTAGGCTAGGTGACCTTACCATTTATTACGGATCAAATATTAGCTTACTATAAAACACCTGGAGATGTATACTTAAAAAACAGAAAATTGTGATAATACTCGGCATGTCGTAGTAGAGAGAGAAACAGAGTTAATGGCCTGGATCTTTTGCAGATTGGCAATTATTGTTGAATTGCCGCTCCACTCGAACTTTTCCCAGCCTCAACACTGCTCTGCATTTCTTGCTGGGTCTACCGAGCTCGGCTTCTCTAGAAATGCAGAGTGCAGCGTCAATCAAAGAAATCAATTGCAGCACTGGCATAATGGGGAAGACAGGACAAAAACCCCCTTTCTATGGCTCCTGCTGCCGTTTGGTAAGTTTAAGGGTCCAGTGTGAATGGCTGAATGTTAGTGAATGGGTGAGTGGATGAATGAGTGTTTGGGTAGGGTAGCAGGTGGATGGTAGTTGTTGGGTCAAGTCGAGGGTTAGTCGTTGGGTCAGTGGAGGTAGTTTTGGGGAGGGGGTCAATGTGAGTGATTGGGGAGTCAGTTCTTTAGTTACCCAGGAGTTAGACTAGCTTTTAATTTGTCTAGCATATCCTGGGTAAGTACCATGGAACCATTTGTAGTCTCCTACATTAACTCAGGGTCTGAGATATTTGCAGAGGATTCTGGGGAGCAGGAAATTGCCTATTGGAAATTCAGACTTCTCAACAAATTCCCACGGAGGTCAGCGCGCTGGAACTTCTGCAGGCTCCCGACGCGTGTTTTGGATCGTCCATCTTGTCTCTGATGATCTGGAGATGAGAAGATCTGAGCCAATGTTTCAGGTCGTTGACCTTCTGAACTGGCAAAGGTTAGAGATGTAACAGATTTTAAGCAAGTATAAAGGCAGGGAACAGGGGAAAGAGCAAAAGGGGAGGTCTCATCGAGTGGAAGGCAGGAATGATTAAATGAGAAATTGGGTGAATTGCAGTAATATAGCACTTTTTTAATGTACTAAAATATCAAATACTCTTCACAGGAGTGTTGTCGAATAAAATTTGACAAGAACATTATCAGCAATAACGGCAGATGCATTTTAAGGAGTGTTTTAAAAGGGGAAAAAGAATTCCGGAACTTAGGCCTTTTCAACTGAAGACACAATTGCTAAAATGGTGGGGCTATCAAAATTGGGGGTGCACAAAAGGCCTGTGTTGGAGGATCAAGAATATCTTGAAGGGTTGTTGAGTAGGAGATAACGAGAGGCCATAGAGGGATTTGAAAAAATAAAGCTGAGAATTTTAAAATTGAGGTATTGGGTCCCAGTTGAACAATGTGGCAAGCGGCGATAATGGGTGAATTGGACTTGGCGCAAGTTAGGACATAAGCCGCAGAACTTTGGATAAGCTTAAGTTTATGGAAAGTGTAAGATGGGAAGCTGGCCAGGACTACACTGGAATAGTCAAGTCCATAGGGAACAAAAGCATGGATGAGAGCTTCTGCACCGGATGTGCTGCAGCAGAGACAAAATCAGGAAGGTGGAAATAGACCGTCATAGTGATGCTGCAGATTTACGATTAGAATCTTATTTCGGTTAAAAGTGACACCAAGTTTGCAACAGTCTGATTCAGCTTCAGGTAGTTGTCAGGGTTGAGGGATGGAGTCAGTAACTAGAGAATTGTAAGTAAAAGTACCTTAAATAAATGGTACTTTTCAGAATGCTATAGAATTTTTATTGGAATTTGTAGGCATTGCACGGGTCATCTGACAGAAAAGCTGTTTCTTCTCTCTGGAAAAACATAATCCTGAGCAGTCAGGGACCAAGGTAAAACAAAGATAATGGCCACAAAGATAGCCATGTAGAGGGCACTAGACTACAGATATTCATGAGGGAGCCTTCTTATCTGTACCATTGTCGAGCATGGGCTAAGCTGAAAGATGACCATAGACAAAGGGGAAGTGACATCTTTGGTACAATTCATTGGTTAAAATGAATTGACATGGGGTGAACTATCCAAAATAAAGTATATCAACAGATGCTCAGAGGGACAGGGGAACAGTCCTCGCCGAGCAGAAGACCAAGAGTTTCCTAACAGCTTGGTCAGCCTGAAGAGACAAAACATAAAGAGAAGAAAACTGCTGCTAACAGACAAGAGACTGCCACTTTCCAGCTGCAGAGATTGGCTATATTTGCTCATTCGTTCTCTGGGATCAGCAAACTGTTCTTATGTCATGGTCATGTGCTTTTCACAGTCTATTTAGCTTATCTGTCATTTTAACCTGTTGCTTCTTAATAAACCTAAATGATTTTCAAGTTCTGTCGAAGGGTCATGAGTACTCGAAACGTCAACTCTTTTCTTCTCCGCCGATGCTGCCAGACCTGCTGAGTTTTTCCAGGTAATTCTGTTTTTGTTTTTGATTTTAAAGTAGTTTACTGAGTTCTTGGTCCCTTTTTTTTTTAGGTAATCTGTGACTCCTGGACCTAAAATTTTACAGAACAGAGAACGTGGCGAGGACTGAAGACAATTTCTTCAGTTTTCCCAGTACTAATTTGGAAGAAATTTCTGCTCCGTACTGGATGTCAGACATGTAGAGATTGTGGAGGAATAATGAAAGGTGCTGTTGAGATAAAGCTGGGTGCTGTCAGTGTACATGTGGAACGTGGTGTATTTTCAGATGATGTCATGAAGAGGAAGTGTATAGATGAGAACTGGAAGGTGGCCAATGATAGATCCTTGGGCTACACCTGATGTATTTATGTGGGAGTGAGATGAAAAGCCTTTGATAGTAAGAATGGAACCAGTGCAGTCACACTCAGCTCGATGATAGAGAGATGGTGGAGGTGGGTGGTGTTATCAACCATGTCAAAGGCTGCAGACAGGTCAAGAAGGAATAGTCGCAATATTTCATTCACAAATCCTAAGCCTATAGTAGGAGTATTGTGTGCATGTTCTGGAAGGACATTGGGCACTGCACAGAATGCAGCAAAGGGCCACTCTGACAGCTGAGCTGCAAGTGAGACCACAGAAATGGAACTTCTTATACAAGAAAAGAAACGGGAGTTTTATTGAAGTATTCAAGACGCTTAGGGGGCATTGACAAGTTTAACCCTGAGGAACTGTTTACCATGGTCTTGGGGAGGATACAGAACAAGTTGATTCTGGGCTAATCAGCATCTCTTGCAAGTGCATGTTATCACCATAAACCATCTTTAAACACTATGCCGTTTTGAGAAAGGGGAAGGAAATTGAATAAGCATTTTTAACATCGGAGAAAGTACGAAATATAAAAAATATAAGGTGGGGAAATAGATAAGTGGACAATTTTGGAGTCAGTAGAGAAACCTGACCAAATTGTTTTTTTTGTTACAAGAGGAAGTGTAGTAAAAGGTAGTAGTGTTGATAAACTTAAACAGGGGAAATTATTGCAAACACAGAATCTTCATCTGAAATAGTGGTGTCTAGACTTTAATTACCACACAAATGTAGCTAAACCGTGCTTTTTCAAGATGAGTCAACAAGTTATCAGTTAGCTGATCGTCAGTAGACATGAAAGGCATTGGAAAGGAAATAGAGAGAATGTAGGAGACAATGAAGAAACAAGTCCATGACAAATATAGCCATGCATGGACTGCAGAAGGTGTGGGTTTGGTGGGCAATGTAACTTTTTCTTCTTGTGTTCTTATGAAGATTCCTGCAATTTATTTTTAATTATGCTAGTAGGTGGTTTTGGTGGTCTTTATGCAATGCTTGGCATGATAACCAGCCATTGATTTACAGTGACTAAAGTCAAATTATGTTTTCATTTGAACAGTTTGCAGTTTTTCTTGGTGTTTTGGGGTTAGAATGCCACATTGTCTGCTTTCTGAAAAAAAAATAGTGCCCTTTCTTCCTTCACCTATGTATTTGATAAGCCGACATATGATAAGGGCCATGCTGCTACAAGGAAGGTCAGCAAGCAATTGCCTAAATTGTTTTTGGAGAGCTTTGCAGTATGCCCATTCAGGTGTCCAGTTGCAGCATTGCCTGCTGCATGCTTCATAACTTTTACATCATGGAGGACAAGCTTTTATCATTACATGGGCAGCAACAAGTGCAGGAGCAGAGGGGGAGAAGGAGAGGCAGAGACCACCAATGCCCCTAGGTGGCGGGGTTCTCACCGAGAAGTGCTGTAGGTTGTGGTTAACTAAGGTTTGTAACAATGAAATGTGGTGCAAGTGATTACAGAAGAATGAAGGAAAGTAGGGAGAGGAATCTTGAGTGCTATCAGTGTTGTAATTAGTAAACCAGAAAATGATACAGTTGTTAATGGAGCAATATCCTTAGTTTAACATTCTAGATCATTGCATTTCTTCACCAACAGTACCACAATCCTTAATATATTCCATACAACTTCCATCCAATTGATTGCCTTTCTTTAGTCTAGACCTATGGGCCTTGCCCTTATTATTGAAGAGTCCTGCTTTGGATGCCATGAAGTAGGCTTCATAATCTTGAGTATATTAACAGCAAGTCTTTATTAGCAAGTCATAACTATATATATATAAACAGTAGAGGGTACAGGTATGGAGCTGACTCCATCCTAGGTCTTTACACATTTCTCTCCATCTCTAGATTGACCCTGGCTCTAGGCCATGTGCTTTCTTACATCATTGTGTGGACAGTACTGTACTCAGTCCCACATTAACCCTGTATGTACCAGACCCTACTATTACTATTGTAAGCATCAATACCAAATTCAGATCAAAAAGACAAATGTAGAGTGCCCAGAGCTGCAGACTGGCTACAGCAGTCTGATTGTTTGGCACCTACAAGAACATTGGAGAGTAGCTGTGGAGCAGGCATTCGAGAGAACAGCAGGAGTCACTCTCGTGGAGCCAGAGGCACATCAGGGATGGCACCTCAGCACTTTTACGTGAGAACAAAGTGCAGGATTACTGTTGTGCTTTGCATGCTTCTGTCAATATTGGTCCCCAGAACCAAAGATTAGTTTTTGGTGAGAAGGGAGAGCAACAAGAAAGAAATGGGTGTTGATAGCATCAACAGTTCCTGTCGTGTAATGTGGGGTAAAGGAGTCAGAAGGGATAAAGCGGTTTGCTATGAATAAACCTTGCAAGACATTTCCTTAAGTGTTGCCAGTCACCTCAGCCTCAATTTTGTCACTTTTCATGGATGCAAGCACATTTTCTTTGAGGGGGTTGAGGGTGTGCAGTTGGCTTCTTCCTCCATTGGTGCCAGTTTGCTGTCCTGTGTTCCACACTACCTTTTGCTGCAATGAAGGGTGTGTGTTAGTGAGAGGCTAGTGAGCTATTTGGAAAATATGGCTGACATGGTGGAATAGCTGATAGGAGGCATATGTGATGTAGGTTGTGGTTAACTAAGGTTTGTAACAGTGAAGTTTGGTGCAAGTGATTACAGAAGAATGAAGGACAGTAGGGAGAAGAGTCTTGAGTGCTATCAGTGTTGTAATTAGTAAACCAGAAAGTGATACAGTTGTTAATGGAGCAATATTCTTAGTTTAACATTCTAGATCCTTGCATTTCTTCTCGTATTGCAGCCATGCTCTGAGTGCAAATCTCCTGGCATTGACAGGCTCTGCAATTTTTTCCCACTGTCTCCCAAGTTGATGCCAGGAGGACACCCTACCCAATGAAGGAAGGTAATGTTCCTCTTCCTGCTCATTGCCTTGCACCAGGACCTCTAAGGTAGCTTCAGAGAACCTTGGTGCCCTCTCACTACTTTCTGCAGCTATCTCTTCAATAAGAAGTGTCTCCCTGGTGCTAGAATCCAGGATGCGTATACCTTTAAGAAGTGCTGGCTGACTTTGAGTGGCGTCATCTACCCCACACCCCCACCTCCCCACAAGCACGTAACCAATGAACAGTGCTGGCTGCATGCCTGCATCATTCTGGGGATGTCCTCTGATTCCTAGGTTTTCTTTCTGCTTTCAGTATTCAACTTCTCTTATGGGAGAATAAAACCGAAATGATGAAGATAATATGATAATGATGAAGATCATTTTCGTTACCGAGAGAGATTGCTTGAGTTGGGGAATTTCCTAAATTGGCAGACCCACTTTAGTTTAAAGGGACCCATGACAATCGATTTTCACTTCAGTGAGGCAGGGGTGGGATACAGTTGCGCCCATTGACTCTGGAAGCAGATTGTAGGTGGCCACAGGGCAGGCAAGTGCCAAAGCAGGCTAGTTAGAAGACTTGCCTTGGTTCCCTGGGGCTTTGTCCCAGTTGTTTTAGAAGCTGTGAGGCCCTCTAGCCCACATCCCTCACACCGTCTCACACACCCCACCCAATCTCCACAGCCTTTCCATGTCAACTCATGCTTCCAACCCAAGACACACCGGCCCCCCATACCCCCTCATGAACTTCCATATCCTCTCACAGAATCACAGTGCAGAAGATGCCCTTCGGCCCATCGAGTCTGCACCAACGCGTGAGAAACACCTGGCCTACCTACCTAATCCCATTTACCAGCATTTGGCCCATAGCCTTGAATGTTATGACATGCCAAATGTTCATCCCAATACTTTTTAAAGGATGTGAGGCAATCCGCCTCTACCACCCTCTCAGGCAGCGCATTCCAGACCGTCACCACCCTCTGGGTAAAAAAGTTTTTCTTCACATCCCCCCTAAATTTCCTGCCCCTCACCTTGAACTTATGTCCCCTTGTGACTGACCCTTCAACTAAGGGGAACAACTGCTTCCTATCTACCCTGTCCATGTCCCTCATAATCTTGTACACCTCGATCAGGTCGTCCCTCAGTCTTCTCTGCTCCAGCAAAAACAACCCAAGTCTATCCAACCTCTCTTAATAACTTATATGTTTCATCTCAGGAAACATCCTGGTGGATCTACTCTGCACCCCCTCCAGTGTAATCATATCCTTCCTATAATGTGGCAACCAGAACTGCACACAGGACTCCACCTGTGGCCTCACCAAGGTTCTATACAACTCCAACGTGACCTCCCTACTTTTGTAATCTATGCCTCAATTGATAAAGGCAAGTGTCCTATATGCCTCTTTCAACACCCAACTAACATGCCCCTCTGCCTTCAGAGATCTATGGACACACACGCCAAGGTCCCTTTGTTCCTCAGAACTTCCTAGTGTCATGCCATTCATTGAATACTTCCTTGTCAAATTACTCCTTCCAAAGTGTATCACCTCACACTTTTCAGGGTTAAATTCCATTTGCCACTTATCTGCTCATTTGACCATCCCATCTATATCTTCCTGTAGCCCAAGACACTCAACCTCACTGTTAACCACCCAGCCATTCGCAAACTTACTAATCCTACCCTCCACATAGTTATCTACGTTGTTTATATAAATGACAAATAATAGGGGACCGAGCACAGATCCCTGTGGTATGCCACTGGACACAGGCTTCCAGTCACTAAAGTATCCTTCTGTCATCACCCTCTATCTCCTACAAGTAAGCCGATTTTGAATCCAACTTATCAATTTACCCTGTATCCCATGTGCACCCAGTATCCACCACAGTCAAACCTCAGGAACCAAATGGAGATTAAAAAAACTTATAACAATCTAGTATAGCTCTCAGTCACACACATTTGATACTGAGAAAAAGTATTCATGTAATCCATTCAAAGATTTTAAATCATCTTATGTTCCATCTGTAGAAAAATAAACAAATTTATATTCAGTAATCACTTGAAATATAGCTAATCCTTTCTTATCCTCTTTAAATTGTCAATCAAAATGTGAACTCTGCACCCATCCACCCTGCTGAGTTAAGTGCTTTTGAAACTCAACCAAGCATTCATAATGACCTTAGCTATAACAAGCTTGGGAAATGTCAACAAAAAACTTTAGTGAAACTGTAGGAAGTATAACTGCTGGTAATTGTTTTTTCCTAAGCTACACTAGATGGCCTGTCAATCAAAGCAGTCCAGCAGTGGGTTTTTTTAAAACTCTGTCAGCTTCAGCCTTTTTTTTTGTTTAAAGGGCTAGGGATTTAAAATCTTCAGATCATCACACTTAAATGGACCTTATCTGTCCTTAAGTTTTTACGTCTACTCCATTAATTTGTGACTCCCATACTGCAGTTTAAGGCCCTTGGAACAGTCAAAATGGGTTCTGTTTGAACTCAGAACTAATTTCAAATGGCCCTGCTGAGTTTGAGTTTCTTGCCTGTGTGATTCATGCCCTGTCCCCTACCGTCAAAAATGATTACTGTTAGAAATGGGATGGGACTTCTGCATCTGTGTCCCACCATTTTAAGGTCTCCAGAGTTGGTCCGACTCAGTGAAATCCAGCCCTGTGTCTCTGCCACCCCCTTGCTGTGTCTCACTGTCAGTAATGGGGTGTTTATGTTCTTAACTATTAAAACACAGGTGATGATTGAGAGTAATTTAGTATAAATATATTTTGCAGTTATTGGTATGAGAAACACATGTTCTGGGGTTGGAATGCTTTCCTATTCTTAGTATTGCAAAAAACATGTCCTCCAGCTTCACCAGGATGCTCAGAAAGCGGATTTACCTTAAAACAATAGGCTATCAGCAAATGATAATAACACAACACAACACACATAACCTAAATTATTTCTCAGGGTTTTTCAACAATGTTTACTAAATGGATGCTTCTGAATTTCTAGGTCCTTGTATTTAAACAATGACAGAATACCACTTGAGTAGCTAACAGTTAGCAGGGGAATTGAGCATGCTGGATGAAAGTAAAAGTAAAATACTGCAGATGCAGGAGCTCAGACAGCACCTGTGGAGAGATAAACAGAGTTAAGAGTAATTTTCAACTTGAAACATTAACTCTGTTTCTCTCTCCACAGATGCTGTCAGACATGCTGAGTATTTCCAGCATTTTCTGCTAATGAAAGGGCTGAATTATGACAGATTGTTATGAATGCGGATAACTGTAGGGTTCTTCCAACATGAACACGTAACAGTGGATGTACCTAATTTGAAAGGGACCTATTGTGTGATTTTTTAAAAAAAATGCCTTTCTTTTATGGTATTACTAAAAAACAATCAGATTATTCATCTTATTTGCTGTTTGTGGGACCTTACCATCTTAATAGGCTGCCCTGCCTTCTTGCATATCGAGAATGATTCTGCTTCCAGAAGTAATTCTTTAGTTGAAAGGCTGTTTGAAATGTCCTAAGGATTTACATTGCTATTAAATGTAAGTTATGTTCATGCTAATCTACAAACACTGAATACTCAATGGGGGGAAAACAACTGACCTGCTCTGATACCTCTATTATGGTACTCTGTAACATGCTGCTTGGAACGGATTGGTGCCTCTGCCTGAGATTTAAAACACACAATATTTGGAGCGCTGCAATAATTACCACTTAATTTACTCTTGTTATTTGACTGTAAGCTAGAAAGAGGGCACTTATCCAATGGCATAATGGGGAAATGCATCATCTCCTGATGCGGTACTGAGCCATACAGGCAAAGTATGCTGTTCACTGCTGGGCCTCATCAATTGGTTTGAGTCATAGGTGGTCACAGCATAGAGGAGGCTATTCAGCCTATTATGTCTGTGCTAGTTGTCTACAAGAGAAACTCAGTTAGTCCCACTCCCCACCTTTTCCCCACAGCCCTGCATTTTTTTCTCTTTAGATAATTATCTAATTCTCTTTTATAGGCTGCGATTCAATCCATTACTACACCCTCAGGCAGCACAGTTGTGTCCTGAACTAAGGGAAGGAAAAGTTAACCACTGATCTAGTGACCCTTGTTGGAAAGTACAATGAACTCTGGGGAATCCTTGAACACTGAGTAGCTGTTTGAGGAACAGTTTTTTTTCAGACAGTGAGGAGCATGTCACTTGAAAACTTAACAGCCAGGAATGGTGCGTGCTCACTTTATATTGAAAGGGATGGGAAGAAAATATATTTTTTTTTAACTTGGAGGAAAATGCGGAACTTACGAAACAGGTTAGGGTAAATGTATAAGGAGGATATTACCAGCATTTTTTTGAAACAGCTGAAGAACCATGATCAAAAGTAACAATTAGTGGTTAAATTTGCAGTAACCACACAAGCAGACCAAGGCACTCTCTTACTAAGCCGAAAAGTATGCAAATATTACTTACCATTACTTTGTTGATTTGTCATCAAATGTAAAAGAATTTATTCATATAAGGATGGGAAAGAAACTTGAGATCATTTGGGCTGTGGGAGAAAGTGAACTATATACTTGTTATTATGAAGATGCATAATTGATCCAGCAAGCTGCTGGACACAAAACATTAGTGCTCAGAAATCACATGAGCATCAACTCTGAACGATATGAAAGAGGCCAAAAAAGAAAATGCGTTTGGAATAATCATTGATCCTTGCCTGAGTGCATCTGGTCTACATGAAGCAGTGATTCACAAATCTGTCAACAGTAAATTGGGAAAATCTGTGAATGGGTAAACAACAGATCAGAGGGAGGTGTTTAAAAACTAAGATATTGATGTGATACAGAACCAGTTCATACTCTTAGGAAGCAAAAGCTCTACTTGCTCAAAAAAAACCAGCCATGGGTGACTAAAGAGTTAAGGGCAACATTAAACTAAAAGAAAACACAAACCAAGAAGAATGCCAAAGATAGTACAGATCTTATCAAATTGAAGGGGTACAAAGGATAGCAAGATTTACAAAATGGGAATATGAAAAAAATTGCAATGGCTATCAAAATCAACACAAAGCTATAATCATTTATCAAAAATAGGGTGGTTAAGAGTAATGTCGTGGATGTAGGGACTTTCCTTAAATAAAGTCCCTCATAAGAAAATGTTGCCCAAGTTTCAAGCTCATGAAATTGAGGGAAAATTATTGATCCATTTCAGAGATTGGCTGAATGGTAGGAGATAGAATAATGTAGCAGTGTACAGTGGGCAGGTACTCTAATTGGCAGGATGTGAGTAGTAGTGTCCCATAGGGATGTGCTCAGCTATTAACCAGATTTATTAATAACTTAGATGATGGAATAGAAAGCCACATAACAAATATGTCAGCGACAAAAAGGTAGGCAGCATTGTAACATCTGGAATACTGTGAGCAATTCTGGGCACCACACCTTGGGAAGAATATATTGTCCTTAGCGGGGGTTGCAGTGTTTGTTTACTAGCATGACACCTAGAATCAGTGTTGTATTCCCTGGTTTACATGGCTAAAGGGTGGTTTGAAGGAAATTTCAAGATATTAAGGGAAATAGGTAAAGTAGGTAGAGAAAGGCTATTTCCACTGGTTGGTCAATTTAGGACTAAAGGACATAGCCTAAAAATCAGTCCTAGGAGATCAGGAGCGCAGTTAAGAAACGCTTCTGAAAAGGGCTGTAGAAGTTTGGAACTCTCTTTTGAAAACAGCAGTTGACACTGGGTGAGTTAATTTTAGGCTGCACTGTTGGTGTGTCATTGCATGGGATGTGCTTCATGGCCATGCACAGTTGCAGCACCTGTGACAGGTTATGACCACTGGACTTTATAAGATGGTTAATTTTAAATTGTCTCCTTTAATTCAAGATAACATTGAGCAGTTTGAAGAGGGGCACGTGACCTCATATTAAATCTGCCTGGAGACAAACCCATGTGACCTAGTTGCCATGGGGACAGGTGCCCAGGTTGAAACATTTTGAAAGAAAGGTACAAGTTTTCACACCTGAACACAAAGGAGGAGACAACTGTTCCCGCTGCTTACAGACTCACAGACCCGCAGAAAGAGACAGCCATGGAGATTTGGGGAAGAAGACCCTCAACAGATGCTGGTATGCCAAACAGAAGATAAGGACTGTTTTGGAGGTTAACCTCCAGAATGTGCTGGAGAGGACAGATCCCCTATTTGAAGGAATGATGGTTGCTGTGGAGAGTTGAAGACTGAAGAGTCATCAGTGGAAGCCTTGTTGAAGGAAGTCCTATTGAGAATTCCCAGGAGATTGAGTGAAGGCGATTTTGTTCAAAAGGACAATGGAAGATTCAGCTTGGTGAGGCAAGGGAAAGAGAGAGAGTCTCCAGAGGATATCTGGGGCTTTAATACAAAGTGCATCTGCTGAGAATGCGCTGTAACATATAAACATGGTGTGGGGTTTTCAGTTGTGTTGAGAAGTTACTAGGGATTACCAGTTCTGTAGATTAGTGTATTAGATGCCCACTAAGAAATGTTTAGTCAATGTTGATTTTAGTTTTTTTTGTTATAGTTAAAGTCTTGAAATGTGAAATCTCTTCGTGCTATTCCTTTTGTTGTCACTGGGAAATTCATACCTGTTTCTAAAGTTATTAGTCTCTGGGATCGTAACAGATGTCAAAGCTAGCAACATCCTTGGCAACTGCCTACACTAAATATGGTTTAGTTATTTGCAGAATCCTCCCAGGCCTGCATGAAGGAGCTTAGAGGACTGAGAGGGGAGGGCAGTTATTGATGGGTGTTCTCTCATTGACTTTGGGGCTGGTAAGGGGTGGCCGTGCCTGTTTGGCAACAGTAATGGTCAAGCTGCTGCGTTTAAGATAAATATTTTAAAAAAAAGCTCACTTTGCATCCAGATGGTACAGATACTGTGAGAAATTTAAAATCTTAGTTTTGGAGGAGGATTATTTTCCATGCACTGCTGCCCACACATTTGGTTTTCGTGGACTTCATTGGGATCTGCCATGGATCCTTAGAAGCTGCATTTAAAAAAAGTCTAAATCCAAGTTGAATTCAGTTGGTAAAAACAAAAATCTGCGGATGCTGGAAATCCAAAACAAAAACAGAATTACCTGGAAAAACTCAGCAGGTCTGGCAGCATCGGCGGAGAAGAAAAGAGTTGACGTTTCGAGTCCTCATGAAGGGTCATGAGGACTCGAAACGTCAACTCTTTTCTTCTCCGCCGATGCTGCCAGACCTGCTGAGTTTTTCCAGGTAATTCTGTTTTTGTTTTGAGTTCAGATGGATTGATCTCAAATTGTTGATTTAGGAGTTATTCGCCAATGAAGATACAATGCTGTCAACAGTTCTTACCATAGCTCCAGCCTCTCAAAGTTCAAATAAAGTTAACAAGCTATACAATGGTGTTCCCAAGTTTTGCAGCATTAGTTTGGACACCCCTGCTCAGCTAACCTCAGGTCCCCTTACCTCTTTCCAACATTCCTTGCAACATTGGATCAGGATTGCCAATATTGGTTGCAAACTTTCAGCTAGTGAGAGATAATGAGATTCGACTTTGTCATTTAATAGACTCCACCTTTAGGCTGCTGTAAATTTCACTGAAGAAACCACCAGTGCCACCACCTTATACGATTATCCAATGTCTCCATCTGTTCACTGTAAAAGATTCATTCAGCCTCCTGTGTCTTTTCAAACATTGTGGACTGGATTTTCATCTCAGGCTCGTGAAATGCGAGTCAGGCCCTTTTGTGGTTTTGCAAACGTTCACCCAACTCATGCCTGACTTTGCCTGGGATTTTCATTTTTTCATGCAGGGGCAGTGTGCAGGTTGTGAGCTTCAATGCAGTGCGGTGTGAATGGGGTTTCAGAGACGGGCCAGTTTGAAAGCTTGCCTGGATTCTCAGGGATAGCAGCCCAGCTCCTAATATCATTTTTATGGCACCTAAATCTCACCCCTCACCCCCACCCACCTCCATGCCCTCAGGTATCCTCTATAGTCACTCATCCAGAATCCACTATGCACAGTCCTCAGGACCCATGAAATAGCAATAGGTGCAGGTGAAAAAATTAAACCTGTAACAATTTAATAAAAATCATATTCAAAACTCTAGTATTGATACAACAAAAAAAAACTTAACCAAGAGAAAAAATTTTAACCACTTAAGTGGCTAGTAAGTTGTGTAAACAACAGCCACTATTCAGGGACCACATTAAAGGCAAATTATGTCATTACAGTCTCTTAAAAATGTCAATCAATCCACTGTGCAGCTGTGTCAACAGAGCTGAGTACTCCAACAGCTTTTGCAACTCACCAAGGATTCATAATGGCAGAGCTATCAAAATTTTAGCTTTCAGCTCCAGACCACACTGCTGAAACTGAAAGAACAGATGATGTTACATTTCCATTTCAAAGCAGGTTACCTGTCAGTCAATGGAGTGGAACAGGTGCTGTTATTTTTTAAAAAACTTTCAAAGTAAAAGATATCTGGACATTTAAATCTCAGGACAGGAGAATTTTCCAGCATGTCTTTCTATACTTTTGAATGCATTATAGCACTTTCTCCATTGGGAAAAATACTAATGCATAAAAACACTTACACAATGGTGGTCAATGTAATAGACAACTTGCAAAGGGCTTTGCAAACAGAGACCTATGACCAATCACTGCATTAAAAATACATCTATGTTACAATACAACATCTTATAGTGACATTGGAAGATAACAAAACATTTAACACTTCACTGACAGAATGTTCCAGGCTCCTCAGCCAGTTTTCCCAGTGGTCGCAAACTCTCCAAGTAGATGTGTATTTTTGGGGCTTCAGAATCCTCCATCAGCACACAGAAATAATGTGGTGAGGGAAATTCACATTTCATATGGCCCTCACAATGGCAACCCCGACCTCAGAAGAGGTGCAAGTGTGTTTTGCAGCCAAGGCCTTCCCAAACCTCAGAAAGGAAATAGCATGGGTTTGGGAAGTTAGAAGAAAATTGTTTTTCCAACACTCTCCTAATCCCAGCCTCCTAATCCTCTTGAGATATGAGTAAGATGCCCTGGAGCTCGAGAGCTGGCACATCCCATTTGCAACTGGGCTTGGAGAGGCGGGGGTGTCGGACGAGAGTTAGCGTGCAGCGCACAGAAGTGAGACTTTCAATTTGTCCAATTGTTCTAGTGTAGTCTCTTCATTGATGTGAGCCTTGAACCTGGAGTACCCATTGATCATTGGAAGATGATGGCACATGATGCAGATCTCCATTGTCTCACCAGGGTGCCTGGCCTGCACAGTGACAGTGTGATGACTTTAACTAATGACATGTTCTTGTTCTCCCTTTTAGGTTCACCATCAGGCATTCGCTCTCCGGACCCTGAAGGGCCACCCCTGGCACCGGAGGACTGCTGGGCATCATTTGCAACTGCGTCACACCCGCTGTCACACCAGCGCAGATACCAGCAACTCAATGGGCATTAGAGCAGCAGCTAGTATCTCGGTGCATATTGGTGAGGCCACTTCACAGTCACTTGAGGCACAGGCAGAGGGAAAGAGTTTCCAGGGCACCGGCAGTTGGAAGACTGCTGAGGACCAGGATGATGCTGAGTTGAAGGCTGATGATGAGTCATTCATTAGGCGGCAGATGCTGGATGTCCAGCGAGATGTGTGGGATGATCTGGTGGAGATCCAAGAGGGTATGTGTGCCATGATCTCTGTTGTGGAGGAGTCCATGTGGAGCATGAGAACTGCGTTGACTGTCATGGTCATGCGCGCTGCCTCCTCCATTGTGAGAGTGACTCTCATGGAGATGCAGCTCCAGGGACAGAATCTGGGGTTCCTGGGGTTGCCCTCGACCTCCAAACCCACACACAGGCACTGTCCTCAGATGCTCAGTGTCAGTGTGGGAGGTGGATGAGGCAACCAGTATCCCAGCTAAGTGCCCGTCCATCAATCGTGTGTAGGGAGGTCCATAGTGACCTCATGTTGGTGCACGAGCTACTTGTCGTCTCTATGGCTCCTCTCAGGGCGCTCTGGACGATGGCGACAGCTCCTCTGCCCCTCTGCCACTGACTGTAGTATCTGATGTGGCTGCGGCGATTGGGGAGATGCCAGGCATGGTACTGGCTGCTCTCTCACAGGCGGGGCCAGTTATAGGCTCCACTGGCCAGAGGACAACCGTCAAGGACATCGAGGCCATCAAGACAGCAGGGTTAGCAGGCTGCCTCCAGTGCCAGTGTCAACAAGGGAGCACCAAGATGTAACACTTGCAAACGTAAGTTAAAGACACAATGAGCACAAGAGGGACTGGTGACGGGTGATTTTATGTTCATTTTTGTTTACTTTATATAAAAAGGCCTGATGTTGAATACCAGAAATGTTTCTGTTAAGGTTTTTGAACTGTTAGAATGACATAAATTGAGTTTTTGTTGTCATTGCCTGAGTATGCTTCATCTTTTTATTTCATTGGTGCGGGGAACATGTAATGCTGGAGGTAGGTGGATCTGAACTTTATCGCACAGGCACTGAGTGTTCTTTGTGTTCAAATGAAAAGGTCCTTTCAGACATCTGGGATGGAGGCGGCAGCCCTGGCATGCGTTTGAAGCTGATCTTTGGTAGCCTAGCTGAAGGAGCATTGGATCAAGACGTCCCTGGTGTTCCTGCCTGCCGGTAAGTTACCGAGGTCTGGCTCCATGCTTCAGCATTCTCCTCACTGTGCTCCTCTTCAGACTCACTCCTGGATTCATCAGCTGTGGCATGTGCAGCCATGTCAAGATCCTCTTCCTCCAACTGGTCCCCCCTTGCCAGTGCCAGATTGTGGAGAGTGCAGCATTCAACCACTATCAGTGACACTCTCTCTGGGGGGTATTGTAGTGCTCCCCATGAACGGTCCAGGCATCGGAAGTACATCTTGAGAAGACCTATGGTCTTCTCTACCGCCGTCCTTGTGAAGGCATGGCTCCTATTGTAACACCGCTCTGTCTCTGTTCTTGGGTAGCAGAGAAACATCATGAGCTACCTATTCAACGGATAGCTCTGTTCACCTTCAGCCATCCACCCAGTTGGGCTGGAGCACCGAAGAGTCTCGGCACCTGGGAGTGTCTGAGGATGTGCGCGTCATGGGAGCTGCCTGGGTACCTTGCACAGACTTGTAGAATCAGCATCCTGTGATCACACACTATTTGCAGGTTCATGGAGTGGAAGCCCTTCCTGTTGATGAAGGCAACCAGCTGACCTGCTGGCGCCTTGATGGCCACATGTGTGGCACCCTAGATCCTGGCCATCATCCTTAATTGGATGGCAGAGCCTCCTTCAGCATCGTACCTGGGACATATCAAGGTAACTGCATCGCCACCTGTAAACCCTGGCAGCAGGATAGTGGTGTCTTTTGCTAGACTACCTGCTGGCCCTGCACCCCTTGTGCCTGCACCCCTCCTCCTAAAGGTTGCTCCCCTAGAAGCTGCATAAGGGCACCTGGCCTCCTCTCCCTTCTCCTCAGAGGAGGTGCCTCTAGCGGAGACCACAGTTCCCATTACCATGATTACAGAAGGCATCTGGTACCTGGAAGGGTCCACACGGTATGAATCCCCCGGGGACCTGGCAGACAGCAATGAGCCCTGAAATGAAGTCTGGAAATGCTAAGAATGAAACCCCGAACAGAAATAAGGCTGCCAAGTACCAATAAGCAACCAGCAGCAAACTATCTCCAAAATGCCTCACAACTCCACAATGGCAATGCTGCTGATCCTTTTTATCCCGCCCTTGGATGAGGTTTGTGAAAATGTCGGCTGGCCGCCTGCCTGTTTTGGCCGTGCGATGAGCTGGAAATCGCAGGGGCCAGGAAAAATTACATTCAGTCAGGCTCTTAAGAGCCTTAAGTGGCTGCTTAATTAATGGCGGGCACCACTCCAGCACCTGCGTGTACCCACTGAGCGAAATATCATGCAAGTGCGCGATGATGTCAGGGCTCTCGCCTGATGTCATTGCGCACTATTTTACTCCTGATTGGGTTGGGTGCGCGCCTGCCTGTGGGACATGAAATTCTCCCCAATAAGTTCTATATGGGTGCCCTTACTTTCATTTATATTGAAAGTCCAGCTTCTGCTTCTTCCGTGCAAAGTGGCCACCTATTGGCTTTCCAGCTCCAGGATCCTGGCCATCATCCTTAATTGGATGGCAGGCCTGCCCTTTGGCCCCTAATTGGCTAATTCAGGGAAAATCACAGCTGAGTGACTGTTTCCCACACAGTGGGCAGAAATTTTCGCTCGGCAGGCGGGCGCATGCCCAACCTGCTCGAGCGTGAAATGACATGCGTTGACATCGGCCGAGCGTGCTGACATCAACATGCAGTGGCGTGATAGCTCAGTCAGCAGGCACGCACCAGAGTTGGCAGTGTGCCCACCAACAATTAAAAGGCCTGTTAAGTCCATTAAGTATTCAATTAACTTAAAATTTTCACTGTCTGTCCAACCTAACGGTTGGAAGGCAGGTGAAAAGGCCAAGCTGCCTTTGCATTTTTTTTGGAGACCTCATCCATGGGGATGAGGAAACTCCCTTTGAATTGGATGAGGTTTCCAAAAGCAAATAAAGATAAAACAAAAGTTTTAAAATTGAATTAATAACATGTCCCTGCTCATGTGACAGTGTCACATGATGGGACATGTTTTATTACATTTTTATTTTTTGCATTTTCTTTTTGCAGAAGAATTAGGAGAAATTTCTTTACACAGTAGGTTATTGGATTATGGAATGGTTTGTCATACAGACTGGCTGCAGAAGAGACTAATGCATCTTTCAAGGGAAAACTGGATTAATAGTTGAAGTAGAAAAGATGAAGTGTCAGGAGATATAATAATGTCATTGGAATTTATTGTAAAATAGTGGTATCTGTGTCTATGTGTGTGTGTGTGTGTGTGTGTGTGTGTGTGTGTGACTTAATTGGATTAAAGGCAGCTGTTATGAAGGCTTTGATGTATTAGAAGATAAACTCGGTTTGAAATGTTAGGTAAACATGGAGGAAATTTAGAGTGTAGGGTGTAAAAGGATATTTGTATTTTTAATAAATCAGACTAGATTGTTTTCAAATGAGGGATGAAATGTATCACCTAGCCAGGCGAAGTTCAGAAACAGTGGGAAGAATTTTCGGGTTGGCAAGTGGGGGTGGGGCCTGCTCGCTGACACGTAAAATGACACACGGTGACGTCAGGTGTGTGTCATTTAGATTTTCAGTTCAGTGGGCATGCAGCCGAGTCGGCTGTGCGCCCACCAAACTGTCAAAGGCCTATTAAGACCATTTAAATAGTCATTAAAACAATTAACAAAGCTGCCAATCCAACCTTAAGGCTGGCGCTCAGGTGAAGAGCCCAGGCAGCCTTCACATTTTTCATGGAACCCCATCCATGGACGGGATGAGGTTTCATGAAGGTTTCATTAATTAAATAAAAGTTTTTATCAAAGTTCATGAACATGCCCAGCTCATGTGACACTGTCACATAAGGAGACATGTCTTAAAATATTTGCTTTTCTTTATTTAAAGTTTTAAACCTTAGACCAATTTCCCTGAGGCACAGAGATGCCTCATGGAGATTTCTGCATTCTTTTGCACACATGCGCAAAAGAGCTCAGGCCCCAACTCAGTGAATCCCACCCCCCTCTGCCTACACACGGAGTGGTCAGTGCTTGCAGGTGCGCATCACGCTGGGCGAGCCTTAATTGGCCCGCTCACATAAAATGGCAGTGCATCTGGGGTGCCGATCGGGTACACATCCACCCCCACACAACTCCCCCGATGGGGAAATTTCTGCCCAGTGTGTTTAATTTTTCCAAAGATTACTGGTAAAATTGGTACTATGATAGTTTTTTATGATCGGGGAGGTAAAGCCCAAAGACGTCGTGAAACAATGGGAATTTGCATTCAAAGGGAAAAATATCAATAAAGGAGTGAAGGCTGTGTGTGAAGGCAGGCATTTTAAGATCTAACAAGTGTGAAAAGCCTTCAGCATCTATGCCTCAAGCTTCTGTCTGCAATGAACTGAAGTTAAGGAAACTCCCTTTGAATTGTATTGTTCAGGATATAATGTTTCTTTGCCTGGGTCTTTTAAAATCTGTGTCTTACTGTTGTCTTAACAAAGGTGTAACTGGGAGTCAGATTAATTAGGGGATTTAGAAGTTATAGAAGTAATTTGTAGACATATGTACCTGCTTAAAATCATTTCTCTTATTAATAAATGTTTAATCTAGTTTTGTAAAAACTTATAAGGCTCAGTGGTCTTATTATTACTGAATCTTGAAACATAAAATTGAAAAATAGTTGCAGCAGTTGTCTCAAGTTTCCCTCTGGGATTTGAACAACTCAACATTTACCATCGGCTGTGCCATAACAAAAGTCTACCAAATGAGTGTACTAGTGGGATTGACTTTGGAATGCTCAGCACAGATATGATTGGCTGAAGGACTCTCTTCTGTAAGTCTCTATGCTTCCATGGTACCCCTAATAGGAAACTCATTATGGCTTCTTTAAAACTGGAGAAGGACAGAAAACAAGAGGCAGCAGAAGGGAAAGGATAAAAAATGAAGCAGTTGTCAATAGCTCAGTGGTTTGAAAATGAAAAGCTAGGATTTTGTGTTAACAAGAACTGTTGTGTGACAGCTCATCATATTGCTAATTTCCACATGTTTCTCCTGCCTCCCAAAGTAATACTGCCCAACATGACTTTGAGGGGAAAGCATCAGCATAATTTAAAAAAACACCATTGTAAGCAACATAGATCAGCATTCCCAATAACTAACATATCATAAACCAAACCCTGCTGTACTAAACACTAACTGTTTGAAAGATACTATGAAACCGCTTAGAAAACCAAATGTTGTACTTTACAGTACATAAACAAGTGATTGTTTGAACTAGAATTGCACGTAAACATGTTACAAAATAATATTTATTGTTTACTTCTGGTTTCTGGCAAACTGATAAGATTAAACCTGAGTATTCTAAATAACCTATGGAGAAATATAAGAAGTAATTTGTATTCATGTAACACCTTTCACAATACTACAGCCATTGACATATTTATGAAATGTAGTCACTGTTGTAATCATTGTTGTTATCTCAGGAAATGTATAAATTTCCACAAAGCAAATGCTCAAAAACAGGAATGAGTTAAATTACCACATAAACAGTTCTAGTGTTTCACATACTCTTGCTCAGTTTAGACATGACAACTGCAGCTTTTGCAATGTGTTTGTTAATTTCGACATCAAGTGACAGGTTGCTGGTCATTATGGAGCTCAGATATTTGGAGCTATTAACAACCTCCAGTGCTGATAGATGGGAATTGGCAACATCCTGGACCATGATGTTCATTTTCCTGATGTTTATGGTCAAACCAAACTCTTTATAGGCCTGAGAGAGTCTGTCTGTTTGCTGCTGCAGATGTTCCTCTGTATGGAATATTAGTGTGGCATCATCAGTGTAGCACAACTCTCTGATGAGGACTTTGTGGACCTTGGGTCTCAGGTGAGCCAGGCTGAACAACTTTCTGTCAGTTCTGGTTTGTAAGTCAACACTCTATGGATGACCTGAAGGCATGTAACAGCAGCAAAGGGAAGAATATGATAAAGTGTATTGGTGTCAGAACATAGTCTTGCTTGATTGCAGTGCAGATCTCAGTGGGTTCTGATGTTGCCCTGTCACAACTGACCCTACCCATATGATGTCATGGAAAAACACAGCACCTTGAGCAACTTTGGAGGACAATCAATTTTCTCCAGCAGCTTAAATCTGTCACTTAATGCTGAAATAAACACACACATTGTAAAAGCTGCAGCTGTTGTGTCCAAGCTGAGTAAGAGTGTGTGGAGCAGCAGCAGCAGCAACCTTACTGAGAACACCAAACTGACAGTCTACTGAACTTGTGGCCTCAGTACACTCCTCTACAGGGGCGAAACCTGGACAACATATGCTAGGCAGGAGAAGAGGCTGGGCATCCATACCTCCACTACAAGGATGCCTGCAAGCAAGTTATGAAGATGATGTACATTGACAATGACAACTTGAAGTCAGTCGCTCATGGCCGTGACCTCTGGAGGCTGACTGTTTGGAAGGTCATTGGAAGACGCGAACAGAAATGGAATGCTCAGCTGGCCGAGAAGAGGGCCCAGAGAAAACAGAGGCTAGTGGATCGTGCATCTTCTCAGCCCACTGTCTCCCTCTGCAGCAAATGTGGCAGACATTGCCATGCCAGAGTGAGGCTCCTGAGTCACTCCAGGCGATGATGGAGTTGACCACCACGGTGCAAAACATCGTCTGGCTTCCAGTGATGACTGAATCTGTTTCAGTGACAAATGTTGGCCAGCATACCACAGAAAATTCCATTAGACTACATCCATGTTATGGCACAGCCGATGGTAAATGCTGAGTTGTTCAAATCCCAGAGAGAAACTTGAGACAACTGCCACAACTACTTTTGCAATTTGTATGCTTTGATATGCGGGCTTTGAATTCAATAGTAATAAGACTTATTATAAAAGCCTTATAGGTTTTTACAAAACTAGATGAAACATTTATTAATAAGAGAAATGATTTTAAACACATAGAAATGTCTACAAATTACTAATATAATAACTTATAAATCCCCTAACTAACCTGACTCCCAGTTACATCTCCATTAAGACAACAGTACGACACATGGGGTAGGATTTCCCTGTCGGCATGCAGGGGGGCAGGACCCGCATGCAGACGCGTAAAATGACGCGGGATGATGTCGGGCAGAACTCCCAACGTCAACCTGTGTCATTTCTTTTTTCAGGTCGGCGGGGGTGCAGCTGAATCAGCTGTGCACCCGCCAACCTGCCAACGGCCAATTGAGGCCATTGACAAAGTAATTGAGCTAGTTAAAGGGCCTGCCCGTTCAAACTTAAGGTTGGCAGGCAGGCCAGGAGCCCTGGTGGGCTTCAGAGAAATCATGAAACCAGCTTAGGGAATCCCCCCTCCCCACCCGCACAGGGAGCATAGCGCTTCCTGGCGGACGCCACACTGGGCGGGCCTTAATTGGCCCACCCACGTAAAATGGTGGTGCTCCCCCAATCGGGGGCGCTAATTGGAGGCACGCCTGCTCTTGAACTTACCCCTCGACAGGAGGAAATCCTGCCCATAGATTTTAAAAGACCCAGGCAAAGAAACATGATACCCTAAATAATCCAATTCAAAGTGAGTTTCCTCAACTTCAGTTCATCGCAGACAGCTGCTTGAGGCATAGATGCTGAAAGCTTTTCACACTTGTTAGATCTTAAAATGCATGCCTTTACACACAGCCTTCTTTCCTTTATGCATATTTTCACCTTTGAATGCAAATTCCCATTGTTTCATTATGTTTTTGGACTTTATCACCCTGATCATAAAAAATTATCATAGCACCAAATTTACCAGTAATCTTTGGGAAAAATAAACACACTGGGCAGAATTTTCTGTTTGGCGAGCGGCATGGGGTCCGCTCGCCAACGCGTAAAATGACGCGGGGTAATGTCGGGCGTGCATCCCGACGTCACCCTACGTCATTTAGATTTTCAGGTCGGCGGGTGCACGGCTGAGTTGGCTGCATGCCCAGTGACCTATCAATGGCCTATTAAGGCCATTAAAAAACTAATTGAAACCATTAACGGACCTGCCTGTCCAACTTTAAGGTTGGCGGGCAGGCCGGGAGTACTGACGCGCTTCCGAAAAAGCATGAAACCTCATCCATGGGTGGGATGAGGTTTCATGAGTGATTAAAACATCTGAGAATATTTCAAGATAAAAATTATAGACGTATATCCAAACTCATGTGACAGTGTCACATGAGGGGACATGGCAGCGAAATATTTTTCTCAACTTCATTTGAAGTTTCAAACCTGAGCCAATCTCCCCAAAGCAGCACTTTGCCTTAGGGAGACCTGTACGTTCTTTCGAGCACATGCGTGAAAGAGTGCACGCCTGGCTCAGGGAATCTCACCACCGCCCCCCTGCCCGCACAAGGCCTTACTTGGCCTGCCCACGTAAAATGGCAGTGCTCCCCTGACTGGGGGCACCGATCGGAAACTTGCCCATCTGTCCCCGCACCCACACATCCCCCCCAAAGGTGGGGGGGGGGAATGTTGCGCACTGTTTCTGAACTTCACCTGGCTAGGTGACACATTTCACATTTTATCCCTCCTTTGAAAACGATCTAGTCTGGTTTTTAAAAAAATGCAAATATCCTTTTACACCTTGCATTCTAAACTTCTCCATGTTTACCTACTTAACATTTCAACCATAGCTCACCTTCTAATACATCAAAGCCTTCAGAGCAGCTGCCTCTAATCCGATTAAGTCTCTCGTGCGCGCACACACACACACACACGCACACATATAGACACAGATACTGTTATTTTACAAAAAATCCTAATAACATTATTATGTTTTCCTGACAGTCCATGAGAGGGCAGACTAGGCCCTCTGGTTATTGTCTTAACTGAATGACAGAAGCTCTGATAGTACAGCAATCCCTTAGTATTGTACAGAAGGGTAAACCCTGATTACGTGTTCTAATCTCTAGTAGAACTTGAACCCATAACCTTCCGACGCAAGAGGCAAGAATGTTGCACTGAACCAACAATGATATCTAATTGTAAACCTCTCATGTATGTTCAGTCAGAAGTTTGTGTGCTCAAGTCCCACTACTGATTCGAGCTCATTATCCAGGCTGACAGTGAGAAACTGCTGCAATGCTGCATTAATCACCTTTTAGAATGGATATTATACAGAGGTACTTCAAAGGTAATTTATTGGTTATTAAGCATTTGGGGACACTGTAGAATTTATGTATGGATTTAACACCAATAGGTTACAGCAATTGATAATTATTTTGAGCAAATATTAATACATAAAATTATATAAGCAATAATTAAGAGGACAAAGAATTATATTACCTAGTTGTTGTCTAGGAGGGGGCTGTAACCTGGTGCCTGCTTGGATTTCTGATCCTGTTCCTTGACTACAATTATCTGGCTTCACTGCATATTTATACACTACCTTATTTGCCACACATCAATGTAATACACAAAGCTATGGCAAAAGCAGGGCAATCAGCTCTCCTTAATTATTTGGACACGTGGTCCACATATTAACCTGATCACAACCTGATCATGTGCATCAGCTTGTAACCTGTATCTACATTATCTTTGCTTTTTTTTTGACAGTTATTAGCCTCCTCCAAATTACTTTCTTTCAAGTATGGAAGCACTCCTTTTGAGCACTTCATTTTGGCTTGGCTAATGTGGCCTGAGGTTTGTGATTTCCTAGTCTGCAGTTAGATCTCAATTTTGCCCATCCTGTTTTTCATTCAGAATTCCTGCTGCTTTAATCAGCCCGTTAGTTGCTGCACAGATATCACAAGGGACAGCATTCCTTTACAGTCCCCACCTTGAGTGTGTGGGACCTTTTTAAGTAGCATCACCATCTCCAAATTCCTCTTCTTTGGATTCATCTGCTTCAAAGTCCACTTAACTGATGTATCAGCAAGATTATCATAATCCCCTGCGCAAACACAAAGCTGTAAGATGCCAATCTTACAAATGGGTTTTTGTCCCATATTTTCTTTTATATTCAATTATCTCACCTAGTGGTTTCTCTAAGATTCCTTGTTTTGGCCTCTAGGCCTTGTCATCCTGATGTAATTGATGCAGATGGTGCAGAGGAGTCTTGGTTTATTCCATGGTTTTCTTAAGGCAGTGGTGTTGATCTATTTGCCATGATTCCCATTTGAGTTGAATAATTTGCACACAACTCCCTTAATAAGTTTTAAAGTCCTGATTTTTCTTACTGTGGCAATAGTGCTGGGGGATTTGGTGAGGGTGTGGAGTATGCAATTTATGTCTTATTCTTGAGAGCATTTATAATTCAGTAAAAGTTTTGCCTGCAAAATATGATGATCACTGCCTACAGGTATTGGCCTGCCCTATGTGCAGATCACCTCACTCTGTAGGCATTTGGGTGCAACTATAACTGTGTTAGCCTTACAGGTGAAGGCTTCTATCTCTTTTGTGAATTCACAATAATAACTAGGCAATGCAGACGCCTTGATGGTGCTTGGTTCAAATAAAATAATAATAATAAAAATATCAATTTGCAGATAGACCCATGGACCATCTGGGAGGAGGAGAGATATGTAAGAACAAATGGTTAGTTTGGCTCATAGGCATGAATTTAGTTTCGTAGGCACAGGTACAGAAGTTCAGATGTTCCAGTAGAAAACAGTGTGTCTGGGGCCAGGCAATTTAAACCTGGGCAATTCTGGTTCTGCTGCTGTTTGGCTGATGGAAGATGGCAGACAGAGTCCAGCAGCTAACCTCTTCTGAGGTTAAACAGCGAGTGAAACAGTCCAAAAGCTGGATAATTGAAATAATTCAAACAGCCCAAGCCTCAGTCAAGTGACACTGTGCTTTCAGGTGGAGTCATTCAGCTAATGATGCACTTTAAGGAGCCTTGTTAAAACTCATTGTAGTTTGAGCAGGTAGCTGCGGAACCATTAGCACAACGTTGGAGATGAGGGCCAGGATTTTGAGCTCGGCATGCAGGCACGCGCCTGACACGTCTGAGCACAAAATAGCGTGCGATGACATCGGGCAAGTGTCCTGACGCCATCGTGCACTCGCACGATATTTCAGTCGGTGGGCGCGCACGAGAGTCAACACCACACCTGCCAATAATTAGGAGGCCTATTAAGGCCATTACTCAATTAATTAACCCATATTTTTCCCTGTCCGTCCAACGTTACAGTCGCAAAGAGCTCTGCCTTTGTCCAGAACTGGCTGGTGCAGACATCTCACTTCCTAGTCCTTTGTGTTGGCTTGGCTGGGATGTTCATACAATACAAGTCACATTCCAGGAGGCTGATGAGTTAGCCTTTGTCCATTGGAACTGCTCAGAATTTTCCAAAACTGCCAGCATGTGACCAGCAGCAGCCATTTCATCAGCCCAGCAACTTGTCCATTTTAAAAAAAAACAGAGTTCAAACAAGTGAATATGGAAGAGAAACAAATTTCTTTTAGATTTTTTTCTTCAAGGCTTCTGGGCATGACATGCCTCCCCTATAGGAGGGGAAAAAAAGTGAATTCTATTTCATTTTTTATAAATGTATTTACGGAGAAGAGAAAAAAGTAAGGAGGTATTTGTTCATTCCCTCATTCACTCCTGAAAAGACCATACACAGCTAGCAAGGGAAAATGTCAGTCCCCTATTGCATTCTCAGAACTTACACACGGGACAGGGTGTCAGCCAATGTGAGTCATTTCTTTTGTCGGTTTAAAGGCTGCAAGATCCAACTCCAGGGTATTGGTGGAGATCCAGCTGTTCTGAGGTTCAGCTATATCAGGATCCAGCTGGGTTTCTTGCCTGATCTGGAGTAGATGGCTGGGGCTCAGCTGGCAGGGCTCTTGATTTATTGGTGGGGGTTCTCCCACACTCACACCATGGACCTGCTAGTGGGGAACCCTCCAGCCGATCCCTGTGAATTTCTTTATGTTTCCTGAACAGGGTGGCCATGTCCTCCCACTGCTCTTGTGTTAGGGAGATGCCGATTGGGCCTTTGTGATTCCAGGGACTGACAGCCTGGCGGTTCAACTGGGAAGGGTCCTGTCCTTCCTACTCACTTGACCCCTCTTGGCTACCCTCAAGATGCGTCCACCCTCTCTGGTAGATGCTCATCGGTTGACTGAGCCCTGGGGCAGGATTTTTCAGTCGGCATGCGGGGCTGGGCCCGACTCCCCGGTGCGTAAAATGGCGTGTGATGACATTGGTTGTGTGTTCTGACGTCATCGCGCTGCCTCGCAATGCGTTGTTTGACGGGTGCACACCGGAGTCGGCTGCACGCCTGCCGATATATAAACAGCCTATTAAGGTCACTAAGGAAGTAATTAATGTAATTGTTAATGCTGACCATCCAGCCTTAATGTTGGCGGGCAGGCGAAAAGGCCAAGCGACCTTCATGTTTTTTAGAAAACCTCATCCACGAGGTTAAATAATAATTAAATTTTTAAAGATTTCCAAAATATGAAAACGTGTCCCATCTCATTTGACACAGTCACAGGAGGGGACATGTTTAAATAAATTTTTATTCCATTTATTTAATAATTTCAACAGCTATTCAGTCTCCGTGAGGCAGCTCCGTGCCTCAGGCAGATTGAAGCCCTCTTTCGTGTGCATGCGAGAAAGAGCGCTGGCCCCGACTCTCTCTCCTCTCCCCACCCACACAGGTAGCACTGAGCACTACAGCTCGCGTCTTACGCTGGGCGGGCCTTAATTGGCTAGCCTGTGTAAAATGGCTGCGCAGAACCGATTGCGGGTGGTGATTGGCTCTGCGACCGCCCCTGCCCACTCCTGCCGAGCCCACCCACCGCCTGAAAAATTCAGGTTTTGGGTTCAGTTTGGTTCTAACTGCACTTGAACTCCCCTTGTGGTAGCCCCAAGGGCGGTGGAAGGGTTACTGCCTCTCCCTGACCTGTTACTGTGGGGAGGGGCTGGTTCCTAATCTGTCCCATTTTGTTTGGGGCACTACTGCCCTCAGGTGGCTGTCCCGATCCTGCTGCACTGCCCTGCAGCTCCTCAACATTTGAGGCATCTCCGTCACCATCTGAATATCTACTTGGACCTTCCCGGTTTTCCCTCTTAAGGTTGGAGAGATGGTGTGGGATAGCCAGACCTCCTGCTCATCCCACAGTGGTACAGGTTCCTTTCTTCTTACATCGTCCTGCCTGGTTTGGGATCTTTTTGGGTCCCCATTCTGTCCTGTATCTTTGGGGATAGCCTCGCTCACAGGGCTTGGGCTAGCTTCGGCTGCTGTTCTTCAACTGGGTGAGGCAGTTTCCTCACCAGCTCTGGAGGTATTTGGGAATCTCTTGGATCTGCCTCCAAACTCGGGAAGGCGGCTTTCAGTAGCCAGACTTCCTGCTCACCCAGCAGGGCAGGCCGGCTCCTCTTACTTTAAATCTGGGAAAGGTCGTTCCCTCACCAAGAGGGTATTTATTCAGGGACTTTCCTGGCACCCCTCTTGAAAAGAAGGTTTCACACAGCCAGAACCTCATGCTGATGCAGCAAGGGTATGGGGTCCCTTCTTTTTAAATGTGCTGGCTGGTTCTGGGGACTTTCCAGGCCCCTATTTATCCCCGGGGAGAAGGATTTTGCCAGCCCTTCTTTGGCTGCATCTCCTCCACACTTGCCGCACTAAACCCAGCCTTTTTGCCTGCTCCAGCTCCTCAGCTGAGTATGGCCTGTCCACTTTGGATGTCGGGGAGTTAACTGCAACAGTTGCTCTGCATTTTGGGCGGAGGCCAGTGTGGACTTGCCCAATGTCGTTACTGCAGGGGTGGGCCGGTCCCTATTCGATCCCACGTCCTCTGGGACACCCTGGCTCATATGGGGTTGGCTAGTTTTACTTTCCTGCCATGTGGCTCTGTGTGAGGCAGCTCCCTCACTATCAGTTTTGCTGCTTGGAAATGGCCCTGTTCCCTGTTTGATTTAGCAAAGAAGGAGACGTTGGCCAATTCGGTCTTTGGCTCACTCCCTTCATCTCATCTGAAACCCATTTTCCCGGACCCCTTTTAATTTTACTGGCCTAATCTCAGCCTTTTTAAATCCAGGTAGGATAGGAGAGGGGAGGGGAGGGGGAGGGGAGGGAGGGGGGAGGGGGAGGGGAGGGGGGAGGGGGTGGTGGTAGGGTGGTCACTTTAAAACAGCCTGATTTCTCCTCTCATCACCCATCCGTAAACAGAAAGGTGTTATGATTTTTGATTTCCCCTTTATAAGCTTTCACCAACCCCTCAGTTTTGGAGGGATCCAATCCTCCATTAATAAACCCACAGCTAACTTGAGAAAGGATAAAATCATGGGGCTAGTTTATTTTACACCCACTCAAAACGCGGGGAGGGGATGTCGTTATGTAACCCCAGTACAATCACACAATAAAAGAGGAGTAAGGGAAAGAAAGAGGTACAAGGAAAAGACCACAGACAAAATAAGGATCATTGTTTCATGTGAGTCCAGAGCCCAGAATCAAAAGTCCAATGGTGTATTCTTTCAGAGTCTGCAGGCTGAAGAGATGATTTCCACAATGAGATGGGCCTGTGCTGATCAATTTAGTCTTGTTGGCGCTGTAGGAAATAATGTGTCTGGGGCCAGACAATTTAAACCTGGACAGCTCTGGCTCCGCTGCTGTTTGGCTGATGGAAGATGGTAGACAGAGACAGGCAGCCAGCCTGGAGTCCTGTTTCTCTTCTAAGATTAAACAGCGACTGAAAACAGTCCAAAAGCTGTATAATTAACATAATTCAAACAGCTCAAGTCACGGTCATGTGACAGGGTGGTTTTGGGTCGAGCCATTCAACTAATGATGTACTTTACAGGAGCCTTGTTAAAACCTATTTTATTTTGAGCAGGTAACAGTGGAAACATTAGCTCAATGTTGGAGATGAAGAGTCACAAATAGCTTTGCTTTTGTCCAGAGATGGTTGGTGCAGACACCTCACGTACTAATCATTTGTGTTGGTTTGGCTGGAATGTTTATACAATAGAAATCACATTCCAGGAGGTTTTGTCCATTTTTATAAAAACACAGAATTTGAACAAGAGAACATGGAAGAGAAACACTGTTTCCTGGTAAAGTAAACACTGTCAATGACATTGACGTGAAACAGATGGAAGAATTCCCTAACCAAACTAAGGGATAACAGTCAGAAATGAACATGGATCAGGCTGTTACATAAGTAAAGACTGTTCAGTATTGCTAAGTAGAATAATTATTAACAATATATTGCTCTAAAATGTCAGTTTCCAATAAACCATCCTGTCACTAGTTTGCATAGCCATTGCAAGGTATCATCAACACCCAACACCCTGCAAAGATATTTGGGCAGAGCCCAGCCGATAAGCACACTGTGTCAATCCATCAAAACCCACTAGATGTATATGCTTGCCTTGGGCCACAACTTAACATTCAGGATGTGAATGTGAATGATGGTCACTGTCTACTCTATGTCTACTAACATCACCTGCCATTGGCCACAGTTAATAAGGGCAGGTACAATGGACTGAAGTTTCCTAGCCCCTTGGAAGTGGCTTTAGAGGCAGGTGGCCGGGGCGCAAGGAAATGTGATTGACTCACGTTGAGCTGCTTCTGCAACATGCTCCTGCCTCTATGCGCTTTTCCTGGAGGTTAGCTCCTGGCAGCAATGGATGCCTGCCTGGCAGCAGTGAGTGTCCAGTTAGGGCACTAAATAAGGCAATTAGCCCCTATTGTGAAATGCATTGCAATTTTTCCAATGATGCATGGGTGCCCCACTGTGTCAGAAGCTGGGGTTGAGTGGATGCAGCTTCATAGCAGAAACCCAAGCTGCAAACTACACAAGGCATTTTTTAAAGTAGCTGGCATTGTATTGCAGAGCTCTGATCTCCCTAGCAGAGGGCAAGCCATTTCTGCCACTTCATGGACACTGATGCCTCTGCTAATGAAACACTTTTTGTAATTGCAGCCAATGCCCTCCTACTGACTCCATGATGCTATAGTGCTCTTGCTGCTGGCTCCTCAGCAGTGCCCATACTATGAAGGTGGTTGGTGGCCCTACCCACTGACCATGCTGCCTGGACCTCCTGACTCTGGGACCTGGTTCCAGCCTAATTGGATGGGGCTCCTGGAAGCAGCTTTTTAATTAGCTGCCTCAGGGAAGATCATATTCAACTTCCTGCCATGGACACTTCTGGGTTCCTGACCCTGAATTGACGCTGAGGTTGGGAATGCAACCCACCTGGGCAAATCCAGTCCTTTGGCCCTGATCCCCTATCCTTCTTAACTCTCACTGGTCCCTCCACAGCTACAGGCATGGGTTTAACAATATGTTCCTTGACACACTCCTACACCTGAATAGTAAGTCTCCAGGAGCCACAGACAAGCACGATAGGTGGTTTTCTTTCATACACATCAAACAGATTGTTCCTAAAAGCAGTAGGGTGTTTGATCAGTCCCTGTATGGTCTGCCCACAAACCTGCATTACATTTAAACCATCTAGTCCTAATAAAGCTATTACCTGTCCAAGGGGCTCATTGAACCTGGTCCCTAACCAAGTCATTGCTTCAAAGTCTCATCTACAGACTAGTTGGTGGTAGGTGTGATCTGCCTCTCAGGCAGGTCAGCTCATTATTTTCCCAAGGGGACCCTGGGCTTCTTCTAATTTCTATCTCAGGACGTTGGTTTCTCACGTTAATTTGCCAATGTAATATTTCATCTGATAACCTGATCACAATCTGACTTCATGCTCAGGGTTTGCATCAGCCGAATGTTTTCAACATGGATCTTAACTATCATTTTTTTACAGTTATCTCCAAATCATCCTCTTGTAAATGTATAAATACTTCTCTTGAGCTGTGGTTTATTTTTGCACATTTAGGTTGACTAATGCGCCTGAAGTTTGAGGTCAGACATCAGTTTATAGTAACCTGTTGTGTAATATGCTTTTGACAAATGTTGTAATGGAAGATCATGTGAGCAGAATTTTCTGTCTGGTGGGGGGGGGCGGAGCCGGAGTAGGTGCGGGCTGGTACGTACACGATTGCTGCCCACGATCGGGTCCATGCCGCCATTTTATGCAGTCAGGCCAATTAAGGCCCGTCCAGTGTGAATCGCAGCTCCCGAGGACAGCGGGAGTGGGCAGCCGGCGGTGGGACTGCAATGAGCACTCGGTCCAACGATGACCCGGCCGCCTGTTTTAAAAAGCTGCTGCAGCCTTTCAAAAGCTGCAAATCATGGCCAGTGGAGAAAAGCTTCCCGGACCGCTGCTGTTGAGCAAGCCAGGTAGGAGGGCAGGGCAGGGGGGCACTGTACCCCTTGTTTGTCCGATGGCTGCCTTGCTGCCCTCTTCGAGGAGGTGGCAGCACAGCGGGAGGTCCTGGTATCCCAGGATGGGAGGAGGAGACCCCCCCCCACATGGCCAAATGTGCCTGGGAGGAGGTGGCGGAGGTGGTGAGCTTCCACGACGTGGTGCAGACCACCTGGATCCAGTGTCACAAGCGCTTCAATGACCTGTTGCGCTCTGGAAGGGTGAGTACCATGTTGTCAATGGTCACTTAACCCAGCAGGTAGGCTTTGCCCCCCGCTGCCAAACACCCCTCAAGTCTGAGTGTAGTGACTCCATTGAATCACTGAAAGCGTGCGTCCTTCAATGGGTGGGCCAGCAGATATTACCCATGCTGAGGTCAACCTGAGAAGGTGGTGGAGAGATGGGTTCTGCCCCCACAGCAAGTGGTACACGGAGACCTACATGACTGTTTTGGGGCAACCTGAAGGAGCTGCACCTAGGCACTGTGCTGGAACTCCAGGACATGCCAAAGTCAGGGTGATGACATGCTGGGAGGGGAGCTTCAAGGTGACGTGGCAACGATCGATCTGCTGTCCTCTGTGCTCCACGTGCTTATGCCTCCTTCAGAGGAAGGATATGCCGTGAGGTGCCTAATGTGATGTAGGCAGCATGTGGCCAAGGGGATTGGGAACAGGCCTAGCATCTTTGTGTCAGTGTTCGGCAGCAGCGGGGTGAAGAGGCTCTGGAGCCCTGATATGTCCCACTCTGGTTGGGGTGGGCCGTCCATGAAGAGAATCCAGGTACAATTTGCACTAATCATTGCTGATCTCTCCTTTTCAGGAGAAGAATGCACATAATGCCGCCGAGCGGGTGAGGACAGCTGCAGTTGACGATTCTCAGCCGGTTTGAGCAGGAGGTCCTAGATCTGGAGAGGCGCCATGCGCCCAGGTCCACCAGTGCCGGTGAGGCTGGACTGCCACGGGCAGGTATGTTTGCCCAGCAATGAGGTCAGCATTGTTCTCCCAACAGCCATAGCAGTGCTGAATGTTCAGTGATTGAAGTTCGCAACATGGCTTGTCCATTGCTTATGGAAGGATGAGTGCATAAGGATCTGGGGGACAGGTGTCTCCACATTAACTGATCCAATGTCCTTGTTCTTCCTTTTAGCATTAGCGCAGCAGGGCCGGAAGGAGGAGCAGCAGAGGCCCCCTCTCACACCTGAGGGCCCTGAAGTCTCACCAGCGTCACATCATCTCTGCCAGGTAGGCACCAGCACAGATACTAGCACCTCGGTGGGAATTAGAACATCGGCTAGTGTCCCGGGGCACAGCAATGAGGGCACTTCACAGCTGCTGGAGGAGCTGGCAGAGACAGAGATTGCCCATGGTGCCAGCAGTCAGAGGACTGCGGGGGACCAGGCACATGCTCAGTCAGTGCCTGATGATGTGCCTCTGGAGTCATCCGCAATGCAGCAAGCGCAGGAAATGCAGCCGGGTGTGTGGGAGCATCTGGGGGAGATACATGAGGCTATGCTTGGCTTGGTCTCCGTGGTGGAGGGGTCCACACGGACCCTTGCCAATGCAATTAGGCTCATGTCTGAATGCCATGCTTTCTCCATGGAGAGAGCGGCAACTCTCATGGGGAGGCTCCTAGGGATGCATTTGGACCTGTAAGCCCTCACATCAGCATTGCCTTCAGCTGGTCAGTGCCAGTGTGGGAGATGGTGTGGGCACCAAGTTTCCCAGCTCGGTGCCCATCGATCCATGGTGAGCAGGGAGGTCTGAAGCGACCTCTTGTCAGTGCAGCAGCTGCCTGGTGTCTCTGCGGGCTCCTCTCAGGCAGTTCCTCCACCCCCCTGCCAGTGACCATTGCTTCTGGTGAGGCGGTGACGACTGGGGAGATGCTAACTATAGAACTGGCAGCTCCCTCCCAGGCGGGGCCAGCACAGGCTCCATGGGCCAGAGGACGACTGCCAAGGTCATCGAGGCCAACAGGACAGCAGAGTCAGCAGCTGTCTCAGATGCCACTCCCAGCGAGGGGGCAGCACCAAGACGGAGCGCCCAAAAATGTAAACATACGGCACCTTAGGCACGCCACGGGTTTATCACTGGTGCTTCTGTGTTGGTCTGAGATGAAGTCTTTATGATTTGCTTTGATTTTGAACACCATTGTCATTTTGTTTCCTATAATTTCTTTGCCTGTGCTATTAAATTCAGACATGTGACCATGGCTGAGGGTGCCTCTTTTCTTCTGCAGGTGGATGGTTTCCAAAAATGTTAGGAGTGTTTTGTGGGACATTCAGCTTTATTAACAAGGCCCTTGGTTAATGTTCCTAACCAGGCTGATTTTGCACTTAGGTATCGGGTATGGAGCCTACAGCCCAGGCTTGTCATGGAGCTCCATATGAGGTGTGTTAGCTGAAGATTCATTGGATTAAAGCCTCCTGGGTGTCCCTGCCTCCCTGGAGTATGCCTGGTTCTACTCCCTCAGCATTTCCCTGTGTGTGCTCATCCTCGGATTCACTGCTGGACTCATCGTCTGCAGCCACAGCCACTGTATCAACATCTCCATCGTCCACTGCATCCCTGCTTTCCAGCGGAAAATTGTGGAGAGCGCAGCATGCAACTACTATCACCGACACACGATCTGGAGGGTACTGGATTGCGCCCCCTGTGCGGTCCAGGCATTGGAAGCGCATCTTGAGAAGACCAATGTCTCTCTCCACCACAGCCCTTGTGGAGGTGTGGCTCCTATTGTACCGCTGCTCAGCTTCTGTTCTTGGATGGCAGAGAGGCGTCATGCGCCACCTTCTGAGGGGATAGCCTTTGTCACCCGGCAGCCATCCATCCAGCCAGGCTGGAGCACTGAAGAGCCCTGGAACCTGGGAATGTCTCAGGATGTAGGTGTTGTGGGAGCTGCCTGGGTACCTTGCACAGATTTGGAGAATCTGCATCCTGTGGTCACACACTATCTGCACGTTCATGGAGTGGAAGCCCTTCCTGTTGACGAAGGCACCGGGCTCACCTGCTGGTGCCTTGATGGCCACATGTGTACAGTCTATAGCATCCTGGACACAGGGGAAGCCAGCAATGGCTGCGAAGCCTCTGGTTCATTGTGTATGACTGGCCTCGTCCCAACGGAGGTGGATGAAGGTCAATGCCCATCTGAACAGACCGTCTGTGACCAGCTTGACACAAGTGTGGACAGCTGATTGGGAGACACCACAAAGATCACTCACTGACCCCTGGAAGGAGCCAGAGGCACAGAGGTTGAGGGCAGCTGTGACCTTCAGAGCCACTGGCATGGGGTGTCCACTCAAACAATTTGCGGAGATCTCAGGCCCAATCATCTGACAGATAGAGTTGACTGTCTCCCTTGACAGTTGGAGCTTCCTTCGGCACTGCACTTCAGACATATTGAGGTAGCTGCTTTGCCGCCTGTAAACCCTGGCAGCAGGATAGTGGCGTCTTCTGTGGCCCCTTGTGCCTGCGCCTGTCCTCCCAAAGGTGGCTCCCATTGGCCAACGGGAAAATTCTGTCCATGATCTTGGCACCCAATAGCAGAGTAGTGCGGGCTACCTCTGCAGTCAGTAGTCTTGAATTAGAGAGAAAAGAGTAAAGACAGAGTTTTGAGTTGTAAGCACAGAAGTGCAGCTGCGGAATTCCTTTTGTAAATAAGCACAATGGTCAGGATTTTACATTGGTTGGGCAGGCTTGGTGGCAGCGAGCGGGCATGGTCGTGGAGCTGCCCGTGATCAGCTCCAAACCCTGATTTCACACGGGCAGGTCAATTAAGGCTCGCCCAGCGTGGATCGTGAGTGGTAGCACTACCTGTGCAGGGGCGGGAGGAGGGAGAGCCGGACTTAGCGCGCAGTTTGTGCATGCGCGCAAAAGGGTGCTTCAATCACCCTCAGGCACTGAGCTGCCTGAGGGAGGCTGAAGCACTTTATGAAAAAATTAATAAAGAGCAGAAAAATTCAGTGAAATATGTCCCCTCGTGTGATGTGTCATATGAGATGGCACATGTTTTCAAGTTCAAATGAAACTTTTTATTTAATTTGCAACAGCTTCAAGAAACCTCATCCCGTTCGTTAATGCCCTTAATAGGCTTTTCAATTATCGGCGGGCATGTTTGCAATGACATTGGGACATACACCCGATGTCACCGTGCATCATTTTCTGTTCTGGCATGTCAGGTGCACGCCCGCAGGCTGAATGTAAAATTCTGTCCACTGTGTTTCTTCTAAGACCAGCCTACCTATCTTCTCTGTCTCGGCGGTAAGTTTCCTTTGCATTTTGTCTTTTGTTTTTGTAGTTTCCCTTTAAGGGGCTGCCTTTTACTTTGTCCCTTGATTTGTTAATTTGGTTTATTTGTGCTGCAACAAAAAGAGTTACCAACTCAGTCACCCCGAATCAAACATGGAACCCGGACCCTTTAGCCCCAACAACACAAAGGGCATGGGATCCAACACAGTTTCACCCAACCTGTTTCTCATGACCTAGCACTCCTAATTTAATCAGTCCCTTAGCTGCTGCACAGGTATCACCAGGACAACATTTTTTACAATGAGTTAGAAAAGTGCAATGAATATGCCAAATACACTTCAATATTTTGATTATTCAAAGTAAAATTTAAAAATCACTTATAAGATTGGATTACTGCATTCCTGTTGGTGTGTACATACTGTAGCATAATGGTTATGTTACTGGACGAATAATCCAGTCTGACTGATCCAAAGACAACAGTTCATAATAGCTTGGAAGCTAAATTCAGTTAATTAACTAGATTTGGAAGTACAAGCTAGCTTTAGTAATGGTGATCATGAAATCTCCAGATTGTGGCAAAATCCCATCTGGTTCATTATGGGTCCTTTAGGGAGGAAATTTGCCATCCTTATTTGGGGGAGAATTTTCCCCATGTTGGGTGGGCCGATCGGGTGTGGGTGCGGGCGGGTGGGGAGCCGAATGCCGCCCGTGATCAGCTCCATGCTGCCATTTTACGTGGGCGGGCCGATTAAGGCCTGTCCAGCATGATGCACGGCTGGTAGCGCTCAGCGCTACCTGTGCAGGTGGGGGGAGGAGGGAGAGTTGGGGCCTGCGCTCATTCACGCATGTACGTGAAAGAGTGCGGAAATCTCCCCGAGGCACGGAGCTGCCTTAGGGAGATTATTTACATGGTGAAATTTTTGAATAAAGAAACATAAAAATTATTTACACATGTCCCTCATGTGACATGCTTATGAATTTTGCAAAAATTATTTATTTATTTAATAAAACCTTCAGGAAACCTCATTCCTGGGGGGATGAGGTTTCCTGAAAAACGTGAAGGCCTTAAGGTTGGACGGGCAGCATTGAGAATTACTTGAATTGGTTTCTTAATGGCCTTAACTGGCCTTTGACAGTTCGGCGGGCGCACAGCTGTCTCCGGTGTGCACCCGCCGAACGAAAGATCTAACTGATGCGCAATGACGTCGAAGCCCGACGCCACCATGCATCATTTTACCCGTCGGCGTGTTGGGCCCGCCCCCGCACGCCGACACCAAAATTCTGGCCTTGGTCTGGCCTCTATGTGACACCAGATTCTCCGCAATGGCCTCTGAAATGGCTGAGCAAGCCACTCATTTGTAGCAGGATTGATAAATGCCTTGCCAGCAGCACCCATCCCCTGTGAATGAATAAAAAACACATTGGGCCAAATCTTCCAGTCTCCAGATTGTCGAAGTAGTCTTGAGTATATTAACAGCAAGCCTTTGTAACTCATGACTATATACATATAAACGGTAGAGGGTACAGGTATGGAGCTGACTCCATCCTAGGTCTTTACACATCTCTGTCCATCTCTAGTCTGATCCTGCCTCTGGGTCATGTGCCTTCTTTCATCCCTGTGTGGGCAGTACTGTACTCAGCCCCACATTAACCCTGTATGTACTAGACCCTACTACTACAGCATGGACCTGCGTGGGAATTGCCCAGGAAGTTTAAATTTCCAAAGGACAGTTCCTCTGTTCACCAAGACCCTCCACGAATGTCTCTGATTCTGAGTTAGAGTTGGAGATTTTGGACAGTTCCATGGTACTTACCTGGATAGATACCCAGGAAATGTTAGTCAGATTAAAACCTAGTCTAACACCTGGGTAACTACACAACTGACCTCCCCAATCACTCACATCGAGCCCCTGACTACCTCCCTGACCCCATCCCCCCTGACTACCTCCAGCCATTTGACTAATCCCCCAACCACCCGACATATCCCCTTGAGGACTACCCTCTGACCACCCCAGCTCCCCCGCTCCCGCCCGACTGCCTCCCAACCACATGACTAATCCCCTGACCACCCAACTGCTCCCCCTGATGACTGCTCCTTGACCACTGGCTGCCCCTGAACCCCTGACTACCCTTCCGACCAGACCTGACTAGCCCCCTGAGCTGACCTGACAATCCCTCAACAGCACATCTACCCCCCTGACCCGACCTGGCTACCCTTCCCGACCTGACACGACTACCTGCCCACCCTGTCTTTATTTCAGATTTCTAGCATCCACAGTATTTTGCTTGAGTCATATTAAAAAGTTTAGTCTGGAAATGTGGACATAGGGACTAATTCCTACATCAGGAAGAGTGGGCCTGAGGCTCATCTGATAGTGACCCACCCCCTTCATTTACATGCCTGCTGGGCATTCCCAGGCAGCTCCCTGGCAAAAACAGATTTTGAATTTCTGCCTGCTTGTGGCCCTCATGTCCTTGGAAAACTGGATGATTGGCTAATGGGGGCAGTCGGTACTTCCTGCCTTCAATGAAGCTGAGGGAACAACGATACACCTTGTGCCTCCATATTCAGGTCAGTAAGTTCTTTTCAAGTACTTGGCTTTTTGTTGGTGGCCTCTTATTAAGGGCTGCTAGTTAGACAGCATGTGGACAACGTTTGTCTGCCCTGACTGCATTCAAAGCAGGCCAATTTTTACAAAGGAGGCCTCAAACCCAAGACCCCAGTCTAACATATGTAAAGGACCGATTGCCTAGTTCAGGCGCAGGCCCTGGATACAATGTTCCCTCTGATCTTTGTGTGGAAGTGGTTGGCAAATAATCATGCAAGTATACCATGCAGGCTGCTCACAGTACTGTGTTTGGACAGCAATGCAAAACTTTTTAAATGTATCGTGCATTGAAATGAATAGGCTGTACACAACTAAGAAAATTTAGGATCACTTCCTGGGTGTCTAATCTTCTGCCTTTACCAATATGGTATGCTGTGGTGTACTTCCAATGTGTAAGTGCGTGTGACGTACCCATATTATTGGATGCTTGGGCACCCATTTTGCACCAAGAAAATGCATGTGGTGCCATCGAATTTCCACGCCTCAACTTCTTAATTGCTGACTTTATTTTCGATCTCTGTGATATATGAAAGGTTTCCAACCCACACTCTTTCAAACTTATCTTAGTTTAAAATGTCATTCATTGTGTAAAGGAACTATCAAATTTTTTCTAATATTACTGTGAGACACTGAAGCAGGCTCATGGGGACTGTGTGTGTCTGTGGGTATGTTTGTGTATGTGTCTTGTGTAATCAAACTGCAGACAGTTAGACTGCAAGATCTGATTCATCAAAAGAGGTTTGAAATGGTGATGGATAAGCTAGGATGAAGTCTCAGCAGATACAATGTGAATGGAATTTACATTTTTAGATAAATTGAGAGGTTATTTGATTTTCAAAGAGGCATGATAAGATGTTTACAACTGGCAGGATAAATAAGGCAAAGTCATTACGTTTATTTCTCCTGAAAGTGCTGGCCATAATGACATGAAAGATTTTTATATTCTGGTAAGTAAATTCCAAAGAAAGGTTGAAAACAATGGAGTTTACAGAATGAAAGGGAGAACACACATGGAAAGCTATATGAGTGTGGCCATGTGAGACCTTGGCTGTGTGAAATAGACTTGTGAAGAAGATGCCTCTACCTACCTCAGAGAGCAGTGCTTGCTTGTTCTGGAGTGTAAGCTTTTTTAGAAGTCTTGGAAGTCCATTGTCCAGTGAGAGGGAGAAAGAAATTGTGAAACACCTCCCTTTAGGTACTTGTGGTAATCTTGCTGAATGTTTTATAGATGAATAACCTATTTTGGATTGTTGCCTGAAAGGAGTGTGTAGTTGGGAGTCTAGTTAAGTATACATCTTGTGGGAACTGTTACAAAACTACATGTAACTGTGTTAAGGAAATTGTGTGTGTTTAAGTTTTTTTTTTCTATTGTTAATAAATGTTTTAATTTAATCTTTAAAATCTCTAAATGTGGCAGTGGATTTATTACTTCTGATTTCAGTGCACAAACCTTCCCATAATAAATACAAATTGCAAAATCATTGTGATAGCCTGGCCAAGTTTCCCCCTGGGATTTGGTCAGACTGGCAAATACCATCTGTCATATAACAATTGCCTTCTAAACACTTGAAATGATGTTAACATTAGAGCGAAGTCTAATGTTTCTATTTTGCGAAAATGTATTTTTGTACAGATGTTATTGAAGTGATTCACTATTTTCTGTTTCTTATGCTGAGTTAGCCTGCAGATAGACAGTGGATTTAAGTCCCAATTGTAATTCTTTTGTTTGGAAAAATACAGGAGGAAAACAGGCTATGTTCTTGTTTAACTGAAACTTGGCTTTAAAAGCAGTGTTATTGGACAATTCTTTGTTATTACAAATTGCTCAGTGCTTCAAATATAATATAATATTTAGATTATTTTTCAGTGAAATAAGAAAGAAAAATGTTAATCAGTCATGTATCACTTTCAACTTTATTACACTTCATTACTTCTTCCTTTTCTTATTTTTCAATCATTATCTTTAGTTTTCATTCCCATTGAGCTTTTCCTCATCTCTCTTTATCAATTATCAGTTTTTCCTACAATTTAGTCTTGTATTTAGTTAGTTAAACTCTTTTAGCATCGCTCATGGTGCATTCACTGTTGCAAGCAGGGTGGATGATGAGATATAGGAATGAGTTGGGAAAGGGACTGAATTGATGGAAAAGATATCAGTAGGAGATCAGGAGGGTAGGAAATCTGTCAGGACAGCCAATACTTAAAGGCAATCTGCACCTTTTTAAGGAGGAGATGCAGGGAGAGTTAATGGGTGGCAAATTATTCAACCCAGACTGACATATCATTGTGGGGGATGGGTGGGGTGTGGTGGGGTGGGTTGAAGTGAAAGAGAGGCTGGAGTGATGAGGAAAAAGCAATGTTGAGGAAGGTTAGAGGTTAGTGAAATGTCAGAAACCTGGTTTGTGGTGGGGAGGGGAGAGAATTGAAGGTTGTCAGAGCAGAGATTGAAACAAAAGAAAGTGACTGCACTATTGGAACTAATGACATGAACGGTCGGGAGGGAGGGGTGCGGTGGGGAAGGAAAAGAAGGGAGAGAAGGATAATGGTGGTGATCAGGGAGAATATATAAGGAAAGGGAGGAGATAGGTGAGTGCAGAATGAGTAGAGCATGGAAAAGGGGAGAGGATGGTGAGGGGAAAGAGGGGCAAGGAAAAGGCAGGGAGCAGGAAGAGATGGTAGGGATGCAAAAGTAGCAGGTGAGGTAGTAAAAAAAGGCAATTAGATCCAAGTAAAACGAAGGGAGTGAAAATGGGGAATTCACAAATTAGAAGCAGTCTTACAAGAATGGGAAGAAATGGCAGTGAGTAAGTTAAAGGAAGTTGGCAATGTTGGATAAAATGATATACCTTGAGGACATGGTGACAAAGAGTCCTCAGTACAAAAACAGGTCACTTGGCCTAACTGATCCACATTGGCACTTATACTCTAGATGAGCCCCCTTCCACCACTCTTCATGATTCTTCATCTTACCATTTCAGCATATTCTTCAATCCCTTACTGTTCTGTGTGCTTATCTAACTGTCCTTTAATGTACCTATATTGCCATTTTGTACTTCCTGCTCTTTATTCCTAATTGCATTTTTCTTTCTCTCTTGCCCACTAGAAGGATAATTTTGTGGACTCCCTGGAAAGACTCTATGGAACTCCAGAGGTCTGCAAGAACACAATACAAGAACTAAGATCAGGAGAAGGCCATTCAGTCCCTCAAGCCTGCTCTGCCATTCTGTAAGAACATGACTGCTCTGATTGTGGCCTCAACTCCACTTTCTTATCTTCCCCCCTTAATCCTTGACTCCCATTAACTATTCACCAGTCCTCCAGCAGTATTCCCTTTTCTAAATTTTTTTAATATGTGATATTGCGTCTGCTATCTCTTCTCCAACTTATTTTAACATACATGGATGTAATCTATCTAACCTAGTGGTTTTATTATATTTCTAAGTTTGACTGCTTAACCATTATCTTCCCCATTTCTATTGTAAATGTTATATCTTGACAAAATTAATTAATTTAAAGGGCTCTTACCTGTCAGCAGCATTAATTAAATTGAAATTGGCATCTGTCAGCAAAACTAATTAAAGATTGGGGCTTTACCTGGGAAATTAATTAAATACAAGATTATTGAGCAGCTAATTTTGGTCACAGAGAGAAGCAGTATTGACAACTAGTTTCTCCCCCCCACTCATTACTGTCGGGCTATTTGAGACAAACAGGAAGCTTACTCTACTGCAATACTTTTGAGGTGGGCAGGAAGGTGAGTGATGGTTCAGCAGCAGTCAGAATGTGTCAGGAACGGGGGTGGCTGTTTATCAAATGTGGGGAGAAGAGAAATGCAATAGAAGACTGTCATTAAACAGGAGTCGGCAAAAGGAGCAGGCTCCAACTTGGGGAATAATAGGGAGGGGGGAGCAGGAAAACATGGCTTCCTGTGGACTACTTGCTCAGTAAAATAAACTTACCTTTGCCCTGTTGTGTGCTATTCTTTGGGAAATTTACTGCTACAGTGCTACCCTGTGGCAAATATTAAATACCGCGGATGGAATTATCAAGGGCTTGTGATAGTCACATGACATTAGATGGCATAATATTCTCACAGTAACGTCTCCAGATACTACACGGTTAGAATGTTACGGTATTCAGTGCTTAATGTATAACAAATAAATAATTTCCCTGTTTTTTAGTGTACTGTATCCTCACATTTTCTTTCCCTTTGGGAATAGTGGGGAGGTGGTGGAATGCAGCTCAACCACAAGTTAATTTACTGGGTAAAATGAGAACTATTGAAACTCACCAATTGAAGTGAGACAAAAAGAACCTTCAAAAGGGATGAGGGAAATACGATTTAAAAAAAAAAAATTGGCACTGGGTTGTTTCTGCAACTCTGATAGGATTGCCTGAAGGGAACAGAGCAGGTTACAGCTACAACACTGATTATTCAATCCACACTCCCTTGTGAAAGCGGCTGTCCGCTGGAAGTATAGGATCACGTAATTTGTGTCTGAATGTTGGAAACAATGTTTCTTTCCAATTGAACCCGCTGGGCGCTTGCTTCTGTCGTGTAGTGTTTATCACTTTCCCCCAACACGTGAAAGGACCCTGGTTCAAAACTGGGCAGTTGCATTCTCAAAAAAAAACGTACTGATTTAGAGTGTGGGAAATTTGAATAATTTTCAGCAGAGCGTTCAGGCACTAACTAGCCTCTGAAATAGATAAACAAACAGTTTAGCCTTGGCAGTGCAGTTTCTGATGCCAGCTTGGCAAAGGAGTTGACGTCTGCTGTTGGAACAACTGGCTGGAGAATTATTAAGTGGCTTGATTGCTGCTCAAACTGTCTGCTAGACCTCACTAAGGTGGCTGCACAGCATTTTCATAACTTGCGCTTGTCCTAATGCCCTCTCCTAACAGCAACCAGCTGATGTTGATGTCAAACGCTACTTGCTATAGGAGTGGTGAAGAGAATCTTGAAACACCTCTGGAGACTTCTGGGGACACTTTAAGATTTTACCAACACTCTAGTGACATTTATTCTGAAAACTTAAGTTGTGAAAATAAGTGTTGTGTTACTCTATTTATAAGAGTCACCTGGAGAAAGGGTGTGCGTGGTCATGAGCATCTTGCTAGGGGTCTCCCATGGACTGCACCAGGAATAAGAGGAGGACATGAAGCCAGGCAGAATAACACCAGCTGCTGTGGAAGGGTGAGGTTGCATTCATCCCCTCTGTGGGTACAGGATATCCTTTGGACCTTCTCCATCCTGACCTTCAATGTTGCATCGAAGAACCTGTGCACCCTCCTTGCTTGCTCCTTGAACCATCATGAAACCTGCTGCTGTGTCAGCCAGTCTACTCCACACCTTCAGTGTAGGTAGGTGTGAGGAGCCCACACAAACTGCTCCAGGGAGATTGTGTCTGATCAGAACTTATGTGCCAATCCTTTTCGTGTCTGGTTTGGCACCCTCCAGTCAAGTCCAAATTAGTGTTAAACCCAAACTCTCAAAAATGTGTAATAAAAAGGGTTCTGAAGAAGAGTCATACAGACTCAAAACGTTAACTCTTATTTCTCTCTCCACAGGTGCTGCTAGACTTACTGAGTTTTTCCAGCATTTTCTGTTTTTATTTCAGATTTCCAGCATCCGCAGTAATTTGCATTTATCTCAAAAAGGTGTTTTATTAGCATAGCATCCATTTAGTGCCTGTTTTCACCCTTAGACCAAAATAAGCTCCTCTGTTCCTGATTTCTCTGTGTATTTTATAATGTATTTAATTGTGTTCCTAGATGGCAATAACTGTATTCGTATATGGCACAATACTGTATTTTTGTCTGCTTTAAAAAAGTGTTGTGTCAGTAAATAATGCCTTGCCACTGTGTTACATGACAATGATGTGGGCAAGGAAAGTTTAAGCAACTAAACACATGAAATTTTGAATCCTGTATTTAAACAAATAGTTCTAATGAAGGATGAAATCCTCTACTGCCTATAATGCTGCCTCTGAAGGAGCCATAGAAAAATTGTTGGATAACAAAGTTTGCATCTGGTAATTGGATAGTGCTAGGTTGATGTAATGATTATGGTTTTATTTAATGTGTAATGTACCTTTAAGAATAATACGTGTTAGGCAAGATCACATGATCTGTAGTAACTAATAGGAGAGTAGCGCAGGCTACCTCAGCAATCAGTGTAGAGCTAGAGTTGGAGTTGAAAGCAGATGTGTAGTTGCTGCTGAGTATATTGTAAATAAACTTAAAAGTTTCCACCAAAGAAGTGTTTGCAGATCAACTATATCATTAATAGCACAATTCAGCCACCTTACAACAGTTGGAATTTGTATTTTTGTTCTTAGCCCTGGATTCAAATCCAATGTGGAATGATGGGATGAAAACCTTGTTTTTCTGCTGTAATGGCCTAATTGGAAATATGTGGCGACAATATTAATCCAGTTCATAGAGAAAATGGGGCTGTAGCATAAAACTGTCATTAATTAGTTGGAGTACTCCTGCTGCTCTTGGGCCCACATAACTTTAGATGTACGAGTTTGGAATATTCATTGTTATATTGGCATATTTTACTGAGTGGAACAACCTGCCCACTATGCAGTTAAATGTAGCCTGGAAACAGCCTCCCTCTTCCAGGCAGCAAGTGGGAGGAACGTGGCCGTGTTTGCCACACAAATTGGACAGCAGTGCAGCAGTGGCCTGAAAGTCTGTATGCTTAAGGAGTTCGTGGGTGAATTCCACAGGAAAGAATGGGATGGGTTTAAACTTTCTTCTTGGAGCCTAGAGGAACACTGTTGCTACTTTAGGCAACATAATGGGGAGAAAGTCGTAATGTGACTGGACTAGTAATCCAGAGGCCCATGTAAATGCACTGAGAACATGGGTTCAAACCCCACCATGGAAGCTGGTAGTATTTAAATTCAATTAATTAATAAATGTGGAGTTGAAAGCTAGCCTCAGTAATAGTGACCATGACAACTATCATCGATTGTCATAAAAACCCATCTGGTTCATTAATGCCCTTTAGGGAAGGAAATCTGCCATTCTTACCTCGTCTGGCATACATGTGACTCCAGACCCGCAATGTGATTGGCTCTTTACTGTCCTCTGAAATGGCCTAGTAAGCCACTCAGCTGCATCACGCTGGTACAGAAAGACCACAGGGGTTCAAAAAGTGGCTCACTTTCTCAAGGACAATTGGGGATGGGTAAATTCTGGGCAATCCCTTTAAAGAATATTAAAAAAACAAAAGTAAAGAACTTATTTTTCAGGGCCTGGAGGTCTTGATTGTCCAACTTCGCTTCAGCAGTGGCTTTTCCACTCAGATGAAAGATAAAATATCATTGGGGTGCATTTGAAATCATCAGCTGCCTGCTCAGAAGAATAGGTTAAAATTGGACATGGCAGGATCCAGGTGACAGGATTCAGGAGGAAAATGGCTGAAAGCATTTTAATTTTGGGTAGGGTTAAAAAAATCACTTCATGTTACATGAACAATGTGGTTAGGCTTTTCAATTGTGGAATTTCCCTACACACTAGGTTCCCTTAAATGTTACTTGTTCACCTACTAAGACCTTATCTTCCTTGTGTAGGCTGGTTGCATATTTCTAAGTTGCAATACCATTGCTTTGTTAATGATTGCAGTAGCTGGAATAGCAGAATCCACCATCTTTGATTTTTAAAGTTTTGATCAATTCCAACCAAATAGTTCTACTGCAGACATTTCTGGTAATTTAATTACATTGTAGTAATTTGGTACAGCTGGTTATTATTACTGATAATAAGGCCTGCACAATGCACATGCCAGTTCAATATTATATTAGCATAACTCAGGATTGAAGCTAAGATTATTCATTCCAGTAAAGCTCACCCTACTGCCTTATTCAATTGGCTTTAGAATCCCTAATATTTTTATCCCTATTATTCTGTTTGGTAGATTATTTCAAATATTTGCTGCTATTTAAAAAAAGAAGTTCTTCAACATTTTGAATTTACTTTTCACTAATTTAAGTTTACAATTGTTGGTCCTTTTTTTGTTTGAAATTACGCAAGACAACAAAAGTGACAATTTGTGGACCTATTATTCCAAATTCACTTGTGGTCTTATACGTGATCTGTGCTTCCTTCAAATGTGACTCTACACTGTAGGATCCAAGAAGGGAGAGTTTAAAGTAATACTCTGTATATAACATAATTGTAAAAGAGGAAGAGCTTGTATTTACGCAGCATCTTTTATTTCTTCAGGATGTCCCAAAGCACTTTACAGCTAATGAAATATAGTCACTGTTGTAATGTAAGAAACCCAGCAGCCAGGGAAGTGGGACCTGGATTTAACACCCTAACCGAAAGACAGTGCCTCTGACAGTGTTGCACTCTGACAGTGATGCATTTTTTCTCTCCGAATCAATGATATGGAGGCTTTTATTACATGGTCATTATCTCCCCCAAGGAATGTGAAATATTTTCCATTGATATTGCATGGAATCTGAGGATGGTGTATAGTGCATACTGGGTTAGAGGCTATGGGGAATACATGGGAGTGCATAGAGGTGGCATGAGTGATCTGAGAGGGCATAAAGGATATATGGGCTTAGAGATGGCATGGAGTGAAATGGATGATCTGAGAGGCATGGGCAGGCATGGAGCGTGAGGTTTAAAGGGCCCTTAAATACTCTTGGGAGCTGGGGTACTGTGTTGGAGAACCAAGGCAAGCCTTCTAACTGGCCCTGCTCCGCACCTACCCTTCTCCCATACTGGTTAGTGACTTACAAATTGTACTACAAACACAACCCTGGTGTGAAAAGACAAAAATAGCATGTGAAGTCAAACGTGGGTCGGGTGTGCAATTTGTGAACTGCCACAGTTTTTTCCAAACCCAGAGGAGGATTCAGCCCTTTGTTTCTAATTATATTTCAGTTTAAAACTGTGGTATGTATTATGAAAATTCAACAAGCGTTGGTCATTGCTGTAGTTAAAGATGGACAGAACTTTGTATAAATATCATAGTTTGATTTTTTGCCAAATTAGGCTTCATTAATGTTGCTTATAATGTTTTTTAGTTTTAAGAATATATTGCTCCTTCTAGATGTTTATAAATGATCTACGACCCATATATCTTATGGTTGTTTTTACACTTGTCTCTGCTTTCTCTGACCCATTTATCTTGTGGTTGTCTTTAACATGTATTTGATTATGTGGCTTGATTTCTAAATATTTTACTCTCTTCCATCCTACTTGTCAGCAGAAAAATACTTCCCTATCAAAATATATTGAAAATTAAAGACTCAGCAGGATTATTTTTTAATCTTGCTGCCTGGGTGATGATGTGATGGAGTAGATTGTATGTCCATTATTGACCTTGTATTATTAGAATCCTATGGAAATCACTGCAGTGAAAATTGAATAACTTCTGTAACAGGTTGGTTATCCAGTCCTCCACATTTTACTCCATCTTGCTTTGAATCTACTGAGACATATATACATTTACAAAGTAGGCTTGATTGTCTCTTTCTGTGGAACAGCCCAGAAATCCTTCCCTTAGGACCAGATTTTCAAAAATGCTGGGCAGGCCTGGCTGCAGAAGTCCACCCCCATTTCTGACAGATCTCATTTTTGCTGGAAGGGAGCAGGACATAATTCACACTGAAGAGAAACCCAAACTCAGCAGAGTCATTTGAAATTAATGTTGAGTACAAACAGACCCATTTTGGTTGTTCTACGGGCCTTATCCTACAGAGTGGGAGTCAGTAATTGATGGAGTAGTTGTAAACACTCTTGAAGGGTGAATAATGTCTGTTTAAGTGTCATAATCTGAAGATTTTAAAACACCCTGCCCTTTAAATTTGGGGAAAAAGACAGGTTTAAGCTATCAGAGTGAGTTTAAAAAACACCATCAGTTGGACTCCTTTGACTGGCTATCTGGTGTAGATTAGAAAATAAATTACCATCTATTCATGCAATTTCAAAAGAGTCTTTGTTGACATTTATTATGTTATTATATTATTATGTCATTTTGAATTTCTGGCTGAGTTTCAAAAGCTACAATTATCACAACAGGGGGTTATGAGTTTATGTTTGACAGTTTAAAGAGGCTTTTAAAGGATTAACTGTCTTATGTGCATCTGAATAAATGATTGTTTGTTTTCTGTTATGATCCTCAGCTGAGGCTACCACTGGCCAAGCCTAATCCCAGAGGGGAACCCAGCTTGATAGATCCTAACTTTTTTTTGTTTAGATACCTGGAGAGGGGCCATTGAGCAGAGTCGTTGGGGTCAGCTATTGAACTTTTAACAAAAGCATAAAACATTTAGTAAACAAGAAAATATTAACTATATTACAATACTCCACCCACAACTATACCTTTACAGATATATACAGATTTGTAAGTATAACACGAGTTACAAAAACTATCTAATACTCTAATGTTCACAATGAGTACACAGTTCATGTAAACCAATTGGTGACCTGTGGTCAGACACACCACACTATGAAACCAAATGCCACCCTAGATAGATGCTATGGCGCTCTCCTCAATTCCCCTCCAGACGCTTGTTACACCATGAGCCAACTGGTCTCACTGAACTCTGTCTTTCAGACGAGGATTTCCAATCTCCACTCTCCAAGAACTCGCCTTGAGATCTTCTCCCAAACCGACACTTTCTCTCAGACGCCTTTCCCAAGGGTTCATCTCCAGGGTTTCAAACTCTCTGGCCTATGTTCCTCTTCTCTGGGTCACCACATGCATTCAAGCTTTCTTCCACACACTGTCGCTCACTAACTCAGCTGACAACAGTAGCACTGCTTCACATGCCCATAGCAAAGAGTTACAGACCTTCAGTTGTCTCTTTGCAAGCTGCTCTCACTTTGAGTCTGCTTTCTGCAGCTTTTGTCTCTTTAAACCTGGAGCTTGAAGCCTTTCTCTCTGCCCCTCACTATTAATTTTGCTTAACAGGACCTTTTCCAGGCTCCTGTCCTTCCTTTTGACTAGAAGGTCTACTTGGGACATTCTCTAGTTCTACTCCCCTGGATTTTGGAGTCTTTTCTTTGGCTTCAGACTGGCTATCTGTCCCCTTTGCTCCAGTCTCTCCTGGCAGCTACTTTCAAAACCAACTGAACTCAAACAGCTTCCAAATCAAACTGCTGTTTCTAGTTTCTTCTGTGTGTCTATGGGAGGGACCTGCCTCTCTGGACCCCTGTTGCTAGTCTCCAGCCCAGGCTTTTTTTCTTATCTCTTGTTTGCTTTACTTCACTTAGAGCCATAAAACTCACTTTAGTGTAAAGAACCTATTTTTTATTTTTCTTGGACTGTGGTTTTAAAAATTGGACTGTGGCTTTAAAAACTACCATGGCTGCAGTTGAAAGACATGTTCATTGGAACAGGATGAGGAATATACAATGTTGCTATCTCCTGGAACAGAGTGTGCCAGGCTGGACAAAATGGTGCCAGAAATGGGCCCTGAACGAAGGGGAACTGCCTAGCAAAAACATTTTAATTGGCTCCTGATCAGGTGACCAAGGTTTTGTGCGATAGCAGTGAGCAGAGAGACTCTAGCCTGCAAAGAGAACACACCTAAAATCTCTGGAAAAACTCAGCAAGTCTGACAGCATCTGCGGAGAGGGATACAGTTGATATTTCGAGTCCGTATGACCCTTCATCAGAACATATAGAAATGAGATGAAATATAAGCTGGTAGAAGGGGGTGGGACAGGAGAGTTCGATAGAGAGCCAGTGATAGGTGGAGGCCAAGAGAGACTGCCAAAGCTGTCATAGACAAAAGGACAAAGGGGTGTTGATGGTGGTGATATTATCTAAAAGATGTGCTAATGGGGACATTAAGGGAAGCAAGCTAGTGGCAGATGGTCCTAGTGCAGGTGGGGTGGGAGTAAGGGATCTAAATGGGTTGAAAGGTGGAGATGAAACAATAGATCGAAATAAATTTAAAAATAGGATGGAAAAGAAAAAAATATAGTGTTAAAAAAAGGGGGTGGGGACGGAGGAGAGAGTTCATGATCTGAAATTGTTGAACTCAATATTAAGTCCAGAAGGCTGCAAAGTGCCTAGGCGGCAGATAAGGTACTGTTCCTCCAGTTTTCGTTGAGCTTCACTGGAACATTGCAGCAGGCCAAGGACGGACATATTTCATCTAATTTCTATATGTCTTAGTTCTGATGAAGGGTCACGGACTCGAAATGTCAACTGTATCCCTCTCCGCAGATGCTGTCAGACCTGCTGAGTTTTTCCAGGTATTTTTGTTTTTGTTCTAGATTTCTAGCATCCGCAGTATTTTGCTTTTACATCTAAAATCTCTCTCTCATGTGTGTGTGTAAGATTCCAATAAATCTACAAGGCTAGCAAGCTGGTTTTTTCTTCATATCTCTACCCTGCTCTCATTGCAAAGAATCCCTGTCAAGAGGAAAAGGGGAAAATCACCAGTAGAGACATTGAAAAGCAAGTTTTCAAACAGTGAACTATAGACTGAAAGTGCTGGAAGACCATCTTGTGTCATTAACGATGAACTGCAAGGAATTTGGGAAGACATCAGACATTGAAAAGTAAGTTTTCAACCAGTGAACTATAGACTGAAAGTGCTGGAAGACCATCTTGTGTCATTAACAACGAACTGCAAGGAATTTGGGAAGACATCTGATCCCGTACTCCAGATTGGTGCTTTTGAACAGTTTTATCTCACCCTTAAAATCCATGTTTTGTATGCCTTATGTGTGTGTGTATGTTTGTGTACAGGGATTAAGAAGGGGTAGAGTTTAAGTTATAGAGTTAAAAGTTAGCAGTTTGTATTTCTTTCTTTTGTTACTGGTTAAGGACAATCTGTTTAATAAACAGTTATTTACTTGTTAAATTTACAAACCTGGTGCTTGTATTCTGTTAACCTAAATTAAACAATTGGGTAGAATTGGGAAATTTGGTGGTCTAATCAAACTTTTCACATTTGTCTCGGCTCAGGGAGCAGTGGGGCTTGATATTACAGCACACTATCCCCAGTGAGTCATGACATTAGAAGTGCGGCACCTTTTGAAGTGAAACCAAAACTCAACTTGGCCTTTTCTTAACCCACAAATACAGAAATTTAAAAATTAGAGCTAAAGCACTTGCCTAACACCCACGTATACCAATATAACTTACTTAAACCATCTCCATTTCTTAACAATTTTTATAAGAGACTGAAGGATCTTTCCTTCATCGGGCCAAAGAGTGGTTGCAAAATGAACCGCCACCCGCAACCGGCCCCCAACCGAGATTTCACGCTGGCCAACCAATTAACAGCTAGCCAGTGTGAAAGGTGCACTGAAAGGCTCAGTGCTGCTGGGGTGGGGGGGGGGGGGGTGGGAGGAGGGCGGGTATGGAAGTCTGTGCATGTGTGGGAGGCACAGAGGGTTGAAGGTTTGGATAAAGGAAAATGAAGATTTAATCAATGATATAAACATGTCCCCACATGTGACTCATTCACATGAAGAGGGACATGTTTAAAATGAAGTGGAGAAATGATTTTGCGTCTTTTACTTACCATTGAAAACCTCATTCCGCCCTTGGATGAGGCATCGTAAAAATGCAAAGGCTGCCTGGCCTATTTGCCAACCGAACGGTTGAGCGGACAGCGAAAAATACAACTTAATTAATTGCTTAAGGGCCTTAATAGGCCTCTTATTTGCCGGTAGGTGTGCTGCCAACTCTCGCACCCGCTGACCAAAAAATCAGGAGAGTGCATAGGGATGCTCGCCCGCATGATTTTACTCCCGACCGGGTCGGGTGCAAGCCCAGCCGACGAACGTAAAATCCTGCTCTTGAGATTTAAAAGTTTTGAATGGGAGTTTTTTTTTCACTATCAAGTCTAGAGAGAAGAAGGATTTACAGTGCAAAGACCACAAGGAAAATAAATATTGGTTCACGTGTGTCCGGAGTCCAGAATCAAAGGCCATTGAGATATTCCTTCATGGTGATCAGTGAGCTGAAAAACTAAGTAGTATTTCACAAATGATCAGCTGTCGTTTTTTACTAACAGGCAGCTTGATGTTCATTCTTGATCATGTAGACTTCCCTTTTCCAGTGGCGGTGACTTCACAAGATGAGATAGGTACACAGAAATGAATCAGTTCTGTAGGCGATGACGTAGAACTTCCAACAAAAGCAGGGTAGATGCGGCCAGGCATTCAACATAGGTCAGAGCTGCTACGGTGTGGCCTGGTAGTCAGACGTTAAATAGCAGACTGAGCTTTTCAGTTCAGCAAGGAAATACTACTTGTTCCACATGACTCCCACCTCTCCACCATCTTTGAAAAATGATGTGTATCCATAGTCTGGGCTCCAAAGTTTCAGCCATTAGGAATTGAAAGGACAGTTGTGGGACTTTTGTCTTAACAGTCAATCCACGTCCTTCTGGTCAGCCTAGGTTATTAAATGTAGATGGACTTTGTATAGCTCTCTTTTAAGTTGGCCTGTATAGTCCACAGGGGGTCGATATTGGCTCCTTAGAGATAATGAGGTGTGGGTTTTCCTAAAACTGCCAATGGCTTCTTTTGTTCCGGGGTCACAGGCGGACACAATCATTTTAAAAGTTTCTGTTCCATTTTTAAAAAATGTTAGAAATAGCAATAAACATATCTAAATTTATTTTATAAAATTATACAGTGTGAGGTCTTAATCCCTCACAGTCCACATGGCCTTGGAGAATAAAGTGAAATATATTTTGTTTTTTTAAGTGTGGTTTTATGAAGGAAGAATATGAAGTAAAGAAGTGTGCATTCATTCTCTCATTCACACTGGAATGTCAGACACACAGCTAGCAGGGACAATGGCAATTCCCTGCTGCCTTTTTTGGGATTGAAATCTGGGTTAGTGCATCAACAAGAACATTGTTCTGTCCTGGCATGTGGAATGATTAGGTGACCTGGGAAGATTCAAATTTGTCCTTATGGGCCGGTATTCAGGGTTAGACTTCTGAATACCCTCTGTAGGGGATCAGCTATAAGCAAAGCCTTTCGTTTCAGAACTCTGTCTGTCCAACTCCGGATTAAGTGTCCTCTAAAGGATCTGGGGGTTTTGCAGGGTGGTTAGCACTCAGAGGGTGTGTGATGGTCATGCTTCGCGGGGATATCTGCAGGAGAATGCTGGGTACCTCACTCTCAGTGCCAGGCCCTTTAATCATAGGGCTGAACGGCTCTGCTCCAGTTTAGCTCCTCCTTGTCCACCTTGGTAATTTATGCGTTCAGCTGTTCAAACCCAGGGACTATGGATAGGCTGAGGGTCAGGAGATTGGGGTGTATTAATGAGATGTTTGTCTCTTTCAGGGTTTCTGGTTTAGTGTCCGACTTGGGTGCTAGCACCACTGGGTGTTCCAGTTACTGTCACGAGGTGATATGGGTTGCCATGGTAACAGGTGGACAATCTGCTCCTGAATTGGACCAGCCTTTCTGGGTCAGGATGATAGGGGGACTGCCTTCTGTAAGTTGCCTCTCCTGCATCCATACTGGGTAGGGCTACAGAGCTGTAGCCTGGTGGGTTGTTACAGATCATTTTAAATGCAATGGCCAGCCCTGTCAGGTCGCCTTGTGATTCTGCACTAAGGTGTGTATGGGATCCAGTCTGGTGGGAATCTCTCTTCTGGTCCATTGATTGGTAGTCTCCATGCCTTTTGGAATAGTACTGCCCTCTGGTGGATGGTCAGCTTTTACTGCACATCCCTGTGGCTTTTCAACTAAATGAGGCACCACCCTTGCTCATTCCGGGCCAATTTGAGAACATTCCTGGTTGCCACTTAAATTCACCATAAAGCTGCCAGCTAGATCAATCAATAGCTTCTTAGCCAGTGCCTTTGGATTGGGATTGGGTGCTCTCCTAACTTGTTCTCTGTGCCCTGAAGCACCACAGCCATCAAATGGAGGTGCATCTCCGTCGACACTCCCTTGTGGTGTTGCAAGTGAAGGAGACCACGCACTCCGTATCTGCTCGTCGGTTTGGAAACTTCCTTTGTCCCTATTTAAATTAGGAAAAAAGCTTTTTGCCAGTTATATTTCAGGCAATCCCTTAACCTCGGTCTTTCTTGGTATAATATCTTACCTTCCTTTCGGCTCTTCGACTAATTGGGGCATCTCCCTCACTATCTCTTTCCCTGCCCTGGGACTTCTCTGGTTCCTGTTTAATTCTGGGATATTCTGAGGGTATATTTTAAATCCTATTGGTCCTTCCTGGGCCTCCTTTAACTTTACTGAACTGGCTTTGGTCTTGTTGCATTCAAGAAGCTCTCGCTCAATGGTCATAGATTTTATTTCATCCTTTTGGATGTCTAAACGCTCCTGCAGATTATTTTGCTGGCTGACGTCGGCCTCTTTCGTTTCACTGCCTAACACTTTGCTGCCAGCCAAATTGTGACCGAGGAGGAAATTGCTTCCTGCTATTGGCAGCTTAGGGACAATTCTGACCATGGCAGGGCCTGAAACAAGATCACACTCTGGGTGGGCTTTATGGAGGGGAGAAACCAGAGATCCTCCTCCCACTCCACTGATCAGGGCTTTGGCCTTTAGCGAGGACTCGGGGTTGGGGGTGGGCGGGGGTAGGTTTAGGTTTCCCTCCAACATTAAGGACTGAGTGGCCCCTATGCCCCGGAGCAGTACTATGGACTTGTTCACATTTTGGGGTGGGTAGGGGGCACTGTTCCTGAAAGGACAGGACTCTGAAAGTTCTCTGGCAGTTTGTCCGACTCGGACACACACAGTGCCGTGCGCTGCAAGGGGTAAGTTACTGCAGCGAGGGTCTCAACCTGCTCTGCCGCACTACCCATAGGGACGTCCTTCAAGGGACTGCTCATGTGGAGCCCTATTAGGCCAATAGGCTTTCCTTGCAATATCCAGCACTCAGGTCTGGAATGGCCTATTTTACTGCGATGAGAACATACTGGTCTCTGGGGGTTGTCCTCCCTGGCTGCATGTGGGCTTCTCACACCCTCCTTTGTGTTTTCTATTCTGTGTGGGGCCTCATCAATCTAAGTCACCTATTTACCTTTCCAATGTTCCTGGGAATGGTTTGGAAGGAGTCTGCCTGAGTTTCCAGGCCTTTGTGTGAGTTCGTAGCTGTCTGCTGTGACTGCTGCACTTCTGGCTGTGAGGATTCTCTGCTCCTCTAAGTGCATCTGCAGGTTGGAGGGTAAGCAGTTTTTGAATTCCATCAACAATATCAGCTAACGCAATTCCTCATAGGGACTGTACCCATTGGTCAAACACAAATTGCTTCAGCCGTTCAAGCTCAATGTTGGCTTGTGTGGGCTTCTTACGAGCATTCCGGAATTGCTGCTGATATGCTTCTGGGACTAACTCGTCAGCATTTAGGATGGCAGCCCTGGCCTGCTCATAACTCATGGACACATCAGGGGTCAGCTTGGAGTAGGCCTCTTGGGCTCCCACTGACAGTTGCCCTTGAATTAAAATGTCCAGGTATCTGAGAGCAATTTATCTGTCCTGATACTTCCTCAAATGCAGTAAAGATTTGACTCCACATCACTCTTCAAATTTGGGAATGAATCTAGAATACTTGAGGGCCTCAGACAGTGGTCCTGGGTTAGGGAGATAAGGGATGCTTTTGGGTAGAGACAGATTTCCCCTCACAGCTTCCAGTATCTGTTCTCTCTTTCCCTTTAAGCTGCTAGCTCCATTTCCAAATTTCAGAGCTGGAACTCTCTTTCCCTTTCCTGTTTCCTTGCTCTCTCTCTCTCTCTCTGCCTTTCTCTGCTCTCTTTGAAGTTGGCTATACAATCCACAGGGGGTCGTTAGTGACTCCTCAGGGATAACGAGGTGTGGGTTTTCCTAAAACTGCCAAGTGGCTTCTTTTGTTCCAGGGTCACAGACAGACCCAGTTTCAGCCATTTTAAAGGCCTTTGTTTAGTTTTTAAATATGTTAGAAATAGGGATGAGCATATCTATATATATTTTATAAAAATATAGTGTGAGACCTTAGTCCAAAGAACAAAGAACAAAGAAAAGTACAGCACAGGAACAGGCCCTTCAGCCCTCCAAGCCTGCGCCGATCATATTGCCTGTCAACTAAAACTTAAATAGTCAAGGCTCTAATCCCTATGGCACTCCAGCAGTTACAGTTAAAACCTGAAAATATTTATCCTGACTCTGTTTTCTGTTAGTTAGCCAATCCTCTATCCATGCAAATATATTACCCCCCAACACCACGAGCCTTTACCTTTTATGTGACACCTTATCAAATGTCTTCCGGAAATCCGAATACACTACATCTACCAGTTCCGCTTCATGCACCCTGCTTGTTACATCCTCAAAGAACTCTAATAAATTTGTCAAACCTGATTTCTCTTTGACAAAACCATGTTGACTCTACCTGATTGTATGATGATATTCTAAGAGCGGAATTGTCCCAGATTTGCACTAAGTGTGGTAGCGGGCGGGTCAAACAACATTTTACCCGCCGGCCGCGATGGCGGGTTTTCATGCTGTATCGAAGAACAAAGAAAAGTACAGCACAGGAACAGGCCCTTCAGCCCTCCAAGCCTGCGCCGATCATATTGCCCATCAACTAAAACATTTTGCACTTCCGGGGTCCGTATCCCTCTATTCCCATCCTATTCATGTATTTGTCAAGCTGCCTCTTAAACACCACTATCGTACCTGCTTCCACCACCTCCTCTGGCAGCGAATTCCAGACACTCACTACCCTCTAGGTAAAAAACTTGCCTGGCACATCTCCTCTATAGTTTTCTCCTCTCACCTTAAATCTATGTCCCCTAGTAATTGACTTTTCCACCCTGGGAAAAAGCTTCTGACTATCTACTCTGTCCATGCCACTCATAATTTTGTAAGATTCTATCAAGTCGCCCCTCAATCTCCATCGCTCTAGGGAGAACGATCTGAGTTTCTCCAACCTCTCTTCATAGCTAATAACCTCCAGACCAGACAACATCCTGGCAAACATCCTCTGCACCCTCTCCAACACCTCCATATCCTTCTGGTAATGTGGCGACCAGAATTGCACGCAATATTCCAAGTGTGGCCTAACCAAGGTTCTATACAGCTGCAGCATGACTTCCCAGCTTTTATACTCAATAACCCTGCTGATGAAGGCAAGCATGCCATATGCCTTCCTGACTACCTTGTCCACCTGCGTTGCCACTTTAAGTGACCTGTGGACCTGTACACCCAGATCCCTCTGCCCGTCAATGCACTTAAGTGTTCTGCCATTTACTGTATAATTCCTGCCTGTGTTAGACCTTCCAAAATGCATTACAGTTTAAACAGTTGGATATTTGAAACAGCTTAGTGCTTAAGTTAGTATTGAGGTTTGTATCCAAAATCAGTGATCAATCATCAACCAATTTTCAAACAAATAACTGAAAATTAAAAAAATGATTTTGTCTGCTGAATAAGGTGGGATTCCAAAATAATTTGGCAATCGGTTCTGCAATTATTACACTTTCAGTGTCTAAAAATCACCAATGCCTCACTGCAGGTACGTCACATACAAAACTTCTGGTAAAAAGTTTTTTCCCCTAGTAATGTGGGAATGTTGTTTGTGTTCTGCCTTATTGCTGAAATGTAGAGAACAAACAGATATAGAAAAGTGAAGTGAGGCTGAAAGCATTTTAGACATTGTCACACCAAACGTAAAGCTATACAAGGAACAGAAAATGACTGGTCAAAACTGTACAAATATATCACACTGGAAAAATTTCTTCAGGCATTTAGAAAGGCACATAATGGTAAATAATACAAGAAACTTTCTATTTCTTAAACTTTGCCTATATAATTTTACCCTCCCTCCCAACACTTACTCTATCCGTCCTGTGCTCTGCTAACTAATAGGAGACCAGACAGGTAATCTGAGCTCAAGCTTTGTTAATGCAGCTCTTCTGAGAACCTATGAGTCTGGGGGCAGGTGGAGGCAAAATTGTCCCTCTGACTTTCTCTCCTTTGTTGTGGGGAAGTGTTTAGTCTCAATTTAAAATCTCCTGTGACTGCAGACTTGAGAACAAACAAAACTAGACAATGCTGGAAACACACAGCAGGTCAGTCAGTATCTGTGGAGAGGAACGGATAAGTTACTGCTTCAGGTGTACAGCCTGTTAGGCTCTAATAAAGGGCTGTATATCTGAAATATTAATTGATCCTTCCTCCCCATTGATGCTATGTGTTCCTGTTGTTTTCTGTATTTGCTCTTGAAATTAGGAACTGATTATGCTGGGAGCAGCAGCGTGTTTGCTTACAGCCTGTAGCTCAGTGCATCAACATTTCAATCCACCACACCACAATCCAACCAAATGAACTTACCAGAAGTTTTGTATGTGACGTACCTGCAGTGAGGCATTGGTGATTTTTAGACCCTGAAAGTGTAATAATTGCAGAACCGATTGCCAAATTATTTTGGAATCCCACCTTATTCAGCGGACAAAATCATTTTTTAATTTTCAGTTATTTGTTTGAAAATTGGTCATTTTCAATTAAGGTTTTGTCACCTTAAATATTGTAAAAAATGACATAGCAACAGCTACAGTAACGTGAATCAAACTTGCAATAGAAAATGGATCTCTTACAAAGACAGGACAATACTATTTTAGAAGAACTAGTGTGTTCTGGTAATATTAATGTGCAGCAATATATTTCAACTGATGGAATACATTAATTCTTGAAGTTCAATATCAATGGATAAATATGGAAAAGGATGGTGAGAAGGCTAATGGAGAAACGGACACTCTGAGCACTATTCCCAGCCCATTGTCCCAAACCCACTGTATTATTTATGCATTCCTGGGAAACACACCATTTCCATGGCGGCTGGGCTCTCATTCACCCACCTGCCATCACCTCGCCACTGCATCACACCGTGTTAAAAGTCCAGCCCCACGCACACCTCTCAATGCTTCCAGCCCATGACTGCTGCAGGCAAGATGTGGCCCTGCATGGCAAAAGGACTACAGCCTCCAGGTTCAGCACTGCATCACTGGAACACCTTTTGGATGCCATGGAGGCTGGCCAGGGTGTCCTCTACACCCACTCTGGCCGCAGGATGGGCAGCAACATCACTAATCCAGCAATGTGCCTCAAGCTTGAAGTCCTGGTGAGTGCTGCACAACGTTATTGTGTACTCACCTCTGAGCTCCCTTCAAAGTGCAGCCCACCAAGTGCATGCCTTTTATGTGCTGTTGTGAAACACGTCGGTGCGCTTTCCCGCCAAGTGGACGGACAATCCAACAGGAGGGGATCGATCCTAGCGGGCTGACCTAATAATAATCTGCTGATGTATTACAATGAGGTTCCCAATGTCCGAGGGTGGGAAACGCTGCCCGCCATTGGCATCTGAGTGGACAATCGAGAACTGGTTTCATGCCATCGTGAAACTATCGCATCATATTGTCCGCTCACGCTACTGAGCACACTCAACGCTGGCAGGCATGGAAAATTCCGCCCTAAATGTATTGCTGTTACTTCCTTAATAATGGATTCTGACATTTTCCCAATGACAGATGTCAAGCTAACTGGCCTATAGTCTTCTGTTTTCTGCCTCTCTCCTTTCTTGAATAGAAGTGTTACAATTGTGATTTTGTAATTTGCTGGTACCTTGCCAAAATCCAGGTATTTTTGGAAGATTACAAAGAATGCATGCACTATCTCTGCAGCAACTTCTTTAAAGACCCTAAAATACAGGCCATCAGGTCCAGGGGACTTGTCAGCCTTTAGTTCCTTTAGTTTTCCCAGTACATTTTCTCTAGTGATCATGATTGCTTTAGATTCCTCCCTCCCTTTTGCCTCTTGATTTACTACTGTTCTTGGCATGCTTTTTTGTGTCTTCCTATGTGAAAACGTATACAAAAATACTTGTTCAAAACCTCTAGTGTTTCCTTGTTTCCCATTATTAATTCCCCAGTCTCATCCCTTAAAGGATCAACACTTACTTTAGCTACTCTTTTCCTTTCCTTTCTATATACTTGTAAAAGCTTTTACTGTCTTATATTCCCCGCTCGTTTTCTCTCAAACTCTAATTTCTCCCTCTTTTTTTTCAGTCATCCTTTGCTGGTTTCTAAAATCCTTACAAATCTTCAGCCCCACCACTAATTTCTACAGCATTATACACCTTTTCTTTCATTGTGATCTCATGCTTAACTCTTTGGTTAGCCACAGATGGTATACCTTTCTCATAAGCTTTCTTTCTCAATGGAATATACATTTGAGAGCTATGAAATGTTTCCTTAAATGTCTGCCACTGCTTCTCTACCACCTTATCCTGTAACTCATTCTCCCAGTCCACTTTGGCTAACTCTGTCTTTGTACCCTTGTTTGTGCCTTTATTTAAGTTTAAGGCACCAGTTTTAGACATGCATTCCTCATCCTCAAACTGAATGTGACTGAATGTTATGATCACTCTTGCCTAGGGGGTTCTTTATTATGAGGTCATTAATCAATTCTGTTTCATTACATGTTATCACGTCTAATACAGCCTGCTTCTTGGTTGGTTCCAGGATGGATTATTCTAAGAAACTGTCCCAAAAACACTCTATGAATTCACTGGGCTACCTTCGTCAATCTGATTCGACCAATCTTATTGAAACTTAAAATCGCCCACAATTATTGTAGTACCTTTCTTAAAAGCACCATTTATTTCTACATTTATACTCTCTCCTACAGTGTAGCTATATTGTAAGAGGGCCTATAAACTGCTTCCACCAGTAACTTCTTTCCTTTGCTTTTTGTTATCTCCATCCAAACTGATCCTACATATTGATCCTCCAAACCAAGATCGTTTCTCACTACGGTACTGGTTTCATCTTTTATTAACAGAGCTACCCCATCCCCATTTCTTGCTTCCTGTTCTTCCAAAGTGTCAAATGCCGTTGAATAATCAGCTCTCAGCCTTGGTCTCCTTGTAACCATGTCATACTCATTTATTTCTATTTTTGCTATCAATTCATCCATTTTGTTATGAATACTGTATGCATTCAAATAAAAAGTTTTTAATTCTTTTTACCCTATTCTGACCTAATTTTCTGGTGCACCCTTATGTTTGTATGCTCTGTGACTTCCTGTCACATTCTGATTATCAACAGCCTTATCGCTACCCTGAACTATCGCTTTATCCTTTCTCTTTAACTTTCCAAAACTCCCCTCACATGAAGTCCCCATCATCACTATTTTGTTTAAAACCCTCTCTACAGCCCTTGCTATATGATTCACCAAGGCTCTGGACCCAGCACAGTTCCAGTGAAGACCTTTCCAATGGTACAGCTCCCTCTTTCTCCAGTACTAGTGCCAGAGACCCATTAATCAAACCCCACTTCTCCCACAGTGATCTTTGAAGCATGCATTCAACTCTCTGACCTTATTTACCCTATGCCAATTTGCTCATGGTTCAGGTAGTAATTCAGAGATAATTAAAAGCGGTTCTGCTTTTTAAATTGACTTCCAGCTGCTTATACTCACTTAGCAGAACATCTTTCTTAGGCCTACTTATGTCATTGGTATCAACTCCTACCAATACTGAAGGACCCTTCTTTATAGATCACAACATTCCTACCTGGCTTTGTTGGAGGAGGCTGGTCTTTACATTTCTACTTCATTGTAGAGGTAGTGACCAAGCTATACCATGAACTGGATAACACACAGCTTCAAGGACTGGCATTACTTTGTCATTGTAAAGTCCACAACAATATTAAACTTCTATGCAAAGTTATCCTTCCAGCTCACTCCAGGACACACCTGTCAGATAAAGCAATGTGTATCCCACAGATATATAAAACAGCCAGGTATCGATATACTGCACAAAGCCTTTACCATTTTCTCAGAGAAAAGCATTCATCAACTGGAAAGGATGTGTCCCAGTAACCTAAAATATACAGGTGCTGGCGATCAAGGCTTCAGAACATCCTGAGAAAAAGCTGTCTCATTGGATCCTTATCTCATGCCACTGTTACTCGGTGCCTCAACTGGATAGCTGGAGATCTACATGAGAGCAGCCTATACAGTCTCTCCCGCATGGGTTAAACCAACTGTAAATGCTTTTTCTGCCCAGTCACTTAGGCCTGAATTTTAGCCTTGGCAGGCACACACGATTAGTGGGCCTGGGACCGGTCAGGAAACATGCCCTCGCCTGGAATTGGCCCACAGCCATGATTTCACACTGGCTGGCCAATTAAAGCCCACCCAGAGTGAAACGCAGCTTCCCAATGGTGGGAAGGGTTGGGTGGGGACGGGGACCTGTTGGGTGCCAGGTCCAATGGCGACCTGGCGGACTGCTTAAAAACGGAACAGGCAGCTCCTTGAAGGCTGCCAGGGAAGAATATTTCTCGAGCGTTCTGCAGAGTGAAGCAATGGCCTCAGCAGTGGGTGGAGATATCGGGCCAGATGGCCACTCAACCCTCTAGTTTTCAGACGAGTGCCTCGCGGTGCTGTTGAAGAAGGTGGCTGCCAGGAAGGACACCCTCATCCCCAGAGATGGAATGAGGAGGCCATCGCACCAGACCAAAAGAGTTTTGGCAGTGCTGGTCAGCAGCCATGATGTTCTGTGGCCCATATGGGTGCATTGCCACAAAAGATTCAACCACTGCTGCGCCCTAGAAGGGTGAGCACTGTGTTGGCATGGATTAGTGTGGTGAAGTGTTAAGGGCTGGCCGTCCCCCCATGGAGCTCAGGGGTGTTAGAATCTGAGTGCCAACTGTCACTGACGCCAGAGCTGGCCAGAGTGGTGAGCTCTGGCTGCTTGGCCTGAGTGCCTTGTGGCTCAGATGTGCCCTGCACGGTGTTCTTCAGGTGAGGTTGGCCAGGCTGCAATGGCACTGCAGGTAGAGAGTGGACTAATCCATGCTTGTCTGTCCTTTCAGGAGAAGATGAGCAATAACAACACTGAGAGGACACGGACAGGTGAAGATGCCCCAAACCTCCAAATCCGGACCAGATTTGAGCAGGACGCTTTGGAGCTGGAGAAGCACCATGCACTTTGGTCACCAGTCCTGGAGAGGCTATGTTGTCAGGTGAAGGTAAGAGTGCATAAGACCATAAGACTATAAGACATAGGAGCAGAAATTAGGCCATTTGGCCCATTGAGTCTGCTCCACCATTCAATCATGGCTGATAAGTTTCTCAACCCCATTCTCCCGCCTTATCCCCGTAACCTTTGATCCCCTTACCAATCAAGAACCTATCTATCTCGGTCTTGAATACACTCAATGACCTGGCCTCCACAGCCTCCTGTGGCAATGAATTCCATATATTCACCACTCTCTGGCTAAAGAAGTTTCTCCTCATCTCTGTTCTAAAAGGTCTTCTCTTCACTATGAGGCTGTGCCCTTGGGTCCTAGTCTCTCCTACTAATGGAAACGTCTTCCCCACATCCACTCTATCCAGGCAGTGCACAGAGGTGAGAGTTTTGTGTGGTGCAAACATTCTTGTGTAGCCTCATCATTGGTGGGAGCCTCAAACCTGGAGGCCCCATTGATCATTGAAAGATGGCTCCATTGTGTCAACAGGGTGCCTGGCGTGCACAGTGACATTGTGATGAATTAAATTAATGACATGTCGTTGTTCTCCCTTAGATTCGCCAGCAGGCTTTCTTTCACAGGATCACGAAGACACACCCCTGACACCAGAGGACTGCTGGGCTTCAGATGCACCTGCATCACACCCACTGTCTGAACCAGGCACCAGTGCAGATACCAGCATTTTGGTGAGTGTTAGCTCTTCAGCTAGAATGTCAGAGCACAGCGGTGAGGGCACTTCACACTCGCTTGAGGTGCATGCGAAGGCAGAGAGTGCCCAAGTCGCCGGCGATTGCAGGACTGCTGGAGACCAGGACGATGCTGAGTCATCCATTAGGTGGCAGATGTCCAAAGGGATGTGTGGGATGATCTGGCAGAGATCCATGAGGGTATGCGTGCCATGGTCTCTGTTGTGGAGGAGTCCATGCGGAGTGTGAGCACTGCATTGACCCTCATGGCTAAGCGCACTGAAGAAAGTGGCGACTCTTATAGCGAGGTAGCTCCAGGGACAGAATCAGGGGTTCCTGGGGTTGTGCTCGGACCTCCAAGCCCTCACAAAGGTACTGACCTAAGGTGGGCAGTGCCAGTGTGGGAGGTGGATGAGGCACCCAGTATCCTAGCTAGGTGCCCATCCATCAGTGGTGAATAGGAAGGTCCAGACCGACCTCACGTTGGTGCACGAGCTGCTTGTTATCTCTGCAGGGTCCTCTCAGGGTGCTCTGGATGACGGCAGCAGCTCCTCTGCCTCTCTGCCAGTGACTGGCATCTGATGAGGCTGTGATGACTGGGGAGATGCCAGCCATGGCACTGGCCACTCCCTTCCCGTTGGGGTCAGCACAGGCTCCACTGGCCAGAGGACAACCACCAAGATCATCAAGGCCAACAAGACAGCAGAGTCAGCAACTGTCTCCAATGCCAGTGCCAACAAGGGGGAGAACATGATGTAGCACTTGCAAATATCACGGGTGATCTTCTGTTCTGCAATGTTTTATTTATATTTACTGGTGAGAAAATGAATACCAGAGATCATCATGTTAATTTTTTTTGATTGTGAAAAGTACATAAATTTTGCTTTTGTCTTAATGGCCTGAGTATGCTTCACCTTTTTTTTCTGGTCGGAGGGTATGCCAATGTGTAATGGTGCATGTGAGTAGCTATAAACGTTATTGCACAGGAAATGAGTGGACTTTGGGTTCAAATGAAAGGTTAATATCAGACATACTGGATGGAGGCGGCAGCCCTGGCATGAGGTGGGAACAGACTTTTGGCAGCTGAGCTGAAGGAGAGTTGGATCAAGGCATTCCTGATGTCCCTGCCTCCCTGAAGGATACAGAGGTCTGCCTCCATGGCCTCAGTGTTCTCCTCACTGTGCTTCTCTTCTGGCTCACTAATTGATTCATCCTCTGTGGCCTGTGGAGCTGCCTCAACATCCTCTTCCTGCAATGGGTCCCCCCTTGCCAGTGTCAGATTGTGAAGAGTGCAGCATGCAACCACTATCAGTGACATCCGTTCTGGGGGGGTATTGTTATGTTCCCACTGAACGGTCCAGGCATCGGAAGCACAGCTTCAGAAGACCTATGGTCCTCTCTATCACTGCCCTTGTGGAGGCATAACTCCTTTCATAATGCTGATCTGCCTCTGCTCTTGGGTGGCAGAGAGGCTGTGACTATCAGAGCCACTGGCATGGGTTTCCACCCACACAGTCGTAGTTGATCTCAGGGCCTATCATCTGACAAATAGAGGTCACTGTCTCCCTTGAAAGGTGGAACCTCCTTCGGCATTGCACCTCAGACATATTGAGGTAGCTACATCGCTGCCTGTAAGCCCTGGCAGCAGGATAGTGGCATCTTTTGCGGACCCTTCCGCCTTGGACTTCTTTCTGGCCCTGCGCCCCTTGTGCCTGCGCCTCTCCTCCCACAGGTCACTCCCCTGGAAGCTGAATTGGGACACATGGTCTCCTCTCTCTTCTGCCCCTTTCTTCCTCCTCAGTGGAGGTGCCTCCAGTGGAGACCACAATCCCCATTACCAGGGTAATGAAGGCTGTCTGATACCTGCAAGGGTCCACATGGTCAAAATTCTCCAGGGGTCTTGGAGACACCAAGGCATCCTGAAATGAAGCCAGGAAATGCTAAAAATGAAATCCCAAACAGAGATGAAGCTGTCAAGTTCAAATAAGGAACCAGCAGCAAACTACCACCTAAACTCCTCACTACTCACACTGGCAATGCTGCTGACCCTTTCTATCCCACCAGTGGATGATGTTTTGCAAAATGTGGGCTGTCCGCCAGCCCGTTTTGCCTGTGTGGTGAGCGCAAAATCGCACGGGCAGCTTAAAATATGGATCAATTGGCTTATTAATGGCCTTAAATGGCCAGTTAAATAGCCTTTTAATTGATGGCGGACATGGCTCCGGCACCCACGCGTGCCTGCCGAATGAAGGGGGTGCGTGTTGGGTTGATGTCGGGACGCTTGCTTGACGTCTTCTCGTGTTATTTTATGTCCAAAGGGGTCGGGCGCGAGCCGGCCTGCGAGGCGTAAAATTCTGCCCTTAGTCTGACAAACCCATTGTTGACAAACTACTGAAGTGAGGACCCAAAGCCTTAGGGACATCAGTCACAGCATTCATGATGGTGCAATTGTTCCCCCCATGCTTTGAGCCCTGAAAATTGTCACTCACTCAGTAGTATTCTGTACGTGTGAAATCTCAAGTATGATTACAGTGATGTCAGAGATGAACAGGCTAGAAAGGGTTATTTGAAGTAAGGTACCAAGAAAGCACAAACAAGTGTTCTTTGGTTTTATCTGGTTTTCAAACTCAGCAATCATTTGATCTGAGTAGGTCATCATTTTCAGTACCTAAATGAACAATACTCATCAACAAGAATTGAAAACAGATAGTCTGTATGCTGTGTTAACTCTGTCTGTCACACCCCTGTCAAGGGGTAGCTTGGAGTAGGGTGGGGATATTGGATGGATTTGGAAGCCTCAGACGGGGAGGGATAGAGGGAAATTAGAAGCCTTTGGTGGAGAGAGGTTGGATGCCTAGGAGGAGGGGGTGGTGGTGATATTGGAGGAATCGAGGCATGGGGGTGGGGAGCAGGTGGATTGGAGTTTGGAGGTGTCAGGGAGGGAGGGAGGGATCAGAGGTCTCAGGGTGGGGTCAGATGTCTTGAGGGTGTGGGGGAGATTGGAGGCCTTGGGGAAGATAGGAAGAGTCGTGAGTTCGCACTTACCTCTTAGACCCAAGAATCCTCACCTTCATGTAGTTGACAGATTTTGCTGAGGCAACTTGGCTGTTGAGTTGAATTCAAAATGGCACACAAAACTGGGGCACCCAGTTTCATTTAAATTGCCTATCCACCACTAGGATTTAGCATTTTAACCTTCCACCTGAACCAAACCCACCTGTTTTCATGGTTAAATCCCTCCTTACAGTCCTAAATTGCTTTTTGAAGTTGTAACAAAGTTTTGGGGAAACACAAGATATCCAGCAGTGAAAACAATTCTGTGCTAGCTACCAGAAACATACCTTGATATCAAGGCCAATATATACTTGAGAGCTAAGACTCAACAATGAAAATATATAAAATACAGAAGGCAAAGTAACTAACGTAAGAGTAGAAAATACCCAAAAATGTGACAAGCTCTTTGTTCCGTTCTCTTTATGCTGCTCTACTTGAGATCCTATGGCACTTGCTGCCAGTCAGTGCCCCTACATATGGTTCGCTCTCTCTCCTTTCAATAGTCTGCCAAGGAAATGGGTTATCTTCTGGGCCACTGATTTCCTTGCAGAAATCTTCTTTTACCAAAGCAATTTATACATAGAAAGCCAGTAAACCACAATGCCTTTTCTTTAAAGTTTACTTTAAGCCTACAGGCGCCTGAGACTTTCTACCCAACGATGGGCAAACTCTTATTCATCCACTATTAATGCTGGGAACTTGTTCACTCTTTGTTAGTTCAGCTCACCCAGGGAACGTATGTGGGGTCAGAGCACTGAAAGTTAGACTCTATTTGTGCCCGGTCAGAGAAAGCACACTAATATCTGAGCGTATACATGTGAAATAGCTGATTAGATTTATTTTTAAAAATAAAGTTTGATCCCCTCTCAGAAAATGGAAATATTTCCTTACGGTAGTCAGCAGTTATCTTTTGATCTACATTATTCTTATGTTCTTAGTACCATAATCAGATTTCTATGGTTCCAATGTGAAAGGAACCTAATTTTGAATTTGTAAGGTGAAAATACTTTGCCTGGTGTCTGCTTAAAGTCTGTGGGTTGTTGTTGCCTTAGTGGAGATTAGTTTGGGAATTTGTTAATAAGTTATGATAGTAGTAATTTGTAGCCAGGTGTATATGTTTAATTTGTGGAAATTAATAAATGTCTCATGTAGTTTGATATAAAACCTCTCGAGAACTGGTGGTCTTATTCCTGAATTTAGAGCTGCATCTCAAACATACCACTTGAAAATACAGGTTATGACAGGTGTTTAAAATTTCCCTCTGGGATTTTAAATAACAACCTTTACCAACTGTTGTGTCATAACAATTGGTTGTTTTCTCTTTGCCTTTATGCATAACCTGTTAGTCTACACATAGCCCGTATCACACAGGAAAAGGTAACCTAAAAAAGGTGAGAACCCAAGACTTGATGAGTTTATCTGGCGAATACCCAGTCCTGCAACCTGGTGTATGAACCTGGTCTGTGCTGAGTTACTGATCTTGGTTAAGAAGGTATATTCTGTGCTACAATTGTCCTTGTGCCCCATGGGTAGTAGGAAAAAAACCTACCAGAGTGTTCACTCAACCATAAAACTATAGAAAAGTTATGGTGTGGAAAGAGGCCATTCAGCCTATCATGGCTGCACCAGCCAATAAGAGAAAAAAGAAACTAACTGCCCATAACCTGAAACTCCTGCTGGAGGTCTACTTACGTAGATGTCATGTAAACACAAAATTGGTTTGACGTTAATGACTCAATTGCGCAATATCCTGGCAACTTGCACAGAATAGATAAGTTATCTGTGGAACTGGGTCCAGGCAAAGTGTCAGCACCTTCAAAAGGGAAGGCGAGGGAAGCAGAGAAAAGTTAGCCAAAAAAAACGTACAAATCTTATTATCATCTTAATGTGCAAATGCTGTCCCATGCAACTGGTGTAGAAATCAGTGATAACTATCACTTGAGGATGTTTCAAATGAGCAGCGGATTCTGTGGGCAAAAGAAATTCCTGTATTTCAAAACTGTAATGTTTGAAGGGTGAATTATTTTTTAATTGTATATGTGTATGTCCTTTTTAATTGCTATCTCATATGTGACTAAGGGGTGTCTTGTGGCACAATGGGTAGCTCCCTGCCTCTGACTTAGGACCTCAGGTTTGAGTCCCAACCCAGTCCTTGATGGTGTTGAGTGTCCATCTGCAAATTGTTCCAACACATGGCAATGGCAGGCAGTAAGAGCGGGAGAGATTCCTGGTCAGCCATGTGACAGAAAGAAATTGGAGCCTCTACCATCACTGTTCATAGCTCCAGGCTACAACATGCATGTAAAAGTGTATGTCGCCACTGCAATTCGACCTTTGAGTGACCTGTAACACATCACCACATTGATTAATCTGATCTTTTGAAATAGAACAGATATAGGTTTCAATCTTATCATCTTAATGTGCAAATGCTGTTCCATGCAATTGGCACAGAAACCAGTGATAACTATCACTTGAAGACGTGACAAATGAACAATGGATTCTGGGGGCAAAAGAAATTCCTGTATTTCAAAACTGTAATGTTTGAAGGGTGAATTATTTTAAATTGTGTATGTGCGTGTCCTTTTTAATCCAGTCAAAGGAAAGAAAATAATGTTTCTGCTGCTTAGTTTCAATTTTTTGAATGTTTTAAAAAATGTTTATCCTTCCTGGGACCTCCTCTATATTTCTATTTCTTTAAATGCATTTTTATGATTCACTATAAGTCGCACTAAAAATTAATGAGCATCCCTGTTTGCAGATTCTTCAGCGTGTTGTGCCTCTTGTGAAGGAATAATTGTTAAATGACTTGAGACTTCAATTGTGCAAACTTGGAGAATAAATGCAAGGAGCAGAATCGACCGTGCCCGCTGGCATCGGGCGTGTTCAGCGGCACGAGCGGACAATATGGCGAGAAGGCCAAAAGTCAGTTTCATGCCTCATGAAACCAGTTTGCGATCGTCTGCTCAGCCTGTCACTGGCATTCCCCGCCATCGGATGTTGGGAACCTCATTGTAATACATCTGTATATCATTATGAGGCTTGGTCGCCGGACTCATCCCACCACCCGCCCCCCCCCCCTTCCCCCTGGATCGTCCATCCATGTTGGCGTGATTACACGCCACGGCAGAAACACGTCTTAATAAGTGTGGTATGCAGATATTGGGACTTACCACCAGGGTCCTGCTCACATCACGAACCTCCGAGGAGCAGGAAATGCTGGAGCCCGGCAGCAATGGGATCCTGGAGGAACATCCGTGGCATGCTGACATGATTCTCATGGGCATGGCTCTGTTGCGAAGCAGCACACGGAAGTTGGAAAGCTGAGCGTCTGCTCACAATGGACGATGATCGAGGGATGGGGCAGAAGGTGCAGCTGTGTTTGAGCGAAGAAGATGTACCGGGCGGGTGGGAGAGTAAGGCTCGGGGTCGACTGGGAGAGGAGGAGATGTCAGAATGGGATGAGGTTGGGGGTGGTGGGGGGGAGGGATGAAGGTGTCAGGGGAGAGTGTGTATGGAGGGAGGAGGGGGTAATAGGGGAGAAGATGGCAACTGGGGAGGTAGGAGTAAGGGGGGAAGGTGTAAGGAAATAAGTTTGGAGGGGGGAAGGGTGCAGAGAGGGAGAGAGTCTGGGGTGAAGAAGGATCATGGAGAAGGGAGGGAGTAAGGCTGCAGGAAGAAGTAAAGGTATTTGAAGGAGTCAGGGAGCAGGAGGGACTAAGTGGGGGTGGAGTCTGGGAAGGGGGGACCAAGCGGAAAGAGGACTGGGGGAGGGGGGTGGGGTGAAGGAGTTTCGGGGGGTGGGGGGGAGTGGTTCCTGACGGGGGAAGGAGTTCCAAGGAGGGAAGGGGTTCCTGAGAGGTGAAAGGGTCCGGAGGGGTTAGGGGTGGATGTCCAGGTGAACGTGCAAGGGAGGGCTCTGATCAATCCATGACTGCTTCCTGGGGAACGAACTGAGGGTGGGCATGGTATGAGGGAATGGTGAGAATTAGCGAGGGCAGAGGGAGGCGGTAGGGTGGGAGGGTGAGGGTTCGATGGTAGTGGCAGAAAGGTCGGTGAGGGTGGTGGGTGGGGACTCAGAGGCAGACACGGACCCTGGGGGTGGGAGGGAGGAGGTTGGGGAGGTGAATGTGGATGGGGGTTGGATTTATGAGAAGAAGTGAAAGTGCACATTTACCTGGACTTCCCTGAAGGAAAAGTGATGGGGGGGGGGGGTGGGGGGGAGGGGTGGGGGGGTCAGGTGGGGTGGTCAATACTGATGTGGGATAGGAAATGGTGACTGGGGGAAGGGAAAAGACAGGGTAGCCCATGAAAAACCAAATAGAGACCATGCTGTCTAAATCAAAAGTGAAATGAGTGTCGTGGTGGGCGAGATCAGGTGCTGCATGGGAGTGTGATCATTGGGTGGGTGGAGATGCAGGTCATCTCAGATGGACAATGGAAAGTAAACCCCAGCAGGGAGCAGTGAAAATGTCGAAGACAGTGAGATTAGTGTGATACGTGAAGGATCCGTGTGCGTGGGAGGGTGCTTGCACGAGTCTCTGAAAGGCCCTGCCCCACACACATTTCTCCCTCCAGAATCACTCGTTGGCCAGCTACTCCCTCTGTGGTGACAGAGGATGAGGTTGAGGGCATCACAGACAAAGGGGACCTGGAGGGAGAGGACAGCCTCTGAGATTCCTGAGTGGATGATCCAGACGTGTCCAGCTAGCATGGGGCCCTGGCCTGACTCCTGGAGGGGAAGGAGCACCTGGAGGGACATTGAGGTGCCCCATTTCCCTCTTGCCATGCAGGGACTCACTCATGGCTCCCGCGATGGAGTGCAGGTCTGCACACATCTCTGCATTCTGCTGGACGAGGGTCTCCATGGTGTTCGCCATGCTCCCCATGGAGAGCTCCATACATGCACATGTGGACACCACTTCATCAGAGAGCAGGCAGACGCACTCCTCCGACTCAAGTGCCACCTTGCTGAGGGCTTCCAACAGCTCTGTGTGATGTTCCCAAGCCTTCTGCTGACTCTCCAGGATGAGTTGGAAAGCCAAATCCAGAGGTTTGTCATCTGACTCAGGCCTCACAGATGTCTCTTCCCCAGCAGTCCTCCGAGTGCCTCGTCCTGCTGCAGACATGTGTCCATGCGGTGACCACCAGATTGTGAACCTGAGCTTGCTCTAGATTGAGGTCCCACTGAGGTGTGTATCTCGCGCTGGTGGAGGGTGTGGGTACGCGCTGTGATGGGTCTTCCAGGCTGCTTATTTCCAGCTCTTCAATGGAGGAGGTGTCCTCTTGGCTGGAGATGAGGACGTGGATGGAGCTAAGGGACTATTTGGCTGAGGGTGTCGGTTGCTTGGCAGAGCTCCCTGTGAACCAATGTAAAAATAATTAGTGCATGTCAGCAGAGTCAAAAGCAGGAGAGAGAACACTCACATTTGCATTGAGAGAGGGATGATGTGGTGCAGGATCCTTGTGGGTGTTCGCCGCCGACCTCACTGTCACCGCAGGCACAGTCTAAACCCTCATCAGTCAGAGCGATAGTATACTCCTCAAAGAGAGTGAGGGGCCTAATGTGGTCCACTCCACCCCCAGACTGAGACCTCTCCCTGGTGATGTGAGCAGACTTCTCCTGCATGAAAACAGATGGTGAGAGTGTGAGCAGGACACATGGCACTGCGTGGAATGTTTGTGTGGTGATTGGAACCATGAACAGGATGAGAACTTGAGCTCGAGAGGGTATGAGCCTGATGGAGATGTGAGGGTGTTTGTGAGAGTTAATGGTGTTGTCCCTTGCTGTGTGAGATCCCTGTGGATATGTGATGGGTTTGTGAGTGTTTGAGTTGAGGGTGATTACCAGCTTATAATTCACCTAATTTCTCTATTTCTTTAGCTCTGATGAAGAGTCATATGGACTTGAAACGTCAACTGTATTCCACTCCACAGATGCTGTTGGACCTGCTGAGTTTTTCCAGGTATTTTTGTTTTTGTTTCAGATTTCCAGCAACCACAGTATTTTGCTTTTATAAGAGTGAATTACTCTGGTGGAAGGGATGAGACCATTCATCCTGTAGTGGCACTGGTTGGTTGTCCTCTTGCAGGGCATTGGCTCTGACTACCGCTGCCATCGCTTCCCATGCTGGATTGGTGATGCAGCTGCCTATCCTGCTGCTGGAGCAGGTGTACAGGACATCACGATGTTCAAAAGGCGCTTGAAGGGTGCATCACTAAAGTGTGGGGCTGCAGTCTTTTTGCTTTTTGGGGCCATCCTGTCTTCCATGCAGCAGTCCTGGGCTGGAAGCACTGAGAGATGTGCACGCGGCTGTACTTTAAATGTGACACCTGGCATGATGCATTGGCAAGGTGATGGCATGATGGGCAAATGAGAGCCGGCCCACCATGTAAATGGCTTGTTTCCTGGGATTGCATAATTAATGCAGTGTGTTTGGGACGATATGACGCAAAAAGCCGGCATTGCTGCCAGTGGGTGAAATGTTGTTTCACCCGCCCGCTACCTCACTTAGTGCAAATCTGGGATGATTCCACCCATGATGTGGGTTCAGTGCTGGTAGGAAATAGAGATAGTTTAAGTAAGTTATATTTGTATTTGTAGGAGTTAGAAATGAGCTTTAGCTTTAAAATTTAAGTTTGATTTATATTTCTGTATCTGTGTTAAGAAAGGTCAAATGAAGTTTTAGCTTCACTTTAAAAGGTTGCTTGCATTTCTAACGAGGACTTTATGACCCCTATAAGGTAAAAGCAAACACAAAAGTAGAAAGAATAGTGCTGTTGCCTAGCAACAGTGGGGCTAGATAGACAGGTTCCTCCCACAGACGTACACACACAGAACTAAATAACAGCAGTTTTAAGTTCAGTTGAAGCCGAGACCCCAGAGAGACTGGGCATTAGGAGAGGGAACTGCAGATTTCCCAAAAGAACAAAAAGGTCCAAGCAAAGAAAAACTCCCAAAATCCAGGAGAATTGAAGAAGGGAAAGTCCAAAGAAGGCCTTGTAGCCAAAGGGAGGACAGGAACCTGGAGAAAGGTCCTGTTAAGTGAAGTTAAGAGTGAGGGGCAGAGAGAAAGGCTCCAAGCTTCAGAGTTAAAGTGAGAACAGCTCGCAACAAGCAAGAAGGCTCAAAGAGACAACTGAAGGTCTGTAAGTCTTTGCTATGGGCTTGTGAAGCAATGGTGTACGATTAAGGCTGAGTTGTTGGTGAGAGAGAGTGCATGGAAGACAGCTTGAATGCATGTGGCGACCCAGGGAGGAGGAACATCAGAACGAGAGTTCAAAACCCTGGACGTGAACCCTTGGGGAAGGTGTCTGAGAGAAAACGTCGGTTTGGGAGGAGATTCCATGGTGAGGTCTTGGAGAGTGGAGATTGGAAACCCTCATGTGAAGGACTGAATTCAGACAGACTGTTTGGCTCATGGTATGACAAGCATCTGGGGGAAGTTGAGGCGAGATCCATAGCATCTGGTTGAGGTGGCATCTATCATTTGAGGTCAGAGCATGGTGTGTCTGACCACAGGGTGCCACAGGTTTATATGGACTAGATACTAACTGTGTACATTAGAGTATAAATAGCTTTTGTGGCTTGTGTTAACCTACAAATTTGTATACCCCTGTAAAGTTTTAGTTGTGGGTGAAGGAGTACTGTAATATAGTTCATCTTTTCTTGTTGAATAAATGTTTTATTGTTTTGTAAAAAGCTCATCAGCTGACCCCTGTGCTTCTGTTCAGTAGCTAATCTCCACATATCTACACAAACAAATAAAAGTTAGGATCTATCAAGCTGGGTTCCACTCTGGGATCAGAATTATCTCAGCTGGGGATCATAACAGTTGTTATCCATGGCCCTGACTCTTTACACTGATCTACACTCATCTTAAGTTGAGATGTATCCTAATGAAACTGGGAGGATATTTGGGCGAGACACTGGACACGTTTTCGGGTGTAACTTACAGGTTGCATTTGCAGGGAAAACTATAGGCCATGCACTATCGTTGGTTTCTCCTCCCACTTCACCCAATCTTCCTGCAGCCCATTCTTATACCCTACAATTTAAGGTTAATTTGGCTTTTTTCCTGATTCAGCCATTAGTGCTGCTTTTTCAGTTTGCTGACACCACACTTATACTTAGTGTGCCATTATTATATCCTATGTTGGCCAAATATCCTCTTTTTCCCAAACGAGATCCAGAGGTTGCAAAACAAGTGAATTAATTCATGGATTTGATTGTATCAAAATCTGGTAAATGTTGTGAGACAATCCATCTTAAAATCTTTGTGCTTTAGTTTAGTTACAGATAGTATGAGGTAAGCTTAATTGGTAATATACATTAATCCCAATCTGGTTCACGCTCAACATCTGCACATATGCATTGGTAGCACAGGTTTCTGGATAGCAATCAGGACTAGGAACCTGTAGTCAGTTTTCTCTTTGCTATGTTGCAAACTTGCTTGCTTAGTGTATTTAGCTGCTATTTATAGTCAACTACAGTTAAGTAAAACAAAAGCTGTGTTGGGTTGGGGGCTGGGGTTAGGGAACATTTATGAGAGTGGGTTTCTTTATTTATTCACAGGATGTGGGTGTCACTGGCAGTATTTGTTGCCTATCCCTAATTACCCTTGAACTGGGTGGATTGCTAGGCCATTTCAGAAGGCAGTTAAGAGGGAGAATCGGGAGCAAAATTGTTACATAATTCATTCATGGGATGTGGGCACGGCTAGCAATACCAGCATTTATTGCCCACCCCTTGTTGTTCCTTGGGAAGGTGGTGGTGAGCTACCTTCTTGAACCACAACAGTCTGCATGGGGAAGGTACTACCGCCATTCCTCCTCCTCGCCTGGGCCAAATTCAGCTCACAGTGGACTTGCACTTATACAGCACCTTACATGATCTCCGGATGTCCCAAGGCACTTTATAACCAAAGAAATACATTTGCTTGAAATGCATTTTCATATTCGTGTTCAGCCTCACCAGCAACTTCTAAGACTTAATTTTCCAATTCGGAGAAAGCAAACTTGATAATGAACATTAATTGCAAAGCATTTAACAAAGCACTTTAAACTAATAGCTGAGGTCCTTTCTGCGTGGAAAGGGGCGAATGTACTCAGTACAAAATCAATAGAAACATACATATTTAAGGTTTGCCTGGAGTTCTGCTGGTAATTTTGCAATACAACTCAATTAGTACTCTGACTGTATTAGAGCACCGCCCCCAATCCATGATGTAGTGTGGAAGAACTGTATATAAGGTTGTGCATGATTCACTTAATTAACTCATTTCTGTGGCTGTGTGACTGAGTTTATTGCAATACTGCCCACAATGGACAACGGGAACCAGCCGTGTGTTTTTGAGAAAGATGTTAATTCATCCTACAATCCACCCATAATTATTATAACTTGCATCCCCGGATTCATTGGAAATGCGATTGCTTTATGGATCTTCAGTTTTCATGTTAAATGCTGGAAACCTAACACAGTTTATTCACTGAATCTGGCGATTGCAGACACCCTGTTAATCAGCTGTTTACCATTTCGAGCAGATTACTTTTTACGGGAGAAGAACTGGATCTTTGGTGATGTTCCTTGTCGCCTGAAGGTTTTTTTGATCTCCTTAAACCGGGTTGGGAGCATCATGTTTCTGACAGTTATGGCGATTGATCGCTATTTTAAAGTGGTCCAGCCTCACCACCGAGTGAACAAGATACATGCAAACAGTGCAGTGAAGTTAGCAGGCATCTTGTGGATTCTGGCAATAACAGCTTGTTCTCACCTTTTAGCAGAGTCTCACATCTTCCAGCACAACAATCTGACATACTGTGAGCCCTTTGACATGTCCCAGTCTCTAATTCCTACAGCAATTTGGACCTATGTTCTTTTTATCCTTTTCAAGTTTGCTTTTCCAGCTTCAGTTATCCTGTTCTCCACGACGAGTATCATCTGGAAGTTAAAGCGGATGGAAAGTGAATCGAGGGGTAAATATAAGCGAGCGGTAAAGCTTGTGATAGCTGTGGCAGCAGTTTTTGTACTTTGTTTCTTGCCCACAAACATTGCTGTAATCGCTGTTTTAATTACAAAGCTAAGAGTCGCTGAAGACTGCAAGTCATATGAAACAGCTGTTCATGTATTTTATAATACACTGTTTATGACATATCTGAACGCTCTGCTGGATCCGGTTATTTACTACTTTTCAAGCTCGACATTTAAAGCTTCTTTGATGAAAGCACTTGCACCTCTTAATTTAAACTGTTTCGGATCGGCAAGTCGTCGTTCGACGCAACAAAGAGAACACAAGAGCGAAATAGTTGTGGGTCAAATTCCAGAAAGATACCGGACCGTAATGCCTGTGATCAATCCCAATCTGACATTACATTGACTGCAACATCTAATTGTTAATTGTCAGCTTGTGTAATTAAAGTATAGCCTGTGAATAAGTGCTAAAATAAGAGGATTTTGTGACATTTTAAAATTAGTTAACTGTTTCTATCAAATACCTGCTAAAATAAACTGCAATTTTTAAAATCAAGTTATCCATATGCCAAATAGTTATTCCATTACTCTGTAGAATTGACATGATTGTACAAGGTTTTCAGGTCATGCTAAGTAGTGGTCAATGTAAGGTCAGACAGCACTTGTAGGGAAATAAGGAGGCAGTTTTGTAAAACTGAGTAAGGCTCCCACAAGGATGGGGATGTTGTCCATTTTCTGGCAGATGAGATTTGTGCATATTATTTACAAGGTGATAGGAATCAGTGGGGAAAGAGGAAAGGCTTGACTTTAGTGGAGTATGGGAGGCTGGTGTTGATTTAGAAATGTCCAACTCCGCCAGAAATGTCTGAGCTGTATGAAGTGCTGGTTGCCAATTCTCCCAGGTAGCAAGGAAAAGATACATATCTCAATGGTGGAACAGCCTGAACCTTGCTCCTTAAATGTGGACAAAAGACTCTCGGGACATATACGGATCAGAATGTTTGTTACTGAGGCCACTTCTGGATCAGGAACATTACGAAATATGCCCATTTCAGCCGCACCCCACTCCATCCAGCACCAACATATTTCTCCCATGTGCCATTGCTGGCAGCATTTCACCATTCCAATAGGAAATGTGATTTAACCTAGGGCTGGATGTTTTCAAAAGATGAACAAAGATCTCTAAAAATGCAGCTAAATAGAGACAAAGAAGATAATTAAAAGAGTGAATGTGGCTTGTAGAATAAAAAGGAAGAAATATATCTTGTTCCTTTATTTTTATTAGAATAAAGAGCAGTGATTTTTTTTATTCATTCATAGGATGTGGTCATCGTTGGCTGGGCCAGCATTTATTGCCCATCCCTAATTGCCCTTGAGAAAGTGGTGGTGAGTTGTCTTCTTGGTGTACGTACACCCATGGTGCTGTTTGGGAGAGACTTCCAGAATTTTGACCCAGCGACAGTGAAGGAACGGCGATATATTTCCAAGTCAGGATGGGGAGTGACTTGGAGGGGAACTTCCAGGTGTTGATGTTCCCATCTATCTGCTGCCCTTATCCTTCTGGATGGTAGTGGTCATGGGTTTGGAAGCTGCTGTCTAAGGAACCTTGGTGAGATCCTGCACTGCATCTTGTAGATGGTACACACTGCTGCTACTTGGTGGTGGAGGGAGTGAATGTTTGTGGATATGGTGCCAATCAAGAGGGCTGCTTTGTCCTGGTTGGTGTCAAGCTTCTTGAGTGTTGTGGGAGCTGCACTCATCCAAGTAAGTGGGGAACATTCCATCACACTCCTGACTTGTGCCTTGTAGATGGTAGACAAGCTTTGGGGAGTCAGGAGGTGAGTTACTCACTGCAGGATTCCTAACCTCTGACCTGCTCATGTAGCCACAGTATTTATATGGCTAGTCCAGTTCAGTTTCTGGTCAATGGCAAGCCCCAGTATGTTGATAGTGGGCGATTCAGTGATGGTAATGCCATTGAATGTCAAGGGGTGATGGTTAGATTCTCTCTTGTTGGAGATGGTCATTGCCTGGTACTTGTGTGGTGCGAATATTACTTGCCACTTATCAGCCCAAGTCTGGATATTGTCCAGGTCTTGCTGCATTTGGGCATGGACTGCTTCAGTATCTGAGGAGTCATGAATGGTGCTGAACATTGTGCAATCATCAGCGAACATCCCCACTTCTGAACTTATGATGGAAGGAAGGTCATTGATGAAGCAGCTGAAGACGGTTGGGCCGAGGACACTACCCTGAGGAACTCCTGCAGTGATGTCCTGGAGCTGAGATGACTGACCTCCAACAACCACAACCATCTTCCTTTGTGCTAGGTATGACTCCAGCCAGTGGAGAATGTTCCCCGTTATTCCCATTGACTCCAGTTTTGCTAGGGTACCTTGATGCCACATTCAGTCAAATGTGGCCTTGATATCAAGGGCAGTCACTCTCGTTTCACCCCGGGCGTTCAGCTCATTTGTCCATGTGAGAAGGTAATGTTACTCCTGTTGCTATATAAGAAGGATTGGTACATTGGAGGAGTATCTGTAGTCAAAACATGACATTGTTTTACCAGAAAACTTACAATATTTTACGATACAATGTTGACTGGTGATTTTCAATGACAAAATCCATTGTTCAAAAAGGAGATGGATTTTTGATTTCTTGTGAAGGTCAGAGCAAGGGAGAAAGGGAAATGGGGGATTGGGTGGGAGGAAAGAAACGGGCTATCCTGTTGTGTGGAACCTGGAATAGTTATTCTGCTCTGTATGGGACGGGGTGTGCAGAAAGAGAAGTTCTGCTGCTGGGTGTTATTTATTTGTCAGACCACGGTGTTTTCACTCCAGTAATCTAGCATGGCATTGTTTATCAGGATTGGTTTTCAGGAAGTAAAGAGGTACTTTTCGAAGGAGTGCAGTTTACAGCACTCAGCTGACTGGACAATGAACAATACATCTGGTATCAGCAAGAGCACTAAATGATTGGGCCTCTGATGGGATGGGGTACAACCTGATGCATTAAAAACAATCGATACCACAAGATCAGATGTTCACATACAATCAGCATCAGATCATTGTTTGAGGTGTCCTGTGGTGTCGGAACCCAAGGGGCAGATGGGGGAGGGTGGATGGGGGGTTGTGTGGCAGTGAGTAGATAAAGCTAATGCGAACATACGAAATAGGAGCAGAAGTAGACCACTTGGCTCATCAAGCCGGCTCCATCATTCAATAAGGTCATGGCTGATCTGTTTGTATTACTAATTCCACATTCCCATCTACCCCTGATAACTTTTAATTCCCATGCCTAACAAGAATCTATTTGCCTCCACCTTAAAGATATTCAATGACCCACCTCCACCACCTTCAAGGAGTTCTAAAGTCGCACAACCCTCTGAGAGAATTTTTTCTCCTCATCTTTGTCCTAAAAGGGCACCCTCTAATTTTAAAACAGTGCCCCCTAGTTCTGGACTCACCCATAAGAGGAAACATCATTTCCGCATCCACCTTGTCAAGACCGTTCAGGATCTTATATACTTCAATCAAATCACCCCTCACTTTTCTAAACTCCAGTGGAAACAAACCCAGTCTGTCTAACCTTTCCTCATAAGACAACCTACTCATTCCAGGTATCAATGCAGTATACCTACTTTTATCTGCCTCTAGTGCATTTACATCCTTTGGTAAATAAGGAGACCAAAACTATGCACAGTATTCAAGATGTGGTCTTATCAATGCTCTGTATCACTGAAGCACAACATCCTTACTTTTATGTTCAATACCTCTTGTAATGAAGGATAGCATTCCATTAGCCTTTTTGATTACTTGTTGTACCTGCTTATTAAATTTTTGTGACTCATGCACTAGAACACCCCTAGATGCTTCTGCACCTTGGAATTCTGCAGTCATTCTCCATTTAAGCACTACTCTGCTTTTTTATTCTTTCTGCCCAAGTGAACAACTTCACATTTTCCCACATTGTACATTGTGCAGGTACAACAAGTAATTAAGAAGACTAATGGAATGCTATCCTTCATTACGAGAGGAATTGGACATAAAAATAAGGATGTTATGCTTGAGTTATACAGGGCATTGGTAAGACCGCATCTCGAATATTGTGTGCAGTTTTGGTCTCCTTTTTTGAGGGCTACACCAACTGTATGTGAACCTTTGATTTTGTGGTATCAATTGCTTTTAATGCATCAGCTTGTACCCCATCCATCAATGGCCTACTCAGTTAGTCCTCTTGGTGATGCCAGATGCATTGTTCATTGGCCATTGATTACTGTAAACATCACTCCTTCAAAATGTACCTCTTTACTTCCCCAAGACCAATCCTGATAAACAAATAAAAACAAAAAAACTGCGGATGCTGGAAATCCAAAACAAAAACAGAATTACCTGGAAAAACTCAGCAGGTCTGGCAGCATCGGCGGAGAAGAAAAGAGTTGACGTTTCGAGTCCTCATGACCCTTCGACAGAACTTGAGTTCGAGTCCAGGAAAGAGCTGAAATATAAGCTGGTTTAAGGTGTGTGTGTGGGGGGCGGAGAGATAGAGAGACAGAGAGGTGGAGGGGGTTGGTGTGGTTGTAGGGACAAACAAGCAGTGATAGAAGCAGATCATCAAAAGATGTCAACAACAATAGTACAATAGAACACATAGGTGTTAAAATTAAAGTTGGTGATATTATCTAAATGAATGTGCTAATTAAGAATGGATGGTAGGGCACTCAAGGTATAGCTCTAGTGGGTTTTTTTTTTAATAATGGAAATAGGTGGGAAAAGGAAAATCTTTATAATTTATTGGAAAAAAAAAGAGAGAACAATGCCATTCTAGATTACTAGAGTGAAAACACTGTATACTGAAAAATAATTAACATCCAGCAGCAAAACTTCTCTTTCTGCATATCCCCCCCATACAGATCAGAATGACTATTCCAGATTTCAGATACAACAGGATAGCGCCTCTCTTTATCAACCATTGTAATTTTGAAAAACTTTGTGTAGTTCATTTGAGTAGCAACAAAGTCAGTCAATAATTAATCACTTGGATTCTATGATTCTATAATTCACTTTATACCTAAGCATAAAAATCAAATTACAAGCAGAGTATTATTCACAGATAGAATACAGCAAATGTAAGCATGCCTTCTCTCATTGCACTACCTGAAAATCTTATACTTTAAGCAGTGTTTGATTTAATTTTTCCCTTCCCCGATTGGTTCTGTTACTGCACTTTGCCTAATATGGTAATCTCCTAATTCAGTATCTTCTCTTATTTCAAGTTTTCTACAACCCTTTGACCATCCCAGGATCACTGCTGAAGCCTAGTCTTGTAAGGAATATTTTAATTACCTCCTTCAGCCCATGACTTTGAATGAATCTTAAACACATAGAGTGTTGCTTAATCTGTAACTCTTTCTGTCTCTCTTTTTTCCATTTATCCCTCTCTCTTATTTATCAACATGCCTTTTTAAAATTAGTCAGCTACCTTTTAACAGAGTGTTTTATGCTTTTAGGTTAATACTGCAGTGTTAATATTACAGTGTTAGCTCTGGCTCAGTTGGTAGCACTCTTGGTTCTCAGCCAGAAAGGTATGTCCCACTCCAGGACTTGAGCATAACAGTCAAGACTGAAATTCCAGTGCAGTACAGAGGGAGTGCTGCAATGTTGGAGGTGCTGACTTTTGGGTGAGATGTTAAACTAAGGCTCTGTCTGCAGTCTTGGGTAGATTTCAAAGAAGAGCAGAGGAGTTATCCCTGGCATCCTGTCCAAAATTCATTCCTCAATCAACATCACCACAACAGATTATCTGATCATTATCATATTGCTGTTTGAGATCTTGCTGTACACAAATTAACTGTCATGTTGCCTACATTACCTATATTACCACCATGATTACACTTCAAAAGTACATAGTTGGCTGTAAAACGCTTTGAGATGTCTTAAGGTTATGAATGGTGCTATATAAATTTAATCCTGGCTTTCTTTCAGTGCCTATGCTATTTCCTTAGCTTTCCTTATATTTTCTATATCCTTTATTAATTTCCTCACAGAATATAATGCAGTGATAAGAATTACTAATCCCTTGTGCTATCACCAATACCATCTGAAATAATATAATTCATGGGTGTAAATTGACACTAGTGACCATCTCACACCATTCATGACTTAGAGTTTAAATGCTTTCCTCTATCCCCTTATCCTGCCCTTAACCTGGATCAGCATCATATGTTTCTGGAGGTCCTACTTTGATGAATTATTGTCTTTAGGCTAAGCGATAAGGCAGATATTTAGGCCTGAATATTCCAAAACCATGGGAATGAGAGAAATTTAACTAACTCATACCAGCTGCCTCTAGGAAGCTTTGTGTCTACGGACGCTTCTGGGTTCCAATTCCAACCTGGAATTGAGTCAGGTGTCAGAATCACGATCCACTAAGGAAATTTCAGCCCAAAATGTTTGATATGACATATTGAGCACATGGCATCATCCCTCAATGGAAATTCCATCTGTACCTCAGCTGCATTGTGATGATGTACTGCCACCAGAATTTTTAATTCTATCTTTACATATGCTTCCTGAGGGCATAGGCAAAATAATGTTCCTGTGATAGGATATGCAGTCGTTCCCGCCATCATGCTGACTGCCGTAGTTGTTACACAATATTTCCCTTTGCTCCTCTCTCAAAATTCCATTTTACAACTTGGGGAACCATCATCCAGCACAAAGCCAGAGGCCATGTCACATCTACAAATCTACACAATTCTTTCAGCATGCAAAACTCCATGCCTGGTGCATTGCATATGTTATCATTCTAATTGGATACATTACCTATATTACCACCATGATTACACTTCAAAAGTACATATTCCTCATATTGTTTGTGTACCAGGCCTCTTTTTATTAATTCATGGAATGTGGGCATTGCTGGCTAGGCCAGCATTTATTGCCCATCCCTAATTGTCCTTGAGAAGGTGATGGTGAGGTGCCTTCTTGAACCATTGCAGTATATGCGCTGTAGTTACACCCACAGTGTTGCTTGGGAGGAGTTCCAGGATTTTGATCCAGTGACAGCCTAAGCCAGAGTCTTTAATCACTCTGTTAGACTCTACCTGGTACACTTTTCAAGATTGACTCCCAATTCTTTGCTAACAAGGGTAATCCAATAACACCGATTTATAATATTCTCATCCTCACCCTCATGTTGGGGGGTCATTCCCATCTCGCGCATCACATTATAATCTGCATCTGTGGTCCTTTGAACCACTTTTTTCAGTTGTTCTTCGTTACTAAACAAAAGGAATTGATTTCCCTTTATCTCATCCAGTCCTCTTCTGTACAACCTTCAACACTAAAGTGCCATACACAGGTTGCATGTGACACATAGTAAGGTCTTGATTCTGGTTAGCCTCATTTTTTGCCTCTATTAACGTAATTACTTTACCCTGGAACTTTCCCAGTTCTTGCACCAATTCTTCTGTAGACAAAGCATTCTGATGCTCCCTCAGATTATCACCCCTTTGTTGATTTGCATTTGTCAGTAATCCTTTAAATTGCCTCTTTGTCACCTCACCATATTCCCACATATTGGGTTTAATCCTGCTGACCCTTCCATAGCTCCTATTCCCAGCCGTTCTGTCAAACCTCACTTCTTTTGTGATCTTGTGATTGATTTTCTGTAAGTTCCCATATTGACTAGGCTTTGGTACCTGTGTCCTGTTCTTTCCTAACAATTCATTTTCTAATTCTCCTACTATTTTCTCTATTCATTGTGAATAATTCCCTTCACATAATCTAGCTGACAGATTCAAGCTCATGTTTGACACAAATGGTGTGATTTCTAAATGCACGTTATGATAGAATACATTTTCGTGATTCAATTCTAGTCCATTATCATTTGGAGATTTTTTTGCTGGGCTGGATAGTTCTTTCCTTTAAATAGCATGTTATTTCCTTCTTTCATAGTTAGTTTTATCTGCACGGAAAAGATCATATCAACTGTCCCTCCTGATTGTCAAGGTGCATCTCTTTCCTCCTCCTTTCTATATGTTGCTAATATGACAAACAGCATAAAACAATAGCAGTTTTTTAAAACTCTGGTCCAGTTAAAACAATGTTTTGTTTTGAAGAGTTAAAATTGATTTGATAAAATTGGTTTTCTCTTAAGTGTTGTCCCTTTCTTGTTTAAATCTGTCCTCATCATCCCTCCTCAAATAACCTACACTTTACCCACAGTCCAAGCACACTATTGCCCCATCTCCACCCTCCCTTTCCTCTCCAAAGTCCTTGAACATGTTGTCATCTCCCAAATCAGCTCCCATCTTTCCTGGAATTCCATGTTTGTATCCTCCTGGTTAGGTTTCTGCCCTTGCCACAGCACCAAAAAGGCTCTTATCAAAGTCTCAAATTACATCCTATGTGTCTATGACATAGTTAAAATATCCCTCCTTGTCCTACTCGATCTGCTTGCCAGTTGACCACAATCATCCTCCAATGTCTCCCAACATTGTCTAGCTGGATTGGACTGCACTCACCTGGTTCCATTCTGATTTATCTAATTGTAGCCAGAGAATCACTTGCAATGGTTTCGCTTGCTGTTCCTGCACTGTAATCTTTGTTGTCGCCCAAGGATTTATTCTTGGCCCCCTCCTATTTCTCATTTACATGCTGTTCCTCGCTGACATCATTTGAAAAACAGAATTAGCTTCTACATGTATGTTGACGATGCCCACTGCCTCTCTCGATTCCTCCACTGTTGCTAAATTATCAGGCTGTTTATTCGACATCCATTATTGGATGAGCAGAAATCTCCTCCAATTAAATATCAGGAACATTAAATCATAGGATCAGAAGAAATAGGATCAAGAGTAGGCCATTTGGCCCCTTGAGCCTGCTCTGCCATTCAAAAGATCATGGCTAATCTGAATGTGATCTTAACTCCACTTTCCAGCCTTCCCTGCTCTTGACTCGTTTGTCAATCAAAAATCTGTCTAACTCAACCGTGAATTTATTCAATGAACCAGCCTCTACTGCTCTCTGGGGAAGAGAATTTCAAACTTTAATGAGCTTCTGAGGGAAAAAAAAATTACTCGTCATCTCCATCTTAAATAGGAGACCTCTTACTTTAAAAATGTGCCTCTCGTTCTTGACCCCCTTACAAGGGGAAACATTCTCCCAGCATCTGTTCTATCAAGCCTCCTTAGTACACGTTTCGATAAGATCACCTCCCAGTTTTCCTAACTCCAATGAGTATGAGCCCAACTTGCTTAACCATTCCTCATAAGACAAATCCCTCATCCCAGGAATCAGGCTACTGAACCTTCTTTGAACAGCTTCTAATGCAAATAGATCGTTCCTGAAGCAGGATGACCAAAACTGTATGTAGGTGTGGTCCCACCAATGCCCTGTACTGTTATAGCAAGTTTTCCCAACTTTTATACTCCACCCCCATTGAATAAAGGCCAACATTCCATTTGCCTTCCTAATTACATGCTGCATGCTGACTTTTGTGATTCATGTACAAAGACACCCAGATCCCTCTGTACTGCAGCATTCTGTAGACCTGCTCCACGTCTGTGGCTTGGAATGGAACTTGCAGGTGGTGGTATTCCTATGTATCTGGTGCCTCTATCCTTCAAGATGATAGAGGTTACAGGTTTGGAAAGTGCTGTCGAAGGAGTCTTGGTGAGTTGCTGCAGTGCATCTCGCAGATGGTACATACTGTTGCCACTGTGTGTCGATGATAGAGAGTGTGAATGTTTAATGTGGTGGATGTGATGCCAGTCAACCGGGCTGCTTTGTCCTGGATGGTGTCAGGCTTCTTGAGTGTTGTGGGAGCTGCACTCTTCCAGGCAAGTGGAGAGCATTCCATCACACTTCTGACTTGAACATTGTAGATGATGGACAGGCTTTGGGGAGTCAGGAGGTGAGTTACTCACCGCAGAATTCCCAGTCTCTGACCTGCTCTTGTACAATGCATTCTGTCCCTTCATCCAAGTTATTAATATAGATCGTAACTAGTTGAAGCTGCATCACTGATCCGTATGGCACCCCACTAGTTGCGGTTTGCCATCCTGAAAATGACCTATTTATCCAAACTCTTTGTTTCCTGTCAGTTAGCCAGTCCTTTATCCATGCTTTTTTATCACCCCCTACACCATGGGCAGAATTCTCGGCTTGACTTGCTGGGGGTGGGCCCCGCACATCAGCGTGTAAAATGATGCGCGGTGATGTTGGGCGAGCGTCTCGACATCAGCGTGTGCTATTGCGATATTTCGCTGGGCGGGCGCACGATGAAGTTCAACGCGTGCCCGCCATTAATTATTGGGCTAATTAAGGCTCTTAATTTTTCAATCAACATCGATTTTCAGGCGCCCGTGCGATCTTTGGGTCGGCGCACGGGTGCAGTAGGCAGGCAGGTAAGAGACTCCTTAATAAAGCTCGTCCACGGGTGGGATAAGGGGGCTCAGTGGGGTTGTGAAGTATTTATTGCAGAAAGTTTTTTAAACCTGCAGCAGTTCAGAACGAATTCCAGCAGTTTCTGTGTACTTTGAATCTTCAGGTCTGCACTCTGCAGTCAGTAATCTTAATCAGGCCTGCAGCTTTCCTGAGGCCTCCCCTTAGCCTGGGTATGGGTTCTGACATGTCCACTGGAGGCAGCTCCACTGAGGAGGAAGGGAGGTCTAGAATAAGGGGGCCAAGAGTGCACATTCAGCCTCCAGGGGAGCCACCTTTGGGAGTACAGGCGCAGGCACAAGGGGCACAGGACCAAAACGTTGTCCAAGGTGGAAGGGGCTGCGGAAGATACCACTATCCTGCTGCCAGGGTATACAGGCGTTGAAACAGCTACCTCAATATGACTGAGTTGCAGTGCTGAAGGAGGCTCCGACTGTCAAGGGAGACAGTCAACTACACCCGTCAGATGATTGGCCCCGAGATCTCTCCCAACCAAATGGGCAGACACCCCATGCCAGCAGCTCTGAAGGTCACAGTTGCCCTCAACTTCTATGCCTCTGGCTCCTTCCAGGGCTCGGTGAGTGATCTTTGCAGTGTCTCCCAATCAGCTGTCCACACTTGTGTCAAGCAGGTCACAGACGCTCTCTTCAGGCGTGCATTGACCTTCATTCACTTCTGCTGGGACCAGGCAAGCCAGACACAGTGAGCCAGAGGCTTCGCGGCCATTGCTGGCTTCCCCTGCGTCCAGGGTGCAATAGACTGTACACGTGTGGCCATCAAGGCGCCAGCAGGTGAGCCCGGTGCCTTTGTCCACAGGAAGAGATTCCACTCCATGAACGTGCAGATAGTGTGTGATCATAGGATACTGATTCTGCAAGTCTGTGCAAGGTACCCAGGCAGCTCCCATGACGCCTACATCCTCAGACACTCCCAGGTGCCGGGGCTCTTCAATGCTCTGGTCCGGCTTGATGGATGGCTGCTGGGTGACAAGGGCTATCTCCTCAATATGTGGCTCATGACACCTCTCTGCCATCCAAGAACAGAAGCTGAGCAGTGGTATAATAGGAGCCACGCCTCCACAAGGGCTGTGGTGGACAGTGCCATCGGTCTTCTCAAGATGCACTTCCGATGCTTGGACTGCTCGGGGGGCGCATTCCAGCACCCCCCAGATCGTGTGTTGTTGATAGTGGTTGCATGCTGCCCTCTCCACAATCTTGCGCTGGAAAGGGGGGACGCAGTGGACGATGAAGACTTTGACGCAGTGGATGCGGCTGCACACGATGAGTCCAGCAGTGATCCTGAGGATGAGGAAGCACAGGGAAATGCTGCGGAGCTAAACGCTGACCCGGGACTACACCAAGGTGGCAGGGACACCTGGGAGACTTTAATCCAACGAACCTTCAGCTAGCTTCACACAAATGGATCAGCAGGACCACCTTTGCCTGGCGCATCCATACTTGGCACTTAAGTACTAAATCTACTAGGTCATCAGCTGCAACTAAGGGCTTTGGACATAAACTTGAATGTTGAAACAAACACATGAGATTTATCTTAAACACACAAATGCAGAACAAAGGAGCCACCATCAGCCATGGTAACACATCTGGTTTTTATTTTAACCATCAGATGTTCTCACAAATCCAAAACAAAACTTTAATCAAGCAGAAAAAAATTATAAGTACCTAATCTCAGGCCAACACAAAAGCACCAGTGAGAAACCCATGTTGTGCCTAAGGTGCCTTATGCTTTCGTTTACGGGTGCCACATCTTGGTGCTGCCCCATCGCTTGGAGTGGCATCTGAGCCAGCCTGCTGACTCTGCTGTCCTGTTGGCCTCGATGACCTTGGTGGTCGAACTGTTGCCCGTGGAGCCTGTGCTGGCCCCGCCTGGAAGGGATCTGCCAGGTCCACAGCTGGCATCTCCCCAGTCGTCACAGCCTCACATGATGAAGTGGTCACTGGGAGAGGGGTGGAGGACCTGGTACTCTCATCCAGAGCGCCGTGAGAGGAGCCCGCAGATACGACAGGCAGCAGCTCCGCCCACGTGAGGTCGCCTCGGACCTCCCTGCTCACCATGGATGGATGGGCAACGACCTGGGAAGCTTGAAGATCCCACATTGGCAATGACCAGCTGTGGCCACTCTCACTGTGAGGGCTTGCAGGTCCTAGCATAACGCCAGGAGAACCTGATTGTTCTCCTGGAGGCGCCTCTCCACGAGAATTGCCACTCTCTCCATGGAGGAAGCATGACGCTCTGCCATGAGGCTCATTGCATCAGTGATGCTCCGCATGGACTCCCCCACGACGGACACCAAGCGAAGCATAACCTCATATATCACTCCCAGATGCTCCCGCACACCCGGCCGCATTTCCTGCAGCTGCTGTGTCATGGACGACTCCAGAGGCACATCATCAAGCACCGACTGAGCATGTGCCTGGTCCCCTGCAGTTCTCCGACTGCTGGCGCCATCGGCACTCTCTGTATCTGCCAGCTCCTCCAGCGATTGTGAAGTGCCCTCTCTACTGTGCCCTGGGCCACTAGCCAATGTTGCAATACCCACTGAGATGCTAGTATTTGCGCTGGTGCCTGCCTCGCAGAAATGGTGTGACACTGGTGACACTTGAAGGCCCTCAGTTGTGAGAGGGGGCATCTGGAATTCCTCCTACTGGCCACGGTCTGATGATACTGAAATGAACAACAAGGACAGTGGATCAGTTAGCATGCACACACTGACAAACTTCAACCCTTTCCCCCCGGCTCATTATGCGTTCAACCTTCCAGGACCTATGGACACGAATATTGGTGGGGTGGTTAATAGTGAGGAGGATAGCCTTACATTACGGGCAGATATAGACGGGCTGGTCAGATGGCCTAAGGAATGCCAAATGGAATGTTTTGTGGACAAGTGTGAGGTGATGCAGTGGGCAGGACAAACAAGGCATGGGAATACACGAGGAATGGTAGGACCGTGGAAAGTAAGGAGGATCAGAGGGACCCTGCTGGGCATGTCGTCAGGCCCCTTAAGGTAGCGGGACAGGTACATAAGGTATTTAAGAAGGTAAATGCCATACTTGCCTTTATTAGTCGAGGAATAGGATATAGGAGCAGGGAGGTAATGTTCCAAGTGCAGAAAACACTGCCTAGGCCACAGCTATAGTTCTGCGTGCTTCTGTGAAATGTGCTTCACAGGAGGGATGTGATTGGAGTGGAGAGAGTGCAGAGGTCATTGACCAGGATGCTGGCTGGGTTGGAGATTTGACTTATGAGGAGGCATAGCATAGACTGGGGTTATTTCCCCTGGAGCAGAGGAGATTGAGGGGTGACATTATTGAGGTTTATAAAATTATGAGGGTCATAGATAGGGTCAACAGAAAGGATCTTTTCCCCTTGGTGGAGGAATGAGTAACCAGGTGGCATAGATTTAAGGTAAGGGGCATGAGGTTGACAGGTAATTTGATGGGCAACTCTTGCACAAAGAGTGAATGTGGATGCATTGCCTGAAAGAGTGTGGCAGAAACCCTCCTAACATGTAATAAGTATTTGGATGTTCAGTTGCGATGCCATGGCATACAAGGGCATGGGCCTTGTGCTGGGAAATGGGATTAGGAGATTTAGGAAGGTGTTTGATCCGTGCATCCTCGAAGGGCCAAAGGATCTTTTTCTATGAACCACACGTCTGACTCTATCACTCTGTGACCGAGCAATGTTGTAACGATAACAAATTAAACAATCATCAATGCTATGGATGTTGGGAGGACATAGTGGATCTCACTGTTGGCCTCAAATACCTGGCCATTTCACCCCAGCCTCACCGACACCAGTTGACCTGGGCGCATGGCGCCTCTCAAGCTCCGGGGTCTCCTGTTCGAAGCAGCTTAACATCATCAGGTGAGCCTGGCCACCTCCAGTCCTCGAATGCTCAGACACATTATGAGCATTCTTCTCCTGAAGAACAGAGAACACGGTCTTTGCTCCTATAGCAAGAAGGCGCAACTATGTGCAGCGTCGAGGGCAGCAGATGGTTCTTGGCCACGACACCTTGAGGCTCCCCTTCCACAATCTCATCACCGTGAATAGGACATGTGTTGGAGTTCTGAGTATGCACTGAGCTGCATCTCCTGCAGGTTGCCCCCAGACTAGTCATGTGCAACTAAGAGCAACACATGGTACGGGGAAGACCTCATCTCCTCATGAACCATTCAGGCTGATGTAAGCATGGGCACTATCTGCTTGCCCACCCAGCGTATGAGAAATAGCCAACATGATTCAATGCAGTCATGGCAGTAAGACTTGGGGGAGGGTGGCCTCAAAGGCTAAGGCTACCTGCTGGGTTAAGTGCCCAATGCCAGCACAGTACTCACCCTTCTAGAGTGTAACAAATCATTGAAGCGCTTACAGCACTGGATCCAGGTGCACCACACCACATTGCGGGAGCTCACCACCTCCGCCACCTCCTCCCAGGCACGTTTGGTCATGTTGGGGGGGGCTTCCTCCTCCCATCCTGGGGGACCAACACCTCCCAACGTGCTGTCACCTCCTCGAGGAGGGCAGCAAGGCAGTCAGCAGAAAAGCAAGGGGCGCATTGGCCCATTGTTGGCCTGCCCTGCTGCTGTGGCAGACCCTGCAGCCTGCCCGGCTCCTCTGCCCTTCCCTCCAGCGTGCCCTGCTCAGCCGACCCCCTGCGGTAAGACCTGGAAGTGGCAATTGTGAACTGCCAGGTCTTCCTTTAAACAGACTGCCAGGTCGCCATTGGACCCGGCGATCTGTGCACACCCGCCGCAGCCTGCACACTCCCGCAATTCATGGAAGTCGGCAAATATGCTGGGCAGGCCTTAATTGGCCTGCCCGCTCAAAATGGTGGCGCAGACCCAATCGTGGGTGCCAATTGGGACTGCGCCCGCCTGCGGCCGATCCAGTTCCCCCCGCCCGACAGGCAGAAAATTCTGACGTATGTGCTGTTAGCTTGTGTAGTAACATTTTATATGGCACCTCAGTAAATGCCTTTTAGAAATCCAAATACCATGCTTGTTACATCCTCAAAGAACTCTAATAATTTTGCCAAACATTGTTTCCCTTTGACAAAACCATGGTGACTTTGCCTGATAGTAATATGATTTTCTAAATGTATTGCTACTGCCTCTTTCATAAGGAATCCTAGCATTTTCCCAATGACAGATATGAGTCTAACTGGCCCATAGTTTTCTGCTTCCTGTCTTCCTCCTTTTCTTGATTGGATGTGTTACATTTGCAGTTTTCCAATCTGCTGGGACCTTTTCAGAATCTAGAGAATTTTGAAAGATTACACCCAATGCATCCTCTATCTCTGCAGCCGCTTCTTTTAAGAGCCTAGGATGCAGGCCATCAGGCCCAGAGGACTTGCAAGCCTAAGTTCCATTAGTTTTCTCATTACATTTTCTCTAGTGATAGTGAGTGTTTTATGTTCCTCTTTCACTTTTGCCTCTTGATTGGCTACTATTCTTGCAATGCACTTTGTGTCTTCTACTGTGATGATGGATACAAAATATTTGTTCAAAGCCTCTGCCATTTCCTCCTTTCCCATTATTAATTTCCCAGTCTCACCCGCTAAACCATAGTCTTTGGTCACCACAACAAACTCCATTCCCTTGCTACAGAGTTCAATCCTCTCCTGGCAACTGTTTGAGACTGATTTAGATTGCTTGCAACATTGGTGTCATATTTGATCCTGAGATGAACTTCTGACAGCATATCCACCCCATCAATAAAACAACCTATTTCCACTTCCATAACAATGCCTGACCTCGTCCCTGCCTCAGCCCTCTTGCTGCTGAGGCCTTCATACATACCTTTGTGCAAACTTGACTATTCCAGTACACACCTGGTCAGACTCCCACATTCTACCCTTTTGTTAGGTATAAATACCTAAACAAAAACAGAATTACCTGGAAAAACTCAGCAGGTCTGGCAGCATCGGCAGAGGAGAAAAGAGTTGACATTTCAAGTCCTCATGACCCTTCAACAGAACTGAGTGAATATTAGGAGAGGGGTGAAATATAAGCTGGTTTAATGTGGGAGGGGGGGTGGTGGGAAGTGGGGGTGTGTGGTTGTAGGGACAAGCAAGCAGTGATAGGAGCAGATAATCAAAAGATGTCACAGACAGAAGAACAAAGAGGTGTTGAAGGTGGTGATATTATCTAAACGAATGTGCTAATTAAGAATGGATGACAGGGCACTCAAGGTACAGCTCTAGTGGGGGTGGGGTGGAAAGGCTAACAGGGCATAAAAGGTATAGATTTACAAATAATGGAAATAGGTGGGAAAAGAAAAATCTGTATAAATTATTGGAAAAAACAAAAGGAAGGGGGAAGAAACGGAAAGGGGGTGGGAATGGAGGTGGGAGTTCAAGATCTAAAGCCTCTGTATAAATACCTGTTGCACCTGTAATATATATTTGAAGGGGATAAGGATCTCAAGTTTACAAAGGGTAGAATGTGGGAAATTAACCAAGTGTATATTGGAATAGTCAAGCCTGAGTCAATGGAATGATTTGAAAACAAGGATGAGAATTTTAACATCAAGGTGTTGCTTGGCCAGGAGCCAATGTAAGTCAACGACCTGTGTTGTTACTCATACCAGGTTCTGTTCACCTCACATTCCTGTGCTTGTTGGTGGCCATGGGATAAGGAAGTGCAAGGCTATCAAGGGTAGGCACAGCTCCTTATTTGTGGGAAATGTCTGATGAAAAATAGATAACAGAACTATCTGTGGGAATAGAGATGAATCATGTCTTTGCTGATACAATGTGTTAGTATTAACTGTACATAGTAGGAATGCACATATTTTCATCAATCACCCTCTTACCAGCCCATGAGCCTATTCTCAATCATTAGCAAAGTGATGGGAGATGGCGTGACTGCTATCAAGTGGCACTTACGCACCAATAACCTGTTTACTGACACTGACTTTGGATTCCACAAGGGCAACTCAGCTCCAATCTTGGACCAAACATAGACAAAAGAGGTGAATTCCAGAGGGGAGGTGAGAATGACTTCCTTTGACATCAAGACAGCATTTAACCAAGTGTGGCATCAAGGAGCCCTAGCAAAATTGAAGTAAATTGGAATCAGGGGAAAACTCTCTGCTGGTTGGAGTCAAACCAAGCACAAAAGAAGATGGTTGTGGTTGTTGGAGGTCAATCATCTCAGCTCCAAGACATCACCACAGGAGTTGCTTAGGGTAGTGTCCTAAGCCCAACCATCTTCAGTTTCTTTGTCAATTGCCTTCCCTCCATTATAAGTTCAGAAGTGGGGATGTTTGCTGATGACTGCACATTCTTCAGTACCCATCACAACTTCTCAGATACTGAAGCAGTCCATGCTCATATGCAGCAAAACCTGGACAAAATTCAGGCTTGGGCTGATAAGTGGCAAGTAACATTCATGTCATACATATTCCGTTACCAACGAGACAGAATCTAACCATCTCTCCTTGACATTCAATAGCATTATCATTGCCAAATTCCCTAACATCAACATCCTGGGGTTAACTGGACCAGCCATATAAATACAGTGGCAACAGCATGTACCATTTACAGATGCACTGTAGCAACTCACCGAAGTTCCTTTGTAGGTAGTTTTAAATAATTTTAGTGTGATCTGACCATTTTGTGTTCTGATTCAATGCGTTATTTAACTGAATAAGCTAATGTAGTCAGAAGCCATTTTGAATTAATCCAGGAGATATTTTAAAAATTAACCGGTTACTGCATTATTGGAAACCAGCTAGGAATGATTGGACAAGTAGTGAGCCCCTCATTTGTGAGACAGTTGAAGAATAAATAATTCATCAGTAGGTATATTGGTGAAGGCTGGTAATATAATCGGTAACAGAAAGTATGTAATATTTTATGTTTCATAATTAACATTTGATTTTAAATATACTAATTATACATTATGAGAAATGTAAAATGATGATTCTGAAGCCATGCTGGGAAGATAAGGTGTGCTAAAACTGAAGCTTTCGTGGCCTTGGGAAGTTACATTAAGATGGATAAAAAATAAAACATTTTGACTAGCTCCATTTTATTACTGTATGGGAAAGATGCTCACAGGTGTTAGGAACCAATGTAAGTCTACAGGCAGTTAAGTTAACCAATTATTGTTTGACAGTTAGGCTAATTTGAGATAAGAAAATATGAACTGTGGGTATAAAAATGAAGGTTTCAGGAAGCCATTTTGTTAGCATGTTATCCACATACTGAGTAACCAGAAGATTATCATCACTCCACGTCTTCAGCCTGATCACCTGAGGAACCGTGAGAAGTCTGTTTAGTTAAGTTAAGCAGTTTCCTTTTACTGTTAATTGAAACTTTGTCTTCTATTTTTAACTTGTTATCTTTCTACCTTTTAATTGTCAATAAATCTTTCGAGTTTACCATCTGAATGTTCAGTCTTGCCTGATGGTTAAGCCTAGTGCGAACTTAATGATTTATTAAGTAATTCACAATTGGGGATTTATTGTAAACGAATTGTACCACATAAATCAAATTCAACACCTTTGATTGACAGGACTTGCCAAGATAGCGATCTCTACCACCTGGAAAGACAAAAATAACAGGCACCACCACCTCTGAAGTTCCCTTCCAAGATGCATCATCCTGAATTGGATATATATCGCTGTTCCTTCATTGATGCTGGTTCAAAATCCTGGAACTCCCTACCTAACAACTCTGTGAGAGTGCCTTCACCACATAGACTGCAGGGTGGCAGCTCATCACTACCTTCTTAGGGAAAACTAAAGTGTTATAAATGCAGGCCTTATTAGTAAAGCAGATATCCATAAATTGATAAAAATAAAATATTTTAAAAATTTTCTTTTCTAGAAGTACTTAACTATTCCAATAGGACATTTGACATAACTTTGGGATGGTTTGCTGAAAAAATATTTCAAAGAACTAACAAGAGTCGCAAAATGCCAACTAAATAGAAATGGAGAAGGCAGCTAAAACAGAAAAAAATATAAGTAGAATAAAGAGGAAATAGGATGTAATGTTCCTTTGTGTTCTTTATTGAAACATATCTTACTGAAACATATAAGTTCCAAAGGGGACTTGATAGGATGGATGCCAGGAGATTGTTTCCTCTCATGAGGAAGCTATATCTAGGGGACACAGATTAAAATTGAGAGGTCTCCACTTAAGATGGAGATGAGGAGATTTGTTTCTCTGTAGCCTATGGAATTCTCGTCCCCAGAAAGCAGCAGAGGCTGGGTTATTGAACTTATTCAAAGCTGAGTTAGATAGCTTCTTGACAGATAAGGGAATTAAGAGTTTTGGGGTTTTACCAGACCAGAAAGTGGAGTTGAGGCCACAAACAGATCAGTCATGATCTTATCAAATGATGGAGCAGGCTCAAAGGGCTGAATGGTCTACTGCTCCTAAGTCCTATGTTATTATCTTCCTGTGTTGAGATTAGTGGCAGTAAGAAGGTATCTAAGGCCTGTGGTATATGTGGTAAAAGTCTGTTGTCAAAACAAAACTAGAAAACGTGCATCTTTCAATAAAATATTGATTTCTGAATTCTGTTGACAAAACCCACGTTTTCATGAGGAGCTAGATTCTTGTTTCATGTAAAATCAGAGAAAGGAAAAAAAATCTCCAGAGTTTTCTCCCTAAAGGTTTAACAATCCCATTTCCCATTTGCAGTTTGTTCTACAAGAAAGATGGGCTTTCTCTGTGGGACTAAGTCATAAAGATAAAGAGCAGGATGAATACATTACAAATAATTTTGCTTATTTTTCCAGAACAAAGACTAGAAACATAAATTTAATTATTTTGCTTGTTGATTTGATGTCGACATATATTGGCAATATTACTTATTTGTTGTTTTTCCATGAGATGAAATAATGTTTTTGCTTGGCCATTAATTATTATTAATTAATTAATGATTATTATTAATAATAATTATTATTTAAATCCTATGATACTTTTATTATGAAACTGCAATTGACCAGTAATTAACAAGTTTGGCTACTTGAGCCTCAATCTTGATTGCAATCCAAAAACTGGCCAAGGAATGAAGGAAATACTGCCCTCGAGATATTGCTTGGTTACCATTAAAGGATTTGGTCTATGGTTGATATTAGCAATACCTGCTGAATCGGGAATTGCCATTGTTGGGGAGCGAGGAGGGAGAAAGCAGCAGGAATGAAGTCCATGGCACCACGGATGGCTCTGCTGCACAAGAGGGGAGGAGGAAGAGTGGCAGGTCTATATTGATAGGGGATTCAATAGTAAGGGGAACAGACAGGCGTTTCTGTGGCTGCAAAAGAGTCTTGATGGTATGTTACCACCCTAGTGCCAGGGTCAAGGATGTGTTGGAGAGGCCGCAGAGCATTCTGAAGGGAGAGGGTGAACAACCAGTGGTATGGTACACATTGATACCAACAACATAGGTAAAAAAAAGGATGAGGTCCTATGAGCTGAATATAGTGAGTTAGGACGTAAATTAAAAAGTAGGACCTCAAAGGTAGTAATCTCAGGTTTACTACTGGTACCATATGCTAGTGAGAGTAGAAATAACAGGATATATCAGATGAATACGTGGCCGAAGAAATGGTGTAGGGGGGAGGGATTCAGATTCCTGGGACATTGGGACTGGTTCTGGGGAATGTGGGACCAATACAAACAGGACGGGTTGTATCTGGGTAGGACAGCAACCAATGTCCTTGAGGTTGGGGAAGGGAGGTGGGGGGGGGGGGGGGGGGGGGGGGGGGGGGGGGGGGGGGGGTGGTTGGGGGGGCACAGGGTGTGGGGTGGTGGGTGGGGGGGGGGGAGGTGTGGGGGGGTGGTGGGGGGGGGGGTTGCTGTTTGCTAGTGCAGTTCGGGAGGGTTTAAACTAGAATGGCAGGGGCATGGGAACCTGAACAGGGAGACAGAGGAGGGGGAAACAAGGATACAAACAAAAGACAGAAAAGTAAGAAGCAAAAGTGGAAGGCAGAAAAAACAAGGGCAAAAAACAAATGGGGTCATAGTGCAAAATAAAGCTAAGATGACTAATAAGGTTAAAAAGACAAGTCTAAAGGCATTGTATCTTAATGTGTGGAGCGTTCACAATAAGGTAGATGCATTAACAGTTCAAATAGATATAAACGGTTGTGATATTGTTGCAATTACAGAGACATGGTTGCAGGGTGACCAAGAATGGGAACTGAACATCCAGGGGTATTCAATATTTAGGAAGGATAGATAAGTAAGGAAAGGAGATGGGGTAGCATTTTTAGTAAAGGAGGAAATCAATGCAATAGTGAGGAAGGATATTGGCTCGGAAAATCATGATGTGGACTCTGTTTGGGTGGAGATAAGAAACACCAAGGGGCAAAAAACGTTGATGGGAGTTGTCTATAAGCCCCCAAACAGTAATGGAGATGGAAGGGAAGGCATTAAGCAGGAAATTAGAAACACATGCAATAAGGGTACAACTATAATCATGGGTGACTTTAATCTACACATTGATTTGACAAACCAAACCAGCAATAATACTGTGGAGAAGGATTTCCTGGAGTCTTTATGTGATGGTATCTGTTTAACATGTTTAATTTTGTTTTTAAAAAGGAAGTGAAGTTTTTTTAAGTATGTTGAGGAACCAACTAGAGAGCAGGTTATCCTAGACTGGGTATTGTGCAATAAGAAAGGATTAGTTAACAGTCTGGTTGTGCGGGTCCCTTGGGGAAGAGTGACCATTACATGAAAGAATTGTTCATTAGGATGGAGGGTGAAGAAGTTGAATCCGAAACTAGGCTCCTGCATCTAAATAAAGGGAACCGCGAGGGTATGAGGCGTGAGTTGATGGATTGGGGAACCTTACGAATAGGGTTGACAGTGGATAGGCAATGGCTAATATTTAAGGAATGCGTGCATGAATTACAACAATTATTCATTCATACACAAAACTGGGTGGGGTTGTGAGGAGGATGCAAGGAGACTTCAGGGTGATTTAGACAAGTTGTCTGTGTGGGCAAACACATGGGAGGTGCAGTATAACGTGGATAAATGTGAAGTTATACACTCTGGTGTGAAAAACAGAAAGGCAAAGTATTATATAAATGGTGATATATTGGGAAATGTGGATGTACAAAGGGATCTGGGTGTCTTTGTACGCCAGTCAATGAAAGTAAATAGGCAGGTGCAGCAAGCAATTAGGAAGACAAATGGTATGTTGGCTTTCATTGCAAGAGGATTTGAGTTCAGAAGTAGGGATGTCTTACTGCAGTTATACAGGGCCTTGTTGAGACCACACCTGGGATATTGCAAGCAGTTTTGGTCTCCCTGCCTAAGAAAGGATATACTTGCCATAGAGGGAGTGCAGCGAAGATCCACTAGAGTGATTCCAGGGATGACAGGACTGTTGTATGAGGAGAGATTGATTCGACTGGGCCTGTATTCACTAGAGTTTAGAAGAATGAGAGGGAATCTGATTGAAATGTATAAAATTCTGACAGGGCTAGACAGACTAGATGCAGGGAGGATGTTTCCTCGCTTGGGGAGTCTAGAACCAGGGGCCACAGTCTCAGGATACGGGGTAGGTCATTTAGGACTGAGATGAGGAAAAATTTCTTCACTCAGAGGGTGGTCAACCTGTGGAATTCTCTACCACAGAAGGCTGTGGAGGCCGGGTCACTGAGTATATTCAAGAAAGAAATTGATAAATTTTTGGATATTAGGGGCATCAAAGGGTATGGAGAGAAAGCGGGAATATGACATTGAGATAGATGATCAGCCATGATCATATTGAATGGCGGAGCAGGCTCGTAGGGCCACATTGCCTACTCTTGCTCCTGGTTTCTATGTTTCTATGGAAAGGGAAATGGGGGATTGGATTAGAGGAAGGAGAGGTGTTTATGATGGTGTTTCTGGGATAGTTATTCTGTTCTGTAAGAGAGCAGGATGTGTGTAAAGAATAGTTTTGCTGCTGCATGTTAATTATTTGTCAGTGGACAATGTTTCCACTCTAGTAATCTAGTATGGCATAGTTTATTAGGATTGGTCTTGGGGAAGTAAAAAGGTACAATTCAAAGGAGTGCAGTTTACAGTACTCTACTGACAGATGAAAAATGTGTTTGGTATTGACAAGGCAACTTTTAAAGAGGAGCAAAGAATCAGGCCAGTGATGGGATGGGTCACAAGTTGGTGCAATAGGAGCAACTAATACAGTAAGTCCTCATTAAAGTTGTAATTGTGTTCCTAAAAATCATGACTTTAAGTGAAAGGACTTTATATGAATCATGGGTTCCTAAAGGAATCAATGTTAAAGTCAGAGTTAGGTTCCTTCGGACATTTCTTGCCCGGAAAATCGAATGTACAAGTTGAAACTCTGTACCATATATGTGCAGCACTCTGAATTCCTAGGTGGAGTAACTTTCAAATTAAAATAAATCACTGAACATAACAGAAGGACTTTATACATTCAAATTAGATATTACTAAATCACCCAAACAAGCCCTGAATAGCACTGAGAGCTCACGATAGCAGAGAGCTGCCTCAGGGAGCTGCAAATCTGAAAACCATCAAATAAAGTTTCAAAAAGCCAGAAAAAAAACATCCAAACATTAGAATCAGGCACCTGAAAATGTCAATGAGAAAAGTGCTGCTCACAGATTTTTATTTTATTTCATAACGGACACTTTATCCTGTCTTTGGATGAGGTTTCGTGAAAAATGTAAAGGCAGCCTGGCCGATTTGCCCATCTGCCAACTGTAAGGTTGGACAGACCAGGAAAAATAGAAGTCAATTGCTCTGTTAATGGGCTTAATTGCCCTTTTAATTGTTGGTAGGCAAGCTTCTGACTTATGCGCGCACCCATCAACCGAAGTCTTGCATGAGCACGGGATGACGTTGGGACACTCACCCGATGTCATCTCGTGCAATTTCACGTCTGATCGGGTCGGGTGCGTGCCTGCCTGATAAGCGTAAAATTGTGCCCCATATATCACAGTTTTGTCTATTTAATGATCTCAAAGCATTGTGCTTGGTGGTGCTTTCATGTTATATTACAACACCATCTAAAGGGCATCTTTAGAATGACAAGGGACCAAAAGATGAAACTGTTGGAGTATTCCTCCAGGATCCAAAAAGGATGTTTGCATGTCTGCTCTGTAAACTTTCCAACCAGGAAATCTTCCTGTACCCTCCCCTGTGAATTACATGACAGCTCATCTGGTGGAGTCCAAGCTGCCTGATCTCTGTGGGCTGAAAGCCAGCGAGCTGCCCCTGCACACTGGTTTTTGAGCAGCAATGTGTAAATAAGGCTCATCCGTTAAATAGAACAGTCCTTCCACTGGAACTCTGGGCTGGGCATTCTGGGTGTTCCGCTGGCTTGCCGTTTGGAGTTAAAATTCCCACTTTCCTGAGTCACAGGGAAACAAAAATCTCAATAATTAGGTCCCCGTTAGAGCCTGATTTCAACAGCTGAGTGTGAACACTGAGGGATCCACTCTAATTATAGAGAGAGAGAGACCAGGATGATCAGGCACTTTATGTGGCTTCTGTTCCCTATAACTGAAGCCCACTCCTCTCTGTCTGAAGATGCAGGCAGAACCATGACACCCCGCTCTCCTCAATTTTTGAGAAGGTTATATTTTGTTCAGAAGGTAATAACTGAGTTCTGCCAGCTGCCAATGACTTGTGACACAATTCATAAGGGAACTGTTTAGTTGAGCAAAATGCTTGATGAATCATGCTTTCATGGAGTCCCTTTGGTTGAAAACTCAAGATCATCCCCTGCAGGTATATAGTTCTTCTTCACAATTCCAAGTATTTCCATTTAGAAAAGATTCTGTAACTGGTCCTTGCTGACATTCCCATGTCTTCCATCATTTTATCCAAATCCTGTGAGGGACAGAGATATTTCCCCGAAAGAGAAATCTGACACACTCTCTATGGTTCTTTCCCTTGCTGACTACTACTGTGTTCTCTTTCAACCCTAGACACTTTTCTCTCTTACACTGGGAGATTCTGAGGTGACTGGTTGATGCCTTCCAGCCTTGGAGAATTAATCTGGTACTTCCTTAACTCATTGCGTTTGATTGAGGTCCATTTTCTCTCGAAGGTGAAAATGGAGAACTTGAAGGCACACCACAAAATAGAATCCAACACAGATATGACAAAGCATTCTTACTGGGAATGAGAGCAGTGTCGGCACTAGCATGCCCATCATGTGATTCTTCAATGGAACACGCTTCTTTCCTGTGTGTTCATGGGGTGTGATTGTTGCTGGCAAGGTCAGTATTTTTTATTCCATCCCAATTACCTTTGAGAAGGTGGTGGTGAGCTGCCGCCTTGAACTGCTGCATCCATGTAGTGTGGGTACACCCGTAGTACTTTGCAGTTAAAAGGGGGGGGGGGTGGGGTTAGTGGGGGTGGTTGTGGGTAGTGCTTTAGGGAAGTTAAACCAAACTAGCAAAGCAGTTTCAGTTCAGTTAAAGCTGGGGTTCCGGAGAGGCTGAACAGGAGAGGACACTGCAGGAGCAGGTTCCGGAAATGAAAGGGGAAAGTCCCCAAATCGAGGGGAGTGGAACCGGAAAGGTCCCAAGAGGACAGTTAAGTCAGAGGAAAAAGACAGGAACCTGGAAAGGGTCCTGTTAAGTGAAGTTAAGATGAAGAGCAGGGAGGAAGTCTCCAAGTTTCAAGCTTAAAGAGAAGAAAGCTGCAGGAAGCAAACTTAAAGCAAAAACGGCTTCCAAGAAGCCAGAAGACCTGAAGAGATAGCTGAAGGTCTATAATTCTTTACTATGGGCATGTGAAGCAGTGGTGTTCTGTTGGCATGGCTGAGGCAGTGAGAGAGAGTGTGTGGAAGGAAGCCTGAATGCACATGGTGATCGAGGGGAGAGGAACATCAGAAAGAGAGTTCAAAACCCTAGAGGTGGACTCTTGTGGAAGGCACCTAAGAGAAAGAATTGTTTGGGAGAAGATTCCAGAATGGGTTCTATGAGAGTGGAGATTGGAAAGTCTCATGTGAAGGATGGAGTTCAGTGAGACTGGTCTGCTCACAGTGTAACAAGTATCTGGGCAGAGTTGATGAGAGATCCATAACGTCTGGTTGAGGTGGCATCTGTCACTTGGTTTCAGAGAGTGGTGTGTCTCACTGCAGTTCACCTATTGGTTTACATGAGTACTTAGTGTGAACATTGGAATATAAGATGGCTTTTGTAACTTGTGTTATCCTTACAAATTTGTATATATCTGTAAAAGGTAAAATTGTGGGTGAAGTATTGTAATATAGTTCATTATTTCTTGTTTAATAAATGTTTTATTCTTTTGTTAAAAGTTCATCAGCTGACTCCTTTGACTCTGTTCAGTTGCCACTCTCCATGTATCTAAACAAAAAATAAAAGTTAGGATCTATCAAGCTGGGTTCCACCCTAAGATCTGACTTGTCCGGTAGTAACATCAGCTGGGTTCATAACAGGTAGTATTGCAAATGAGAATAAGGAAATCGCAGTCATGTTGAGTAATTGCTTTGAGCCCCTTTGGGACTGAAAGTGGGGAGGTGACCTCACTTCGATGGGCGGTCTGGCCCAGGGCTACATTTTGCTGGCAGTAGCCACTTATTGGCTGCACCAGGGCTGCCATCCAATTGAGGATGGCAGCCCTGCTCCCAACAGCTGCCAATCCAATTGGAGGGCCGGTAATTCAGGAGGCTGATTAGTGCCACCACTGGCAGTGACCAGTGCTGCGGCTGCCACTGCAGGGACACTGTGCCTCATTTGCAAGGTGCCCTCAGAGAGGGATTGGGAAATGTCAGGGTCAGGAAGGCAAGTCCCAGTCAACAGTGGAGAGCAGGGTGGTTGCTGAGTGTCGATGGCAACATTGTTGTGAGTGCAGTCAATGGCACTAGACAGGTCCCTTTGCAAGCCAAGGGGTGCCCATAAAGGAGGGACCCACTCGAAATCGCCAAGAGACTGCCGGCTTTCACCCGGCAGTATCGCCACATGGCAACAGGCCCTCCTAAATGCAGGAAAAATGCTAAAAGAAGCAGGATGTTGTTCTTTTGTGGTCACTTATGTGGCTCAATTGGGCCTCCCGGCAGGTAGCTGATCTCCCAACTTCTCCGCCGTTGGCAAAATGGCACTGCAGTGGGAAGAATTTGGGCACCACCCAACATCTTTCTGTGCTATTTTGCAAGGCTTCTTACCTTCCAGCCCGTTCACAAAGTTCTGGAAAATTCCAACCTTTGTGTCAGTCTTCGCAGTAGAGCAAGAAGATAATAAGATAAAAGCAAAAAAACTGTGGATGCTGGAAAGCCGAAACAAAAACAAAAATACCTGGAAAAACTCAGCAATTCTGACAGCATCTGTGGAGAGGAGCACAGTTAACGTTTCGAGTCCTTATGACTCTTCACTGGAATTGGTGAAGTGTCATATGGACTCGAAAAGTTAATTGTGTTCCTCCCTGCAGATGCTGTCAGAACTGCTGAGGTTTTCCAGATATTTTTGTTTTTATGAAGAAGAAAATCCCAATGGTCCCCACCCTGGTGTTTTAAGGAAATTAGGTTGAAAAATTGAAAATTGAAAATGTTTTAACCATATTGTCCCTATGCAATTCTGATTCAGGGTTGTCCCTTTAGATTGGAAAATTGCAAACATAACTCCATTATTTAAGAAGGGCAAGGGAAAGAAAGCAGGAATTTATGGTCCTGTTCGTCTAATTTTTGTTGTGGGAAAACTATTGGAATTTGTAATTAAGGACAGAGCAACTGAACAACGTGGATTTGCAAAAGGTAGGTCATGTCTAACGAACTTTTATTGAATCTTTGAGGAAGCAACTAAAGTTGTAGACAGAGAAATGTTCATGGATGTGTTTTATATAGATTTCCAGAAGGCATCCAATAAGGTTCCACATAAGGGCTGTTAGCTAAAATTAAAGTTCCAGGAATTAAAGACAACTTATTGCTCTGGTGGTTCATTAAGCAGTGGAAGGCAGGGTTGGGATAATGTGTATTGAATGGTGGAGCAGACTCAGTGGGCTGAATGGCCCACTCCTGCTCCTATGTTCCTATGCATTCAAAGTGGAAGGACATGACCAGTGGTGTATAACAAAGGTCTACGCTGGACTCTCAATTAGTTAATATGTTTACCAATGACTTAGAGAGAATCTAACCAACTCCCCTTGACATTCAACGGTCTCACCACTACTATATCCCACCATCAACATTCCAGGGGTTATCTTTGACCAGAAGCTGAGCTGGTGCAGCTTTACAAATACTGTGACAACAAGAGCAGGTCAGAGGTTGGGAATTCTGCGGTGAGTAACTCACTTCCTGTCTCCCCAATGTCTGTTTACTATCTGCAAGGCACAAGTCAGGAGTGTGATGGAATACACTGCACTTGCCTGAATGAGTGCATTTCCATCAATACTCGAGAAACATAGAAACTAGGAGCAGGAGTAGGCCATTTGGCCCTTTGAGCCTGCTGCGCCATTCATTATGATCATGGCTGATCATCCAACTCAATAGCCTGCTCCCACTTTCTCCCCATACCATTTGATCCCCTTCACCCCAAGAGCCATATTTAACTCCCTCTTGAAAATATACAATGTTGGCCTCAACTACTTTCTGTGGTAGCAAATTCCACAGGCTCACCGCTCTCTGGGTGAAGAAATTTCTCCTCATCTCAGTCCTGAATGGTCTACCCCGTATCCTCAGACTGTGACGCCTGGTTCTGGACTTCCCCACCATCGGGAACATCCTTCCTGCATCTACCCTGTCTAGTCCTGTTAGAATTTTATAGGTTTCTATGAGATCCCCCCTCATTCTCCTGAGCTCCAGCGAATATAATCCTAACCGACTCAATCTCTCCTCATATATCAGTCACGCCATCCCAGGAATCAGTCTGTTGTTAAGAAGCTTAACAACATCCAGGAATTAGCAGTCCACTTAATCAGCATCCATCCACCACCTTAAATGTTCACTCCCTCCACCACAGACGATGCACTGTAACAAATTGTCAAGGCTCCTTCAACAGCACTTTCCAAACCTGCGACTTCCACCACCTGGAAGGACAAGGGCAGCAGTCACAGGGAACATAGCTGCCTACAAGCTCCCCTCCAAGTCACCCACCATCCTGACTTGGAACTATTATTGCCGTTCTTTCACTCATTAGGTCAAAAACCTGGAATTCCCTTTCTAACAACATTGGGGATGTACCCACAGCACATGTATTACAGCAATAATGTAGGCAGCTAACCAGCACATTCTCAAAGGCAATTAAGGTAATAAAAGCTGGCTTTGCCAGCAATGCTCACATTCCACAAACAAAAAAGTGGCTTTCCATCATATCACATAACAGAATAAGGATGAGTTGGAAGTTGAGAAGAGGTTAAGGCAAGAACAACTGTCGCAACTGTTCTCATGATCCCGAGAACCATCTCCTCTATAAGGCTTAGGAGTTGTAGGTGCCCTTGTTGCCCACCTCTTCTGTTCTGCTCCTGGTGGTTATGGACTATCCTGTCCTGCAAGAGAGAGGAAAGAATGTCATTGATTGTATTGCATTGTATTTGGGTGATGTGCCTGCCAGAGCTGAATAGCTGGTGGCATATGGAAGCAGTAGGAAATAGGAGTGAGGCTGACATCATTGGAATGCGTATGCAAGTGAGATTAAGTATCTAGATTTTAGGCATGAGTCTTGCATGCTACTAAGTGCTGATAGGTGAGTGATGGAGGTGTGGTGCATTGAAAAACTTGAAAGGCTGGTGCTGCAGTGGGTAGGCAATGTCCTTTAAAGATACATTCAGTGGCCTTGACTGCCTGCAGGAGGACATTGAAATTCTTGCAGTGCTGCGGCCAGGTCCTCAGGGCAGGACCCTGGGCATTGCCCTCCATTGCCAACTGCTAAAATTTGGATTTGCCTTGAGGGCTTCCTGACCCTGATGGAAACATGACCTCTTTTCTGCTATCAAACTCAACCACTAAGGCCTCCAGCACTGCACCTATGAACCTAGGAGTACTCGCTCTGCTGTGGTGCTCCACATGTAAATTTCCTACTTGGAGCCATTGTTAGCAGAGGCAGCCAATAACAGTTCCCTTCCACTGAATGCAGCTCCCATTTAATAGGGACAGACCGACTTTCAGAGGAGCAGGCTGGCCTCCTCCTGGTGGCATACTGCTTGGAACCCTGCTGAGAGTTCAGGCAGTGTGGGTCCCTGAACTCATGTACAATCATGTAAACAAGAAGGCAATAGAAATTTTGTGCGTTGCCTGCCTCAATGGAAACAGGCATGGACCAATCACAAATTGTGACCCCCACACCTGAAAACAGGCCTGAATAAATTTTTGGCATCTGATATTTCAGTAGAATATTGATTTACGACTCTTCAATGCAAAACACATTCTTGTTGCGAAGATAGTTTATTGATTCTTGTAAAGATCAGAGAAGGGAAGAAAAGTCTATAGACACTACCCCAGGATTTTCAACACACCTGTTTTCCATTTGAAAGCTTGTTGCTTACTTTTGGTGCAATGAAAGCCTGTTATGTAGTGATATGGTACTCACAAAGGAAAGCAAAATACCTGGGTAATTACTTTTCCTGCTGGTTTAATGTCCACATGTTTTGGCAATGCAGTTTACCTACCGAAAGAATTACTTTATGATGAACATTTAGATCATGGTTCATGTTAATATTTTAGAGGCGATGTTTAGTTCTGGGGAGATTAAAGCTTAACTGTAGAAAATAGAATAAATGCAACAAAAGCAGCTTTGAGTCTATTGCATTTAAAAGGTTGGGTCCATGTTGACTTAAGGGGTTATCAGCTAGAAAGGTAAGATTACAAAACAGCAGGTGGGCTTAGCTGGAGAGCTGGAGACGTGATATCTATGCTGCTTGCAAAGAAATGCGGTCCAGAAAGATGCTTTGTTTTGGGAATTAGAGCTAAATTGCTTTAAATAAGTGAACCCTGAAAAACAATGTCATTATGGAGATGAGTGGAGCTTAACAAGGTTCTCTGGTTTCAATTTATCTAAGTGTTCTGCAGTGGGGAAAGAATGAGACTGAAGAGGTGCTGCTGTTAGCAGGCTCCAGGCAGTTAGGGCTGAGAAAAGCCCTGGGAGCTGTTTGGAGCAGATGAGGTTTGCAGTTTAGACCTCGTGTGGTTTGCAGCTAACAGAGAAGCTCTGGGAACAATTAGTAGGCTCCAGGCAGTTAAGGCTCTGAAAAGCCCTGAGAGCCATTTACAGCTTGGTGCAGCAAAGAGACTGGAGTTCGGAGAAACCTAGGGGCAGTAACACCTTAGTGAAACTAGCAGTATGTGAAGGATTCACAACTCCTAATACTGAAGCAGTCCATGTCCAAATGCAGCAATATCCAGACTTGGGTTGACAAGTGGCAAATAAGTGCCAGGCAATGACCATCTCCAGCAAGAGAGAATCTATCTATCGTCCCTTGTCATTCAGTGTCATTACCATCACCGAATCTCCCACTATCAACATCCTGAGGGTGAGCATTGACTAGAAACTGAACTGGACTAGCTATATAAATACTGTGGCTACAAGAGCAGGTAAGTGGCTAGGAATCCTGCAGCAAGTAACTCTCCTCCTGATTCCCCAAAGCCTGTCCACCATATACAAGACACAAGTCAGGGGTGTGATGGAATACTTCACACTTGCTTGGATGAGTGCAGCTCCCACAACACTCAAGAAGCTTGACACCATCTAGGGCAAAGTAGCTCGCTTGATTGACACCACATCCACAAACATTCACACCCTCCACCACCAACGCACAGTAGCAGAAATGTGTACCATCTACAAGATGCACTGCAGGAATTCACCAAAGCTCCTTAGCCAGCAGCTTCCAAACCCATGATACAACCATCCAGAACGACAAGGGCAGAAGATAGATGGGAACACCACCTCCAGGAAGTCCCCCTCCAAGTCACTCATCATCCTAACTTGGAAATATTTCACCATTCCTTCACTGTCACTGGGTCAAAATCCTGGAACTCCCTCCCTAACAGCACTGTGGGTGTACTTACACCACATGGACTGAAGCTCACCACCATCTTCTCAAAGGCAACTAGGGATGGGAAATAAATGCTGGCCCAGCCAGTGATGCCCACATCCTGTGAATGAATAAATTTAAAAAAAAGTTGGGAGAATGCCAGTAATTAGAGATGGGAGTGCAGCTTTATGAATCCCGTGGAATGCAGTCTCAGGAAAAGAGACTGAACCATTGGAAGATGAAAAGTTGTTGAGGCAGTCCAAGTGGGAGCAGCTTTTGAGGAAATTCTGAGGCTAGATCTTTGAAAGTGAGGAATTGAAATCCCTTGTGAGCAAAACATTTTTAATGAGATGAGTTTAATGAGTTGTGACTCAGAATGGTCACTGATGTCTCGGTGGATTGCTGAGAAATTTGTGAGATCTGTCTTAGTTGCATCTGCCATTTTATGTGCAGTGTGGTGTGTTTGACCACAGTTTGTCCACAAATTCATGTTTATCTCATGTTAATTCTGAATGTTAGCGTATAAGATAGATATTGTAAGTTGTTTTACTTTTCTGACTTTATATAGTAAAGGTTATTTTGTTTGTTTAAAACCGTGGAATCTTGTGGCTTTATTCTCCTAGCAGGTAACAGGATTTCAAATTTTGACTACTTTAAACAAAAAGTCATAGGTCCCTAACCAGATTTGCTACTTTTACATGGGATAGAGAAATAGTGCTCCTGTCTGCCCATTAATTACTATCCAAATCTTCCAGTGTTCATGGGACCCCACTCATCTCTGACATGGGCATCTATATTGTAAGTATGGGCTTTGCTTTTCCTCTTTTCCTTCCCTTTTCCTTTTTCCATGAAACATCAAATACTTTGTAATGGTCATGTTATGGAGGATACAGCAAATTGCCATAGTTCTGCAAACATGTGCTGCTGATACTGCATGCATTCCTGTTACCTGGAAATTGGACTTGAGAATTCAATGTTCAAATAGTTTACCTTGACCTTGATAGTGCCCAAGGCCTGTCCTCAGATGGCAATGATGTGGCATTAGCCAAGGTTGAGTTGGCACCTCAGCTTCCTATTACGATGTCACGATGCTGTAGTTAAGCAGTGAAGGTAAACTGGATTGATTGAAGAGTAAATGGATCATGTCTATTCCCCAGGCCAAATGAATTGACATGCACAATGGGATGGCTAACATCACTCACTATTTAAACATTGTGAGAATGAGATTCCTTCCTGTTAAGGAGATGGATACAATTTCAGACAGGATGTTTAGTTCCACTTGGAAGAAGTTGAAGGCTCTCTTCCACTCTGCTATGCTGGCTCTATTTGTGTCTGAACGAACCCAGGGGTGTGTCTGAACGTCGCAACCATGACATGTGTAGTGCACTAATGAAGAGCTGACTGATGTGAAAGTTGAGATGCATTAAAGTGAAGAGCTGTAATGACCTTAGAGATGCAGATCAACTATGACATAATCAAAAGGTGGAACAGATTCAGTGAGCTGAACGAATCGTTCCTGTTCCTATATTCTTATATGTAAGGGGGCCAAATGTCAAGTTCCAACAGCTGACATACCGCTGTCATAAAAACAAAAAAACTGCGGATGCTGGAAATCCAAAACAAAAACAGAATTATCTGGAAAAACTCAGCAGGTCTGGCAGTTTTTCCAGGTAATTCTGTTTTTATACCGCTGTCATAGTCTTAGCAGTTTATCAGACACTTCCCTAAGTAAAAGTCCAGATAGGTGTTCTGTGGTCTGTTGATCCTGTGCTTTGGATACCCGTGGGTCAAATGTTGCCTGCATGTATGCTGCAGCACTCTCCTGGCTTCCTCTTTTTCTACTCCATGTCCTCCTCATCATCCTCATCAAAGTACAGGAACAATGGAGTCCCCAGAGGGAAATCCATTATTTCACTGTATAGAAGCCCCTTTAAATCTCAGCAAGTTTCACGAAGTACCAACAAGGATAAGAAGAAAGCTTTGCATTTAAAGGAATTCTTTAAATGTTGCGGTCAACATTCTACCACTTCTCACCTCACCATAACGAAGGAAAGTAAACTTGATAGTGAACAGGAGCTGTGAAACATCAGATTAAGTTAACAGTATAGAAACTTTCTTCTGTTCTGTTGAAGGGTCATGAGGACGCGAAACGTCAACTGTGCTCTCTCTTCCGCCGAGGCTGCCAGACCTGCTGAGTTTTTCCAGGTATTTCTGTTTCTGTTTTTGTTTTAGAAACTTTCTTCGCAAGGAAAGGGTAAAGGTACTCAGTACAAAATGCAATCTAAATATAAAGGGTGAAACTGGTCAATGGTAACATTGTGAAACAAGCTTCCAGTGTCAGCTCATTTTTCACCAGGCTAGTTTTTTTATTTTCCAGTGATTTGGAAAATATTGCCAATATGTTTAATCTTACATCAATTGCACACGACAGTGAGACCAGGTAACGGGTCTCCAAAAAGAGTATGAGTTATTGTTCTGTGAACTTCAGCGGATAAGAAATCGGTAACAGTGAAAAATCGGTTGTCGATTCACTGTCAGCTCATTTTGAACTGCCCGTATGGAACAATTTCATTCCCTGACAGTTCTATGTTCCATGTTCTGCAAAGGCGATACTTTAACAAACAGTCATTTTGAAAGCCTAAATGTATTTTAGTAGGGATGAGTGACATATTTAAGATTTTCTAGGCGTTTTGCTGGTAACTTTGTAATCTATTTTAATATTCTGCCTTTATTAGAGGACCGCCCACAATCCGCGATGTAATGTGGAAGGACTGTATATAAGGTCGTGCATTATTCACTAAATTAACTCATTTCTGTGGCTGTGTGACTGAGTTTACTGCAATACTGCCTACAATGGTCAACGGGAACCAGCAGTGTGTTTTTGAGAAAGATGTTAATTCATCCTACAATCCACCCATAATTATTATAAGTTGTATCCTCGGATTCATTGGAAATGCGATTGCTTTATGGATCTTCAGTTTTCATGTTAAATGCTGGAAACCAAACACAGTTTATTCACTGAATCTGGCGATTGCAGACACCCTGTTAATCAGCTGTTTACCATTTCGAGCAGATTACTTTTTACGGGAGAAGAACTGGATCTTTGGTGATGTTCCTTGTCGCCTGAAGGTTTTTTTTATCTCCCTAAACCGGGTTGGGAGCATCATGTTTCTGACAGTTATGGCGATTGATCGCTATTTTAAAGTGGTCCAGCCTCACCACCGAGTGAACAAGATACATACAAACAGTGCAGTGAAGTTAGCAGGCATCTTGTGGATTCTGACAACGATAGCTTGTTCCCACCTTTTAGCAGAGTCTCACGGCTTCCCGGTCAACAATCTGACATACTGTGAGCCCTTTGACATGTCCAAGTCTCCAATTCCTACAACAATTTGGACCTATGTTCTCTTTGTCGTTTTCATGTTTGCTTTTCCAGCTTCAGTTATCCTGTTCTCCACGACGAGTATCATCTGGAAGTTACAGCGGATGGACAGTGAATCGAGGGGTAAATATAAGCGAGCGGTAAAGCTTGTGATAGCTGTGGCAGCAGTTTTTGTATTTTGTTTCTTGCCCACAAACATTGCTGTAATCGCTGTTTTAATTACGAAGCCAAAAGTCGCTGAAGACTGCAAGTCATATGAAATAGCTGTTCAAGCATTTTATAATACACTATTTATGACATATCTGAACTCTGCGCTGGATCCGGTTATTTACTACTTTTCAAGCTCGACATTTAAAGCTTCTTTTATGAAAGCACTTGCACCTCTTAATTTAAACTGTTTCGGATCGGCAAGTCGTCGTTCGACGCAACGAAGAGAACACAAGAGAGAAATAGTTGTGGGGCAAATTCCAGAAAAGATACCGGACCGTAATGCCTGTGATCAATCCCAATCTGACATTACATTGACTGCAACATCTAACTGTTAATTGTCAGCTTGTGTAATTAAAGTATAGCCTGTGAATAAGTGCAAACCGTTGAAAATAAGTTGATTTTGTGACATTTTAAAATCAGTTAATCTGCTTCTAACAAATATGTGCTAAAATAAACTGCAATTTTAAAAATCAAGTTATCCACATGCCAAATAGTTATTCCATTACTCTATAGAATTAAAATGATTATACAAGGTTTTCAGGTCATGCTAAGTAGTGGTCAATGTAAGGTCATACAGCAATTGTAGAGAAATAAGGAGACAGTTTTGTAAAACTGAGTAAGGCTCCCACAAGGATGGGGATGTTGTCCATTTTCTAGCAGATGAGATTTGTGCATATTATTTACAAGGTGACAGGAATCAGTAGGGAAAGAGGAAAGGTTTGACTTTAATGGCGTATGGGAGGCTGGTGTTGATTTAGAAATGTCCGACTCCGCCTGGGGCCTTGCCCTGTCTGAGCTGCATGAGGTGCTGGTTGCCAATTCTCCCAGGTAGCAGGGAAAAGATACATATCTCAATGGTGGAACAGCCTGACCCCTGCTCTTTAAATGTGGACAAAAGACTCTCGGGACATATACTGACCAGAATGTTTGTTACTGAGGCCACTTCTGGATCAGGAACATTATGAAATATGTCCATTTCAGCCGCACCCCACTCCATCCAGCACCAACATATTTCTCCCATGTGCCATTGCTGGCAGCATTTCACCATTTCAATAGGAAATGTGATCTAACCTAGGGCTGGAGGTTTTCAAAAGATGAACAATGATCTCTAAAAATGCAGCTAAATAGAGACAAAGAAGATAATTAAAAGAGTGAATGTGGCTTGTAGATTAAAAAGGAAGATATATATCTTGTTCCTTTGTTTTAAGAACATAAGAAATAGGAGCAGGAGTGGGACATTCAGCCCCTTGAGCCCACACTGCTATTCAATGAGATCTCGGCTGATCTTTTACTTCAACACCACTTTCCTGCACTATCCTCATTTCTCCTGATATTTTAAACATGTTAACAACCAATTAATCCCAATCTTGAACATATTCAGTGACTGAGTCTCCACAGCACTCTGAGACCGAGAATCCCAAAGATTCACCACCCTCTGAATCACAGGATCTTTGCAGTACAGACAGAGGCCATTTGGCCCATCGAGTCTACACTGACTCTCTGTAAGAGCTCTGGGAAAGAACTTTCTACCTAGTCCCACTCCCCTCACTTATCCCATAACCTTGCACATTCTTTCCTTTCAGATAGCCATCCAATTCCATTTTGAATACCTCGATTGAACCTGCCTCCACCAACCTCCCAGGAAGTTCATTCCAGACTCCAACCACCCTCTGGGTGAAATTATTTTTCCTCACATCACTTTTACTCCTTTTGCCCTCTAGTTCTTGATGTTCTCTTGAGTAGGAACAGTTTCTCACTACTTATCCTATCCATACTCCTCAGGATCTTGAATACCTCTATCAAGTCTCCTCTCAGCCTTCCTTTCACCAAGAAACACAATCCAAACCTCTCCAATCCTCATAGCTACAATTCTTTATCCATGGAATCATTCTTGTGAATCTCCTCTATACTGTCTCCAATGCCTTCACATCCTTCCTCAAGTATGGCACCCAGAATTGGACACAATACTCCAGATGAGGCCTAACTAGTGTCTTATACAAGTTCAACATGACCTCCTTACTCTTGTATTCAATGCCCCTATTAATAAAGCCTAAGATATTATATACTTTATTAACTGCTGTCTCAATATGCCCTGCCATCTTCAATGACTTATGTACATATACACTGAGGTCCCTCTGTTCCTGCACATACTTTAGAGTTTCTCCCTTTACTGTCTCTCCATATTCTTCCTGCTAAAATGAATCACCTAAGACTTCTCTGCATTGAACTTCATCTGCCACTTGTCTGCCCAATCCACCAACATGTCTATGTGCTTTTGAAGTTCAAGACTATCCTCATCACGGTTGACAACATTTCCAATCTTCGTACCATCTGCAAATTTTGAAATCATGCCCTGAACACCACAGTGTAGATATTAATATATATCAGGAAGAGCATGAATCCTAACACTGACCCCTGGGGAACTCCACTACAACCCTTCCTCCAATCTGAAAAACAACTATTTATCACCACTCTGTTTCCTGTCACTCAGCCAATTTTTTTATCCAAGTGCCTACTTTCCCTTTTATTCCATGACCTGGAATTTTGCTCACAATTCTGTTGTGTGGCATTGTATCAAATGCCTTTTGAAAATCTCAATACACCACACCAATAGTGTTGCCCTTACCAACCTTCTCTGTTACCTCCTCAGAAAACATTCAGCAAGTTAGTTAAACATGATTTTCCCTTAATGAATCCATGCTAGCTTCCCTTAATTATCCTGCAATTGTCTAAGTAACTATTGATTTTGTCCTGAACTATAGTTTCCAGAAGTTTCCCTACCAATGATGTCAAACTGGATTGTAGTTGCCAGCGTTATCCTTGTACCCCTTTCTGAACAAGGGTGTAACATTCACAATTCTTTAGTCCTCTAGCACCGCACCCTGTATATAAGGAAGACTGGAAGGTTATCACCAGTGCCTCTGCAATTTCCACTCTCACTTCCCTCAATACCCTTGGATGCATCTCATCCGGTCCTTGTACCTTATCAATTTTAAGTAAAGATAGCCTTTCTAACACCTCCTCTTCGAAATTCTTCAAATGTATCAGTTACCTCCTCTCTCACCTCAGCCTGGGTGGCATCTTCTTTCTTTGTAAGGACAGGTGCAAAGTATTCATTTAATGCCTCTGCTCTTTCTCCTGCCTCCACATGGAAGTCCCGTTTTGTTTACTCCTGATTGGCCCTACACTTTTTTTTTAACCACCCTTTTATTATTAATATGCTTACAGAAGACCTTGGGATTTCCTTTTATGTTCGCTGCCAGTCTCTTTTCATGCTCCCTCCTTGCTTCTCTTATTAGTTTCTTCACTTCCCCTCTGGTCCTTCTATATTCAGCCTGATTTTCCATTGTATTTTCTACCTGACATCCGTCGTGCACACACTTCTTCCTTTTCACCTTCACCTCTATCTCTCTCATCATCCAGGGTGCTCTGGATTTATTTGTCCCAGCTTTCCCCTTCAAGGGAATATACCTTGACATTGCCTGCAGTACTTTTTCTTTGAAGGTGGCCCAAAGTTCAGCCACTGTCTTTTTGGCAAACATTTAATTCCAACCCGCTCAACTCAGGTGCATTCCCATCCCATCGAAGTCAGCTTTCTCCCAATTAATTATCCCTGCTCTGGATTGTTCCCTGTCCTTTTCCATGGCCAACCTTCTGATACAATGATCACTGTCCCCTAAATGCTCTCCCACTGTTATTTGATCCAGTTGGGCCAACTCATCCCAAAGAACTAGTTCAAACAGTGCCTGCCCTCTCATTGGACTGGAAACATACTGCAGCAGAAAATTATCTTTAACACATTTCAGGAACTCTCGCCCCCCCCTCCACCCCCCTTGTCCCTTTGGAATATTCCTATCCCAGTCAATATTTGGATAATTTACATCCCCCATTATAATTACACTATAATTCTTGCACCTCTCTGTCATTTCTTTGCAAATTTGTTTCTCTACATCCTTTCCTCTAGTTGGTGGTCTATATACTACACCAATCAATGTTATTGCAACTTTTTCATTCTTTACCTCTAGCCAAAGAGATTCCGTCTTTGACCCTTCCTAAAATTCCTCTTTCTCTAGTACTGCGATGCCACCTTTAATCAATACTGCAACCACCCCCCCTTTTCTTCCTTTCCTGTCTCTCCGAAACACCATGTACCTAGGAATATTTAACACCAGGTCCTGCTCTTCTTTGAACCAGGTTTCTATTATAGCAAAAAGATCATAATTCCATTTGTTAACCTGTGCCTGTAGTTCACCAATTTTATTAGCCGCACTCTGTGATCCATGTACATGCAAAGTAACCCTTATTTAGGCTTTTTTACTTTCCCCCTTAATCTGCCCCCATACAATGACTGATTATTGCCTACTCTACTTCTATCAAACTCTCCAAGTATTCTACTTCCTGCTGAAGAAAGAGATGTACACACATTGTGCCTGTTTCAGCTAAACAAAATAAGTGGCAGCCATTCACTGGTTCATTCCTCAGAGCAATGCCTTGACCAATCAGTCAAGCTGCCTGGTTTAAAATTTCAAACAATGCTCGGCAGTTAACTGTCAGTCACTATTAACTGGTGTATTCTCCATGGCAAAGCCTCTATCAATCAGAAGCCACTTGCCAACCAATCATCACTCTCTTCTCACACAGTAGAAAGACAGTAGAAGACCTGACATTGGAATTCTTGCGATTGTCCTGATGAGTGCAAGATGAAAAGCTTTGACAAAATGTCCTTTTTCAGTAATACTCAAATACGGTATTACCAAACGACTATTCTATAAACATTGGTACTACTTTCTGATATATCCTCCTTATCAGTTAATACTTCTCTACTTCCCACTGCCAGTTATTTTCCTTTGCACTTTGAATTTCCCCTCAGGTTCCTATCCCCTGCCAATCTAGTTTAAACCTCCCTGTGAGGACATTAGTCCCAGTCCTGCTAAGGTTTAACCCATCCTTCTTGTGCAGGTCCTACCTGCTCAGAACTGGTCCCATTGCCTCAGAAATCTAAAGCTCTTCCTCCTACTCCATTTCCCCAGCCACATGTTGAACTGCTCAATCTTTCTATCCTTATGCTCACTGGCATGTAGCGCTGGGAGTAATCCTGAGATTACTGGTCTTGAGGTCTTGCTTTTTAATTCCCTTCCTAACTCCCTAAAATCTGTTTTCAGGACCTCATCTCTTTTTCTTCCTATGTCATTGGTCCCATTGTGGACTACGATCTCTGGCTGTTCACCCTCCCACAAAGTAATCCAGGCATAGATTTAAGGTTATTGGTAGAAGAATTAGAGGGGACATGAGGAAAAATGTTTTCATGCAGAGAGTGGTGGATGTCTAGAATTCATTGCCTAAATCTGTGGTTGAGGCTGAAATGCTCAACTCATTTAAAAAGTACTTGGATCTGCATCTGAAGCACTGTAACCTGCAAGGCTACAGACCACGTGCTGGAAAATGGGATTAAATTTCTTTTTCATCTTTTACTGGCTGGCACAGACATGATGGGCTGAATGGCCTCTTTCAGCTCCGTAACTTTCATATGGTTCTATGGTTCTAACTTCCTGCATGTGCCCTGTGACATCCTGGACCCTGGCACCAGGGAGGCAACATACCATCCTGGAGTCACATCTACGGCTGCAGAAACACCTGTCTGCTCCCCTAGTATTGAGTCCCCTACCACTATAGCACTTCACTGAGTGAAGACATTCCTGCTCATCTCAGTCCTAAATAACCTGCCCTTTATTCTGAGATTGTGGCCCCCCTCTGGTTCTAGTCACCCCAGCCAGGGGAAACATTCTTCTTGCATCTACACTGTTGAGCTCTCTCAGAATTTTGTCTATTCTCTCATTCTTCTAAACTTCAGAGAATAAAGGCCCAGCCTATTTAATCATTCCTCATAGGACAATCCCTCCAACCCAGGAATTAATTTAGTGAACTTTTGTCTCACTCTCTTGACAGCATGTATGTCTTTTCTTAGGTAAGGAGACCAAAACTACATGCAATACTCCAGGGGAGGTCTCACCAAGGCTCTATATAATTGCAGTAAGGCATTTTTACTCCTATACTCAAATCCTCTTGTAATAAAGGCCAACATGCAATTTGCTTTCTTAATTGCTTGCTGTATCTCCATGTTTATCTTTAGTGACTCATGTGACACATTCATAGGCCAGCATTTATTGCCCATCTCTAGTTGCTCTTGGGAAGGTGGTGGTGATCTGCCTTCTTGAACCGTTGTAGTCCATGTGCTGCAGGTAAACCCATAGTGCTGTTAGGGAGGGAGTTCCAGGATTTTGACCCAGCAACAGTGAAGGAACAGCGATCTATTTCCAAGTCAGGATGATGAGTGGCCTGGATGGGCAATTCCAGGTGGCAGGGTTCCCATGCATTTGTTGCCCTTGTTCTTCTAGATGGTAGTGGTTGTGGGTTTGGAAGTTGCTGTCAAAGGAGAATTGGTAAGTTAAAAGCAAAAAACTGTGGATGTTGGAAATCCCAAACAAAAACAAAAATACCTGGAAAAGCTCAGCAAGTCTGGCAGCATCTGCGGAGTGGAGCACAGTTAATGCTTCGTGTTTGAATGACCCTTCAACAGAACTAAGTAAAAATAGAAGAGTATTGAAATATAAGCTGGTTTAAGGGGGGATGGGACGAGGAGAGCCAGTGATAGGTGAAGATAACCAAAAGAAGTCATAGACAAAAGGACAAAGAGGTGTTAAAGGCAGTGATATTATCTAAGGAATGTGCTAATTAAGGGTAGAAAGCAGGACAAGCAAGGTACAGAGAGCCCTAGTGGGGGTGGGGTGGGGTGTAGGAATCGAAAAAGGCTAAAAGGTAGAGATATAACAATGGCTGGAAATACATTTAAAAATAATGGGAATAGGTGTGAAAAGAAAAATCTATATAAATAATTGGAAAAAAAAGGGGGGATCAGAAAGGGGGTTGGGTTGGAGGAGTGAGTTCATGATCTAAAATTGTTGAACTCAATATCCAGACTGGAAGGCTGTAAAGTGCCTAGTTGGAAGATGAGGTGCTGTTCCTCCAGTTTGCAGCAGGCCAAGGACGCACATGTGGGCATGAGAGCAAGGTGGAGTATTGAAATGGCAAGCGACAGGGAGGTCTGGGTAATGCTTGCAGACAGACCGAAGGTGTTTTGCAAAGCGGTCGCCCCGTCTGCGTTTGGTCTCTCCAATGCAGAGGAAACCGCAATGGGAACAACGAATGCAGTAGACTAAACTGAGGGAAGTGCAAGTGAAATGCTGCTTCATTTGAAAGGAGTGTTTGGGCCCTTGGATGGTGAGGAGAGGGGAAATGAAGGGGCAGGTGTTGCACCTTCTGCGGTTGCATGGGAAGGTGCTGTGGGAGAGGGTTGCGGGGTAGGGGTAAGTTGGTAATTGACATTGGTAAGTTGATGCAGTGCATCTTGTGGATGGTACACATTGCTGTTACTGTTTGTCAGTGGTGAAGGGAGTGGATGTTGAACATGGTAGATGGGATGCCAATCAAGCGGGCTACTTTGTCCTGGATGATGTCAAGCTTCGTGAGTGTTGTTGGAGCTGCACTCATCCAGGCAAGTGAGTAACACCCCCAGTGCTACCATTCTGCTTTATCAGAGAACTTACAATATATTACTATACAATGTTGACAGGTGATTTCCAATGACAAAATGCATTGCTCAGCAAAGGAGCTGTATTCTTGATTTCTTGTAAAGATTAGGGCAAGGAAGAAAGAGAAATGGGGGATTGCATGGGAGGAAAGAATGAGGTTTTCCTCTTGTGGGTGGCATAAGTAGCACCTTGCTATGTGGGAATCTAACCATTTGGAAGACTTTGATAGCTCGCTTCCTCTCTGCTGTGATGTCTCCATGTGGAGCATGCCTGAACAAGGCATCCAATGAGACGTGCTAAACACTGACAAGCAGCTGACTGGCTGATGTGATCTCCATCTCAGGTGACTGTGCAGATATGTTAAAGTGAGGTACCATTATCACCTTCATAACCTCAGACAAGGCAGAGTCCCTGGAGGTACCATCAGCCATGATCTAATTGAATAGCAGAACAGCTGATGAACTGGATAGTCCACTCTGTTTTTAAGATCCTATTGGAAAGAGGCTGAAAGCAAGTTCCAAAAGTTTCTCAGATACTTTCCAGAGGAAACATCCAGATAGCTGGATTTGTGTGTCTGTCGATCCTGTAGTGTTGAAATGTGTGGATCAGGTATTGGCTACATGGATGCTGAGACACTGTCCTGGCTTCCTCTATTCTTCCTTCATGCCTTCATCATTGTCCTCATCAAAGTACAGGAACAATGGAGTCTCCAGAGAGAAATTCATTATTTCACTGTACAAAGGTCTCTTCAAATCTCAGCACCTTTCACAAGGTACCCTAAATGTTCAGTTACTGCAGCTGCAAAGCAATGGAAGTGATTACCAGCCGAAAAAGTATTATAGAATTGCATGCCTTTCAGTTGCATGGTTCCTTCTGTCTGAGAGGTACCCTGCAGACTCAACAGTGACACATTTATGCTCCTTTGTAGCAGTAGTGAGAAGGTGGAAATACAGGGAAATCTTGTGACTACTTGGGACCAATTTTGGGAGCACTTGCAATCACTGAGAGGCAGAAAGTTACGGAGGCTTTTTTTAAGGTGCGTAATTTTGGCAGAGGGCTCCTCCATTATATTTTACTTGTTGGCCTGCATTAATGGGACATTTTATTAAGTTGCAGGCACCATATAGATGCAAGTTGTTGTTATACTGTACCGTCAGGAATTGGTGAGTGTTTTAAAGGCCTCAGTGGCTACTTTTGGCTTTTTCTGTGAAGTTCTTCCAACTGATTATTTCTGGTATATCTTGGTGATTGAAACGAAACCATAATACCCAAGGAGCAGTCTGACCGGGACACAGTACAAAGGTAACATGACACCAAACAATGTTTTGTATTGAACCGCCCTAGTGGTATAATAAATCATTTTGCTTGTTTTGTCTATTGCTGCTCCATATTTATTTGACATATTGGGCTGAATTTTAACCACCGAGGTGAGGGGGTGGGGCAGGTTTGGGTGCAGACGGGGGGGGTTAAAGCCGCAAAAAATGACAGCAGGCCAGAAACCCAACAAAATCCCGATTTCCAACTTTCTGGAACTCATTCTACCACCTTGGACTTTACTCACCTTGAACTCAATTTCTCTGTTGTCAGCCTCCACTGCAACATGAAAGGAACTCATGCAGCAATAGCATGGGCCTCTACTGAGCAGCAACAGGAGTAGCCACACCAAGAACAGCAGCAGGAGCCATACCAGCAGCTGCAGCCTTTTTCGTAGCTACATGTTGCTCCACACGACAAAGGGGACGGACACAGAATTCCAGCTCAGTGGAGGTCATACCGCAGCACAGGGTATACAGCAGAGGATGAGCTACCTCAACAGGCCTGGGGCAACAGTGCCTCAGGAGGTTCAGGATTTTGCTGCAAGTCATTGCTGACACCTGCAGCCTCCTGAAACAAGACCTCCTTCCAAGTGGGCCTGATACATGTTGCCTTTGGCCATAAACGTTTTGGGTTCTAATGAACTCACGAGACATCAGTTTATATTACTTGATTAATTGAAGTCCACATGAACTCAGTTTTGGTCAAAGCATTAATAGACATGTAAAAAGAGTCTATCAGGCCTATCAGATTAAGCAATTAAGCAGTGGACTGCAGACTTACATGCCTGTGACATTCAGCTGGGTGTGGGCGCTGACTCACATTTTTCTGAAGTGACGAATAGGAAAAGTTTTTGAATATTCTCTTCATTGCCCATATTTGGTTATATCTTAGATCACTACAGTTCACGTCTTCAATTTTATAGCTTGTATCTCGTAGGTCATTGAGTTTAATTTTGTTGGGAATCCTCATGAACCTTAGATTATCGAACAGGTTATCATCACAACCAGAGGGGTCTTATCCTTGTTAATAATTGCTTGTATAGCCTGTCATTCATTTAGAGAATGGTCAACTACCTGTCATTGCATATTGCTGTTGAAACACTTTCCTGATAATTAGAAAATTATGAAACTTCTGCTTTCTGTACAGATTGCTTAAGATGTTATTGTCCATTTTCTTATCTTCATTGCAAAAGGAGCTTATCGCTGCATCTGACGTTTGTTTCTCACACTTCTTCAATGCTGTGCTCAAATCCAGTCTGGCACCTCTATGTGTCCTTCTGAAGTGTGTTTTAGGTCAATATTTTATAAACCCATTAAACACCAACAAACTGATTCAATTTAATAACCCATGGGCCTATGCTTATATGAGTGACTGTAGAAGCAGAGATCTTTTATTCAGCAACAGCTCTAACAGTCACCAAAGGCCCTTTTTCGAAGTGTGGGTTGTCTTTAAATCTTAGGACCTAAGTGCTGGAGATTGCCTAATACGTCTCCAGATGAGTAGTCCCCCAGTGGGTAGTGCAGTAGAGCAGGCAAAGACTCTCGTGACAGAAAATTACCCTTCAGAGGGCATGGTATTATGTGTGTCTGAGTTGGGCAAACTCCCAGAGACTTTCCGAGGTTTTGTCCTTTCAGGAACAATGTCCCCATAGTCGTCCCAAAATGTGAGCGAGTCCGTGGTACTACTCCAGGACACAGGGGCCACTCAGCCCTTAATGTTGGAGGGAAACTTAAACCGACCCCACCGAAGTCCTCCCTGAAGAAAGGGCGAGGGTGATACCTCACTATTATTCATCCATGGGATGTGGGCATCGCTGGCAAGGCCAGCATTTATTGCCCATCCCTAATTGCCCTTGTTCAGAGGGCTTTTTAAGAGTCAACCTCTTTGCTGTGGGTCTGGAGTCACAAGTAAGCCGAAGGACAGCCGATTTCCTTCCCTAAAGGACATTAGTGAACCAAATAGGTTTTTGCAACAATCAGCAATGGTTTCATCATCATCAGGCTTTTAATTCCAGATTTTATTGGATTCACATTTCACCATCTGCTGTGTTGGGATTCGAACCCAGATCCCCAGAGAATTACCCTGGGTCTCTGGAATATTAGTCCAGTGATAATACCACTATGCCTCCCCTTACTGCTCACCAGAGCAAGGAGCGATAGGCAGGGAGACATGCTTGGGAGTTTCTTGACAATGGTGAACAATATGTACAAGTGATTAACACCCATGCCAAGGCTGTGCAACTAATTATCCTTAACCTTAATCACATTTTGATTTGATCTTTGTAAGTTTTCTTTAAACTTTGTCTTTGGTTTTACAGCTAACCTAGCTTAGGAGCTGGGTTTACTTTACCCCTCATTTTGTTAATTTGGTTTATTTGGTTGGCTTCAAAAGAGCTAATTATCCTTAACTGTCCTAACCCTGCCGCTCCATCTTGGTGCTCCCCAGACACCCTCAGTGGAGATGGAGGCCACCTGCTGACTGCGATGCCCTGTCTATGATGACTTTGGCGGGCGTCTTCTGAAGGGCCGAGACTTAGAGGGCCCTGACCTGCTTTCAGGGTCCTACTGTATGGCAGTGGCACCCCCCTCAGCCTGTGGAGCTAGAGCTGCTGAGATCACAGGAAGAGGTGAGTTGGATGGGCCGGATTCTCTCAGAGTCACCTGGATGGATGGGCCCGGAGTGTGTACCTGCGGATCCTCCTCCCTGTGGGTGCTTGGGGACCCCAGGCTGACTCCTTGAGGAGAAGGGGTAGCTGGAGTGAGATCCAGCTACCCTGTACCCCTCTCGCCGACACACTGTTGGAGGCCAACAATGGCATCAGCGATGGAGTTGAACCTGCGCAGCAGTGCAAGAATGAAGTCCTGGACCAAGGTCTCCATGGTGGCCACCACCTTACCAGCGTTGACCTCGGTGCATTGGCATGCTGGCACTATCACCTCAGACTGAAGGTGGATGGACTCCTCCACTGTGCCATGCAACCTGAGGAGTGCAGCGGACATCCCTTCCTGACGTTTGCGAGCTTACCTTTGCAACTCCAGCAACTGTGACATGACCGAGTCCAGTGACCTGTCATCTGACTCGGACTCAGCAAATATCTGTCCTCCAACAGTCCTTCGAGTGCCGTTGACCTGGGAAGTCCCTGCTGCTGCCTGCAGAGGATCAGAAAGTGCGATGTGCTCACCAGATTGTGATCCCAGGGCTATTCTAAAGCTAGGTCCCACCGAGGTGTGTCCCTCTGCATTGGTGGAGGGTGTGGGTGAGTGCTGTGACGGGACTTCAGGGAGGGTGCCTCCAGATTCCTCTTCAGAGGTTTCTTTGGGGCTTGATTGGAGGCCCTGGGTCATGGACTCTGTCGGCTATTTAGCAGACGTGCCTGCGAAAGCAAGGGGAGATAATCAGTGCATGGCAGTGGCCTGTGAAAAAGGACACATCAATCACAGCATGGCTGTCTGATGGATGTTGCACTGCTGGAACCTCACTTGGTAGAGCAGCGCCGACCTCACCATCAACACAGGACTGGTCCAGATTGTGGCTGGATGGCTCTGTTTTCAAAGTTCGTAAGGACCTTGATTTCGGGCATTCCGCAACTGGTCAGCGACCTCTCCCTCTTGTCGTGTGTCAGTTCATCCTGAATGGATAGAGATTGGGGAAAGTGTAAGCAGGATGCAAGCTGGGCCAGATGATAAATGTGCCTGGCCTTTGCGGGTGGTGACTGGCCCAATGGACAGGATGAGGACAATGACAATGAGTGTGGGAGAATGAATGGTGATGTCCTTTGAACTGGCAGTGAGTGAGGACCCTATGGAGGTGTGATGGGTTGTGAGTGTGTGAGTTGAAAGTGATGAAAAGAGTGACTTACCCTGGCGGAACAGAAGAGATCATTCACCCTCTTGCGACAGTGGGTGGCTGTCCTCTTCTGAAGGGCGTTGGTGCTGACACTGCTGCCACCTCCCAAGCCAGATTGGTCACGTTGCTGCCCATCCTGTGGCCAGAGCAGGGGTACAGGACATCATGGCGGATCTCACAGCATCCAGCAGTCGCTTGAGGGACCCGTAATTAAACCGGGACTGCGGTCTTCTTGCCTTTGAGGGCCATGTCTCCAGGTGGTGAGCTGGAAGCAATGAGCGCTGTGCTTGTGGCTGGACTTTAAACCTGGCGCCTGGTGTGATGCAATGGCGGGGTGATGGGTCATTTGCCCACCCGCCATGGAAACGGCGTGTTTCCTGTGAGTGCATAAATAATGAGGCGGGCTCGGGATGATACGGCGTGAAAACCCGCCATCGCCGTTGGTGGACAGGACATCATTTTACCTGTGTGCTACTGCACTTGGTGCAAATTTGGGAAAATTCCGATCAATGGTTGGAACATTAACAATCTCAGGGATCCAGTCAAAGGCATACACAACCTTTGTCAAAGCCAGAGTGGAGAGGTGGGAATCATGTGACATGAAGCCCAAGCTGGGGGAGCCAGTAATATTGCCTTATGGAACTGCAAAACTCTGTCTGCCATTCTAACCATCTACAAGCAGCAGCATAGAAAAGGGGCTCTGTCCAGGTTTGATTGCCTGACCCCATCTGCACCTTTTCGACTGAAACTTCTGTACCACTGCCTACAAGACTGGTTCATCTGTGTGTCAATCGTGATCATGGAAGTCAACTCTATTAGAAGAGTGTATTATCCAACATCAGTTCAGCCTGCCAACCTCTGTGAAGGAATATGATTCTGGACTCTGGACTCATGTGAAATAATAATTATTTTCTCTGTGGGTTTTGACCTGTAAATCTTTCTTTCTGTATCCACCCTTTACTGTATGAGTGCACAGGGGGCTATGTAGCGACGCCCCCTCTTGTGTTTTGAGTGTGTGCAAATAAACTAACCCTTTGAATTCATCCTATCTTGAGTTTGCTATGGGGTTATTTACAGCAAATTGAATCACTCCAAAACTGAGAGGTTGGGAAACACATGACTGCTTATAACGGGGAAAGTAAATCAAAATCACCTTTCTGTTTATGGACGGGTGGCGAGATGGGAAATCAGGGCTATTTAAATTAATCCACATCCTGCCTGTAACACTCCACTTTCTGTTCTCACCTTAACACAAGTGCCAAGAGAATGACTATCTCTAATAGAGAGTCTAACCATCTTTCCTTGATATTCAATGGCATTACCAAAGCTGGATCCCCCACCATCATCATCCTGGGTATCAGCATTGATCTGAAACTTAACCACACTCTCCATGTAAATAATATAGTGACAAGAGCATATCAGGTATTGTGTAGAGAGTGACTCACCTCCTGACTTCCCAAAGCATTTCCATCACCCACAAGTCAGGAGCATGATGGAATACTCTCCCCTTGCTTTGATGAGTTCAACTCCAACAACACTCAAGAAGCTTGATACCATCCAGGACAATGCTGCCTGCTTGATGGGCACTCTATTCACTACCTCAAAAATTCACTCCCCCACCCCCCCGCCACCACCCCCAACCCTCACCACCCCCCCCACCACCACCACTGGCACACAGTGGCAGCAGTGGGTACCATTTACAGGATGCATGGTAGCAACTAAGCAAGGCTCCTTTCATCAATGGGACCTGCCAAACCTGTGACATCTGCCACATGGAAAGACAAAGGTAACAAGCACATAAGATCACCACCATCTCTCAAGCTCCCCTCTAAGTCACACACCATCCTGACTTGGATATATATCACCGCTCCTTCATTAATGCTAGTTTAAAATCTTGGAACCCCCCACCTAATTGCTCTGTGAGAGTACCTTCACCACAAAGACTGCAGCTGTTCAAGATGGCAGCTCACCACTACCTTCTTAAGGTCAACTAAAGGGCAATAAATGTGGGCCTCACTAGCGAAGCAAATATCCATAAATGGATAAAAATAACATTTTTAAGAAGTCCCATTTCTAGAAGTACTTAAGCATTCCCACAGGAAATGTGACATAGCTTTGAAGTCATTTGCTGAAAGAATAATATATTTCAAATAACTAACAAAGACATCAATACTACAGGAAAATAGAAACAAGGAAGGCAACTAAAACAGAAAAAAATAGAGGCAGAATAAAAAGGAGGCAGGGTGTAATGTTCCTTTGTGTGCTCTGTTGAGATAAGTGGCATTGAAAATGTGATCTAAGTCCTGTGGTATATGTGATAAAAATATGTAGTCAAAACATAAGCTATACTAGAAAACTTACAAAATATTTCAATAAAATATTGATTTCTGCTTTCTGTTGATAATATCCACTTACTCATGAGGAGCGGGATTCTTGATTTGTGTAGAGGTCAGAGAAAGGAAGAAAAGCCTCCAGAGATTTCTCCTCTAAAGGTTCAACAATCCCATTTCTCATTTGCAGTTTGTTCTACAAGAGAGATGGACTCTTTCTATAGGACCAGGTCGTAAACATAAAGGGCAGAATGAATACATTGCAAATAATTTTGCTTATTTTTCTGGAACAAAGAAAAGAGAAACATAAATTTAATTAATGGTTTGATATCTACGTATTTTGGCAATATACTTTACCTATTTTAATAATTACTTTGTCACTTTTCCATGGGTTAGAAAAATAATGTTTTTGCTTGGCTATTAATTATTATTAATTAATTAGTTACAGTTAAGAATAAGTATTAATTATTAATTAAACCTTCCAATATTTTTATTACGGAATTGCAATTGACCAGTAATTACCAAGTTTTGCTACTTGAGCCTCAATCTTGATTGCAATCCAAAAACTGGCCAAGGAATGAAGGAATTACTGCCCTCAAGATATTGCTTGGTTACCATTAAAGGATTTGGTCTATGGTTGATGTTAGTAATACCTGCTGAATCAGGAATTACTATTGTTGGGGAGTGAGGAGGGGGAAAGGGAAATGGGAGATTGGGTTAGAGGAAGGACAGGTGTTTATTATGGTGTTTCTGGAATAGTTATTCTGCTCTATAAGGGAGTGGGATGTGTGCAAAGAATAGTTTTGCTGCTCCATATAATTATTTGTCAGCGGACGGTGTTTCCACTCTAGTAACCTACTATGGCATAGTTTATTAGGATTGGCATTGGGGAATTAAAGAGGTACAATTCAAAGAGTCTGAATATTTTTAAGGTCGTGATGGATAGATTCTTGGTAAGCAAGGTTATTGGGGGTAGGTGGAATGCAAATTTCAGTTTACTATCAGATCAACTATGATGTTATTAAATTGCAGAGCAGGTCAAGGGACTGAATGGCTTACTTCTGCTCCTTGTTCATGTGTATGTTCGTAAAGGAGTACAGTTTACAGCAGTCAGCTGATGGACAGCTGAACAATGTGTTTGGTATCGACAAGATAACTGTTAAAGAGGAGCAAAGGATCAGTGATGGATAGGGCTACGAGTGGTGCTTTAAAAGCAACTAATACGAGGAGATCAGATGTTCACACACAGTCTACAGGAGTGTGCTGTTCAGAGCTGAATACAATATTCCAGACTGCATCCAAGTAAAGCTTTCTATAACTGTAGTATAACTTCTTCCCTTTGTATTCCAGTCCTAGTTTGATTCTTTTACTCTTTTAGTATTCAATAGCCTTTTTAATTACCCATGCACCAGGTTTTAATGAGATGTGTATCTAGACATTTAAATGCCTTTGCACCTCCACATTTCCTAGCCTGTCACCATTAAGAAAATATTCAGATGTCTTTCCTGGATCCAAACTTTCCACATTCAATTCCATCTTTCACGGTTTAGCCTATTCAGGTATCTCATACCTCTCAGTGGTGCTGTGAACGTAGTGTTACGTGAGAGATTTTGAGATAATTGAAATAATTGGTTGATGCTTTACAGGAAAAGCCTTGTAGAATTGATTGACATTTTCTTCATTCCATGTATTTGGTTGAGGCCTGTTTTCTCTCTAAGGGGAAAAAGAGATTTTGAAGGCACTCTAGATATCACAACGTGGAATGCAACCAGGCATCAGAAAACATTTTTACTGGAATGAGATCTGGTGTAAGCACCAACAAACCTATCATCTGAATCTTTGATGGGACTAGCTACATCATTCAAAGAAGAATGTTAGTGTCTAAGTGCAAGGCAAGGGATATTGAAGGCTTTTATTGTGTCAGGGCAATCTCTTTATGGGAAGAAGTTGGTGATAAGCTCCTGCCAGTGGGCACATGTTGCTGGCAACAACATCACGGGGCCCCACTCCTCTCTCATCTGGGCATCTATATTGTAATCAGGGACTTCCTTTTTACCTTCTATGCATAGAATAGCCAATCCTTTGTAATGGCCACATCATGGAGGACACAACAAGATGCTGCAGTTCTGCAAACCCTTGCTGGCCGATACTACATGATGTGGGGAAAAGCGTGTATGCTGGTATAGGGATAAAGACTAGAGGGAGGAGATGTAGAGTAAAATGTTAACTTTAATAATAGCTACTGAGCATGTACATAAGAAACAATGATGTCACTCACTGAGAGGAGTTGACTCTAAAGCACCTCGGAGAGTAGTTCCAGCTATGTTCTTGGTCTTATTTAACCTTTGTAAGTAGGTAGCCTGTAAGTAAATGGTTTTGAATAGGAGACCATTGCCTCCAGCAAGATCTCTTCCAGAGTTAGAAGCTAACGAATCCTGAGATCAACCCATGTTAACAGATGGTGGTAACAGTGAATACACCCACAGAGGTACAGTAGAAAATGGTAGGAAAAGCCTCAAATGAAGCCCAGAAACAGTGCAGCTCAGTGGGTGAAGGACTTTGAGATCAGCCCAGCAGCCACACCAGAAACCACCAAATAACGACAGCAGCCCAGTGACTGGCACGGCAAACAGCATGGGAAAAGACCACCTCAAATCAGGGTGAGAAATGGCTACTACCTAACCCCTATCAGAATCCCTTCAAAATACTGATGACCCCAGGCAGGCTGAGCGATGGCATAACTGGCAAAGACGTTTCACCTGATACTGCAATGCCTCAGGTCTAGCGACTAATAAGAACAAAGATCAAATTAGCTCTTTGTTATATGCTGTTGGGAGCATAGCAGATGACATTTTGGCCAGACACGGGATGAACAAAGAGACAACCTTGTATGAGGATGTCATCGGAGCCTTTGACTCATATTTCAGCTTTTGTAAAAATATTGTTATTGAGAAGGTGAAGTTTAATCGGCACAGGCAAAAACAGGCTGAAGCAATTGACTCATTCTTGAGAAGGTGAAGTTTAATCGGCACAGGCAAAAACAGGCTGAAGCAATTGACTCATTCATCAACAATTTGTGCCGCCTGGCTGCAAGTTGTGAGTGTGGAACAGTAAAAGATAGCCTGATCATTGATAGAATAGTCTTTAGCATTTTTGATGAGAATCTCTCTGACATCTTACAATATCAGGAAGATTTAAATTTAAGCAAAGCTGTACAACTGACCACAGGCCAAAGAGTGGAGGCAGAATAAGGCTCTTGTCTGAGATGTGAGGGAAATTTCCCAAAAACAGCCCAATTAAATTGTTGAATTTGTGGGTTGTAAGACTGAAAGTTTAGCAAGGCAGCAACCAGGGTAACATCCTGAAAAGGCGCCAACCAGCATTTTCCACAGTCCCTGCTGTAGCAGGAAGGAGGTTCACAGGTGGGAAGAATGCCCCGTCTGAATTGTACAGTGCCATGGGTGTGGCAAGTTAGGCCACTTTAAAGTGGTCTGCCGTTCCAGGAAATCAGTGTTTACAAGACAGAAGGAGAAATCTGTTATAGGAACCCCCATTCAAGAAATTCAAGATCTTAACAACCGGAAAACACCTTCCTAGGAGAAATAAATGAAAATACAAACCAGTATTTGAGTGCTGACATTGGTGTAAATGGGCATCTGACCTAATTCAAGCTAGACACAGGAGCTGGAGAAGAAAAGAGTTGACGTTTCGAGTCCTCATGACCCTTCGACAGAACTTGAGTTCAAGTCCAAGAAAGAGTTGAAATATAAGCTGGTTTAAGGTGTGTGTGTGGGGGGGGGGGCGGAGAGATAGAGAGAGAGGTGGAGGGGGGGGGTGTGGTTGTAGGGACAAATAAGCAGTGATAGAAGCAGATCATCAAAAGATGTCAACGACAATAGTACAATAGAACACATAGGTGTTAAAGTTAAAGTTGGTGATATTATCTAAACGAATGTGCTAATTAAGAATGGATGGTAGGGCACTCAAGGTATAGCTCTAGTGGGGGTGTTCTTTTAAAAAAAATTTTTTTATAATGGAAATAGGTGGGAAAAGGAAATTCATTATAATTTATTGAAAAAAAAAAGGAAGGGGGAAACAGAAAGGGGGTGGGGATGGGGGAGGGAGCTCACGACCTAAAGTTGTTGAATTCAATATTCAGTCCGGAAGGCTGTAAAGTGCCTAGTCAGAAGATGAGGTGTGTTTCTCCAGTTTGCGGTGGGCTTCACTGGAACAATGCAGCAAGCCAAGGACAGACATGTGGGCAAGAGAGCAGGGTGGAGTGTTAAAATGGCAAGCGACAGGGAGGTTTGGGTCATTCTTGCGGACAGACCGCAGGTGTTCTGCAAAGCGGTCGCCCAGTTTACTCTTCTTCCGCCGTCTTCGTCTCCGGGCTCACTTCTTTGGGCAGGAGTCCTCTCCCAGTTCAACGGATCCTTTTACCCATCTCCAATAATCTCCCTCCACCTGGACCCCTCCCTCTGGATTCTTACCTTCTCTCGATCTTTTCATTGAGAACTGTCGGCGCGACATTAGTCGTCTCAATTTCTCTGCTCCTCTCACCCATTCTAACCTGTCTCTCTCTGAACTTACTGCACTCCATTCTCTCAGGTCCAACCCTGACATTGTCATCAAACCCGCTGACAAGGGTGGTGCTGTTGTTGTCTGGCGCACTGACATCTACCTCGCGGAGGCTGAGCGTCAACTCGCAGACACTTCCTCCTACCTCTCCCAGGACCATGACCCCACCACTGAACATCAAGCCATTGTTTCCAGGACTGTCACTGACCTCATCTCCTCTGGGGATCTCCCTCCCACAGCTTCCAACCTGATAGCCGCCCAACCTCGGACGGCTCGCTTCTATCTCCTACCCAAATACCACAATCAGCACTGCCCCGGTAGACCGACCGTCTCAGCTTGCTCCTGCCCCACAGAACTCATTTCTCGTTATCTTGATTCCCTTCTCTCTCCCCTTGTCCAGTCCCTTCCCACCTACATCCGTGATTCCTCTGACACCTTACGTCACATCAACAATTTCCAGTTCCCTGGCCCCAACCGCTTCCTCTTCACCATGGACGTCCAATCCCTCTACACCTCCATCCCCCACCAGGATGGTCTGAGGGCCCTTAGCTTCTTCCTCGAACAGAGGCCCGAACAATCCCCATCCACCACTACTCTCCTCCGTCAGGCTGAACTTGTTCTCACACTGAACAATTTCTCCTTCAACTCCTCTCACTTCCTCCAAATAAAAGGTGTGGCTATGGGTACCCGCATGGGCCCCAGCTATGCCTGTCTCTTTATGGAGTATGTGGAACATTCCTTGTTGCAGTCCTACTCCGGCCCCCTTCCACAACTCTTTCTCCGGTACATCGATGATTACTTCGGTGCCGCTTCATGCTCTCATCGGGACTTGGAAAAATTTATTAATTTTGCTTCCAATCTCCACCCCTCCATCATTTTCACGTGGTCCATCTCTGACACTTCCCTTCCCTTCCTTGACCTCTCTGTCTCAATCTCTGGTGATAGACTGTCCACCAATATCCATTACAAACCCACTGACTCCCACAGCTATCTCGACTACAGCTCCTCACACCCCGCTTCCTGTAAGGACTCCATCCCATTCTCTCAGTTCCTTCGCCTCCGTCGCATCTGTTCCGATGATGCGACCTTCAAAAACAGTTCCTCTGACATGTCCTCCTTCTTCCTTAACCGAGGATTTCCACCCACGGTCATTGACAGGGCCCTCAACCGTATCCAGCCCATCTCCCGCGCATCCGCCCTCACGCCTTCTCCTCCCTCCCAGAAACATGATAGGGTCCCCCTTGTCCTCACTTATCACCCCACCAGCCTCCGCATTCAAAGGATCATCCTCCGCCATTTCCGCCAACTCCAGCATGATGCCACCACCAAACACATCTTCCCTTCACCCCCCTTATCGGCATTCCGTAGGGATCGCTCCCTCCGGGACACCCTGGTCCACTCCTCCATCACCCCCTACTCCTCAACCCCCTCCTATGGCACCACTCCATGCCCACGCAAAAGATGCAACGCCTGCCCCTTCACTTCCTCTCTCCTCACCGTCCAAGGACCCAAACACTCCTTTCAAGTGAAGCAGCATTTCACTTGCATTTCCCCCAACTTAGTCTACTGCATTTGTTGCTCCCAATGTGGTCTCCTCTACATTGGAGAGACCAAACGTAAACTGGGCGACCGCTTTGCAGAACACCTGCGGTCTGTCCGCAAAAATGACCCAAACCTCCCTGTCGCTTGCCATTTTAACACTCCACCCTGCTCTCTTGCCCACATGTCTGTCCTTGGCTTGCTGCATTGTTCCAGTGAAGCCCAACGCAAACTGGAGGAACAACACCTCATCTTCCGACTAGGCACTTTACAGCCTTCCGGACTGAATATTGAATTCAACAACTTTAGGTCGTGAGCTCCCTCCCCCATCCCCACCCCCTTTCTGTTTCCCCCTTCCTTTTTTTTTCCAATAAATTATAACGAATTTCCTTTTCCCACCTATTTCCATTATAAAAAAAAATTTTTAAAAATACACCCCCACTAGAGCTATACCTTGAGTGCCCTACCATCCATTCTTAATTAGCACATTCGTTTAGATAATATCACCAACTTTAACTTTAACACCTATGTGTTCTATTGTACTATTGTCGTTGACATCTTTTGATGATCTCATTCTATCACTGCTTATTTGTCCCTACAACCACACCCACCCCCCCACCTCTCTCTCTCTCTATCTCTCCACCCCCCCACACACACACCTTAAACCAGCTTATATTTCAACTCTTTCTTGGACTCGAACTCAAGTTCTGTCGAAGGGTCATGAGGACTCGAAACGTCAACTCTTTTCTTCTCCGCCGATGCTGCCAGACCTGCTGAGTTTTTCCAGGTAATTCTGTTTTTGTTTTGGATTTCCAGCATCCGCAGTTTTTTTGTTTTTAGACACAGGAGCTGATGTCTCAGTTTATCTGACAGAGTTGCGGGCTGAATAAAGGGACACTGCCACCTTCCTCTATTCAACTCCCAGTCCCGGGGTGGGGAGGTCAAGTTAAATGTTCAAGGCCGGCTAGGTATGAACTAAAATACAAAGATAGAGAAATTTCTGAAACATTATACATTATGGAGAATCAAGAATGCCCATTATTAAGCAGAAAAGCCTTCATAGCTCTGAATCTGCTACTATAAATTGGTGTGGTTAATGCAAAAACACAAGATAATGAATTTAGAATGGAATTCCTCACATTTTTTACAGGCTTGAGTAAACTGAGAACCATGTATCACATTACACTCAAGCCATATGCTAAGCCCCTTTGTTTATTCACACCAAGGAAGGTCCCACACCTACTTCTGAAAAGAGTGAGATTGAGGGGATGCTGTGTACCCAGTATGGTACCAGTCCAAATGCCTAATGGCACCATTTGTATTTGTGTTGATCTAATGCACCTCAGCAATGCAGTTGAAAGAGAAACACATCCAATGGCATCAATGGTTTTGAATTTGGTCAAACTTGCAAAAGGCAGCGTCTTCACCGAACTTGACCCCAACTGTAGGTTTTGGCAGCTGCCATCGGACCAAGAGTCGAAACTCTTAACTCCTTTTATTACACTTTTTGGATGGTACTATCTTAACCATCTGCCACCTGGCATTAGGTCAGCCCCTGAAATATTCCAAAGGGCAACGTCCAATCTACTGCAGGGCACTGATGACATTATCTGCCACATTGATGACATCTTGATCCACGGGTCAATAACACAGGAACATGACAAATGGGTTAGAGCTGCAAGAGGCTGGCATGATACAAATGTGAGTTTTCTAGGCCTACAATAAAGTTCCTAGGGCACATTATACAAACAACTGGGATTACTGCAAACACACAGGAAATGAAAGCAATAAAGAAAATCCCACCAGCTAGAAATGTAACAGAGCTACAAAGGTTTATGAACATGGTCAACTAACTAGGCAATTCCATCCTCACTTAGCCCAGATAAATGAACCCCTCAGACATCGGTTACGACAGGATCAGGTGTGGTGCTGGACTGAGCATCAGCTGCACTCATTTGAACAAATCAAAACATTGCTAAAATCCTCAGGAGTCCTAGCCCACTATGACTGTAGCAGCCAATGTGTCTGCAATAGGATTGTGAGCAGTGCTGCTCCACGTCCAAAGTAATAGCAAAAGAAAATCTGTTTAGGTCATTAACTGAGACTGAACAGCACTATGCAGTGATCGAAAAGGATGCCTTCGCAGTGACTTGGCCATTTGATAAATTCACTGATTATCTACTGGGACTGCACTTTAAGACTGAGGCCGATCATAAGCCATTAGTCACGCTGTTGAACACAAAAGAAATTGCAAAGGTGCCACCCAGGATTCAGTGATTCTGATTTTGACTCATGCAATGTGATGCTATTGTGGAATACGTACAGGATCAATGTCAGACTATGGCCAATACGCTGCCTAGGAGACCTGCCACTTACAGTCTTGACTACAGGAGTTGCATGAATTTCGTATGGCCCAAAGATAAGTTGAAGAGTGCTTCCAGATTCACGTGTACTGCTTGAGGGATGGCCACGGTACATCCCAAGCAACCCTACCTTGAGGCAAAATTTTGAACAGCAGCACCACTTCAGCATTGTAGAAGACCTCCTGATATATGATGCAAATGTGGTGGTACCACTAGCTCTCCGCTTGGATGTCCTCCAGAAGATCCGACAAGGACATCTTGGCATAACCAAGTGTCGAGCCAGGACACAGAGGTCTGTATGGTGGCCAGGGGTTTCGCACCCATTTGAACAAATGGTCTCTGGCTGTGTCACCTGTGCCATCCACAGGCAGGAGCGAAAGAGTCCTCTCTGCCCTCCTCTTTCCTATCAAGGACTCAGGAACAACTTGACATTGATTTGTTTGACTATAAAGGGAAAATATTTCTTATACTGGTAGACTATTGTTCCTACTGGATAGAATTGCAACAGCTACATGGCCTCACCTCTGAAGCTGTTATTACCTCCTTGAAGAAAATGTTCTCTACACATGGCATTCCAGACCTCTGACAATGGACCACAATTTTCCAATGTGTGCTTTGAATCCTTCACAGCACCCTAAGGATTTGTGCATGGCACAAGCTCCTCAAAACACCCTCAGTTTAATGGAGAAGCTGAGTGAGGAGAATGCAGTATCAAAGACCTCTTGAAAAAAAATGATGGCTTTGAGCATGTTCCGCTTGGTTATTGCTCGACAGCATTACATAATGGGTTTCTCCGATTCAAGCTTCCGATGGGCTGCAGGCTAAAGACCCAATTTCCTTTCCTACCCTACACCTTGCTACCAAATGTCACTGTGGACGATAATGATCAAGCTAGGAAGGAGGAAAAAGTGAGTCAAGCTCAAATGTTTAACCAGAAACATAGGGCTCAAGGCCTTCCAATTCTTGGGAGGGAAGAGAAAATATGGCTCAGAGACCAGAACTGTGTTGATACAGTAATTCAGAAGCCATAACAACTGAATTGTATCTGGTCGGGACACAACATTCAAAGGAACAGATCTGCCCTAATTTCAATGGACAGAAAACCATTAACAGCAAGGGCAGAGTACCCTGAATCTCAAGAGAGTGTCACACCTACAGAACCATGGACAAGGGAAACTAGGAGTGGCAACTTCCACTAACTGACCTCTGAACAACAGGAATCCCATCTACCTCAGAAGGAGCTCCACACTCATTCAGGAAGACTGGTGAAACCACCAAAGAGACTTTCCCTTTTATAGAAGAAACTTGGGTGGCGAGTGTAGGGGAATGTGTATATAATAGTATAGGGATAAAGAATGGGGGGAAGATACAGGGTGAAGGGTTAACTTTAATAATAGCACGTGTCTAAGAAGCTCTGTCACAGTGACGTCACTGAGCGGAGTTAACTGTAAAGCATCTCACTGTAAAGCAACTGTGCCTTGGTCTTATTTAACCATTGTAAATAAATGTTTTTGAACAAAAGACCATTGCTTCCAGCATGATCTCTTCTAGAGTTAGAAGCTATCGAATCTTGAGATCAACCCATGATAACAGACTTGAATTCCTGTGATCTGGAAATTGGATTTGAGAATTCAATGGTCTAGTTTACAATGATCCTATAGTGCCCAAGTCCTGTCCTCAGATGGTAATAATACGGCATTAACCTAGGCTGAGTCGGATACCTGAGTCTCCTATGACCAAACCTGTCACAATGCTGTATTTGAGCAGTTCAGCTATACTGGATTGACTGAGAGTAAATGGATTATGTCTATGCCTCAGGTCAAAATGAATTGCATGCATCACGGGGTGGCTAATGTCACTTACTAATTGCACATTGTGAGAATGAGATTCCTTCCTGTCAATGGAAGGAGTATACAATAAATGGGAGGATACTATGAGGTGCAGAGGAGTGTGGGACCTTGGAGTGCATTACCACAGATCCCTGAGGTAGCAAGGCAGGTCAATAAGGTGGTTAAGAAGCCATATGGAATACTTTCCTTTACTAGTTGAGGCATTGAATATATGTGCAGAAGGTTATGCTGCAGTTGTATAAAACACTAGTCAGGCCACAACTTGATTATTGCATAATGTTCTGGTCACCTCATTACAGAAAGGATATAATTGCACCAGAGAAAATACAGAGGAAATTTATGAGGATGTTGCCAGGACTGGAAAATTGCAGAGATCAGGAAAGATTGGATAGGTTGGGGTTGTTCTCCTTGAACAGAGGAGACTGAGGATAGATTCATTTGTGGCATACAAGGTTGTGAGGGGCCTGGATAGCGTGGATGGGAAGGGTCTATTTACTTTAGCAGAGAGGTCAGTCACTAGGGGGTATAAATTTAAAGTGATTGGTAGAAGGATTAGCGGGGAGATAAGGAAAACAAAAATCACCCAGAGGGTAGTAGGTGTCTGGAACCCACTGCCTGAAAGGGTAGTAGAGGCAGACACCTCAACTCATTTAAAAGATGTCTGGATAAGCACCTGAAGTCCCATAAACTCCAGGGCTGTGGACCAAGTGTTGGAAAATGGGATTAGGCAGGGTGGCTTGTGTTTTGGCAGGCACAGACACGATGGGCAGAGTGGCTACCTTCTGTGTCATAAAGTTTTTTTTACATTTTTTTGAATTTTCCAAATATCTGAAAAGGAGGAATGTGCAGGGATATGCGAAGAGGACAAGGGACTGGCCGTAGGTGAACTGCTCCTTAGGAGAGACAGCACTGACACAATGGGCTGAATGGCCATCATCTGTGCTGTAACGATTCAATGATTCTCTGATTCTAATGAGGTGGTTAGAATTTCAGACAGGATGTTTATTTTAGTGATTTTAGTGGCACCCAGGAATTTGTGGGAATCTAGCCGCCAGGAAGAAGTTGATGGTTCTCTTCCTCTCTGCTATGCTGGCTCCATAAACCTCACAATGCAACTTTAAAAGAAAAGAATGGTTGTAGAGAAAGCCGGATCACAACAGAAGGGAGAGGTCCTAGACTGGGAGTGGAGTGGCCCACATTAAGCCCCTCACTCATTTCGAGGAGCATGCCATCACACTGACTGGTGAGGATATGGACTGTGCCTGCCGTGACAAACACCTACATGAAGACCTTGTGCCACATCATCGCTCTCGTAACGCAACTGTGAATGTTCTCTGTCCTGCTTTTGACTCTGCTGACATGCACTAATGATCTCTATGTTGATTCACAGGGAGCTCTGCCAAGCGACCGACACCCTCAGCCAGCCAGTCCCTCAGCTCCATCCACGCCCTCACCTCCAGCCAAGAAGACACCTCCTCCATTGAAGAGCTGGAAATAAGCAGCCTAGAAGACCCACCACAGCGCTTACCCACACCCTCCACCAACGCAGAGACACGCACCTTGGTGGGACCTAGATCTAGAATAGGCCCGGGTTCAGAATCTGGTGGTCACCGCATGGACATATGTCCACACCAGGAGGAGGCAGGTTCAGCCGAACTCCCTGGCACTCGGAGGACTGCTGGGGAAGTGGAATCTGTGAGGTCCAAGTCAGATGATGAACCTCTGGATTTGGCCTTCCAACTCATCCTGGGGAGTCAGCAGAAGGCGTGGGAGCAGAGCTGTTGGAAGCCCTCAACAGAGTGGCATGTGAGTTACAGAAGTGCGTCTGACTGCTCTCTGATGAAGTGCCGCTCACATGTGCATGTATGGAGGTCTCCATGAGGAGGATGGTAGACACTATACAGACCCTAGTCCAGAAGAATGTGGAGATGTGTGCAGACCTGCACTCCCATCATGAGTTCCTGCAGTGGCAGCGCAAGAGGGAAATGGGGTGCCTCAATGTCCCTCCAGTGCTCCTTCCCCTCAAGGAGTTAGGCCAGGGTCCTCGTGCACCTGATGGGAGGAGGATTGGCAGCTGGACACCGCTGGGTCATCCACTCAGGAATCTCAGAAGCTATCCACTCCCTCTGAATACTCTTTGCCTGTGAGCCCCTCAACCTCATCCTCTGTCACTGGAGAGGGAGCAGGTGACCCACAGGAGGACAGCCAAAGCAGGCTAGGGCCCTCAAGCCCTTGGCTCTCCAGAAGACCCATGCCAAAGGCATCAGAGGCAATAGGGCCAACCATTGCACAGGCTGAATCCACCCCTGCTGAGGATGTCAGGGCAGCACCTAGAAATCTAAGGTGTTTGAAAGTTAATAAATTCTGATAACAGTTGATTGCATGGGTGAACGCAACTTGTCACTTTGCAATCTGGAAATATATTCACTTTCACTGACTAATGTGTAATGGTGTCTTTCAGCTTCAGTGACAGGCTTTGCAAGTGTTCCCACTGCATCCCCCCCATCACCAACCACCAACCCACCCCCACATCCCTTGCGCCCCCCAACTAGCATTTCAGCTACATGCAGCCGGCCCATGAGTGATTCAGAGGGAGAGGTTTGTGTGTGGCAGGGCCTTTTGGAGCCTCATGCAATCTCTGTCCCACACATGTGAATCCTTCAGATATCATACCCACCTCAATGTCCTGAGCATTTTCAATGCTGCCTGCTGGGGTTCACTTTCAGTTGTCCATCTGAGCTGAGCCTCATCTCCGTCCATCCAATGATCACACACCCATGCAGCACCTGATCTTGCCCAAAACAACTCTTGTATCACTTTTGATTTAGCCAGCATGGTAGTGCTACAGTTTTTCTTTTGCTTCCCCCATCCTTACCCCTCCCCCAGTCACCCATTTCCTTTCTCCCACCACTGTCGACCCCCCTGCCATCACTTCCACCTCCCCTCTGTGACCTAACAGCCACAACCCTTTTCTTTTTGGGACGTCTAGGTCATTCCCTTCCTTCTCGATAATTCCACATTCACCTTCCCTACTTCTTCCTTCCCACCCCCGGGGTCTGCATTGAGCCCTCACCCTCCCACCCTACCACCTCACTCTGCCCTCAGTCATTCTCACCATTCCCTTGTGCCATGCCCACCCTCAGTTCACTCCCCACAAGGCAGTCAGGGACTCAATGGATGTTCACTCTTACATGTTCATCTGGACATACCCCCTTGGAACAAGTTCCCCCTTCCAGACTCCTTCCCCCCGGAACTCCTAACCTCCTGCAGACATTGCCTCTTAGTCCTTCGCCCCCCCCCCCCACTCCGGATGACCCCAGCCGCTTAGTCCTTCCCCCTTCCTGACTCATTCAGACACCCTTACTTCTTCCTGCATCCTTATGTTTTCCTCCACCTTTAGTCCCTACCCTCACTGCACTCCTTCGTTCCCCTGGACTCCTTTCACAACCTGGATTCCCTCCCCTCTCTGTACTCCATCCCCCCTCCAAACTCTTTCCCTTCCAACCCCCATACACCAACTTCCATAGTTGTTGTCTTCTCCCACGTTACCATCTCCTCTGCCCAGAGATCCACCCCACCTCCCAACTTCACCCCACCAACACCTTCATTCCGCCCCCCAACCTCACCCTCTGACACCTTCATTCCCCCTTCCCAACCTGACTCCTCCAACACCTTTGTTCTCTCTCTCCCAACCTCATACCCCCTGACATCTCTCTCTCCCCCATTCGATCCTAGACCTTCTTCTCCACTCTCTTAACCATCATCTGTTGTGAGCAGACCCTCAATGGTGACTTTCCACCTTCCGTGAGCTGCTTTGCAGCAGAGCCATGTCTATGAGAATCTACCCAGCATGCCATGGACGTTCCTAAAGGGTCCTGTTGCTGTTGGGCTCCAGATCTTCTGCTCCTCGGACACTCGTGATGTGAGCAAGGCCCTGACAGTAAGTTCTGACTTCTGCACATCACACTTGTCCAGACACGTTCTGCATTGGCATGTTTTCCGGCCGAGGTGGGCGGATGATCCAGCATTGTGGGGCGGGGGGAGGAGGGTTGATTCCAACGTGCGGGCCTTATAATGATAAGCAGGTGTATTATAATGAGGTTCCAGACATCCAACGGCAGGAAACGCGGCCCATCATTGACAGGCAAATCAGACGATTGCAAGCTGGTTTCACTAGGTTGTGAAATTGACTTTTGGTCTTCTCGCCATATGGTCCACTCAGTCTGCCAAACACGCCCAATGCCAGCGGGCAGGGAAAAAGTCTGCCCGATGACTCTGTGGGAATTTCCTGGGAAACTTGAACTTGAAATTGGTAATTACCCTGCTCCAAGGGACCCTCCGATAAAATCTCTGACTCTGAGTTATAATTGGAGACTTTGGACAATTCCAAGTTACTTACCCAGGAAATGTTAGGCAGAGAAATCCTAGTCTAACTATAGGGTAACTATATAACTGACACCCCAACTCCCTCCTCAACATCCCAACTACTCTCCTCACCCTCCCTGATACCCCCAACCCCTTGACACCCTGGATCCCCAACTATACCCCTGACCAGCAACTCCCCTGCCGACCCCAGACTCCCCTCAATCCATCCTGACTAAACCCCACCACCCAACTACCCCCACAACCAGACCTGAACTAGCTGGCCAGACCTGACACCCCTCCCTACCCAACCCAATTAACCCCCGACCCCCACCTAGCCACTCATCCACCCTACATTTCTCCACCAGCTCAGCCTACACTGCTGCCACACTACCCACCTGCTTCCCTACACAGCTGCCACTTACCCGCCTACCAGCCTACCATCCTTCCACCACTCAGCTGCCTTCCTACCCAGCTGGAACCCTATCCACTTACCCACTTACCACACCCACCGATTTACTTAACACTCGCCCATTCACGCACCCATTCATTCACACACACATTCACTAACACACTGAGAAGCTTGGGGACATTTAAATGCTTACCAGAATATGGTGGCTAGTGCCATAATGAAGGATTTGTGGCTTCTGTGCAGATTCTCTTCTTTGCTCCCTGCATGGATTCCTGTGCTGGGAGTGTTCTGTCGGATCCGCCAGCCTTTTCAACGTTAAGTAAGTAAGTGGGTTTTCTGTCTAATCAGAGTCATACACAGGGGGCAGAATTTTTCAGTCGGCATGTGGGGGCAGTCCCGACATGCTGATGTGTAAAATGATGCGCGATGACGCAGGGCGTGCGTCCCGAGGTCTTATGACCTTATGTCCCCTTGTGACTGACTCTTCAACTAAGGGGAACAGCTGGTCCCTAGCCACCCTGTCTATGCCCCTCACAATCTTGTACACCTCGATCAGGTCACCCCTCAGTCTTCTCTGCTCCAACGAAAACAACCCAAGTCTATCCAATCTTTCTTCATAACTTAAATGTTTCATTCCAGGCCACATCCTGGGGAATCTCCTCTGCACCCCCTCCAGTGCAATCTCATCCTTCCTATAATGTGGCGACCAGAACTGCACACAGTACTCCAGCTGTGGCCTCGCCAATGTTTTATACAACTCCAACGTGACCTCCCTACTTTTGTAATCTATGCCTCAATTGATAAAGGCAAGTGTCCCATATGCCTTTTTCACCATCCCACTAACTTCCGCCTCTGCCTTCAGAGATCTATGGACACTCACACCAAGGTCCCTTTGTTTCTCAGAACTTCCTAGTGTCATGCCGTTCATTGAGTACTTCCTTGTCAAATTACTTCTTCCAAAGTGTATCACCTCACACTTTTCAGGGTTAAATTCCATCTGCCACTTATCTGCCCATTTGACCATCCCATCTCTATCTTCCTGTAACCCAAGACACTCAACCTCTCTGTTAACCACCCGGCCAATCTTTGTGCCATCCGCAAACTTATTAATCCTACCCCCCACATAGTCATCTATGTCGTTTATATAAATGACAAATAATAGGAAACCTAGCACAGATTCCTGTGGTACGCCACTGGACACAGGCTTCCAGTCTCTAAAGCATCCTTCTGTCATGACACTCTGTCTCCTACAACTAGGCCAGTTTTGAATCCACCTTAAAAATTTACCCTGTATCCCATGTGCATTTGCCTTCTTTATCAGTATCCCATGTGGGATCTTGAAAAGGCTTTGCTGAAATCCATATAAACTACATCAACTGCACTACCCTCATCTATACACCTGGTCACCTCCTCAAAAAATTCCATTAAATTTGTTAGGCATGACCTCCCTCTGGGAGGTTAAGGCCAATAAGAAATTAATTGAAACATTTGTGAATGCTGCCCACCCAACCTTAAGGTTGGCGGGCAGACAAAAAGCCCAAGCGGCCTTCACGTTTTTTCGGAAACCCCATCCCGCCCTGAAGCTTTTATTAAATAAATAATTTTTCAAAAATATTAAAACATGTCCCAACTCATGTGACACAGTCACATGAAAGGACATGTTTAAATAAAGTTTTACACCTTTTATTTAATTGTTTTAATATCGATTGAATCTCCCTGATACAGCTCCATGTCTCACAGATTAAAGCACTCTTTCGCGCGCATGTGCAAAAGAGCGCTGGCCCCGACTCACCCCCCTCCCCCCGGCCTGCACAGGTAGTGCTGAGCGTTACCGGTCGCGTCTTACTCTGGGCAGGCCTTAATTGGCCCACCCGCGTAAAATGTCGGCGAGGAGCCGATTGTGGGCAGCGATCGGCTCTGCACCTGCCCCTGCCCACACTCAACGAGCCTGTCCGTCATATGAAAAATTCTGACCAGGGTTTCCAACTCTGATCAGAGGTTTTGGGCCATGATCTTGGTTCAGAAGATCAAGATGTAACATTGGTTTTGGTGGAAACAATAAACAGCAAAGGAAAGACGTCACTGGTGGGAGTACTTAACAGGCTCCCTGTTAAGAAGATACAATAATTCTCATAATGTTATTGGAATTTATCGTAAAATAGAGTAATAGTGGTATGTGTCTATGTGTATATGTGTGTCTGTCTGCGATTTAATTGAATTAGAGGCGACTAGTCTAGCTGCTTTGATCTAAGAAGAGCGATTACGTTTGAAATGTTACTTAGATAAACATGGAGAAGTTTAGAAACATGGATGTCAAAGGAACATTTGTATTTTGAAATAAAGCAGAATAGATTGCTTTCAAAGGAGGGGGTGAAATGTGTCACCTAGCCAGGTGAATTCTAGAAACAATGGGCGGAAGTTTCTGCACCCGCCTGCTTCCAGGATTTTCCAGTCCCACAGGAATGGACTCCTGCCCAGGGTGCTCCCCGCGACAGGGCCGGAAAATCCCGGCCAATGTGTTTATTTGTCCTGAAGATTACTGATAAAACTTAATGCTGTGAGAGTACAGGAAGCTGTACGAAGCAGGTTCAGTTGTTTGATCACTTTGTCTTATGAGGAAAGGTTGCACAGGTTAAGCATATACTCATTGGAGTTTATAAGAATGAGAAGTGATCTTATTGAAACATATAAGATTCTGAGGGGCCTTAACAGATGATAAGAGGATGTTTCCCCTCATGGGGGAATCTAGAACTGAGGGGCACGATTTCAAAATAAGGAATCATTTACCATTTACTTTGAATACATTCTTGACATAAAACTATCATTTTGAACACACAAGCATTCGAATTAGGAGCAGTCGGTCATTTGAGCCTGCTCCACCATTCAATAAGATTGTGGCTGATCTGATTATGGCCTCAACCCCACGTTCTGCCTATCACCAATAACCTTTGACTCCCTTGTTAGTCAAGAATCTATCTGCCTCTGCCTCCACGGCTCACTGGGGAAGAGAGTTCCAAAGTTTCACGACCCTCTGAGAAAAAAAAAATCTTCTCTGTCTTAAATGGGATGAGCCTTATTTTTAAACTGTGTCCCTTAGTTCTAGTCTCTTCCACAAGTGTGGTCAAGTCTCCTCAGGATCTTATATGGTTCAATAAGATCACCTGTCATTCTTCTAATTCCAAAGGATACAAGCCCAGCCTGTCCAACCTTTCCTCATATAACTCCCCCAAGCCCGGTATCAGTTGAAGGAAGCTTCTCTGAACTGCTGGTAATGCATTTACATCCTTTTTTAAATAAGGAGACCAGAACTATACACAGTACTCCCGAAGGGCCTCACCAATGTCCTGTACAACTGCAGTAAAACATTTCTACTTTTATACTCCATTTCCTTGCAAGGAAGAATAACATTCCATTTGTCTTCCTAATCACTTACTGTATCTGCATAGTAATTGTTTTTGATTCATGTACCAGGACACGCAGATCCCTGTGTACCTCAGAATTCTGCAATCTATCTCTATTTCAATAAAATGCTGCTTTTTTATTCTTCCTTCAAAGTGGACAAGTTCACATTTTCCTACATTATACTCCATATGCCAAATTTTTGCCCGCTCACTTAACTTATCTATGTCCCTTTGCAGACTCCTTATGTCCTCTTTACAACTTACTCTCCTGCCTATCTTTTTGTCATCAGAAAATTTAGCAATCATACCTTTACTCCCTTCATCCAACTCACTGATATAAATTGTGAACAGCTGAGGCTCCAGCACTGATCCCTGTGGCACTCCACTCCTCACATCCTGCCAACCTGAAAATGACCAATTTATGCCAACTCTCTGTTTCCTATTAGCTAACCAATCATCTTTCCATGCTAATATGTTACCCCCTGCAGCATGAGCTCACATTTTGCTTAGTGTTATGAACAATGTATAATTTTAAGGTTGACATCAATATTGAATTCAACAACTTTAGGTCTTGAGCTCCCTCCCCCATCCCCTTTCTACTTCCCCCTTCCTTTTGTTTTTTTCCAATAAATTATATAGATTTTTCTTTTCCCACCTATTTCCATTATTTTTAAATATTTTAAAATCTTTTATGCTCTCCCCACCCCCACTAGAGCTATACCTTGAGTGCCCTACCATCCATTCTTAATTAGCACATTCGTTTAGATAATATCACCAACTTTAACACCTATGTGTTCTTTTGTTCTATTGTTGGTGACATCTTTTGATGATCTGCTTCTATCACTGCTTGTTTGTCCCTACAACCAAACCAACCCCCTCCACTTCTCTCTCTCTCTCTCTCTCTCTCTCTCCGCCTCCCCCCAACACCTTAAACCAGCTTATATTTCAACTCTTTCTTGGACTCGAACTCAAGTTCTGTCGAAGGGTCATGAGGACTCGAAACGTCAACTCTTTTCTTCTCCGCCAATGGTAGCTTGTTGCCACCTTTTAGCAGGGCCTCTCAACTTCCCGCACAACAATCTGACATACTGTGAGCCCTTTGACATGTCCAAGTCTCTAATTTCTACAACAATTTGGACCTATGTTCTTTTTGTCTTTTTCATGATTGTTTTTCCAGCTTCGGTTATCCTGTTCTCCACGACGAGTATCATCTGGAAGTTAAAGCGGATGGAAAGTGAATCGAGGGGTAAATATAAGCGAGCGGTAAAGCTTGTGATAGCTGTGGCAGCAGTTTTTGTATTTTGTTTCTTGCCCACAAACATTGCTGTAATCGATGTTTTAATTACAAAGCTAAGAGTCGCTGAAGACTGCAAGTCAAGTGAAATAGCTGTTCAAGCATTTTATAATCCACTGTTTATGACATATCTGAGCTCTGTGCTGGATCCAGTTATTTACTACTTTTCAAGCTCGACATTTAAAGCTTCTTTGATGAAAGCACTTGCACCTCTTAATTTAAACTGTTTCGGATCGGCAAGTCGTCGTTCGATGCAACAAAGAGAACACAAGAGAGAAATAGTTGTTGGTCAAATTCCAGAAAAGATACTGGACCGTAATGCCTGTGATCAATCCCAATCTGACAATACAATGACTGCATCATCTAACTGTTAATTGTCAGCTTGTGTACTTAAAGTATAGCCTGTGAATAAGTGCAAACCGTTGAAAATAAGTTGATTTTGTGACATTTTAAAATCAGTTAATCTGTTTCTAACAAATATGTGCTAAGATAAACTGCAATTTTTAAAAATCAAGTTATCCACATGGCAAATAATTATTCAATTACTCTATAGAATTAAAATGATTGTACAAGGTTTTCAGGTCGTGCTAAGTAGTGGTCAATGTAAGGTCATACAGCACTTGTAGAGAAATAAGGAGACAGCTTTGTAAAACTGAGTAAAGCTCCCATAATGATGGGGATGTTGTCCATTTTCTAGCAGATGAGATTTGTGCATATTATTTACAAGGTGACAGGAATCAGTGGGGAAAGAGGAAAGGCTTGACAGTAGTGGCGTATGGGAGGTTGATGTTGATTTAGAAATGTCTGACTCCGCCTGGGGCCTTGGCCTGTCTGAGCTGTATGAGGTGCTGGTTGCCAATTCTCCCAGGTAGCAGGGAAAAGATACATATCTCAATGGTGGAACAGCCTGATCCTTGCTCTTTAAATGTGGACAAAAGACTCTCGGGACATATGCTGATTAGAATGTTTGTTACTGAGGCCACTTCTGGATCAGGAACATGACGAAATATGTCCATTTCAGCCGCACCCCACTCCATCCAGCACCAACATATTTCTCCCATGTGCCATTGCTGGAAGCATTTCACCATTTTAATAGGAAATGTGATCTAACCTAGGGCTGGAGGTTTTCAAAAGATGAACAATGATCTCTAAAAATGCAGCTAAATAGAGACAAAGAAGATAATTAAAAGAGTGAACGTGGCTTGTAGATTAAAAAGGAAGACATATATCTTGTTCCTTTGTTTTAAGAACATAAGAAATAGGAGCAGGAGTGGGACATTCAGCCCCTTGAGCCCACTCTGCTATTCAATGAGATCATGGCTGATCTTTTACTTCAACACCATTTTCCTGCACTATCCTCATTTCTCCTGATATTTTAAACATGTTAATAACCAATTAATCCCAATCTTGAACATATTCAGTGACTGAGTCTCCACAGCACTCTGAGACTGAGAATCCCAAAGATTCACCACCCTCTGAATCACAGGATCTTTGCAGTACAGACAGAGGCCATTTGGCCCATCGAGTCTACACTGACTCTCTGTAAGAGCTCTGGGAAAGATCTTTCTACCTAGTCCCACTCCCCTCACTTATCCCTATAACCTCGCACATTCTTTCCTTTCAGAAAGCTATCCAATTCCATTTTGAATACCTCGATTGAACTTGCCTCCACCAACCTCCCAGGAAGTTCATTCCAGACTCCAACCACCCTCTGGGTGAAATTATTTTTCCTCACATCACTTTTACTCCTTTTGCCAGTTATTTTGAATCTGTGCCCTCTGGTTCTTGATGTTAACTTGAGTAGGAACAGTTTATCACTACATATCCTGTCCATACTCCTCAGGATCTTGAATACCTCTCAGCCTTCCTTTCTGCAAGGAACACAATCCAAACCTCTCCAATCCTCATAGCTACAATTCTTTATCCATGGAATCATTCTTGTGAATCTCCTCTATACTGTCTCCAATGCCTTCACATCCTTCCTCAAGTATGGCACCCAGAATTGGACACAATACTCCAGATGAGGCCTAACTAGTGTCTTATACAAGTTCAACATGACCTCCTTACTCTTGTATTCAATGCCCCTATTAATAAAGCCTAAGATATTATATACTTTACTAACTGCTGTCTCAACATGCCCTGCCATCTTCAATGACTTATGTACATATACACTGAGGTCCCTCTGTTCCTGCACATACTTTAGAGTTTCTCCCTTTACTGTCTCTCCATATTCTTCCTGCTAAAATGAATCACCTAAGACTTCTCTGCATTGAACTTCATCTGCCACTTGTCTGCCCAATCCACCAACATGTCTATGTGCTTTTGAAGTTCAAGACTATCCTCATCACGGTTGACAACATTTCCAATCTTCGTACCATCTGCAAATTTTGAAATCATGCCCTGAACACCACAGTGTAGATATTAATATATATCAGGAAGAGCATGGATCCTAACACTGACCCCTGGGGAACTCCACTACAACCCTTCCTCCAATCTGAAAAACAACTATTTATCACCACTCTGTTTCCTGTCACTCAGCCAATTTTTTTATCCAAGTGCCTACTTTCCCTTTTATTCCATGACCTGGAATTTTGCTCACAATTCTGTTGTGTGGCATTGTATCAAATGCCTTTTGAAAATCTCAATACACCACACCAATAGTGTTGCCCTTACCAACCTTCTCTGTTACCTCCTCAGAAAACATTCAGCAAGTTAGTTAAACATGATTTTCCCTTAATGAATCCATGCTAGCTTCCCTTAATTATCCTGCAATTGTCTAAGTAACTATTGATTTTGTCCTGAACTATAGTTTCCAGAAGTTTCCCTACCAAACTGGATTGTAGTTGCCGGTGTTATCCTTGTACTCCTTTCTGAACAAGGGTGTAACATTCACAATTCTTCAGTCCTCTGGCACCCCACCCTGTACATAAGGAAGACTGGAAGGTTATCACCAGTACCTCTGCAATTTCCATTCTCACTTCCCTCAGTACCCTTGGATGCATCTCATCCGGTCCTCGTACCTCATCGATTTTAAGTAAAGATAGCCTTTCTAACACCTCCTCTTCGAAATTCTTCAAATGTACCAGTTACCTCCTCTCTCACCTCAGCCTGGGTGGCATCTTCTTTCTTTGTAAGGACAGGTGCAAATTATTTATTTAAAGCCTCTACTCTTTCTCCTGCCTCCACATGGAAGTCCCATTTTTTTTACTCCTGATTGGCCCTACACTTTTTTTTTAACCACCCTTTTATTATTAATATGCTTACAGAAGACCTTGGGATTTCCTTTTATGTTCGCTGCCAGTCTCTTTTCATGCTCCCTCCTTGCTTCTCTTATTAGTTTCTTCACTTCCCCTCTGGTCCTTCTATATTCAGCCTGATTTTCCATTGTATTTTCTACCTGACATCCGTCGTGCACACACTTCTTCCTTTTCACCTTCACCTCTATCTCTCTCATCATCCAGGGTGCTCTGGATTTATTTGTCCCAGCTTTCCCCTTCAAGGGACTATACCTTGACATTGCCTGCAATACTTTTTCTTTGAAGGTGGCCCAAAGTTCAGCCACCGTCTTTTCGGCAAACATTTAAGTCCAACTCACTCAACTCAGGTGCATTCCCATCCCATCGAAGTTGGCTTTCTCCCAATTAATTATCCCTGCTCTGGATTGTTCCCTGTCCTTTTCCATGGCCAACCTTCTGATACAATGATCACTGTCCCCTAAATGCTCTCCCACTGTTATTTGATCCAGTTGGGCCAACTCATTCCACAGAACTAGTTCCAACAGTGCCTGCCCTCTCATTGGACTGGAAACATACTGCAGCAGAAAATTATCTTGAATACATTTCAGGAACTCTTGCACCTGCCCCCCCCTTGTCCGTTTGCAATATTCCCATCCCGGTCAATATTTGGATAATTTAAGTCCCTCATTATAATTACACTATAATTCTTGCACCTCTCTGTCATTTCTTTGCAAATTTGTTTCTCTACTTCCTTTCCTCTAGTTGGTGGTCTATATACTACACCAATCAATGTTATTGCAACTTTTTCATTCTTTACCTCTAGCCAAAGAGATTCCGTCTTTGACCCCTCCTTAAATTCCTCTTTCTCTAGTACTGTGATGCCATCTTTAATCAATACTGCCACCACCCCCCCTTTTCTTCCTTTCCTGTCTCTCCGAAACACCATGTACCCAGGAATATTTAACACCAGGTCCTGCCCTTCTTTGAACCAGGTTTCTATTATAGCAATAACATCATAATTCCATTTGTCAACCTGTGCCTGTAGTTCACCAATTTTATTAGCCACACACTGTGATCCGCGTACACGCACAGTAACCCTTATTTAGGCTTTTTTACTTTCCCCCTTAATCTGACCCCATACAATGACTTATTATTGCCTATTCTACTTCTATTAAACACTCCAAGTATTCTACTTACTGCTGAAGAAAGAGATGTACACACATTGTGCCTGTTTCAGCTAAACAAAATAAGTGGCAGCCAGCACTGGTTCATTCCTCAGAGCAATGCCTTGATCTATCAGTCAAGCTGCCTGGTTTAAAATTTCAAACAATGCTCGGCAGTTAACTGTCAGTCACTATTAACTGGTGTATTCTCCATGGCAAAGCCTCTATCAATCAGAAGCCACTTGCCAACCAATCATCACTCTCTTCTCACACAGTAGAAAGACAGTAGAAGACCTGACATTGGAATTCTTGCGATTGTCCTGATGAGTGCAAGATGAAAAGCTTTGACAAAATGTCCTTTTTCAGTAATACTCAAATACGGTATTACCAAACGACTATTCTATAAACCTTGGTACTACTTGCTGATATATCCTCCTTATCAGTTAATACTTCTCTACTTTCCACTGCCAGTTATTTTCCTTTGCACTTTGAATTTCCCCTCAGGTTCCTATCCCCTGCCAATCTAGTTTAAACCTCCCTGTGAGGACATTAGTCCCAGTCCTGCTAAGGTTTAACCCATCCTTCTTGTGCAGGTCCTACCTGCTCAGAACTGGTCCCATTGCCTCAGAAATCTAAAGCGCTTCCTCCTACTCCATTTCCCCAGCCACATGTTGAACTGCTCAATCTTTCTATCCTTATGCTCACTGGCATGTAGCGCTGGGAGTAATCCTGAGATTACTGGTCTTGTGGTCTTGCTTTTTAATTCCCTTCCTAACTCCCTAAAATCTGTTTTCAGGACCTCATCTCTTTTTCTTCCTATGTCATTGGTCCCATTGTGGACTACGACCTCTGGCTGATCACCCTCCTACAAAATAATCTAGGCATAGATTTAAGGTTGTTGGTAGAAGAATTAAAGGGAACATGAGGAAAAACTTTTTCATGCAGAGAGTGGTGGATGTCTAGAATTCACTGCCTAAATTTGTGGTTGAGGCTGAAATGCTCAACTCATTTAAAAAGTACTTGGATCTGCATCTGAAGCACTGTAACCTGCAAGGCTACAGACCAGGTGCTGGAAAATGGGATTAAAATGAGTGGCTAATTTCTTTTTCATCTTTTTCTGGCTGGCACAGACATGATGGGCTGTATGGCCTCTTTCAGCTCCGTAACTTTCATATGGTTCTATGGTTCTAACTTCCTGCATGTGCCCTGTGACATCCTGGACCCTGGCACCAGGGAGGCAACATACCATCCTGGAGTCACATCTACGGCTGCAGAAACACCTGTCTGCTCCCCTAGTATGGAGTCCCCTACCACTATAGCACTTCACTGAGTGAAGACATTCCTGCTCATCTCAGTCCTAAATAACCTGCCCCTTATTCTGAGATTGTGTCCCCTCTCTGGTTCTAGACATCCCAGCCAGGGGAAACATTCTTCTTGCATCTACTCTGTTGAGCTCTCTCAGAATTTAGTCTATTCTCTCATGCTTCTAAACTCCAGAGAATAAAGGCCCAGCCTATTTAATCATTCCTCATAGGACAATCCCTCCAACCCAGGAATTAATTTAGTGAACTTTTGTCTCACTCTCTTGACAGCATGTATGTCTTTTCTTAGGTAAGGAGACCAAAACTGCATGCAATACTCCAGGGGAGGTCTCACCAAGGCTCTATATAATTGCAGTAAGGCATTTTTACTCCTATACTCAAATCCTCTTGTAATAAAGGCCAACATGCAATTTGCTTTTTTAATTGCTTGCTGTATCTCCATGTTAGCTTTTAGTGACTCGTGTCACATATTCATAGGCCAGCATTTATTGCCCATCTCTAGTTGCTCTTGGGAAGGTGGTGGTGATCTGCCTTCTTGAACCGCTGCAGTCCATGTGCTGCAGGTAAACCCATAGTGCTGTTAGGGAGGGAGTTCCAGGATTTTGACCCAGCAACAGTGAAGGAACAGCAATATATTTCCGAATCAGGATGATGAATGGCCTGGATGGGCAATTCCAGGTGGCAGGGTTCCCATGCATTTGTTGCCCTTGTTCTTCTAGATGGCAGTGGTTGTGGGTTTGGAAGTTGCTGTCAAAGGAGAATTGGTAAGTTAAAAGCAAAAAAACTGTGGATGTTGGAAATCCCAAACAAAAACAAAAATACCTGGAAAATCTCAGCAAGTCTGGCAGCATCTGCGGAGAGGAGCACAGTTAATGCTTCGAGTTTGAATGACCCTTCAACAGAACTAAGTAAAAATAGAAGAGAATTGAAATATAAGCTGGTTTAAGGGGGGATGGGACGAGTAGAGCCAGTGATAGGTGGAGATAACCAAAAGAAGTCATAGACAAAAGGACAAAGAGGTGGTGATATTATCTAAGGAATGTGCTAATTAAGGGTAGAAAGCAGGACAAGCAAGGTACAGAGAGCCCTAGTGGGGGTGGGGTGGGGTGTAGGATTTGAAAAAGCCTAAAAGGTAGAGTATAACAATGGATGGAAATACATTTAAAAATAATGGGAATAGGTGTGAAAAGAAAAATCTATATAAATTATTGGAGAAAAAAGGGGGGATCAGAAAGGGGGTTGGGATGGAGGAGAGAGTTCATGATCTAAAATTGTTGAACGCAATATCCAGACTGGAAGGCTGTAAAGTGCCTAGTTGGAAGATGAGGTGCTGTTCTTCCAGTTTGCAGCAGGCCAAGGACGTACATGTGGGCATGAGAGCAGGGTGGAGTGTTGAAATGGCAAGCGACAGGGAGGTCTGGGTCATGCTTGCGGACAGACCGAAGGTGTTTTGCAAAGCGGTCGCCCCGTCTGCATTTGGTCTCTTCAATGTAGAAGAAACTACATTGGGAGCAACGAATGCAGTAGACTAAATTGAGGGACGTGCAAGTGAAATGCTGCTTCATTTGAAAGGAGTGTTTAGGCCCTGTACGGTAAGGAGAGGGGAAGTGAAGGGGCAGGTGTTGCACCTTCTGCGGTTGCATGGGAAGGTGCTGTGGGAGGGGGTTGAGGTGTAGGGGTAAGTTGGTAATTGGCATTGGTAAGTTGATGCAGTGCATCTTGTGGATGGTACACACTGCTGCTACTGTTTGTCAGTGGCGAAGGGAGTGGATGTTGAACATATTAGATGGGATGCCAATCAAGCGGGCTACTTTGTCCTGGATGATGTCAAGCTTCTTGAGTGTTGTTGGAGCTGCACTCATCCAGGCAAGTGAGTAACACCCCCAGTGCTACCATTCTGCTTATCAGAGAACTTACAATATATTACTATACAATGTTGACAGGTGATTTCCAATGACAAAATGCATTGCTCAGCAAAGGAGCTGTATTCTTGATTTCTTGTAAAGATTAGGGCAAGGAAGAAAGAGAAATGGGGGATTGTGTGGGAGGAAAGAAAGAGGTTTTCCTCTTGTGGGTGGTATCAGTAGCACCTTGCTATGTGGGAATCTAACTATTTGGAAGACTTTGATAGCTCGCTTCCTCTCTGCTGTGATGTCTCCATGTGGAACATGCCTGAACAAGGCATCCAATGAGACGTGCTAAACACTGACAAGCAGCTGACTGGCTGATGTGATCTCCATCTCAGGTGACTGTGCAGATATGTTAAAGTGAGGTACCATTATCACCTTCATAACCTCAGACAAGGCAAGTCCCTGGAGGTACCATCAGCCATGATCTAATTGAATAACAGAACAGCTGATGAACTGGATAGTCCACTCTGTTTTTAAGATCCTATTGGAAAGAGGCTGAAAGCAAGTTCCAAAAGTTTCTCAGATACTTTCCAGAGGAAACATCCAGATAGCTGGATTTGTGTGTCTGTCGATCCTGTAGTGTTGAAATGTGTGGATCAGGTATTGGCTACATGGATGCTGAGACACTGTCCTGGCTTCCTCTATTCTTCCTTCATGCCTTCATCATTGTCCTCATCAAAGTACAGGAACAATGGAGTCTCCAGAGAGAAATTCATTATTTCACTGTACAAAGGTCTCTTTAAATCTCAGCACCTTTCACAAGGTACCCTAAATGTTCAGTTACTGCAGCTGCAAAGCAATGGAAGTGATTACCAGCCGAAAAAGTATTATAGAATTGCATGCCTTTCAGTTGCATGGTTCCTTCTGTCTGAGAGGTACCCTGCAGACTCAACACTGACACATTTATACTCCTTTGCAGCAGTAGTGAGAAGGTGGAAATACAGGGAAATCTTGTGACTACTTGGGACCAATTTTGGGAGCACTTGCAATCACTGAGAGACAGAAAGTTACGGTGGTTTTTTTAAGGTGCGTAATTTTGGCAGAGGGCTCCTCCATTATATTTTACTTGTTGGCCTGCATTAATGGGACATTTTATTAAGTTGCAGGCACCAAATAGATGCAAGTTGTTATACTGTACTGTCAGGAATTGTTGAGTGTTTTAAAGGCCTCAGTGGCTACTTTTGGCTTTTTCTGTGCGGTTCTTCCAACTGATTATTTCTGGTATATCTTGGTGATTGAAACGAAACCATAATACCCAAGGAGCAGTCTGACCGGGACACAGTACAAAGGTAACATGACACCAAACAATGTTTTGTATTGAACCGCCCTAGTGGTATAATAAGTCATTTTGCTTGTTTTGTCTATTGCTGCTCCATATTTATTTGACATATTGGGCTGAATTTTAACCACCGAGGTGAGGGGGTGGGGCAGGTTTGGGTGCAGACAGGGGGTTAAAGCCACAAAAATGACAGCAGGCCAGGAAACCCAACAAAATCCCGATTTCCAACTTTCTGGAACTCATTCTACCACCTTGGACTTTACTCACCTTGAACTCAATTTCTCTGTTGTCAGCCTCCACTGCAACATGAAAGGAACTCATGCAGCAATAGCATGGGCCTCTACTGAGCAGCAACAGGAGAAGCCACACCAAGAACAGCAGCAGGAGCCATACCAGCAGCTGCAGCCTTTTCCGTAGCTACATGTTGCTCCATACGACAAAGGGGACGGACACAGAATTCCAGCTCAGTGGAGGTCATACCGCAGCACAGGGTATACAGCAGAGGATGAGCTACCTCAACAGGCCTGGGGCAACAGTGCCTCAGGAGGTTCAGGATTTTGCTGCAAGTCATTGCTGACACCTGCAGCCTCCTGAAACAAGATCTCCTTCCAAGTGGGCCTGATACATGTTGCCTTTGGCCATAAACGTTTTGGGTTCTAATGAACTCACGAGACATCAGTTTATATTACTTGATTAATTGAAGTCCACATGAACTCAGTTTTGGTCAAAGCATTAATAGACATGTAACAAGAGTCTATCAGGCCTATCAGATTAAGCAATTAAGCAGTGGACTGCAGACTTACATGCTTGTGACATTCAGCTGGTTGTGGGCGCTGACTCACATTTTTCTGAAGTGACGAATAGGAAAAGTTTTTGAATATTCTCTTCATTGCCCATATTTGGTTATATTTTAGATCACTACAGTTCACGTCTTCAATTTTATAGCTTGTATCTCGTAGGTCATTGAGTTTAATTTTGTTGGGAATCCTCATGAACCTTAGATTATCGAACAAGTTATCATCACAACCAGAGGGGTCTTATCCTTGTTAATAATTGCTTGTATAGCCTGTCATTCATTTAGAGAATGGTCAACTACCTGTCATTGCATATTGCTGTTGAAACACTTTCCTGATAATTAGAAAATTATGAAACTTCTGCTTTCTGTACAGATTGCTTAAGATGTTATTGTCCATCTTCTTATCTTCATTGCAAAAGGAGCTTATCGCTGCATCTGACGTTTGCTTCTCACACTTCTTCAATGCTGTGCTCAAATCCAGTCTGGCACCTCTATGTGTCCTTCTGAAGTGTGTTTTAGGTCAATATTTTATAAACCCATTAAACACCAACAAACTGATTCAATTTAATAACCCATGGGCCTATGCTTATATGAGTGACTGTAGAAGCAGAGATCTTTTATTCAGCAACAGCTCCAACAGTCACCAAAGGCCCTTTTTCGAAGTGTGGGTTGTCTTTAAATCTTAGGACCTAAGTGCTGGAGATTGCCTAATACGTCTCCAGATGAGTAGTCCCCCAATGGGTAGTGCAGCAGAGCAGGCAAAGACTCTCGTGACAGAAAATTACCCTTCAGAGGGCATGGTATTATGTGTGTCTGAGTTGGGCAAACTCCCAGAGACTTTCCGAGGTTTTGTCCTTTCAGGAACAATGTCCCCATAGTCGTCCCAAAATGTGAGCGAGTCCGTGGTACTACTCCAGGACACAGGGGCCACTCAGCCCTTAATGTTGGAGGGAAACTTAAACCGACCCCACCGAAGTCCTCCCTGAAGAAAGGGCGAGGGTGATACCTCACTATTATTCATCCATGGGATGTGGGCATCGCTGGCAAGGCCAGCATTTATTGCCCATCCCTAATTGCCCTTGTTCAGAGGGCTTTTTAAGAGTCAACCTCTTTGCTGTGGGTCTGGAGTCACAAGTAAGCCGAAGGACAGCCGATTTCCTTCCCTAAAAGACACTAGTGAACCAAATAGGTTTTTGCAACAATCAGCAATGGTTTCATCATCAGGCTTTTAATTCCAGATTTTATTGGATTCACATTTCACCATCTGCTGTGTTGGGATTCGAACCCAGATCCCCAGAGAATTACCCTGGGTCTCTGGAATATTAGTCCAGTGATAATACCACTATGCCTCCCCTTACTGCTCACCAGAGCAAGGAGCGATAGGCAGGGAGACATTCTTGGGAGTTTCTTGACAATGGTGAACAATATGTACAAGTGATTAACACCCATGCCAAGGCTGTGCAACTAATTATCCTTAACCTTAATCACATTTTGATTTGATCTTTGTAAGTTTTCTTTAAACTTTGTCTTTGGTTTTACAGCTAACCTAGCTTAGGAGCTGGATTTACTTTACCCCTCATTTTGTTAATTTGGTTTATTTGGTTGGCTTCAAAAGAGCTAATTATCCTTAACTGTCCTAACCCTGCCGCTCCATCTTGGTGCTCCCCAGACACCCTCAGCGGAGATGGAGGCCACCTGCTGACTGCGATGCCCTGTCTATGATGACTTTGGCGGGCGTCTTCTGAAGGGCCGAGACTTAGAGGGCCCTGACCTGCTTTCAGGGTCCTACTGTATGGCAGTGGCACCCCCCTCAGCCTGTGGAGCTAGAGCTGCTGAGATCACAGGAAGAGGTGAGTTGGATGGGCCGGATTCTCTCAGAGTCACCTGGATGGATGGGCCCGGAGTGTGTACCTGCGGATCCTCCTCCCTGTGGGTGCTTGGGGACCCCAGGCTGACTCCTTGAGGAGCAGGGGTAGCTGGAGTGAGATCCAGCTGCCCTGTACCCCTCTCGCCGACACACTGTTGGAGGCCATCAGCGATGGAGTTGAGCCTGCGCAGCAGTGCAAGAATGAAGTCCTGGACCAAGGTCTCCATGGTGGCCGCCACCTTACCAGTGTTGACCTCGGTGCATTGGCATGCTGGCACTATCACCTCAGACTGAAGGCGGATGGACTCCTCCACTGTGCCATGCAACCTGAGGAGTGCAGCGGACATCCCTTCCTGACGTTTGAGAGCTTACCTTTGCAACTCCAGCAACTGTGACATGACCGAGTCCAGTGACCTGTCATCTGACTCGGACTCAGCAAATATCTGTCCTCCAACAGTCCTTCGAGTGCCGTTGACCTGGGAAGTCCCTGCTGCTGCCTGCAGAGGATCAGAAAGTGCGATGTGCTCACCAGATTGTGATCCCAGGGCTATTCTAAAGCTAGGTCCCACCGAGGTGTGTCCCTCTGCATTGGTGGAGGGTGTGGGTGAGTGCTGTGACGGGACTTCAGGGAGGGTGCCTCCAGATTCCTCTTCAGAGGTTTCTTTGGGGCTTGATTGGAGGCCCTGGGTCATGGACTCTGTCGGCTATTTGGCAGACGTGCCTGCGAAAGCAAGGGGAGATAATCAGTGCATGGCAGTGGCGTGTGAAAAAGGACACATCAATCACAGCATGGCTGTCTGATGGATGTTGCACTGCTGGAACCTCACTTGGTAGAGCAGCGCCGACCTCACCATCAACACAGGACTGGTCCAGATTGTGGCTGGATGGCTCTGTTTTCAAAGTTCGTAAGGACCTTGATTTCGGGCATTCCGCAACTGGTCAGCGACCTCTCCCTCTTGTCGTGTGTCAGTTCATCCTGAATGGATAGAGATGGGGAAAGTGTAAGCAGGATGCAAGCTGGGCCAGATGATAAATGTGCCTGGCCTTTGCGGGTGGTGACTGGCCCAGTGGATAGGATGAGGACAATGACAATGAGTGTGGGAGAATGAATGGTGATGTCCTTTGAACTGGCAGTGAGTGAGGACCCTATGGAGGTGTGATGGGTTGTGAGTGTGTGAGTTGAAAGTGATGAAAAGAGTGACTTACCCTGGCGGAACAGAAGAGATCATTCACCCTCTTGCGACAGTGGGTGGCTGTCCTCTTCTGAAGGGCGTTGGTGCTGACCACTGCTGCCACCTCCCAAGCCAGATTGGTCACGTTGCTGCCCATCCTGTGGCCAGAGCAGGGGTACAGGACATCATGGCGGATCTCACAGCATCCAGCAGTCGCTTGAGGGACCCGTAATTAAACCGGGACTGCGGTCTTCTTGCCTTTGAGGGCCATGTCTCCGGGTGGTGAGCTGGAAGCAATGAGCGCTGTGCTTGTGGCTGGACTTTAAACCTGGCGCCTGGTGTGATGCAATGGCGGGGTGATGGGTCATTTGCCCACCCGCCATGGAAACGGCATGTTTCCTGGGAATGCATAAACAATGAGGCTGGCTCGGGATGATACGGCGTGAAAACCCGCCATCGCCGTTGGTGGACAGGACATCATTTTACCTGTGTGCTACTGCACTTGGTGCAAATTTGGGAAAATTCCGATCAATGGTTGGAACATTAACAATCTCAGGGATCCAGTCAAAGGCATACACATCCTTTGTCAAAGCCAGAGTGGAGAGGTGGGAGTCACGTGACATGAAGCCCAAGCTGGGGGAGCCAGTAATATTGCCTTATGGAACTGCAAAACTCTGTCTGCCATTCTAACCATCTACAAGCAGCAGCATAGAAAAGGGGCTCTGTCCAGGTTTGATTTCCTGACCCCATCTGCACCTTTTCGACAGAAACTTCTGTACCACTGCCTACAAGACTGGTTCATCTGTGTGTCAATCGTGATCATGGAAGTCAACTCTATTAGAAGAGCGTATTATCCAACATCAGTTCAGCCTGCCGACCTCTGTGAAGGAATATGATTCTGGACTCTGGACTCATGTGAAATAATAATTATTTTCTCTGTGGGTTTTGACCTGTAAATCTTTCTTTCTGTATCCACCCTTTACTGTATGAGTGCACAGGGGGCTATGTAGCGATGCCCCCTCTTGTGTTTTGAGTGTGTGCAAATAAACTAACCCTCTGAATTCAACCTATCTTGAGTTTGCTATGGGGTTATTTACAGAAAATTGAATCACTCCAAAACTGAAGGGTTGGGAAACACATGACTGCTTATAACGGGGAAAGTAAATCAAAATCACCTTTCTGTTTATGGACGGGTGGCGAGATGGGAAATCAGGGCTATTTAAATTAATCCACATCCTGCCTGTAACACTCCACTTTCTGTTCTCACCTTAACACAAGTGCCAAGAGAATGACTATCTCTAATAGAGAGTCTAACCATCTTCCCTTGATATTCAATGGCATTACCAAAGCTGGATCCCCCACCATCATCATCCTGGGTATCAGCATTGATCTGAAACTTAACCACACTCTCCATGTAAATAATATAGTGACAAGAGCATATCAGGTATTGTGTAGAGAGTGACTCACCTCCTGACTTCCCAAAGCATTTCCATCACCCACAAGTCAGGAGCATGATGGAATACTCTCCCCTTGCTTTGATGAGTTCAACTCCAACAACACTCAAGAAGCTTGATATCATCCAGGACAATGCTGCCTGCTTGATGGGCACTCTATTCACTACCTCAAAAATTCACTCCCCCACCCCCCCCGCCACCACCCCCACCCCCCCCCCCCCCCACCGCCACCACTGGCACACAGTGGCAGCAGTGGGTACCATGTACAGGATGCATGGTAGCAACTAAGCAAGGCTCCTTTGATCAATGGGACCTGCCAAACCTGTGACATCTGCCACATGGAAAGACAAAGGTAACAAGCACATAAGATCACCACCATCTCTCAAGCTCCCCTCTAAGTCACACACCATCCTGACTTGGATATATATCACCGCTCCTTCATCAATGCTAGTTTAAAATCTTGGAACCCCCCACCTAATTGCTCTGTGAGAGTACCTTCACCACAAAGACTGCAGCTGTTCAAGATGGCAGCTCACCACTATCTTCTTAAGGTCAACTAAAGGGCAATAAATGTGGGCCTCACTAGCAAAGCAAATATCCATAAATGGATAAAAATAACATTTTTAAGAAGTCCCATTTCTAGAAGTACTTAAGCATTCCCACAGGAAATGTGACATAGCTTTGAAGTCATTTGCTGAAAGAATAATATATTTCAAATAACTAACAAAGACATCAATACTACAGGAAAATAGAAACAAGGAAGGCAACTAAAACAGAAAAAAATAGAGGCAGAATAAAAAGGAGGCAGGGTGTAATGTTCCTTTGTGTGCTCTGTTGAGATAAGTGGCATTGAAAATGTGATCTAAGTCCTGTGGTATATGTGATAAAAATATGTAGTCAAAACATAAGCTATACTAGAAAACTTACAAAATATTTCAATAAAATATTGATTTCTGCTTTCTGTTGACAATATCCACTTACTCATGAGGAGCAGGAATCTTGATTTGTGTAGAGGTCAGAGAAAGGAAGAAAAGCCTCCAGAGATTTCTCCTCTAAAGGTTCAACAATCCCATTTCTCATTTGCAGTTTGTTCTACAAGAGAGATGGACTCTTTCTATAGGACCAGGTCGTAAACATAAAGGGCAGAATGAATACATTGCAAATAATTTTGCTTATTTTTCTGGAACAAAGAAAAGAGAAACATAAATTTAATTAATGGTTTGATATCTACGTATTTTGGCAATATACTTTACCTATTTTAATAATTACTTTGTCACTTTTCCATGGGTTAGAAAAATAATGTTTTTGCTTGGCTATTAATTATTATTAATTAATTAGTTACAGTTAAGAATAAGTATTAATTATTAATTAAACCTTCCAATATTTTTATTACGGAATTGCAATTGACCAGTAATTACCAAGTTTTGCTACTTGAGCCTCAATCTTGATTGCAATCCAAAAACTGGCCAAGGAATGAAGGAATTACTGCCCTCAAGATATTGCTTGGTTACCATTAAAGGATTTGGTCTATGGTTGATGTTAGTAATACCTGCTGAATCAGGAATTACTATTGTTGGGGAGTGAGGAGGGGGAAAGGGAAATGGGAGATTGGGTTAGAGGAAGGACAGGTGTTTATTATGGTGTTTCTGGAATAGTTATGCTGCTCTATAAGGGAGTGGGATGTGTGCAAAGAATAGTTTTGCTGCTCCATATAATTATCTGTCAGCGGACGGTGTTTCCACTCTAGTAACCTACTATGGCATAGTTTATTAGGATTGGCATTGGGGAATTAAAGAGGTACAATTCAAAGAGTCTGAATATTTTTAAGGTCGTGATGGATAGATTCTTGGTAAGCAAGGTTATTGGGGGTAGGTGGAATGCAAATTTCAGTTTACTATCAGATCAACTATGATGTTATTAAATTGCAGAGCAGGTCAAGGGACTGAATGGCTTACTTCTGCTCCTTGTTCATGTGTATGTTCATAAAGGAGTACAGTTTACAGCAGTCAGCTGATGGACAGCTGAACAATGTGTTTGGTATCGACAAGATAACTGTTAAAGAGGAGCAAAGGATCAGTGATGGATAGGGCTACGAGTGGTGCTTTAAAAGCAACTAATACGAGGAGATCAGATGTTCACACACAGTCTACAGGAGTGTGCTGTTCAGAGCTGAATACAATATTCCAGACTGCATCCAAGTAAAGCTTTATATAACTGTAGTATAACTTCTTCCCTTTGTATTCCAGTCCTAGTTTGATTCTTTTACTCTTTTAGTATTCAATAGCCTTTTTAATTACCCATGCACCAGGTTTTAATGAGATGTGTATCTAGACATTTAAATGCCTTTGCACCTCCACATTTCCTAGCCTGTCACCATTAAGAAAATATTCAGATGTCTTTCCTGGATCCAAACTTTCCATATTCAATTCCATCTTTCACGGTTTAGCCTATTCAGGTATCTCATACCTCTCAGTGGTGCTGTGAACGTAGTGTTACATGGGAGATTTTGAGATAATTGAAATAATTGGTTGATGCTTTACAGGAAAAGCCTTGTAGAATTGATTGACATTTTCTTCATTCCATGTATTTGGTTGAGGCCTGTTTTCTCTCTAAGGGGAAAAAGAGATTTTGAAGGCACTCTAGATATCACAACGTGGAATGCAACCAGGCATCAGAAAACATTTTTACTGGAATGAGATCTGGTGTAAGCACCAACAAACCTATCATCTGAATCTTTGATGGGACTAGCTACATCATTTAAAGAAGAATGTTAGTGTCTAAGTGCAAGGCAAGGGATATTGAAGGCTTTTATTGTGTCAGCTAGAGGGCAATCTCTTTATGGGAAGAAGTTGGTGATAAGCTCCTGCCAGTGGGCGCATGTTGCTGGCAACAACATCACGGGGCCCCACTCCTCTCTCATCTGGGCATCTATATTGTAATCAGGGACTTCCTTTTTACCTTCTATGCATAGAATAGCCAATCCTTTGTAATGGCCACATCATGGAGGACACAACAAGATGCTGCAGTTCTGCAAACCCTTGCTGGCCGATACTACATGATGTGGGGAAAAGCGTGTATGCTGGTATAGGGATAAAGACTAGAGGGAGGAGATGTAGAGTAAAATGTTAACTTTAATAATAGCTACTGAGCATGTACATAAGAAACAATGATGTCACTCACTGAGAGGAGTTGACTCTAAAGCACCTCGGAGAGTAGTTCCAGCTATGTTCTTGGTCTTATTTAACCTTTGTAAGTAGGTAGCCTGTAAGTAAATGGTTTTGAATAGGAGACCATTGCCTCCAGCAAGATCTCTTCCAGAGTTAGAAGCTAACGAATCCTGAGATCAACCCATGTTAACAGATGGTGGTAACAGTGAATACACCCACAGAGGTACAGTAGAAAATGGTAGGAAAAGCCTCAAATGAAGCCCAGAAACAGTGCAGCTCAGTGGGTGAAGGACTTTGAGATCAGCCCAGCAGCCACACCAGAAACCACCAAATAACGACAGCAGCCCAGTGACTGGCACGGCAAACAGCATGGGAAAAGACCACCTCAAATCAGGGTGAGAAATGGCTACTACCTAACCCCTATCAGAATCCCTTCAAAATACTGATGACCCCAGGCAGGCTGAGCGATGGCATAACTGGCAAAGACGTTTCACCTGATACTGCAATGCCTCAGGTCTAGCGACTAATAAGAACAAAGATCAAATTAGCTCTTTGTTATATGCTGTTGGGAGCATAGCAGATGACATTTTGGCCAGACAGGGGATGAACAAAGAGACAACCTCGTATGAGGATGTCATCGGAGCCTTTGACTCATATTTCAGCTTTTGTAAAAATATTGTTATTGAGAAGGTGAAGTTTAATCGGCACAGGCAAAAACAGGCTGAAGCAATTGACTCATTCTTGAGAAGGTGAAGTTTAATCGGCACAGGCAAAAACAGGCTGAAGCAATTGACTCATTCATCAACAATTTGTGCCGCCTGGCTGCAAGTTGTGAGTGTGGAACAGTAAAAGATAGCCTGATCATTGATAGAATAGTCTTTAGCATTTTAGATGAGAATCTCTCTGACATCTTACAATATCAGGAAGATTTAAATTTAAGCAAAGCTGTACATCTGACCACAGGCCAAAGAGTGGAGGCAGAATAAGGCTCTTGTCTGAGATGTGAGGGAAATTTCCCAAAAACAGCCCAATTAAATTGTTGAATTTGTGGGTTGTAAGACTGAAAGTTTAGCAAGGCAGCAACCAGGGTAACATCCTGAAAAGGCGCCAACCAGCATTTTCCACAGTCCCTGCTGTAGCAGGAAGGAAGTTCACAGGTGGGAAGAATGCCCCGTCTGAATTGTACAGTGCCATGGGTGTGGCAAGTTAGGCCACTTTAAAGTGGTCTGCCGTTCCAGGAAATCAGTGTTTACAAGACAGAAGGAGAAATCTGTTATAGGAACCCCCATTCAAGAAATTCAAGATCTTAACAACCGGGAAAACACCTTCCTAGGAGAAATAAATGAAAATACAAACCAGTATTTGAGTGCTGACATTGGTGTAAATGGGCATCTGACCTAATTCAAGCTAGACACAGGAGCTGGAGAAGAAAAGAGTTGACGTTTCGAGTCCTCATGACCCTTCGACAGAACTTGAGTTCAAGTCCAAGAAAGAGTTGAAATATAAGCTGGTTTAAGGTGTGTGTGTGGGGGGGGCGGAGAGATAGAGAGAGAGGTGGAGGGGGGGGGGGTGTGGTTGTAGGGACAAATAAGCAGTGATAGAAGCAGATCATCAAAAGATGTCAACGACAATAGTACAATAGAACACATAGGTGTTAAAGTTAAAGTTGGTGATATTATCTAAACAAATGTGCTAATTAAGAATGGATGGTAGGGCACTCAAGGTATAGCTCTAGTGGGGGTGTTTTTTTAAAAAAATTTTTTTTATAATGGAAATAGGTGGGAAAAGGAAATTCGTTATAATTTATTGAAAAAAAAAAGGAAGGGGGAAACAGAAAGGGGGTGGGGATGGGGGAGGGAGCTCACGACCTAAAGTTGTTGAATTCAATATTCAGCCCGGAAGGCTGTAAAGTGCCTAGTCAGAAGATGAGGTGTGTTTCTCCAGTTTGCGTTGGGCTTCACTGGAACAATGCAGCAAGCCAAGGACAGACATGTGGGCAAGAGAGCAGGGTGGAGTGTTAAAATGGCAAGCGACAGGGAGGTTTGGGTCATTCTTGCGGACAGACCGCAGGTGTTCTGCAAAGCGGTCGCCCAGTTTACTCTTCTTCCGCCGTCTTCGTCTCCGGGCTCACTTCTTTGGGCAGGAGTCCTCTCCCAGTTCAACGGATCCTTTTACCCATCTCCAATAATCTCCCTCCACCTGGACCCCTCCCTCTGGATTCTTACCTTCTCTCGATCTTTTCATTGAGAACTGTCGGCGCGACATTAGTCGTCTCAATTTCTCTGCTCCTCTCACCCATTCTAACCTGTCTCTCTCTGAACTTACTGCACTCCATTCTCTCAGGACCAACCCTGACATTGTCATCAAACCCGCTGACAAGGGTGGTGCTGTTGTTGTCTGGTGAACTGACATCTACCTCGCGGAGGCTGAGCGTCAACTCGCAGACACTTCCTTCTACCTCTCCCAGGACCATGACCCCACCACTGAACATCAAGCCATTGTTTCCAGGACTGTCACTGACCTCATCTCCTCTGGGGATCTCCCTCCCACAGCTTCCAACCTGATAGTCGCCCAACCTCGGACGGCCCGCTTCTATCTCCTACCCAAATACCACAATCAGAACTGCCCCGGTAGACCGATCGTCTCAGCTTGCTCCTGCCCCACAGAACTCATTTCTCGTTATCTTGATTCCCTTCTCTCTCCCCTTGTCCAGTCCCTTCCCACCTACATCCGTGATTCCTCTGACACCTTACGTCACATCAACAATTTCCAGTTCCCTGGCCCCAACCGCTTCCTCTTCACCATGGACGTCCAATCCCTCTACACCTCCATCCCCCACCAGGATGGTCTGAGGGCCCTTAGCTTCTTCCTCGAACAGAGGCCCGAACAATCCCCATCCACCACTACTCTCCTCCGTCTGGCTGAACTTGTTCTCACACTGAACAATTTCTCCTTCAACTCCTCTCACTTCCTCCAAATAAAAGGTGTGGCTATGGGTACCCGCATGGGCCCCAGCTATGCCTGTCTCTTTATGGAGTATGTGGAACATTCCTTGTTGCAGTCCTACTCCGGCCCCCTTCCACAACTCTTTCTCCGGTACATCGATGATTACTTCGGTGCCGCTTCATGCTCTCATCGGGACTTGGAAAAATTTATTAATTTTGCTTCCAATCTCCACCCCTCCATCATTTTCACGTGGTCCATCTCTGACACTTCCCTTCCCTTCCTTGACCTCTCTGTCTCAATCTCTGGTGATAGACTGTCCACCAATATCCATTACAAACCCACTGACTCCCACAGCTATCTCGACTACAGCTCCTCACACCCCCCTTCCTGTAAGGACTCCATCCCATTCTCTCAGTTCCTTCGCCTCCGTCGCATCTGTTCCGATGATGCGACCTTCAAAAACAGTTCCTCTGACATGTCCTCCTTCTTCTTTAACCGAGGATTTCCACCCACGGTCATTGACAGGGCCCTCAACCGTATCCAGCCCATCTCCCGCGCATCCGCCCTCACGCCTTCTCCTCCCTCCCAGAAACATGATAGGGTCCCCCTTGTCCTCACTTATCACCCCACCAGCCTCCGCATTCAAAGGATCATCCTCCGCCATTTCCGCCAACTCCAGCATGATGCCACCACCAAACACATCTTCCCTTCACCCCCCTTATCGGCATTCCGTAGGGATCGCTCCCTCCGGGACACCCTGGTCCACTCCTCCATCACCCCCTACTCCTCAACCCCCTCCTATGGCACCACTCCATGCCCACGCAAAAGATGCAACGCCTGCCCCTTCACTTCCTCTCTCCTCACCGTCCAAGGACCCAAACACTCCTTTCAAGTGAAGCAGCATTTCACTTGCATTTCCCCCAACTTAGTCTACTGCATTTGTTGCTCCCAATGTGGTCTCCTCTACATTGGAGAGACCAAACGTAAACTGGGCGACCGCTTTGCAGAACACCTGCGGTCTGTCCGCAAGAATGACCCAAACCTCCCTGTCGCTTGCCATTTTAACACTCCACCCTGCTCTCTTGCCCACATGTCTGTCCTTGGCTTGCTGCATTGTTCCAGTGAAGCCCAACGCAAACTGGAGGAACAACACCTCATCTTCCGACTAGGCACTTTACAGCCTTCCGGACTGAATATTGAATTCAACAACTTTAGGTCGTGAGCTCCCTCCCCCATCCCCACCCCCTTTCTGTTTCCCCCTTCCTTTTTTTTTCCAATAAATTATAACGAATTTCCTTTTCCCACCTATTTCCATTATAAAAAAAAAATTTTTGAAAATACACCCCCACTAGAGCTATACCTTGAGTGCCCTACCATCCATTCTTAATTAGCACATTCGTTTAGATAATATCACCAACTTTAACTTTAACACCTATGTGTTCTATTGTACTATTGTCGTTGACATCTTTTGATGATCTGCTTCTATCACTGCTTATTTGTCCCTACAACCACACCCACCCCCCCACCTCTCTCTCTCTCTATCTCTCCGCCCCCCACACACACACCTTAAACCAGCTTATATTTCAACTCTTTCTTGGACTCGAACTAAGTTCTGTCGAAGGGTCATGAGGACTCGAAACGTCAACTCTTTTCTTCTCCGCCGATGCTGCCAGACCTGCTGAGTTTTTCCAGGTAATTCTGTTTTTGTTTTGGATTTCCAGCATCCGCAGTTTTTTTGTTTTTAGACACAGGAGCTGATGTCTCAGTTTATCTGACAGAGTTGCGGGCTGAATAAAGGGACACTGCAACATTCCTCTATTCAACTCCCAGGCCCGGGGTGGGGAGGTCAAGTTAAATGTTCAAGGCCGGCTAGGTATGAACTAAAATACAAAGATAGAGAAATTTCTGAAACATTATACATTATGGAGAATCAAGAATGCCCATTATTAAGCAGAAAAGCCTTCATAGCTCTGAATCTGCTTCTATAAATTGGTGTGGTTAATGCAAAAACACAAGATAATGAATTTAGAATGGAATTCCTCACATTTTTTACAGGCTTGAGTAAACTGAGAACCATGTATCACATTACACTCAAGCCATATGCTAAGCCCCTTTGTTTATTCACACCAAGGAAGGTCCCACACCTACTTCTGAAAAGAGTGAGATTGAGGGGATGCTGTGTACCCAGTATGGTACCAGTCCAAATGCCTAATGGCACCATTTGTATTTGTGTTGATCTAATGCACCTCAGCAATGCAGTTGAAAGAGAAACACATCCAATGGCATCAATGGTTTTGAATTTGGTCAAACTTGCAAAAGGCAGCGTCTTCACCGAACTTGACCCCAACTGCAGGTTTTGGCAGCTGCCATCGGACCAAGAGTCGAAACTCTTAACTCCTTTTATTACACTTTTTGGATGGTACTATCTTAACCATCTGCCACCTGGCATTAGGTCAGCCCCTGAAATATTCCAAAGGGCAACGTCCAATCTACTGCAGGGCACTGATGACATTATCTGCCACATTGATGACATCTTGATCCACGGGTCAATAACACAGGAACATGACAAATGGGTTAGAGCTGCAAGAGGCTGGCATGATACAAATGTGAGTTTTCTAGGCCTACAATAAAGTTCCTAGGGCACATTATACAAACAACTGGGATTACTGCAAACACACAGGAAATGAAAGCAATAAAGAAAATCCCACCAGCTAGAAATGTAACAGAGCTACAAAGGTTTATGAACATGGTCAACTAACTAGGCAATTCCATCCTCACTTAGCCCAGATAAATGAACCCCTCAGACATCGGTTACGACAGGATCAGGTGTGGTGCTGGACTGAGCATCAGCTGCACTCATTTGAACAAATCAAAACATTGCTAAAATCCTCAGGAGTCCTAGCCCACTATGACTGTAGCAGCCAATGTGTCTGCAATAGGATTGTGAGCAGTGCTGCTCCACGTCCAAAGTAATAGCAAAAGAAAATCTGTTTAGGTCATTAACTGAGACTGAACAGCACTATGCAGTGATCGAAAAGGATGCCTTCGCAGTGACTTGGCCATTTGATAAATTCACTGATTATCTACTGGGACTGCACTTTAAGACTGAGGCCGATCATAAGCCATTAGTCACGCTGTTGAACACAAAAGAAATTGCAAAGGTGCCACCCAGGATTCAGTGTTTCTGATTTTGACTCATGCAATGTGATGCTATTGTGGAATACGTACAGGATCAATGTCAGACTATGGCCAATACGCTGCCTAGGAGACCTGCCACTTACAGTCTTGACTACAGGAGTTGCATGAATTTCGTATGGCCCAAAGATAAGTTGAAGAGTGCTTCCAGATTCACGTGTACTGCTTGAGGGATGGCCACGGTACATCCCAAGCAACCCTACCTTGAGGCAAAATTTTGAACAGCAGCACCACTTCAGCATTGTAGAAGACCTCCTGATATATGATGCAAATGTGGTGGTACCACTAGCTCTCCGCTTGGATGTCCTCCAGAAGATCCGACAAGGACATCTTGGCATAACCAAGTGTCGAGCCAGGACACAGAGGTCTGTATGGTGGCCAGGGGTTTCGCACCCATTTGAACAAATGGTCTCTGGCTGTGTCACCTGTGCCATCCACAGGCAGGAGCGAAAGAGTCCTCTCTGCCCTCCTCTTTCCTATCAAGGACTCAGGAACAACTTGACATTGATTTGTTTGACTATAAAGGGAAAATATTTCTTATACTGGTAGACTATTGTTCCTACTGGATAGAATTGCAACAGCTACATGGCCTCACCTCTGAAGCTGTTATTACCTCCTTGAAGAAAATGTTCTCTACACATGGCATTCCAGACCTCTGACAATGGACCACAATTTTCCAATGTGTGCTTTGAATCCTTCACAGCACCCTAAGGATTTGTGCATGGCACAAGCTCCTCAAAACACCCTCAGTTTAATGGAGAAGCTGAGTGAGGAGAATGCAGTATCAAAGACCTCTTGAAAAAAAATGATGGCTTTGAGCATGTTCCGCTTGGTTATTGCTCGACAGCATTACATAATGGGTTTCTCCGATTCAAGCTTCCGATGGGCTGCAGGCTAAAGACCCAATTTCCTTTCCTACCCTACACCTTGCTACCAAATGTCACTGTGGACGATAATGATCAAGCTAGGAAGGAGGAAAAAGTGAGTCAAGCTCAAATGTTTAACCAGAAACATAGGGCTCAAGGCCTTCCAATTCTTGGGAGGGAAGAGAAAATATGGCTCAGAGACCAGAACTGTGTTGATACAGTAATTCAGAAGCCATAACAACTGAATTGTATCTGGTCGGGACACAACATTCAAAGGAACAGATCTGCCCTAATTTCAATGGACAGAAAACCATTAACAGCAAGGGCAGAGTACCCTGAATCTCAAGAGAGTGTCACACCTACAGAACCATGGACAAGGGAAACTAGGAGTGGCAACTTCCACTAACTGACCTCTGAACAACAGGAATCCCATCTACCTCAGAAGGAGCTCCACACTCATTCAGGAAGACTGGTGAAACCACCAAAGAGACTTTCCCTTTTATAGAAGAAACTTGGGTGGCGAGTGTAGGGGAATGTGTATATAATAGTATAGGGATAAAGAATGGGGGGAAGATACAGGGTGAAGGGTTAACTTTAATAATAGCACGTGTCTAAGAAGCTCTGTCACAGTGACGTCACTGAGCGGAGTTAACTGTAAAGCATCTCACTGTAAAGCAACTGTGCCTTGGTCTTATTTAACCATTGTAAATAAATGTTTTTGAACAAAAGACCATTGCTTCCAGCATGATCTCTTCTAGAGTTAGAAGCTATCGAATCTTGAGATCAACCCATGATAACAGACTTGAATTCCTGTGATCTGGAAATTGGATTTGAGAATTCAATGGTCTAGTTTACAATGATCCTATAGTGCCCAAGTCCTGTCCTCAGATGGTAATAATACGGCATTAACCTAGGCTGAGTCGGATACCTGAGTCTCCTATGACCAAACCTGTCACAATGCTGTATTTGAGCAGTTCAGCTATACTGGATTGACTGAGAGTAAATGGATTATGTCTATGCCTCAGGTCAAAATGAATTGCATGCATCACGGGGTGGCTAATGTCACTTACTAATTGCACATTGTGAGAATGAGATTCCTTCCTGTCAATGGAAGGAGTATACAATAAATGGGAGGATACTATGAGGTGCAGAGGAGTGTGGGACCTTGGAGTGCATTACCACAGATCCCTGAGGTAGCAAGGCAGGTCAATAAGGTGGTTAAGAAGCCATATGGAATACTTTCCTTTACTAGTTGAGGCATTGAATATATGTGCAGAAGGTTATGCTGCAGTTGTATAAAACACTAGTCAGGCCACAACTTGATTATTGCATAATGTTCTGGTCACCTCATTACAGAAAGGATATAATTGCACCAGAGAAAATACAGAGGAAATTTATGAGGATGTTGCCAGGACTGGAAAATTGCAGAGATCAGGAAAGATTGGATAGGTTGGGGTTGTTCTCCTTGAACAGAGGAGACTGAGGATAGATTCATTTGTGGCATACAAGGTTGTGAGGGGCCTGGATAGAGTGGATGGGAAGGGTCTATTTACTTTAGCAGAGAGGTCAGTCACTAGGGGGTATAAATTTAAAGTGATTGGTAGAAGGATTAGCGGGGAGATAAGGAAAACAAAAATCACCCAGAGGGTAGTAGGTGTCTGGAACCCACTGCCTGAAAGGGTAGTAGAGGCAGACACCTCAACTCATTTAAAAGATGTCTGGATATGCACCTGAAGTCCCATAAACTCCAGGGCTGTGGACCAAGTGTTGGAAAATGGGATTAGGCAGGGTGGCTTGTGTTTTGGCAGGCACAGACACGATGGGCAGAGTGGCTACCTTCTGTGTCATAAAGTTTTTTTTACATTTTTTTGAATTTTCCAAATATCTGAAAAGGAGGAATGTGCAGGGATATGCGAAGAGGACAAGGGACTGGCCGTAGGTGAACTGCTCCTTAGGAGAGACAGCACTGACACAATGGCCATCATCTGTGCTGTAACGATTCAATGATTCTCTGATTCTAATGAGGTGGTTAGAATTTCAGACAGGATGTTTATTTTAGTGATTTTAGTGGCACCCAGGAATTTGTGGGAATCTAGCCGCCAGGAAGAAGTTGATGGTTCTCTTCCTCTCTGCTATGCTGGCTCCATAAACCTCACAAAGCAACTTTAAAAGAAAAGAATGGTTGTAGAGAAAGCCGGATCACAACAGAAGGGAGAGGTCCTAGACTGGGAGTGGAGTGGCCCACATTAAGCCCCTCACTCATTTCGAGGAGCATGCCATCACACTGACTGGTGAGGATATGGACTGTGCCTGCCGTGACAAACACCTACATGAAGACCTTGTGCCACATCATCGCTCTCGTAACGCAACTGTGAATGTTCTCTGTCCTGCTTTTGACTCTGCTGACATGCACTAATGATCTCTATGTTGATTCACAGGGAGCTCTGCCAAGCGACCGACACCCTCAGCCAGCCAGTCCCTCAGCTCCATCCACGCCCTCACCTCCAGCCAAGAAGACACCTCCTCCATTGAAGAGCTGGAAATAAGCAGCCTAGAAGACCCACCACAGCGCTTACCCACACCCTCCACCAACGCAGAGACACGCACCTTGGTGGGACCTAGATCTAGAATAGGCCCGGGTTCAGAATCTGGTGGTCACCGCATGGACATATGTCCACACCAGGAGGAGGCAGGTTCAGCCGAACTCCCTGGCACTCGGAGGACTGCTGGGGAAGTGGAATCTGTGAGGTCCAAGTCAGATGATGAACCTCTGGATTTGGCCTTCCAACTCATCCTGGGGAGTCAGCAGAAGGCGTGGGAGCAGAGCTGTTGGAAGCCCTCAACAGAGTGGCATGTGAGTTACAGAAGTGCATCTGACTGCTCTCTGATGAAGTGCCGCTCACATGTGCATGTATGGAGGTCTCCATGAGGAGGATGGTAGACACTATACAGACCCTAGTCCAGAAGAATGTGGAGATGTGTGCAGACCTGCACTCCCATCATGAGTTCCTGCAGTGGCAGCGCAAGAGGGAAATGGAGTGCCTCAATGTCCCTCCAGTGCTCCTTCCCCTCAAGGAGTTAGGCCAGGGTCCTCGTGCACCTGATGGGAGGAGGATTGGCAGCTGGACACCGCTGGGTCATCCACTCAGGAATCTCAGAAGCTATCCACTCCCTCTGAATACTCTTTGCCTGTGAGCCCCTCAACCTCATCCTCTGTCACTGGAGAGGGAGCAGGTGACCCACAGGAGGACAGCCAAAGCAGGCTAGGGCCCTCAAGCCCTTGGCTCTCCAGAAGACCCATGCCAAAGGCATCAGAGGCAATAGGGCCAACCATTGCACAGGCTGAATCCACCCCTGCTGAGGATGTCAGGGCAGCACCTAGAAATCTAAGGTGTTTGAAAGTTAATAAATTCTGATAACAGTTGATTGCATGGGTGAACGCAACTTGTCACTTTGCAATCTGGAAATATATTCACTTTCACTGACTAATGTGTAATGGTGTCTTTCAGCTTCAGTGACAGGCTTTGCAAGTGTTCCCACTGCATCCCCCCCATCACCAACCACCAACCCACCCCCACATCCCTTGCGCCCCCCAACTAGCATTTCAGCTACATGCAGCCGGCCCATGAGTGATTCAGAGGGAGAGGTTTGTGTGTGGCAGGGCCTTTTGGAGCCTCATGCAATCTCTGTCCCACACATGTGAATCCTTCAGATATCATACCCACCTCAATGTCCTGAGCATTTTCAATGCTGCCTGCTGGGGTTCACTTTCAGTTGTCCATCTGAGCTGAGCCTCATCTCCGTCCATCCAATGATCACACACCCATGCAGCACCTGATCTTGCCCAAAACAACTCTTGTATCACTTTTGATTTAGCCAGCATGGTAGTGCTACAGTTTTTCTTTTGCTTCCCCCATCCTTACCCCTCCCCCAGTCACCCATTTCCTTTCTCCCACCACTGTCGACCCCCCTGCCATCACTTCCACCTCCCCTCTGTGACCTAACAGCCACAACCCTTTTCTTTTTGGGACGTCTAGGTCATTCCCTTCCTTCTCGATAATTCCACATTCACCTTCCCTACTTCTTCCTTCCCACCCCCGGGGTCTGCATTGAGCCCTCACCCTCCCACCCTACCACCTCACTCTGCCCTCAGTCATTCTCACCATTCCCTTGTGCCATGCCCACCCTCAGTTCACTCCCCACAAGGCAGTCAGGGACTCAATGGATGTTCACTCTTACATGTTCATCTGGACATACCCCCTTGGAACAAGTTCCCCCTTCCAGACTCCTTCCCCCCGGAACTCCTAACCTCCTGCAGACATTGCCTCTTAGTCCTTCGCCCCCCCCCCCCCAACTCCGGATGACCCCAGCCGCTTAGTCCTTCCCCCTTCCTGACTCATTCAGACACCCTTACTTCTTCCTGCATCCTTATGTTTTCCTCCACCTTTAGTCCCTACCCTCACTGCACTCCTTCGTTCCCCTGGACTCCTTTCACAACCTGGATTCCCTCCCCTCTCTGTACTCCATCCCCCCTCCAAACTCTTTCCCTTCCAACCCCCATACACCAACTTCCATAGTTGTTGTCTTCTCCCACGTTACCATCTCCTCTGCCCAGAGATCCACCCCACCTCCCAACTTCACCCCACCAACACCTTCATTCCGCCCCCCAACCTCACCCTCTGACACCTTCATTCCCCCTTCCCAACCTGACTCCTCCAACACCTTTGTTCTCTCTCTCCCAACCTCATACCCCCTGACATCTCTCTCTCCCCCATTCGATCCTAGACCTTCTTCTCCACTCTCTTAACCATCATCTGTTGTGAGCAGACCCTCAATGGTGACTTTCCACCTTCCGTGAGCTGCTTTGCAGCAGAGCCATGTCTATGAGAATCTACCCAGCATGCCATGGACGTTCCTAAAGGGTCCTGTTGCTGTTGGGCTCCAGATCTTCTGCTCCTCGGACACTCGTGATGTGAGCAAGGCCCTGACAGTAAGTTCTGACTTCTGCACATCACACTTGTCCAGACACGTTCTGCATTGGCATGTTTTCCGGCCGAGGTGGGCGGATGATCCAGCATTGTGGGGCGGGGGGAGGAGGGTTGATTCCAACGGGCTGGCCTTATAATGATAAGCAGGTGTATTATAATGAGGTTCCAGACATCCAACGGCAGGAAACGCGGCCCATCATTGACAGGCAAATCAGACGATTGCAAGCTGGTTTCACTAGGTTGTGAAATTGACTTTTGGTCTTCTCGCCATATGGTCCACTCAGTCTGCCAAACACGCCCAATGCCAGCGGGCAGGGAAAAAGTCTGCCCGATGACTCTGTGGGAATTTCCTGGGAAACTTGAACTTGAAATTGGTAATTACCCTGCTCCAAGGGACCCTCCGATAAAATCTCTGACTCTGAGTTATAATTGGAGACTTTGGACAATTCCAAGTTACTTACCCAGGAAATGTTAGGCAGAGAAATCCTAGTCTAACTATAGGGTAACTATATAACTGACACCCCAACTCCCTCCTCAACATCCCAACTACTCTCCTCACCCTCCCTGATACCCCCAACCCCTTGACACCCTGGATCCCCAACTATACCCCTGACCAGCAACTCCCCTGCCGACCCCAGACTCCCCTCAATCCATCCTGACTAAACCCCACCACCCAACTACCCCCACAACCAGACCTGAACTAGCTGGCCAGACCTGACACCCCTCCCTACCCAACCCAATTAACCCCCGACCCCCACCTAGCCACTCACCCACCCTACATTTCTCCACCAGCTCAGCCTACCCTGCTGCCACACTACCCACCTGCTTCCCTACACAGCTGCCACTTACCCGCCTACCAGCCTACCATCCTTCCACCACTCAGCTGCCTTCCTACCCAGCTGGAACCCTATCCACTTACCCACTTACCACACCCACCGATTTACTTAACACTCGCCCATTCACGCACCCATTCATTCACACACACATTCACTAACACACTGAGAAGCTTGGGGACATTTAAATGCTTACCAGAATATGGTGGCTAGTGCCATAATGAAGGATTTGTGGCTTCTGTGCAGATTCTCTTCTTTGCTCCCTGCATGGATTCCTGTGCTGGGAGTGTTCTGTCGGATCCGCCAGCCTTTTCAACGTTAAGTAAGTAAGTGGGTTTTCTGTCTAATCAGAGTCATACACAGGGGGCAGAATTTTTCAGTCGGCATGTGGGGGCAGTCCCGACATGCTGATGTGTAAAATGATGCGCGATGACGCAGGGCGTGCGTCCCGAGGTCTTATGACCTTATGTCCCCTTGTGACTGACTCTTCAACTAAGGGGAACAGCTGGTCCCTAGCCACCCTGTCTATGCCCCTCACAATCTTGTGCATCTCGATCAGGTCACCCCTCAGTCTTCTCTGCTCCAACGAAAACAACCCAAGTCTATCCGATCTCTCTTCATAACTTAAATGTTTCAGCCCAGGCAACATCCTGGGGATTCTCCTCTGCACCCCCTCCAGTGCAATCTCATCCTTCCTATAATGTGGCGACCAGAACTGCACACAGTACTCCAGCTGTAGCCTCACCAATGTTTTATACAACTCCAACGTGACCTCCCTACTTTTGTAATCTATGCCTCAATTGATAAAGGCAAGAGTCCCAAATGCCTTTTTCACCATCCCACTAACATGCCCCTCCGCCTTCAGAGATCTATGGACACACACACCAAGGTCCCTTTGTTTCTCAGAACTTCCTAGTGTCATGCCGTTCATTGAGTACTTCCTTGTCAAATTACTTCTTCCAAAGTGTATCACCTCACACTTTTCAGGGTTAAATTCCATCTGCCACTTATCTGCCCATTTGACCATCCCATCTCTATCTTCCTGTAACCCAAGACACTCAACCTCTCTGTTAACCACCCGGCCAATCTTTGTGCCATCCGCAAACTTATTAATCCTACCCCCCACATAGTCATCTATGTCGTTTATATAAATGACAAATAATAGGACACCTAGCACAGATCCCTGTGGTACGCCACTGGACACAGGCTTCCAGTCTCTAAAGCATCCTTCTGTCATGACACTCTGTCTCCTAAAACTAGGCCAGTTCTGAATCCACCTTAAAAATTTACCCTGTATCCCATGGGCATTTGCATTCTTTATAAGTCTCCCATGTGGGATCTTGAAAAGGCTTTGCTGAAATCCATATAAACTACATCAACTGCACTATCCTCAGCTACACACCTGGTGACCTCCTGAAAAAATTCAATTAAATTTGTTAGGCATGACCTCCCTCTGGGAGGTTAAGGCCAATAAGAAATTAATTAAAACATTTGTGAATGCTGCCCACCCAACCTTAAGGTTGACGGGCAGACGAAAAGCCCAAGCGGCCTTCACGTTTTTTAGGAATCCTCATCCCGCCCTGAAGCTTTTATTAAATAAATAATTTTTCATAAATATAACAACATGTCCCAACTCATGTGACACAGTCACATGAAAGGACATGTTTAAATAAATTTTTACACCTTTTATTCAATCGTTTTAATTTCGATTCAATCTCCCTGAGGCAGCTCCATGTCTCAGAGATTAAAGCACTCTTTCGCGCGCATTTGCAAAAGAGCGCTGGCCCCGACTCACCCCCCTCCCCCCACCTGCACAGGTAGTGCTGAGCGTTACCGGTTGCGTCTTACTCTGGCCAGGCCTTAATTGGCCCACCCACATAAAATGTCGGTGAGGAGCCGATTGTGGGCAGCGATCGGCTCTGCACCCGCCCCTGCCCACACTCAACGAGCCTGCCCGTCACATAAAAAATTCTGACCAGGGTTTCCAACTCTGATCAGAGGTTTTGGGCCATAATCTTGGTTAGGAAGATCAAGATGTAACATTGATTTTGGTGGAAACAATAAACTGCAATGGAAAGACGTCACTGGTGGGAGTACTTAACAGGCTCCCTGTTAAGAAGATACAATAATTCTCATAATGTTATTGGAATTTATTGTAAAATAGAGTAATAGTGGGATGTGTCTATGTGTATATGTGTGTCTGTCTGAGATTTAATTGAATTACAGGTGACTAGTCTGGCTGCTTTGATCTAAGAAGAGGGATTACGTTTGAAATATTACTTAGATAAACATGGGGAAGTTTAGAAACATGGATGTCAAAGGAACATTTGTATTTTGAAATAAAGCAGAATAGATTGCTTTCAAAGGAGGGGGTGAAGTGTGTCACCTAGCCAGGTGAAGTCTAGAAACAATGGGCGGGATTTTCCGCAGCAGCCTGCTTCCAGGATTTTCCGGTCCCACCGGAATGGACTCCTGCCCAGGGTGCTCCCCGCGACGGGGCCGAACAATCCCGGCCAATGTGTTTATTTGTCCTGAAGATTACTGATAAAACTTAATGCTGTGAGAGTACAGGAAGCTGTACGAAGCAGGTTCAGTAGTTTGATCACTTTGTCTTATGGGGAAAGGTTGCGCAGGTTAAGCATTTATTCATTGGAGTTTATAAGAATGAGAAGTGATCTTATTGAAACATATAAGATTCTGAGGGGCGTTAACATATGATAAGAGGATGTTTCCTCTCATTGGGGAATCTAGAACTGAGGGGCGCCATTTTAAAATAAGGAATCATTTACCATTTACCTTGAATACATTCTAGACATAAAACTATCATTTTGAACATACAAACTTTCGAATTAGGAGCAGTCGGTCATTTAAGCCTGCTCCACCATTCAATAATTGTGGCTGATCTGATTGTGTACTCAACCCCACATTCTGCCGATCACTGATAACCTTTGACTCACTTGTTAGTCAAGAATCTATCTGCCTCTGTCTCCACGGCTCACTGGGGAAGAGAAAATCTTCTCTGTCTTAAATGGGAGGAGCCTTATTTTTAAACTGTGTCCCTTAGTTCTATTCTCTTCCAGAAGTGTGGTCAAGTCTCCTCAGGATCTTATATGGTTCAGTAAGATCACCTGTCATTCTTCTAAATTTCAAAGAATACAAGCCCAGCCTGTCCAACCTTTCCTCATATAATGCCCCCATCCCCGTTATCAGTTGAAGGAACCTTCTCTCAACTGCTGGTAATGCATTTACATCCTTTTTTAAATAAGGAGACCAAAAGTATACACAGTACTCCAGAAGGGCCTCACCAATGTCCTGTACAACTGCAGTAAAACATTTCTACTTTTAAACTCCATTCCCTTGCAAGGAACAACAACATTCCATTTGTCTTCCTAATCACTTACTGTATCTGCATAGTAATTTTTTTGATTCGTGTACCAGGACACCCAGATCCCTGTGTACCTCGGAGTTCTGCAATCTATCTCTATTTCAATAAAATGCTGCCCTTCTATTATTCCTTCAAAGTGGACAAGTTCATATATTCCTACATTATACTCCATATGCCAAATTTTTGCCTGCTCACTTAACTTATCTATGTCCCTTTGCAGACGCCTTATGTCCTCTTTACAACTTACTCTCCTGCCTACCTTTTATGTCATCAGCAAATTTAGCAACCATACCTTCACTCCCTCCATCCAACTCATTGATATAAATTGTGAACAGCTGAGGCTCCAGCACTGATCCCTGTGACACTCCACTCATCACATCCTGCCAACCTGAAAATGACCAATTTATGTCAACTCTCTGTTTCCTGTTAGCTAACCAATTATCTTTCCATGCTAATACCCCCTGCAACATGAGCTCACATTTTGCTTAGTGTTATGAACAATGTATAATTTTAAGGTTCTTTGTGAGCCTTGGTGCCTGGGAGTCCGGATAGGCTCTGGACTAAGGTTCAAGTCTTTTGAGTTTATTTGTATATATACATTTGTAATGAGGCTTTAAGACCCTTGAAGGTAAAGAGAAGGGTTAGAAGTTTAGCGATTGTGGGAAGGAAAGTACAAAAAAATTTACTGTTGCCTAGTAACTGTTGTCCAGGGACACAGATGTAGAGAAAAAACAGAGGAGAGAGTTCAGTGTGCGTCAGAGAGTGAAGACAGGGATTTTCAGCTCTCTGAGAAGAAAACATTACAAGGCTATAGGGACAGTAGTTGACTGAATAGTCAGTTATAGAGCTCAGTAAAGTTATCAGTTTACCAGGGATGCTAGTGGAAGGCTGAGGTTAGAGTGTGGTTTTTAAGTGTGTCAGGGAGAGATAAGAGTTGGGTAAAAAGCATTGAGTAAACACTGAGGAATTCACTGGAAGAAAACTGTTTGCAACTGTGCCAGTCCCCAGCAAGTAGATGTTGTGTGTCAATCTTCTGACCTGCCACTTTTCTTTGTGGAATTATTCGAACATATATACGAACATACAAACATATGAAATAGGAGCAGAAGTAGGCCATTCGGCCCCTTGAGCCTGTTCCGCCATTCATTAAGAACATTTTTATTTCAATTTGATACTATCTTTAACTTCCTTAGTTAGCCACATGTGGTGCTTCCTTCTCCCTTAACAGTCTTTCTTTCTCACTGAAATGCATCTTTCCTGAGTATTCTGAAATATCTCCTTAAATGTCTTTCAATGCATCTTTAGTGACCTATCCATTAACCTAATTTCCCAGTTCACTTTAGCCACCTCTGTCTTCATACCCTTAAAATTGCCCTTATTCAAGTTTAAAATGCAAGTCTTAGATCCACTCCTCTCTCCCTCAAACTGAAGGTGAAATTCAATCATATTATGATTACAGCTAGCTAGTGAGGTCATTAATTAAGCCTGTCTCATTGCATATTACCAGATCTGGTATGGTCTGCTCTCTGGTTGATGCTAGAATGTGCTGCTCCAAGATGGAAAACACTCTATGAACTCAACACACTACCTTCTTTCAGGCAAGAGAAGATCACGTACAACTACAGTTAGAATGCTGGCACTCTGCCTGCACACCATGGGTGGAATCTTGTGCACTTCCTCATGGCGAATTCCCATGGTGGTGGGAACATTTACTCAGGTGGGAGGGGGGCAGCTGGGGATCCCACTACCTTGCTGCCTCCACTCTGATTAATGCGTGGTGAGAAGGCCTGTGGACAGCCTTCCTGCCCTGCTGCCTATTGAGGCCCTTAAGTGGGCAATTAATGTCTGGTTAAGGGCCTCATTCTACCATTGCTGGCATTAACTCAGTGGCGAGGGCAGGATCCCAGGTGGGTGCTCACCATAGGGGAGCACAATAAGCGAACCGTGTCGGGATTGGTTGTAGGATCCTGGGCAAATCCCTCATTCAAAGGCACTCAGTATCTGTTCGACGGTCCGGCCTACTGAAAGCCAACCCCTGCCCTTGCTGCCATCCCTCGCCCCCCTCCTCCTCCTCCTGCTCCAACCTGTGATCCCTCCTCCGGCCATCACTCACTTTTGGCCTGGGATCCAATGACAATACTAGGCTTCGATGTAGTGGCAGCAGCAGCCAGCATCTCCCTGGGGGTGCTGCAGTTCAATAAATGTCCGGCAGTTCGCCAGTTGGGAGGACTTCCACACCATTTGATCCTAGGGAAAGGCATGTTGCTGGCTGGCCAAGTGCCTGATTGCAGCAAGATACAAACGGACTTCCCTAAAAGAGGTGTCACGGGGGCTGTCACCACGTCTCCAGCTGGAGGTCCAGGCCCCTGTCGCCTCCACAAGATTCCTCCCCGTTCCCCCCACCCCCCCCCCCCCATGTTAAAGGCACTATGTTAAAGCAAGTTGTTGTTGCTGAAGCTCACGTGGCTCAGCTCTCAAACACATTGTGCAGCTGAGATAACAGGTCTTTCTTCACCTCTTTCAGAAGAGTTAAACCACGTGAAATTATCTTGTTGCTGCAATACGAGTTTGGAAGGGAAAAAAATTAACAGAAGTCCTTGCGGTGGGGATGGTGTATATGCAGTAATGGCAGAAAGTTACCAACGCTTTTGCTTTCAAGGCTTCAGAGCTGTTGTTAATTCAGACATGCACCCAGCGAAACAAAAAAAACCTTCATCAGCAGGTTATATAGATATAAAACAACTTAGCTGAATAGGTTTTTTGATATAGGAAATTAAAATGCAGCAGTGAGTAAAATATCTATGAAAGTAGATCAGAAGACCATTACACCATTTCGTCTTTTTTAGGAAAATGGGTGAATCCAGGAATGTAAAATTCCTAGAGTCATACTGCAAACATTTCTAACCAAATGTATTTTACTAGGTCTGTTGAAGACTCATACGGACTCTGTGTTCCTCCGCAGATGCTGCCAGACCTGCTGAGTTTTTCCAGTTATCTTTGTTTTTATTTTGTGTTTTACTAGGTTTGCATGGTTTGAAAAATTTAGCTGTAAGTGCATATTTAAGGTATTCTAAGAATATTTCTTGTAGGTTTATTACACAGTTTCTTTGTTTTTCTGGTTTCATTACAGTCCATGATGTATTGTGGAAGAACTGTATATAAGGTTGTGCATCATTCACTTAGTTAACTCATTTCTGTGGCTGTGTGACTGAGTTTATTGCAATACTGCCCACAATGGTCAACGGGAACAAGTCGTGTGTTTTTGAGAAAGATGTTAATTCATCCTACAATCCACCCATAATTATTATAACTTGTATCCTCGGATTCATTGGAAATGCGATTGCTTTATGGACCTTTAGTTTTCATGTTAAATGCTGGAAACCAAACACAGTTTATTCACTGAGTCTGGCGATTGCAGACACCCTGTTAATCAGCTGTTTACCTGTTCAAGCAGATTACTTTTTACGGGGGAAGAACTGGATCTTTGGTGATGTTCCTTGTCGCCTGAAGGTTTTTTTGATCTCCTTCAACCGGCTTGGGAGCATCATGTTTCTGACAGTTATGGCGATTGATCGCTATTTTAAAGTAGTCCAGCCTCACCACCGAGTGAACAAGATACATACAAGCAGTGCAGTGAAGTTAACAGGCATCTTGTGGATTCTGACAATGATAGCTTGTTCCCATTTTTTAGCAGCGTCTCACAGCTTCCCGGTCAACAATCTGACATACTGTGAGCCCTTTGACCTGTCCCTGTCTCTAATTCCTACAACAATTTGGACCTATGTTTTTTTTGTCTTTTTCATGTTTGCTTTTCCAGCTTCAGTTATCCTGTTCTCCACGACGAGTATCATCTGGAAGTTAAAGCGGATGGACAGTGAATCGAGGGGTAAATATAAGCGAGCGGTAAAGCTTGTGATAGCTGTGGCAGCAGTTTTTGTACTTTGTTTCTTGCCCACAAACATTGCTGTAATCGCTGTTTTGATTACAAAGCTAAGAGACGCTGAAGACAGCAAGTCAAATGAAATAGTTCTTCAAGCATTTTATAATACACTGTTTTTGACATATCTGAACTCTGTGCTGGATCCAGTTATTTAGCACTTTTCAAACTCGACATTTAAAGCTTCTTTGATGAAAGCACTTGCACCTCTTAATTTAAACTGTTTCGGATCGGCAAGTCGTCCCTCTACGCAACAAAGAGAACACAAGAGAGAAATGGTTGAGGGCCAAATTCCAGAAAAGATACCGGACCGTAATGCCTGTGATCAATCTGAATCTGACATTACATTGCCTGCAACATCTAACTGTTAATTATCAGCTTGTGTAATTAAAGTATAGCCTGTGAATAAGTGCAAACTGTTGAAAATAAGTTGATTCTGTGACATTTTAAAATCAGTTAATCTGTTTCTAACAAATATGTGCTAAAATAAACTGCAATTTTTAAAAATCAAGTTATCTACATGCCAAATAATTATTCAATTACTCTATAGAATTAAAATGATTATACAAGGTTTTCAGATCATGCTAAGTAGTGGTCAATGTAAGGTCATACAGCACTTGTAGAGAAATAAGGAGACAGTTTTGTAAAACTGAGCAAGGCTCCCACAAGGATGGGGATGTTGTCCATTTTCTAGCAGATGAGATTTGTGCATATTATTTACAAGGTGACAGGAATCAGTGGGGAAAGAGGAAAGACTTGACATTAGTGGCGTTTGAGAGGCTGGTGTTGATTTAGAAATGTCTGACTCCGCCTGGGGCCTTGGCCTGTCTGAGCTGTATGAGGTGCTGGTTGCCAATTTTCCCAGGTAGCAGGGAAAAGATACATATCTCAATGGTGGAACAGCCTGATCCTTGCTCTTTAAATGTGGACAAAAAACTCTCGGGACATATACTGATTAGAATGTTTGTTACTGAGGCCACTTCTGGATCAGGAATATTACAAAATATGCTCATTTCAGCCACACCCCATTCCATCCAGCACCAACATATTTCTCCCGTGTGCCATTGCTGGCAGCATTTCACCATTTCAATAGGAAATGTGATCTAGCCTAGGGCTGGAGGTTTTCAAAAAATGAACAATGATCTCTAAAAATGCAGCTAAATAGAGACAAAGAAGATAATTAAAAGAGTGAACGTGGCTTGTAGATTAAAAAGGAAGACATATATCTTGTTCCTTTGTTTTAAGAACATAAGAAATAGGAGCAGGAGTGGGACATTCAGCCCCTTGAGCCCACTCTGCTATTCAATGAGATCATGGCTGATCTTTTACTTCAACACCATTTTCCTGCACTATCCCCATTTCTCCTGATATCTTAAACATGTTAACAACCAATTAATCCCAATCTTGAACATATTCAGTGACTGAGTCTCCACAGCACTCTGAGACCGAGAATCCCAAAGATTCACCACCCTCTGAACCACAGGATCTTTGCAGTACAGACAGAGGCCATTTGGCCCATCGAGTCTACACTGGCTCCCTGTAAGAGCTCTGGGAAAGAGCTTTCTACCTAGTCCCACTCCCCTCCCTTATCCCTATAACCTTGCACATTCTTTCCTTTCAGATAGCCATCCAATTCCATTTTGAATACCTCGATTGAACCTGCCTCCACCAACCTCCCAGGAAGTTCATTCCAGACTCCAACCACCCTCTGAGTGAAATTATTTTTCCTCACATCACTTTTACTCCTTTTGCCAGTTATTTTGAATCTGTGCCCTCCAGTTCTTGATGTTCTCTTGAGTAGGAACAGTTTCTCACCATTTACACTGTCCATACCCCACAAGATCTTGAACACCTCTTTCAAGTCTCCTCTCAGCCTTCCTTTCTGCAAGGAACACAATCCAAACCTCTCCAATTAATCCTCATAGCTACAATTCTTTATCCATGGAATCATTCTTGTGAATCTCTTCTATACTGTCTCCAATGTCTTCACATCCTTCCTCAAGTATGGCACCCAGAATTGGACACAATACTCCAGATGAGGCCTAACTAGTGTCTTATACAAGTTCAACATGACCTCCTTACTCTTGTATTCAATGCCCCTAGTAATAAAGCCTAAGATATTATATACTTTATTAACTGCTGTCTCAACATGCCCTGCCATCTTCAATGACTTATGTACATATACACCGAGGTCCCTCTGTTCCTGCACATACTTTAGAGTTTCTTCCTTTACTGTCTCTCCATATTCTTCCTGCTAAAATGGATCACATCAGACTTCTCTGCATTGAACTTCATCTGCCACTTGTCTGCCAATTCACCAACATGTCGTGAATTTTCAGTATTGATTTGAGGCTTTGGACGATAGACGTATTTTAACCTTTCTGTTTGTCACTCCTACACTCAGTTTCATAGAATATTACAATACAATTCATCCCATTGCACCTGTGAAAGGGCTGTCCAATTAACCCCATACTCCTGCTCTTTCACCAGAGCCCTCCATATTTTTCCTTTTCAAGTAAACATCCCATTCCCTTTTGAGAATTACTATTGAATGTTACCAATATTTATTCTTTGAGAAAAATATTTTCATTAATTATGGAATAAAGCATGGGGAGCAGAATCTGCTGCAAAATCCATGTACTGTTTGCACAGGTACAGAATTTGGATTACTGGCTTTAATGACTTGAATCGGGCCAAAATCTGTTCAGACTGGGGTAAACTTGCACTTTGAGAATTGGAAGACCTAGAAGATAGTTCTATGGGGAATGCATTAAATTTTACATGAAGGTCTAATGTTGTTCAGCAAGTGCCACTGAAGATCAATATTACTTGCAGAATGTGACAACAGAAAACATCAGCTAGCAAAAGAATTTTGTTTCGATTTAAAAAGAAATGTTTTGTAGAATGACATAAATGTAAATTGTTATATTTGGTTTGACTTTGCTTGCTGCATCCAATAATGATCATCCAATCATACACCTGCCAGATTCTAGTCAAAATTAATTTTATCTGGATTTTGTATCTTGACATGCTTACCAGCTGCAAATATTTTGTGTTAATATGCAATCCGTAAAAACTTAAAATATAATCGAATCTGACTCCATCTGGGTATTTTTAACTATTTCCCTTTCTGTCTATACTTATCAAGAAAAGTGCTTTCTTCCCATCGACTGCCTCGAGCACTACGGCACCACATATGATTTATGTCGGTATCTGAGAACTATACTGCCCAACTTGAAACTGAGCAACACAGAACGGGTGATCTCAGTCAACCTGCAGCCAAGTCTCCAGTGCCACAATTACATATATAACATGATGACTGCAGGTCTACGGTGATAGAGCAGGAGTGTGGGACTACTGGGCATCTCTTTCAAGGAGTCAACACAGGCAAAATGGGCCAAACAATCTCCTTTCCTGATGCATGATTCTATGAAATTGAAGTTTCCTGCTTATGCGCTCAACTTGGGTCAACTTGGACTGAGAATCATAATATGCAGCTGCTGCCAGGGTCAGGAGAAACAAATGGAAGTGAGGGTCCGGCCTTGGAGTGTTTGAAGAATTTTGTGAGCAGCTGGGGAACGTTTTCTGCAGCAACTTTGTTTTGCCAATCTGCCTGTACCTGGGAGTGGTTTCTGACCCAATCAGACCAGCAGCGGATTTTCACCCTCCACCCCCTTATCCTATCCACAAGAAGGGCTTTCCAGCCATTGATATGGCATTCCTTCTGGCTGGATCCTTGTGTCTCATTATAATGATTAGGAGAAGCAGCACAAGATGAAGCAAAGCGCAGTCAGGCAGTACTAAAGGATGATTTACCCCAAATATTACTCTCTTCTCATAGAAACCAGCACCACGCATCTTAAGAGGATCTTACAGAGGAGATATAAGAAGAGTGCATTTCACTTAAGAGGCAATAAAGCAGCTCAGTCACTTACAGCCCATCTGACAATACTGTTCTCTTTGTAAAGTGACCTTCACAGTGTCACTGGCCCATTTCAGGTGAACCCAGTAATATCAACTAGGCTGAGTACGGGTGTACATATGACCATCAAGTGATTGATGACCCTGACAGGACAAATGGGGAATTCATCACCACTGGCATCTTAGCAAAGCAGCACAGAGATAGTGCTTCTCTAGGGGTTAGGGTGCACTTGAAAACATTAGCTGCAATAATACGTTTTTTGGTCTCAGCAACATTTGAATAAGGTACGAAGTTAAGAAAAAGCAGGACGACAGAGGTAAATGCCTAGTTTCTTGGTATGATTAGTCATCTGTTACTGGTGGCCACTGTACTATTTTTAAAAACAGTGTTCTTAACTGTGACGTGAGAATGGTAATGTGCTTTCGCCTGTCAAACACATTTTAAACAATTTTCAGATGCTAGAAGGCTGAAATACTTTGTTGCATTTGCTAATTTTTTCAATTACATGAAGTCCTCAGCTCTGACTTTGCTCAACTCATGTCATGTCCACAGTTGTCCATCTGAGCTGACCCGCATCTCCATCCACCCAATGATCACACACCCATGAAGCACCAGACCTCGCCCAAAAAGACTCTTGTATCACTTTTGATTTAGCCAGCATGGTAGTGCTACAGTTTTTCTTTTGCTCCCCCATCCTTACCCCTCCCCCAGTCACCCATTTCCTTTCTCCCACCACTGTCAACCCCCCTGCCATCTCTTCCACCTCCCCTCTGTGACCTACCATCCACAACCATTTTCTTTTTGGGACGTCTAGGTCAACATGCACCTTCCCTCCCTTCTCGATAATTCCACATTCACCTTCCCATCTTCCCACCCCCAGGGTCTGCATCGAGCCCTCACCCTCCCACCCTACCACCTCACTCTGTCCTCAGTCATTCTCAGCATTCCATTGTACCGCGCCCACCCTCAGTTCACTCCCCACAAGGCAGTCAGGGACTCAACGGATGTTCACCCTTACATGTTCAGCTGGACATACCCCCTTAGAACAACTTCCCCCTTCCAGACTCCTTCCCCCCAGAACTCCTTACCTCCCGCAGACACTGCCTCTTAGTCCTTCGCCCCCCCCCCCCCACCCCCAACCCTGGACCACCCCAGCCGCTTAGTCCTTCCCCCTTCCCGACTCCTTCAGACACCCTTTCTTCTTCCTCCACCCTTATGTCTTCCTCCACCCTTACTCCCTTCCTCACTGCACTCCTTTGTTCTCCTGGACTCCTTCCACCCCTCTGGATTCCCTCCTCTCTCTGCACTCCTTCCCCCCTCCAAACTCCTGCCCTTCCACCCCCCTATACACCAATCTCCCCAGTTGCAGTCTTCTCCCACATTACCCTCTCCTCTGCCCATAGACCCACCCCCACCTCCCAACCTCACACCCCCAACATTTTAATTCCCCCCTCAACCTCACCCCTGACACCTTAATTCCCCCCTTCCAACCTGACTCCTCCAACACCTTTGTTCTCCTTCTCCCAACCTCACCCCCCGACATCTCTCCCTCCCCCAGTTGATCCTAGACCTTCCTCTCCACTCTCTTGACCATAATCTGAAGTGAGCAGACTCTCAGTGAAGACTTTCCACCTTCCATGAGCTGCTTTGCAGCAGAGCCATGTCTATGAGAATCCACCCAGCATGCCATGGATGTTTCTACAGGGTCCTGTTGCTGTTGGGCTCCAGATCTTCTGCTTCTTGGACATTCGCGATGTGAGCAAGGCCCTGACAGTAAGTTCTGACTTCTGCACATCACACTTGTCCAGACGCGTTCTGCATTGGCATGTTTTCTGGCCGAGGTGGGCGGATGATCCAGCATTGTGGGCCGGGGGGAAGAGGGTTGATTCCAATGGGCTGGCCTTATAATGATAAGCAGGTGTATTATAATGAGGTTCCAGACATCCAACGGCAGGAAACGCGGCCCATCATTGACAGGCAAATCAGACGATCACAAGCTGGTTTCACTATGTCGTGAAATTGACTTTTGGTCTTCTCGCCATATGGTCTACTCAGTCTGCCAAACACACCCAATGCCAGCGGGCAGGGAAAATTCTGTCCGATGACTCTGTGGGAATTTCCTGGGAAACTTGAACTTGTAATTGGTAATTACCTTGCTCCAAGGGACCCTCCGATAAAGTCTCTGACTCTGAGTTATAATTGGAGACTTTGGACAATTCCAAGTTACTTACCCAGGAAATGTTAGGCAGAAAAATCCTAGTCTAACTATAGGGTAACTATACAACTGACACCCCAACTCCCTCCTCAACCTCCCAACTATTCTTGGCAGGCCCAACAAGCTGATGTATAAAATGATGCGCAAAGGCGTAGGGCGTGAGTCCCGAAGTCACCGCGTGCCATCGCGATGTTTCATTCGGTGGGCCTGCGCAGGCATCAGCTGTGCACCCACCAAAATGTAAACGGTCTGTTAACAGAATCACAGAATCACACAGTGCAGACGAGGCCCTTCGGCCCAACGAGTCTGCACTGACCTGTGTGGAACAACTGACCTACCTACCTAATCCCATTTACCAGCACTTGGCCCATAACCTTGAATGTTATGATGTGCCAAGTGCTCATCCAGGTACTTTTTAAAGGATGTGAAGCAACCCGCCTCCACCACCCTTCCAGGCAGCGCATTCCAGACTGTCATCGCCCTCTGGTCCTCGCAACCCCCTTAATCTCCCATCCTTCACCTTGAACTTATGTCCCCTTGTGACTGACCCTTCAACTGAGGGGAACAGCTGCTCCCTAGCCACCCTGTCCATGCCCCTCATAATCTTGTGCATCTCGATCAGGTCACCCCTCAGTCTTCTCTGCTCCAACGAAAACAACCCAAGTCTATCCAACCCCTCTTCATAACTTAAATGTTTCATCCCAGGCAACATCCTGGGGAATCTCCTCTGCACACCCTCCAGTGCAATCACATCCTTCCTATAATGTGGCGACCAGAACTGCACACAGTACTCTAGCTGTGGCCTCACCAAAGTTCTATACAACTCCAACGTGACCTCCCTACTTTTGTAATCTATGCCTCAATTGATAAAGGCAAGTGTCCCATATGCCTTTTTCACCATCCCTGTAACATGCCCCTCCGCCTTCACAGGTCTATGGACACACACACCAAGGTCCCTTTGTTTCTCAGAACTTCCTAGTGTCATGCCATTCAATGAATACTTCCTTGTCAAATTACTTCTTCCAGAGTTTTTCACCTCACACTTTTCAGGGGTAAATTCCATCTGCCACTTATTTGCCCATTTGACCATCCTGTCTCTATCTTCCTGTAGCCCAAGACACTCAACCTCTCTGTGAACCACCCAGCCAATCTTTGTGTCATCCGCAAACTTATGAATCCTACCCCCCACATAGTCATCTATGTCGTTTATATAAATGATAAATAATAGGAGACCTAGCACAGATCCCTGTGGTACGCCACTGGACACTAGCTTCCAGTCACTAAAGCATCCTTCTGTCATCACCCTCTATCTCCTACAACTAGGCCAGTTCTGAATCCACCTTAAAAAATTACCCTGTATCCCATGTGCATTTGCCTTCTTTATAAGTCTCCCATGTGGGACCTTGAAAAGGCTTTGCTGAAATCCATATAAACTACATCAACTGCACTACCCTCATCTACACCTGGTCACCTCCTCAAAAAAATCAATCAAATTTGTTAGGCATGACCTCCCTCTGGGTGGTTAAGGCCATTAAGAAATTAATTAAAACATTTGTGAATGTTGCCCACCCAACTTTAAGGTTGGCGGTCAGACAAAAAGCCCAAGCGGCCTTCACATCTTGTAGGAAACCTCATCCACGAGCCGGATGAGGTTCCCTGAAGCTTTTATTAAATAAATAATTTTTCATAAATATAAAAACATGTCCCAACTCAGGTGACACAATCACATGAAAGGACATGTTTAAATAAATTTTTACACCTTTTATTTAATCGTTTTAATATCGATTTAATCTCCCTGAGACAGCTCCGTGTCTCAGAGATTAAAGCACTCTTTCACGTGCATGTGCTAAAAAGCGCTGGCCCCAACTCTCCCCCCTCCCCCCGCCTGCACAGGTAGTGCTGTGCGCTACCGGTCGCGTCTTACTCTGGGCAGGCCTTAATTGGCGCACCCGCGTAAAATGACGGCGAGAAGCTGATTGTGGGCAGCGATCGGATCTGCACCCGCCCCTGTCCACACTCAACGAGCCTGCGCATCATATAAAAAATTCTGACCAGGGTTTCCAACTCTGACCAGAGGTTTTGGGCCATGATCTTGGTTCAGAAGATCAAGGTGTAGAATTGATTTTGGTGGAAACAATAAACAGCAAAGGAAAGATGTCACTGGTGGGAGTACTTTGCAAGCTCCCTGTTAAGAAGATACAATAATTCTCATAATGTTATTGGAATTTATTGTAAAATAGAGTAATAGTGGGATGTGTCTATGTGTATATGTGTGTCTGTCTGAGATTTAATTGAATTAGAGGCGACTAGTCTGGCTGCTTTGATCCCAGAAGAGCAATTACATTTGAAATGTTACTTAGATAAACATGGGGAAGTTTAGAAACATGGATGTCAAAGGAACATTTGTATTTTGAAATAAAGCAGAATAGATTGCTTTCAAAGGAGGGGGTGAAATGTGTCACCTAGCCAGGTGAAGTTTAGAAACAATGGACGGGATTTTCCGCACCAGCCTGCCTCCAGGATTTTCCGGTCCCACCGGAATGGACTCCTGCCCAGGGTGCTCCCCATGACAGGGCCGGAAATTCCCGGCCAATGTGTTTATTTGTCCTGAAGCTTACTGATAAAATTTAGTGCTGTGAGAGTACAGGAAGCTGTACGAATCAGGTTCAGTAGGTTGATCCCTTTGTCTTATGGGGAAAGGTTGTGCAGGTTAAGGATATACTTATTGGAGTTTATAAGAATGAGAAGTGATCTTATTGAAACATATAAGATTCTGAGGGGCCTTAACAGATGATAAGATGATGTTTCCCCTCATGGGGGAATCTAGAACTGAGGGGCGCCATTTCAAAATAAGGAATCTTCCATTTACCATTTACCTTGAATACATTCTGGACATAAGACTATCATTCTGAACATACGAACATTCAAATTAGGAGCAGTCAGTCATTTGAGCCTGATCCACCATTCAATAAGATTGTGGCTGATCCGATTGTGGCCTCAACTCCACACTCCGCCTATCACCGATAACCTTTGACTCCCTTGTTAGTCAAGAATCTATCTGCCTCTGTCTCCACGGCTCACTGGGGAAGAGAGTTCCAAAGTTTCACGAGCCTCTGAAAGAAAAATGTTCTTCTCATCTCTGTCTTAAATGGGAGGAGCCTTATTTTTAAACTGTGTCCTTTAGTTCTAGTCTCTTCCAGAAGTGTGGTCAAGTCTCCTCAGGATCTTATATGGTTCAGTAAGATCACCTGTCATTCTTCTAAATTTCAAAGAATACAAGCCCAGCCTGTCCAACCTTTCCTCATATAATGCCCCCATCCCCGTTATCAGTTGAAGGAACCTTCTCTCGACTGCTGGTAATGCATTTGCATCCTTTTTTAAATGAGGAGACCAAAACTATACACAGTACTCCAGAAGGGCCTCACCAATGTCTTGTACAACTGCAGTGAAACATTTCTACTTTTATACTCCATTCCCTTGCAAGGAACAACAACATTCCATTTGTCTTCCTAATCACTTACTGTATCTGCATAGTAATTTTTTTTGCTTCGTGTACCAGGACACCCAGATCCCTGTGTACCTCGGAGTTCTGCAATCTATCTCTATTTCAATAAAATGCTGCTTTTCTATTCTTCCTTCAAAGTGGACAAGTTCATATTTTCCTACATTATACTCCATTTGCCAAATTTTAGCCCGTTCACTTAACTTATCTATGTCCCTTTGCAGACTCCTTATGTCCTCTTTACAACTTACTCTCCTGTCTATCTTTTTGTCATCAGCAAATTTAGCAACCATACCTTCACTCCCTTCATCCAACTCATTGATATAAATTGTGAACAGCTGAGGCTCCAGCACTGATCCCTGTGGCACTCCACTCATCACATCCTGCCAACCTGAAAATGACCAATTTATGCCAACTCTCTGTTTCCTGTTAGCTAACCAATCATCTTTCCATGCTAATATGTTACCCCCTGCAGCATGAGCTCACATTTTGCTTCGTGTTATGAACAATGTATAATTTTAAGGTTGTTTGTGAGCCTTGGTGCCTGGGAGTCCGGATAGGGTCTGGACTAAGGTTCAAGTCTTTTAAGTTTATTTGTATATATACATTTATAATGAGGCTTTAAGACACTTGAAGGTAAAGAGATGGGTTAAAAGTTTAGTAATTGTGGGAAGGAAAGTACAAAAAATTTACTGTTGCCTAGTAACTGTTGTCCAGGGACACAGATGTAGAGAAAAAACAGAGGAGAGAGTTCAGTCTGCATCAGACAGTGAAGACAGGGATTTTCAGCTCTCTGAGAAGAAAACATTACAAGGCTATAGGGACAGTAGTTGACTGAATAGTCAGTTATAGAGCTCAGTAAAGTTATCAGTTTACCAGGGATGCTAGTGGAAGGCTGAGGTTAGAGTGTGGTTTTTAAGTGTGTCAGGGAGAGATAAGAGTTCGGTAAAAAGCATTGAGTAAACACTGAGGAATTCACTGGGAGAAAACTGTTTGCAACTGTGCCAGTCCCCAGCAAGAAGATGTTGTGTATCAGGCTAGTGGTAACTTTTTCTTCTCCGTCGATGCTGCCAGATCTGCTGAGTTTTTCCAGGTAATTCTGTTTTTCTTTTGGATTTCCAGCATCCACAGTTTTTTGTTTTTATCTTTGTTTTTATTATTATTATAGTGGTAACTCTTCACTGACTTATGGGCCTATAAAGAGATTGCTGGGATGAAGGAATAGTATGAATTTGAAGCATCTTCTTGTGTTTGTATTGAGATATTTCCAACCTTTTTGTCTAGTTTAATAAAGTTCATTTTTCTTGTTAATATATATCTTATTATTTGTGTTAAAAGTTCATTAGCAACCTCCTGTGAATATGTTCAGTAACTTTCCACCACAATCAAGTTAGGATCTATCAAGCCAGGTTTTGCTCTGAGTTCTGACTTGTCCAGTATTAACATCAGCTGGGATTGTCACAGTAGTAACCTTGTCAAATGCCTTCTGGAAATCCAAGTACAGAAAATCCACAGGTTTCCCTTTATCCATGCTGCTTATTACTTCCACAAAGAACTCAAATAAATTAGTGAAACATGATTTCCCTTTCACAAAACCATGTTGACCCTGCCTGATTGCATTGAGATTTTCTAAGTGCTGCGCTATAACCTCCTTAATGATAGATTCCAGCATTTCCCTCAGACAGATGTTAAGCTAACTGGTCTGAAGTTTCTTACTTTCTGACTCCCTCCTTTCTTGAATCGAGGAGTCACAATTGCTATTTTCCAATCTGATGGGACTTTTCCAGAATCTAGGGAATTTTGGAAAATTAAACCCAATGCACCTACTATCTCAGCAGCCACTTCTTAACTCTAGGATGAAGTCCATCAGGACCTGGGAACTTGTCAGCTTTTAGTTCTAATAAATTTCTTTGTATCCTTTCCCTGGTGATTGTAATTGTTTTAAGTTCCTCCCTCATTTCACCTCCTGACTTACAATTATTTATTACCTGTTATTTGTATCTTCTACAGTGAAGACAGATGCAAAATATCTGTTCAATTCATCCACCATTTCCTTATTTTCCATTATTAACTCCCCATTCTCATTCTCTAGAGGACCAATGTTCACTTTACCTACTCTTTTCATTTTTAAATACCATTTTTAAATTTCCAACTTTATATATCTATCTAGCTTTCTCTTGTTCTCTAATTTCTTTCTCCTTATTAATCTTTTAGTCATTCTTTGCTGTTCTTTATATTCTGTCCAATCTTCTGACCTGCCACTTTTCTTTGTGGAATTATTTCAACATACATACAAACATACAAACATATGAAATAGGAGCAGAAGTAGGCCATTCAGCCCCTTGAGCCTGCTCCGCCATTCATTAAGATCAGTTTTATTTCAATTTGATACTATCTTTAACTTCCTTAGTAAGCCACAGGTGGTACTGCCTTCCCTGAAGCGTCTTTCTTTCTCACTGAAATGCATCATTCCTGAGTATTCTAAAATATCTCCTTAAATGTCTTTCAATGCATCTTTAGTGACCTATCCAATAACCTAATTTCCCAGTTCACTTTAGCCATCTCTGTCATCATACCCTCATTATTGCCCTTATTCAAGTTTAAAACACAAGTCTTAGATGCACACTTCTCTCCCTCAAACTGAAGGTGAAATTCAATCATATTATGATTACAGCTAGCTAGTGAGGTCATTAATTAAGCCTGTCTCATTGCACATTACCAGATCTGGTATAGTCTGCTCTCTGGTTGATGCTAGAATGTGCTGTTCCAAGATGGAAAACACTCTATGAACTCAAAACACTACCTTCTTTCTGGCAAGAGAAGATCTCGTACAACTACAATTAGAATGCTGGCACTCTGCCTGCACACCTTGGGTGGAATCTTGTGCACTTCCTCATGGCGAGTTCCCATGGTGGTGGGAACATTTACTCAGGTGGCAGGGTGGCAGGTGGGGATCCCACTATCTTCCTGCCTCCACTCTATAGCATGGTGAGAAGGCCTGTGGACAGCCTTCCTGCAATGCCGCCTATTGAGGCCCTTAAGTGGGCAATTAACGTCTAGTTAAGGGCCTCATTCTACCGTTGCTGGCATTAACACAGTGGCGGGGGCAGGAGCAGGGGCGGTGTGCTCACCATTGGGGAGCACAATAAGCAAACCGTGTTGGGATTAGTTTTGGGATCCTGGGCAAGTCCCTCATTCAAAGGCACTCAGTATCTGTTCGATGGTCCGGCGCTGGGAAAGAGAGGCCTACTGAAAGCCAACCCCTGCCCTTGCTGCCAACCTCCGAACCCCCTCCTCCTCCTCCTGCTCCAACCTGTGATTCCTCCTCCCTCCATCACACACTTTTGGCCTGAGATCCAATGTCAAACGGCCTTCCCTAAAAGAGGTGTCACAGGTGCTGCCACCAGCTTTCCAGCCGGCGGCCCAGGCCCCTGTCACCTCCACAAGATTCCTCCCCGTTGACCCACCCCCATGTTAAAGGCACTATGTTAAAGCAAGTTGTTGTTGCTGAAGCTCACGTGGCTCAGCTCTCAAACACATTGTGCAGCTGAGATAACAGGTCTTTCTTCACCTCTTTCAGAAGAGTTAAACCACGTAAAATTATCTTGTTGCTGCAATACGAGTTTGGAAGGGAAAAAAATTAACAGAAGTCCTTGCGGTGGGGATGGTGTATATGCAGTAATGGCAGAAAGTTGCCAACACTTTTGCTTTCAAGGCTTCAGAACTGTTGCTAATTCAGACATGCATCCAGCGAAACAAAAAAATAACCTTCATCAGCAGGTTATATAGATATAAAACAACTTAGCTGAATTGTTTTTTTGATATAGGAAATTAAAATGCAGCAGTGAGTAAAATACCTATGAAAGTAGACCAGAAGACCATTACACCACTTCGTCTTTTTTAGGAAAATGGGTGAATCCAGGAATGTAAAATTCCTAGAGTCATACTGCAAACATTTCTAACCAAATGTATTTTACTAGGTCTGTTGAAGACTCATACGGACTCGAAATGTTAACTGTGTTCCTCCGCAGATGCGCCAGACTTGCTGAGTTTTTCCAGGTATTTTTGTTTTTATGTTGTATTTTACTATGTTCGCATGGTTTGAAAAATTTAGCTGTAAGTGCACATTTAAGGTATTCTAAGAATATTTCTTGTAGGTTTATTACACAGTTTCTTTGTTATTCTGGTTTCATTACTGTCCCACCCACAATCCATGATGTAGTGTGGAAGAACTGTATATAAGGTTGTGCATCATTCACTTCGTTAACTCATTTCTGTGGCTGTGTGATTGAGTTTATTGCAATACTGCCCACAATGGTCAACGGGAACCAGTCGTGTGTTCTTGGGAAAGATGTTAATTCATCCTACAATCCACCCATAATTATTATAACTTGTATCCTCGGATTCATTGGAAATGCGATTGCTTTATGGACCTTTATTTTTCATGTTAAATGCTGGAAACCAAACACAGTTTATTCACTGAATCTGGCGATTGCAGACACCCTGTTAATCAGCTGTTTACCATTTCGAGCAGTTTACTTTGTACGGAAGAAGAACTGGATCTTTGGTGAAGTTCCTTGCCGCCTGAATGTTTTTTGACCTCCTTACACCGTGTTGGGAGCATCATGTTTCTGACAGTTATGGCGATTGTTCGCTATTTTAAAGTAGTCCAGCCTCACCACCGAGTGAACAAGATACATACAAGCAGTGCAGTGAAGTTAACAGGCATCTTGTGGATTCTGACAACGATAGCTTGTTGCCACTTTTTAGCAGAGTCTCACAGCTTCCTGGTCAACAATCTGACATATTGTGAGCCCTTTGACATGTCCAAGTCTCTAAATCCTACAACAATTTGGGCCTATGTTCTTTTTGTCTTTTTCATGTTTGCTTTTCCAGCTTCAGTTATCCTGTTCTCCACGACGAGTATCATCAGGAAGTTATAGAGGATGGACAGTGAATCGAGGGGTAAATATAAGCGAGCGGTAAAGCTTGTGATAGCTGTGGCTGCAGTTTTTATAGTTTGTTTCTTGCCCACAAACATTGCTGTAATCGCTGTTTTAATTACAAAGCATTTGAGCGCTTGCGAGTCATATGGAATTGCTGTTCAGATATTTTATAATACTCTGTGCATAACCTACCTGAACAGTGTGCTCGATCCCATTATTTACTACTTTTTAAGTTCAATCTTTAAAGATGCTTTGGAGAAAGCTCTTGTTTCTTTTAATTTAAGGTGTTTCAAGTTGGGAACAAGCCATGCAACCCCAATAGAGGCAGAAGGCAAACGACGTGTTGAACCTCTGAGGTTGTCATCAATCAGCAGTACCTGTGATCAATTACAAACGGAGTCGACAGACATTAATGAACTTCGTACCAATTAACAGCTTGATTAGGTTTGATCTGGGAAAAAAATTGAATTATGTACAGCACGAAACATTTTTAAATCGGGTAATCTGCTTTCCGCTGAACATGCACTGAAAGAACTGATAAGCTTCATATGCTAAGGCTTAAGTCAACTTCCTCCATAGTTCCGCCTTTCTTTAAAGCATGTAAATATAAGACCATTAGAGCATAAGACATAGGAGCAGAAATTAGGCCATTCGGCCCATCGAGTCTGCTCCGCCATTCAATCATGGCTGATAAATTTCTCAACCCCATTCTCCCGCCTTCTCCCCGTAACCTTTGATCCCCTTACCAATCAAGAACCTACCTATCTTGGTCTTAAATACACTCAATGACCTGGCCTCCACAGCCTTCTGTGGCAATGAATTCCATAGATTCACCACTCTCTGGCTAAAGAAGTTTCTCCTCATCTCTGTTCTAAAAGGTTTTCTCTTTATTCTGAGGCTGTGCCCTCAGGTCCTAGTCTCTCCTACTAATGGAAACATTTTCCCCAGTCCACTCTATCCAGGCCTTTCAGTATTCAGTAAGTTTCAATCAGATCCCCCCTCATCCTTCTACACTCCATCGAGTATAGACCCAGAGTCCTCAAACGTTCCTCATATGTTAAGCCTTTCATTCCTGGGATCATTCTTGTGAACCTCCTCTGGACCCTCTCCAGGGCCAGGACATCCTTTCTGAGATACGGGGCTCAAAATTGCTCACAATATTCTAACTGTGGTCTGACCAGAGCCTTATAAAGCCTCAGCAGCACATCTCTGCTTTTATATTCTAGTCCTCTCGAAATAAATGCCAACATTGCATTTGCCTTCCTAACTTCCGACTCAACCTGCAAGTTAACCTTAAGAGGATCCTGGACTAGGATTCCCAAGTCCCTTTGCACTCCAGACTTCTGAATTCTCTCCCCATTTAGAAAATAATTTATGCCTCTATTCTTTCTACCAAAGTGCATGACCTATAGGAAAGGCTTCTCCAGGTTTTGAAGAATACATTGAGCTGTAGTGTATATTAACCTATACAGCATTCGTTGATGTATACAAAAGTGTATGGAGACAGTTTTGTATAACTGAGTAGGACTTGATGAGGATGGAAACATCCATTTCATTAACAAATGAAATTGGTTCTTACTATTCACTTTGTGAGAGCGATTGGTGAGGGAGAATGGAGACTGCCAGATATTACTATCCTCACAGGTTATACGAAGTCCTTGCTAAGCAACCCTGCATAAGAGTTCAATTCGCCAAAGGTACAACTGGCCATACCTGTGAGCTGCTGCAAGGAGAGCTGAAGTCACGTTCATCTGCCTGGACAGTGGCTTTGAAGATCATCACATTCACATAGCCACAGTGTGGGGAGGAGCATCTGCAACATCAGCCAGGAAACAGTCCAGACGTTCACTAAGTGAATGACCCCCTTTACAGCAAAGCAGCTCATTTTAAGTTTTGAAAATAGCTGAGAGGTGGTGGTTCAGTTTTATCAGCTTGCTGGGTTCCCCAAGGTCCTGAGTGCAACTGATGACACCAATGACAACATTGAGGGTGCCCAGAGAACAATGAGTCAATAAACAGGCGGGAATCCACTCTTCAGTGTTTGACAGCAATTAGAGAATCCTCTGTGTCATGTTCAAATTGCTGAAACTCACCATGCTTGCTTCATTCTTTACTATTCAGCCCTCCATTCCTTCATCAAGGAAGAGAATCAGATCCATGGATAGCTCCTGGATGACAAAGCAAAACTTTTGTTCCCATAGCTGGTGACATCAATCTAAATACTTCAGTTGAGGAGTGCTATACCGAGGCACACATAGCTATAAGGCTGGTAATCAAGAGGGCCTTTAGGGGGTTGAATGTGAGCTTTTACTGCCTGGACATGTCACTAAAGGGTTTGCACTTCTGCTCCTCCTAATCCCAGAGCAATGTTTTTGGAAAATATTTCTTTAAGTGAAAAACAAACCTTTTAGGCCACACCAACTGCTAAAGAATCCAGAACAGAGATAAGACAGAGAAGCTTCGCTATCATTGAACAGCCATTTGTATAAGTGTGCCTAAAATATTAGGCTCTTCATTTACAAAAATAAGGACCTAATAGCTGTTCAGGTGAACGCCAGGTTCATTAGGCATTACCATTCCGAATTCTCTACCATCAACATCCTGGAGACACCATTTACCAGAAACATAACTGGACTATCCACATATATACTGTGGCTTCAATAATTGGTCAGAGTCTGGGAATTGTGTGTTATGTAACTCACCAATTGACCACTCAAAGCCTTTCCACCATCTGCAAAGTCAGAAGTACAATGGAATACTTCCCCCTTGCCTAGATGAGTGCAGCTCCAATAGCCCTCAGGGAGCTCAACATTACTCTGGTTAAAGCAGCCTGCTTCATTGGCATCCCATCATCACCTTAAACACTCATTCTCTCATTACTAAAGCACAGTGACAGCAGTATGTACCACTACAAGATGCACGACAGAAACTCACCAAGGCTCCTTCGACAGCACCTTCCAAACCAGCGACCTCTACCACCTAGAAGAAAAAGGGCAGCGGATGCATGGAAACATCACCATCTGCAAGTTAAATTCCAAGTGAGACACCATTTTAACTTGGACAGATATCACTGCTCCTTCATCATCAATGAGTCAAAAGCCTGAAACTTCTTTTACCTACAACACATAGACTGCAGCAGTTCAACAAGGTGGCTCACTACCACCTTCTCAAGGGTAATTATCGATGGGCAATAAATACTAGTTTTGCCAGCAATGCCCAGATCCCATGAATGAATAACAAAAAATCAAAATTTCGAGTTGGGAGGCATGAAGTTGTTTCCTGGAAACAGAGGCAAGGAGATCTTATTTCTACCCTTGTAACTCATGGATATTTGCTATTCAAGCATTTTACAATGCACAATTCACAATGTACCTAATAGTGCACATTGCCCATTGATTTATTGCTTTTTAAGCTCAGTGTTTAAAGAGACTTTGAGAAAAACTTGTATTCTGTTCTACTGAATACATACAGATCAACAGAATGTTCAGGAAGACAGCCAGAGGGAGGAGAAACAGTCAGAAACGCAGGTCCAACAAGCTTCCAATCCATCTAACACACAGTCATAATGGCTGGAATCTTATGCTTTTGGTGGATGTCTTACCCGCTGCCTGAAAAAGCAGCAAGACACTCGCACTGATTCTGAGGAGAAAGGCCCATTGTACCTTCTGCCCAACAGGCAGTTCAGTGAACAGTAGCTGGCTTTCCTCCAGACTGAGGATTCTGGAAGACGACCTCCCACCTGTCAAGAGCTGCTAGCCAATAGAGGCTGGCAGCTCTTACACTTGGCAATGCATTGGAGGAGGCTGTGGCTGCTGCTGGAACAACATCCCCACCGGAGTCCCTGGATTGAGGAGTGATCCAAGAGAAAGGTAAGTTCTGTCGGTGGGGGGGCGGTGAGCGGGGATCTCGCAGGGTAGGAAGAGAAGGGTCATGGTCAGCAGCAAAGGCAGGGGACTGGCTGTCAGTGGTGACCCCCCCAACCCCACCCCCCCACCCCCCTCCCCCACCCCCCACCCCATGTTCATGCCCTCAATCATGCACAGATTAGTGCAGATTGAGGCCACCCACTCCCACCAGCTGACATGCAGGGCAACCCCCCTCCCCGCTCCACCTGACATGCAGCCAACACAGTTTTACCAGTCTTGCTGGCTGCATTTCAGAAGGCCCGTCTGGAGCTGGGCAGATTGTAGTGGAGGCAGGAAGAGGTACTTAAGTGGTTGTTAATTGGTCACTTAAGGGACTCAATTGGAAGTGGGGCGGGAAGGTCAACTGTGGGTCTTGTTGCCCAGAACTTACTTCCAGTGGAGGCAGGAAGGTATCAGGAATTGGTCCTGAGGCCAACACACCAAATTCTCAGGTTCACCCACCTCCTTTCAAGCATCCTGCGGGGGAAGAAAATTCTGACCTCAGAGCCTGTGGTTAAGTTGGAAGGAACCAGCAACCTACCAGCTTCCTAAATTTAAATATTTTTTAGAAAATGGAAATTAGCACTGTGGCAGAGAATCTGACATTTACTTTAGATTATTTTCCTGATTAGTAAGAATTTAGTAAGTGTATCTACAGATTTTAAAATAGCAAAACCATGGCCAGAATATAAAGCTTGTGGGGAGGGCGTGTGCCTGACCCGACCAAGTGTAAAATCAGGCACAACAACGTTGGGTGTGTGATATTTTGGTTGGTGGATGCACGCTGACCATTAAAAGGCCTTTTAAGGCCGTTATAAAGGTAATTCAATGAAATTTTTCGCTGCCCATCCAACCTCTCGGTTGATGGGCCGGGCAGGCGAAAAGGCCAAGTGGCCTTTGCACTTTTTCGGAAACCTCTTCCATGGGCAGGACGAGGTTTCCAACAGCTATTAAAAATTAAATAAAAATTAAAACATTTCATCAATAACATCTCCCTACTCATGTGACATAGCCACACAAGAGGACATGTTTTATAACATTTTAGAAATCTTTATTTTTAATGTTCCAAACTCTTCATCTCCCTGAGGCGGCTCTGTGACTCGGGGAGCTTTTCCAGCGCACACCCATGCGCAGGCACGAAGTTGTGCTCTCGCCCTCCTCCCCACCACCACCCCACCCCCTTCATATGCACACACACACAGGCAGTGCTCAGAGCTGAAAGTTGCAGCCCGCACTTCATGCTGGGCGGGCTTTAATTGGCTCGCCAGCTTGAAATCGCGGCCTGGCCCTGATCGCAGGCGGCAGGCAGCTTCCCCACCGCCCCCGCCGGCCTCCGCCGAGCCTGCCCGATGAGGGAAAATTCCTCCCCCATATTCTAATTTCAGTCGTGGGCTGCTGCTCTAAAAAAGTGCAGGCCGATGGCAGAGAGCTGGTTTATCAAAATAGTTTGCATTTCACAGATAGTGAGATGATTGGGAAACAGAGAGATAATCATTTAAAAGACAGAATAAATAAAAAGCTAAACAGGATGTCCTTATTTTTAAACTGTTTATTGAAATAAAGACAATTGGTACAACCTTGAAATCTGGCTTGTTTGAGAAAAGCAATACTGTAACTGTTAATGAATATATTGTGAGGGACAATACTGTTCCATTTTTAACCCTTTTTGTTTGGTGGTGCATATGATTTTTTCATAAGCTGTATAATTATATGCAGAAGTGAACAAACTGGTTTGTTAGTTTCTTCATTAATACTTTTGTTCTCTCTCTGTCGACAAAGTGCAATATGTATATATATAATGATCTCAGGTCATCCTTTTTCTTCATAATTTTACATTGTTGCAAACTATAATAACGTGAATTTTCAGTATTGATTTGAGGCTTTGGACGATAGAAGTATTTTAACCTTTCTGTTTGTCACTGTTACACTCAGTTTCATAGAATATTACAAAACAATTCATCCCATTGCACCTGTGAAAGGGCTGTCCAATGAACCCCATACTCCTGCTCTTTCACCAGAGCCCTCCATATTTTTCCTTTTCAAGTATACATCCAATTCCCTTTTGAGAATTACTATTGAATGTTACCAATATTTATTCTTTGAAAAAAATATTTTCATTAATTATGGAATAAAGCATGGGGAGCAGAATCTGCTGCAAAATCTATGTACTGTTTGCACAGGTACAGAATTTGGATTACTGGCTTTAATGACTTGAATCGGGCCAAAATCTGTTCAGTCTGGGGTAAAAGTTGCACTTTGAGAATTGGAAGACCTAGAAGATGGTTCAATGGGGAATGCATTAAATTTTACATGCAGGGCTAATTCACTGCATTTGTTCAGCAAGTGCCACTGAAGAACAACATTACTTGCAGAATGTGACAACAGAAAACATCAGCTAGCAAAAGAATTTTGTTTCGATTTAAAAAGAAATGTTTTGTAGAATGACATAAATGTAAATTGTTATATTTGGTTTGACTTTGCTTGATGCATCCAATAATGAGTGATTATCATACACCTGCCAGATTCTAGTCAAAATTAATTTTATCTGGACTTTGTATCTTGACATGCTTACCAGCTGCAAATATTTTGTATTAATATGCAATCCATAAAAACTTAAAATATAATTGAATCTCACTCCATCTGGGTATTTTTAACTATTTCCCTTTCTGTCTATACTTATCAAGAAAAGTGCTTTCTTCCCATCGACTGCCTCGAGCACTACGGCGCCACATATGATTTATGTCGGTATCTGAGAACTATACTGCCCAACTTGAAACTGAGCAACACAGAACGGGTGATCTCAGTCAATCTGCAGCCAAGTCTCCAGTGCCACAATTACATATATAACATGATGACTGCAGGTCTACGGTGATAGAGCAACAGGGTGGGACTATTGGGCATCTCTTTCAAGGAGTCAACACAGGCAAAATGGGCCAAACAATCTCCTTTTCTGCTGCATGATTCTATGAAATTGAAGTTTCCTGCTTATGCGCTCAACTTGGGTCAACTTGGACTGAGAATCATAATATGCAGCTTCTGCCAGGGTCAGGAGAAACAAATGGAAGTGAGGGTCCGGCCTTGGAGTGTTTGAAGAATTTTGTGAGCAGCTGGGGAACGTTTTCTGCAGCAACTTTGTTTTGCCAATCTGCCTGTACCTGGGAGTGGTTTCTGACCCAATCAGACCAGCAGCGGATTTTCACCCTCCACCCCCTTATCCTATCCACAAGAAGGGCTTTCCAGCCATTGGATATGGCATTCCTTCGGGCTGGCTCCTTGTGTCTCATTATAATGGATTAGGAGAAGCAGCACAAGATGAAACAAAGTGCAGTCAGGCAGTACTTAAGGATGATTTACCCCAAATATTACTCTCTTCTCATAGAACCAGCACCACAAATCGTAAGACATTCTTACAGAGGAGATATAAGAAGAGTGCATTTCACTTAAGAGGCAATAAAGCAGCTCAGTCACTTACAGCCCATCTGACAATACAGTTCTCTTTGTAAAGTGACCTTCACAGTGTCACTGGCCCATTTCAGGTGAACCCAGTAATATCAGCTAGGCTGAGTACGGGTGAACATATGACCATCAAGTGATTGATGACCCTGACAGGACAAATGGGCAATTCATCACCATTGGCATCTTAGCAAAGCAGCAGAGAGATACCGCTTTTCCATGGGCTAGGGTGCACTTGAAAACATTAGCTGCAATAATATGTTTTTTGGTCACAGCAACATTTGAATAAGGTACGAAGTTAAGAAAAAGCAGGACGACAGAGGTAAATGCCTAGTTTCTTGGAATGATTAGTCATTTGTTACTGGTGGCCACTGTACTATTTTTAAAAACAGCGTTCTTTACCGAGACATGAGAATGATGCGAGCAGTCAGAGATAATGTGCTTTCGCCTGTCAAACACATTTTAAACAATTTTCAGATGCTAGAAGGCTGAAATAATTTGTTGTATTTGCTAATTTTTTCAATTACATGAAGTCCTCAGCTCCTGCTTTTCTCAACTCCTGTCACGTCCACAGTTGTCCATCTGAGCTGACCCGCATCTCCGTCCACTGAATGATCACACACCCATGCAGCACCTGATCTCGCCCAAAACGACTCTTGTATCACTTTTGATTTAGCCAGCATGGTAGTGCTACAGTTTTTCTTTTGCTCCCCAATCCTTACCCCTCCCCCAGTCACCCATTTCCTTTCTTCCACCACTGTTGACTACCCCTGCCATCACTTCCACCACCCCTCTGTGACCTTCCAGCCACAACCCTTTGCTTTTTGGGACATCTAGGTCAACATGTACACTCCCTTCCTTCTCGATAATTCCAATTCACCTTCCCTACTTCTTCCTTCCCACCCCCAGGGTCTGTGTGTGCCTCCAAGTCTCCGCCAACCACCCTCGCTGTCGCTTCTACTGATACTATTGAACCCTCACCCTCCCACCCAACCACCTCACTCTGTCCTCAGTCATTCTCACCATTCACTTGTGCCACGCCCACCCTCAGTTCACTCCCCACAAGGCAATCAGGGACTCAACGGATGTTCACCCTTACATGTTCACCTAGACATACCCCCTTGGAACAGCTTCCCCCTTCCAGACTCCTCTCCCTGGAACTCCTTACCTCCCGCAGACAATGCCTCTGAGTCCTTCGACCCCCACCCTGGATGACCCCAGCCACTTAATCCTTCCCCCTTCCTGACTCATTCAGACACCCTTACTTCTTCCTCCAGCCTTATGTTTTCCTCCACCCTTACTCCCTGCCCTCACTGCAATCCTTTGTTCCCCTGGACTCCTTAAACCCCCTGGATTCCCTCCCCTCTCTGCACTCCATCCCCCCTCCAAACTCCTCCCCTTCCATCCCCCCCCCATACACCAACCTCCCCAGTTGCTATCTTCTCCCATGTTACCCTTTCCTCTGCCCATAGACCCATCCCCACCTCCCAACCTCACCCCCCCCACACCTTCATTCCCCCCCCAACCTCAACCCGACACATTCATTCCTCCCTCCCAACCTGAATCCTCCAACACCTTTTTTCTCCTTCTCCCAACCTCACCCCCTCGACATCTCTCCCTCCCCCGTTGATCCTAGACCTTCCGCTCCACCCTCTTGACCATCATCTGTTGTGAGCAGACTCTCAGTGGAGACTTTCTACCTTCCGTGAGCTGCTTTGCAGCAGAGCCATGTCTATGAGAATCCACCCAGCATGCCATGGACGTTTCTGCAGCGCCCTGTTGCTGTTGGGCTCCAGATCTTTGGCTCCTCGGACATTCGCAATGTGAGCAAGGCCCTGACAGTAAGTTCTGACTTCTGCACATCACACTTGTCCAGACGCGTTCTGCATTGGCATGTTTTCCGGCCAAGGTGGGTGGATGATCCAGCATTGTGGGGCGGGGGGAGGAGGGTTGATTCTAACTGGCTGGCCTTATAATGATAAGCAGGTGTATTATAATGAGGTTCCAGACATCCAACGGCAGGAAACGCGTTGACAGGCAAATCAGACGATTGCAAGCTGGTTTCACTAGGTCATGAAATTGACTTTTGGTCTTCTCGCCATATGGTCCACTCAGTCTGCCAAACACGCCCAATGCCAGTGGGCAGGGAAAATTCTGCCCAATGACTCTGTGTGAATTTCCTGGGAAACTTGAACTTGCAATTGGTAATTACCCTGCTCCAAGGGACCCTCCGATAAAGTCTCTGACTCTGAGTTATAATTGGAGACTTTGGACAATTCCAAGTTACTTACCCAAGAAATGTTAGGCAGAAAAATCCTAGTCTAACTATTGGGTAACTATATAACTGACACCCCAACTCCCTCCTCAACCTCCCAACTACTCTCCTCACCCTCCCTGATACCCTCCCTGATTGACAGCCTGAACTCTCGACTATACCCCTGTCCAGCAACTCCCCCGCCGACCCCAGACTCCCCTCAATCCATCCTGACTAAATCCCACCACCCAACTACCCCCACAACCTGAACTGAACTAGCCAGCCAGACCTGACACTCCTCCCTACCCAACCCAACTAAACCCCGACCCCTCCCTAGCTCTCACCCACCCTACATTTCTCCACCAGCTCAGCCTACCCTGCTGCCACACTACCCACCTGCCACACTACCCAGCTGCCACATACCCACCTACCAGCCTACCATCCTACCACCACTCAGCTGCCTCCCTACCCAGCTGGAACCCTATCCACTTACCCACTTACCACACTCACCAACTTACTTAACACTCAGCCATTCACGCACCCATTCATTCACACACACATTCACTAACCCACTGAGAAGCTTGGGGACATTTAAATACTTACCAGAATATGGTGGCTAGTGCCATAATGAAGGATGCGTGGCTTCTGTGCAGATTCTCTTCGATGCTCCCTGTAAGGATTTCTGCGCTGGGAGAGTTCTGTAGGATCCTCCAGGCTTTTCAATGTTAAGTAAGTAAGTAAGTGGGTAGTTTTCTGTCTGATCAGAGTTGTACACAGGGGGCAGAATTTATCAGTTGGCATGTGGGGGCAGGCCCGACACGCTGATGTGTAAAATGATGCGTCCCGAGGTCACCGCGTGCAATCGCGATATTTCATTCGGTGGGCGCGCGCAGGAGTCAGCTGCACGCTCACCAAAATGTAAACGGTCTGTTAACAGAATCACAGAATCACACGTGCAGAAGAGGCCCTTTGGCCCATTGAGTCTCACTGACTTGTGAGGAACACCTGACCTACCTACCTAATCCTATTTACCAGCACTTGGCCCGTAACCTTGAAAGTTATGACGTGCCAAGTGCTCATCCACATACTTTTTAAAGGATGTGAAGAAATCCACCTTCACCACCCTCCCAGGTAGTGCATTCTAGACTGTCACCACCCTCTGGGTAAAAACGTTTTCACTCACATCCCCCCTAAACCTCCTATCTCTCACCTTGAACTTATGTCCCCTTGTGACTGACCCTTCAACTAAGGGGAACAGCTGCTCCCTATCCACCCTGTCCATGCCCCTCATAATCTTGTACACATTGATCAGGTCGCCCCTCAGTCTTCTCTGCTCCAATGAAAACAACCCAAGTCTATTCAACCTCTCTTCATAACTTAAATGTTTTATCTCAGGCAACATCCTGGGGAATCTCCTCTGTACACCTTCCAGTGCAATCACATCCTTCCTATAATGTGGCGACCAGAACTGCACATAGTACTCCAGCTGTGGCCTCACCAAAGTTCTATACAACTCCAACGTGACCTCCCTACTTTTGTAATCTATGCCTCAATTGATAAAGGCAAGTGTCCCATATGCCTTTTTCACCATCCCAGTAACATGCCCCTCCGCCTTCACAGGTCTATGGACACACACAAGCCAAGGTCCCTTTGTTTCTCAGAACTTCCTAGTGTCATGCCATTCATTGAATATTTGCTTGTCAAATTACTTCATCCAAAGTGTATCATCTCACACTTTTCAGGGTTAAATTCTATCTGCCACTTATCTGCCCATTTGACCATCCCATCTCTATCTTCCTGTAACCCAAGACACTCAACCTCTCTGTTAACCACCCGGCCAACCTTTGTGCCATCCGCAAACTTATGAATCCTACCCCCACATAGTCATCTATGTCGTTTATATAAATGATGATTAATAGGGAACCCAGCACAGATCCCTGTGGTACGCCACTGGACACAGGCTTCCAGTCACTAAAGCATCCTTCTGTCATCACCCTCTGTCTCCAAAACTAGGCTAGTTCTGAATCCACCTTAAAAAATTACCCTGTATCCCATGTGCATTTCCCTTCTTTATAAGTCTCCCATGTGGGACCTTGAAAAGGCTTTGCTGAAATCCATATAAACTACATCAACTGCACTACCCTCATCTACACACCTGGTCACCTCCTCAAAAAATTCCATTAAATTTGTTAGGCATGACTTCCCTCTGGGAGGTTAAGGTCATTAAGAAATTAATTGAAACATTTGTGAATGCTGCGCACCCAACCTTAAGGTTGACGGGCAGACGAAAAGCCCAAGCGGCCTTTACGTTTTTTAGGAAACCTCATCCACGAGCCGGATGAGGTTCCCTGAAGCTTTTATTAAATAAATAATTTTTCATAAATATAACAACATGGCCCAACTCATGACACAGTCACATGAAAGGATAGGTTTAAATAAATTTTTACACCTTTTATTCAATCGTTTTAATATCGATTCAATCTCTGCGTAAAATGTCGGCGAGGAGCCGATTGTGGGCAGCGATCGGCTCTGCACCCGCCCCTGCCCACACTCAACGAGCCTGCCCGTCATATGAAAAATTCTGTCCAGGGTTTCCAACTCTGATCAGAGGTTTTGGGCCATGATCTTGTTTCAGAAGATCAAGATGTAACATTGGTTTTGGTGGAAACAATAAACAGCAAAGGAAAGACATCATTGGTGGGAGCACTTTACAGGCTCCCTGTTAAGAAGATACAATAATTCTCATAATGTTATTGGAATTTATTGTAAAATAGAGTAATAGTGGGATGTGTCTATGTGTATATGTGTGTCTGTCTGAGATTTAATTGAATTAGAGGCGACTAGTCTGGCTGCTTTGATCTAAAAGAGCGATTACATTTGAAATGTTACTTAGATAAACATGGGGAAGTTTAGAAACATGGATGTCAAAGGAACATTTGTATTTTGAAATAAAGCAGAATAGATTGCTTTCAAAGGAGGGGGTGAAATGTGTCACCTAGCCAGGTGAAGTCTAGAAACAATGGGCGGGATTTTCCGCACCAGCCTGCCTCCAGGATTTTCCGGTCCCACCGGAATGGACTCCTGCCCAGGGTGCTCCCCGCGACAGGGCCGGAAAATCCCGGCCAATGTGTTTATTTGTCCTGAAGATTACTGATAAAACTTAGTGCTATGAGAGTACAGGAAGCTGTACGAAGCAGGTTCAGTAGGTTGATCCCTTTGTCTTATGGAGAAAGTTTACGCAGATTAAGCATATACGCATTGGAGTTAATAAGAATGAGAAGTGATCTTATTGAAACATATAAGATTCTGAGGGGCCTTAACAGATGATAAGAGGATGTTTCCCCTCATGGGGGAATCTAGAACTGGTGGCGCCATTTCAAAATAAGGAATCATTTAAAATTTACCTTTAAAATTTAACTTACTTCCAGTGGAGACAGGAAGGTATCAGGAATTGGCCTGAGGCCAACACACTAAATTTTCAGGCTCACCCACCTCCTTTCTCGCATCATGCAGGGGAAGAACATTCTGACCTCAGAGCCTGTGGTTAAGTTGGAAGGAACCAGCAACCTACCAGCTTCCTAAATTTAAATATAACCTTTTAGAAAATGGAAAATAGCACTGTGGCAGAGAATCTGACATTTACTTTAGATTATTTTCCTGATTAGTAAGAATTTAGTAAGTGTATCTACAGATTTTAAAATAGCAAAACCATGGCCAGAGTATAAAGCTTGTGGGGAGGGCGTGTGCCTGACCCGACCAAGTGTAAAATGAGGCACAACGACGTTGGGTGTGTGATATTTTGGTTGGTGGGCGCACGCTGACCATTAAAAGGCCTTTTAAGGCCGTTATACTGGTAATTCAATGAAATTTTTCGCTGCCCATCCAACCTCTCGGTTGATGGGCCGGGCAGGCGAAAAGGCCAAGCGGCCTTTGCACTTTTTCGGAAACCTCTTCCATGGGCAGGACGAGGTTTCCAACAGTTATTAAAAATCAAATAAAAATTAAAACATTTCATCAATAACATCTCCCTACTCATGTGACATAGCCACACAAGGGGACATGTCTTATAACATTTTAGAAATCTTTATTTTTAATGTTCCAAACTCTTCATCTCCCTGAGGCGGCTCTGTGACTCGGGGAGCTTTTCTAGCGCACACCCATGCGCAGGCACGAAGTTGTGCTCTCGCCCTCCTCCCCACCACCACCCCACCCCCTTCATATACACACACACATAGGCAGTGCTCAGAGCTGAAAGTTGCAGCCCGCACTTCATGCTGGGCGGGCTTTAATTGGCTCGCCAGCTTGAAATCGCGGCCTGGCCCTGATCGCAGGCGGCAGGCAGCTTCCCCACCGCCCCCGCCGGCCTCCGCCGAGCCTGCCCGACGAGGGAAAATTCCTCCCCCATATTCTAATTTCAGTCGTGGGCTGCTGCTCTAAAAAAGTGCAGGCCGATGGCAGAGAGCTGGTTTATCAAAATAGTTTGCATTTCACAGATAATGAGATGATTGGGAAACAGAGAGATAATCATTTAAAAGACAGAATAAATAAAAAGCTAAACAGGATGTCCTTATTTTTAAACTGTTTATTGAAATAAAGACAATTGGTACAACCTTGAAATCTGGCTTGTTTGAGAAAAGCAATACTGTAACTGTTAATGAATATATTGTGAGGAACAATACTGTTCCATTTTTAACCCTTTGTTTGGTGGTGCATATGATTTTTTCATAAGCTGTATAATTATATGCAGAAGTGAACATACTGGTTTGTTAGTTTCTTCATTAATACTTTTGTTCTCTCTCTGTCGACAAAGTGCAATATGTATATATATATATAATGATTTCAGGTCATCCTTTTTCTTCATAATTTTACATTGTTGCAAAGTATAATAACGTGAATTTTCAGTATTGATTTGAGGTTTTGGACGATAGAAGTATTTTAAGTTCTGTTTGTCACTGCTACACTCAGTTTCATAGAATATTACAATACAATTCATCCCATTGCACCTGTGAAAGGGCTGTCCAATTAACCCCATACTCCTGCTCTTTCACCAGAGCCCTCCATATTTTTCCTTTTCAAGTATACATCCAATTCCCTTTTGAGAATTACTATTGAATGTTACCAATATTTATTCTTTTAAAAAAATATTTTCATTAATTATGGAATAAAGCATGGGGAGCAGAATCTGCTGCAAAATCTATGTACTGTTTGCACAGGTACAGAATTTGGATTACTGACTTTAATGACTTGAATCGGGCCAAAATCTGTTCAGTCTGGGGTAAAAGTTGCACTTTGAGAATTGGAAGACCCAGAAGATGGTTCTATGGGGAATGCATTAAATTTTACATGCAGGGCTAATTCACTGCATTTGTTCAGTAAGTGCCACTGAAGATCAATATTACTTGCAGAATGTGACAACAGAAAACAACAGGTAGCAAAAGAATTTTGTTTCGATTTAAAAAGAAATGTTTTGTAGAATGACATAAATGTAAATTGTTATATTTGGTTTGACTTTGCTTGATGCATCCAGTAATGAGTGATTATCATACACCTGCCAGATTCTAGTCAAAATTAATTTTATCTGGACCTTGTATCTTGACATGCTTAGCGGCTGCAATTATTTTGTATTAATATGCAATCAATAAAAACTTAAAATATAATTGAATCTCACTCCATCTGGGTATTTTTAACTATTTCCCTTTCTGTCTATACTTATAAAGAAAAGTGCTTTCTTCCCATTGACTGCTTCGAGCACTACGGCGCCACATATGATTTATGTCGGTATCTGAGAACTATACTGCCCAACTTGAAACTGAGCAACACAGAACGGGTGAGATCAGTCAATCTGCAGCCAAGTCTCCAGTGCCACAATTACATATATAACATGATGACTGCAGGTCTACGGTGATAGAGCAGGAGGGTGGGACTACTGGGCATCTCTTTCAAGGAGTCAACACAGGCAAAATGGGCCAAACAATCTCCTTTTCTGCTGCATGATTCTATGAAATTGAAGTTTCCTGCTTATGCGCTCAACTTGGGTCAACTTGGACTGAGAATCATAATATGCAGCTGCTGCCAGGGTCAGCAGAAACAAATGGAAGTGAGGGTCCAGCCTTGGAGTGTTTGAAGAATTTTGTGAGCAGCTGGGGAACGTTTTCTGCAGCAACTTTGTTTTGCCAATCTGTCTGTACCTGGGAGTGGTTTCTGACCCAATCAGACCAGCAGCGGATTTTCACCCTCCACCCCCTTATCCTATCCACAAGAAGGGCTTTCCAGCCATTGGTATGGCATTCCTTCTGGCTGGATCCTTGTGTCTCATTATAATGGATTAGGAGAAGCAGCACAAGATGAAGCAAAGTGCAGTCAGGCAGTACTTAAGGATGATTTACCCCAAATATTACTCTCTTCTCATAGAACCAGCACCCCACATCTTAAGACGATCTTACAGAGGAGATATAAGAAGAGTGCATTTCACTTAAGAGGCAATAAAGCAGCTCAGTCACTTACAGCCCTTCTGACAATACAATTCTCTTTGTAAAGTGACCTTCACAGTGTCACTGGCCCATTTCAGGTGAACCCAGTAATATCAGCTAGGCTGAGTACGGGTGAACATATGACCATCAAGTGATTGATGACCCTGACAGGAAAATGGGCAATACATCACCATTGGCATCTTGCAAAGCAGCAGAGAGATACCGCTTTTCCATGGGCTGGGGTGCACTTGAAAACATTAGCTGCAATAATATGTTTTTTGGTCTCAGCAACATTTGAATAAGGTACGAAGTTAAGAAAAAGCAGGACGACAGAGGTAAATGCCTAGTTTCTTGGTATGATTAGTCATTTGTTACTGGTGGCCACTGTACTATTTTTAGAAACAGCGTTCTTTACCGAGACATGAGAATGATGCTAGCAGTCAGAGATAATGTGCTTTCGCCTGTCAAACACATTTTAAACAATTTTCAGATGCTAGAAGGCTGAAATAATTTGTTGTATTTGCTAATTTTTTCAATTACATGAAGTCCTCAGCTCCTGCTTTTCTCAACTCCTGTCACATCCACAGTTGTCCATCTGAGCTGACCCGCATCTCCGTCCACTGAATGATCACACACCCATGCAGCACCAGACCTCGCCCAAAACGACTCTTGTATCACTTTTGAATTAGCCAGCATGGTAGTGCTACAGTTTTTCTTTTGCTCCCCAATCCTTACCCCTCCCCCAGTCACCCATTTTCTTTCTTCCACCACTGTCGACTCCTGCTGCCATCACTTCCACCACCCCTCTGTGACCTACCAGCCACAACCCTTTTCTTTTCGGGACGTCTAGTTCAACATGCACACTCCCTTCCTTCTCGATAATTCCAATTCACCTTCCCTACTTCTTCCTTCCCACCCCCAGGGTCTGTGTGTGCCTCCAAGTCTCCGCCAACCACTCTCGCTGTCGCTTCTACTGATACCATCGAACCCTCACCCTCCCACCCAACCACCTCACTCTGTCCTCAGTCATTCTCACCATTCCCTTGTACCACGCCCACCCTCAGTTCACTCCCCACAAGGCAATCAGGGACTCAACGGATGTTCACCCTTACATGTTCACCTAGACATACCCCCTTGGAACAACTTCCCCCTTCCAGACTCCACACCCAGAACTCCTTACCTCCCGCAGACAATGCCTCTGAGTCCTTCGACCCCCACCCTGGATGACCCCAGCCACTTAGTCCTTCCCCCTTTCTGACTCATTCAGACACCCTTACTTCTTCCTCCAGCCTTATGTTTTCCTTCACCCTTACTCCCTACCCTCACTGCAATCCTTCGTTCCCCTGGACTCCTTCCATCCCCTGGATTCCCTCCCCTCTCTGCACTGCATCCCCCCTCCAAACTCCTTCCCTTCCACCCCCCCCCATACATCAACCTCCCCAGTTGCTATCTTCTCCCATGTTACCCTTTCCTCTGCCCATAGACCCATCCCCACCTCCAAACCTCACCCCCCCCAACACCTTCATTCCCCCCCCTCCCGCCAACCTCACCCCGACACATTCATTCCTCCCTCCCAACCTGACTCCTCCAACACCTTTGTTCTCCTTCTCCCAACCTCACCCCCTCGACATCTCTCCCTACCCCAGTCGATCCTAGACCTTCCGCTCCACCCTCTTGACTATCATCTGTTGTGAGCAGACTCTCAGTGGAGACTTTCCACCTTCCGTGAACTGCTTTGCAGCAGAGCCATGTCTATGAGAATCCACCCAGCATGCCATGGACGTTTCTACAGCGTCTTGTTGCTGTTGGGCTCCAGATCTTCAGCTCCTCGGACATTCGCAATGTGAGCAAGGCCCTGACAGTAAGTTCTGACTTCTGCACATCACACTTGTTCAGACACGTTCTGCATTGGCATGTTTTCCGGCCAAGGTGGGTGGATGATCCAGCATTGTGGGGCGGGGGGAGGAGGGTTGATTCCAACTGGCTGGCCTTATAATGATAAGCAGGTGTATTATAATGAGGTTCCAGACATCCAACGGCAGGAAACGCGGCCCATCATTGACAGGCAAATCAGACGATTGCAAGCTGGTTTCACTAGGTTGTGAAATTGACTTTTGGTCTTCTCGCCATATGGTCCACTCAGTCTGCCAAACACGCCCAATGCCAGTGGGCAGGGAAAATTCTGCCCGATGACACTGTGTGAATTTCCTGGGAAACTTGAACTTGCAATTGGTAATTACCCTGCTCCAAGGGACACTCAGATAAAGTCTCTGACTCTGAGTTATAATTGGAGACTTTGGACAATTCCAAGTTACTTACCCAAGAAATGTTAGGCAGAAAAATCCTAGTCTAACTATAGGGTAACTATACAACTGACACCCCAACTCCCTCCTCAACCTCCCAACTACTCTCCTCACCCTCCCTGATACCCCCAACCCATTGACACCCTGAACTCCCGACTATACCCCTGTCCAGCAACTCCCCCGCCGACCCCAGACTCCCCTCAATCCATCCTGACTAAATCCCACCACTCAACTACCCCCACAACCAGACCTGAACTAGCCAGCCAGACCTGACACTCCTCCCTACCCAACCCAACTAAACCACGACCCCTCCCTAGCTTTCACTCACCCTACATTTCTCCACTAGCTCAGCCTACCCTGCTGCCACACTACCCACCTGCCACACTACCCAGCTGCCACATACCCACCTACCAGCCTACCATCCTACCACCACTCAGCTGCCTCCCTACCCAGCTGGAACCCTATCCACTTACCCACTTACCACACTCACCAACTTACTTAACACTCAGCCATTCACGCACCCATTCATTCACACACACATTCACTAACCCACTGAGAAGCTTGGGGACATTTAAATACTTACCAGAATATGGTGGCTAGTGCCAAAATGAAGGAGGCGTGGCTTCTGTGCAGATTCTCTTCGATGCTCCCTGTAAGGATTCCTGCGCTGGGAGAGTTCTGTAGGATCCTCCAGGCTTTTCAATGTTAAGTAAGTAAGTAAGTGGGTAGTTTTCTGTCTGATCAGAGTTGTACACAGGGGGCAGAATTTATCAGTTGGCATGTGGGGGCAGGCCCGACACGCTGATGTGTAAAATGATGCGTCCCGAGGTCACTGCGTGCAATCGCGATATTTCATTCGGTGGGCGCGCGCAGGAGTCAGCTGCACGCCCACCAAGATGTAAACGGTCTGTTAACAGAATCACAGAATCACACAGTGCAGAAGAGGCCCTTTGGCCCATTGAGTCTCACTGACCTGTGAGGAACACCTGACCTACCTACCTAATCCTATTTACCAGCACTTGGCCTGTAACCTTGAAAGTTATGACGTGCCAAGTGCTCATCCACATACTTTTTAAAGGATGTGAAGAAATCCACCTTCACCACCCTCCCAGGTAGTGCATTCTAGACTGTCACCACCCTCTGGGTAAAAACGTTTTCACTCACATCCCCCCTAAACCTCCCATCCCTCACCTTGAACTTATGTCCCGTTGTGACTGACCCTTCAACTGAGGGGAACAGCTGCTCCCTAGCCACCCTGTCCATGCCCCTCATAATCTTGTACACATTGATCAGGTCGCCCCTCAGTCTTCTCTGCTCCAACGAAAACAACCCGAGTCTATTCAACCTCTCTTCATAACTTAAATGTTTCATCTCAGGCAACATCCTGGGGAATCTCCTCTGCACCCCCTCCAGTGCAATCACATCCTTCCTATAATGTGGCGACCAGAACTGCACACAGTACTCCAGCTGTGGCCTCACCAAGGTTCTATACAACTCCAACGTGACCTCCCTACTTTTGTAATCTATGCCTCAATTGATAAAGGCAAGTGTCCCATATGCCTTTTTCACCATCCCAGTAACATGCCCCTCCGCCTTCACAGGTCTATGGACACACACGCCAAGGTCCCTTTGTTTCTCAGAACTTCCTAGTGTCATGCCATTCATTGAATATTTGCTTGTAAAATTACTTCTTCCAAAGTGTATCACCTCACACTTTTCAGGGTTAAATTCTATCTGCCACTTATCTGCCCATTTGACCATCCCGTCTCTATCTTCCTGTAGCCCAAGACACTCAACCTCTCTGTTAAACACCCAGCTAATCTTTGTGCCATCCGCAAACTTATGAATCCTACCCCCCACATAGTCATCTATGTCGTTTATATAAATGATGATTAATAGGGGACCCAGCACAGATCCCTGTGGTACGCCACTGGACACTGGCTTCCAGTCACTAAAGCATCCTTCTGTCATCACCCTCTGTCTCCAAAACTAGGCCAGTTCTGAATCCACCTTAAAAAATTACCCTGTATCCCATGTGCATTTCCCTTCTTTATAAGTCTCCCATGTGAGACCTTGAAAAGGCTTTGCTGAAATCCATATAAACTACATCAACTGCACTATCCTCATCTACACACCTGGTCACCTCCTCAAAAAATTCCATTAAATTTGTTAGGCATGACTTCCCTCTGGGAGGTTAAGGTCATTAAGAAATTAATTGAAACATTTGTGAATGCTGCCGACCCAACCTTAAGGTTCGCGGGCAGACGAAAAGCCCAAGCGGCCTTCACATCTTGTAGGAAACCTCATCCACGAGCCGGATGAGGTTCCCTGAAGCTTTTATTAAATAAATAATTTTTCATAAATATAACAACATGGCCCAACTCATGACACAGTCACATGAAAGGACATGTTTAAATAAATTTTTACACCTTTTATTCAATCGTTTTAATATCGATTGAATCTCCCTGAGACAGCTCCGTGTCTCAGAGATTAAAGCACTCTTTCACGCGCATGTGCAAAAGAGCGCTGGCCCCGACTCTCCCCCCTCCCCCCGCGTGCACAGGTAGTGCTGAGCGCTACCGGTCGCGTCTTACTCTGGGCAGGCCTTAATTGGTGCACCCGCGTAAAATGGCGGCGAGGAGCCGATTGTGGGCAGTGATCGGCTCTGCATCCAACCCTGCCCATACTCAACGAGCCTGCCCATCATATGAAAAATTCTGACCAGGGTTTCCAACTCTGATCAGAGGTTTTGGGTCATTATTTTGGTTCAGAAGATCAAGATGTAACATTGGTTTTGGTGGAAACAATAAACAGCAAAGGAAAGACGTCACTGGTGGGAGCACTTTACAGGCTCCCTGTTAAGAAGATACAATAATTCTCATCATGTTATTGGAATTTATTGTAAAATAGAGTAATAGTGGGATGTGTCTATGTGTATATGTGTGTCTGTCTGAGATTTAATTGAATTGGAGGCGACTAGTCTGGCTGCTTTGACCTAAGAAGAGCGATTACGTTTGAAATGTTACTTAGATAAACGTGGGGAAGTTTAGAAACATGGATGTCAAAGGAACATTTGTATTTTGAAATAAAACAGAATAGATTGCTTTCAAAGGAAGGGGTGAAATGTGTCACCTAGCCAGGTGAAGTCTAGAAACAATGGGCGGTAGGTTCAGTAGGTTCATCCATTTGTCTTATGGAGAAAGTTTACGCAGATTAAGCATATACTCATTGGAGTTTATAAGAGTGAGAAGTGATCTTATTGAAACAAAAAAGATTCTGAGGGGCCTTAACAGATGATAAGAGGATGTTTCCCCTCATGGGGGAATCTAGAACTGGGGGTGCCATTTCAAAATAAGCAATCATTTAAAATTTACCTTGAATACCTTCTAGACATAAGACTATCATTCTGAACACACAAACATTCGAGTTAGGAGCAGTCGGTCATTTAAGCCTGCTCTGGTATTCAATAAGATTTGGCTGAACTGATTGTAGCCTCAACTCCACGCTCTGCCTATCACCGATAACCTTTGACTCCCTTGTTAGTCAAGAATCTATCTGCCTCTGTCTTCACGGCTCACTGGGGAAGAGAGTTCCAAAGTTTCACGAGCCTCTGAGAGAAAAATATTCTTCTCATCTCTGTCTTAATTGGGAGGAGCCTTATTTTTAAACTGTGTCCCTTAGTTCTAGTCTCTTCCACAAGTGTGGTCAAGTCTCCTCAGCATCTTATATGGTTCAATAAGATCACCTGTCATTCTTCTGAATTCTAAAGGATACAAGCCCAGCCTGTCCAACCTTTCCTCATATAACTCCCCCAAGCCCGGTATCAGTTGAATGAACCTTCTCTCAACTGCTGTTAATGCATTTACATCCTTTTTTAAATAAGGAGACCAAAACCATACACAGTACTCCAGAAGGGCCTCACCAATGTCCTGTACAACTGCAGTAAAACATTTCTACTTTTATATTCCATTCCCTTGCAAGAAACAACAACATTCCACTTGTCTTCCTAATCACTTGCTGTATCAGCATAGTAATTTTTTTTGATTGATGTACCAGGACACCCAGGTCTCTGTGCACCTCGGAGTTCTGCAATCTATCTCTATTTCAATAAAATGCTGCTTTTCTCTTCTTCCTTCAAAGTGGACAAGTTCATATTTTCCTACATTATACTCCATATGCCAAATTTTTGCCCGCTCACTTAACTTATCTATGTCCCTTTGCAGACTCCTTATGTCCTCTTTACAACTTACTCTCCTGCCTATCTTTTGTCATCAGCAAATTTAGCAACCATACCTTCAATCCCTTCATCCAACTCATTGTGGTATAAATTGTGAACAGCTGAGGCTCCAGCACTGATCCCTGTGGCATTCCACTCATCACTTCCTGCCAACCTGAAAATGACCAATTTATGCCAACTCTCTGTTTCCTGTTAGCTAACCAATCATCTTTCCATGCTAATATGTTCCCCCCTGCACCATGAGCTCTCATTTTGCTTAGTGTTATGAACAATGTATAATTTTAAGGTTGATTATATATATATATTATATGTATGTGTTGAGAAAGGTAAAATGGATTCAGTTTCATTTAGGTTGTTTGTGATCCTTGGTGCCCAGGAGGCTGGATCGGCTCTAGACTAAGGTTCAAGTCTTTTGATTTTATTTGTATATATACATTTGTCATTAGTCTTTAAAACCCTTGAAGGTAAAGAGTTGAGTTAAAAGTTTAGTGACTGTGGGAAGGAAAGTACAAAAACTTTACTGTTGCCTAGTAACTGATGTCCAGGGACACAGATGTAGCGAAAATAACTGAGGAGAGAGTTCAGTGTGCTTCAGAGAGTGAAGACAGGGATTTTCAGCTCTCTGAGAAGAAAACATTACAAGGCTATTGGGACAGTAGTTGACTGAATAGTCAGTTATAGAGTTCAGGAAAGTTATCAGTTTACCAGGGATGTTAGTGGAAGGCTGAGGTTAGAGTGTGGTTTTTAAGTGTGTCAGGGAGAGATAAGAGTTGGGTGAAAAGCATTGAGTAAACACTGAGGAATTCACTGGGAGAAAACTGTTTGCAACTGTGCCAGTCCCAAGCAAGTAGATTTTGTGTGTCAAGCTAGTGGTAACTCTTCACTGGTTTATGTGCCTATAAAGATATTGCTGGGATAAAGCAATAGTATGAATTTGAAGCATCTTCTTGTATTTGTTTTGAGATATTTCCAACCTTTTTATCTTGTTTAATTTAGTTCATTTTTCTTGTTTAATAAATATCTTATTCTTCGTGTTAAAAGCTCATTAGTAGCCTCCTGTTAATATGTTCAGTAACTTACCTCCACGATCACGTTAGGATCTATCAAGCCAGGTTTCACTCTGGATTCTGACTTGTCCAGTATTAACATCAGCTGGGATTGTCACAGTAGTAACCTTTGATGTGGCACCTTGTCAAATGCCTTCTGGAAATCTAAGTACAGAAAATCCACAAGTTCCCCTTTGTCCATGCTGCTTATTACTTCCACAAAGAACTCAAATAAATTAGTGAAACATGATTTCCCTTTCACAAAACCATGTTGACTCTGCCTGATAGCATTGAGATTTTCTCAGTGCTGCGCTATAACCTCCTTAATGATAGATTCCAGCAATTTCCCTCAGACAGATGTTTAGCTAACTGGTCTGAAATTTCCTACTTTCTGACTCCCTCCTTTCTTGAATCGAGGAGTCACAATTGCTATTTTCCAATCTGATGGGACTTTTCCAGAATCTAGGGAATTTCAGAAAATTAAACCCAATGCACCTACTATCTCAGCAGCCACTTCTTAACTCTAGGATGAAGTCCATCAGGACCTGGGAACTTGTCAGCTTTTAGTTCTAATAAATTTCTTTGTATCCATTCCCTGGTGATTGTAATTATTTTAAGGTCCTCCCTCCTTTCACCTCCTGACTCACAATTATTTATTACCTATTATCTGTACCTTCTTTGTGAAGACAGATGCAAAATATCTGTTCAATTCATCCATCATTTCCTTATTTTCCATTAATAACTCCCCATTCTCATTCTTTGGAGGACCAATGTTCACTTTAACTACTCTTTTCATTTTCATATACCTGTAGAAACTCTTACTCTCTGACTTTATACATCTAGCTAGCTTTCTCTTATTCTCTTAATACTTTCTCCTTATTAATCTTTTAGTCATTCTTTGCTGTTCTTTATATTCTGTCCAATCTTCTGACCTGCCACTTTTCTTTGTGGAATTATTTGAACATACATACGAACAAACAAACATATGAAATAGGAGCAGAAGTAGGCCATTCAGCCCCTTGAGCCTGCTCCGCCATTCATTAAGATCAGTTTTATTTCAATTTGATACTATCTTTGACTTCCTTAGTTAGCCACAGGTGGTGCTTCCTTCCCTTAAGAGTCTTTTTTTCTCACTGAAATGCATCTTTCCTGAGTATTCTGAAATATCTCCTTAAATGTCTTTCAATGCATCTTTAGCGACTGATCCATCAACCTAATTTCCCACTTCACATTAGCTCTGTCTTCATACCCTCATAAATGCCCTTATTCAAGTTGAAAACACAAGTCTTAGATCCACTCCTCTCTCCCTCAAACTGAAGGTGAAAATCAATCATATTAAGATTACAGCTAGCTCGTGAGGTCATTAATTAACCCTGTCTCCTTGCACGTTACCAGATCTGGTATAGGCTGCTCTCTGGTTGATACTAGAATGTGTTGCTCCAAGACGGAAAACACTCTATGAACTCAACACACTACCTTCTTTCTGGCAAGAGAAGATCTCGTACAACTACAATTAGAATGCTGGCACTCTGCCTGCACCACCTTGGGTGGAATCTTGTGCACTTCCTCATGGCGAGTTCCCATGGTGTTGGGAACATTTACTCAGGTGGGAGGGTGGCAGGTGGGGTTCCCACTATCTTCCTGCCTCCAATATGATTATCGCGTGGTGAGAAGGCCTGTGGACAGCCTTCCTTCTCTGCCGCTTATTGAGGCCTTTAAGTGGGCAATTAATATCTAGTTATGGCCCCCATTCTACTGTTGCTGGCATTAACTCAGTGGTGGGGGTGGGCGGGGCTGCTCACCATAGGGGAGCACAATAAGCAAACCGTGTCGGGATTGGCTGTGGGATGCCGGGCAAGTCTCTCATTCAAAGGCACTCAGTATCGTATCAACGGTCTGGCGTTGGGAAAGAGAGGCCTACTGAAAGCCAACCCCTGCCCTTGCTGCCATCCACCGCCACCCCCACCCCCTCTTCCTGCTCCAACCTGTGATCCCTCCTCCCTCCATCACTCACTTGTGACCTGGGATCCAATAACAATACTAGGCTTCGATGTAGTGGCAGCAGCAGCCAGCACCTCCCTGGGGGTGCTGCAGTTCAATAAAAGTCCGGCAGTTCTCCAGTTGGAAGGATTTCCACACCATTTGATCCGAGGGGAAGGCATGTTGCTGGCTGGTCAAGTGCCTGATTGCAGCAAGATACAAACGGCCTTCCCTAAAAGAGGTGTCACGGGTGCTGCCACCAGGTCTCCAGCCGGCGGCCCGAGCCCCTGTCGCCTCCACAAGATTCCTCCCCGTTCTATGTTAAAGCAAGTTGTTGTTGCTGAAGCTCACGTGGCTCAGCTCTCAAACACATTGTGCAGCTGAGATAACAGGTCTTTCTTCACCTCTTTCAGAAGAGTTAAACCACGTGAAATTATCTTGTTGCTGCAATACGAGTTTGGAAGGGAAAAAAATTAACAGAAGTCCTTGCGGTGGGGATGGTGTATATGCAGTAATGGCAGAAAGTTACCAACGCTTTTGCTTTGAAGGCTTCAGAACTGTTGCTAATTCGGACATGCATCCAGCGAAACAAAATAAACCTTCATCAGCAGGTTATATAGATATAAACCAATTTAGCTGAATAGTTTTTTTGATATCGGAAATTAAAATGCAGCAGTGAGTAAAATATCTATGAAAGTAGACCAGAAGACCATTACACCATTTCGTCTTTTTTAGGAAAATGGGTGAATCCAGGAATGTAAAATTCCTAGAGTCATACTGCAAACATTTCTAACCAAATGTATTTTACTAGTTCTGTTGAAGAGTCATACGGATTCGAAACGTTAACTGTGTTCCTCCGCAGATGCTGCCAGATCTGCTGAGTTTTTCCAGTTATCTTTGTTTTTATTTTGTATTTTACTAGGTTCGCATTGTTTGAAAAAATTAGCTGTAAGTGCATATTTAAGGTATTCTAAGAATATTTCTTGTAGGTTTATTACAGTTTCTCAGTTATTCTGGGTTCATTGCAGTCCCACCCACAATTCATGATGTAGTGTGGAAGAACTGTATAGAAGGTCATGCATCATTCACTTAATTAACTCATTTCTGTGGGTGTGACTGACTTTACTGCAACGCTGCCTACAATGGACAACAAAACCGAACCCTGTTTTCTTGTTGAAGATGTTAATTCATTCTACGATCCACCCATACTTATTGTAACCTTTATCCTCGGATTCATTGGAAATGCGATTGCTCTATGGATCTTCAGTTTTCATATAAAATCCTGGAAGCCAAACACAGTTTATTCATTGAACCTGGCGATTGCAGACACCCTGTTAATCTGCTGTTTACCATTTCGAGCAGATTACTTCGTACGGGAGAAGGACTGGATCTTTGGTGATGTTCCATGTCGTCTGAAGATATTCATGATATTTCTAAACCGGACAGGGAGTGTTGCTTTCCTTACAGTTATGGCGATCAATCGTTATTTTAAAGTGGTCCATCCCCACTATAGATTGAACAAGATATCTACCTGCTGTACAGTGAAGGTAGCAGGCATCTTGTGGATTCTGGCAGTGGCAATTTCTTTCCATATTTTAACGGAACCTCGCACCTTCAAGTACAAGAATTTAACGTACTGTGAACTCTTCCACATAGACAACCCATTTAGTGCTAGTGCAATTTGGACCGATATTGCTTTAACTTTTTTCAACTTTGGTTTGCCAGCTTCAATTATCCTGTTTTCCACATCCTGCGTCATCTGGAAGTTAAAGCAGATGAAAACTGATAAAAGGCGTAAATATAAACGAGCTGTAAAGCTGGTGGTATCTGTGGCTGCAGTTTTTATAGTTTGTTTCTTGCCCACAAACATTGCTGTAATCGCTGTTTTAATTACAAAGCATTTGAGCGCTTGCGAGTCATATGGAATTGCTGTTCAGATATTTTATAATACTCTGTGCATAACCTACCTGAACAGTGTGCTCGATCCCATTATTTACTACTTTTCAAGTTCAATCTTTAAAGATGCTTTGGAGAAAGCTCTTGTTCCTTTTAATTTAAGGTGTTTCAAGTTGGGATCAAGCCATGCAACCCCAATAGAGGCAGAAGGCAAACGACGTGTTGAACCTCTGAGGTTGTCATCAATCGGCAATATCTGTGATCAATTACAAACGGAGTCGACAGACATTAATGAACTTCGTACCAATTAACAGCTTGATTATGTTTGATCTGGGAAAAAATTGAATTATGTACAGCACGAAACATTTTTAAATCGGGTCATCTGCTTTCCGCTGAACATGCACTGAAAGAACTGATAGGCTTCATATGCTAAGGCTTAAGTCAACTTCCTCCATAGTTCCGCCTTTCTTTAAAACATGTCAGTATAAGACCATTAAAGCATAAGACATAGGAGCAGAAATTCGGCCCATCGAGTCTGCTCCGCCATTCAATCATGGCTGATAAGTTTCTCAACCCCATTCTCCCGCCTTCTCCACATAACCTTTGATCCCCTTACCAATCAAGAACCTACCTATCTTGGTCTTAAATACACTCAATGACCTGGCCTCCACAGCCTTCTGTGGCAATGAATTCCATAGATTCACCACTCTCTGGCTAAAGAAGTTTCACCTCATCTCTGTACTAAAAGGTCTTCCCTTTACTCTGAGGCTGGGCCCTTGGGTCCTAGTCTCTCCTACTAATGGAAACATTTTCCCCAGTCCACTCTATCCAGGCCTTTCAGTATTCTGTAAGTTTCAATCAGATCCCCCCTCATCCTTCTAAACTCCATCGAGTATAGACCCAGAGTCCTCAAACGTTCGTCATATGTTAAGCCTTTCATTCCTGGGATCATACTTGTGAACCTCCTCTGGACCCTCTCCAGGGCCAGGACATCCTTTCTGAGATACGGGGCTCAAAATTGCTCACAATATTCTAACTGTGGTCTGACCAGAGCCTTATAAAGCCTCAGCAGCACATCCCTGCTTTTATATTCTAGTCCTCTCGAAATAAATACCAACATTGCATTTGCCTTCCTAACTTCCGACTCAACCTGCAAGTTAACCTTAGGAGAATCCTGGACTAGGATTCCCAAGTCCCTTTGCACTCCAGACTTCTGAATTCTCTCCCCATTTAGAAAATAGTCTATGCCTCTATTCTTTCTACCAAAGTGCATGACCTATAGGAAAGGCTTCTCCAGGTTTTGAAGATTACATTGAGCTGTAGTGTATATAAACCTATACAGCATTCGTTGATACAAAAGAGTATGGAGACAGTTTTGTATAACTGAGTAGGACTTGATGAGGATGGAAACATCCATTTCATTAACAAATGAAATTGGTTCTTACTATTCACTTTGTGAGAGCGCTTGGTGAGGGAGAATGGAGACTGCCAGATGTTACTATCCTCACAGGTTATACGAAGTCCTTGCTGAGCAACCCTGCATAAGAGTTCAATTTGCCAAAGGTACAACTGGCCATACCTGTGAGCTGATGCAAGGAGAGCTGAAGTCACGTTCATCTGCCTGGACAGTGGCTTTGAAGATCATCACGTTCACAGTGGGGGGAGGAGCATCTGCAACATCATCCAGGAAACAGTCCAGGCGTTCACTAAGTGAATGACCCCCTTTACAGCAAAGCAGCTCATTTTAAGTTTTGAAAATAGCTAAGAGGTGGTGGTTCAGCTTTATCAGCTTGCTGGCTTCCCCAAGGTCCTGATTGCAACTGATGACACCAATGTTGCATTGAGGGTGCCCAGAGAACAATGAGTCAATAAACAGGTGGGAATCCACTCTTCAGTGTTTGACAGCAATTAGAGAATCCTCTGTGTCATGTTCAAATTGCTGAAACTCACCATGCTTGCTTCATTCTTTACTATTCAGCCCTCCATTCCTTCATCAAGGAAGAGAATCAGATCCATGGATAGCTCCTGGATGACAAAGCAAAACTTTTGTTCCCATAGCTGATGACATCAATCTAAATACTTCAACTATCAGTTGAGGAGTGCTATACCGAGGCACACATAGCTATAAGGCTGGTAATCAAGAGGGCCTTTAGGGGGTTGAATGTGAGCTTTTACTGCCTGGACATGTCACTAAAGGGTTTGCACTTCTGCTCCTCCTAATCCCAGAGCAATGTTTTTGGAAAATATTTCTTTAAGTGAAAAACAAACCTTTTAGGCCACACCAACTGCTAAAGAATCCAGAACAGAGATAAGACAGAGAAGCTTCGCTATCATTGAACAGCCATTTGTATAAGTGTGCCTAAAATATTAGGCTCTTCATTTACAAAAATAAGGACCTAATAGCTGTTCAGGTGAACACCAGGTTCATCAGGCATTACCATTCCGAATTCTCTACCATCAACATCCTGGAGACACCATTTACCAGAAACATAACTGGACTAGCCACATATATACTGTGGCTACAATAATTGGTCAGAGTCTGGGAATTGTGTGTTATGTAACTCACCAATTGACCACTCAAAGCCTTTCCACCATCTGCAAAGTCAGAAGTACAATGGAATACTTCCCCCTTGCCTAGATGAGTGCAGCTCCAAGAGCCCTCAGGGAGCTCAACATTACTCTGGTTAAAGCAGCCTGCTTCATTGGCATCCCATCATCACCTTAAACATTCACTCTCTCATTACTAAAGCACAGTGACAGCAGTGTGTACCACTACAAGATGCACGACAGAAACTCACCAAGGCTCCTTCGACAGCACCTTCCAAACCAGCGACCTCTACCACCTAGAAGAAAAAGGGCAGCGGATACAAGGAAACACCACCACCTGCAAGTTAAATTCCAAGTGAGACACCATTTTAACTTGGACAGATATCACTGCTCCTTCATCATCAATGAGTCAAAAGCCTGAAACTTCTTTTACCTACAACACATAGACTGCAGCAGTTCAACAAGGTGGCTCACTACCACCTTCTCAAGGGTAATTATCAATGGGCAATAAATACTAGTTTTGCCAGCAATGCCCAGATCCCATGAATGAATATCAAAAAATCAAAATTTTGAGTTGGGAGGCATGAAGTTGTTTCCTGGAAATAGAGGCAAGAAGATCTCATTTCTACCCTTGTAACTCATGGATATTTGCTATTCAAGCATTTTACAATGCACAATTCACAATGTACCTAATAGTGCACTTTGCCCATTGATTTATTGCTTTTTAAGCTCAGTGTTTAAAGAGACTTTGAGAAAAACTTGTATTCTGTTCGACTGATTACATACAGATCAACAGAATGTTCAGGAACAGATCCAGAGGGAGGAGAAGCAGTCAGAAACGCAGGTCCAACAAGCTTCCAATCCATCTAACACACAGTCATAATGGCTGGAATCTTATGCTTTTGGTTGGTGTCTTACCCGCTGCCTGAAAAAGCAGCAAGACGCTCGCACTGATTCTGAGGAGAAAGGCCCATTGTACCTTCTGCCCAACAGGCCGTTCAGTGAACAGTAGCGGGCTTTCCTCCAGACTGAGGATTCTGGAAGACGACCTCCCACCTGTCAAGAGCTGCTAGCTGATAGAGGCCGGCAGCTCTTGCACTTGGCAATGCATTGGAGGAGGCTGTGGCTGCTGCTGGAACAACATCCCCACCGGAGTCCCTGGATTGAGGAGAGATCCAAGAGAAAGATAAGTTCTGTCGGTGGGGGGGGCGTGCGGGGCGGTGAGCGGGGATCTCGCAGTTTAGGAAGAGAAGGATCATGGAGGTCAGCAGCAAAGGCAGGGGGCTGGCTGTCAGTGGTGACCCCCCCAACCCCACCCCCCCCCACCCCCCTCCCCCACCACCCACCTCATATTCATGCCCTCAATCATGCACAGACTAGTGCAGATTGAGGGCACCCACTCCCACCAGCTGACATGCAGGGCACCCCCCCTCCCCGCTCCACCTGACATGCAGCCAACACAGTTTTACCAGTCGCGCTGGCTGCATTTCAGAAGGCCCGTCTGGAGCTGGGCAGATTGTAGTGGAGGCAGGAAGAGGTACTTAAGTGGTTGTTAATTGGTCACTTAAGGGACTCAATTGGAAGTGGGGCGGGAAGGTCAACTGTGGGTCTTGTTGTCCAGAACTTACTTCCCGCGGAGGCAGGAAGGTATCAGGAATTGGTCCTGAGGCCAACACACCAAATTCTCAGGCTCACCCACCTCCTTTCTCGCATCCTGCGGGGGAAGAAAATTCTGACCTCAGAGGTTAAGTTGGAAGGAACCAGCAACCTACCAGCTTCCTAAATTTAAATATAACCTTCTAGAAAATGGAAAATAGCACTGTGGCAGAGAATCTGACATTTACTTTAGATTATTTTTCTGTTTAGTAAGAATTTAGTAAGTGTACCTACAGATTTTAAAATAGCAAAACCATGGCCAGAATATAAAGCTTGTGGGGAGGGCGTGCGCCTGACCCGACCAAGTGTAAAATGAGGCACAACGACGTTGGGTGTGTGATATTTTGGTTGGTGGATGCACGCTGACCATTAAAAGGCCTTTTAAGGCTGTTATAAAGATAATTCAATGAAATTTTTCGCTGCCCATCCAACCTCTCGGTTGATGGGCCGGGCAGGCGAAAAGGCCAAGTGGCCTTTGCACTTTTTCGGAAACCTCTTCCATGGGCAGGACGAGGTTTCCAACAGCTATCAAAAATTAAATAAAAATTAAAACATTTCATCAATAACATCTCCCTACTCATGTGACATAGCCACACAAGAGGACATGTTTTATAACATTTTAGAAATCTTTATTTTTAATGTTCCAAACTCTTCATCTCCCTGAGGCGGCTCTGTGGCTTTTCCAGCGCACACCCATGCGCAGGCACGAAGTTGTGCTCTCGCCCTCCTCCCCACCACCACCCCACCCCCTTCATATGCACACACACACAGGCAGTGCTCAGAGCTGAGAGTTGCAGCCCGCACTTCATGCTGGGCGGGCTTTAATTGGCTCGCCAGCTTGAAATCGCGGCCTGGCCCTGATCGCAGGCGGCAGGCAGCTTCCCCACCGCCCCCGCCGGCCTCCGCCGAGCCTGCCCGACAAGGGAAAATTCCTCCCCCATATTCTAATTTCAGTCGTGGGCTGCTGCTCTAAAAAAGTGCAGGCCGATGGCAGAGAGCTGGTTTATCAAAATAGTTTGCATTTCACAGATAGTGAGATGATTGGAAAACAGAGATAATCATTTAAAAGACAGAATAAATAGAAAGCTAAACAGGATGTCCTTATTTTTAAACTGTTTATAGAAACAAAGGCAATTGGTACAACTTGAAATCTGGCTTGTTTGAGAAAAGCAATACTGTAACTGTTAATGAATATATTGTGAGGCACAATAATGTTCCATTTTTAACCCTTTTTGTTTGGTGGTGCATATGATTTTTTCATAAGCTGTATAATTACATGCAGAAGTGAATATACTGGTTTGTTAGTTTCTTCATTAATACTTTTGTTCTCTCTGTCGACAAAGTGCAATATGTATGTATATGTATATAATGATCTCAGGTCATCCTTTTTCTTCATAATTTTATATTGTTGCAAACTATAAAAACGTGAATTTTCAGTATTGATTTGAGGCTTTGGACGAAAGAAGTATTTTAACGTTTCTGTTTGTCACTGCTACACTCAGTTTCATAGAATATTACAATACAATTCATCCCATTGCACCTGTGAAAGGGCTGTCCAATTAAGCCCATACTCCTGCTCTTTCACCAGAGCCCTCCATGTTTTTCCTTTTCAAGTAAACATCCCCTTCCCTTTTGAGAATAAAGCATGGGGAGTAGAATCTGCTGCAAAATCCATGTACTGTTTGCATAGGTACAGAATTTGGATTACTGGCTTTAATGACTTGAATCGGGCCAAAATCTGTTCAGACTGGGGTAAACTTGCACTTTGAGAATTGGAAGACCTAGAAGATAGTTCTATGGGGAATGCATTAAATTTTACATGAAGGTCTAATGTTGTTCAGCAAGTGCCATTGAAGATCAATATTACTTGCAGAATGTGACAACAGAAAACATCAGCTTGCAAAAGAATTTTGTTTCGATTTAAAAAGAAATGTTTTGTAGAATGACATAAATGTAAATTGTTTGACTTTGCTTGCTGCATCCAATAATGATCATCCAATCATACACCTGCCAGATTCTAGTCAAAATTAATTTTATCTGGACTTTGTATCTTGACATGCTTACCAGCTGCAATTATTTTGTATTAATATGCAATCAATAAAAACTTAAAATATAATCGAATCTGACTCCATCTGGGTATTTTTAACTATTTCCCTTTCTGTCTATACTTATAAAGAAAAGTGCTTTCTTCCCATCGACTGCCTCGAGCACTCCGGCACCACATATGATTTATGTCGGTATCTGAGAACTATACTGCCCAACTTGAAACTGAGCAACACAGAACGGATGATCTCAGTCAATCTGCAGCCAAGTCTCCAGTGCCACAATTACATATATAACATGATGACTGCAGGTCTACGGTGATAGAGCAGGAGGGTGGGACTACTGGGCATCTCTTTCAAGGAGTCAACACAAGCAAAATGGGCCAAACAATCTCCTTTTCTGCTGCATGATTCTATGAAATTGAAGTTTCCTGCTTATGCGCTCAACTTGGGTCAACTTGGACTGAGAATCATAATATGCAGCTGCTGCCAGGGTCAGCAGAAACAAATGGAAATGAGGGTCCGGCCTTGGAGTGTTTGAAGAATTTTGTGAGCAGCTGGGGAACGTTTTCTGCAGCAACTTTGTTTTGCCAATCTGCCTGTACCTGTGTGCGGTTTCTGACCCAATCAGACCAGCAGCGGATTTTCACCTTCCACCCCCTTATCCTATCCACAAGAAGGGCTTTCCAGCCATTGATATGGCATTCATTCTGGCTGGATCCTTGTGTCTCATTATAATGGATTAGGAGAAGCAGCACAAGATGAAGCAAAGTGCAGTCAGGCAGTACTTAAGGATGATTTACCCCAAATATTATTCTCTTCTCATAGAACCAGCACCACGCATCTTAAGAGGATCTTACAGAGGAGATAAAAGAAGAGTGCATTTCACTTAAGAGGCAATAAAGCAGCTCAGTCACTTACAGCCCATCTGACAATACAGTTCTCTTTGTAAAGTGACCTTCACAGTGTCACTGGCCCATTTCAGGTGAACCCAGTAATATCAACTAGGCTGAGTACAGGTGCACATATGACCATCAAGTGATTGATGACCCTGACAGGACAAATGGAGAATTCATCACCACTGGCATCTTAGCAAAGCAGCACAGAGATAGCGCTTCTCTAGGTGCTAGGGTGCACTTGAAAACATTAGCTGCAGTAATACATTTTTTGGTCTCAGCAACATTTGAATAAGGTACGAAGTTAAGAAAAAGCAGGACGACAGAAGTAAATGCCTAGTTTCTTGGTATGATTAGTCAATTGTTACTGGTGGCCACTGTACAATTTTTAAAAATAGTGTTCTTAACTGACGTGAGAACAGTAGTGTGCTTTCACCTGTCAAACACATTTTAAACAATTTTCAGATGCTAGAAGGCTGAAATAATTTGTTGCATTTGCTAATTTTTTCAATTACATGAAGTCCTCAGCTCCTGCTTTTCTCAACTCCTGTCATGTCCACAGTTGTCCATCTGAGCTGATCCGCATCTCAGTCCACTGAATGATCACACACCCATGCAGCACCAGACCTCGCCCAAAACGACTCTTGTATCACTTTTGATTTAGCCAGCATGGCAGTGCTACAGTTTTTCTTTTGCTTCCCCCATCCTTACCCCTCCCCCAGTCACCCATTTCCTTTCTCCCACCACTGTCGACTACCCCTGCCATCACTTTCACCTCCCCTCTGTGACCTACCAGCCACAACCCTTTTCTTTTTGGGACGTCTAGGTCAACATGCACATTCCCTCCCTTCTCGATAATTCCACATTCACCTTCCCTACTTCTTCCTTCCCACACCCAGGGTCTGCATCGAGCCCTCACCCTCCCACCCTACCACCTCACTCTGCCCTCAGTCATTCTCACCATTCCCTTGTGCCACGCCCACCCTCAGTTCACTCCCCACAAGGCAGTCAGGTAGTCAACGGATGTTCACCCTTACATGTTCATCTGGACATACCCCCTTAGAACAACTTCCCCCTTCCAGACTCCTTCCTCCCTGGAACTCCTTACCTCCCGCAGACACTGCCTCTTAGTCCTTCGCACCCCCCCCAACCCTGGACCACCCCAGCCACTTAGTCCTTCCCCCTTCCCGACTCCTTCAGACACCCTTACTTCTTCCTCCACCCTTATGTCTTCCTCCACCCTTACTCCCTCCCTCACTGCACTCCTTTGTTCTCCTGGACTCCTTCCACCCCCCTGGATTCCCTCCTCTCTCTGCACTCCTTCCCCCCTCCAAACTCCTGCCCTTCCACCGCCCCATACACCAATCTCCCCAGTTGCTGTCTTCTCCCACATTACCCTCTCCTCTGCCCATAGACTCACCCCCACCTCCCAACCTCACACACCCAACATTTTAATTCCCCCCCCAACCTCACCCCTGACACCTTAATTCCCCCCTCCCAACCTGACTCCTCCAACACCTTTGTTCTCCTTCTCCCAACCTCACCCCCCGACATGTCTCCCTCCCCCAGTCGATCCTAGACCTTCCTCTCCACTCTCTTGACCATAATCTGTTGTGAGCAGACTCTCAGTGGAGACTTTCCACCTTCCATCAGCTGCTTTGCGGCAGAGCCATGTCTATGAGGATCCACCCAGCATGCCATGGATGTTCCTAAAGGGTCCTGTTGCTGTCGGGCTCCAGATCTTCTGCTCCTCGGACATTCGCGATGTGAGCAAGGCCCTGACAGTAATTTCTGACTTCTGTACATCACACTTGTCCAGACGCGTTCTGCATTTACACGTTTTCCTGCTGACGTGGGCGGATGATCCAGCATTGTGGGGGTGGGGGGAGGAGGGTTGATTCCAATGGGCTGGCCTTATAATGATAAGCAGGTGTATTATAATGAGGTTCCAGACATCCAACGGCAGGAAACGCGGCCCATCATTGACAGGCAAATCAGACGATTGCAAGCTAGTTTCATTATGTCGTGAAATTGACTTTTGGTCTTCTCGCCATATGGTCCACTCAGTCTGCCAAACACGCCCAATGCCAGCGGGCAGGGAAAATTCTGCCCGATGACTCTGTGTGAATTTTCTGGGAAACTTGAACTTGTAATTGGTAATTACCGTGCTCCAAGGGACCCTCCGATAAAGTCTCTGACTCTGAGTTATAATTGGAGACTTTGGACAATTCCAAGTTACTTACCCAGGAAATGTTAGGCAGAAAAATCCTAGTCTAACTATTGGGTAACTATACAACTGACACCCCAACTCCCTCCTCAACCTCCCAACTACTCTCGGCAGGCCTGACAAGTGTAAAATGATGCGCGATGACGTAGGGCGTGAGTCCCGAAGTCACCGCGTGCCATCGCGATGTTTCATTCAGCGGGCCTGCGCAGGCGTCAGCTGCGCACCCACCAAAATGTAAACGGTCCGTTAACAGAATCACACAGTGCAGAAGAGGCCCTTCGGCCCAACGAGTCTGCACTGACCTGTGTGGAGCACCTGACCTACCTACCAAATGCCATTTACCAGCACTTGGCCCATAACCTTGAATGTTATGATGTGCCAAGTGCTCATCCATGTACTTTTTAAAGGATGTGAAGCAACCCGCCTCCACCACCCTCCCAGGCAGTGCATTCCAGACTGTCATCGCCCTCTGGTCCTCACAACCCCCTTAATCTCCCATCCCTCACCTTGAACTTATGTCCCCTTGTGACTGACCCTTCAACTGAGGGGAACAGCTGCTCCCTAGCCACCCTGTCCATGCCCCTCACAATCTTGTGCATCTCGATCAGGTCACCCCTCAGTCTTCTCTGCTCCAATGAAAACAGCCCAAATCTATCCAACCTCTCTTCATAACTTAAATGTTTCATCCCAGGCAACATCCTGGGGAATCTCCTCTGCACCCCCTCCAGTGCAATCACATCCTTCCTATAATGTGGCAACCAGAACTGCACAGAGTATTCCAGCTGTGGCCTCACCAAAGTTCTATACAACTCCAACGTGACCTCCCTACTTTTGTAATCTATGCCTCAATTGATAAAGGCAAGTGTCCCATATGCCTTTTTCACCATCCGACTAACATGCCCCTCTGCCTTCACAGATCTATGGACAGCCACGCCAAGGTCCTTTTGTTTCTCAGAACTTCCTAGTGTCATGTCATTCAACGAATACTTCCTTGTCAAATTACTTCTTCCAGAGTTTTTCACCTCACACTTTTCAGGGGTAAATTCCATCTGCCACTTATCTGCCCATTTGACCATCCCGTCCCTATCTTCCTGTAGCCCAAGACACTCAACCTCTCTGTGAACCACCCAGCCAATCTTTGTGTCATCCGCAAACTTATTAATCCTACACCCCACATAGTCATCTATGTCATTTATATAAATGACAAATAATAGGAGACCTAGCACAGATCCCTGTGGTACGCCACTGGGCACAGGCTTCCAGTCACTAAAGCGTCCTTCTGTCATCACCCTCTGACTCCTACAACCAGGCCAGTTCTGAATCCACCTTAAAAAATTACCCTGTATCCCATGTGCATTTCCCTTCTTTATAAGTCTCCCATGTGGGACCTTGAAAAGGCTTTGCTGAAATCCATTTAAACTACATCAACTGCACTACCCTCATCTACACACCTGGTCACCTCCTCAAAAAATTCAATCAATTTATTAGGCATGACCTCCCTCTGGGCGGTTAAGGCCATTAAGAAATTATTTGAAACATTTGTGAATGCTGCCCACCCAACCTTAAGGTTGGCTGGCAGACGAAAAGCCCAAGCGGCCTTCACATCTTGTAGGAAACCTTATCCCGCCGTGAAGCTTTTATTAAATAAATAATTTTTCATAAATATAACAACATGTCCCAACTCATGTGACACAGTCACATGAAAGGACATGTTTAAATAAAGTTTTACACCTTTTATTTCATCGTTTTAATATCGATTGAATCTCCCTGAGGCAGCTCCGTGTCTCACAGATTAAAGCACTCTTTCGCGCGCATGTGCAAAAGAGCGCTGGCCCCGACTCACCCCCCTCCCCCCGGCCTGCACAGGTAGTGCTGAGCGCTACCGGTCGCGTCTTACTCTGGCCAGGCCTTAATTGGCCCACCCGCGTAAAATGTCGGTGAGGAGCCGATTGTGGGCAGCGATCGGCTCTGCACCCGCCCCTGCCCACACTCAACGAGCCTGCCCGTCATATGAAAAATTCTGACCAGGGTTTCCAACTCTGATCAGAGGTTTTGGGCCATGATCTTGGTTCAGAAGATCAAGATGTAACATTGGTTTTGGTGGAAACAATAAACAGCAAAGGAAAGATGTCACTGGAGTACTTTACAAGCTCCCTGTTAAGAAGATACAATAATTCTCATAATATTATTGGAATTTATCGTAAAATAGAGTAATAGTGGGATGTGTCTATGTGTATGTGTGTGTCTGTCTGAGATTTAATTGAATTAGAGGCGACTCGTCTGGCTGCTTTGATCTAAGAAGAGCGATTATGTTTGAAATGTTACTTAGATAAACATGGGGAAGTTTAGAAACATGGATGTCAAAAGAACATTTGTATTTTGAAACAAACCAGAATAGATTGCTTTCAAAGGAGGGGGTGAAATGTGTCACCTAGCCAGGTGAAGTCTAGAAACAATGGGCGGGATTTTCCGCACCCTCCTGCCTCCAGGATTTTCCGGTCCCACCGGAATGGACTCCTGCCCAGGGTGCTCCCCGCGACAGGGCCGGAAAATCCCGGCCAATGTGTTTATTTGTCCTGAAGATTACTGATAAAACTTAGTGCTATGAGAGTACAGGAAGCTGTACGAATCAGGTTCAGTAGGTTGATCCCTTTGTCTTATGGGGAAGGTTACGCAGGTTAAGCATATACTCATTGGAGTTCATAAGAATGAGAAGTGATCTTATTGAAACATATAAGATTCTGAGGGGCCTTAACAGATGATAAGAGGATGTTTCCCCTCATGGGGGAATCTAGAACTGGGGGGTGCCATTTCAAAATAAGGAATCATTTACCATTTACCTTGAATACATTCTGGACATAAGACTATCATTCTGAACATACGAACATTCAAATTAGGAGCAGTCAGTCATTTGAGCCTGATCCACCATTCAATAAGATTGTGGCTGATCCGATTGTGGCCTCAACTCCACACTCCGCCTATCACCGATAACCTTTGACTCCCTTGTTAGTCAAGAATCTATCTGCCTCTGCCTCCACGGCTCACTGGGGAAGAGAGTTCCAAAGTTTCATGAGCCTCTGAAAGAAAAATGTTCTTCTCATCTCTGTCTTAAATGGGAGGAGCCTTATTTTTAAACTGTGTCCTTTAGTTCTAGTCTCTTCCACAAGTGTGGTCAAGTCTCCTCAGGATCTTATATGGTTCAGTAAGATCACCTGTCATTCTTCTAAATTTCAAAGAATACAAGCCCAGCCTGTCCAACCTTTCCTCATATAATGCCCCCATCCCCGTTATCAGTTGAAGGAACCTTCTCTCAACTGCTGGTAATGCATTTACATCCTTTTTTAAATGAGGAGACCAAAACTATACACAGTACTCCAGAAGGGCCTCACCAATGTCCTGTACAACTGCAGTGAAACATTTCTACTTTTATACTCCATTCCCTTGCAAGAAACAACAACATTCCATTTGTCTTCCTAATCACTTACTGTATCTGCATAGTAATTTTTTTTGCTTCATGTACCAGGACACCCAGATCCCTGTGTAGCTCGGAATTCTGCAATCTATCTCTATTTCAATTAAATGCTGCTTTTCTATTCTTCCTTCAAAGTGGACAAGTTCATATTTTCCTACATTATACTCCATATGCCAAATTTTAGCCCGTTCACTTAACTTATCTATGTCCCTTTGCAGACTCCTTATGTCCTCTTTACAACTTACTCTCCTGCCTATCTTTTTGTCATCAGCAAATTGAGCAACCATACCTTCACTCCCTTCATCCAACTCATTGATATAAATTGTGAACAGCTGAGGCTCCAGCACTGATCCCTGTGGCACTCCACTCCTCACATCCTGCCAACCTGAAAATGACCAATTTATGCCAACTCTCTGTTTCCTGTTAGCTAACCAATCATCTTTCCATGCTAATACCCCCTGCAACATGAGCTCACATTTTGCTTAGTGTTATGAACAATGTATAATTTTAAGGTTCTTTGTGAGCCTTGGTGCCTGGGAGTCCGGATAGGCTCTGGACTAAGGTTCAAGTCTTTTGAGTTTATTTGTATATATACATTTGTAATGAGGCTTTAAGACACTTGAAGGTAAAGAGATGGGTTAAAACTTTAGTGATTGTGGGAAGGAAAGTACAAAAAATTTACTGTTGCCTAGTAGCTGTTGTCCAGGGACACAGACGTAGAGAAAAAACAGAGGAGAGAGTTCAGTGTGCATCAGAGAGTGAAGACAGGGATTTTCAGCTCTCTGAGAAGAAAACATTACAAGCCTATTGGGACAGTAGTTGACTGAATAGTCAGTTATAGAGCTCAGTAAAGTTATCAGTTTACCAGGGATGCTAGTGGAAGGCTGAGGTTAGAGTGTGGTTTTTAAGTGTGTCAGGGAGAGATAAGAGTTGGGTAAAAAGCATTGAGTAAACACTGAGGAATTCACTGGGAGAAAACTGTTTGCAACTGTGCCAGTCCCCAGCAAGAAGATGTTGTGTGTCAGGCTAGTGGTAACTTTTTCTTCTCCGTCGATGCTGCCAGATCTGCTGAGTTTTTCCAGGTAATTCTGTTTTTCTTTTGGATTTCCAGCATCCGCAGTTTTTTGTTTTTATCTTTGTTTTTATTATTATTATAGTGGTAACTCTTCACTACCTTATGTGCCTATAAGGAGATTGCTGGGATGAAGGACCAGTATGAATTTGAAGCATCTTCTTGTGTTTGTATTGAGATATTTCCAACCTTTTTGTCTAGTTTAATATAGTTCATTTTTCTTGTTTAATAAATATCTTATTATTTGTGTTAAAAGTTCATTAGCAGCCTCCTGTGAATATGTTCAGTAACTTTACACCACAATCAAGTTAGGATCTATCAAGCCAGGTTTTGCTCGGAGTTCTGATTGTCCAGTATTAACATCAGCTGGGATTGTCACAGTAGTAACCTTGTCAAATGCCTTCTGGAAATCTAAGTACAGAAAATCCACAGGTTCCCCTTTATCCATGCTGCTTATTACTTCCACAAAGAACTCAAATAAATTAGTGAAACATGATTTCCCTTTCACAAAATCATGTTGACTTTGCCTGATTGCATTGAGATTTTCTCAGTGCTGCGCTATAACCTCCTTAATGATAGATTCCAGCAATTTCCCTCAGACAGATATTAAGCTAACTGGTCTGAAGTTTCCTACTTTCTGACTCCCTCCTTTCTTGAATCGAGGAGTCACAATTGCTATTTTCCAATCTGATGGGACCTTTCCAGAATCTAGGGAATTTCAGAAAATTAAACCCAATGCACCTACTATCTCAGCAGCCACTTCTTAACTCTAGGATGAAGTCCATCAGGACCTGGGAACTTGTCAGCTTTTAGTTCTAATAAATTTCTTTGTATCCTTTCCTTGGTGATTGTAATTGTTTTAAGTTCCTCCCTCATTTCACCTCCTGACTCACAATTATTTATTACCTGTTATTTGTATCTTCTACAGTGAAGAAAGATGCAAAATATCGGTTCAATACATCCACCATTTCCTTATTTTCCATTATTAACTCCACATTCTCATTCTCTAGAGGACCAATGTTCACTTTACCTACTCTTTTCATTTTTAAATATCTGTAGAAACTCTTACTTTCCGACTTTATATATCTGTCTAGCTTTCTCTTATTCTCTAATTTCTTTCTCCTTATTAATCTTTTAGTCATTCTTTGCTGTTCTTTATATTCTGTCCAATCTTCTGACCTGCCACTTGTCTTTGTGGAGTTATTCGAACATACATTCGAACATACAAACATATGAAATAGGAGCAGAAGTAGGCCATTCGGCCCCTTGAGCCTGTTCCGCCATTCATTAAGAACATTTTTATTTCATTTTGATACTATCTTTAACTTCCTTAGTAAGCCACAGGTGGTGCTGCCTTCCCTTAAGTCTTTCTTTCTCACTGAAATGTATCTTTCCTGAGTATTCTGAAATATCTCCTTAAATGTCTTCCAATGCATCTTTAGTGACCTATCCAATAACTAATTTCCCAGTTCACTTAAGCTATCTCTGTCTTCATACCCTCATAATTGCCCTTATTCAAGTTTAAAACACAAGTCTTAGATCCACACCTCTCTCCCTCAAACTGAAGGTGAAATTCAATCATATTATGATTACAGCTAGCTAGTGAGGTCATTAATTAAGCCTGTCTCATTGCACATCACCAGATCTGGTATAGTCTGCTCTCTGGTTGATGCCAGAATGTGCTGCTCCAAGATGGAAAACACTCTATGAACTCAACACACTACCTTCTTTCTGGCAAGAGAAGATCACGTACAACTACAATTAGAATGCTGGCACTCTGCCTGCACACCTTGGGTGGAATCTTGTGCACTTCCTCATGGCGAGTTCCCATGGTGGTGGGAACATTTACTCAGGTGGCAGGGTGGCAGGTGGGGATCCCACTACCTTCCTCCACTCTGATTAAAGCGTGGTGAGAAGGCCTGTGGACAGCCTTCCTGCCCTGCCACCTACTGAGGCCCTTAAGTGGGCAATTAACGTCTAGTTAAGGGCCTCATTCTACCGTTGCTGGCATTAACACAGTGGCGGGGGCAGGAGCAGGTGCGGTGTTCTCACCATTAGGGAGCACAATAAGCAAACCGTGTCGGGATTTTGGGATCCTGGGCAAGTCCCTCATTCAAAGGCACTCAGTATCTGATCGACAGTCCGGCGCTGGGAAAGAGATGCGTACTGAAAGCCAACCCCTGCTCTTGCTGCCAACCTCCGACCCCCCTCCTCCTCCTCCTGCTCCAACCTGTGATCCCTCCTCCGTCCATCACTCACTTTTGGCCTGGGATCCAATAACAATACTAGGCTTCGATGTAGTGGCAGCAGCAGCCAGCATCTCCCTGGGGGTGCTGCAGTTCAATAAAAGTCCGGCAGTTCTCCAGTTGGAAGGATTTCCACACCATTTGATCCGAGGGGAAGGCATGTTGCTGGCTGGTCAAGTGCCTGATTGCAGCAAGATACAAACGGCCCTCCCTAAAAGAGGTGTCACGGGTGCTGCCACCAGGTCTCCAGCCGGCGGCCCGGGCCCCTGTCGCCTCCACAAGATTCCTCCCCGTTCTATGTTAAAGCAAGTTGTTGTTGCTGAAGCTCACGTGGCTCAGCTCTCAAACACATTGTGCAGCTGAGATAACAGGTCTTTCTTCACCTCTTTCAGAAGAGTTAAACCACGTGAAATTATCTTGTTGCTGCAATACGAGTTTGGAAGGGAAAAAAATTAACAGAAGTCCTTGCGGTGAGGATGGTGTATATGCAGTAATGGCAGAAAGTTACCAACGCTTTTGCTTTCAAGGCTTCCGAGCTGTTGCTAATTCAAACATGCACCCAGCGAAACAAAAAAAAACCTTCATCAGCAGGTTATATAGATATAAAACAACTTAGCTGAATGGGTTTTTTGATATAGGAAATTAAAATGCAGCAGTGAGTAAAATATCTATGAAAGCAGACCAGAAGACCATTACACCATTTCGTCTTTTTTAGGAAAATGGGTGAATCCAGGAATGTAAAATTCCTAGAGTCATACTGCAAACATTTCTAACCAAATGTATTTTACTAGGTCTGTTGAAGACTCATACGGACTCGAAATGTTAACTGTGTTCCTCCGCAGATGCTGCCAGACCTGCTGAGTTTTTCCAGGTATTTTTGTTTTTATTTTGTATTTTACTAGGTTCGCATGGTTTGAAAAATTTAGCTGTAAGTGCACATTTAAGGTATTCTAAGAATATTTCTTGTAGGTTTATTACACAGTTTCTTTGTTATTCTGGTTTCATTACTGTCCCACCCACAATCCATGATGTACTGTGGAAGAACTGTATATAAGGTTGTGCATCATTCACTTCGTTAACTCATTTCTGTGGCTGTGTGATTGAGTTTATTGCAATACTGCCCACAATGGTCAACGGGAACCAGTCGTGTGTTCTTGGGAAAGATGTTAATTCATCCTACAATCCACCCATAATTATTATAACTTGTATCCTCGGATTCATTGGAAATGCGATTGCTTTATGGACCTTTATTTTTCATGTTAAATGCTGGAAACCAAACACAGTTTATTCACTGAATCTGGCGATTGCAGACACCCTGTTAATCAGCTGTTTACCATTTCGAGCAGTTTACTTTGTACGGAAGAAGAACTGGATCTTTGGTGAAGAACCTTGCCGCCTGAATATTTTTTTGATCTCCTTACACCGTGTGGGGAGCATCATGTTTCTGACAGTTATGGCGATTGATCGCTATTTTAAAGTGGTCCAGCCTCACCACCGAGTGAACAAGATACATACAAGCAGTGCAGTGAAGTTAACAGGCATCTTGTGGATTCTGACAATGATAGCTTGTTCCCATTTTTTAGCAGAGTCTCACAGCTTCCTGGTCAACAATCTGACATACTGTGAGCCCTTTGACATGTCCAAGTCTCTAAATCCTACAACAATTTGGACCTATGTTCTTTTTGTAGTTTTCATGTTTGCTTTTCCAGCTTCAGTTATCCTGTTCTCCACGACGAGTATCATCAGGAAGTTAAAGCGGATGGAAACTGAATCGATTGGTAAATATAAGCGAGCTGTAAAGCTTGTGATAGCTGTGGCTGCAGTTTTTATAGTTTGTTTCTTGCCCACAAACATTGCTGTAATCGCTGTTTTAATTACAAAGCATTTGAGCACTTGCGAGTCATTTGAAATTGCTGTTCAGATATTTTATAATACTCTGTGCATAACCTACCTGAACAGTGTGCTCGATCCCATTATTTACTACTTTTCAAGTTCAATCTTTAAAGATGCTTTGGAGAAAGCTCTTGTTCCTTTTAATTTAAGGTGTTTCAAGTTGGGAACAAGCCATGCAACCCCAATAGAGGCAGAAGGCAAACGACGTGTTGAACCTCTGAGGTTGTCATCAATCGGCAATATCTGTGATCAATTACAAACGGAGTCGACAGACATTAATGAACTTCGTACTAATTAACAGCTTGATTATGTTTGATCTGGGAAAAAATTGAATTATGTACAGCACGAAACATTTTTAAATCGGGTCATCTGCTTTCCGCTGAACATGCACTGAAAGAACTGATAGGCTTCATATGCTAAGGCTTAAGTCAACTTCCTCCATAGTTCCGCCTTTCTTTAAAACATGTAAATATAAGACCATTAGAGCATAAGACATAGGAGCAGAAATTAGGCCATTCGGCCCATCGAGTCTGCTCCGCCATTCAATCATGGCTGATAAGTTTCTCAACCCCATTCTCCCCATAACCTTTGATCCCCTTACCAATCAAGAACCTACCTATTTTGGTCTTAAATACACTCAATGACCTGGCCTCCACAGCCTTCTGTGGCAATGAATTCCATAGATTCACCACTCTCTGGCTAAAGAAGTTTCACCTCATCTCTGTTCTAAAAGGTCTTCCCTTTACTCTGAGGCTGTGCCCTTGGGTCTTAGTCTCTCCTACTAATGGATACATTTTCCCCAGTTCACTCTATCCAGGCCTTTCAGTATTCTGTAAGTTTCAATCAGATCCCCCCTCATCCTTCTAAACTTCATCGAGTATAGACCCAGAGTCCTCAAATGTTCCTCATATGTTAAGCCTTTCATTCCTGAGATCATTCTTGTGAACCTCTTCTGGACCCCCTCCAGGGCCAGGACATCCTTTCTGAGATACGGGGCTCAAAATTGCTCACAATATTCTAATTGTGGTCTGACCAGAGCCTTATAAAGCCTCAGCAGCACATCCCTGCTTTTATATTCTAGTCCTCTCGAAATAAATACCAACATTGCATTTGCCTTCCTAACTTCCGACTCAACCTGCAAGTTAAACTTAAGAGGATCCTGGACTAGGATTCCCAAGGCCCTTTGCACTCCAGACTTCTGAATTCTTTCCCCATTTAGAAAATAGTCTATGCCTCTATTCTTTCTACCAAACTGCATGACCTATAGGAAAGGCTTCTCCAGGTTTTGAAGAATACATTGAGCTGTAGTGTATATAAACCTATACAGCATTCATTGATGTATACAAAAGAGTATGGAGACAGTTTTGTATAACTGAGTAGGACTTGAGGATGGAAACATCCATTTCATTAACAAATGAAATTGGTTCTTACTATTCACTTTGTGAGAGTGATTGGTGAGGGAGAATGGAGACTGCCAGATATTACTATCCTCACAGGTTGTACGAAGTCCTTGCTGAGCAACCCTGCATAAGAGTTCAATTCGCCAAAGTTACAACTGGCCATACCTGTGAGCTGCTGCAACGAGAGCTGAAGTCACGTTCATCTACCTGGACAGTGGCTTTGAAGATCATCACTTTCATATAGCCACAGTGTGGGGAGGAGCATCTGCAACATCAGCCAGGAAACAGTCCAGACGTTCACTAAGTGAATGACCCTCTTTACAGCAAAGCAGCTCATTTTAAGTTTTGAAAATAGCTGAGAGGTGGTGGTTCAGTTTTATCAGCTTGCTGGCTTCCCCAAGGTCCTGATTGCAACTGATGACACCAATGTTGCATTGAGGGTGCCCAGAGAACAATGAGTCAATAAACAGGCGGGAATCTACTCTTCAGTGTTTGACAGCAATTAGAGAATCCTCTGTGTCATGTTCTATTTGCTGAAATCATACTTGCTTCATTCTTTACTATTCAGCCCTCCAATCCTTCATCAAGGAAGAGAATCAGATCCATGGATAGCTCCTGGAATACAAAGCAAAACTTTTGTTCCCATAGCTGATGACATCAATCTAAATACTTCAACTATCAGTTGAGGAGTGCTATACCGAGGCACACATAGCTATAAGGCTGGTAATCAAGAGGGCCTTTAGGGGGTTGAATGTGAGCTTTTACTGCCTGGACATGTCACTAAAGGGTTTGCACTTCTGCTCCTCCTAATCCCAGAGCAATGTTTTTGGAAAATATTTCTTTAAGTGAAAAACAAACCTTTTAGGCCACACCAACTGCTAAAGAATCCAGAACAGAGATAAGACAGAGAAGCTTCGCTATCATTGAACAGCCATTTGTATAAGTGTGCCTAAAATATTAGGCTCTTCATTTACAAAAATAAGGACCTAATAGCTGTTCAGGTGAACACCAGGTTCATCAGGCATTACCATTCCGAATTCTCTACCATCAACATCCTGGAGGCACCATTTACCAGAAATATAACTGGACTAGCCACATATATACTGTGGCTACAATAATTGGTCAGAGTCTGGGAATTGTGTGTTATGTAACTCACCAATTGACCACTCAAAGCCTTTCCACCATCTGCAAAGTCAGAAGTACAATGGAATACTTCCCCCTTGCCTAGATGAGTGCAGCTCCAATAGCCCTCAGGGAGCCCAACATTACTCTGGTTAAAGCAGCCTGCTTCATTGGCATCCCATCATCACCTTAAACATTCACTCTCTCATTACTAAAGCACAGTGACAGCAGTGTGTACCACTACAAGATGCACGACAGAAACTCACCAAGGCTCCTTCGACAGCACCTTCCAAACCAGCGACCTCTACCACCTAGAAGAAAAAGGGCAGCCGATACAAGGAAACACCACCACCTGCAAGTTAAATTCCAAGTGAGACACCATTTTAACTTGGACAGATATCACTGCTCCTTCATCATCAATGAGTCAAAAGCCTGAAACTTCTTTTACCTACAACACATAGACTGCAGCAGTTCAACAAGGTGGCTCACAACCACCTTCTCAAGGGTAATTATCAATGGGCAATAAATACTAGTTTTGCCAGCAATGCCCAGATCCCATGAATGAATAAAAAAAAATCAAAATTTCGAGTTGGGAGGCATGAAGTTGTGTCCTGGAAACAGAGGCAAGGAGATCTCATTTCTACCCTTGTAACTCATGGATATTTGCTATTCAAGCATTTTACAATGCACAGTTCACAATGTACCTAATAGTGCGCATTGCCCATTGATTTATTGCTTTTTAAGCTCAGTGTTTAAAGAGACTTTGAGAAAAACTTGTATTCTGTTCGACTGAATACATACAGATCAACAGAATGTTCAGGAACACAGCCAGAGGGAGGAGAAGCAGTCAGAAACGCAGGTCCAACAAGCTTCCAATCCATCTAACACACAGTCATAATGGCTGGAATCTTTTGCTTTTGGTGGGTGTCTTACCCGCTGCCTGAAAAAGCAGCAAGACACTCGCACTGATTCTGAGGAGAAAGGCCCATTGTACCTTCTGCCCAACAGGCAATTCAGTGAACAGTAATGGGCTTTCCTCCAGACTGAGGATTCTGGAAGACGACCTCCCACCTGTCAAGAGCTGCTAGCCGATAGAGGCCGGCAGCTCTTGCACTTGGCAGTGCATTGGAGGAGGCTGTGGCTGCTGCTGGAACAACATCCCCACCGGAGTCCCTTGATTGAGGAGCGATCCAAGAGAAAGATAAGTTCTGTCGGTGGGGGGGCATGGGGGGCGGTGAGCGGGGATCTTGCAGGGTAGGAAGAGAAGGATCATGGAGGTCAGCAGCAAAGGCAGGGGGCTGGCTGTCAGTGGTGACCCCCCCAACCCCACCCCCCCCACCCCCCTCCCCCACCGCCCACCTCATATTCATGCCCTCAATCATGCACAGACTAGTGCAGATTGAGGCCACCCACTCCCACCAGCTGACATGCAGGGCACCCCCCCTCCCCGCTCCACCTGACATGCAGCCAACACAGTTTTACCAGTCGCGCTGGCTGCATTTCAGAAGGCCCGTCTGGAGCTGGGCAGATGGTAGTGGAGGCAGGAAGAGGTACTTAAGTGGTTGTTAATTGGTCACTTAAGGGACTCAATTGGAAGTGGGGCGGGAAGGTCAACTGTGGGTCTTGTTGCCCAGAACTTACTTCCCGCGGAGGCAGGAAGGTATCAGGAATTGGTCCTGAGGCCAACACACCAAATTCTCAGGTTCACCCACCTCCTTTCTCGCATCCTGCGGGGGAAGAAAATTCTGACCTCAGAGCCTGTGGTTAAGTTGGAAGGAACCAACAACCTACCAGCTTCCTAAATTTAAATATAACCTTCTAGAAAATGGAACTGTGGCAGAGAATCTGACATTTACTTTAGATTATTTTCCTGTTTAGTAAGAATTTAGTAAGTGTACCTACAGATTTTAAAATGGCAAAACCATGGCCAGAATATAAAGCTTGTGGGGAGGGCGTGCGCCTGACCCAACCAAGTGTAAAATGAGGCACAACGACGTTGGGTGTGTGATATTTTGGTTGGTGGATGCACGCTGACCATTAAAAGGCCTTTTAAGGCTGTTATAAAGATAATTCAATGAAATTTTTCGCTGCCCATCCAACCTCTCAGTTGATGGGCCGGGCAGGCGAAAAGGCCAAGTGGCCTTTGCACTTTTTCGGAAACCTCTTCCATGGGCAGGACGAGGTTTCCAACAGCTATTAAAAATCAAATAAAAATTAAAACATTTCATCAATAACATCTCCCTACTCATGTGACATAGCCACACAAGAGGACATGTTTTATAACATTTTAGAAATCTTTATTTTTAATGTTCCAAACTCTTCATCTCCCTGAGGCGGCTCTGTGGCTTTTCCAGCGCACACCCATGCGCAGGCACGAAGTTGTGCTCTCGCCCTCCTCCCCACCACCACCCCACCCCCTTCATATGCACACACACACAGGCAGTGCTCAGAGCTGAGAGTTGCAGCCCGCACTTCATGCTGGGCAGGCTTTAATTGGCTCGCCAGCTTGAAATCGCGGCCTGGCCCTGATCGCAGGCGGCAGGCAGCTTCCCCACCGCCCCCGCCGGCCTCCGCCGAGCCTGCCCGACAAGGGAAAATTCCTCCCCCATATTCTAATTTCAGTCGTGGGCTGCTGCTCTAAAAAAGTGCAGGCCGATGGCAGAGAGCTGGTTTATCAAAATAGTTTGCATTTCACAGATAGTGAGATGATTGGAAAACAGAGATAATCATTTAAAAGACAGAATAAATAGAAAGCTAAACAGGATGTCCTTATTTTTAAACTGTTTATAGAAACAAAGGCAATTGGTACAACTTGAAATCTGGCTCGTTTGAGAAAAGCAATACTGTAACTGTTAATGAATATATTGTGAGGCACAATAATGTTCCATTTTTAACCCTTTTTGTTTGGTGGTGCATATGATTTTTTCATAAGCTGTATAATTACATGCAGAAGTGAATATACTGGTTTGTTAGTTTCTTCATTAATACTTTTGTTCTCTCTGTCGACAAAGTGCAATATGTATGTATATGTATATAATGATCTCAGGTCATCCTTTTTCTTCATAATTTTATATTGTTGCAAACTATAAAAACGTGAATTTTCAGTATTGATTTGAGGCTTTGGACGATAGAAGTATTTTAACGTTTCTGTTTGTCACTGCTACACTCAGTTTCATAGAATATTACAATACAATTCATCCCATTGCACCTGTGAAAGGGCTGTCCAATTAAGCCCATACTCCTGCTCTTTCACCAGAGCCCTCCATGTTTTTACTTTTCAAGTAAACATCCCCTTCCCTTTTGAGAATAAAGCATGGGAATAGAATCTGCTGCAAAATCCATGTACTGTTTGCATAGGTACAGAATTTGGATTACTGGCTTTAATGACTTGAATCGGGCCAAAATCTGTTGAGACTGGGGTAAACTTGCACTTTGAGAATTGGAAGACCTAGAAGATAGTTTTATGGGGAATGCATTAAATTTTACATGAAGGTCTAATGTTGTTCAGCAAGTGCCATTGAAGATCAATATTACTTGCAGAATGTGACAACAGAAAACATCAGCTTGCAGAAGAATTTTGTTTCGATTTAAAAAGAAATGTTTTGTAGAATGACATAAATGTAAATTGTTTGACTTTGCTTGCTGCATCCAATAATGATCATCCAATCATACACCTGCCAGATTCTAGTCAAAATTAATTTTATCTGGACTTTGTATCTTGACATGCTTACCAGCTGCAATTATTTTGTATTAATATGCAATCAATAAAAACTTAAAATATAATCGAATCTGACTCCATCTGGGTATTTTTAACTATTTCCCTTTCTGTCTATACTTATAAAGAAAAGTGCTTTCTTCCCATCGACTGCCTCGAGCACTCCGGCACCACATATGATTTATGTCGGTATCTGAGAACTATACTGCCCAACTTGAAACTGAGCAACACAGAACGGATGATCTCAGTCAATCTGCAGCCAAGTCTCCAGTGCCACAATTACATATATAACATGATGACTGCAGGTCTACGGTGATAGAGCAGGAGGGTGGGACTACTGGGCATCTCTTTCAAGGAGTCAACACAGGCAAAATGGGCCAAACAATCTCCTTTTCTGCTGCATGATTCTATGAAATTGAAGTTTCCTGCTTATGCGCTCAACTTGGGTCAACTTGGACTGAGAATCATAATATGCAGCTGCTGCCAGGGTCAGCAGAAACAAATGGAAATGAGGGTCCGGCCTTGGAGTGTTTGAAGAATTTTGTGAGCAGCTGGGGAACGTTTTCTGCAGCAACTTTGTTTTGCCAATCTGCCTGTACCTGGGAGCGGTTTCTGACCCAATCAGACCAGCAGCGGATTTTCTCCTTCCACCCCCTTATCCTATCCACAAGAAGGGCTTTCCAGCCATTGATATGGCATTCATTCTGGTTGGATCCTTGTGTCTCATTATAATGGATTAGGAGAAGCAGCACAAGATGAAGCAAAGTGCAGTCAGGCAGTACTTAAGGATGATTTACCCCAAATATTATTCTCTTCTCATAGAACCAGCACCACGCATCTTAAGAGGATCTTACAGAGGAGATAAAAGAAGAGTGCATTTCACTTAAGAGGCAATAAAGCAGCTCAGTCACTTACAGCCCATCTGACAATACAGTTCTCTTTGTAAAGTGACCTTCACAGTGTCACTGGCCCATTTCAGGTGAACCCAGTAATATCAACTAGGCTGAGTACAGGTGCACATATGACCATCAAGTGATTGATGACCCTGACAGGACAAATGGAGAATTCATCACCACTGGCATCTTAGCAAAGCAGCACAGAGATAGCGCTTCTCTAGGTGCTAGGGTGCACTTGAAAACATTAGCTGCAGTAATACATTTTTTGGTCTCAGCAACATTTGAATAAGGTACGAAGTTAAGAAAAAGCAGGACGACAGAAGTAAATGACTAGTTTCTTGGTATGATTAGTCAATTGTTACTGGTGGCCACTGTACAATTTTTAAAAATAGTGTTCTTAACTGACGTGAGAACAGTAGTGTGCTTTCACCTGTCAAACACATTTTAAACAATTTTCAGATGCTAGAAGGCTGAAATAATTTGTTGCATTTGCTAATTTTTTCAATTACATGAAGTCCTCAGCTCCTGCTTTTCTCAACTCCTGTCATGTCCACAGTTGTCCATCTGAGCTGATCCGCATCTCAGTCCACTGAATGATCACACACCCATGCAGCACCAGACCTCGCCCAAAACGACTCTTGTATCACTTTTGATTTAGCCAGCATGGCAGTGCTACAGTTTTTCTTTTGCTTCCCCCATCCTTACCCCTCCCCCAGTCACCCATTTCCTTTCTCCCACCACTGTCGACTACCCCTGCCATCACTTTCACCTCCCCTCTGTGACCTACCAGCCACAACCCTTTTCTTTTTGGGACGTCTAGGTCAACATGCACATTCCCTCCCTTCTCGATAATTCCACATTCACCTTCCCTACTTCTTCCTTCCCACACCCAGGGTCTGCATCGAGCCCTCACCCTCCCACCCTACCACCTCACTCTGCCCTCAGTCATTCTCACCATTCCCTTGTGCCATGCCCACCCTCAGTTCACTCCCCACAAGGCAGTCAGGTAGTCAACGGATGTTCACCTTTACATGTTCATCTGGACATACCCCCTTAGAACAACTTCCCCCTTCCAGACTCCTTCCTCCCTGGAACTCCTTACCTCCCGCAGACACTGCCTCTTAGTCCTTCGCACCCCCCCCAACCCTGGACCACCCCAGCCACTTAGTCCTTCCCCCTTCCCGACTCCTTCAGACACCCTTACTTCTTCCTCCACCCTTATGTCTTCCTCCACCCTTACTCCCTCCCTCACTGCACTCCTTTGTTCTCCTGGACTCCTTCCACCCCCCTGGATTCCCTCCTCTCTCTGCACTCCTTCCCCCCTCCAAACTCCTGCCCTTCCACCGCCCCATACACCAATCTCCCCAGTTGCTGTCTTCTCCCACATTACCCTCTCCTCTGCCCATAGACTCACCCCCACCTCCCAACCTCACACACCCAACATTTTAATTCCCCCCCCAACCTCACCCCTGACACCTTAATTCCCCCCTCCCAACCTGACTCCTCCAACACCTTTGTTCTCCTTCTCCCAACCTCACCCCCCGACATGTCTCCCTCCCCCAGTCGATCCTAGACCTTCCTCTCCACTCTCTTGACCATAATCTGTTGTGAGCAGACTCTCAGTGGAGACTTTCCACCTTCCATCAGCTGCTTTGCGGCAGAGCCATGTCTATGAGGATCCACCCAGCATGCCATGGATGTTCCTAAAGGGTCCTGTTGCTGTCGGGCTCCAGATCTTCTGCTCCTCGGACATTCGCGATGTGAGCAAGGCCCTGACAGTAATTTCTGACTTCTGTACATCACACTTGTCCAGACGCGTTCTGCATTTACACGTTTTCCTGCTGACGTGGGCGGATGATCCAGCATTGTGGGGTGGGGGGAGGAGGGTTGATTCCAATGGGCTGGCCTTATAATGATAAGCAGGTGTATTATAATGAGGTTCCAGACATCCAACGGCAGGAAACGCGGCCCATCATTGACAGGCAAATCAGACGATTGCAAGCTAGTTTCATTATGTCGTGAAATTGACTTTTGGTCTTCTCGCCATATGGTCCACTCAGTCTGCCAAACACGCCCAATGCCAGCGGGCAGGGAAAATTCTGCCCGATGACTCTGTGTGAATTTTCTGGGAAACTTGAACTTGTAATTGGTAATTACCGTGCTCCAAGGGACCCTCCGATAAAGTCTCTGACTCTGAGTTATAATTGGAGACTTTGGACAATTCCAAGTTACTTACCCAGGAAATGTTAGGCAGAAAAATCCTAGTCTAACTATTGGGTAACTATACAACTGACACCCCAACTCCCTCCTCAACCTCCCAACTACTCTCGGCAGGCCTGACAAGTGTAAAATGATGCGCGATGACGTAGGGCGTGAGTCCCGAAGTCACCGCGTGCCATCGCGATGTTTCATTCAGTGGGCCTGCGCAGGCGTCAGCTGCGCACCCACCAAAATGTAAACGGTCCGTTAACAGAATCACACAGTGCAGAAGAGGCCCTTCGGCCCAACGAGTCTGCACTGACCTGTGTGGAGCACCTGACCTACCTACCAAATGCCATTTACCAGCACTTGGCCCATAACCTTGAATGTTATGATGTGCCAAGTGCTCATCCATGTACTTTTTAAAGGATGTGAAGCAACCCGCCTCCACCACCCTCCCAGGCAGTGCATTCCAGACTGTCATCGCCCTCTGGTCCTCACAACCCCCTTAATCTCCCATCCCTCACCTTGAACTTATGTCCCCTTGTGACTGACCCTTCAACTGAGGGGAACAGCTGCTCCCTAGCCACCCTGTCCATGCCCCTCACAATCTTGTGCATCTCGATCAGGTCACCCCTCAGTCTTCTCTGCTCCAATGAAAACAGCCCAAATCTATCCAACCTCTCTTCATAACTTAAATGTTTCATCCCAGGCAACATCCTGGGGAATCTCCTCTGCACCCCCTCCAGTGCAATCACATCCTTCCTATAATGTGGCAACCAGAACTGCACAGAGTATTCCAGCAGTGGCCTCACCAAAGTTCTATACAACTCCAACGTGACCTCCCTACTTTTGTAATCTATGCCTCAATTGATAAAGGCAAGTGTCCCATATGCCTTTTTCACCATCCGACTAACATGCCCCTCTGCCTTCACAGATCTATGGACAGCCACGCCAAGGTCCTTTTGTTTCTCAGAACTTCCTAGTGTCATGTCATTCAACGAATACTTCCTTGTCAAATTACTTCTTCCAGAGTTTTTCACCTCACACTTTTCAGGGGTAAATTCCATCTGCCACTTATCTGCCCATTTGACCATCCCGTCCCTATCTTCCTGTAGCCCAAGACACTCAACCTCTCTGTGAACCACCCAGCCAATCTTTGTGTCATCCGCAAACTTATTAATCCTACACCCCACATAGTCATCTATGTCATTTATATAAATGACAAATAATAGGAGACCTAGCACAGATCCCTGTGGTACGCCACTGGGCACAGGCTTCCAGTCACTAAAGCGTCCTTCTGTCATCACCCTCTGACTCCTACAACCAGGCCAGTTCTGAATCCACCTTAAAAAATTACCCTGTATCCCATGGGCATTTCCCTTCTTTATAAGTCTCCCATGTGGGACCTTGAAAAGGCTTTGCTGAAATCCATTTAAACTACATCAACTGCACTACCCTCATCTACACACCTGGTCACCTCCTCAAAAAATTCAATCAATTTATTAGGCATGACCTCCCTCTGGGCGGTTAAGGCCATTAAGAAATTATTTGAAACATTTGTGAATGCTGCCCACCCAACCTTAAGGTTGGCTGGCAGACGAAAAGCCCAAGCGGCCTTCACATCTTGTAGGAAACCTTATCCCGCCGTGAAGCTTTTATTAAATAAATAATTTTTCATAAATATAACAACATGTCCCAACTCATGTGACACAGTCACATGAAAGGACATGTTTAAATAAAGTTTTACACCTTTTATTTCATCGTTTTAATATCGATTGAATCTCCCTGAGGCAGCTCCGTGTCTCACAGATTAAAGCACTCTTTCGCGCGCATGTGCAAAAAAGCGCTGGCCCCGACTCACCCCCCTCCCCCCGGCCTGCACAGGTAGTGCTGAGCGCTACCGGTCGCGTCTTACTCTGGCCAGGCCTTAATTGGCCCACCCGCGTAAAATGTCGGTGAGGAGCCGATTGTGGGCAGCGATCGGCTCTGCACCCGCCCCTGCCCACACTCAACGAGCCTGCCCGTCATATGAAAAATTCTGACCAGGGTTTCCAACTCTGATCAGAGGTTTTGGGCCATGATCTTGGTTCAGAAGATCAAGATGTAACATTGGTTTTGGTGGAAACAATAAACAGCAAAGGAAAGATGTCACTGGTTGGAGTACTTTACAAGCTCCCTGTTAAGAAGATACAATAATTCTCATAATATTATTGGAATTTATCGTAAAATAGAGTAATAGTGGGATGTGTCTATGTGTATGTGTGTGTCTGTCTGAGATTTAATTGAATTAGAGGCGACTCGTCTGGCTGCTTTGATCTAAGAAGAGCGATTATGTTTGAAATGTTACTTAGATAAACATGGGGAAGTTTAGAAACATGGATGTCAAAAGAACATTTGTATTTTGAAACAAACCAGAATAGATTGCTTTCAAAGGAGAGGGTGAAATGTGTCACCTAGCCAGGTGAAGTCTAGAAACAATGGGCGGGATTTTCCGCACCCTCCTGCCTCCAGGATTTTCCGGTCCCACCGGAATGGACTCCTGCCCAGGGTGCTCCCCGCGACAGGGCCGGAAAATCCCGGCCAATGTGTTTATTTGTCCTGAAGATTACTGATAAAACTTAGTGCTATGAGAGTACAGGAAGCTGTACGAATCAGGTTCAGTAGGTTGATCCCTTTGTCTTATGGGGAAGGTTACGCAGGTTAAGCATATACTCATTGGAGTTCATAAGAATGAGAAGTGATCTTATTGAAACATATAAGATTCTGAGGGGCCTTAACAGATGATAAGAGGATGTTTCCCCTCATGGGGGAATCTAGAACTGGGGGGTGCCATTTCAAAATAAGGAATCATTTACCATTTACCTTGAATACATTCTGGACATAAGACTATCATTCTGAACATACGAACATTCAAATTAGGAGCAGTCAGTCATTTGAGCCTGATCCACCATTCAATAAGATTGTGGCTGATCCGATTGTGGCCTCAACTCCACACTCCGCCTATCACCGATAACCTTTGACTCCCTTGTTAGTCAAGAATCTATCTGCCTCTGCCTCCACGGCTCACTGGGGAAGAGAGTTCCAAAGTTTCATGAGCCTCTGAAAGAAAAATGTTCTTCTCATCTCTGTCTTAAATGGGAGGAGCCTTATTTTTAAACTGTGTCCTTTAGTTCTAGTCTCTTCCACAAGTGTGGTCAAGTCTCCTCAGGATCTTATATGGTTCAGTAAGATCACCTGTCATTCTTCTAAATTTCAAAGAATACAAGCCCAGCCTGTCCAACCTTTCCTCATATAATGCCCCCATCCCCGTTATCAGTTGAAGGAACCTTCTCTCAACTGCTGGTAATGCATTTACATCCTTTTTTAAATGAGGAGACCAAAACTATACACAGTACTCCAGAAGGGCCTCACCAATGTCCTGTACAACTGCAGTGAAACATTTCTACTTTTATACTCCATTCCCTTGCAAGAAACAACAACATTCCATTTGTCTTCCTAATCACTTACTGTATCTGCATAGTAATTTTTTTTGCTTCATGTACCAGGACACCCAGATCCCTGTGTAGCTCGGAATTCTGCAATCTATCTCTATTTCAATTAAATGCTGCTTTTCTATTCTTCCTTCAAAGTGGACAAGTTCATATTTTCCTACATTATACTCCATATGCCAAATTTTAGCCCGTTCACTTAACTTATCTATGTCCCTTTGCAGACTCCTTATGTCCTCTTTACAACTTACTCTCCTGCCTATCTTTTTGTCATCAGCAAATTGAGCAACCATACCTTCACTCCCTTCATCCAACTCATTGATATAAATTGTGAACAGCTGAGGCTCCAGCACTGATCCCTGTGGCACTCCACTCCTCACATCCTGCCAACCTGAAAATGACCAATTTATGCCAACTCTCTGTTTCCTGTTAGCTAACCAATCATCTTTCCATGCTAATACCCCCTGCAACATGAGCTCACATTTTGCTTAGTGTTATGAACAATGTATAATTTTAAGGTTCTTTGTGAGCCTTGGTGCCTGGGAGTCCGGATAGGCTCTGGACTAAGGTTCAAGTCTTTTGAGTTTATTTGTATATATACATTTGTAATGAGGCTTTAAGACACTTGAAGGTAAAGAGATGGGTTAAAACTTTAGTGATTGTGGGAAGGAAAGTACAAAAAATTTACTGTTGCCTAGTAGCTGTTGTCCAGGGACACAGACGTAGAGAAAAAACAGAGGAGAGAGTTCAGTGTGCATCAGAGAGTGAAGACAGGGATTTTCAGCTCTCTGAGAAGAAAACATTACAAGCCTATTGGGACAGTAGTTGACTGAATAGTCAGTTATAGAGCTCAGTAAAGTTATCAGTTTACCAGGGATGCTAGTGGAAGGCTGAGGTTAGAGTGTGGTTTTTAAGTGTGTCAGGGAGAGATAAGAGTTGGGTAAAAAGCATTGAGTAAACACTGAGGAATTCACTGGGAGAAAACTGTTTGCAACTGTGCCAGTCCCCAGCAAGAAGATGTTGTGTGTCAGGCTAGTGGTAACTTTTTCTTCTCCGTCGATGCTGCCAGATCTGCTGAGTTTTTCCAGGTAATTCTGTTTTTCTTTTGGATTTCCAGCATCCGCAGTTTTTTGTTTTTATCTTTGTTTTTATTATTATTATAGTGGTAACTCTTCACTACCTTATGTGCCTATAAGGAGATTGCTGGGATGAAGGACCAGTATGAATTTGAAGCATCTTCTTGTGTTTGTATTGAGATATTTCCAACCTTTTTGTCTAGTTTAATATAGTTCATTTTTCTTGTTTAATAAATATCTTATTATTTGTGTTAAAAGTTCATTAGCAGCCTCCTGTGAATATGTTCAGTAACTTTACACCACAATCAAGTTAGGATCTATCAAGCCAGGTTTTGCTCGGAGTTCTGATTGTCCAGTATTAACATCAGCTGGGATTGTCACAGTAGTAACCTTGTCAAATGCCTTCTGGAAATCTAAGTACAGAAAATCCACAGGTTCCCCTTTATCCATGCTGCTTATTACTTCCACAAAGAACTCAAATAAATTAGTGAAACATGATTTCCCTTTCACAAAATCATGTTGACTTTGCCTGATTGCATTGAGATTTTCTCAGTGCTGCGCTATAACCTCCTTAATGATAGATTCCAGCAATTTCCCTCAGACAGATATTAAGCTAACTGGTCTGAAGTTTCCTACTTTCTGACTCCCTCCTTTCTTGAATCGAGGAGTCACAATTGCTATTTTCCAATCTGATGGGACCTTTCCAGAATCTAGGGAATTTCAGAAAATTAAACCCAATGCACCTACTATCTCAGCAGCCACTTCTTAACTCTAGGATGAAGTCCATCAGGACCTGGGAACTTGTCAGCTTTTAGTTCTAATAAATTTCTTTGTATCCTTTCCTTGGTGATTGTAATTGTTTTAAGTTCCTCCCTCATTTCACCTCCTGACTCACAATTATTTATTACCTGTTATTTGTATCTTCTACAGTGAAGAAAGATGCAAAATATCGGTTCAATACATCCACCATTTCCTTATTTTCCATTATTAACTCCACATTCTCATTCTCTAGAGGACCAATGTTCACTTTACCTACTCTTTTCATTTTTAAATATCTGTAGAAACTCTTACTTTCCGACTTTATATATCTGTCTAGCTTTCTCTTATTCTCTAATTTCTTTCTCCTTATTAATCTTTTAGTCATTCTTTGCTGTTCTTTATATTCTGTCCAATCTTCTGACCTGCCACTTGTCTTTGTGGAGTTATTCGAACATACATTCGAACATACAAACATATGAAATAGGAGCAGAAGTAGGCCATTCGGCCCCTTGAGCCTGTTCCGCCATTCATTAAGAACATTTTTATTTCATTTTGATACTATCTTTAACTTCCTTAGTAAGCCACAGGTGGTGCTGCCTTCCCTTAAGTCTTTCTTTCTCACTGAAATGCATCTTTCCTGAGTATTCTGAAATATCTCCTTAAATGTCTTCCAATGCATCTTTAGTGACCTATCCAATAACTAATTTCCCAGTTCACTTAAGCTATCTCTGTCTTCATACCCTCATAATTGCCCTTATTCAAGTTTAAAACACAAGTCTTAGATCCACACCTCTCTCCCTCAAACTGAAGGTGAAATTCAATCATATTATGATTACAGCTAGCTAGTGAGGTCATTAATTAAGCCTGTCTCATTGCACATCACCAGATCTGGTATAGTCTGCTCTCTGGTTGATGCCAGAATGTGCTGCTCCAAGATGGAAAACACTCTATGAACTCAACACACTACCTTCTTTCTGGCAAGAGAAGATCACGTACAACTACAATTAGAATGCTGGCACTCTGCCTGCACACCTTGGGTGGAATCTTGTGCACTTCCTCATGGCGAGTTCCCATGGTGGTGGGAACATTTACTCAGGTGGCAGGGTGGCAGGTGGGGATCCCACTACCTTCCTCCACTCTGATTAAAGCGTGGTGAGAAGGCCTGTGGACAGCCTTCCTGCCCTGCCACCTACTGAGGCCCTTAAGTGGGCAATTAACGTCTAGTTAAGGGCCTCATTCTACCGTTGCTGGCATTAACACAGTGGCGGGGGCAGGAGCAGGTGCGGTGTTCTCACCATTAGGGAGCACAATAAGCAAACCGTGTCGGGATTTTGGGATCCTGGGCAAGTCCCTCATTCAAAGGCACTCAGTATCTGATCGACAGTCCGGCGCTGGGAAAGAGATGCGTACTGAAAGCCAACCCCTGCTCTTGCTGCCAACCTCCGACCCCCCTCCTCCTCCTCCTGCTCCAACCTGTGATCCCTCCTCCGTCCATCACTCACTTTTGGCCTGGGATCCAATAACAATACTAGGCTTCGATGTAGTGGCAGCAGCAGCCAGCATCTCCCTGGGGGTGCTGCAGTTCAATAAAAGTCCGGCAGTTCTCCAGTTGGAAGGATTTCCACACCATTTGATCCGAGGGGAAGGCATGTTGCTGGCTGGTCAAGTGCCTGATTGCAGCAAGATACAAACGGCCCTCCCTAAAAGAGGTGTCACGGGTGCTGCCACCAGGTCTCCAGCCGGCGGCCCGGGCCCCTGTCGCCTCCACAAGATTCCTCCCCGTTCTATGTTAAAGCAAGTTGTTGTTGCTGAAGCTCACGTGGCTCAGCTCTCAAACACATTGTGCAGCTGAGATAACAGGTCTTTCTTCACCTCTTTCAGAAGAGTTAAACCACGTGAAATTATCTTGTTGCTGCAATACGAGTTTGGAAGGGAAAAAAATTAACAGAAGTCCTTGCGGTGAGGATGGTGTATATGCAGTAATGGCAGAAAGTTACCAACGCTTTTGCTTTCAAGGCTTCCGAGCTGTTGCTAATTCAAACATGCACCCAGCGAAACAAAAAAAAACCTTCATCAGCAGGTTATATAGATATAAAACAACTTAGCTGAATGGGTTTTTTGATATAGGAAATTAAAATGCAGCAGTGAGTAAAATATCTATGAAAGCAGACCAGAAGACCATTACACCATTTCGTCTTTTTTAGGAAAATGGGTGAATCCAGGAATGTAAAATTCCTAGAGTCATACTGCAAACATTTCTAACCAAATGTATTTTACTAGGTCTGTTGAAGACTCATACGGACTCGAAATGTTAACTGTGTTCCTCCGCAGATGCTGCCAGACCTGCTGAGTTTTTCCAGGTATTTTTGTTTTTATTTTGTATTTTACTAGGTTCGCATGGTTTGAAAAATTTAGCTGTAAGTGCACATTTAAGGTATTCTAAGAATATTTCTTGTAGGTTTATTACACAGTTTCTTTGTTATTCTGGTTTCATTACTGTCCCACCCACAATCCATGATGTACTGTGGAAGAACTGTATATAAGGTTGTGCATCATTCACTTCGTTAACTCATTTCTGTGGCTGTGTGATTGAGTTTATTGCAATACTGCCCACAATGGTCAACGGGAACCAGTCGTGTGTTCTTGGGAAAGATGTTAATTCATCCTACAATCCACCCATAATTATTATAACTTGTATCCTCGGATTCATTGGAAATGCGATTGCTTTATGGACCTTTATTTTTCATGTTAAATGCTGGAAACCAAACACAGTTTATTCACTGAATCTGGCGATTGCAGACACCCTGTTAATCAGCTGTTTACCATTTCGAGCAGTTTACTTTGTACGGAAGAAGAACTGGATCTTTGGTGAAGAACCTTGCCGCCTGAATATTTTTTTGATCTCCTTACACCGTGTGGGGAGCATCATGTTTCTGACAGTTATGGCGATTGATCGCTATTTTAAAGTGGTCCAGCCTCACCACCGAGTGAACAAGATACATACAAGCAGTGCAGTGAAGTTAACAGGCATCTTGTGGATTCTGACAATGATAGCTTGTTCCCATTTTTTAGCAGAGTCTCACAGCTTCCTGGTCAACAATCTGACATACTGTGAGCCCTTTGACATGTCCAAGTCTCTAAATCCTACAACAATTTGGACCTATGTTCTTTTTGTAGTTTTCATGTTTGCTTTTCCAGCTTCAGTTATCCTGTTCTCCACGACGAGTATCATCAGGAAGTTAAAGCGGATGGAAACTGAATCGATTGGTAAATATAAGCGAGCTGTAAAGCTTGTGATAGCTGTGGCTGCAGTTTTTATAGTTTGTTTCTTGCCCACAAACATTGCTGTAATCGCTGTTTTAATTACAAAGCATTTGAGCACTTGCGAGTCATTTGGAATTGCTGTTCAGATATTTTATAATACTCTGTGCATAACCTACCTGAACAGTGTGCTCGATCCCATTATTTACTACTTTTCAAGTTCAATCTTTAAAGATGCTTTGGAGAAAGCTCTTGTTCCTTTTAATTTAAGGTGTTTCAAGTTGGGAACAAGCCATGCAACCCCAATAGAGGCAGAAGGCAAACGACGTGTTGAACCTCTGAGGTTGTCATCAATCGGCAATATCTGTGATCAATTACAAACGGAGTCGACAGACATTAATGAACTTCGTACTAATTAACAGCTTGATTATGTTTGATCTGGGAAAAAATTGAATTATGTACAGCACGAAACATTTTTAAATCGGGTCATCTGCTTTCCGCTGAACATGCACTGAAAGAACTGATAGGCTTCATATGCTAAGGCTTAAGTCAACTTCCTCCATAGTTCCGCCTTTCTTTAAAACATGTAAATATAAGACCATTAGAGCATAAGACATAGGAGCAGAAATTAGGCCATTCGGCCCATCGAGTCTGCTCCGCCATTCAATCATGGCTGATAAGTTTCTCAACCCCATTCTCCCCATAACCTTTGATCCCCTTACCAATCAAGAACCTACCTATTTTGGTCTTAAATACACTCAATGACCTGGCCTCCACAGCCTTCTGTGGCAATGAATTCCATAGATTCACCACTCTCTGGCTAAAGAAGTTTCACCTCATCTCTGTTCTAAAAGGTCTTCCCTTTACTCTGAGGCTGTGCCCTTGGGTCTTAGTCTCTCCTACTAATGGATACATTTTCTCCAGTCCACTCTATCCAGGCCTTTCAGTATTCTGTAAGTTTCAATCAGATCCCCCCTCATCCTTCTAAACTTCATCGAGTATAGACCCAGAGTCCTCAAATGTTCCTCATATGTTAAGCCTTTCATTCCTGAGATCATTCTTGTGAACCTCTTCTGGACCCCCTCCAGGGCCAGGACATCCTTTCTGAGATACGGGGCTCAAAATTGCTCACAATATTCTAATTGTGGTCTGACCAGAGCCTTATAAAGCCTCAGCAGCACATCCCTGCTTTTATATTCTAGTCCTCTCGAAATAAATACCAACATTGCATTTGCCTTCCTAACTTCCGACTCAACCTGCAAGTTAAACTTAAGAGGATCCTGGACTAGGATTCCCAAGTCCCTTTGCACTCCAGACTTCTGAATTCTTTCCCCATTTAGAAAATAGTCTATGCCTCTATTCTTTCTACCAAACTGCATGACCTATAGGAAAGGCTTCTCCAGGTTTTGAAGAATACATTGAGCTGTAGTGTATATAAACCTATACAGCATTCATTGATGTATACAAAAGAGTATGGAGACAGTTTTGTATAACTGAGTAGGACTTGAGGATGGAAACATCTATTTCATTAACAAATGAAATTGGTTCTTACTATTCACTTTGTGAGAGTGATTGGTGAGGGAGAATGGAGACTGCCAGATATTACTATCCTCACAGGTTGTACGAAGTCCTTGCTGAGCAACCCTGCATAAGAGTTCAATTCGCCAAAGTTACAACTGGCCATAACTGTGAGCTGCTGCAACGAGAGCTGAAGTCACGTTCATCTACCTGGACAGTGGCTTTGAAGATCATCACTTTCATATAGCCACAGTGTGGGGAGGAGCATCTGCAACATCAGCCAGGAAACAGTCCAGACGTTCACTAAGTGAATGACCCTCTTTACAGCAAAGCAGCTCATTTTAAGTTTTGAAAATAGCTGAGAGGTGGTGGTTCAGTTTTATCAGCTTGCTGGCTTCCCCAAGGTCCTGATTGCAACTGATGACACCAATGTTGCATTGAGGGTGCCCAGAGAACAATGAGTCAATAAACAGGCGGGAATCTACTCTTCAGTGTTTGACAGCAATTAGAGAATCCTCTGTGTCATGTTCAAATTGCTGAAATCATGCTTGCTTCATTCTTTACTATTCAGCCCTCCATTCCTTCATCAAGGAAGAGAATCAGATCCATGGATAGCTCCTGGAATACAAAGCAAAACTTTTGTTCCCATAGCTGATGACATCAATCTAAATACTTCAACTATCAGTTGAGGAGTGCTATACCGAGGCACACATAGCTATAAGGCTGGTAATCAAGAGGGCCTTTAGGGGGTTGAATGTGAGCTTTTACTGCCTGGACATGTCACTAAAGGGTTTGCACTTCTGCTCCTCCTAATCCCAGAGCAATGTTTTTGGAAAATATTTCTTTAAGTGAAAAACAAACCTTTTAGGCCACACCAACTGCTAAAGAATCCAGAACAGAGATAAGACAGAGAAGCTTCGCTATCATTGAACAGCCATTTGTATAAGTGTGCCTAAAATATTAGGCTCTTCATTTACAAAAATAAGGACCTAATAGCTGTTCAGGTGAACACCAGGTTCATCAGGCATTACCATTCCGAATTCTCTACCATCAACAGCCTGGAGACACCATTTACCAGAAATATAACTGGACTAGCCACATATATACTGTGGCTACAATAATTGGTCAGAGTCTGGGAATTGTATGTTATGTAACTCACCAATTGACCACTCAAAGCCTTTCCACCATCTGCAAAGTCAGAAGTACAATGGAATACTTCCCCCTTGCCTAGATGAGTGCAGCTCCAATAGCCCTCAGGGAGCCCAACATTACTCTGGTTAAAGCAGCCTGCTTCATTGGCATCCCATCATCACCTTAAACATTCACTCTCTCATTACTAAAGCACAGTGACAGCAGTGTGTACCACTACAAGATGCACGACAGAAACTCACCAAGGCTCCTTCGACAGCACCTTCCAAACCAGCGACCTCTACCACCTAGAAGAAAAAGGGCAGCCGATACAAGGAAACACCACCACCTGCAAGTTAAATTCCAAGTGAGACACCATTTTAACTTGGACAGATATCACTGCTCCTTCATCATCAATGAGTCAAAAGCCTGAAACTTCTTTTACCTACAACACATAGACTGCAGCAGTTCAACAAGGTGGCTCACTACCACCTTCTCAAGGGTAATTATCAATGGGCAATAAATACTGGTTTTGCCAGCAATGCCCAGATCCCATGAATGAATAACAAAAAATCAAAATTTCGAGTTGGGAGGCATGAAGTTGTGTCCTGGAAACAGAGGCAAGGAGATCTCATTTCTACCCTTGTAACTCATGGATATTTGCTATTCAAGCATTTTACAATGCACAGTTCACAATGTACCTAATAGTGCGCATTGCCCATTGATTTATTGCTTTTTAAGCTCAGTGTTTAAAGAGACTTTGAGAAAAACTTGTATTCTGTTCGACTGAATACATACAGATCAACAGAATGTTCAGGAACACAGCCAGAGGGAAGAGAAGCAGTCAGAAACGCAGGTCCAACAAGCTTCCAATCCATCTAACACACAGTCATAATGGCTGGAATCTTTTGCTTTTGGTGGATGTCTTACCCGCTGCCTGAAAAAGCAGCAAGACACTCGCACTGATTCTGAGGAGAAAGGCCCATTGTACCTTCTGCCCAACAGGCAATTCAGTGAACAGTAATGGGCTTTCCTCCAGACTGAGGATTCTGGAAGACGACCTCCCACCTGTCAAGAGCTGCTAGCCGATAGAGGCCGGCAGCTCTTGCACTTGGCAGTGCATTGGAGGAGGCTGTGGCTGCTGCTGGAACAACATCCCCACCGGAGTCCCTTGATTGAGGAGCGATCCAAGAGAAAGATAAGTTCTGTCGGTGGGGGGGCATGGGGGGCGGTGAGCGGGGATCTCGCAGGGTAGGAAGAGAAGGGTCATGGAGGTCAGCAGCAAAGGCAGGGGGCTGGCTGTCATTGGTGACCCCCCCAACCCCACCTCCCCACCCCCCTCCCCCACCACCCACCTCATGTTCATGCCCTCAATCATGCACAGACTAGTGCAGATTGAGGCCACCCACTCCCACCAGCTGACATGCAGGGCACCCCCCCTCCCCGCTCCACCTGACATGCAGCCAACACAGTTTTACCAGTCGCGCTGGCTGCATTTCAGAAGGCCCGTCTGGAGCTGGGCAGATTGTAGTGGAGGCAGGAAGAGGTACTTAAGTGGTTATTAATTGGTCACTTAAGGGACTCAATTGGAAGTGGGGCGGGAAGGTCAACTGTGGGTCTTGTTGCCCAGAACTTACTTCCAGTGGAGGCAGGAAGGTATCAGGAATTGGTCCTGAGGCCAACACACCAAATTTTCAGGCTCACCCACCTCCTTTCTCGCATCCTGCGGGGGAAGAAAATTCTGACCTCAGAGCCTGTGGTTAAGTTGGAAGGAACCAGCAACCTACAGCTTCCTAAATTTAAATATAACCTTCTAGAAAATGGAAAGTAGCACTGTGGCAGAGAATCTGACATTTACTTTAGATTATTTTCCTGTTTAGTAAGAATTTAGTAAGTGTACCTACAGATTTTAAAATAGCAAAACCATGGCCAGAATATAAAGCTTGTGGGGAGGGCGTGCACCTGACCCGACCAAGTGTAAAATGAGGCACAACAACGTTGGGTGTGCGATATTTTGGTTGGTGGGTGCACGTTGACCATTAAAAGGCCTTTTAAGGCCGTTATAATGGTAATTCAATGAAATTTTTCGCTGCCCATCCAACCTCTCGGTTGATGGGCCGGGCAGGCGAAAAGGCCAAGCGGCCTTTGCACGTTTTAGGAAACCTCTTCCATGGGCAGGACGAGGTTTCCAACAGCTATTAAAAATTAAATAAAAATTAAAACATTTCATCAATTACATCCCCCTACTCATGTGATATAGCCACACAAGGGGACATGTTTTATAACACTTTAGAAATCTTTATTTTTAATGTTCCAAACTCTTCATCTCCCTGAGGCGGTTCTGTGACTCGGAGAGCTTTTCCAGCGCACACCCATGCGCAGGCACGAAGTTGTGCTCTCGCCCTCCTCCCCACCAGCACCCCACCCCCTTCATATACACACACACACAGGCAGTGCTCAGAGCTGAGAGTTGCAGCCCGCGTTTCATGCTGGGCTGGCTTTAATTGGCTCGCCAGCTTGAAATCGCAGCCTGGCCCTGATCGCAGGCGGCAGGCAGCTTCCCTACCGCCCCCGCCGGCCTCCGCCGAGCCTGCCCGACGAGGGAAAATTCCTCCCCCATATTCTAATTTCAGTTGTGGGCTGCTGCTCTAAAAAAGTGCATGCCGATGGCAGAGAGCTGGTTTATCAAAATAGATTGCATTTCACAGATGGTGAGATGATTGGGAAACAGAGAGATAATCATTTAAAGGGCAGAATAAATAAAAAGCTAAACAGGATGTCCTTATTTTTAAACTGTTCATAGAAACAAAGGCAATTGGTACAACCTTGAAATCTGGCCTGTTTGAGAAAAGCAATACTGTAAATGTTAATGAATATATTGTGAGGGACAATACTGTTCCATTCTTAACCCTTTTTGTTTGGTGGTGCATATGATTTTTTCATAAGCTGTATAATTATATGCAGAAGTGAATATACTGGTTTGTTAGTTTCTTCATTAATAATTTTGTTCTCTCTCTGTTGACAAAGTGCAATATGTATATATATATATAATGATCTCAGGTCATCCTTTTTCTTCATAATTTTGTATTGTTGCAAACTATAATAACGTGAATTTTCAGTATTGATTTGAGGCTTTGGACGATAGAAGTATTTTAACGTTTCTGTTTGTCACTGCTACACTCAGTTTCATAGAATATTACAATATAATTCATCCCATTGCACCTGTGAAAGGGCTGTCCAATTAAGCCCATACTCCTGCTCTTTCACCAGAGCCCTCCACATTTTTCCTTTTCAAGTATACATCCAATTCCCTTTTGAGAATTAGTATTGAATGTTACCAATATTTATTCGTTGAGAAAAATATTTTCATTAATTATAGAATAAAGCATGAGGAGCAGAATCTGCTGCAAAATCTATGTACTGTTTGCACAGGTACAGAATTTGGATTACTGGCTTTAATGACTTGAATTGGGCCAAATCTGTTGAGACTGGGGTAAAAGTTGCACTTTGAGAATTGGAAGACCTAGAAGATGGTTCTATGGGGAATGCATTAAATTTTACATGCAGGGCTAATTCACTGCATTTGATTAGGAAGTGCCACTAAAGAACAACATTACTTGCAGAATGTGACAACAGAAAACAACAGGTAGCAAAAGAATTTTGTTTCGATTTAAAAAGAAATGTTTTTTAGAATGACATAAATGTAAATTGTTATATTTGGTTTGACTTTGCTTGATGCATCCAATAATGAGTGATTATCATACACCTGCCAGATTCTAGTCAAAATTAATTTTATCTGGACTTTGTATCTTGACATGCTTAGCGGCTGCAATTATTTTGTATTAATATGCAATCAATAAAAACTTAAAATATAATTGAATCTGACTCCATCTGGGTATTTTTAACTATTTCCCTTTCTGTCTATACTTATCAAGAAAAGTGCTTTCTTCCCATCGACTGCTTCGAGCACTATGGCACCACATATGATTTATGTCGGTATCTGAGAACTATACTGCCCAACTTGAAACTGAGCAACACAGAACGGGTGATCTCAGTCAATCTGCAGCCAAGTCTCCAGTGCCACAATTACATATATAACATGATGACTGCAGGTCTACGGTGATAGAGCAGGAGGGTGGGACTACTGGGCATCTCTTTCAAGGAGTCAACACAGGCAAAATGGGCCAAACAATCTCCTTTCCTGATGCATGATTCTATGAAATTGAAGTTTCCTGCTTATGCGCTCAACTTGGGTCAACTTGGACTGAGAATCATAATATGCAGCTGCTGCCAGGGTCAGGAGAAACAAATGGAAGTGAGGGTCCGGCCTTGGAGTGTTTGAAGAATTTTGTGAGCAGCTGGGGAACGTTTTCTGCAGCAACTTTGTTTTGCCAATCTGTCTGTACCTGGGAGTGGTTTCTGACCCAATCAGACCAGCAGCGGATTTTCACCCTCCACCCCCTTATCCTATCCACAAGAAGGGCTTTCCAGCCATTGGATATGGCATTCCTTTGGGCTGGATCCTTGTGTCTCATTATAATGGATTAGGAGAAGCAGCACAAGATGAAGCAAAGTGCAGTCAGGCAGTACTTAAGGATGATTTACCCCAAATATTACTCTCTTCTCATAGAACCAGCACCATACATCTTCAGACGATCTTACAGAGGAGATATAAGAAGAGTGCATTTCACTTAGGCAATAAAGCAGCTCAGTCACTTACAGCCCTTCTGACAACACAGTGTCACTGGCCCATTTCAGGTGAACCCACTAATATCAGCTAGGCTCAGTACGGGTGAACATTTGTCCATCAAGTGATTGATGACCCTGACAGGACAAATGGGGAATTCATCACCATTGTCATCTTAGGAAAACAGCAGAGAGATAGCGCTTCTCCATGGGCTAGGGTGCACTTGAAAACATTAGCTGCAATAATACGTTTTTTGGTCTCAGCAACATTTGAACAAAGTACGAAGTTAAGAAAAAGCAGGACGACAGAGGTAAATGCCTAGCTTCTTGGTATGATTAATCATCTGTTACTGGTGGCCACTGAACTATTTTTAAAAACAGTGTTCTTTACTGTGACGTGAGAATGATGCTATCAGTCAGAGATAATGTGCTTTTGCCTGTCAAACACATTTTAAACAATTTTCAGATGCTAGAAGGCTGAAATAATTTGTTGTATTTGCTAATTTTTTCAATTGCATGAAGTCCTCAGCTCCTGCTTTTCTCAACTCTTGTCACGTCCACAGTGCCGCAAGTTACCATTCTATACATGTGAGGTTTGACTGTGCTTGACTGCAGAGGGCGTTACAATTAAGCTGAATCTTAATCACAGCGAAGAGTAACACACATTCACTCCCCATTGCAAGGGCAATGACCCAATTTGCATTTATTTTGCAAGAAACTAGACAGGGATTTTCATCAACCAATTTGCTTGTAAAAGGCATCATAGCCAACTTTAATCTGTATAGGAAGAGGATAAGCCATTCAGCCCATCAAGCCTGTTCTGTCATTCAATTAGATCATGACTGATTTTCACTTTAACTCCATTAACTGCTTTTGATCCATATCCTTTAATACTTTTAGCTTTGAAAAATCTGTCACTTTCAATCTTGAAAGCTTCAAGTGATCAGCCTTTTGGAGAGAGTTTCAGGTTTCTACCATCCTTTGAGTGAAAGGTGCTTCCCAATTTCACTCCTGAATGATCTGGCTCTACTTCTTAGATTATGGCCTTGATTTTCACCAAATCAGGATTATTGGGAGCCTTTTAAAATGGTGGCTGGAGCCCATGCTGCGATTCCAGACCTCATTCCTGGGGTTTCTGATTTTCAGAAGCGATTTTTAAGGATGTGGGCTGGTTCAAATCTAGAGTCTGCACCCTGCTCTCCCGATCTGGTCGGCTCCATTACGGAGACAGGCATGATCTAGTCCTCCACAATTTTCATGAAGTCAGGTCAGATTTTCAATGAGTCATGGTTCATGGCACCTCAGAAGTGTCATGAACCATCGTCTGCATGAGGGATTACTTTAAAAGGTAAGCTCAAAAGATTATCCTCATGCATCCTCATGCCAATCTCTGCCTCTCTGAACAACTCCTATGGTCCCTCATGCAACCCATGGCAAAGTATGCCCTTCAAACAAGCCCTATGGCCCCTCATGCAACCCCTGCCAAGGTATGCCCTCCAAACAACCCCTATGGCCTCTCATGCTATCCTTGCGTAGGGATGCCTTCCACCTAATCCCATGGCCCCTCATGACCCCGATGCCAAGCTATGCTCCTCAAACCACCCCATGACTACCCATTCCCCCTATGCCAAGCTGTAGCACTTCCATAACAAAAACAAAATTACCTGGAAAAACACAGCAAGTCTGGCAGCATCGGCGGAGAAGAAAAGTGTTGACGTTTTGAGTCCTCATGACCCTTCGACAGAACTTGAGTTCGAGTCCAAGAAAGAGTTGAAATATAAGCTGGTTTAAGGTGTGTGTGTGGGGGGCGGAGAGAGAGAGAGAGAGGTGGAGTGGGGGTGTGGTTGTAGGGACAAACAAGCAGTGATAGAAGCAGATCATCAAAAGATGTGAACAACAATAGTACAAAAGAACACATAGGTGTTAAAGTTAAAGTTGGTAATATTATCTAAACGAATGTGCTAATTAAGAATGGATGGTAGGGCACTCAAGGTATAGCTCTAGTGGGGGTGGGGAGAGCATAAAAAAATGTAAAAAAAAAAAAATTTTTTTTTTTATATAATGGAAATAGTTGGGAAAAGGAAAATTTATATAATTTATTGGAAAAAAAAGAAAAGGAAGGGGGAAACAGAAAGGGGGTGGGGATGGGGGAGGGGGCTCACGACCTGAAGTTGTTGAATTCAATATTCAGTCCGGAAGGCTGTAAAGTGCCTAGTCGGAAGATGAGGTGTTGTACCTCCAGTTTGCGTTGGGCTTCACTGGAACAATGCAGCAAGCCAAGGACAGACATGTGGGCAAGAGAGCAGGGTGGAGTGTTAAAATGGCAAGCGACAGGGAGGTTTGGGTCATTCTTGCGGACAGACCGCAGGTGTTCTGCAAAGCAGTCGCCCAGTTTACGTTTGGTCTCTCCAATGTAGAGGAGACCACATTGGGAGCAACGAATGCAGTAGACTAAGTTGGGGGAAATGCAAGTGAAATGCTGCTTCACTTGAAAGGAATGTTTGGGTCCTTGGACGGTGAGGAGAGAGGAAGTGAAGGGGCAGGCGTTGCATCTTTTGCGTGGGCATGGGGTGGTGCCATAGGAGGGGGTTGAGGAGTAGGGGGTGATGGAGGAGTGGACCAGGGTGTCCCGGAGGGAGCGATCCCTACGGAATGCCGATAGGGGGGGGTGAAGGGAAGATGTGATTGGTGGTGGCATCATGCTGGAGTTGGCGGAAATGGCGGAGGATGATCCTTTGAATGCGGAGGCTGGTGGGGTGATAAGTGAGGACAAGGGGGACACTATCATGTTTCTGGGAGGGAGGAGAAGGCGTGAGGGCGGATGTGCGGGAGATGGGCCGGACACAGTTGAGGGCCCTGTCAACGACCGTGGGTGGAAAACCTCGGTTAAGGAAGAAGGAGGACATGTCAGAGGAACTGTTTTTGAAGGTCGCATCATCAGAACAGATGCGACGGAGGCGAAGGAGCTGAGAGAATGGGATGGAGTCCTTACAGGAAGCGGGGTGTGAGGAGCTGTAGTCGAGATAGCTGTGGGAGTCGGTGGGTTTGTAATGGATATTGGTGGACAGTCTATCACCAGAGATTGAGACAGAGAGGTCAAGGAAGGGAAGGGAAGTGTCAGAGATGGACCACGTGAAAATGTTGGAGGAGTGGAGATTGGAAGCAAAATTAATAAATTTTTCCAAGTCCCGACGAGAGCATGAAGCGGCACCGAAGTAATCATCGATGTACCGGAGAAAGAGTTGTGGAAGGGGGCCGGAGTAGGACTGGAACAAGGAATGTTCCACATACCCCATAAAGAGACAAGCATAGCTGGGGCCCATGCGGGTACCCATAGCCACACCTTTTATTTGGAGGAAGTGAGAGGAGTTGAAGGAGAAATTGTTCAGCGTGAGAACAAGTTCAGCCAGACGGAGGAGAGTAGTGGTGGATGGGGATTGTTGGGGCCTCTGTTCGAGGAAGAAGCTAAGGGCCCTCAGACCATCCTGGTGGGGGATGGAGGTGTAGAGGGATTGGACGTCCATGGTGAAGAGGAAGCGGTTGGGGCCAGGGAACTGGAAATTGTTGATGTGACGTAAGGTGTCAGAGGAATCACGGATGTAGGTGGGAAGGGACTGGACAAGGGGAGAGAGAAGGGAGTCAAGATAACGAGAAATGAGTTCTGTGGGGCAGGAGCAAGCTGAGACGATCGGTCTACCGGGGCAGTTCTGATTGTGGTATTTGGGTAGGAGATAGAAGCGAGGTTGGGCGACTATCAGGTTGGAAGCTGTGGGAGGGAGATCCCCAGAGGAGATGAGGTCAGTGACAGTCCTGGAAACAATGGCTTGATGTTCAGTGAAGGGGTCATGGTCCTGGGAGAGGTAGGAGGAAGTGTCTGCGAGTTGACGCTCAGCCTCCGCGAGGTAGAGGTCAGTGCACCAGACAACAACAGCACCACCCTTGTCAGCAGGTTTGATGACAATGTCAGGGTTGGACCTGAGAGAATGGAGTGCAGTAAGTTCAGAGAGAGACAGGTTAGAATGGGTGAGAGGAGCAGAGAAATTGAGACGACTAATGTCGCGCCGACAGTTCTCAATGAAAAGATCGAGAGAAGGTAAGAATCCAGAGGGAGGGGTCCAGGTGGAGGGAGATTATTGGAGATGGGTAAAAGGATCCGTTGAACTGGGAGAGGACTCCTGCCCAAAGAAGTGAGCCCGGAGACGAAGACGGCGGAAGAATAGTTCAGCATCATGCCGAGCCCGAAATTCATTGAGGTGAGGGCGTAAGGGTATGAAACTAAATCCTTTGCTGAGCACTGAACGTTCAGCATCGGAGAGGGGAAGGTCAGGGGGTATAGTGAATACACGGCTGGGGTTGGGATTGGAAGATGGGGTGGGGACGGAGGGACAGGATGGGGTGGAGGGTCCTAGATGGGTGTTGGTGTCGATGAGTTGTTGGAGCTTGCGTTCCTTAGCACTTGAGAAAAAGAGAAAAAGTTTCTTGTTGAGGCGTCGGATGAGCCGAAGGATAAAATGAAACTCCCTCCCAGAAACATGATAGGGTCCCCCTTGTCCTCACTTATCACCCCACCAGCCTCCGCATTCAAAGGATCATCCTCCGCCATTTCCGCCAACTCCAGCATGATGCCACCACCAAACACATCTTCCCTTCACCCCCCCCTATCGGCATTCCGTAGGAATCGCTCCCTCCGGGACACCCTGGTCCACTCCTCCATCACCCCCTACTCCTCAACCCCCTCCTATGGCACCACCCCATGCCCACGCAAAAGATGCAACACCTGCCCCTTCACTTCCTCTCTCCTCACCGTCCAAGGACCCAAACACTCCTTTCAAGTGAAGCAGCATTTCACTTGCATTTCCCCCAACTTAGTCTAATGCATTCGTTGCTCCCAATGTGGTCTCCTCTACATTGGAGAAACCAAACGTAAACTGGGCGACCGCTTTGCAGAACACCTGCGGTCTGTCCGCAAGAATGACCCAAACCTCCCTGTTGCTTGCCATTTTAACACTCCACCCTGCTCTCTTGCCCACATGTCTGTCCTTGGCTTGCTGCATTGTTCCAGTGAAGCCCAACGCAAACTGGAGGAACAACACCTCATCTTCCGACTAGGCACTTTACAGCCTTCCGGACTGAATATTGAATTCAACAACTTCAGGTCGTGAGCCCCCTCCCCCATCCCCACCCCCTTTCTGTTTCCCCCTTCCTTTTCTTTTTTTTCCAATAAATTATATAAATTTTCCTTTTCCCAACTATTTCCATTATATAAAAAAAAAATTTTTTTTTTTTTTACATCTTTTATGCTCTCCCCACCCCCACTAGAGCTATACCTTGAGTGCCCTACCATCCATTCTTAATTAGCACATTCGTTTAGATAATTTCACCAATTTTAACTTTAACACCTATGTGTTCTTTTGTACTATTGTTGTTGACATCTTTTGATGATCTGCTTCTATCACTGCTTGTTTGTCCCTACAACCACACCCGCACTCCACCTCTCTCTCTCTCTCTCTCTCCGCCCCCCACACACACACACCTTAAACCAGCTTATATTTCAACTCTTTCTTGGACTCGAACTCAAGTTCTGTCGAAGGGTCATGAGGACTCGAAACGTCAACTCTTTTCTTCTCCGCCGATGCTGCCAGACCTGCTGAGTTTTTCCAGGTAATTTTGTTTTTGTTTTGGATTTCCAGCATCCGCAGTTTTTTTGTTTTTATCATTGTAGCACTTCCATGCCCACTGAATCACTGTATGGAACCAGCGAACCTTAAAGTGACAATAGTATGTATAAAAAAGCTTTAAAAAAGTCAGTAATTCATAACTTTCCACATGTTAAAAAAAAGTCCTTTTATTACAGGACAATAAAAGTGTCAATCATCCAGACCCTTTAAAGTTTCGATAGCTGAAAATGCAATCAATTGAAACTTCATAACCTGGGGCTAATGAACAATGTGCAATTGACAGCAGAGGTTAGTGAGCCAGGGCTGTCAATTAAGCAATGTTTCTCTGGGGCTCAGGTGTTTTAACAGACTAATGGATGTCTGGACTCTCAGCCGAGAATACATAATGAAGCTTGGCTATGCCAAGCTATGCCCCTCCACCCACACCCATGGCCCCTCATGCCCCCATACATGAGGAGCCTTGGTGCTGTTCTAGGGCATAACTTGGCATGGGGGCATGAGGGGCCATAGGGGGTGGATGTGGGCACATGATGTGGCATGGCTAGGGCATAGGAGTGTATGGGGTGTGAGGAGGTGTGAAGGGTGACGGCCTTTCTGTTTTTATTTCAACCGGGATGAAGTTGCACTGCACTGAGGCAGGCCTTTTAAAGAGCCGCTCGGCACCTGGCAGCCCCTGTGGCTGCTTCCAACCTATTTCCGGGTCGAATGGCCCAACTCCAGCCCACATCCATCCCCCCAATAATGAAAATCCCATCCTTGCTGGTCTTTTCTCCTGAGGCAGGCGGTCAAGCTGGGAATTTGTCCGACTCCTACCCACCTCAATGATAAACACCTAGGCCTATGTCTCTGAGGTGTGGTGCCCAGAACTGAATGCAATCCTTCAGGTTGAATCTGACTGAGGCTGTATACAACTGAAGTTTAACTTCATCTCCTTTGGATTCAGCTCCCTAATGATAAGGGGCCAAAATTCCTCTAACATTTTTGATTTCTTTCTGTAACTGCTCACAATCTTTTTCCAGCATCTGCAGTATTTTGTTTCCATCTTGTACAAGCTTTTAGTCACTTCTTCATGTGGGTACCTAAACTGCTTTCTCATCTACATTTCCTAGTTCCTCATTACTTAGAACTTATCTTTCTTGGATCTAAAATGAACTACCTTCCTGATTCCAGCTAATTTTGCCCACAAAGTTATTCTATACATGACTTTTAGTAACCTCCTGTTTTTCTTTGCAGTACTTAGTGTCTTCCAACTTAATGTCTCTGGAAACTTGAATACCAAACTTTACTTCTTCCTCCAAGTCATTATTTGACCAAGGTTGCTTAACACACAAGTAGAGCATTTGCCTTTTAGGATTAAGTGCTGCTCTTTAATTGTGTCAAATATTTCTTTGAATATCTCCTACTAATTTACTCATGTGCTTTCCAACTGGAGACACTAGAATAGGAATTCTGACTGATTTTATTGCTCAGTCATGCAAGCATTTCTGCATGTGCTTTGGCAATATGTGCTTGCTCATTGTTTAAAAATAAGGGGTGGCCCATTTAACACAGAGATGAGTTGAATTTTTTTCTCTTAGAGGGTTGTGAGTCTTTGGAACTCTCTACCTGAGAAGGTGATGGAAGCAGAGTCTTTGAATATTTTTACGTCAGAGATTCTTGGTTAGTAAGGGGGTCATGGGTTATCAGCAGTAGATGGGATGCAGATTTCACTTTACTGTCAGATCAGCCATGATCTTATTAAATGGCGGAGCAGGCTTGAGGGGCTGAATGGCCTATTCCTGCTCCTTGGTCACCACAGAGGGAGCAGCTGGCCAACAGGAGGATAGCCAAAGCAAGCTGGGGCCCTCAAGGCCTCAGATCTCCAAAGGACCCATGCCAGGATCATTGCACAGGCTGTCTCCACCCCATGCTGTGGATGTCAGGGCAGCACCAAGAAGAAGTGGTAGGCCTAGAAAAGTTAAGAATTTCTTATTACAAGTGGTTACGCAGATAAACATATTTTGTCTCTTTATAATCTGATAATATATTCACTTGCACTGAATAATGTGTAATGATGTCTTTTAGCTTCATTTACAGGCTTCGCGAGGCCTCCCTTGGAATTCCCCCCTACAACTAGCAGGTCAGCTGCACTCAGTGTGTGTGTGTCAGAGCCTTTTGGAGCCTCATGCAAGCACTCTTCCTGCATGCGGATCCTTCCCATATCACACTCACCTCAGCGTTTTCAATGCTGCCTGCCAGGGTTCCCTTTCAGTTGTCCATCTGAGCTGACCTGCATCTCCGCCCACCCACTGGTCACACTCTCATGCAGCACCTGTTCCCGCCCAACACAAGGCTCCCCTCACTTTTGAATTTGCAAGATAGTTGTAGTGAAGTATGTCTTCAGCTCCCCCCAGGTCCTTTCCCCTCCCCCAGTCACCCATGTCCTTTCCCCCATCACTGTTGAACCCCCGGCATCACCTTCCACCTCCCCTTCGTCACCCACCAACCAGAACCCTTTTCTTTTCAGGATGTCAGATGAATGTGCATGTTTCCTATCTTCCTGAGAATCCCACCCCCATCCACAGCGACCTTCCCAACCTCCTCCTTCCCACCCCGAGGGCCTGTGTCTGCCTCTGAGTCCCCAACAACCACCCTCGCCCTCACTTTCACCACTACTGTCGCATCCTCAAACTTCCACCCTACCGGCTCACTCAGGCTCTCATTCTCACCATTCCCTCCTAACACGCCCATCCTCATTCCGCTCCCCAGGAGGCAGTCATCAACTCCACTGACCTCTCTCTCGCACTTTCACCTGGATATTTGCCCCTTACTCCTTCCTCCACCCTTGCACCTTCCTCCATCCTTACTGCTTCCTCCCTCTGGACTCTTTCCCCCCACTGGACTCCTTCCCTCCTGAGAACTCCTTCCTCCCCCATAGAATCCTGCCTCCTCTGAACTACTTTCTCCACCCGATGTCCTTTCCCCCGCTGAATTACTTCCCCCCTCCGAACTCCTTCCTTTACACCCTCCTCCCTCCTTACTCCTACCTCCTCAGTTGCTGCATTTTCCCCCATTGCACCCTCTCTCCCCCTCCCAATCTCACAACCCCTGATAGCATTGTTACCTCCTTTCAACCTCACCCCTCCGACACAATCGTTTTCCGCCCCCAGCTCCCAACCTTTAAACCTCACCCCCCGAGCCTGGTACACCTTCCTCTCTCAGTCACAACTGGACCTTCGTCCCCGCTCTCTCAATGATCATCTAGAGCAGACCACGGCCAAGACACTGATGTCCTGAAGCAGACACACAATGGCAACCTTCTACATTCTGTGAGCTGGGAAGTGACTGTTGCTGGCTAGGCCAGCATTTGTTGCTCATTTTAATTGTCTTTGAGGTGATGGTGGTAAGCCGGCTTCTTGAACCACTGCAGTTCGTGCAGTGTAGAGCGCTGTTAGGAAGGAAATTCTAGCAGTTTGACCCAATGATAGTGAAGGAATGGTGTGATATAGTTTCAAATTAGGATAGTGTGTGGCTTGGAGGGGTATGTGTAGGTCGTGGTGTTCCCATGCATCTGCTGCCTTGTCTTTCTGGATAATAGAGTTTGTGGGTTTCAAAGATGCTGTCGAAGGAGGCTTGGTGAGTTGCTGCAGTACATACAAACAATAGAAATAGAAGCAGAAGTAGGCCATTCAGCATCTTGAGCCTGCTCCGCCATTCAATAAGATTATGACTGATCTGTTTGTGTTTCGATTTCACATTCCCGTCTACCCCGATAACGTTTGAATTCCTTGCCTGACAAGAGTCTATCTACCTCCGGCTTAAACATATTCAATGACCCCCACCTCCACCACCTTCTGAGGCAGAGTTCTGAAGTTGCACAACCAGCTGAATGAAAAAAATTTCTCCTCATCTCTGTCTAAAAGGGTGACCTCTAATTTTAAAACAGTGTCCCCTAGTTCTGGACTCACCCACAAGAGGAGACATCCGTTCCACGTTCCACATTGTCAAGACCATTCAGGATCTTACATATTTCAATAAAGTGACCCCCCTGTGGCGAACAGCAGTGGGAAACCAAGGGATTGAGAAGCCTACAAAGACCAACAGAGGACAACTAAAAAAGAAATAAGGAAGGAGAAGATTAAATATGAGGGTACCTAGCTAGTAATATAAAAGAAGATTGCAAGAGTTTTTTGAGATATATAAAGGGTAAGAGAGAGGCAAAAGTGGACATTCAGCCGCTGGAAAATGACGTTGGAGAAGTAGTAGTGGGGAACAAAGAAATGGCGGAGGAACTGAATAGGTACTTTGCGTCAGTCTTCGTGGTGGAAGACACAAGTAACATCCCCAAAGTTCAAGAGAGTCGGTGGGGGGGCAGAGGTGAGTATGGTGGCCATTACCAAGGAGAAGGTGCTAGGAAAACTGAAAAGTCTGAAGTTGGATGAATCACCTGAACCAGATGGATTACACCCCAGAGTTCTGAAGGAGATAGCTGCAGAGATAGTGGAGGCATTAGTGGTGATCGTTCAGGAATCACTGGAGTCAGGGAGGGTCCCAGAGTACTGGAAAATCGCTAATGTAACCCCTCTGTTTAAGAAGGGAGTGAGGCAAAAGACGGGAAATTACAGGCCGATTAGCCTGACCTCGGTCGTTGGTAAGATTTTAGAGTCCAATATTAAGGGTGAGATTTCAGAATATTTGAAAGTGCATGGTAAAATAGGGCAAAGTCAGCATGGTTTCATCAAGGGAAGGTTATGCCTGACAAATCTGTTAGAATCCTTTGAGGAGGTAATGAGTAGGTTAGACAAAGGAGAGCCAATGGATGTTATCTACTTGGACTTTCAGAAGGCCTTTGACAAGGTGCCGCACAGGAGGCTGCTCAGTAAGATAAGAGCCCATGGTGTTAGAGGCAAGGTACTAGCATGGATAGTAGATTGGCTATCTGGCAGGAGGCAGAGAATGGGGATAAGGGGGTCCTTCTCAGGATGGCGGCCGGTGACTAGTGGAGTTCCACAGGGGTCAGTGTTGGGACCACAACTTTTCACTTTATACATTAATAATCTAGATGAAGGAACTGAGGGCATTCTGGCTGAGTTTGCAGATGATACAAAGATAGGTGGAGGGACAGGTAGTATTGAGGAGGTGGGGAGGCTGCAGAAGGATTTGGACAGGTTAGGAGAATGGGCAAAGAAGTGGCAGATGGAATACAACGTGGGGAAATGTGAGGTCATGCACTTTGGTGGGAAGAATAGAGGCATAGACTATTTTCTAAATGGGGAGGGAATACAGAAATCTGGAGTGCAAAGTGACTTGGGAGTCCTAGTCCAGGATTCTCTTAAGGTTAACTTGCAGGTTGAGTCGGTAGTTAGGAAGGCAAATGCAATGTTGGCATTCATTTTGAGAGGACTAGAATATAAAAGCCGGGATGTGCTGCTGAGGCTTTATAAGGCTCTGGTCAGACCACATTTAGAACATTGTGAGCAATTTTGAGCCCCGTATCTCAGGATAAATGTGCTGGCCCTGGGGAGGGTCCAGAGGCAGTTCACGAGAACGATCCCAGGAATGAAAGGCTTAACATATGAGGAACGTTTGAGGACTCTGGGTCTATACTTGATGGAGTTTAGGAGGATGAGAGGGGATCTGATTGAAACTTACAGAATACTGAAAGGCCTGGATAGAGTGGACGTGGGGAAGTTTTGTGTATTAGTAAGAGAGACTAGGACCCGAGGGCACAGCCTCAGAGTAAAGGGAAGACCTTTTAGAACAGAGATGAGGAGAAATGTCTTTAGCCAGAGATTGGTGAATCTATGGAATTCATTTCCACAGAAGGCTGTGGAGGCCAGGTCATTGAGTGTATTTAAGACCGAGATAGATAGGTTCTTGATTGGTAAGGGGATCAAAGGTTATGGGGAGAAGGCGGGAGAATGGGGTTGAGAAACTTATCAGCCATGATTGAATGGCAGAGCAGACTCGATGAGCAGAATGGCCTAATTTCTGCTCCTATGTCTTATGGTCTTATGGTCTTAATCTTCTAAATTCCAGGGGAAACAAGCCCAGTCTGTTCAACTTATCCTTATAAGACAGCCTGCTCATTCAGGTATCAATCTAGTAAACCTCCTCTGAACTGCTTCCAAAGCACTTACACCCTTCCATAAATAAGGAGACAAAAACTGCACACAACATTCGAGATGAGGTACATACTACTGCCAATATGCGTTGGTGGTGGAGGGAGTGAATCTTTAAGGTGGTTGATAGAATGCAATTAAACAGACTGCGTTTGTCTGGGTGGTGTTAAGCTTCTTGAATGTTGTTGGAAATGTATTTGTTAACAGTTCTTAACCACTGAACCTATACAGAGTTCGCCCTTGGCGTTTCAGGGCATAGGCCACATCCATGGTGGTAACAGTCTTGCATTTAGTGTGTTCCATGTTAGTGACAGAGTCTCGGATTATATTTTCCAAGAAAACCTTGAGAACCCCACGAGTTTCCTCATAAATGAGGCGGGAGAAGCATTTAACACCTCCACGACGAGCGAATTGTGGGTTTAGTGATTCCCTGGATATTATCTCGGAGGACTTTTTGGTACCATTTAGCACCCCCTTTACCGAGATGTTGCCGGAGATCACCAGTAATGGTTATTGGCTTAGTACACAGAGAAGAGTCAATTCTCTCTTAACTCTAAATTCGCTTTATTCACGACGTTAGATCATCTCCGGAAAGCTTATACGTCTGACTAAGTATAGACATGCAGTTTACAGCAGGTTGTAGTTTTATACCCAAAACTAGGATCTAATCGCACACCCACTAGGTTTCTCTGACACTCCCTAGTCTCCCAGAATATAAAATCTAATGCCCGAAAAGGCGAACTGATGCTGGCCAGGCGTTCCGTTCTCTCTCTCTTGCGTCTCTACCTTGTTGATATAGGTTCTTCTGCTTCTGCAATGGTTGGTCTCTGGAGTCTCGCTGCTTCCATGCCCAAAAGCCTGCAGTCTTATACTGAATCTTATCTGTTCAAGCTGTGCTGTCTCTCTCCTGTTGGTTTAGGCTTGCTTGCCTAGTCTGTGGCATCTTCTCATTGGCTTTGTCCCAAGACTTAGGTAGCATTAACCTCATTACTCCTTTTCTAAATAAGGACTTGTGTCTGACCACATTTCCTTAGTCTTTGCTAATTCAAACTTGTTCCAGCCGGCACAGGCCAGTGACTGAGCTCAGGTTTCAAAAGTGTCCAGTGAAGCCCAACGCAAACTGGAGGAACAACACCTCATCTTCTGACTAGGCATTTTACAGCCTTCTGGACTGAATATTGAATTCAACAACTTTAGGTCTTGAGCTCCCTCCTCCATCCCCACCCCCTTTCTGTTTCTTCCCCCTTCCTTTTGTTTTTTTCCAATAAATTATATAGATTTTTTTCCCACCTATTTCCATTATTTTTAAATATTTTTAAATCTTTTATGCTCCCCCCACCCCCACTAGAGCTACACCTTGAGTGCCCTACCATCCATTCTTAATTAGCACATTCGTTTAGATAATATCACCAACTTCAACACCTATGTGTTCTTTTGTTCTGTTGTCTGTGACACCTTTTGGTGATCTGCTTCTATCACTGCTTGTTTGTCCCTACAACACCCCCCCCTCCAGTTCTCTCCCCACCCCCCCCCCCCACACACACACACCTTAAACCAGCTTATATTTCACCCCTTCCTTGGATTCACCTAGATCTGTTGAAGGGTTATGAGGACTCGAAACGTCAACTCTTTTCTTCTCCGCCGATGCTGCCAGACCTGCTGAGTTTTTCCAAGTAATTCTGTTTTTGTTTTGGATTTCCAGCATCCGCGGTTTTTTTGTTTTTATATTATTTTTTGCTCAGGAGTTTCTCTGCAGCCCCTGGCTGACAGGGACCTTTCCTGCCTTTGCCTCCACCTGACATCACACCTGGAGGTAAAATCTTGAGTGCTGTTGAAGCTGCACTCGTCCAGGCAACTGGAGAGTATTTCAGCATGTCTTACAAATTTGGTTACATTTTTAATATGGTGGATGAGGGTAGTCTACTATTGCATGTTTGTGTGACCCTTAGATTGTTGGACAAGAAGAAGGGGTCTTATACCCTGTCGCATCATGCTGTCAGGTCCTATTCTGGTTTCTCCTGAGCCATTCTTTGTTATACAAACCACTGAAGGACTCAATGAAAACATTCTGATGGAAGGTTATTTCTCCTCTCTCCACAGATACTGCCTAACCTGCTGAGAGTTTCCAGCATTTTTATTTCTTTTGTAAAATGAACATTAATTATACTGGAGTAGTTGATTGCTCTCACACTTTCACCTGCTGTCAACAAACGCCTGTTTTAAAAGTCTATATGTGTTTTAACCTAAGAACCTCTTTAACACCATATTATCCAACTAGCTTATTTATTTAATAATCTACCTCTGCCTATCCTTCTTTCCTTGAATTATTCTCCCCAATATTATTGACTCCATTCAGGGAGAAAGATAGGATGTTAGCACATAGTTCAATCCAATTCAGTCTAAAATAGCTGTTCTGTATTTTGTTTTGTACTAATGTTAAAACATGTTTATATTCTTATCATAGGTGTTGGGAGCACAATGTGCAAGTTTTCAGATGATACTGTCAGGACTATAGACAATGCTTAACTGCTTCAGACTGATCATGACATGCTGGGGGTTTAGGTTTATGACTGGCAAATGCTGTTTAGCTTGGAGAAGTGTAGTGTTATGCATATGGTCAGGGTGAATACTGAATGTACATGCATCCTTCAGGGAAAAGTATTAAAGTAGGTGGAAAAAGCAAGAGATCTAGTGCATTCTAGTGCATCATTTTCTTCTTCTTTTGCCTTTGCCCATTTTACTTGGTGTTACAGTGCTGGTTGGTAAGCCTTCTCCACCTCCTCGTCATTCACCTATGTCTCTTCCAATCCCAAAGTCCCTCACCGCCACATCCTTCCCTCTGGTCCTAGGCCTTCCTCTTCTATTCCCGATAATCCATTCTCCATCACTCATTTCATCTCTTTCTCTGGACTGCTTTTTTGGCTGGAGCAGAAATCATATATAAAAGGTAGGTACTGCGAGGCTTTATCAGGACTAGAGTGATCTGCTGGACTATTTTTGATCACCTCAGAGTCAGAAACGATCAGATTTTCTTTCCCCCAAATTGGCCTGTGCTTTCACCTGGCTTTTTGCCTCTGACATAGTGCGAAACCTTGTCCAGCAATTGAGTACAGGGTACAAGCTGAAAACTGATCATGGTGTCTTATTCTGAAAACTCCACTAATCAGCTTCTCCCCGGGTTGCCATTTATACAGCTGAAAAGGTAGCACTAAGAGGCATGGTCAATACACGTCACTCCAAAAGGGCAAGTTAATTTGAATGTTGCAATTTCTGCTGGGTGCTGATGATAGCCAATATTTGAGCAATTATGTAAGGACAGTGAATAAAGAAAGAACACTAATGCCACAGGTGTTTTATCTTTGCTGCTCTTGGGAGATTTTTTTTTGCTATGCTACAACAGAGTCCTGCCTGTTATAATATTTCAGGACCTGCCAGTGGGAACAGTGTAGCCAATCACCTTTCCAGGCAGGGAAGAGGTGGCCATGGGGACGGTTGACGCTGGCTAGCGAGCAGCTGGTTCACTGCCGAGGACCTGAGGTAGGCTGAGTTTCAGCCAGTGAGCACAACTTGGCCCGGCTTTCCAGGACTTTGCCCTTCCACCAACCTTGAGCTGAGCGCGACCATGCTGCATTGCTCACTTGACAGTTACTTCAATAACTGCAACCATTTTTTGGGCTACAGGGTGGCCTACAGCAGTCCCACCTATAGCATGATGAACTTGTCCAGGACCAACAACAAGGGATCCAGTGGGGCCACCATCATGGAAAGCAGCAGCCACACTATATGCAGATCTGACTACAGCAAACCCGATGCTTCACAGGCCTCTCTCAAGGGGAAATAATGCAAAACATATAGCAGCTAAAAAGAATGGCCAGCTTTGCGCTAGCACAGAAACACCAGGGGAGACTGAAGAATTGTGATGGAACTCATCATTATAGATCTTCCAGGACAGCAGAATATTTATGTCAGACTCTCAGAAATTGAAGTTTCTTTTTGGCCTCTGTGCCATTGCTTCTAATGTGAAATGTATTTCTTCTTCCAGGAATGCCATAACCTTACAGGCAGGCACCCAATACAGAAACTAGCCATTTTTTGCCTTTCCCTCAATATCAATCTTTAGCTCCTTAGGTGACATTTTAAGGTTATTCATCGCGATAGTGAATTTAATTGACCTTACTTATGTAATTCTAATTACTAGAGCCACTCATAAAAGAATGAACTAAGCGAAAGAGCAATTAAACTCCTACAGGACAAGAATTCTACTTAAAGAATTAATGTGTCCTTATGGCAATTGCACGTATGGACAAAATTCACATCCTTGTGCTGTCTGGTAGGTGTTACAGAACCACAATGTGGTGGATATAAAAACTCAGGTGAAAACAAATCACAAATATAATGATCCACAAGAGATCAAAACAGATATTTTATTAAACTAGGGATCTCTTTAGTGCACACAATGTTTTTCTTAAAACATAATCCAGAAATTTCACAGGAGCTTTGGCAACCAAAGTACAAGAAAATAGCCTCAAATCATTTGAGGATGTTTCACTACAGAGGATGTCTTTAATAAAAAGCCTTTTTATTGTTTGGCCAAATTTATCTTGCCAGTTGAATTGAACAATAAAAGTGCAGACTACTAGGTCACTTCTTCACTTCCCCGAGATCTTCAATGGAGTCATCATCCACCTGCAAGAATAATCTATAGTAAGTTGAAGCTTTTAAAAGTACAAGAAAATTGACAAAGTAATAGCTCTATAATTAGTATTGCTTCATGTAGGGAGGCCATATAACCAAGAAAAAAATGTTCTGCAAGTTTTAATGTTATTAGGTGTTAATTACTGCTATACTCTCAGCTGATGAAGGAGTTATGACTGAGAACAAGTTTGATGACCCAAGACAGCAAATCACGTTCAAACCTTACACCAGCAGATTTTCTGTGGTGCTGCTTATGTTTTAATAAAGCTCAGCTTCATCCCCTTACAGCCTAACCTCAATGAAGTTTGAATCTTGCTTCCAATTTCCATTCTTCCCTCACCTTCACATAGCCTGTCTCCTACTATTCCCTTCCATTCCTCCACTTCTATCTCTGGAGATTGACTGTTAACTTATAACAACTATAAGTCCAATGACCCAACAGCTATTTTATTCCACCCTGCTCCTTATGAGGACACTATTTAATTTTCCCAGTTTCTTTGTCTCCTATAGATTTCCAGCACCCGCAGTAGTTTGCTTTTCAACAACATATTTCTACTGCTGAAGGACAGCTATATAGACTTCAATGTAGAAATGTTGAAAATACTCAGATTTTTAAAAAAAATTCTTTCACAGGATGTGAGCTTGACTGGCTAGGCCAGCATTTATTGCCCACCCCTAATTGCTCTAAAGATGGTCTAATTTTTCTCACCTAACTTTTCTCAGTTCTGATGAAAGGTCACAGACCTGAAACATTAACTCTGGTTCTCTCTCACAGAAGCTGCTGGACCTCAGTATTTCTTGTTTTTATTTCAGATTTCCAGCATCTGCAGTATTTTGCTTTTATTTGGTTAAATATGTCACTTTAAGGACACAAAGTATAAGTGCTTGGCCTTCCTGGGTCAATTATTTAAGCCACTCTTCAGGTCTTTGAAGATTGTGTCTTTCTCAGAGCTAGATCCTCTGAACTAAGAAAGGAGTTGAAAATAGTTTCCTCAAAATAACATTCATTTTCCAGTTTTTCATTTGGAAAAACAAATACAATAATTTGTACCTACAAAAATCAATACATTTTCTGTAAATAATTAACAATTACTTAGCATAAACCAAAAGTAGTATAATTACCTACTTTTATCCTCTTGGTCTCCAAGGTAAGTTATATTCTCTCATGTAAAATCATATAGCCAATCGTTATTTTAATTTGAAATTTTCTCTCCTACATTTGAAATACCAGCTTAGAGTCATTTAGAAAAACAAGCACCAAATTCTGAAGATAGCCTTCCAAGGTGTACCCTGGGTAATGCATGCTAAGAAATTCTTCAGAGCTTCACACATGCACATTGTGCTATCATGGGAACTGCAGGCATTAACTAAAATAGTCAAAAGACATAAACTTGCGAAGGTATGTCATCTTACCTCAGGCCATTTCTCTTGAATAACATCCATAATATCATCTGTAACATCACCCTGAATTGTGATTTCATCTTCTCCTGTAACTGATGCTCCACAGGAGAACTTCTGAGCAAAGAATCTCTGTGCTTCTTTTAGCTCTATCTCTGTTTACACAAAAGAGATGCATCAGCAATGATGCCAACCAAATCTATATTCCAGTTTTAGAACAATGATGCCAGGAATTAAGGGCATCAATTTGATTGGGCATTTAATTCAGTGCTGAGTCAGCTTGTCCTCTCCATATTAAATTTTTACAAGATGCCTTGGTTCTATGGCTATGTATTTTAGACTGGGGAAAACAAACTATAGTAACTGGAAAAGAATTCTACCCATGGAATATCCCAATTCAAATTTTTCATGCTCTCCATACCGCAAGAAAAAATAAAGTGACATTAAAACAAAGCAATTGTAAATACTTGCCAAAAGTTGCAAGGCCACATACTCTTGTTACATATTTCTTTTTTGCTCTTGGAATTTTGGCTATTGTAACCTTTTGGGGTGCTGTCTTCTTTTTTTGTTTAATTATACCTCTGCCACCTAAAAAAAAAGTTAATATGTACTTAGAACATGTTTGCCAAAATAGGAGACAATTCCTAGGACTTCTCTTGCTTTATATGGATGGATCGTACATAGTAATTTAACAAGCATACAAAGAAAGTCTGACATATTCTTCAGATTATCACAAACACTTATGGAATTATGTTCTACATCTTCATGTCACATTTAAAAGGTTATAGATCTTGTCACTATTTTCTTGTGTCAATCACATTGTGCACATCATATGTTAAATAGAAGCATGGCACCTAAGTAATCTGTAAAAATAACATTGTGCATTCACATTTGTTGTGCAATCCCAAATGTGTTACAAAGAGAAATGTCTATAGGTTTGTTGCTGGGGCTTGCACTGATCACAAGTAGGCGGCCTTGCTTGCAGGCCTCCCTTATGCCTCAATGAGTTTATCCAATAGACGGTGAGTCCATACAAGAACAGGAAGGTCAGGATCAATTCAAAGTCTGTGGTAAGTTTGCTGATTGTAACTCAGGAAATGGTAGTGGAACTACAATGGGCTTAGTGCCTTGGAATGGGAGAGTGAAATTGGTGCGGGTTCCCCATTTATGGTTATGATCTTATATAAGTGCTTAAGTATGGTTGTTAGGTGACAGCAGGATTGGGTTGACCTTGTTGCCTGTCTCTGTACTCAAATAGCCAATATTCACTATTTAGGCTTCCACTTGAATAACGGTCACCTGGGCAATGTAGTGGAGATAGCCTATTTATGGAAACATATCTCAAAGGTGTCAACACATTCAGGGGAAAAAAATATAAGGATTGGAAATAATTGTGTGGAAACCTAGAACATCCGATTCTAAATTGGTCCCTTTTGAGTTCTTTGCAGAGATGTTGCGGCAGACTTCAAAGGGCTAACACATTATCATTGGTATTTAACATGAAACCAAGGCAGCTGTAGAAATAGGCAGTTTTGACATTAAGGCAACAATGTTTAATTTGGAAATAATCAGCTGGTTACTAATATTTGCACCAGTGATTAGATGGTTTTCTGGTCACCAAAATTCCCAGGACCTCTCTGGAACCTAGAGTTGCTCAGTTAGATCAGAATTACCAAAGGAGAAGAAGAAACGAAAAAAGAATGGAATGCAGGGAGTAGAGCCTGAGAGCACTTGGAAAGTGCAAAGAAGGTTTAATTAAATGTGTTAGTTGATCTACAAACATGGGTGGATATATTAAAAAAGGTCTAAATAGTTCTGGGTGGACAATTACAATTAAATTCAGTAAATGTTTCAAATTACTAAAAAGGCAGGATAGTGATCTTCTCCACCAGGAAGCACGTCACATGTCTGAAAATGTCCATATCATCCAGAAGCTATAATATGATTCTTATTCTCAATACTTAATGTCACAAGCTTTGCAAAAATCCAAGCTAGTGAGACAGGTACGTAGTTAATTTAAACTGGCAGATATGCTTGAAAGGCAAGTACTTCAAAGTACTTTTTATCTAAAAATCATCTCCTATGACTAATGAAGATGGTGGCGTGTTATTTCCAGTTTGGTTCCCAGAAATCAAGCTACTTTTAAAATTATGAGAATTTAAAAGAAAAGACACAGTAACCTCGTCTTTGTTTCTTCTTTTCTTCTTCCTCGCCCACTGGCGGCTCCCCCCCTCCTGCATCTTGTTGTGGGCATTGATCTGTTGTTTCAAATAAAAGAAAGATTGAAGTAACCTTTTGAATTCCCATTGAGAATTAGAAATGACAGCTAACCACAAAGAAAGCAGATGCAATATAAAAATCGTTTCAGGTATAGGTCCTGATTTTTTTTGTCCTACACCTTGAGGCATGGGGTCTTGTTGGCCAAGACTGCTCATGCAATCAGCTGTAAATAAAAATGATTATTTTCATCAGAAAAAGGTGAAAGTACAACTGGAGGAGTTTCTAAAGATTAGAAAAAGCAACTATTGAAGTTAAAGATTCAAAAATAGAGTCTTACAAAAGCTACTGTACCAAAAATGGAAGGCACTAGGCCTAGGAGGTATGCATCCCAGAATACTGAATGAGACTGGGAGATGTGTTTGTTGTAAGTGGGAACTATGCCAGTGAACCAGAGGTTGCAAATGTTACACTCTGATTCAAGAAAGGGAAAAGGATAAACCAGGAAATGCCAGGCTAATTAATCTTGGCTCTGTTATTAGTAAACTTCTAGAGTCATAATAAGGGATAAATTAGTGCACACCAAAACGTGAGTTAAGCCAGAACAATCAACATAGGTTGGAAAAGGTCAAGTTGGCCTTGACTAGATGAAATGAATTTTTTGAGAAAATCATTGGATCTAAAAATAAGGGAATCAGATGGATGTTGTATACAAGTTCACAGGGTACAATATAAAAAATAAACATACAGGCACTTATTATTAAGGGCATAAGGGGTTTGAAGTGGTCAGAAAACCAAGAGAATTATTTTTTTTTTCCCCCAGAGTGATAGGATGTGACTACTGGTGCTACCCAGGAATCTGTTCACGATCTTTTGTTTTTTCTTATATATGATTGCTTTGGCCATAGACAAAAGGGCATCATTTTGAAGTCTCTTGATCCATATGGAAAGTCATTTTGACTCAAAAGGATAAAGAAAAAATAGCTGAGCTTCACAATTTGGAGAGGATGTTCTTTCAACATGCATGAACTGGTTGGGACAAACATCCTGTTTGTGTTCCAATTTCCATGTAATCTACGTTGTTGATCTGTGATAAACATCCTATATATGTGCACATATTTTGGACACAAGTACTGATCAATTTGAAGATTCAGATAAAACAGATGAATAAAATCAAAAATAGGTGAGGTTTGTTATCATGGAATTAGATATTATTTATAAGGTTAGATATTATACATTGTAGCTACTAAACATGCACCAGCAGAGCTCCCATCTCATAGACAAGTTGGTGGATTGGGCAGACAAGTGGCAGATGAAGTTCAATGCAAAGAAGTCTGAGGTGATCCACTTTGGCATGAAGAATCTGGAGAGACTGTATAAAATAAAGGGAGAAACTCCAAAGGAGGTGCAGGAACAGAGGGACCTCGGTGGATATGTGCATAAGTCATTGAAGATGGCAGGGCGTGTTCAGAGAGCAGTTAATAAAGCATACAGTATTTTGGACTTTATTAATAGGGACATTGAGTACAAGAGTAAGGAGGTCATGTTGAACTTTTATAAGACACTAGTTAGGTCTCTTCTGGAGTACTGCATCCAGTTCTGGGTGCCATATTTGAAGAAGGAAGTGAAGGCATTGGAGGGTGTGCAGAGGAGATTCATAAGAATGAATCCAGGGGTAAAGAACTGTGATGCTATGATGATATAATGGAGAGGTTGGAATTGTGTTCCTTGGAGAAAAGAAGGCTGAGAGGAGACTTGATAAGAGGTATTCAAGATCCTGAGGGGTATGGACAAGGTGAGAAACTGTTCCCTCTCAAGAGAAAAATCAAGAACTAGAGGGCATAGATTCAAAATAATTGTCAAAAGGAGTAAATGTGATGTGAGGAAAAATTTTTTCACCCAGAGGGTGGTTTGAGTCTGCAACAAACTTCCTGAAAGGATGGTGGAGGCAGGTTCGATCAAGCTATTCAAAAGGGAATCGGATTGCTACCTGAAAAGGGAGAATGTGCAAAGTTATGGGGATAAAGCACGGGGGTGGGACTAAGTGGAATGCTCTTTCAGAGAGCCAGTGCAGACCCGATGGGCCGAATGGCCTCCTTCTGCACTGTAGAGATACTGTGATTAGCAGATACTATATGTATCATATGGACCATTATTACGAAATGATGTTGTACAAATTACAGTATAAACTTAATTCTGCGTCTTCCCAGGAAACTCAGCAACTGCATTCTAAATCATTAATCCTATATACTGAAAAATATTAGAAATGTTATTTTTTTGTTACCTATACTGAGTTTTGCAAATTCCTCTGGACAATTCTTTTCCAGCCATTGTCTACACTTGGTATACTGCGGCATGTATTCACAATACTGTAAGAAAACACATGTATGAAATCATTCAAGGAACATGATTGAGTTAATGAATGTTTCCCTTTCAGAGAGTCTTTCCTTCTGTCTGCCATTGCAAGTCCTGAAGAAAGAATTGTATCAATATTGACTGAATGACAGAAAACATACTAACAAATATTTGTCTGCCATCAGTGTGATACATTAGGCTGAGTGTCACATAACTTTAGGAAGATGCAATAGATGCTGCAATTCATCATGAAGATCAGAGTATCAAATTATGCCAACACTCAAATATATCATAAATGAGGTCCTTGGGCTAATACCTTCTTCCTCCAGCACCAACTGTTTAGTTCAAAAGTGTGTAAAGGGAGGCAGAATGTATTGCACTTAACACCCGAGTACCATTTAAGCTCAGCAGATTTTCATTTTTGATTACCTTTAATTTTGTATAGGATTTAACGGAACGTTTGTTACTAATTTTCCCATTAAGCCACAGCAGAAGTTGTGATGTAAAAAGCAGAGCAGCAAACAGTTAAGTGAACTATCATCTGGTAGAAAGGAATGAAAAATCGTCATCTAATTGGGAATACCTCTATAATTTATTTTATGGATATCAGAAGTTTAAATAAACAGGTGGGAAGGGGAAAGAGGGATAATTACAATTTTTCCAAATTTTGGAAATCTTCATGGCCTGAATCTTCTGGTCGGCGTGTGGGGGCGGGCCCTGCTCGCTGACGTGTAAAATGACATGCGGTGATGTCGGGCTTGCGTCCTGATGTCACCACGCATCGTTCCGATCATCAGTTCGGCGGGTGCGCGCCAGAATCGGCTGCGTGCCTGCCAAACTGTCAAAGGCATGTTAAGGCTATTTAAAGACTAATTGAAATAATTAACAGGGCTGCCCGTCCAACCTTAAGGTTGGGCATTTTTCATGGAACCTCATCCAGGGGTGGTTGAGGTTTCGTGAAAGGTTTATAAATTCAATAAAAAGTTTTAGTGAAATTTATTGAAATGTTCCAGCTCATATGACATTGTCACATGAAGAGACATGTCTGAATAATTTTAAAAAATCTTTTTTTTTCAGTTTTCCACGATGAAATTAAACTCCCTGAAGCAGCTCCGTGCCTCAGGGAGATTTCTGTGCCCTTTCGCGCGAATGTGCGAAAGAGCGCAGGGCCGACTCTCCCTCCTCCCCCCACTTGCACAGGTAGCCTGCCCGTGTAAAATGGCAGCACGCTGCACCCGCCCAGCCCACACGATGGGCAGAAAATTCTCCCCCATGTTTTAAACAAATATCTGCCATTTCAGGTTTCCGTGTTCTAAGCAGTTACTAAGATCCCACATCACCTGTTTATTACTCAAATGGTGCAAGATTTAAAAAGGCATATTGCTGACCTCTAGTGGTATAGGCAACCTAGCTATTTGAAGAAGTGGTCACAAGAAATAAATTGTGTCAATGTAAATTAACTTGGTAACAATATGTCATAAATTCATAAAAATATAATTGGAAAATACAATAGCTGTAATTCATGTTTGCTATATGAATACATAAACTTGTCCTAACTAAATAGGTAACAAAACAAATGGCGGAAGAAATGAACAAATATTTTGCTTCTGTGGGTCACTATAGAGAATACAAAAAACATTCCACTATTAGCTGTAAATCAGGATGTGAATGGGAGAAAGGGACTTGGTAAAATTGAAATCACTAGGGAAATGGTACTGAGCAAATTGATGGAGTTGCAGGCTGTCAAGTCTCTAGGTCCCAATGGGCTACATCCTAGGGTCTTAAAAGAGGTGGCTAATGAGGTAGTTGATGCACTGTTCATTTTCCAAAACTCACCAGATTCTGGAAAGGTTCCATCAGATTGGAAATAGCAAATATAATCCCTCTATTCAAGAAGTGAGGGAGGCAGAAAACAGGAAACTATAGGCCAATTAGCTTGATGTATGTCAAGTTATTAGATTCGACCATTATGGAGGTTATAGCTGGTCACTTAGAAGAGCTCAAGGCAATAGGGAAGAGTCAGCAGGATTTTGTGAAAAGAAAACCACGTTTGACCAATTTATTGGAGATTTTTGAAGGAGTAACATGCACAGTGGATAAAGGGGAGCCTGTAGACGTACAGTACTTGGATTTCCATAAGGCATTTGATAAGATGTAACATTAAAAATGATTATGGAAAAAAAAAGTGCATGGTGTAGTGGGTAACATATTAGCATGGACAGAAGACTGGCTGACTGGAGTCCCATAGGGGTCTGTACTGGGGCCTCAACTTTTTATGATTTACATCAATGACTTAGATGAGTGGAATGAAGACATGGTAGCTATATTTGCAGATGATACAAATATAGGTAGGAAAGTATGTTGTTAAGAGTACATGGGGAGGTTGTAGATGGATATATAGATAGGTTGAGTGAGTGGGCAAAGATCTAGCAAATGGAGTTTAATGTGGGAAAATGTGAGCTCTGAAGAAAGGTCATGCATGGATTCGAAATGTTAACTTTGTTTATCTCTCTCTCACAGATGCTGTCAGACCTGCTGAGTTTTTCCAGCATTTTCTGTTTTTGTTTCAGAATTCTAGCATCCGCAGTATTTTGCTTTTATAAAAGTAAGGATGTTATACTTCAGTTATACAGGGCATTGATGAGACTGCACTTTGAATACTGTGTGCAGTTTTGGGCTTCCTTATTTAAGGAAGGATGTAAACGCATTGGAGGCGGTTCAAAGGAGGTTTACTGGATTGATACCTGGAATGAGTGGGTTCTTATGAGGAAAGGTTGGACAGACTGGACTTGTTTCCACAGGAGCTTAGAAGAGTGAGGGGTGATTTGAATGAAATATACAAGATCCTGAACGGCCTTGATAAGGTGGATGTTGAAAGGATGTTTCCTCTTGTGGGCGAGTTCAGAACTAGGGGGCACTGTTTTAAAATTAAGTGTCGCCCTTTTAGCTCAGAGATGAGGAGAATTTTTTTTCTCTCAGAGGGTTGTGCAACTTTGGAATTCTCTGCCTCAGAAGGTGGTGGAGGTGGGGTCATTGAATATTTTTAAAGGCAGAGGTAGGTTGATTCTTGTTAGGCAAAGGAATCTAAGTTATCGGGGTTAGATGGAAATGTGGAAATCGAAACACAAGAAGAAGCCATGATCTTACTGAATGGCAGAGCAGGCTCGAGGGGCCAAATGGTCCACTCCTGTTCCTATTTCTTATGTAAAACAGAAGGAAAAAGCAAAATCAAGAAAGTAAAGTACTCTGAATGACTGAGAAGTTGACAGTCAGACATTCCCCATGAGTGAAAAGCAAATTAAGTAAATATGAATGTATAGCTAATGAATGGTTTTATCTAAAACCAAAGAAATTCATACAACAGTAATAAAATCATTTTTTATATATAACAGTGAAAAACCACTAAGCCCTACAAACCTATCCCTTTTAAGAGGTCAAGGCCAGCTGCTCCTCTTCTCACCACATTCATCAATTTCTTTTGTCCAGAAACACATCCAGTTGCCTTCTTGACCAATATTTTCTGCACTGCATCAATGGCCTTCCCTGGTATTTTACTGCACAAACCTACTGGCTTTTTGGTCAAAAAGCTCTTACTTCTGACTTCCTATAGATATTTTTAAAAATTTTATTCCTAGAAATCATCTAGCTAGTCACAGAATGGAGTACTGGGATTCAACACTACTACAGTTACATAAATAAAGTACAATAGGAATGAATGAATAATCCATCACTCTGCAACCTGCTCTTCTGGGGTACTCATCATATGCTTTACTATGTAGCTTCGAATAAACTGACCACATGTGGAAATTTTAAAGCCAGGAGACATAAACAGCATGTTAATGAGAAAGCACAAGCAATTTGTTAATTTTACATGTACTGGTGCTTCATTAAAGTAAGCATCTCACAATAGCAATTTCTAGTTTTCTCTGAAAATCAGAACAGAATGAGGCCTGAGGCAGGACACCAGGAAATGTACTGTTTTACTTACACCTTTACAGGCACGATTGGTACTGGTAACTCAAGAAAGCTTTGAGAATCTGAATTGCATCAATGACTTAAATGAGGGGAATGAAGACATAGTAGCTATATTTGCAGATGACACAAAGATAGGTAGGAAAGTATGTTGTGAAGAGGACATGAGGAGGTTGCAGATGGCCAAAGTCTGTTTTTGTAAACAAGGCTGGATGTTAGTGGAAGAGGTGGAGGGAGACCAAAAAAGGACACCCATATATCAAGAAAAATTATGTTTTAATATTTCACCAATAGGAAACCATATTCTAATTATTGCAGCTACTTTGTCCTTTATAATTTTAAAGATAATACTCGAGGTACATTCAGGAGAGGCAATAGCATAGTGGTATTGTCACTGGACTGGTAATCCAGAGACCCAGGATAATGCTCTGGGGACCCGGCTTCGAATCCCATCATTACAGATGGTGGAATTTGAATTCAATAAAAATCTGGAATGAAACATCTAACGATGAGCATGAAACCATTGATAAAAGCAAAATGCTGCAGATATTGAAATAAAAACAGAAAATGCTGGAAAAACTCAGCAGCATCTGTGGAGAAAGAAACAAAATTAATGTTGCGAGTCCATACGACTCGTAAGAGATAAAGAGAAGTGGAAATGTGATGGATTTTATACTGTTGAAGAGAGGGGGAACAGGTATAGGTGACAGCTAAGGAAAGATTGACAAAGATGTCATGGACACAAGACAAAGAGACTGTTAATAGTAGTGGTAAAGAGTGAAGAATATGCTGTCATTATGTCATATGGACTCGAAATGTTAACTCATTTTCTCTCTCCACAGATGCTGCCAGACCTGCTGGGCTTTTCCAGCATTTCCTGTTTTTATACCATGAAACCATGTTGATTGTTGTGAAAAACCCATCCGGTTCACTTATGCCATAGTACCTGGTCTGGGAGTCATCATCATCGACTCCGGACCCGATGAAGTCTCCTGGCATCAGGCCAAACATGGACAAGGAAACCTCCTGTTGATTACCATCTACCGCACCCCAGCCCCCTCAGCTGATGAATCAGTACTCTCCATGTTGAACACCACTTGGAGGGAGCACTGAGGATAGCAAGGGTGCAGAATGTACTCTGGGTGGGGGACTTCAATGTCCATCATGAATGGCTCAAAAGCACCTACACAGACCGAGCTGGCCAAGTCCTCAAGGACATAGCTGCTAGACTGGGTCTGCAGCAGATGGTGAGGGAACCAATAAGAAGGAAAAACATACTCGAATTCATCCTCACCAACCTGACTGCTGCAAGTGCATCATGTTGTGTGGCACTACCACCATGCTAAATGGGATAGATTTTGAACAGATCCAGCAACCCAAGACCAGGCATCCAAGATGCTCTGTGGGCCATCAGCAGCAACAGAATTGTACTCAACCACAGTCTGTAACCTCATGGCCCGACATATCCTCCACTCTACCGTTACCACCAAGCTGGGGATCAATCCTGGTTCAAAGAAGACTGCAGATGGACATGCCAGAAGCAGCTCCAGGGATACCTAAAATGAGGTGTCAACCTGGTGAAGCTACAACACAGGACTACTTGTGCGCCAAACAGCATAAGCAGCAAGTGATAGCTAAGAGATTCCACAACCAACAGGTCAGATCTAAGCTCTGCAGTCTTGTCACATCCAGTCATGAATGGTGGTGGACAACTAACAACTCACTGGAGACGGCAGCTCCACAAATATCCCCATCCTCAGTGATGGAGAAGCCCAGCATATTGGTGCAAAAGATAAGGCTGAAGCATTTGCAACAATCCATCTTGGCCTCTTCCAGAGGCCCCCAGCATCACAGATGCCAGTCGTTAGCTAATTCAATTCACTTCACATGATATCAAGAAATGGCTGAAGACACTGGATAATGCAAAGACTGTGAGCCCTGACAATATTCTAGCAATAGTACTTGTGCTCCAGAACTTGCCGCACCCCTAGCCAAGCTGTTTCAGTACAGCTACAACACTGGCATCTACTCGACAATGTAGAAAAATGCCCAAGTATGTCCTGTACACAAAAAGCAGGACAAATTCAATCGGGCCAATTACCTAGGAGTCTATTCTCGATCATCAGTAAAGTGATGGAAGAGTGGAAGGGGTCATCAACAGTGCTATCAAGCGGTACTTGCTTAGCAATAACCAGCTCACTGACGCTCAGTTTGGGTTCCACCAGGGCCACTCAGCTCCTGACCTAATTACAGTCTTGGTTCAAACATGGACAAAAGAGCTGAATTCCCGAGGTGAAGTGAGAGTGGCTGCCCTTGACATCAAGACAGCATTGACAGAGTGAGGCATCAAGGGGCCCTAGCAAAACTGGAGTCAATGGAAATCAAGTGGAAACTTCTCCACTGGGCGGAGTCATACCTAGCACAAAGGATGATGGTTATGGTTGTTGGAGGTCAATCATCTCAATTCCAGGATATTACTGCATGAGTTTCTCAGGGTAGTGTCCTAGGCCCAATCATCTTCAGCTGCTTCATCAATGACCTTCCTTCCATCATAAGGTCAGAAGTAGGGACGTTCACAGATGATTCCATAATATTCAGCACCATTCGCGATTCCTCAGATACTGAAGCAGTCCATGTCCAAATGGAGGTCTGGACAATTTCCAGGCTTGTGCTAACAAGTGGCAAGCAACATTAGCGCCACACAAGTGCCAGGCAATGATCATCTCCAACAAGAGAGAATCCAACCATCGCTCCTTGACAGTCAATGACATTACCATCACTGAATCTCCCAATATCAACATCCTGGGGGTTACCATTGACCAGAAACTGAATTGGATGAGCCATATAAATACAGTGGTCATAAGAGCAAGACGGAGGCTAAGAACACTGCAGCGAGCAACTCACCTCCTGACTTCTCAAAGCCTGTCCACAATCAACAAGGTATAGTCAGGAGTGTGATGGAATGCATCGATGAGTGCAGCTCTAACAACATTCAAGAAGCTTGACACCTCCAGAACAAATTGGCATTCCATCCACAAACATTCACTCCCTCCACCACTGACAAACAGTGGCAGCACTGTGTACCATCTACGAGACACATTGCAGAAATTCACCAAGCCTCCTTAGACAGCACCTTCCATGATCACTACCATCAAGAAGGACAAGGGCAGCAGACACTTGGAAACCCCAGCACCTGGAAATTCCTCTCCAAGCCCACTCACCATCCTGACTTGGAAATATATCACCGTTCCTGGGTCAAAATCCTGGAACTCCCTTCCTAACAGCACTGTGGGTGTACCTACACTACTTGGACCGCAGCGGTTCAAGAAGGCAGCTCACACCACCTTCTCAAGGGCAATTAGGGATGGGCAATAAATGTTGGCCTAGCCAGCAATAACCACATCCTGTAAATGAATTTTAAAAACTGACCTTTTATATCCTTACTTTTAAGATATGGTATAAACAGAATCTTTGATTCATATCCTATGCATGGCAGCATGAAGTCATGAATAATTTATCGCATAAGTCTTCACACTTGGGATATAAATCATACCTAATGGGATGTCTTAAAGTACAGTTTACATATACACTGAGTCTTAAGTTTAATAAGATTGAACATTTGTAAAGCATAAAAAAGGAGCTAAATGTAGATAAGAGCAATCTGAATAATGAGCACCCTCTCCCCAAAATCTTAGCAAATAAAAACAGAAATATTTAAAATACAGTGGATTCTTCCTTCTGCTGAGAATCAATGTTTCAAGTTCCCTACACACAGCACGAAGCTGATAAGTATATATCGAAATGTGCGATCTGACTCACACAGTTGTAACATCAATGAGTGTTTTTTTTCCCTCCTGATTTTGAATGCTGGTCTCTAAATTTCCCAGCTTGCAAATTCCTGAGTACACTTTAGTATTCAGCTGGCATCAAATCTTTGAGGCAGGGACACCTTCAGACCTATATTCAAGGCTGAGTTATTAACTATCAGATTGTCTTGTAAAGCTCTAGATGTATGATTTCCTAGTGAGCAAAAAGCTGAAAGTAAATAATTTCTATAAAGAAAGAAAATAATTCCTACAAGAAACTAAGCATTAAATATCCCAAAGGTAATAATGTTTGCTTTAAAAATGAAATTTGTTAGGATGGGAGCGAAGTACTCCTTCTAATACCTCCATTCCCCATTCCCAACCATCTCTACCAACCAACATTTCCAACGCCCCCCACCAAGTACTACAGCTGTATAGTACATAAACTGTAGAGTCCCACATACAGACACTACTTAAATTGCTCAAACATGTTTCTGTAAAAGCTAATTAATATTGTTTTTAAATCAAAATAGAAGGAAAGAGAAATGGGTTAAATTAAAAGGGGCACAACAAAAAGAAGAGAAAGTAACCAGAAGATATAAGTACATTTGATGGAATTAGTTCCACTTACCTCTGTTGGCAATGAACAGACTAGAAAGAGGAAAAATACAATAGTAACTATTCACAACAATTCACAAAAATAAGCATACTTTTCATGACATTTCAGAACAAGTAAAATACAAAGAGTTAAAAGTCCTTGCATCCGATTAAAGCGATTAACTGAAAAACTGATTTAAAAATATTGAAGAGCTGTGTAAAATAAATAAAACTGTATAATGCTGTAAATACACAGAAGCTCTATCAGTAAATGCAGTTTAAAAAGGAAAAAGCCCTGAACTCAAGATTTAATTCAGAGTTGGGACAAGCAACAAAGTGATTTAGTAAGTCATATTCCTGGATATCTAAATTTTCATAAAATAATAACTTTTAAATCTATTTTCAGAACTGGTGCAAAGTGAAGCTGTGAAAAGAGCTCATGTCTAACAGTGAAAACAGTCAATTTTGTGATCACAATGGGTGAGATTTTTTTTACCTCTTGACAGAGAGATCAAGATAATCTAACTCATTATATTGTTAACAAGTTAATGTAACTTCACTGATCAACTTTGAATGCACGTTTTTTGGCTCTAGTATTAAGCCGCTGGCATTAACTACTTCTTAAAAAATTACATAAAAAACATTAACTTCCTACTTGACAGCATCATCACATTCAATTCAATTTTTGGTATTTGATTCTATTCAGAGTTAAACTGTTGCCTATAATGTGTTACTTCTGTAACTTTGCTTTAAGCTTTGGACTTTAAAGGTATTGAATATCTTTTCCATTTTGCTCCCCATCCCAGATCTATGTATCTAACTCCAGCCAATAAGGCAAATAGTTTGAGCTATAACTCTACCATGAATCTTGCTGTGAGCAAATACAGCGATGCAAGTTAGACAGTGAGTGATGTAAATTGGAACTAGGTCACATTCTCATCTTCTGCCCTCTGAAATCCATTGGCACTTCCCTATTGTCCAACAAACTGGCTAAATTCACTGACAAAAACTTTCACAGCAAATTGAAAGCATCCGTCCATCTGCAATGTAGGACTATTTTATATCTTCATCCATCTATTCAGCCAAACTTCTTCCTAAATAGGAGGTGGATGCCTGGGAGGTTCCTTTTGGCATGTGGAGTAATAGTTAAATTTAAGGCATAAGCCCATAATCTTGGAGGTTGCTGACAGGCTATTGAATCATTTCGGACACTATTCCCCATCAGATATAAAGAATAAGGAGTGTAACATATTAACAGAAATGCAATTATTTAAAAATGTCACTGATAATATCGATGAAACCTAGAATGTTTTATCCATATTAACTTATTCCATCAAAATAACAAGGTTTCTCTAACTACATTTGTACTAAAGAGCAGGCAGGACAAGTTTTTTTCTCTGCCAAACTTACTTCCACAGTAAAGTACTTTTAATGGACATTGTGTCTTATTGCTGGTTGGTTTTGTTTCTCCTTTGTTTTCTGAGTCTGCATTTTCAGTAGTGGCCATGTCATAAACCTAAATACCAGTAGCAAGCAAAGAACAGGATTAACAGTATTTCTTGGCCTTAATCAAATATATTTTTAAGTGCAAGATTCATTAATAGAAGACCCACAAAAATGTAATTTGTGCATCGCACCAGTTTCCAGTTTCCGACATTAAACACTGCCCCTGCAAAATGCAATTGAAATTTTCAAGTAGATTCACAAAGGATCAAGGGATACAGAAAAGGTGGAGTTGAGGTACAGGCCAGCTGTAATCTGACCGAATGGCGGAATAGACTCGAGGGACTGAATGGCCTATACTTATTCCCAGAACTGGAAACTGTTTGCAGGTTCATAAAATGTGGGCATCAAATATTGTTGCCCATTAGATCTCTCGAAGTTTGTAACTTTAAGTGTTATTGGCAGCACTCCTTAAATACTACAGGATCCAAAAGCTAAAGGATAACGCAAAAGGGGACAACAGAAGAGAACATTGCAGCTAAAAATGAAGAATTTACGTTGCTTAATTAACCAGACACACAACAAATTAATTAAAAAGCAAAGTACTGCAATGTTTGGAGCCTGAAATAGAGACAGAAAATGCTGGTATAGTCAGGCCAGGGCACATCCATGAAGAGAGTTAACATTTAAGTATGATGACAAAAGGTTATCAACGTGAACTCTATTTCTCTCTGCAAAGATGCTGCCTGACCTGCTGAGTATTTCCAGCATTTTGTTTTTATTTTACAACAAATTACACTTATCACTGAAAAAGTACTATTATTCAAATCAAAAGAGTGTGGAACACAGACATGCAATGACTGGAATTGAATTCGCACAGTGAGACTTGGAAAAGGACTTGGGAGTACAGTAACAATAGATACATCACTTACAATGCCCAAACAATGTAACAAATCAATTATACAAGCTAAATGAATGCTAGGATATATAGGCAGACCAGGATAGCCAGATTACACTTAGAATACTGACTTCAACTTTGGTCAGTTTGCTGCAAAAACTATTTATATTAGAAATAATGTGTAAAAGGTAAATTAGACTAATTCCCAGGGGTAGAGGGGATAAGTTATGAGAAAAGATTAGCTAAATTTCGGGTATATAACAAGGAAAGATGTTCAATTCCACCCTGTTCGCAGCAGCAAGACTGCTCTGGTTAAAGTTACAAAGGCCATGAGCTGTGATGGTGACTATGAGCATTATTCTCTCTGCAGTGTTTGGTATAGTTGACAATTTTCTTCCATTATCCAGATCTGTGGCACTTCCCTGGTATCACTCTCATTTGCAGCCAGCACATTTCCAACACCCTCAAATTAGTTCCTCAAGATTCTATCCTCAGCTCCCTCCTCTTCCCTATTTACCATGCCACTGCACAGTGACATCATCTACAGGGACAAAATCAACTTCCATATGCTGTTGGCATCCAGCTCTGGCCACCTGCTCAGGTTGAAGGAAACAGGGTGAATCCTGGCATCCAGTTAGACCACATCATCGTTTCAAACACTGCATCACATCTATCACCAATACTGCTCACTACCAGTTCCACAATGTTGCCCATCTCTGACACTATCATATCCCACAGCTGGAGAAACTCTTATCTACATTGTCGTCATCTCTAGACTTGATTTCTTGAATGGTCTAATTGCCCTCTCATTCTCCACCCTCCATACACTCCCAACTTTTCAAAACATCATGCCTGTATACTGCAACAAAAACAAAAATTGCTGGAAACAATCAGCAAGTCTGACAGCATTTGTGAAGAGAAAGACAGAGTTAACGTTTTGAGTCTGCATGACTCTTCTTCAGAACTAAAGAGAAGTAAAAATGTGATGGAATATATACTGTTTAAGGGGGTAGAGCAGGTGAAGCTGGATAGAAGGCCAGTGACAGGTGGAGGCAAAGGAGAGATTGCAAAAGATGTCATAAACAAAAGGTCGAAGGGATGTTGATGGCTAAAGGTGATACTGGCTAAAGGAGGTGCTAATGGAGACGTTAACAGTATAAAGCAGAATGAGCAATTGGCAGGTGGCCCTAGTGGGGGTGGGGTGGGGGGAGGGGACCGTGTGGGGAAAAAAGATCCAAATAGGCTAAAATGTGGGATAAAAAAATGAATGGAAATAAATTTTAAAAACAATAATAAAAATAGATGGGATTTTTATTAAAATTAAAAAATAAATATTTTTAAAAAATGGATCTTAAAGGGTGGAGATGGAGGAGAGAGTTCATGATCTGAAGTTGTTGGACTTAAATGTTAAGTCCGGAAGGTTGTAAAGGGCCAAATCGAAAGATGAGGTGCTGTTCCTCCAAGTTTGCGTTGAGCTTCACTGGAACATTGCAGCAGGCCAAGGACAGACATGTGGGCATGAGAGCAGGGTGGTGTGTCGAAATGGCAAACGACAGGAAGGTCTGAGTTATGCTTGCGGACAGACTGAAGGTGTTCCGCAAAATGGTCACCCAGTCTGTGTTTGGTCAGTCTGCATTTGGTCTCTCCAATGTAGAGGAGACTGCTTTGGGAACAGCGAATGCCTGTATACTGTACTCATTTTGTCCTACTTGTCGGTCATAATGTCCTAACTGGCCTATGTTGGCTACATGTTCAAAGCATTCATTTAATCTTGGTTTGCTTCAACTTCCTCCATGGCACTGTAATCTTCTTCAACCTTATACTCTCACCTGTACCCTTCAGCCCTCCAACTCTGGCTTTTTGCTTGCTCCTTCTCCTGCTGCATCCCCACCCCCCAACTGTCCTTTGTCAAGGCATTGGTGGTGAGTCTCCAGGTGCTTCTGCCCTCCTCTAGAACTTCCTGCCTAACCCTTTTGCTTCTCCACTAGTATTTCCACTATTACAAACCTTCTCAAAACTCAATTCTTCAATGAAGCTTCTGATCAACTCTCACTCTATGATTCATCATCCACTCTTTTATTTATTTTTTCTTCCCCCCCACCCCACACCCCACCCACCCTCCTGTGAAGTGTCCAGGGATGTTTTACTACTTTAAATACAATTGGTTGTTCTTTTCTACATTAAAAGTACTACATAAACGTAAGCTCTTGTTGCAAAAAAGGGATTTCAAATATCAAAGAGTATAAAGTAAACCAGATTATCACATCAAAACCAGGAAAGTAGGATAGAAAAAAAGGATTGAAAGCGAATTTAGAACAGACATTGGGAAGATATTGGTTAAATGGCGATAAATTTTAAAATAATAACATGAAATAATAAGAAAATCATTAGAATATTCAAAATGCAATTAGCTATGACAATGAGTAGTTTATGTACTAGAGGAAGGAGCTGACTAGCTATTTCATCCCTGACTTTTCCTCAGTTCTAACTTTGAGGGATCAATTAAAAATGTGTTCCTTCGATCAGTCTGTGGTCTCGAAGACTATTAAAAGTCTGCATTGAAGGGGTTTCTTGTTATCAATATGCTCCACAAAACAAAATCTTGAATTACAGTTGGTATTGCTTTTAATTAATTTTTCAAATAGATGTGTTCACAGTGAATCACATCAATAGTGAATCTCACTTCAATAAAAAGACTTGCATTTATTTTGTGCCCTTTACATCCTCAAGGCATCAGAAAGTACTTTACAGCAAAGTAAGCACTTAGTGCTATTGCCATTATAATGTAGGAAACTGGCAGCCAATTTGCATATGAGGTGCCATGATCAGCAATGTGATAATGACCAGTCACAGTGTGATGTTTCATTCATAAGATCGCATCTCCCAACCGTGCAGCATCTCTCAGTACTGCACTGAAGTGTTAGCTTGGATTTTAGGTTCAAGTTGCTGCAGTGGGACGTGAACCCATGATCTAGTGAAAAGTTGGCTCATTGTCCAATCTAACATTAAAGAAATTCTATGTACATGAAAACATGTGGCAAACTATTTTGTTTGAAGAAGCACTGCATGTCATAGCACAGTGACATCATCTGCAAGTGATATAATTGGGTATTGTTGCAACAATGGTGGTACAGTAAATAGTGTGGACAGGAGTAGAGAAGTTACTAAGGGATATGGATAGATTAAGTGAGTGTGCAAAACTGTCACAGATGCAGTTCAATGTGGAAAAGTGTGAGGTGAATTCAAGAAAAATAGATCAGAGTATTATTCAAATGATGAGAAGCTTGGAACTAAGGGTGAATATTTGAAAAAGGGTGAACATATGGCAGAAAGCACAGAATTCACTAAAAGCTAGTGGACAGGTTAAAAAAGTTAAAAGGTGAATGTAATGTTGGCTTTTATCTTGAGGGGATACAATACAAAGGGGTGAAAGTCAAGTTACAAGAAAACAAAGCTCTAGTTAGACCTCATCTCGTGTATTCCATTTAGTTCTGGGCACTGCATACAACAGGAAGCACTGTACTGCAGATTTCCCAAAATGGTACTGAGGCCAAAAGGGTTAAACTACGAGGAGAGGTGGCATAGACTAGAAATTGAATATGAAGGGGTGATTTACTTGAGGTGCTTCAGGTTATTAAAAGGTTTGGTAGATGAGTAGAAAGAAACAATTTCTTCTAATGGGGAGTGCAGAACAAAGGGCCATAAACTGAAAATTACAGCCATTCAGGGATGACGTTAGAAAACATTTTTCCCCACAAAGATTAGTGGGAATCTACAACTCTTCCCCAAAAACCTTTTGAGGGTAGGTCAATGGAAAATTTCAAAACTAAAATTAGGCAAGGTTATTAAACATTATGGGATCAATTAGGTTGGATGGAGCTAAGACACACATTGGCCATAACAAAACTGAAAGGTAGAACAGGCTTAAGGGGCTGAATGGTTGACTCTTATTCCTATATTCCAATCTGTATCATTGTTGTATCTTCAAATTATTGCCAAATACCTTCCATAGGAATAGAATAGTTTGAATCCTGCATCCTAAATTAAGATTTACACCACTAGCATTTATAAGAGAAAGAGAGACTTAATTTATATAGCACCTTTCAATCCTCAGGATATCCCAAAGCACATCACAGCCAATGAAGTACTTTTGAAAGGTATTCACTGTTATGTGGCAGCCAAACCTTGTACAGGAAGGACTCACAAGCAGCAACTGAGATAATCGGCCAGCTAAACTGGTTCTGATTAGGAGGGTTGCTTTCTCAGGACATCAGTAGAATTGGCTCTCATCAATAGAGTCCCTGGCCCTAACCGTCTCTTCTTCATTGAGAACTGTCGGTGTGAAATCGGCTGTCTCAATTTCTCTGTTCCTCTCACCCACTAACCTGTCTCCTTCCAAACTTGCTGCTCTCTGTTATCTTAGGTCCAACCCTGATTTTGTTATCAAATCTGCCGACAAGGGTGGTGCTGTTGTTGTCTGGTGTACTGACCTCTACCTCGCAGAGACTGGGCTCCAACTCTCAGGCACTTTCTCCTACCTACCCCTGGATCATGACCCCACCACCGAACATCAAGCCATTGTTTCCAGTACTGTCACTGACCTCATCTCCTCTGGACATCTTCCCTCCACAGCTTCCAACCTTAGTCTCCCTATCCCAGACAGCCTGCTTCTAGCTCCTTCCCAGAATCCACAAACAGGACTGTCCCGGTAGACCAATCGTGTCAGCCTGTTCCTGCCCCAAAGAGCTCATTTCTTCCTTTCTTTACTCCATTGTCTCTCCCCTTGTCCAGTCTCTTCCCACCTACATCCAAGATTCCTCTGATGCCCTATCATATCAACAATTGCCAGTTCCCTGGCCCTAACTGCCTCCTCTTCACCATGGGCATCCAATCCCTCTACACCTCCATCCCCCACCAAAATGCTCCAAGGGCTCTCTGCTTCTTCCTTGAACAGAGGCCCGAACACTCCCCATCCACCACCACTCTCCTCCATCCGGCTGAACTAGTTCTCTCACTGAAAATTTCTCCTTTAACTTGTCTCACTTCCTCCAAATAAAAGGTGTGGCTATGGGATCCACATGAACCCCGGTTATGTCTGTCTCTTTATAAGGTATGTGGGACATTCCTTGTTCCAGTCCTACTCAGGCTCCCTCCCACAACTCTTTTTTCAGTACATCAATGACCGTTTCGATGCTGCTTCATGCTCTCGTCTGTACCTGGAAAAATTTAACAATTTTGCTTCCAATTTCCACCCCTCTATCACCTTCACGTGGTCCATCTCCGACACTTCCCTCCTCTTCCTTGACCTCTCTGTCCCCACTTCTGGTGATAGACTGTCCAACAATATTCATTACAAAACAAAAACAGAATTACCTGGAAAAACTCAGCAGGTCTGGCAGCATCGACGGAGAAGAGTTGACGTTTCGAGTCCTCATGACCCTTCAGCAGAACTGGGTCAGGACTCGAAACGTCAACTCTTCTCCGCCAATGCTGCCAGACCTGCTGAGTTTTTCCAGGTAATCCTGTTTTTGTTTTAGATTTCCAGCATCCGCAGTTTTTTGTTTTAAAATATTCATTACAAGCCCACCGACTCCCACAGCTACCTCAACTACAGCTTCTCACACCCTGCTTCCTGTAAGGACTCCATCCTATTCTCTCAATTCCTTTGCCTTCATCGCATCTGTTCCATGATGCCACTTTCCAAAACGGCACTTCTGACATGTCTTTCTTCTTCCTTATTTGAGGTTCCTCCCCAACACTGTGGTTGACAGGGCCCTCAACTGTGTCCGACCCATCTCCTGCATCTCTGCCGTCACACCTTCCTCTCCCTACCAGAACCATGATAGGATCCCCCTTGACCTCAATTTCAGCCCAGCAGCCTCCGCATTCAAAGGATCATCCTCCGCCATTTCCACCAGCTCCAGCATGACGCTACCAGCAAGCACATCTTCCCCTCACACACCTTGTCAGCATTCCGTAGGGACCATTTCCTACGGGACACCCTGATCCACTCCTCCATCATCCCCAACACCCCATCCCTTTCCCTTGCAATTGCAGAAGGTGTAACACTTGCTGCTTTATATCCTCACCGTCCAAGGGCCCAAACGCTCCTTTCAGACGAAGCAGAGCTTCACTTACACCTCCTTCAATTTGGTCTACTGCATTTGGTCTACTGGTTCTGCAGACCAGGCGTCAAACATGGGATCTCCTGGTCTGTCTCACATAATGCAGCAATCATTAAGATTTCAAATAAAGTTATCAGGTGAAACATCAGAACTCCAGCCATGATCTTCAACCTCTGCACTATCCTGTCCAGCTTTGCACTTAACAAAAGGTGACAAAACTAATCGACTTACAGTTAAATTAGGGTGAAGTTTGCTGACATAGCTACAAGTCAGGATGTATCTCACCTCATGGGTTTTAGACTAATTTTGCATATAGGAAAGGTTTATTTAAAATTTGATTACTGCACATTCCAACCTATCTTGTATTATATACAAAAAAAGTTGACCTGTACACAGAATTGTGTTATAGGGCCAGAATACCTCCACTAGGAGCAAGCAAAACCTAAAGTGAACGATGCCCAACAACACATTAACAAAGTACAGGTTCTTCAGGTGAAGAGAGGAGAAATTTAAAAAAAGATGATTCCAGGAATTTATGGCCTGATTAGCACCTGGGAACTATCTTTATCCCCCAGAGTGTTTGAATGTACCCCTGGACAGTCCTTCCCTTCTTCATAAGAAACTACACAAACTCCAAACCTTATCGACTGTCGCCAGTTTCCAGTGTAATCATCTACCGCCAATAATAAAATTACTCATAAAGAGAAGCGAATCGCCTGAATGAAGCTCACGGCCAGAGCGAAACCTGCGCACGTCTTCAGGGCTTCCTGTCCCGCTGTCGCTCGGATAACACCGCGTGGGCAGCCCAGTGTGGTGCCGGTCTAGTTTCTAACACGCCGAAGCAAACCCTGATCATCCGCGAGGGTGTATTTTTTTATGCCATCGGGTAAGGCTTGGGGATAAATGGTGAATTATCGGCAGCATTTCTGTCGCGATTATTGTGCAGGCAGCTGCGGCGGGTCCTTCCGTGCCCGGTCGCTTTGACCATGGCGGCCGTAGAGAGAGCGAGAGACGGCTGAACCGAGCCGGAGGAGCAGGGCCGGAGGGGCGGCTGATCCGGGCCGGAGGAGCGGGGCCGGAGGGGCGGCTGATCCGGGCCGGAGGAGCGGGGCCGGTGACGGCGAGAAACCAATGAAGCCGAGCCGGCGATGCAGGGTGTGCGTTCTTTCTGGTTTTGTCACTGATGCCGAGCTGACCAAACTTTACGTTGGATTGCACATGATTATAACCAAAGAGAATGATAATGAGACTCTTTATTTATCCCACCATAGACTGGGATAGAAATAGCGTAAAGGGCAAAGACCGGGGAAGAGTTTTGTACGTTCAGAGGCATTTTCTAGATCAGTACGTTTCTGTCCCATTGAGGAAAGGAGGTGGGTCAAGTGGATGATGTGTAGGTCGGGGAACACAGTGTTCGTAGTATCATACAGTTTAGGGTAGCTATGGAAAAGGATAAGGAGCAACCAAGAGTAAAAATACTTGATTGGAGCTGGGCCAATTTCAGTGAATTGGAATTAAAGGTTATTGGCAGGCAGAACTGCAGTGGAACAGAGGCCTATCTTTAAAAATATGGGAGTTCAGGTATAGTCGAGGTGAATTCCCAGCAACTCACCGAGGATCATTCAACAGCACCTTTGAAACCCAAGGCCTCAACCACCAAGAAGGACAAGGGCAACAGATGCATGGGGACACCAGCACATGCAAGTTCCCCTCCAAGTCACATACCATCCAGACTTGGATATCGCTGTTCCTTCACTGTCGCTGGGTCAAAATCCCAGAACTACCTTCCTGACAGCACTGTGGATGTACCTACAGCACGTGGACTGTCACGGTTCAGGAAGGCGGCTCACCACCACCTTCTCAAGGGCAACTAGAGATGGGTAATAAATATTGACCTAGCCAGCGATGCCCACACCCCATGAAAGAGTTAAAAAGAAGACAGGTGTCAGACTGACAATACATTGAGAACCAGACTGAGTACAGAATGTTCAGACGGGAAGTGAAAAGAGGAATAAGAGTGATGAAGAGAGTGAGAAAAGACTGGCTCTAACATAAAAGAGAGTTCAAAAGAATCCTATAAACATATTTAATAGTAACAAGATAGAAAGAGGAGGGATAGGGCCAATTATTGACCCAAAAAAGTGTGCCACACATGGAGGCAGAGAACATAGCTCAGATGACAAATGAGTACTTTGCATCCGTCTTTACCAAGGAGGAAGATGCAGCCAAAGCTATGATGAAAGAGGAGGCAGTTGAGATACTGCATGAGTTAAAAATTGATAAAGAAGTATTAAAAAGATTAGCTATAAAGTTAGTAAATCAATAGGACCAGATGGGATACATCCAAGGATACTGATGGAAGTAAGGATAGAAATTGCAGAGATTCTGGCTATAATCGTCCACATCTCCTTGGATGCAGGGGTGGTGCCAGAGGACTGGAGAATTGCAAATTTTATGCCTTTGTTCAAGAAGGAGTGTAAAGATAAACCCAGCAACTACAGGGCAGTCAGTTTAACCTCAGTGGTGGGAAAAGTTTTAGAAATGATAATCTAGAACAAAAGTAACAATCACTTGCCAGAACAAATTTGTTAAAGGCCAATTGTGTTTAACTAACTTGATTGAGGATAATGTAGCTGATGCTGTGTATATTTGGATTTCCAAAAGTAATTTGATAAAGTGCCACGTTATAGCCAGCAAAGTAGAAGCCAAAGGAATAACAGGGAAAGTAGCAGCACAGATACAAAGTTGGCTGAGTGACAGGAAACAGAGAGTAGTGGTGAACGATTGTTCTTCAGATTGGAGGAAGATATACTGAGGGGTGCCCCAGGGATCGGCTCTAGGACTACTGCTTTTCTTGATCTATATTAATATCAAAATTTGCTGATGAGACAAAACTTGGAAGTATTGTATACTGTGAGGAGGACAGTGATGGACTTCAAGAGGACAGAGACAGGCTGGTGGAAGGGTGAAAAAGTGGCAGATGTAATTTAATGCAGTGAAGTGTGTAGTGATACATTTTGGTACAAAGAATGAGGAGAGACAATCTAAACTAAAGGGCATAATTCTAAAGGAAGTGCAGAAGCAGAGAGACCTGGGTGTATGCAGTTTTAAATCCAAAATAAACTAACAAATTAACAGCCCCTTAAAGGGACACTGTTAACACAAAAACAAAACTTAAAAGGAAACTTAAACCGTTCCTAGGGCTGTTGATGCACCCCAGCCTCTGTGTTGCCCAAAGGTCATGGAAGGTCTCAACCGTACCAATGGACACTGCATGCTCCTTCTCCATGGACACTTGGCTGCGAACATAGCCACGGAAGAGGGGCAGACAGGCCAAACGACCCTCTCCTCAGTCCGCTGCCTCAACCTGTTAACGGCAGCCTTGGCTAGACTCAGGAGCAGACTCGCAAGGAGGTCCTCTGATTTGCCTGCACCACCCCCCCGGCACTGGGTGTCCAAAGATCTGGAGCAAGGGGCTGAAGTGCAACCAAAATTTGAGGAGCAGCCCCTTCAAATAGTTGAAAAGGGGCTGCAACCTCTCACGATCTATATACACATGAAACACGAACTCCTCAAGGGGAGCTGGATGTATACTATTTTGAGTAAATCAGTTAACCAATTAACAAATTAAACAACACAAGCAAGGGGATAAAAGCTAAAAACTGCGGATGCTGGAAATCCAAAACAAAAATACCTGGAAAAACTCAGCAAGTCTGACAGCATCTGCAGAGAGGAACACAGTTAACGTTTCGAGTCTGAATAACTTTATCAGAACTAAGAAAAAATAGAGGAGAGGTGAAATATAAGCTGGTTTTAACGGGGGTGGGACAAGTAGAGCTGGATAGAGGGCCAGTGATAGGTGGAGATAGCCAAAAGATGTCATAGACAAAAGGACAAAGAGGTGTTGACGGTGGTGATATTAGCTAAGATATGTGCTAATGATGACATTAAGGGTAGAAAGGATGAGCAAGGTACAGATAGCTCTAGTCTGGGTGGGGTGGGGGAAGGCATCGAAATAGTCTAAAAGATAGAGATAAAACAATGAATGGAAATACATTTAAAAATAATGGAAATAGGTGTGAAAAGAAAAATCTATATAAATTATTGGAAAAAGGGGGTGGGGTTGGAGGAGAGAGTTCATGGTCTAAAGTTGTTAAACTCAAGATTCAGTCTGGAAGGCTGTAAAGTGCCTAGTCGGAAGAAGAGGTGCTGTTCATCCAGTTTGCGTTGAGCTTCACTGGAACAATGCAGCAAGTCAAGGACGGACATGTGGGCATGAGAGCAGGGTGGAGTGTTGAAATGGCAAGCGACAGGGAGGTCTGGGTCATGCTTGTGGACAGACCGAAGGTGTTCCGCGAAGCGGTCACCCAGTCTGTGTTTGGTCTCTCCAATGTAGAGGAGACTGCATTGGGAGCAGCGAATGCAGTAGACTAAATTGAGGGAAGTGCAAGTGAAATGCTGCTTCACTTGAAAGGAGTGTTTGGGTCCTTGGACAATGAGGAGAGGGGAAGTAAAGGGGCAGGTGTTGCACCTTCTGCAGTTGTATGAGAAGGTGCCGTGGGAGGGGGTTGAGGTGTAGGGGGTGATGGAGGAGTGGACCAGGGTATCCTGGAGGAAACGATCAAGGGGATACTGTAACTAAAAACAAAATCACAAAGGAAACTTACTTAACTCAAATCAAAATGTGGTTCTGGGGGTCAGCGATGCACCTCAGCCCCTGTAGTGCCCACTGGTCATGGAAGGCCTCAAGTGTGCTGGCAGACACTGTGTGCTCCCTCTCCGCAGACACTGTGTGCTCCCTCTCCAGGGACACCCAGCCGCAAACATTGCCGCAGAAGAGGGGCAAAGAGTCGGGTCAGACGACCCCCTCGACTGCCTGCTGCCTGGACCTGTTAATGGCCAACATGGCCAGGCTCACAAGGAGGTCCTCCTCACTTCTTACCCCCTCTGCACCGGGTGCCCAAAGATCAGGGATATGGGGCTGAAGTGCAACCAAAATTTGAGGAGCAGCCCCTCAAATAGCCAAAAAGGGGCTGCAACCTCACACAATCTATATACACATGAAACATGGACTCCTCGAGGGTAGCTGGATGTATATGTGCACAAATCACTGAAGGTGGTAGAACAGATTGAGAAAGTAGTTTAAAAAAAATAGAATCCTGAGTTTAATAAATAGAGGCATAGAGTACAAAAGCCCGGAAGTTATGATGAACCTTTATAAAACTTTGGTTCAACCTCTGCTGGAGTATGGCGTCCAATTCTGAGCACCAAACATCAGGAAGGATGTGAAAGCTTTAGTGAGGGTACAGAAACGATTTACGAAAATAGTTCCAGATACGAGAGACTTCAGTTACATGGATAGTTTGGAGAAGAGAAGGTCGAGAGGAGATTTCATTGAGCTATTCAGATTTATAAGGGGTCTAGGTAGAGTAGATGGAGAGAAACTGTTCTTGTTGGCAGAAAGGTTGAGAGCCAGAAGGCTTTGATGTAAGCTGGCCGGTGAAAGAAGCAACAGCAACATGAGGGAAAATTTTTTTTACAGAGTGAGCAGTTAGGAAGGCAAATAGTATGTCGGTCTTTATTGCAAGGGGATTGGAGTACAAGAATAATGAATAATTGCTGCAATTGTACAGGGCTTTGGTGATACCACACCTGGAATACCGTGTGTTGTTTTGGATTCCATATTTAAGGGATTTGCATTGGAGGTAGTACAGAAAAGGTTCATGAGATTGGTCCCTGGGGTGAGAGGTTTGTCCTAGGGTTGTGAATCTTTGCAATTCTGAACCCCCGTGGGCTGTGGACGTGCCATCATTGAATTTATTTAACTGAAATAAACAGAATTTTGGTCTCTTGGATATGGGGAGTGGGCGGGCCAGTGGAGTTGAAGCACAAGATCAGCCATGATCATATTGAATGGGTTCAAGGGGCCATAGAGTCTACTCCTACTTCTGTTTCTTACGTTCTTGTTCTTATGAGTGGTTCAGATCTGGATTGCACTGCTTTATAGTAATCTTGTGATGGGCCTTGGGACGTTTTCTTGCATTAAAGGTGCGATTATAAATATTCGCTGTTTGTCCCATGTTGCACTTGTTTTCTTTTTCTTCCCTTCACATGAAATATTGCCTAAAAATAAGAAGTAGTATTAATTATTTGTGTCTTGACTGAATTTTATGACAAACCTTGTGCACAATGGGGAGGTAGTTAGCAGGCCGAGAACTTGTTTGTCCTGTCAGTGGGTTTTTCTGTTGCTTTTAAACTCAGTCACAGTATTAGCATCCCGTTTCCGGGTTTCCCAACCAATTCAAGAGTTGTGGGCATGATGACGCCCCACACCCTGTGAATGAAGGCTTTATATTTAGAAAGACTCTGTTAGAGGTCGGAATGGCTGCAGGAAGCATTACTTTGAAGCCCACAGGAGGCAAAGGCATAGGAGGAAGACATGGGAAAGCTGCCCACCCACCCCCAACCCAGCCAGATCTCTAACTCTTTGCCCGAGGTAATGCTGGAGGCGGTGAGAGCTAGAAGGGATGAGCTGCGCCCTCTGGATGAGAGGAAGAGCTCACCCACCCACATGAAGCAGGCGTTGCTGGAAGTTGTGGAGGCTGTGAGCAGCAGATATCTGGTGCCTAGAATCTGGATGCGGTATTGCGAAAGGTTTAATGACTTTGTTGCATCAGGAAAAGTGAGTGGCATACCACTTACGGGTGTAAGCAATTACTCTTGACTTCGCAAGCATTCTCTTACAAAGCACTCATCTGACCAACACACCTTGCAGTTCCATACATTCCTTTTTTCTCTCCATGCACCTCCTCATCTCACACCCATGTCCCACAGTCACCCTCCACAAATGTTCTTATTCGATCCTCAATACATGTTCCACTTCTCATACTCATAACTCTTTGCAGGGGTAGAGAGCGCACAACTCCAGGATTACAAGGAAAGTGCAGGGGAGCAGGATTAGTTGAGTTGCTCTTGCAGAGAGGCAGCACTCAATGGACTGAATGGCCTCCTTCTGTGCTGTAACCATTCTATGATTCTGGAATGGCTTCTCTCAGCAAACTCTGATTTAAAGGCAGGAAAAGGATCACAACAACACTGTACTGGATGGGGAAGGCCATTTGACTCATCTTAATTAACCCATCCAGGATATCCCTGCACTCTCTCATTGCTGCACATTGTTGTTTCTTAAACAGTTCCAAGGTTTTCACCTCCACCACTCTGCCTGGAAATTCCATTCCAAATATTGACCACTCTCTACATGAAGAGCTACCTGATATCAGCCCTAATGCTATCATTTATGAATTTGAACCTGGGTCCCAATGTTCTATTGTTTAAAGCAGCATTCTGAATCAATCTTTCCCATTTCATTTCCTATCTATGTCCTTCTAAGATCAGCTCCCAGACTCCTCGGCTCTAGGTTTTTCAAGACTCCTGCCACTAGAAAACAGTATTTACTTTCCAATATTTATTATACTTTTCAATTCTGACTAAACTTTCCATTTTTCTGTTCCCTGGATAATTCCTCTGACATATTACTACCATGTGATACTTCATTTTTTTTGTGCTGTTTAAATGAAGGTCCCATTGCATGTTCTAAAAGTGTACCCAGCACTGTACTTATAGCTCTTAATATAAAAAAAGTGGCTATTCTCTTGCTCCTGTATGTTCTGATAGACCAGCCAAAGCTTTAAATTCAACATTTTGGTAGTAATGGTTAGCCAGAATTAGAATAAAGTCAATTATTTATAAACCTATTATTATACAGGTGATGTATAAATAAGTGATCTAATTTAGGTGTTGCAGTCAGCTAGTGACACATTGAGAACTAATGTCGGGCAGATAAAACTGAGCCTTGAGTTAGGTATTTAAGGTTTGGGAGCATGCTACGTAACTTCCATGACATGCAGTTCCGCTTCAGATTTACTAGAGCATGTTTACTTTATCTTGCTGATATGGTCGTGTCAGTAGTTAAGTCTGTCAGAAATGTTAGTGGTTGCTGTTCAATGGCAGCCTGAGCCTAACATGATAGCTGTGAGCTGATTGGCTGGCTGGTACTACTGTGGCATCATAACTGAATTCATAACACATCACTTTATCATTATCTGTAAAATGTCATTAGGTCAAATAAACTCCTCACTGCTGTTCAAACTATATTGCAAGCTTACAGGAAAATTTGTTGGATAAGTCTGCCCACTTTTTCACTTTTGGGAATTTATTTTAAATTCCACAGCCTTCAACTTGTGTACAATGGTGAGTATGTATTGATTATCTTTTCTGTTTATGGAAAAAAATGTATCTCTGGACAGTGAAACTGGTCATCATCAGGATCCATCAAAGGTGGTGGTGAGCCACCTTCTTGAACCGCTGCAGTCCCTGTGTTGTAGGAACACCCGCAGTGCAGTTAGGAAGGGAGTTTCAGGATTTTGACCCAGCGACAGTAAAGGAACGGCGATATATTTCCAAGTCAGGATGGTGAGTGGCTTGGAGGAGAACTTGAAGGTAGTGGTGTTCCCATGCATCTGCTGCCCTTCTCCTTTTAGGTAGTAGAGGTCACCGGTATGGAAAGTCCTGTCAAAGGAGCCTTCGTGAGTTGCTACAGTGCAGCAGATGGTGCACATTGCTGCCACTGTGCATCGGTGGTGGAGGGAGTGAAAGCTTAAAGTGATGGATGGGATTTCAGTCAAGTGGGCTGCTTTGTCATGGAAGATGTCCAGCTTCTAGAGTGTTGTTGGAGCTGCACCAGGCAAGTGGAGAGTATTCCCTCACACTCCTAACTTGTGCCTTGTAGATGGTGGGCAGGCTTCGGGGAGTCTGGAGGTGAGTTACTCACTGCAGGATTCCTAGCCTCTGACCTGCTCTTGTAACCATGATATTTATATGGCTAGTCCAGTTTAGTTTCTGGTCAATGGTAACCCCCCAGGATGTTGATAGTGGGGGATTCAGTGATGGTAATGCCATTAAATGTCAAGGGGAGATGGTTAGAATTCTTTCTTGTTGGTGATAGTCATTGCCTGGCATTTATGTGGCACAAATGTTACTTGCCACTTATCCGCCCAAGCCTGATATTGTCCAGGTCTTGCTGCATTTGGACATGGACTACTTCAGTATCTGAGGGGTCATAAATGATGCTGAATATTGTGGAATCATCAGTGAACGTCCCCACTTCTGACCATACGATGGAAGGAAGGTCATTGATGAAGCAATGGTTAGGCCTAGGACACTCCCCTGAGGAACTTCTGCAGTGACATTCTGGGGCTGAGATGATTAACCTCTAACAACCACAACCCTCTTCCTTTGTGCTAGGTATGACTCCAACCAATGGAGAGTTTCTCCCCTTATTCCCATTGACGACAGTTTTGCTAGGGCTCCTTGATGTCACACTCGGTCAAATGATGCCTTGGTGTCAAGAGCAGTCACTATCACCTCGCCTCTGGAGTTCAGCTCTTGTCCATGTTTGGACCAAGGCAGTAATGAGGTCAGGCCCTGGCAGAACCCAAAATGAGGATCAGTGGGCAGGTTATTGCTGTGTAAGTACTGCTTGATAGCACTGTTGCCAACACCTTCCATCACTTTGGTGATGATCGAGAGTAGAATTGGACAGGTTGGATTTTGGTCCTGCCTTTTGTGCACAGGACATACCTGGGCAATTTTCCACATTGTTGGCTAGATGCCAGTGTTGCAGCTGTACTGAAACAGTTTGGCTGGGGGTGTGGCTTGTCCTGGAACAGAAGTCTTCAGTGCTATTGCCAGAATGTTTTCAGTATTCAGTGTCCTCAGCCGTTTCTTGATATCATGTGGAGTGAATTGAATTGGCTGAAGACTGGCATCTGTGATGCTGGGGACCTCTGGAGGAGGCTGAGATGGATCATCCACCTAGCATTTCTGGCTAAAGATGGTTGAAAATGCTTCAGCCTTGTCTTTTGCAGTGATGTGCCATGTCCCCCATCATTGAGGATGATGGAGCATCTTCTCCTGTTGTTTAATTGCCCACCGCCATTCACCACTGGATGTGGTAGGGCTGCAGAGCTTAGATCTGATACATTGGTGTGGGTTATGCTTCGCTCTGTCTATTGCATGCTGCTTCTGTGGCGTGGCATGCAAGTAGTCCTGTGTCGTAGCTTCACCAGGTCGGCACCTTATTTTTAGGTATGCCTGGTGCTGCTCCTGGCATGTGCTCCTGCATTCTTCATTGAACCAGGGTTGATACCCTGGCTTGATGTGATCTCTTGGGTTTCTGAGCCTATGCCAGTTTTTTGGGGGCTTTAAACCCTGCCTGCACCCGAACATATTTCCACTTGACAGATATTCTACCAATTATTTCTGTTTTGTTATTTCTTAAATTTACCTGTTCCTATCCTTCACAGTTTGCTAGTTTTCCTTTTGAATTTAAGTTTTTGTTTTCTTTATAAGAATACTCTTTTACAACGTTACATTGAGAACTTGGGACTGAAAATGGTGCACATATGAAAACCATTGTACTATGTGAGGTCTTAATACATTGCTCTGGCCTTTGGTTTTGAATTGCATACTTATACAAGGGAAATAAGAACTGATGCTTGGTTGTCAATCACCATAACATTGCTGCTGTACTTAAAGAAAAATGCATGCGATTTTAAATATATTTTGTTTCATTAAAATGTAGGTACCGGGGGTTGAAATGGAAGGGAGCCAACCTTCTGGAGACGCGCCTCTTATTAACCCCAGGAATCCAGTGAATGCATCAAGTTCTGGTATTGTGCATGCATTTTATAATGGATCCTTAACTTGGAAAGTCATGTATACTTGTTTCCATAGCATTGAGTGGATTTTACTGAACATTGATTGATTCCTGCAGGTATTAATGGATTGTGTTTATACTCTACTTTAGAAAGCCACCTTGAACAATGGCATAGCACTCCAAAATCTAAGGTAAGGAAGAAAATTCATAGAAACTTAAAGTGTTATTAGTGTACTATTTACTTGTTTAAACTTTTGTGCTAGGCCTTTCCTTTTTGAGGATTTGTCTACAGATAAGATTGGAAAGCCAGCTGACCAGCACTGGGATTCTCTGAAAGAGCTGGTGGCCCAAGGTGACTTTACCTGTACTTTCTCTACATCTCTAAGTGGTTTCTACTCAGTGGCCTTGATATAGCCCCCATTTCTCAGCTTTTGTGGTGAGTGGGGGAGGTCAAGATTAGGCCAAGTCAACTTATTGACCTGCAGCCACTCCGTTCCTTTCTAACACCATTCATCATTGCTGACCTCCTAGGTACCTAAGGTTCCCTCTATAGGCAGGCGTGAGCCTACTTCAAATTCAAAAGTCATGACCCGATGATGTTATCCATGCCCTGACATAATTTAAGTGTATCAGGGGAGTAATACACTGTATGGAACCTCACCCGGAGCATGGCTGAATGGCTAAAAAAGCCAAGGTGCATGTTGAAAAATGATGTATGTGAAGAACAGGAGCCCTCTCCTCAGCCCAAACTCTCTTGGATCACAGTGGAACCCACCCACCCAATTCTTGTTGAGCCTACAAGACCCATATGCTGCCCAACCAACCCCCCTCCTCCACGCCTCCATTTTTGTCTGACACCTCCCCTGTGGCAGAAGCCCACCCACCCATCAGCTTCAAACCTTTACCTACTAATTTCTAGGTACCGCCCCCACAAGCTGCCAGCTCTGACATTCTGTTGCCAAATTCCCACACCTGCCTGGGTTCAAGCTGGACTTCGGGAACGTTTTTGCGAATGAGGCCAGACTTAACATTGGTTGAGCCTCTGCATCCCTGGGCTTTTTCTGGCTGTCTGCTTTGGGATTTGTACCTGTATCTCCAATCAGCAGCATAACAGAGATTGAGAGTTGGTTGCGTTCAAGTTTTAGATATGATGTGTATTTAAGTGCAGGATTTTTTTCGTGTCTATGTTCTAATGCTTCATTTACATTAATACCACAGATCTATTAAATGCCTGTTATAATTATTTTTTCTTGTCCTGTCTCCCATTAATTCCTCGCTGACTTCTACCATTGACTTGTAGAGTACATAATAATGCTATAATTATTTAGATTTTAAATAAAAGGAAATTTTGGTGCTAATTGTAAATTTTGTAAAAGTAACATTCGATTTTTGATTATCTTCTCAGCCTTCCTTAGAGAATGTTAGCTGTTCAAAATCTATAGGGGATTCAAAGATGAACTTTGGAAAAATGCAAGATTTTGCTGCAACAAATGCAGGAAAATTTAAAAGCTGTCCTACAAAAGCTATTCAGCCAGTTCCCATAATGAATGGCTGCACAAAAAACGTGAGTAATATCTATGGGCTTTGAGCTGAGTCAACCTAGGCTGACATATATATATTTATCTATCTCTTCTGTTCCAGGTGGGCACATGAGGAAACCAATTTTTCCACTGCTTTTTGTCTAACAGATCATATGCTGGATTGTGAGCAGGCCATTAGCCTGACTTACTGCTCCCTACCAGGAAAATAGGCTAAGTGAAATTTCAGAGTTGCCACTCTCTTCTCATCAGATGTTAGTACCTTGCTAGATGTCAACCCAGTATTTAGAGCAGGGCTTTCCAAACGGACAAAATTTTGGGGTCGTGAGCGCTGAGGTAAGAGTGGCTGCAGTGGAGCTCGGATCGAGGGTTAACTGTTTTGTGGCCCCTTTAAATCCTCACATTTTTCTTAATGGTGGGCATGGCCTATCTGACTGATCTCTGAGGCCTGATTCCTGTTCCAAAAATGTCAGTGAAAAGGAAGGTGCTTTTTATTTAAAACCCCTGCAGTTTAAACAACCCCTGCTCTCTCAGCTCTCCATTCCCCCCCCCCATCCCTACACAGCACTTCCCTCGCACCCCCTTCCAGCTCATGCTCTGGGGTCACGGCAACATTCAAGCCTCAAAATGGTGTCACAGTGAGAAAAGGTTAGGAAGCAATGATTTGGAGGCCAGAGCTCTGCTCCTCTGGACACCGGATAATAGTGAGTGAAAATGGACCCAAATACTGAAATGGTAAACTACCAAAAACCACCTTTATCCGCCTCTAGAACTGGTCCTTAATATTTTCTATTGTAATGTAAAGTAATAGTTTAATTCTACTGAAAATATGAATAGACAGTAAAGTTGTTTGAATACTTCTTCCTCTTCATGTTGTCATTTTGGTCTTTAACTGGCTGTGATTCAGATGACCTGACCGTTACCTACAGGTTGTTAGGTAGCACACAAGAGGAGCCCCTAGTGATCATTTTCTAATAGCTGATCTTTTCTCCACCCCTCTTTGTAGAGAGTTTCTAGCATGATATTTGAGGTATCCCTGTGCAGCCCTTCTCAGTTGGGATCTCATTCTGTGAGAAATTTGTGGTCAATTTCTTGTTGCGTAGACTGTAAGGCAGCACAGTATGTAAGTGTACATCGTTCCACACTATTCAGTTCTAAATTGACATTACAATCAAAAGGAATTACTGCAAATGCAGGAAGTCGTATTAAAATTCAAAATGCCAGAAATGAGCTCCAGGGCCCAGTATGCAAAGAGAATTGGAAGTATTTAATATTTTAGGTGTGTACCTTTCATCAACCATGTCTATCAAAAGCATGAGGAAGAAAGAAAAAATTGCAAAGTTGCAGATGTAGTAGAAGTGAAATGAAAATACAAGCAGAATATGGTCACTCCTTCAGACATGAGGAGAGAAAATGTAATAGCCCAATACCAAGGACACTGCCCTTCAGCATTGCTGTGGTTTGACCCAGAGTTTCCAAACCAAACATTGGCCTGACTTCCCATCTCTCAGACATTGACGGACACTCCCTACATTGCAAGCACCCACTACTGTCAAGGGAGTGGAGCTAAGGGAACAGAGGGCTGCAGTGTGCTCTGCAGAAAGATGAGATGCTGCTTTTGAATCTTGTTTAACTTCGTTAGAACGATGTAATTTAGTACCCAATATGTATGTGAAAAGACAAAGGGATTAAATCATGCTTAGGATATTGCCCAGTCTAAACAATCAAATAGGCAAAAAAGGGCTTAGGGCTTAAAATTCTGCCTTTTTTTTTGTTTTATCTATCTTCATATATTGGAAAGAGAGTCATATTGGACTTGGCTTTAAGTTTGTTATCATTATGTTGGCTCTGTTGGGGGTCTAAAGGGTGGTAGGAACTTGGACATAGGCTGGGTTTCTGGGAGTTTACCCTAATACTTGGACTTCAGAATAGAATATAATCTGTCACCACCATTTAGAATTATCAGCAGGTAAATCCAGATGTCACCTTTTCATAGAACAAGTCCCAGCAGCCATTATTGAACTGTGTTGCCCATCCACCCCCTTGTACTTACCAAAATAGCCTACAAGTGAGACCCAGCAGTAACAAGAATTTGTTAGAGAAAAAAATGCTCATCTGAGCTCTGTTTTTCACTATGCAATAATTTTGTGTATATGAAACAAATAACCTTTCAAAATACTAAGCCATATATTTCAGTCAGAATAAAAGAGTCTGAATGACACACTTTGTTATGAATGCACAAATTAGCCATCAACTTTTGGCGCAGAAGAGAGACCCTGTGAATTGCAAATTGTTATGTGTTGATAGCTGATTTGCACCGTACCTCTGTTAGCTTAGTGAAAATAGCATTTCGCACTTAACCTGTGATTTGCATTTCTGCATTAATTGTTCGTTAAAATTGCCACAGAAAGTTAAGTCTAACAGCATTGAAGGGTACTCTTTCAATGATGTGATTGATGATTGTTAGTGACTGCCAATCAACCTCTCTTGTCTAGAAAATAAAAAATTGTGGCGAGTCTCATTCCTTCAGGTTATTAATTGTTTTAAATTCTAAAAATGTCAAATTTCCCTTTGTCTTTTTTTTCTTTCATTCCTATTTTGCTTTCCCTCTCTTTATTTCTGTTCCTGAACCTGATTTGAGATTGATTTTGCCCACTCTAATTTACTTGTCCTTCTCCATGCTACCTCTGTATATCTCTCAATCTATAAATCTCACTGGTTAAAGTGATACACTCTGTCTTGTTGTTCAGCAAAGTCCCAGATGATGTGTTGCTTTTACTGTGTCATTATCAGCTCTCGATTCCAGCAGCTTTGTGAGGAAATAATGTTATAATCTAAACATCTGCAAACAAGCCGTCTAACTAGCAGCATGCTTGCAAATTTTGGCATGTTAAATAAAAATAATACCGAGTTGATAGAAATAATTCAATAAATAAAACATACTTAAGCCATATTTTTAAACAGATAAATAGGTATTAAAGTAAAAGCAAAATGTCGGAAATTGAAATAAAGCTGGAAACGCTCAGGTCATGCTGCATCTGTGGAGAGAGAAACAGTGTTAACATTTCAGGCTGGATGACCTTTTGTCAAAACCAGAAGAAGTTAAAGACATGACAGGTTATATGCAAGTAGAGAGGTGAGGGAAGAGGTGGAGGAAAGAACAAAAAAGATCTGTGATAGGATAGAAGGCAGGACTAATTAAATGGCCAAAAGTGACTCTAACCTTTGGGAGGGAGATAGTTTTCTGCAGCAGATGTTGGTCACCCAACAGGATTAGAGAAGTTGGTAGGGGAGGCTGGGTGACCATCAGCAGCCAGGGCAGGAACTGACAGGTATATGTAGAAAGTGGTTCATCGGTAGAACTTGATTTGGCTACTAGCTATTTAGACACCAGGGATGTGGCCAGAAATGTGATGTAGAGGAGGATAATCATGAATGACATACCACAAGGCATTAGATAGGTAATTGTTACCTTGGTGGAAATAATACATGTGGTATAAATAAGTGAGCAGTGATTTTGGGTGATTCTATAGTCGAGGGTAGACAAACTTGTTGCACACTGAACCACATGAACAGTTAGACGTGTAAGTTCAGCTCGAGGGGTATAATATCATACCCATTACAGACACCTGGCTATAACCTGACCATGACTGGAAACTAAGCATTCCAGGCAGAGGGTCATTAGAAAGGATGGGAGATTAGAAAAGAAGGTTGAGCAACAATATTGATAAAAATACACAGTTACTGCAGTAGAAAGAAAGGATTTGAGAAAGAGTTGTTGGATAATGGAAACACTATGGGTAGATGGAAGAATCAGCAAAGCGTGCATTAATCTGATGGGAGCTGCCTGCAGATCTCTGGATTGTGATATTGTGAGATCAGGGCAACAAGAAGCTAAAACAATACAGGGATAGGAGATATACAGAATTATTTCCTCTGGTGGGGAATCCAGAATTAGGGGACATTATCTTAATTTTAAAGGAAAACTATTTAAGAGTGAAATTGGGAAGCAATTTGTCATTACAAAGGGCACTAATAATCTGGAACTTGAAATATTCTAGACCGAGATCGACAGATCTTTTATTAGGTAAGCATATGAAGGGATATGGATCAAAGACAGATAAATGGACTTGAGGTGCAGATTAGCCAGGCTGTAAACAAATGACAGAATTGGCTCAAAGATCTGATTAACTTATTCGGTTAATGGAAATAAAGCTTGGATATTAAATGAAAGATGAACATTTGGGGACAGCTCCATTTCACCTTATCCAGTTAGAATGAAGACCTGTGTGAGAAGGCTGTGTTTTGAAACAATGCGAATCAGACTCCCTCTCCTTTCCAGCCTTTACTGCTAGTTTACTAATGGATTAATTTTAAATGAAAACTGGTTCAGAAATAATAGGAGAAAAACTGAATTGAGTTTTAAAAGCAAACTTACCTTGTGGTTGGACACTATCAACAATTTTGTAAATTCAATTAACAGTTTACTCTTTAGAGCCATGTAACGATATATACAATATTTTATATTTATCAGAATAATCATTTTTGAACCAGGACTGATAAAATAAATGATTCACATTTCTTATATTCATTGTAGATTGGTGACTAGAGCTGCCCTGATTGGTGGTAGAAATTATGTATATTGTTGCCGTTATTATAACTCAGCATTTTATCAAATTATAGGATTACAGTTGGTGATATCCTGTTTATAAAGTAAGATAATCAAACAGTACTGTTCCAAATAAAATATTTCTTATGACATTACCTTTTTATCCCAGAATACAAACGTAGATCTGGAGAATGCCACCATTCAGAAACAACGCAATGAGTTACAGCTGCTTGTTGCAGAACTGAAAGATCGGGACAAAGAGTTAAATGAAATGGTGGCAGCACACCAAAAACAGCTTCTGGCATGGGAGGAGGATCGCCTGCGCATACTCAGCCTGGAAGAGCGATGTGCTAAAGTGGAACGTTAGTATTGTTTTGAAAGAATTATAACAGATCCAGGTGGCTTAACCAGAAAAGCTAAGTGTAGTTTATCATCTCGCTCTTGAGATATCATACTGCCTTGCAGCATCCTATGTGACTGTGTGCACTTCTGGGTAAATTAGCAAAATCCTTTTCTTGGAATCACTCATTTTTTGCCAGTGGGAATGTAAGTCACACTTTTATTTCATAAACCATATCAGGATTTATGGCACAGCAAAAACAACTTGTACCTACGTAGTGTTTTTAATTTAATAAACCATCGCAAGGTGCTTCACAAGAGCAGTATCGAACAGAATTTGACACTGATCCTCATAAAGAGACGTTAGGACAACTTGATCAATGAGGTAGGTTTTAAGAAGTTCTGTTGAAGGGTCATGGGGACTCGAAACGTCAACTCTTTTCTTCTCCGCCGATGCTGCCAGACCTGCTGAATTTTTCCAGGTAGTTCTGTTTTTGTTTTAGGTTTTGAGGAGCATATTAAAGGAGGAAAGAGAAGTCGAGGATCGGGAAGTTTAGGAAGGCAATTCCAGTGTTTAGGGCCTACGCAGCTGACAGCACATCTGCCAGTGGTGGAGCAATTAAAATTGAGAATGTGCAAGAGACCAGAATTAAAGTAGCACAAAGTTTTTGAGGGTTGTAGAACTGGAGGAGGTTACAGAGATGGAGAGATGCCATGGAGGAATTTGAAAATAAGGACGAGAAGTTTAAGATCAGGGTATGATGGACCTGGAGGCAATGTAGGCCAGTGAGCACAGGGGTGATGGGTGAATGGTACTTGGTACAAGATAGGATACAGACACCATAGTTTTGGATGAGCTTAAATTTATGGAAAGTGGGAGGCTAGCCAGGAGAGCATTGAAGCAATCGAGTCCAGAGGGAACAAACATATGGTTAAGGTTTTCAGCAGCAAATACAACCTGAAAGGGGTGGAGATAGGCAGTTTTTTTTAAATTCATTCAGGGAATGTGGGTTTTGCTGGCTGGGCCAGCATTTATTGCCTATCCCTAGTTGCCCCTGAGAAAGTGGTGATGAGCTGCCTTCTTGAACCATTGTAGTCCATGTGTAGGTACACCTATAATGTTGTTAGGGAGGGAGTTCCAGGATTTTGACCCAGTGACAGTGAAGGAACGGCGATATATTTCGAAGTCAGGATGGTGAGTGACTTGGAGAGGAACTTCCAGGTGGTGGTGTTCCCATCTAACTGCTGCCCTTGCCCTTCCTGCAGTGCATCTTGTAGATGGTACACACTGCTGCTACTGTGTGCCAGTGGTGGGAGGAGTGAATATTTGTGGATGTGGTGCCAATCAAGCGGGCTGCTTTATTTTGGATGGCGTTGAGCTTCTTGAGTGTTGTGGGATCTTCACTCATCCAGTCAAGTGAGGAGTATTCCATCACATCTTGACTGGTGCCTTGTAGATGGTGGACAGGCTTTGGGGGAGTCAGGAGGTGAGTTACTTGTCGCAGGATTCCTAGACTCTGGCTTGCTCTTGTAGCCACATTGTGCAATCATCATCGACCATCCCCACTTCTGGCCTTATAATGGAAGGAAGGTCATTGATGAAGCAGCTGAAGATGGTTGGGCCTAGGAGACTACCCGGAGGAACTCCTGCAGTGGTGTCCTGGAGCTGAGATGACTGACCTCCAAAAACCGCAACCATCTTCCTTTGTGCTAGGTATGACCCCAACCAGTGGAGGGTTTTCCCCTGATTCCCATTGACTCCAGTTTTGCTCGGGCCCCTTGATGCCTCACTAGGTCAAATGTGGCCGTGCTGTCAAGGGCAGTCAATCTCACCTCATCTCGAGAATTCCGCTTTTTTGTCCATGTTTGAACCAAGGCTGTAAATAAGTCAGGAGCTGAGTGGCCCTGGTGGAACCCAAACTGGGCATTAGTGAGCAGGTTATTGCTAAGCAAGTGTTAAAGAGGTGGGATAAGCAGTCTTGATAATGTCATTAGAAGCTCAACTCAAGGTCAGTTGTGAATGGTCTGGGTCTGCCTCAGACAGTGTCAGGGAGGGGGATGGAGTTTGTGGTTGGGGAACAGAGTTTGTGGTGAGCACTGAAGTCAATGACTTGGGTATTTCCAATATGTGCAGAGTCACTGATGTACAAGCGGATATGAATGGCACTTATGTAATTATGATCCACATTAGTTTGTGGTTTCATGAATGATGAGTCAAAGAAAGAAATTCCCATAATTAGACCTTGCAGGGGCCATAACCTTAAGTTTTTGCCTGAAAGAAGACTGCCTTATGTATAATTTATTCTGATTAACTAATCTCAGTTTGCTAGGCCATTTCTCAGGTGAGGTGCATTGTTTATCACCATCCCAGCGTAGGTTGTTGCTTTTAAGAGAAAAAGAGGTGGGGATGCATAATGTACTCATTATAAATTATTTTCTTTAAAATGCATCTGGATAAAATTTTTTTGCTGGATTAATACGAAACATTTTGTACTGATCAGAAATGCGCAAAGGGAGAACAGATGAACATAGTTGCTATATAATCAGTTAGCAACACTGTGTTTTAATAGATGAACTGCGAAACAGGAATGAGATCATCAGGTCATTAGGTGCGCAACAAAAGATTTTGGAATCTCAGCAAGCTGATTGTCTAAAAACACTCGCCAGCACCCAGCAACGGCTGAAGGAAATGTCTGAAAAAGCAGCAGAGGCTGCTAGTAACTGTGAAGAGTTAGAGGTAGGACTGCCAATAATAAAACCATAGTTCATATTAACATTTCTGCCTCATCAATGTCCTTTTTATTATATTGTTGGATTCTGCTTGTCTCAACCAGGACAGGAACAAAAGCCTGAATTCCTCCATGTTGGAACTTTCTGCCCAGGTTGGACAGTTACAGGCACGTGAACAGGAGCTCACTACAATGCTGGAATTAAAGGTATTAAAATTATGGTGCAGAAGATGAGCAAATGCTTAGTGAATACTTGGCAAATATTCTCTGAACTCCAGCTATAAGTGGATCTTAACTTTCTACTTATGAGCCAATTCAGGTATATATGGAATAGTTTGTATATCATGGTCAGGTACTATTGAAGCCAGTAGCTTTTGAAGGAAAAATATTGAAGTTTACTATGTCTGACTATATATGTTTGATAATTAGCCTCACATTTCAGATAACTTAAGCAAATACAGTACTGTCTACCCCTTGTTTCTAATCTTATTTAATGAAGCATTTTTATGTTAAAGGAACTATAAATGTCTGCTGTTGTTATCCATCCAGATATGGCTTGTGACTCTGGCCCTAGTTAAATCTAAATTGCGCCCCTGTATTAGAGGATAGAAAAGTCTGTGTGAAGAATATCCATTTTTTTGTTTTGATATCTGCGAGTCACTTTGTATGCCACAATAACCATCGGTTTTATGACCTAATGTCTAGGACAAAGATATGGTTGAAGCTACCAATCATATCATGGATCTTACAGCTAGGTTTAAAACCTTAGAGGGTGCATTACGAGAAGCCAGGCTAAATGAAACAAACACCAGAAAAGAGGTGCATGACTGCAAACAACATTCAAAGAAACTAAGACATGAAATCTGCAAGCTTAAAGGTAGGCTGTGGGTTGCCATTGTTGAAATATTGAGTGTCAAAAAAAATCTATCTGTTGTGGACGATAACAATTTAGTTCTTATAGTTACTTAAATGATAAATTATGTAATCATAAGTCAGTCACAATTCAGTAATGATACCATTGTACATCATTGCTCAGTCATGACCCAGTGTGTAATAGACCTACATGGTACTGCCATGAAATCATTGGGGCAAATTTTTGTGTTTCCGTGCCTGGGAAAATTGAATGATCTAGGTGTAGCAGTTGCATGTAACTCAGGGGGAAGAGGAGCATTCACCCATAACAACCTAAATGAATTTTCTAAAAGCAAAATACTGTGAATGCTGGAAATCTGAAATAAGGGAGTATAACCTTTTGAATGAGATTCCATGTGGACTGGAAAAAAGGAAAATTTGGAAGGAATAGAGAGTGAAAACACCTGCGGTCTGTCCGCAAGAATGACCCAAACCTCCCTGTCGCTTGCCATTTTAACACTCCACCCTGCTCTCTTGCCCACATGTCTATCCTTGGCTTGCTGCATTGTTCCAGTAAAGCCCAACGCAAACTGGAGGAACAACACCTCATCTTCCGACTAGGCACTTTACAGCCTTCCGGACTGAATATTGAATTCAACAACTTTAGGTCGTGAGCTCCCCCCCCCATCCCCACCCCCTTTCTGTTTCCCCCTTCCTTTTTTTTTCCAATAAATTATATAGATTTTCCTTTTCCCACCTATTTCCATTATTTTTAAAAATTTTTAAAAATCTTTTATGCTCTCCCCACCCCCACTAGAGCTATACCTTGAGTGCCCTACCATCCATTCTTAATTAGCACATTCGTTTAGATAATATCACCAACTTTAACTTTAACACCCATGTGTTCTTTTGTTCTATTGTTGTTGACATCTTTTGATGATCTGCTTCTATCACTGCTTGTTTGTCCCTACAACCACACCCCCACTCCACTTCTCTCTCTCTCTCTCTCTCTCCGCCCCCCACACACACACCTTAAACCAGCTTATATTTCAACTCTTTCTTGGACTCGAACTCAAGTTCTGTCGAAGGGTCATGAGGACTCGAAACGTCAACTCTTTTCTTCTCCACCGATGCTGCCAGACCTGCTGAGTTTTTCCAGGTAATTCTGTTTTTGTTTTTGTTTTGGACTTCCAGCATCCGCAGTTTTTTTGTTTTTATCTCTGAGGGTATCTTAAGCCCTGTTGATGGGAAAGATGCAATGGCTAGAAATGGGAGCAGTACCCTTTGGGCTTAATGGAATATAAAATTAGGAGGCCCAATGAAATTACAATAGCAATTCAGTACTTAATTTTTAAATTTGCAACTATAATTCTGAGTTTAAAAAAATCCATATAGTATTTTTTTTTAATGGTGACTAGTAATTGGCATAGTCTCAAAGAGACTCCCAATGGTCACAAAAAACACTACATCATAAAATGAGCACTTGATTTTCCTATAGCAGCACAGGTGAAGGTGGTTTTAAAGAATTAAATTGGTTTAAGTCATTTTGTTTATATGTTGTTCTCAATTCTAAACACGCTTTCCATCCGATTTCTGTATCTACCCTTTATATAGTTGCATGTGGTTCGTACAAGTTTTTCTGTAGTTTATCTAAGAGAATAAGCATAAAGTACAGATAAAATATGCAACACAAAAATCTTCAAAGTACATAAAAATTCAATAGTAACTAACATTTTCAGAGATTGAACTAACTTCCCTATCCAACATCCAGTATCCCAGCAGTCTTTCTTTATACTCTTTTGAAAAACCAGTAGGAAATAAACAAATTATCAACCCTTTTAAAGGGATACATTAACATTATTGAAATGAAAACAAGGGGCTTATCAAATTAAAATGTCATTTCTGGCTGTGATAATGCACTCAGGTCATGGAAGGCCTCAAGAGTACTGTTGGACACCACATGCTCCTTCTCCAGGGACACGTGGGAAGGACGTAGCCACGTACAGTCTTTCTTTGTATTCTTTTTGTGTGCAACAGTGAAACAAATAAACTAATTCGTTAATGAACTAATTTAACAGCCCCCTACAGGGGCACAGTCTTTATGTATATGTGCTTAAGTTACTTAATCAGTGCCTTTCACCTGCATATCCTTAGCCTTGATAATAAAACTAACATAGGGCAGAATTTCACATTCCCTGCAAGTGGCTTTGTAGGTGGGGTGGTGTAAGCGTAAAATTTCTTGGACGGCCTTCCTGCCGGGTTCCCGCCTGCCCTGACCTTTCTGCAATTTTATGCTTGGACGGACGAGGCCTAGGCCAGCCTGTCTTGTCTTGCCCCAATTGAGGCCTTTAAGTGGCCAATTATTAACCACTTAGGGCTGTTTCCCATCCAGCCTCAGTTTTCAGGCTGGTGGGAGGAGTTCGGGGCGGGGAGGGGGAAGCCCGAAAATAAATAAGTCACGTTCAGGCCTCGGGTGGGAAGCGGGGGGCGGTGGGTTGGGGTGGGAGCTCGCTTCCATTAGCAACCTCATTTAAACATTGGGTGCCACCCCCTCCCCACTTTCTCCAGAAGGTCTGGTCCTGCAGGTTCTCCCTCCCCCACCCCACTGTCCACGGCCTCTCCATCAACACCCCGCCCCCCCCCCCACCCCTCACAAAGACTGACCTACCCTCCCTGCCCTTAGACCCCCAAAATTTAGCTGGTTCTGGATCCCAAGGACTTGGGCGAAACCAGATACAGTGATGCCAGGAAAAGAGGGACAAAATGGAAGAAATTGGAAATAGGTTATTTTTTAGATAGAGCATGCTCTCAGGCCAGTGGCGCAAAGTGTTGTAAAACACAAAAAAATGCCCAGAATTCAATGCTGATTGGCAATCTCTTGAGTGAGCTGAGAATGTTGTAAATATGTTTATCTCTGATTATGCGCAGCATTGAGAAATCCAATATATTTTTTATAAATAAAATTTATAAAGCTTTATAAGGCTCTGGTCAGACCACATTTTGAATATTGTGAGCAATTTTGGGCCGCATTTCTCAGGAAGGATATGCTGGCCCTGGAGAGGGTCCAGAGGAGGTTCACAAGAATGATCCCAGGAATGAAAGGCTTAACATGTGAGGAACGTTTGAGGAATCTTGGTCTATACTCGATGGAGTTTAGAAGGATGAGGAGGGATCTGATTGAAACTTACAGAATGCTGAAAGGCCTGGATAGAGTGGACATGGGGAAAATGTTTCCATTAGTAGGAGAGACTAGGACCTGAGGGCACAGCCTCAGAGTAAAGGGAAGACCTTTTAGAACAGAGATGAGGAGAAACTTCTTTAGCCAGAGAGTGGTGAATCTATGGAATTCATTGCCACAGAAGGCTGTGGAGGCCAGGTCATTGAGTGTATTTAAGACCAAGATAGATAGGTTCTTGATTGGTAAGGGGATCAAAGGTTATGGGGAGAAGGTGGGAGAATGGGGTTGAGAAACTTAACAGCCATGATTGAATGGTGGAGCAGACTCGATGGACTGAATGGTCTAATTTCTGCTCCTGTGTCTTATGGTCTTATATTAAAAGTTGAATTACGTTACAAACATCACATTTGACGATTCTTTATCACTTTGAAATTGCGAAAACTTCTTTCTGCATGGAGAATCATGTTTTCTAGTTGTCTCAGCAGTGAGGAGCCATCTAAATCCACCAACTGAGGTTCTTCCCTTTTTTATTTAGATGAATTAGATGAAAAGACGGTGGAAAATAATGAACAAAGGGAAGAAATTATTCGCCTTAAACAAGAGAGGCACTATCTAGGAAATGAGCTCACTTTAGCTGGTAAGTGAAAAAGCCTGAAGGAATACTGTGGGTGCTGTGTGAAACAACAAGGATTCCAGGTCAGTCACCGGTCTCTCCTAAGGTAGCTGAACTTTTTCGGGGTGGAAGTAATCCAGTACAAATGGCCTTGTATTCTGGGACTGCGGAAGAGAAAAATGCAGTGATTCTGCAATTTCTTATCCAGTGACTATAGAACTAAACTATAATGTCCCCTCCCTACATTCACAACTGGTAGATATTGCAAAAGCTTATACATGAAGAATGAGATTTTACTGGAGGTATTGAAGGGCTCTCGTTTCCGTGGAACTGTGCTCCACTGTATGTCAGTGGTTTTAGAATCAGAAGTTAAGTGGAAAAAAAACATAGTCAAGTTGCTTCTAAAGTAGTTGCTTCCCTGCTGCTGAATGACCTTGAAGTATTTTCCATTTAACCTCATTAATCTTTGTAATGTCATGTGATTTGTCCTTTTTTTAAAAAGACTGCTTCAGATTCTCTAGTAAATTTGTCTTCTGAAGTACTTAAGTGTACTTAAGTATTCATGAGTTTTTGCTTTATTTTCCTGTTTTGTTTTTCTGTCCAACCTATTATTTATATAAAATACAAAAAATAATTTTGTGATTTTTACAGCTATAAGAAGTCCTAGTTCTGCTGTGTACAAGATGGCGGCTTTGGGTAAAAGAGAATTCAGTGTTTTGTTTTGTGATTCCCCTTCAGTTGAACGGGAGAAGAGGAAAGATCAGATACTGGAACTGGCAAGATCAAAACAGGAACGAGCAGACACTGAATTGCATGGCCTTCGGCAGGTCAGAGCATTTGATATTTGTTAATGTAATCATTAATTAAATATTGAAGGACAAAGCTGCTTTGAAGCAATCAGGTGTACATGATAAGAAAGTTGTATTCGGTCACTGTATATGTAAGGATAAGTGATTCCCAAGGTCAGTGGAATATTCAGTAATCTGATTTAATATGCAGTGTAAATTAATAGATCACTGACCTTCACGTTTGGTGAGTGAAGGTTGAACCAAATAAACTTAGACGCTCCCAAATAAATTACCGATATATGATAACATCGCAAAAAGAGTAGGCCATTCAGCCCCTCAAGCCCATAATCTCAATCAGATTCTGGCTGATTTGTATCTCTGATCTATTCACATGCCTTTGACCCATATCCCATAAAATCGTTGCCCAATAAAAAAAAATCTGTTGAACTGTCTTGAAATTTTCAATTAACCCAGTATCCAGTTTTTTTGGGGAAGAAATTATAGATTTCCACTATCCTTTGTGTAAAACATTGTTTTATGATTTCACTCTTAAACGACCTATCTCTATAATTTCAAGATTGTGTCCCCACCAAAGGTAAGTTTCTCTATATGCACCTTTTTAGATATTTCAGTTAGATCACCCCCTCAATGCAACATATCCTCAGAACCCCTCGCATCATTTTGACACATGGTTGCACAAACCTGGTTTAACTTTTTGCGAGGGGGATGCTGGGTGGGGGGGGTCCAAATTTCCATTTTTTTCTCACTCAAGGGGCCAAAGAGCAGATTTCGGTAAGGTACGTGAATTTCAAAAACAGGTTGAATATGAAGAAATATTCTGAGCAGATATAAAGCAATGTCAAAGCAATAAATTGATGTTTAATGAGAGTAATTAATAAAAATGACCATTAGAGTGCAAGAGGGTGTGTGTCTCAGGGTGTTTGCTCATTCACCTTTGCTCACTATGGGAGTGGGTGAGGGTATGTCTTGGTGTGAGGGGATCAGGATGATTGAGAATCCTGAGACTGGATTGAGCCAGATATATATATATATATATATATATATTTTATATATATATATATATATATATATACACACACACACCCCCTCTCATTCTCTCCCTCTCACTCTCAACCCCGCACTCTTGCGCTCGCGCTCTCTCTCTCTCTCTCCCTTTTCCCCCCCTCCACCCCCCCTCTCTCTTTCTCTTTCTCTCTCCCTCTCCGTCTCTGACTCTGTCGCTGTCTCCACCTCCCCCTCCCGGGCCCCGCAGCCCCTTCTCTCTCTCTCCCCCCCCCCACCCCCACCAGCACACTTGCCACCGGTGATCTCTCCCACTTAGGCTCACAGCAGCAAATCAGCAACAAATGCAGAAAAGTGATTGGAGGAGCAGCCCCTTGCAGAATCTTCAACTGCACTTAGCGGCATTTTGTAGAATGGCCCAGAGACTACAATTCGGTCTGCGGGGGTTGGACAAGCCTGCGTTAAACAGATTTCTTCCTTCCCCCTTTGTTAACAGCTGATCTCATCAAGGGTGTCACTTTGTGTAATACAGTTGGCCTCAATGCCCTTGTGTAATACAATTGGCCAACATCCCTGTTCTTGACTTCTATGTAGGAACCTTACTTGAAGAGCATGCGTGTGTGTTCACGCACGTTCAGCAATGTTGCTCAGTTTGCTCAAATGTACTGGCACTTCCTGCTAAGGCTCATATGGATAATGGCCACTTGAGGGAGAACCTGTTGTTGTAACCATGCCTCTGTGAGGGATCAACAACTTCAGGAAAAGGGCTAGCAATGGAGAGAAACTTATATATACAGTAATAGATTGCTGAAATTGTGTAGAAACATCATTATGACTATCTATAGCAGTCATAACTGCACTCCATAATTTACATGATGTAACATTGGTTTGCTTTAGGATAGATCTTACTGTTAAATACTTTGAACTGCATAATTTCATACTTTTTTCATTGATATGTAGTATTAGTTGATTTTAATACCATGCTATGTAATTTTGTTTTGTGGATATATATTGCATGTAGCCAGTTACTTCTGCCCAGATTTGATAGCTAGTAGGTGAGCAAGGGTCAAATCATGATACTATTTGCTATTTCCCCTTAATTCACTCAGTAACTTCCTGCAAGCACTGTGGTTGAGACTGGGAACTTATTAGAGGGAGAGGAATCATGGCACTGCTTCATACTACTGTGCATTCAATATTTTAAGATATAGGATGAGAAAGAAAACAGCATTTGTTTACAAATTGGGCTAATTATAAAATACCTCTTACGTCAAAATGTGGAAAAATACAATTTGATTGCATGTGCTTATTGTGCAAGATGTTACCAGTTATATTTCCATATTTAAGTGAACCATGAAAAAATGTTTTGTTGCACAAGAGCAAATTATCATGACATTTCCTTTCAAAGTAAACCAGATATGATATGTTCATAGTGATACATATAAATGCAAGTGTAAGTTTCCAGAGACATTGCCGAATCTCCCAGCTGAAGCTATGGCAAGACCTCGTTTGTGCGCAAGTGTTGTTTGGCAAACAAGCATTGGCATCAGTTTCCAAAAGAGCTGCAAACGTGGTGTCCTTAATGCCTCCTTTAGGAAAGGAAACCCCTGAGTATAGGACCATTAAAAGCTATTCTTTTTCTTCTGCTCTACAACTGATGCTTAACCATATGACCATAAGACATGGGAGCAGAAGTAGGCTATTCGGCCCATTGAGTCTGTTCCATTCAATGAGATTATGGCTGATCTGATAATCCTCAACTCCACTTTCCTGCCTTTTCCCCATAACCCATTTCTCACCCTCGAACTGAATGCTAAGTTCTACCATGTTATGTTCGCTGTTTTCTAAGGGATCTTTTACTCTGAGATCATTTCTTAAACCTGCCTCATTACACATTACCAGATCCAAAATAGCCTGACCCCTGATTGGATCCACAACATAGTGTTCGAGTAACTGTCTCGAATACATTCTATGAATTCTTGCTCTTGGCTACCTCTGCCAATTTGATTTTCCCAATCTACATGAAGATTAAAGTCACCCATGATTAATGTACTGCCTTTTTTACATGACCTCATTATCTCCTGATTTATTCTCTGTCCTACAGCATGGCTACTGTTAGGGGGCCTATAGACTACTCCCACCAGTATCTTCTCCCCCTTGTTATTTCTTACCTCCACCCATATGGATTCTACATCTTCTGGTCCAAGATCATTTCTTGCTATCATACTTATTCTATCTCGTACTAACAAGGGTACCCCACCACCCTTTCCTTCCTGCCTGTCCTTTCGAAAAGTCACATACCCCTGAATATTTAGTTCTCAGCTTTGATCTCCTTGTGACCATGTCTCTGTAATGGCTATAAGATCATACCCATTAACCTCTATTTGTGCTATTAATTCATTTATTTTGTTCCGAATACTACGTGCATTTATGTAAAGAGCCATTAATTTTAACTTTTTATAATTTCTTTCCCCCTTTGACCCTATTTGCTGCTGTTTTTTTCATGTTTGGACACTCTGTCCCTTTCTGGCACACTCTGGGTATCATTATCTAAACAGCTGCCCTGCAATGCTGCCATATCCTTTTGCTTTGTAAGCCTACATCTCCCCTCTCCAGAGACCAAGTTGGAAAGAGGCTGTATTTTCCACTTTTAGCCCCAGTTCTTTGGTGCTATTTTTTTGCTGCAGCCAATTTAAGAGTGATTTGAATAGACCTGAAGAGCAGGTTATCTGTACTGCCATTACATTTTTACAAATAGTTCTGGGCCAGAAATTGCTGGGAAGTCATGTCATTAGAATGATGCACTAATTAACTGTGCTTGCCACTATTAATTTGTCAAAAAAAAACCCATCACTTTGCGAGTAAAAGAAATGAGGCATGAGTTCCAATTCTCTGCAAATTGCCGGCGATTTGCACTGCCCTGTTGTTAGCCTTGCCAAACCTATCAAAGTCTGTTCTCGTTGGGAGGCTCCCTATTGAACTTATCGTGACATTGCAGGATTTATAACGTTATTATGAATTATTCTCACCACAGCTTTTTGGGCAAGTAATTAATATGGTGGGGGATTTATAAATTATGATTTCTGATCTTCATATGGTACTCGATCTTGGAGGCCCAAAAGAGACTTGCGAAGCCTTGGAAGCTCACTTCAGCAGATAGCAAAGTGCTCTTAGAGGCTTTTAAATTTTTTTTTTTCTGTCTTGGCAGCTTTTGCCAGTTTTGCCATCCACACTCCTATTAATATCAGAGGACAGTAATTTTCAAGACACAAAGCAGTTTTGCCACTAAGAAGTAGGTCACTCATCCTAATACAAATTAGATAGCTTTCTTTCAGAAAATAACATTTTGGGATACAGTATATATGGGTAATTTGAGAGATGATGTAAGTGTAACATATTTGGGAGGAAAATTGACTTTGGGCCTATAATTTCCAAAGCTTTCCACCACTAGGGTTCTTCTCATGTTATTTCTGGGTCTGTATTACACAGACTGTTAGAGATTAATTGCTGTGATTGATCAACAATTCTATTTTCATTGTTTCAGGGCACTACCAGGATGGTAGAAGGTGAACTAGATGGATCTTTTTTCTAGCAGCGCTGTGTTCCCATGAAAGCACTGCAGTGGTGTACTCACTGGGATTTCATTGGTCCCGATTATGGTGGATAGGACTGTTAGCTTTAGGGTTGATGGATCAGGAATGTTTGTATATTTTGCACACCTACGCTCCCATATACTCATTAATTTCTCAAGGATCAATTCAATTTTCAAACCCAACTGGATTATAATGCCCACTTCTTTTGCTTGTTTTTTTTAATTTTCATGTTATTTTCATTTCTGCCTGTTTCCTTTCTTTCTTAATTCTCTCTCTTACCCTATATTTTGTTTGAATCTAAATTGAATTATTTCCTTCTCAGTCTTTCGTTCTGTTTCTTTCTCTTTCCTTTCATTGATTAAGGAGATATTTTATTGTTAAAAGCCCCAGGTACAACATTACATCGCTGCGCCATTATCCGATTAACATTCCATCAGTTTGCAGCACCGATATGGCGAAGTGGTGGTATAGTGGTATTGTCACTGGACTAGTATTCCAGAGACCCAGGATAATGCTCAAGGGACTCTGGTTCGAATCCCATCACAACAGATGGTGAAATTTGAATTCAATAAAAAAAAATGACCATGAAGCCATTGCCAATTGTCATCTGGTTCACTAAGAAATCTGCCAACCTTACCTTGTCTGGCCTACATGTGACTCCAGAATCACGCAAGGACCTGAACAAGGGCAGTTAAGAATGGGCAATAAATGCTGAACATGAAAGAATAAAAACGAACAAAGAATTCCAATTAATGCTCACTGCCAAACCTGCCATTACAACAATTTGCTGCCCATTGTATTTTTGACAGACTGATTTGGAATTCTAATGCACCATATTGTGTAGGATGAGAGAGTAGGTGACCATGAAGTTCCAGTGTAGTTTAAGGTTGCAGCCCATGAAGTCTGCTTTTTTCCCCCCACGGTTTAGAACTTGCAAACATGTTATCTCTGATGATAATAGCCAAGCTGTCCAGTGGATTTGTGGTGAGAAGGAAAAGCAACCTTAATCACTGCCTTTTTGTCAAAGACCCTCTAATAAGGACAACTTAAATTGTTTATGATGAATAAGTCTGGTACGTGGCATTGAACTTGGTAGTCTATAATATGAAATTGTCCTGACTGGGTCCTTTCACCATACTGAAGGCAGATTTCCTTCTTTTGGATGAAATGATATTCTGAGGCTTGCAAAGCTGCTAGTAGGTATTACCCAAAGGCCAATTATGAGAACAGGCACTTTATTCAGGTGTACCATGATTGTGATATTGGCAATTAAACAACCACTGTTGAAGCTTTGCACATCAAATTAATGATTTTTTTGGGTATGGTGTGTTGTGATGCTCTGATCAAGAGGATGACAGCAATATAATTGCACATTTTGGGACTTGTTGTGCTGCTGGTGATGCCTTAAAACTGTGCTTGTTATTTGTCAACAAACCAGTGATTCTATTCTTATGGAGGGAAGGGAGAGAGATAAGCTAGGTCTCTTTGGGATTTATTGGGTTCTGAGATGACAGGCTGTTTGACGACTGGGTAAGCAGGCAGTTCTGCAGTATTCTATGCTGCTGTTAATGGATTGACTAGCCAGGCCAGCTCACTAGTTCAACTTGGAGGAGCAGACCAGTTACTGGGAGCTGGGATTCTTCCAACTTAGTCTGGAAAAACCATGCAAGCCAGTGCAGTAACGGGTAGGTTGTACTATCTGAGCAAGTAACAAGAATCTTAGAAGTACTTTGCTGCACAGTTTTAACTGTTTAATGACCAGCAGTGCCTAAGTGTACAGTTTAAGATCCCCAAACTTTGGCTTTACCAACCTGTATCTAAGATTTCTTAGCTTTGATAAAGAGTGTCTCCCTATGGGGAAAGAAGATGCACTCTGTGTTGGGCATATTAAGATTGAGTTATTGCTTAAATGTACTGTATAAAACACGATCTTGCAATTATTCTAGGTTACCACAGTCATACATTATTGGCATAGTGTATAGAAAGTGTGGTTCAGTATGTAAATTCATAATTTTGTAGAGTAAACTATTAAACGTTATTAAGATGAAATTGGTCATTGTTACTTTCTTAATTCATTCTAGCATGTACTGTCTTCCCAGTCTTCTCAGATATTTGTTTGGAAAGTAAAATAATTGTATCTATCTAATCTTTATTATGTATCTCTTCTACATCTTGTGATCAGGTAAATGAAAAGCAACAACATGACTTGCAGCTTCTGCATCTGAATCTTGAAAGTTCTCAGGAGTTGATCCAAAAGCAGGAGGAGAAAATCCTTGAAATTAGGTAGGCAGGAAGATGTGATTATGGTGTTTTAAAAGTTGCTCTCCTTTCACACGCCCCTTCCAATTTTTTTGGCATAGTGCAATAAATCGACACATCATAGCTATGCCTTGGTTGAAAGTTGCGCAAGGTAGGAATTGAAAATGGACTGTGCAAACTGTGTCATTTCACGTGATGTATTCATTTACTCATTGAAGTATAAATGTAACTTGAAACTTCACAAGCAGGAATTATGTTATCAATACATAAATAAATATTAATTATAAAATGTTTAACCAATATATCTCAGTAAGGCAGCCATCTTAGGTGGTGAAACCTGATATTAGGCTTATGCTGGGAGGTTTATAAAAGTGGACTAGTATGACTAATACTTCCCTTCCACTCTAGGAAAAGCATGTGTCTTCCTCTCTGCCTAAGGAGGAAGCTCATATTATGGGCATCTTAGATGACAACCTATGTCCTGGCACTCTGGCACAGTGTTTGTGTATAAGTGGGGATGCTTCCACACCAGTCACTGTGTACCATACATATGGTGATATTGACTAGATTTTGAGAGTTAACGCCATTTAGTTGTGATAATTCCATCCTTGTAAACAATTTTTGTTGGTCCTTGATGTTCAATGGTTCTTAACGCCACAGTAGAGCAAAAGTGAAATTAGTTCCAGATTGGCTCCAGTGTTGTGGCTTGAAGGGGAGATTGAAGCCACAAGCCAATTGCTCTTTATGCATCCGTAGAAGTTTTTGCTAGTTCCAGAATGGCATAATCCCAATTAGCTGAGCCACATTAGCCAGGGATATCCCAGATAGGGCCAGCACTCGGATAGTACAATATGACATTGCTCACAAAATAGAGCGCAGAGAAATGCCAGAATTTTTTTGGCGTGGTCTTTATATCTGAACCTGAACAATGATTGATAGCATTATAATTGCCCTGCTGGGCACCACAACCCAGTGAACTGGCTACATGGGAATCAGGAGATTTTCTGCTTGCTCCTATGTATGGCTTCATGTTCAAAAAGCTGAAAGGTGATCTAATCAAGGTGTTTAAAATGACACAGGATATGGGTCATGGTACAGACAGCCTATTTAATCTGACGTGGGAATTCAGAACAAAGGGACTTAACCTTAAAATTAGTGCTGGGCCAGTTAGGAGTAAAATTAGGAAGCATTTTCTCATACAAAATGGAAGTGGAAATCTGGAACTCTCTCTCTAAAAGGCTGTGGTTGACGGTGAGTTAATTGAGATTTTTAAAACCAAGATCAATAGATTTTTGTTCGGTAAGGATAGAGAAATATGGAGAAAAAGTATAAATGGAGTTGAGGCACAGATCAGCAAAATAGTGATAGAACACGCTCCTGGAGCCTACTGGCCTACTCTTGCTTCTATTTTTATGTGATGGAGCCAGTCTGTCTCTTTTCATAGGAACATAGGATTTAGGAGCAGGATTAGGCCATTTGGCCCTTTGAGCCTGCTCTGCCATTTAATATGATCAATACGGTCTCAGTTCCATTTCCTATCTTCCCCCCATAACCCTTGACTCCCTTGTTTATCAAAAATTTATCTAACTCAGTCTTGAATAAATTTAAAGACCAGCCTTCACTACTTTCTGGGCAAGGGAATTCCATAGACTAACATCCTTCTGAGAGAAAAAAAATTTCCGCATCTCTGTCTTATTCTTAAACTGTCTCCCCCAGAAGAGGAAACATCCTCCAGGTATCCACCCTATTAAGTCCCCTCAAGCCCTTACATGTTTCATAAGATCACCTCTCATTCTTCCAAACTCCAATAGGTATAGCCCAACCTGTTCAACTTTCCTTCATAAGATAATGCGAAGGCACAATTCTGTCCTCAACTGCTATCCAAACTTTCACTTTCTAGTAGTGTTCCCTGGACAGCAATTGGGAATGGGAGCCCGATTTGATATTTTTCTTCTTGGATACTGGGATTCTGAAGCCAATTGTCCATTAAATGTTTATCAATTATGGTTAAGGCATAACTAGCTTTTGTAATTTAAACTATTAATGTAAGATAGAAGAAAATGTCTTCCAGAAAAGAAATGGGGAATGATTCTGGTTTACCTATTTACGATGTATATTTGGAATGTCCTTTCATACAAGTGGAAAACTGGCTTAATGTTGACATGTGGTAGACACTGAATATTGGAGCAAAAAGAGCAAATTGAAAGCTTGAGATGAAGACACTGCAAAATTTGTGCTTATATCCTGATTCAACAATTCCACTTTTTATGTTCTGGTGTGTAATGTTCCTGAAGCATATATTTTTGACATGTTGAATATAAAGCTGAAAACCTGCCCAGAATTGACAGCATAATCAAGATACAGATGTTCTAATTATGGTGACATTTTCATACTTATCTATCTAGTTCTTTCAGCACCAATTGACATTTGAAATGTTTATGCGGTCCTTTGAAGAGTTGTGCAATATTAACATTTGAAAAATTCAATAAAAGGGCTATGAAAACTTAATCACAAACTCTTGCCATTGATTCTGTTTGAAGTACTTTTTTTTCTTTCTTATCTAAGTTCAAGTAGACTTCTCTCAGATTCCAACTCTATGACACAGAGCAAGGATGGACAGAATGAGACAGATGGACAAGGACGGAAAAATGATGTGGTCATTAGAAAATGGAAAAAGGAGGCAAGCAAAGATTGCATGACCAATAGACACAAAGAAGAAACAATCAAAGCAATGCAGAATTTCAATGGTGAATTAACTTCAAATAATACCAAAGAACAGGGCCATTTATTGGTCACAGAAGTGGGCAACACTCTCAGAAATTATACCTCGTCTGAATGCATAAATGCTCAAACTTTCTTTCCCACCGACTTTGATCAGACTGCTAATGGAAATCTGGCATTCAAGAGCTATGCTCTACCGACTAATGTTAATGATTCTAATAAAAAACCTACAAAATATGTTATACCAAAGCAAAGCTCCAAATATACAGCTTCAAACAATTGCATTTCACCTCAGGTAAGAGATGACAATTTACAGCAAGTGCCAAGGACGCAGAAATGGAGATGTGAAGGATCTTCTGATGTCAATACCACAGAATGTATGGAACCGTATAATAATATAGGTTATACAAACATTGATCATCACAGTCCTACCTGCAAAGGCAACTTAACCGCCATTTCAGTGGACAGTCATTATACTGTTTGCTCAAAGACAAGTGCAACTTCTATTGTGTCACCCAAAGAAGTAGCAAAGACTTCGGAGAGTCATAAAGTAGAGGATAAATACAGCAATGAACTGACTGACTGCAGAATTGGTGAAGAAATGATTTGGCCTCATACAAGGAATGAAACTGACCAGGAGCCACCAAATTCGGAACAAGAGTGGATGAAGATTTATCAGCCAGCTGTAGATGTAAAGGACTTGTGGTGGCTGTACCTAAATGATGGCTCAGGGTCCTCACGTGGGATAGACAGTCCTGCTAGTGTGGGAAAAAAGAGGTGCGGGAATGTCAGTTTTAAAAAAACGTCTTAAGGATTAAAAGGGCAGCCATCGATAGCAGAGCAACGTGGGATGAGTTTCATTTTAAATCTTGGGAAAACCCCAGTAAGATTCTGATCTGCACCAGAGGCAGGAATTTCCAGACCAAAAGTTGTAAATGTATATGGATTCTGTTCAATATGTACCACTTTTTTAGAAGTACCTGTATTTGCTGATGCACTGCTTCATTCTCTATACGTTAATTGGGTGGGAGAATGTTACATTGCAGGAATTTTTTGACTGTTTACTTTTTTTAAGTGTCAAACTAAGCTCATTAATAGCACTCCTGTAGAAGACTGTGAGTCCAAGCTGTACTGTAGAGATTAAGTACATAATGTCTTTTGCTAAGTACATTTGGGAAGCATTAGGTGAGGAAAAGATTGGATTTGAAAGTAATTCGCTCTATGTCTGAATGCCTGACGGTGCCTAGGCTCATACATCAAGAATGAGCATTAGGTATTTCAAGTGCTACCAGGGGTTCCTATGTGGATTTATACTCTATAATTTGTCACCACAATTCACTGATAATAAGCGAAAATGGGAGAGAGAAAAATGAAGTCGCTGCTTCTTTAGTTAGGGGAAATTAGTTAGGGGACCTGACAAAGCACAATTTTGCTGTTATGAACTTTTCTAGCTGGTTTTTACCTTGCATTATTTCTCATTTCATAATTTGTAAGTCAAACAGGTAGAATTCGGTAGCTTTGAAACACAAACTTAAAGATATCAGGGTTTCCTTTTCATGTTATTCTTCCTATCAACAGTGAGGAAAGGCTGGAATTGAACACTTTTAGTCTGGAGTCACCACTGCGTTCCATGAATTCCTCACCAGTGAGAGAAAGATCGAGGGGAAAGAGCAACCTCCATAGTGACCTTTCCATGAATAACTCTGTTTCACCAGTGAGGCTGAGCACTAATGAGGACAGCGAAAGGGTGTCTGCTGCTAATGTAAGTTTTTACAGCCTACTAAATATTTATCCCTAGAGGAGGAAACAATTATAATCAGTAAGAACTTTTGCCAGCATTGGTATCCTTTAACTGCTAATACATCATTATAAGAAGTACACCATTGGTTTGAAAAGCTCAGTAATCTTAAAAGGTCTATATGGATTTCTGCAAAACAGTACTTCCTGAATTATTCATTATTATACAACAATTAATCCAACCAAGAAGGATCAGTTAATAAGTGAAAAAAAGGCATCTGCTAAAAATCTGAAATGGAAAATGCTGGAACTGTTCAAGTCAGTCAGGCGGAAGCTGTGGACTGAACAGATGAGGTAACATTTCAAGTATACACCCTTTGCCAGAATATATAAGGCAGTGAATATCCTACTTTGTGCATTTGAAAAGGCCTTGCACTCTGTTGAGTTTGACCTGCATGTATACATACTACATGCTAATACAGTAATTGCTGATGAATGGCTTTTGGGGGCACATTTTAAACTTTGTTAAACAGGAGGGTGAGGTGAGATCCCAGATTCTTATTTTTGTTTAATCAAACCTTTCAGTGATGATGTAGAATGGCTGAGTTTCTTTTGGAATCTTTGAATTTCAGAAGCATGACTGTTATACTTGCCAAGCTAGCAAGCTATTTATCCTTATGTGTTGTGCAATTTTTTGTTAGAGCAAACCGTATTATCGCGAATTTTAATTTACATTCATTATGCACAATACCTTTTGTGAACAAGAATTACTAGAAAACATGCCTTCGTGTTAATGCAAACTAATTAGACTTGCCAAATTCTCTAAAGACTTATAGAGATGGTTGTTCACCAACGACTAAACTGCAACGTCTGCTGGCTGAATCTCGACAGATGGTCGCGAGTCTGGAGCGCAGCACTCAGCTTCCTCTTGGCTTATCATCCTGTGCTAGCAGCAATAGCAACGTAAGGGTAAGTGAGGTTGCACAAAATTATTTCTGCATGTAGAAGGTAAAGAATGTAAATGGGGGAACCTACCCCTTAAGCTGTACTCCTCAACCAAAAAATGCCATCACAGTGATTCACATATAAACTGCAGAAGTTATAAAAACTTCCCACAATTTAATTTCTCTGCAATCTGACCTCCAGCTCTTTATAATGATTCAGGATTTGAAGTATGAAAATTAACATGTGTTGTATGGTGTGCGTGTATTTTGCTCCTGTGGAATTGCAACATCAATCAGGTGTCGCAGTATGTGCAGATAGTGCTGAGTTAGTTTACATCAGGCTGTCGGCACTTCACTTTCCTTGGTCAGGGATCAGACCTCTTCCAGAGAGAGTGCAGATTTGCAAGGCATCTTTTCTCAGATTAGCCACCAAGCTATGTGTTAAATCATGGAGAAAGTGATTGCTGATGAACATTTAAATTTATTGCCTTGCTTTCAGTCACCAATTTGAAAAGGAAACACAATCTGGCGGTGAGTATTTAAACCATCAGCCACCTGACATGCTTGGAAGAACCTTAGCCCCATCACTGCCACAATAATTTATACAAATATAACTGCACATGGACCTCAAATGTCTCAACCTACATGTTTTATACACTCCGTAACATAGAAATACCTTTGTATCATAGCATGCCCAGAAAGATTGTCTAAGTCCCTAGAAAAAGGAAATTTGAGGGAAGGTAAAATGTTAAGCTCTCGATAACCTGCACATTTTTTTTTCATTTTCAAAGATGAGGAAAGCAGCAGTGCTTGTGAGAATATTGACTAAATGGTACAGCCTTGAGAATTCAACTGTTTTGTCAATCCTGACCCAAAGAGAACACCTACTTAAGAGTGCACCTACTTAAGACTTGCACCACCTTTTCAGGGGCTCTTTCTGAACACAACATGGATGCTATCACCACCCCTGTACTCAACTCCCAGTTTCCTCACAATTCCTGAGAATTTCTCAATGCCGCACAGTTATTAGCCCAATGCTACACAATCACTAGCCCAAACAACTTCACAGAAATTGAGATGTCTCTTCTCTTCCATCCTCCCTGGCTTAGGATGAGGTTCAGATGTTAGTATTGACTGACTTTTACAGTTGGATTTTCTCCTAAGAATTAAACATAAAAAACTAATGGTAGAAGAAGGATTCTTTGCACAATCAGCTGAGGAGGAAAGCAAAATCACAGTGTCTCTGGAGATATTCATAGGTTGGACAATCCTGAGCCCTTGACAAATGAAAATATGATGACTGCAGGAATTTATTTTGAAGGGGAAATTGCAGACACGATGATGGGGTAGATACCTAAACTGCACAAATATGAACAATTTACTAAACAGCTCCAAGTTTTATTTGAACAATTGCTGAAAAGAGAGACGTGTAGGCCATACGTCCCAGCAATTGGCTGATCGAATCAAACAACATGTTCCTTTGTCTGTTCATAATAGGTAGAGTACAGGCCGTACTCAACCAGCCTGCACTTGCAAAACCCCAAACAAAACTTTTGCTGTTTGATGTTATTCCCTATATTGGGTAGCACTTGAACAATCCTGGGTGCACTAATAACTAAACTAACAAACAATTTAAGATAATCAGGCCAGCTCACAAGGCAGCTCATTTATGCTTGCTGCAGGTGATATACATTCATGCACAGGGACTTACTTGTTCGCTGCAAACAAAAGGGATATGTTCAAGCCTTGTACCTTTTATAAATTACTCGGGAGCTTGGGGAGCCTATAGTTCCCTGGTGATTTCTCCATGGTAATGCCTCAGCCAATTAGAGCTGACTTGCCAACCTATCAGCACCCTTTTCTCCTGTAATATAAATTATTGTGATCATTTGAAATTGGCATTCTTGCATTTGTAAGGTGTGTAAGATGAAAAGCTTTGTCATGTCTCTCTCTTCAACAATATTTCAAGTTCTGTACCACTAATTGACTTTTATTTATACAATATAATTGTAATTACAATAGACTGTTTGAAAGAAGGAAATGCCACCCTTCAACCACATTGACCTAGTTTTCTTATTGTTTCCCCTCTCGTCACTACCTAAACAAAATCTGTTGGATAAATCTTTGTAAGCTGCTTTTAGTGTGACTTCTTTTAATCTACTTTTAGGAAGATTGCAGCTGATAAATAAAAACGATTTTGTCTTTTTGCTCCTTTGTCTATTGATATTGAGTGTGCAAAGTTGGCTTCTTTTACCCATGCGATTTATAATAACATATGGTTTGTGTGGTTTAAAATTTCTTGATTCTAAAGCTTTAGCTGGATGAGGACTTGTAGGAGTGGTAAACTTTTGTAATGGTTGAACAGCTAACCAGTTAAAGCACAATTATACTAATTAACAGAACCTGAAATCAGTAACTTTATTTATAAATTAATGAATCAAATAATATTACCGAACTCTAAATCCTATAATTCTTTGGTGTGAACTCGGAACCATCTGCTATCAGAAGGAAAGGATTGAGGCTATATTCTGAAGAATAATAAGTAATTTAGGGAGCCGTTCAATGTTCAAATTCCACTGAAACTTCAGATTTTATGGTTTCTAACAGTTACAAATTGCTTGACAAAAAACCTTTGTTCTCAGGAAATAGGTAACACTATCCAGGTGGCACTTATTGTCCATTCTTAGTCTCCTTAGCAACTGAATGGCTTGCTAGGTGACTCCAGAAAGCATTCTGAGTCCATCACATACTGTTGAGCTAGAACTGCGTTGTGGCCAGATTGGATGGCAGATTCTCTTCTCTGAGCCAACTGAACTTTAAGATAAACTGACAGCTTCTACTGTCATTCTGGTGCTAGCTCACAAATTACTCAATTGAATTTTTAATCCTAATTCACTGCACGACAACTATTATCAACTAGGAGCATTTATTTCTTCTCAAAGTGTGAGGGATGGATTTCATTTGTGCTGTGTGGACATTAATTTGTTGCCTCAATAACTTAGAAATATATGCTAAAACTTATGCATACATAAGTTTTCATTGGATTAAAATGGTCTTTATTTTAAACATGGCTGTGCTCAGAAGCACCCACCTTTCCTACTTTTGTGCCTATCAGAAGCTATCTACTATTTAATTAACTTCAAAAATACTGCATTGCCTTCCCTGGAGGGCAGGGTGTAATTACAGCCTGGTAAATTTTACATGCACAGCTTCCATTATAAGTGCAGGCATAGGAATTTATGATGGAAAATGTTGACAGGACCTGTGGGCACACCTAAGATTTTAAATATCACAGATTTGATCAGTAGAGGTTCTGCTTTATTTTATTAGATTTTGGTAGTAGCTTATGGTTGATATCTTGGTGCTTTGTTTTCCACAAAGTTCTGATCTGGTAAGAAATTCAAGCCATGATGTGACTCAGAAAATGTCTCCTATGTTATATTTTTATTGGTAGTAAAGAAATTTCCTAAAGCTGGTTTAATGCAATCGTGTGTACATTAATTTTGTAGAAGTTCAGGTTTTGAATTGTAAGGGCGTGCCTTTTTTCTAGTTAAACTAATTATTTCTCATTAAGGCTGAAATTACTTTGGGTGGAGTTAATGAAAGCAAAATGAACTCCTTTGAGTCAGACAAGAGTGTTTCTCATATTTTCATTGCTGGTGTCTTATTGTCAGAGGACAGAATGGATTAGAAAGGAATAGCTATAAAAGTAATTTCCAAACAAAGTCCTTGAATAATATCCTTGGGATGTGAAATATGAATCACATTTTTCAACAATAGTTTCAGTTCTGAAGCTGTTCTTTTAAAGATCCTTTCACAGCCTTTCCTTTCCTGGTCTCTTTCCCAATATGGGAAGCAAGGAAATGCGCAATAAGACTGAGCTGTTTACAACAGCATCTTAATTATCAGATACTGCTGTTTCTTTCTTGGCACTAAATAGGTACAAAATGATCACATTTCCTGCTAAGTTTATTCCACGCCTTTCACATACTGTAGCATTGTAGATAAGTTTTGATGTCTCTAGTATTGGAAGTTGAATTTTCAATAAATGTAACCAATACAAGTTATGCTTATTTTTGAAGAAAACATCACCACCCCATTTAAAATTGTTTAGCACAAATTTAATATAATATCATGATCAGCAGCTGTTGGTATGTTTTTGCTAATTGATAAAAGGCAGTGAGTTTTTTGTGTTAGTGGAGCAACTAGTTCGGGGGATTTTATCATTGCTGATTTAATGAGCACAGATTCTACAGCAGTGATCTTTATTGATTTAGAAGTCACCTGTCATACTTCACAAATAACATAGAATTCTTTGAGTTAACAATATTGGTAGATAAGCAATCTAGTGGCTTAGCCCTGAATTCTGAAAAAGCATTTGACAAGTTTATGTGAAGCTTGTAAAGAAGAATGAAGGCCATCTTGGTTCACTCCAACCTTCACTCCACACTTAAGTAGCACAATAGTTTGAGATAGGAAACTTACTTGAATGGAGAGTCAAACCTGTTTTTTTTTATTCATTCACTGTTGGTTTCGCTGGCTGGGCCAGCATTTATTGCCCATCCCTAGTTGCCCTTGAAAAGGTGGTAGTGGGCTACTTTCTTGAACTGCTGTAGTCCGTGTGGTGTAGGTACGCCCACAATGCTGTTAGAGAGGGAATTCTGGGATTTTGACTCAGCGACAGTGAAGGAACGGCGATATATTTCCAAGTCAGGATGCTGAGTGACTAGGAGGGAAACTTGAAAGTGGTGGTGTTCCCATCTGTCTGCTGCCCTTGTCCTTCTAGATGGGAGTGGTCATGGGTTTGTAGGTGCTGTCTAATTCTTGGTGAATCCCTGCAGTGCATCTTGTAGATGGTACACACTGCTACCACTGTGCATCAGTGCTGGAGGGAGTGAATGTTTGTGGATGTGGTGCTAATCAACCGAGGTGCTTTGTCCCGGATGGTGACGAGCTTCTTGAGTGTTATGGGAGCTGCACTCATCCAGGCAAGTGGGGAGTATTCCATCACACTCCTGATTTGTGCCTTGTAGATGGTGGACAGGCTTTGGGGAGTCAGGAGGTGAGTTACTCATGTTGCAGGATTCCTAATATCTGACCTACTCTTGTAGCCACAGTATTTATATGGTTAGTCCAGTTTAGTTTCTGTTCAATGATAACCATCAGGATGTTGATAGTGGGACATTCAGATATGGTAATGCCATTGAACATCAAGGGGCAATGCTAAGATTCTCTCTTGTTGGAGATGGCCATTGCCTGACACTTGTGTGGCGTGAATGTTACTTGCCACTTGTCAGCCCAAGCCTGGATATTATCCAGGTCTTGCCTCATTTGGACATGGACTGGTCCAGTATCTGAGGAATCATGAATGGTGCTGAACATTGTGCAATCATCAGTGAACATCCCCACTTCTGACCTTATGATGGAAGGAAGGTCATTGATGAAACAGCTGAAGATGGTTGGGCTGAGGACGCTACCCTGAGGAACTCCTGCAGTGAAGTCCTGGAGCTGAGATGACTGACCTCCAACAACCACAACCATTTTCCTTTGTGCTGAGTATGACTCCAACCAGTGGAGAGTTTTCCCCCTGATTCCCATTGACTTCAGTTTTGCAAGGGCTCCTTGATGCCACACTTGGTCTTGATGTCAAGGGCAGTCTCTCTCACCTCACATCAGGAGTTATGCTCTTTTGTCCATGTCTGAACCAAGGCTGTAATGAGGTCAGGAGCTGAGTGTCCCTGGCGGAACTCAAAATGATTATCAGTGAGCAGGTTATTGCTAAGCAAGTACCGCTTGATAGCATTGTTGATGACCCCTTCCATCACTTTACTGATGTTACCCACCATTTGGGATGATTATTTCATTACATTTATTTTTTAAACAAACACAGTAGAGGTGTCAGAATCAGAAGATTATTTATGAGAAAATAGCACGACCTAGTTAAAGACTTCGGCATATTTTAGGTCAGGTTGTATTATTCAGTGTAAATATGGATTTTTATGAATAAATAATTATAATACAATTATTTTTTTTGCAGGATGGTTGTTCGCTCTAATCTGGGGGAAAATCAATTCAGTAAATTATATTCCTGCATGACAAGGTAAAATGACAAAATTGCAAAGTGGAGTGAATGCTGTGACAAGATCCTTAGTGTGCAACGGAAGGAACATTAAGCTGCCAGTACCCGTGACAATTACGCTTAATATTTACCAATGGACTAAATTCTGATGTGTTTTAGGATGCAGATATGAAAATTGCAAATAAATACATGGAAACAATTGTTATTTGTGTTTAGTGATGACTATAGTGATGGCATTTGTAGATGTTTAATTTTTATGAATATCCCAGTACTGATCAGATTAACAGTAGCATTTATACAAACTAAACATGGAAAAAAATCATTTTAAATTGGTGTTTTAGAGCAGAATCACATTATTTTTACAAACTGAGATTGCTGTTTTCAATTTGGCAAATACATTTTTTGTTATTGATGGTGTAATCTATTTCAATAAATACTTGATTGTAGGAAGATTGGGGTACCAAAAAAAATCCAAATGAAGAATTGACAATGTTAAAAGTATGAACTTATTACGTGAGGAAGCTCCTTGTTTTTAAAATGATTGAATCCATATTCCTTTGACAGTGCATGTTCAATCAAAAGCCAGTATGAAGTTGTTAGAGCCATTTTAGTCAGCCACAGTTCCTACTAGTGACTGAATATAAAGGAAAATAAAAGTGAATAAATTATGGCTTGAAATTAAGTCTAAATGACAGCTAATTCTACAGGATCAATTTGTGGCAAATGCTCCCATTCCAGTCCAATTTACCAGACTCCCAAGTATATTGATTTACATTTGCCAATACTCTATCATTCCATTTCCTGTTAAGTTGTTCAATGATTTGCAATTTTAAGTATGGCGAATGAGAATACAGTCCAAAGTTGGGCCGACATATTGTAGCATTCAGAGTGATGAATGGGAGAGGAAGTACTATAGCTTTCCTTCATCATAGATCTTTGGTTTTACATGCTTCTGACCAGGACTTCTAATCGCAGGAACAATTCTGATAAACTTAAAGGCTGAAATCCACTGGGAGAAAATCTATCTTCATCATTGGCCTAAATAAATCAGCTGGTTAAACTGGTCCGCCCTTTCAAAATTTTCAGTTTCAACCTTCGTCATGAAGCGTGTGTGACAGCAATGGCTGAAAAGAAAAATTCCACTACGTCAACATGTAGGAGTCCTGTTCTTTTTATGTTGCTGCTACTGTCCCAATAGATGAATCTCTGTGCAGTGTGGGTGATTCATTTGAAAAACTGCTGTTCCTGATGTTCTAGATCTGTTGCTTTTGAACTCTGCAGTTAATCTATAATCCTGGGTAGAATGCAAATTTGTGTTTCTAGATGTCAGCAGCAGACTTGTTCCCTGAACAGCTTTCTTATACTTTTTAAGTTCTCTTAACCTATAGATCAAAAAGGCTCTGTCCTGAACATTACCCTTTTAAGCCTCTGGCTTTTATTATTGAAACATTAAGGTTGCAAAGTGAATCCTTTTCTGATGTATAACTTATTGAAAGGAAGGACTGATTCAGAAAGACAGTATATTTGAGCCATTAATCATGTCAGATAATCATTATGCATAGTACTATAAACATATTTGTATGCAAAACCTGTATTGGATGTTTACCATTAACATTCTATTGAAAATGTGAATGATCCATAGGTAAATTTTACTCCATGTTGTAATTACATCCTCACCCTTCCCTTTTTCTTTTTACCATTCCTGAAAGTGATTACTCTCAAAGGCAATGAAGGACGAGCAATAAATGCTAGTGTTGCCAGGGATGCCCACATCTCACGAGCAAATTAAAAAAAGACATATTGAGGTCTAGTTTTACATGAGAAAACTAAACTTATTATCCCTCAAGCCTGCTCTGCCATTCACTAAGATCATAGCTGATCTACCTGAATTCCATTTTTCCAGCCTATCCCCATATCCCTGTATTCTCTTAGTGTCCAAAAATCTGTCGCTCAGTCTTGAAAATACTCAACTATTGAGCATCCACAGCTCTCTTAAGGTAGGGAAATCCAAAGGTTCACAACACTCAGAAGATATTTATTTCTATCTCAGTCCTAAATGGCCATCTCCTTAGCCTGAGGCTCTGACCCCTCATTCTAGCTCCCCAGCCAAAGCAAACAGACACTGATAGGCTCCTAGTACCTGAGAAAATGAGTAGGCTATTTTACAATTGGGAGGTGGTCAGAGAAGCTGGAGCAGGATCGACATGCCTGATTCTCTCTCCACACAATGTTCATATATGTGCATTCCAGCAGGACTCCTGGCTAGTGATCAGGAGTGGAATTCTAGCTTGTTGCTTCATTTCTTTTTCCCTCACTCTCGCCTAGAGGCCAATTGTAGTGATTGGACCCTATCATTGTTCTGGCTGAGATATTGAGCATGTGCTAGGGACTGATGGGCTTAATTCCTGGTCTGCATATCTCAGTACCAAACTGAATTACTAAGAGCTTTAATTAGTCTTTCTCTGTTTCTTTTAAAGGGGTGCTTCAAATATGTATGCTATGTTTTTGATTTCCCCTTGTAAATGTATTTGTATTTATTTTTGATACAAAGATAGTTCTGTGGTCCCATAATTGAGTAACATGACTACATAGATAAATTGCTTCTATTTGCTGTTGTTAATGATTTATGCAAATCTGTTGAAAAACACAGTTTTGTATATTTTAAGCTGGAAATGTTTCTTACCTCCTGCAATCATGATGTAATGGACCATTTCATTCAGAAACAGTAGTGTCATTAACAAATGCAGTAAGTTGACATTCTTTTAAGGGACCAGTAGCCATGGTGATGGAATATTCCATTTTGAGTTTGCAGCATTGTTCAAATCCCAGCTTCAACTAACATTCATACTCTGCCTCCATTGTACAGACAAGTGCTATTGATTCTCTGTGAAAATGATATCTGGACTGCCTTGAGATGATGGAGCACTTCACAATGAGATGGGCAAAATGTAAGGAGATCTGTTGCACCGCAGCCTAGCTCACTAGACTATTTGTGCCTTCTTTCAGATTGACACTAAGAACTGTAATTTGGACCACCCGGAAGGCACTGGAAGTGAAAGGGTAATAGTGGGGATGTAATTATTATGAAGCCATTTACATGTGTAGGACAACAGAAAAAGTATTATCAATAGCTCTTAATATTTATTAACATAAACTCAGATTTTGTAATTTTGTACCTTTTATGTTTTTATTGGGATTTAACCATTAATGCTAGTGAAAATGTAAATACAAGTTAAATAAATTGATATTTATTTGTAGTGTTATTATAAAGCTCAATATGTTTTTCTACTGTCATATACAACACTTGTTCAACCAGTTGAATTAAAGATTTCTGAAATCTATGTATGTATATTAAACTGGCTTGTTTGGAGCATTGTCTTAAATTAATAGTAATTTTGTACTTTTTTTATATTAAAATTTATTTAAGTACCAAAAAGATGTGTGGTTGGTCATTTTGTTGTTCATGTCAACTGATTATTCTAGATCCATATTAAGATGCTGATTTAAATGAGGCTGTATGATGTATTTGCCTACTTAGAACTGCTGCTGTTCAAATCTGGTAGTGATGGAGTTAAGATAAAAAGGGCTGATCAAGGTTCCCAGTGTGATAGTGGATTAATTTAATAGTCTTGTAACAATAAAACTTGATTTCCACATTTCCTTTAATCAATAGCTTTTAAGAAGCTGAATGTGTATTCATAAATCTTGGCACCATTGTTTCCAAGCTTCTGATATCATTTGCTGTAATCAGATTTGTGAAATTAGCTGCCTCTAACACTTGACCTTCACTCTTTCCAGGAACTTTAAATGTTATGGGACTAATCATATGTGGAATCAAGTCCACCAACAATCTAACCAAGTAAATGTAAAGGAGTTCCAAAGTAAATAGGTATCAAGTATGCAATTCATCTCTCTTAACCTCCACATCCATCCTAGCAGTCCGATATTCAATTTGGGGGCTGTGGAAGAACAAAATCATGGGGACAACATCCTTTGATTTTGTTTATGCTATTGTAATCATCTTTCATGTCTGAATAAGTGCCCAAGCCAGACTCTCTTTTTCTTCCTCTATTGGATATAATGTGTATTTTACTCTCCTAGTAGAAAATTGTTCACACATTTCCTGTTCAGCATTGTCCTTAGTAGTCAGCCGTGACCTTTTGATACCAATGTGACTATCAGTTTCTGTTTATTTCCATGTTGCTGTGATGGTTTCAAATTTTACCATGGGGTTAAAATACTTCATGTTATGTGACGGAGCTTTTCCATAAACTAATGGGCAAACTTCCCTTTACTTTTTCACTGGGCATCTTGCCCTCTCCTAAAGAGCACGCAGATCTAAAGCCTCAGAACTCTGCTTCTCCTATTCTGGCCTCTTGTACATCCTTGATTTCCATTGGCTGCCGTGCCTTCTGCTGTCATGGCATGACGCTGTGCAATTCCCTCCTATATCTCTCCACCTCTTCTTCAAAATTCTCCTTAAAACCTACTACTTTCACCAAATTTTGGGTCACCTACATAACTGGATGCTACTTTTTTTCAGAATGCTTTGAATCACTTTGAAACATTTTACTTCACTGTATTTTAAATGCAAGTTGTTAATATGACATTGTTTTAGGTACAACTACTAGATTTGTCGACCAAATTATTCAGCTGAAATATGTAATGGAATTAAACCCTTCTATGACTTGGCAGCTCTTTTTCCAGCTGTTGTCCCAAGGCTGTGTTAACTGCAAGTGGCTCTGGCACCATGCCATATTCAAAGAAGCAGCCTCAATGGCATCCAAAGGCCCTTTCTTGCCTTGACCTGCACCTTAGGTTTCAGACAGCACCTTTGTGAGAATTCATCTGTTGGTTATGACAGGCCAGTTCTGTTGTTTCTGATGGACTGACTACAAGATCTTATACACACCTACCCAAAATGTCCAATTAACAAAAGGGTGTTTTAGAGATATTAGTTGGCTGGTGAGGGACTTCAGGACATTACCTGCAGCATTCTGCAAACCTTCCACTTCAGAGATATGTAATACAAAGTGGAATTGATTTATTTTATCGTCTAGGTAATTGCTTTTACTCCTTAATCTGTGAAATTCCAGGATCTTTATACTCTTCATTCTTTAAACCATGCTCCTTTAGAGTTGATTTGGTGGCTATTTCAGCTTTCTATATCTTAGTGGATGCAAAGGGTTTGTTTGATCCCTAGTACCAGCAATTAGATATCTAGTTGGGTCTTTAAAATAATTATGCTTCTTTAGAGTCAGAAATGCAGCCTCAGGTTTGTTACTTCCAAAACAGACTTACAGCTGTATCTTAATGCATTGCTTCCAGCTCTTGCATATGTACAATAGAATGAGGGAAGAACATCAGGTTTAACAATGCTTAGACTGTCCACTAGATGGTGCAATCTCATGCACTATTGCCCCTAATTGCAGGTAATTTAGGTTACTAAGGAAGGCAAAAAAGCAACAAAAATCTTAAAGAAAAATTGAAAAATTCTTTCCTGATCACCTACTGTTATTTAGCAAGTTCCAGGAATTCATGGTTACCCATAATGCACCATCTCTATGCATTCAATAGGGTATAGCATTCAGCCTAACTTGTTAGGGTAATAGATCAGCAACCCAGAGTTAGTGAGTCTGTGCCCATATACTGCAAGACCCAGACAACAAATAGACTTGGACTGATAAGTGGCAAGTAACATTCATGCCACACAAGTGCCAGGCAATGAACATGTACAACAAGAGAGAATCCAGCCATCTCCCCTTGACATTCAATGGCATTACCATCATTGAATCCCCCACTATCAACATCCTGGGGGTTACCTTTGACCAGATACTGAACTGGACTAGCCATATAAACACTGTGGCAACAAGACCAGGTCAGAGACTGGGGATTCTGAGGGGAGTAACTCACCTGAATCCCCAAAGTTGGTCCACCATCTATAAGGCACAAGTCAGGTATAATGGAGTACTCTCCACTTGCCTGGATGAGTGCAGCTCCAAAAACAACCAAGAAGCTTGATGCCATCATCAAGGACAAAACAGCCCATTTGATTGGCACCCCCTCCACCCACCTTAAACATTCATTGCCTCCACCACTGACCCATAGTGGCAGCAGTGTGTACCATCTACAAGATGCACTGCAGCAACTCACCAAGGCTCCTTTGACAGCACCTTCCAAACCCATAACCTCTACAATCTAAAAGGGCAAAATGTTTGGGAACACCACCACCTGCAAGTTCTCTTCCAAATCACACACCATCCTGACTTGGAACTATATCACCATTCCTTCACTGTCGCTGGGTCAAAATCCTGGAACTCTGTCCCTAACAGCACTGTGGCTGTACCTACACCACATGGATTGCAGCGGTTCAAGAAGGTGGCTCACCACATTTTCAAGGGCAATTAGGGATGGGCGATAAAAATGCTGGCCTGGCTAGTGAAACTCCCCAGTTGTGGAGTTGTAAGATTAAACTGAATACATTTGGTAATCAGAAAAAAAAAAATCTTCAAAGCTGCTATAAAAACCAAACTTTATTAATGTGCTTCAGGAAAGGTAACCTGCCACATTTACATGTAACCAGTCCTATAATGTTGTTTGGCTGGTTTCTTTCTGAAGCAGCTTAGAAAACCATTCAGTGTTCTGCAGTGCTAGCATATTCAGTCAAAATGTTAGCCGATAATCAAATAGCTAATGAGAGAAGGTGGCTACACGAACATTTCCATTATCAACTGTGACAGTGCCCACATGTGAGTGGCAGAGTCAAAGCTGAAATATGCAGTTTTTTGTTTTTATCTCTGAAATATTTGTGTTTAGGTCCCAAATAGCCAATCCCAGCTAGCCTCTTTCCAAGGTCCCCACCATCATAAAGGACAGTGTGTTTAGTCAATGTTGTTTACTTCATATGATATTAAGAAAGTGTTGTGTGCAGTGGATATGCCAGTTCACCTGTGCATAAAACTAGCAGGTCTCCTAGCCAAACTATCCCAATGCAACTTTGATACAGGCATCTATCCAATAATGTGGAACATTGCCTAGGGGTATGTCCTGTCGACAAAAAGCAGAACAGACTTAAACTGGCCAATTACTGCTATCAGTTTTCTACAAATCTTCAGCATTATTAATGAAAGAAGTCATTAGTGAGGCTATCAAGAGAGCCCCACTGGAAATAACCTGCTCACTGACATCCAGTTTGAGTTCCACCAGAACATTTGGCTTGAATCTTTAGTACAGACTCAATTCAGGCAGGGATGTAAGAGCTGAGTGCCAGAGGAAAGGTGAAAGTAATGATTGCTGAGTATCCCACCATCAACATCTTTGGTGTCACCACTGAGTACATGCTTAACTGGACCAGCCATATTAATAATGTGACTATGAGTAGGATAGGGGCTAGCACTCTGTGATGAAGGTCACCTTTTGACTTCTTAAAGCGTCTCCATAATTTACAATGTTAAAGTAAAGAATACAATAGAATACTCATTACACAATTGGATACCATCCAGAACAAAGTAGTCTGCTTGATCAGCACCCTGCCATTGACTCAATATCCACTCTTTCCATAATTGGCACACTGTGGTGCAGTGTACTATCTATAAGATGCACTGCAGCAACTCACCATTTCAACAACAACTCTCAGCAATATAACCTCTAATACCAAGTAGGGCCAGATCAACAATATCTTGGGGACATATCAGGTTCCCTCTAATGCACACTGCATCTCAACGTGGATACATACTGCCACTGGGTCAAAATTCTGGAACTCCCTGTGGAACCATCATGTCAGCACAAGACTTAGCAGCCCCTTCTCAGGCCAAATAGGTATGGGCAATAAATATGACCTTGATAGGGTTCCATCATATGAATAAATTAAAAGAACTGTCCTTTGGAACAAAGGACAATAAAGATTTTTACTATCAGCCAGTACCTAAAGATCACAGAGTTCATACACCAATTTAAATTGTAACCTGCTGTAGTTTTATTTACTAAAAATACTTACATTACTCACTTTGGTCTACAGGTTAGGCTATTCCATGTAGTAACAATACTTTGCTTGAATTGTCAGAGTATAGCTGTGTTTGATAGGTCGAGCGAAACCACTTGCTAAGTATATACATAAAATGAGTTGTTATGATTTGCAGATAAACAGTGCTGTATGTCCCGCCCCCATGCTATACAAAACTTCAAGCTTTGTACCAACGTGCCAGTTCTCTTTCCTAGCTGAAGATTCATTATTTTTTGTGTCAGTCCTATGATGACAAAAGTCTCCAGCCTTGCTATAGCAGTAAGTTAAATTGGTCAGACATTAGAACAGAAAATCGTATCTCAACCTCAACCCTAAGCAGCAGCACCATTTTAAAACTGTGCTGAGAAACCTATCAGCAGAAAGTGGCTGTCTATAGTTGGGGAGTGAAGCACATGGCAGGCCTACAAGCTCTCACAAGCGTGCAGTGTGCTGCCACCAGCCTCTCACCGGCAGCAACACTGCTCTTTTCCAGTCCAAACCCACATTATTGTCAATTCCTGAGCCAACAGCTCTGTCTTTCCCTGTCAGGCAGTGCCACATATTTACTGGCATTGCCTATCACCAGTGCCATTGCGTTTTAATGTGCTCGGCTCCAAATGTGTGGGGGATACACGCTATTTGAAAGTTGAAGGTGTTACCAGATGGGAAACCAATCTTCTGCAGTTGTGATCAGAGGATTGCGATCATGAAATGGTAACTTAACTGATCTTACCCAGCCTGGACAATGATTTCTAAGGCCAATTATAATGACCTGGGTAATGCCATGGATTTAATCAGCTAACTCAAAACAACCTGGGTAAATCTCGTTCGTTAGGATTTTTGTGACTGAGTGCAACATCATTCTTCACTCCCTAGGTCAATCTTTCCTGTATCAGGAACTTCAACTAGTTTTCACGTCATTTACAAAGAAATAAGTTATACTTGATCATTTATAGGTTTGTTTGTACTCTTGCACTTTTTTCTTGTTTCTGCTATTGTGCTGTCTGAAATCAGTAAAATCATAAATTTTCAATCTTTATTCTTTGTGGCGAAAGCACAGGGCCTTCCCTTCCTTTCAGAAGATTGCCTTGTCAAGCAGAAGCCCTGAAGATTGATGTGACAATTGGAAAGGATTACATGGATTTTAAAGAGTTACTGCAAGCAAAATTATTAGAGACAGCATTTTTTTTGCAGTGTTGAGACTACAAAGATGTGCTCCCATTCAATTGTAAGTTCATCCATCTCCTAACCTCAGCTCATCTCCTGCTGGAACCCTCACCCACACCTTTGTTACCTCTAGACATGACTATTCCAATGCACTCCTGACTGGCCTCCCACATTCTACCCTGTGTAAACTCGAGGTCATCCAAAGGTTCCCTTTCTGTTTCTTTAAAACACACTGCGCACCCTTTCACCCCTGTGCTTGTTGATCTACATTGGCTCCAAGTGAAGCAACGCCTCAATTTTTAAAATCTCATCGTTGTCTTAAAATCCACCATGGCCTTGTCCCTTCACCACCTCCTTCAGCCTCACAACCCTCTGAGATACCTGCGCTCATCTAATGCTGGCCTCTTGCATACCCTCGATTTTAGTTGCTCCATGATTGGTGGCTATGCCCTCAGATGCCTAGACCCTAAGCCCTGGAATTCTCTCCCTAAACCTCTCCAAATTTCTAACTCTCTTTCCTCCTTTAAGATGCTCCTTAAAACCTATCTCTTTGACTAAGCTATGGCCATTTGCCTGAATATGGTCTTTTGCCACTCTGTCTAATTTTGCTTTATAATGAACCTCTGAGCACCTTAGGATGTTTTATTATGTCAAAGGTGCTATATAAATATAAGTTGTTGACACCGTCTCAGACATATCAGATGCCTGGTGTGATTTTATTCGTTTAGCAGGTTGTGTGTTACACTAGATGATTTGGAGGGAGGCTGGATGATCTAATTTATTTCAATGCCAAACTAGTAAAACATTCAATTTTAAAAATTGTATCATCCAAAGGCATGGGAATACATTATCGGTTTTATTATTACTATTGAGGCAACCTGAAATCTTCAAATGCAGGGGTGAATTCATTTTTATAATCTTTTCTATATAATAAATACACATATTAAATTTCCAGCAATGTTAACAGTTAGGTGCTTACAATCTGGGAGACAATCATTGATTGTCATTAAAAACCCATCAGGTTCACTAATGTCTTTTGGGGAAGGAAATCTGCCATTCTTACCTAGTCTGGCCTACATGTGACTTCAAAGCTACAGTAATGTGGTTGACTCTAAACTGCCCTCTGAGATGGCCTAGCAAACCAAACTGTTCAAGGGGCAATTAGGGATGGGCAACAAATGCTGGCCTTGCCAAAGACAGGCCATGAAAGAATAAACAAAAATGGAAATTTAGGCTTTTTGATATAGATTTTAGAGATACAGGTGCTAAAATTGTGGAAACCTTAAGTATAAACAGTGAGTTGTAATAAAAATCAATAGGTTTGATTTAAAACCTTCTCTTGAGATTTGAACTGAAGCTGACTTTTAAAAAAATCCCTTTACCTTGTCAATTTTTCTCATTTTCTCTTCTGAAGACAATGACTCCTTATTGAAGCACAATTTCCACTGCCACTGGCTTCTTCCAGTACCTTGCCTAGCTGGTCATTATTCATTATGGTCATTATTTTGGTGAAATCTCATCAATATGTACTATTAACTCTGTTTCTATCTCCACAGATCCTGCCAGAGCTGGTGTTTCTTGTTTTTATTTCACATTTCCAGCATCCGCAGTATTTTGTTTTTTGTGTTGGTCACTATCCAAAACCCGCGACGTCTGGCAACCAGGACAAGGGCAGCAGATACGTGGGAACACCACTACCTGCAAGTTCCTGTCCAAATCATTCACTATCCTGACTTGGAAATATATCACCGTTCCTTCACTGTCACTGGGTCAAAATCCTGGAACTCCCTCCCTAAACAGCACTGTGGGTGTACCTACACCTCATGGACTGCAGCGGTTCAAGAAAGCAGCTCACCACCACCTTCTCAAGAGCAATTAATACTGGCCTAGTCAGTGATGCCCACATCCCATGAACGAATGAAAAAATCTTGTCTGAGATCCAACAATGAGTATTTGCGTGCTATTTGATGCATGGGGCATCACAGCGAAATGTTATTTTAGAATAACACCCTTGGCCTTCATGGCAACAGATGTTAAGGAGTCACATTTTCATTTCACTTTGTGACTGGGTCGTTAAAATGGCCTATGTCCTCATCATACATAAGGCCTGCACCACAGCACACTTACAGCAATCGGCACCCTTAGACAGTAGCAGCAAGCAGACGCTACTTCTCCCGCTCACAACATTGGGTGCTGAAGAACATTTTAACCCATCCACTTCCCTCTACGGATGAGATGAGTGTATACAAAGCCGATCGGGCTGGGACCTTCAACCTGTTTGCCGCTGGTTGGGAGACCAAACTGTAAAGACCCAAACACAACAGTTTCCCTACACGGCTCCCTAATTCCTCATTGATTAATATGGGGGATCAAACAGAAATGGGCGATTGTTCAAAAGTTGCTCTTTAACGTTTAATCACACAAAGGGAATGTTGAATGCATTTCAGAAGCAACAGCGGCCCCCGCTCCCCGTAGTTTGCATCCCGTTCTGTGGGTGCGTTGTTTAAAAGCCGGCTGCCCTGTTCCACTCTGCAGCAGGAGGAGGAGGCTGGGTGTACTTGGCAGAGCTGGGCTGGCAGTCAGCCTTTCCCAGCATGCATGTAGGCATCTGCTGCTGCTGCTGCCAGTGAGTTGTTGCTGAGTCCGGACACCATCGGAATCGGGACCAGGAGCAGGATCGGGATCGGGATTGAAGCACGGGAGCTGCCCATTCATTCAGGATCAGCGCGGCGGCCGCTCCAGCGGATTGCGGGGAGCTCCCCCGTTCCCCTCCTCCCCCTTCCCCCCCACTCCGCCCCCTCTCCCACTGTCTGGACAGTTCAGAATGAACACGATCAGACAGGTACCAGCCAAGGTGCTGCACCGCCGCTCTGTGCACAGTTTGGAGGCAGAGAGAGAGCAGTTTGACAGGCAGCAGGTAAAATACAAGACACATTTCTGCTATCGACACTGTAAACCCAGCATTCACTGCATATAGTCAGCTTTGTGTTTTATGTATTTTTAAAAAAAATCCTTTTAATTATTTTACTCTCTTCTTTAAACCCTCCCCCCCTCTTTTTTTGTTTTTACTTTGATCATTTAAAGCTGGGTTAACCAGGGCGCTTTGCAGGAAGTCCGGGATCTTGTTAACAACCCAGGTAGCAACTGATTTCATTTTCTTTTGAGGTGGATTGTGTGTTGGCTCCAAACTGCTGTGAAATTCGAGCTGTCCAAACAGTGTTTCCTGATCGGAAATGAGACCCAATCGGTTAAAAGTGACACGAAGCTGCGACTGAACCAGATTCCCGCGACCTGTTTATTTTGACCGGTTTCCGTAAACCTTCGAACATGGCGAGAGAGCTTCTCCTCCACCCCCCTCCCCCCCCAAATCTCTCTGTATTTACACTTTTTTATCAGCTGCAAATATTGACCTGTGCGAAGTTCCCAGAATGGTTCCTTTTTTTGGAGGGGCCTGGATTCGAGTCACCTTTGAATGAAGGTGAAAGCAGCTGCTCTCAAGGTCTTGTCCATTTTCCTTTCTGTAAAATGGTCAGCTACAAACGGAGAAAGAGGGCGAGCGAGTGGGAAGGATTCACTCGAAATGCTGCCCTTTCCTTTCATCTCCACAGCCTCATGGGCCTTCGCTTATTTTGTGTAATATGTCGCTTAATTGGGACGGAATTCAGTTCAGCAATGAGCAATTTTCGGAGGACATCTCCGATTTGCCGACCGACGTTGTGACTTATTACCAGGCACCCTATTTATTTAAAATATTAATCTAGCTTTGTCCACCTTTACCTGTAAAAGTGGCATATCCAATGCTAGCTTGTGTCTGCATAGTAAGAGTAACATTAACAGCCGGTGCACGAGGCACGCTGCTGATATATTTTAAAATGGGGACAAGAATGATAGCCAAAAAACTTGGACTGACAAATTGAAAAAGTTACTTGGGCTTGGACTTGGTACTGGTTTAATATTCGAGCTGTAAAGAACACTCAGTATGAAGAGGTTTAAAGGAACATTCTAAACTATTACAACAGACTCTCAAATGTCAAGGGCAAATCTATTCTATGTAATGTTAGATCGTGATTTAAAGAGAAACACAAACATTTCTGCAGACCGTGTCGCCCTGAAATAGCTAGTTGGAAGGAATCTGGGAAAGCATGTTGAACAAGCTGCTTTAACAATCTGAATCCCTAATATGCCCGCCCATGTTGTATTCAAAATAAAATCACCAGAAATGAAGACATGGCCCTTTTCCACATGTCTGCTCACACATGCCCCCTGACCTCTAGTGTGTTGGTTCTTGCCAACTTTCTCCACTTTTCTATGTACCCCCTTTCCTGAAGCTGCTAAGGTACAGATCTGTAAGTACCTACAGCAATAACTTGCTCAACAGCCTATTTTTTTACTTTGGAGCCTAGACTTAGTAGCTGTTCAACTGTGGACAGCATAGCTGAACCAGAGATTTCTCAATGTCTGTAGCTGCACATTTCCCAGCAGAGTCACTGGATATCAGGAGGAGATCCTGGATGTCCTCCAGGCACTGGTGTCATTGCACTGTCCTAACTGAGGACTTGTCAGGCTGAAGAGCCATAAGAGATAGATAGCACAGATTGGGAATCAAAGTTGGTATCAGTATAACCTAATGCTACATCTTTGCCCACTATGCCTATGGTGTACAATCTTTGTGGTTTATCCCATCTGAATTTAATGGATTTGTAGGTTTGGAAACGACTGTGCTGTTGCCTAATTGGTGGATACACCCAAAATTTCTTAGTATCTGCAAATTGAGATATATGCAGGCTAATGGCACTTTAGTTTAAACTTTTATTTGTGGCTTTTCAGGCTCCAGAACACAAAAGAAGCCCATGAAGATTAAAAACATAACACTTGTGCATTAGGCCATCAGGGAAGCTCTAGTTTGAAGTCCTAAGGCACAAAATAAGATCACAAAGAATGACTGAGAAATATATCTCTTATTATGACATCCAGTATTATATAAACAATGTATATGATGATGCAGGAGAACATGCATTACCTTTTATAGTGTCTATTTTCTCCAGTAGCCTGAAGGGGAATGGTGCAAAGACCCGTTTTAATGGCTGGGACTTGACTCTGATCATTAGTGTGGTAATATAGAATGAAAACCATGATTTGTCACATCACCTGCTATCATTTCCCTGTTATTTTCTCCATGTATTAACCTCAGATTCGACATTTGAATCTGTTCAATACTGATCATTTTAGTCCTCAAATAAGTGAAAGTGAAGCCACTCTTAAGCAATTGTTCGTTTTGTGTTCTCCAATGTTAGTTCTTGCACAACAGATAAGCAATATTAACAAATTCTATTGTTTATGGTGTGAGTACTATGATTTTATAAGCAACAAAAACTATAGATTTTAACATTGCAGGGAACAGACTATACTAAATTTGGTGCTGAGTAACAAACTAGAATTAGTTAACAATGTGACTGTAAGGAAACATCCACCAAGAAGTGACCAAAATATAATTGAATTTAATATTGGGTTTGAGAGGGAGAGTCACAAAACCAAAGGTTCAAATTTAAGTAAGGCAGATTTTGATGGCATGACAAATAAATTGACCCCTGCAGTAAACTGGGCTGAACTGTTAATAGATGAACCTATATAGACAACCAAAGGGAAATGTTCAGAAAAATATTTGATAGGATACAAAATCAATACATATCCTTAAAAGTGTGTAGTTATACAGCCATAGTCAACAAATAAGATAAGATACACAAGCTAAAAGACCTAGGCACATACAAGTAAAAATGGAAATCCAGCAGACAGCTATAAAAGGCAAGGTAGGGATACAAAGAAAGCAATAGGCAGGATAAAAAGGGTGTATGAATAAATTGGTAAGGGATATCGAAGCTGACAGCAAAGGCTTTTATACATACATTATGTGGAAGAGTGTAGTAAAGGGAAGTGTGTGCCCATTAAAGGCAGATGCAAGTGAGACTGTAACTGATAATAAGAAAATGGCAGACTTGTTAAATGATCACTTTTTATCCATTTTCACAGTGGAGAAAGAAAACAAAATACCAGTGGTACAAGGAAACCTAAAAATAATTCAGGGTGGGTGACTATTGGACTTATTATAAGTAAAAAAATGGTAATGAAGAAAATAATGGGACTTAAGATAGATTTAGCACCTGATGTTTTTCACTCCAGAATATTAAAAATATATAGTTGAGGAAATTGCAGGTTCATTAGTCGTAATCTTCCAAACCTCTCTAGATTCAGGATTTGTGTCTCAGCATTGGAACATTGCAAATGTCAATCGAACATTATTTAATAGAGGGTGAGATAAACCAGCTAACTACAGACTGTCAGCTTAAGATCAATTGTGGGGAAGTTACTCGACTGTGTCATCGGACACGAGTGGCAAAGCACTTCAGCAAGTATTATCTGCACAAAGAGTCAGCACTGATTTGTGAAGGTGACAGTCATGTCTGAATAATGTAATTTTTTTTTCCTGGGGAGTGCTTAAGGATATTGTATAAGTAGACTTTGCGAAGGCACTTGTTGATGCTCCACACAAAATATTATTAGGAAATATGTGTGAAATTGGAGAAACCTTGTGGCATGAGTTGGTAATTGACCGGGAGACGGGGACAGAGAGTAGGGGGGAAATGTTTGTCCTCGGATTGATGGGATGTGACAGCTGGTTTTCCCCATGGCTGTGTAGTTTAGCCTCAGTCTTTCACCATTGATGTTAATTACTTGGATGAAGGAATATAGAATTCTACATAAGAATTTACAGATGACACAAAGAAGACCAAGACGTGTAGATGGGAACAGGAAATTACAAAGGAATGTTACAGACTAAGTAAGTGGGTCATACAATGGCAGATGGAGTTCAATGTCAGGAAGTCTGAAGTTATCCACTTCGGATTTCAGAAAGAAAAATGGGTACCTTTTCTTAATGGTGAGAGACCAGGAGATGTGGAGGCACAAAGCGACTTAGTGGTCCACGTCCACAGACTATTCGAAGCTGTGCTCGAGTACAAAATCTCATCAACATAGCTACTGGAATGTTAGCATTCATCTTGGGAATTAAAATTAAAAAATGAGGTTGTTCAACTTTAGCACTGTAAGTCAGGAAAATATATTGACCGTGGAGTGGGTACAAAGCAGATTCATCAGAATGATACCTGGGCTTAAAGAGTTAAATTATGAAGACAAGTAGCATGATTTTGGCTTATATTCTGTTGGGTTTAGAAGGTTGAGGGATGGTCCAGTCAAGGTATTTAAAATGCTGAAAGTATTCAATAGGGTAGATACAGAAAAAATTCTTTCCTCTGGTGTGGGAATACAGAAGAAGGGTGTGTTATCTTAAAAGTAGAGTTACGCCATTTAGGGGGGAAATTAGGAAGCATTTTTTTTCACATGAAGTATATTGGAAATTTGGACCTATCTCAGTGGTTGTGGATGTGGGTCAGTTGAAATTTGAAAGAATGAGATCAATAGATTTTTGTTGGGTCAGGTATCAAGTGATACAGAACAAACACAGGTAAATGGAGTTGAAGTACAGATCAGCTATGATCTAATTGAATGTGGAATTGGCTCAAGTGGCTGAATGGACTTCTCCAATTGCTATATATATATCACCCCTCTCAAATAAGTAGAAGATTTTTGAATTTGTTTTCATATAATGTGTTGTAATGCTCTTCCCTGTAATACTCAGTATTATCCAATCCAGGTGTAGGTGGTACGTTTCAGGACCAACCTCACCATCATGCCCTTTCCTTGATTACAGTGTACATACACTCCAGGGTTAGCCTCACCCTTGTTTTCTACATTCTTGAAATAAATTAGGCTTGTGAGTACAGGCAAGAACAAAGGATCCGAATCCTACGGACTATGCAACCCAACCTTTGTAAACTGTTCTTTGCTCATGATATCTGATGAAATAATTATTTAATGGTTTGCAATATAGACTAACAATCTTATCTCCTGTTAAGGACATTGATATTCTATCAAAAGGTTAACTACACAAAGAAAATCATATTCTTTCTTTCTGGGTCTGGAGTGAGGCTGAATTGATGTCATCCAGCTCTTAAGACATCAAGATTATTTGTGGGTAACAGTGTGGTATGATAATCCTTTCTGCTGATGAAACTCATGAGTGGGTTATGATTTGCTTGTAAAAATAGAAATGTTTATCATTTCTCCACAAGACATTATCCGGTTGTAACAATTGTATGTTTTCACTTGATTAGAAATTAGTTTTCATGACTGCTTTCTCTAGTCCAAGGGAAATCGGTTGAAACCTCTTTATCCTGATGGAAATACCTAATTTTCATAACATCTGGGTGGGGAAATGCCAGGACAGTCTTGTTATTACACAAAGCATCTGCAAAATTTTTGGACTAAGATTATTAATTTAAATCCTTTATTTGAGCTGAAAATGTACAGTGGAAAAACACTGTGCAGTGTGTTACTGGAGCAAGAGATTGGAACAATGTCCATACTCTGTGAGAGAAAAGACTGAACATTTTATCAATGTCCTCAGTCGCATATTAATATAAATATATCACATTTCTTGCCTCGTTCAGATGGTTGGCTTCTCTGTGGTTAAGTCAGAAGTAAAAATGTATCAAGTAATTAGTCAGAAGGGATATAGGGATTCATTGGACTGGTTGGGACAGAGGAACACTAACTGCCATACATTATCAGTATTATACGAAGAATATGCTGTGGTTAGATCATCCATAAAGTTGCCTGCTCAGCTTCTGTTATATGTTTATGAAATGCTGTTTGAAAGACCAAAACATCCTTTATTAATAGGAAATGATGTACATAGAGACCATGTTTAGATATACAGGTATTTCTATGACTTCATAAATGCATTTTGGTGGCATCATATGAGACATTTATCAAAATGCATGGTTGCCCATGATTTATTCTCTCTAACATTTGTAATAGATTTTCAGTTTAAGTTGATTTGTATATTATTTGAAGTTGTTTAGTGTGCAACATTGCACACTAATAGTGTAAATTAGTGTAAATGCAAGCCTAACCATTTCTGCTTTTGTGAGTTGTCCAACATGCCTGTGGCTCTCACTCCATCATTTATCCCAGCTGAGCACTCAGGACTGAGTCTATTGAGGGGCAGTTTCAGCATTCACTTGATACTGAGGTGCTTTTTTTTGCCCCTGGTCTGGTCTCTTGTTATACTGCATTCTTGTACTTCAGGAACATTGCTGATCCAAGTTTCTGTTTCCCTCTCCGAACTGATGTTGAAACCCTAATTGTGACTTTATCACTTCAAAAGTGTCTTTTCTGAAATGTTTTTCTTTGTCAGAATTGGTACTTTCACCTATCCTTAACAAACTTCTGTGAATCCAGACTTGATGCCCTGAGTTCTCTTCCACAACAGCGTTCTGCACACTCCTCCCTGTGACTCAGCAAATCAGCCTCTAAATCTTTCAGTTTGCTCACCCCACTTCACCCTATCTGAGCAATTTTCTCCAAACAGATCCCCTACTCTTCTGAAACAAAAACAGAATTACCGGGAAAAACTCAGCAGGTCTGGCAGCATCGGCGGAGAAGAAAAGAGTTGACGTTTCAAGTCCTCATGACCTCATGAGGACTCGAAACGTCAACTCTTTTCTTCTCCGCCAATGCTGCCAGACCTGCTGAGTTTTTCCAGGTAATTTTGTTTTTGTTTTGGATTTCCAGCATCCGCAGTTTTTTGTTTTTACACCTACTCTTCTGCTTCAGCAATGAAGGTTGATCTTTTAATCACTTATCTCTGTTTCCAGAAATATTGCACCTTCTTCAAACTGCTTTACATTTCCCCCTTGCATTAAATGCCTCTCACAAAAATCTCTTCAACTTTGTCTCTTGGTGTGTCCTCCTCCTCCCCAAATTCGTTCACTGTCACTGGGTCGAAATCCTGGAACTCCCTCCCTAACAGCACTGTGGCTGTACGTAAAGCACATGGACTGCAGCAGTTCAAGAAGGCAGCTCACCTCTACCTTCCCAAGAGCAATAAATGCTGTCCTAACCAACAACGCCCACATCTTGTAAATGAATAAAAAAATTACTTGCTTTACTACTCATTGCCCGCCTCCTTGTGAAGTGGTTTTGAAGTGTTCTTTTACAATGGGGGTGCTGTGCAAATGTAACTGTTATGGGAAATAAGATGATTATGTCCACAGTTACTTGTTTTTCCCTTTTTCTTCTTATTGTGGGACATTAAGGTCAATTCTGCTGACTATACTTTTGATCAAGCAGAGATCAATCAATGTTGCACTATCGATAGTACAAAATAATGCCCCCTTTGCTATATAAATGGATTTCAAAATCCAAATTTACTTTAGGGTTTACTAACATGACTTTTGGTTTACAACATGCCCATTTCACTTTAGGAAATGGGCTTGAATCTCAAGGGCGTGTTAGACATTCATATTGTTACAGTAATGGGCGTATCATGTGTGAAATTCAGTAGAACCTTGTTGGATCTCAGCTGTTTGTGTAGCACACCTTTGCTAATTATGGACAACAATGTAGTAAAAGTTATTAAGTTGTGCCATTTGCTTTTCAAAGAACTGCCTTTTGTCAGCTATAAGTCTGCAGAGGTTCCTGGAACAATGAATCAACTTAGATGCAAATAATTAATGTTGCTGTTTGACCAATCCTAATATGTAGACAATGAAATGGTTTATGGTTCTATAGTGGGTGGATGACATTTCATTCTTTAATATCCTGTGAGAAATGCGTAGAAAGTGAAAGTAGGGTTGGAAAGTGATAATTTTATGCTGATGTTATCTTTGCCATGTAATTATTTGAGGTTTAGAACAGTAATTCTGAAGCATAACTAAAAATACTTGCACACTCTTTATTGATAATCATGCTCTTTGGCTATTTTTTTAAGACTTTGCACTCCAATTTTTATACTAAATCTCTCCTTCCCCTTTACTGAACATGTTGATTCCTCGTTGCAGTGCGGTTCCGTGGGTGCAATGTGCCTTCAGTTTTTCACCTGAGTAACCTTTCTTTGTGTGAAGTGACAAGATGAGTGTCGGACTTTATTTCCTTGATGGATATCATAGCTTGAGCCTGATCCTATGCTCACCCAGACCATTTCATTTCTTTAATTTTTTTGCCTCTTCCCCCTCTAATCCAGACATTATTGAGATCAACAATGGTGACCCCATGATTGCTCTGGCAGGGATCAGTTAATTCAGCATTCACTATTTTGGATTTCGTTGATCTGAAAAAAAACCCCAAAAACTCTAGAGAAACTCAGAAGGCCAGGCAGCATCGGCCAAGAAAGCATAGAAAGACAGTTGATAATTCAGATATAAATCCTTCCTTAGAACTGAATGGATCAGCTATTTCCTGTCCTAACCAGTAATAGTGCTTTCTATTATGCATTTTTCCCTGTGTTTGAAATATGTTTGTTGCAAGCTGAACTAATTTAGGATTAAAGTGGTTATATTAGAATAATTGCCACTGGTGCAGTGATAGCCCAAATTTAAGGTAATGTGCTTCAGAAGTACAATAATTTGTATTTACATAGTACCTTTTTAATGCAATGAAACGTCCCAAAGTGCTTCACAGAAGCATTATAATGCAAAGTATGACGATGAGCCACATAAAGAGAAAATAGGTCAGATGATCACATGCTTGGGCAAAGACAAATACTTTAAGGAATGTCTTAAAGGAGGAAAGAGAGGTGGAGAGGTGTAGGGAGGGTATTCCAGAGCTTGAGGCCTAGGCAACTGAAGGTAGGACCTACAGTGGTGAAGTGATTGTGATGGGGCTGCACGAGAGGCCAGAGAGGCAGAGCGCAGATCCTCAGAGGGTTGAGAGGATGGAGAAGATTACAGAGAAAAGGAGGGACAAGGGCATAGAGGGATTTGAGAACAAGGATGAGCATTTTAAAATCAAGATATTGCTTCACCGGGAGCCAATGTAGATCAGCGAGCACAGGGGTGATAAGGGAATGGATCTTGCTGCAAGTTAAGACATGGGTAGCAGTGTTTTGGATGACTTTAAGTTTATGGACGGTAGAATGTGAGAGACCAGCTGGGAGTGCATTGGAATAGTCAAGTCTAGGGTAAGAAAGGCATGGATGAGGGTTTCAGAAGCAGATGAGCTGAGAGGGGGTGAAGTCGGGCAATGCAACGCAGGTAGAAATGGGCGGTGTTGGTGATGGTGCAAATATGAGGTTGGAAGCTCATCTCAGGACCAAATGTGACGCGGAGGATGAGAACAGACTGTCTGAATCTCAGGCTGTTGTTTGGGAGAGGAATAGAGTCAGTAGAGTTTGGAGTGGGTACTGAAAACAATGGCTTCAGTCTTCGCAATAATTAATTGGAGGAAATTTCACACCTAGTATTGTATATCAGATAATTTAGCAACAGTGGAGGAATTGAGAGAGGTGGTGGTGAGGTAAGCTGGGTGTTATCTTTGTATATGTGAAAACTAATGCTGTGCCTTCAGAAGATGTCACCATGGGGCAGCATGTAGATGAGAAATAGGAGGGAACCAAGGATAGACCTTAAGGGACACCATGGGTAACAATGCAGCAGCAGGAAGAGAAGCCATTGCAAGTGATTCTCTGGCTGTAATTAGATAGGTGGAAATGGAATCACATGAGAGCGATCTGACCCAGCTGGATGACCTGGAGAGGCATTGGAGCAGGATGATGTGGTCAATCATATCAAAGGCTGCAGACAGGTTGAGAAGGATGAGGAGGGAAAGTTTACCTTTGTAGGCCACATAGGATGTCATTTGTGAGAGAACTCTTTAATAATGCATATAGTATCTTAGGCTTTATTACTAGGGGCATTGAGTACAAGAGTAAGGAAGTCATTTTGAACTTGTATAAGACACTAGTTAGGCCTCATCTGGAATACTGCGTTCACTTCTGGGCACCAAACTTTGGGAAGGATGTGAAGGCATTGGAGAGAGTACAGAGGAGAGTCACAAGAATGGGTCCAGCGATAAAGCACTATAGCGATGAGGATAGATTGGAGAGGTTGGGACTGTTTTCCTTAGAGAAAAGAAGGCTGAGGGTAGACTTGATAGACATATTCAAGATCCTGAGGGGTATAGACAGGGCAAATAGTGAGAAACTGTTCCCACTCAAGAGAATATCAAGAACTAGAAGGCACAAATTCAAGATAATTGGCAAAAGGAGTAAAAGTGATGTGAGAAAAAAAAATTTCACCCAGAGGGCGGTTGGAGTTTGGAACAAACTTCCTGAGAGGGTGGTGGAGGCAGGTTTGATCGAGGTATTCAAAAGGGAATTGGATTGCTACCTGAAAAGAAAGAATGTGCAAGGTTATGGAGATAGGCAGGGGAGTGGGACTAGGTGGAATGTTCTTTTAGAGAACCAGTGCTAACTTGATGGGCTGAATGGCCTCCTTTTGCACTAAAGATACTGTGATACTGTGATGGAGTTCTGGAAAAGGTGGAATTGATTTGGAAGAACCAGCACATTCAAGGACTTTCGAGAGGAATGGGAGGTTAGAGATGGAACAGTAGTTTACAAGTGCTGTGGGGGTCAAAGATTGATTCCTTTGTGGAGAGGGGTGATGACGGCAGATTTAAAGGAGAGAGTTGCTTACAATATCGGCTAACATGGGGGCAGGAGGAAGGATGGATGTTCAGCAGTTTAGTGGGAATAGGATCAAAGGAACAGGAGGTGGGTCTCATGGACAAGATGAGCTCAGAAAGGTCATGAAGAATAGGAGAGAAAATCGAGAAAGATGCGAGTTCAGGGAGAGCATTAAAGGAATTTTGGCCAGGTGGGCCTTTGGAAGGGAAGGACATGGCAGAGGCAGTTGATCAGATTGTCTCATTCTTAGGGTCAAAGGAGTCCATGAACTCCTTGCGCTTGTTGTGGCAGGGGACAGGGCAGAGGCCCAGGTAGACGAGGGAGTATTATAAATTGAACTATCATTGTTGAATTCCCTTTTAAAGAAATAGGCTAGTTCTTAACAGGTGGGAATTGGTACAAATGAGACTGCTGAACTCAGCAAGGCTCAGCTGACAAACAGGCTTGTGCCCAAACCCAGTCACTGAGAACAGGCAGGCTCTTCATGGAGTCCCAATCATAATTCAAAAATATTACACACACCCTTATGTTATGATTAGGAACACTTCATGCTCTGTTTTGTGATGAGCCTTATGCTGCAGGATCCCCACTTGCATCTATGCATATTTATGTCTGTGCTGTAAGTGTAAGATATAAAGGGAACCCATTGATATTGTGCACATGAATAGGATCTTATGTGCTCCTGAATTCTGAATTGTGAAGTGGTAAAATGAAAAGGAATGAGTTTGTCCTGGTTAGAAAGGAGTCATTGACTTCCAGGAGCTGCAGCTAATGGATACTGTACACAGAAAATCTTTTAATTAATACTCAAGTGTAAGATTCCTTTGCTTTACTGGTGTCTAACAGTCTTGTTGGATCAGTTGTAGTTCTGATAGTTTTGAAAACTATGATTTGGATTTGCAATCACGGAATGTTTTTTTCTCTATATTGGAAGAAGTGTGAAAAATCTCCTTTTGAGTTGAGACCAGTTATTGAGTTAGTGGGAAGGGGACTTGCTCTGATGATATAGTATGACTTAACTGAACCAACCTTGGTTCTTGGTTTGATTCTTGAGTTAGCTGTTCTCCATCGGGACAGTGGTGCTGTGATTACAGTTAGTTTTGCTGTTCCTTGTTGGGGGTGGGGGGGGTGGGGGGGATGCGGTGGCGGGGGCAGAAAAAGGAATCAGCTAGTATTCCCACTGTGCTCATTATCCAGTAAGAGCCACTGCCTCAGGAGAGTAGAAAGGAAGGAGAATAGAAAATAAGATAAAATGGGAAGGGAGGATTAGTAAAGGATTTGCATGGGACAAATACATGTTTAAAGAACAAATGTTGCCAAATGCACTATTTTTCTTAGCTGAAATGGCTATGAAGAATTTTGGTTTTGGATTTTATTTTGTTTTTCCCCTGTTCATTTCTGTTGACTTTTTTTTTGCGTGTGTGTGTGAGTTTTGTTTTAACAATGAGTGTTTCAAACCTCATGGGGATCAGGCATGCCGGACTTTACTGGGCTAGGCAATGTGAAGAAGCAGAATCAACAACAGGAGTTGCAGTCATTAACTCAGGATGCTTCAGTGATTTTGTCATTTTAAATCTATGTTAATTCAACTCCCTTGCTTTGTTAGACAGTGACACCCCAGAGCTAGTTTCCTGACTATATTTGTAATACACTCTATCACAATTCAGGCAAAACAGCTCATAAATCATATCAAAATTTATATTAAAAAACCAGCTTTAAATCTTCAATAAAAGCCTGTTGTAAATATGTTGAGCTTTCCTTATAACAAAGCTTATTGAGATGTAGGCAGTGCACTGAAGTTTTAATGAGCTGAAATGTAGTTTTAAAAATAGATGCAGATTCAAACTAACACATATTTCCATATTCCTTTTGCTGTCCAAATGTGTGGGGATTGGTTGTTGCTCCACGCACAGGGAGGGAAAACTATAGGAGGAATTGCCCTTGGCAACTCTAACAAATCTCCCCCTCAGTGGCAGCAGAACAGCATTGGCCTGTGGAAAGTGAATTCCGTTTGGCGAGACTTCTAAACAAAATATTGCTACCATACTTTTGCAGTCATCAATTTGCTCAACAACTTTCTCACCTACATCTTTATTGCACTTCTCCCCAGCAAAACCTTTAGACCATAAGAAGTAGGAGCAGAAGTAGGCCATTTGGCCCATCGAGTCTGTTCTGCCATTCAATGAGATCATGGCTGATCTGATAATCCTCAACTCCACTTTCCTGCCTTTTCCCCATAACCCTTGATTCCTTTACTGATTAAAAATCTGTCTATCTCAGTCTTGAATATACCTAATGACCCAGCCTCTATAGCCCTCTGTGGTAAAGAATTCCACAAATTAACTACCCACTGAGAGAAGAAATTCCTCCTCATCTCTGTCTTAAATGGGTGACCTATTACTCTGAGATTATGCCATCTGGTCCTAGACTCTCCCTCAAGGGAAAACAACCTCTTATTATAATCCTGTCAGCCCCCCTAAGAATCTTATATGTTTCAATAAGGTCGCCTCTCATTCTTCTGCATAGGTCTGCACTGGAGTGCTGCTTTGGGCTGCAGTAGAGTGCTTAAGTGGAGTTTGGTGACTGTGGGAATTTAAGGGTTAATTTCTATCTAAAGTCTAGTCTTTCTTTAATTTAGTAATTAACTAAAAGTTGCTGTTTGGGTTGGAAGAAGGTGAGCTTTAAAACAGGGTTTATACAGGCTTTGCTTGCAGCTACAACTAGTTAACTAGATAACTGGCATAAACAGGTTTTCAGAGATGAGGTTCAGAGAGTATAAAAACTGACTTTGTCTTCACTGGAATGATGCTTTGGGTTGCAGTAGAGTGCTTAAGTTGGAGTTTGGTGACTGAGGGAGTTCGGTGAGGAGGGAACGAAGTGATCCTTTGAGTACCAGGAGTACAGTCAGGTAAGTATTTCCTACTTTTATCACTAATAGTTTTTAAGGTCTTATTTTGTGATTCATCATTTGTAAGGACTATATTCTGTAACAACGAGGAGCAGGGAAGAAGGGCCCTAGAGTAATTGATATTATTTGATATTAAGCATCTTTCAAAAGATTTAATTTAATTTAAAGGGGTAAGTCATGGCAGGAGAGCCCAAAGCCGTGGTGTGTTCCTTCTGCTCTATGTGGGAAGCCCGGAACATTTCCAGTGCCTGGGGCCATCATGTGTACAAGAAGTGTCTCTAGCTGCAGCTCCTGGAAGCCTGGGTTTCGGAGCTGGAGTGGCAGCTGGGGACATTGTGGAGCATCCGCAAGGTGGAGAGTATCGTGGATAGCACATATAGAGAGGTGGTCACATCACAGGCTTAGAGTCCACAGGCAGAAAGGGAATGGGTGACCACCAGGCAGAGCAAGAGGACGAGACAGGCAGTGCATGAATCTCCTGTGGCTATTCCCCTGCAAAACAGATATACCGCTTTGGATACTGTTGAGGGGGATGGCATCGCCAGGGAAAGCAGCAACAGGGGAGGAGTAAAACGTGTAGGAATGCAATAGTTATAGGGGATTCAATTTTAAGGGGAATAGATAGGCGTTTCTGTGGCTGCAAATGAGACTCCAGGATGGTATGTTGCCTCCCTGGTGCTAGGGTCAAGGATGTCTCAGAGCAGCTACAGGACATTCTGAAGGGGGAGGGTGAACAGCCAGTGGTCATGGTACACATTGGTACAAACGACATAGGTAAAAAAAGGGATAAGGTCCTAAAAGCAGAATATAGGGAGTTAGGAAGTAAGTTGAAAAGTAGGACCTCAAAGGTAGTGATCTCAGGATTACTACCAGTGTCACATACTAGTCAGAGTAGAAATAGAAGGATATATTGGATGAATAAGTGGCTGAAGAGATGGTGTGAGTGGGAGGGTTTCAGATTCCTGGAACATTGGGACCGGTTCTGGGGGAGGTGGGTCCAGTACAAACTGGACGGGTTACACCTGGGCAGGACTGGGACTGATGTCCTAGGGGGAATATTTGCGAGAGTGGTTGAGGAGGGTTTAAACTAAAATGGCAAGGGGATGGGAACCTATGCAAGGAGTCAGGGGGGTGGGAATCAAGGACAAGAACAAAAGACATAAAGGGGAATAAGAAAAGTGATAGGCAGAGAAATCAAGGGCAAGAATCAAATAGGGCCTCAGTGAAAAATAGTGGGAATGGGACAAGTAATGTTCAAAAGATAAGCCTTAAGGCTTTGTGCCTTAACGCGAGGAGCATTTGCAATAAAATGGATGAATTAACCACGCAAATAGATGTAAACAGGTGTGATATAGTCGGGATTACGGAGACTTGGCTGCAGGGTGACCAGGGATGGGAACTGAACATCCAGGGTATTCAGTATTTAGGAAGGACAGACAAAAAGGAAAAGGCGGTGGAGTTGCATTGCTGGTTAAAGAGGAAATTAACGCAATAGTGTGGAAAGATATTAGCTCCGACGATGTGGAATCTGTTTGGGTAGAGCTGTGAAACACTAAGGGTTAAAAAATGTTAGTGGGGCTTGTACATCACCACTGTTGTGGTGATGTTGGGGATGGCACTAAACAAGAAATTAGAGACGCATGCAATAAAGAAACATCTGTAATTATGGGTGACTTTAATCTGCATATAGATTGGGCAAATTGGTAACAATACTGTAGAGGGAGAATTCCTGGAGTGTATACAGGATGGTTTTCTGGACCAATACGTTGAGGAGCCAACAAGAGAACAGGCCATCCTAGACTGGATATTGTGTAATGAGAAAGGAATAATTGGCAATCTAGTAGTGCGAGGCCTCTTGGGGATGAGCAACCATAACATATTAGAATTCTTCAGCAAGATGGAGAGTGATGTAGTTGACTCTGAGACTAGGGTCCTGAATCTTAATAAAGGAAACTACGATGGTATGAGGCGCAAGTTGGCTATGATGGATTGGGAAATGTTATTTAAAGGGATGATGGTGGATAGGCAATGGCAAATGTTCAAAGAGCGCTTGGGTGAACTGTTTATTCCTGCCAAAGTGCATAACCTCACATTTTCCCACATTATATTCCATCTGCCAAGTTTTTGCCCACTCACTTAACCTGTCTATATTCCTCTGTAGACTCTTTGTGTTATCCTCACCACTTGCCTTCCCACCTGTTTTTGTGTCATCCACAAATTTGGCGATGATACATTCATTTCCCTCATCCAAGTCGTTAAGATACATTGCAAATAATTGTGGCCCCACTAATCCCTGTGGCACTCCACTAGTTACAGGTTGCCATTCTGAAAATGCCTCCCTTATCCCAACTCTGTCTTCTTTTAGTTAGCCAGTCCTCTATCCATGCTAATATACTACCCCCGACACCATGGGCTCCTATCTTATTAGTAGCCTTATGTGCGGTACCTTATCGAATGCCTTTTGGAAATCCAAATATATTACATCTACTGGTTCCCCTTTATCCATCCTGCTTGTTACCTCCTCAAAGAATTCTAATAAATTTGTCAGGCATGACTTCCCCTTCATGCAGGCATGCTGACACTGCCTGATTAGATTATGCATTTCTAAATGCTCTGCTATTTGCGCTCTGGTTGTTCTGTACTGTATGGCCCCCACTTTTGTTCTTTGCCATTGAAAGCTTTATCACCTCCACACATGACCATTCCAATGTTCTCCTGGCTGGATTTTCAGCCCCTGTGGTCAGTAAAACACATCTCTCCCATATTTCTGCTGTCTGTATTCTATGCCACGTCAAGTCCAATTCACTGATCACCCCTGTTCTTGCTTGTCCACATTAGCTGTCTATTTCCCCCAACATCTCCATTGTAAAATTCACATCCTCATATTTTAAATCTCTTTACAGCCTTGTCCTTTGCTACCTCTGTAGCCTCTTCCAGTTCTAAAACTTAGTGCTTAGTTTATATTCCTCTTACTTTGGCTTATTATGCATCCTCCATCATCCCTTTAACCCACCTTTGACCATCATGCCTTCACCTGTCTAGGGTATGCACTCTGAAATTCCTGCCCTAAACCCATCCATCTCCATCTCCCTCTTCTGCTTTAAGACCCTCCTTAAAGCATGTCTCTTTGACCCAGCTTTTCGTTACTCTTCTCAATATCTGCTTCTTTGTCTAGACATCCATTTTTGTCTGATTACACATCTGTAAAGTCCTTGAGTATTGCAGTCTATTTGCTCCTCCTCTGACCATAATATCAGCATTAAAATTGCTTTTATATAATAGTAAAACCTCTTAAAATGCTGCATGGGAACATCAGTCAAAATTTTGACATTGAGCTGCATAAAGGCAGGTGACCAAAAACCTGGTCAAAAATTAAGTTTTGTTTAAGGAGCATCTTAAAGGTGGAGAGGGAATTGAAGAAGTTTGGGGAGGAATTCGAGTTGTGGGACTAGACAGCTGAAGACATAAGGAGCAAGATTCAGAACTATTGCTAACAACCTTTTCCCCTATAGCCCAACATTGCCAAGAAAAATTATAGCAGCCTACATACAGTCCAACTAAGGTGACTGACTCAGTACAGACCAAAAACTGAATCTTGGGATGTTCTAGTCTGTAATGCTCAGTAGCACATAAGCTGCTGTCTTTGCCTGGTAAGTTATTAGGAAAGTATTATGACTGCACATCATTGGTTGCACATCACAGGAGCTGTAATGTGTGGATATGAATAATTAAACATGTTGCTGAGAGATTGAAATAATTTTAGAATCATCACAATTAAAGACTAATATTATGGTCTTGGTTAAAACTTGACAGTAACTCCATCTCTTTAGCAGCTTTAATAGCTTGACTGGAACTGTGTTTTGAGTCTCTTATTCTGTTTGTTGTTCTGGTGCTTGTTCTGGTGTTACCATTGATAAAAGTTGATGGGTGTTTAGCAAGTGTTTGCAGTGATCAATTTTACAGCAGCTATAATAAGTGATGAATAGAGAACAAAGTAGTTTACTTAATGTTCCTATGTCACATATCTCTGCGCATAGTGATCAGTCGGAAATGGTCATCTCTCAAAGAAGCATGTTATATTTCAAATGTGAAATTCCTAGATAGACCTCCTGTTTAAAAACACCATCTTGTGTATTAGTAACAAGTCCCTAGATTGGATTCACACTCTCTGGTGATTTTGATTTTGACTGTGGTTATTGTGTGAATTTTTTTGATTTTCATTTGTATTCTTGTGATAAGGAGAGTAATTTCAGTCTATAGATTTGAGAATAATCTACATTTCATGCCTTTTTAAAAATGCAGTTATTCTTTTTAGAAAATAAAAATATATCAACGTGCCGTTATCTTTCCTGACCTTAAGGTTATTTGATGAATGAAGGACATTAAGGAGCGTTTTGTTTTACTTACCTCCTCTTTAGAATCTCCATGTGTTATACTCCTCTGTAAAAGCTGCTCCGACATCCCCAAAAGTGTTGCTTCCCAACCATCTGTGTAAGCGTAATTGGTCTATTTTTATTTTGGAGAAGCACTTGGCTCCCAGTCAGCATCTGCCAGGCTGAGGTAACTGAGATCGGAAACTCAATGTTAGCAGTCATGAAAGCCAATTGATTTGCTCATCAGTCAACCAAACTTCATTTACAGAATGATAAATTTCATAAGTGTGTTAGAATTTTGTGATGAAGGATAAAACACCTTTTGTCTGAACGAAAACCGATTCCAAGTCCACTTTTGCTGCTGTGGCATATCCATCCAGAAGAAATGATCATTAGCAAGTCAGAGATCAGAGGCCAGTTATAGCAGCTTATGTAGAATTGTAAATGGAATCTGAAGCAAAGGTGGCCCCTGGCAATTATGATGCCATAGGCATCACAATGACATGGCTAACTCAGGATGCTGGGAATGGACAAAACCTGGAAATGTACAGCTCATTCAATGTGGACAGGAAAGCGAAAAAGGGTTGCGTACACATAAGTGACACCCGTGAGGCTACAACACAAAATATTTTGTAGCTCTAATTCTCTGGCTGAGAAAGGCCAAGAAAAGATTCAGGATTTGAATATCAAAATAAGGAGAATGAGTTGTCACTTTATAATGAGTGAGCAAAGGAAGCCAGGATGAATGGAGGACTTTGACCAGTCCAACGTAAATTGGGAGGCCAAGTCTAAGCAAGCCTGGGTTTATTATTGTAGTTCATGGCTGCATCCTGAACTAGTGAATGAGATGTGGCTCTTTCCATGACTTGGTTCTTGGGAGTGACCTGGACACTATTCAGGGAATAAAAGTAGTTGAACTGCATGGGGATGAAGACGATGGGACAACAATATTCAACCTGACATGGGGGAACAGTGCAGGACTCTAACAAAAACAAAAATACCTGGAAAAACTCAGCAGGTCTGACAGCATCTGCGGAGAGGGATACAGTTGACATTTCGAGTCCGCGTGACCCTTCATCAGAACTAAAAAATATAGAAATGAGATTAAATATAAGCTGGTAGAGAGGGGTGGATGGGAGCGGTAGAGCTCAATAGGGGGCCAGTGATGGGTGGAGGCCAAGAAGAGACTGCCAAAGATGTCATAAACAAAAGGACAAAGGGGTGTTGACGGTGGTGATATTATCTGAAGAATGTACTAATGGGGACATTAAGGGTAGCAAGCAGGACAAGCTAGTGGCAGATGGCCCTAGTGGGGGTGGGGTGGGGGGAAGGGATCGAAATGGGCTAAAAGGTGGAGATAAAACAATAGATCGAAATAAATTTAAAAATAGGTGGGAAAAGAAAAATATATTTGTAAAAAATTATAAATTATTGGAAAAGGGGGGATTGGAAAGGGGTTGGGGATGGAGGAGAGAGTTCATGATCTGAAATTGTTGAACTCAGTATTAAGTCCGGAAGACTGTAAAGTGCCTAGGAAGATGATGTGCTGTTCCTCCAGTTTGCGTTGAGCTTCACTGGCACAATGCAGCAGGCCAAAGATGGACATGTGGGCATGAGAGTAGGGTGGTGTGTTGAAATGGCAAGCGACAGGGAGGTCTGGGTCATGCTTGCGGACAGACCGAAGGTGTTCTGCAAAGCGGTCACCCAGTCTGCGTTTGGCTTCTCCAATGTAGAGGAAACGACATTGGGAGCAGCGAATGCAGTAGACTAAATTGAGGAAAGTGCAAGTGAAGCGCTGCTTCACTTGAAAGGAGTGTTCGGGCCCTTGGACAGTGAGGAGGGGGAAGTAAAGGGGCAGGTGTTGCACCTTCTGCAGTTGCATGGTAAGGTGCCGTGGGAGGGGGTTGAGGTGTAGGGGGTGCTGGAGGAGTGGACCAGAGTGTCCCAGAGGGAACGATCCCTGTGGAAAGCCGCCGGGGTCTGAAGGGAAGATGTGTTTGGTGGTAGCACCATGCTGGAGTTGGCGGAAATGGCGGAGATGATCCTTTGAACGCGGAGGCTGGTGGGGTGATAAGTGAGGACAAGGGGGACCCTATCATGGTTCTGGGAGGGAGAGGAATGTATGAGGGCAGATGCACGGGAGATGGGCTGGACACGGTTGAGGGCACTGTCAACCACCATGGGTGGAAAACCTCGGTAAGGAAGAAGGAAGACATGTCAGAGGAACTGTTTTTGAAAGTGGCATCATCAGAACAGATGCGTCGGAGGTGAAGGAGCTCTACCTTAAGGTCTCTACCTTAGTTTGACAAACTGAATGTGAGTCCCAAATAATGTAGACCGGCATGATTCAAGGATAGATCTGTTTAGGACTATCGAAACATTGTACAGATGTGGAGGAAGAGTACATCAGAGCCAAGACTGATGAATGAGATGAAATGGATCAAATGCCAAGTTAAGGAAAGGGAGAAAGGAAAATGGCATCCTCTGCACTGAGTATAAGATGGCATTAGGTTAGAGGAAAAACATTGAATTTTCTGCTCAATACCTTTCTGGTTCTTCTTGGCATCCAAGGTTTATTTTTTAACCATTTGCTACCTAAAATTCTTTCCCCAAAAGTAATGCCATGTGGCTGCCTAAAAGGGAATCAAATCTTAAGGAATCCTGATGGAGTAGGAAATAGTAAACATGCTAAATATTGCATTTGTGTTGGCACCAGTGAGGATAATGACAATATACCATCAAACATGACCACATTCACCCCAGGGAGTGCATTGGCAGGCATTTGGGGTGGGGTTGGGTGGGGGGGGGGGGGTACGTAAAATCAGGTGCCATGGCCTTCGCCTACCCAGCTCTGCTGGTATCTTACCTGTGGTAGATGAAACATTGGGTGGCCCATTTGCCCTCGAGCCAATTGAGGCCCTTGCGTGGCCAATTAATGGTTAATTTAAGTGCCTCATTCTGCTGTCGGCTGGTATTTTATTTGCCAGCATTTTTGCAAGTTGGGTTTGGTCTGTCCTGTTCAGGTACTGTGTGCCCAACGGATGACCCGCCACCCACACCACCCCCCCCCACCCCACCCCCACCATGATACTGCCATTCTGCTTCCCCATCCTCCTGCCTGCCTTCCCGAACCTGGTCCTTCAGCCCCCTCACAGGGTCCTGCCAGAGTGGCCCTGATGAAACCCCTCACTCATCTTTGAATCTAGCCTCCATGACTCCTCGGCATGGTGGACTGGCTGCAGTCCCAGCAGCGGCCACTGCTCCTGGTAGCAATGCTGGTATTGGAAAGCTGCTGGCAATCTGATTGGCTGGCGGCTCTTGGAGGTGGGGCTTGCTCCCAGATTGGGACAGAATTGATGGCCCGAGGGTTATAAAATTTGTTAGGGGTGACTTGGTCAAGCGGAAGCTGGCTCGCCCCGACTTTAAAGCTGGGAAGACGGGGCCTTTGCCGCCATGTAAAATCCAGCCCACTGTTCTGGGACTGTGACATTAACAAGACAAAGGTCCAACTGTGCTCAAATGGTTAAAAGCTAATAAATCCCTTTGGGATTGACCAACTATATCAGAAGTATATTGCAGAACACCTTTGGTCTGTCCGCAAGTATTACCTAGACCTTTCTGTCGCTTGCCATTCCAACACTCCACCCTGCTCTCATGCCCACATGTCCGTCCTTGGCCTGCTTTATTGTTCCAGTGAAGCTCAACGCAAACTGGAGGAACAGCACCTCAAGTTCCGACTAGGCACTTTGCAGCCTTCCGGCTCCCAATTTGGTTTCCTCTACATTGGAGAGACCAAACACAGACTGGGTGACCGCTTTGCAGAACACCTTCGGTCTGTCCGCAAGCATTACCCAGACCTCCCTGTCGCTTGCCAGTTCAACACTCCACCCTGCTCTCATGCCCACATGTCTGTCCTTGGCCTGCTGCATTGTTCCAGTGAAGCTCAATGCAAACTGGAGGAACAGCACCTCATCTTCCGACTAGGCACTTTACGGCCTTCTGGACTGAATAGTGAGTTCAGCAATTTTAGATCATGAACTCTCTCCTCCATCCTCACCCCCTTTCCAATCCCCCCCTTTTTTTCCCAATAATTTATATAGATTTTTCTTTTCCCACCTATTTCCATTATTTTTAAATGTATTTCCATCCATTGTTTTATCTCTACCTTTTAGCTTTTTTCGATTCCTTCACCCCACCCTACCCCCACTAGGGCTATCTGTGCCTTGCTGGTTCTGCTTTCTATCCTTAATTAGCACATTCCTTAGATAATATCACCACCTCCAACACCTCTTTGTCCTTTTGTTGATGACATCTTTTGGCAATCTCCACCTATCACTGGCCCTCTATCCAGCTCTACCTGTCCCACCCCACTTAAACCAGCTTATGTATCACCTCTCTTCTATTTTTACTTAGTTCTGTTGAAGAGTCATATGGACTCGAAACGTTAACTGTGTTCCTCTCCGCAGATGCTGCCAGACCTGCTGAGTTTTTCCAGGTATTTTTATTTTTGTTTTGGATTTCCAGCATCCGCAATTTTTTGCTTTTGACCAACTATGTCTCTGGGTACTCTGAAACAGAAGACAGTGTTGCAAATTACTAATAGGTATATTGATGGACTCTATGATGAACACTGGGGCATTGTGAGAGATTGGAAATGGAGAAACGTGGCCTGACTGGTCTGACCTTAATAGTTAGCTAATTAATAGAAGTGGAATGGAAATATGTCTGTATGAAAATATCGTAATAAACACCTGGCAGCACCAGTTCAGATGGGATATATTTTGCCCAACTAATCTCATAGTCTGCTTTTAGTATGGTGTCGTAAATTAACTTGGAGGCAGACTGGGGTGGTCAAGAAATCAAATGATGCTGTACACCTAAAAGCTTTTGATAAAAATACTGCTGGGGAGAGTAATTTGCAAAAATATGCTCAGTGGGTGACAAGTTTGGGTTAGCAAGTCTTTAATGGAAAGAAACCATAAAATAAGTATTGAGTGGGTGCTGAAGGAATCTGGCCTGAAACCCATACTCTTGTATCCCAATGATTTGGATTTACAGTCCCGTTGCAAGATTCCCTGTTTATTTCTTTCTTAAACACTGAATTGATGAACTTTTTTTCTTGCCCTCTAATTTTGGTGATGTTTATTGACACTGCCAACTTTATTGCACAGATTTGCCAAACAGGAATGTGAGAGAACCAGCCAATTGCAATACAATTGTAATGGCAAAGAACCCTAAGAGATACGATGATGTGAAAGACCTCCTTCTGTGTTATAAACCTCCATGGTTCTCTGGTTATTCCCCTCTTCTCAAGCAGCTAAATTGGCAGATAATCAACATAAAACACAAATATTTCTAGTTCTTTTCATTGGGTACTGCCACTCTCAATTTTTCTACTCATTCATTTTAATCTCCCTCTGAACTTATAGCACTCTGAGCCCTTGGGTCCAATTTCACATTTTCTTTAAATCTACTGACAAGGATGGAGTTGTTATTATTTGGTGCACCGACCCTTACCTTGTTGAGGCTGAGTGCCATATTGTGCCAACTCTGTGATACCATATCGTAATTTCCCATGGATCTTGATCCCATCACTGAACATCAAGCTGTCATTTTCATGACTGTCACTGACCTCATCTTCCCTGGATATCTTCCATCACAGCCTCCAATCTCATAGTCCTCCAACTCCATATAGCTCACTTCTAGTTCCTTCCCAAGGTCACAACAGGACTGCCTTTGTGCACCATCATTTCAGCCTTGCCACACAAAACTGACTTTTTCCTATTTCAACTGTATTATTCCCCATGGACTAACCTCTTCCAACCTATATCAGATGCTCTCTGCCACAGTAATATATTCCAGTTTCCTAGCCCTGTCTTCCTGTACACCATGGACATCCAATCCCTCTACACCCTCCTCACTACCAGGGTGGTCTGATGGCTCTCTGCTTTTTCCTTGATTGGAGACCCAATCATTTCATGTTCATCACCACCTGGCTGAACTTGTCACATTGAAGAACTTGCTGGACTCCATTCACTTTTACCAAATAAAAGGTGTTGCCATAGTGACCTGTATGGATCTAACTATGCCTGCTTTTTCAAGAGATATGTGGCACATTCTTTGTCAGAGTCCTGCTCGAGGGCCCTCCCCACATCTCTTTATCCAGTGTATTGATGGCTGTATCGGTGTCATTCCCTTCTCTCACTCTCATCCTGAACTGGAAAATGTCATCAATTTTTGTTCCCAATTTCCACCCTACCTTCACCTTCACATAGTCCATCTGCATCTCTTTCCTTCTCGGACTTTCTATCTCCATATCTGGGTAAAGGCTATTGACCAATATCCATGAGGAGTTTATTGACTGCCACAGCCACCTTGACTACACTTCCTCCCATCCTGATTCTTATAGGGGCTCAGTTGCTTTCTGCCAGTTTCTTCATTGCATCTCTGGTCTGATGATATCACCTTCCACACCAGTGCTCCCGATATCTTCCTTTATCCTCAGCTGTGGTTGACAGAACTCCCGATGGTGTCTGCCCCATTTCCCATACTTCTACTGTCACCCCTTCCCCTTCCTCCCAGAACCACTATAGGGTCACCTTGTCCTCTCCTTCCACCCCACCAGCCCCCACATGTAATGGAAAATTGTCTGCCAGCTCCAGCATCATGTTACTGTGAAATAAACCTTCCCTCTCTCCCCTGTCAGCATCCTGAAGGGATTGTTTCCTCCACAACCCTTGACCACTCCTCAATCACCCCCCACACCTACAACCTTTTCCCTTGTACCTTCCATGCAAGCACAGGAGAAACAATATCTGCCCTTTCACTACCTCAGTTCCCACTGTCCAGGGCTACAAACACTCCTTTCACATGAAACAGTGATTTATTTAAACTCCTTTCAAGTTAGTATAGTGTATTTGTTGCTCACGTTGTGATCTCCTCTACATTGGGGGAACAAATGCAGATTGGTCACCACTTTGTGAAACACCTCTGTTCAGTTGGCAAGCATGAACTTGCGCTTCCAGTAGTCTGTTGTTTTAATTCTCCTTTTCACTATCACTCATACCTCTCTGTCCTTGACCTCCTACACTGTTCCAATGAAAATCAGTGCAGGCCTGAGGAACCGTATCCCATCTTTTCATTAGGCGCTTTACGGCCTTCCGGACTCAATGCTGAGTTCAACAAGTTCAGATCATAACTATTTTTTGTGGTTGAATTGGTTACCATGTGATTTTGCTATTCCCATTTGCACCACCCCAGCAACAATCTTTTGCTCCTTGTCTCACTTCTGCCCCCTTTTATCTTGCATCATTGTCCTTTTATTATGTAATCACTTCCTTCCATCCTAATGCTAAGCCTTTTGTTTTCCTCCCTCCCCCAGTTGTTTTCCTGCCTCTGTGTTTGCTTAAAACTTGTTACATCTCTAGCTTTGCCTAGTTCTGATGATATGGCATTAACCTGAGTGTCAACTTTGCGCATCTCTTTCTATAGATGCTGCCTGATCTGCTGAGTACTTCTAGATTTTACAAAGCCTGCTTTACTGGAATATGGGAGATCCTATTAAAAAGTTTGATTGGAATATTTGGTGATTTTCCCTGATTGAACTCAATGTCATCCGACAGCTTATAGGGTGGTATTGAATGGAGGTGACAGGAGTCTCACCTGTTGACTGGACATCCGGTGAGAGCCCCATGCCCCCTCTTTTCGGGAAGGCCTGCCATATTAAGTGCCACTCAAGCACTTAGCTGGATAGCACTGGCATACCTCGCTAGCCCAGAGCTGCTGGCCAATCAGAGGCTGGCAGTTCTATTGAACAGCAGTGCCAGCTAGGAGGCGGTGGCTGTTGCTGGTACTACACCCAGCCGAGGCCTCATACTGTTGCTGGATCCCAGGGCAAAGGTGAGTGATGGCAGGAAGAGTGTCGTGGTTTGGCGTCATGGGAGAGGCCGTCAGCACTGAGGACAAGGGGTTGGCTGTCAGCGGACCCTCCACTTCCTGATGCCAGGTCCCTCGATCAGGCACTGAGGGTCCTTGAACAGATGGACACCCACTCCTCCCCCCCACCCAGGGAGCAACCCACATGGGTTTGCTTGTCGTATTCCCTGCAAATGGATTCCACCGCCTGCTAATACTAGTGGCAATGGCATGAGGTCCTTAAGTGGGCATTAATCGCCCACTTAAGGGCCTCAATTGGTGGCGGGGCAGGAAAGCCATCCATGGGCCTTCCGACCACGGACTTAATCAGGCTGGAGGAGGGAAGGCGGTGGGATCCCCACCTGCTAGACTCCTGTCTGATTAAATATCCCCCACCCCCAAACCTGCTATGGGGGAGGGCATTAAATTCTGTCCATGCACTCAAATAAACACTGCCGACAAGTCAGTGTTTTTAACAGGGAGAGATTGAGCAAGTACAGAGGGCAATCTTTTTAAAGATCTGTCACAGATTTGTTACAGTGCAGAAGGAGGCCATTCGGCCCATCGAGTCTGCACTGGCTCTCTGTTATCCCTGTAACCTTGCACACTCTTTCTTTTCAGGTAGCAATCCAATTCCCTTTTGAAAACCTTGATCGAACCTGCCTCCACAACCCTTTCAGGAAGTTTGTTCAAGATTCCAACCACGTCTGGGTGAAAGAAATTTTCCTCACATCACTTTTACTCCTTTTTCCAATTATTTTGAACCTGTGCCCTTTAGTTCTTCATGTTCTCTTGAGTGGGAACAGTTTCTCACTACTTACCCTGTCCATACCCCTCAGGATCTTGAATCCTCTATCAAATCTCTTCTCAGTCTTCTTTTCTCCAAGGAAAACAGTCCCAACCTCCCCAATCTATCCTCATAGCTACAGTTCTTTATCCTTGGAATCATTCTTTTGAATCTCCTCTGTACTCTCTCCAATGCTTTCACATCCTTCCTGAAGTATGGTGCCCAGAACTGGAGGCTGTACTCCAGATGAGGCCTAACCAATGTCTTATACAAATTCAACATTACTTCCTTACTCTTGTACTCAATGTCCCTATTAATAAAGCCTAAGATACTATGTGCTTTATTAACTGCTCTCAACATGCCCTGCCATCTTCAATGACTTAGATACATTTACACCAAGGTCCCTCTGTTCCTGCACCTCCTTTAGAGTTTCTCCCTTTACTTTATACAGTCTCTCCAGATTCTTCTTGCCAAAATGAATCACCTCAGACCTCTCTGCATTGAATTTCATCTGCCACTCCTCTGCCCAATCCACCAACATGTCTATGTCCTTTTGAAGTTAAAGACTATCCTCATCACGGTTGACAATATTTCCAATCCTTGTATCATCTGCAAATTTTGAAATCAAACCCTGCACACCACAGTCTAGGTCATTAATATATAATCAGGAAGAGCAAGGGTCCCAACACTGACCTCTGGGTAACTCCACTACAAACCTTCCTCCAATCTGAAAAATGTTCATTAACCAATATTCTTTGTTTCCTGTCACTCTGCCAATTTCTTATCCAAGTGCCTATTTTCCCTTTTATTCCATGACTTAGGATTTTGCTCACAACTCTGTTGTGTGGCACTGTATCAAATGCCTTTTGCAAATCCATATACATCACATCAACAGTGTTGCCCTTATCAAACTTCTCTGTTACCTCCTCAAAAAAACTCCAGCAAGTCAGTTAAACATGATTTTCCCTTAACGAATCCATGTTGTCTTTCTATATTCATCCTGCACTTGTCTAAATGACTATTGATTTTGTCCTGAACTATAGTTTCCAGAAGCTTCCCTCCTGCTGGAGTCATACTGACTGGCCCGTAGCTGCTGGCTTTATCCTTGCACCCCTTTATGAACAAGAGTGTAACATTCACAATTCTCCAGTCCTCTGGCACCTTCCCTGTATCTAAGGAAGACTGGAAGATTATCAATAGTGCCTCTGCAATTTCCATTCTCTCTTGCTTCAGTACCCTTAGATGCATCTCATCCAGTCCTGGTGCCTTATCAATTTTAAGTAAAGATAACCTTTCTAAAACCTCCTCCTTCTCAATTGTAAATTCTTCTAGTGTACCAGTTACCTCCTCTCTCACCTCGGCCTGGGTAGCATGTTCTTTGTAAAATCAATGCAAAGTATTCATTTAGTACCCCTCTTATTTCTCCTGCCTCCACGTGCAAGCCCCCTTTTTATCCCTAATAAGCCCTACTCTTTATTTTACCACCTTTTTATTATTTATATGCTTATAAGAGACCTTGGGATTCCTTTTTATATTAGCTGCCAGTCTCTTTTCATGCTCTCTCCTTGCTTTTCTTATTAGTTTAGGTGGGAGCTCCCAGTGGGGGTTGGTTTGGTTGAAGCTCCCAGTGGGGGTTGGGTTGGTTGAAGCTCCCAGTGGGGGTTGGGTTGGTTGGAACTCCCAGTGGGGGTTGGGTTGGTTGAAGCTCCCAGTGGGGGTTGGTTTGGTTGAAGCTCCCAGTGGGGGTTGGGTTGGTTGAAGCTCCCAGTGGCGGTTGGTTTGGTTGAAGCTCCCAGTGGGGGTTGGGTTGGTTGGAGCTCCCAGTGGGGGTTGGGTTGGTTGAAGCTCCCAGTGGGGGTTGGGTTGGTTGGAACTCCCAGTGGGGGTTGGTTTGGTTGAAGCTCCCAGTGGGGGTTGGGTTGGTTGGAACTCCCAGTGGGGGTTGGTTTGGTTGGAGCTCTCAGTGGGGGTTGGGTTGGTTGAAGCTCCCAGTGGGGGTTGGTTTGGTTGAAGCTCCCAGTGGGGGTTGGGTTGGTTGAAGCTCCCAGTGGGGGTTGGTTTGGTTGAAGCTCCCAGTGGGGGTTGGGTTGGTTGGAACTCCCAGTGGGGGTTGGGTTGGTTGAAGCTCCCAGTGGGGGTTGGTTTGGTTGAAGCTCCCAGTGGGGGTTGGGTTGGTTGGAACTCCCAGTGGGGGTTGGGTTGGTTGGAACTCACAGTGGGGGTTGGGTTGGTTGGAACTCCCAGTGGGGGTTGGGTTGGTTGAAGCTCCCAGTGGGGGTTGGGTTGGTTGAAACTCCCAGTGGGGGTTGGGTTGGTTGAAGCTCCCAGTGGGGGTTGGGTTGGTTGAAACTCCCAGTGGGGGTTGGGTTGGTTGAAGCTCCCAGTGGGGGTTGGGTTGGTTGAAGCTCCCAGTGGGGGTTGGGTTGGTTGGAGCTCCCAGTGGGGGTTGGGTTGGTTGGAACTCCCAGTGGGGGTTGGGTTGGTTGGAACTCCCAGTGGGGGTTGATTTGGTTGAAACTCCCAGTGGGGGTTGGGTTGGTTGAAGCTCTCAGTGGGGGTTGGGTTGGTTGGAACTCCCAGTGGGGGTTGGGTTGGTTGGAACTCCCAGTGGGTGTTGATTTGGTTGAAACTCCCAGTGGGGGTTGGTTTGGTTGAAGCTCCCAGTGGGGGTTGGGTTGGTTGAAACTCCCAGTGGGGGTTGGTTTGGTTGGAGCTCTCAGTGGGGGTTGGGTTGGTTGGAACTCTCAGTGGGGTTTGGGTTGGTTGGAACTCCCAGTGGGGGTTGGGTTGGTTGAAGCTCTCAGTGGGGGTTGGGTTGGTTGAAGCTCCCAGTGGGGGTTGGGTTGGTTGAAGCTCTCAGTGGGGGTTGGGTTGGTTGAAGCTCCCAGTGGGGGTTGGGTTGGTTGAAGCTCTCAGTGGGGGTTGGGTTGGTTGAAGCTCTCAGTGGGGGTTGGGTTGGTTGGAACTCCCAGTGGGTGTTGATTTGGTTGAAACTCCCAGTGGGGGTTGGGTTGGTTGAAGCTCCCAGTGGGGGTTGGGTTGGTTGAAGCTCTCAGTGGGGGTTGGGTTGGTTGAAGCTCCCAGTGGGGGTTGGGTTGGTTGAAGCTCCCAGTGGGGGTTGGGTTGGTTGGAACTCCCAGTGGGGGTTGGGTTGGTTGGAGCTCTCAGTGGGGGTTGGGTTGGTTGAAGCTCCCAGTGGGGGTTGGGTTGGTTGGAACTCCCAGTGGGGGTTGGGTTGGTTGAAGCTCCCAGTGGGGGTTGGGTTGGTTGGAGCTCTCAGTGGGGGTTGGGTTGGTTGGAACTCCCAGTGGGGGTTGGGTTGGTTGAAGCTCTCAGTGGGGGTTGGGTTGGTTGGAACTCCCAGTGGGGGTTGGGTTGGTTGGAACTCCCAGTGGGGGTTGGGTTGGTTGAAGCTCCCAGTGGGGGTTGGGTTGGTTGGAACTCCCAGTGGGGGTTGGGTTGGTTGAAGCTCTCAGTGGGGGTTGGGTTGGTTGGAGCTCCCAGTGGGGGTTGGTTTGGTTGAAGCTCCCAGTGGGGGTTGGGTTGGTTGGAACTCCCAGTGGGGGTTGGGTTGGTTGGAACTCCCAGTGGGGGTTGGGTTGGTTGAAGCTCCCAGTGGGGGTTGGGTTGGTTGAAGCTCTCAGTGGGGGTTGGGTTGGTTGAAGCTCTCAGTGGGGGTTGGGTTGGTTGAAGCTCTCAGTGGGGGTTGGGTTGGTTGAAGCTCTCAGTGGGGGTTGGGTTGGTTGAAGCTCCCAGTGGGGGTTGGGTTGGTTGGAACTCCCAGTGGGGGTTGGGTTGGTTGGAGCTCCCAGTGGGGGTTGGGTTGGTTGAAGCTCTCAGTGGGGGTTGGGTTGGTTGGAGCTCCCAGTGGGGGTTGGGTTGGTTGGAACTCCCAGTGGGGGTTGGGTTGGTTGGAACTCCCAGTGGGGGTTGGGTTGGTTGGAACTCCCAGTGGGGGTTGGTTTGGTTGGAGCTCTCAGTGGGGGTTGGGTTGGTTGGAGCTCTCAGTGGGGGTTGGGTTGGTTGGAACTCCCAGTGGGTGTTGATTTGGTTGAAACTCCCAGTGGGGGTTGGGTTGGTTGAAGCTCCCAGTGGGGGTTGGGTTGGTTGAATCTCCCAGTGGGGGTTGGGTTGGTTGGAGCTCTCAGTGGGGGTTGGGTTGGTTGAATCTCCCAGTGGGGGTTGGGTTGGTTGAAGCTCTCAGTGGGGGTTGGGTTGGTTGGAACTCCCAGTGGGGGTTGGGTTGGTTGAAGCTCTCAGTGGGGGTTGGGTTGGTTGGAACTCCCAGTGGGGGTTGGGTTGGTTGAAGCTCTCAGTGGGGGTTGGGTTGGTTGGAACTCCCAGTGGGGGTTGGGTTGGTTGGAGCTCTCAGTGGGGGTTGGGTTGGTTGAAGCTCCCAGTGGGGGTTGGGTTGGTTGAAGCTCTCAGTGGGGGTTGGGTTGGTTGAAGCTCTCAGTGGGGGTTGGGTTGGTTGAAGCTCTCAGTGGGGGTTGGGTTGGTTGGAGCTCCCAGTGGGGGTTGGGTTGGTTGGAACTCCCAGTGGGGGTTGGGTTGGTTGAAGCTCCCAGTGGGGGTTGGGTTGGTTGGAGCTCTCAGTGGGGGTTGGGTTGGTTGGAACTCCCAGTGGGGGTTGGGTTGGTTGGAACTCCCAGTGGGGGTTGGGTTGGTTGAAGCTCCCAGTGGGGGTTGGGTTGGTTGGAGCTCCCAGTGGGGGTTGGGTTGGTTGGAGCTCTCAGTGGGGGTTGGGTTGGTTGGAACTCCCAGTGGGGGTTGGGTTGGTTGGAACTCCCAGTGGGGGTTGGGTTGGTTGGAGCTCCCAGTGGGGGTTGGTTTGGTTGGAGCTCTCAGTGGGGGTTGGGTTGGTTGAAGCTCTCAGTGGGGGTTGGGTTGGTTGAAGCTCCCAGTGGGGGTTGGGTTGGTTGAAGCTCCCAGTGGGGGTTGGGTTGGTTGAAGCTCCCAGTGGGGGTTGGGTTGGTTGGAACTCCCAGTGGGGGTTGGGTTGGTTGAAGCTCCCAGTGGGGGTTGGGTTGGTTGGAGCTCTCAGTGGGGGTTGGGTTGGTTGGAGCTCCCAGTGGGGGTTGGGTTGGTTGAAGCTCCCAGTGGGGGTTGGGTTGGTTGGAGCTCCCAGTGGGGGTTGGGTTGGTTGGAGCTCCCAGTGGGGGTTGGGTTGGTTGAAGCTCCCAGTGGGGGTTGGGTTGGTTGAAGCTCCCAGTGGGGGTTGGGTTGGTTGAAGCTCTCAGTGGGGGTTGGGTTGGTTGAAGCTCCCAGTGGGGGTTGGGTTGGTTGGAACTCCCAGTGGGGGTTGGGTTGGTTGAAGCTCCCAGTGGGGGTTGGGTTGGTTGAAGCTCTCAGTGGGGGTTGGGTTGGTTGGAACTCCCAGTGGGTGTTGATTTGGTTGAAACTCCCAGTGGGGGTTGGGTTGGTTGAAGCTCCCAGTGGGGGTTGGGTTGGTTGAAGCTCCCAGTGGGGGTTGGGTTGGTTGGAACTCCCAGTGGGGGTTGGGTTGGTTGGAGCTCTCAGTGGGGGTTGGGTTGGTTGAAGCTCCCAGTGGGGGTTGGGTTGGTTGAAGCTCCCAGTGGGGGTTGGGTTGGTTGGAGCTCTCAGTGGGGGTTGGTTTGGTTGAAGCTCTCAGTGGGGGTTGGGTTGGTTGGAACTCCCAGTGGGGGTTGGGTTGGTTGGAGCTCTCAGTGGGGGTTGGGTTGGTTGAAACTCCCAGTGGGGGTTGGGTTGGTTGGAGCTCCCAGTGGGGGTTGGGTTGGTTGGAGCTCCCAGTGGGGGTTGGGTTGGTTGAAGCTCTCAGTGGGGGTTGGGTTGGTTGAAGCTCTCAGTGGGGGTTGGGTTGGTTGAAGCTCCCAGTGGGGGTTGGGTTGGTTGGAACTCCCAGTGGGGGTTGGGTTGGTTGAAGCTCCCAGTGGGGGTTGGGTTGGTTGGAGCTCTCAGTGGGGGTTGGGTTGGTTGGAACTCCCAGTGGGGGTTGGGTTGGTTGGAACTCCCAGTGGGGGTTGGGTTGGTTGAAGCTCCCAGTGGGGGTTGGGTTGGTTGAAGCTCCCAGTGGGGGTTGGGTTGGTTGAAGCTCCCAGTGGGGGTTGGGTTGGTTGAAGCTCCCAGTGGGGGTTGGGTTGGTTGGAGCTCCCAGTGGGGGTTGGGTTGGTTGAAGCTCTCAGTGGGGGTTGGGTTGGTTGAAACTCCCAGTGGGGGTTGGGTTGGTTGGAGCTCCCAGTGGGGGTTGGGTTGGTTGGAGCTCCCAGTGGGGGTTGGGTTGGTTGGAGCTCTCAGTGGGGGTTGGGTTGGTTGGAACTCCCAGTGGGGGTTGGGTTGGTTGAAGCTCTCAGTGGGGGTTGGGTTGGTTGAAGCTCCCAGTGGGGGTTGGGTTGGTTGAAGCTCCCAGTGGGGGTTGGGTTGGTTGGAACTCCCAGTGGGGGTTGGGTTGGTTGGAGCTCTCAGTGGGGGTTGGGTTGGTTGAAACTCCCAGTGGGGGTTGGGTTGGTTGAAGCTCTCAGTGGGGGTTGGGTTGGTTGGAGCTCCCAGTGGGGGTTGGGTTGGTTGAAGCTCCCAGTGGGGGTTGGGTTGGTTGGAGCTCCCAGTGGGGGTTGGGTTGGTTGGAACTCCCAGTGGGGGTTGGGTTGGTTGGAACTCCCAGTGGGGGTTGATTTGGTTGAAACTCCCAGTGGGGGTTGGGTTGGTTGAAGCTCTCAGTGGGGGTTGGGTTGGTTGGAACTCTCAGTGGGGGTTGGTTTGGTTGGAGCTCTCAGTGGGGGTTGGGTTGGTTGGAGCTCTCAGTGGGGGTTGGGTTGGTTGAAGCTCTCAGTGGGGGTTGGGTTGGTTGGAACTCTCAGTGGGGTTTGGGTTGGTTGGAACTCCCAGTGGGGGTTGGGTTGGTTGAAGCTCTCAGTGGGGGTTGGGTTGGTTGAAGCTCCCAGTGGGGGTTGGGTTGGTTGAAGCTCTCAGTGGGGGTTGGGTTGGTTGAAGCTCCCAGTGGGGGTTGGGTTGGTTGAAGCTCTCAGTGGGGGTTGGGTTGGTTGAAGCTCTCAGTGGGGGTTGGGTTGGTTGGAACTCCCAGTGGGGGTTGGGTTGGTTGAAGCTCCCAGTGGGGGTTGGGTTGGTTGAAGCTCTCAGTGGGGGTTGGGTTGGTTGAAGCTCCCAGTGGGGGTTGGGTTGGTTGCAGCTCCCAGTGGGGGTTGGGTTGGTTGGAACTCCCAGTGGGGGTTGGGTTGGTTGGAGCTCTCAGTGGGGGTTGGGTTGGTTGAAGCTCCCAGTGGGGGTTGGGTTGGTTGGAACTCCCAGTGGGGGTTGGGTTGGTTGAAGCTCCCAGTGGGGGTTGGGTTGGTTGGAGCTCTCAGTGGGGGTTGGGTTGGTTGGAACTCCCAGTGGGGGTTGGGTTGGTTGAAGCTCCCAGTGGGGGTTGGGTTGGTTGAAGCTCCCAGTGGGGGTTGGGTTGGTTGGAGCTCCCAGTGGGGGTTGGGTTGGTTGGAACTCCCAGTGGGGGTTGGGTTGGTTGAAGCTCTCAGTGGGGGTTGGGTTGGTTGGAGCTCCCAGTGGGGGTTGGTTTGGTTGAAGCTCCCAGTGGGCGTTGGGTTGGTTGGAACTCCCAGTGGGGGTTGGGTTGGTTGGAACTCCCAGTGGGGGTTGGGTTGGTTGAAGCTCCCAGTGGGGGTTGGGTTGGTTGAAGCTCTCAGTGGGGGTTGGGTTGGTTGAAGCTCTCTGTGGGGGTTGGGTTGGTTGAAGCTCTCAGTGGGGGTTGGGTTGGTTGAAGCTCTCAGTGGGGGTTGGGTTGGTTGAAGCTCTCAGTGGGGGTTGGGTTGGTTGAAGCTCCCAGTGGGGTTTGGGTTGGTTGGAACTCCCAGTGGGGGTTGGGTTGGTTGAAGCTCCCAGTGGGGGTTGGGTTGGTTGAAGCTCTCAGTGGGGGTTGGGTTGGTTGGAGCTCCCAGTGGGGGTTGGGTTGGTTGGAACTCCCAGTGGGGGTTGGGTTGGTTGGAACTCCCAGTGGGGGTTGGGTTGGTTGGAACTCCCAGTGGGGGTTGGTTTGGTTGAAGCTCTCAGTGGGGGTTGGGTTGGTTGGAGCTCTCAGTGGGGGTTGGGTTGGTTGGAACTCCCAGTGGGTGTTGATTTGGTTGAAACTCCCAGTGGGGGTTGGGTTGGTTGAAGCTCCCAGTGGGGGTTGGGTTGGTTGAATCTCCCAGTGGGGGTTGGGTTGGTTGAAGCTCTCAGTGGGGGTTGGGTTGGTTGGAACTCCCAGTGGGGGTTGGGTTGGTTGAAGCTCTCAGTGGGGGTTGGGTTGGTTGGAACTCCCAGTGGGGGTTGGGTTGGTTGAAGCTCTCAGTGGGGGTTGGGTTGGTTGAAGCTCCCAGTGGGGGTTGGGTTGGTTGAAGCTCCCAGTGGGGGTTGGGTTGGTTGAAGCTCCCAGTGGGGGTTGGGTTGGTTGAAGCTCCCAGTGGGGGTTGGGTTGGTTGGAACTCCCAGTGGGGGTTGGGTTGGTTGAAGCTCCCAGTGGGGGTTGGGTTGGTTGAAGCTCTCAGTGGGGGTTGGGTTGGTTGAAGCTCCCAGTGGGGGTTGGGTTGGTTGAAGCTCTCAGTGGGGGTTGGGTTGGTTGAAGCTCTCAGTGGGGGTTGGGTTGGTTGAAGCTCTCAGTGGGGGTTGGGTTGGTTGGAGCTCCCAGTGGGGGTTGGGTTGGTTGGAACTCCCAGTGGGGGTTGGGTTGGTTGAAGCTCCCAGTGGGGGTTGGGTTGGTTGGAGCTCTCAGTGGGGGTTGGGTTGGTTGGAACTCCCAGTGGGGGTTGGGTTGGTTGGAACTCCCAGTGGGGGTTGGGTTGGTTGAAGCTCCCAGTGGGGGTTGGTTTGGTTGGAGCTCTCAGTGGGGGTTGGGTTGGTTGGAACTCCCAGTGGGGGTTGGGTTGGTTGGAACTCCCAGTGGGGGTTGGGTTGGTTGGAGCTCCCAGTGGGGGTTGGTTTGGTTGGAACTCCCAGTGGGGGTTGGGTTGGTTGGAGCTCTCAGTGGGGGTTGGGTTGGTTGAAGCTCTCAGTGGGGGTTGGGTTGGTTGAAGCTCTCAGTGGGGGTTGGGTTGGTTGGAGCTCCCAGTGGGGGTTGGGTTGGTTGAAGCTCCCAGTGGGGGTTGGGTTGGTTGGAGCTCCCAGTGGGGGTTGGGTTGGTTGGAGCTCCCAGTGGGGGTTGGGTTGGTTGAAGCTCCCAGTGGGGGTTGGGTTGGTTGAAGCTCCCAGTGGGGGTTGGGTTGGTTGAAGCTCTCAGTGGGGGTTGGGTTGGTTGAAGCTCCCAGTGGGGGTTGGGTTGGTTGGAACTCCCAGTGGGGGTTGGGTTGGTTGAAGCTCCCAGTGGGGGTTGGGTTGGTTGAAGCTCTCAGTGGGGGTTGGGTTGGTTGGAACTCCCAGTGGGTGTTGATTTGGTTGAAACTCCCAGTGGGGGTTGGGTTGGTTGAAGCTCCCAGTGGGGGTTGGGTTGGTTGAAGCTCCCAGTGGGGGTTGGGTTGGTTGAAGCTCCCAGTGGGGGTTGGGTTGGTTGAAGCTCTCAGTGGGGGTTGGGTTGGTTGGAGCTCTCAGTGGGGGTTGGGTTGGTTGGAGCTCCCAGTGGGGGTTGGGTTGGTTGGAACTCCCAGTGGGGGTTGGGTTGGTTGAAGCTCCCAGTGGGGGTTGGTTTGGTTGGAGCTCTCAGTGGGGGTTGGGTTGGTTGGAACTCCCAGTGGGGGTTGGGTTGGTTGGAGCTCTCAGTGGGGGTTGGTTTGGTTGAAGCTCTCAGTGGGGGTTGGGTTGGTTGGAACTCCCAGTGGGGGTTGGGTTGGTTGGAACTCCCAGTGGGGGTTGGGTTGGTTGGAACTCCCAGTGGGGGTTGGGTTGGTTGAAACTCCCAGTGGGGGTTGGGTTGGTTGAAACTCCCAGTGGGGGTTGGGTTGGTTGGAACTCCCATTGGGGGTTGGTTTAGTTGGAGTTCCCTGTGGGGGTTTGGTTAACAAGGAGGTTCACCGCTACTAATTATTTTTGAACATTAAGTACGAGCAATGCTGATGTAGTTATTTCTTATGACTGACCCCTGTTCTGAGTTGGAGTTCAGAACATATATTCCTCTCCGTGCAAAGTAATGAGAATTGAATAAAATTGACCTTTAATTAAACCATCACAGTCTTTAATAGGTCCCCTCAGTGCTATTTCCCTTTTTAGATTATTTATAATCAGAGGCATGCAAGAAGCTTACCCGTTGGTTATGTTCTTTATATCAAGTATAAAGCCATCTTAAATAAATATTTCCTGTGTATGCTATTGCCAGCAAAATTGTACAATTCTTATAAAAGATTGTATTTATTATTTTCCCTGAAATACGGAAGAGGAAATCCTCATAAATGACCTAATGGTGCCACGTATAGCGACAGAGGAAATCCTGCCATTTATTCACAACTCTCATCTACTCTTTTGTTAACCTTTATACCCAGTCTGCCAGTAAATGGGTTTAACAGGATTTGCATTTTATTAGGATCCTCTCCTTAGTGTAATAGAATTGAAAGAAATAAATAGTGTATGTGCCACCAAATTTACAGGTCAGCACATGTGCAATTGAACAAAAGTCAGAAATTTCTCATGTCTTGTACTCTAAAGTAGGTTGTTTTGCCAGTGTGATGTCTAAATTTTCAGGTCCAGATTCTGCTTCTGTGCCAGCGCATAAACAAAATAAAAGATATCAATTGACATGTATTAATTAAAGGAATAATCTACAATAAGCCCTTGCATTCACATGATGGCCTTAACCTCAAATGCTTATCCAAAGAAATGCCTCTATCTTCTATTTTAATAAAATTTGTAACAGTAAAATAGTTGCTCAGTGTGATCAATCATTGAATAGGACTAGGAGATGCTGTCACTTTCATATTTTCAACATAGATAAGGTACTATCATAGTTAAAGAGGTCAGAATGATAAAACCCCGGTTCACTGATTACTCTTGTATTTATAAAAGACCATGTTATTCTACAGTTTGCACTATCAAGGACTTTAAGTGAGATGAATATCAGGTAAAGTTCCTATATGGTGATCACATTTAAAAACCCTCCGAAATCATTTGTACTTTACAATTTATACATTCTATCATGACCTGTTGCATTCTACTCATCATCCAATTGTCAGAATAAAGTTGTTGCCATAGTATCCCATTTACTGGTTTATCTTCTCTTATCTTAATAACCTTCAATTCATTTCACAACCAGTTATGCATTGTTATTGTTTAATAGAGTTACTTTGACAGCACCTGCGAGGCCACATACAACCTTTACCACTGAGAGGACGAGAGCATCAACATTAAAGAAGCACATTGCTTGCATGTTGCTCTCCTAAGTTATATACTGCCCTGACTTTGACATATATCACCATTTATTCATCTTCACTGGGTCAGAATCCTGCACTGAAGGAGCACCTTCACCCTCGCAGATTGCAGTGGTTCAAGGAGAAGCCCACCATGGTCTTTTCAGGATGACTGGGGTTGTGCGATAAATGTTGGCACTGCCAATGTTACATCTTCTGCACAAAATTATGAAATAAAAGTGTTAAGTAATTTCTTTGGACGTGCAATTTATATTGTTACTTTCAACTGCACTTAGAAAAAATTGTTGGTTTTGAACTTGGCTTCCTCTTCAACGACACCAAGAATTTTCATTTATAAAACAACTTTTAGCATAGGAAAGTGCTTCACATAAGCATATTCAGCTGAGCCAAGGAAGGAAATATGAGGAAGGGTGACTATAAGTTTGGTCAAACAGGTGGGTCTTAAAGGGGGAGAGGTTTGATTAAAGGCATAACTGATAATGATGGGGCAAAGAGAGGGGAGAAAGCACATGACACCAAAGATGAAGAAACATAGTGGATAGAAGGCTGGGGAAGGTGGCAGAGATAAGGAGCGGTGAGGCATTGAAGGAGTTTAAACAAGGAGGATTATTTTTAAATTTGAAGTATTGGGGGACTGGGAGTCAACATAGGTCAATGAGCACTGGAATGCTGGTGCACGGGACTTGGTGTAGGATAGGATAGATCAGCATACTTTTGGGTGAACTGATATTGATGGAGGAAGGCGTATACGAAGTTGAACAGAAGTATATTGGAATGGGCAAGTCTGAAAGTGATAAAGGCATGGATAAAAGTTCTGGATTCAGAGTTTAAATAACTTGCTTCCATTCAAATTATCTCCGCTTTCCAGTATTTTAAAGACTTGTACCACAGCTGCCATCAGTCTTCAATAAGAATATGTTCAATTCCATTAGCTGATTGCAATTTAGGCCAGGATTTTATGGCTCCTCTTGCCTGGTGGGATATTACAGTCCCACCAAACTGAATGGAGAGATAAATGGTTCGCTGCATCCACCGGTGGGGTGGGGGGAGAGTCACGCTGCGGAGGGGCTGTAAAATCCTGGCCATAGTGTTTTGTGTTTCCATACCATCCTGGTACTCCTCTTGTTTGATGTGTCCTTTTGAAGATGAGGTACCCAATTTCCAAATATGAGCTACAAGAGTTAAAGCAATGTATTTTGTATTTCGAAACACTTGCGACTCGTCTCAACCTTTTATATATCTGAGGCCTTTCTTCATAAAAGCTGTTGTTCCTGTCATCAGCTTTTTCATGACATCTTCTTCACAGAACATCATGAATTCCACTTCCTTGGCAAAAAACTGTCATGGCAAACACTGGTGATAATGTCACTGCAACTGACCTGAAAAACCTTCACTCCTAACCATAAAAACAGTCTTGTATGTTCTTTCAGTAAATTACATTTGAAAACACACACCAATAGGACTAACTGTCTGTTTTTTATTCTTTCATGGGATATGGGTATGGATGTCACTGACATTTGTTGCCCAACCCTAATTGCCCTTGACAAGGTGGTGGTGGTGAATCATAACCTTGAACCACTTTCTCCTGTAGCAGTTTGGTGGTTTGTTAGGCCATTGCAGAGGGCAGTTAAGAGTCAGCCACATTGCTAAGGATCTGGAGTCACATATAGGCCAGACTGGATAAGAGCACCAGATGGGTTTTTGCAACAGTCAAATGATAGTTTTTTTTAAAAATTCCAGGTTTATTAATTCATTGAATTTAAATTCCATCAACTGCCATGGTGGGATTTGCAACATTAGCCTGGGCCTCTGCATTACCAGTCCGGTGACATTACTGCTACACCACCATCTCCCCTGCCATAATCATACATCACAGCCTCTGTGCCCAAGTATATCATACTAATATCCATTGTTAAAACTGAAAGGAAATCTAGCCAAAGGAGGAGGAAAAGTGCAGGCACAGAGGACCAAAAGGCCATGGTCAAAGGCAATGCTGCACCAGCAAAACTGTATTGCTTCAGCTCAGTCCATTTGGACAGATGTCATTTAGATTAATGGTTAGAAGTCTGCTGTTAATAAACTCAACTTGTGTATTCATACTTAACTTCTTTTTAAAAAGTCACGCAAAACTGTTGGATGTTAGAATAAGCTTGGCGTTGTCTGATTTTGAATTAATGGCTTGTGATGTGTTGCTGTGTTTACATTAAGAAGAAGCTGGAATAAAGTAAATCCTATCTGTGCAAAACATGCTGCATAAAAGAGGAATGTAGCCTGCCAAAAGAGGTTCGTGTTCCCATGTTGTACTGAGGCGGGCAGTACTGACAGAGTGCTGTTAGTGACGTAAGTAGCAATAGGGTGTGTGTGTGTGTTTGTTTGTGAACGGGAGCAAGGTGTGTACATAACAATTTTTTTGTCTATCTTTACTTGTTTTTCAAGCTTTTCTGGTACTGAATGTGTCAGAGTAAACCTTGCTTAAAAAATCCAGTATATACCAGAATTTTGAGAGTGCAATAGGAATAGTATTGATTTTTTAAAATCCCACAGGCCTTATCTGGCACTGAAGCTTATTCTTTGAGCTGAGGATCGTGGTGTCTTCAATAATTACTCTGAATAAAGTAAAGAAGGGCAGCGCAGGTCTTAACCTTGCTAGATGGCAGTATTTTGAATGAATTGGATCAGTACTCCTATTTGTCAAGAGATAAAAACGAAAAACTGCAGATTTTGGAAATCCAAAACAAAAACAGAATTGCCTGGAAAAACTCAGCAGGTCTGGCCAGACCTGCTGAGTTTTTCCAGGTAATTCTGTTTTTGTTCTCCTATTTACCAAACTGAGCAGGCTAAAGCAGTTACTGGTGTAAGCTAAGAATAAAATACTGCAGATGCTGGAGATCTGAAAGATAAAGAAAAAGTGCTGGAAAAACTCAGGTCTGGCACCATCTGTGGAGAGAGAAACAGAGTTAATGTTTCAAGTCCAATATGACTCTTCTTCGGAACTGAAGAGAGGTAGAAATGTGATGGGTTTTATGTTGTTGAAAAAGTTCCCCCTTTTTCAGCAAAAAGAAAGCTCAAGGGTAGGTAAGAGGATGGGGAGATTAAATGACAAAGATGTCATTGAACAAAAGGCAAAGATAGTGGTAATGGTTCGACAGAACTTGAAGGGTCATGAGGACTCGAAACGTCAACTCTTCTTCTCCGCCGATGCTGCCAGACCTGCTGAGTTTTTCCAGGTAATTCTGTTTTTGTTTTGGATTTCCAGCATCCGCAGTTTTTTTGTTTTTACTCAGCAATAACCTGCTCACTGATGCCCAGTTTGGGTTCCGCCAGAGCCACTCAGCTTCTGACCTCATTACAGCCTTGGTTCAAACATGGACAAAAGAACTGAACTCTAGAGGTGAGGTGATTGTGACTGCCCCTGACATCAAGGAAACATTTGACCTAGTGTGGTATCAAGGAGCCTGAGCAAAATTAGAGCCAATGGGAATCATGGGAAAACTCTCTGCTGGCTGAATTCATACCTAGCACAAAGGAAGATGGTTGTGGTTGTTGTAGGTCAATCATCTCAGCTCCAGGACATCACTGCAGGAATTGCTCAGGGTAGTGTCCTAGGCCCAAGCATCTTCAGCTGCTTCATCAATGATCTTCCTTCCATCACAAGGTCAGAACTGGGGATGTTCATTTATGATTCCACAACGTTCAACACCATTTGCGACTCCTCAGATTCTGAAACAGCTCGTGCCCAAATGCAGCAAGACCTGGACAACATTCTGGCCTGGGCTAATAAGTGGCATTCACACCACACAAGTGCCTGGCAATGACCATCTCCAACAAGAGAAAATCTAACCATCTCCCCTTGACATTCAATGGCATTACCATCGCTGAATCCCCCACTATTAATGTCCTAGGGGGTTACCACAGGCCAGAAACTAAACTGGACCAGCTATATAAATACTATGGCTACAAGGGCAGGTCTGAATCTAGAAATTCTGTGGAGAGTAACTCACCTCCTGTCTTCCTAAAGCCTGTCCACCATCTAAAAAGCACAAACCAGGTGTGTGATGGAATACTCTCTATTTGCTTGGATGAGTAAAGAAGCACGTCACCATCCAGGACAAAATAGCCTGCTGGACTAGCACCCCATCCACCACCTTAAACACTCACACCCTTCTTTACTGTGACAGCAATGTGTATAATCTACCAGGTGCACTACAGCAACCCACCAATGTTCCTTCTTCAGCACCTTCCAACCAAGACATCTACCACTCAGGGGGACAAGGATAGCAGATGTTGGGGACACCACTACCTGCAAGTTCCTTTCCAAGTCACACGCCATTCCTTCAGTGCCGCTGTTCTGGAACTGGATTCAAGAAGGTGTCTCAACACCACGTTCTCAAGCACAGTTAGGGATGGGATGGCCTTGCCAGAGACACCCACATCCCAGGAATGAATAAAAGAAAGGAACAAAGCATTGGTCCAGACTAGGTGTTAATAGTAGAATAAAGGTCAGCGCCTCTGAAAGAAAAACATGAGAACAAGATGCAAACTGGCACTCAGGAGAAAATTAACACAAAATGGAGGACAGAGCTCATGGTCTGAAGTTGTTGAACTCAATATTGAGTATAGAAGGCTGTCAAGTGCCTAATCAGAAGATGAGGTTCTGTTCATCCAGCTTGCAATGCAACATTGCTGCAAGTAGAAATGTGAGCATGAGAGCAAAATGGTGAATTGAAATGGCAAGCAACCAGAAAGTTAAGGCTATGCGGATTGAATGAAAGTATTCCACAAAGCAGTCACCCAGCCTGCATTTGGTCTCCCCAGTGTAGGGAAGACAAGTAAATTGCTGCTTCATCTGGGAGGAGTGTTTGTGGGCTTAGACGGTGAGGAGGGAGGAGATAAAGGGACAGGTGTTACACCACCTGCAATATTTTATTTGTCCATAGGATGTGGGCATCACTGGCTAGGCCAGCATTTATTGCCCATCCCCAACTGCCCTTGTTCAGAGGACATTTAAGAGTCAACCACGTTACTGTGGGTCTGGAGTCACATGTAGACCAGACCAGCCAAATTTCCTTCCCTAAAAGGTATTAGTGAACCAGATGGATTTTTACGACAGTGGTTTTGTGGTCATCGCCAGACCCTTAATTCCAGGATTTTATTGAATTCAAATTTCACCATCTGCCATGGTCCCCAGTGCATTACCCTTCATCAGCTAGAATACTAGCCCAGTGACAATACCACTATGCCATCGCCTCCTCCAGTTAACAACATGAGAAGGTGCCGTGTGAAGGGATGAGGTGTTGCCAGTGATAGAGGAATGGACCAGACTATCACAGAGGGAATGGTCCATTCAGAAAGCTGACAGGGGAGGGGAGGGAAGATGTGTTTGGTGGCCGCATCATGCTGGAGTTGGCGGAGGATGATCCTTTGAATATGGAGACTGTTGGGGTGGAAAGTGTGGATAAGGGGAACCCTCTCGTGGTTCTGGAAAGAGTGTGAGGTTGGGGGGTTGGGCAGAAGTGCAGGAAATGTGTCAGGCACGGTTGAGGGCCTGTCAACCACAGTTGGGGGAAATTCTCAGTTGAGGAAACAGGAAGACATGTCAGAAGAACCGTTGTGGAAGATAGCATCATCAGAATAGATGCGACAGAGACAGAAACTGGGGGAATGGAATGGAGTCCTCACAGGAAGCAGGGTGTGAGGAGGTATAGTCAAGATTGCTCTCGGTATCGGTGGGTTTGCAATGAATATTGGTAGACAGTCTAGCACCAGAAATGGAGACAGAAAACTCAAGGAAGGGATGGGAAGTAGCAGAGATGCTCCATGTGAAAGTGAGAGAATGGTGGAAATTGGAAGCAAAATTGTTTAACTTTTCCAGTTCCTAATGAGAACAGGAAGCGCCACTAATACAGTCGTCGATGTACCAGAAAAAGAGTTGTGTGAGGGGGCCTGGGTAGGACTGGAAAGACTTTCCCTCCCCTCCCTTTTCAGAATTCCAAAGGGACCATTCCTTCTGTGACACCTTGGTCCATTCCTCTATCACCGGCAACACCTCATCCCCTTCCCATGCACCTTCCCATGCAATTGTAGGAGGTGTATCACCTGTCCCTTTACCTCCTCCCTCCTCACCATCCAAGGCCCCAAATGCTCCTTCCAGATGAAGCAGTGTAAATCGTGCTTCTTTCAGTTTAGTCTAATGTTTGGCTGCTCACAATACAGTCTCCCTTACATTGAAGATACTAGATGCAGACTGGGTGACTGCTTTACGGAACACCCCCATTCAGTCCACAAGCATGACCCCGATTTTCTGGTTGCCTGCCATTTCAATTCACCATCTTGCTCTCATGCTCACATCTCTGTCCTCAGCTTGCTACAATGTTCCAGTGAAGCCCAGTGCAAACTTGAGGAATAGCACCTCATCTTCCACTGAGGCATTTTACAGCCTCCTAGACTCAACACTGTGTTCAACAACTTCAGACCTTGGTCTTTGTCCTCCATTTTGTACTGCCAGTTTGTATCTTGTTCTCATGATCTGCTTTCAGACAGTGCTGACCATTATTTTGCTATTAACACCTGCTCTGGCCCAATGTTTTGTTTCTTTACTACTACCATTACCACTTTCTTTGCCTTTGTTCCATGACATCTTTGTCATTTAATCTCCTCTGCCCTATAACCTATCCTTGACCTTCCCTTTTACTCCACCCGACCACCCCCTCCACCTTCCACTTTTGCAACAGCATAAAACCCATCACTTTTCTACCTCTTTTCAGTTCTGAAGAAGAGTCATACTGGACTCGAAATGTTAACTTTTTCTCTCTCCACAGATGCTGCCAGACCGGCTGACTTTTTCCAGTGCTTTCTGCTTCTCTTACTCTTGTATGCTTATTCATTTTGCAGAGGACTGGAAGAAATATGTCCACATTTTTATTAACAACTGCTAATCCTCTGAGACATTCCTAAACCAAATTTTATGTTTAATAATTAAGATCCCTATTTTTTAACATGCTGATTGTTGAGAACATAAAGTGATGCATGGTAGCTTGAAAATATAGATCTGTACCACCACCTCCACTGCACCGTCTCTCGTTTACCCAACCCTCTTGTGTGTGGCTGCATGCCATTATAATGTAAAGGGACTCAGCAGAGCGATGGTTAACGTGGGACTGGAGAACAGCATTTTGATGTGTAGAGTCACATGGAAATAGACTCGGCAAACAGTCTGGAAGAAACCTGCATGGGAGCAGCTGGGATATGTACGTAGTTAAAGATTGCCAGTAAATGGTTCATGTTTAAACATACAAGTCTCAAGGTCTCATCAATGAGGCACCAAATTAACCCATAACACAACATGGTGATCAGCAGTGGTATGAAAGGTAGCATTTAAACTATGAACCCAGAACAGAATCTCAAGATATGAAAATCTCAAAGCAGCTGGAGCCTGACCAGAGGGACATGCGCCTAAGAAGATAAATTGAAGGAACAGTTGAAGAAGCTTCACTACAGCCTTGGAAGTTAAGGAATCCACAGAGTGAGTGGAGGTCCATTTCAGGACCCTGAGTGATGCAAAGTGAAGCAACCTGGTTAGACCACAAGATGGGTGAGCAAAAATAAGCTGTATTCAACTTGTAGAATAGGCGACAGTGCCGGGGTGCAGCAGATTGCAGAAGCAGGAAGAAAGCTGCAAGTAAAAAACAGGTTAAAAAGGGAATGCCTGCAGAAAAGGAATTTAAAATCTTTGAAAGGGAATGAGGCAGGCAATCGCCAAAGAGCCTGCTAAAATTGTAAAAGCTTGCAAAAATCAAAAACAAAGAAACTGACAGGCTGCGGAGAGCCTGAGCGAAAAAAATGGTTACTGCCTTAAAGGGGCAATGACATTTGAAGCTGCAATTACTACAAAAAAAAAGCAGCCATGGACAGAAATTTAGAAGAGCCAGACCCATTTTGGATAAGGAAATGGCTAAACCAGACCCAAGAGTGGGAGTCTTGGAGAAGAGAATTTTAATTTACAGGACAATTATAGGATTAAATCAGGAATCATGAATGTTTGGTTCATTTGTGGGTGAAGTACTCCACAGCCAACATATAAATCAATACTTGACAACATTTTTCTGGGATATTAAAAGGCTTTGACAGAGATTTTAAACTCCAAGTTGTAGAGAGCGCAGACCCTAGAGGAAGGTACAACAGACCCCCAATAAAGCACCGTGGAAAACAAAAGACCCTGAAGAGAGGGAGACCAGAAGACCCCAGTGTGAGGGAGCTAATATTCAGGTAAGCCATTTGATGGTTGCCGACATGTCAGCGCAATAAAATGCATGAGCTGAAGAGTTTAGTGGAGCAGAAAGAAAAGGCTGAGAAGAGTTTTTTGAAAATGCTGACACAGTACCCACATTGCAACAGCAGATGGTTGTGAATGAAGGAAAGCTACCTGAGGTAACTCAAAGAAGGAAAAGATGCAAAAGGTAAATGAAGCTGTTCTACAGGAACATATTCACATCAGAGCTGAACTGGAAGAGTTGAAGCACAATATTCAAGCCGAGTATATACTTTGAAAGCACATGATAAACTGAAGTCTTAAATGAATGAAGCTGTTTGAGATCTGAACAAAACAATTTCAGGGACGACACAAAGGTATCAGCCGGAAATAACGACTTTCAATTCTGTAGTTGGCAAATCAAAGCAGGGGTTAAAACTCAACCAGATGTGCAACCTTGCAAAACAGCAGGTAGAAAAGACACACAAAGAAGTTGCGACCCTGAAAGACTCCTTAAAGAATCAACACATAGCCGTCAAAAACATGAGGAGCAAAAAGGACGTTAAATAATACTTCAGAAAAAGTTGTGTTGGAACTATCAGTTGCAACAAAATGATGCACTGAAGCCCGGAGTGAGTTTACAAGAGGTCAACAAGAAAATAAGCAGTTGATAGAACAGCTGATTGTCCTTCAAAATCAAATGCAAAAGGAATGCGTAACCATTCAGCAAAATGAAGAAATGAAGATTGCCTTAAACAGCAGCATGGATGAACAACAGGAAAATCTTGAAGACACTCTGCTGAATTACAGAAAAAACTCAAGCTGAAGCGAGTGAGCTTCCCAAAGAAAAGGAAAACCTGTTGAAGGATCTTCACATGCTACAAGAATCCCTTGGGTCAAAGTTTGTTGCTCTGGAAAATTACAAAGAGAAGCAAAATTAATTTAATGTCACTCTGAACAAACTGAAGAACCAGTCGGCAGAGAAGACTCAGCAATATTCCATATTCCAGGAGAGAGCCAAAAGCTACAAGAAAAAGACAGAGGAGTTGTAGAACCAGCTGAATGAAAATGAGGAGCTATTGAAAGGAAAAGCCATAGAACTTTCCAAGCTGCAGGTGGATAACAAAGCCATGAGTAACACAATTATAGAACAAAAACAAGTTAAGACTTCGCCAGAGACAGACTGGGCCAACAATGAAACCAAAATGGAGGACAAGGACAAAGTTCTGTTGCAGGCAGAGAAAGAAAGTAAAGAAATAAGGTCAGAAAATGTAAATCCAACACTGAAGTACATGGAACTAGAAGAAGAAATAGCACTGGGTGTCTCAGACATGCTGAGAACCATCGAGTTGTTGAAAAATGAAATGGCTGAAATGAAAATGAAGAACAGGGAATGTCAAGAGTAAGTTGAACTTTCGCAAGACAAAGTAGAAGTTCTCACAAAGGAGCGTGAAGAGTCTCAGATACAACCAGCAGAAATAAAATTATAGAATGTGATCTCAAAACACACACAAATAAGACTCTGCTAAGGAAAAATTGATAAATGTAGAGAGCCAACCTTCACATACAGAAGATGAGTTTGATGAAATGTTGGAATTTCATCGTGAGAAGAGCAATGGAATTCTTGAACTTTGATCCAATCTGAAGAAAATGAAAGAGAATATGCGCAGCATGGAAGAGCAAATTCCAACTTTATAAGCAGAAAAATAAAATCCTGAGAAACAGATTGATGATCTAGTGAGTGAATTGGAAGAATCTAAGGAGCAGTCAGTGACCGTAGAAGAAAGACTCTGAAAGGAACTGAATGCCCAGGTGAAGTTGTTAAGTGTGTATAAGGATCTTGTAGATAACTTTGGAATAAAGACAATTGAACTCACCAGAGTAGTTGCTGAGCTGAATGAAAATATTCATAAGTTTGCAAAATGATTTGAAAATAAAACAGCAAACAAATGTTTGGCTGAAATTGTGAAACAAGTGGAAATGAATGTTCCATTTGCGAAATGTCAACACCCAGCAAGAACATGGTGACACCACGGGAAAAGAAAATTTGTGCCCACTTTGGGAATGAATGAAGTGCACATTTCCTTTGGAAGGAACGGGACAAATCCACGGTGTCCAAAAAAAGTAGATGGGTTGTTAATAAAGAGAAATGTAACGGGAAGGAGCACAAAATGTGAATTAAATGGAGATAACCAAGTAGCAGAAACACTGAATGTTACTTCCAATCCTCTGAATGTGACAGACCAAGATTTGGAAGAACTGTCAAGTCTCAAGACCATCTGAATTGATAAAGTCAGAGGCTTGAGGTGGGGGAAAAGGGATAGCAAGCAAAGATTGTATTGTAAATAGCTATACTCCATTGGAAGGGAAGAAAGTTTTCTTTTGAAAAGAAAGGGGATGTTGTGTGTGCTTGCATGCCATTATAATGTAAAGGTGCTCAGCAGAGCAAGGGTTAATTTGGGACTGTAGCACAGCACTGCCCACGGTATGATGCATAGAGTTACATGATAATAGACTCAGAGAACAGTCAGGAAGGAACTGGCATGGGAGCAGCACCATGCATGGCAGTAACTGGGATCTGTATATAGTTAAGGATTATTAATAAATGGTTCATGTTTAACCATAAAAGTCTCAAGATCTCATCAATGAGTCACCAAATGAACCTATAACACAACAAACCCTATTGCTACTTTGAGAGACTGTTACTGCCAAGCTGTAATATAACAGTATATTCACGAAAGTAATTTAGTAACAGCGAAGGAACGGCTGACTTAGAAATATATTGCTGTTCCTTCACTATCGCTGGGTCAACATCCTGGAACTTCCTCCCTAACAGCACTGTGGATGTACCTACACCACATAGACTGCAGCTGTTCAAAAAGGCAGCTCACCACCATCTTCTCAAGGACAATTAATTAGTGATGGGTAATAAATACTGGCCTAACCAGTGATGCCCTTATCCCACGAATGAATAAAAAAAAATGGAAATTGCTGGAAATGTTCAGCAGACCTGGCAGATTCTGTGGAAAGAACAGACAAATTGATATTTTAAGGCTAGACTCTTTACCATAACCAGAATCATCTTCTGTAAACTTTTTAGTAGTTTGTTAATTTCCAGTGATTGACCAGGGGTCAATGGTTCTGAAAAGAAAGATTGAGTATAAAAAAGAAAGACTTGCATTTTTATAGGGCTATTCACGAACACCAAATGTCTCAAAGTGCTTTATAGCCAATGAAGTACTTTTTGAAATGTAGCCACTGTTTTGATGTAGGAAATGTGGCAGCTAATTTAAGTCAACAAACTCCCACTAACAGCAATGTGAAAATGACCAGCTAATCTGTTTTGGTGATTCTGTTTGAGGGATAAATATTAGCCAGAACACCAGGATAACTCCCCTGCTCTTCTTCAAAATAGTGTCATTCGATCTTTTACATCCACTTGAGAAGGCAGATATGGCTTTGGTTTAATGTCTCATCTAAAAGACAGTCTTTGACAGCATAGTACTTCCACAGTAGTATGGGGCTTGACTTTTGTCCATAAGACCTGGAGTGGGATTTGAACCTAGGACCCTCATGATTTAGAGGTAAGAGTCAACCAACTGAACCACTGCTGATACACAACTGCACTCTGTTACCTAAAAGGAGACTATAGGCAGTTGACAAGTATGGGGGAGCCTGAACAAGTTCAGTAATGGTTCTGATGAAGAGTTATATGAACTCAAAACTTTAACTCTTTTTAACTCTTTTTCTCTCTCCACAGATGCTACAAGGTCTGCTGAGTTTTTCCAATATTTCCTGTTTATATTTCAGTAATGGCATTGCTTTGCTGTTGTTCAGTGAGAAATCTGAGCTGGTCCCTTAACTTGTTTGGTTACTTCTATGCAGCCTGAAAACTCGGGAACATTAAACCTGAATTGACTTCACTGTTGTAGAAAACCTGAGCATTTTTAAAAAGTGACACTAATTACTATTTTCACCAACAGCTTTAAAATAACATTGTCGTTTTATACTAGATGATGTGAATAGGATAACTGCTCATGTCTCCTGGAGTCAACGTTAATTACTCTTATTAAAAGGTCTCTGGACTGTAATATAGCCTGTCATTTACAGTCTCTCAAACATTGACTCCAGAGTTTGCTAATTAAGAAACTACGGTAGTGGAGGTGGTGGTACAAATCTGTGTTGAGGAGCTATAAAGTAAATGGATTCTGCTCTCCTTTGGAAAATTACACCACTCCTTTCTGGTAGCAAATTTATTAGATTTAAAATTAAGGTTGAACTTAAATAAGTTTATTGTATGTAGATGCTCAAAGTCCTGTAACATTAGTGTGTGAGTTTTATGTAACAAACCGAAGCCAAATAATATTTTATTGCAAGCTCTTTTTTCAAAAAACAAAATTTACATATTTTGGCTTTCCTTCTTGCATTGTTTTGTTCCATCCTCCCTTCACCTAATTTCTCTCTTCTTGTCAGTCCCTCTCATAAAAGTGCTAATCCTTGCAGGGTAAAGTTCCACAGATGCTGTAAATAACATTAGTGCCTACCTTTACTCTATCCATTTCGACCAAACAACAAGGCATTTTATCTACTTCAGGCTGTCCGACTTATCATTATCATTGCAGGCTCAGATACAGCAGAGGTCCACAGTTGGTTTATTTCACTTTCTAACTGGATGCTTATGTATGGTCTTTCACTCGTGTAAACAAATCCAGAATGTTGTTGTACTTGTGTTACATTGGTTGCTTTCACTATTGCAACATTTATATTAGAGTGCACTAATTTTAAAATGTGTTTTAAGAATAGTTTATGTTGACTAGTAACACCCAATTCATTGTCATAAAAGTTGCCTTTGCAAACTGTTTAAAATTCTGCACCCACTTAAGTGATTTTCACTGGGTGCTAAAAGTTCAGGTGTAGAATCTTGACAGACAAGAGGCTCACTAGCTTTGTAATGATACAGGAAATTTAATCAGCACTTGGTAAAGGCAAAGACAATAATTGAAAACTGTTTCTTCGAATTTTCTCTCTAGAACAAGGCAACAGTCTCTTATAGTCATGTATCTAATTACAAGTGTTTGTGCTCATCTTCTGTGGCAGACATCTCATGGTAGAGATGTATAAAAGCTTGAGGTCATAAGTGAGAAAGCGAGACTTTTATGTTACATCAAGCATTTTTTTAGTTCAAAAATCTGTTCACTAAATAAAATGATTTGCTTTAAACAACTACCGCGACACTCCAATTTGCTGGTAAGCAGCTTCATTACTAATTTGAAAAGAGTGCAAGGTAGCTATTAAACTCTGAATTTAGCTTATTGCTAGATTTAATCTTGAGCACATACAGATGTAGGTCTGCTGAATTTTGTGATGTATAAGTTGTATCTCAGATGACAGCTATTTAATCTTTTTTCAACTTCCATAAAGAGTAACGTGTAAGCTTGTGTTAGCAACTTGAGGTAGAAGGCACATAACTTGCACAGTGACCTTGTTGAATGCAGTTTCTGCACCAGCTTGGCCTCATTACTGGAGCAATGATATTTCTCCTGAGTGTTTCTTTAATAAACTGCCTGACAAGGCTATGTGTGTATGGGAGTGTGTGGGGATTGTTTCATTTTGTGTACTTAGGATAGTTACACAATTTGCACAGTAACACTGACTTTGTAACTTGTCATTGTTTTTGCAATATAATTGGCTTTGATGGTTGAAGTTCTGGAACATAAGAGTACAAGAAATTTTTAAACAGCCGCTTACTCATAATGAAAAGAAAATATTTTTGAAGCACTTCAGACTGTGAATTACTTGGGAATCCAGCCTCTGATGATAGTTGAGTAAATGCAGCAACAATTTTGAACATAGCAGGAGCGAACCAGCAAAGAGCTGAATGACCAGTTAGCTTGATTCTAGCTGTGCTTTCTTTTAGGGAGAGTTTTCCACTGTTTAAAGTTGCGCCGTGGGATCCTTAGTGTTCCATCAGAATTTCTGAGGTGTGACTTTGATTTATTGTCCCGCCCAAAGGATGGTACTTCAAACAATGTAGCATTCCCACAGAACTTCAGTGTAATGTTAACGTGCATTATGTGCTCTGCTCTTGGAATGGGCCAGAACTCTTAACCTATAACTCAAGTGTTACCAGTTGAGGCAAGTTGATGTTTAGCTTTCAACTTGTGTCGTCATGGAATATTTTCCTTTCCCCTGCTAATTTCACCCTGCGCTGAAGGTGCTGGGAGAGTCCCATATGTTGGGATAGTTCTCTTGTGCCATGCCTAGGCTGACATTACTTTTATCCCTGATCTTAGAACAAAAGAGAAACCCCCATTGAAATCTTGATTTATTACTTCTGAATGGCAGCCTGGGCTCAGTGGTAGCACTCACACTTCTGAAATAAAAGGTTGTAGGTTCAGATGCTGCTATGGACTCGGCTATATAATATAGGTTGACACTGCATTACTGTGCTAAAGGAATGCTGCATTATCAGAGTTGCTGTTTCTCAATGAAAAAGTTAAACTGAAGTTACTGTCCCAGCCAGAAGACAGGAAGGAATATATATCTCTACCTCACCCTGGCTACTTTATAAAATTATTATTCTTATTTTAAAAATGGACAAGGCTTTACTCTGACTAGCCCCCGTGAGTCATACCAGAGGAATTTCTAACCTTCAGAAGCCAGCAGGGACCTTGTTACTTTTAAAGAGGTGCTAATGCCCTGTGTGACTGCCAACAATCAAATTCCAAAGAAATGCACCAACCCCCTTTGCATTTCTAAGGCAGAGCTCTGGCCAATGGAGATGGTATGCCTGCAAAGGACAAAAGGCACCCTGACTCCTCTATTAAACACCAAGATTCCAGATCTGGGAAAATACATCCTTTGTCCAACACCCAGGAGAAGAAGTGGGAGGTATGTCACATGACCTCCCCCAAGCTGCTAGAACCTGTAATATTGCCGTGTGGAACTGAACCCAGGCAGTCTACCGTTTTACCACTTAACAGTTAGCAACAGAAAGAGCTCTGACTAGGTGAGGTGCCTGGCTCTCATCTACACTGTGAACGACTGGAACATTGGATCATCTGTATCTGTGCCTTCAAGACTGATTCATCTCTGCATACCTTCTCCCATCATGGAAGTCCTTCTTCTAGAAAGTCGGATCACTGTGCAACAGTTTCAGCCTGATAACCTCTGAAGGAATACACTACTAGGCTTTTGATTGTGGGCTCTGGACTCAAGTGAAACCATAACTCTTATTTTTATCGTAGTCTTGCCATGTATCCTTTTCCCTTATCCCTCTTCTATTGTATGAGTACAAAAGGAGGCAGATGTTGCAAAACTCCTTGCCTGCACTTTGTGTGTGTGTGAAATAAACCAACCCTATCTCGAGTTTGCTGTTGGGTTATTAATAGAGGATTGGATCACTCCAAACTGAAGGGTTGTGGAAAACATGCTACCACTTATAAAGGGGGAAATCAGAAATCAAAAACATCTTTCTGCTTACAAATGGGTATTGAGAGGAGAAATCAGGGCTGTACCTATTACTTCCCATCTGGTCCATAACATTACATTTGCCCATTCCGATGGATGTAAAAGATCCCATTGCACTGTTTGAGGAAGAGCAGGGAGCTCTCCCAAAGTCCTGGTCTAAATGTACTCCTCAACCAAAAATAGATGAACTGGTCATTTATCTTCACAAAAGCAAAATGTTACAGATGCTGGAAATCTGAAATAAAACCAGAAAATGCTGGCAATACTCACCGGATCAGACAGCATCTGTGGAGAGAGAAACAGAGGTAATGTTTCACGACCCGAAAAGTTAACGCTTTCTCTCCACAGATGCCATCTAACCTGCTGAGTGTTTCCAGCAATTCCTATTTTTATTTCAGTTATTTATCTTATTTGCTGATGTGGAATCTCACTGTATATGTATTGGTCATTGCATTTGTCTGTAAAACAATAGGGACTATGCTTTTGAAAAAGTCCTTCACTGGCTGCAAAGTGGAATGCCTTGAGTGTGCAAGAGGTGCTTTATAAGTGTGAGAATATCTGCTCTCAACTCATTTACTGCACGCTAACTGTGATATTGCTTGCTAATTCCACCATCCACTCAGTGGGCCCCGCTCCACCCCTTTCCCAATGTTGGGTCTTTAGATCAGACATTGAGAAACTTTGAATGAGAGACCCCTCCCCCAGGAAACCACAAATAACCTGCACCAGTTTGCTCGTCGTGCTCCCCACATGTTGAGTCCCCCACCCACCGCTGGGTTAATATCAGTGGCAGCAGGAAGAGGCCCTTAATTGGGCATTAATTGCCCGGCATGGGCCTCAATTGGCAGTAGGCAAAGCAGGAAAGCCTTCCCACCATGGACTTAATATGAGCAGAGGTGGGGAGGTGGTGGGGTCCCCGCCCGATTAAATGCCCTCCCCACTTCCAAATTCACCACGGGGGTGAGCGTAAAATACCTGCCTTTGCTGCCGACTCCTGCCTTGTGAAACCTCTCCTGCTGCACTCACCTCTGGCCTGGGTCATTTCGCGATCCTGGGCCTCTGGTGGGTGTCACTCTGGCAGCAGCTGGTGCTTTCCTGGTGGCACTGCTTAGCAAAAGAGCTGCCGGCCTCTGATTGGCTGACAGCTCGCGGCGGGTGGATCTTCCCATCCCCAGGGTCCTGATCCTGTGGAATGTTCACTGGCGTCCAGCCACACTGCTTGATTGGGGAAGGCCCATTAAATTATGAGCCAGAGGAGAAAGCCTGGGTTGCTTGCTGGCTCTCCAGCCGAAAGCCAAGATGACCCGCCCGCTGTTGCCTCCATAAAATTCCCCGTTTGTTTACAACACTCTGATTCCAGTTAGGTGCTGGGGTGAAGATACCCCTTGAAATTTTGTACCTCCGTTCCAGATGTCACAAAGCTTCAATCCTTCTAAAGTGTCTTACTAATAGTGGCATCAGTAGCAGAGTGTAAACATGGTCTTAGAAAATAAATTTCAGAAAATAGATTCAAATCTGGATGATGAAACATAGAACTCGCTACAACCTAGTGTGAAATGATGAGCATAGAGAACGTTTTGAGAGGATTAATTAATTGGCAATTAACATTGTGCTAAAGCTATTAACATGTCACTATGGCAACTTGGCAGAATGTACTCTCCTTGTGAATAGTGAAGCAGCATGAGGTACAGTACTTTGAGAGAAATGGCAGCTGTTGGTAGAAGGCGTACAATAACTCATTGTTGAAATAAAAACAGAAACATGCTGGAAATGCTCAGCAGGTCAGGCAGCATCTGTGGAGAAGAGTTAACGTGATGAATCTAGTCAGGCCAACAATGGGCCTTGCCCACCAGTCAAAGAACCAACAGGGTTCTTCCCTGTCAGTTCCTGGAGGGGGGCGGGGGGGGGCGGGGGAGGGTGGTGTGGGGGTGGCCTGATAGTATTAAGTGCCCTTCAGGCTGGCCTTTCATAGGATTCAGGATCCCAGTGATGAAGTCCCACCCACCGAGAGCTTCCAGTCAATCAGAGGCTGGCAGCTCCTCATTGCTGTCAGTGCCACTGGGGCAGTGGTAGTAGCTGTTGGCAGTTCACCCACCAGAGGCCCAGGATTAGCAAGGGACCCAGGGCACAGGTGAGTGAGGTCATAATGGGGGTAGGCAGGGTGAGGGTCCGTGGGATTGGGTGGGAGAGGGATGTTGGAGGCAAGGTTGGGGGGAGCGGCTTTCAGTGGCCCTCCCCTCCCTTCCCAATGCAGGATCCCTTCATCAGGCAGTGAGTGAGACACCCTGGGAGGCTACTGGCAAACCTGCCAGGTTTTGCTGTGCAGCCTCCATGAGGCGTAGAAGAAACGTGTGGCTCCCATTTAATTCCTGAGCCACCACTAAATTGTGGTGAGTTCAGGATAGTGTGTCAGTTGTCTCATTAACGAGCCTAATTGACATCTCGCCGTTGTTGGCCAGAAATCCCATGTCAGTCCATTCCACCCTCCAACTTAATCGAGGTAGATTTTGCCTCAGACGGGAGACTGACACGGGTCCTCTACTGTGATTAATTGGGCCCGACCCCCATGTTTCCTGCTGTGACAGGCTGCATTAAATCGAGCCTGACATTTCAGCTCAATGGCCTTTCATCAGAACTCACTGTGGTTTCAGCAGAGCTAATTGTTACGTTGTGTTTAGTACATTGTCCCTCACATATACCTTTTCATAGCTGATGAACAATAAGTGTCATAAGGGAAAAGAGCAGCTAAATGAAGACTGCAACTTTCTGAGTCTGAATTAATGAGGGACACAAAGGACCTCTTGGTGGGAAATAAAGTCATGTGTATGTGATGTATATTTTGCATTCTTGAACAAAAAGTGTCCAGTGCATTGCACAGCAGAAGTGTTCATGCAAGCAGCGGATGCCATTTTGGTCCCAAGCAACGAGTACTACTGAGCCCAATTTTGTGCCCCTTGCCTTTTGAGTGAGCGAGATGGGATACCATCTGCTAACATAGTCTCCAGGAAAGAAGTGAATGGGATTCTGTTTAAAGTGCTGTTCAAAAGATCTGGATTAGCCACTGTCAGCTGCAAGTGGCAGTGCCAGCTGAAACCAGAACCAGCTGGCAATGATTCGAGTTGGCTCGGTACCATCGAATTGGGGAAGGAAAGTATCTCAGTGTTTTATAGTCATCTGAAAATTGCCTTCTGTTTGACTTGCTACTCTATCTGCAAAACGTAACACCTTCTGTGCCATTACCATTGCTTTGCAGAATTCCTGCAACTGGATTAGAACTGCTCACCTCCCTCAGTCATTCTTTCCACCTGCAGTCTTTAGGCATTTAACATTCTAAGCTTGACATCACCAATTGACTGCCTTTTTTACCATGTCACTTTTAAATTGATGAGATCCCACTTTAACCCTTCACCCTAATTCCTCAAATTAATTTTTATAAAAATCTTGGGGTGCATTGCTTTATTAAAACATTTTCATTCAGAAACAAAATGCCGCCCAGACTTTCGTGTGCAAAAGGTGATATTGAACACCAATCTCTTAGGTCAGGCGTTTGCGGGACATGGAGGGGTGGACAATGGGGATATCGTGCTTCCGCTTTTCTGTTTGTATTGCCTGTATTCCTTTGGGTTGTGCACTGACCTCTTTTTGGGCCTGAAAGAAGAAAAATGTTATTAATGTAAATATTTTCTGGTACTGCAGCTAGTCCTTCCCGTGTAGCTTGATTGGACAATTAGCTGTTAGCTTGCTTTCTATCTCCTACCTGCATCTCATAGCCTTTTCACTCCAGTGCGAAAGAACCTTAAAGTTGTACAACATAAAGAGAACTTCTTTCTTTCCTTACAGTCAATCACAGAAATATGCAAAATCATTTAATGTCCATGTTTTAGTCAGTTTCCTTGAAGGCTGAGTGTTGAGTAACATGAACATATTACCTTTTATTTACTGAATTGGGGTGTCTCTGTCTAGCACCTTTTACTCTGTGATTCTGCTTTGGTTCTTGCTCTCACTTTTGCACTCAAATTCTCTCTCCCTCTTGATCTTTGTCGACCTGCCAATCACTTACCATTTACCTTAAAAGTCTCTTGCAGTTTAGTGACCAATTCCTATTTATACATCTCGCATATGATAAGATTGTGTTTTGCCTTGGAGTGCTCAAGTTTTTCTTTTCAAAGCTGGAACAAAACCATCCTTTCATTGTGGCATGGTAATTGTAAGGAAACCTGTATTACATTTATGGTCACATGTTGGTTGGAATAATTCCTTTTTGGGATGTGAGTGTTGTTGGCAAGGGTAACATTTATAGAGTCATAGATTCATAGAGGTCTGTAGCACAGGAAAAGGCCCTTCGGCCCATCGAGTCTGCGCAGGTCAAACAAGTACCTAGCTATTCTAATCCCATTTTCCAGCACTAGGTCCATAGCCTTGTATGCCATGGCATTGCAGGTGCAAATCCAAATACTTATTAAATGTTATGAGGGTTTCTGCCTCTATCACCTTTTCAGGCAGTGAGTCCAGATTCCCACCAACCTTTGGGTGAAAAAATTCTTCCTCACACCTCCTCTAACCTCCTGCCCCTTACCTTAAATCTATGCCCCCTGGTTATTGATTCCTCCACCAAGGGGAAAAGTTCCTTCCTGTCTACTCTATCTATGCCCCTCATAATCTTGTGCACCTCAATCATGTCCCCTCTCAATCTCCTCTGCTCCAGGGAAAATAACCCCAGACTATCCAATCTCTCCTCATAACTAAAACTCTCCAGCCCAGGCAACATCCTGATAAATCTCCTCTGCACTCTCTCTAGTGCAATCACATCCTTCCTATAATGCGGATTCCAGAACTGCACACAGTACTCTGGCTGTGGCTTAACCAGTGTTTTATACAGTTCCAGCATAATTCTTGTGCTAAATTTGAGGATAAGAAGTTCTAAAGCATAAATAATAAAGCGTGAAGCCAGATTTGTTCCATTTGGTGGTTCGTTTTCTTTAGCTTGTGGATTACCTAAACAAGTAATAGATTCAGTTCACCTAATATGGGATCTGTAGGAGGTCTTGTGGCCTTGCAGCCAGAAACTCGAGATTTGAGTCCAACCCCAGAATTGATGGCCAAGGAAGGTGCAATTATAATGTGGCCAAACAGCTTGAATATCAGCCTGCAAATCCTTTTAACACATGTGAATGGCAGGCAGTAAGAGCGGGAGAGATTCCTGGTCAGCCATGTGATAGAAAGAAAATTGGAGCCTCTATCATCACTATCCGTAGCTCCGGACTACAACATGCATGTAAAAACACAGGTTGCCGTAGCAACTCGGCCTTTCTAAGTGATCTAAACAGGAGTAATACATGACATTTTCAAATGTAAGGCAGAGCTTTACAAACCAAGCCAGCATGTTACCATGGCAACACCACCTTCCTATGGAACCCCCTAACAGCTATAGAGTTCTCTAGAGTGACCAATAAATTCAAACTGGAAACCTAGCACAACAAGCACCCTCACATTGCCACAGTAAGTCAGGTCACGAGAATCAGGTGGCTGATAAATTTAAATACCTCTAACTTCTTGGTGGCAAGTCTATGCAGGATTCCAGGTGAGGCAGAGCCACCTCTGGATCTATCGGGTTTTCTTTGTTATATAATTGAAAGTTTTCCGGTTTTGTGGCTCCTTACTGTCACATGATGTGATGTACAGTTGGCACGTTTAATGATAAACCCTGTTATAACTTTCTCTTTCAGTAATCTGCAAAAACTGGTGAGTTCTTCCAAGGTAGACTCTAGCCCCTGAAAGTCAGCCATAAAAATTCACTTATATGATATGTCAATGCAGCTGCAGCAATATACTGGCTGTAGTTGTTTCCCAATTTAGGGCTTCAGAATTTCTTTTCCATCAACACAGTTGTGGTGTTATGTGTCCATAGTCCAGGCTTAGTGCTGTTGAGAATTGATCTGCATCTTTTTTACAGGCTACTGCTCTGTCAATGTTGCATCAAATATTTGCACACACATGATGCTTTAGCTAAGAGTAGTTCACTGTGAAGGCCTGTTGACCAGATTCAACAAATTAATTTTAAGAAGCATTTAATGGATGATCAGCATTTACTGACACATTTCATTATATTCTGCATTTCTTTAATATCATTGCAATTGTTGTCTGTTTACACCATTGATGTGCATGAAGTTGATGGTATATAGTGTGAAGGATGTAGCACAATAGATAGTAACAGTGACAGCTTTATTAAGTGATTGAGATATGGATGACTTTAGAAACTGAATCCAAATAGTGGCAGTGACACCAGTGCCTACAGCTGATCTCGCTCGCTGTGTCAGCGCCTGGTGGGTTTTGCCTGTACCACTAGGGCTTTAATAGTTAACCTGTACAGTGTACCCTTAATCTTTTGCATTCACCTATTGACAGGAATGTACTAAGCCCCAGGAGTGTATAACTTTTTCAGACTAGTCTATCTTCCTTGATACCTCAATGTCACTTGATCATTCCTCTCCAAAAACCCAATGTACCTGTTATCTTACGTTGGCTGATTTAGTGTCAGAGAATCAGTGTTTGTACTTTTGCCATAAGCTGAACAGACTTAAATAAACTCATTGATTCAAAGTCTACACAATGCAGGATTCCACAGAAAGAATGCTGCTCTCTGTTGATTTCCACTTTTTAAAATGAACCTTTGAAAAGATGGGATGAAATTGTTGGGTCCCTCAGCATTGACTCTATCCACTAGATATCAGGGCTTCCCAACTGAGTTGGGGGGTCAGCAAGAAGGTTGAAAACATTTGTACTAGATGGTGTATCCTTCGGACTGCCATCTTCAAACTCTAGTAATGATTCCTGGGGGAGATGAGAAAAAAATTATAGCAAATTTCAAGAAGAATTCTTAAGATTTTCTGCTCTGACTATAGTTCAAGGAAGATCCACGAAGTCATACACCATTGGAATCCCTAATGGACAATCAAGTGCGAGGTAACTCCGAGTATGTACATGGATACTGCATATATAACCAGCCAAAACCACACAGCCAACCAGAGCAGTTCATTGATAAGCTTCTCAGTGTTTGTCCAGACAATAGTAGCCTAACTTAATATGAACATTGCATCTGTATTTATAAGGAGTTGTAAATTAGCAGCTATGTACTTCTTAGGTTGCTGAAATGTATGAGTTGCCAGGTCCAACTCTTAGAGCTGTTGGAGTAAGTAATAACTTTTATTTTAAAGCAGTAAACAAACTCAAGCATTTCAGCCAGTCTCATGAATCTAGCGCACCTTGTACAGTTTCTACCTCCACGACAGCTCTACAATTTCAGAGCAAATGTTCCCACACTCGAATAATAAAAGAAATTACATTTAATGTAAGTGCTTTTCAAAACCTCAGTAGGTCCCAAAGTGCTTTACAGTCAATGATGTATTTCAGAAATATTGTCGCTGTTTTAATATCGTAAATGTACAGGGGAACCTGGTGTTGAACATGCACCTTTATTTAATATATTTTAAGTAACCACGGCAAATTGCATTCCCAGGAACTATTAAGGATTTATTGATGAAAGGACATCGATCAGTTAACTCTGCTTCTCCCTCCACAGATGCTGTCTGACCTGCTGATTATTTCCAGTGTTTTCAATTCATTAAGCAGTCATTGAGTGGCTATGCATTTGTGAACTTCATGAATTTGAGAGTTAGCTATAGTAAAAAACTGCGAATATTTTGGTTTCCTTTTTGAATATTGAGTCATTTGCAATTGAGTATACGAAAGTTTTTATTTTGAAGTACTGGACTGTGCTGGTAGCTATAACAATAGAGCATACCCTTCATGTAGGAGGCAGAATTTAAATCACTGGCACTAATACTCAGACTGCCCTGATGACGGGAATGTCACTGCTTTTAGATTCTTTCTGTGGTTGGCTAGATGGCTGGCATGCGCAGAACCCATCACAGATCTCTTCACCATGTTTTGCATCTCCTTTCTACTACTGAGAAAACTAGAGAAGAATTTAACATGTCCCCACTGGCAGGTCTGCAAGTGGGTAGTGGATGGGGGGTGGGAGATGGGGGTGTGGGGGGGGTGGGGAGTGGGTGTGGTGGGATGCGGGTGTGGGGAGGTGCACAGAATTTAACAGGTGGCCTTCCTGTTGCCTGTCCGCATGCTAGCACCCAACCTCTCTAAAATTTTATGGGAGGTGCATGAAACCTAGGGTGGCCCACCTGCCTTCACCCCAGTTGAGGCAATTAAGTGGCCAAAGGGCTGCTTTCTGCCAGGCTGCAATTTTGAGGCAGGCGGGAGGAGACTGGGATAAAGTGGGGGGAGGGGAGAAGCCTGGCAGCTTAATGAGTTCAGGGCTGGGAGGAAATGGGGGTCACCTCCATCACTGGCCCCCTTTCCTGGTCAGGGCAACACAAACCACCCCCCCCCCCCCCCCCCCAGATGTCTTCATTGGCACCCCCATCCCCAACCTAGTTCTCCCTCCCCCCATGGCCTTTCCAACACAAGCCCCAGCCCCCTCATCCACCATCCCCAGGGCTTCCCCACCTGTCCCATGAGGTGAGTCGCCCCCATACTTAGCTTTGCCCTGGGCTTCCTATTGGAACCAGATTTTTTTTTACGCTTTATGAAGCTACCTGAAGAACAGACCATCTGGTCTTCAGGATCTTGGAGGATTTACTCTTAATGCAAAACTCATCCTGAAGAACTGATTTACAGTGACCTACTTGGTGTGCATTGTGTAATTTAAAAAAAAATAGCCAGTTCACTTTAGTAATAATGGAATTAATTATATGGTGTTCAATATTGTACCACCTAACAGGTGTCAAAAGGTATTTGTATTTCAGATGGTAAATGCACATAGTATAAGCTGCCAAAGAACGGTAGTCTACATTTCTAGAGTGTTTGTTACAAACAGATGTCCAGGAACACTTTTACAGGATAGTGGATTGTGTGATTGAGAGGAAGATTGGAAAAAACAGCTATCAAATGCATCGCAGTTCATTAAAAGGTTGACTTTTCCATTAGACAGATCTAATGTGTGCTAAGCAAATTGAAGCATTTCTATCCTTGTGCACTGTTTGGATTCCCACTGCAGTTCCTGATCTTGAGATTAGGTCAAATCGAGCTTTGTCCTAAGCCCTCCCCGCCTCCACACCATTTACCATTGCTGTGTATGGTGGATCTGCGCCGTATGTGGTAGCATTACAGTGACTGTGTATGAGTGAAATGAGGAAATTCAGCTCAAATTTCTTCTGAAAAGCTGCCTTCAGCCAGTTCTCATAGCTTCAAACTATCTGAATTTTGCTGATGCCAGTATTTCGATCTAGCTGACAGTTGTTTTTCTCTTTCAGGCTGCCAGCATCAGCAAAGCTATTAACAGCCAGGAGGTACCCGTCAAAGAAAAGCATGCACGTAGTATCCTTTTCATTAAAAAATGTTCCTTCCTTCTTTCGTATCAATAGCTCAAGGTGAAGTTCATTTTCTCACTTTGTTTAACAAAGTTTGAAGTGGCTTACTATGGTCAGTCTACTCGTTGGTCAACTCCTGTGCTCATCAAATGTGGAATATGCCAGCTTGGGAATTAAAACTTTCTTTTCCTCTTTTGGCCAACATCAGCATATCAGGTATAGGCATGAGATGAAGAGTGAATTTCCCTCCTATTGTGCACCAACAATATGCCTAGAACCTCTCTCCGTTGCATCAATGTGATGTTTCCATTTCTCACGCCAGACTTTTATTATTAGCATTCTGATTATTGTTAACTTATTAACAATTTTGTACTGTCGGCCAATGGCTATTAATCACTGGGCTGGAACTACTATAAAGCTGGCAACAAAGAGAGGCTTTCATCCCATCTTTCTAGCTTAGGATTGAATGCAGTTCCTTGAAGTGAAAGGAAATGTGCTATCAACAGTGTCTTCTACTCCCATTCTATGAGGTATGATGCAATTTTAATGGTAGCGGATACTCAAGGCTGCAAGCGAATTAAACTATGCCAAAGTTTTCTTAAACTGGGGACTGATTCTAATTGTATCTGTCTCTTGAATGTTCCCTCCTCAAACCATTGCATCTGACTAATGAATAAATGGGATGCAAATGCCCAGCTTTGTGGAATGAAATAATTTTATTCTCGGAGGGACATCTTATTTTAACCTTAATTTCTTTATAAAAGAACATTCTGCTAAACCGTTTTAAATGCTTTTTTTTGCTAAAACCCCTGGCGATTAAGGCAAAATTTGTGACTTATTTCCGTCATCGGGGATGGTAATATGCGACAAATGCGTATTGATTTTAAATAATTTAGCTGTCTCATTTTGTTTTACTACTATGGCTAAGTTTCTTAACTCCTTTGAATGAATTATATTGGGGACACACCATGAGAAAGGAGCATTTACTTTCTGGAGCTACGCCATTGGTCTTCCATTATCTAGCAGTTCCATTATGAGCTGGAAGTTCTGTCATGTCCTACACAAAGTCCTAAGAGATGGACATCCAAACGTAAGTCACTTTTTGTCTAATTCTCAAAGTACTTCTATCAAAGTTCAATCAGAATCATGAACTGTCGGATTATTCATTTTAATTGTACTTTTTAATGTTTTCAATTTACTGATCCCTTGAGTGTAATTTTAAAACCTAACGTGCATTATAGATTCATAAAGCAATGATGTGGTGGATGTGATTCTTTATGTTTGTTCTGCCTTCGTGAAGTGGAGACGCAAGTTGAGTCAATTATCATTGCGGAGAAAGTGTGCAGTCTAGCATTGATTTCCATATCATTTATCTATTACTGCAAAAGGGTGCTGTTTTTAGACCAGATGATCAAGTTTGCAGTGTATGTTGTTATAGTCTTTTAGAACACTGTCATAATCTGGTGCAGAGATGTTTGTTTAAAAAGGGGGTTGGTAAACAAAGGAGGATTGAAAGTCCACCTTGCAGTGGCAGTAAAACTTAACGATGTGTTCATACTTCACAAGTTTAACATTTAGTATAAAGCTAAAGGGACTCCAAAAGAATACAGAGAGAGCTCCTTCCTCTCTGGAATCTCTCTCTTTGATTCAGTCTGGTATAAGGATGAGCACTGACCTCTGCTCAAATGAAAGGTCACCTCCTGGCTTCCATCAGAGGCCAGTAGTTTTCCCTGATTATATTCTAGTGTGCTGGCAGCAGCAGGAGTACCATGCAACAAACCTACCTGGAATTTACATGTGGTTTCTCCTGATAATTTGCTGTAACTTGGGTGGGAGTTTGACGGAAAGTTGTTAGAAATGGAATAAAGGATTGAAGTTATGCCACAAGATCAGGAAAACCCCTCCTCTCAGCTGTATTTATTATGTGACAGCAGCGTTATTGTGAAGCAAGGCTGCCTTTCAACAATACTACAGTATGAATTACCATGAAAGAAGGTTTGTTTGGCTGCCAGCAGTATATAGCTTGAGGAGAGGAGGGAATCTTGGGGAGGCATTTCACAAGGTTTGTTTATATTGATTGCTGTGCAGTTGGTGGTATTCCCATTACTGCTGGTCCATGTGCCTCATACTACACATGAAAGTTGACTTTTCCTGGATCTCAGGAATAGATTTAGAGATATTGAAAACATTGCTGCCCAACAAGGACTAATATCTTGTTAGTATACTTTAAAGGAAAAAGTTAATGTGATGCTCAGAGGTTGATGCTTCATCTTGAACATTTCTTTACTGGGACCTCACCGATATAATAAAAATGCCTATATTGTTACAAAAAGCAGATTTTTAAGATTGTTATATTTTGAGACTGTGTCTTTAATTTAGGGTAGTATGAAGTGGATCATGTGACCTGTTCTGAGATCTGTCTGATCTGCCTGGGTGACATAGCTGTTAAAGTTTAAAGGGAGGCCTGAATTGTTTGCTGAAATGGTGTAAAGTTTTCATACCTGGAGACAATGGCAGCAGCATCTGTGTTTACATTCATTAGACTGCTATTCTCCAAAGTCCAAGGAAGGTGCTGAGAATGTCGGCAATTATGCTTTAAACTGTCCATTTACTTATAAGATAAAAGAGAGTTGGGGTCTCAAGGATAGCTAATCAGCAATTCTACCTGGATGCAAGGCCCATGTGATTCACCTTGCCATGGAGCTGGGCTTTGAAAGGGAAATGATTTCTAAGATATCCCTGAAATTCCAAGACACAGGCAACCTGCCAGGATCTGGGAGAAAGAGAGCAGCTAGAGGATGAAAGTCTTTATGGTTCACCGTGCAGGAATATGGGTGGGAGCTCGCACTCAAATTGAAAAGACCAAATTTGTGAGGATTTGAAACAAGGCTGGAAGATTTGCCTAGCTTTCGCTGATGGAGAATCTCCAGGAAAAGCCCTCATGATGAAAGGGTTAAAAGTTACCAGACTAGGAAAAGAAAAGAACGGAAGTACACTTCCAGGAGCTAAGGATCACTTTGCAATGGGTCTGGGAAAATTGAAAGACTACTTAAGGGACAGTGTAAAGTATATCTATGAAGTGAGTTTTACAAGTTAATTAAAAGTAAAAAGGAGAAAGTGCTGTTTTGTCGTTTAAAGTATAAGTTGCTACAAAAATAGTGTTTAGTCAATGGTGCTTTTAGTCCGTTTGTTACAGTAAAAGTCTTAAAATGTGAAATCTTGTGTCACTCATTTTAGCTGTTAACTGGAAGTTTGTATGGGAATCACAACAATATGCCCTTGGATAAATAAAGAGTCTGTGGCAAATAGATAGCTAATTAAATATGGACATAGGTGAGGGAACCTCACATCCATTTGTGGAATTCACACACCTCATTGTTTAAGGATAGGCCAACACTTGAAGACAATGGAGTTTTCAGACTGCCTGCCTCCATGTTTCATGCTGGACAAAAGGGCAGATCAAAACTCAGTGACCACCATCAACCATTGTATCACAATGGCCTCCACCATCCAAACTAGACTGGGTGGGCCTGAGAAATGTTAACCCAGTGGTCAGGCTATTAAAGCTGATTTCAAGGACTGCACTCTTAATACCCTAGAATACAGCAGATCCAATAGTCGTTAGCCAGTCTGAGAACAAGACTCTGAAACTAGCTGCAAGTCATCCAAGAGCCAAAGTACTTAACATTTCAAAGTTCACCTGTGAACCAACTTCCTAGATATTCGACTACAAGAAACCTTGCAGCCTGCTGTGAGCCCTTTGCTTTACAAGACCGTCATTTCAACTTCTAATCATTGAATCCATTCAAGGACGGGATTTTACGGCACAGACTCTAGTGGGCATCATCGTGGGTGAGGCGTGAAAATTTGGAAAGCCGTTAAAAGTCAATGGCTCTCCAAATTTTCCCTTCTTGCCCACGACGATGCCCACCAATGGAGGGACCGGAAAATCCTAGCCCAAGAAACCACAGACCTGCCGTGTGGGAGGCTGAAAATTGTAAATCAGAGACTGAAATAACTGTTATCTGTAAGAGTGCACCATCTTTATCTGCATCCAATCTTTGTATGTTTGTGTGCGTGAGCATGTGTGTATGCATGTGTGTGTATGTGACCATGCTAATTGCAGTCCTTGAAATCAGCTTTAATAGCCTGACCACTGGGTTAACATTTCTCAGGCCCACCCAGTCTAGTTTGGATGGTGGAGGCCATTGTGATACAATGGTTGATGGTGGTTACTGAGTTTTGATCTGCCCTTTTGTCCAGCATGAAACATGGAGGCAGGCAGTCTGAAAACTCCATTGTCTTCAAGTGTTGGCATTTCCTTAAACAATGTGACCGTGAATTATGTTAATTCAGGGTAAGTGTGTGAGGATTAATAACTTGCTTTATTTTAAACCCATGAAAACTTGCTGCTGAATTATTTATATACTCCAAAGGTAAGAAAAGACAAACTGCTTTCCATACAAAATATACAGATTATGGGCAGTAAGAGAGCAGATACATTCTGTCTGTGACACCAGTGTCTTAGAGATTTGTTTTGCCTAATATTCTTACTGTTTCAAATCTTTAAGCGAAAGGATTCCTTGTGTCACAAAAACCTGTTCCTACTTCTTTTTAGGTTCTTCACGACTTCACCAGGCATAAAAGTAACATCCGTGAAATGGGAAGTTTATGGGTAAGATGAATCATGAAAATTGTAAGATTGTAATTAAGAAACGTGAGGCCTGAAATTATTTTTAGAATCATATCAATGTTTTTTGTCCTTTAGTTTTTCTGAAGTTTCCATGGCCTACTGTAATTTCTAATGAAAAAAGTTGACAAGCAAGTTTGAAAGAATATACCAAGACATTGAGTGGAGAGAAAGTGCATGTAGATGTTAGATTCTTTGATATAATACTAGTGGATCCCCTGAGGCATCATATGTAGAGTTAAGATGAAGTGTGGTTTTCAAATGATTTAAGGCTACAGGGAGATAATTGGACCTGGCTGCTCGGGTGTAATCTGGTCTTCATTTCAAAGTCTTGTATTCTGTCCTTAATTTTCTAATTCCATTAAATTTTCCTATGTCAGTATCTATAATGGAAATTGAGTATGTAATTTTTCCTCGCTGTAAGTACACTTACTTCCAGAGGTGGCAGTGGGATGAGGGTACGTCTACAGCGAGTCAAGTTTTGCTCAGGCAGTTTCCATTGCGGGGGGGAATGTGGAATTATAGCCTGACAAGTCTTATATGGACATTTTCCATTATAAATGGATGTAGGAATTTATAATAAAAACAGTTGACGGGAAGTCTGCATGGAAGTCAGCTTTTTAATATATGATACCGTGATACCGACAAACAGAAATGGGTCTTCTTGTACCAATGCCAATGGTTCACTTTTATACTTGGTGTATAAATCGATCTTTGAAGCTTTGTAAAATGGGGTCGACTTATACACCAAGTATAAAAGTGAACCATTGACGTTGGTTCAAGAAGACCCATTTCTGTTTGTCGGTTTTGCTCTGTGTGGAATTGTCTTAAACTCCCGTGTATCTTCTTGCCCACAACGCCTGCTTGATCCCTTGTGCCAACTTATAAGGCAAGTATAACCCTAAACATCCATTTTAGGGCTGAAAAATTGAGGCTGACTCCTAATGCGAGTATAGACTTAAACATGCATTTTGGCACTGAAAAGATAGAATCCACTTATATGGCAGGTTGACTGATACAGTGCAATTCAAGGCAAGTAGAAACAAAGACATGAGGTTGACTTCCTGAGATTGTAAATATACATTGAATAAAAGCTGTCAGGTAAGTCACAGGGCTGCTTGTTTGGAGTGTGAATGTGGAGGGTGGGAGGGGACGTGGGACGGGGTAGAGAGGTTTTGGACAGGAAACCTGGAAGTGCGTGTTTCCCGCTGCAGTTTTTAACTGCAGGGTGTCTTTTACATCTTTTTCGCCCCGTTGCCTGCCTCACAGATGGTTTGATTATAGTGGTGGGTGGAGTGGGGTTGGGGGCGGGGAAGAGATCCTGGAGGAAGAATGTTTTCCAGGAGGTGTGGGTGGAGGCAGTGGTTGGGGAGTGAGATCGCTGGGTTGGGGATTTACTGGGTGGCTAGCTGGGCACTCCTACCCTTCCTGACCCACAAGCAGTGCTTTAAAGACACTCACTCATGGATTCAGCCCTTCCTCTCCCTCCCAGAACCGTGATAGGGTCCCCCTTACCCTCACTTATCACCCCACCTGCCTCTGCGCTCAAAGGATCATCCTCTGCCATTTCCGCCAACTCCAGCATGATGCCCCCACCAAACACATCTTCCCTTCATCCCCCCAGCCGGCTTTCTGCAGGGATCATTCCCTCCGGGACACCCAGCACCCCCTACACCTCAACCCCCTCCCACGGCACCTTCCCATGCAACCGCAGAAAGTGCAAAACCTGCCCCTTTACCTCCCCCCTCCTCACTGTCCAAGGGCCCAAACACTCCTTTCAAGTGAAGCAGCGCTTCACTTGCATTTCCCTTAATTTAGACAACTGCATTCGCTGCTCCCAATGCGGTTTCCTCTACATTGGAGAGACCAAACACAGACTGGGTGACCACTTTGCGGAACATCTTCGGTCTGTCCGCAAGCATTACCCAGACCTCCTGTCGTTTGCCATTTCAACACACCACCCTACTCTCATGCCCACATGTCCGTCCTTGGCCTGCTGCAATGTTCCAGTGAAGCTCAATGCAAACTGGAGGAACAACACCTCATCTTCCAACATGGCACTTTACAGTCTTCTGGACTTAATACTGAGTTCAACAATTTCAGATCGTGACCTCTCTCCTCCATCCCCATCCCCTTTCTGGTCCCCCTTTTTCCAATAAATTATAATTTTTTTGCAAATATATTTTTCTTTTCCCACCTATTTTTAAATTTCTTTCGATCTATTGTTTCCTTTCCACCTTTTAGCCCATTTCGATCCCTTCCCCCCACCCCACCCCCACTAGGGCCATCTGCCACTAGCTTGTCCTGCTTGCTACCCTTAATGTCCCCATTAGTACATTCTTTAGATAATATCACCACCGTCAACACCCCTTTGTCCTTTTGTTTATGACATCTTTGGCAGTCTCTTCATGGCCTCCACCTGTCACTGGCCCCCCATCGAGCTCTACCTGTCCCACCCCCCTCTACCGGCTTATATTTCATCTCATTTCTATATGCCTTAGTTCTGATAATGGGTCATATGGACTCGAAATGTCAACTGTATCCCTCTCCACTGATGCTGTCAGACCTGCTGAGTTTTTCCAGGTATTTTTGTTTTTGGTTTAGCCCTTCCACCTCCTTTCACCTGCTGCATTTCTTCAGGCCTGAGAAACCTGGGCAGCATGAGCTAAAAAGATAAACACTGTTAAACCGCAGCCTGGTTTAAAAGATTTCAATGACCAGCCCTTCTCCTGTGAGTAGTCAGTCTCTTGCTCCTCATCCAGCTTCTGGTAAAACTAGAATGGGGAGAGTTTGAACTGGGTTGGGTTCCTGTTTCAGATTATTAATTTCTTGAACCTCCCACCTGACCTCAAAGTATCCCAAAGTGTTTTACAGCCAATGAAGTACTTTTGGAAGTGTAGTCTCTGTAGGAAACACGGCAGCTAATTTGCACACAGCAACGTTCCACAAACAGCACGAGGGAAATGACCAGATTTTGAGGCATGAAAACTAGCCAGCACACTGGGAGAACTCCTTGAATTAAATGCCATGGGTTCTTCTACGTCTACCTGAGAGGGCAGACGGAGCCTCAACTTAACCTCTCATTTGAAAGGCAGCGTCTCTGACAGTGCAGCACTCTCCCATTATTTCAATGGATGGTCAGCTTGGATTTTGTGCTCAAGTCTCTAAAGTGTAGTCTGAGCCCAGAGCCATTTGCTCAGACCCAAGACTACTACAGTTGAGCCCTGAATGATACCATGGGCAGAGTTTTGTCCTTGATGGGCGGGCAGGCCCCGCCGGCTTGGCGGCAGGTGGGCAGCCGATCGCCGCCGCCGAAATGGGCCCTGCCGCCATTTTAAGTAGGCGGGTCAATTAAGGTCTGCCCAGCGAGCCGCCTGACAGGAAGCACTATGTGCTTCCTGTGCGGGGTGGGGGTGTTGGGTTGGAGGGAATCCCCAACTGTCAGAGTGCGCTCTTTCGCGCATCCACGCAAAAGAGTGCACTGCTCCCTGAGATTAAATGCTGTCTCAGGGAGATCACTGACAGTGGTTCAAACTTCAAAAATAGGATAATAAAAAAATTATTAACATGTCCCCCTCATGTGACAATGTCACACGAGATGGGACATGTTATTAAATATCACACAAACTTTATTAAACTTTTTTAAAACAGACATGAAACCTCATCCTGCCAGTGGATGAGGTTTCATGTTTTTTCAGAAGCCCGCTGGGCCTCCTGGCCTGCCCGCCAGCCTTAGGTTGGATGGGCAGGGCCTTTAATTGGCTTAATGCTACTGTCAATGGCCTCAATTGGCCATTGACAGGTCAGCGGGCGGACAGCTGATCGTGCTATCCCCCACCTTCCTGAATATTTAAATTGGGCGGGATGATGTCGGAGGTTCTCCCTGATGTCATCCCACGTCATTTTCAAGTCTGTGAGTGGGCCCTGCCCCCAGCTCGCTGACGAAAAAATTCTGCCCCATATGTATGTATCCTCTCGTTGCTTCTGGACTTGTGTATGAAGTTTCATTGTTCACATGGTGGCTAAATATTATTCAGGCCCAAACAGACTCAGCAATACTCTCGACCATCTGTTAGTCTATATATAGAAATTGAGTCTCCAATGAAGCAGCCACCAAGGGAAAAATATCTGTAGGTTCCACCCATAAGGGTGCACATCAGGAATGCTGTGACATTCTGCTCACCCTCCCATCAACTGAAATTACACTGAGTCAGCCAGGACTTATGATGACTTATGCAGTAAAGCCAGTGTCAATCGGGTGGACAACAGTAAGCTCTCCAGAGGAAACCCTGAGTATAATAGTTTTTAATTGTGTTCATAGCTGAGTTAAAGTTTGCCCTTTGTACTGTGAAGTCCAGAGTAAACTATATGGAGTTTAAGAATGTGGCAATGTGCAAAGTTTTGTACAGGCCCAGCAGTACAACATTATCTACATAATGGGAAGGAATAAATCTTTAGGTCATGCATATCATGCAATTAATGCAAAAGGTGCTTCTATTTATGTAAATTAGGGTACATTTTTACCTATCTGTAATTATTGAAAATTTGCGTATGCTTTCTCTTCCTATCAACATTCCCATTATCAATTCCCATACACATTCATAATGAAAATTGCTGTATTTCAACCAATCTGCCAATGGAGATGCTGTAGCGCCATCACTGGCTGGAGAGCATAATTACAACATGTATTCTTGAAAAGAAAGACATGTTGCCGAAGCTTTTCATCTTGCACTCATCAGGACAAATGCAAGAATGCCAAATTTCAAACAATAGCAACAATTTATGCTACAGGAGAAAATTACAATGTGAATGTTTTCATAGGCAATTTCCTTATAATTATGGACATGGAAATTCAGAATGAAAAACATGAAAATAAGGCTAGAATGTATTATTTTAAAATGGGGTTTAACTTACACCTGTGTGCCCTGGTCCAAGTATGCCCCACCCTTTAAACTTTATCACCATGGACCATTGATTAATAAATTGTAGGAATTGTTAGATAAATGTGATTGGCTGAACAATATTGAGAGACCAGTTGTCAGAGCAAGTGGACCAAGGATATAGAAAAACATATATGTACATCAGGGGAGCACAGGGATGAATTAAGTTGTGTTTATATGATTCTTAGATTGTATTCTGTTTTCAGTGAGGATCCAAATTACATATTCCTTTCTTAGAATGTTTTCATCTCAAGTTCAGTAAGAAGTTAAAGTGACTTCTCTGACTAGTTTTGTTTAACTAACCCCATGAAATCTGTCCCTAGACGTTTAGGGATTTTTATATTGGAGTTTATCCCACCTGTGTTGCTGGTACCTATAAATAATATCATTTGTGAATGAATTCATTCAATACTTATGGAAAAGAAGCATTGTATGGTTGATCTGATCCATCTTCTGAAGTGAAACGAGATATAGTGAAACCCGACATGTTACGCAACAGCAATTTTATAATAGGAGAGAAGATTCCTTGTCCTGTTGCACACCATATCTCTCAATATCCACGTGAGATTAAGTTTTAGGTCATAGAGAGTATTGGTGTTTAAAAAATATTGGGGACAAGCTAGAATTGAACACATAACTGCTCATTTAATTTGCACACAAGGCATATATTGGTACTATAATTATCCAAGGCTGAGGCAAATGGCAGTTCAAGGGAAAAAATTAATAAACCACACCTCTTGCCTCCATTAGAAATTAATAGTCACAGATGAGTGAAATAGTAGGGAGATGTTAGAGGATGTGGAATATTCTCTTGGGAAGTTTCCATTAAATAAAATAGTTTGTAAATTTATAAGTTATTTTGTTTAGTATGAATCTTACTTCCAAAATCAAATCCTTTATGTAGTTTTTTTAAAAAAGAATTGCCATTATATATCTTTTCCCCTTAGGATTATATGTTTTAATTTAGTGATTAAAGTCTTGTTTTAAAAATTCCTTTAGGGCCATTTGCATGATCGGTACGGGCAGTTGGCAAGTGTCTACGTCAAACTTCTCAGTACCAAGATGGATTTTCATAAAAAGGTATTTACTTCATTGTACAATTTTAATGACATATCATATTTGGATGTTTTTCTGAAAAGATATCTGTTGACTCTTTGTGTTAAACTTATTGTCTTAAGACTTCAGTGCGACTTGTGTTGATGTTAATCTACCTAAATTATGCTTCATTGGCTACAAAACAGGGTGTTAACAAGATTAAATCAGGTAATATGAAAAAACTTGATTTGTGTAGAGCCTCACTCATTTTGCAGCTAATAGATGACTTTTGAAACTCATCTTTGTGGCTGTGTAGGCAATTAACATGAAGCATTTGTTTCCAATGGTGGTCTATGGAAGCCAGACAACTCCTTTTCAATTCAACGTCCTATGAAGTATGAGCATTCCATTTTTATGATAATTTAACAAAATCTGACCATAAAGAATAAATAATTAATTTAAAATAAGTTGTACTTAGCTCAGTATCACAAAAACATGTTGGGAAGAAAAGTGTTTTTAATTTAAAACTGTTTGTATAGTTAAGTGCAACAGTTTCTGGTCACACTTTCTCTATCATGGCCTCCTGTCCAGTTTAAAACTTAGATATTTATTATGCTTCTGTTAAGTGCTCCAAGTTCCAGCTTCATGATGGGGACATCTCAGTAATGTTTTCACATCCCTCCTCCTCATCTGTAACATCCTTTCCTACTCATTGCTCCCTCTTGCTGCCAAACTTGCAGTTTCACTTATTCAGTCACCTTCAATGGCCCTGATGATATATATGATGTATTAATGTGTGTATATATCCTCTAATTCAGTGGAAGCAGCGTAGTTATTCTACACACTGCTGATGTTGATTTGTCCATTTGTTGTGAATTTGAATGACTCTTCAAGAGAAAAATATGTAACTTGGCATCTTTCACAGCCTTAAAACATCCCAAAGCAATTCTCAGCCGCGAAATGCAATTGAAATGTAGGCATTGCTGTAATGTAGGGCAAGGTGGCAACCAATTGGCACAGAGAAAGGTTCCACAAACAGCAGTGAGATAAATGAATAGATAATCTGTTGTTTTTATTGTTGGTTGAGGAAGAATTATTGGCCAGGACACTGAGGAGAATTCCTTACTCTCCTTCGAAGTAGTGCCATACTCAATCTCTAGAGTACAGCTTGAACCAATGGTCTTTTGAAGACAAGAGAGTGCTACCACTGAGCCAAAATGACACTTACAGGGGTTTCTCTTATTAGTAGAACAGTTTTTAAAAGTTATTCACTTAAGTGATAATCAGGGTAAGTTTTGTTTTTTATGTTCTCTTGAAATGGATTTATTTTTGCCAGTTTGTGCTGTCTCACAAGTCTGAGAGATTAGCTCTAAATCTAGGATTGAGTAAGTCTTAATCATTCCCTTCAAAATGGAATGTACTTTCATCCATTCTTTTCCATTCCTCTGCTGATGATATTGATTCAATGCTGGGGTACAGTTTCATAGCCAGCCTTCTGTACCTCCTCCATGTGGCAGTTCTTTGTATGTGTGAGCCTGGACTGTGGGCAGAATCATATCAGGTTTTCACTAAGTGCGGTAGCGCGCGTGTGTAAGTCGATGTTTTACCTGCCGGCTGCGATGGTGGGTTTCACGCTATGTCGTCCCAAACCCACCACATTACTTATGCATTCCCAGCAAACATGCTGTTTCCATGGCGGGTGGGCTTCGATTGCCTGCCACACAATCGCCTCGCCGCTTCATCACGCCAGGTACCACATTATAAGTACAGTCGCGCTCAGTGCTTCCAGCCCAGGACTGCAGCAAAGAAGTTACGGCCCCAAAAGGCAAGAAGACTGCAGCCCTCGAGCACTATTTGGACATTGAGGAGACCTGCTGTGATGTCCTCTCCCCCGTTCTGGCCGCAGGAGAAGCAGCTACATTACCACTCTGGCTTGGTAGGCGATGGCAGTGGCGATCAGTGCCAGTGCTGCACAGAAGATAGAGGATGAATAATCTTATCCGTGCACCCATCTCATCACTCTAAACTCACACACTCAAGCTCATCACATTCACTGGCATCTCACTCACTGCCAGCTCAAGGAACATCACCACCCGTTCTCACACACACCCTCATGTGTCCATCTGGCCTCATCTCCGCTGGAGACTGCCTCCTCAGCCCTCACCATCTTGAGGCCTCTTGCACAGATCAACATGTGCCCCCACACACACCCTGGGTTACCCTCCTTCCCCAGTACAGTTCTCGTCCTGCAGCCTCTTCCCTAATCTGAGGCCACTTCTCCACCTTCCCCAAGAAAGCTCTAGCCCTGCAGTCATTGAAAAGTAATCTGATAGGTAGACATCTACTCATGAGTCCCCCTAAAAGTGATGTGGTGCTCTCTGTGAAGCCTGGCGCTGATGACTGCGAGTGCTGACCGAAGCGGGTAGGCAAACAAGCCTTGAATTCCCAAGCGAAGTGCAGCCTGCCAAGTGCATGCCTTATTTATGCTGTCGTGAAACACTTTGGCGTGTTTTCCCGCTAAGGTGGGTGGACGATCCAGCGGCAGAGTGGGAATGAGTCTGGCAGGCTGGCCTTATAATGATACGCTGATATCATGAGGTTCCTGATGTCCGATGGCGAGGAATGTGGCCTGCCATTGGCGGGTGGAATGGACGATCGCAAACTGGTTTCACGACGTTGCGAAACCGGTGTTTGGCCTTAAATCCCAGCCAGTGAGTGTTGCAAGGTTCAACTGCGAAGGCACATTGCAATAAAGACTGATCTCATTCTTACCTGATATCCGCACACCCTCAGTGGCTGCTGAATATTGTTCACCAATGGGAATCTGGCTAATTGTTTTAGCCACAGTACAAAGTTATTGAAAAATTTAACAGCGACAAATATTTATCCTTCACTTTGAAATTGAGTATGTTTGTCATTTCTAGTTCTTCTTACATTGTTTATATGGAATATAGAACTGAGGTTGAGGCAGCTGCTATGCAGTAACTATAGAAAATCTAAGGGACCCTCTTACAATTACTTTTGTTGCCACATGGAATTATCCTATTAAATTACTGATGATGATTAGAAAAGCTTAACACAATCTTAAAAGAAATTCAATAGGCTATAAAAGTAAAGCTGAAAATGGAGACTTGTTAACCAGTAAGCTAAGTTAGAATAGGTGAGGTTGGACTGTGTAGTGGAGTAAGTGCCAAATGATGGTACAGACGCTCAGTAGTGCAATTTAGGATGACTCAACATTCATATGCACATGCTTCTTGGCTTTGCAATAACAGCTATCAGCAGCTGGAGACACAACGGTAACCATAATTTGTTTCCTTTCATATGCCCTCTTGTTTCCTAATGGTTTAGTGGCAGTGTATGTGTGTTTTCCATTGCAATCTGTGTCTGATCCTATTGACTGCAATGGTGGCTATACACCGCTGTTTTCAGGTATAGTTGGGGAGATTCTCCATGTTTCCTGTCTATCTGAGGAAGTTTGTGTACTGGCCTTTGGGATTTCATCTAATGAAAATCCCAAGTAAAAGTTAAAACTTTAATTCTTGAGTTACATCTCAAGCTATTCCTATGTGCGTTATAGAAAGTGTGTGTAGGCAATATTTCTGTCTTTGGTCAGGTGCATCAAATTTTAGTGCAGTCAAAAACTTGCATATAAAATCATGTATCTAGTATTTCACAGCATGAATATTTTAAAAGGTACCAAGAAAGGTTCAGTGATCTGAGCTTTATCTGAAAGGTTTGGATGAATGCATTCAAATAAACTGTTACAGTAATGACTGTTCATGTGATAAATTGTGAATGCAGAGATTGTGTACATACATCTGCTGCTTTAATAACATTAATCATTAAATATAGAAGGAGCTTACAGGATACTGTTTAATTCTCACTGAAACCCAGCCCACTGCACTTGGCCAAGAAAATTGACCATGCAGTGCCCGCTTTTTTGGATAGTAAATGGCCTCCTAATCCTCCAACATAGCGGGCAGGAAATGCATATTAATTAAGGGCTGGAAGTACGCCACCCACTGTATTGGTGTGGGGAAATGAATTGTTGTCCAGGGATCCTGCCTAAAACAGGTGTTAACCCTTTGCAAATTCAAATAAGAGACCTAATTCCTATCTGAAGCACCCTCGACAATATTGGTTTGTCCCGGTGCAGCCGGTGCTGGGCTGCCTTTCAGGAAAACTGCATCAATATACAACCTAACAGGTGATCCTTTAAGGGTCTGCAGTAGACTGCAACCAAGAAGGTTAAGGTTTAAAATATACTTGTCTGAATGTGGAACTGAGAGGAACAGGAGTGCTTCTCCTGAACCACAATCAAACCAGAAAAGTGGAGGAATCATGAAATGAGAACAGTGAGAGACACTGAGAAATGAACCAGGCAGAGGTAATAAAGGAGATGGGGTACAGTTTTTCCCATATAGAGTTATTGCTAAATTTAATTCAATAATGAAAAGGAAATAAATTTCTATTTTTTTGAATTCTAACTAACTTGAACAGAGACGGATTTTATCAGATGTATATTAGCACCTGAATCAGGATATTTTCTGATCATTTTTCCCCCTTTTTTGCTTTGGCTTTGTACAGCATCCAGAGTTCCCACCTAATCTGGAAGTGACTGATGAAACGCTGGATAAAGCTTCTGGCACAGATGTAAACAACATGTAAGTCTGACCAAGTCACAGAATATCAATCTTCTGCTTATGTTGCACTGAATTGGTCTGTAGGGATTCATGTGTTCAGAGGATAACTAAATCCCTCCAGGATTTGCAAGCTTGTTCCAATTTCAGAGAATCCTTTCTTTTCTGAAGGGGGTGATGAGAGGTATATGCGAATCTTCATCAGCCGTAACTAATTGACCCAGATGTGCCTGAAGGAGTATTTTTGTAAATTTGTAACATGACGGATTTGTTATTTTTAACTCCAACCTAGTTAATCTGTTTTCCTAATTCTCAAATTTAATTATGCAATTGAAATCTCGTTAAGAAGTTAATATCCTGAACTGTGAGCAGATCTCGGATGATTTATGAACGTCTTACAAATCCTGAGATTAGTTTCTGACCTTGAAATCGCACTCTTTATTTTTCAAAAGGTAAAATACTTTGTCAATGTATGTATATAGCATATAGAACATGCTAACAAACAGGTTCTCCCAGTGATCTGTCAATGTTGCTCCATAACTGATGCTAAGAAATGTGGACGAGCCACATCCCAGAAGGAAAAAACAGTTCGGACCAGTACTCTTAAGTTCCCAGTTTTTACTGGTGCTCCATTTTAAGGTATACAAGACCAGCTCGGGCCAGTATTCTTATTTCCCAGTTTTTACTGTTTTTTCCCTTCTGTGGTAGGGTAACTCTTTGTCTTAAGTCTAACTCTTTTTATGTTCTGCATTGTTTACAATGCTGTTCCATTTTGTATATTTTCCATAATTAAATCCGAGGTTTCTCTTGAAAGGAATAGCTGGAGCAGAACTAATGTATTAGACGACAAGCTGTTCTGTAACTCTCTCTGCAGGTACCATGCCTTAAGAGGGTATTTGGCAACCATGGACTTCCATGTGTTGCTGCTTGGTTATTCTTGGCAAGGTGCTGTAGTGGTTTGCTGCTCCCTTCTGCAGTATGGCAGAAAGGAACCTCTCCTGCTCTTATCACCCGTCACAGGTGTATGTTGGAAGGATTTACAAGTTGATATTCAGCCTTTTTGTCCATGTTATGAACACACCTTCCTCGACCATCAAGTCCTGGAGCTCAGAAGCAAGGACATTACCACTGCACCACAAGATCTCCATACATTCCATATGTAATATTATTTTAATAAAAACACACTGGTTGTTTCTCAGGTTGGAGCTTTCATTCTAAGGACTTGTTGATGGAGAATATCTATTAGCCTCCATCATCAATCCTGTTATCTTAACAATTGACATCATATCTTCCTTGATATTTCCTCAATAATATATGTCAACTGCTCAAAACAGGTGTCACAATTATGAAGTTTCTAAGTTTGTTATATTTTGGGTTCGTCTCTTTAGTTTAAGGTAAAATAGAGGAATGAAAGGGGTCATGTGACATGCTCTGAATTCTGCCTGCTAATGAGCCTGGGTGGCTTGGTTGCTTTGGGGCAAGAGGGGCCCAAGTTAAAAAACTTGCTGAGAAGGCAGAGGTAAATAGATTCATGTTGGGCAAGGGAAACAGAGGTTATCAGGGGTAGATGGGAATGTAGAACTCGAAGCACAAACAGATCAGCCATGATCTTATTGAATGTCAGAGCAGGCTCAAGGGGCTGAACGGCCTACTTCTGCTCCTATTTCATATGTTCATATGTTCGTAAGGTGAACAATGGCAAGAGAATCTGGTCTGACTGTGGTTAGACAGTTAGTGTCCAAGACTCACTGGGGAGTGTTAGGAATTTCAGGTTTTATAAATGGTTATAGTTTAAACTATGTTCCATTCCAAGCTAGAATGGAGCTGGGGGTCTAAACGATAGATAATTGGCATTTCTACCTGGATACAAGGCCCATGTGATTCATGTTGTCATGAAGATGGGCTTTGGGAAGAGAAGAGTCAATAGGGTTACAGGCTTCCTAAGATTTGGCTGAATCTCACTGACCCAAGTCAGTCTCAAGAATCTGAGAGAGAAAGGGAGAGAGAGCAGGAAAATTGAGGCAGCCAATCCTGCACCTGAAGTAGAGAAAATGATGACCCTATAGTTCACCATATAGGACTTGGGTGGGAGCTTGCACACAAATTGAAGTGACTGAGTTTGTGAGGATTTAAAGGAGGTTGGAAGCTTGGGCTAGTGAGAAAGAATCTCTAGTGTAACCCTTACAGTGAAAGTTAGTTCTGGGATTAGAGGTTATCTGCCTGGAAAAGGTGAAAGGAAGCAAGCCACCGGGAGCAGAATTAGCTTTGCACTGATTCAGGGATAATTAAATGCTCACTTAAGGGACATCATTAAGTATAAACGTGGTGGTGCATTTTCTGTCATTTTAAAAATTAAACAGGGAAACTTTTCTGTAGTTTAGAGTGTAAGGCCCAAATTTTCACTCCCGGATCAGGAGCGCAGAGATGGGAGGATTCCCAGCTCTGCAAACCTGCCCAATAAAAGTGGCTGCCTGGGTGTCAGACTTTTGGTCCGCGAGGGTGGGCTGGATTAGAAGTTGGGGTGGGCGATTCAGAAAGAACTGAAGAGGATGCCAGATGTGGAGGCAAGCTGGGTGGAAGGCCTGCCTTGTGGTTCTGGCACTGTGTTCAAAGTTTAAAAATAAAGATTAAAATATGAAACATCCCTCACACCTTCACACACTCCCCATACCCCATCCATGCCACCTCATGCTCCACCTGCCCCCTCATAACCCCTCTTACCATCCATGCCAACTAAAGAAAGCCTTATAACAGCAAACATTTCATTCATGTACAAATTCCCTCATAGCAACAAGCATTGAAATACATAATACCACATCAAAGAATCTATAACCACTTTTAGTTGTCAGTCAATCTGTGAAATGGCAAGTACCCTACTATGATAATGGATGGTTGTGAAATCACTCATCCAGCACTAATCCAGTAATTGAAGCCTTCAGACTTATGACAGAAAAAAATAAAATAACAAGGAATCGTGCTTTTGTTAACACTAGATGCTTTTTCAAAGATTTAAAGGATGTTTAAATGTCTTGACAGCTCCCTTTCTCAGGTGTTTCTGATAGTTTTGACAAGTCCCTTTGACAGGTGTCTGACCGTTTTGACAGTTAATTTTGACAGTTCTGTTGAGGGTTCCAATGACTTTGAGAGTAATCAGTTTATGCACTTTTTACGCACATTTATGACTATGTTTAACAATTCCAAAGGGCACCTGACCTCCGCGAGAGGACACCCTACCACCCCCAAAGGTGTCCTGGGACCAGATCCAAAACTGTACTGTGCCTCTCCGAAGGGGTACCCTGGCTATCCAAGTGAATCCACAAAGTTCAGACCTGCTCTTACCTGGCCTAGTCTGCATACTTTGGGTTTCACACTCCTAGCCTACCAAAATCCCACTCAAGTGGAAGCAGCTGATGATTTAAATGGTCAGCTGCCTCTGTAAAATGCGCATGCATGAAGCATATCCTGCACCCCCATTCCTGCCCCCTGTGAAAATGGGAAGTGCTGTTGTTTGGGGGCGGGAATTATGATTTGTGGCCACTTCTGCCATTTTCGCCACGATGGAGAGTCCATGAACAATTAATCCGTTTTTCGTGGTGAAGGAAGGAATGTTGGCATGTGCACTGGAATAGCTTTGTGGTTCTAGTGCCATGGAATCACCAATACCTGCCTGAATCATGAAAATAGACAAGCCAGGCCTTGACAAGCTGAAGGGCAGCACTTTCCATAATGTAACGCTCGTGCATTAGACTGCTGTTTTAAAATTGAGATAGGACTTGATCTCACTACCTACTAATTCAAAGGGAGAATGCTACCAGCTGAGCCATGTGCTAAAAAGTGTGATCCCCATTGTAATCCTTTTTACATTGGAGAATTATGTGGATGAGCTTCAGGTTGCATACTCTCAGTTGAATAGTTGTATTTTTATGTTTTAAACTGCTTGAAGAGTGTCTCCATTCCTGATATGGATGGTGTATGCTCACTGTACATTTCTGAGTGATTTCTGCAAATATCATTATCAGTGGGGTACCAGAAGGAAAATCTGTGCCTGACTGCATTATGCTATCTCCAAACTTGTTTCAGCGTAACTTAGTCCAGTCAAATACAGCCCATTCATCCAGTTCATTCTGGTCAACAAGAGGTGGTTTGGATACCAAGTATACATTGGTAGAAGCAGAGAGTGCAAGTTGATTATTCTATCTTCATAAATGTTTATACCTCCAGCTAGTTTCTAATGGAGGTAAAAAAAAAAGTCAAATGCATTCATAAAATCAGGAAACCTATTTGTTCACGTTAGTGACCAGGGAAAATGTACTCAGTGAAGGATTTTTGGGTCTCTGGATCGTTCTTGTCATTATTTTTTATACTTTCTGTAGAGCATTGTTCTCTTTTTGGAGGCAAGCTAAAAAGAACTGGATGCAATTTTCTGCCTGAGTGAGCTGATAAATTATCCCATTAACATCAGCTGCTTGAACCTACACTCTGTGCTTCTCCTGATGTGTTCTAATACTCTGTTGATTTGTATTATGCTGTGAGTTGATATTTTTGAGGGCCAGTATGTAATACTTCAGATAGCTTCCTACTACACAATAACAACAGTATATTATGATCATGACTATTAGGTCTAAATGTAGTACTTGTCATTGTACTCAATAAATGTGCTTTCATATTAAAGGAGTGCCAATATGGCAGGTGCATGTAAATTCTGTGGTTATATAACTCTAAGATAAAAAACATAACGGTTAGAAATCTGATGGCATTGGAAAGCCTCATTCTTGCAAACTGTTGCCAAACAAAAAAGTAAGAAGCCCTGTTCTCTCTCTTTGTGGGATTGAAATCCCAAATCTCGCCTTCCGATTGAGAAGCAAATGGAGGTCAGTAGTTCAGAGTTTGAAACTCTGTTTCTCTAGGATCCTCTTGAAATTGTAGCCGTACCATTTGGTATTGAACTTTGCGCCAAATGCTAGATCTGTTTTGAGTACTAATGGACTTTGCTCCACTTAGCACAATTGGTGTAAAATATGTAAATATTAATGTTAATCTTTTCTAGATTGTTCATAAAGGCAGTGAAATAGTACAGAACCATGTACAGACATATAGAAACTCTGCTCATCATTATTCCCCACCATAATCCATGCCCATTTATCACCACCTTTGTTTTTCTTCTGGGCGGTAACTGGATGATTAGTTGGTACTGTATTTATTTCATGAGCCATCACTGTCATGGAAAGTGTGCTGTGAGCTCCCATTCTGAAACTAAGGCACTTTTACATTGAGTGCAGCTGATGGGGGAAGATCCAATCTTTGTGTTGATTGTGCAAAAGAACGGAAACAAGCGTGGCTGCTTGTTCCTGATGGCATCATGAGCCCATTTGAATATGTGGGCCTGTGATTCTCCCATTGGAGTAGCAGAGCTGGCTTTAGCAACATAGCCTGTGTCTTGTGCTTTCAACCAATGGGGCTTCCCCACAGAATAGCAGTGCAGAGACATTGTGCTCTCATGATCCAGACTGTAGAGGCACCAAATATTAAACCATCCACAGAATTTACCATCCACTAATGCAAGACATTTCAGGTTAAAGCCATGCCTTCAGTGAAACCCAAGACTTTTGTAAGATACGAACAATCCCTTATTACTAAATGCATGCTGCCTGCTTTTGGCCTGCATTTTGATTTCTTTGTGTGTAAAATCTTTGACTTTGTGACCTGTTTGGTGAATTCAATATAGTACTGACCGTAGTGGTTGAGTGCATAGTTCAGCTTGTTTTCATCTCAAGTCACCTTTATTGCAGTGACTGCCCGACATGAACAAGGATTTGAGCAGCACATACATCGGTGTTTAATAGGTTGAAACATATGTATCAGTGGGTTACTTCTATTGGTTTCTTGGTCCTGGCTGAATAAGTTGATCTCAGCAGTATGGGTGGATGCCAGGATGGTCCTCCACGGCTGGGATAGGGCAGGGTTGGAGCAGCAAAGGTTCCTGCTCCTGATTACCATCTAGTGATCCCTGTTTGTAGCCACATGGTAACTGCTGGGTGAGGATAGATAGCACTTTGGCTGCATTAGTCTCCTTTTCCTTCCCCACCTTAAAACATGATCAAATAGCTTGACTATTGACAGTCGCTGCCTCGGGTCATGAATAAAGCTTTTGAATAAAGCAGGACCTTGTTGTTCCTTGCGGACCATATTTTACTAAGAGTGACTGGTTTCAGGAGAGAATAGGAAGTGAGAAATTCAGACAGGGAAAAACAAAATCTTAAAATAAAAGCCCAGAAATTCCATAGAGTGGCAGTCACATTGGATTGCCACTCTGCTCCTCTTCACTTACCCACTCCTGGAGCTGCACATTCCCCATGCAGACTACTGACCCAGGCCTCCTTAGAAAAGTGCAGTCCAGCAGCTTCTGGAATCCTTCCAGTCCAGGGCAGCAGCATCGGGGGAAGTGAAGCCGTTCTCCCTTTTTATGGCACTAGCTGCCGCAAGCCAGGTAAGTTTAAAGGCCCCAGCCACTTTGACAGGGGAGAAGGTGAGTGTGTAAGGTGAGTGGGTCAGGAGGTGGTTCGGGATGGAGGGGGGTTTGGATGGTGGGAGGTGGTAGTCAGGGGTGGCCTGGGGGGTGTGGCGTAGCTACATGGTAGTCGGGGGTTGCGGGGGTAGTTGAGGGGGGGTCAGGGGTTAGCTGGGTGGTTGCCAGGGGATCGGGAGGGTAGCTGGGGGGATGATGTGGGTTGGGTGGTCGGGGGATTTGGACAGGTTTGGGAGGTGGTCGTCAGGGGTCGGGATTGGGGGTGTGGGGGATAGTCGGGGGTTAGGAGGGAGTTGGGTGGTTAGTCGGGGGTGAGGAGGGAGTTGGGTGGTTAGTCGGGGGTGTGGAGGGAGTTGGGTGGTTAGTCTGGGGTGTGGAGAGAGTTGGGTGGTTAGTGGTGTCAGGGGGCTTCAAGTGGTAGTCGGGAGAGGTAGGGCATTTGGGGATTGTGAGGTATTGGGTGGTAGTTAGGGGTGGGGATTAATCAGGGGTGTGAGGGGGGGTTGGGGGATCGGAGGGTGATGGGTGGTAGCTGGTTGTTGGGGGTTAGTCAGGGGCGGGGAGGGTAGTTAGGGATCCATTTGGAGGGGTGCTGGTGGGGTGTCAGTAACACAGTTACCCAGGAGTTAGAAGTAGTTTTAACCCTTCTACTTTTTGCTGGGTAACCATTCTGCACAGAGAGTCAGAACCATCTGAAATCTCCAATTTAACTCGGAGTTTCGGGTGGTTCCCTGTGCGGGTTAATTGCCCATTGGAAATTTTAACTTCCCAGTCAATTCCCATGCAGACCTTGCCTGGGGACTTCTGAAGGGTCCCCCAATGCATCTTCTGAGGTACGACCACCCCCTCCCCTTCCCTTGGGAAACGGAAGATGGTATCAAAAGTGATTCTAAGTAGAGCCAACCGTTCCAGACCTATAAGAGTGAAGTTGGCCTACAACAACCTTTGTGATTGGTCGCATATCTTCCTCGTGCCTGAAAAGCTTCATACAGGTTTAGGTCTGAAACATTAGATTATTGAGATTGTTAATGTCTGATCTCTATACTGTTGGCCTCTGAGCTGGGTTTCTCTGAGCTGAAAGCACCACAATTGCAATTAGTTTTTTTTTGCTGAGTGTTGTTAGCACCCCGATATGTGTAATTTTTAATTTACATTTCTAAGTAATTGCTCTCATGCATGATAAGGTTCTTCTGAGGTAGTTATACACAAGCTGTGTCTCCCCTCAGCAGAAGGAATATGCGGTGGTAGACTTCACTGTCTCTGTGGGTCAGCCTAAATGATGCCTGCGAAATAATTCCTGCATGGCTTCAGTCAACAATGTGGAGTTTTAAAACAAAAACAGAATCAGAAATACCTGGAAAAACTCAGCAGGTCTGGCAGCATCGGCGGAGAAGAGTACAGTTGACGTTTCGAGTCCTCATGACCCTTCAACAGAACTAAGTAAAATTAGGAAAGGGGTGAAATATAAGCTGGTTTAAGTGGGGGTTGGGGGGGGTTGGTTTGTTGGGACAAGCAGCCAGTGATAGGTGGAGATAACCAAAAGCTGTCACAGATAAAAGAAGGTGGTGATATTATCTGAAGGAATGTGCTAATTAAGAGTATATGACAGGACAGATAAGGTACAGAATATTATAGAGGATAAGTTGCTTTCTTTTCAAAATTGGGATTTTATTTTGGCAAAAATTACTAAAAGTGACCATGGGTAGGTGGGCCCTAGGACGTGGGTCCGGGTGTGCACGGGGTGAATGTGGATTGAGGTTTTCACTGGGTGAGTGTGGGAAACGTGGATGTATGGGAGTGTGGGTACGGGTGAGCCATGGATGTGAGTTCAGTGGACCATGGGCGGGTGGGTAGGATAGTGGGTGGGCTGTAGGTGGGTGTGCAAGGAAGGGTGGGTAGGATTGTGGGTGGCCATGTTTGGGTGTGGGAGGGATGGTGGGTGGGAATGTGATTGTGTGTAGGTCCTGGATGGGTGTGTAAGGGAAGTGTAAATGGATCCTGTGTTAGTATGGGAATGAGGGACCGGTGGGTGAGCTGGGCCATCAGCCATTTTCCATTGGAGCTAATCAACATTTTGTTGAGATTTTGGTTATAAATAATTAATAGATGCACATGGAAAAGTTGGCTATAATTTTGTTTTAGATGCAACATTAAAATAAAGCAAATTTTGTTGCAGCTTCCAGCTTACGGTGGAAATGTTTGATTATATGGACTGCGAGCTGAAAGTTGCTGAAAGTGGTAAGTTTTTAATCTGTATCACTTTTAGTCCACCCTTGACAGAAATGTTAATTTTGAAAATTATGTCGAAAAAGGCTGAATAGACGGTTTTTTGGAAATTTAAAGAAAAATACCCAGTAGCTTGAGCTTTCAGACAGAAATAAAACTAATTGTTTTAATGCTACATATGCATATGTTTATTGCTCTGTTTGACTGTGTCACCTTGTATTGATCTAGATTAGATAGCTTAAACTGTAACTGTTCAATCAGAAGGTACTTTGCATGTAAACTCAACTGAATCAGAGAATCATCGAAAGGTTAGAAAGAGGCCATTCAGCCTGTCGTGTCTGTGCCAGCTTTCTGCAGGAGCAATTCAGGAACACCCACTTCCCTTTTCCCAATAGCCTGCGAGTGCTTGGCCAGTTCCCATTTGAAAGACCTGATTGAATCTGTCCCTACCACAGTCTAGGACAGTGCATTCCAGATCCTAACCATTCCACCAGCCTGCCTATGACCTCTTGAAGTCTATCACTGTCTTCCTCATAGTTCAAAATAGTTCCAAGTTTTGAGTCATCTGCAAATTTTGAAATTGTGCTCTGTACACCCGAATCTAAGTCTTTAATACATATCGTGAAAAGCAGTGGTCCTAGTACTGATCTCTGGAGAACCCCACTGTATACTTCCCTCCAGTCTGAAAAATAACTAGATCCAGAAATGCCTCCTTCCTTGTTGGGCCAGAAACATACTGATCAAGAAAATTCTTTTTAAGACACTTCAGAAACCCTTCCCCCTACCTGCCCTCTGCACTATTCCTATCCCACTCCATATCAGCAGAAGTAAAGCTCCCCAATATCGCTACTCGATAGCTTTTGTACCTCTTTAATTTCCCTGCAAATTTGCTCCTTTTATCCTTCCCATTGGTTGGTGGCCTATAGAATACACTGACTAGTGTAATGGCACCTCTATTGTATCTTAGCTCCAACCAGGTAGATACGTGCTTGTCCCCTCAAGGACATCCTTTTCTCTAGCACTGTGATATTCTCCTTTATCAATACTGCCACCCCTCCTCCTCTCTTTCCTTCCCTAGCCTGAACACCTTGTATCCAGCAACACTTAATACTCAGTCCTGCCTTTTTTTGAGCTGTTATCTCCATTATTGCCACAATATCATATTCTCATGTGGCTCTCTGCACTTGCAGCTCATCAATCTTACTTACCACACTTAATGCATTTACATACATGCAACTCGCCAAGGTCACTACAACAGCACCTTCCCAGCCCACTCTTACCTGGAAGAACAAAGGCAGCAGATACATACGAACACCACCAACTGCAAATTCTCCTTGCATGGAACCATATTGCCGTTCCTTCATTATTGTTGGGTCAAAATTCTGGAACTCCCATTCCTAACAGCACTAGGGGTGTAACTATACCACATGGACTGCAGTGGTTCAAGAAAGTTACCCACCACCACCTTCTCAAGGGCAATTAGAGATGGGCATTAAATGCTAGCCCTGCCAGCAAAGCTCACATCCCTGGAATAAATTTAAAAATGCACTGTAAACCTAATTTAGACCTTACTGCATCCCCTCTTATTCTGATCCTACCTAATTCCTCACTGTTTTTTACTCTCATGCTATTTGTCATTCCTAACCCTTTGTGTACCTTGTTTCTCCTTTTCAATGCTGTATATGGTTCCCAATCCCCTGTGAGAGCGCTAATGTGCTTTGTATTCCTGATCCACTTTCAATATTGCACATTATAATAACAGTTCACAGTTTTAAAAGATAATTATGTTAGTTGTTTAACTATAATTTTCAGATCCATAAGACTTTGCTAGGATGATTTCAATGTGTTCTGAATAGTCTAAACAAACCGCCGAAGAGGTTAATTACATCTCTTTTGCGTTAACAGTCAATGGCATGCTAAACAAGATTGAATGATCCATGAGTCAATGAGAAATGCACATACTGTGTGGCATTGAGTCAAGCAAAACAGAAAGGTTTTAGGTTCCATCATTGTATATGCTGAGTTAGTGGATCTCAACTGGGCACTATTATTTTCTCTTTCCTTAGACTAGCCTGGTTTGAGAGGGAGTTGGGGAGAGAAAAGCTAGATATCTGCTTGCTGTATGGTTACCTCCAAATGGAAAATATATGGGAGGGCTGTGGAAGGAGAGCAGGACTGGGCTTGGCCACAGTTGAATAGATTTTTCACACACATCAAGGCTTATGCATGAAGGTGGCCACTTGTGATGAGGTACGAGAGGGTTGCTGATGCTTGTGGAACTGGAACCCCAGCATGACACAGGCAAGGAGGCCATTGGGCAAAAGAAAACCAGTGAGCCACTATATGACAGCAGGTAGTATGCTACATTGCTAAGGACTTAAAACCATTTTGATTTGTATGAGTATTTAAACGTGTAGGTGTTGGACAAGATCCTTTTCATCCTTCTTCTAAACTTTCTGTTTACCAGTGACTGTTTTAGGCACTACCTGTTTTTTTTTTTCTTTGAACGTAGATTACCAAGTCCCCAGTACAAAACACCAGTTTTACATCCAGGCTGCAGTTTAAAAGTCTGACCCAATCATATGGAATAGTGTGAATCTGACATAAGCTGAATGTGAGAAAGCCTGAAGTTGAGCTGCTTTCATAGCTCGTATAAAGGGAAACATGAATCTAATTTGTTTTTACAGACGTACGTAGGAAAAGGTAACCGTTGAAACCCTTTGTGTGCCTGATTGCGGGGTGGACTAAACGTACACTCAGGAACGCAAAATGGAACAATGCCACTTTTCTTTCCAGGGGCAGTTGTCCTTTAGGAGGGAATGCAAAGGTCAAGGGGTAAAAATTCAACTTGCCCAAAACGGGCCTTATCAGATGGTCCACCTGTTATACACATCAACTGATCTTCAATTCCAAATGGACTGACTATTGGGTGGTATGTATAACAGGCAGTCAATGGAACGGCTCCCAGTTTGTGGTATCCACAAGACTCATTTTACCCCAGAGGGATTTGGCTTGTTTTGAAAATGGTCACATTTCCATAATATCTGACTCCTGTGCTGTGTGTATGAGAATGGGGAAGTGAGGAAATTTAAATTAAACTCTAAAATAATGTTTAAATCTTTGTGCATCAATTTCATTAGAAAAGTGAAAGTTCTGCTGAGATATAACTGCAAGAAGTCTACAGGATCAGTGGGTAAATTTACTTTCCCCTTCACCCATCCCTGTGAACTCCTCCAGCCCTACATCTCCCACTCACTAAATTTTCTGGCCCTCGGATTCAGGTCTTCTGTATAATTTCCCCTTCCTTCATCCTGTCAATGGCACGGATTTGCTTTCAATCATTTTGGCCCCTTGCTTTAGAATTCCGTCTCTAAAATCCTTTGCCTATCCGCTTCTTCCCTCTTCTTCTTTAATACCCTCCTCAAATCCCACCTCTTTGACCAAGCTTTTAGTCAAATTTCCGAATATCCTCTTCTTTGATTTAGTGTCCATTTTTGTCTAATTATGCCACTGTGAAGTACCTTGGAATGTTTCACGATTTGAAAGGTACTATACAAATGCAGATTGTTGTTATTACAGATTGATCATCATTCTGTGCTGTGATTGGCCTCAATGTCTCTTAGGGAAAAACAAACTCATTGCTGGGAAATGTACATCAGATAAGGGCATGATTGAGTAAAATGCTGCAGGCTGCCCTTGTATAAATTACTGACTTCGGAAAATTGGTAATGTGCTTGAATCACCAAGTGCTTCAGATCTTCTGTCTCATTCACCAGTCTTTTTCAAGTAAGGAGTCTCTGAACTTTTAAAGGATCCACTTACTGCATTCTACAGTATTTTAATCACACAGAACATCTTGGGCGACTCATCCCAGATTTTCACTAAGTGCGGTAGTGGGTGTGAAAAAAGTTGTTTTATCCACCTGCCACAATAGCGGGTCTTCACCCCGTATCATCCTATTCCCGGCATATCATGCCTCATTAATAATGCATGCATGGGAAACTCTCTGGATCGCTGGCAGGGCAGCTTCTGATTCGACCGCCCCACCATCACCTCAGGCCTTCAATAATCCGGGCGTCATATTTAAAGGGCGCCCCTGCACAGAGCTAGCTCTCTCTCAGGGATCAAAAGGTGCCACAAAGTCATGGCTGCCGAAGGGAGGAAATATGCTGCCCCTAAATTTAGTGATGCCTCCCTCGGGCACCTACTGGGTGCAGTGGAGGCCTGCCATTAAGTCTTCTACCCCAGCTCTGGTGAAGACCAGCAAGCAAGGTCACCAATCCAGCATGGGAGGCAGCGGCAATGATGGTCAGTGCCAAAGCCCTGCAAGAGGATGAATAATCTCCTCTGTTCTGCCCGGGTAAGTCACCCTTCTCATCACTCTCAACTCACACACCCACAAGCCCATCACACATCCACAGGGATCTCACTCACTGCCAGTTCAAGGGACACCACCAATCACTCTCTCACACACACCTTCATCTGCCCTGTGGATTATGTCCTTATCTCGTCCATGGCACCAGTCAATACCCACACATGCCTGGCATCCTTCTCATTTGGCCTGGCCGGCGTCCTGCTTCCACTCTCCATCTGTCTTCATGCAGCACAAACCGGCACCTCAACAAAAGTGAGAGGTCACAGACTGGTGGAGGGATGCCTGACATCAAGGTCCTCACAGACTTTGAAAATAGAGTCATCCAACTGGCTGGTGAGGATCTGGACTGTTCCTGTGCTGATGGTGAGGTCAGTGGTGCTCAACCAAGTGAGGATCCAGCAGTGCAACACCCATCAGACAGCCATGCTGTGAGTGAGTTCCCTGTTCTGCAGTCCCCTGCCATGCACTAATTAATCTCTCCTTGCTTTCGCAGGCATATCTGAGAAGCAGCTGAAGGAGTCCAAAATCCAGGTTCTTGAATCAAACCCTGAAGACACCTCAGGAGAAGAATGTGATGACACCCTAATTGAAAACCCATCACAGCGCTCACCCACACCCTGCACCAGTGCAGAGACATATACCTTGGTGGGACCTAGTTCTAGAATAGCCTCAGGGTAACAATCTGGTGAGCACATCACACTGTCTGATCCACAGCAGGCGATGGTAGGGACTTCTCAGGTTTCTGGCATTCAGAGGACAGCTGGAGGCCAGAAATCTGGTGAATCTAAGTCAGATGAGGAGCCTCTGGACTCGGTCATGCCTCAGTTGCTGGGACTGCAAAGGCAAACTCAGGAACATCAGGAAGGGATGGCCGCTGCACTCCTCAGATTGCAAGGCAGGATGGAGGAGTCTACCTTCAGTCTGAGGTGATAGTGCCAGCATGCCAACGCACTGAGGTCAACACACTGGTAGGATGGTGGCCACCAGGACATTGGTCCTGCACTGCTGCACGGACTGAACTCCATCGCTGATGCCATAGTCAGCCTCCAACAATGTTAATGCGAGAGGGGTGCAGGGCAGTTTAATCTCACTCAGTGTGCTGAAGGCTGACAAGGGATCAGGTGCATTTAAAGTTTAAAGCTGCCTCTCCAATATATGACCCTGACCACAGAGCTGCCCTCAGCCAGACAGGAGTCAGATGTTCACATGGACAATGTGAAGATCTGTGGAGTGTCCTCACTGCATGTCATTGTCATCCTCCTGCAATCGAGTGACTATTAGGGCCTCCACTGTGTCTCCATGACATGAGACTGAGCACTGAGGGTATGTGCACTGCCATCAGCCACACAGGAGTCAAACGTTCACAGAGACAAGGTGAGGATGCCAGGACTGTCCTCACTGCATCTCGTCATCATCCTCCACTAACCTTGCGGCTAGGAGGGCCTCCCAAGGATGTCTGCCTCATCTGGCCAGTGCAATGGCCTCATTGCTGGTATCCTTGCATTTGAGAGCCTCATCATCATCATCATCATCCCCTTGGACAACCTCCTCATCGGAGGAGATGTGCAGCTCTGCCGTCTCCTCCTCGGCCAGATCCTTCCCACATTGCAGTGCCAGGTTGTGGATCATGCAGCAAGCAATGATGACGTGTGACACTCTCGGTGGACTGTATTGCAGTGTTCCACTGGCCCTGTCGAGGCAGCAGAACTTCATTTTCAAAATGTCAATCATTTGTTCCACCAAAGTCTAGGTCGTGGCATGAGCCTCATTTTACTGTCACTCTGCTGCAGTCTGAGGCTGCCGCATGCGTGTCATCAGCCACGTCCTCTGTGGCTGGCCCTTGTTCCCAAAGAATCAACCCTACAGCCTCTGTGGACCCTGGAAGATGTCAGGGTCAGAAGAGACCGGCTAAGGACATTGGAGTCATGGACACTCCCTCGGAATCATGCGCAGACCTGTAAGATGCGTTTGTTGTGGTTGCAGACCAGCTGAACATTCAGCAAGTGGAAGTCCTTGCAGTTGACGTAGTTGACTGATTGTTGCCATGGAGATCTAAGCACCATGTGAGTGCAGTCGATGGCACCCTGCACCTGTGGGGAAACAGAGATCTGCGCAAATCCCAGTGCTCTAGCTTCCTGGCTTTCCTGATCCTGGGCGAATGCATAAAATTCTGTACCTTCACGAATTTGGCATCTGTAACCTGGACACACTTGTGCGTGGAAGCTTACGCAATCCTGCAGAGGTCACCTGTGGAGTCTTGGATGGAGGCACTGGCGTAAAGGCTAAGCGCCGTTGTCACTTTCATGGCCATTGGCAGTGGATGCCCTTCGTGTCCCCATGGCGTCAAATCCTGTAGAAGGTGGCATATGTTCCCTAGAAATGTGCAGTCTTCAACGACACTGTTTCTCAGTCATCTGCAGAATCACAAGCACTGTCCATAGATCTAGCAAGGTGCCTATGAGTGCTGGCTCTCTGTGGATTTTCAGCTGCATGTGCAGCAGGCCCTGCAGCTCCTTCAACTTGAGGGTGGTGCTCTTCCTTTTGCCAAGCCAGGCGCCTCCGTTGCAGATTTCTCCTTCTTCTCTGCTCCCTGTAAGCCATGAGGCATACCGTTAAATCACCAGGCTCCATAATCCTGATGGTCTCTTGCAGGTTCAAAGGGAGAGATGTGTGGGTTAGCATATGTGTCTAAGAACCTCTCTTAAGCCTGAAGGCCCTTCACGCATGCAGGATGGTGCTGGCTACCACTTATATGGCCAGTGTGTAGTGCTCTCATTGACTGTTTGAAACCCCACCCACCTCCGCCCCACTCTGTTTGACCGATTGACAGCAGCTTTGGCCGCTAGACTGCATGCTGTGCTCTCAGCTCAGGCACAGGCATTCTCCTAAACCACACTGCAAGGCTGCACTGTTAGCTTGAACCATGAGGGACACTGGTCCAAACCTTAACAAAGACGTTGCAAGGGGCTGTGAGAGCCTCCGCCAGTGATTGTACCCTGGCTACCTTTCACAAGGGGATTGTACAACTTGCCCAGTCGGCAATTGTTCTGCTGCCCCCTAAAACGCACATTAATTTGCAGTCTGTGCCCGAGGGGTGAAAAGTTCTGGAGCATTTGGTGGCACTTTTATGCTTTTGCATTGCTCGAGGGCAGAAAATCTTCAGAGGCCCAACTCCAAGCAAGTCAATGGAGCTGCAGCTGAACGGTCCCAGCTGTGGAAGAGTGCTCACTTTGGACAAGCTTTTCTCAGTGCGTGGCCACTTCTCGTCATCCCCCCTACCCCGGCATGTGCTTCTGTACTTCCTTCAGTCTTTGCTACCTTGCCCTCTGACCCTGCCCCCGGCATGACCTGCACTGTAGCCCTTGCCCCAACACTGCACTGAAAGCCAGCCAGGAAAAAGTGACTTGCCTGTGCCCCCCTGGAAATGTACGACACCTTCCTTGATGTGCTTCAGACGATGCTCGTGATTGCTGTGCAAGGTTGTATGCACTCGCCTCCGAGTTCCCCTTGAAGTTCAGCTCGCCAGGTGCATGCCTCTTAAAGGCGGTTGTGAAGCACGATGTTCTGAAATCATGTCGATGTGGATGGTAAATTTGACGTGGGGGGATAATTCCAGTGAGTAGGACTTATAACAAGATGCTAAAGTATTGAAATTAGGTTTGTGACTTGTGGCAGTGGGAAACACTGCCCCGCCATTGATGGTTGGAGCGAATGATTGCAAACAAAGGCGTGAAACCGACGTTTGGCCTTCTTGCCATGTTGTCCTCACCCCCAGCCCCCACCACGATGCCCGATGCCAACGAAGCTGGAAAATTCCGGCCCTTGCTTTCAAACATGTCCTCATTTCCCGGATGCCTTTTGTGGAGATTCTTGGGGTCTAATTCTGGCAGCCTATTTTTATCTGGTTATTCCAAGAGCATTTTTAAGACTCGTTGCTTAAAGTGCAATTTTGAAGGGAAGAAAAGAAAAGGTCACTTTTAGGGAATTGGAGTAGCTCCAAGTTCCAGAATATTTATTGAATCTGACATTTAAAAATCCACAGTGAATCATTATTAAAATCTATACAGCTTGGTTGGTGTGTCATGGCTTGGTCTTGAATGATATAGAACACCAAAAGTTATTTGGGCTATCAGCTAGGGTCAATTTGCAGTTTACTCATGCTTCAGACTGCCACATTGTATGGTGTGCTCCCTCCCCCTTTCTTTAATACTTCATTTTGAATTTTCTCTTGTATTTCATTTCCCTCTCCTGAATGAACTTTGTTCTGATTGGATGCAGTTACACAAACAGTGACTGCATTCTTGTGTCCCATGGATTACACGGATGGGGGAGGCTTCTGTTATCTCATGGTTACAAAGGCAGCCACAGCCTTCGGGTGTCCATCTAACGTACTTGACGTAAAAGCCTGAACGAGCCATTCAGCCAATAAGAACGTAAGAGCTCGGCACCAAATCTTTGCTCACCAGGCGTTCACAGGCACGTGCTTCCCAAGAAGGAGCTGGCAACTAGGCTGATTGCGCTACCTTTGCGAGCATGGGATTGCGAATTCTTACAAACACATGCTACATTTTACTTAGACGTACCTATGCAATGGAACAGAAAACACACAATGTGCCAAACTGCTTTAAGTACAGGAAATCAGTGTCCAACCAAAACTGGTGCTTGTTGCTTATTGAAGGAACAGCAGGAACAGAAGATCATCTTTTTCTTCTTGTCAGGGCAGATATTAGTGGCTTGTGTACCTTTGATGCTAAATATTTAATTTTTAGTAACTTGGTTGGTCCCAGGGAGAGGTATCTAGAAATGTTTGTAACATCTTGTACACTTGGTTGTTCCTCTCATGAATAACTGAACTGTCTTGAGTGTTTGAGTGATCACTCACAGCTGCTGTGTTCAGCCCTGTCTGTCAACTCCCAATTTTAGCCTTTCAACATATTTCACTGCCGCAATTCATCCCTGCACTGGTGAACACTTAGAAAAGATCATCACTTGATCCATAGGAGCAAAGTGGTTTTCCGCAGACTGTGTGTCATAGATGGAACCCAAAGTGAATGCTAATAACCTAGCAGAGACCTGCAAAACATTTGTAGTCACTTAGTATCTTTATTGCAACAGTACTTCTTTAAATAGAGAACTTCTAGTTATTCTAGTTATCAAAACTTCTCATCTGGAAAAAACTACACAAAGCTGTCCATGTGTATGAACAGGCCCAGGAATACAAATGCAACTTTTTTCAAGGGTCTGGCCTTGTGACTTGTTCATAGTCATAGGGCGGAATGGTCCTAGATTTGCACTAAGTACACCTGCTGGCCACAATGACAGGTTTTCAGGCCATGTCATCCCAAACTGGCTGCCTTCCTTATGCATTCCCAGGAAACACGCCGTTTCCATAGCGGGCGGGCTCTCATTCACCCGCCCGCCATCACCTCGCTGCTTCATCACATCAGGCGCCATATTTTATGTCTAACCGCGCATACATCTCAGTGCTTCCAGCCCACGACTACTGCAGGGAAGATGTCCACAAAAGGCAAAAAGACTGCAGCCCCCCAGGTTTAATGATGCATCTATCATCAAAGAAAAAAGCTTTGTAATCACAGTATCGCAGTATCTATGACCAATGTCCATTACAAAGCCCTTGTTTAGGATCCATGTTTCATAGAAACATAATAACTGCTCTTGAGTTTAAAGGTCGGGATTTTTGCAACACTGGAGAGCCGCCCCCTCGTTGCAAAAATGGAGTACGAGTCTGGAAATCAAAAGCCCATAGAAATCATGTATGGGAGTACATTAAAGCTGATAGGGGCAGGTCTGAATTTTGTGGATTATTTTGGATAGCGACCTCTCCATTTTTGGTGAGGTAAAGTACCTTTGGATATGATCCCCAGTGCATTTTTGGGGGAGCTCCCAACTTGACCTCAAGTTCCCTTTTTCGGGTGGGGATGGGGGGTGTCAGGTGCCCTTTGATATTTTAAAGGTAGACATGAATGTTCGTAAAAAGTGCATAAACTCAATTTAACTATGAAGCTCACTGGAGGTGTCAAAAGTGTCAAGATGAACTGCCAAAGGGAGCTGTCAAGCTGTCAAACATTTAGAACTCCTGTCCTTTAATTCTTTGAAACAATTGTCTGGAAATTTTAAAAAAAATATAAGTAGGGTGCCTGCCATTTCACAGTGGGCTGAATTTTCAGCTTGGCTGGTGGTCATGATCAGTGGGCCAGGGGTTGGCCGGGAAACAGACCACTGGCTGCAATCGGGCGCCAACCGCGATTTCACACTGGCTGGCTAATTAATGGCCAGCTAATTAATGGCTAATTAACATGAAACGCGCACTGAAAAGCTCAGCGCTGTGGGGTTGGGCGTGCTCAGGCACTGAGAGAAAGCACCCTGAAGGCAGAGAGTTGCCTCAGCGAGCTGCAGAACTGAAAACCATGAAATAAAGTTTTGAAAATGAGAAAAAAAATGTTCAAGCATCACAATCAGGCACCCGAACATATAGATGATAGAAATGCTGTCCACAGATTTTTATCTTTTTTAAATTTAATAACAGAAACCTCATCCCACCCTTGGATGAGGTTTGACAAAAAATCCAAAGTCTGCCTGGCCGATTTGCCCATCTGCCAACTGTAAGGTTGGATGGACCATGGAAAATCAGAGATAATTGGGCCATTAATGGGCTTAATTGCCCTCTTATTCGTCAGTGGGCGTCTTCTGACTTATGTGTGTGTCTGCCGAACAAAATATCGGGCAAGCATGGGATGATGTCGGAATGCTCACCTGACGCCTTCTCATGCTATTTTACGTCCGATTGGTTCGGGTGCGTGCCTGCCCATGAGATTAAAATTCTGCCCTGTGTGATTGACAGCTCCAAGTGGTTATGGACTCTTTGAAGTGGGTCTATGAATTCCCGTGCTTGTTTTTATAAGGGATTATGCAATTGAATGAAATATTTGTTGTTATAAGGGTTAATGTAGTCGAAGAAATGTAAATGTAGTAAAAGTTTATTTTCTGCATGGGAGTGTTTTTTTTAACAAATAAAGGCTGCAATAGACAGTTTGAACTTTATTTAATCTCAGCATGGATCCTGAGGTCTGCCCAAGGTGGATACTGAGTGAGTTGGCATGGTAGATGTAGGGACAAAGAATGGTGGGTGCAAGCATGAGTTGAGACTAAGTTGGCATAGGGACTACAAAGGGCCATGGGGGTGGGTGGGGGAAAGGTTGGCATGGAGGGTATGAGGGTCCATGGGAGGGTGGATTGAAGGCATGAGATGGCATGGGTTGGCATGGATAGGGCATGGGGAGCATGTGAGGTGGTGAGGAGTTGTGAAGGGTGAAGGCTGTTGGGCTGTTTTATGTTTCTCTGTTGTTTTTAAGACTTCAACGCAGTGCCGGATCCGCATGGCAGGCCTTCCGCCCAGTCTGCCTCCACACCCGGCATCCTCCGCCCTCATTCGGGGGTCGCCTGACCCAACTCCCAGGGACCCTAACCACACTGGAATGAAAATCCAACCTCTTGGGCCACTTTCTTCCGTGTTGCATTTGCAGGGCTGGGAAATGTCCGACGCTGCGCTCCTGACCCGGGAAAGAGAATGCGGGCCTCAGTTTGTGCTGTGGCACACCCATTGGAGTTAGACAGTGTAGAAACTCTGGGGGTTACAGGCTGCTGTCATCTTCTTCATCGAGAGAATCAACACTGATGTGTTCTTCTGATTCACCTGAAAGCTTTTCTAAAACTTTTTCATTCAAATTTAGTGAATCTTTATTTTTAGCACCAAGAATAACCTTTGAATAATAAATTGTATCAAATAATTGTCCCTGCCATTTTGCTACATTGAACCAATTCCACCATCTCATCTCCCCTCCTATTGCATTCCCATCCCATGTCAATCCATCATTCCCATGCATTCTTTCTCATGCTATCCCCATCCCATTCCTCCCATCCCTCCCAAGCTATGCCCATTCCGTTCTTGTCATCTCCATCCCTCCCATCAATCACATCCCATCCCTCGCAGAAACAACCTGCCCAGCCAAGCCAACTTTGTTGCTGGGCTCCCCTTACCTAGTCTTTCTGTTCTCCACCAATACGTGCCACACCCACTCCCCCACCCCAACCAACTTGCTGCTTCTGCGACCAACCAGTGGCAGCTGAACGTGTATCACCCGCTCCACTCCTCCACATGCCTCATATGCCTCCACATGTCCCAGACATCGCCCAGCAACAAAAGCGCCCCCTAAACTGATCACTCAAAACAGATTGGAAGACAAAATCTTGTTATAGATGGTATTCGGTGTTTTCTGAGCACTTCATTTAGTTGAACTAGTTTGAAGTGCAGTGTTCATTGGCTAGGTACATGACCATTCCAGCTGGAATCCTACAGTGAAAGGACAGTCCCCTAAAAGGATGCATTTCAAGTGACAAAAGCAACTAAATCTGTAAAAATATAAATGTAGTGGAACTCTACAAGCAAAATTCATTCAACTTGAATGAAAAATGCACCCAGTGTGGCTTTGTAATTAAAGACTATGGACAAGCTTGTATGTACATAACTGACCCTTAACCTTCCACTTTTTGTGCTTAATCTCAGTACTGTAGCAGTCCATTGCTGGTTGCAACCAGAACTGACCTGATGGCCTGTGCTCCTTTACAATGCAGTCAGACCTAGCTGCAGCTCAGCCACAAATGACAAGTGTTTTCATCCTATCCACAAAGGCAAGGATCCAACTTCTGACCCTATGGCTGCTGCGTTTCAAACGGGCCATTTTGTTTGATGTGACGAGCCGTGGCAAAAAATGCAGCAAATGCTGATATCAGACATCCAAGAAATACATAATAAAAATCATACAAATGCAAACCCAGCCATTTTCTATTTTGAATTTGCTGACTCATGGTGCGCAGGAGCTGCAGTCACTGACACACCAGCTAGTGGGAACCTGGAAAGGGATGTTTGAGATGAAGGTTGGGGTGGGGGGTTGGAAAGACAAATGAATGTCGGAATTGTAAGTCTCATGTAGCTCTAACATTAATTGACAGTACTAAATCGATATTAGTCATGAACCTGATCTGGTTTATGAATTATCTTGGAGTTGTTCTTACAGGCTGGATATAAAAATGGAAGTGGTACTCAGAGTGTTTGTAATTGCTTTCCATATTGTCAACCATGCATACTGTTATCAACGTGTAAATTGGCCAGCAAGTTCAGGGATTGAGAGATCTGCTGTGAGTTACTGCTTGATTTACGCACATGTAGCCCTGAGCTTCCCTGTTATTTTTTAAAGAACTTATTGAATTTGCACATTAAACTCGTCACAGAATGTTAAAACTTGGTAATTAAAAGGGTACTTGTGCCAATAGTGACATGATAATAGTTAATGCAATGCCAATTAACATCTCTCCCTGGTCAGAAATTGAACACTTTTAGTTGTGGAGTCTCATTCCTTCAGGTGAGATTTTGTTCCTGGAGATTTTGAAAATGTCAAGTTTAAATTTTTCTACTTTTCCTTCTTGTCTCTTTTTTTCTCTTTCTCAGTACAATCTTTCTTCCACTCTTTATTTCGCTTCCTGTATCTGAATTGACTCCAATCCACCCACCTTCTCTGCCATTCCTTGGTTTCTTACTTAATCCTTAAATCTCATTAGTTAAGGTGGCAAACTGTTAGTCCAGCAGGATCCCAGATATCCCATTGCCCTCATCTCAGCATTATCAGCTCACAATTCCAGCAAAACATAACAGAACTGGAGGATGTAATAACCGTCCAACTAAAGCAAGATTTGTGTAAGGCCCAAACTACTGCTGCCAGCTTGGGGAATCTAGCAAGTTGCCATAATTATGGAAGACCTTGGGCAGGATTTTCCAGTCCCGCCCGCCCTGGGACCAGAAATTCCTGCCCGAAATCAACGGACCGTTTGCTGCTTCATCAAATTTTCCATCCTGCCCACGACGATTCCTGTGGTGGGCGGGTGGGACCGGAAAATCCCGCCCATGTCTGGTTGCAACAGTGTGGTATTTACTCAACAGGAGAAAAGCTTGTGACATTCCAGATTATAGCTATAATGTGGAAAAAGCACTGAAAGGAATTATTTTTAAAACAATCGTCATCATGACCTATGTTACAGAACTTCAGGCACCTGAAGGAGTTAATCTCAGCTGTTTTCCCATTTCTTCTTTACTTGCATAACAGACCGAAGTATAAGAGCAAGAAGACCTGATCCATATTTTCATTATTCGCTTGAAAACTCAGAACTACCTTGTTTGTAAAATTGTTAGTGATCATTATTAACCTATTTGGAGTAAGATGTTCTTCAGTCCCACTAATCAATGTTCACAGATAGAAGTGATTGTAAATTAGACTATTCTCTCTAAATTCTCCGGATATGCCATCAAATCACTTTTTATTACCCTGTACTTATGGATCTATTACAACTGTGTGCTTTCACTGTACTAAACTTTTTATTGAGCTACAATTTACTAAAATATTTTATTTGCAGGAAAATGTTCTTGGCAAGGAAGGGCGCAAGGTTTAAAAAAATGATTTGGAATTATAAATTAAATAAGGACATTTGGCCACTTGCCAGTGTCAGCTCTTTGATAGGGCTATCCAATTAGTCCCACCCCCTGCTCTTTCCACAGAGCCCTGTAAATCTTTTTCATTCAAGCATTTGTTCAATTCCCTTTGAAAGTTATTATTGAATCTGCTTCCATCATCCTTGCAGGCCATGCATTCTGGATCACAATAACTCACCGAGGGGAAAAAATTGGGCAGAATTTTTCCGTTGGCGAGTTGGGAATGGGGCCCGCTCACCGATGCGAAAATGATGCGGGATGACATCGGGGGTTCCCCCTGACATCATCCCGCCCCATTTAAATATTCAGGAAGGCGGGCAGACAGCGCGATCAGCTGTCCGCCCGCCGACCATTCAATGGCCAATTGAGGCCATTGACAGGATCATTAAGCCAATTAAAGGACCTGCTCGTCCAACCTTCAGGCTGGTGGGCAGGCCAGGAGCCCCAGCGGGCTTCTGAAAAAACATGAAACCTCATCCACTGGCGGGATGAGGTTTCATGTCTGTTTTAAAAAATTTTAATAAAGTTTCTGTGATATTTATTGGCATGTCCCATCTCGTGTGACATTGTCACACGAGGGGGACATGTTAAAAAAAATTTTATTTTTCTATGTTTCAAGTTACAAAGACTGTCAACCTTTTCCCTGAGGCAGCGCTTAGTCTCAGGGAGATGTGTGTTCTTTTGTGCACATGTGCAAAAGAACACGCTCTGACAGTTGGGGAATCCCCCCCTCGCCCGCACAGGAAGCGCACAGCACTTCCTGTTGGGCGACCTGCCCACCTCCGAGCCGGTGGGGCCCGCCCGCCCATCAAGGGCAAAATTCTGCTGATTGTTTCTTCACCCCTCACATGGGGTTCTTTTGTCAATGACTTTCAATCTGTGTCATCTGGTTATCAACCTCTCCTTTAGGGAAGGAAATCTGCCGTCCTCACCTGGCCTGGCCTACAAGTGACTCCAGACCCACAGCAATGTGGTTGACTCTTAATGCCCTCTGAAATAGCCAAGCAAGCCATTGAGTTGTAACAAACCACTAAAAAGTCAATAAAAAAGAATGAAACCAGACGGACAACCTGGCATCGACCTAGGCACTGGAACTGACAATGGCAATTGCAGCCCTGTTGACGCTACAAACTCCTCCTTACTAATATCTGGGGCATGGTGCCAACATTAGGAGAGCTGTCTCATAGACTAGTCAAGCAACAGCCTGATATAGTCATACTCACGGAATCATACACTACAGCTCATGTCCCAGACACCACCATCACCATCCCTGGGTATGTCCTGTCCCACTGGCAGGACAGACCCAGCAGAGGTGGCGGCGCAGTGTTATACAGTCAGGAGCGAGTTGCCTTGGGAGTCCTCAACATCGACTCCCGACCCCATGAAGTCTCATGGCATCAAGTCAAATGTGGGCAAGAAAACTTCCAGCTAATTATCATGTACTGTGCACCCCCCCCCCACCAGATGAATCAGTGATCCTCCATGTTGAACATCACATGGAGGAAGCACTGAGGGTGGCAAAAGCTCAGAATGTACTCTAGGTGGGGCCAAAAGTGGCACGGTAGCACCGCTACTGACCGAGCTGGCCAAGTCCTAAAGGACATAGCTGCTAGACCGGGTCTGTGTCAGGTGGTGAGGAACCAACAAGAGGGAAAAACATACTTGACTCATCTGCACCAACCTGCCTGCCACAGATGCATCTGTGTATAACAGTATCTGTAGGATCAACCACCGCACAATTGTTGTGGAGACTAAGCCCTGCTTTCAGATTGAGGATACCCTCCATTGTGTTGTGTGGAACTACCACCTTGCTAAATGGGATACATTTTGAACAGATCAAGCAACTCAAGGCTGGGCATCCATGAGGTGCTGTGGGCCATCAGCAGCAGCAGAACTGTACTCTAACACAAACTGTAACCTCATGGCCTGGCATATTGGCATGTCCCCAACTCTGCCATTTCCACCAAGCCAGGGGATCAACATTGGTTCAATGAAGAGTGCAGGAGGGCATGCCAGGAGCAACACCAGGCATACCTAAAAATGAGGGATCAACCTGATAAAGCTATAACACAGGACTACTTGCTGCTTATGCTGCTTGGCACGCAAGTGATAGATAGAGCTAAGTGATTACCCAACCAACAGGTCAGATCTAAGCTTTGCAGTTCTGCCACATTCAGTCGTGAATAGTGGTGGACAATTAAACAACTCACTGGAGGAGGAGGCTCCACAAATATCCCCATCCTCAATGATGGAGGAGCTCAGCACATAGTGCAAGAGATAAGGCTGAAGCATTTGCAACAATCTTCAGCCAGAAATGCCGAATGATTGCTCCATCTCGTCTCCCCTAGAGGTCTCCAGCATCACAGATGCCAGTCTTCAGCCAATTCGATTCACTCCACATGACATCAAGAAACAGATTAAGGAACTGGATACTGCAAAGGCTATGGGCCCTGACAATATTTCAGCAATAGTAATAAAAACTCGTGCTCCAGAACTTGCCATGCCCCTAGCCAAGCTGTTCTAGTACAGCTATAACACTGGCATCTACATAGCAATGTGGAAAATTGCCCAGGTACGTTCTGTACACAAAAAGTAGGACAAATCCAACCCAGCCAATTACCACCCCATCACTCTACTGTCCATCATCAGTAAAGTGATGGAGGGTGTCATTAACAGTGCTATCGAGTGGCACTTGCTAAGCAATAACCTACTTTTTGACACCCAGTTTGGGTTCCGCCGGGGTCACTCAGCTTCTCACCTCTTTACAGCCTTGGTTCAAATGTGGACGAAAGAGCTGAACTCCAGAGGAGAAGTGAGAGTGACTACTCTTGACATCAAGGCAGTATTTAACTGAGTGTGGCATCAAGGGGCCCTAGCAAAACTGGAGTCAGTGGGAATCAGGGGGAAAACTCTCTGCTGTTTGGAGTCATGCCCAGCACAAAGGAAAATGGTTGTGGTTGTAGGAGGTCAATCATCACAGTTCCAGGACATCAGTGAAGGAGTTCCTCAGAGTAGTGTCCTAGGCCAAACTATCTTTAGCTGCTTCAACAGTGACTTTCCTTCCATCATAAGGTCAGGAGAGGGGATGTTCGCTGATGATTGCACAATGTTCAGCATCATTCACAACTCCTCAGATACTGAAACAGTCCATATCCAAATGCAGCAAGACCTGAACAATATCCAGGCTTGGGCTGACAAGTGACAAGTAACATGTGCGCCACACAAGTGCCAGGCAATGACCATCTCCAACAAGAGACAATCCAACCATCGCCCCTTGACATTGAATGGCGTGACCATCATTGAATCCCCCACTATCAACATTTGGGGTTCACCAGTGAGCTGAAACTGAACTGGTCCAGCCATATAAATACTGTGGCAGGTCAGAGGCTAGGAATCCTGTGATGAGTAACTCACCTCCTGACTCCCCAAAGCCTGTCCACCATCTACAAGGCACAAGTCAGGAGTGTGATGGAATACTCTGCACTTGCCTGGATGAATGCAGCTCCTACAACACTCAAGAGGTTTGACACATCCAGGACAAAGTAGCCAGCTTGATTAACACCCCATCCACAAACATTCACTCCCTTCTCCGATGACACACAGTAGTAGTAGTGTGTACCATCTACAATTTGCACTGCAGGAACTCACCAAGGCTCCTTAGACAGCACCTTCCAAAGCCATGACCACTACCACCTAGAAGGACAAGGGCAGCAGACGCATGGGAAAACCACCACCTGGAAGTTCCCCTCCAAGTCATACACCATCCTGACGTGGAAATATATCACTATCGCTGGGTCAAAATTCCGGAACTCCCTCCCTAACAGTACTGTGGGTGTACCATGGACTGAAGCGGTTCAAGAAGGCAGCTCACCACCACCTTCTCAAGGGCAACTAGGTATGGACAATAAATGCTGGCTTAGCCAGCGAAGCCCACATCCCATAAAAACGAATAATAAAAAACAAATAATTGGAAACTTCTGGTTACTAACCTCTCCACCACTGGAAACAATTCCTCCTCATTTATTCCATCAAACAGTTCATGATTTTGAGCACTCTTCTCAAATCTACTCTTAACTGTCTCTGCTCTAAGGAGAATGACTCCAGGTCCTCCAGTAAAATAAAGTAAGAAAATATTTGCATTCATATAGCATCTTTCATGACCACTGAGCGTTTCAAAGTGCATTGCAGCCAATGAAGTAGTTTTGAAGTGTAGTCACTGTTGTGATTTGGGAAACACAGCAGGCAATTTGTGCACAGCAAGCTCACTCAAATAGCAATGTGATCATGGCTAGATAATTTGTGTTTTTTTGTGATATTTGATTGAGGGATAAGTATTAACTGGGCATAACCCCCTGCTCTTCTTCAAAATAGAGCCCTCGGATCTTTTACATCCACCTGAGAGGGTAGAAGCATCTAATGCCTCACCCAAAAGACAGTACCTTTGACAGTACAGCATTCCCCAGTACTGCACTGGAGTGTCAGTCCTAGAATGGGACTTCAACCCAGAACCTTCTAACACAAGGGCAGAATGCTAACACCGGAGGTATAGATGATACACAGTGTCCACATAATCAAAGTTGCTCATTCCTGGTACCATCCTGGTAAATGTCTTCTGCATCCTTTCTAATCCCTTAACATCCTTTCTGAATTGTCCCAGATTGGACACCATGTTCCAGCTGAGGCTAAGTAGAGTTTGATGAAGGTTTTGTACTCTATGCCTCTATTAATAATGCCAAAGATCCTATATGCTTTTTTAGCAGCCTACTTAACATGTCTTGCCACCTTCAAAGATTTGTGTACATACACAACCACATATCTCTGTTCCAGGATCCTCTTAAAAATTGTACCATTTAATAGCTTATACTGCCTCTCCTCATTCTCCACGCCAAAGTATATTAACTCATACTTCTTTGCATTAAACTTTTTCTGTCATGTGTCTGCCTGTTTCACCGCTCTATCTATGTTTTCCTGATGTCTGTTGCTTTCCATTTCATTGTTTTCTATATTTAAGACTTACATGTCATCTGCAGACTTTGGAAGTTATGCGCTATATACCCAAGTCCAATACATTAATATATATCAAACTGATCACTGAGGGACTTGCTTCAGTCTGAGGAACAACTGTTCACCGTTATTCTTTGATTTCTGCCCCTTAGCCAATTTCGTATCCACGCTGCTATCATCGGTTTAATCTCATGGCCTTTAAGTTTGGTTACAAATGTAAATGAAATGTTTTGGACGGCAGTCCAATTTTTAATAAAGGTTTTTCCAGTTTCTCCAAAACTCAATGGAGGAGCTAAGCCACATTTAAAGAAACATATCCTGTGAGATTTGCCTCGTTCTCTGTATGGCTGACAGTTACTTTTGATTGTAGGCGATAGCTGTTCAAATTCAGGAAGCCTTAGCTAATGTTTTTGGGGCTATCGATGTTCAATCGATTAGTTTATTTGAAGCATTTGAATAGGTCAGTTCACTTTATCACCTACAGTTGGCAGGGAGACTGACTGCCATGTATTAGATGGCTAACTTCAAAATAAGAAACCAACTTATTATCATATATATCTATAATTATTTAAACACACATGCACATGCATACACACACACACATAAATATAAATAAATATGAGATGTGAATTTGCTTTTTATTCAAAGGTTGAATTGAGATCCAATGTTAGGATACTCTGCCACTTTTCAGAGATGTGAGAGAGGTTCTGGTGGTATAGGACAGATCCAGTAGCTATAGCAATTTACAGGAAGGTCCTCTGTTCAATACCCTGGACTTGCCATTGATCCTGGTCAGTGAAGATACTCCTGAGATTGTAAGGAGCTTCGATCAATTTATGAGAGCAATCAAATATACTGAAGTGTCTTGAAATAAATAGGGCAGAATGGATCCCAAAACATGACCTCGCTTGTGAAAGTCAGTTTACTTTCAGTGACATGAAGAACAGGCAGCATGGATTTTGTGCTGGAAGGGACAAGCTTATAGGTTTGTTCTCTGCTTTCCTCCCTCTACTTTCTTCCTTCCTCTTAGTTCTACAGGTACTGGCATCACCTCAGTTCGTTGCCTCAATGTGAGCCTAAACATTGGGTATCAGCAGGTTATTTGATCATGGTGGAATGAATCCTAGATGACCCTATTATTCTACTTGCCAGATATCTGCACATAGACAATGTGTTCTATTGTACTATTGTCGTTGGCATCTTTTGATGATCTGCTTCTATCACTGCTTGTTTGCCCCTACAACCACACCAACCCCCTCCACCTCTCTGTCTCTCTATCTCTCCGCCCCCCACACACACACCTTAAACCAGCTTATATTTCAGCTCTTTCCTGGACTCGAACTCAAATTCTGTCGAAGGGTCATGAGGACTCGAAACGTCAACTCTTTTCTTCTCCGCCGATGCTGCCAGACCTGCTGAGTTTTTCCAGGTAATTCTGTTTTTGTCATAGACAACCTGTTTGTTGCGGGGGTGTGAGCAGGAGCTGGAACCCCAGCTGTTCTTTTCCTTAGAGATACTGAGACCAATGTTCTGTACTTACCAAAAACACCTTGGTTAATGCCAAGGCCCTAATCTGTGGAATTCCCTTCTCTAACCTCCCTGTATCATTAACTCTTGCTCCTTAATACTTACCTCTTTGGCCAATTTTTGGCCATCTGCATTCTTATGCAACTTAATCTCAAAGTTAGTCTGATTATGCGCCTATGAAATATAGTGTGTTAGGATGTTTTACAATGTTAGAGGAGCTATATAAAGTTTCTGTTGTTGTCGTCACCTAATCCAGCTAAATGTGAGATTAAACCTGGAGCCTTCCTGCACAGCAAGGTCAGGCAGCATGCCAGTTGGTGCATTTATTCAGAGTTTTCAGTAAAGTTCCCTGCTTTGTTTTAGAAATCCATTGTAACCAGCTTGAGTTACTGATAAGAACAAAGAATGGTTCTGGATTCATTGAGGACTTTTAATCTCCTTCTCATAACCAGTTTTCTGAGTTGTTGCTGTGAAGTTAATGGAAACCCAGGTAGAAAATGACAGAAAGAAGGTTGAGAAAATGATGCACAGCTTTAGGATTTAATGACGAGCTCAGTGATGTGGGTTATAGTTAGCATTCAGCTGTACTTTGCCCTAAAGCGATCTTCGGTGTGTTACACCCTGGACTTGCTACCGAGTCAGTGTCTCATTATAACAGTTGCAAAGTATCAGGATGTCCATTGTGCAGTAGCATTATTCTCTGGGTCAGCTTGGTTTTCTTACAGAAAAATGCAAATAATTGTATTTGTTTATAAAATTGACCAACAGAAGTCACAGGGAAGCAAGTAATTTAATGTAGGAATGGCTTGAACTGTATGTACAAGGTTGTGAGTCATACAAGCTCTTCCTGGGCCTTAAAAGATCTGCTCATACAATTAATTCTTTCCCTTGCTGCTTTCCGCTTTGGGCAGAAGGGCCTTTTAAAATGACAATATCTACCAGGATGTGAGCTGACCTGTCCACTCCACCCCCAAGAAAAACAATATATCAACCAAAGAAAGTTATGAAGGGCTCCTTTTAACATTAATGTTTGTTCCCATCTTGTTTTCAGTATTCAGATCACTGGATACCTCCTATGCAGTATCACAGACACCATCTGGTCAGTGCCGACTAGCTCCTCTCATTCAGGTGATCCAAGATTGCAGCCACCTTTACCACTACACTGTAACACTAATGTTCAAACTCCATTCCTGTAAGTATCCAGAATTTCTGCTACATTGTTTTCCACACCTGACAAAGATGGAAGATACAAATAAAATAAATGACAAGGAATATTCACTGTATCCAAATCATCTTTATCCCACCTGAATAGAGATCTCAATGAAATGTTCTTTTCATGTGATAATGTTGCGGATACCATTTATAATCCTGGAATATTTTGCTATAGTAGCCTGACTCCATGAGTAGTTTTTGGTGAAAGGAGAAATTGCGATCAGAGTTCCTCAGTCCCGGAATTGTTACAGCACAGAAGGAGGCCATTCGGCCCATCATGTCCGCAATGGCTCTCTGAAAGAACAATTCCCTTAGTGCCATTCTCCCGCCTTTGTCCCCCAGCCCTGCAATTCTTCCTTTACAAACATCTTAATTGGCCAGCTTTATGCAAATCTTGGTTTGCTTTTTCTTTTATTTTATAAATTAAATCACCTTGAGAGTCGATTGCCTCCCACACACCAATTGGTCTCAGTGCTGTGGCTTGGTTGCTTGAATCTGGCCGTGCCTGCTGCTTTTGGGAAGTATTTATTTTGTTGCCTGCCAGTGCACAGTATGAAGCCTCTCACTGATGACACTCGTGAGGGGGAAACATTGCTGGTGTGCCATTTGTCTCACAGAGCCTCACAGTTAGAGAAACCTACATTACAGACTCTCCTAGCCCTGGACAGAAGAATTGACTGTCCTTCCACGGTCAAAATCTAGGCTTGGGGTAGGATTTTTAGGTCGACGAGCAGGCTCGATTGGCAGGCCCGAGAGCAGCCGGGGAACGGACTGCTGCCCGCGATCGGCTCCCGACCACAATTTCACGCTGGCTGGACAATTAACGACCAGTCAGCATGAAACGTGCGCTGAAATGCTCAGCGCTGCTGGGGTGGGAATGAGTGGGTGGGGGTGAGAGGGTGGAGGCAGCCGCTGACGTAAGCGCAGGCACAGTGGAGTGTGGAATGAAAGTTCCCTGAAGTCAGAGAGCTACCTCAGGGAGCTGAAGAATTTAAAAGCCATAAATAAAGATTTTAAAATCCGGAAAAAAGTGTCCATGCATCAGAATCAGTCACCTGAATATATATACGTGAAAATTCTGACAATACTTTTTTATTTTTTTAAATTCAATAATGGAAACCTCATCCTGCCCTTGGCTGAGGTTTCATGAAAAATGCAAAGGGGAAGATTTTGCTAATCAATAAAGTCAGTGATCATTTTAGGTTAGCCTTTGATTGATTTTTCAGGGTTACTTTCCTGATGGGCAAAAAAGTGAACTATAAATATTTGTAAAGAGATTTTGAGTTCTTACAGAGAAACAGATAATGCAGTTGGCTTTCTCCCCTACTCCTCTGGGTAATTCATCTTGTTCCATCCCTCTTACTCGACCTTTAACATTCCTTGGCCTGAATTTTACACTCTTCCTCCCCTCCCCCCGACTGAAGGATTTTAGATGGGGGTGGGGGAAGGGGTAGCCTGAGATTCCCTCTGGATTCCTGCCCACCCCCACCTCACTGCGATCTTATGCTGGGGCGGGCAAGGCCTCAGATGGGAAGCCTGCTCTTACCCTAATTGAGGCCGTTAAGTGGCCAATTAATTAAGTGGCCAATTAATGGCCACTTAGGCCCATTTCCCGCCCAGCCTCAATTTTTTGACTGGTCTGACCGTTGCATGTCCATGGGGGAAACCCAAAAATAAAGCAAGTTAGATCTTGGGCAGGAAGGCGGAAGGGAGGGGTACCTCCATCAGAATCCCCCTTCTGACTAGGGCACCTTCCTTTTAAGGCCTCCAGACCTTGTTCTACCTTGAACTGAGTCTCTAACCCCATATCCCACCTCGCCTTTAAGAACCTCCTCAAAATCCATGTCTTGCATCAAACCTTTGGTCTCTCTTCCTAACATTGAACTTTTGACATGACATCCACTTTTCACATCCATTTGAGGTGCCTTAGAATGCTTTTTTCTATATTGAAAGATTGATGTAGACTCCTCAATTTTTTTTTTTATTCTTTCATGGAACGTGAATGTCGCTGGCTGGGCCAACATTTATTGCCCATCCCTAATTGCCCTTGAGAAGGTGGTGGTGAGCTGCCTTCTTAAATGCTGCTTGTAGAGTAGGTACACCCACAGTGCTGTTAGGGAGGGAGTTCCAGGATATTGACCCAGCAACATTGAAGGAATGGTGTTATATTTCCAAGTCAGGATGGTGAGTGACTTGGAGGGGAATTTCCAGGTGGTGATGTTCCCATCTATCTGCTGCCCTTGTCCTTCTAAATGGTAGTAGTTGTGGTTTTGGAAGGTGCTGTCTAAAGAGCCTTGCTGAGTTCCTACAGTGCATCTTATAGATGATACACATTGCCACTGTGTGTCGTTGTTGGAGGGAGTGAATGTTTGTGGATGGGGTGCCAATCAAGCAGACTGCTTTGTTCTGGATGGTGTCAAGCTTCTTGATGTTGTTGGAGCTGCACTCATCCAGGATAATGGAGAGTGTTCCATCATACTCCTGACTTGTGCCTTGTAGATGATGGACAGGTTTTGAGGAGTCAGGAGGTGAGTTTATTTACTGCAGAATTCCTAGCCTCTGACCTGCCTTGTAGCCACAGTATTTATATGGCTGGTTCAGTACAGTTTCTGGTCAATGGCAGTCCCCAGGATGTTGATAGTGGGGTACTCAGTGATGGTAATGCCGTTGAATGTCAAGGGTGATGGTTAGATTTTCTTTTGTTGCAGGTGGTCATTGCCTGGCACTTGTGTGGCACGAATGTTACTTGCCACTTGTCAGCCGAAGCCTGTGTGTTGTCCAGATCTTGCTGCATTTGGACATGGACTGCTTCAGTATCTGAGGAGTTGTGAATGGTGCTGAACATTGTGCAATCGTCATCGAACATCCCCGCTTCTGACCTTATGATGGAAGGAAGAAATAGCTGTAATTGTTTTATTAAAAGTAGATCAGTAATTAGAGTTATGATGCAGATAGGCCTAATAAAATTACACAGCACAACACTTCATGAGAAAAAGCATTTCCACATCCTTAATTTACACATTAGGTTCACAGCAAACATGTCATTAATTTGACAGCTTTTATAACAGGCTAATAATGAGTGTTCTAGTGCTCGCATAGGAAACAGAACATATTATAAAAATAACAACTCTAAGTGCTTTAATAAACTCAAGTTCTCTTAAGCTACTTTTATACTGGTGGTTGTTTCAATTGGATTGTGTGATACTGCTGTTCATTGAGAGGTTCCTTGGTGCATATAGGAAGGAACTGGATGAGTTTCTGCAACTGGGTGATGTATCTACGCCCAGGAAGGAGGTAGATCATCAGGTGCTGTCGCCGGTCACTGTCGACCCTGATTGACTGTGATTGGAAGTTGGAAAAGAAATTTCATAAATGGGACTAAGATTTTATTCCACTGTTTCTAGTTTTCCCAGGAAATTGTGTGGCTGCTTGTGGTAGGGGGAATCAGGAGTGATGGTGGCCAAAAAATCACACCATGCTAGAATGGATGGGCTTGATGAAGCAGCTAGTCTTTACCCTCTTTATTGTATGTTTCTGTTGCACCTGGCTCCCTAATCCCATTTAGCAGACTTGTAAATCCAAGAAAATATGTTTCTATAGTCCCAGGGCAGGCAACATATTTAATAGTTTACATGCCAGGAGCTAGCTAGCAAACATAAGACTCTTAGAATCCAAGAAGGACCATGTTTACATTGCATATCAAGGCTTTTAATATTCCAATTTAAATCGTGTGGTGAACTTAAAGCATCAGCAACAACACTGAAGCAACTGTTGATGCACAACTTCACATACATACATTAGCACAAAAGTTGTGACTATATTTCAGGCAGGATATCATTTGGAAAAGGCACACAATGGCTGGGGAAAAAAACGTCTGCTCACCAGTGGTGCAATCAGAACATAATGGTGCAGACAACAAAAATGGTGCTGGCTTTGCGTCTGCAGATCCCTTAGAAACCAACTTGCATCTTAAGCTCCTCTGGAAGAATTTATTTTTCCTTGTTTATATCACAACATTGTTTTCAGAGGCAGTGTTATATAACACAATCAAGGTCATATATTTTAGTTTTATATGCATCAGTACTTACTGTAATGAGGAATAGCTACAACCACATTTGTTCAGATTGATTCTCCTAAAGCAGTGGTGCGTGGGCCAGTTTAGACATCACATGATGTGCTGCTCCTGGTCTGCCTTGGTATATTTTAGGAATGTGAGCCTTCTCCCAACATGATCACTTGCTCTCAGCCACATGACATTGGCTAATCATTGCATAACCTCCATGTTGCTTGCTCAAAAATAGAAATAGTGTCTTTGCTGTAATATTCCCACTTCACTGGAGATGTCTGCAAGCTTGTATGATCCATTTGCCTAGATCTGTTGTATTTTATTGAAATATGAGTCAGGGGCTATCTGGAAAACCTGGTTTTACAAGTTCATTGTGCCACAGTATTGTGCAATGACACACCCATGTGATGTGTGAGGAGGAACATATTCTTTCATGTCAAATCTATTCTTCTTTGCACAAAGTTGATATTATATATTCCCCCCTCCTCCCACCACTGACCCATTCTTTCCTCCCCTTTCTCACTTGCAGCTCATAGGTGTAAACGGCTTTCCACACCTCACTTTATGAGCCTTAGCACGTTGATACCAAAACAAAAACAAAAATACCTGGAAAAAACTCAGCAGGTCTGGCAGCATCGGTGGAGAGGAGCACAGTTGACATTTTGAGTCTGCACGACTCTTCAACAGAACTAATTAAAACTAGAGAAGGGGTGAAATATAAGCTGGTTTAAGGGGCGGGGGGAGCAGGGGGTTGGGACAAGAAAAGCTAGGTAGAGGGCCAGTGATAGGTGGAGATAACCAAAAGATGTCACAGACAAAAGGACAAAGAGGTGTTGAAAGTGGTGATATTATCTAAGGAATGTGCTAATTAAGGGTAGAACGCAGGACGAGCAAGGTACAGATAGCCCTAGTGGGGGTGGGGTGAAGGAATCGAAAAAGGCTAAAAGGTAGAGATAAAACAATGGATGGAAATACATTTAAAAATAATGGAAATAGGTGGGAAAAGAAAAATCTATATAAATTATTGGAAAAAACAAAAAGGAGGGGGAAAATCAGAAAGGGGATGGGGATGGAGGAGAGAGTTCATGATCTAAAGTTGTTGAACTCAATATTCAGTCCGGAACAAAAGCAGAATTACCTGGGAAAACTCAGCAGGTCTGGCAGCATCGGCGGAGAAGAAAAGAGTTGACGTTTCGAGTCCTCATGACCCTTCAGCAGAACTGGGTGAATCCAAGGAGAGGGGTGAAATATAAGCTGGTTTAAGGTTTGGGGGGTGGGGGGGGGGAGAGGGGGTGTTGGGTGGGGGGAGAAAAGTGGAGGGGGGGTGGTGTGGTTGTAGGGACAAGCAAGCAGTGATAGGAGCAGATAATCAAAAGATGTCACAGACAAAAGAACAAAAGAACACAGAGGTGTTGAAGTTGGTGATATTATCTAAACGAATGTGCTAATTAAGAATGGATGGTAGGGCACTCAAGGTATAGCTCTAGTGGGGGTAGTGGGGCATAAAAGATTTAAAAATAATGAAAATAGGTGGGAAAAGAAAAACCAGTCCGGAAGGCTGTAAAATGCTTAGTCAGAAGATGAGGTGCTGTTCCTCCAGTTTGCGTTGAGCTTCACTGGAACAATGCAGCAAGCCAAGGACGGACATGTGGGCATGAGAGCAGGGTGCAGTGTTGAAACGGCAAGCGACAGAGAGGTCTGGGTAATGCTTGCAGACAGACCGAAGATGTTCTGCAAAGCGGTCATTCAGTCTGTGTTTGGTCTCTCCAATGTAGAGGAAACCGCATTGGGAGCAACGAATGTAGTAGACTAAGTTGAGGGAAGTGCAAGTGAAATGCTGCTTCACTTGAAAAGAGTGTTTGGACCCTTGGACGGTGAGGAGAGGGGAAGTGAAGGGGCAGGTGTTGCATCTTCTGCAGTTGCATTGGAAGGTGCCATGGGAGGGGGTTGAGGTGTAGGGGTTGATGGAGGAGTGGACCACGGAGGGAACGATCCCTATGGCATGCCGCCAGTGGGGAAGGGTGGGGGGTGTGCGGTGAAGGCAAGATGTGTTTGGTGGTGGCATCATGCTGGAGTTGGCAGAAATGGCGGAGGATGATCCTTTGAATGAGGAGGCTGGAGGGGTGATAAGTGAGGACAAAGGGGACCCTATCATGTTTCTGGGAGGGAGGAGAAGGCGTGAGGGCGGATGCGCGGGAGATGGGCCGGACATGGTTGAGGGCCCTGTCAACAACCGTAGGTGGAAAACCTCGGTTAAGGAAGAAGGAGGACATGTCAGAAGAACTGTTTTTGAAAGTGGCATCATCAGAACAGATGAGATGGAGGTGATGGAACTGAGAGAATGGGATGGAGTCTTTACAGGAAGTGGGGTATGAGGAGCCGTAGTCGAGGTAGCTGTGGGAGTCGGTAGGCTTGTAATGGATATCAGTGGACAGTCTATCACCAGAAATTGAGCTACCAGGCTGACTGTATGAGGTCGCCATGACTACCAAGATTATACCATAGTCCAAGGACCCTGCAGAATGCAAAGTCTAATATATATATATATCCCCTGCTTTTTTACTTAACTATTAATCCTATTAAATTGGCTGTACTTACAGCTGTCTCTTATGCATTTCCACCTGTGGATATTGGTTGTTGGTAAGATCAGGCCAGGCTGTATTGTTCCCTTCCTCCCATTTGGATGATGTGCTAGATGCCGTCAGTGTCTGTGGAACTGGAACTCAGCATATATGAGAATCTCCAGGAGAGGAGTGGAATGGAACTGCATCAGCAAGGATATCACCTTAAAAAGTATTTTTATTAAAGAAAAGGAGATTCCCATATTATTTTCAGACTTTAGAGCAACAATTTACATATCCAACTTGTTCAGTGGAGCCAGCCTTTAGTATCAGCTTAAACATTACTAACTCCAGGTGCTAGAATAGGTGTAGAATTAAATGGATTGAATTAAGCAGGCACATTTATGTTTTCCCACATTTGTCTGAATGAATGAAGCAACAATTGAATAGAATTAAATCCCAGTTGTTCCAAATTTGGTCGACCATACCACTGTGGCTCGTGGACACATTGGTAATTTAGAGGAACATGTTAGCAGATTCAAGCGGGTGAAATTATTTAAGCAAGAGCATATTTAGTAGGAACATAGACCAAGACCAAGGCTTTACAGCCCCTCCCGCCCGGCGGGATATTACGGTCCTGCCGAACTGAATGGAGATTTAAGTGGCTCGCCACATCTGCTGTAGGGAGTGGGGGGGGGGGGGGGGGGGGGGGGGGGGGGGGGGGGGGGGGGTGGGGGGGGGGGCGGAGACACGCTGCGACAGGGCTGTAAAATCCTGGCCGTTGCTTTGTTTCTAATTCCATTTGATTGTGAAGATCGATAAAAATAATGTTCCTATGTTGTGCAAATTCTATGTTGGCATTAGGTCTAAACACTGATTCCTTATGCATAAAACATAAATGGTTGGCATGTATAGGAAGTTCCTCATTTATCGACATAGTCAGTTTTTTCCTGTACACATCATTAGAGTAGCGCTAATGACTTTTTCCACATTCCCCTCAGTAGCCCTGGAAGTAACATCGCTCTCCTTGGATGGGAAGTATACTGGCGATACACATGGATTATTGCAGATCCTTGATATATCATCGTTCCTGTAATCACACTTGTGATTACTCATAAGTGGACATGCTTTGGTTGGAGTTTCGTTGTTGGGCACAGCATTGGGCACCAGCTGAGGAAGCTCGTGAACGTTTGGTTGGGGCCTTGCGCTGGATAAAATCTTTTGTTTGGTTGTACAAAGGTCATTTGGAATATGCAGCAGAGAATTCTTTCTGTTGTATTGTGCTGGGGTGTGTTGGGTGAGTCTGGTCACTTCTTTTCCTAGGTTGGAATATCAGGTCTGTCGGGTTTTTTTATTGGCATGAAGATACAACTTGGTTATTGTGGCGGGGGGTGGGGAGTTATGTTGAGTTATCGAGAGTCTGGCACAATCTTGGGCCTTCATGATATTGCCATCAGTAATAACTTGAGTTTTTTCTTAAGGTGATTCATTTACCGGATGTGGCTAGAACCAACATTGGTTGCTCACCCCTATTTCCCTTGAGAGGGTGGTGGTGAGATGCTGCCTATGAATACAAAACTGAGCGACTTGCTGGGTCATTTCTGAGGGTCTTTGAGAGTCAATCACATTGCTGTAGGTTTAGAGTTACATATAGGCCAGATTGAGTGAGAAAAGCAGACTTTCTCCTCTAAAGGATACTAGTGAACCAAATGGGTCTTCACAACAATCCACTAGTTTCATGGTCACTATTATTGATGTTAGCTTTTTACCCTAGATCATGGCATATAAGTTGACTCGGCATATAAGGAAACCCCATATCTTTGGCCCCAAAAATTATATATTTGGTGTATAAGTCAACCTCCCTTTTCAGCCACGACATGCTATACTTGCTTTAGTAGTCAGCCACAATTTTTCACCCCGTAAATGGATGTTTTACTTAGCAGTACCTTATAATTGGGTGCAAAGGATCAAGCAGGCGATTTGGACTGTGTTATGAAGATGCACAGAAGTTTAAGATATGCCCACAAAGAGTAGACATCCCATGGCAAATCGCAGAGATGGCAGCCACCCACATCCATGCTAGTGGTTCACTTTTATGCTCAATGTCCAGGTAGATCCCGTTTTTGGAGGGATTTTTGAGGCGTCAGAGCTCAAATTATACACAGACATCTACAGTGTTTCAGAATTACTTAACTGAAAATTATTTAATTGTTTATTGAATTTACATTGCCCAGCTGTCATGGTGGGATTTGAACTCGTATCTCCAGATCATTAGTCTGGGCTCTGGTTTACGTGTCCAGTAGCATAACAACTAGGGGGCTATCATGGCTTGCCTGTCAACCTTTGTTAAATGTATACTGCTCTTTTTTAAGTATTCTCATGCTGTCAGCTGCCTTGCTCCACTGGACGCTTTGATCTGTCACCCAAATTTAACAGATTGCTTGCTTAATGAACATGCCTAACATTTACTGTTTGTGCAGGTTTTCAGATAAGCGCTGTCTGTCCCCATACAGTCTGGAGTCTCTGATATCACTGGAACAGCGTGTTCTGGGAGTACACCAGCTCAGTGTTTCAGACAGACAGTGTTTAAGACCTACAGCATAACTCGGAGAGGAAGTTAAACCTAAGCACATTTCAATTTATCACTTTTTGTTGGGCTTTAAGCACTTTTGTGCATTTCCCCTTGAACAAAGTACATTCTAAGCTGACCAACCTGGAAAAGCTTTGCTCATATTTAGACGTTCAATTAATAACTCCTGCTTCAGGATTTAAAATTCAAAAGCTGAACCACAATCAGTAATCAGCTGAATCCCCTCAAACTTTGCTTTTTTGCCTCATTTCCAACATATGAACAATGGGGGTCATTCTTACAGAGTTTGTATCAGCTAAGGAAATGTCAACAAGGCAACTGGTTAAAGGTGGATAATGTAGCAAGTGGGGCTATCTAGATCTCTATGACTAGAGGCACGGCATCTAGGGGCTGAGCCTAAGTACTCCTCCCAGACCCCTCCCAACCCAACAAGGGAGCCGTGCACGTGCACTTGATGTTTCCATTGCCTCAAAAATATCTGATGAAAACTCATGCTAGGATACAGCAACAATTTTCTACAACTGGAATCGGTATTGAGAAGCCACTTAACATTATGGATCATGAGCAGCCAATTACATTGAACTGCAATGTTTCGTCCAACCTGTCAGTCATGATGTTTCTCCATCTGTCACCGTGTTCCCAAAGCCTTTTCCTTCAGCCACCTATTTAACCTGTTCTTAAATGTTAACATGGCCTCTTGTTCAATTAATAACTCCAGTAGTGCATTCCACAGTGTCACAACTCAATATAACAAAAGGTTTATCCTGCCCTCGCTCCTGTATCCCTTACATTTAATCTTATATCTATGTCCATTCCAACCAGTTTTTAATCCATTTTGCTAATCCCCACTCCCCTAATTCCATACCCCTTAATTTTCTCCAATAGTCTTTTATGCGCTATCTTGCCAAAAGCTTTCTAAGTGTCCATGGACACCATATGCACTGCGCTCTCATGTTCATCATTTGTAGCCTACAGAAAGAACACCACCAGATTTACGAAGCAGGATCTTCGTTTCTGAAATCTGTGCTGCTTCTAATTATCTTCCTTCCATCTTTAATTAAAGACACCACAAATTTCCCTATCAGAGATGACAAGCTAATTTGCTTGCAATTACCCAGGTTAACTCTGCCTCCCTTTTTGAAAATGGGTGTTACATTGACTCCTCTCTGTTCTTACAGCACACACCCAATGTCAGTACCGCACCATTTTTTCCCCCATTTCCCTTCGGAGCTTTGGATGTGTCTTGTCAAGTGTCTGCATTTAGTCTTTCTTTATCTTAACAAGATCACCTTAGCTTTCACTTGGTGCTGTCACTGCTGATCAATGAGCGGCATTTCTAAGTATGAACTGTGGCTGTCTCAGTTTGTATTAGAGCTTTTCTGGTCTGGTGACACAGTCCTACACCATTCAGCATATTTAACCAACCTCAGACCAGCCAAATCTGATATCAGCTATTGCACTGAATCTTGTAGCTGTAACAGATGCTTCATCATCATGATTGTTCCTAGTTCTTAGTGTTAATACTACATTTCTGTACTAATCCTTCCTGATTGGAATAAGGTTCAGTTTGATGGCTTTAAAAACTCATCATGCAGCTTTCAATACAAGGTATGAACAAATGAATGTACTGTCCATGGAGCCAAATTCATTATTGTGTACCTTCTTGAACAGGTCTGCCAGCAGACACTTTGACAGGACACAGGGACCGATTCTATGATGAGTTTCACAGGTACCAAACAACTGCTAATTTATAACTTTATAATTTATAACTATTTTACTGAATCAGGAGAGACTTTAATGGAGAGCTCTGCAGAAAACCTTGGCTCACAACAGACCAATAATTGGCCACATAGTTTTCACAGCTGGCTGGATAAGTGTGGGAAAAGTAAATGGTCCGCAATTTGCAGAGTTCACGTTGTACAGATCCTAGGCTTTTATAAATGAATAATACAGCAGCAGAGAAGGAAAGAATGTGCAGGGTCTTCAAATATGTCATGTATTGAAATGTATAAAAGATTGTGAGCACCTATTATTTACAGTACAGAGGTAGTTGTGTGAAGGCCATACTCAAAGCACTGAGTATTTTACATTGACCTTGTTTTGTGCTATGTGACTGCCAGGATCAGCAATGTGGTACTTGATCGTCACCCCGTGGTGTAGCCCAGGTGTCAGTGCTGGGTCCATCTTTGTTCTTGATATTTATATAAATGGTGTGTACTTGGGTGTAAGGAACACAGTCCTGAAATTTGGAAAAAGGCATGGAGGCCCCACAAGACTTCAGGAAGGTATAGGACAGCAGAGTAGGCAAATAGGTGGAAGATACATTTTATTGTAGATAAATGTGAGGCAATACATTATAATGCACTGTATAAAGTAATATTTTTTTGTATTTATTAACGTATCACAGAATGCCTCTTTTTTTACTGAGTTGTTATTTTTTATTTTGTTACAGCCTGAAGAGTTTCTTTAGCCGATCTCGTGACATGTTATATTTCAAACGGTTAATCCAGATTCCAAAATTGCCTGAGGTATGGAACCTTCTTGTAAAAATAGAAGGATAGTACAGACAAATGAGTTTTTAATATGTTTACTTTGGCTTCTTATTAGCTACTGACTTCTGTTGTACTGGCTGAAAGCAATTCTGCCCATTTGAGTTTTACCTTGCAATAACTTTTGATCCACTTAATTCCTGAAGATGGTGAATTCTGCCCACACTCTTTTAATTACGGAATAAATGTATGAACAGATCTCATGTATAATATTTTTCATTTCCCCTTGCACGCATGACAGTCTGTCAGATGAGATGTTAAATTGAGGCTCCATCTGTTCTCTCCAATGATATTAAAGGCCCCATGGCATGATTTAGAAGAAGAGCAGGGGAGTTCTTCCTGGTGTCCTGGCCAATATTTATTCCTCAATCAACATCACCCATAACAGATTATCTGGTCATTATCATCTTACTGTTTGTGGAAGCTTGCTATGTGCAAATTGACTGCTGTTTTTCTTACATTACAACAGTGACTACACTTCAAATGTGCTTAATTGACTGTAATGTGTTTTGGGATGTCATGAGGTTGTGAAAGGTGCTACATAAATGCAAGTCTTTCTTTTTACAGTCAATTTGGAATCCAGGTTTTGCTGTGTACATCCCTGTTGAGGCTATTAGTACAACTGCTTGCTTAGGTACAAGGGCTTGTGCTTAAATAACTTAGAAAATGCCTTTTTTTCCCATCTTTCCACACCCAAGATGAAAGAACTAGCCCTGCCCAAGGAAAGTTTTAGTATGAGACCAAGGCGACTGGAGTTTGAACTGGTTCTGTGATTCCCAGGTTGTTCTCAATGTTGCAGTTTTCAATTTGTTGAGGCGGCCAATTGTGGAGACATTCCTACCCATTTATAGAAACAAACCGCCATTTAAAAGACATTTCATGGTACCCCAAATAGATTTTGAACAAGACACTATCCAGTATGTCTTATGTTTCCCCCTTCACAGAGTCCTCCAAATTTTTTGCGAGCCTCTGCCCTTGCAGAGCATGTGAAACCTGTGGTGATTATTCCAGATGAGGCCCCAGCTGATGATATTGAGGAACCAGAAAGTCTCATTGAGGTCTCTGCAGTTCCAGTGACTGAATCTCAGGTAAGAGGCAATTTTTCCTGATGGGATTCTTATGGCTGTCAGGTAAACTGGGAGTTGTTTATAGTAATTTTAAGTGAAAGCCCAAGTTGAATGTAAAAATGAAATGAAACTCCTAGCAAGAGAGAGGTTTTAAAATGGGATGAGTGAGGTAGGAGCAGAAGTGACTTGGTTGGAAGATGTCTTCGTACGTGAGGATAGTGATTAAGATAGTTTTAGCTCAATAATGAGGAGATTCCAATTAAATAAGAACTCCAGATACTATTGGAAATCTGCCTTCTGTCCAACATATAGGCTTTTAACGGTTTTATATTGTTGGAAGCAACATCACTTTAAAGGTGTTACGACAGGAGAATTTAAGTAACAGGTCAAAGTAACCAGCAGAGGTACATTAATAGTGGTTTGGTAGTACAGAACTTGAATATTGCTGAAAAGAGATATGTCGAAGCTTTTTGTCTTGCGCTCATACGTTCTGGTAAATTCTGTCAGAGGTGGCGGGGGGAGGGGCCATGCTGTTGAAGTTGTGGTATTCACCTTGTTCACACTGCATTCGAAGCACACACCATTTTAACTGGCACATTTGTGGGCAACGTAGGAGGCTGTCATCTCTGGCATGATGAGGTGGCCCTATTAAAATGCAAAAGTTGGTGTCCGGTGACATGATTTTAACTGTGGGCAGCACATGGTGCACACGTTGTGCCTAGGGATTCTGCTGCAACGTGGATCCAGGGCCAGAACAGGCCCAGCAATGTCAAAAATGTGCCTTGTTGCAGGTTTCCATAACCTCACCTGACTCTGTCACTGCCTCAGCTGATCTACTGCTGAAATTCTCATCTGTGCCATTGTTACCTCCCGACTCAATTATTCCATGACATTCCTCGCAAGCTTGCCATTTTTTTTCACCCTCCATAAATCTAAACTTGTCAAAAACTCTGCCTTCCGTGTTCTGACTCTCTTGTGATCACTGACATACATTGGCTCGGCCTGACCGTGCTCAATTTGAAAATTCTTTTCCTTGTTCTCGTCCCATCCTATCTCTGTAATGTCTTCCAGCCCTAAAACTCTCTGAAACATCTATGACCCTCCAATTCTGGTTTCTTGTGCATTCCCGATTATAATTACTCAACTATTGGTGGCCATGCTTTCAGCCCCCAAGGCCCTAAGCTCTGGAATCCCCTCCCATTCCACTCTGTGCCTCTTTCTGCCTTTAAGATGCTCTTTTAAACCTATTTCTTTAACCAAACTTTTGGTCTTATGACCTAATATCTCCTTGTTGGTGTCATATTGGGGTTTATAATGCTCCTGTGAAATGCCATTGGACGTCTTATTACTTTAAAGGTGCAACATAAAATTGTTGCTATTGGCTGTTGGCTATTGGCTATTGGCATAGTGAACCCCCTCCCCGATACCACTCCCTCTCCCCCCACACCCAAATCCTTATGCCGAGAGTCATTTCCTTAAGGTGGTGACAGTTCTCTGCTCCTGGCCACCAGCCATCTCACTATTTCTGCCAGATTCTGGTGAGATTCCAAAGTGAAAAATTAAAATTGGGCCTGGTGATTAAAATGGCCTCAGCTAGCTGCCTGCACTGACCAGTGAGCTTGTTGCCCCACCCCCATATGCTGCCCTCTTGCCTCAAGTTAGCATAAGGCTCTTGTTTATCAGTCATTGATTATTTGTTGTTGAGCTTTTACAAGCAAGGAGGGAGCTTTTAAGAACTGGAGAAATCTCTGCGTTTCAAAATAATTTAACCATGCAATGACTTTATTTTCTTCTAGAACTTGGTGGATGTGGACATCTTCGATGCTACTTTTGGTCCCCCAACTAATAATGGTTTTGTGAAAGATGATAGGTAAGATGGCTGAGCTTTGAGAATGACTGGATTTATCAAACAATGTTGTTTGGTTTAAATTTTAGACAGTCATTTGTGCATTCTTCATGCAGAGATCTTCAAATTGACAACCTGAAGAAAGAGGTGGAGCTGCTGAAAGCTGAGATAGAAAGAGTAAAGGCTGAGGTAAGATTTCACCCTGAACCAAAGAAATGATTGATAAAAAGGAAAGCTGCCAGAGATTGTATTTTAGGCTTTGAGCTCCTAAGCTGGGTTGCCATTTTATTAACCTTTGCACCATGTCCAGTTAATACCACCTTTTCGATGGGTTTATTCTCACACCAAACTCTCATTTCCAGTAAGGGAGAATGGCTACCTATAGTGCAATCTTGTCTTTGTTGCCTCTAGATGCTTGCCAATGCTCGCCTGGCTAGCCTTTTGCACTTCATAAACTTCAGCTCATCCTAACTTGCATCATGTCTTATTCACTCACCATCCCTGTGCTCACTGACCTAGATTGACCTCTGATTTGGAATTTTCATTTTTAGAATTTTCACTCTTGTTTTCAAATCCCTCCATGTTATTGCCCCTCCCTATCTCTGTAACCCCTTCCAGTTCTGGCCTCTTGTGCATCCCCAATTTTCAATCCTCCACCTTTGCTGGTTGAACCTTCAACTGCCCTTGGCGTTAGCTCTAGAATTCTCTCCATAAACCTCCCTGCCTCTCTACCTCTCTCTTTCCTGCTTTAAGATGCCCCATAAAACCTACCTCTTTGACCAGCTTTTGATCGCCTGTAAGATCTCCTCCTTTCATGGCCTGGCTCCTAATTTTGCTTGATAACACCCTTGATGTTTTACTACATTAAAGGCGCCATATAAATGAAAATTGTTGCTGTGGATAGTCCTCTTTCTCTAGATATGTTTTGGCAAATTAAACCTGCATTAGAAATAGTACCGCAATACAAAACAATGGGGTAAAATTTGACATGATGAAAGATGATTAGCAACAGCTCAAAAGCTCAAAATCTGCATAAAACACTGATGATGAAAAATGTTGTTCTAAAATAGCAGCTAGTCTAAAATGGAATTATGAAGTATGTGGTGGTTTTTCTAAAATCAGTCTCAGTAGCTATATGGAGACGATGCAAGACTGACAAGGTTCTCTTGAATTTATTCAGAAATAAATACAACATGGTCTCCATGTCAAACTTAGCGGCATTCTAAATTCAGTGTCTACAAGCTGTCTAAATGTTAATATATTTGATACGCTGTTATTTCTGAGTTATTTAACTTTGCATCGATTGTTTACTTCCAAGTTATCTACACAACTTTCTTTTAGATTATTTTTAATGATTTTCTGACATATCATGAGGGGTGGGGGTGAAAATATATTTGTCTCGAAGTTTGCTATGACATTGACAAAGTCCATCCATCTATTGTTAAAAAGAACATCACAGCTTCTATTAATTACTCTTGGCTGTGAGTCAGCAGGTAGTGGACAAGCCAGCTACAGCAGACTTCAGCAGATAATTTAATGTAGTATTGGGGGAAACATAATCTATTTGTACATTTGGAAATAGGAGCAGGAGTAGGCCATTCGGCCCTTAGAGCCTACTCACCATTTGATATTGCTTTGAATGAGAGGTCAAACCAAGGTTCCACGTATGTTAAAAGCAACATATTCTCCTGTTGATAAAAACAAAAAAACTGCGGATGCTGGAAATCCAAAACAAAAACAGAATTACCTGGAAAAACTCAGCAGGTCTGGCAGCATCGGCGGAGAAGAAAAGAGTTGACGTTTCGACTCCTCCATCACCCCCTACTCCTCAACCCCCTCCTATGGCACCACCCCATGCCCACGCAAAAAATGCAATACCTGCCCCTTCACTTCCTCTCTCCTCACCGTCCAAGGACCCAAACACTCCTTTCAAGTAAAGCAGCATTTCACTTGCATTTCCCCCAACTTAGTCTACTGCATCCGTTGCTCCCAATGTGGTCTCCTCTACATTGGAGAGACCAAACGTAAACTGGGCGACCGCTTTGCAGAACACCTGCGGTCTGTCCGCAAGAATGACCCAAACCTCCCTGCCACTTGCCATTTCAACACTCCACCCTGCTCTCTTGCCCACATGTCTGTCCTTGGCTTGCTGCATTGTTCCAGTGAAGCCCAACGCAAACTGGAGGAACAACACCTCATCTTCCGACTAGGGACTTTACAGCCTTCTGGACTGAATATTGAATTCAACAACTTTAGGTCGTAAGCTCCCTCCCCCATCCCCACCCCCTTTCTGTTTCCCCCTTCCCTTTTTTTTTCCAATAAATTATAAAGATTTTCCTTTTCCCACCTATTTCCATTATATATAAAAAAAACCCACTAGAGCTATACCTTGTGTGCCCTACCATCCATTCTTAATTAGCACATTCGTTTAGATAATATCACCAACTTTAATTTTAACACCTATGTGTTCTATTGTACTATTGTCGTTGACATCTTTTGATGATCTGCTTCTATCACTGCTTGTTTGTCCCTACAACCACACCCCCCCAACCCCCCCCCCACCTCTTTGTCTCTCTATCTCTCCGCCCCCCACACACATACCTTAAACCAGCTTATATTTCAACTCTTTCTTGGACTCGAACGCAAGTTCTGTCGAAGGGTCATGAGGACTCGAAACGTCAACTCTTTTCTTCTCCGCCGATGCTGCCAGACCTGCTGAGTTTTTCCAGGTAATTCTGTTTTTGTTTTATATTCTCCTGTTGTCCTGGTCAACATTCGTCCCTGAACCAAATAGGTTAACTACTCCATTCATCTAATTTGCTTTTTATGGTACTTTGCTGTGTGCAAGATAGCTGCTGCAATTGCCTCTGGCACCTCAGTATTTTTCCACTTCTGGCCTCTTGCACATTCCCAATTTTCAGTACTCCACCATTGGCCATCACGCCTGCAGCAGTCTAGCATTCTGTCCTTGAACAAAAGTAATTAATTTCCTTTGAAACACTTTGGTATGTCCCAAGGATTTGAATGGGGCCATAATGGGCAAAACTTTTAACTTTGAAAGTGTGAAACTGTCAGTAACAGATAGTCAGCTCCATGTTGGAGGGCCTGATCCAGTATCACCAGCTTTACATCCCCATGGCAAATGAGTGCTTTACCCTTCATATAAGTCTTTTTGACAGGAGAATTGACGCTGTATTCCACTTGGGGTATGGTAGCCTAGTTATGGTGCAGCACTGACAATCTATTAGTTGCAAGTTCCAGTTCAACCATGGCAAGTTTTGAAACTGAATGATTCATTTCTGGTCTATCACCTGAAAAAATATCCATAATTGCTGCTGTTCAGTTGTAAAAAACCAACTGAAAACCTGCCACACATACACAGTCTGGTCTACACATAACTCCCAAGAACACTATGTTGATTAATGCTTAGTGCTCTCAGGGCAATGTATGACATGCCTAATAACAGGTAAGTATGTCTGTGAATTGTAATTATGCCTTACATTTTCCCAACTAGGGATGAACAGTAAATGCTACCTTGCCAATATCATCCACATAATAATTATAATACAAATGTTTCCATCTCTGAGCAATCTATCTAATTTTTCTTGATTATTTATTCTTTCACAGGATGTGGGCTAGACCAGCATTTATTGCCCATTCCTAATTGCCCTTGAGAAGGTGGTGGTGAGATGCCTTCTTGAACTGTTGCAGTCCTTGTGGTGTAGGTATACCCATAGTGCTGTTAGGAAGGGAGTTCCAGGGTTTTGACCCAGCAGATGTGGCTTGGAAGGGAGCTTGGTGTTCCCATGTATCTGCTGCCCATGTCCTTCTAGTTCCTAGATGTCACAGATTTAGAAGGTGCTATCAAAGGATCTTTGGTGAGTTCATGTAGTGCATCTTGTTGATGGTATACACTGCTACCACTGTGAGTCGGTGGTGGAGTGTGTGAATATTTGTGGATCGGATGCCATTCAAGCGGGCTGCTTTGTCCTGGATGGTGTCAAGCTTCTTCAGTGTTGTAGGAGCTGCATTCATCCAGGCAAGAGGAGAGTATTCCATCACACTCCTGACTTGTGCTTTGTAGATGGTGTACAGGCTTTGGGGAGTCAACAGGTAATTTACTCACCACAGAATTCCCAGCCTGTGACCTGATCTTGTAGCCACAGTATTCACTGGCAAGTCCAGTTCAGTTTCTGGTCAGTGGTAACACCCAGGATGTTGATAATGGGGTATTCAGCATTGGTAATACTATTGAATGTCAAGGGGTGATGGTTAGATTCGCTCTTGTTGGAGATGGTCATTGCCTGGCACTTGTGTGATGCAAATGCAACTTGCCACTTGTCAGCCCAAGCCTGGATATTGTCCAGGTCTTGCTGCATTTGGACACAAGAGACTGCTCCAGTTTCTGAGAAGTCGTGAATGGTGCTGAACATTGTGCAATCATCAGCGAACATCCCCACTTCTGACCTTACAATGGAGGATATGTCATTGATGAAGCAGCTGAAGATGGTTGAGCCTAGCACACAACCCTGAAGAACTCCTGTAGTGATGTCCTAAGACTGAGATTGACCTCCAACAACCACAACCATCTTCCTTTGTGCTAGATATGACTCTAACCAGTGGAGAGTTTTCATCCTGATTCCCATTGACTCCAGTATTGTTAGGGCTCCTTAATGTCCCACAGGGTCAAATGCTGCCTTGATGTCAAAGGCAGTCACTCTCACCTCACCTCTTGAGTTCAGCTTTTTTGTCTATGTTTGGACCAAGGTTGTATTGAGGTCAGGAGCTAAGTGGCCGTTGTGGGACCAGAACTGAGCATCAGTGAGCAGGCTATTCATAAGTGCAGTTTGTTAGCACTGTTGAAGACACCTTCTGTCACTTTGCCCAATATAGCTTGTCAGATAACACAAAACTTACAGGTTCAGGCATGGTTTGGGTAGCTGGTTTCAGGTTCAATGAAGGCTGGAAGGAAAATTGTCTGATAGAATTGCAATGGTGTAATTAGGTAATCATTGTAAATAAAGCAGTGAAGAACACTTTTTTTAATGACTAACTAGCCAGGGATAATCCCTCTGTTTAGGTTTGATATTTTCAACAGCTCCATTTTCCAAAAGTGTTATCTTTTTGCCAGGCCCAGAAGTACATTGCACAACTGAAAGCCCAGATTAATACCTTAGAGACAGAGCTGGAGGAAACACGCAAACTGAAGCAGAAAGCACTGATCGATAATGAGGAGCTACGGGATAAGCTGGAGAACCTTCAGAAACAGAAGGGCGACACAGATAAAGCACAGTTTTTGTTGATTGAGGCGGAGAGTGAGTTGTATTCTTGCCATATTCATTATGATGTAGTCACTAATTGCTCTTGAATGATATTGGTTCAAAGGGTATGGTATTCAGTTCAAATTAGTGCCAGTCTTCAGAACACCCCCCCCCCCCCCCCCCGGCTTTACTGTCCTATTTAATGACACCCCAGTTCCCATCCACAGCCTGTTCCAAAGTCTAACTTTTCCCTACATTTGGTTTGCTGCCATTCATTACTAGCCTGAACTCTCGCAAGGACTGGAGATTGTTGAAGTCCTAATTTAAGGACCAACCTTCCTCATTCAGGATCTTCCTATATAAATGATATCTTGCTTACAATGCATGCTACAAACTGAGGCAAGGAGCTACCATTAATATGCGTCTCAGATAGAACCAGTGGGCAATCTTGAATCTATTTAGATATTTTATTTCAATTGGAAGGATTTGATAGGCTTTTCCCATCTAATTTTGTTGAGACCTTTGCCTCTGCTGTTGAGTCCGAGAATGGATCTTGCCCAAGGCGATCACTGAGTAAATGCGCAGAGAAAGCTGCCCACCATTTAAAACTGGACCACTTTTATTCATGTTTGTACGTGTTTTTGTTTGTGAATCACTTCTCTTGTTCTTATCAGCACTACCATCAGCAAAGGTGGGGAAAAATAGGTGTTGGGAATGGCACTCATTCCAGTCCTTTTTTATCTGTTAAGGATGGGAGGAGATTAGATAATTCCACCATTGCTCCTGGTTACAGTAGATAGAAACTTTCCTGTCCATGGGCAGAACCTTCTGCCTGTTGGACGGGCCGGTTGGAGTGGGTGTGTGTGGGCGCGGAGCTGATTGCTGCCCGTGATTGGCTGCGTGTTGCCATTTTATATGAGTCGGCCAGTTAAGGCCTGCCTAGCGTGACGTGTGCTCAGCGCTACCTGTGCGGGCGGGGGGAGGAGGGACAGTCGGGGTCTGCGCTCTTGTTTGCCCCCCTCACACTGAAGAGAAAATTCTGCCCCATGTGATTAAAGTGCATGTGAAATGTTTCTTGGTTTGTTTTCTGAGTTTTTATCACAGTGAGACAAGCTATAGCACTGGACTTGATTATGGGGTTGTATCTTGTCATCTATTCTGTCTTCAGCCTGTGTACATATGACTGAAATCTCACCTGAGAACTGGAGCTATTTCTGGGTTCAGTTTTCACTCCATGAACGTAGGCAATCGAGAGACTCCTCTGAAAAATCACAACAGCTAACTTGAAATAAAAATGACTAAACCCATTAACTCCATCCATTAGCTGCTCTGAAGCTGAGTTCCATTTTCATTCTAATGTTACTTAAATTATACTTACAGAGAAGGTGCAAGCGAATGAGCAGCGCTACAATAAGCTGAAAGAAAAACACAGTGATCTTGTAAACACCCATGCAGAGCTCCTCAGGAAGGTAAGGAAAGCCTTTCAGTGGGATGTGATCTGGTGCATGTCTAATTCAAAGTGAGCGAGGTTATTTTTGTGCTTGCTTTCAATTGAACGAATGTTCATTTCAACACTAATTAACCTTTTACTTTTCATAGGTTTAAGGTGTCAGCCTGGTTCTCAGCAGAGAAAATTGAATTGAAATTGATCTCTACTTTACAGTTCTTTCCGTATATAGCATTCAGTTTTTAATGTGCCCAGCTTTAAAATTGTATTGATTCTTGCAGACGTTTACAACGATGGTCTCGGTGAGGCTTGGGTGTGACCTGAATGCCTGCAGCAACCAATTTAAATTGGATGGATTTCTGTCAGTGTTACAGTCAAAACCAGTTGATATATAGGCCTGGTTTCCTCCTTTCTTAGGCAGTTGGCTGCAGATTGGAGTTTACTGACGTTGAAACCATTCTAGGCAGGGCTTGAGGCCTTTCTCGCAAGGTGTTACTGAATTAACTGCATCTATTAACCCTGTCCAGAAGCTGTTATGGAAGGTGGTTTGCTGCATGTCTGTCTGAACAAGGTGGTATGGAATGTGTGGGCTGTGAGCTGATTGTTTGGATGTGAACAGATGATAGGAAAAGTCAGTTGAGATATTTGTCTGGTTTTAAATGTGTCATGGGAAACTAAAGTACTCGTACAGACTTTATTGTTTTCTAATGGGCACCTCCTGGATTGATTCCTAAGGGACCTGTTTGTTACAGCTTCTGTGTAGGGAACAAACCTTGGACATTTGCTGCATCTGTCTTGATCTTATAAAGGGGTCGCTGGAAACTACTGGCCCAAATTGGTTGTCTCAAAAAGGTTATCCAGATGATCTGTGAGTTGTGGGTGGTCAGAATCTTGGAAGGTGGTGGAGTTTCTAACTGAAAGTTGTGCTGAGATTCCCAAGGTAGGGATCCGGACATGGGACCAATGTAAAATTCCATCCAAACAGGGGTCATTTCAGACAGGTTACGTCAGCAAAGCCTGAGAATTGTGCTTTGACCCCTAGTGACTCCAACATGGAGTTAAAGGTGGTCAGTCCTATGCAATCGAAAACAAAGACTGGAAATGCTCAGAAAGTCGGGCAGCACCGGTAATCCAAAAGTATTGCACAGCCTGCCTCATGCACAGGCACTGTGAACTGATGGAGGGAAATTTAAATGCCATTTCACACTCCGCTTCAATGAAAACCAACAGGAGGAAAGAAGCTACTCAGTGGGGAAAAGGGGAATCTAGCTATAGTTTCAGATGCAAAATATTCTGATATTTCCCTCACTGGTGAGCTCCAAGCTTGGTAACAGATGCAGTGAAATAGTCAATGGGGCTGGGGGGAGGCAAATAGAAAAAGGAAGTAAGTTATGACAGATACTCACCTAAAATGGCTACTGCTGCTCCCAAAATATCAACACCATTACTACCTACAGTGTTCACACTGGCTCCAGCACAGCCTAACCTGCTCATGGAAGCTCTCCCCAGCTTGCCCCCTGTCAATTGGTCTCCATTCCTGTCTGTCAAAGCTTCACCATCTCTCATTGCTCCACTGGCACTGCCCATCAATTCTCTTTTTTTTCTCTTTTTTCTATTTTCTTCTGGGCTGCTTGCAGCAGTGTGTTAATGTTATGTTAATTACATTGTTAAGTATTGCTGAAGAAAGAGACTTTTTTTGTTCGAAGCTTTTCGTCTTGCTCTCATCAGGCCAATTTGCAAGAAAATACCAATCTCAGGGGAAACAAGATACCTATACTGGATGAGAAGAGAGTGCTGATTGGTTGGCAAGTGGATTCTGATTGGTAGAAGCATTGCTGTGGAGAATGCACCAATTGATAGCGACTGACAGTTAACTGCCAAACATTGTTTGAAATTTCAACTAGGCAGCTTGACTCTGGTTGATCAAGACAAAAATGCCTCTTTTTTCAGCAATACTCAAGTTCTATACTACCAAACAACTATTTATATTAAGGTTAAAGTTAAACAGCTGGAGGGTATTGATTGATTAAGTATCTTGAACACATATAAAAAGGACGTGACCTGTCTGAAATGACCCCTGTTTGGATGGAATTTCACACTCGCCCCATGTCCGGATCCCTACCTTGGGAATCTCAGCCCCAAAATTTGAGCTGTCTTGAGGAAATCTCCACTGTGCCCTTCCGTTCTACACAGAGAGGTTTCTCTTAAATGCTGTTGCTACACAACCTTCACATGCTCACCCTTGTCAGCTGTCTGGATATGCCATGGCTTCCATTCCGCCATCCAGAGATGTGGGGGTGGGGGGGGGGGCGTGGGGGGGTGGTGGTGGGTGTCCTCCAGTGGAGGGCTCCATACGCAGGAGTCCTCCCCTTTACCTTCGGGGATTTGGCATGGGACGTGTTGCATTCAGCAGTCCCATGCAAGAAAAGATTAAGATGGTTCACAGACTCCAAGGCCGCCTGTCATTTCTGTGGCCTCGAAGAGTCCGTGTTCCATATATATATTGATTGTGCAAGACTGCAGCCCCGTTTTGATTATTTGAAGGGGATGCTCCTCAACTTTTGGCTGCACTTTAGCCCAACACTCCTGACCTTTGGCCACCTGGTGCAGAGGGGATGGGCAGGGTGGAGGACCTCCTTGTAAGCCTGCTTCAGGGCCTTTCCATGGTGGCCATTGGTAGGACTAGGCAGCCGGTGGCTGAGGGGGTTATTTGGCCCAAGTATCTGTCCTTCTTCCCCAGTTACGTTTGTGCCCACGTGTCCCTGGAGAGGGAGCATGTGGTGTCCACCAGTACGCTTGAGGTTTTCCGCGAACGATGGGCACCACAGGGGCTGGGGTGCATCATCAGCCCTGAGAATGGCATTTTAATTTATTAACTTTCCTTGTAAAGTTTTGTTTTTTGTTACAGTGCCCCTTTAAGAGGTTGTTTGCCAAGTCAATCAGTTTATTTCATTTGATTTATTGTTGCTTTTAAAAGAGTCAGGAGCGTACCCTCCTCTGCTCTGTGTGGTATTGTTACATTAGGCTGCACAAAATGCGTTTTTTGCCACACTCAGCAAATATGAATTTAATTTCCCTGATAGTAAGATTTGCACTTTATTCCATTGGATTTGCACAGCAGTGACCTGAAGTGTGGCTGCACATGCAGTCTTCTTCCTTATCAGGCCTTCAGTGACTGGGTGTTGATAAGTAGGAGGCAGAGATATACAATGCTGCATTCTGTGAATAAACCTACAATCAAGAAAAGGATCTGTGTCTAGTTTCATACTTCACCATCTGGCTTGGATTCATTTAACACAGAGTGCCAGAGATAGCTCCTTAATTCCAGGAGACTCCCAGACAATCTTGGACGGTTGGCAACTCTATTTGCAGTTTGTGCAGAGCTAGCTGATTTGCTCTGACGTAGGGTTAGGGAAGAGAAAGTCTCTGCTGACTCCACTCCTGATCACTGCCCAGCAGACTCTGGTGAAAGTGTGTCTGTGGACATCAGGCACTACTGTCACAGAAGAGCTCGCCAACACTCACCTTGTTTTATTCCTTTATGGAATGTGGGAATCACTGGCAAGGTCAGCATTTATTGCCCATCCTTAATTGCCTTTGAGGTGGTGGTGAGCCGCCTTCTTGACCCGCTGCAGTCCATGTGCTGTTAGGAAGGGAATTCCAGGAGTTTGATAGCACAGTGAAGGAATGGTAATATAGTTGCAAGTCAGGATGGTGAGTGGCTTGGAGGGGATCTTCCAGATGGTAGTGTTCCCATGTCTGCTGCCCATGTGCTTCTAGATGGTAGAGGTCATGATTTTAGAAGGTGCTGTCGAAGGAGCCTTGGTGAGTTGCTGCAGTGTATCTAGTAGATGGTACACACTGCTGCCACTGTTCATAGGTGGTGGAGGGAGTGAATGTTTTAAGAGGTGGATCGGATGCCAATCAAGTGGGCTGCTTTGTCCTCGATGGTGTCGAGCTTCTAGAGTGTTGTTGGAACTGCACTCATCCAGGCAAGCAGAGGGTATTCCATCACACTCCCAACTTGTAGCTTGTAGATGGCGGATAGGCTTTGGAGAGTCAGGTGAGTTACGAGCCACAGAATTCCCAGCCTTTGACCTGCTCTTGTAACCAGAATATTAATTTATACAGTTAAATTTCTGGTCAGTGGCAACTCCCAGGATGTTGATGGTGGGAGATTCAGCAAGGGTAATGCTATTGAATGTCAAGGGTAAATGGTTAGATTTTCTTTCCTTGGCGATGCTCATTGCCTGGCACTTGTGTGGTCTGAATGTTACTTGCCACTTATGAGGTCAAGCCTGAATGTTGTCCAGGTCTGCTGCATATGGACGTGGACATCATTCAGTATCTGAGGAGTCGTGAGTGGTACTGAACAATATTGAGGCTCACATATGAGGAATGGCCACTTGGGTGAGATGCCAGAGTGTGACTGGTTGCTGTAGAATTATATCCCTTTGGGGGTGGGGGTGGGGGTGATTTTGAGTGCTTGACTTCTCTTGGACACTGTTGGAGAGCAGACATGGATTGGGGCTGAGCACCATTAGAGTTACTAGGCTTAAACATACTTCAGCGTATTGTGTTGAACTTCTGCTTTATTCTGTGCCTGGTATCTGGCCACATAATCTTCTGCATATTCTGCTGTTTATCAGATTTGGATCCATTTACCTAAATGAATCAAGATTATTTCAGCTAGTCAGAGCAGGTTGTTATCACTTATGCATTTGTGACTTTGTGGTTTTTCATCAGGTGTTTGGTCTTTGATAATAGGTTAATGGGATATACATGAAGTGGGTGTTTTTATATTTACCATGTATGACTGGGTATGAATGCAATACTCATACCTCACCTATTGCATCATGGAATGTTTTTCAGTTATTTTCTCTTTCCTGATATAACTGGGATGAGCTAGATTCTAAACTGTAGTGACCTACACTCTATCAGTATTAGTTAATCCAGCAGTGCACTCAATTCAGAATTTGGGATTTTGATTCTTTTTGATGTTCCATTGATGTTAATTTTTTTTCCGTAAATTTGGAAACACCAGCACTGTTTGTTGCTACCAGGTTTCAACAGGATAACACTGCCATTAACACAAAAAGAGTCAAACCTGATCCTCTCCACAAGAGCACTCTCTCCGATAAGATTCACTCGATAACAACCAGAATGGAAGCTCCAGCTCATTTTCCTTCACCACCTCAGCCCGGAGATAATGTATTGGCCCCAACTCTTCTGCTTCCTTAACTGAGATTGGTCAACAGAGTAAAGATCAGGGAATCAATCTGGGGCAGTTAATCCAGCAGTGCATTCAATTCAGAATTTTGGATTTTGATTCTTTTTGATGTTCCACTTGAATTTTTTTTCGTAAATTTGGAAACACCAGCACTGTTTGTTGCTGCCAGGTTTCTGGTCTGTGATCTGTGTGGCCCAGTGACACACATTATAACACATTTACTAAGCTATTGGGAGAAAAATATTCATTGCAAAGTGGGACAGAATGATGCTTGTGCTTGATTTCCTCATTCTGTGTAAGTGATTCTGTGCTGTACTTGGGGAGGCGGAGAGTTGTTGAGATCCATGGTAAAGTTCTTAGTCACCGCTGTTGTCGGCTGTCCCGCGATTTGAGGATGGCATCCATTTGGGGTTGTGAGTATCTGCCGTCGGTCTTCATGTGACTGAACAGGCTGGTTCTTGACCCCCAGATCTTTGAGCTCTCAAACTACCCCAAGTAGTTTGTGAATCTTCAGAGTTTATACTGGATTGGGCTAATTTAGCAACAAAACGGCAGGGAATTGGAATACTGCACCATGATAGGCTAAGGGTTGAATTTCCTTCTTATTTCTCTGTTTTACGCAGAGTGCTGAGACAACCAAGCAGCTGACGGTTACACAGCAGACCCGGGAAGAAGTGGCCCGTACAAAACAAGAGCTTGAATTTGCCATGGAAGAAGCTAAAAGAGAAGCGGAGATGAAGGTAAGGCTGAAGCACGATTGTGGGCTCCAGAGTCCACCTGGCTTGATCAGCTACCCATAATCACCTCTGGGATGTGTCTCAGACCATGACCTGGAAATGCCAGACCAAGAGTGTAGTACCATTCTGGGCTTTGGACAGTACTAGAGCTAGTACTTGGGCTCAGTATCAGGAACAGCCCATAAAGGCATCATGTATTTCCTCAGAACCAGAATGATTCCTTGTATTTGCCTAGGAGGTAAATGTAGAGTGATCCTGACATCACGCAAGGAACCTATGCGACAACATGTGCCACTATAAGACATCCAAGCCTTCAGTACAATCTTCTCAGATCAAGGTTCGAACTATAAACCAACAGACAAATTTCTTTAACATTAGACAGGTAAGTAACCTGCACTCAGTACAAACAGCATATCTACTGTCATTACAATCTTCATCAACCTCCTCAGTACTAATACTCAAAGATGCTTCTCCTCAATGATTTTCAATATAACATTGATCCTTGCAAGACACTCATTCTTTTCTTGCATTTCAAACAGCAACTATTGAGCCACATCCAGCTTGGTCTCTCTGGTTTTAACATTTCCTAACTAACCAACCCAAGCAGTCTAATGTATACCTCACATTTGGAACCTCTTGGTCACATAGCTCTCTACCAAAGGAGTGGCAAGGAATCACTGGCTCTCTGCTTCTTAAACAGGTGACCCATCTTGTTATCCAGACACATGTAAACCAAATCCACTGTCACTGATTTTGTCACAGACCAGATTCTAAACTGTAGTGATCTACACTCTATCAATAGTCACTGTCACCAGCACGTTTGGAATGGAATGTTCCATTGATCTGTGCCAGAACACTGAATTACCCGCTGGATAACTCCCCTTCTGGGTCCAACCCCATACTTCAGCATTTCTGTACCAGACCAATTGCCAAACTGACCAAATTGATTATGAAAGCGAAAGAGAAAGGTGTCTTGAATGCTTCTAAAGAATAGTGCATCTGAATTGATCCCTTTTGTACCTCCATACCGTACCCTTCATTCTTGCACCTTGCAGAATTGATATTAATATGAAAGAAACCAACAGCCAATCTAACATGGACAAACATGCTTCATTTTAGTCTCAGCTGGTTTAGATGCTTAACAATATTTCAGTTTGTCACAAGCCCAATGTTACCAGAAGAACTAAATTCCATAGATGGGTTCCAGTGCCTATATCATTTTGCACACTAGCACTGGAACCTGCCATAAGCTGATCTGGAATCACTTCTAAACCATGAAATCACAGTAAGAAATATGGGTTAATTTACTATAATCTTAGGTGAAAACTTAGTTTGTTGTGCTACAGCAGAATATGGAGAGAATGTAGTAAAGAGGACAGAAGTAGAGTTTGACTGCACTGTATTGTAGCTCTATATATGAAGTTTTAACTTAATTATTACAAAGATCCAGATTCCCAGTTGACAAAAGCGGACTTACAAATATTGACTGAAGTACCTCTTGATGAGTTTCTTGAGCGAGCCCTGAATTAGGGAAATTTCTTGACAGCCAGTCTTAATTAAATATCATGAGTCGAAGCTTAAAGTTAAACGAATTGGAAGAAGTGATGCAGGGCAACTTAGAGTATCTTCTTAATTGAAATGACAATAACACGGGTTTAAAAGTTATTGCATAATGCATCAGATCCATTGAGAAAATAAAGCACTCGACAGTTTTAAATGGAATACATTTTGCTGCAACACCGGCTTATTGAGTATCCAGGGAGACGGAAGCTTTTATTTGTGTCATGTGGAACATTCAATGGCTTCCTCATTTTGGCAGGTGTACATCTTCGGCTAATGTTTTGATGAGAATTTTGCAGTCCTCATTAATCAGGGAGATAGGATGATAGCCAGCAGACACCATCAGGTCTTCCCACTTGTTTGGCTGGCAATGATGCAGGGAGCATTGCTGCAATGAATAACTTGTGGCCGAAAATTACATGACAGTTTCTTTTAAAACACATATAAAAAGGCCTGAGTACCTTGTTATGTGCACGGTCCAGGTAGGTTTGAACTAGAGAGAAATTCATTTTTAATCCTCTTTCTAAAATGAACCTAGAGCTGAATATGAGGAGTACCCTTTCTTTATGTCTTTCTAGAATGGAAATGAGTAGAATGAGTATTGCATTAGACTTTCATTAGCTTTAAATGGATGTACCTCCTAAAGATGAAGGCAAATTTAACAGAACGGATGACACCTTAGGATGAGGGAAGGTGAGGTATTCTCAGCCTGGGCTGCTTTTTGAGGCAAAACCTTTATAATTCTGACCTTCTCAAGGTGACGTTAATAAATATCATCCACAAATGAAAAGGCTATTACCGTATCGCCAGAAACAAAAAGACTTACATTTATATAGCGCATTTCATGACCTCAGCATGACCCAAAGCACCTTCCAGACATACTTTTGTGTGTAACCACTGTAAGGTAGGAAACCAGATTGGGAGGTGCCAATGTAATGGAATTATTACAATTTGACTCAGTGTCCTTTGTGTATGAATTAAGATATTTAAAAGATGGCTATTGATCTGCCTAAAGTAGGTTGTAGCATACATATGAGGTTATAAAGGAATTGATCTGAACAGATCACTGGACAGTTTCCATTGATTCACCAGGGCTCCTGCTGAGGTTTTAGCAGGAGAACCCTTAAATGCCACTAGTAAAGTTAATGCTAATATTTCAGCAATTGCAGAACCTGCTGCAAAGCTTTCCAAACTTTATGAAATTAAGAATCAATCTTTATGAAACCCATCAGTGGTTTCATGTAGCTAGTAAACCTGTAGGGCTGGAAATTCTGTGGGGGCTCTCCTGATTTCTCGCTGTAACTTGGGTGGGAGATCAGTGGACTGTTTCCACTGATTCACCAGGGCTCCTGCTGAGTTTTAGCAGGAGAACCCTTGTGGAATTTAATTTTAATGATTAAATAATGTGTCCAAAGAAGCCTTCAGTACAAGATTAAAATCCATCTGGATTCAAGATTTATTTATTGCAAGCCTTTCAATCCTTTAATTCATTTAGAGACCAATTTCTAAGACTCTGTTCAGATCAATTCCTTTATAACCTCATATGTATGCTATAACCTACTTTAGGCGGATCAATAGCCATCTTTTAAAGATCTTAATTCATATACAAAGGACACTGAGTCAAATTGTAATAATTCCATTTTCATGTCCTTACTAACATCAGATAACAATATGGCCATAGGCTACTGGTCTATACCATACCATACCATATTTTAGTGCATTTATCCTTCCCCAGATCATTAGGGGACCTGTGATTAATAAGTTTGAAAAAGCTGCATTGTAATGTTATTTTCTGCACTGATATTTTTATGTTCTGCTGGTAGTGTGTTTTTCCATTAATATTGATTCTGTTCTGTCTAAAGTTTTTCCATCAGAAAGTGACATTTACTAACATCATGTACTAAGGGCAGGATTTTACCATCGGCGAGTGGGGGCGGGGCCTGTTCGTCGACATGTAAAATGATGAGCAGTGACGTCGGGGAAAACTCCTGATGCCACCGTGCCCGGTTTAAATTTTCAGGAAGGCGGGAGCGCAGCGAAATCAGCTGTGTGCCCGCCGACCTGTCAATGGCCAATTGAGGCCATTGAGAAGGTCAATTAAGTAATTAAAGGACCTGCCCGTCCAACCTTAAGGTTGGCGGGCAGGCCACGAGCTCCAGTGGGAATTAGAAAAAACATGAAACCTCATCCACAGGCGGGATGAGGTTTCCTGTAGACTTTAAAAATTTTAAATAAAGATTGTGTAAAAATTATTGACATGTCCCAACTTATGTGACATTGTCACATGAGGGGACATGTAAGGAAAATATTGTTTTTCTACTTTTATCTTTTTTACATGTAGAGCCGATCCCCCTGAGGCTGCCCTTAGCCTGAGGGAGATGAGTGGGCTCTTTTGTACGCATGCACGAGAAAGTGCACTCTCGATTTTAGGCATTCCCACCCCCCAGCCCGCACAGGGAGTGCATAGCGCTTCCCTGCAGATGTCATGCTGGGTGGGTCTTAATTGGCCTGCCCACGTAAAATGGCACCGCGCCTCCGATTTGGGGTGCCGATCAGAAGTGCGCCCACATACGCCCGCCCATCAACTTCCCCCCCGACAGGGGGAAAATTCTGCCCTAAGTGTGCGGTGAAACTTAGAATTATGTAGCTGCTGCTTCCTCATTGTAATTTCAATAAATTCACACAAGTGAAGAAAATCCTATCGTGTGGAGCATCACATAGCTTTGCTGCTCGCTTAAAATTACAGTTTTAAAAAACTGGTTATTGCATCAACCTGCCAGTGCTGTTGTATTGCAAAAGGCCATTTAGCCTGCCTTTGGCTGCTTTAATTCTTTACCATATGATGGTGCCACCTTGTAAATGGGACAATTGTGCATATAATGTTACTGTATTCATGTAATGGAAATGTTCCTTCCCTCCCTGCCACACTTCCTGGTTGATGCCAGTTAATTTGTTCATCCCCTACACAAAACCATGCTTCAGATGTTTTTGGTGTTAGATAGTGCCCTCTAGTGCCAAGATTCAATTTAGCTGCCAATTAGCTTCCTGATCCAAGGGAAGAATTTTCGGCTTGGCGAGCAGGGGCGGGGCCTGCTCGCCAAAGCTTAAAATGACACGGGGTGACGTCATGCGTGCGTCCTGACATCACTGTGTGTCTTTTAGATTTTCAGTTCAGCGGCATGCGGCTGACTCGGCTACATGCCTGTTGAACTATCAAAGGCCTGTTAAGGCCATTAATTAACTAATTAAGCCTATTGAGAAAGCTGCCCGTCCAACCTTAAGGTAAAGAGCCCAGGTGGCCTTTGCATTTTTCATGGAACCTCATCCACAGGCGGGATGAGGTTTCATGAAGGGTTTATAAATTAAATAAATTTTTTCATTAAAGTTCATTGACATGTCTTAATTATTTTTCTTTATCCAAATTTTTGACACTTAAAACTTATCTCCCTGAGGCACCTCAGGGAACACCACCTCCCCCGCCTGCACAGGGAGCGCACAGTACTTCCGGGCGCGTGACTCGGTGGGCGGGCCTTAATTGGACCCCCGCACAACCTCCCCGATGGGGAGGAAAATTCTCTCCCAAGTTTCACTTCATTGGCATTCCAATGGTTCAGTTAAAAAATAAATCATTGATTACTTGCACAGCACAGTCTGAAAATGTACTTTAATAGCAGCCATTAATTAGAGAAAGAGTTTATTCTTCTAAATTGGCCCACGATCCTTAAATATTTTATGAAACATTTTAATTCTGGTGCCTCCTGTTGCTTCTTGTTGATGTGATACCTTTGCTTTAAGATTCCTGGTTACAGGTTAGATCAGACACGCATGTGTAGAGCTGCTTTTGATATGATTGTGTGAAGTTCAATTCTCGTCATATTGTTATTGTTTGCTAGTCTTCCTCATTAAGGACCCTGACTGGGTTACAATATCCATACGAGGTGTGTTGCCTGACATTATCTGATATCATTGCTTTTAGCTGGAGGACCAGAGCTTTATAATGGAACAACTGAAAAGGGAACTGGCTGCAAGCAAGGAAGAACTATCTACCATCCAGAGCTCGCTGCGGAACTCTGAACAGGTACAAGCTAGAATGTAACCAGGAGCAAGAGTGCCAAATGGAAATGTTGCATTTTTACCTTCCATTTTCTTCCCCGGTACTCTAGAAAGTGCTGACTCATGTTGGGGCACAGTTCCACAACTTCTAGACATTCCCTGGCATCTTATCCACGTTGGCCATTATTTAATTGTGAATCTGCATGATTTGGTGTTGCCAGTCTGTAGGAATAGGAGGGATCATGGCCAAGTCAGTTCCTACACACAAGCATTTTCCACCATGGGCCACTGGACAGCAGCTTGGTGTAGTGACTATGGCTGTTTTCTCCCCTATTTGGCTCAGGGATACAAAGACTCGTTGAATTCCCCCAACAATTGCCCTTAGGTAAAGTCAGCACAGAACGAGAATCTGTAGGTGATTTTACTCTTTCATAAATTTGGAGACTGAGAATTACAATTGACACAATTTCACACTAAATCCAACTCCTTTATTGAGAATTTTGAACAAAACAGTTTCAATTAAATCATACAGTTACCCCTCAAGTGGTTAATCTGAGATTAATGTAGGTCACTTAGGAGTGACCTCTGACCAAGATCTCCCAGCTTGGCTGACTGGGATTCCTCCCATCAATACGTATTTTCTGTCTTCCCTTTGGAGTGTTGCTGTATGAGACCTTTACACAGGTTTACATACAGAACACGGTTTTTGAAAGAGCTTGTGCACAATCCTCTACTGGATGCAGATTGGTTAGTTGGATTCATGATCAGTTGTTCGGTTGGTTAAAGAATTCCCAAGTTGTCTTCCATTGGCTTAGCCATATAAAGACTTCTTCCCACCTGGCTTTGATCAGTTTGCTGCGATTCACTGCTAAGATAAAAGCAAAATACTGTAGATGCTGGAACTCTGAAATAAAAACAGAAAATGCTGGAAAAACTCAGCAGGTCGGACATCATCTGTGGAGAGAGAAACAGTTAATGATTCGAGTCTGTATGACTCTTCTTCAGAGCTAAAGGGAAGTAGAAATGTGATAGATTTTATACTGTTTAAGAGCAGGTGGAGCAGCAAAATAGAAGGTCAGGGATAGGTGGGAGCTCAGGAGAAATTGAGAAAGATGTCATGGACACAAGACAAAGGGAGTGGTAATGATAGTGCTAAAGACTAAAGAAGGTGCTGATAGTGGCATAAAAGTAAGATGGCAGAAGGTGTTAATAGCAGAAGAAGGGTCAGCACAACATAGAAACAAGTGACAGAGAGCTCTATGGAGGGAGGGGGTAGGTGGGTGTGAGGGAAAAAGGATTAACACAAAAGGATATAAAAAACATAAAAAAGAGAAAAATGAAAAAAAATGAATAAATCAATAAAAATTAAAACAAACGAATAAAAAGAAACTAGGTTTAAAAAAGGGGTAAGATGGAGGAGCCATTCCAAACCCCCAACTACTACCATCTAGAAGGACAAGGGCAGCAGATAGATGGGAACATCACCACCTCGAAGTTCCCCTCCAAGTCATTCACCATCCTGATTTGAAATATATTGCCGTTCCTTCACTGTCGCTGGGTCAAAACCCTGGAACTCCCTAACACCACTGTGGGTGTACTTACACCACATGGACTCCAGCGGTTAGAGAAGGCAGCTCACCACCGCCTTCCCAAGGGCAACAAGGGCAATAAGATGCTGGCCCAGCCAGCAAAGTCCACATCCCATGAATGAATTAAAAAAATGTTAAGTCTGGAAGGCTGTAAAGTGCCTAATTGGAAGGTGAGGTGATGTTCCTCCAGTTTGTGTTCACTGGAACATTGCAGAGGCCAAGGACGGATATGTAGGCATGAGAGCGGGATGGTGTGTTGAAATGGCAAGTGACAGGAAGGTGTTCCGCAAAGCGGTCACCCAGTCTGCGTTTAGTCTCCCCCGTGTAGAGGAGACCGCATTGGGAGCAGCAAATACAGTAGACCAAATTGAAGGAGGTGCAAGTGAAGTGCTGCTTCACCTAAAAGGAGTGTTTGGGGCCTTGGACAATGAGGAGGGAGGAGGTAAAGGGGCAGGTGTTGCAACTTCTGTGATTGAATGGGAAGGGGATGAGGATTTGGGGGTGACGAAGGAGTGGGCCAGGGTGTCACAGAAGGAACGGTCCCTACGGAATGCTTTTCACCCCACCAGCCTCTGCATTCAAAGGATCATCCTCTGCCATTTCAGCCAAATCCAGCATGCTGCCACCACCAAACACATTTTCCCCTCAACAATACCAACCCCCCCCCCCCCCCACCCCCCCACCCCCCACCCCCATCAGCGTTCCACAGGAGGGATCCGGACCTTCCTGTCGCTTGCCATTTCAACACAACATCCTGCTCTCATGCCCACATGTCTGTCCTTGGCCTGCTGCAGTTTTCCAGTGAAGCCCAATGCAAACTGGAGGAACAGTACCTCATCTTCCGATTAGGCACTTTACAGCCTTCCGGACTTAACATTGAGTTCAACAACTTCAGAACATGAACTCTCTCCTCCATTCTCACCCCTTTTTTTAAAAAAATCCTTTTTAAAATTTGTATTTGTTTTTATTCATTTATTCTTTTATTTTTATTGATTTATTCATTTTTAATTTTTTCTTTTTTTAAAAATCTTTTTATTTTTTAACCTTTCTATATCCTTTTTCCCAACACCCCCACCTCTACCCCTCCCTCCACAGGGCTATCTGTCACTGTTTTCCATGTTGTGCTTTCACGGAGTGCTGACCCTTGTCCTGCTATTAACACATTCTGCTATCTTACTTTTTGCCATTCTCAGCACCTTCTTTAGTCTTTAACATTACCATTAACACTCCCTTTGTCCTGTGTCCATGACATTTTTGTCAATTTCTTCTTATCTCCCACCTATCCATGACATTCTACTTTGCTCCACCTGCTCCACCCCATCTTAAACAGTATAAAATACATCACATTTGTACTTCTCTTTAGCTCAGAAGAAGTGTCACATGGACTCGGAGGGTTAACTGTTTCTCTCTCCACAGATACTGAATTTTTCCAGCATTTTCTGTGTGTATTGCTGCGATTAGCTTTTCTATTTCAATGTAAATTGTCCTATTCAATTCAGCAGTATCACTGCAATTAACAAATATCAATATAATTGGCAAATATTGCACCCATTCCACAAAACAAACACTGCTCTGAACTTGTAGCCCAGTCCATTAATGCTTTCCTTACAAACTTGCCTGGTCTGTGTTGCTCAGTTTCACAGTTGATGGTGTATTCATCTCCTGAGTGACTCAGAGGACCTCTGAGGTTACCTTTTTAAAAGGATTGCTTCCTTATTAGTGTTTGGAAAGAAGATAACGGGACAATGCTGGCACAAGTGTAATAGTCCTTCACCACCAGAAACAGCAGTACCGTCAACATTGCAAACACAATTGGAACAAGAAAAATGTGCAAGGCTATGGGGAAAGAGCAGTGGAAGGGGACTAATTGGACAGCTCTTTCAAAGGGCTGAATGACCTCCTATGTTGTATGAATCTGTGTAAAGGGGAATTTTGATTTTGTCTTGTGAAGCAGACGTTGTTCCCATTCTGCGTTTAATTCTGGCAGAAATGGAGATTTGTTTTTACAACTACCATATATGAAGTGATGTTAGAATTCCATTCACTAGGATTAGAAATATATATATTGTAGTAATCAAGATTTGGGACTTTGGTTGCAGGTGGGCACTGAGATGAATTCCAGGCTGCAGGGCCTTGAGGCGGAGAAGGACAATCTGAGGAAAACCGTGGCTGCGAAGGAGGCAGAAGCATACTCCCTGCGGAACACGATTCAGGATAAAGAGGCGGCGATGCGCACCGAGAAGGACAGGAGCTTGAGGGAGCTGGAAGAACTGCAGGAAAAATTCATGGAGAAGGTCAGAATCCATAGAAATTATCTTAGCATTCCATTTATTATCTAGGCATCAGCTTTGGCACTGGGTCAGAATATCATGGGTTCAATCTTCACTCTAGAGATTGGAACGCAAAATCCAATCTTCGTTGTGGAGCTGAGGCAGTGCAGCCCTGTCTGAGGTGCCGCTTTTCAACTTCAAAAGATTCCATAGCACTATTTGAAGAAGTGCAGGGCAAGTTCCCTCACTGGTGTCTTGGCCGACGTGTAACCCTCAACCAACATCACTACCAACAGCTGAATTGGACACTTTTCTTTATTCCTGTTTGTGGGAACTTGCTGTGCTTCCCTAAATTAAAACACTAATTGCACTTCAGAAGAGTCTTTTGTTGGCTGTGAAATGCATCAGGAAATCTTGTGATTGTAAAATGTTCTCTACAAATGAAAACACTTTTTTTGGTTTGGTAAGTTTTGTGTCCAAATTCTGCACTGGGTTAATCACTCAAGACCCGTTCGTAACAGTATAAAATGCCTGAAATCTGAAACAAAACAGAAAATTAGTCAGCATCTGCAGAGAAAAAAACAAGCTAATATTTCAGATGTAGACCATTGAGAACTGGGAGGAATTAGAGTTGAACAGCCTACAAAGAACATCTATAATGAAAGGGGGGCGGGAAATACATTCAGATGGGAGGATGAATGGAATAAACTGTCCAGTGGATAAGTGAAGTGTTAATATTTGACAATAGAGGCATAATGAGAGAAATTAGAAATGCACAAAGCAAATAGTGGTGAGGGCTAAGGAGGTAGATGCAGAGCCTGTTTTTCTGACTTCCATTTATGCAGAAAATTCAACAGCTGCTCACTGTATGTTGCTTTGTATTTTAGACTAACCGAGAGCAGATGCTGCAGCAGAAGCTTCTAGATGAACAGTTCAGCCTGGTCCAGGGAACTGTAAGAGAAGCTGAGAACATCATTCAAGATGCTGTGGCGAAACTTGATGATCCACTGCATATTAGATGCACCAGTTCACCAGGTCTGAATCCTGCTATCTGTTGATAAGCACCTCGTCTTCATCACTTCCCCTCATTGTGGGGCTTTGTTAATTGATGTGCAAGGAATTAGTTTGTTCTGGGGAGATGGAAATGGTTTCCAAGCAAACAAAGCAATTCTTTGTGGGAATGCAAGAGCATATTTGATTTTAAACAGGTGCTGTTGTGAGTAGAAATTGTGTATGAAATACTTGGTTACAAATGCATGTTATAATTACAGAACTCATTTCAAATACATCATTGTGTCATGGCCAAAAGGATACAAAATGGTTCTGGCATGTTCAGCTTCCACATACGTTATGATAAAGGTGCTGCACCTTTACAAAGTTTTCCATTTCTTTTTCTCCCCCAACTATTTATGTAATTCCATGCTCCAACTTCACTCCATGATGTTTGATTGGATTATAACAGGATTCTCTCGTCACCTTCCCTAGTTTCTTGAGCTAACATGGTTTTACAGTGTGTGTGTTAGAATGAGATTGTTTTCTCACATTGCACCTCCTCCTCACGTCCCCGTACACAGAGGCTTCACAAACTGCACCGGCTGTTTCTGGGATGTTTAGCACAAGGAGGTTGTGTTTCAAAGGAAGGGAGGACTGAGTAACAAAGTGTGAAGTTGTGGGAGGGATGACTTGCATGTTCCCATAGGATCTGTTACTCATTTAAAACAAATCACCATGAAGCTTTGATGTGGAGCAGACGACTGTCCAATGTTATGGTGCTTCTTGCACATACTATACTCGGTGGTAGCTGTTGCCACCCGAGCTCAATGGCAAGGCACCAGCTGCTAGGTGGTGCCCCGCCACCATATCCCACAATTTGTGAGCTTCAAAACTCTTTAATGCCAACGCTGCGTGACGCAGAACCCGAGTAGCTACTTTCTCCATCATACTCCTTCCACCTCAGTGACTTTTTTGGAGCCAGCTGTGCAGTATTAATTCCTTGGGAAATATCCAGCTCACATCCTGAAATTCCTCATGGAATCAACTAATCCACCACTTTATTTTATATTCTACACCATCAGTTACTAAATCAATTCTTCACAATGAAGTAGAAGGTATATGGCATAATTTATCCTACACTTTACTACTGCAGCGTGTTCTAATAAGCAGGTTAATTGTAAGTAACAAGCTCACAATGATCCAGCATATATTTTATAGTGTACCTGTTAGTAAAAAGCAACTTATTTTCCAAGTCACCATAAACTATGCCAGCGGAGATCCACTGGTAATAAAATTTAATAAAACTGACATAGTGTCAGTCAGTTCCCCTTCTCCCTCCCAGTTCCCCTCTTCTGGTGTTTCTTGCATAGCGAGGTCCCAGTTGACTAGAGATACCTGTGGAGCAGGTGAGTCATGACTGGCCAATCCAAGAGTAACTGAGGTCTACTAGACAACTCTGTTAACAAACATGCGAGAAATCTATAGAGGCAAAAGAAAAAATGAAAGTAGAGCTTTAAAAATGGCATCCGAGACCACTTTGGGCCTTAGTGGTAGCTTCAAGTAGACCAGTAGTTAACACAGTGTAAATATGGGAGTGCTCCTTATCTGTCCTTTTCTTGACTCTATCCATTTCGTCCAGGTCCATAGCCAGTCAAAACTAAAGAGATCTGATCTTTTCCATTACTTGTAGATTACCTAATCAACAGGGCAGAAGCTGCCCTCGAATCAGTGAGCTTGATGCAACAAGGGCACTCCGAGTTCCTGAAGAACATGGCAGGTATGGTAACCTCAATCTCCAAGACACCACATCCCATATTCCACAGACAGCATTTAATAATTTGGCAAGTTAAGATTCTAACTATCAAACTATATAGTGATTATTTATTTTGAAGGCAAGTAACTTCCTTGTTTTTCTCAGCTTTCCCTTGGGTGCTGCTGTGCAGTTCCCTCCCAGCTGAGAGGGTGGACTACACACCTGCTCCCAATGACCTAGTCTGACTACTTCACCTTAAAACAAAACCTATCACAGATGGTTTATTTAGACACCCTCCCCTGTTACCAACAATAGGTGGCATGAAAGAATGAGTCCAAAGCTAGTCTTTTTCCACAAACAAGTTTATTCTCAAGACAGCTCTACAACATGACCAACTCTCCCAATCCCTTCCACACCAGAGTGTTACAGCTGTACCTATCGAAAACTCTTTTTGAGTGTACCTATTTATAGGTGAGCCAATACCCATCACCTGTTTTAACAATGCAATTATCTTAACAATGTAATTGCAGGCCAACAAGAAGATTGTTATTGGACCTTGACAATGTAATTACTGACACAATGACACCTTAATAACATTCTGCTGTGGTAAGATTCAGTGGATGCTGGTCCTCCAACAGTGCCTTGGTCACGTTGTCATAATATGAGTTCCAGATTGTCAGACTATTCCCCTATGGCAGCCATGATGGCTGAGTTAAATCCTAACTTCAGTTCATCTACCTGTACACTTCCCAGCATGGGTTACTGGACCAGAGAACTTGGCTGTTTAGTCTCCTCCCATAGCCTGTGGATGTTGGGAGCTATAGTAACTGAGAATCCTATTTCAGCTCCTCACTCAGAGTAGTTAACCTGAGCCAGACATATGGTAGAAGCTGGACCCTTCCTGGTCTGTGTGCATCAGTATCAGTCCATGGAATGATTTACACACTCAGTCATTGTGGAGCCCAGCTTTATTAAAACCAGCTATACTTTCATATAAATCTAAAGGAAAGGTCACAATTACATTGTTTAACCTGTTGATAAAAATGAAAGGCTGATCTAATGGTACAGGACAGGCATGAGGGAGGTCCTTCATTGTTCGTTTTTGAACACCTCTGAACTGCATCCATATCCATGGTCCAGCCCAGACCTCTGTGATTCTATGCATAACACACAATAATAAAAAAAATCTGATTTGAGACACTGAAACTATAATGTTCACGTCGACCTTCTCCTTCAGTGTCTGACTAAACCTCCTTTCCTTTGCTCCTGTAGATGCCAGTAGCCTCCTGCAAGCACTGACCAGGTTTGCGCACCTGACTGCAGACACCATCATAAATGGCAGTGCCACATCACATCTGGCTCCAACTGATCACGCTGACAGTAAGTACTGAATGCATCAGCTCCTGGAGTTAATTATTGCGATACCGTTGTAGGGAGGAGGCGCTGATTTTACTGACCACTTTCTTCACTACTCATGTTGTCTAACGATCCACTTTAAGTCACGATGAGGAGACCATTCGGGGGCCAGCAAATGAAGAAAGGTGAAAACTGCAAATGGACAAATCAAAGGTCGATGAGAACAAAATACTGCGGAGGCTTGAAATCTGAAATAAAAACAGAAAATGCTGGAAGCACTCGGCAGGTCTGGCAGCATCTGTGCAGAGAGAAACACAGCTAATATTTCATCAGTTCTGGCGGATGATCTGCAATGTTAACTGCATGTGTTAAATGTGCAACACTTGCCTGGATGACTACGGCTCCAACAACACTCAAGAAGCTTGACATCATCCAGGGCAAAGTAACCTTCTTGATTGGCACCCCATTCACCACCGTCAACATTCACTTCCTCCATTACCCATACAAAGTTGCAGCAGCGTGTAACATCTACAAGATGCACTGCAGCAACTTGTCAAGCCTTTTTCAACAGCACCTTCCAAACCGGTGACCTCTGCTGCCTAGAAGGACAATGGCAGCAGATGCATGGGAACACTACCACCTGCAAGTTCCCTTCCAAGTCACTCACCATCCTGACTTGGAAATATATCACCGTTCCTTCACTATCGCTGGGTCAAAATCCTGGAACTCCCTCTTTAACAGCACTGTGGGTGTACCTATGCCACGTGGACTGCAGCGGTTCAAGAAGGCAGCTCATCACCATCTTCTCAAGGGTAATTTGGGATGGGCAATTAATGCTGGCCTAGCCCATGACACTCAGATCACATGAAAGAATAAATGTCAGGATCAATGACAGGAAAAAGATATTTTACAATAACTTTACAATAAGTAGATGTTGCACAGAGCTCCAGTGTCATCTGTTCGGCTGAAGATTTCAGGCATGTTTTGGATGTCTGATTATGAGATTGGCAATTCCTGAGAATCTCTCCTTACAAGGCAGTAGGGAAAATGCAGAAGTTTCACTGCTGTAGTTTTGCTTTATGCCAACTTTCAGTCAAAATAGATCAATATTACCTGTGGGTTCCCCAGTGCACAAAATGTATTTGATACCATCACTGGAGAAAAATGTTTAATGTTCCAATATAATCACCAGAAATAGCCTCATGTGAGAAAATGAAATTTGTTCAAAGCAACACTAAAATTAGTTTTTAAGAATAAATTTATATTAGTTTTTTTTTCAACCTTCCAGGACTGACTGATAACTGCAGAGAGTGTGGGGATACGAGCCTTCACTATTTGAATGACCTGAAGGATAAGCGGTCAATTAGCCGTGCAGACCCAGCTGCTGTGAGGAGAGTGATGCAGAGGATTCTTGACCTTGGACAGGTACGATCAATCCAGAATGTTCCACTAAGAAGGTGACATCCAATGGAAAGCCCAGTAACGTGGTATGTCAGAACCTCTAGCAAATGTGTGACAAAGTTCCAAGTGTAAAGCTACCACCTCAACTTAATACAATGGGGATTTAGGGGAAACTTTGGGAATGGATACTAAATTGGTTGTGAGGTCCATCCCATTGTGAAGTTCATGATTGTATTAAGTGAGATTGCCTTGTCACAAGGGTTGCTAACCCCCCAGGATTGACCTAGAAGCTCCAGGAATCGAAGATCAATCTCCAGGACACTGCTGTGTGCAACCTTGGAGAAATACCATAGAGACATTAAAAAATATTTTTTTCTTTCATTTTCTTTGAACATTTCTCTGTACCAGATTTAAATTTTTGAAAAGGGGAAAAAAGGCTGTTTGGCTGACAGTCAAGCCTCATCCAATTGGGTAATGAGTCTTTTTGCTTTCCAATTGGTGTAGAAAGACAGTGCATAACAAGGATGGATGTGTTGGCCAACTAATGACTGGAGTGAGGGGGCAAGTCATGTGATGAAACTTCCAGGGGTATATTTAATTGCAGTTGGCAACCTTAACAGTCACTGTTGCTTTGCTTGTAATATTTCTCGACTGAGGTACACAATTGATGTAATCCTGTACCAGTGTCTGAGCAGGTTGCATTATGTTCCTCTAACGCCGGGCTGTTGGTTCTGAGGCCAGCAACTGCAGAGTGCAGTTTGTAGCTGACAGTGTTGTGCTCTGGAGATCAGGAGGACACACTGTGGAACAAAAATTGTCCCACCATTCAAACAGATCATCTTATCTCCTCACCTTGGTTCCATCACTCTTAATACCTTGTGCTTGCCTGTTTCTACACTGACACAGACTTCTATCCCAGCCATGAAACTCAGCGAGCTCGGACAGCGATTTGGAAGTTTCTGCTTTCAGAAATAAAAGAGGTTGTAAAATATCTGGGGACTCCTTTTCAGAAGTGGCTTGTCACTGCACTCCAATTGCAATTTAGATCAGTCACCTCCCAAATGGCTGTTAGTCCGGCTTCCCTTGCTGAAATGTTTGAATTAGATTGGATTCTGACACCTCATTGTCACTTTTCTGAAAGGAGACAGGCTTCACAGAAGTGCGAAAGTGGCAGTATACCTGCATCATGAGAGGGTTACTATGTTTGGTGACATTTTATCAAATTGGATTCCGTCTTTTATTGGGGGGTTTATTTATATTCCAACAGATGTTTTCATTTTATTGCAGGTTAAGGAATCTTCGGGTATAAAACTTGAAATAAAATATTAGGTTTTTTTAAGAAGTAGAATATTTCCGTATTGATTGTATTTGAAAAGTACTTGATGTGGAGAGTTGTGCTTTTTTAAAATCTTTCACTCAGGAATTGAGGCCTAAGAGCATCGATATCAGACAGGAGGAACTTGGGGATATGGTGGATAAAGAGATGGCACAAACATCTGCAGCTATCGAAGATGCGGTGAAAAGAATTGAGGTAGGGGAGGATCTGTGTTTAATGAAAGTAGAGTCCCCTGTTAATGAAATAAAAACAGAAAATGCTGGAAACACTCAGCAGGTCAGGCAGCATCTGTGGAGAGAGAAATGGAGTTAACGTTTTAGGTAGATGACCTTTCATCAGAACTTCCCTTTTTAATGGTTTTGAATATGTTCCCTAATTTTTTGCAAAATCCTAATGCCTAATAATTTGCTTTTCAGTCAATTTGTGTCTTTATAATGTGGTTCTGGTCAACTTCCTGTAGGTTATTGCTTTTAGCTTACTGTAGTATGATCTCAGGCAGTGATTCCCCTGAATACTGCAAAACAATGATAATGTTATTATTGGTGATATCATTCATGTATTCTTTGGCCAAACCCAATAAACCTATTGTACTTATCACATGCCATTGACTGAATTTAACCCCTGTACTTAAATAGCTTTAATTGCCATGTTTTACAAATTTATTAGAATTAATTGTCTGTTGCACTGATCATGGTGGGATGGAGGATATATTAAGAGTCTATGAGATATAGTGAGAAATATTGTAGTGGACAGTAATGTCTACCTTTTTGACTGGCTACAGTTTCTGAGGAATCAGTTAGAACCAGACAACAGTTTATTTTTCCTATACACATTTACAATGGTCTGTGTTATATCTAAGGCTTTAATATAGAATTCAGATTTTAATCACTGTTTTCTGTAATTATTTCTGGTGCATTTGTGTGGTGAATTTTCTACCATCCCCTAGTGTATTAATGCATCATATCATGAAGCACCAGCTGGCAGAAGGTGGGTATCATGGCATGAACTTTCACATGGCGAGGTCCCTCAACTGTGCCATTGTGGAGCGGTCTCAGGGAAAGTAAATTGTAAATGGTCGTGTCAGATGTTGCTCTTGTGTATCACCCTTTGGGCTGCATGTGAACAGCAGAGGGCAATAATGCAGAGCTCTTGAGAGCTGAATACTTTGTGTTGTGAACAAGCATCCACACACATGCACTATACAACAGGGATCACTGGATAGTGGTCAATAATGAAAATCCTGGCTGGTTTCCTCTTTCCCCGTGACCCCTTCATCTCTCCATTCACTGGCCTGAGGACATTGAGTGTTTCTGCTCAGTTTGTATCTTAGTTCAAGATCATGTAAGCACCAACTCAGTGAGAGCAATTACAAATATGTTTGAGATTTTCCTACTGATTTCTATCTTTACTTTGAATATATTCTTAAAAATCTATTTAGCTTTTCTAAAGCAATATTGGAAATATTTCATGACCTGCCCTATAATTTGGTATGTATTTTGCAGTAGGAGTTCATTCTGTTTCAAAGGGTCATGAGAAATCGTTAACTGACATCCTTAATGATGTAAAACGTGCAAACAGAAAATAACCTTAACTCATCCAGCATTAGCAAATCTTACAGTTCAAATTGTTCTCTGGAGGGAATATATTCTGAAACTTACTGAAGACATTTCACTTCTTACTTTGCCATTTAATTTGCAGGAAATGATGAACCAAGCCAGGCAAGGAAGCTCTGGGATTAAACTCGAAGTCAATGAAAGGTTAGTTAGAATTCACCAATTATGTACACAACCCAGTTAATTAAAACAGATTTAATTTCAATTTTATTTTTGCTAATGTGAATTGGGGCTATTTAATTCTCCTTTCTCTCTGGTTGCAGAATCTTAAACTCTTGCACAGATCTGATGAAGGTAAGAACTACACACAAGCCTTCAGGTGATTATCAAATAATGAATACAATACTCAGTTACCAGACAATGGAAGCCATTCTTCATCAATTCAAAAGTTGGACTCATGATCAATATTTTTTTGTTCTAATTTATTTTTTATAATATTTACTTTATGGAAAGGGGAGTTGAGCGCATTTCATTGTTAAGTGATGTTGGAATGATGTGATGGTTGTGTCTGAAGTTTAGCAGCAAAGTAGGTTCATTTTGAACAAATGTTCTGATGTAGCAGAAAAGAGGTTTTGACATGATTAGTGCTTCCTGAGGAAGCGCCTCCAGAATTCTTGGTTAGCTCAACTGCAGAAGTCTTTTGACATGTCCCTAAATTAAAATTGCATTTTCTCACACTTCAGGCAATAAGACAACTGGTAATGGCTTCAACAAGTTTGCAGAAGGAGATTGTGGAAAGTGGACGGGTAAGGATAGATGCTTGTGTCCAAATTAGACTTTATGGGCCATGGCTTCCCTAATGACCCCACTAATAACAAACTCCAACACCCCTCACCTTAATACTCAAATGAACACGACTCATCAGGGGTGTAGACCCATTAGGTTAAAGGTCTCAGAATGGGGAGGGGGCAGATGTAACAGTCATTAATTGTGTTAAATTGATGCCAAGTTCATGCAGATTCTATTCCCAATACAGGTCCTGTTCTTTTTAAGTATTATCTTTTGTATCCTACTCATAACTTACAGTGCACCAAACTGGAACTTTTCTCGAGGCATATAGAATATTTCTACAGCCCACCTTGAACAGGGCCACTTCCCTTTCAGATGCTCACTCTGCTCTCAGTTATCAGTGTCATTATAGATTAAATCTGAGTTCAACAATTTGACTGACTATGATAAAGGACAGGAATGTTCAGCACCATTCATGACTCCTCAGATACTGAAGAAGTCCATGTCCAAATGCAGCAAGACCTGGACAATATCCAGGCTTCAGCTGACAAGTGGCAAGTAACATTCGCGCCACACAAATGCCAGCCAATGACTATCTCCAACCAGAGAGAGTCTAACCATCACCCCATGACTTCAATGGCATTACCATTGCTGAATCCCCCACTGTCAACATCCTGGGGTCACCATTGACCAGAAACTACAAGAGCGGTCAGAGGCTAGGAATCCTGGGGCGAGTAACTCACCACCTGACACCCCAAAGCCTTTCCACCATCTACAAGGCATAAGTCAGGAGTGTGATGGAATAATTGCCACTTGCCTGGAGGAGTGCAGCTCCAACAACACTCAAGAAGCTTGACACCATCCAGGACAAAGCAGCCTGCTTGATTGGCACCACATCCGCAAACATTCACTCCCTCCACCGCTGACGCACAGCAGTGTGTACCATCAACAAGATACACTGCAGAAACTCACTAAGGCTCCTTAGGCAGCACCTTCCAAATCCATGACCACTACCATCTAGATGGACAAAGGCAGCAGATACATGGGAACACCACCACCTGCAAGTTCCCCTTCAAGTCACTCACCATCCTGAATTGGAAATATATTGCCATTCCTTCACTGATGCTAGGTCAAAATCCTGGAACTCCCTTCCTAACAGCACCGTGGGTGTCCTACACCATATGGACTGCAGCGGTTCAAGAAGGCAGCTCACCACCACCTTCTCAAGGGCAATTAGGAATGGGCAATAAATGCTGGTCTAGGCAGCGATGTCCACATCCTATAAATTAATTTTTAAATGTTAGACCAAACATTGGATCAAACTGGCCCCACCTGCATCAACAATCCATCCTGTACCCAGTCACTCAATCTCCAGGGAGATCAACAACCCATCCTATACCCAGTCACTCAATCTCTAGGGAGGAACAGAAATAATTGCTAAAGAAGAAAGTCACTTAAGAAAAAGGTTCTGTGAAATTCCTCTCCCACCCTGGCCATTTAAAATTATCTTATAAAACCAGAGGGTCCTTTTAACATGCACGGAAATATTGAATTCAGTTAGTGAAGTAATGTTTGCATTTACAGGGAGCAGCGACACCAAAAGAATTCTACGCAAAGAATTCTCGTTGGACAGAAGGCCTGATCTCTGCCTCCAAAGCTGTGGGCTGGGGTGCAACCCAGCTGGTGTAAGTACCTGTTCCATTACTCACTGGGGAAATCACTCTCACCCTTTCTCCTTTGATCCTGATGAGAGGTTTATTACTGTACCATCACAATAATGGGCAGGACACTTTGAACCTGTGTGGAGAAGTATCTGTGTCCACCAATCGTGCTGGTGTCATGCCATGAGTGGGTGTCATGCCCGAGTGTCAGCACAGAATGGAGTGACAGGAGGATGATCTGAGTTTTTTACATTTCAGACTGGTGTGGTGGGAATGAAAGCTTTCTGCAATTCATAGACATGGCAAAGTTCCTTCTCACAAGTTTTCTTTATCGTTGAAATTCAGTTTGAACCTTCTGCATGTCTTTGAGCTTGTATCCTCATACCCAGCCCATTACATAGAATTATGCTTGAACTACAACACAAACAGGCTGTAATTAGTCCATGTTGGTGTTTATCCTCCATACAAACTATAATCCTAATCCTATTTGCTTGGCTTGTTCCCATATCCCATTGTTCCTTTCTCCTTCAAACCACCTGTCTTGAATCTATTCTGAAATGTTGACCTGGTTTCTGTTTTAATTATTAACTCTGGAATTGCATTTCATATTCTCAAGCCCCTTTCTAAAAACAAGATTAGTATGCGTGGGGCCAGTAAAACTTTGTTCTTTGATAACAGTCGTTCTGTCACATTGGGAAATGGTCTGGCAAAAGGACAATATGTATTGTTTATCTTTTTAATTGGCTTCACTGGAAGTTCTTCTGTGAGTAAACAAGATGAATGCTTCAATGCTCTCATCTTCAGTCCTTTTACTTGTGATGCATTCCTCCGTATGCGCTAATCTAAGTAAAAGTTTTATTTCTGAAAGGACAACCCCAGGGGCAGAATTTTGCCGTCGGCGAGCAGGGGTGCGGGATGAGGTTGGGCGGAACCCCCGACGTCATTCTGCTCCATTTAAATTTTCAGGAAGGCAGGTGCACAGCAAAATCAGCTGTGGGCCCATTGACCTGTCAATGGCCAATTGAGGCCATTGTCAGGATCATTTAGCCAATTAAAGGACCTGCCCGTCCAACCTTAAGGCTAGCGGGTCGGCCAGGAGCCCCAGCGGGAATTAGAGAAAACAAGAAACCTCATCCTCCGGCGGGATGAGGTTTCATGCAGGGTTTTAAATTTTGTAATAAAGTTATTTGTAAATTATGAACATGTCCCAACTCATGTGACATTGTCACATGAGGGGACATGTAAGGGATTTTTCTTTTCTTAACTTTTAATAGTTTTAAAAGTCAAAGTGATCTCCCTGAGGCTGCACTTAGCCTCAGGGAAATGCGTGCTCTTTCATTCGCATGTGCGAAAGAGCGCACTCTCGCTTTTAGGGATTATACCCCCAACCGCATAGCGCTTCCCGGCGGACATCACGTTGGGTGGGCCTTAATTGGCCCGCCCAAGTAAAATGGCGGTGCAGCCTACTTCGCTGGCGGCGATCAGCTCCGCGCCCTCTGGCAATTGGGTTGGGCCCGCCCACCCAACAGGCAGAAACTTCTGCCCTAGATGTGTTTATAATTATTATACTGTAAGTTTAGGTGTCAGCCATGGCTCAGCTAGTAGCACTCTCACCTCTGAGTCAGAAGGTTATGGGTTCAAGTCCCACTCCAGGACTTAAATACAAAAATCAAAGCTGACATTCCAGTGCAGTACTGAGGGGAGCTGCACTGGTGGAGGTGCTGTCTTTCTAATTAGCCTCTAAAGCAAAGTCATTATCATATTGATGTTTGTGGTAGCTTGCTGTGCACAAATTGGCTACTGCCTTAACCTGCATTACAATAATGACCGCACTTCAAAAATAGTTGATTGACTGGAAAGTGCTTTGGGACATCTGGTGCAAGTTTTTTTCTAAACTTCCATTTCAAAAAAAAAGTCAAGATAAGATAGCGTTTTATGGATTGTCTGGATTTTAACAACCACTGCAAACCCTCTCATTAAAAACATCCTAGTTTGTGATCAACGTTGCTCAGTGAAGAAATATTTCTTGTTGAAAGCACTGATGATATGCAAGACGTTGCAACATATTTAAAACTAAGTAGCATCCACAATATCATGGATGATGCAGGTGCTCCACTGATGCTAAAAATGGCTGTGTCTACACTGATTTTATATTGTTAATGTTCAAGAACACTTATTGCATTAAAATAATGAACTGCTGGACCTTGTACCGCTGAATATCATCAGCAGCACAAAATGTAAGTAGTTGCACCTTTCCATCCTCACTGGGCAGGATTTTACCATCGGCGAGTGGGGGGGGCGGGGCCTGCTCGCCGACACGTAAAATGTTGCGGGATGACATCAGGTGGAACTCTCGACGTCACTGCACCCCATTTAAATTTTCAGGAAGGCGGGGGAGCAGCAAAATGAACTGCGGGCCTGCTGACCTGTCAATGGCCAATTGAGACCACTGACAGATAAATTAAAGTAATTAGTGGACCTGCGCGTCCAACCTTAAGGTTGGAGGACAGGCCAGGAGCCCCGGCGGGAAGTAGAAAAAACATGAAACCTCATCCACGGGTGGGATGAGGTTTCATGTAGGGTTTTAAAAATTGTAATAAAGTTGTTATGGAAACTATGAACATGTCCCAGATCATTGTCACATGAGGGGACATGTAAAGGCATTTTTTTTTTTCTATTTTTAGTATTGTTGACAGTAGAGGGGATCTCCCTCAGGCAGCACTTAGCCTCAGGGAGATGAGTGCACTCTTTTGTGTGCTTGCGTGAAAGAGCACACTCTCGATTTTAGAGATTTCTCTCCCTCCACCCCCCCCCCACCCACCCACTCCAACACATTGGCCCGCCCAGATAAAATGGCGCTGTGCCTTCGATCGGAAGCGTGCCTGCACACGCCCGCCCATCAGCTCCCCCCCCCTCCCCCCAACTCCAAAGGGGGGAAAATTCTGTCCATTGTGTTATTCTTATCCAATTGACAGCTAATGTTTGACAGCTTCTGCAAAGAGGACTTCAGTTAACGTTTCAAGTCCGTATGACTCTTCATCTGATGAAGAGTCATTTGGGCTCGCAACGTTAACTGTATCCCTTTCCGCAGATGCTGTCAGACCTGAGTTTTTCCAGCTATTTTTGTTTTTGTTTCAGATTTTCAGCATCTGCAGTATTTTGCTTTTATGACAGCTAATGTTGTTCTGTTACTGTCCACTAGGTGCCATGTGAGAGCAAATTCTGTTTAATTTTCCCTTCCTTTCAGATTATTTTAATTGGCACTAACTCACTACTTGCACCCCCTTCCCCCCTCCCCCTGAAGCTTGCGGATATGCAGGTGTACATCCACGTTCTCTCATAAAGGATAAAGGGCGGCCCTGGAGCCGTAGCTTGAAGAGATCACGTTCATTCTGCCTCAGGTGACTCTTTCTCCTCCCCCCACCCCCACGCCCACCCAACCAAGAAAACGTCATGGAAAGTTTTTGATAATTATGAGCTGGAACAAAGCCAGGATCTTGAACGTTGAGCTTTCACACACTCAGTGCTTAACTAGGTGGTCTTTTTTTTTTGAGTGAGCTGACCAGAAATGCTCAAAATCTAAACCAGACACCAAGTCCGCTTTGAAAAAATAAACAAATGCCAAGACAGGAAAAGACCTGCTGGTCCGTTCAGTGTGTCCCACACAGCTACAATGCCTTAGCCATCACGATGCAAACAGCCCACCCACCCGGACCCAAGTAATAACTTGGGAACACCAAAAGAATATGAAAGATTGGAGAGTTCCACTTTGACCCTCTTAAATGATCAGATTTATGCCAGGAAATTAGATTGGGACCAATCTAATGTTACCAGATAACCACCTCTTTATGAGGTGAACTCCATCCCTGTCATATCCAGCTCTTGCGAGTAAGAATTCTGTGAATCTGTGTTCACTGCGTAGCTGACTATTCTGTAGGAAGAGAAGAACCATCTAACATCCAAGCAATTTTTTAGACTGGGAATGAATCAAGTGGCCCTCCTCTGGATCTTGATAACCTCCATCATGTGAGGAAACCTAAACTGGGCACAGTATTTTAACTAACGGCCTTGTACAAGGACAGAATGGTGTTCTCCATTTTGTAGTGAATAGTTCAGTGAACCGCAGAACTCTACACTTGGCTGGTCTGACAGCATCTGTGGAGAGAGAAAAACCAAGTTAACGTTTCAAGTCCTTCTCTCAAGCTCTGAAGAAGGGTCATGCAGACTCGAAACATTAGCTTTGTTTTTCTCTCTCCACAGATGCGGTCAGACCTGCTGAGTTTTCCCAGCATTTTCTGTTTTTGTTTCAGATTTCCAGCATCCGCAGTATTTTGCTTTTATCTATACTTTAGCTATGGCCTTAAGGTATCAGTTCTGGATCTTTAGAGAGTGATGCAGTGAAAAACCCCAGTTCTTTCTTTCACCACTCATATTAATTCTTTGCATGCAAACCTATTGTTTTTTTTAACCTGGTTTGCTTCTGTGCGTTATGATGTAGAGACATTTCCAAAAGTTACTAAAGTTTTCATTGAATTCACAGCAGCTATGAACCAAGTACTAAGGGTAGGATTTCCTGTTTCTGGTGCTATTATTAAGCACCAACAAGCGCCAAATCATTGGGTGTGGAGAAGCACATACTCATAAGGGAGCCAGGCCTGATTTCACACCCATTAAATGAATGGGCTAAAGGATTCAGTTTGTGCTCCTCCATTTTCGCTGAGCCTGTGCCAGGTTCTCTTGATCGCCATCTGGTTTTGGGCTGGTAATGATGGCAGCTCTTGGAAGTGGAGCTGATGGTGACTAGGGGATGAAGTGTCATAAAGTCACATCCATTTTTCTTTCTGAACCCAGAGATTCAGCCGATAAGGTTGTCCTGAAGACTGGGAAGTACGAGGAGTTGATTGTGTGCTCACATGAGGTCGCAGCCAGCACAGCACAGCTTGTTGCCGCATCAAAGGTGAGAGTGTTAAGAAACTGAGATCCTAAACAAACAGGGGAAGGCGGGGGAGAGGAGAGGAGGGAATAGGTGAGGAGAAATCGGTACAACTGAAATAAGGAATAGTGTACAACACTAATAAGCTGTAGGGCTTTTCTTTACAGCTTTCCTTGTTTATCGGGATTAAGAAGGCACGGTGGAGGGGTTTAGAAACAGAATGGCTGAAATAAAAGACACCAATGATGGATGGAGCAGGAGTCAGGAGTAACCCAATGTGCCCCATAAATTGACTGCAAATTGTTTTCAAATCCTTTCCACACCTCTGTCGCATTCTTACTCCTGGTTTCCCTCCACTCCAGCATTGATGGTTGGCGTTTCATCCCCTTTCTCAATCCCCTGCTTTTCCACTTTGCTTTACTTTCAAAGAATCCTGAAAAGCTTTTCTTTTTCTGTAGCCCAGTCTCTGAGTTCTAATTTTCCTGTTTTTCACCCTGCTTGGTGTCGACCCTCTTTATGGTCCAGTTAAGGGGACTGATACATTTCACTTTACATGAGACACTGGATAGACGTGTAGGTTATCTACACTCTCGAATGATGGACATGTTGACGTGATTTTAGGTGAAAGCAGCCAGGAGCAGCAGAAACCTATCCAGATTACAGCAAGCCTCCAGGCATGTGAATGAAATGACTGCTAACGTAGTGGCTTCAACAAAATCAGGACAGGAACAAATTGAAGATAAAGGTACAGAGATCACATTAGACTTGCTGGTTAACAAACTTTTGCTGAATTTGATACTTTACATCTTATGTACATTTGGGTTCAGGTACTGATGCCCCTCTATTTTTAAATTCCTCAGATACAATGGATTTTTCAGGAATTTCAAGGATTAAACTAAAAAAAGAGGAGATTGAAACACAGGTAATTTTTAATTAGTTTTGGGATTCAGCTAGTTGTGGAATATTATAAGGAGTTAGTTATGCGTTGTTTTGTGCTCAGGGACAATAACACACAAGTGCAAATTTAAGTGCTTCACTTCTGAAAAGGCTACATGTTAAAACTAACTTCTGCAATTTAGAATTTGTACTTTGTTTCCCAAGAATATACTTCATTCATAAAATTTGTTGAAGTACATAACGGGCAAAATTTTCCCTGTGTCACTGGAGGGGGCGGTGGGGGGGGGGGGGGGGTGGTGCGTGGGGTTGCAGGAGCGGGCGTGGGTGGGCCAGTTAAGGCCTGCTCAGCGTGACGTCCACACGGAAGCGCTAAGTGCTCCCTGTGAGGGTGGGGGGTGGAATGGCAAATGCAGAAGTGCGCTCCTTCACGCATGCACACAAAGGAGCGCTCCGATCTCCCTGAGACTAAGTGCTGCCTCAGGGAGATCGGTTCCCAAAGTGAAAAAGTTATTCTTTGGAAAATTTCATTCGCCATCCGTGTCCCCTCGTGACAATGTCATATGAGTTGGGACATTGAGTAAAAGTTAATCTTAATCTTTTAATTCAATCATGAAACCTCATCCCACCCACGGATGAGGTTTTATGCTTTTTCAGCTGGCTGCCAGCACTCCTGACCTGCCCGCCAACCTTAAAGTTGGATGGGCAGGTCCACTAATTACTTTAATTGCTTTTTGAATGGCCTCAATAGGCCGTTGACAGGTTGGCGGGCGCACAGCTGACTCGGCTGCACCCCCACCACCGACCTGAAAATGCAAATGACACGGGATGACTTCGGGAGTTCCACCTGTCATTCTGCATCATTTTATGCACCAGCAAGCAAGTCCTGCCCCTGCTCACCGACGGGAAAATTCTTGCCTACAAAATATTTCAAATTGAAAATTACAGAGTGCAATAAAATTCAACTTTCCTTCGTACAGCATGTCCCTCTTTGAGATGTCTCAGTACAATTGTACTATCCTTAATATTTAACAATGTACGTTCCATGTCACACATACAGCCCGAGGGCAAAACATTACAAATTGAAAATTACAGTAAGTGCAATAGAATTCAACTTTCCTTCATACAACATGTCCATTTGGCATGTTCCACTATGAGGTGCCTCAATACAATTTGAATGCCAATGACATTCACAATGTACATTCCATGTCAGGCATATGGCCCGGGGGGGGTTCGACACAGTTTACAGCCCCTCATTGTGCTATGGCTGAAGGGCCTTAACACAGCGACCTGTCTCTATTGCACTTCTGCGACAGCTGCCCCAAGCTTTAGTGCGTCCCTAGGCAAAGAATCCTGGACCTTGGAATGTGCCAGTCTGCAACACTCAGTTGAAGACAACTTTATGCACTGGCAGACAAGCAAGAGCATCTTTCACTGTGTTGATGATCCTCCAGCCAGTGTTGATGTTTATCACAGTGTTTGTCCCTGGGAAAGGCCTGTAGAGCACAGAGTCCTGCATCACAGAGCTGCTCGGGATGAACCTCAACAAAAACTGCTGCATCTCTCTCCAGATTTTCTTTGCAAAGGCACAATCCACAAGGAGGTGAACAACGATCTCTTCCCCACCACAGCCATCTCGAGGGCAACATGCAGAGGGTGTAAAATCTGGGCATGTAGGAAGGATCTGACGGGGAAGGCTTTCTCACCATCAGCCAAGCTGCATCTTGGTGCTTGTTTGAAATTTCTGGTGATGAGGCATTCTGCCAAATGACTTTGACAGTCTGCTCGTGCAACCATCCAACAGGATCCACCATCTCCCTTTCCTGCAGAGCCTCGAGGATGTTACGTGCCGACCACTGCCTGATGGACTTGTGGTCAAAGGTATTTTTCCACATAAATTTTTCCACAAGGGACAGATGGTTCGGCACGGTCCAACTACTTGGAGTGTTCCATGGCAACATGGCCAGACCCATCTTCATAATATGGGAACAGGTAGAACCTCAGCACATAGTGACACTTGGTGTTAGCGTACCGAGGTTCTACACACAGTTGACACAGCCACACACAAAAGTGGCTGTCAGGGTGAGACCGATGTTGGGTATGTTTTTTCCCCGCCTCCACCTTTATAGGTTTGTACATCGTCTCCCTGCAAACACAGTCCATTTTTCACTTCTAGATAAAGAGGAAGATGGCTCAGGTGATCGCCACACCACAGGACTGAGGAATGGGCCAGACCCGTGCCATGTACAGCAACTCCGAGAGTGCCTTACATCTGCTAACCAGGTTCATACCTGCAATGGACAGGGAGCATCACTCCCACATGCCCAGTTTTTGTTTTACCATAGCTACTCGCTCCTTCTAGTTTTTAGCGCGTGCCCCGGTCCCTCTGAACCATATCCCCAGCACCTTTAGGTAGTCTGACCTGAGGGTGACAAGGTCAAAGGATCATCCAAAAGAACATGGCCTCGCTCCTGCCACAATTTACCTTGGCTTCCGAGGCCAGTTCGAACTTGTCGCAGATGCTCATTAGTCTGGGCACCAACTGTGGAATGGAGCAGAAGATGGCGACATTGTCCACATGCAGGGAGGCCTTGACCTGCATGTCTCCGCTGCCTGGGATCATCACTTCTTTTAAGTCCGCATCCTCCCTCGTGGACTCAACAAGAGGTTCAATACAACAGATGGACACGGCCCTGCCTGACTCCAAATTTGATCAGGAAGCTTTCTGATTCCCATCTATTGATTGAAACTGCGCTACTGATGTTTGCGTAGAGCAGTTGGATCCAGTTGCATGCCCCAAGCCCCATTTTGGAGAACACATCCATCATTATGTGTACGATATTCTGGCAAAGACCTTTTCTCGGTCCAGGCTGATGAGGCAGGTGTCTACACCCCTATATAGCCTAGCACTGTTCAGGGATACGATTGCCTATCAGAGATCTTGCTGCTGTATACAGCACAGATATTGTTAGAGAGGATCACTAACTCCAGAGCAGACTTGACCCAATTGGCAATTACCTTGGACAGAATTTTGTAGTCCACATTCAGAAATGAGATGGGCTGCCAATTTCTAATTTCCTCCCTTCCCCCTTTCGCTTGTAGATGAGGGTGATGATGCCTTTCCTCTTGCATTCTGACATGCTGCCGGCCAGAAGCTAGATTCTAGCAGGTCTAGACTGGTTAGTACCATAGAGTCAAATACAACTCTGCTGGTAAGCCATCGCTTCCGGGACTTTGACTTTTCTCAAAGGACTTGATGGTCTTAGTCAGCTCATGCAGAGTTAGCGGTTTGTCCAGACACTCTCGCGTACTGTCACCTGTGACCTTCATGTTAGAGGACAGGAAGGACTGGGAGGCTGTGCTGTCTGTGGGCTTCATATCATACAATCCAGCATTAAAGGCTTTGCTGATCCTCAATGTCAGACTGTGATGACATTGCTGAGCCACCTTCTTCCTTCAGGCTACAGGTCACAGAGCTGTCTCTGTGTACCATTTGGAAGAAGGATCATGAGCACATCTCATCCTGGTCAATGGAGTGGACTGTGGACTGGAAGATGACCTTGGAGGCTTCTGCAGCAATGAGCGAGACCTGATGGCTGTTTACTTTTGGAGTTCCTCCTTGACACCAACCCCCAGCGACAGCAGCCAATTTCACCCACCACTAAATTTAATCCGAATGAGCCAAGTTTTCTGGGCATCAGGAAATCCGACAACTAAAGGGAGGCGAGGACTATTGGAATCAGGAAATAAGTGCCTTTCCACTTAACCTGCTGGATCCAGTTCATCTGCTTCACCAATCCCTCAAAAACGTCCCGACCCTCCCAATCTCACCCCATCCCTTCTGAGCTCAACTCCCTCGAACCTTCCACTCTCCTTCCCGGGGTCTCTGATCTCTGCCAATCTCAGCCTCCAATCTGTCTTCTGGCTTCAGATCGCCCATCACTGCTCCAAACCCCAATCTTCCCTCCAGTCACCAATCTTCCTAACCTCACCCCCTCAACCTTTCCTCTCTCCCTCCTCTTTGTGCCTAGCTTCGGCCTAGTACCAGAAGGGCTAGCCAGCCAACAGCCAGTCAGCCTCTTAATCTGGCTGGCAAAAGCTAGAAAATAGAGTTTAAAAAAACAACATCCTAATCTGGTCCTACCGATAATTTCAACAGGAACCCAATTCTTCCGGGTTCCCGACCTCATAGCAACTTCCCCATGCTCTCCCTGCCTCTGAGTTAATAGCAGGTGCTGCATGCTTTTGTGGAGTCGGGACATTTCCTTCTGTTCCTCTGTAGCCTTCTGAATCTTTTTTGAGGATGAAGAACCTCTTTGATGTTCGCCTTGCTTCTTTCCCACCAGTGTATCAGAGTCAAAGAGGGCTTATCCAACCTTTGTAATACTTTGTGAGCTCGCCAATGTTTTCTGGGGTCAGCAAACTCGCGTTCAGCTTCCATGTCGCCCTATCAACCCTCTGGTCTTCCTGTAAGCGACAGTCAGCCAGTAGGAGGCAGTGGTCAGAGAAGAACACTGGCTTGATGTTGGTGGATCTGATCGTGAATACTTGGGACATAAACAGGAAGTCCATCCTGGAATGGACAGACCCGTTTGGCCTAGGCCAGCTGTATATGTGCAGTGCTCTGTCTGCAGGGTTGCTGAAGGTGTTGTGCAGCTTGGCATCTTTTCTCATTTCCATCAGGAGCCTAGACATGGCGTACAGTTTGCTGCAAGTCCTGCTGGATCATCCAGCTGCATCAGTGATTTGGAATTTGCATTGTCATCCAGCATTTAGTTGCAGCAGACTCCAGATTGTACTGCGTCCCATTCTCTCTGAGGGGTAGATATTATTACACAGCTTTGTTAGTCTAATGTTACATTATAATCTGATTACACCCAAAAGTTGTAAGTTTTGTGAAGAAATGGATGCTCCTATTTGTGTTTAGTATTCGTCCATCTAGCAAACTCTTTGGGCTGGATATTAACTCAGAGGCAGGGAGAGCATGGGGAAGTTGCTATGAGGTCGGGAACCCGGAAGAATTGGGTTCCTGTTGAAATTATCGGGTTCCTGTTGAAATTATCGGTAGGACCAGATTAGGATGTTTTTTTAAACTCTATTTTCTAGCTTTTGCCAGCCAGATTGAGAGGCTGGCTGGCTAGCCCTTCTGGTACTAGGCCGAAGCTAGGCACAAAGAGGAGGGAGAGAGGAAAGGTTGAGGGGGTGAGGTTAGGAAGATTGGTGACTGGAGGGAAGATTGGGGTTTGGAGCAGTGATGGGCGATCTGAAGCCAGAAGACAGATTGGAGGCTGAGATTGGCAGAGATCAGAGACCCCGGGAAGGAGAGTGGAAGGTTCGAGGGAGTTGAGCTCAGAAGGGATGGGGTGAGATTGGGAGGGTCGGGACGTTTTTGAGGGATTGGTGAAGCAGATGAACTGGATCCAGCAGGTTAAGTGGAAAGGCACTTATTTCCTGATTCCAATAGTCCTCGCCTCCCTTTAGTTGTCGGATTTCCTGATGCCCAGAAAACTTGGCTCATTCGGATTAAATTTAGTGGTGGGTGAAATTGGCAGCCCGCCTCCTCGGAGTGGGTTGGTTGCCCAACTCACCGTATCCCCTCCGTTAAAACTGGAATGAGTTGAAGGCGAGTTGGAGTTAGGATTAGGGTAACCACTGGCACAGGCCACAAAAAACTGGACATAAACTGCACCCCCAGCCCATCCACTTCAGCGCAGGCGCACAAGTAAAAGTAGCCTCGAGGTAGGCTAAGGCCTGGCTGGCCTGTGGATTTATAATTAAATCCACTCAACATATTGTCCAGTGGTATCAATGTCCACAGGCTGTTTGGTATGCTTTCTTCAAGGCATTTTTACAAAAGCTGCACTGGAACTTCTCCTCTGGTACATCATCACTAATACTTGGTGCAAAGCCAGGAGCTAATTCATTGTCATCGGGTGATGAAGACAGGCTCTGCCTGCAAATCCATTGGACTCTTGTGTTATTTAAAACTGTGTGCACACATCCAGGGTTTCCTATCAATAATGTACTGAGGTTTCTTTTAGTGTAGATATCCAATGTTAGGAGTCACAGGTCAGGATAATAAGTCAAGGCTTTATGTTATTTGAAGCAGAAAATACAGGTTTACACTCAGCAGTAAACTTAATTTCCGCTGTGGATTAAAACAAAACGTCCAAGATGAAAATTTGTAAATTCTTAATGATCTGCAGTGTGCACACCTACAATAACAAAATTGACAGTGTTACCTGTAACTGGTATTTGATTTGTCACTAATTTCTATTCCAGCTTAATTAGAATAAGAAAATGAATGCACAATCATCATTAAACTCTGACATCGACACTGGGGTCAATGGAATAATGAACAGAGAAAATTTGCATTCTAGATCTTATCATACTGCTGGAGTTAAATTTCTTGTTAAATGGAATAATAGGCCAAATCTTCCAGTCTTTGGATTGGAGGAGACCAGATGCACGACTAATGCACATCAGGACCCTGTGGAAGTCCTGACAATCTGAACTCCGTGGAAATTTCTCGGGAAGTTTTAACTTCCAATGGGCAATTCCCATGCTTCCCAGGACCCTCTGCAAATATCTCCGATTCTAAGTTAAGAGTTGGAGACTTGAGAGAGATTCGCAACACTTGCTTGAATAGTTACCCAGGGAAATGTTAGACAGATTAAAACCTAGCCTAACATCTGTGTAACTACAAAACTGACTACAATTGCCCTCCCTGAACACCTGACTGCCCCCCGAACCGATTCAACTATCCCTGAACATCCGACTACCCTTACCCACCTCTCCCTACCAGGTTACCCACCTGTCTCTCTACCCACTTACCCACCTCACCCACTAACTCATTTATCCACTCACCCCTGCACTAACATTCAAACTGGACCTTTAAACTTACCATACGGCAGCTAGTGCTGTAAACAGGAAGCGTGCCTTCTGTGTTATTCCTCTTCACAGGTCTCTGCGTGGATTCCTGCGCTGAGCAGAATGCTGCATCAGAAGTCAGACCCTTTTAACCATAACCAATAAAGTGAGCAGTTTTCTAACTGACCAGTGTCGGATACATTGATCGGAAGATTTGGACCAATATTTCTGTTACTTACAAACCATTTCTATCAATCTTTTCATTTCAAGAGATAAACTGGAAAGGTTTTGCATGTAGCTTCTAGTATTCTCAGTGTCATCACTAATGTCATGTAGTGGTGAGCTCTGGTAATGGTAATTTTACCGTCTCAGCTTTTGAAATACCAGACGAAAGTCTGTCCGATAGGGGAATGGGCCCCAATGTGTTGAAATCCAGACTATCTGGTACAAAAATCAGATGTCTGCTCACTTTATCTGGGCTTCATTTGACATTTTAACATCCCACCTGACCCAAACCCATCCGTTTTTTTGGGTTTAAAATTCCCGTTTTGTCCTGATTTAAGTTCTGTATAATTGACAGCGTCAATGCAGCTTGCGATCAGTGAACTAGTTCCGGGCAGGGTTTAGTTTTTACTTTATTAACAACATGAATAACTTAAACACAACCAAGATTGTGTGTCCAGGACCATAACATTATTATTCTCCAATTCAGACATTAATGATGTTGGCAATACCATTGATTTTCAAGAGTTGAAGCTTTGCAAAGATATTTATGAACCCAGTTTTCAATTGGTGCTTTTTAATTCTGTTGTGTTTTAGTTGGGAAATTATTGAAAAATATATAGTGAACGCAATCATTGGACTGAGATTTAATCTGAAACTCTTAAGTCCTCCCTTCCCCAGACTACCTCAGACCTCAATAAGATTTGATGCATGCCAAGCATTTTGAGTAATATTAGATTTTGTGTTAGCAAGGTAAAAGGGTTTATGTTACACAGCCTCAAATGACAAGAAAAATCAGTAACTATTCCTAAAATAGGCTTCTATTGTGTTCTGTTGGAGGAGCTGTTAGTAGAGGCTGCTGATATTATCAGAGATGATGGAGGGCCTCGGACACATGCTTACAATAGAAACACTCTTAACCTGGTGGATATCACTCAAAGGTAACTTCACCGCTTGCACTATATATAGAGCAAGTGCCTACACGTCAGTTGAACATTGAGGTTAACCATCTGGATATTGACATCAGAAATAAGAAAGTCATGAATATTTAAAGATTTAAAGAAACATTGTCATTGAGGACATCTCCAGGTGTCTACAGAGTTCACTGGCAGAAAATCATTTTCTGGCCTATGGAAGCCAGGGGTGATGTTAGCCAGTTAGCAGCAAACCCTCATTAATGACTTATTTTTAATTCCACTTTTCCCCCATGCATTATAGAAATAGCTGCCTTGATCTAACTCAGTCCTTGTTGCATCTTTAATGAAGCAATGGGCAAGTTGAACATCAAAGTGTTTGTATCCTATAGAAACAGGATTTGACAATGAGGCACAAATATGTTGAAATACCTGATTTACATCATATGCCTGTGATATCATTGACACATCAGGCTTCCTCCTCCACAAACAAAAATCTAGTGTGCCAAACCTTCTCTAAGCTTTTGGGCCTTATAAAACTGTTTTCAAACTGCAGGGGGAAAATTACGCCCTGGTGCGTGAAGGGCCCAAGCTCCCTGCTAACTGCTTTCCTTATCCTTCATCCAGGTAAAAGTGTTGGAGCTAGAAAATAAACTGCAGCAGGAGAGAATGAAGCTAGGAGATTTAAGGAAGAAACACTATGACCTGGGAGGAATATGTGACGAAATACTGGAGGATGAAAAGCCACCTTCCAAACCCGAGATTTCAAAGAAGCCACCGCTTTCCCAAAAACCAAACATCCCAGCTAAAAAAGATACTCAGGCAAGTTTGACACCTCTCACTTAATGATAATATATTTTTCTCTGCAATTCTTGAAATTTGGTGAACACTTGTATCTAAGGGCCCAACTCAGAGGATTCTTGAGCTGTTAAGCCTCGAGTTGCTTCAGGATGTTGGGGAAAGTTGGGGCGCAGTGAAAAATTTGTATTTATATTGCACTTTTTGTGACCTTTGGATGTCCAAAGTGCTTTACAACTAATAAAGTACTTTTTGGAGTGTGGTCAGTGTTGTAAACTAGGAAATACTGCAGCCAATTTTCACACAGCAAGCTCCCACAAATAGCAATGTGCAGCATTTATTGCCAAAATGGAGTTACCCTGAAAAGGTAGTAGTGGGTTCCTGTCTGATTATAACCGTGTGTCAAATATGATAATTGTTCAATGTTATTTTGCAGCTAAATGCACCAGACCTGACTTATGTTTCTCATTTACGGAGCTCCCAATAAGGAAATGTGCAGAGAGTGAAAATGGCTGCAGTGTTTTGGAACAGGGAAGAAGGATCTCCTCTATGCTGCTCACAGAAGTCAAGCTCATCCAATGGCAGTGTTACATTCCACAAACTTACTCGTTGATTTTATCAAATTGCTTGTTTTTATCTGGTCGCTCTCTATCAGATTGAAATAATTTATATGGAAAGTAAAGGATAGGTGTTAACTCATTTTCACCGAATAATCACATTGTTAAACACCTGTGTTCATTTTCAAATTGGTCATGTGGGATAGAATGGGAAGAGACACAATAAGTCAACTGTCCTCCAAATAACTATTCATTTCAACCTCTGTAAACTGAAGTCCATCACAAATCAGACTGTTATTGATTACATTGAAATGTCTTTTTTCTATAAAGATTATTTAGGTGCTCTGTACACTTTTGCATTTGCTGCTGGGTCAGAATATTTGAAGATTTGCTGGAAAGCACCAGCAATGTTATCTGAAGTAATGAAATATTAGTAACATAGTTTCAGAAGCTTTGTACATACCCTCCCCAAAAATTATACATTTTTAGATTTAAATCGATAGAGCAAAGTCTTTTTGTATGTATGTGGACATTTTAATGGGTGTGGTATATTTATTAGCAATAGTCAAAGTTTCAAGCCATACATGAATTTGCCATATGAACAGTTGTCTTTGGCTGTATTGCTGAATTTCATGTATGAAAACATGAATTTTAAATGTGAAATTTGAAATAAATGGTTATTAACATTTAGTTCTGCTTGTTTATTGTACATCTGACATAACTAATAGGATTACAAAATCCTAAAGATCTACCTGGACAACCAGCTATCACTGTTGCCTCAGACTGTTAATACAGATTTACAATCATTCTGCCTCTCATTGAACTCAACATGAATACGTATCTAACCACCTTGGTGACATTATCTCCAAGTATAAGATCAGTTTTCATGATTATGTCATTGAAACCACCTTTAACTTTATGCCATTGACTCCAGTACCATTGCTGTGCAATATATAACTGCCTGTTGCGCATGAAGTCTTGGATGAACTGGCTTACAGCTCAACATTGACAAAACCAAAATAATCCTTTGTTTTTGGTTCTCGCCAGTATTTAATTGTCAATGGTTCAAATTCCATAAACCCCTGATATCCCACTCCACTGGCTTGCAACCTGCGTGTCCTGCTCAACCCACAACTACCCTTTCTACCCCTACATTGAGTCAGTTGCTGTGAATGTGAATTGTAGCCATGGCAATAAGATGTTTTCCTTGGGATCCACATGTCCAATGATCTAAAATTACACCCGCTGAATGGAGTGAATTCTACAGGAGTAACAATTACCCATTTCTTAAGTTAGACTAAAATGCTTAGGCTGATCACTTTGTTGGATGAAAAAACACCAAGAATACCAACCGTGAGTATCAAAACAACCGACAAATTGTAAGAATTAGATTTGTATAATAGCAAAATAAATCTGAAGAGCAATTGAGTAACCTTCATTGATACTTTGAAACAAAATAAGTTTTTGAATTTTCAGAGTCTCTAAACCAAGCCTTTTGCTGATTCTGTGCGAAGCTTGCCTTGGTCCTCACTCAAATATAAACATTGTAAAGCTTCACAGAGGATTTCTATTGCAATTTAACATCAGATTTCAGGCAGGTTTGCCATGTCTCTTTCAAGATTCCACAATCTAGTCAATGCCAAAGGTTGATTTATTTTACGTCTGGAATTTTGTCCTTTTCTCTCCTTCTGCTCTTACTCATATCATACATTTATCCTCTGCAAATTTGATTTAACACTCAGTAACCTTAACTCTTCCCAAAGTAATGAACTCAGAACCGCTAGCCTGCTTTCCCGACATCACACATACCCTCATCGAGTGTCATTGGCTTATCACTTCATCAAATGCAAAAAAAATTTTCTCGTGGTCAGGTAATTCTGTTTTCTTAGATAAAAGCAAAAAAAACTGCAGATGCTGGAAATCCAAAACAAAAACACCTGGAAAAACTCAGCAGGTCTGACAGCATCTGGGGAGAGAAATACAGCTAACGTTTCGAGTCTGTATGCCTCTTCAATAGAACTAAGGAAAAATAGAAATGAGGTGAAATATAAGCTGGTTTAAGGGGGTGGGATGGGGGGTGGGACAGGTAGAGCTGGATAGAGGGCCAGTGATAGGTGGAGATTGCCAAAAGATGTCATAGACAGAAAGACAAAGAGGTGTTGATAATCTTTTAAATGAAAACCAAATCAACAAAATTGGGATAAATCAGGCACAGCCCCTAATTCAGGTCAGCTGTAAAACCAAGAACAAAGTTTAAAGGAAACTTACAAACTTTAAATCAAAATGTGATTAAAGGGGTCAACAAAACACCCCAGTCCCCGCGGTGCCCACCGAGCACGGAAGGCCTCGAGAGTGCCAGCAGACACCGCGTGCTCCTTCTCCAGGGACATCTGGCAGCGAACGTAGCCACGGAAGAGGGACAAACAATCGGGCGGGACTCCCCCGTCGATCGCCCGCTGCCTGGACCTGTTAATTGCCAACTTGGCCAGGCCCAGGAAAAGAGGTGTTGATGGTGATATTAGCTAAGAAATGTACTAATGGTGACATTAAGTGTAGAAAGCAGGACGAGCAAGGTATAGATAGCCCTAGTGGGGGTGGGGTGGGAAGGGATCAAAATAGGTTAAAAGGTAGAGATAAAACAATGGATGGAAATACATTTAAAAATAATGGAAATAGGTGGGAAAAGAAAAATCTATATAAATTATTGGAAAAAGGGGGATCGGAAAGGGGGCGGGGATGGAGGAGAGAGTTCATGATCTAAAGTTGTTGAACTCAATATTCAGTCTGGAAGGCTGTAAAGTCCCTAGTCAGAAGATGAGGTACTGTTCCTCCAGTTTGCGTTGAGCTTCACTGGAACATTGCAGCAGGCCAAGGACGGACATGTGGGCATGACAACATGGTGGTGTGTTGAAATGGCAAGCAACAGGGAGGTCTGGGTCATGCCTGCGGACAGACTGAAGGTGTTCCGCAAAGCAGTCACCCAGTCTGCATTTGGTCTCTCCAATGTAGAGGAAACTGCATTGGGAGCAGCGAATGCAGTAGACTAAATTGAGGGAAGTGCAAGTGAAATGCTGCTTCACTTGAAAGGAGTGTTTGGGCCATTGGACGGTGAGGGGGGAAGTAAAGGGGCAGGTGTTGCACCTTCTGCGGTTGCATGGGAAGGTGCCATGGGAGGGGGTTGAGGTGTAGGGGGTGATGGGAGGAGTGGACCAGGGTGTCACGGAGGGAACGATCCCTCGGAATGCCGCCAGGGGGGTTGAAGGGAAGAAGATGTGTTTGGTGGTGGCATCATGCTGGAGTTGGCAGAAATGATGGAGGATGATCCTTTGAATGCGGAGGCTGGTGGGGTGATAAGTGAGGACAAGGGGGACCCTATCATGTTTCTGGGAGGGAGAGGAAGGTGTGAGGGCGGATGCGCGGGCGATAGGCCGGACATGGTTGAGGGCCCTGTCAACCGCCGTAGGTGGAAAACCTCGGTTAAGGAAGGAGGAGGACATGTCAGAGGAACTGTTTTTGAAAGTGGCATCATCAGAACAGATGCGATGGAGGTGAAGGAACTGAGAGAATGGAATGAAGTCCTTACAGGAAGCAGGGTGTGAGGAGCTGTAGTCGAGGTAGCTGTGGGAGTCGATAGGCTTGTAATGAATATTGGTGGACAGTCTGTCACCAGAAATTGAGACAGAGGTCAAGGAAGGGAAGTGTCAGGGATGGACCACGTAAAAATGATGGCGGGGTGGAAATTGGAAACAAAATTAATTCTGTTTTCTTACCTGGGTGATTATTGGTTGTATGCCTCAGGCCACACCCACCATTATTCAGCTCATTGAACATTGTTTGGCACTCTAGGGGATAGAGGCTGAGACTATTACAGTAGGTTAAAATGGCAATCGTTGCATTTTTTGGGCTGTGCAAGTGGACTGGCTTATGTTTCTGGTGCATATCCAAGGAGGGTTGCAGAAATTGAAAAAGCCCATGTGAGAAAACAACTGCTCCCTTTCAGATAGGAAAGGGTGGGGAAAAGGGATCAGCAGGAAAGGGTTGCCATTGCTGGTATAATTCTTCAGAAAGCAGCTATCTGACCATTTACTAACTTAGGCATCTGTCTTGACTCCTTTGTAGATGGATTTCAAGGGGGAGTTCTCTCAAATCAATGAAAGAGGAAGTAGTGGTTGGGCTAAAAAAAAAGTGATGTGTCACCAGGGTCGGTGAGTAACCTCTGAGTATACTGAAGGAAGTAAGGGTAGAAATTCCAGAGGTCTATGGGCATTGTACCTGCTGCTTGTTATGTTCTTGCCTCCCATTTTTACTCCTGGAAGTACATCTAATTCTCCAAAGATTTGCTGTGTACAGATTGAATAATTTTGGCAACAGTACACTGCCTCGTCATACTATCATCTGAAAGATATCTGAATGTCCTTCTTGTAATCTGATGCTCACTGTTTGGTTCCAATATAAGCTCTGGATAAATCTCATCTTTACTGTCAATGTCACATTTCAGCCACATCTCTTAAATTTTGGTGATAAATACAACCAAATGCTATTTCATAGTTAATGAAGTATATGTAAATGTTCTTGTTTACTTCTAGATATTTATCAAAGATCATCCTTAGGTTAAATATTCCCTCTCTCGTTCCTATTCCAGCTCCAAATCCAGACTGTTTCACCAATTTCTGCTTCAAACGTGTTATTTCTATTATGATTTTCAAGATCACTTGAATGATATGACTTATTAAGCTTATAGTTCTAAAATGATGACACCCTATTTCTTGAGACATTGATTATTCAGTTACCCAAGTCACTTGGAATGCATTCTTTTAGATATAGATTTGATCACAAATTTCTGTTATCACTTCCAAATCTTTTTCTCCAAGGGCTTTTAGATGTTTGCTTGTTACTTCATCTATGCCTGGAACTTTTCCTGTACTCAATTTCAAAGCATTCTTTACCCTGATATAACATTTGGTCCTTCATTTGCTTTTAGATCTTAAGGACACCCTCCATTTGGATCTTCATACAGTTCACATATTCTGTCCATCTCTTTGCTACTGCATCCCTTCTATTTCTTTCGATTTGTTGTTCTGAGACCTCTCTTCTTTTTCCTCAATTCTGAGACATTTGATACTTGTATTTTTTTTAAACTTTGACTGAACAAGTGATGCTCTCATCCTTGAACATGTTAAGGTTTAAATGGTTGCACATTTTTTTTGGACTTAGTTTCATGATTTTTGCCACAAGGAGACAATGATCTGAACTTATATCTGCATGGGGATACTGTATAACTATTAGATATACTGTTTCTAAAATGTTTCACCATCACAATCCATTTGATTTCTATACACATCGCCTGGACTTCTCCAAGTGTAGTCTTTTTGGTTGCTTTTTTGGTTTGCCAACATCAGATAATTTTCTTGACAAAATTTTTTATCAGTCTCTCTCCTCATTCATTTCTCAATCCATGGCCATATTGACTGACATGTGTCCCTGATGTTCCTTCACTGACTTTAATGTTTAACTCTCCCATTACAATTACCAAATAAGTCAATTTGACTTGATCATAACACTTCAGGATACCACCATTAAATGCCTCTATGACCTGCTCACTGTGATCTTGTGTCAGGGCATAAACTTGTATGACAATCAGAACAAAAGACTTTGCTTTGATCTTAATCATGATCGCTCTTTGAGATTGGCCAGTAACCATGAACTGATCTTTTGTATACTAGGATTCCTACTCTCTTCCTATAATTTGCTCATCCTGAGAAGTAAAGCACATGATTCTTATAGTATAGTAATTTTATAGCAAATACTCTGAATGATTACTTCCATAAGGAATGGGAGCCACATACCAGCTACAGATTACCCAGGCAAAATCAATTACTTCAATGCAAATGCCCTAGTGAAGTTAAAAAGACTCAAGTCTGTAGGAATAGGTGGTATTTAGCCCAAAGGGTGGAGAAAACCCAGGCACTTCCAATTACTATGAGGGTGTTATTGGACACTGGTGAAATACCAGTAAGTTAGAAACAGGCTAAACAAGTGCCCATACTCAAGAATACAGCCATGAAATGAGAAGTATTGGACTACAGGGAACAATTATGACTTACTTGCTCAAATGCATAATACCACATCCAAATCCTAGACAATGACAAGCAATTTAGAAAACTGAGGAATTTATAAAACTGGATGTTCGCCACCTCAGATCCATTCTGTAGCATGTTCTGTCTCTGCCTCATCTGCTTTGCCCCACCCCTTTGAAAAGCTTATATATTGTTTTCTTGCCCCTGATCATGGTTACTTACTGTAGGGGTTTAGAGTGGGCAGCAGCTGTCCTCCTGTATCTCACTCAAGCCAAGAGTCAGCCTGAGTGAAAACCAAGAAATCTTGTTTTGTACTGATGATTTAATACCCATGAGGAATTTTACCCTACCCTCTTCCCTTTGTGTCCAGACTGTAAGCAGGGAGATCAACTGTAAACAGGAAGTCAAGCTTGATCTTGGCCTCTCATGCATTTAAGATTGGTCATAAGCAGGAAACCTGGCCATCTTTTCCCTCCCTAACCCTAAGCTGCTGAAGCCTACTGTAGCACCCTGAAAACCCACTCAAGCCAAGATCACAGCAAAGGCCAAGGATCAAATTTTTGGGCTTGCTAGTCTGCATAGCTTAAACTATTTGCTGCATTCACTAGCAGATCTATTGGGAATATCCCCAGGACCTAGTTCCATTGAGAAATCCAAAACAGGACATTATCATTACCACAAATAATTGTTTCAAAAAGAAAAATCCAGTCCTTGCGTTGACACTAAGAGGTTCATGGAAATTGATGTGCTCAAGGGAAGGACACTTTACCTCTCACCCCAACTGCAAATTATGAAACTACTGTATTCCTCTCTCAAAAAGTGCATTCCAAATTCTTTTCAACCCCATTGTGAACGTTTTTTCCCCCACCCCCCCAAGAATGAGATCAGAATTTCTTCATCCTCAGTGCTATTCTAATCTGCTGGATGGCCCCACACTGTGCAATTACTCATTGAGCCACCAGGGGAACTAGTTTTCTCATTTACATAACACATCACAATGGCCCAGATCTTCCGAAGAGCACCAATCGCTTGAACTTCCCCACACTGCTCTTGACACTGCTCCACATTTCTTGCTGGGTCTTCAGAGTCTTGCTTTACCAGAAATGTGCTCTTCTTGGAGAGCTCAGTTGCAATGGAGTATGTATGGGGGGCGTTGAGAAACATGGGACACACCCCTTTTACCGTTCCAGTAGGGTCCTGATGCACACCTCTGGTTATATGTCCAGTCTCTGATGGCCCACAGACCAGGTGAATTGGCCTAAGATCCATAATGTACAGAACAGCATCCTATAAGATTACATAAATGTAATTGTTTAACACTCGTGTCAGTCTCATCGATGTAATTGGGTTAATTCTGCCCAGTGGGCAACTCTTACAGCTGGTGTGCTGTTGTCGCATGTTCAAATTCTGGTCAGTGTTGAGTTAGTAGCAGAAGTTATAATTGGCCTGAGTGCCTCTTAGCACAGTCAAAACTGCTCAAGTCCTCAGCCAACGTTCACAGTTTCCACCTTGGATCACTGCAAAGCGATCAGGAGCATTATTTCTGGCTTTTTTTTTTGTTCATGGAAACAGCTCAATGAGTTGTAATACCCACACAAACCCTAGTGATATCACTTAACTCCATATGGATTTGAACATGGAAACTTTCTGGTTGATAGGAATCATTACCCACTCAGTTATTGAGACAGTAGAATTCTAATTTTGCCCTCAAATTATTCTGGAGTACTACCTCAATATCTGGTACACTTCATTCATGTCACAACCCAGTTAGGTCATCTTCAATACCTTTCCAAATTGCCTCGTTTCCCCAGATTATTCATTCGCTGGAACATCAACCCACCTAAGCTCCTAATTTTTATAATTCAATCACAGAATATAAGCATCATTGGTAAGACAAGCATTTATTCTTCATTGCTAATTGCCCTCGAGAAGGTGAAGGTAATACAGAGCTGCTTGCTAGGTTATTTCAGAGGGCATTTAAGAGTCAACCACATTGCTGTGGGCTTGGTGTCACACAGGCCAGATTTCTTTCCCTAAAAGGACATTAGTAATCCAGATAGGATCTTAAATGACAATCTACTAGTTTCTTGTCAGCATAACTTGGAATATTGCGTGCAATTCTGGTCGCCACATTACCAGAAGGATATGGAGGCGTTGGAGAGGGTGCAGAGGAGGTTTACCAGGATGCTGCCTGGGCTGGAGGTTATTAGCTATGAGGAGAGGTTGGAGAAACTCGGATTGTTCTCACTAGAGCGACGGAGATTGAGGGGCGACTTGATAGAAGTTTACAAAATTATGAGTGGCATGGACAGAGTAGATAGTCAGAAGCTTTTTCCCAGGGTGGAAGAGTCAATTACTAGGGGACATAGATTTAAGGTGAGAGGAGAAAACTATAGAGGTGGTGTACGGGGCAAGTTTTTTTTACGCAGAGGGTAGTGAGTGTCTGGAATTTGCTGCCAGAGGTGGTGGTGGAAGCAGGTACGATAGTGGTGTTTAAGAGGCAGCTTGACAAATACATGAATAAGATGGGAATAGAAGGATATGGACCCCGGAAGTGCAAAATGTTTTAGTTGACGGGCAATATGATTGGCGCAGGCGCCTGTTCCTGTGCTGTACTTTTTTTTGTTCTTTGTTCTAACACACCCTCACTGCCCCAGTTCTGTCCTACACAAATATAACTTTTCATGCTCTATCCTTTCCTGCACACCCACTTCTCCATTACCCCCATCACTACAATCTTCCCCAACACTACATCTCAGCACATATCCTTGCTCTTTTAACGCTGGCCCACTGCAAATAACCCCTGCCCTCCACAATCGATGATGGGCTCTAGACCAATCACTGATACTTGAATTTGGTTTCTAAACATGTCTGCCTCATTATTTTACCTTCAAAAACAAAAATCGCTAAATTATCACCTCCCCTAACGCCTGAAGAGTGTCCAAAGTACCTCAGGAGTGTGCGAATATAAAGGTTTATGCATATGCAGATGTGCACAAAATGTAGGCCAATACAAAGTAACCATTCATCTGCATTGAGTTAACAAGCTTCACAATAGACTAGATCAGTTGTCACAAATTACAGCAACAAGCATCAATGTTTTAATTACAAGGAGTTACGTGCACTTTTCATATCACCCCTATAAGTCATAGCCTTAATAAGTAATCCATTTGACTAATCTTGTGTGCCAACCACAACAGAATTTCAACATCCCATTCATACCCATGATCAAGCAAAGATAAATGATCCAAGTTTAGGCTCTGCCCAAGTCAACAGTGCTCCATTGTATAGAGGCAGTACATTGAGGTGCTTTGAAAATAATTTCCAGTGACTGTAGAAATTGTACATTGTTCAATTCAATTTTAAGCTGATATAACCTTTAGTACAAAAATGGGGTTAAATATATATACAAATTACAATATATTTGAATTATTGCTATTGTAGATCATATATCCCGTTGTGATTCTGCAGGGATTATATAATTTCAGAATGAGATGTTAGGGTGTTAAATAATACAGAAGTGAATTTATTATTAGATCCCTAAACTAGTTAAATACAAATTATAAATCTTAAAAGACCATAGATGGAATTTGAGCACTTAGGAGTTGTTAAATGCCTCTTAGCTATTTCCGTACTTTACACCGTTCCCACAAATGATAAAACCAAGGTTTTTACAACTGATTGTAAAAAACACAATTTTGGATGAAAATCCAGAATTGAACATTTAATTTCATTGAAAAATCAAAGAAACAGGTGGCACGCTGTTAATTTCTACTTTAGATCTACTCACTTGCCAAGTACCGTTGACCTTTGAATTTAATGCTAAAAGGGAGATTAAACTCAATTCATGACTCACGTGGTAATTACAGACACCATCATTTACTGATAATGTAGAAGAATTGAAATTAGAGTCATAGGAAAATGGATATAGTACATTGGATTTTATTAATAGAATATGATTAAAATATTTTGAGGTAACTTTGTGTAGCTCATCACTACAACAATCATTAGTAACAGCAGTTCTGAACTATAAACTTCACAAAAAAGTGTGCTGTCAAATATTTTACTTTAAAAAAAAAACATTTGAAATTGAAGTGCTGAGTTTTTCCTATGGTAGGCACATAGTTACCAGCTATTTAATAAAGAGTTTTCCATCATTGATGAATGAAAAATTGTAGCAGACATAGTTAATCTTAGGGTCCTTTCAAGCCAACTTAAGCAATTTGACCAAGTTGTCCTACAAACCATACTCAAACAATTTTCTCAATTGTTAGATTAAAAATGTTGCTACTGCTACATCACTTGACTGAGTTGTAAATGACAAAATATGGCAAAGGATTTTTGCAACTCAACATGCAATTTCAGGGTCATAACAAAACAGTTAAGAGATTGGACTGTCAGTCACTTGCAATAGCACATTTTTAGCACACAAGGAGTTATCTTACCACAAACTAATTTGCTCAATTTTAGTATCAACATTAGGAGATTACAGTCATTTAACAATTCCAATATACTGCACACTACGAGCTTAGTCAAATAATCCGATTACCTACAACTCTCCTTTCCATCCTTCTGGTTCCTCAAAAACATACATTTTATGAAAAGTTAAGTGCTGCCCACATGAGCATCACAAGTTTACAAAGTAAAACATCTCCCACTGTCCCTTATAACAAATATTGCTAAGGCACATAACAAATGTATGTTCTAGACTCAATATTCAGCCATATATACCTTGAATTTGCAAATAAATGAAGTAGCACATCTGCTTTCGGCCCTGAATGGAATTGCTTAACATACATCATTGATCAGATACATTGGATAAAATGTGCAACACAGCTTACTTATCTGAAGAAAAACAGCTTTTCTAATACATCTGGGTGAAACAGGGTTATCTAACACTCTTCCTATAAATTTTACTCTATACATTTTCACAATTTTAAAGCAGTTTCATCACAAGGTAACAGTCAACGAAATAGAATCCAGCTCCAACATTTCACGGTAGAAAAATTGAAAAGGGTAGTTAGTTGTAGAATATAATGCTTTAAAAAGAGGTAGAAATTAGTCCTCAGTTGTACTGCATCAACGGGCTGGTATACAGCCTGCCCAATATTCAGATCCACTGACTTCAAAAGGCAGGGTGTGCAACAGGCAGTTGACACGATACCTCCCTTTTTACCCTAGTGCCGAAGACAAATTTCTACCAAGCTTTTTAAAGCTAAAAGTCAAAAGTAGCAAATTTTGTCGTCATAAGATTTGTAGTTTTAAAGTGGTTTATACATGTATCAGCAAGACAATTCAACAATTCAATTTCAGTTTTTTGGCCAGTCCTGTTTGATCATAGCTAATTTTAAGAAGCTTTAGTATAACATTCAAGTGAAAGATAACTAAGGTTCAATCTGCTTCATTAGTGTTGAAATGAACGAAATACAATGAAGCTCTCCCCTTCAAAAACATGGTCAAATTCAGCCGAAAGTTTAAGAAAACTATACCCAACCATACAATCACATAGGCATAATCTTCATAGAGCACGCAATATACAAACACACATCGTCCTACCTTTTCTATAGGGACAAACAGCTAGGGTTGTGAGACCGGCAATGATTATAGAGTCTATGTCTATACCAATCATTGTATAAAAGCAGAAAAAGATAACTTTTCAGGAATAAATCAACTTAGTTCTAAATGTGAATCAGCAAATAAATTTATATCAACCATGTGCTAAGGGGCTATTTCTAAATTTTAAATGAACTTCATGTACCATTTACCTTTTTTGCATCATCTGAATCTAATGAGTTTCCACTTAAGATCTCTATCCAAAAAAGTGCAATGGATTCCAAAGCATTATAAAATTGAAAGATTAGGGTAAAAGGCCCCATTACATCTTCGAACATTTTATCCAAAAGAGTTCACACAAAATAGAACTTTGTGGTTATACATAATTTTCTGAAATTCTTAAGAAAAAAATGCCATGTTGGAGGAAACGTCTAATTTGAACTCACCCAACAAATGCAGTGATTCCCCCTCAAAGAAATATTGATCACGTACACTTTATCAGACACTGAACATTTCAGCAGAATTTAAAAGCACCTATGCAAAAAGTAGAATGGACCCCATTTTATAAGATTACTGCAAAATAAAGCCTGGCTGAGGAGGACGTTGTCCAGCTTTCTGAGCGACTGGTGGAGGACAAGGTGGCCTGTACTGTAGTGGATAACCTAACTGAGATGTGGGAATTGGAGCACTATTCCCTGATCTTGGTGGGATAGGAGGGAAAGCAGCAACTGGATAAGGAGGTACTGATTCAACTCCCACGGCCACACTTGCAAATGGAGTGGGGTTGGCTCCAGTGGGTGGGAGAGGTGGAACCCTCCGAGGCACAACAGTGGGAGGAGTGTTGGATTCTGTAAAGTTGGAATTCTGATTTGTCTGTATTGGCTCAGGTTGCTTCTGCAGCGGTGGTAACCGTTGCCTCGGTCCTTTTAAGACAATCTCTTGCAGCTTTTCAATTTTCACCCGTCGCTGATGAGCAAGTTTCCTTTTATTCTGATACTGCTCAATGAAAACGTCCAAGGGTACCTCACCATCCAGAAACTCCTGAGCCATGATCTGAAAATTTGAGAGATTAAAGCCACTAACAGTTTGCTCAATTCCTACATTTTTTTTTAAAAAAAGGAGAAAAGTAAAAAACATTTTATATTAGCGATTCCCACATTTTATTACATAACAAAATTATGTTTAAATGGAAAGGCACAACTAAACTTTTTAAAAATTTAAAACTGATCTTTTCATATTTACCGCTGGGTTTAAATCACATCAGAGTCACCAATTTAGCGTTGAAAATCTATACCACCCAATACATTAGTCATAAAAACTGAATAATGCATAAACCTGGTTTAAAATTATGCTTGCGTTAGTTCCTTCAGCCCATATACATATCACTAGTTTAGTAACTAAAGACAGTGGCCCAGAACTTCCATAGAGTAGCAATCACCATTTAATTTCCACTCTGCTCCTTTTCACTTAACCACATCTGGAGTTGTACATTTCTCACCCAGACTTCCAACCCGGGCCTCCTGATAAACGTGCAGTGAAGCCACACTCCGTTTTACAGCACTAGCTGCTGTAAACCAAAATTTAAAGGTCCCAGCCACTTTGACAGTAAGTGGGCAGAGGATGGGTTAGATGCGAAGGTGAGCAGCCAGATGTCGTAGGTCCAGCAAAGGGAGTTTAGGGAGTTAGGTGCTAAGTTGAAGGACAGGACCTCCAGGGTTACGATCTCAGGAGTGCCACCCACGCCACATGCTAGTGAGGCTAGAAATAGGAGGATAATGCAGCTAAATACGTGGCTAAGGAGATGATGCAGGAGGGAGGGCTTCATGTTTCTTGACAATTGGGCTCTGTTCCAGGGAAGGTGGGACCTGTTCCGACAGGACAGTTTGCACCTGAACTGGAGGGGGACTAACATCCTTGCGGGTAGGTTTGCTAGTGTTGCTCTGGGGCGTTTAAACTAGATTTGCAGGGGGAGGGGAACCAGAGTGTTAGAGCAGATAGTGAGGTGGAGGAGGATAAAGTTCAAGCGAGGAATGCATGTATAGACAGAAATCAAGGGTCCATACGTGATAGAAATGTTCTCAGGTGCATCTATTTCAATGCAAGGAGTATTGTCGGAAAGGCAGATGAGCTTAGGGCGTGGATTGGCACGTGGGATTACAACATTATTGCTATTAGTGAGACTTGGTTGCAGGTGGGGCAGGACTGGCAGCTCAATGTTCCGGGGTTCCTTTGTTTCAGACATGATAGAGGGGGAGGGATGAAAGGGGGAAAGAGTGGCATTACTTGTCAGGGAAAATATCACAGCTGTACGTAAGCAGGACAGCCCGGAGGGCTCGTCTACAGAGGCCATATGGGTGGAGCAGTGGAATGGGAAAGGTGTGACCACACTAATAGGGTTGTATTATAGACCGCCCAATAGTCAGAGTGAATTGGAGGAGGAAATCTGTAGAAAGATAGCAGACCGATGTAAGAAACAGAAAGTTGTGCTAGTAGGAGATTTTAACTTTCCACATATTGACTGGGATTCCCATACTGTAAAAGGGCTGGATGGCTTGGAGTTTGTCAAATGTGTTCAGGAAAGTTTTTTAAATCAATATATAGAGGTACCAATGAGAGAGGATGCAATACTTGATCTCCTATTAGGGAACCAGACAGGTCAGGTGACAGAAGTATGTGTAGGCGAACATTTTGGGTCCAGTGACCACAATGTCATTAGTTTTAAGCTAATTATAGATAAGGATAGGTCTGGTCCTCGAGTTGAGATTCTAAATTGGAGAAAGGCCAATTTTGTGGAAATGAGAAAGAATCTAGCAAGAGCGGATTGGCATAAGTTGTTTTCTGGCAAGGATGTGTTCAGTAAGTGGAAGGCATTCAAAGGCGAAATTTTGAGAGTGCAGAGTTTGCATGTTCCTGTCAGGATTAAAGGCAGAGTTAACAGGCATAGGGAACCTTGGTTTTCAAGGGATACTGGTGATCTGGTTAAGAAGAAGAGAGAGGTGTATAGCAGGTATAGGCAACAAGAAGCAAATGAGGTACTTGTAGAGTATAGAAGATGTAAGAAAATACTAAAAAAAGGAAATCAGGAAGGCAAAAAGAAGACATGAGGTTGCTTTGGCAGATAATATGAAGGTAAACCCAAAGGGTTTCTACAAGTATATTAAGAGTAAAAGGATAGTAAGGGACACAATTGTCCCCTTGAAGATCAGAGTGGTCGTCTATGTGTGCAGCCTCACGAGATGGGGAGATCTTAAACAGATTTTCTGCATCAGTATTTACTCAGGAAACTGGCAGAGTGTATAAGGAAGGAAGGGAAACAAGCAGTTGTTTCATGGAACATATAGAGATTAAAGAGGAGGAGGTGCTTGCTGCCTTACAGCGAATAAAAGTAGATAAATCCCCTGGGCCTGACATGATATTCCCTCGGACCTTGAGGGAGACTAGTGTAGAAATTGCAGGGGCCCTGGCAGAAATATTTAAAATGTCCTTAGCCAAGGGTGAGGTGCTGGAGGATTGGAAGGTAGCTCATGTTGTTCCGTTGTTTAAAAAAGGCTCCAAAAGTAAACCAGGTAATTACAGGCCAGTGAGCCTGACATCAGTAGTAGGTAAATTATTGGAAGGTGTTCTGAGAGATCGGATATATAATTATTTGGACAGCCAAGGGCTGATTAAGGATAGTCAGCATGGCTTTGTGTGTGGTCGGTCATTTTTAACAAACCTTGTAGAGTTTTTCGAGGTAGTTACCAAGAAAGTAGATGAAGGAAAGGCTGTGGATGTTGTCTACATGGACTTTAGTAAGGCCTTTGACAAGGTCCCACATGGAAGGTTAGTTCAGAAGGTTCAGACACTTGGTATCCATGGAGAGGTTGTAAACTGGATTCGAAATTGGGAGAAGACAGAGTGGTAGTGGATGATCGCTTCTCAGACTGGAGGTCTGTGACTAGTGGTGTGCCTCAGGAATCTGTGCTGGGACCATTGTTGTTTGTTGTCTATATCAATGATTTAGATGATAATGTGGTGAACTGGATCAGCAAGTTTGCTGATGACACTAAGATTGGAGGTGTTGTGGACAGCAAGGAAGGCTTTCAAAGCTTGCACAGAGATCTGGACCAACTGGAAAAATGGGCCAGAAAATGGCAGATGGAATTTAATGCAGAAAAGTGTGAGGTGTTACATTTTGGAAGGTCAAACTAAGGTAGGACATACATAGTAAATGGTAGGGCACTGAGGAGTGCGGAGGAACAAAGGGATCTGGGAGTTCAGATACATAGTTCCCTGAAAGTGGCGTCACAGGTAGACAAGGCTGTAAAGAAAGCTTTTGGCATATTGGCCTTCATAAATCAAAGTATTGAGTATAGGAGTTGGGATGTTATGGTGAGGTTGTATAAGATATTAGTGAGGCCAACTTTGGAGTATTGTGTGCAGTTCTGGTCGCTTAACTACAGGAAGGATATCGGTAAGATTTAGAGAGTGCAGAGAAGATATACTAGGATGTTGCCAGGTCTTAAGGAGTTCAGTTACAGGGAACGATTAAAAAGGTTAGGACTTTATTCCTTGGAGCGTAGAAGAATGAGGGGAGATATGATAGAAGTTTACAAAATTATCAGGGGTATAGACAGAGTAAATGTGAGTAGGCTCTTTCCGCTTAGATTAGGAGAAATAAACACAAGAGAACATGGCTTTAGGGTGAAAGGGTAAAGGTTTAGGGGGAACATTAGGGGGAACTTCTTCACTCAGAGTGGTGAGAGTGTGGAACGAGCTACCAACTGACGTGGTAAATGCGGGCTCACTCTTAAGTTTTAAGAATAAATTAGATAGATACATGGATGGGAGAGGTCTGGAGGGTTATGGACTAGGTGCAGGTCAATGGGACTAGCAGAATAATATTTCGGCACAGACTAGAAGGGCCGAATGGCCTGTTTTCTGTGCTGTAATGTTCTATGGTTCATTGGGAAATTGGGGAATGGGGATGGTGTTAAGTACCATAATTTCCCAGGAGTTAGAAGTGGTTTTAATCCTTCTAACTTCTCCTAGGTCATTATTCTGCTATGAGAGTTGGAACCATTTGAAGTCTCCGATTTAAATCGGTCTCGGAAGGTTCCAGGCGCAGGGTAATTGCCCAAAGGAAGTTGAAACTTCCCGGGCAGTTCCTGTGCAATCCTTGCCTGGGGACTTCCAGGGGGTCCCCCCGGTGCATCTTCTGGGGTATGACCCCCAGGGAATGGAAGATTTGGGCCTTTTTGTTTATGTGGAAATTTTCAAACAGAATGAGGTTATAATTTGCTTTGAAGACAGAGTTTTCCTCATATCGCTAATTCAGTACAACTTCCTTGCAAGAAGCTTCGTCTCTGCTTGCGTAGCCATCTAATTTCTGTCACTGCAATGAAACTAGTAAGATTACTTGCATCACCGATGTATGTATGCACTGTGGAGCTGGTTGCTGCCACCTTCAGAAAAGCTTAAGTGAGAACGGTTACTGGAACAAAATCTAAACAAAGCTGAAAGGGAGAGGAAACTCTTGGTACATGATTTAAAAATAACACTCCTCCGTGCCTTTTTAAAAAAAAGTACAAGTTAGCAAATATTCCAGCTGTATGTGGAAACAACGCTGCATTTGAAGAACAAAAAATTCTGGACAAATTAGTCTTTAGTAAGCAGTGTCATTTTTCCTTGACGTAGTTTCGACACAGAATAAGCAAATGGTAAAAATCTGAACTTCAGATGAAGTGTCATAGAGCATGTGATGAAGGGGAGAATCAGGACTTAGCCTGGTCCTACTCTCAGCACATTCCACACACTTCCACCTAGACATCTTGGATTACGAACAGTGAAGGGAAGCCAGGGCGAATATGTTCCTCCTTCTTTACCCAGGGACACCAAACTGTTGGGGCTTAATTAAATCAGTAAACAATTGATTCAGTTTGGGACTTCCTCAATATTTCCATATTTCTCAATGTCATAATTTATGGGGCAGTTACTCACTAAACAAACACCTTAATTTTTCAATTAAAAGTTTGAATCATGAGAAATATTTACCTCTGTCTCCTCTTCAATTTTAGCTCCTTCTGTTTGTAGCAGTGCAAGTAGTATGTCTAGTGAAGAGCCACTAGATTGACTGTCTGTGGAGAGGAGAACAATAGTTTAAATGTTAGGATTTTTTATAAACTGAAGTATATTTCATATTTTGCTAAACAGATTAAAACATTTTCATTTCCAGTAATGCCATGGAGCTTCAAAAATTTAATTCTGCAATAATTTAAAACAGGATTAATCTCATTACTATATAGAATTAAACTGCCCCTAGCCTGGGTGGTAAGTATACAATATAATGCATAACATAAGAAACAGGAAGGGTACCATTGGGCCTCTCAAGCCTGCTCCGCCATTCAATAAGATCAAGGCTGACCTTCAACCCCGATGCCATTTTCCAAACTCATCCATTGATCCCCTTAGTGTCCAGGAATCTATCAATCTTAGTCTTGGATATATTCAACAATTGAGCATCCACAGCCCTCGGGGGTAGAGAGTTCTAAAGATACACAACTCTGAGTGAAGAAGTTTCTCCTGTCATGAAGAGATTGTCTGTAATGTTACTGGAAATTGTTTTTTAAATTGGAATTGTAGTAGGGTCTGTGTCTATGTTTGTGCTTGTCTCTCTTAACTGGATTAAAGCCAGCTAGTCTGGGTGCTTTGATGTATAGTAGTTTGAGATGCTAATTAGATAAATGTAAGTTAAAGGGTAAAGTGCAATTTGCATTTGTTCAATAAACCATTCAAAAGAATGGCTAAAATCTTGCACTTGGCTGGGAGACACCAAGCAATGTGTTTATATTACTAATAAGATTGGTAGAATGAAAGGATTATTGTTAGGAGGATAAAATTTAAAAACCTAGTATTACAATGGAAAATTTACATTCAAAGGGGAAGCTAGGTATAAACTGAAAGGAGAGGAACAGTTAATGTTTTGAGTCTGTATGACTCTTCAACGGAACTAAGGAAAGTTCTGTTGAAGAGTCATACAGACTCGAAACATTAACTGTGTTCCTCTCCTCAGATGTTGTCAGACCTGAGTTTTACCTTGTGTTTTTGTTTTGGATTTCCAGCATCCGCAGTTTTTTGCTTTTATAAACTGAAAGGAGTTTGTGTGTGTGAGGCAGAGGCATTCAAGATCTAATCAGCCTGTAAGCCAAGAGCTGTGTCTGCAAAGGAACCAAATTACAAGGCGCCTCATTTTGAATTCGTACGGTCAAATGTGCTTTGCCTGATGTCCGTTTAAAGGCCATGGGTTATAGTTGCCTTGGTGAAGATTTACCTGGGAGTGATTAATTTGGGGATTTGTTTAAGTTATTATGGTAGCAATTTGTAGACATGTATACATGTGTGTCTAAATTTGTTGTTAAAACTAAATTAAACATTTATTAATTTAAGTAAAAAACCGAGGCTTGGTGGCTTTATTCCTGAACTGCATCTCAAACATACCAGTTGAAAATATAGGTTATGACAGTTGTTCAAGTTTCCCTCTGGGATTTAAACAACTCAGCCTTCACCAACTGCTGTGTCATAACAATTGGGGAGTTTGGCAGGATAATATTTGTAATTCCTTGACTGGTTTTGAATTGGTGAATCTTAAGGTTACAAGTACAAGAAGCAGTTGAATTCAGGAGTTGGTGAGGTTTTTTTTTATATAAGTGGTGAGGCTGGGAGATAGCTTTGCTAAGACTTGTCTGGGAGAAGAAATAACTGGTTGGGTTACAAAACGTATCTGAAAGTAAAAACAAAAACCTGGAAAAACTCAGCAGGTCTGGCAGCATTGGCGGAGAAGAGCAAAGTTGACGTTTTGAGTCCTCACGACCCTTCAACAGAACTAAGTAGAAATAGGAAAGGGGTGAAATATAAGCTGGTTTGGTGGGGGGGGGGTGGTGGTGGTTGTCGGGACAAGCAAGCAGTGGTAGGAGGAGATAATCAAAAGATGTCACAGACAAAAGAATAAAGAGGCGTTGAAGGTGGTGATATTACCTAAAAGAATGTGCTAATTAAGAGTGGAGAGCAGGACAAGCAAGGTAGCTCTAATGGGAGTGGGGTGAAATAAACTGTGGGTGGAATACATTTAAAAATAATGGAAATAGGCAGGAAAAGAACAATCTATATAAATTATTGGAAAAAACAAAAGGGAGGGGGAAGAAACAGAAAGGGGGTGGGGATGGAGGAGGGAGTTCATGATCTAAAGTTGTTGAACTCAATATTCAGTCTGGAAGGCTGTAAAGTGCCTAGTCGGAAGATGAGGTGCTGTTCCTCCTGTTTGCGTTGAGCTTCACTGGAACAATGCAGCAAGCCAAGGACAGACATGTGTGCAAGAGAGCAGGGTGGAGTGTTAAAATGGCAAGAGACAGGGAGGTCTGGGTAATGCTTGCGGACAGGCCGAAGGTGTTCTGCAAAGCAGTCACCCGGTCTGCATTTGGTCTCTCCAATGTAGAGGAAACCACATTGGGAGCAACGAATGCAGTAGACTAAGTTGGGGGAAATGCAAGTGAAATGCTGCTTCACTTGAAAGGAGTGTTTGGCCCCTTGGATAGTGAGGAGAGAGGAAGTGAAGGGGCAGGTGTTGCATGTTTTGCGTTTGCATGGGGAGGTGCTGTAGGTGGTGGTTGAGTAGGGGGTGATGGCATTCCATAAGGATCGTTCCCTCCGTGACACCCTCGTCCACTCCTCCATCACCCCCTAATCCTCAACCTCCACCTATGGCACCTCCCCATGCAAACGCAAAACATGCAACACCTGCCTCTTCACTTCCTCTCTCCTCACCGTCCAAGGGCCCAAACACTCCTTTCAAGTGAAGCAGCATTTCACTTGCATTTCCCCCAACTTAGTCTACTGCATTCTTTGCTCCCAATGCGGTTTCCTCTACATTGGAGAGACCAAATGCAGACTGGGTGACTGCTTTGCAGAACATCTTCGGTCTGTCCACAAGCATTACCCAGACCTCCCTGTCTCTTGCCATTTTAACACTCAATCCTGCTCTCTTGCACATATGTCTGTCCTTGGCTTGCTGCATTGTTCCAGTGAAGCTCAATGCAAACAGGAGGAACAGCATCTCATCTTCCGACCAGGCACTTTACAGCCTTCCAGACTGAATATTGAGTTCAACAACTTTAGATCTTGAACTCCCTCCTCCATCCCCAACCCCTTTCCATTTCTTCCCCCTGCCTTTTTTCCAATAATTTATATAGATTTTTCTTTTCCTATTTCCATTATTTTTAAATGTATTCCACCCACTGTTTATTTCACTCTACCCCAATACAGCTACCTTGCTTGTCCTGCTCTCCACTTTTAATTAGCACATTCTTTTAGATAATATCACCACCTTCAACACCTCTTTGTTCTTTTGTCTGTGACATCTTTTGGTTACCTCTTATCACAGCTTGCTTGTCCCAACAACCGCCCCCTTAAACCAGCTTATATTTCACCCCTTTCCTATTTCTACTTAGTTCTGTTGAAGGGTCAGGAGGACTCAAAACGTCAACTTTGCTCTTCTCCGCCGATGCTACCAGACCTGCTGAATTTTTCCAGGTATTTCTGTTTTTGTTTTGGAATTCCAGCATCCGCAGTTTTTTGTTTGTATCCAAAAGTAAGTTAACAGAGCTGGCAGATTAATTATATCCCCAGTTATAATTTAAGGTATAGCACAGAATCTACAATTGGAAGTGATACCTGATACTAGTGAGTCACAGCTGGGGGTAGTAAGACTTCAGTTACAAATGAAGACGCTTGAACTTGAACAAGCAAAGGAACTGAATAAACTTGAATTAGAAGCAAAGGAAAGAGAAAGGATATTTCAAAGGGAGCAAGCTGAAAGGCAGATGAAAGAAAGGAAGCTGGAACTGGAATTTCAGACGAGAGAGAAGAATAAAGAAAAAAAGGCCAGGGTAAGAGAGAAAGAAAGAGACAGGAATACCTAGTTAAAAGAATGGGAGTTCAAAAAAAGATCTCAGGTTCTGAGGAGAGTTCTGATGATGAAAAAACTATTAACCTAAAATCCAGTGGGCATATGTTTAAATTTGTACAAGCTGTTCCAAAGTTTGAGGAAAAAGATATTGAAGCATTCCTTATTTCATTTTAGAAGATAGCTAAATAGATGAAATTGCCACAGGAGAACTGAATGTTGTTGTTATAGTCTAAGTTGGTGGGTAGAGCGCATGAGGTATATACTTTGCTATCAGAAGAAACGTTGGTGAATTATGATGTGGTGAAAAAGGCTATTTCAAGTGCATTTGAGTTGGCTCCTGAGGCACACAGGCAGAAATTTAATAATATGAGAAAACAGCCTGGGCAAACTTTTATTGAGTTTGAGACAGAGTAAAACAAAGTAATTTTGACCAATGGGTAAGGGCGTTAAAAATAGAGACAACATATGCAGCTCTTAGGGAAGTAATTATTTTGGAAGAATTTAAAAATTCAATTCCTTCAGTAGTGAGAACTCATGTGGAGGAACAAAGGGTTCAAACTGTAAGGCAAGTAGCAGAGATAGCTGATGATCATGACCCAGTTCATAGGGCTAAATCTTTCTTTGGTCACCCTTTTAAATCCGAAAAAGATAGGAAGTGGGAAGGTGAAAGGAAGGTGGGTAGTCAGGGGAGAGGAGTAGTAGCTGGAAATTCCCAGAAAGTTTTTTTCTCAGAATGTAAGGGAAGGTGCTGAGGGTAGGAGTGACGTTCGAAAATTGAGGTGTTTTCATTGTAATAAAGGGGCACACGAAGTTAGTGTTGGAAATTGCAGGGAAAATCTGTTGGAATTATTGGGGTGCAGAAAAGTTATTGAAATAAAAATACTGAGAGTTCTGAGGTTCAGACACATGAAAAGCCAGTGGTGGGTGTATAAGTAAAACAGAAAAATCAGCAATAGGTAAAGAAGTGGGAATGTGTTCACAGTTTACCAAAGAGAATTCTGAGGTGCAAGTTGCAGAAATGTTTAAAGACTGTGTGTGTGAAGGAAAAGTCTTTCCATGTGTACAGGGTGGAATAGGTAAAGATGTTAAAATTTTTAAGAGACACAAGGGCTGGTCAATCCTTAATGTTGTGGGGTAGTGATATTTGTTGTTCAGAGGGAGCATTGCAGGAGGTGATAAGTGGGGTTCATGGAGATGCTAAACCTATCCCATTGTGGAAGATAAATTTAAAGAGTAAATGGAAGACAGGTGAAGTTATTGTTGGGGTAGTGGAAAATTTGCCCAGTAAAGGGGTTCAATTTATTTTGGGTAACGATATAGCTGGGCCACAGATATGGGTGATGCCTATCGTAGTTCAGCAGCCTGTAGAGATGTTTTGAACAGTGGTGTTGCAGAGAGCATCCTGGATTGTTTCCAGATTGTGCAATAACGAGATCACAGGCACACAGGTTGAAACAAGAAAAACAAGGGCAGGCAGTTCAAAGGCAAGAAGGTGGTGTCGAAATCCAATTAGGTGGCACTGTGTTTGATAAATCGTTCGGGAGGAAAGACTGTAGGACAATTCAGCTGAAGTGATTAACTCAGAGGTTAGTGGAATTACAGAAAAATTGTTTGCAATTAAAGCAGTTATATCGGAAAGCTTACTCAGAAATAGAAGCAAAAACGTATTCCAGTATGATATTCCCTTAAGGGAGATGTTTTAATGAGAAAATGGAGGCCGGATCATGTCTCAGCAAATGAAAACTGGAGTGAGGTGCGTCAGATTGTTATCCCATTAGGGTATAGAAATGAGATTGAGAATTGCTCATGAAATTCCAATGGGCAGACATGTAAGAATTAGGAAAACAGGTTTTTTTTTGGCCAGGATTGCATAGGGATGTAGTCAAATTCTGTAGCACATTTCGCACGCCAGGTAACAGGGAAACCACAAGCTGCAATTAAGCCGGTGCCATTAATTCCATACAAGCATTTGAAGAACCTTTTACCAGGGTCATGACTGATTGTAAAAGACCCTTTCCTAAGGCTGAAAGTAGAAATCAGTACTTATTGACAATAATGGATGTGTCTACCAGGTTTCCTGAAGCGAAACCTTAAAGAAATATTACAACCAAGAAGATTATGGAGGAGTTAACTAATTTTTTTTTTAAAACAAGATATGGTTTACCCAAGGAAATACAAGATCGGGTTCAAATTTGATGTCACAACTGTTTAAGGAAGTAGTGAACAGTTTAGGGATAAAACAGTTTAATTTAACAGCTTGCCATCCGGAGTCACATGGAGCTTGGAAAGATGGCATCAAACTTTAAAAACTATAATGAAAGCGTACTGTCAGGATTATCCACAGGATTATGATACAGGAATTCTATTCTTGTTATTGGCTATTAGAGACACTCCTATAACTTAGGCTGGCTTTAGCCCTTTTGAACTAGTTTATGATCATGAGGTAAGGGGACCACTGAAATCGATTCATGAGAAATTTCCGGGTCAAAATTCAGAAACCTGGATTACGTATCAAATTTCAGGGAAAGATTAAACAGAGTTGGCTAGGGAACATTTAAAGATGTCACAGCAAGCGATGAAAGTGAAGGCAGATAAGAAAGCGAAAGTTCACAGTTTTGTTTCTGGAGAGAAAGTACTAGTTGTGTTACCAGTACCAGGTGATTCATTAAATGCAAGATTTGTAGGGCCTTACAGGATTGAAAACAAATTGAGCAAAGTAAATTATTTAATAAATACTCCAGATAGAAGAAAGAAGCAGGGGGGGGGTGTCATGTAAATATGCTTAAAAAGTACTTTGACAGTGAAGAGGAACAAAAAGAGGTATTGGTTATGGTGGATGATGACATCGAGGTAGAAATGCAGGACAGAAATTGATTTTCCTCTAATAAAATTGGATAATGAGGGGGTACTTGAAAATTTAAATGCAATATTGAGTTACCTTCCAAACAACTGTCAAAGTGATTTGGAAAAGCTATTGCAGTCACACAAACCTATTTGTGGGGAATAGGTTGGAAAAGACAGATTTAGCTATATATATGTCTGTGCAAGTTTCATCTTCCATAAGGCAACATCCTTATGGATTAAATCCAGCAAAGTTATCACAAGTACAAAAAGAAATTGACTTCATGCTTCAAAATGATATCGAGTCTAGCAGTAACTGGAGTTCACCTTTTGTACTGGTACCAAAACTGGATGGAACACAGACTGTGGGCTATTGAAAGATAAGTGCAGTGACAAAAGCGGATTCCTATCCTATACCACAGTTGGAAGATTGCATTGAGAAAGTGGGACAATCAAAATTTATCACAAAAATTGACTCACTAAAAGTATATTGACAGGTATTGTTGCCGGAAAGAGCAAAGGAGATATTGACTTTTGTGACGCCAAATGGCTATATCAGTTTAAAGTCATGCCATTTGCTATGAGGAATACACCTGTAACATTTCAAAGACTGACAAAGTAATTGCAGGTCTAAGCAATTATGCTGTTTTCAATCAGGCAAGAGAGGAGCACTTACAATATCTGGAAGAATTATTTTCTCGTTTACAAAAAGCTAATTTGGTGGAGAACTTCACTAAAAGTGAATTTGCAAAAGCGCAAGTTACGTATTAAGGCCATACCATTGGATATGGTAAGGTGGTTCAGAGAGATGTGAAAGTCAAGGCTACCGTGGATTTTCCAGTGCCTGCAACAAAATGAGATGTTGAGAGATTTCTGGGCATGAGTGGGCTTTACCAGAAATTTGTACCAAATTTTAGCAGTGTGGTTGCTCCACTGACTGAACTATTAAAAAAGAACAAGTTTCAATGGACACTGGAGTGTCAGAAGTCATAAAGTTGATATGTTTGAAAACTGTATGAACTGCGACACCAGTTTTGGCTGTACCCAATTATGCCAATCAATTCAAGTTGTCCGTTGATGTGAGCAATATAGGCACTGGGGCTGTACTGTTATAAGAGGATGACATTGGGATTGAAAAACCGAAAGGGTATTTTTCATGGAAGCTGAAAGTACAATAGAGAAGATATTCAACGATCAAAAAAGAGACCCTGGGTTTGGTGTTAGCGTTGCAGCATTTGAAATTTATGTTGCAAACAATTTGTGGGAAACAATTGTTCATACAGACCACAATCCTTTGATGTTTTTGGACAAATTGAGACAAAAGTGCAAGACTTTTCAGGAGGAGTCTATTATTACAACCATTGAATCTACGGATTATACATGTTGCTGGTAGAGAAAATCTGTTCGCAGAAGAGTTAAAGAGTTTGAAGCTTAAAGGGAAGATTGGACATTAAAAAAATGGATACTGAATGTATGTTGTTATGTTCATGCATGCATTTGATAATGTAATCTGTAATAAGTATAGGATAGTGTGAAGTGGGTTATTAGAAATGAAGCCCCCTTTTAAAATTATGGCGGTTCATTTCTCGATAGGGAGGGGGATGTCGTGAAGAGATTAATGTCTATAACGTTACTGGAAATTTTTGAATTGGAATTGTAGTAGAGTCTGTGCCTGTGTGTGTGTCTTAATTGGATTAAAGCCAGCTAGTCTGGGTGCTTTGATGTATAGTAGTTAGAGATGTTAACTAGATAAATGTAAATTAAAAGTACAATTTGCATTTGTTCAATAAACCATTCAAAAGAATGGGTAAAATCTTGCACCTAGCTGGGAGGCACCAAGCAGTGTTTATATTACTAATAAAATTGGTGGAATGAAAGGATTATTGATAGGAGGTAAAATTAATAAGACCTAGTAATACAATGGAAAACTTACATTCAGAGGGGAAGCTAGGTATAAATCGAAAGAAGTGTGTGTGTAAGAGGCAGAGGCAATTAAGATCCAACCAGCCTGTAAGCCAAGAATTGCGTCTGCAAAGGAACCAAATTGCAGGGACCTCATTTTGAATTCGTTATGATCACACGTGCTTTGCCTGGTGTCTGTTTAAAGTCAATGGATGATTGTTGCCTTGATGAAGATTTACCTGGGGTTGATTTATTTGATGATTTGTTTAAAAGTTATTATGGTAGTAATTTGTAGACATGTGTTTAAATTTAAATTAATAAATGTTTAAGTTAGTTTTATGTAAAAAAAACCTCGACGGCTTGGCGATTTATCCTGAATTCAGAGCTGCATCTCAAACATACCAATTGAAAATATAGGTTATGACAGTTGTTCAAGTTTCCCTCTGGGATTTAAACAACTCAGCCTTTACCAACTGCTGTGTCATAACACTCATCTTAGTCCTAAATGGCAGACACTTTACCCTGAGACTATGTGCCTTAGTTCTAAATGCTCCAGTCAGGGGAAGCAGCCAGCCTCAGAATCTTACATGTTTCAATGAGATCACTGCTTATTCTTCTGAGAGTATGGGACCATTTTTTTCTCAAAGGGCAACACTTTCATCCCACGAATCAATTCATTAATTCTGTGATGTACCATCCCTAAGATAATTATCATTCCTTAGGTATGAAGGCCAATGCTGCACACACTCCAGGTATCACTTCACCAAAGCTCTGTACAATTGCAACAAGACTTCTTTACTCTTATACTCCAAATCCTTTGCAATAAACTCCAACATACCATTTGCCTTCTCCATTGGCTGCTGTATTTGTATGTTAACTTTGTGCTTCATGTGCAAGGACACCCAAATCCCTCAACAGTTAACAGTTTCTCACCACTTAAAAACATCCTGATTGTTTATTCTTCCTAAAAAGTGAATATCACATTTCCTCACATTGTACTCTCTGCCACTTTCCTGCTACTCACTTAATCAGCCTACAACCCCTTGCAGACAATCACCCTCACAGCTTACTTTCCCACCTAGCTTTGTATTAACAAATTTTGACACATTACACTCAGTCTCTTCATCTAATCCATTAATATAGATTCTAAACAGCCAAGGCCCAAACACTGAACCTTGCAGCATCCAATAGTTTTCTCAAGCTGAAAATGACCTTTTATTTACTTTCTTTTCTTTCCTTTAAACAATCCTCTTTCCATTCTAATATATTACCCCAACCCCATGAGCCCTTATTGTATGTAACAGCATTTGATGCGGCACCTTCGCGAATGTCTTCTAAAAATCCTAATACACTACATCCATTGGTGTCCTTTATCTACTTTGCTGGTTTCATCCTCAAAAAAGATTTGTCAAACAATTTCCTTCTCTTAAACCATGTCGACTCTGCCTAATCATATGGTTGACTACACCTAGTCATACGTTTTAAGTGCTTCGTTACCATTTCCTTAATAACTGATTCCAGTAATTTCCCAGCGATAGATGTCAGCTAATTGGACTGTGGCTCCCAGTTTTCTCCACCACCCTCCCCCACCCCTTTCTCACAATAGTGACACTACATTCGCTACCTTCCAATAATCTGGGACCATTCCAAAATCTAAGGAATTTTAGAACCAAATGAGAGATCAGTCCCAGGGGGATTGCTGACTTTTGGGCCCATTAATTTCTCTTGTACTTTTTCTTAATTGATAAGTCCCTTACTGCCTTTAGAATTTTGGTTCCCCACTAATTCCAGTATCTGTGTTTTATTTTTTTAACATCTCAGCCACTTCCTCATTCTCCATTACAACTTCCCCCAGTCTCAGCCTTTCAAAGGACGTACATTTACTTCTGCTACTCTTCCTTTTAACATACTTGTAGAAGCTTTTAATTTTTTTTTATTCAGGATGTGGAAGTCACTGGCTTCTTGCCAGTTTACACATTTTATTTTCTCCACTCTTCATCAATCTTTTGATCATTCTTTGCTGGTTTACAAACTATCCCAATCCTTAAGCTTACTACTACTCTTGGCAACACTAAGCCCATTTTTTTAAAAGCTAATACAATCCATAACCTCTTTGGTTGGCAATGAATTACTTCTATTGAGCATTTATTTCTCAACTGAATAGATCTGTGCAGATAGGTTTGTAAAATATTTAAATTTTTATCACTGCTTGTCTACCATCATATCTTATAGTTAACGTTTCAAGTCCGAATGACCCTTCAACAGAACTAAGTAAAAATAGAAGAGAGGTGAAATATAAGCTGGTTTAAGGTGGCAGGGTGGGACAAGTAGAGCTGGATAGAGAGCCAGTGATAGGTGGAGATAACCAAAAGATGTCACAGACAAAAGGACGAAGAGGTAGAAACAAAAAACTGCGGACGCTGGAAATCCAAAACAAAAACAGAAACGGAGGAGGGAACGATCCCTGCGGAATGCCGCCGGTGGGAGGGGGGGGTGAATGGAAGATGTGTTTAGTGGTGGCATCATGCTGGAGTTGGCGGAAATGGCAGAGGATGATCCTTTGAATGCGGGGGCTGGTGGGGTGATAAGTGAGGACAAGGGGGACTCTATCATGTTTCTGGGAGGGAGAAGAAGGTGTGAGGGCAGATACGCGGGAGATGGGCCAGACACGGTTGAGGGCCCTGTCAACCACCGTGTGTGCAAAACCTCGGTTAAAGGTGGTCGACTGGGCGACCGCTTTGCAGAACACCTTCGGTCTGTCCGCAAGCATTACCCAGATCTCCCTGTCGCTTGCCATTTCAACACTCCACCCTGCTCTCATGCCCACATATCCGTCCTTGGCTTGCTACATTGTTCCAGTGAAGCTCAACGCAAACTGGAGGAACAGAACCTCATCTTCCGACTAGGCACTTTACAGCCTTCTGGACTGAATATTGAGTTCAACAACTCTCTCCTCCATCCCCACCCACTTTCTGATTTCACCCCTCTTTTTTCCCAATAATTTATATTGATTTTTCTTTTTCCATCTACTTCCATTATTTTTATATGTATTTCCATCCATTGTTTTATTTCTACCTTTCAGCCTTTTTTGATTCCTTCACCCGACCCCATCAGGGCTATCTGTACCTTGCTTGTCCTGCTTTCTACCCTTAATTAGCACATTCCTTAGATAATATCACCACCTTCAACATCTCTTTGTCCTTTTGTCTGTGACATCTTTTGGTTATCTCCACCTATCACGTCCTCTATCCAGCTCTACTTGTCTGCACACACCCCCCCCCCCCCCACTTTAAACCAGCTTACATTTCACCTCTCTTCTATTTTTACTTAGTTCTGTTGAAGGATCATTCTGACTCGAAACGTTAACTGTGCTCCTCTCCGCAGATGCTGCCAGACCTGCTGAGATTTTCCAGGTATTTTTGTTTTTTTTGGATTTCCAGCATCCGCAGTTTTTTGCTTTTATCATATCTTATAATCCAGTTGCCAACCTACAGTAGCCAACGTGCCCATCATATCTATGTAACTGGTGTTATTTAAGTTTAAGATCCATATTCTAGTTTCAGATTTAAGTGTGTCATTCTTGAGCTGCGTGTGAAATTCTAACATATGATTATTCTTCCCCAGAAGATTTCTTACGATTTAATAGTCTCATTACACAAGACAAATCTAAAATAGCCTGTTCCCTACTTAGTTTCCCAGAACAATATGCCATGAAACTCTCTCGAATACATTGTGAATTTACCCTCTAAACACTTTCGTCAATTTGATTTGCCCAGCCTAAATGAAAATTAAAGGCTCATGATTATTGCATTACGTTTGTTACAAGCTCCTTTTATTCCTTGATTCATACTTTGGTCAGCAGTATTGTTACTGTTAAGGGGTCTATAAACTGCTCCCAATAGTATCTTCCGTCCCAACCAAACTGATTCACCTGCTTGCTCATCCAAGCCAAGATCCTTCCTCACTACAATCTTTGTCATCCCCCCCAACCACTTCCCATTGTGTCTAATTTTGAAATGTCTAGTTAGTTCCCAAACTTGGTTAACATGCAACCAGGTCTCTAATCACGATAAAACTCAAAACCACTTATTTCCATTAATCCAGTTGTTATCTGAATGCATGAAGCCTTCATAAAGAATTAACTTTTAATCACTGCTCCCTGATTTAACCTTATTCAGTCGTGCACGATTACCATTAAACTCTGACCGTTCCTGTCACATTCTGATCTTTAGACAAATTACGACACTGCCCCATGGCCTTGACTTTTCTCTTTAGATCTATAAATTACCCTGTAACCCAACCCAAACCCCACTCCCTCCTTTTTAGTTTAAAACCTCATGAGCCTTATCTCCAGCCCTAGTTATTTGATTTGTAAGTACATTGGTCCCTGTCCGGTTTAAGTGGAGCCCAGCCCAGGTGAACAGCTCCCTCTTTCCCCTAGTTACTGATGCCAGTGCCCCATGAATCGAAATCTGTCTCCAACACTATTCTGCACCATGCATTTAATTTTATCATTGTTTGACCAATGCTAATTTCCACATTGCTCAAGATCGTAATCCAGAGATTACTACTTTTGAGGTTCTGCTGATCATTTAGGACCCTAGCTTCTCAAACTCTTTCAGCAGAATCAGTAGCACTAGCGTTCCACTGAAATATAGAAGTTTACAGCACAGTACAAAGCTAATCAGCCGATATCAGTGCTATTTGTTACAGCAATCCACTGGCTCACTTCTGTAGTCCTGTACGCTCCTCTGCTTCAAGTGATGATTCACCTTTCCCTCAAAAGAAGCAAGTGTCTGCCTCAACTGCCTGGGTCAAAGCATTTTAAGGTCCACTCCAAGTAGGCATTTTCCTACCAGGGAATTTTACATTAGTCATACTTTGGCACTGAAGTCCTAGTCACAGGAAATAAGTCTTGCCTTATTCGCCCCATCAAATCTCTAAATCATTTTTAAAAACCTGTACAAACCATCTGTTTGGTTTTCTCTGTTCCAACTGAAGCAGTGCACATATCTCATTTCTCCTCATAACTACAATATAGTTTCTTATTCTTAGCACTGTGATGAATCAACACCATGCACTTTTTCCAAGGCTTTAACGTCTTATTAGCTTAGAAGACAAAAATTGTACAGTGGAGCCTTGGTTTAATCATTGTCTTGTGCAAATTCTTCTCACACTGGTCAATCTCCCATGACACTGTATACAGGAAGTTGATACTAAGTATCACCTTTCAAATATGTCATAATGGAACGTCCCAGGGGCCTTACAACAAGTAGGCGCAAAAGTGATGTGGTTAAAAAGGGAAAACAGCTCAAATAGATGGGACTACAAATCAACACAGTCACATGCCTTAAGAGTGGTGCTTGTTTCATTGTAATTGCTGCTCCAATTTTTACTGTTCAAAATTGTGTAGCTATTTGAGAGCCCAATAAATTAACAGATTAAAAATAATTCTCAACTGTTCAGCAAGAAGATCCAACAGTAATAATTACATCAATGGATTCTTTTTTGCTGGCCAGCACAAGCTTAACCTAAGTGAGATACACTATATAACATTTTCCTCCTGACCTCCACAGTTGGAAACTAAGTGAAATGCTGACTGATAAGTGTTGGGAAATACCTTTGTATCACATTATTGGAATGTGTCGATAAGAGAGCTTTTTACAATCTGCACACATTGGAACATCAGCTATACAAACACTTGCATGGGATGGGCTCATGCCAACGTTTCCCCAAGGAAGTTTCAGTTTTAGTTATGCTATTGTGATGAGGTGATAACAGACACCAGCATTACCCGAGAGATAGTAGTTGATGGGATAGCACAAACATCCCTGGAAGCAGATTACTCACCATTCAACAAGTGGCGGTGAATGGAAATCTAGAAAAAAAGTAGAAAAAATACTTTCTACATTGTTTAAATCATGTTGAACACAAAACATTTGTTACCTCACTGAATGATTCACAGGAATCTTAACATTGCAAAGGTGCAACGTTATCTTTCAAATTTATCCCATTTCAGCTGCTGACTGCTAAGGTAACCTTGGTCTACTAACCTAAACTGAAAACAAAAGTACATTTGGCTACGTTGCAGCAAGGTAGATTTCCCTAGGTGTCTTTGAGAGATTAGATCAAGCACTCATCATTGACTCAACATTAATAAAAACAAACAGATTGTGAATCACTCGTTCCCCACTGGCAACAGTCACCTCTGTTGGGTAAACTGTAGGAAATAGATTCACGTGCAATATTCCAGGAGTTGTTCATCAGCACTGGTTAGTACCATGGGCTACCACAACTAATCAATTCTGTTCCTGGATCTAAACAGGAAATGCTGAAAAAACTCAGGTCTTTTTTGCTTTTATTTTACTGTTTCTGCAATTTCATGGTCTTGATAATCTTTCTCACCATGTTTTGGACTATGATCTCTGGATTGTCCCTCAAGTTTTAAAACAATTCATTAGCTAATGTAAGAAAAGTGTACTCAAAATAATTTCCCCCATTTTTCTTAGAATTTGTTGATCTTCCCTTCCTATTCTTTTTTCACACCAAACAGACCATGTCTAATTTTGGTTACGTTTTTCTACATAATTCTCTCTCTTCATTCACATCTCTCTGCTGTCTACCTATAAGTCAAATTTCTGCTTCTACCTACACATTCATAAATTCCAGATGTTGCAAAAGCCCACATAAATCTCTACAGTCCTCCATACCAGACTTTAGGTAGCAGATGCGACTCTAAAAGCAGCTAGGGATCAACAACACAAATGCTGTGATCTTAATTTCAGCAGCCAGCAAAACAATGTTATTTAAGCATAAGATGTCACTATCTTCCCCAATATGATGGTGATAATGAACTACAAACAACTGCATTATTGATTAATAATTTGACTATATCAAAAAAGCATATACAGTTCTAGAAATCATTTTGTGAACAAGGGAACATTCCTGTGGCTCACAATTGATTCCTTCACTAATTTTTGTTTGCCCTCGCTGCTACTTAATCATAATTTTCCTCCCCTTCTCTCTCACACAGAGATGGGCTTATTGGGGCACAGCACCACCAAATTACCAAAGTGGGCTTTATTCATTTGTCTGCCTAGACAGGCGTCAGGATATTCCACTGCATCAGGCATCAGAGGAGAGCCTAGTCACGTCTGCAACTTGTATCTAAACCGCACAATTCCAGCATAGGTTACAGCATAGCTATCAGGAGCAAAAGCTCCTGACCAATTTTCTTCTCTTTGACTCGAGGGTGCTGAAAACAATTGTAGTGGCCCTACTGCTGCCCTGGCTATCTAAGAACAGGTTGGAGGTTAAACCTGGGGCCTTTCTTGACTCCTATCTATTTAACTTGGATAGATCACGTGGCTTCCAAACTCAAGCTTACATCATTCAGAAAAAAGAGCATCTTCACTCTGGTTGCAGTGAAAAAGGTCACAGGTTTTACTATGGAAATTCCACTCAGACCCTGACTGAGATCAGCTAACTCAGCAGAGATTGACAACTATTCTCTATGGCTCCAAACCATGTAATCTTTTACCAATAGAAGCAGTGAGATGAATTAATAGTTGTTTTTCTTTCAAAGGGCATTTGCAGTGCCACAGAGACCATTAGATAGGTTACTTTATATATTTTCCACAGCAAACGCTAAACACTTGGGAAATCTGAGAATTTTGTTATTTAATTGCACTTGCTCAAAAACTGATTACTGTCGGTTTAGTTTTCCCAAGCTGGTACGTTTTTGATCACTAAGGTGCTGTCATCTTGGGCCATTGCCAGTCAACTCTCACTAGAATAGTGCTGTGGGCACATTTCTCTTTGCTCACCATAGGCTAGTAACACATCCAGAAACTTCTGAAATGAACTGAAACCAATTAGGTTTTCTTTAACAAGAAAAACAACTGATCCTGCAAAGCAAGTTTTTAAAAATAAGCAAAATGCTACAAATACACAGGTCAGGCAACATCTGTGGAGAGAGGAGTTAATGCTCCGGTGTGATGCCCTTGTTCTCAGCATTTTCTGTTTTTATTTCAGATTTCCAGCACGTGACCTATTTTGATCAAGTTTTTTAAAAAACTCCATTAATCTTTTTCATTGGCCCTAATTGCCCTAGTTACTCAAATGCCTTACACAATTAAGGTCTAGGGGCACTCGAAAACAAACGTGATCAACTCTTCAGTTTTTACGCTGCCAAACTACTACTTGGTATCCGCAGACATATCTTTTAGGCCACCAGCTACGGAACTCAAAACAACTGAATCAAGACGTAAAAAGGAAAGGCTTAACAATGGTCCGATGCCATGTCTCATCAGCACAATAAACAAATTCTATTGACTGTCAAACTTTGAACCTGAAGACATTAAAAAAAGTCAAAACTAATGAGTAGGTTATTCTATGCTGCTCTATAATTTTTTTGTATTTTTATCGTGTACTTAGATTGATTGTAAACTTTATCTTAATTTGACCTTTGGCCACAGGAGTTAATTTAATAAATAAACTTAAATAAGAAAAAAAAATTCCAGGACTCATTACTCTACCCTTGTTTTTTTCCCAGCCAATTTTCTGTTACCTGACAGTGACTTGTTGCTGGGGTAGGTTCTGCAGCCATCTATTGCCCAAGTAGTCAATCCTTTTATGTTGTTTGGGTAATGGCAGGCTATTTGACTGCAGCTAACGTTATAGCCAAGCGCAATCCTGTCAATGTGAGCAGAAGCCCTGGTACTTTCAACCCAAGTACACCATGATCAATTATGGCTACTACACTACTGCCCTGGCTGAAATCACTACACATGGGAGATTAAAACTTTCCTGCCATATCTTCATTGCCTTAACTAGCTGAGTCATTACAATGGGTTGCATTTACATATTTACATGAACATTGTGCTACACATGTAGAAAAACAGCTGATTTTTAAAATAATCCACAAACCTGCCCATTGTAATGAAAGTAAGGGAAACCATGCAACGGTGATAAAAATTAATACTATAAATTTTGGCTAATCTATAGCAAATATACTCTGCCATGTTTAAAATATTTTCATTGTATAAAACACTTGCAAGAGTAAATGACAAATGCCTACAACACTGACGTTAACCACTGCCTGTAACATTAGAAGCTTTTAATAGTCTAATTGTTTTGGTGGAAAATTAGGTCAGGCTCAGAGCAGGGACTAATTTGAGTCTCATTCAACCAAACCATTATTTGTTCTAGTTCTGCTAAATTCTATATGATAGACCCACTGCCAAGCCACCAAAATCTTCTCCGGCCACTGTGCTGTTAGCAGCAGATTTCGAAACAGACCACAAGTGGAATGGGAAAATACCTCAAGATGCTATACAAATACATAATATATTCATGGAAACAATAGCAGGGCCTGTAAAACTGCAGCAATTAGGCACATATCCATTTTGAATAGTGAAGGGGCACAAATACCCACTGGCTGCTAAACAATAGTCTCATTTAAGTTCTGTCGAAGGGTCATGAGGACTCGAAACGTCAACTCTTTTCTTCTCCGCCGATGCTGCCAGACCTGCTGAGTTTTTCCAGGTAATTCTGTTTTTGTCTCATTTAAGTCCCATTATGGAGTCTGCTATTGTGCATCACCAAGTTTCATGCCATTGTGATTTAGATGCTAATTATTTTCAATGCCCTCCACTGTATGGTAGTTGGAAAATGTAAAGTTTGAATGTTTTGAAGAAGTTGGTGTCAATGCAGGTCAGGAACTCTGATAACTAGCTTGTGCACTTTGCAAAATGACAATTGGAAAGCTGAAACAATGAAATAATTTGTTGGCAAAAAGAGGCATGCTGTCTGAACTTTTTATCTTGCATTCATCAGGACAGATTCGCCAGAATATAAATAGTAAGGTGAACAATAATTTATACTGCATGAGAAGAGAGATTGGAGGCAGGTGGATTCTTGATTGGTAGAAGCATTGTCATGGAGATTGCACCAGGGAACAGTTAACTGCCAAGCTTTTGTTTAAATTCAAACCAGGCAAGTCAACTCTGGTTAAGGCATTATCATGGGAAATGAACCAGGGAGTGGCCGACCCTAAGCTTTTGTTAGTTGCTGTTTACAATGGATAGAGCCCTGTGTATGATTATATGTAGCTTCCAGCACACCACACTGCAAGCCTGACTGATAATCTTAAACTGGTTGTCAGTGTAATCCTTAGCACAATCAGGATTGTTTAGCAAGTGTTGTCCAATCGTGGAATCACATCTAACGTTGAACATTCTGTTCTGAGTTTTGCAAGCACAGGCTGGTTAAGTGCAGTCAATATTTTGCCTGCTGTGAACAGCCATGCTTGTTTGATACGATCCAGTCTGAATGTATGGTCTACATATCCGGCACTGAAAATTTGAGTAACAGGTGAAGCTAGCCGTTTCATGTTGCTACGATGCAATAGCAACACAAGTGGTATTGGCAACTAACAGGATGCGGCCATCAAGCCAAAAAGACATTTTGCTTATCACACAAATGGAGAATATGGTAAATGAATTTCAGTGCCAGTGTGACGCCAGATATGTGGTGCATTCATCACGGCAACACCGCTACCAGGGTCCTTTTGCCAATCAAATGCACCCTTTTGTCATGCACTATAAATTGTTGTTCCCTTTAGATTTGGTAATCTTGCGAATCTCTCCTGATGAAAGCAAGACGAAAAGATTCAACAACATCTTTTTCAACAACACAAGCTCTGTACTACCAAACAACTTGTTTCAATATTTTTTTTTCCCTGATAAAGAAGGTCATACAGAACCTAACTACAGTTTTAACATTGGTTCTCATAAGAATCAATGTTTCACTTAAAGTTGTGATTTTCATGAACAACATTATGTGCAGACTTACTGTACACTTAGTTGGAGAAGATTTCTGCTCATCCAATTTTTTGTGTCAGACAAGCAGAGACAAATCATACGGGTGAGGGATCAGAGGGGTGGTGGGAGATACAGCTGAATGTTGTCAGTGTACATCTACAACCTGATGTCTGGCTTTCAGATGATATTGTAAAGTGGGGTAGGTAGCATGCACAGGTAGGTGAGAAATAAAATGGGGTCCCAAGGATAGATCCTTGGGGACACCAGAGATAATAGCACAGGAGTGGGAGGAGAAGGGAGTCAAGGGTTACGGTGGGCGGACAGGAAAGTGGAGTTGAGGTCACAATCAGTTCAGCCATGATCTTATCGAATGGTCGTGCAGAATCAAGGGGCCAAATGGCCTACTCCTGCTCCTAATGCTCTTGTTCTTGTGTTGCGTGAAGGTATTGCATGCAATTCTGTGGCTACGATTCAACAGTCAATAAAGGAACCAAGCAAGAGCAGCTCCACTCAGCCAATGACAGAAGCGAGACATTGAAGCAGGGTAGTGTGGTCAACTGTGGTGAAGACTGCAAATAGGTAGAGAACAATGAGGAGGGGTAGTTTATCACTTTCATTAAGATTGTTAGTGACTTCAATAAGGGCAGTTTCAGACCAGAAACCTGATTGGGGGGAATTCAAACATGGAATTTTAAGGAAAATGGACACAGATTTGGGAGACAATAGCACATTACGGGCTTTTGAGAGGATAAGATGATTGGAGATAGTTAGTCGTTAGTGGGGGTGGTAGAAAAAACTGTACCAGAGGAGAGGGAACTGTTAACAAAATGAGCTAATGTAGGTCCGGGTAGGGAAGTTGGGCGCTCAGCAGTTAGTCAGATTAGGATTGACGGATTAGGAGCTGGGTCTCTTGGACAAGATGAGTTCAAAGAATCAAGACAGGAGATTGGACAGAATATAGAGAAAGACAAGTTCAGGGCTATCCCAGCAAGGAAGAATTAGGGGAAATTTGGTCCACTGGGCTAGTTAACACTTACCAAAGGTGACACAGCTGTATGAGCTAAAATGCTAACAACAATTTGAGACATACCACATAGGAAGGTAGAAAGGGAAACACCAGTATATTCTACTGATCAAAATAATTGCCATTAAAAATATGAATGCAACAGTCAAAAACCAACATATGTGTCAGCCAGGTACAGTCTGCAAAATTTACCCATATTTAAACATTAAGGCATTTAATGGTTATATTGCTCAACTTGTAGCAATCAGCTATAATGCAGAACCATCTACATCTTGGTTATTTCAATTATACAATAAACACACTCAGCTATAATTGTTACCTATAACCTTTAAAACATGGATCTTTACCGGATTAAATCTGTGGCTATTATTAAATACATTGTTGCCTGAGTTCCCCCCATCCCGCCCCACCCAACAAATCATCTCGAGTCAAGAAGCTCCATGAGGTGAATTTTTCATGTAAATCTTTTCATCACAGGCTGATGGTCGAAAGTTAATGCAAATTGATATTACAATTTTTATTTTAAAGCAGAAATTATAGAAAATGCTGTGACCCAAGTTTCCTATTGCTTCCATCCTAATACACTTCAGGAGTTTCTAAGCCTGAACTTTATAGTCCGTCAGCATGACAGAGAGATCATGAGGAATACGGTGCAGCTGTACTATCACTAATGAATTTCACCAAGGCAATATTCACATGGTGTCAATGATATTCTCGATATTTTGAGCACAGTGTCAAGCTTCAAATCAGAGGAAATGCCCAAGGAAACTATTTTTTGCTTTCAGAAGGACTAAAAGGTATTGAGAAGATGGGCCAAAAAAACCCAAACATTTTTCTGGCTAATCTTTTTCCAATTTGAAGTGATTGTACTTCAAAAGGTAGTTCATTACATACTCATATCTCAAAGCACTTTGTGCAAAGTGCTATGCAAAAACAAATATCAATGTTAAACAGTTTTATACTAGATGCCATCTCAGGTAGAGTTAGATACATTAAGAGTTGGAGGCACTGAAAACAACCCACAATGACACCTGGCGGCTTCATGTGTGGCACCTATGGCAAAACCTGCCTCTCAAGGGTTGGCTTCTTTAACCTACAGCAAAGATGCATAATATGGAGACACCCCGTCTGAAATGGATTGTTTGCTGTGTGGCCATCATCCTTTGCAGATTGATGGATGCCGGCAAGAGTTGGATAGATGACTCCTATAAGCGGAACTCAACTTAAGAGCATCTTTGCTGCTCAATTTCTAGCCAAATGATAGGTTGATCCAGTGCTGCTAACAAAAGAACTGCTTGTTTGTACACTGGATAATTTGTTCTTGTACACAGTCTCCTTTTCAAAAGGTGGATAAGAAACATTCAAGTGAGACAAGGTCAAGTATAAACTAACAATCTGGTTTACCTTGCATGAAACATCAATGAACTAAACACATTCCCAACAAGATGTCTATTTCAGTTCTCATACCACGACCAGTAAAATGCAACTCGACGTCTCTATTACGGAATGAATGAATGGATGAGCCGGCGGGGGGGTGTGCGCTCAGAGGAGAGGGAGAACAAATACTCCGAATCTCCCCTCAATTCTCCGGAGAGGGTTGGCTTCAAGTTACTGTCTTGGGTGTGAGGCCATCCCTTACATGATGTGGAAGCTATTGCAACTATATTATCTGTTTATCCAAGTTCCCTTACTGGGTATATTGAAAGAAATGCCAACCTAGTATTAAGAGTGTGAAACGGAGTATGATTTTCGATGACTGTTGCACCTTGTATTTTATTTTTCTGTTTCTGGGAGTTATGCCTTTTTAAACTATTTCTTATTTTACTGCAAAAGTATTTTAAAAATTAAAATCCTTTTCCAGTCACAAAAAAGTTTCAAATGTTACAATTTCATTGGCTGGAATTGAGTACATTATCATTCTGAAAGTGTTTGGTTTAGTTATTCCCATTGTGGAATTTGTAATGACAACAACATGATCGATCCCTTTTATGGCACAAGAGTCCGAGGAAATTATGGTACAAGTGACTTTATTATTTATACCACAACATAATTTTCCTGGGATTTCCCTAAAGCTCTGTCCTTGTGAAAACCTGGGAAATTCATTATAATCAGTAGGGAGAGTGAATTTTTGATGGATTAACATATTAGAGAAATTGCTTAAAAAAAATCAGCTCAGCAAGGGAAAAAATAAAAATTTCACCCTGCACAGTACTTCGGAATCAGTTTATTCAAGATTTTTGTTTTTCTAACCTATCGCAGGTAGGGTTACTTCACTATCAGTAGCTCAATAAAACGCTCAACGCCTTCTATGAATGTAGAAACAGGAGTAGGTCGAATCCTGTTCCACGTTCAATCGTATTGTGAACGGTTGTTTTTGAAGCAGGAAATAACAAGCCTAATTTATGTAATAACTCTTTGCAATCCTTGAAGTCTGAACTCACTGCACTCTTTTCCAAGAGTATTATAAAGCCTAAGTTGTGGTGCCCAGAACAGTACACCCAAGTCTATACTGTGATCTAAGCAGCATTTTGCATTTTAGTAGTAAGGAGCAGCATGCCTGCATTTGAGACATCTCAGCTACTTTATTTCTGCCACAGATCAAACCAGCACATTGCCCAACTCATTTTGAGGTCAGACACACACAGCACTCTGCACGGACAAAATAGTCAACACTTCTTTTGAAACATTACCAGAGGCTTTGTGGACATTGGCTAGTTTGACTGCCAATCGTGCATGCACAGAAGCATCAAGGCCACTAGGGAAGTTTGCTTTTATCACATGTTATTTACTATTTTATACCATATTCAAGTGACTGGTCAGTTACTTTGATTTATATTAAACTTCACTTGTTTTAAATGAAGAAGCAGAGGCCTGCATATACAGATGAAATATCTAAACAATTATAGCAAATTCTTGCCATTAAATAGTAAAGCAATGCATATTTATGAGGTATTTTGTTTTATTAAATCTCATGTAGAATACAGCTAACTTGTGTTAGTTCAACCATTACATAACCTGTTTTCTTTCACTGCACTATATTGAAGTGAACTGCTTTGGGACAAAATATTTAATGTTTTTGATTTTACTTGTTGCTGCAGCAACATATATTGGCCACATTGTGCAAGTTGCCACCAAACTCTCTCTGGCAAACGTTGACAGAAATTCAGTAGTGGAGGATCAGTGAGCACAACGATCTAAGTTATGGCGTTAGTGGCCATCATGCCATTTCAGTAAATTCTAGGCCATTATCTGTAAGCTCCTGAGTAAAAGAGCATTATAACATTTGCCTTCTTCATAACTATGAAAATTGAAACTAAAACAATAGTTAATTTTCTTCTTCATTTAAACATATAACTCCCACAAAGTGCATTTAGGTTGAGCTATATAGTGCACACTGCTTGCTTGTAAAAACAAGATTGTGAAGAGAAACAAAGTAGTATAAAGAATTGACATGCCTGCTGAGTATCTATTAGATGTAACTAAGTTTTAGACATGTTCTGCTCTGGAACTGGCACTCAGGGACATTGAGCCAATGTAACTGAGAAGTTAGATAGATAGATAAACATTCAAATGACAAAGATTGAACAGGAACAATGACTGTTTCCAACACTTTTTTTCAGTGTCCAACTCACTGAAATGCAACATGAACAAATGCATAATCTTTTCAAATATAATTCAAATCCAAGATCTGAGTCTCTTCCTGGAAAATGAAATAAACCAAGAGGAAGATAAAGTGACAGGCTGAGAAAAAAGCTGAAATATAATGCTCACCTGGAAACAGGACTGTAAAACTACAGCAATTCAGTTCAAATCAAAGTCTTGCCACATCAAACCAATCTATGAAAATTTGGGATTATGATAATTTTATGTAAAATATAAGAACTGAGGGAAGAGGATTCAAATTTATTAAGATTTTCTTTACAAAGAAGTTTTCATTTCTTTTAAATTCACTTTTGATTTGAAATACAAGTCACTGTTTAGTGAAATTATGCAAATTTCAAGCAATAATGCCATGCTAATGGTGATGCTCAAGACAAGTCAGAAGACACTGTTCAATGGCATTTAATAGAATATATTATTAGGGTCAATGACTTTTGGCGATTGGGGTTGTGTTTATTACGAAGTGTGACACTCCTGAGAAGTATGCTGCATGCATTTACATATGAAAGGTACTAAAGCAGAAGAGCCAAAAGTTCAAATCAATGTGTACTACATATGAAAGGAGGCACAACAGGTTACCTAATTTTGACTTCCTCATCTGGTATGCTTCAAATAGTGTCTGTAGTTCTTGATATTTCCCAGTTAATTGGAGTTTCAGGCAGTCCAATTTGGGGTGATATTGTAGATTCTGTTCTGCTAGACTACGATTACTAGCAAGACTTATGTCTTTATTTGGCTGTATATTCCGTACCTGAAAAACAAGAAAAAATTCTTCAACTTCATGTTACAATTGGAGCATTAGCCAATCCTTGCCAAACACAGATAAAAGCAAAATACTGTGGATGCTGGAAATCTGAAACAAAAACAGAAAATGCTGGAAAAACTCAGGAGGTCTGAAGCATCTGTGGAGAGAGAAACAGAGTTGACGTTGAGTCTGTATGACCCTTCTTCAGAGCTAAAGAGTAGAAGAAATGTGATGAAATTTATACAGTTTAAGAGGGGTGAAGCAGGTGAAGCTGGACAGAAGGCCAGTGATATTGGGGGCAAAGGAGAGATTGATAAAGATGTCATGAACAAAAGGACAAAGGAGGTGTTAATGGTAGAGGGAAGGACTAAAAAAAGTGCTGATAGTGGAAAAGGTAAGAAAGCAGAATGTGATAATAGAACAAGGGAAAGCACTCCAAAAAGAGCAACATGAACAAGTGACAGATGGCCCTTATGGGAACACTAATTTGTTACCCTTGTTACTCCAGTAAGTTTGCAGTATTTTGAACTGTTTTTGTTTCAGCCATGTAGAATTCCACTGTGTCTATGCACTGTTACCCATTGAAATCATAGAAAGGTTATAGTACAGAAAGAGGCCATTCAGCCCATCATGTCCGTGCCTGCCAGAAAAAGAAATTAGCCGCTCATTTTAATCCTACTTTCCAGCACCTGGTTCATAGCCATGCAGGTTACAGCGCTTCAGATGCAGATCCATTGCTTGGATTTTCCCTTAAAGGTTCAGTGTTACAACAGTATAGCAATATAGTGCAGGCAATCACATCAGCTGCTAAAAATAGGTCTATGAAATTCTTTTTGCAAGGATCACGCCATAGCAGAAATCTAATAGATGCGTAGCAGAATTTGAGCATGGTGTTATACAAATAAGCCGATAAAGTAATTTTGAACCTTAAATCCAAAATTTTGTTTGCTCTATCCTAACCCTGTCCAGCAAACGATCAACATCATCTGTGGAAGCTCAATTGTTGAATCTGTTCAAGACAAAAATCAATAGATTTCTGGATACTAATGACATCAAAGGATATGGGGATAGTGGGGAAAAATGGCGTGGAGGTAGATGATCAACCATGATCTGTTTGAATGGCAGAGCAGACTCGATGGACCAAATGGCCTACCCTTGCTCCTATGTTCACCACCCGAGTTGAAGCATAAACCCGATGGGTTGAGCTGCTCCACCTTAGGTTTCATGGCGTTATCACAGTTGCGGATTCAATTATCGCCAGATTTACCTTTCCATTATAATTTTCTTACTGGAGTTGGAGGGTTCTGCCTTCTCTCTGCCCACACCAAAAGGGGAGGCTGTGGCATTATCACTGGATGAGCAATCCAGAGACCCAGGATAATGCTCCAGGGATTTGGGTTCAAATCCCACCATGGCAGATGGTGAAATTTGAATTCAACATAAAAGCAGAATCTGGAATGAAAAGTCTGATGACGACCATGAAACCATTGTCGATTGTCGTAAAAACCTATCTGATTCACTAATGCCCTTTAGGGAAGGAAATCTGGCATCCTGGTCTACATGTGACTCCAGACCCACAGCAATATGATTGACTCTTAAGTGTCCCCTGAAATGGCCTAGCAAGCCACTCAGTTGTATCAAACCGCTATAGAGTCTAAAAGGAATGAAACTGGCACTGGGTGCCAGTACCTACATGACCTGGACTGCAGCAGTTCAAGGAGGCAGCTCAGCACCACCTTCTGAAGGGAAATTAGGGATTGACAATAAATTCTGGCCTAGCCAGCAACGCTCACATAGGGGTTCGGTTAGCTCAGATGGTTGGGTGGCTGGTTTGTGAGGCAGAGTGACGCCAACAGCGCAGGTTCAATTCCTGTACCAGCTGATGTCATCCATGAAGGTCCCGCCTTCTTAATCTTTACTGAGGTGTGGTGACCTTCTGGTTAAACTCACCACCAGTCATCTCCTTCTGATGAGAGAGCAGCCTATGGTCCTCTGGGACTACAGTGACATTAATTTCATGAACGAATTTAAAAAATGGCATACTATGTACTTTCCCTAAGCAAAAAGGGGCCGCATGGCATCCCAATCACTTCCTTTCAAAAAAAGTGAAGATATTTAGCAACAAGTTAAGAAAAATTTGGCAAATTTTCCCTCGTGCAGTTAAACAGAACTTTTAAGCTTACTTAGAAACCCTCTGGTATTACATTATGCAGCACCTTAAAGGTGTTGAATTTTGTCCAGAGAGGTTAATTTTTCACTACTCTGGCACTTTATTTTAATTTGGTTGCATTTTATGTCAAACATTAGTTTTTCTGCTTACCTCAAGGCAAGAAAAGCTGAATTACTCTGCATTTAAGATATTTGTGCTTTTAAATAACTAAACATTGTCAAAGCTAACAGGAAGTCTGTGTCCAAATCGAAAATACAATATTTAGCTCTACAGATACATTTTGCAGGGTGGGTGCCCAAGATTAACTCATCGAATGTCCAGTAAGCTTGTAACTTTGAATGCAGAGCAAGCTACAAATTAATAATGCAGATACATCCAGCCAACTAAGCATTTTGAACTCGTAAAACACCTATAAAATTATACTTGTACATAAATTAGGATGTGCAATTAATCACGTTAATCACAGAAATTAACTGCATTAAAAAATTAATCTCCAAAAAAAATTTGTTAACTTCCACGATTAACAAGTTATGAAAAGCCCACTTGATTTTTTTAAAAAATTCTACTCAAACACCGCAGTGTCTTGCATAAGACTATTTTCACTTCCAATGATATATAATCAACTATGCATTAGGACTATAAAATAGGTTTAGCCCTAATTTTGCTTTCGACACATTTCAAACATAATGTGCAAATTCACATTACAGGCACAGCTATTTATGATCAACGTCTAATGCTACATATGGCAAGGCCAAATGTGTCATTTAATTACCACCCCAGTCTACACAATTATTAAAATGATGGAAGGTGTTGTTGACAGTAATATGAAGTGGCAGTTATTCAGCAACAATCTATACACCAATGTTCTGTTCGGGATCCACCAGGGCCACTCAGCTCCTGATCTCATTACAATCTTGGTCCAAAGATGGACAGAAGAGCTGAATTCCAGAGGTGAGGTGAGAGCAAGTACCCTAGGCTTCAGGGCACATTTGACCAAGTGCAGCATTCATACCACACAAGTGCCAGGCAATGAGCTTCTCCAGCAAGAGAATCTAACCATCTCCCATTCAACAACATTACCATTACTGAATCCACCAACATCCTGAGGGTTACCACCGACCGAAACTTAACTGGACCAGCTATATAAATACTGTGGCTATAAGAGTTCAGACAGAGGCTGGGAATTCTGCAGAGATTAACTCACCTTCTGACTCCCAAAAGCCTGCTCACCATCTACAAGGCACAAGTAAGGAGTGTAATGGAATACTCTCCACTTGCCTAAATTAGTGTAGTTCCAAGAACACTCGAAGAAGCTCAGCACCATCCAAAGCAGCCCGCATGATCAGCAACTCATGCACCACCTTAAACATTCACTCTATCCACCAATGTACAGAGCAGCAGTGTGTGCCTCTATGAGGTGCAATGCAGTAATTCGCCAAGCTTCCTTTCCAAACCCGTGACCTCCACCACATATAAAAACAAAGGCAGTAGATGCATGGGAATGCCACCATCCGCAGGTCCCCCAAGTCTCTCACCATCCCCACTTGGAAATATATCGCTGCTCCTTCTTGGTCATGGGGTCAAAATTCCAGAACACCCTCCCTCACAGCAGCGGTGTACCACGTACACTGCAGCAGTTCAAGGCAGCAACTCATTGCCATATTCTCAAACTTATTTAGGGGTGAGTACATATGGAGTTAAAGGCTGAAAAATCTCCAAGGCCTGAAAATCTACATCCGAGTGTTCCAAAAGGAAGTGGCCCTGGAAATATTGGATGCATTGGTGGTCAACTTCCTGTCATGAAGCTATTAAAGTATATAATATTATTGGAAAATATTTATTTTAAAATAGAGTTTAGTCTGTGGGTGTGTCTTAATTGGATTAAAGCCAGCTAGTCTGGGTGCTTTAATGTGCACTAGTTTTGATATGTAAGAGAGATTGCATTTTTTGAATAGAGCATTCTAGTGGGGGTGAAAACTGACACCTGTCTTGCAGCTACCAATCAAATGTATATATTACTAATAAAATTGGTAATATCAAAGGGGTTTCATTGTTAAAAGGTGGAGTTCAAAGAGGTTGATGATACAATGAGAATTTACATTCAATGGGGATGGTAGGTATAACTTTAGCAGTTTTCAGGTGTGCAGGGCAGAGGTAATGCAAGATCAAAAGGCAGCTGCAAGCCTCCAACTGTCTCCACAGGAAGCAGAGTGAAAAGAACCTTATCTTGAATCCGTAAGGTGAAAATACTTTGCCTGGGGTTTAGTTAAATCTATGGATTGCTGTTGCCTTAATGGAGATTAGTTTGGGAATTTGTTATAAGTTATGACAGTAGTAATTTGTAGCCATGTGGATATATTTAACCTGTGTTATGTTTCATTTAGTCCAATATAAAGCCTCAAGAACTGGTGGTCTGATTCCTGAATGTAGAGCTGCATCTCAAACATAACATTTAAAATTATAGGTTATGACAGTTGTTTAAAGTTTCTTTCTGGGATTTTTAAAATAACTCCACTTTACCAACTGCATCTATCATAACATTCCAAAATTCTATAGACTCTACAGCAGTTCCTACAGATTGGAGGGTAGCAAATATAACCCCACTTTTAAAAAAAGGAGTGTAAAAACAGAGAATTACAGACCAGTTAGCCTATAGTAGTGGGGAAAATGCTAGAATCTATTATAAAAGACATGGTAACAGGACACTTGGAAAGCATTAATGGGATTAGACAGTCAGCATGGGTTTATGAAAGGGAAATCATGCTTTAACTAATCCACTGGAGTTTTTTTGAGGATGTAACTAGTAGAATAGATAAGGCAGAACCAGTGGATGTGGTGTATTGGATTTCAAAGCTTTTGATAAGGACTCACATAAGAGATTAGCGGCAAAATTAAAGCACATGGGATTGGGGGTAATATACTGGCATGGATTGAGAATTGGTTGACAGACCGGAAATGGAGAGCGGGAATAAATGGTTTTTTGTCCAGGTGGCAAGTAGTGACTAGTGGTGTACCGCAGGGATCAGTGCTTGGGTCCCAGCTATTCATGATATATATAAATGACTTGGATGAGGGAACCAAATGCAACATTTCCAAGTTTGCTGATGACACAAAACTGGGCGGGGTTGTGAGTAGGATGCAAGGAGGCTTCAGGGCGATTTAGACAAGTTGTGTGAGTGGGCAAACACATGGCAGATGCAGTATAACGTGGATAAATGTGAAGTTATACACTTCAGTGTGAAAAACAGAAAGGCAGAGTATAGTTAAATGGTGATTTATTGGGAAATGTGGATGTACAAAGCGATCTAGGTGTCTTTGTACACTAGTCAATGAAAGTAAATAGGCAGGTGCAGCAAGAAATTAGGAAGGCAAATGGTATGTTGGCCTTTATTGCAAGAGGACTTGAGTTCAGAAGTAGGGGTGTCTTACTGCAGTTATACAGGGCCTTGGTGAGACCACATGGAATATGGAGTGCATTTTTGGTCTCCCTACCTAAGAAGGGATATATTTGCCATAGAGGGAGTGCAGCGAAGGTTCATTAGGCTGATACCGGGGATGGCAGTACTGTTGTATGAGGAGAGATTGATTCGACTGGGTCTGTATTCATTAGCGTTTAGAAGAATGAGAGGGGGTCTGATTGAAACGTATAAAATTCTATCAGGTCTAGAGAAACTGGATACAGGGAGGATGTTTACCCTGGTTGGGGAGTCTAGAACCAGGGGCCACAGTCTCAGGATACGGCATAGGTCATTTAGGACTGAGATGAGGAAATTCTCTACCACAGAAGGCTGTGGAGGCCGGGTCGCTGAGTATATTCAAGAAATTGATAAATATTTGGATATTAGGCACATCAAGGGGTATGGAGAGAAAGCAGGAATATGGCATTGAGATAGAGGATCAGCCATGATCATATTGAATGGCAGAGCAGGCTCGAAGGGGGGCTGAATGGCCTACTCCTGATCCTAGTTTCTATGTGTATACCCCAAATAATATTTATTGCCTTTTTATCAGTTGCTTAACGCTGTGACCCATAAAGAATGAGGCTCAGCTCAGCTGTCCACAATAAGGTTTCAAAATGATTGTTCCCCCTAAGATGATACAGATCAGCAATCATCTTTCTCTACAATGAATACGTAAGTGTGCTAACCAGATCTAGTGTCATTGTTTGACAAATCCGAAACTCATTGCTCTAACACCAGGCTTGGGCCCTGCTGCTTCACTGAATTTTACCAGAATGGTGTGAGATTTCACTTGGCTGAACTTCCTAAACACATGCCTCAAATCAACAGTTCAACTCAATTCACCACTCTTCGGCTCCTATGTAGCATAGTCCAGCCATTACCAATTAATCAAATGCGACAGATTGTCCTTAATCCTAGTTTAGAACTGCAAAATTCTATTCTTCCCATTTTCAAAGCATTCCATGATTTTTCTCTATGAAGCCAATACCAGATAAGGCTATAAAAGTGAAGGGGTTATGTGTATCTAAGTGAACAGAAGGATCCAACTGGAATTTTCACCATCCGACTTGCAATAATATTACACCAAAATCTATGTTGATCTTACCGTCAGCAGCTTAAACCAAAATCTCCTGACCTCATGCACAGAACCAGCACAAAGTAAGCACAAATTCAGTAGAACTACTGAGGCCCAAAGAAACATGCAGATCATTCCTTTTTTATCTTATTGATATTATGAAAATTAGATTGAAATCATGAGACCATTATTTACATAGTTATAGAGTCTATGGTGCAGAAATAGGCGAGTCAACCCAACTGGTCTATGCCAGTGTTTATGCTCCATACAAGGCCCCTCCCACTGCTTCATTTAACCCCATCAGCATATCCCTCCGTTCCTGTCTCTCGTGTTTATTAGTTTCCCCTTAAATGCATTTATGCTATTTACCTCAACTACTCCTTGTAGTGGTGTCTCACGTCCTCACCACTCTTTGGATAAAAGAAGTTTCCCCTGAATTTGGTATTGGAAGTTAGGGACTATCGATATGGTCTCTAGTTTTAGACTGCCTACAAGTAGAAACACTTTCTCTACATCTACTCTTCGTAATCTTTAAAAGATTAGTCATCTCTTTTCTCACCTGTTCAGCTTTTCCTGATAAGTAAATTCTCTCAATTTTGGATTCATTCTTGTAAATCTTTTTTTGCACCTTCTCCAGTGCCTCTATCCTTTAGGTAAAGTGGAGACCAGGAATATACAGTATTCCAACTGTGGGATAATCAAGGTTCTATACAAATTTAAAGAAAATTATCTGCTCTTCAATTCTATCCTCTAGAAACACGTACTTGTGCATATGAAAGAGCACGCAATTCTGGAATCTTATTAACAGTACAGATTCTATTGCCATTAGAAGCAATCACAAATATATAAGGAAGCAAAGGTCCTAGGGTACTTAAAAACAAATTTCCAAGAGAAAACACACCAGAAAGCAAGCCCAGGGATTGTTCCAAGACTGAAACTCCTCACTCACAGTGATCTCAGGTTTGGTGGACATGTGCTACACTTACATGTCTGGACATGCATTTATACCCATTCAGAACTCACATTAATATAGGAAACTTGCATTCACCTGTATTTTGCATAATTAAAGCCACATTAATGAGTAATTTAGGATTTTGATAGATGCAACATAGGAGCGGCGCAAATGATTGAGGAATTGTGCCATTGTAAGATTCCAGCATAAAACCAAGGTAGGTGCGAAATCTCAAAAAACACATGTAATGCAGTTCCTACTGAGGAAATTCCTAGCCATGAGCTTTTAAATTTTAGACAAAATGCAATACTTACTGGCTCATTCCAACCACAAAAGCTACTCAAGGCCAGCTTTGCTGGATCCACTGGCCTCTTCCTGCCTGTTATGTTTATATGCAATCAAAAAATATTATGAAGAAACATGGAGCAAACATGGATTTATCCAGCCCAGTAGAACGTAATAGTACTTGTTATACCATGGTATGAATAATCTGAAATGGCAATCAACACCAAATCATATTCCAAATCCATTGGTTAATTATTCTACATGCAGAGAAAATCCAATGCATCTTAATTGTAAAAACAACCCTGAAAGTCAAAATTATCAGTGTACTTATCCATAACCTCTCCATTGTTTCTCCTTCAAGACACTCCTTAAAACCTACCTCTATTTACATGGCTTGTTGTCAAATTTTGTGATGATACTCCTATGAAGCACCTTGGGACATTTTACTGTTAGAGGTGCTGTACAAATATAAATTGTTCTTGTATAAATACATTTATACTGTTAATTTACTGGGTAGTAAACTGAATAATTGGCTAACATTCTATTATTCAGCCCCTACAACTCTACTGATAAAGTCTGACCAAACAGTTTCAAAAAGTAGTGAGGCCAACCACTATTTGTTGTTATTGGTGTTGCATCCATTATATAAATATGGCAAAAGGCAAAAAACTGCGGATGCTGGAAATCCAAAACAAGAAAAATACATGGAAAAACTCAGCAGGTCTGGCAGCATCTGCGGAGAGAAACACATTTAATGTTTCGAGTCCATATGACGCTTCCACAGAACAGTCATATGGACTCAAAATTTTAACTGTGTTCCTCTCCGCAGATGCTGCCAGACCTGCTGAGTTTTTCCAGGTATTTTTATTTTACATTAATATGGCAATTTGTTTTTAAATTACCAAATCAATCAACCTTAAGATTTTGGTTTAGACGATTATTAAGCTACATGGTAGCTACCATTTCTTGTAACATGTTCCAGATGGCATAACCTCTACAAATATAAATTTGGTCCATGAAAATGGATCAGTTTATATTGCTTGTACTGCCATATATATATATATATATATATATATAAAAAAACACAACATTAACGATGTATTATGGCAAGGCTTTCATCCAGAAGATAAATATAACGGCAGCATTAATAGTTCCTTCAACCAAAGCTGCAGTTAGAATTGGCTCAATAATAATCCAATGAGAGGGATGGCAGGTTATTACAAAGTATTTACCCTACAGAATGAGGCCAGTCAGCCAAGCAGGTCCATGCCAGTGTTTATGCTCCATAGTGGTCTCCTCTCATTCCTTGAACATCAATAGGCCATCAATTTACAAAGCAACTCTTTGTTGCAAATTATTCATTTTTGATTTGAAAAACAAAATGAATGAACACTTAAATTTCACAAAACTTGTTTTAAAAAAAATACAAATCTAACATGACAGTATAAAGCTCTCGGCACATTTCCTATATCCTTTTAGGAAAGGAGATTTATGTTCAATATTTAAAACATAAAACTATGGTGCAGTCTATTATACTTCTCAGATCTTGACTTCAAGATTGTACAATTCCTTGTGCCATTTTCCCCCTTGGCCTGCCTTTTCTTCTCTCAGCATTCAACTGTGAACCAGTGGCCTAGCCTGACAATATCTAACACCCCCACCAAAAAAAAAAATCAAGTGGAGAAATAAGGTAAATTTCAGTACTCCTAAAGCTATTTCCTTTTGATCATTCAATAACAAATGTATAATTCAATGGTGTGTTACACTCCACACAATCTCTTGTTCCATGTTTAAAACACTGTATTGTCTTTTTAAAACAATAGAAAACAGCTTAATACAAATACAAGTCAGTTTTCTAATGGTTATGTACTACAGTCGATTTTTAAAATAAAACTTAGCAATGTTTAGAACTGTAGATCTCAATCGATTCTCTCATTTAGTTTCCAGGACTACCTCCCATTTCTGAATGCCATTTTCTCAAAATCAACAGCCGAACAAACCTGAAACATAGCTGCAGCAATGTATTCATGATGTCACAGCACTTCACAAAGAAACCTTTGTTTAAAAAAGTGTACACAATAAAAAAAAAAACGAGGAAGCTCCCAAAACACACTAGAGTTAATTTTTTTGGGAGGACTGGTAGGAGAGGAAGAGGTGAAAGAAATTAAACCTCAAAGATGCATTTTTATATAAAGACGTACCACCCAGTTTGATACTGAGCTATCAAAAATTATATTGGACTCGATCCCCAACTATACCTTTTGCTAATTTCAGAGATACCATTATTACTGGCAGAGTGAAAACATCCAGGCTCTCCCTTCGCTTCCATCCAGGAATCTTTGCTAGAAAATGCACACAATCAGTTGAGGGTGAGACTGGCTAAACCAGTGACTTTAGACTTTTGAGAGTGGCAGGCTCTTTGTATATATTGACACACACCTAAAGTGCCCATCCTAGGTTCCAGAAGACAGCACAAGTAGAAGTGCAGCAAAAACAATATACATTAACAAATAATGCGGTATTGAGTTCATACTTGAGCATCTCAGAAAAAGACGTTGGTAGCCATGGAACCAGAATCGCTATTCAAGGCAACACCCTCAAGGCAGGAAATGAAGATTTTAAAAACGAATACACACGCCACTCACCAGTTTAAAATCATGTATTGTCTTTTTATATATTTGAGTTTTGTACTATTCTGAGTTAAATAGTCAAATGGACTGCAAATTATGAAGCAAGTAAGTAGAGTTAGCTGCATAGAATTTTCCCTGCAGTAGTCTGAAAATCAAGACACTGTAGCACTAGATAGAGACACTACAGCACTACTAGATAGTTCCCATTATAAGTGTGGATATTAGAAATTTCTAATGCAAATAAAAAATAAGGATAAAAAATGACTCTAAACTTAGTACTAAATTACATCTGCACAACCCAATACAATTATCACACTCAGCTTCTCCTAAAATCTAGTCTCAACTCTGCACATGCACAAAAGAAGTCCAACATTAATTTAAACCATTTTCCATCTCCTATTACAAAAAATACCTGATCCCACTTGAAAAACAATGTTTTAGCCTAGGCCTTTTGGCATTCATCTGCTTTGTTTAGCATTTTCTCTTTACGTAGTTGGATTGTTCTTATTCATTCATGGGATATGGGTGTCACTGGCAAAGCAAGCATTTATTGTCCACGAGAAGGCGGCGAGTTGCTTTCTTGAATTGCTGCAGTATATGTGGTGGATGCACACCTAGAGTGCTATTAATTTATAACCCAGCAACAGTGAAGTTAACAGTGTTATATTTCCAAGTCAAGATGGTGCGTGACTGAGAGGAAAGCTTGTAGGTGATGGTGTTCATATGCGTCTACTGCTCATCCTTCGTGGCAGTAAAGATCACAGGTTTGGAGCACAATCTTGTTCACTATTGTAAACTTTTTGCATTTTCAAATAAAAAAAGAAACATCTTTAAAGCTAATTAAATTTGCTATTCGAGCAGTTAATACAGAAAAATGGCCATTCCCAACCAATGAAATTTGGTAAAAGTATTCAAAACCATGAGGGTTGAGACTGAGTAGATGGGGAGAAACATTTCCCATTGGCAGAAGAGCCAAGAATTAGGGAATACAAATTTAAGGCAATTGGTAAAATAAGCAACAAGAAAACTTTTTTTTACACAATGAGGGGTTAGGATCTGGAATGCACTGAGTGCCAGATGGAGGCAGATTCAATTGTGGCTTTCAAAACGGAATTGGATAAGCACCCCCAAAAGAAAGAAAATTGCAGGGAAAGGACAGGGCGGTGGGAATAACTGAGTCGCTCTTGCAGGGCCACTGGCAGAGACACAACACGCTGAATGGCCTCCTTCTGTGCTATAACCATCCTATGGTTCTAAAAACAGCCGCATTATAGGCAGGAAGATAAAGAGAGATGGACCTGTGCAAAGTTCAGGTGAAAACTCATCCCGTCTTTCTCACCTTCAACCTCCTGCCTAATTACTTACAGGAAGGAGGGGGTGGGTTAAGAATTTACAACCCGCCCTCGACCAAGGCTCCTGAACACTCAGTGAGTGATTCTAATCCTTGTGGAAATGTGGACTACTGCTGCACAACCTGTGGAGATTCGGCAGTAGCAGCCTGGGAGAGTTGCAGCGCCACAGCCCCGGTGATTTCCGTGTTTACACAGAGGATCCTCAGCCAGGCGTTAAACTGGGGCTCTGGGTGGGGACCCCGCCCATGGTCACAGCTGCTCCCCCACCCCCACCCCTCCTCCTCCCCCCCTCCTTTCCTCTTCCCTCCACTCCATTGTTTCTCTCTCTCTCACACACACAGGGACAACTTTCCCAACGTCAACCCCGGCCCCGTTTACTCTTCAGGTTCTCCCCCCCAACCCCCTCCCTTTGTAAAGCCAGGAATCACCTCACGAAACTCACCCCCTCCATCTCCTCCGCCATTTTATTCAGCTTCTCCTCATCCTCCAGCAACTCATTCAGCTCCTGCAAGCTCAGGGAGCTGAGGTCCGGCAACGACATTTTACCTCACTCACTCCCTCCGTCCCAAGTCCCGGCTCCCGAGGCAACCCCAGCTCCGAGCGGAAATCACCGCCCACGCCATTCTGATTGACAGGGTCCTTAACCACTAGACTCCGGCTCCTGAGGTCGCCCCTGGCACCCACCCGGCCCCGCCCATATTGCTCTGATTGACAGGCTTCTCAACCAATAGCCCGCCAGGTGAAGTCATCCGCCTCTGGGTCCCAAGGACACTGCCACGCCCCAGCTGCTGTACAACAACAAAGCCAGGTTCCAGGTGTGGGTTCCAACCTCTATGAGGGTTAAAGGTCTTCTTCGTGAGTCTGTTCCTGACTATTAACAGATCCAGACGGAGCATCGTCGATGGCGGTGTTCGTCCCAGCTGCATGCCTCTCTGCCTTGGCTACATTCACGTCCATGGAGAGGGAGGCATGCAGAGTCCGCAAGGGCGCTGGAAGTTTTTCCAATGGGCAGAGGGATTGGAGCACATTGTTATTATAATTTCATAAACACTTCATTACAAATGTGAAATACTGCAGCTGTGTGGAAATCTGAAATAAAAACAGAAAATGCTAAAAATAGCAGGTCAGGCGGCATCTGTGCGGAGGGAAACAGTATTTTAATTGAATGATCTTTAATCAGAGAGAGTGGAGATCGTGAATTTGAATGCTTATATCTTGTACTCTAAGTTTCTATTTAATTTGATTCTATCATAGTGAAGTTATAATCTCTATTCAGCTAGATAGCCCTGGCTATTACAATGCGCAGCATCTCATTGCATCATTTAAATTCATTGCCACATATATACAATGATGCCATTTTAAATATCCCAGGGTAAGAATATCACAATTTCAGTTCTTGCATACATTGATCAGACTTTTCCCAGAGATCATATTTTTAATATTTTCCTGTATACAAAGAGCACAAATGCACCAAAATGGAAAAAAAATAAACTGTTTCCAAAACTGTTTTCACTTATGCATGCTGCAATTTTAAAAATGTAAGCTATGCGTTAATATTTAAAACCTACTGTTTACTGTTATGTTGTGTCTGTTTTCTAATTTGTTTTCTGGTTCAGCTGTTCTCCGCTGTTGCCTTATTTTCTAACTCTACTCTCTCCTTTTTCCTCTTTTCCTGTTTTTAATGATTGACTCTCTTCCCCTTTTATTAGTTTCTAATGTCCATTTTGATTCCTTCTACGACTTTGAATCATTTATGCCCTCCTTCATAATTTTTCAATTGCAAGATGAGACGTTGTCCTGTAGAAGGAATAGAATACACCACAGGAAGTCTATGGGAATTCAGACCTTTTAATCCATTCAAGGTGGCTGCGTTAGAGATATTTGGAAGAGGGAGTATAGAGAGATTGAGGAAATGAAACTGAAGACTGATGGCCCGTATCCCATGACATGCATCCACTTAGAAAATGAGCAAAATCTGACTCTCAGCTTCAGAAAAATTGACAGAGCTCCTAAAAAGCCGACAACTCAAGAATTGTCGTAATTAAACAACTATGACATGAAAACAAGTACTTACAGGAACTTTGTAAGCTAAGCTTTCGGTCTACACAACACTTGTTTGTATTGGAGCAAATAAGAAAGACTGAGCTTGCATTTATAGCATAAAAGTGTGAAGGTGGAATTTAAAATTTGAAGGCACAAAAATTGTGGTACGTTTCTAGGCCATGTCTGGGCATGCTGTCATAGATTCATAGAATTATACAGCACAGAAACAGACCCTTCGGCCCATCGTGTCTGTGCCAGCCATCAAGCACCTATCTATTCTAATCTCATTTCCCAGCACTTGGCCTGTAGCCCTGTATGCTATGGCATTTCAAGTGCTCATCTAAATATTTCTTAAAAGTTGTGAGGGTTCCTGCCTCTACCACCCCCTCAGGCAGTGTGTTCCAGATTCCAGCTACCCTCTGGGTGAAAAAAAATTTCCTCAAAACCCCGCTAAACCTCCTGCCCCTTACCTTAAGTCTATGTTCCCTGATTATTGACACCTCTGCTAAGGGGAAAAGTTTCTTCCTATCTACCCTACCTATGCCCCTCATAATTTTGTATACCTCTATCGAACCTGAATGGGGGAACCTCCCCACTCAGCCTTCTCTGCTCTAAGGAAAACACCCTAGCCTATCCAGTCTCTCTTCATAGCTGAAACGCTCCAGTCAGGCAACATCCTGGTGAATCTCCTCTGCACCCTCTCCAGTGTAATCACATCCTTCCTATAGTGTGGTGACCAGAACTGCACACAGTACTCCAGCTGTGGCCTAACTAGCATTTTATACAGTTCCAACATAACCTCCCTGCTCTTATATTCTATGCCTTGGCTAATAAGGGCAAGTATCTCATATGCCTTCTTAACCACCTTGTCTACCTGTGCTGCTGCCTTCAGGGATCTATGGATATGTACACCAAGGTCCCTCTGATCTTCTGTACTTCCTAGGGTGATACCATTCATTGTGTATTCCCTTGCCATGTTAGTCCTCTCAAAATGCATCACCTCACACTTCTCAGGATTAAATTTGATTTGCCACTGCTTTGCCCATTTTACCAGCCCATCTATATGGTCCGTAATTTAAGGCTTTCCTCCTCACTATTTATGACACCACCAATTTTCATGTCATCTGTGAACTTATTGATCATACTTCCTATATTTGCATCTAATTCATTAATGTACACTACAAACTGCAAGGGTCCCAGCACTGACCCCTGCAGTACACCACTCATCACAGGCTTCCAATCGCAAAAATTAACCTTCGACCATCACCCTTTGCCTCCTGCCACTAAGCCAAGTTTGGAGCCAATTTGTCAAATTGCTCTGGATCCCATGGGCTCTTACCTTCTTGACCATTCTCCCATGTGGGACCTTGTCAAAAGCCTTACTGAAGTCCGTGTAAACTACATCAACTGCACTACCCTCATCTACATGACTAGTCACCTCCTCGAAAATTTCAATCAGATTTGTTATAAATGATTTCCCCCTGACAAAGCCATGCTGACCATCCCTGATTAATCCCTGCCTCTCCAAGTGGAGATTAATCCTGTCCCTCAGATTTTTTTCCAATAGTTTCCCTACCACTGATGTTAAATTCACTGGCCTGTAATTACCTGGTTTATCCCTACTTCCCTTCTTGAATGATGGTACCACATTTGCTCTTCTAGGAATGACCTCATACTTTCCCACATCAAACTTCATTTGCCATAACTTTTTTCCACTAACAAGCAAGTAATGTTCCTCTGCAACTTTTTACTCCTAACGATTACTATTGCTACCTAACAGTATCATCAGCAAACTTGGATATATGGCTCTGCATTCCTTTATTTAAGTCATTGATGAAAATATGATGAAAAGTTGAAGCTCCTGTACAGATCCCAGAGGGACCTCATATCCTGCCAATTGGAGTTCATACCTATTATCCGTCCTTTCTGTCTCCCACCTGTCTTCCCTACTTATGTCAAAAGGTTGTCTTCAATTGCATGCACCTTCATTTTTGGTTATAGTCTCTTGAATGGAGCCTCATCAAATGCCTTCTGGAAGTCCATATAAATAACATCCATAGACACTCCCTTATGTACCATGTTATATACTCTAAATATCTCTACCTGGAATAGTACACCCACTTTGCTCAGTGCTGGCAGAGCAGTACAATATACCTTGTGCAGAGCCTGATATCATGGTCTATTATATCTGTTTCCTGCTGTCTCCCCCATTGAGCGCAGTACAAAAGATGCACTGAACCTGATTCCGATGCTAAATGGTCTGGAAGTTGGAATGATGTCCAACCTTTCACTATAGGCGTCTAGCCAGCAATGAATTTAACCATTTTGCACCCACTGCTGCAACGTGCATTAGAAATAGGCATTCCCAATATAGCACACATGAGAATTGAGGATGCTGGAAATTAGATTGAACAACTACAAGTCACATCTTTAATCACTTTAATTGGTATGGTACAAAATTTATCTTTTACAAAGCACAGGAAGTACATTTTTCCAAGAGTAATTTGGCTATGGCTGCAACAGAGGAGTTAATTATACACTGGAACACACTCATTACTGCCCATTCACACTCATATATCACTGATCTTAATTCTAACACATAGTAATTTGTATCCTAGGGACCCTGGTAGGATTGGGAATATTGCAAATGAGAACAGATGGCTCTGTGAACAATTATTTTAGTGACATCATTTGAACTAATCCACAATCTGTGCATAAACTTAATTCCTGTTAAAAATAGAGTTTACATATAAATCTTATCATTTTATTTAATTATTTACCTAACATAGGAGATGCATTGGGTCGGGAGGGGGGTGGAGGCGAAAATCTCAACCAGCTGTAGCATTTAGTATAATTGTAATTATCTTTGTCTGATGTCTAACATTTTAATAGCTAGTTGTGTTAAATCATGCTGTATAATATTGGGATACTAGTGTATAAAATTCCTTTCTCCATTCTTTTAATGGAGCAGTTAACCTTTTATTTCCCTTAAGTTAAAGGTGAAAGAATTTCATACAATTGTATTCAGCCAACATCACATGCCCAACTTCGCACATGAATCTTTGTTCTGCTGAGTACTGTATTGTCTATCACAATATACCCTTCATTTTTAAACATAAGATAGTGACATCTTATAAATTTATGATCATATTTCTGTTAGAAATCTTACATTCAATGATAAACTACATTAATCCTTGAAAGGTGAAGCATCCTCAATCCATCAAAAATGAAGCCTACATGAATGATCTGAACTCAAAAAAAATCTCAAGTGCATATCGCTAGAGATAAGCTTTAATATAAATAGTTCTGCACAGTTAAGTATAGAGCTGCAGTGTTTCACATTATCTCCGAACGATTTCTTTCCACATGCAGCTAACAGTTAAAAAAGAAACAACTTTTGAAACAATTTCTTTTCTTGTGGATACTGAAGTTCTTGCAGTGAATGAGGGCTGATTTCACAATTGTGAATTTTTAATTGAGATTTCCATTATGATAATTTAACTATCTTCTAGAAAGATTTTTTTTTTAAACAATGGGGTTTAACTCCTACTTGTACCTCAGAGTTTTATTTATGCAGGAACAGTAGTGTATTTAGCTTTAAAGAGTTATCTATTTCTTCTTCCATTATCAACACCATCCTTACTCAAAAGAGCAGCAGGTATGGTTTATGATCGACATATGAGCTGCATTTTCAACAATGTTGTCTTTGTTTAATTTTCTTTTTATCCGCACTTTGGCATTCCTACTGAAAATAAATGTATATGCTGGCTTCAATTTGTTTCCTAGTGCTCAGTTCCCCTGCTAATGCGATCCATATGACTGTTAGGCTTGGATATGCTGAAGTCCATAAAAAAAAGGAAAAAAATGGCTATTTGCCCTGCATCACAGGAGGTTTTGATTAGTTTGTGCTTTCGGAACATTACATGTTAATTGAGTCCTGAAATGCTGCTCAAAAGCATTATAAGGGAATATTTTTAGCTTATAGTCAAGCACTCCACGTACTCAAGTTGCTGGCTTTAATTTTTAAAGTTTATTTCAATTGAAATAAACTTGTGGATTCAATTCAATTGTGGATACCACAAGCTACATAAACGTCAAAGTTTTGAGCTCAAAGTCAGTGGAAGTAATGATATGTGTTCCTTCCTGTTTGTGCCTTAAGGGGGAAGTTCCTGCTAAGCTAAATGGTTAGGTGCATATTTGGTATGGGGGGAGGGGTCTGGAGTGTACCCATGCTACACTGTGTGCTCAAGAGATTCATATTGATGATGTTATATGGGCCTCATTATGGGAATGAAACTAAAGCTAATTAAAACGTCCTTACTCTGTGTTTTGCATGCTCCATTCTCTATACATGGCATCGTTTTACATGGTGTTTTTAATAACTCACTTCCTGGTGTTTGAGAGGGGAAAAAAGAAAAAGGCAATATAGGTTCAATGGATGGACTCTAAAAGGTGTGGATGACAGAGGAACTTATGGGTTGAACTTCATGGAACAGGAAGTTCCTTGGAGTAAGAACAACTTTGAGAAAATTCTGAGCCATAAATGTCCTTGAAGTATAAGTGCAGGTACATAAAGCCATAAAAAAGGCCGACAACATTTTGAGCTTTATAAATAAAGGGATAGAATCCCAAAGTAAGAAAGTAATGTAAAATTTCTACAAATTATTAGTTAGGCTACAATTATTGCTGTGTGCAGTTTTGGGGCCCTGTTAGGGTTAGACCATAAAAGACACAGTGATCATACAACATAAATTTACATGGGTGTTACCAGGATTGGGATGCAATGGTTATGAGGTAAGATTTGAGATAGCGGGACCACTTTCACTAGAGCAGTGCCAGCCTTATCTCAGCGTAGCGCTCCTGCTTCCAATTTTGAAGGCTCTAAGTTCAAGTCCCACACTAGAGACCTTAGCACAGAATATAGGCTGACACTTCAATTAAGTACTAAGGGAATATTACATTATCAGAGGTGCTCTCTTTCTGATGAGCTGTCCACCCGAGGCAATGTCTCCCCTCTCGAATCCGATGGCACTATTCGATGAAGCGTAGCAGAGTTCTTTCTGATGTCCTGGCTAGTATTTAGTCCTCAACCAACTTCACTAAAGAAACAGATTATCTGGTCATTATCTCATTGCTGATTGTGGGAACTCATTGTGCACAAATTGTTGCAGAGTAATTGCATCCCAATTACTCATGAACCCACTGCCTGAAAGGGTAGTAGGGGCAGAAACTTCACCTCATTTAAAAGATGCATGGATATGCACCTGAAGCCCTATAACCTCCAGGGTTGCAGACCAAATGCTGGAAGATGGGATTAGGTTCAGTGGCTCGTTTTCCGGCCACACAGACACAATGGGCAGGGTGGCCTCCTTCTGTGCCATAAATTTTCCCACATTTTCTAAATATTTGAAAAGGAGGAATGTGCAGGGATGTAGGGAGAGGATGGGGGAGTGGCAGTATGTGAATTGCTCCTTAGGAGAGCCAGCATGGACATGATGGACTGAATGGCCTACTTCTGTAACGATTCTATGATTCCAAGACTCTATTCTACACTAATTTATCAGGTGGACGCAGCATGAAAATATAGTATCTAGTTTATCTCAGAAGATCTACAAGGATCCTATTGGCCAGTTATGACACCCTATAAAACAGAAGTGGTCAGAACCTAGTGGGTGAGGACACCATCAGCTATAACAATAACTTGTGTGAAGCAGAAGATGTAATTCTCAGTCTGCATTAAAATAGTTAAACTGGTATAGCAGTTGAGGCAGTATAATTGACCTGAGTATTCCTGGGATTCACACTTAATTTTTCTGTTCATTAACCCCCAGCGGGATGGGATCAGACTTGGCTCTGACATCGCACCTGGTTGTAAAGCCCACCAGAATTCACTTTCTGAGCTGAGACATGAAGAAAGCCTTGCAGAGTGAGTGACCAGAGGGCTGATGGCATCCATCAATATTTTCTCATCAGTCAACCACTGCTGCTGAAGGCACACAGATGTCATGAAATTCTGCTATCTTAAAATATGAAATTCTCTCATGTGTCTACGGTAAGTATCCTAAGTGAGGTAAGCAAACCTGCTTCTAGTGGTGGTGGGTTGATGCCATCAAACTGCCTATATTTCTATGCTGCATTTGGATAAGGGAAAGCTAGGTAAGTACATGAGGGAGAAAGGAATAGAAAGTTCTGCTGATAAGGTCAGGTGGGAGTGGGCTTGTACAGAGCAGAAACACCAGCATAGACTAGTGGGGCTGTTTCTGGCCTGCATTTCTGCTGTAAATTCTGTGTAATTCTATGTAAATTATCTTATTAAATGTTTATTAACAGTTATTCAGTGCAAATGAACGATGCTATTTTATTACCTCTAGGCTCTACCCTGTGATAATAAGCTGCTTTACACCTAACCCGCTCATAAATATAAATGATATACATAATATTGTTACAGAGCCTATTAAATTGTTATGGTAATTTTTTATATTGAAACAAAATAAGGTGAAAATTACACTAAAAGTGAGGTGATATAAACTATTAAAAGTTCCCTGGCTCCAAAGCATAAATAAGATAACATTAGAAAGTGCGATAGAAACCCACAACAATAAATTCCTTCTTTCACACTACTTTGCTAAGCAGGCCATGGGCACATCTATCTGTATTTGAAAAAAACACACTTTGCCCATCTTGGTTCAGTGATCACAGTTTGGGTGCCACACTTTGCTATGTGCAAAATTTGCATCACTCTGGAATGTGATTGCTCAAATTTCATATCCGTGACATCACAAGCCTTGGCTGTAAAAGAAGCAATGCATCAATCGCACCTGGGGAAAACTGGTAGATACATTTCCAATAAAAAACCTTCGGCAGTGGATGAAAATAACCAATCCAGAAAAAAAAACATATGGCTAATTTTATCAATATGAAAGAAGGAAAGGCAATTGAATATCTAAAAATATATTTTTCGTCTTAATATTTGCACTAAGCTGAGGATTTGCTGAGGATTCATTATGGGTAATTTGGTTTGTAACAATAATTTGCATTTATGTAGCACCTTATACATAGAAAGTGCAGCTACAAGTCTGTCCATTATTTCAATAAAAAAGAATTTGCAAAGCATGTTATAATCAAAGAAGTACTTTTAAAACGTAGTAACTGTTATGATATAGGAAACATGATGGCCGATATCCACACAGCATGGACCTGCAAGCAGCACTGTGATAATGAGCAGATATTCTCTTATTTATTAAGTGATGTTTATTGAGGGCAAATATTGCCCAAATCACTGGGGGCAGCTTCCCTGCCCTTTTTCAATGGGATTCCTTTGCATCCACCTGAGAGGGCAGCCGGGGCCTTGATTTAATGTCTTATCTGAAAGACAATATTCAGCTTAGTTTGAAGAATAGCCTCGAATTCACCATCAAACTGCTAAATGTGGCTGCAACCACAATTTTTAAATTACAGCTGAACTGCTGTATCTGATTATTTAATTTAGTACAAGAAAGTACATCCTGCTGTAATTCTGGTAGAAACTTGACAGAAGCCCTGGAGAAATGCCATAAGTGCTTGATGAAGACTGTTTACTATGTTTCTCTAGTTCCGCTGATCTCTTACTGAAGTTATAGTGAGCAATTGGAAGAATCCCTGAAGGATTTTCTGCCTCTGCTCTGCTGTGTGACAAAGTGACAGCATCAGAGGGTGTGCCCCATGAGTTACTTGGTATCACTAGTATTCTTTTCCTGCCCTTACTTGTCTCCTATCAGTTCCAGTAATGGGAGAGCATTGATTATAGTCCCTATAGTGCCTAAAATCCTACAGTAAGCAGGAAATTTGAGTTTACTCTCCTTGAGATGAATATTCCAGCTATATGTGTTGTGACTTCTCCACTAACACCTGTTTTGTTTGGCTGATGCATTGATGCCTTAATACAGCAATGGGTTCCCTCTTGAGTGCAAATTGTTGTTAAGCATGTTAGCCCTACCCATATTAACTTTCTTAGTCTGGGAAAATGGATAAGTAAGTGTTATACTGCAGTCCTGATATTTCTACCTCAGTCAGATAATGACTGTGAGAGCAAAAGCTTTATAGCATCATCAGTTTCTAGGCGTAGGTCCTTAGAACCTTTATTATTGGATTTAATCTGTCTAACGTTCCGTGTCTCAAGGTTCAATCCTGCTATATCATCATTATGTCACAGCAGCATGTTCCATCAGGTGTATGGTATCCTGGATACAACAGTGAGTTGAGAAAGTGTAATATTATTATAGCAGCATACAATGTATTTTTACTGTGAACATTTGCATGGATGATTAACCAGTTATTATATAATGAAAATGAAAATGTGCTTCACCCTTAGCCTTCTTATTTCATTCCTGTTCTAATACAGGAATTTTTACTGAATGAACCTGTCGAATGCAATTCCATGGAGTTCCTGTAATATTGATAAACCTGACAGGTAATTGGAATTTACAGGCAGGGCATACATAGCTGGAGACTGTAATCAGCAGCTCTGAATATCACTGCACAAATCCAAGGGCTGATTAATGGGTTCTTAGTTCTTCCTGATGTTGCTGGTTATTCTGCCTTGTGAGTGCCTGGCTAACAATATGATGAAAAGTTATCTCTGGATTAGGGAAAACAAAGGCTTTTTTAAAACAATGCCTTTACATTGGATCTTTAGGCCTTTAAGGTAATATATACTGATTATTATGTAAGTCATTTTGACTTTGGACAATAGTGTAAAACTCCCTATATTGGCTCTGCTGGTCATTAAACACGTCTGTTGATTTTTGTTGGATCTGTGGCATTGACAGACAATGTGTCAGTGACATACCAGATAGTGAGGTGGGTGGCATTTGTGCATGTGTTCATTCTGTGTCGCCTATCACATTGTTAAAGGCTCCTTCATAGGTGTTCAGGGTATGTGTCTTAAAGGGATGTTAGGCCCCCCCTGCAAAGACTGCAGCATGTAGAGTGCATTCTGTGGCTAATTTTTCAGCAGACCTTAAAGGGAATGCTAGGGGCCTGCCACTGGAAAGTAAATACGAACTGTTTTACTTGTCTTATTGTGGAGCTGGGAAAAGCAGATGTGCTCTTTTACCACATTTGGCCAATTTGTCATATTCCAATTTAAGGGCCATTGATTCCCATTGAAGAGACAATGTCAGGGAGAGGGTGGTTAGTGGGAGAGGCATCTGAATTTATTAACAAAAAAATCCATGAGGTAAATGCATTTTATGTTGGGAATCAGAGGCAACACAAACATGTCACTTTCTCATACCCAATGGACACATTGCCCTATGGACACTTGACAGTTGAGAAACTTTTCATTGTACATACACTACAGATACTTAGGGTAAAAAAGATCTAAAAATGAGCAGCTCAATTTTCCCCTCAGCAGTTGCTCTGGACAATTTTAATATGTTAAGTCTTGATGTATTATTTTCAGTAGAATGGCATTTCTTTATTGATTTGAAGTATGAGATTTCTGCAGTTGATCTCCATCAAAAGCAATTAACTCAATAGCAATTAACCCATTTACAAGGAGCTAGATGAATATCTTAAGAAAACCCTAAAGATCATCGACACAGATGATCAAACACTCAATGGAACAGTAGGTTTCCAGTCCTGTTCAGACCCTGAATTTTGGATGTGGAAAGCAATTATTCAAGGTCATGCAGTGTAGGCTGTAACATTAAATTGATATTCTAGTGTTTCTCTATTTTACCCCTGGGCAACGGAGAGGCATTTCAAAGATCTTTTATCTTTAAGCAAGAGCTTTGTTGGAAAGAGTTTATGGCAGTGCAGATTGTGTACGGGTTTACTTAAGTTCAATGAGTGAAAATACTTTATCTTGTTCCTTATCTTTGGATATTATTAGGATAATGCACCGTTCTGGAATAAATGAGGCACCAAACCCAAGGGCTGGGATTTTCTGGCCCTGTCACGGGTGGGACCTGCTGTGGGTGAGGCGTCGCCCTGGCCAGAAGTCCATTGACTTGCGGCGGGACCGGAAGATCGTGGCGGCAGGCGGGTGGAAAATCCCGCCAAAGGTCTTTTACTGGAGATGGTGCATAGAAGGATATTAATGTTTTTGCATATAGACTGCAGATTGGGCAACAGCAAGAATTAGCCAAGTGATTTGAATATTGTTCAAATCCACTTGAAAAACAGCATTTTCACTGCAACTGAGACTTTAATGTAAATTGCAGTACCTGTGCAACAAATCATATTGTATACAATGAATGGACATTCATGGAATTTCATTCCAGTTTAGTGTCTCAAACATCAAAGTTGGCTACTTTAACAGGTCAATAAGTATTTAAGAACAAATTTCCACCTATTTCACACTTTTCATTAATAACTACTTCTATGATACTGAATTATCCTAATGCAAGCTGTTGTGTTTTGAAATTATTTCTGTATTTTAGCTTTGTTTTACCTTGTTGTGTTTAAATGACCATGTACATTTTTATGTTGTAGTCTATATTAGTGTGAGCAATGTTTTCTTTCCATTTTTGCTCTCTGAGCCCTAACTGCCTAGCCCAGAACCAGTGACTTCCTCTACCTTCTCAGCTCCCCAGGACTTCTCTAAGCCCTAACTGCCTGGAGCCTGCTAACATCTTCCATGGCTTCTCTGCAAGCTGCAAACCACACAAGTTCCAAACTGCAACCAGACCCGCCTCTCCCAGCAAACACACAGATTACCAATGCAAAAACCAGAAGCACGTCAGATCGCAGGCAGGCGGCCTCTGATTCACCTGCTCCACTGTGACCTCAGCGGTTCTGTCCTCTAGGCACCATATTTAAAGTGCAGCCTTCTCAATGTCTCTAGGCCACTTTAGCCCCACAGAAGAAATGGCCCCAAAAGACAAGAAGAGTGCAGCTCCCAAGTTTGGTGATGCTTCGATAGGCCACCTGCAGGATGCTGCTGAGACCCGCTCAGATGTCCTCTGCCCTAGTGATGGTCACGGAGGTCCACCAATGCCACCACTCCAGCTTTGGGGGCAGTGGCTCGGCAGTCAGCACAAATGTGGCATATATGTCTGCAATCTGGTGCAGGAAGGGGATGAATTATCTCATCCGTTCCAGCAGGGGAAGCCAACCATCTGATCACTCTCAATTCACAAGCCCATCAAGATGTAGCAGGATGACTCTCCACAGGGATCTCACACACTGCCAGCTGAAATCATATCACCACTCACTCTCTCACATACACCTTTGCATTTCCATCTGGTCTCATGTCCTGTGTACATCATGTCCTCATTCCGTCAACTTCTTACTCATCATGCACACAAGGCAGGCATCCTTTTCATGGGCCTTGGCATGTGTCCTGCTCACAATCTCTCCATTTGTCTTCATGCAAGACAAGTTCACATACAATAGGAGTGAGAGGGCCCAAGCCAGGGTGGAATGGCTGAAATTAAGGCCTTCACTAATTAAGAGGAGTGTGCCATCGTGCTGGCTGGAGAGGACAGTGATTCTGCATGTGGCAATGGTGAGATGGGTGACGCCAACCCAAGTGAGGACCCTGCACCAGCTCATCCCTCAGACAACTATACTGTGAGTCCATTCTGCTATCTTCCAATTGCTTGCCATCCTTAAGTAATCTCTACTTTCTTTCACAGCACCTCTGGAAAGCGCCTGAGGGCATCATCCAACCAAGCCCTCATCTCCAGCCTTGAAGACACTTCTGGGGTAGAGGAAGAGGAGAGCATCATTGAAGACCCATCACAATGCTCAACCACACCCTCCACTAGCACAGAAACCTCAGTGGGGTCTAGTTCTAGAGTAGACTCAGGGTCACAATCTGGTGAGCACAGCACACAATCTGGTGCACAGCAGGCAGAGGCAGGGACATCTGAGGTAGCCAGTGCTCGGAGGACTGTTGGGGGCTAGGATTCAGCTAAGTCCGAGTCTGTTGACAGGCCTCTGGACTCGGTCCTAACTCAGCTGGTGAAGCTTCAGCGACACTCAAGGGAATATCAGGAAGGGTTGTCAGCTGCTTTGCACAAATTGAAACGAGCAATGGAGGAGTGCGTCTGCATTCAGTCTGGGGTTATGGTGTGTGCATGCCAACTCACCGAGGTCAACATTGGTAGGATGGCAACTGCCATGAAGACCTTAGCCCAGGACTGCTTAGGACCTGCACTGCTGCAGGAGCTGTACTCCATTGTTGTAGCCATTGGTGGCGTCCATCAGTGGCTATGTGAGAGGGGGGACAGGGCAACTCAATCTCGCTCCAGCTTACCCTTCTCCTCAAGGAGTCACCCAGAGCCCTCAGGTGCCCATAGGGAGGGGGACCAGCATTTAGATACCTCGGGGCCATCACCCAGATGACTCCGGGAGTGTCCAGCTGATCCCAGTCCCCTCTTCCTGTGACCAATCACCTCCAGCTCCTCAGGCTGAGGAGGGTGCACCTGTGCTACAGCAGGAGACCCAAAGCAGGCCGGGCCCATCAAAGTCTTAGTCCTCCAGAGGCCGCTGCCAAAGCCATCACAGCCAACAGGGCATAGCAGTCAGCAGGCTGTCTCCACCTCCACTGTGGATGTCGGAGACGCACCCAAGATGTAGCGGTATGGTTAGGAAAGTTAAGAAATACTAGGATCATGATGGTGGCATGGATGATAACCACATGTTGTATAATTTGCATGAATACAAATAGAATACCACCCATTTCACATCTTCTGTGTAAGCCTCTTAATGATCAGCTGTGTCATTGTCTATCAGGTGTGACACAATGGTCCCTACTGCCACTGATTGCAGATGTCCAAGACAAGTGCTTCAGGTTGATGTTGTCAGCTTCCACATCACCAGTGTGTGGACTCATCGCACTCATATCATTCCCAACATCATTGATGCCTCGTCCTTAATGTCAAGTCTGCTGTGTAAGGAACCTCATTCACATGATGTGCTGCTTGATGTATTCTTCATTCTTGCCTTTTTAAGTTTGAGGCTCATCTGCAATATTGTAAGGTGAAGGTTTCGTTTCCATCAAAAGATGTAAATGCGTGGAGAAGGGTCACACATCCTCAGCTTTCATTTACTCACTGTCATCCAGCAGGATTTCCTATCTACGAGGCCTTGCTCAAAGATTGTGTGCGATCCTGCCCACCTTGCACCTTTCTGATTCTCACAGTGCACCACTGATAAGCTCAGAGACAAATGTGAGCACCTTTCCACATTTAAATACTAGATCTCTGACCATCGAAGGCACTTCACTTTTCTGGCGTTCAAGCCTCCAACCTTGTGCCTTTCTAACTTTGCCATTGTCTGCATTGTGGCCACAAGGCTTTCATCACAATGTAGGGATGAAGCGCTGAGCCATACGTTTTGAGTAGCCCCCCCCCCCCACCTATACTCTCACCGAGGTCATTGAAGATAAAAACAATTGATCATGTGGTGCGATCAAAGGGACCTCGGAGCATGCTCTGGAAGAGCAAATGGTAGCTCTTGACATTTTTAAGGGTACCAAATGGATGCAGCCCAGACTGTAATGAATCTGATGAGTGCCTTTTATTATCAAACAAGCTTTACCTTTACTGGTTCATGGTGTGATTGTATTTTGCAGTTGGCAAGAGCCAGGATTGGCCATGAGGGCAGACTGACCATGTGAACTTTCTGATCCTAATGTGCTCTGAATCCATGGAAAAGTCAGGATGAATACATGCCTGCATCCCTAACAGAGAGTGACAGATGTCAATGTGATGGAGGAGAAAGGGGCACAAAAGACCATGTGATGTCATAATGGAGTTATACCTGTGGAACATCCCCTGCTACCTTGGCCCAAATGTGGCCTCTCAATTAAACCATTGAGGTGACACAAAATGCACTGTACCATTTTGGCAGATGGAACTCCTTGAGGAACTTTGTCAGACTGGAGGCATACAGCTACCAGTGTACTGAGGATTGTGGAGCTGCTCCTGCCTCTAGTAGGCTTCTGTGGTGACTGCGATACTGCAGAGATGTTACAAGAGGCTGTGCCTTCTGATGTATGTTGCCAGAATGCCCTCCCCTGGCCTGACTGAGTCAGAGACCGAGTGAGTATATTTGGGACAAAAACAGAAAGTTCTGGAAACACTCAGCAGGTCTAACAGAATTTGTGGAGAGAAAAACAGAGTTAACGTTTCAAATCCATATGAAACTTCTTCAGAGTATATTTGGGAATTTGGTTCAAAGTGGGAATTCAACTGGTAAATCTTTTTCAAGTTCAATTTTGGAGTAAGAGTCAGATTCTGACCTAGAACTAACAACCCAGAATTAACAGCCTTTCAGTTAAGTAGCCTAGTTAGCTGGCATCTGTCTTAGTGGCAGTTAATTGTCAATCACTTGAAAGCCCTTTGCCTGAATAGGGCCTCAACCATGTGTTGATAACTGTAGCATAAAGCTAGGCTAGAGAGTGACTCACTACAGATCTATATAAGAAAGGGACTTTTTAGGCGCACGATCAGTAAGAGGTGCACAGTCACAGAGGGGAGGCTTCGGCCTGAGTGAGACAGACCGAGTGAGTATATTTGGGAATTTGGTTCAAAGTGGGAATTTGGTGCTAGATAAGGTTTACTGCAAGAAGTGCAACTTAGAATAGAGTGCTGGGAGTTGTGTCATTACGGGAGTTCAGGAAAGAAGGGAAAGAGGTGCTCTTTTGATTTCTGTTTTCTAACTTTCTCAGCCTTTAGGAAGTGGTCATTCTCTGCTACAGGAGCATAAGCTAGTTATTTGGTGAGTATCTGGTAAGTGACTAAAGTTTATCCTACTCCTAAATAGTCTAACAACTGCTGGTAATGTTAATAAAATATATAAAAACAAAAATAAAATATATAATTGAATAAAATAATTAAATATTTAATTACAACACAATAAAGAGCTACAGCAGGTGAGAGCTCCTGGATGCCAGTTTGATCCAGGGCAAACATGTCTGCAGTAAAGTGTTTGACACTTGAGCAGCTTCAGCTCAGAGTTGACGAGCTGGAGGCTGAAGTACAGACACTGCGACACATCAGAGAGGGGGAAAGTTACCTGGATTCTTTGTATCAGGAGGCAGTCACAGCTCTTAAGACAGAGTCTTCTAATTTGATCAGTGGTCAGGGTCAGAGAGTGTGACTGTGAGTGAGGCAGATAAGGGGACTCAGAGGGCAGGAGCCTTGGCCTTTACAATTGTCCAACAGATTTGAGGTTTCTTCAGTTCGTTTAGATGAGAGTGGGGGCTGCAGGGTGGGTGAGCTAACTGGCCAGGGCACCATGGTACACGAAGCCATTCAAGTGGGGGGAGCAAAAAGGAATGTAATAGTAGTAGGCGGTAGTATAATCAGAGGGATTGACACTGTTCTATGCAGCAAAGAGCGTGAGTCCAGGTGCCAGGATGAGGGATATTGCTTAGGGCTGGAGAGGAACTTGTAATGGAAGGGGGAGGACCCAGTCATCATTGTCTATGTAGGTACCAGTGACATAGGCAGGACAAAGAAGGAGGTTCTGCATAGCCTGTGAGAGGACCTAGGCACCAAATTAAGAAGCAGAGCCTCAAAGGTCATAAACTCTGGGTTATTACCTGATCCATGTGCAAATTGGCATAGGACAAATCAGATTAGGGAGATGAAAGTGTGGCTGAAAGACTGGTGTGGGAGAAGTGAGTTCTGGTTCATGGGGCACTGGCACCAGTACTGAGGAAAGTGGGATCTGGACTAATGGGACGGTCTATACCTGAACTGTGCTGGGACTGTTGTTCTTGCGAGCCACATAACTAGGGAAGAAGAGAAAGTTTTAAACTAAATACTGAGGGTGAGGGATCAAATTTGCGAAGATGTGGTAAATCAAAGAGCAGAGACAAGACAAAAGAAAACGGTGTTATTACAAGAACTGAAAAACAGGGCGTGACAGGAAGGGATATAGAGTACAAATCTAAAAATAAATCAACAGATGAAACTGGAGGTTATGAAATGAATAAAAGGATAAAACTAAAAGCCCTGTATCTGAATGCATGTAGCATTCGAAAAAAAATACAGGTGACCTGAGAGCGCAGATAGAAATAAACAATTAAAATTTGATAGCCATTACGGCGGCATGGCTGCAGGAGGACATGGATTGGGACTTGAATATTGAAAGGTACAGGATAGTTAGGAAGGACAGGAAGCGAGGAAAAGGTGGAGGGATGGCTCTGTTTCTTATTAGCACAACAGAGAGGGATGACCTAAGTTCAGGAAACCAGGATGTGGAAATGGTTTGGGTAGAGATGAGAAATGGTAAAGGTAAGAAGTCACTTGTGGGAGTTGTGTACAGGCCTCCTAACAGTAATCACATGAAATAAGGGGAGCTTGTCAGAAAGGCACATGATAATCATGGGAGATTTTAATTTACATATAGACTGGAAAAATCAGATGGGTAAAGATAGCCTAAATGAGGAGTACGTTGAATGTTTTCAGGTGCAATGAGATGGGAGTAATTAATGATCTCATAGTGAGGGCGCCCCTAGGGAGCTGCGACCATAATATGATTGAATTTTACATTCAGTTTGATGGAGAGAAGAGTGGGTCTGAGACTAAGTTTTTAAGCTTATATAAGGGCAATTAAGAGGTCATGAAAGCTGAGTGGCTAAAGAGAATTGGCAAATTAGGTTAAGGGAAGGTCAATGGAGATGCAGTGTCTAATATTTAAGGGGCTATTTCAGAATAGATACATTCCAACGAGTAAGAATAAGTCCAAGGATGTACACACCGCCTGTGGTTAACTAAAAAGGTTAAAGATACTACCAAACTTAAAAAAAAAGCATAATTATGCAAAGCCAAGTGGCAGGTCAGAAGATTGGACAGAATATAAGGAACAACAAAAAATGACTAAAAGACTAATAAGGAGGAAAATTAGAGTATGAGAGAAAGCTAGCTAGAAATATGGGCAGAATTTTCTGGTGGATGGGTGGAGCAGGAGACGGCATGGACCCAATGACTGTAATGGCTGCTATGACTGCCGGGTCCAACGGCGACCCGGCGGCCTGTTTTAAAAAGTTGCTGCAGCCTTTCAAAGGCTGACAAAATAGCCACTGGAAGGGCTCCCCAGAGCGCTGCTGGTGGTTAAGCCAGGCAGGAGGGTAGGGCAGGGGGACACTGTGCCCCTCGTTTTTCGGACGATTGCCTTGCTGCCCTCCTCGAGGAGGTGGCAGCACGGTGGGAGGCCCTTGTACATCACGGGAGGAGGAGGCCCCCCCCCCAAACATGACCGAATGTGCCTGGGAGGAGGTGGCAGAGATAGTGAGCTCCTGTGATATGGTGCGGCGCACCTGGATCCAGTGCTGCAAGCGCTTCAATGACCTGTTGCGGTCAGGAAGGGTGAAGATCATGTTGGCATTGGTCACTTAACCCAGCAGGTAGGCTTTGACCCCTGGCCACAACCCCTCCCCCAGCCCAAGTCTGAGTATAGTGACTGCATTGAATCATCGACGGCATATGTCCTTCGCTGGGTGGGCCAGTAGATATTGCCTATGCCGAGGTCACCCTGAGAGTTTGGTGGAGAGATGGGTCCTGCCCCCACAATGTGTGGAACACTGAGACCCACATTACTGTTTTGGGGCAACCTGAAGGAGCTGCAACTAGGCGCAGTGCTGGAACTCCAGGACATGCCAAAGTCGGGGTGATGACATGCTGGGAGGGGAGCTTCAAGGTGGCGTGGCACTAATCGATCCACATGCTTGCACCTCCTTGCTATGGAAGGTTAGACTGTGCAGTGCTAAATGTGATGTAGACAGCATTTGGCCAAGGTGGGGGGCGGTGTGGTGGCGGACAGGCCTAGTATCTTTGTATGAGTGTTCAGCAGCAGCGGCAGGGTGAGAAGACACTGGAGCCCTGCAATGTCCCACTCTGGTTGGGGTGGGCCCACTGATAAGAGAGTCCATGTACAATTAGCACTAATCAATTCTCTTCTCTCCTTTTCAGGAGAAGAATATACATAATGCCGCCGAACGGGTGAGGACTGGCAGAGAACTGGCTGAGGTGGTGATGCTTAGCCGGTTCCAGCAGGAAGCCCTAGACCTGGAGAGGTGCCATACGCCCAGGCCCATCGCTGTCAGTGCAGCAGCTGCCTGTCATCTCTGCGGGCTTCTCTCAGATGAGGGTGGCGCTCCAGATGAGGGTGGCAGCTCCTCTGCTCCTCTGCCAGTGACCGTTGCATCCAGTGAGACTGCGATGACTGGGGAGATGCCAGCTGTGGAACTGGCAGCTCCCTCCCAGGCGGGGCCAGTGCAGGCTCCACAAGCCAGAGGATGACCTCCAAGGCCATTGAGGCCAACAGGACAGCAGAGTCAGCAGGCTGTCTCAGATGCCAGTCCCAGCGAGGGGGCAGTACCAAGATGTGGCACCTGAAATTGTAAACATAAGACAACTTAGGCACATCACGGGTTTATCACTGGTGCTTTTGTGTTGGCCCGCAATGAGGTCTTTGAGTTTGTGTCTTTTTCAGATTGGCAAGATGTAATGAGTGGTGTGCCACAGGGATCAGTGCTGGGACCTCAACTGTTTACAATTTATATAAATGACTTGGATGAAAGGATGGTTGCCAAATTTGCTGATGACACAAAGATAGGTAGGAAAGAAATTTGTGAAGAGGATATGAGAAGGCTACAAAAAGATTTGGATAGGTTAAGTGAATGAGCAAAGATCTAGCAAATGGAGTTTAACGTGGGAAAAAGTGAAATTGTCTGTTTTGGTAGGAAGAATAAAAGAGAAGCATATTGTCTGAATGGTGAGAGATTGCAGAGCTCTGAGGTGCAGAGAGATCTGAGTGTCCTAGTGTATGAATCACAAAAGGCTGGTATGCAAGTACAGCAAGTAATTAGGAAAGCTAATAGATGTTATCGTTTATTGTGAGGGAAATTGAATGCAAAAGTAGGGAGTTTATGCTTCAGTTGTACAGGGCACTAGTGAGACCAAAATTGGAGTACTGTTTACAGTATTGTCACCTTATTTAAGGAAGGATGTAAATGAGTTGGAAGCAGTTCAGAGAAGGTTTACCAGATTAATACCTGGAATGGGCAGGTTGTCTTATGAGGAAAGATTGGACAGGCTAGGCTTGTATCCACTGGAGTTTGGAAGAGTAAGAGGTGACTTGATTGAAACATATAAGATCCTGAGGGGTCTTGACAAGGTAGATGTGGGAGGGGATGTTTCCTTTTGTGGAAAAATCTAGAACTAGGGGTCACTGTTTAAAAATAAGGGGTTGCCCATTTAAAACAGAGATGAGACAAAATTTTTTCACTGAGGGTCTTGAGTCTTTGAACTCTCTTCCTGAAAAGGTGGTGGAAGCAGAGTCTTTGAATATTTTTAAGGCAGAGGTGGATAGATTCTTGGTAGGCAGTGGGATGATGGGTTATCAGGAGTTAGTGGGATGCAGATTTCAGGTTACAATCAGATTATCCATGATCTTATTGAATGGTGGAGCAGATTCGAGGGGCTGAATGGCCTACTCCTGCTCCTATTTCATATGTTCTCAACAAGAACACATGTTATTGACCCTTCATCATCCTTCAAAGGACCTTGTCAGAATGGTTGAGAGCTCACTCTTAGAATGAAGTGCATGGTTGCAAGGATAGGGTTAGCAATGCTGGTGTTTAAGTGGTTCAATTAATGAGGACAATTGTCCTAGAGGATACAGATGACTACTTGTCATCTTCCCCCTAGAATCTGGTGGCCATGAGGGCCTCACGTGCATGCCTACTTCGTCTGGCCCATGGTATGGCCTCTTTCTTTGTAGCCCCGGCTTCCTCGATCTCTTTGCCTTCATCCCTTTCAATGTCCTCCTTATTGGAGGAGACATGCAGTTCCTCCAATTCTGCATCTGGCAAGCCCTCCCCCCTTTGTAGTGCTAGGCTGCCAGACAATTATAATCTGGGACCCCCTCTGGGAAGTGTACTGGAGTGTTCCAGCAGATCTGTTGAGACATCAAAGTCACTTCTTCAAGATACCAATGGTCTGCTCAACCAGTATTTGGGTAGCGATAGGAGCATCATTGTACCTTCTCTCTGTAGGGTCCTGTGGCCGCTGCACAGCCGTCATTAGCCAGGCCCTTTGCTGGGTAGCCTTTGTCGACCTCCTCCAGGAGTCAACCCTGGATTCTGTCTGGTCCCTTGAAGATGTCGGGGATCTGCGAACTGCTCAAGATGTATGAGTCGTGGCAGCCTCCTGAGTGTCTTGCACACACCTGCATTATTTGCTTCTTATGGTCGCAGACCAGCTGAACATTGAGTGAGTGGAATCCTTTGCTGTTTATGTATTGGAGTGCCTGTTGCTAGGGAGATTTATAGCCACACGAGTGCAGTCAATAACAGCCTGCACTAAGGGAGTTCGACAATCTCAGCAAAGCCCAGTTCTCTGGCCTGCTGGCTTTCTTGACCTCTGGTGAAGTGCATGGAATTGTGGGCCTTCGCAAAAAGGGCGTCTGTCACCTCATGTATGCATTTGTGCATTGATGCTTGGTCCCCAGGGAGTCCTGGAAGGAGCCACTTGTGTAGAAGTTCAGTGTGGTGGTGACTTTCAGAGCCACTGGCAATGGATAGTCTCCCAGTCCCTGCAGAATGTGGCAAATGTGAGTCACCAGATCCTTGGACATGGCAACACTGTCTCTCACTCTTCTGCAGATAAGACATGTGAGGTCTGTAGACCCTCGGTCTCGAGGGATGCCTAGGCACCACGTTTCTGTTAGCCTCATCCTGTATGTCCGGAGGGGGCCCTGCTGACCCTTGCTCTTGAGGGCTTAGCTTCTCCCTCTGTTGAGCCTGGTGCTATAATCACAATCGTCTCCACCTTCTCCCTTCTCTCCTGCCTGTATGTGAGAACGCAGGCTGCAACAAGTCCAGCCTCCACCTTCCTAAAGTTTCCCTCCTTGTGGCGTCAATGAGAGAGAAAAAAGTGAGTCAGCATGAGCCTCCAAAACTCCAATTTCTGTATATTTCTTGTGTTTGACTGTGGGTTCAAGGGTTTGGATCCAGTGATGGCACCTATTTGACACTGAAATCCTGGCCAAACAATGAACATTTGAATGTCGACCTTCCCCACAACCAGCAGCACCCCCTCACCTTCACCACCCCTCCCCACCCCAACCCCTGACATGATTGGCCGCAATGTGATTGGTTTGACCAGGTACTGGGATCCTCAATGACTGCACTGTCATACTATAGCCTGTGAACCTCATGTAGTCTCATGTTCATTGAGAAACTGTGATTATTGCAGGTGTGGAGGTGGCTCTGAGACTTCTCATATGTGAGCCTGCCAGCCCCAGGACTGTGAGCTCCTGCTTTAAAGACACATCTGAAGCTTGCCCAGTCACCTAAATGGTCGAGACCTCATTATTGCTGTGGATAATTGGCTAATAAGAACAAGGGGTTAAAGCAAGGGACTCTATTACTGCCACGGCTGGTCATTAATCTCAACTGAATGTGCTTCATTGCTTTACTCTCCTGATTCCCTGCATTATTATTGAAAGGCTCCTAACATGTCTCAGGTGTGCATCAATCCTCACTGGACCATACACAATTGAGTTGGGTGCCACCTTAATCGCCCCCCAACCAGTGTAGTGCACCAGCCCTCCAAATGGCCAGCAGAGCCCTCATCAGCTGAGCTATTCCTCAGATTCATTTTGTGGTGCACCATTCCTTCAGGTTTCAAGATGGTGGTGCTTAAGCCTCACTACCAGACCAGCTTGGACCCTGCCTTGTGTGAGTACGGTAATCCCTGCCATCATCGTGGGGAAGCATTATATTCAGGTTTCCCTTCCTCCAAGGATTCTCAAGCCTTCCCCTCCAAAGCTTTATGATTGTGGAGGATATCCCTCTGTAACCCTCTGAATGCATTGAGGCAGATGTACCTATGTTCCATTGGCAGATTAGCCTATCCCTTCTTGAGCTCTATTGCACAGTGATTTTCTGAGCCCACCCCGCGCCCCCATAAATCCATAAATAGCCCAACAATTCTTTTTAACTGCCTGCAGCCTATCCTGACTGTGATGTTGCCAATCATGGCCCATTTTTGAGTCAGAAGGCTGCCAGACTGAGGCACCCATTACAATAACCACGCCCTGCACACAACTTGCTGGGTACGAATGACATTTTACTTACATCCCCTCCTCTTCCCTTGTCTAGGACAGGGACAGTCCTTGCAAGTTCAGTACTGTAAAGTTAAGTGGCTCATCACTCTGCCAGCTTCCAATTTGGGCCCCAGCTCGCTTATGAGCCTCTCTGAGACACTCGTCGCCATTCTGGCCCAGAGGACGCTTCCAACCTGCATCCCCCCTAGTCATGTGTCGGAGTGCATCCTTTGCCACTTTTTCCTCCTTCCTCATAGAGGTCTTGCCCTGCGGACCCTTCCACAGCATCCCCACCTTACTGCTGATCTGGTAGGTAGAGCCTTGCCTGGGATACCTCCCTGAGAGTGACGTGGTGCTGCCTGCAAAGCCTGGTGCTGAGTCGAGGTGCCCCGAGCGCAGTGCGATGAAAGGTAGGCGAACAAACCTCGAAATCACAAGTGAAGTTTGGTAGCCAGGGGCTCGTCACTTATATCCGGTTGTGAAACACGCCAGCCTAATTAAACGCCGATGTGACCTCTTGATCCAGTGTGGGCGGGATGATACCCACAAGCAGGTTTTATAATGAGTATTCATGGGGGGAATTTTGCCCTCGTCAGGCGGGCGTGGATGTCGATACCGGGAGTGGTTGCAAAGCAGATCGACGCCCACGATTGGGCCCCGATATAGATTTCATGCTGGTTGGCCAATTAATGCTCAGCGCTGCTGGGGTGGGGGCAGGAGGAGCGCGAGTGCGGAATTGTGCGCATGCAGAGGCGAGCACGCATTAAAAGCTCCCTGGGGCACAAAGCTGCCTCAAGGAGCTGAAGAATTTTGAAAATAAAAAATAAAGAATTTAAAAATGTTAACAACATGTCCCTGCTCATTGACTCTGTCACATGAGCAGGGACATGTTAGAAATGAGTTTGAAAACATTTTTTTAAAATCGCTGATCGAGACCTCATCCCGCCCTTGAATGAGGTTTTTGCAAAAAATCCAAAGGCCACACCATGAGATTGGGTGGGCAGCGAAAAATTTCATTTATTTAGAACTTTAATGGCCTTAATAGGCCTGTTAATTGTCGGCGGGCGCGCTGCCGACTCACGCGTGTGTCCGCTGACCGAAATATCGTGCGAGTGTTCGCTGACACCGGGATGCTCGCCCGGCTTCATCACACATCATTTTTATGCTTATTCGGACTGGGTGCACGCCCGCCCGACAAGCATAATGTTCTGCCCCATGACATTTAAATGTATTCAAATGGCCTTCCCGACATTGCATGTCAGGATATGCGCTCCTCCACTGAAGACCAGAGCAGACAATAGGACCCTGTTTTCCAGTCGACTTAAAACAGGTTTTTAGGCTCTTGTGATATTTTCCATGACATCCATCACAGGTGGGAGTGGAAAACCCCAGCCTTTCTTTCAGCTGATCTGGCAATTTCTAAAGCCATTGCTGAAAGGAGGCAAATTATATCAATATACAGTGGTTGGATGATGCTTGCTTTGTAAAAACTTACAAATCATGGGGTAAAGCAAGTCTGGATGAAATGGAAGTTGAAAAATATCCCTACTTCATCTCAATGGGACCAGCTAGAATAAGGAACTGAGCTTAGTGCTTCAAAAATTGGCACCCATTTTAAATACAGAGGAGTTACTTCTCATTAAGTGCATATGCAGTTCATTTGGCTTTCATTGTCCACCTCCCTGCTTCCCCATCCCAGCAAGTGGCAGCTATCGTAATTTAGTATCACTGTGGAGATGTCAAAACTCCAGCATTGTTTCGGAATTATTCCATGTGAACAACAACATAGCTGAATACATTTTGTTGTGACCTATATGGGCATCATCGTCTTGTCACTCCATTTATGATGTTTTGATAGATTTTTCCCAGGCTGGATTTTATAGGGGGAGGAGGGGCACAGTCTGCTCACCCCCTTCCTGCTTCCCCCCGCCCCCCCCAAGCTGGCAGATGTGCACCAAAAAGAAGCTGGTTCCACAGCCATGACATGCTGCTGGAGGGCGAAATAGGCTGATGTTTGGACGTCTGCCCCTCAGTGGGAGGAAATCTTGCCCTCAAGAGCTACTGGGAAAATCTGATTGGCTGGCAGCTCTCGTAATCCCAGGAGCACCAGAAGTAAGTAGTGTTGGGACTGCAAGATAGCTCATGGAAAAGGCAGCCATGGGGTCCGGTCCAAGGTAAGTTGGGGGCCTTGGACGGGGAGGGATCCAGCAGCTCAGGGAAGGGGGCAAGGGGGGGTGGGAGGGCACATTTTGGAGGGCAAGTGGGGAGTAACAAAGGAGAGGATAACATCTTGGCAGGGTGCCCCTGATGTGCAAAGGGCACACCCGAATTATGTGCCCCCTCTCCTTCCCATCTTTACAATTTTCTTTTAACAAACAGCCTGCCCACTCATTGAAGACCAGAGCAGACAATAGGACTGTTTTCCAGTCGACGTAAAACAGGTTTTTAGGCTCTTGTGATATTTTCCATGACATCCATCACAGGTGGGAGTGGAAAACCCCAGCCTCGCTTTCAGCTGATCTTATGGCAAGGGTAGTGTATTATTTTATAATAATTTATTATAATACTACGCACTTCTGCCATTAAATGGCGCTTCCAAAGATCAAGCTCTCCAGCTGACCAGAAATTTTCAGAGTTTCCATTAGCCATCTTGCTTTTTCTTTGTCATTTTTTCTGAACTGTTAAATTTTAAATGTTTTTTTTCCTTTCTTTGGCTCTTAAACTGGGTTTCCAATTACGCACAACTCACTTTATCTCCACAATTTCTAAGCAAAGCAAAAAGAAGATGACCTTTAGTATGGTCTTTCTCATTTGGCAGTAATCTGTTTTCAGCGTGTCCTAGTCACAATCTTCATGGGTGGGAAGAAGCCAAGAGGCTCCTTTGAATTTAACACAAATATTATGAAATTCGGATTTCCACAATTATGAGGTTACAATTAAGCTCCGACATCAAATGGTTCTCCAGTCTTGAAGAAACTTTTAAGTTGAAACCCATCACACAAATATGAACAGAACGTACCAAGGAATTCTTAGGGATATAACTTATTTTTTCTGTGATTTCTATTAACTGTGATCCAACGTGGCAGCTTTATTTATAGAGGTAGGAATGGGTGTACCGACCTCCATGAAATATGGGCTGACTATCTTCAATGTTATGAAATAAAATAATAAATACTCTTTTTATATGAACTGACAGCTCTTCTAAGTCTTACAGGTAATGCAAAACACTATTTGAGTAACAGGACAGTCAAGCACACTGACTGAAATGATCATTTGTGTCTGCTGGTTTGTAATAGCTTCATGTCATTGCCTATTCCCTGAAGCTACACAGTGTGGCAGTCACACCTATCTGCAGTGTTTGTTGAGTGATTTGTCAGCTGAACATATAGAAACAGGAGGCAGAGTCTTGGGATCACAAGATAAATTTAGTGAGTGCTATAAATTATCAAAGGAAATCTTCACAGACCAGTCTTCACACTGACATTGCAGTGGCATGGGAATTCCCCATCATAACATCACTTGAAAACAAAATTACTGATTTATAACCCAAGTAAACTGCCCTCAAGTGAATGACTACAAAGGTTTACTTCTTAAATATATAATTTTAACAGACTTTAAAGACGAGTTGATGGACTATTTCTCCAAGGGCTCATAAATCACTAATAGAGAAATATTTGATAATTTTCATCCTCCATGGTGAGGGCTCCTGTACAAGTGCATTGCTGATTTGTTCACCCTGTCATAGCTTCTCCTTCAGCTACTTGCTTGGTCTCCCATTTTATTACACCCAGTCAGCAGGTTGGTTGATAACATATTCAAACTTATGTGTTGGGGGAGTAATGGGGAAACAGAGACTCACAAAGACGTAACCCATGAGGCTGGGGAAGGCTTTAGATGGTGCTGTAGACTCAAGAGCAAAGTTTTAGTTAGCTCATGTATGCCGTCTGAATGTGTAAAGCCATGAAACACAATCCTACTTATGGGATGAAATAGTGCTGAGAAATACTAGTATGGCAAACATGTTGAATCAGAGATGGCAACTGATCATAGTGGTACGATCTGGTAAGAGCTTTTTGTTTAAAGTAGACAAAGTTTGAAATCTGAGTTGCCCACTAGGAGAATAAAGCCACAATATTCCACAGTTTTAAACAAGAGAAATAAACTTTACTATATGAAGTCAGATAAGTAAAACAATTTATAATCTCTCACTTATACTGTAACATTCAGAATTAACATGAGGTATATATGAATTAACAGACAAACTGTGGTTGAACACACCACACTGCACATTAAATGGAAAATGTGACCAAACAGATCCCACAGATTTCTCAGCAACCTACCCAGGTGTCAGTGACCACTGTGAGCCACAAAATCTCATTAAAACTCTGTCTCCCTCATGAGAGATTTCAGCTCTTTATTTTTGAAGATTTAGCCTCTGAACTCCCTCAAAAGCCGTTCTGACTTGGACTGCTTACCCCTCGATGGTTTAAACTCTTCTCATGAGGCTGCATTCCATGGAATTCACAAAGCTGCACTCCTGCTTCTAATTACCAGCATGCTTCCCACTCTTTCTCAAACTGCTAGCTTCACTAAGCTGGCACTGCCGCTGGGTTTCCCCAAACTCCAGTCTACTGGCTGCACCGAGTTATAAATGGCTCCCAGAGTTTCTCTGAGCCCTAATGGTCTGGCTCGAAACCAGTGACCTTCCACCACTTTCTCAGCTCCCAAGGACTTCTCTAACTCCTGGCTGGAGCCTGCTAATAGCTGCCAGGCATTTTCTGTGAGCTGCAAACCACATGAGGTCCAAACTGCAACCAAACCCCTCTCCCAGTAAACACACAAATAAATTGAAACCTATGTCATTTATGAATACAGTGATTGATTGAGACCCCAAAGTCAGATCCTTATGGGACACCACTAGTCACATACTGCTGATTAAAGTACCTGCCCTATAGTGTCCTACAATCTGGCTGGAATTGTACCAGCCTATTGGAGGCAAACTGGGAGCAGGAGGACTAGTAAAATGGGGTCAGGCAGGAGGCCCAACATGTTTACGCTGCCAGTGAATATTTTCAATGGCGGGAATGGCAGTGACTCAGCTGCCCACTGACTGTAAACAGGTGGCTAATTTACATAATTAAAAGGCCAATTGTTGGCCACTTTTCAACATTTCTCTGGCAGCAGCAGGCTCCCCCTCAAGTGGGGAGGCTGCCAGCTGCATGGAGGCGATATCCCAGCTGTTTCCCAGGAGGGTGGTGCCTTAGTTTTTGGTGGCTCCATGCCCCTAAGAGGGCCCTTCTGGCAGCAATGGTGCCCTCTATTGGTTACTCCTCCAATCAAATGACAAAACAATTTTTCATTGGGCCAGCAGATCGCAAAGGCAGCCAGTGTCTCTTAATTGGCCACTGCCAGGAAGATTGCCACCATGGTCCTGCTGCCCTCCTCTGCAGACATGAGACCCACATTGTATCTGGAATGTTGGCACTTACCTTATAGCGGCAAAATTCCAGACTCCTCCTTTCGATCAGCCAATTTCCTAACTAGGTCATTAACTTGCCTTCAATTCCTCGCTTTATTGAATTCCATATGCATAACATCCACAAACATTCCCTTGTCCATAAATATAGTCCCTTGTTCAGAAAATCCAATCAGACTCTTCAGCATGAGCTGTGCTTGCTCTCTCTGATCAGCTAAAAATTTTCAAGGTGTTCAGCCTCCCTATCTTTAATTATGGACTCTAGCAATCTCCTACCAACTGTTAGGTTAACTGGGCTGTAATTCCTTGGGTTCCCTCTCTCGCCATTTTTCAATAGCAGAGTGACAAGCGCAATTTTCCAATCTAAAGGAACAGTCCCCAAACCGAGGGAACTTTGGAAGATTGTAGTCAGGGCATCTACAATGTTCTCAACTACATCTTTTAAATCCCTGGGATGAAAACCATCTGCTCCTGGGGATCTGACACTCTTTGGTGCCATTAATTTTTCTGTAACTGTTATTTCGTTTGCATTATAATTTAGGTCAGTCCCTGTCCTTGAATCAATAATAGTTTCTATGGGATGGCTGGCAGACTGATTGCTCTCTCAACTTTAAATACTGATGTAATTACGCAGCATGTCCATCAATTCTTTGGGCTGGATTTTATGGGAGGGATCTACTACTTGCACTGCTGGAAGGAAAGTCGCTTCCAAACCGAACGATTTTAAATAAGGCCGCCCACAGTGATAACACACCGCTGGCAGCCTAAACAACCTCAGGGTCAGACTTCTGCCCCTCAGTAGGAGGAAATCTCGCCCTCAAGAGCTGCCAGCCAATCTGATTGGCCAACAACTCCAGCAGTCCCAGGAGTACCACAGAGGGAACCCCCCAAATGATGTGCCTCCCACCACCCCCCCCCCGACTTTCCTTCTGCCTTTTCAACAAAGTTGTTTAAAAAATGGCCTTCCCACTCTTGCCCATCTGTCACTGCCCAGCATTTCATAGCAGTGGAGCAGGATTGAGGGCCTTAAGTTGGCAATAATCGGGCACTTAAGACCCTCAGTAAGTCTAAGGTGGGTGAGCTAGTGGGCACTTTGCTTACCCTCTATTATGGGGCCTGTGTCAGGGGTGGGTGGGAAGGCAGTGGGCTAGTCACCTGACATATTTTACCTGCCACCCCACCGAAAATATACCTGGCGGGGGACCATAAAATCTAGCCCTTACTTTCATTGACAATATCATTGTTATCAGTTTACAAGGTCCCACATGATTCTGATCATCTTTTCCTAATGTAATTGTAAAAACACTTTGTGCTGATTTTGATATCCATTGCAAGTTTCATTTCATATTTTCTTTTTGTTGATCTTACTATCTGCTTTGATGCTTTTTACACCTTTCTAGTTTGCCAAGATCTGTGCTAGCTAATTTTGTATTTTTGCAAGCTTTCCCTTTTAGTTTTATGCTGTTTCCTACTTCTTTAGTTGTCCGTTGCGGCCTTTTTAGGAAAGTAGAACTCCGGCCCTTTGGGGATGTTAATTAGTTCTGCATCATAGTAAATTATTTTCTGAACACCCTCCCAGATCATCCCTCGTTTTACCCATTAACAGATTTGCTGTGGACAGTTTACTGTGGGCAGTGTCTGCCATATTGCATTGAAGTCAACCTTACCTAAATCTTAGGGCAGAACTTTATGGCCCCTCCTGCTGGCGGGATCATCTGGTCAATGGAGTTTTTCGGCCCTGTCCCCACTGCAACAGGGCTGCAAGATTCCACCCATAGTAGCTGTTTCATGTTTCTCCCCTTCAAACACTACATTGAACTCGATCAAGTTAATTTCTGCTTTAAAACAAATGGATTGAGGACTTATAGAGGATGTATTATGCATTTATATGCTAACATCACACCATATAGTTTCACTTCAATGCTTTATTATGGTACAAATTGCATTGGGATTTAATAGCTCATGAAGTGTATATTTCATTCTTTCCTATTTTTAGTGGGAAAATAACCGATGGTTTCCATTGGGAAATCAGTTTTGTACTCCTGCTTATTTATGGCTGAGGTGAACAAGTATGAACTATTGATGTAATTTTATTAATTTTCTTTCTTAGCGGAGAGCTTTGTTCATCAGGAACACTTTTTGGGAATTTAGCTGTGGAGGCTTGCAGCCACCAAACTGGACACAAAACCCTGTGTGGGCCATTGAGTTCTGTGACCTCGGCTTCTTTAAGGGTAACACAGTTAATGCCAGTGCCTCTAGGCTGAGAAAGGGAATGTCAGTCAGAGGTCTACTCTCGATTGCTATCCAGTGACCCCAACTATGAAGTGTGAACGTGTGGAGGTTGGGAAAAGTAGGGTTAGGGCATGGTTTTGATGATACTTCCTGTTCCCCCCTCAACCCGCACGGTGACTGCAATCACCAACCATACTCTCATCCCACCACCTTGCACCCATCCATCCACCCCACACCCCTCCCCACCCCAAGCCCTACACCACCACAACCCCTCCATCCCCACACCACCTCAGATGTATACACATAACCCCTTCCCCTTCCTCAATGTGCTTCAACTAGATCCATAGATCCCAAAAGCCATCCCCAAATTAATCATAAAACTGCATTGTTGCCCAATGTCAACAAGAATGTTGATGGTCTCATCTTTAGACAGATCCAGAACAGTTCTTTGTTTTTTTAAACATCTCCCTCTCACATAGCTGCTGAAGGATCTAAAAATAGACCCACTCCCTAGTCCCACTGGTGCTGCGTGTTAGATTGGCCCTGAAGAAATATCTGTCAGGTATATTCACCTCATTCCTTCATCCACAAACTGGCTATCTTTAAATAATAATTCCTCAGGAAGTAAAGATAATTAAAGTAAGAAGCCCTAGAACACATCACAGAGTTGGGGAGAAGCGATTCTTTACTTTTTATGAAATCTAGGTCACATTGGATTAATTGTGAAGAATGTCAGATTAATCCAAGGCACTTGTGACTTATACATACAAATATCATTTGCCTCTAAACATTTGATTCAGCAGACGACATCACATTGTCAAGTTTCTCCTAGTTTCAATGTTCAAATAGGGTCAAAACTAATAATTTGACATTAACGTTATTTTAAAAATCCCAGCTATTACAATTCCTTTTAAGTATTTAGAGGTGAGGGAGGAGAGGAAGTAATAGGGTTGATTTCCAATGTGCCATGGGTGATAACAAGGATAAAAGTTAGCAAGAAGAACTTTTGTTACTTAGTCTTGTTGAGAAAATAATTGTCATATTTGTGCAACAGGGGTGTGCGATTAGTAGCAACAACATGCAAAACATACCTAATTGACTATAAGTAGTGTTCTGTGATTTTGAGAATTGTATAGATGGAATTTTCCTCTCTGTTGTGCCTGAAGAATGATTCTGTTCCCAGGCTGAGCAACGATGAAATGATTCCCAATGTCCAATTGTGCTGGTTTCCTCTCTGTTAGCTGAATAAACCTGATGGTGAGGCTTGTGCTGAGGTCCTGTGCAGACCTCTGCTTTTATGTGCTGTTTGTTAAGCAAAGGTGCATTCATCTTCCTGGCAATCTAGTGGAGCATGGTGGAATCTGTAGTGTTAAGGTTTTTCTTTTATCATTCACAGGATGTGGGTGTTGCTGGCAAGGCCAGCATTTGTTGCCCACCCCTAATTGCCCTTGAAATGGTATGGCTTGCTAGGCCATTTCAGAGGCCAGTTAAGAGTCACCGACATTGCTGTGAGCCTGGAGTCAGATTAGGGTGGCCTACTACGCTTAAATGTATTCCTGGAGGTTTCATCATATGACTTGCCCCCACACTCCACCAACACATCCATCCTCGTGACACACTTTCTTCCTACACCAACTGGGAAGCAATAAGACTTATTATCCAATTGGACGATGCTTGACTGTCAGCCAAATAGTTGTTTTTTTTTAAACCCAATTTCAATATTTTTATATCTGGTAAAGCAAAAACTTAATTTCAAAAAAAAAATCTCCAGGTTTGAACACAGCAGTGTCCTGGAGACTGATCTTCAATTTCTGGAGACTCCAGGCCAATTCTGAAAGGTTGGCAACCCTAACATATGGGTTTTTATAACAGTCAATGATAGTTTTATGGTCACCATTACAGAGACTAGCTTTTAATTCCACATTTTATTAATTGAATTTAAATTCCACCAGCTGCAATGGCAGGATTTGAACCCATGTCTCCAGAGCAATATCCTGGGCCTCTGGATTACTAATCTAGTTACATTACCACTATGCCAGCACCTCCCCTTAAAAATAGCAACTCACATAGTGGACTGATTAATACGCTTCGAAAACAGGAGACATATTATCAGGTGCAATGATCATGCTTGTTCCGGATAATATGGCTGGTGGGTGGGGCTAAAAATCAGATGCCTGCCCGCATTATTCAAATTTTATTGATGCGGCTACTTAAGCTTGTTAATTGGGCAATTGACTGCAATAATACTTAGTGTGAGCAATGAAATGTTTGCAGTTGTTTCATGCCAGGTGGGTTTCCTGTATTTTTTTTAATTAGGCAGCTTGTTAGGGTGAGTTTAAAGGGTTCAGCTGAGCCCTGAGTTTCAGCTTAGATGTTTAGAGTTCTGTGACTGCTGGAAGTGCTTTATACAAGAAGCAAAGTTTGAGTTTCAAACTTACCTGGAGGTTGAAAATGGATTGTGTCTGCAGGGATGTGATGTAAAAGCCTCTAGATAAAGCGGGAAAAAATGTGCCCAACATCGCCCTCACACTGATGGCTACCTTTGTGTGGGGCTGTATCAAGTGGTGCGTAGACCCTCGGTTTGCAAACACCAAGTGTCACTATGTGCTGAGGTCTACCTGTCCCCGGTGTTGCAAAGGATGGGTCTGGCCATGCTGCCGCGGAACGCTTCAAATAGTTGGAACGTGCCGTACTGCCTGTCCCTCGTGGGAAAATTTATGCAGAGAAACACCTTTGACCACAAGTCCATCAGGCAGTGGTTGGCACGTAACGTCTTAGAGGCCCTGAGGAAAAAGGAGAGGGTTCCCCGAGCAGACTGTCAAAGTCATTTGGCAGAATACCTCATCGCCAGAACTTTCCAACAAGCACCTAGACGTAGCTTGGCTGGTGGTGAGAAAAGCCCTCCCTGTCAGATCCTTCTTACACGCCAGGAGTCTCACCCCCTTGGCATGTTGCCCTCGAGGTGGCTGTGGTGAGGACGAGACCATTGTTCACCTCCTTGTGGATTGTGCCTTTGCAAAGAAGGTCTGGAGAGAGATGCAGTGGTTTCTGTCGAGGTTCATCCCGAGCAGTTCTGTGACACAGGACTCTGTGCTCTACGGGCTGTTCCCAAGGACACACACCAAGACAAACATCAACTGCAGCTGGAGGATCATCAACTTGGTGAAAGACTCCCTTTGGTCTGCCCGAAGCTTGGTCTTCCAGAGCGAAGAGTTGTCCCCGACCGAGTGTTGCAGACTGGCACATTCCAAAGTCCAGGACTACGTGCTGAGGGACGCACTAAAGCTTGGGGCAGCAACCGCAAAGGTGCAATGGGGAAAGTTCGCTGTCTAAGACCTTTCTGCCACAGTGCACTGAGGGACTGGGAACTGTGTAGAGCCCCTCAGGCTGTACAGCTCAAAATGAATGTCTGCTAATGATTGTAATATTCATTGTTTGTACTAATGCACCTTGTGATACATGTTGTAAAAGTTGAACCTGATTGTACTTTTGTAATAGAGATTTTGAAATGGTTTGGAATGTTGTTGAAGATATTTTATGAATAAAGTATATTTTTGCAAAAAAAAGCATTTCAAACTTATTTAAAGGCTTTATTCCTCCTGCTGAGAGGTCCATTTAGACCTTGACCATCATATTAGTCTTCAGACTAGGCCAAACATGGGGTTTGTGGTCTCTGTGGGTTCCACACCCTCCAGTGAGGAGGAACAGAGGGGAGGAGAGTGAAAGGAAAAAGGGTACATTGGGAGGTCCAGGATGCACTGGTGATGTATGAGGATAGCAGAGCTGCACTAGACCCAGGGGGTGATGAAGCTGTCATGCATCCCCACCAGAGGCATAGGAGGACTTATGCAACGCCTCGAGTATAAAGGCAGAGACTAAGCTATCTGCAGCTGTGCAAAACACAATGCAAGAGCTCTCGAGCCACAGTCACATCACGCTGTGACATGGAAGATCTCCCCCATCTGCGTTACATACAAACATACGAACAAGGAGCAGGAATAGGCCATTCAACCCCTTGAGCCTGCTCCACCATTTAATAAGATTATGACTGGTCTGATAACCTGAAATCTGCATCCCACTTACCCCTGATAACCTATCACCCCCTGCCTTAAAAATATTCAGACTCTGCTTCCACCATCTTTTCAGGAAGAGAGTTCCAAATACTCACGACCCTCTGAGTGAAAGAATTTTGCCTTAACTCTGTTTTAAATGGGTGACCCCCTTATTTTTAAACAGTAACCCCTAGTTCTAGATTTTTCCACAAGAGGAAACATCCTCTCCCATATCTACCTTGTCAAGATTTCTCAGGATCTTGTATGTTTCGAACAAGTCGCCTCTTACTCTTCTAAACTCCAGTAGATACAAGCCTAATCTGTCCAACCTTTCCTCATAAAACAACCCACCCATTCCAGGTATTAGTCTAGTGAACCTTCTCTGAACTGCTTCCAACGCATTTACATCCTTCCTTAAATAAGGAGACCAATACTGTATACAGTACTCCAGATGTGGTCTCACTAGTGCCCTGTACAACTGAAGCATTATCTCCCTCTTTTTGAAACAAAACAGAAAATGCTGGAAAAATTCAGCAGGTCCAAAAGCATCTGCGGAGAGAAAAACAGAGTTAACATTTCGAGTCCGTATGACTCTTCTTCAGAGTCCTCCTTTTGTATTCCCCCTTCCTCCTTTTGTATTCAATTCCCCTCACAATAAATGATGACATTCTATTAGCTGGGGGTCACCCATGCCTTAGCTGCCAGGGTCGCTGTCTCACTCAACTTCTTCATGATAGGCCCCTTTCAGGCAGCATGTGAAGACCTCAGTGGCATGACACAGCCTGCTGCACACGACTGTATCAAGGTTTTACTGATGCAATGTTCAGAAGGACAGGGAATTACATTTCTTTCACAGTGGATAACCCGTGTCGACTTGAAAGAGCTGGGGGTTTGCAGCGATTGCAGGTTTCCCCAGGGTAGAGGGAAGTCATTAACTGCACGCATGTCACCATAGAAGTTGCTGCTGGATAGCCCTGCACTATTAACAGGAAGGGCTTCCACTCATTGAACACCCAGCTGGTCTGTGATCATGATCGATGGATAGTGCAGTTATGCACGAGGTACCCAGTCAGCAGCTATGACTTCTTTATTCTGTGTAACACACAGGCGCCAGCAGCCCTGGTGCCTTGAATGGATGGCTTCTAGGTGCCAAGGGTTACCCATTGAAGAGGCGGTTCATGACGCTAGTGAGGGCGCCCAGAAGAACAGATGTGGAGAGGGGATACAATGACAGTCACAGAAGCACCAGGGCCATCATCGAACAGACCATCTGGCTATTGAAAATGAGATTCAGATATCTTTACAGATCAGGAGGGGCATTGCAGTACACTCCATCGCGTGTGTCCCTCATGGTTGTGGTGTGCTGCGTCCTCCATAACCTCGCTGTTCAGACAGCGAATGTCCTTGAGGAAGAGGGACGGCAGGTAGGGCCATTCATCTGAGGATGAGGATGAGGGAACATGGCGACATTAAGGTTGACGATCCTGAACGTGATCATGTGGATGGCCATGACACAAGGGATGCATTGATAAGGCAGAGGTTTCAATAGTTTCTGAAGTCCCGTCCTCAGAGATGTGTGCATGGCATGTGTCCAAACCTTCTCCCATGAGGTATGTCAGACTCATGTCAACACACTTACCCTGTCCAGTTGTTGACACTTGATGCATCCTGCCTGCCTCAAACTATTAAAGCTAATGTCTACCTCCCTAAAGAGGTTCAACAGCCATAACATATTAAAATAATCTCTGCATGAGGGTTAGTGAGGTCAGGGTTTATTTATATGATAATTATGAGACTTAACATTAACAGACATCAGGAACGCACCCATGTGATCCACTTGGTGACTACTGTGGAGATTTTTTGATGTTTTTCTGAGTGCTCCAGTGCAGTGCTCCCCCCTTGCTTGTAACTCACTGGAGAGAGGCGGCTGATATGCCACCTCCCTTGCCCTGGATGATGTTGGCATCCTCTGTGCGGCTGAGGCCTTCAGTGGTCTGCCACGTTAGAAGAATCTTGCATTGTGGCAGGAGGAGCTTCTGTCACCACGGCACTAGACGAAGACTGTGTCAATGGCAGGTGGACGGAGGAGATTTTGCCTCCATCAGAAGTGCCCTGAGAGGTGCATCCAGATGACAGCAGCCGGTGCTCATCTTCCACCACTAGGTCCGTTTGTTCCTCCCTACCTTCCTATGAGGTCCCAGGAGCTGGCTCAGTGCCTATGCTCCCGGGCCTCTTGTTGCCTGTCTTGGTGTCCTTGAGCTCAGAGCCGACTGTGTGCAGGTCGGAGTGCATGCCTATGATTGCGTCTGCAATGCACTCAGTTTGCACCTCCAGGACAGTCTGTACATGGAGGAAGCTTGTCGCTCCAAAGAGCAGGTGATCGTAGTGCACGTGACCTGATAGACACCTCCACAATCCATGCCAGAGCATGCAACCTCTTTGGTATATCCACCAAATCTCCATGGACCTCCTGCTGGACATTCAGCATCTGCCACCTTACAGACAAATCCAGGAGCTCATCATCCAACTTGGAATCAGTCTGTGGATCACCTTGGACACTCCTCTGACTGCCTGAGGCCTGCTCCACCACACTCTCTGATGGCTACACTTGCAAGTGTGGAGTGGCCTCATGAAATTGTGCCTTCTCTTGTCCCGATGTACTAATCCCTGCCTGCATGCCAATATCTGTGCTGATGCTTGGGCCAGACAGAGGATGTGACGCTGCTTCCTCTGAGGGTCCTCAGGGGGGAAGGATGATGCTACATCGACACTTGGGTCAGTGGAAGAGGCTTCACCTGCACCAGAGAGACAGAAGAAAGAGTGTTAGTAGTTTTCAAAAGCCTTTCTACTGCTGTGCCAGATCACAATGCTCAGCAACTTAACCGTCAGGTGCACCATTAGATATGAGACGATGCAAACACTATACATACTTGCAGCAACATCCAAAGCTTTTGACTATGAAGCTTCCCTGGGTTTTATCATAGGGTCGAGATTTATACCTTTCATTCAATCATGCCAGATGTCAATCCAGCTCCTACATTCCCTATTCCCCTTTCTCCTGGTTTTAGCCATTTGCAAACTCACCAGACCCACGCCTTCCTCCAGTCTCGTCCCTGCCAATCAACCTGGAGGCTTCAGATGCAGAGACCTTGAGAACCTCCTCCTCGAACAGCGTTAGAATCACCAGGTCTGGACATGCCCTCCAGTTTAGTCTCTCTCTCCTGAGCATTGTGGACATGCTTCTCCTGACAATTGGTGTTATTGCAATCACTAACACTGTTAAATTCTTTCATGTACCCTCCTCCCAACCCATGCATGATCATAAAAATGCTTGGCAGCCAAGATGCTGTCTACCTTCCTCATCTTGACAGGCTCCCAAGCCTGCAACCTCTCCCTGGACCAAAGTGATAAGCGCACAAAGCCTTTGCTGCACCATGCTGCCTTGGATTTCCAGACAAACACACATGCCTCCAGCATTTGATATGCTACCCTGAAGCTTTTGGCTCAAGAATACACAAACTAAGGAATTAATCATCCTGGCCAACCTCAGGAAATCATTGAGCCTCTTCTGTCATTGCATCCTTGTGCGTCTCACCAGCCCAACACTGCTGACTTCCGCAACAACCTCCTCTCAGGCTGCACGTCTTACAGACTGTGGTCTCTTCGTGTCGGCTGGCATTAGTAGCTCATGTCAGCTAGACACAGCCCGGAGTAGGCCACACAGTGAGTATTTGTCAAATCTAGGGGCTGCTTTGACCCTTCTCTCCTACCTGTTCCCTCATTCCCTTGCCTCGGACATCACTGGAGGGAAACATGCAAAAACTAAGTAACTCCTCAATGCTAAGATCAGGAAAAATTATTAACATCCAAGTTGAATGCAACCTGTGATAAATGGCAACCCATGGACATTTCAGAGAAAGCTTAAACAGATGCACAATTTCTTTAAAGGCCTGCAGATATCTCCAGGTCACTAATGCTGAAGTCCTGTGCAGTTGGAACCCCTTTGATGGGTCACCTGCCCTGTGCCAGGTGCCCTGCAAATGACTGTCCCCGATCTTGTTCCAGGTCACTGCCAATGACCTCTGACACCGGACGTGTCGCCCTCCAGGACTGATTGGGTGGAATACTCACTTTCTTTGGCTCTCAGCCCGCCCTCCGCTCCCAGTTAGCCTACTTTATGCTTTATTTAGTGTGTTAGAATGTTGGGCCTGGAGGTCGGAAGGACGATCACTTCCTGATGCGGATCCTGCCCATCATGCCGGAGTGTATTATCCAGCTCAGTGAGCAGGGGGCCCAGTGTTGTAGAAATTAATTCCAGGAGTTACCTTGAGTAGGTTTTGAGCCTGTTGGGCCTGTTCATGGTTGTATCTCTAGTGAGATAAAAGTATTGAATTTACTTCCCTTTTCTGGTATTTTTTTTAACCTCCTTTCCAGACTGCTCTCTGATATCTTGCCCAAATAAGTACTCTTTACAGTGAGCCCAGGCAGTGAATGTTGGCAAACTTAGCCTGTGGGAGCATCACAAATAGTTGCAATTACAGCCACATGCCCACTTCTAGCATGGGTCCGTACATAGTCATCAGGCTTAGCAATCCTGCTCAATTCTTCTCCTTCCTTAATCATTCCAGGGCACCGAGTGCAATTGAGGTACACCACAGAGTGACCTTGGCTGAAATCAGCTAACCGAGTACAGTCAGATATCAAATCAAGGACCCTTTAGGTCTGTGCAGATCAGCCACCTTAGCTGACTGAGCCTTCAGGCGAATATATTTTTCAAAGTAGCCCATCTATGCGTGAGGTATACCGAAAGTGCTGGTTTAATTATTACATTCCCAGAGCAAAGTGCATTTAAAATGTTAGAGTTCAATTAAATTTGCAATAAACGTAATTAGTTATAATTTCACATTCCTTTTCAATACATAAGAGACTCAGCTAGAAGTCGTTAGATTTTAATATAAATTTAGTTGGGAAGAAATTAAATATTACAATTTGGACCATAATTCATTTGTTTGGAAAATTGTGCAACAAAGTTACTTATTGCATAGTTTATTAGCTATTGTCTTGTTTTTGTGGATTCAGTAAGCATGGGATCAAAGATCAAAGAAGTCGTAGACAAGTATAAACCCTCGGTAGAGATGATACTGTAGGTTTGCGGTAGATTTTTTGCCAATTTAGACACGGTTAACAAACACCATGTTACTCCTGCTGTTCTATCCCTTTTCATCCACTTGAGGCCAGCATTACCTTCTGCAACACTCAAGCCTGTCAACAATTTCAATAACAGGGAAAGAACTTGCAGGACCTCCCAAAGCACTTCACAACTAGCGAAGTTATTTTGAATTGTAGTCACTATTATAAAGTAGGAAACAAGACAGCCAATTTCCACATAGCATGGCCCCACAAACAGCAATGTGATAATGATAATCTAATCTACAGATAATCTATTTTTTTCCAGTGATGTCTAATGAGGGATTATATATTGTCCAGGTCACTGGGTGTAACACCACCCCCCCCCGCTCTTCTTCAAATTACTGCCATTGGAATTTTTACATTTACCCGAGAAGGTAGATAGTTTAATGTTTTATTTGGAAGAAGTTTGAAGAACAGCCTCAAATTCACCATCAAATTGTTAAATGTGGTTGTGATTGCAATTTTAAAATTGCAGCTGAACTACTGTATCTGAATATCAAGAAAATATCTCAAAAAGCCTAAATGTAGGACAACTATTGAATCGCATTGTAGGTTAAATAATTAAAAATGAGATTGTCAGAAAAGTGCTATATTTCATTTCTTTCAAATCACATATTCAGTTGGTCTCTCTGCTATATCAGAGTATATAATGTGAACAGTCAGATAAAAACACATCAGCCTTTTGTTTTATTCCTTCAATACCCTCTGTACCAACCCCTTATCTCGTTACTTCTGACTTGCTCTAGTCTACACACAATTCCTGCTTACAATTACCGAACACACTCTTATTCGATATAATAATGACCACTTGCATATTGAGAGCACTATTAACAGAGAAAACCATTTCACGGTGCTTCACAGGGGTGTAACCAGATGAAGATGAAAGCTGAGATCTTAGAAAGGTTGGTAAAGGGGTGAGTTTTAATGAGGGGAGGCTTGGTAATTATGGTTTTATTTAGTGTGCAATGTATCTTTAAAAATAATACGTATTAGGGAAGATCACATGATGTAGTAACCAATAGGAGAGTGGTGCGGGCTACCTCAGCGTGAGTGCAGAGATGGAGTTGGAGTTGAAAGCACAGGTATAGTTGCTGCTGAGTATATTGTAAATAAACTTAATGTTTCCACCCAAGAAGTGTCTGCAGATCAACTCTCTCACTAATAGTACAATTCGGCCACCCCACAACAGGAGGGAAGTGGAGAGATGGAGGGATTTGGGCTTGAATTCCAAAGTTTAGGGCTGAGGTGGCTGAAGGCATGGCTGCCATTGGGAATGGGAGCTACACAAGAAGCCCGAGTTTTCTCCTGCTCCTTATGGACCCACAAAGAAGTTTATTTCCTAAGGCCTGTGCTGCTGTCATTAGGTTTCATTGGTTTAAGTGACCACTGTGGCTGTCCCACAATTAGCCTATCTGAGAAACGCCAAATTATGTTAATGAGGTGTCCACCTGACTCAGGTGGACGGCCTAACCACTGACGTTAAAATCATTAAAATGTTAAAATGAGGGTGGAAAAAAAGTGTCACAATTCAACTTCTGTTCTGCTTGGTTTTCACCAGACTGAGGGAGTTAAAATCACCCTTATACCAACCAGGTTTGATCCTTGATCTGTGCTGGATTAATAAATTCAAGAGGAACAGTAGGAATACTCTACAGCATTCCTGGGTTAAGGAAGGATACATGTCTCCGATTTGCATCCAGTGACCCTGGTCTGGATATTGTGTGAGGACGCCATCAGGGTCATCTGTGATCTTCCACACTGTCAAATATCTTGCTGACATGCCCAGTGAAGGCTCACACATGAAAACAATGGCTTGGGTGAGTTACTGCTGCTTGCAAAACGAACCCTAACAAGAGAGCCAGTGTCCTTAGGAGAAGAAGCTTTGCAAAAATAACAATAATAAATTGCAAGATACGTTGTGATTGAAGAAAGTCACATCTTAACTCTGTTGAATTACGCACTGCTAAGAATGTATATAGTTACCACAAAAATGGATGATTAAATTATTGACAAACAACAGATTGAACACAAATGTTATTCCAAGGAAATCAGGATCAAAGGATGGAGGGTGGATTTTAAGCCAGTGTTAATGGGTGGCACTGGCCCAAAATTGTTTCTGCCGTCTGTACGGGTTCTCTGGCTGCTTCCACCCTCAAAGAGAGGTGGAAGCAGCCAGTAACTGGGCGGCCCATTTCAGAAGATTGCTTTTTAACATGCAAATTGAGATCTTATGACACACATAAGACACCATAAGACGTAGGAGCAGAAGTAGGCCATTCAGCCCATTGAATCTGCTCCGCCATTCAATGAGATCATGGCTGATTTGATAATCCTCAACTCCACTTTCCTGCCTTGTCCCCATAACCCTTGATTCCCTTACTGTTTAAAAATCTGTCTATCTCAGCCTTGAATATACATAATGACCCAGCCTCTACAGCCCTCTGTAGTAAAGAATTCCAAAGATTGATTAACCTCTGAGAGAAGAAATTCCTCCTCATCTCTGTGTTAAATGGGCACCCCCTTACTCAGATTATGCCCTCTGGTCCTAGACTCTCCCACAAGGGGAAACAGCCTCTCAAGCCTGTCAAGCCCCCCAAGAATCTTATATGTTTCAATAAGGTTGCCTCTCATTCTTCTAAACTCCAATGAGTACAGGCTCAACCTCTCCTCATAAGAAAATCCCTCCATACCCAGGATCAACCTAGTGAACCTTCTCTGGTCTGCCTCCAATGCCAGTATATCTTTCCTTAGATAAGGGGACTAAAACTGTTCACAGTATTCTAGGTGTGGCCTAACTAGTGCCTTGAATAGTTTTAGCAAGACTTCCCTATTTTTATCCTCCATTCCCTTTGATATAAAGGCCAACATTCCATTTGCCTTCCCTATTACCTGTTGAACTTGTATGTTAACTTTTTGGGATTCATGCACAAGGACTCCCCAATACCTCTGTGCTGCAGCCTTCTGCACTCTTTCTCAATTTAAATCATATTCAGCTCCTCTGTTCTGCCAAAGTGCATTACCTCACATTTTCCCTGAGTGTGTTTGCAGGCTCTGTCCAGCCTCTTTAGACTGTGCAACTGAAAAGGCACCAAAAAGCATAACCTTAAAATGGCTTTTGCGAGGCCAGGAGTGTTAAAGTTGCAAATACTGTGATATTTGAGTGCATGCTCGAGATGTGATTAAGAGCAGCTAATATTAATTGGGGGAAGGTTAGGGCACACTTATAAGAGCCTGTTTCCACCTGTGTGGGGGAACTATGTGGAAGAGAAAAGTAATCTGCACTTACATGATACTGAGTTTTGTAAATAAACTTATGCTGAAGGCAGATTGGTTCCAGCTCCTTCCTTTGCCAGAGGAAATGTTCACCAGACTAACAAGGAAGACCAGGATTGTTCCTCTGCCCTCCACAAGAATAATGTTGTCCACCTTCCACCCTGGGCCTTCCCTCACCCTGATCTGCTTTCCTGTACACCTCTGTGCGTCCTGTTATTCCACTGGCTCAGAGCGAATGAGCTGCAGCCCAGGCGACTATTTTGTGCCTCCCAGCTCCAAGGTGACATGGTCTTGTCCCTGAAAATATAGCAGGCCTCTCAGCAGAAAGATCGAGAATTCTGTCAGATGGCATGCACTGCCGGCCGGCTGCCTGATAGCTAAAATCTTCCCCTTAGGTACATTCACGATGTACATCATGCAGAGCGTAAACAGCAGCATAGACTAACTGTGCCAAATGGCCTGTATTTGTGCTGTAAATTTTATGTACTTCAATTAAATCCATATTTTACTAGAAAGTATTTTGCTTAAAAATTCTTTGTGACTAGAGACATTGGAAAATACCTGGCTAACAGGGTAATGCAGTACTTGTACAGCTTGGAGAGTAGTGATGCCCCCTGGCAATTACAAAATACTGCGCATTCTCAAAAACCTCAGAGCCATGAGAGACTTGAAAGAGAATCCACAACGAGGAGTTGACTTGCTGATGGATGGCTTTCTCCTGTAGTAAAACCCATTTCCTCTGAGGCTTCCGTCGTTCCTTTGCTATTTAGTGCAGGTGTGACAAGCTCAGTTTGTTTCATTCACGGGTGTAATTGATCCTCTGTGCTGGCACAGCTTAATCCTGCAATTAGTCCACAAACTCCACATCAGGCAGTTCTTTTCACAAAGGTGCTACTGGTTGTTGCTCAGCTGGAATAAACAAGACCAAATACAAAAGGCTGGTCCCGATTTTTGTAGCAACCAGGGTTGATTTCTGATTCAGTTAAGAAGTTGGCTTTCTTTATGGCTCATTTCAAAATTTAATTCTGAAATTAAAATGTGTAGCAATGTAAATCTTCAAACTGTAGGTCCAGTTCTGTTTGTCACTGCGCACAGGACAGGTTAAGTATTCTTGGGGTCGTGGGCATTAAGGACATGCTGAGCCCCTTTGCAGCCCTTGGACAATCTCTCTCAAGTCCCATTCATTAAAATTTAAATGTGTTGTTGAAGGCATGAAGAAATGCCCGTTGAATGCTTACCCACACTGCATTCTTAATAAAACAAATTATACTACAAAACCCCATGCTTAAAGGAAATTTTGCCACGAACACAAGATAAAATAAAAAATGAGGTCTGATTCTGTGTTTCTGTAAAATTCTGTAATTTTAACATTGAGACTATCAGCATCTAATCATAATAAAAGGCACAAAGCACCAAACCAAGTGAATGTATCAATTGCAATATTTTTTTCAGTGGGAAGGATCCAGGAGGTATACGTGCAACATCCTCCTTAAAATAATTGAATGCGCCTGCTACCAAATAATTTAACAGGAAAACATTTTTTGGAGGAAGTAATGGCAGGAACTAAATATGAAGCATTTATTCAGCCCTGGCTCAGTGATAGCACTCTTCCCTCTGAGTCAAAATATTATAGGTTTCTGGGAAGGTTGTCAACCCTAGTTGCGTTGAGTTTTTACAGGGGCAGGGTATTTGCATGGGACCTATAGGCCCAGATTGGCAACGGGGCCGCTGACTGCACAAAACCCATTTTAGTCACCCGGGTACATCAGTCTGTTCCCCAGCCCACTGTAGTGCTGCAGAAAATGGAGTCACATTCAGTCTTACGTTCTATATTTGGTAGATTTAAATATTTCAAAATAATCTTTCCAAATAGTCATCCAAATGGATTACAATGTATCTCAAACCAATACAATAATCTCTGATACATAACATACACAAAATATCCCATCTGGAGCATAAATGCCAGCATTGAAAAGTTAGGCTGAATGACTTGATTCTGTGCTGTTGACTCCATGGGCAGCATTTTCCCAGTAGACTTCAGGACCCCACTGTCAGACTCAAATGGTCATCAGTGCCATGTTATTATAATGATTTAATAACTTGGGGTTATTTACTGTACAAGACACAAGGCACCAATCGCTCATAAGGGTTCAGTTATTAAAACTAGGCCCATGAGAACAGTTATACATAGGTATAAAGCTTGAAGGCATCAGAGCTGTGTGTGTGCGCTCTGCAAAGCAAAAATGGAACGATGACTGGGTCACATGACAGACTTCCCTTCAATTGATGTCATGCTGATATCCTTCAAAGGCATAATTAAACAGCTAGAAGCCCAGAGAAGCAATCACTCACCTGTGATTTTCACCAGATTGGCCAATTAGGGGACAGAGGGTGGGCTCACCATCCAATTAAGGGCAATAGGACAGCTTTTGAAGCTGCAGGGACATTAGGAAGCCCTCCAGCTTGAAATCAGCAGTAGGATGCTGTTGGCCATACAGGTAAATGAAGCAGAGGACACCCAAAGATGGACTTTGCAGCTGAATCCGGCAGGTAGGGGAAGCATCTATAAGTGTGTCTGCCGTTGGGAAGCTGCCTCCAGGCAGCTGCATTGTCACCAGCAGCCTGCAGGGACCTGGAAGCTGAGTGGGGAAAATCCCAGTTAGCCTACAATTGGCCTTAAGTGGCTATTAACAAGGACAATTGGCTGCCCGCCGCTTGGGCTATTTTTACTGCCGGCCTGCCTTTGTGTCCATGCCTCAAACAACTTGGTCTAAAAATCTAGCCCTATGTAAATTGATAAATGTTTGAAAAATCCTTTTAAGCAAAAAAGTAACTAAAGCAATCTCCATTTTGAGTTACTCCACATCTTTCTAGATGCAGTATATAAAATCTTCGGAAAGCGGACAGTGCCTGGGTTGTTTAGTGGATGGAAAACACTTAAACAAAATTAAGAGCAACACATGCACTATGAAAATATTATGTTAGGCACTGAAACTCCAATCCTCATCTCTGCCAGCTCAGGAAGCATTGTTAGAGTTGCAGCAACAAATGGAAGGTGAATTGTAGGGGAGTAAAGGGCATTTGCTGAAATAATATGAGGATATGAGCGTTTTTATGAAGAATACACCATGGGAATCTATTACAGGCCTTACTATGCTGCAATGAGTGAATCCAACACTATCACATTTTCATACAATAGGGAGATTTTCAGGTTTTGCTGCAAATGGATGCAATATCAGTGATCATGTGCCCACAGCACCTGCCCAACTTATTGGGGAGATTTTGGCACCATGGTAATGTTACTGGGCTAATAATCCAGAAACCCAGGCCAATGTTCTGGGGGCAAAGGTTCAAATCCCACCATGGCAGCTGGTGGAATTTAAATTCAATTAATAACCTGGAATTGTAAAGCTACTCTGAGTGACCATGAAATCATTGTTGATTGTTGCAGAAAATGCATCTGACTATGACCTTAGGGAGGACATAATGCTGGTCTTGCTAGGGATGCCCATGTCTCATGAAAGAATAAACAGATTCTGTGGAGGTCAGATATCAGGGGAGGGTAAATGATTATAGGGAGAAGCAGAAGCCAATGGAGGGATGGTAGATGTCAAGGGGGGAAAAGAGCATTTGCTGGGGGTGCCAGGAGGGGAGGGAAAAAGAGGGATAGTATTTTGGGGTGGTATGCCCCCAATACACAAAGGGCACCCCCCTAATGCTGTGCACCCACCTTCCTTCATACCTTTATAAAATATTTTTTCAAAAGCAGGTTCTGCACACCCACCCACCTGTCCATGCCAACCATTTGATGGCATGGGCAGCATGAAATATGGGTCGATTGGCTTGGTAACAAGCTCAATTGCCTGTTAATTATTTTTTTAAAAAAATGGTAGGCGGGTTGGTGCTTTCAGCGCCTGCCCACCCATCGTATTATGGGGATGGTGTTGGGAGTGGACAGGAAGGCAGTGGGCTTGACATCCCTCATATTTAACATGCTCCCGCTGAAAACACACCCTGTGGGGTAGGGGTGGGGGTGGTGAGGAGGGAGAGGGGGATGTAAAAATTCAGCCCATGGGGCAGGATTTTACGCGTCAGCTAGTGGGGGCGGGGCCTGCTTGCCGGCGCGTAAAATGACACGCGGTGATGTCAGGGGGATCTCCCGGCATCACTGTGCCACTTTTAAATTTTCAGGAAGGCGGGGGGCACAGCATAATCAGCTGCATGCCCGCCAACCTGTTAATGGCCGATTGAGGCCATTGACAGGGTCACTTAAATAATTAAAGGACCTGCCCGTCCAACCTTAAGGTTGGAGGGCAGGCCAGGAGCCCCAGCAGCAACTAGAGAAAACATGAAACCTCATCCACGGGCGGGATGAGGTTTCATGTAGGTTTTAAAAAATTTTAATAAAGGTTTAGTAAAAATTATGGTCATGTTCCAACTCATGTGACATTGTCACATGAGGGGACATGTTAGGGAAATTTTATTTTTCTATTTTTAGGTTTTTAACATTTAGAGCTGATCTCTCTGGGGCAGCACTTGGCTTCAGGGAGATGTATGTGCTCTTTTGTGCACATGTGTGAAAAAGCGCACTCTCGATTTTTGGATTTCCAACCCCCCCCCGCCCGCACAGGGAGCGTATAGCATTAGTTGGCCTGCCAATGTAAAATGGTGCCGCACCCCCGATCGGGAGTGTGCCTATATGCACCCGCCCTTCAACCTCCCCACGATGGGGGGAAAATTCAGCCCATGGAGTTCCAGGAAAGGTGGAATTTGGAATCTGACAACCCATTGAAGAACTTTGGAGAGGAAAGGAAGGTTGGAGATGGAGTAGTGGTTTGCAAGGATGTTGAAGTCAAGGGTTGGTTTTTCGAGGAGAGGAATGTTGATGGCAGATTTAAAGGTTAGAGAGACAACACTAGATGAGAGAGAACTGTTAACGATGTCAGCTTACACAGAGACCAGAGGAGAAGATGTCTGGCCAGCAGTTTAGTGAGAATAGGGTTGAGGGAGCAGGAGGTGGGTCTCATGGACAATCTGAGCTTGGAAAAGGCATGAGAGGGGAGAGGAGAGAAACTTGAGAAAGATGTGAGTTCAGGGCTAGGACAGAGAGGAACCAGGTGGGCTAGAAGAGAGGGATGTGGTAGCGCAGCTGATCAGCTGATCCCATTCTTAGAGGCAAAGAAGTCTATGGAGCTTCTTGTGCTTATTGTTGTAGGTGAGGGTAGAGGAATCAAGGGAGGGGGTATAAGCAGTCGTGGTCACCTGTTTAAAATACCATAGCATAATTTCAAGGCTTTGCTTTCAGTTGACTCAGGTCAACATATCTGTTCTATACATATAAAATATGTATATATTATAAGGGAAATAAATGCAAAGTTACTTTAGATCCCTTGAGTGTTGGTTGAAAAACAGCTGCTTTCATTAGCTAGCTTTGGTTTGGCATATAATTTTATTACTCAGTTTATAGGTTCTAATTTCAAAGTGAATGAGTGAGCTGGAGTAGGTGAAGGTTAATAAAAAAGTTTTATGTAGAACAACACATGGTCCTGGGTGAATTGCAGATGTGCGTGCAGTCCTGAATTGATCTTAGGTCAACATAAACAGAGGTGATCCAGTTATAAACACAGGTACCGTTCCGAACCCAAGGGCAGTGTGCTGTGTTACAGATCACTCAGGGAGTCTGAGTTACTGTGGCAACATGCACTTTTACAAGCACCATGTAATCAGGAGCTATGGATATCGATGGTGGTCTATCGCATGGGTGACTCGATTCTCTCCCACTCTTACTGCCTGCTGTTGGCATATGTCAGAAACATTTGCGGATTGATAATCAAGCTGTTTGGCTATATTATGAATACACCTTCCTTGACCATTTAGTACTGGAGTGGGACTCGAACCCAGAGCTTCTGGCTCAAAAGGCAGGGACGTTATCCACTACACCACAAGAACTCCTCAGGGGACACTGTACAGGTCTGTAATTGACTCCAGTCTATTTAATCTGATCATTGTGAATATGGCTGTTGCCATGCTACTGTAAATTTATTTACCTAACTGAGGATAGTTTTAGTGAATATTTGGTATGAGATGGTAGACAGGTAAGAGAGCAATAGCACCTGATATCATAGTTGCAAAATTATGAGGGAGAAATTCATCCATAGACTAGGTTCATGCAAAGCTAGAAAAGCCACATTTATTTCCCAACGTTGAGAAGGTGATAATTGGGTTTCTTTTTTGAAGTAACTGTGTTATAATTGAATGACATTCTGGACCACTTTCGAGGGCATCAAGAATCAACCATATAGTGTGGGACTTGAGTCATACGGAGGCTAGAGCAAGGAGCAAAGATGGAAAAACCAGTAGAGCTTGGAAAATGACTGGCACTGGTCTTGTATACCTTAAAATGGAGCTCCAGTTTAGACCAGTACCAGTCCATTCCCAAGTTTTACTGGTTTTTCCTTCCAGGGGGTTTTCCCTCCCTGTGTTACGTTAGTGAACCAGTTTGGTTCTTATGGCAAAACAGAAGCTTTCATTGTCCTTTCCTGCTGCAGCATCACAAATTACAAGATTCCTTCAATTCAATTTCACATTTGTGGGATGTATACTTGTTTGATTTTAACTCCTCGGTAGGAATACACCAAAGTGGGCTCAGGAGATGCCAGCAAGGAGCAATGACAGAAAAGGCGGTAAAGCTTGGAAAATGACTGGTACTGGTTTGAACTGGAGTTCCATTTTAAGGTATATAAGACCAGTGCGGACCTGTTTGGTCCACAAATAAACTAAGAAAGTTTTAAATATATGTTGTTGGCTTTTTTTTTCTGGCTCTTCCTGCCGTTCCCAATAGGTTTTTTTCCTGGTAGGGAATCCAATACTCCGCTGCCCAAGTTACTGGTTGAAATGGCAGATCGGACCCTGAAGATGTTCAGTGGAGCCTGATCTGCATATTTAAAGAGAAATTTTTTGTCATCTGCTATTTTAAATTGCAGTTGGCCAGGTTGGGTGGGAAAGGAGTGGGTAAGTTCCTACACTCTATTTTATTTGCCCACTAGCCCCGCACCACCTGCCCCCCCGCCACCCCCACCACCCACCATTGCCATCTGATTGCACGTTAAAATTGGCCCATAACATCTGGATTTGTTACCAATGACCATAACTACTAAACTTCCACTGTTAGTCATGCAAAACTGCAGAAAGTACAGGAGTTAGTATACTTTCTAAATATCTTAAAGAAAATATACCCAAGAAACATGACACAGCTGTATTCTCACAAAATCAAGATTTAATCCCATTCCCGTTGAAATATTATGATTATTTTAACCTCAGCAGTGGGGATTGTCTCAATAATCCATCTTCAAAACAACAGTTATGCTAATCATATTGTCAAAAAAATGTTATCTAGCTCTGCATATTTCTTAAATTCTACATTATAATATTCAACATTAAAAATTTACAGCACATAATTTCTGCAGATGCTATGTGATGTGAAACATGTGCATATTTTAAAAACTGCCAAGAACATTCAGTACTCAAGGCACAAACTTAAACAGGAAAGGTACAGACCCAAATAAGTTTATAGAATACAATTAAACTTATTCTAGTCTCTGCACTGTCAGGAATTGTTTGCATGCAAAGAAGAGATTCATATAGGTGAACTGTTTGCAGAACACAATCTAATAGCTTTACATTAAATTGAGTTCACCATAGAATAATTGATTTTCTCTTTCATGCACGAGAATTTCCATCAAAGTGAGAATAAATGAAAACAGGGTTTTACCTGTGCATCTGGGCTGTGTGAGGGAGATTTACTAAGCAGCCATGTGGTATAAAATGCCGCAATCTGTTAGCATGCTAACTGGACAACTTGAAATTGAAGAAAGTGTGCAAAATATACGTGAGATCAAAGACAGAAATCGATAACTAGAAGTGGAAAGGAATTAGAGAACTCAGTTGACAGTCCTTGGAACGTGGGCAGGAATAGAAATTAGAATAAGACTGCTAATTGATCTGAAAAGAAAACTGAATATTTGACTCAATATCCCATACAATACAATGGTGACTGTCTCAGGATATTTACCAAACTGGATCTTATACACTCATATAAGGTCTTGAGGAAGATATGCTTAATTTTACTTCCTAAATTCTTTTCTGATCTCTAGCCATTCTTTTGACTTCTAGCTATTTTTATTTGTTCCCCATTTCTTATGACGTCTCACTCCTGGGGCCCCCAATAATCATTTGTTTGGCTTTTATTTCCCCCAAAACAATATTACTTAGTCTCCCCTTTTTGTCACAAACAGCTTTTTTGAAATTTTAAAATGATACTAAGCTAAGAATTGATGGTTAGCTAGTTATCTAGTTGGTTAGGTAAATACTCCATTTCCCTGTGGCTGACTCCCGTGTACAGTTGTCAGATCTGATAGCTGTATTAGGTATTCCTGCCATTGGGAGGAGGGGAATGGTGATACTCTCTGGACAGTCTGATTAGGTAAAGAATCTCCTTATCATGCAGAGTAACGTCTGTTAAATTAGTTACTGTCTGGCTTTAGTATGGGACAAACACTCCCTCAGTTAGGAATTAGATATTCAAAAGGGAAAGTATGATTGCACAGTCAACAACGCCTTTAACGTAATGCAACTCCCAAGGTGCTTCGCAGGAGCATTATAAAACAAAATATGACATCAAGCCACATGGGGCAGAATTTCACCCATGTCAGGCGGGCTCGGAGGGGGTCCGTGAGCGGGGCGGAACCGCGATTTCACGCTGGAGGGCCAATTAAAGCCCGCCCAGCATGAAACGCGAGCGGCAGTGCTCAGCGCTGCCTGTGTGTGTAGGGGTTGGGGAAGAAGGGTGAGTGCAAACTTAGTGCATGCGGATGGGTGTGCGCTGGAAAAGCTCCCTGAGACACAGAGCTGCCTCAGGGAGATGAAGAGTTTTGAAAATTAAAAATAAAGATTTCTCAAATGTTATAAAACATGTCTCCTCATGCGATTCTGTCACATGAGCGGGGACATGTTATTAGTTCAATTTTAAATTTGTTATTTTATTTGTATTCGCTGTTGGAAACCTCATCCTGCCCGTGGGTGAGGTTTCCTAAAAAATGCAAAGGTCGCTTGGCATTTTCGCCTGCCCGGCACACCTCAAGGTTGGTCAGGCAGCGAAAGATTTCATTCAATCATCCTTTTAATGTCCTTAATCGGCCTTTTAATTGTCGGCGGGCGCGCTGCCATCTCCGGCGCACACCCACTGACCGACATATCATGCGACTGTGTGACGCCGAGACACTCGCTTGACGTCATCGCGCATCACTTTGTGTTCGGTTGGGTCGGGTGCGCGGTCACCTGACGAGCGGATAATTCTCCAGGTTATGGCTTTTGAAAGTTTCTTCTGCCTACCTACTGTAGGCTGCAAGACCCCCATCTTCCTCAGCAGTGGCCATCATTCTGGTGGCGCAGCTGAGGCTCCTGAGCTGCTGAACCTCCGATTGGGCCGGCAGCTTTCGGAGGCATGCGGCAGCCCTGAACAGGATGGCAACCCTCGCAGCAGCCACTTAATTAGCTGCCACCCGTATCATTGAGCGGGACGTCTCGCTAGGTGCCTTTGCCTGTTGGCGACACACATGTTGGCAGATTTCAAGACCTCGATGGTTTAGGTAAAATCCTGGCCATAAGGTCAGATGGCTAAAAGCTTGGTCAAAGAGGTGTGTTTTAAGGAGTGTTTTCAAGGAGAAAAGCAAGGTAGAGAGAGGGAAGGAATTCCAGAGCTTGGGGCCTAGGTAACTGAAGGCATGGCCTTCAAGTGCAGTGATTAGTATCAGGAATGCTCAAGAGGCTAGAATTAGAGAGAAAGATTGCCCCCTTCCATAGAAATCACAAGCCATGTGAAGAGGGAAACATTACTTTTTATACACCATCTGCTGGGCTGGATAAACTGGTACCATAGAAACAATTTTTGGCTCCAGTGCTTTGAATGGTGAGAGAAGCTATAAAAAGGATTGGGGTATTTATTTCAGATCAGTAAAACACAACTGATGCTGGGCTTTTAAACAGTTCACTATGCTGGCATTTTAAGCAGCTGAGAAGCTTAAGCTCAGGAGCACTTCAAACAAACAAGCACTATATTGTTGAAAAGGCCTGGATGCCAACAAGAAGGATGGTTTGGCCTCTCCAGTCAAAGACTCTGCTGGTGGACAACTCAGTGGCAAATCATGGTTTGCAGTCTGGCCTGCCTGCACACCCCAAGATAGGTAATGTAGATCTGGGGGATGAAATGATCTAAGCCAGAATCATGAAAATGGGCTCATAGCATCAATTTGTTATAAAGCGTGATTCATTTTCATTTCCATTTACTTCAACAGAAAGAAAAATACCGTGTGCTGGAAAACGTCAATTCACGCTTCGTCCATTTTGTGCTCCTGGCATAGGCCAAGTTCAGCCTTCCAGATCTTTCAGTGAACTCCATTGAAAAACTTTCCCTTCAGAGACATCTGCTAATACAGAAAGATCCATGCCCTTACTGTGTGAAAGGACAATCCTTATCACAGCAACAACAAATTTGCATCTAAATAGCACCTTTAACATGGTAACATGCCAAGATGCCAAAGGTGCGGCATATGTCAGTGTCTCCCAAGGTCAGTTTGGGATTGCAAAGTAACAACTTCCTCCCAGTGCCACATAAGGAGCAGCCACCTCACCCTGCAGTTAGGTAGGAGTTTTAGTATCTCCTGTCCCATCCTAAGCACAGAGACAACATTGAATTACTGGGTTTCCAAGCATAGATCTGAACATGTGCACAAGCATCATGAAATGTACCAAAGTTTTCTCCTGTCTATGGCATGTGACAAATCTGTGCAGGACTTTACAAAACATGTGCATGTGCCCTTTTTCTTCAGAGACATTTTAAGTCCAGATGTGCTGGTTGGCAATAGATTTCATTCACTCTCAAAGGAAGCTGAGAATTCTCTGGTCTGGTTGGTTGAATGGTTCATTATATGGCCTGGAAATTTCAGGGCTCCACTCCTCTAGCACGAGTGCGGTAGAACCCCTACCTACCTTGGTGCCCTGCTGGATACCATGTCCACATCCCAGAATTGGGGCCTGTTTGCACAGCTCTGGTTATAGGCTCCTGGCACCATCCTAATACAGGGGCAGCTACCCCAACGATGGACCCTTTTTGCAGCAGAGCAGAGTCCTCCCAAAGCACAAGTGGGTCAAAGAGAGACATTTCCTTTAAAATTCTTCAGTTCTTCCGGGATTGATCATTCTGGAATTGATTAGCATATTCCAGTGAAGGTGTGGGGCCTTCAGAAGGTCTCAAAAAGGGACCCAAGTAAGATCTCAAATAGGGTGAGTCGCACTGAGGTCCTTTAAGATGTAAAGGCAGGAGTTTTCCAGGCAATCCCAGCAACTCTTCATCTATTCCCCCTTGATGTAAGAGGCAGATGCCAGATCAACCCATGCTCCCATCCCATTCCCCACAGGAATTAAATGTTTGTTTGGTCTAAATCAGGCAGAATTTCTGACAAAACCAGCTGCTCTGTATTTTGAGCCCACCACCCAGAGAGAAATGGGATGTCCAGCCATAGGAGGTTCACTCAACTGATACCTGGGATGGGGGGGTGGGGGGGAATGGGGTTTAGCTCACAAGGAAAGCTTGGACAGGCTGGGTCTGTATCCGTTGGAGTTTAGAAAAATGAGAGGTGATCTTATTGAAACTTATAGGCCAGAATTTTCAGGCTGATGTGCGGATGGCGTAGCCTACATGTCAGCACGTAAAATGGCGCGCCAAAGTCAGCGCGCGCCATTGCGATTTTTCGGTGGGCGGGCACGCTCAGTTAAGCCCCTTAACTTGCCTGTGTACGATTTTAAGGGGCCTGTGCGAACTTCGGGTCGGTGCACGGGCCCAACGGGAAGGCGGGTAGGAGATTATTTAAGAAAACATTTGCTTTGTCGGGATATGTGGACTCAGAGGGGTTGTTCATTTTTTTGATGAAGTTATAATTGATGGAAGTGTTTAAAAGTTGCCTGTGTGATTGTTAGTAATTCTCATCAATATCCAACAGCTTCTTGTGTACTTTGAAACCAGTCTGCAGACAGTAATCTTTTCTGGGCCTGCAGCTTTCTGGAGGCCTCCATTTAGCCTGGGAATATGGGTTCTGACCTCTCCACTGGAGGCAGCTGCCCTGAGGAGGAAGGGAGGGATAGAATAAGGAGGAGGCCAGGACTGAACAATCAGCCTCCAGGGGAGCCATCTTTGGGGAGCCAGGCACAGGTACAAGGGGCACAGGGCCAAGAGGTTGTCCAAGGTGTAAGGGGCCGCAGACGACGCTATTATCCTGCTGCCAGGGTATACAGGTGGTGAAGCAGCTACCTCAATATGACTGAGGTGCAGTGACGAAGGAGGCTCCGACTCTCAAGCGATAGTCAACTATATCTGTCAGATGATTGGCCCTGAGATCTCTCCTAACTGTGTGGGAGGACATCCCATGCCAGCGGCTCTGAAGGTCAGAGTTGTCCTCCATTTCTATGCCTCTGGTCCTTCCAGGGCTCGGTGGGTGATCTTTGTGGTGTCTCTCAATCAGCTGTCCACACTTCTATCAAGCAGGTTACAGACGCTCTGTTCAGACGGGTATTGACCTTCATCCGCTTCTGCTGCAACCAGGCAATTCAGGCACAATGACCCAGAAGTGTCGTGGCCATTGCTGGCTTCCCCCGTGTCCAGTCCAGGGTGCTATAGACTGTACACGTGTGGCCATCAAGGCACCAGCAGGTGAGCCTGGTGCCTTCATCAAAATGAAGGGCTTCCACTCCATGAATGTGCAGATATTGTGTGATCACAGGATGCAGATTCTACAAGTCTGTGCAAGGTACCCAGGCAGCTCCCACGACGCCTACATCCTCAGACACTCCCAGGTGCCGGGGCTCTTCAGTGCTCCAGCCCAGCTGGATGGTTGGCTGCTGGGTGACAAGACCTACCTCCTCAGAAGGTGGCTCATGACACCTCTCCGCCATCCAAGAACAGAAGCTGAGCAGCGGTACAATAGGAGCCAGGGCTCCACAAGGGCTGTGGTGGAGAGAGCCATCGGTCTTCTCAAGATGCACTTCTGTTGCCTGGACCGCTTAGGGGACGCACTCTAGCACCCCCCAGATCACGTCTCTCTGACAGTGGTAGCATGCTGCACTCTGCACAATCTTGTGCTGGAAAGGGGGGATGCAGTTGATGATGAAGACCTTGAAACCCTGGATGAGGCTGCACACGATGAATCCAGCAGTGCCTCAGAGGATGAGGAAACACAGGGTGATGATGAGGGGCACAACAATGACCTGCGTTTATACCAAGGAGGCAGGGACACCCGAGACAATTTAATCCAAAGAACCTTCAGCTAGCTCCACACACATGGAACAGCAGGAACAGCATTGCCTGGAACTTCCACACGTGGAACTTAGGAGCTACATCTTCCACCTGTTCAGCTGCAAATAAGGTCTTAGTACAGAAACATCAATGTCCACTCAAACACTCATGATAAATATGTGAAAAAGAAAAATGCACCACAAACAAAAGACTCATGGTTACAAAGGTGGAGTTTATTTTGTCCAAAACAAAAACACACACCACTTGTTAGCGATCACAAAAATATGGGTCCCTATTCTAAGGCCAACACAAAATCACCAGTGACATACCCATGGAGTGCCTAAGGTGCCTTACGCTCATGTTTTCGGGTGCTACGTCTAGGTGCCGCCCCATCGCTTGGAGTGGCTTGAGAGACAGCCTGCTGACTCTGGTGTCCTATTGAGCTCGATGACCGTGGTGGGCGTCCTCTGGCCCGTGGAGCCTGTGATGGCCCCGCCTGGGAGGGAGAGGCTAGTTCCAAAACTGGCACCTCCCCAGTTGTCGCAACCTCAACGGAAGAAACGTTGACTAGCCAAGGGCCGGATGAGCTGCTGCCCTCATCTAGAGCGCCCTAAGAGGAGCTCGCAGCGATGACAGGCAGCTGCTGCGCCGACGTGAGGTCCATTTCGACTTCCCTGCTCACCGCAGATGCATGGGCACCGAGTGCCGGTGATTGGTATCCACAACATCTCCCACAATGGAAAACACCACCTGTGGCCAGAACCGCTGTGAGAGCTTGCCGGTCAGAGTGTAACCCAATCATATTTTGATCCATTTGGTGGAAGCCCCTCTCTATGAGAGTCACCAATCTCTCATTGAAGGAATCCTGATGCTCTGCCCTGAGGGTGGAATCTTCACTTGCCCTCTGCCTAGACTCCTCCGTCACAGAGACCAACTGAACCATACCCTCATGCAACCCTGCCAGATGCAAATGCACTTCCTGCTGCCTTTCCTGCAGCTGTTGCAATGGGGACAACTCCAGAGGCACGTCATCAGTGCCAGACTCAGCATGTGCCTCGTCCCCTGCAGCCCTCAAGCTGCTGGAGTCATCGGCACTCTCTGCCCCTACCATCTCCTCCAGCAATTGTGATGTGCCCTCTCCACAGTGACCCGGGACACTAGCCAATGGTAAAGTCCCCACCGAGGTGTGTGTGTCTGCGCTGGTGCCTGGCTGGCTGAAATGTTGTGCTGCAAGTTGCACTTGATGGCCCTCAGGTGTGGAGGGGGGGCTGCGTTGAGGATGTGCGGGTCGCTCTGGTGGTGATGCTGAAATTAACAAGAACAGTGCATCAGTTAGCGAACATTCAGTTCAACCTTTCATCCTTTCCCCCCGCTTCATAAGTCGCTCACCCTTCATGACCCAAAGGAGAAGAACATTGGTGAGGTGAAAAAGAGTCAAGACAAGTCCCAAACGTTAAATGCACATGCAGACAGGCTGGTCAGTTGGCCTCAGGAATGCCACATGGCATGTTATGAACCATAGGAATGGGGAGAGTGCAGGGGTACCTGACTTAGATGCGTTGTGACCTGGATAGTTGCGGGGCTGAGGAAACATCGCAAACAGTAGCGACATTTGCCGTCGATCACAGGAGATTGAGAGGTCACATTATTGGCCTTCATTCCGTAAGGAGGGGCATAGACCGGGTGGGCAGAAGGCAACATTTCCCCTTGGCGCAGGAATGAGTAACGTGGCATTCATCTAATTTGAGTGCCATGAGGTTCACAGCTGAGGTGCTGAGGACCTTTTGGACAGAGTAATGTGGGGCGCACCGGCTGAAAGGGTGCTGGAGGTCCCAAACCCCCTCAGATGAAATAAGTCTTTGGCTGTGCAGCAGTGATCTAATGGCATGTTAGACCATGGTGATTGTGGTCACAAATGGGATAAGGTGACTTTGGAAGGTGGTGGAGATGCGATTCCTCAAGGGGATGAGTGTCCCTTCTGTATGACCCAGAATGTCTCAGTCTGTGAATGAGCAGTGTTTCAGCATTAACGATTGCAGCAACCATCAGTGGTTTGGATGGTGGGCAGACAGAGTAGGTGGGACTGTGGACCTCAAATACCTGGCCGCTGGACCCCAGCCTCGTCGCCCTCGGCTGCCCTGGCCTCCTGATTCCTGCCCAGCTCCATGGCCTGCTCTTCAAAAGGCGTGAGGCACTGCAGGAGGGCGCACCCACCTCCAGTCCTCTGGCGCTCCTGGGCATTGTGATGAGTTTTTGCCTGCAAAACAGAGAAGAGGATTTATTGGGGCTGATCACTCATGTAGTCTGCATGTGCATGCCGCACCCCAACCACAGTGGCCCTTCTGAGGCCTCCAGCGGCTCCTGTCCACTCTACAGGTGATCAGTCCCCAGAAGATAGTACAACTGGTCCGAACCCTCTCCCCCAACGGCCACCTTGGACACATTCTGCATCCATCACTTTGAATATCACACAGCTCTTAGTGCCATAGCAAAAAAGGAGCAACTAGGTGCGGTGCCAATGCCAGCAGATGGCACTTACCCAAAACACCTTGAGGCATCCCTTGAGCCATCTCATTACCATCAATATGACATGTGCTGGAGTTCTGAGTACGTGTCGTGGGGCCTCCCCTGCAGGTTGCCCCAGACTACTCAAAGCCACAAACACCAACATATGCTGCGGGGAAAGCCCTTCTTCTCCTCAACCACTAAGGCTGGTGTAAGCATGGTCAGTACCCATTTGCCCACCCAGCGTGCGACAGATGCCCTATGCAGTAATGACAGCAAGACATGGTGGGAGGGGTCAAAGGCTAAGGCTCCCTTCTGGGTCAAATGGCCAAGACAGACATGATACTTACCCTTCCAGAGCGCAGCAAATCATTGAATCATTTCCTGCACTGTGTGCCAGTGCGCCACACATCATCATGGGCGCTCACAGCACCACCCACATCCTCCCACGCCAGGCTGGTGACATGGGGGGGCCCTCCTCCTCCCATCCTCCGGATACAGAAGTTGCCGACGGATGCCCACCTCTTGCAGGAGGACAGCAAGGCATGTATCGGAAAATCGGGAGTCACAGTGCCCCCCCTCCCCCCCGCTGGCCTCTCCTGGAGCCTGCCCCCCTCCTCCTGCTCACGCTGCTCTCCACCCGGACCTTCCTCCCTCTCTCCCTAAGTGGCCATGGTGCACTGTCTCAAGCAGGCTGCCTGGCCACTCTTTATACAGGCTGCCAGCTCCCCATGGGAACCGGCAGTCTGAGGCCGCCCGCTCCCGCGATTATTTTCCCGTTCTCCATGGGAGTCACTAACCCGCTGGGTGGGCCTTAATTGGCCCGCCCGCGGAAAATGGTGGCGCGGCCCGTTTCTTCAGCGGCAATCGACCACCTGCCCGTCCACTGCTGAGTCAGCCGGGGCCGCCCGACCGGCACTCGGAAAATTCTGCCCTTAAGATCTTGAGGGGACTCGACAGGGTGGATGTTGAAAGGATGTTTCCCCTCGTGGGAAAGACTAGAACCAGGGGACCCAGTTTAAAAATAAGAGGTCTCCCATTTAAGACCGAGATGAGAAGAATTTTTTTTCTCTCAGAGCGTCATGAGTCTTTGGAACTCTCTTCTCCGGAAAGTGGTGCAGGCAGGGTCAATGAATATTTCTAAGGCAGAGGCAGATAGATTCTTGACTAACAAGGGAGTCAAAGGTTATTGGGGGTAGGGGGGAATGTGGAGTTGAGATTAAAATCAGATAAACAATGATCTTACTGAATGGTGGAACAGGCTCGAGGGGCCAAATGGCCTACTCCTGCTCCTAAATCTTATGCTTACATATATGTTCGTATGTATGAATGTAGGATTTTCAGGCCCATTGAGTACAAAGAAGGGTAGAGTTAAATAATAAATAAATCTAAATATAATTTTCAATACAAACTACATAAGAAGATAATGCACTCACATTTGAATTATAGTTAGCGCCTTGCTCCTATGTTCAAATACAGGTTGTCTCTAAATCACTAAATGTAAATCTAGAAATGGTTGTGTCAGTAAATCAAGTGTACAAACTTGCTGCTTTGCTTAAGTTCCTACAGTTTCCCACTCTCCAGCTGGCATCAGGGATTGGCCTTTACTTGACTGTGAAGTAGGTGCTAAGCCACTTAAGAGTCACAAAATGAGCATTATGGCAGGCAAGTTCTGAATGGCCAGTTTTCTCCTGGCAAAGCTAACAAAATCCTATACAGCTAAATGACTGGACAGGAAAATGGAGTAATTTGCATTCCTGTTCATTGATGTTAAACATAAAATGCTGAGAGTAAAACTTCATGCTATTTTAAACGAAGCTCTGATTTTGCATTGAATGAGTTAGTACTCTATCCTATCACCTCTGGCAGCTGAATATGAATCAAATTGTCTCTGTTGATGAAGATTAGTTTACATACGATGAATTGTGTTTTCAGGCTGCTGTTTATTCAGAGGACTTAGCAACAACTGTTCGAAGAAAAAATTTTTCCTTTATCCTGGATTTTGATAACCCGTTTAAGCAATTTTATTTATTCATTCATGGAATGTGGGCATCGCTGGCTAGGCCAACATTGCTCAATACTCATTGCACCTGAGAAGGCGGTGGTGAGATACTTTCCTGAACTGCTGCAGTCCATGTGGTGTAGGTACTCTGTTATCATCGTTGTGGGTCTCACATGGGGATTTTCATAAGCTGGACCTACAGACAATGCTGGAGGCAAGGTTGTTGGTAAACGCCAATTTTTTGATTGAACATTCTACTAACTATGTACAGTTCAGACTCAGCACAAGACTCTACATAGAACTATCTCTCTTCAAGCTCTGTTGTCATGTGATTTTACGTCATTGATGATGTAGACTATATATTTATATATTTAACATTAACCTTTATATGAAATCTCCCCTCAAGTCTCTAACTCCTATAAATACTATTTACATTATCCTCCATGTCCCCCCGAAGTCTCTGCCTTCATCTCTGGTTCAGAAAGATAAGCGTTATGGTTGTTTCACCAACCTCCCCAACCTTATTCTCATCTTGCAGAGGTTGTATAGGATTCAAGTTCTCCATGTTCTCTCTGGAACTCTATAGATTGGCATGTGAATCATCAGAGGCTATTGGTTCTCTGTCTTCCATATCATTTGCATATCTATTCCATTGTTGGTCTTCTTCTCGTAGAGTTAAGTGCATTTCTATTTCTTCTCACTGTTTCACAAACAAAATAAAATCTTGGACTTTGTGTCTTTTCCAGTATTAGGTCTTCTCTATTCTGGTTTCCAATCTAGATTGATTCACCTGGTTAGAGTTCAGATAAATCATGCATGCTATGGCGTTGAGTGTAGTTTTTGGTCCGATTTTCACTGTACTCATTCTCCTTCTACCTTTCTCCATATCAGTTTCTTTTAGACATGGCATGAGTGTAAGCAGAAGAACAGGAAGTTGAGCCTGTCGTCGTCTTCCTATTAGAAGTTCTGATGGAGCCAAGTTATTCTGAAGTGGTGTGTAACAGTAACTCAACAGTACTAAGTTGACATCATCATTCTTTTTTAACAATGCTTTTATCATTCTTACTGCTCTTTGGGCCTCTCCATTTGCCTATCGGTACCTCGGTGAAATAGTTATGTGGACAAATCCAGAGTGTTCTGTAAATTTCTTGAACCTTTCATTTGCAAACTGAGGACCATTACATGAAATGACAAGATCTGGAATGCCCATGTATGGCAAAAATTTCTTTTAGTGAATTAATGACTGCTCCTGAGATTGTTCCATGAAGCCATTTAACCGCAATCCATCTGGAGTAATAGTCAACAACTATGAGGAATGTCTTCCCCTGGAGCTTGAAAAGGTTCATTCCGAAATGTTCCCATGATCTGGATGGAAATGAGAATACCATCAGTGGTTCTTTTTGTTCTTGGTGATGGATTACACAGGTGATGCAGCTCAAAATCATGTCCTCTAGTGATTTTGTGATTTCTGGCCACCAGATTGAATTTTGTGCTCTAGCATCATACTTGGTAATTCCTAAATGTCCCTGGTGTATTCTCTAAAGGAACTCAAGTCTGAGGACTCTTGGTATGACCAACCTCCCATCATAACTCAGTAAGTCACCCATGACACTGAGATGTCTGCTTTGCTGGAAGCATTGTTTCAGGATTAAATTGTTTGGAACATATTCTGGCCATCCACTTATATAGTATTCAATAATTTTAGCACATTCTTGATCTGCTTTTTGTGCTTGTTGGATTTAATTCAGCTTCTGTGTTGTTGCTGTAAGAATTTTGTGGTTAATGAGGTCTATGACTCTACATCCGCAACTGAATTTATGTCCTCCTGTTCAGACTTCCCACAGGAATGTATCTGTTGTTTGCCTGGCTCCTTCACCTGCTGTTACTGGGAAATCTTCTGCCTGGTTTGCTCAAGGTTTTCCAATTCATCAACTCTATAGATGAGTTGTAGATCTGTGCAAGCTTTTTGACTTTAGAGTGAACATTCTTGGTTGTGGATCACATATAACATTTCTGTGATTTCTCTTCATTCGTACTGGAGTTTAACAGTCAACTGTCTCTTGACCTTCAGTTGAATGCCTCCAGGGCTGTGAAGTCTTATGGTCAATGGCTGGGGGAAGTTTGGAAGTTCTGTGTCTGAAAGGATGGAGCTCCTGTGCCAGTGCCTAATTTGAAGTTTATTTTATGTCTGTTGACCATAATATCTACATTCCAATAGTTCCCACTTGATCCTATAATTTCTCCAAAGAATGGCACTTCACTGTCCTTTTCTTCTTCAACTTCTTGGATGGTGCATGATTTCCATTGTTTCTCTTTAATTTTTTATGTTGGGAGCTTTTTGCTGCAGCATGCCGATTTAAAATGGCCTCTCTTCTTACTGGAACGGCACTGCGCCTTTTCGGCACAGCATTCTTTGCGCCGATGCAGCCTTTTTCTGTCACAATGAGAATACTGAATAACGGCGGCTACCTTGCCCTTTTCACATTATTCTTCTTTTGGGTTGGTTGTGCTGCTACTTCTATATGCTACAAACTACTGTTTTCTCGGTGAGATTTCTTTTTCTCTTTGAATAAAAATTTGATTTTGTTTTCTCACTTCTTTCTGCCTCATTAACTGCAGAGCCTTCAATAGGGTTAAATCCTCAACTGCAGAAAATCTGATAAAATCTCGTCTAAGACTCCTATAACAATGTGATCCCAAATTAATTTGTCTTTCAAGGCTCCATATTTTCAATTCTCAGCTAATCGATATAAGTCATAAATGAAGGAATCTATGCTCTCCCTGGTTTTTGGGGGCACAATATTGAATATTGCCCTCTATATAATGGTGTTCCTCTGAAGGTTAAAATAAGTATCAAAGACTTTGATAATTTCTTCTCATGTCGCTGTGTCTTGGTTTATGCCCTGTCTATTATGTCGTCTGCACTGCTGCCTATGATGTAGAGTAAGGTACTGACCAGTTCCTTGCTAGTCTTTTCTGCAAGTCCTGAAGGTGTGTTGTACCTGCAAAACCTGCAATGCCAGTTCTGCCACTTCTTGGCTTGATCCGGGCCTTCTATGTAGTCAAAGCACTCTGGAAAAGGTAGGATTTTCTCCATGGCTTCTCTTCATTTTAGCTTTTTCTGAAGTTCTGTTGAAGATTTGCCTGCGCTATCCTTGTCCTGCAGTCATTTCTCTTACTGCTTCTTCCAGTCACTGGGCTCTTCACTGGTTGCTTCTTTCAATGAACATATGAATTAGGAGTAGGAGTAGGCCATTTGACCCATAAAGCCTGCTCCGCCATTCAATAAGATCATGGCTTATCTGATTGTGGTCCCAACTCCACATTTCCACCTACCCCTGATAACCTTTGACTGCCTTCTTGGTCAGGAATCTATCTCTACCTTAAAAATATTCATTGACTCTGCCTTCACTGCTCTTTGGGGAAGAGAGTACCAAAGACTCACAACCCTCTGAAAGAAAAATAATTCTCCTCATATTCATCTTAAATGAGAGACTCCTGATTTTTAAACTTTATCCCCTAGTTCTAGTCTCTCCCACAAAGGGAAGCATCCTTTCAGCATCCACCCTGTCGAGTCCCCCCGGGATCTTACGTGTTTCAATAAGATCACCTGTTATTCTCCTAAAAGCCAATGGATACAGACCCAACCTGTCCAACCGTCCCTCATAAGATAACCACCCCATCCAGACATCAGTTGAGTGAGCCTTCTCTGAACTGCTTCTATTGCATTTATATCCTTTCTTAAATATGGAAACCAAAACAGTACACAGTACTCCAGATGTGGCCTCACCATTGCCCTGTACGACTTATTATTATTATTGTTCATTTATGGGATGTAGGTGTCACTGGCTAGGTCAGCATTTATTGGCCATCTCTAATTGCCCTTGAGAAAGTGGTGGTGAGCTGCCTTCTTGAACCGCTGCAGTCCATGAGGTGTAGGTACACCCACAGTGCTGTTAGGGAAGGTGTTTCAGGATTTTGGCCCAGCGACAGTGAAGGAGCAGCGATATACTTCCGAATCAGGATGGTGCGTGGCTTGGAGGGGAACTTTCAGGTGTTGATGTTCCCATGTGACTGCAGTCCTTGTCCTTCTAGATGGTAGTGGTCATGGGTTTGGAAGGTGCTGCCTAAGGACCCTTGGTGAGTTTCTGCAGTGCATCTTGTAGACGGTACACAGTGCTGCCAATGTACATTGGTGGTGGAGAGAGTGAATGTTTGTGGATGGGGTGCCAATCTAATGGGCTGCTTTGTTCTGGATGGTGTCAAGCTTCTTGAGTGCTGTTGGAGCTGCACTCATCCAGGCTAGTGGAGAGTATTCCATCACACTCCGGACTTGTACCTTGTAGATGGTGGACAGGCTTTGGGGAGTCAGGAGGTGAGTTACTTGCCACAGGGTTCCGGGCCTCTAACCAGCTCTTTTAGCCACAGTATTTATTTGGCTAGTCCAGTTCAGTTTCTGGTCAATGGTACCCCAGGACATTGATAGCGGGGATTTAGCGAAGGTAATGCTATTGAATGTCAAGGGACAATGGTTAGGTTCCCCCTTGCTGGAGATGGTCATTGTCTGGCAGTTGTGTGGTGTGAATGTTACTTGCAACTTGCCAGCCCAAGCCTGGAATTGTCCAAATCTTGCTGCATTTGGATATGGACTGCTTCAGTACCTGAGGAGTTGCTCATGGTGGCGAACATTGTGTAATCATCAGCGACATCCCCACTTCTGACCTGATGATGGAAGGAAGCTCAACTGTAGCAAAACATCCCTACTTGGACATTCCATTCCCCTCACAATAAATGGCAACATTCCATTTGCCTTCCTACTCATTTGTTGTACCTGCATACTAACATTTTGAGATTCATGTACCAGGACACCCAGCTCCCTCTGTATCTCAGAGTTCTGCAATCCCTCTCCATTTAAATAATATGCTGCTTTTCTATTCTTCCTGCCAAAATGGACAAGTTCACATTTTCCTACGTTATACTCCATCTGCCAAATTTTTGCCCACACACCTAACCCATCTATATCCCTTTGTAGAGTTCCTATGTCTTCTTCACAACTTACTTTCCCATCTATCTTGCATCATCAGCAAATTTATCATCCAGACAGTCAGCCCCTTCATCCAAGTCATTGATACAAACTGTAAATAGTTGAGGCCCCAGCACTGATCCCTGTAGCACTCCACTCGTCACATCTTGCCAGCCTGAAAATGACCGATTCATCACTAATCCATTTCACGTTAATTAAACATTGTGTTTTCTGCTGCTACCATCTGTTATCATGTTTGTGGGTCTGAGATGGGGTTGTTCATAATCCAGACCTACAGGCAATGCTGGAGGCAAGGCTGTAGGCAAATGCCTGCCTTTTTTATTGAACATTCTACTAACTATGTACAATACAGAGTCAGCACGAGATTCTACATAGAACTATCTCTCGTCATGCTCTGTTGTCATGTGATCTTAAGTCACTGATGATGTAGACTATGGGTGTAATTGTCCCAGATATGTGCTAGGTGTGGTAGCAGGCAGGAAAAAGGATGTTTTACCTGCTAATCGCAATGGCAGCTTTTTGTGCCAAATTGTCCCATTCCCATTCATTAATTATGCATTCCTGGGAGACAAGCCAGGTTGCTGGCAGGATGCCCTCTGATTTTCCTGCCCTACTGTCACCTCAGGCCTTCAGTAATCTGGGCACCATATTTAAAGGCTGCTTCTGCATAGAGCTAGCACTCTCCAAGGGATAGGAAGCTGCAGGGAACCAATGGCTGCCAAAGTTAGGAAACATGTTGTCCCCAAATTTAGCGACACCTCCATCAAATGCCTGCTAGACACAGTGGAGGTCCACTGCAATGTCCTCTACCCCTGGTCTGGGCAAAGACCAAGCAAGGTAACAAATCCAGCATGGGGGGCAGTTGCAGTGGTGATCAGCGCCAACACTCGGCAATAGAGGACAGCCACCCAGTGCCAAAAGAGGATGAATGATCTCCTTCGTTCCACCAGAGTGAGTCATTCTTCTCATCACGCTCAACTCAGACACTCCGAAGCCCATCACACATCCACAGGGCCCTCACTTACTGCCTGTTGAAGAGACATCACTATTCACTCTCTCATGCACACCTTCATCTGCCCTGCGGATTGTGTCCTCATCCATCCATGGCGGTCACCATGCACACATGCCAAGCATCTGTTATTATCTGGCCTGGCAGGCATCCTGCTCACGCTCTCTCCATTTGTTTTTATGCAGAAGAAGCTGACTCACAACATCATGGACAGGTCCCAGACCAGGGGCGGGGTGGCCCACATTAGACTCCTCACTCACTTTGAGGAGCGTGCTATCACGCTGACTGGTGAGGACATGGACTGTGCTTGCAGCGATGTTCGGTGGTGAAAATCCATGTGAAGATCCTGCACCACATCGCCCCTCTCTCAATGCAACTGTGAGTGCTCTCTCTCCTGCTTTTGACTGTGCTGCAATGCATGAATTATCCCTACTTTGGTTCACAGGGAGCTCTGCCAAGCAACAGACACCCTCAGCCAGCCAATCCCTCAGCTCCATCCAGGTTTTCACCTCCAGCCAAGAGGACACCTCCTCCATTGAAGAGCTGGAAATAAAGAGCCTGGAAGACCTGCCACAGTGCTTACCCATGCCCTGCACCAGCACAGAGACACACACCTTGGTGGGACCTAGATCTAGAGCAGGCTCATGCTCACAATTGGGTGGCCACCACACGGATATATGTCCATAGCAGGAGGAGGCAGGTTCAGCCGAACACCCCGGCACTTGGAGGATTGGGGGGGAAGATGCATCAGTGAAGTCTGAGTTAGATGATGAGCCTCTGGATTTGGCATTCTAGCTCATCGTGGAGTCTGCAGAAGGTGGGAGAACATCACGCAGAGCTATTGGAAGCCGTCAACAAAGTGGCATGTGAGTTGGAGGAGTGCGTCCAGCTGCTGTCTGATGAAGTGGTGCCCACATGTTATGGCATAGCCGATGGTAAATGCCGAGCTGCTCAAATCCCAGAGGGAAAATTGAAGCAGCTGCCGCAACCATTTGCAATTTGTATGTATTTCGAGATGCGGGTTTTGAATTCAGTAGTAATAAGACCACTGAGTCTTATAGTTTTCTCACAAAACTAAATGCAATCTTTATTAACAGAAGAAATGATTTGAAGCACATACATAGATCTATAAATTAATACTATGATAACTTCTAAATCCCTAATTAACTCCCAGTTATACTTTCATTAAGGTAACAGTAAGACACATGGATTTTAAAAGACCCAGGCAAAGTGACACATAATACCCTGATCAATCGAATTCAAAGTGAGTTTTTCCTCAGCTTCAGTTCCTTGTAGACAGCAGCTTGAGGCTTAGATGCTGGAAGATTTTCACACCTGTTGGATCTTAGAATGCCTTACCTTAAACGCAGCCTCCTCTCCTTTGTACATATTTTCCCCTTTAAATGCAAATTCCCATTGTTTCTTTGACTTAACCTCTCTAATAATAAAAAAACTCTCATAGTACCAATTTTACCAGTAATCTTTGGGAAAAATAAACACACTGTTTCTTAACTTCTCCTGGCTAGGTGAAACCTTTGAATTCAAGCTAGTCTGGTTTATTTAAAAATGCAAATATTCCCTTTACACCTTACATTCTAAAACTTGCCCCATGTTTATCTACTTAACATTTCAAACCTAGCTTATCTTCTGACACATCAAAGCCTTCAGACCAACTGCCTTTAATTCAATCAAGTCACACACACACACACACACACACACACACACACCACATCTGCCCATCTGGAGGTCTCAATGGGAACGATGGCAGATGCCATGGAGACCCAGGTCCAGCAGAACATGGAGATGTACACAGACTGGCACTCCATCGCAGTAGCCATGGGTGAGTTCCTGCAGTGGCAATGCAAGAGGGAAACGGGACACCCTGACCTCCCTCCAGGTGCTCCTTCCCCTCAAGGAGTCAGGCCGGGGCCCCTTGGTCAGCTGAAGGAGGAGCAGCGGCAGTTGGACACGCCTGGGTCATCCACTCAGGAATCTCAGAGGCTGTGCTCTCCCTCTGAGTCCCCTTTGCCTGTGACCCCCTCAACCTTGTCCTCTCATGGCAGAGAGAGCAGCTGGCTTGCAGGAGGGCAATCAAAGCAAGCCGGCGCCCCCAAGTCCTCAGCTCTCTGGAGGATGCACGCCAAAGTCATCAGAGGCAACATGGCCAACCATTGAACAGGCTGTCTCCACCCTTCCTACGGATGTCAGGGCAGCACCTAGGAGGAGTGGTAGGCCTAGAAAATTTAAGAATTTCTGATCACAAGTGGTTGCACGGGTGAACACATTTTGTCACTTTATACTCTGAAAATATATTCACTTTCACCGAATAATGTGTAATGTTGTCTTTCAGCTTCATTGACAGGCTTCACGAGTCCTGCCCCTGCATCCAACCTCACGAACACTTCAGCTGCATGCAGCCAGACCATGAGTGATTCTGGAGGAGGGATTATGTGTGTGGCAGGGCCTTTCGGAGCCTTGTGCAAGCACTCTCCCACACACACAGAGCCTTCTTCCATCACACTCATCTCAATGTCCTGAACATTTTCAATGCTGCCTGCTGGGTTCTCTTTCAGTTGTCCCTCTGAACTGACCTGCAACTCAGCCCACCCACTGATAACAGTCCCATGCAGCATCTGCACCCATCCAACATGAGGCTCGCCCACTTTCGATGTCGACAGCCATGGTAGTCATTAAGTTTCTTCTTAGTTCCCCTGTCCTTTCCCCTTCTCCAGTCACCCATGTCTTTTCCCATCACTGTCGATCCCCACCCTGGCACCACCTTTCACCTCCCCATCATTACCTACCAGCCAGAACCCCTTGCCTTTCCAGGATGTCCAGGTGAACGTGCATGTTCCGTACCTTCCTGAGAATCCCTCCCCCATCCACATTGACCTCCCCAACCCCTCCTTCCTACCCCCAGGGTCCATGTCTGCCTCCGAGGCCCCACCAACCATCCTCACCATCTCTTCTACTGCTACCATCGCACCCTTAGCCTCCCACCCTTCCGGATCACTCTGCCCCCCCTCATACACACTATTCCCTCCTACCATGCCCCCCTTCAGTTTGCTCCCCAGGAGGCAGTCATTGACTCCAAAGACCCCTCTCTTGCACATTCACCTGGACATCACCCCCCCTCACTACCTCCTCCACCTTTACTCCCTCCTTCACCCTTACTCCTTCCTCTCCCTGGACTCCTTCCATCATGGATGATTTGAATGAGGCCTTATCTCCACTTTGTTGCCTGAGTAACCCCTCTTGACATCCCTACCATCCCCATTTCCCTTATAGATCAAAAATCTGTCTAACTCAGCCTTGAGCATATTCAATGACTCATGTTAAGACACATCAGATGATGCATGCCAGGTGGATCAAATCCACGAGGGAAACATGATCACGCAGTTACAAAGTGGTTATGGTACTGGGCTTGTAACCCCAAGATCAAGAGTTCAAATCTCACAATGGCAAACTATGAAACAATGTAACTTCATCTGAAACAGATGGAAACGTGTTTGTACTCGAAAGAGTTACAACTGTTTTGCAATTTGTATTTTACTTTGAGATGTGTGCCTTGAATTCAGTAGTAATAAGTCCACCAAGACTTAGAAGTTTTTTTACAAAACTAAATTAAACATTTATTAGTAAAAGATCTTAAACACATACATAAGTCTACAAATTACTACTATAATAACGTCTAAATCCCCTAATTAATCTGGCTCCCAGTTACACCTCTGTTAAGGCAACAGGTAAAAACTAATAGATTTAAACAGACCCAGGCAAAGCAACATGATACTCTGGACAGTGATATTCAAAGTGAGTTTTTTAGCTTCAGTTCCTGTAGACAGCAACTTGATGCACAGAGGCTGGAGGCTTTTCACACTTATTAGATCTTAGAATTCCTTCTCTCTTACACATAACCTCATTTCCTTTATACGTGTTTCTCCATTTTAATGCAAATTCCATTGTTCCCAGAGATAAAAACAAAAAAACTGCGGATGCTGGAAATCCAAAACAAAAACAGAATTACCTGGAAAAACTCAGCAGGTCTGGCAGCATCGGCGGAAAAGAAAAGAGTTGACGTTTCGAGTCCTCATGACCCTTCGACAGAGGGTCATGAGGACTCGAAACGTCAACTCTTTTCTTCTCCGCCGATGCTGCCAGACCTGCTGAGTTTTTCCAGGTAATTCTGTTTTTGTTTTCCATTGTTCCCATATGTTTTTGCAACTTTACTTTTCTCATAATATAAATCTTTTCATAGTACTAATTTTGTCAGTAACCTTTGGGAAAAATAAACGCACTGTTTGGCTTGGCTTCTTCTGGTTAAGTGTAACATATTACCATCTCTTTGAAATTCAAACTACTCTGGTTTATCTAAAAATGCAAATGTTCCTCACACCTCACATTCTAAAACTTCAGCCATTTTTACGTACTTAGCATTTCAAACCTAGCTTCCCTTTTAATAACTCAAATCCTCTAGACCAGCTGTCTCCAATTTAATTAAATCCCCTCTCCCCCATACACACACTATCCAAACCCCACTATTAACCTACCTTTACAATAAATCACAATAATATTAAGAAAATTATCATATTTCATGATACTCAGCCTTCACTGCTCACTGGAATTCTCTTCCCCAAAGATTATTGACCTTCTGAGAGAAGGAATTCCTTCTCTCAGTCTTAATTGGGAGGCCCTTTATTTTTAAACTGTGTCCCCTAGTTCTAGATTCCCCCAGGTAGTTAACCATCCTCTCAGTACCTATCCTGTCAAACATGTTTCACGTTCTTTATGCTTTCATGGTATGTGTGTTCCAATGGCAAGGCCAGTTGCCCATCCCTAATAAGATCACCTCACATTCATCTGAATTCCAATGAGAGGCCCAACCACCGCAACCTTTTAAAGCCCTGATTTCATCTTGAGGGTAGAAATCAAAGGTGCAAGACTTCATCAGAGGTCATGAAAATAAAATAATTTTCATAATATTATTGCGATTCATTGTAAAGGTAGGTTAATAGTGGGCTTTGTATAGTGGAACCGGCTGGCTTGTTGGAGCATGAATGGCAGGTGGTGTTAACCTCTGGGCCCTAAGCCTGACTCCTGTCCAAAGCTGGTGAGAATGATGTCACCACTGGTGGGCAGGAGTTACAATTATTGGGGTGTCAGGCCATAGCTGGGGTGCCATAGAAATGATCTTCAGCAAGGGAAGTAATATTTTGGCGGAGGAGCTGGAAAGTCTATGACAAGGAGAATGTGAGGTGTGTGCAGAGGGTGAGGGGGTGTTGAGGGTTATGTTTTTTGTAGATCAGGAAGCTCCAGAGCATCCTAGGAGGTGCACTCCTAATCATCCAAGCCCACAAGGAACCTGAATAAATTTAAAAAATAAATCACTTCCCAAGCTAATGGCCAGGATTGTTGTTGCCACAGCTATTGTTGGTGGGCTGGAGACTGCATACACCTTTGTTGGGCCTGCTGTTAAAAAGACATCTGAGTCCTGAATGTTTGTTTTTCTTTATGCTTTCATGGTAAGTGTGTTCCAATGGCAAGGCCGGTTGCCCATCCCTAATTGCCCTAGGACTGAGTGACTTGTTAGGCCATTGCAGAGGGCAGTTAAGAATCAACCACATTGCTGTGGGTCTGAAGTCACATGTAGGCCAGACTGGGTAAGGGTGGCAGATTTCCTTTCCTAAAGGACATCAGTGAAACAGATGGGTTTATACAACAATCAATGGTAGGTGTCATGGCCACCATTACTGAGACTTGTTTTTATATTTTAGATTTATCAATTGAATTTAAATTTCACCAGCTGCCTTGGTGGGGTTTGAACCCATGCCCCCAGTCCATTAGCCTGGGCCTCTGGGTTATTAGTCTAGTGACAATACCACCACAACACTGTCTCCCCTCAAGATGTGTCTCTAAGGTGTGACTTTGTTATTGACATTGGGCCCCCACTCCTCTGGGACCAGCTGTCTTCCAGTGTCTGAATTCAGTCAAGTTAAAATGGTAAGCGTTGAGAACATGTGGGCAGCATCATAACCCCCATCATCTTAACTCCACTGCCAGCGGTATTCTCAGCGGGTGGGGAAGGTTAAAATCAACCCTTTAAATTTAATCAAGAATGGAATATGGACTAAATTATTGTGGTAAGTATGAATATATCTGCCATTGAAGCAAAAATAGTGAGAAGGACCTTAATATATGAAAAGAAAACTCAGAGGACAAAGAAGGACATCTTTGGACAGGAATTAGGAACTATATGTTAAGCTGTTGAAATTCAGTTTGACATGCTTTGTATATTCATTGTCACATCTTATCAGAAAAAAATTCTCAATAAAAGTTTAAACATGAGTTCTGATAAATGATTATGCTGCTTTAGGTCCATAGCTAGGGCTCCATTAAAAACTCTATGGGTGGCATTTTCCAAGCTGGAGACTAAGTGTGGTGGCAGGCGGGAAAGTCAGTGTGATTCCCGCTGGGTGGAGGGGCGAATTTTTCCACCTGATTTTCTGCTTTTCAGCTCATTAATTGGGCATTGAGGAACTTGGTGAATCTCGTGGTGGGGTGAGCAGAGATTTGTCTGTCCATCGTTACCTCGTGGGGTCGAAGGTCCTGGCGCCATGTTTAAACAGCACCCGCACTGACAATCATTTACTGCAGGCCAGGTGTGGGATGAATGTTTACATTACTATGCTGACTGGATGCAGTAGACCGTCAGCATCGCTCTTCAACAAGGCCTCCCTGGGGATTCTCCTCTAGGTCGTCCAGGAAAGGTGGAAGGGCCACTTTCCGAGGGATGGGAGCAGGAAGTCCTCCCACCTGACCACGCTGGCTTGGGAGGAGGTTAGCGCCTGCGGCCAGTAGAAAAGGACTGCCCTGCAGTACAGGAAATGAAAGAATGATCTGATGCTGTGGCTCCGGCATGTGAGCACATCCAAGTGAAAATGGGAAGGGTGGCGGCTGCCTTGGAGACCCAGGTCCAGCAGTTTCTACCGGATTTGCCCGCAGACCTGTACATCATGGCTCTAGCCATGGGCACTTTTCAGCAGTGGCTAGGTGGGAGGAGGACTAGGCACCTCGACTTATCCTCATGTTTTCCTTCTCCTCAAGGAGTCAGAGAAGGGACCTCCGGCACCCAAAAGGAGCAGGAGCACCACCCAGAAACCCTGGGGACATCCACCCAGCACATTCCAAGGGTGTCCTACTGCCCCAAATCCCCTTTGCCCGTGACCCCATCAACTCCAGCCGGTCAGGCCGAGGAAGGTGAACCTGCCCCAGAGCAGGAGACCCTTAGCAGGCCAGGGCTCTCCAGACCCCAGACCTCCAGAGGATGCCCGCCAAAGTCATCTCAGACAACAGGGCAAAGCAGTCAGCAGGCTGCCTCCAACTCTGCTGTGAGCATTGGGGCTGCATCTAGATATAGAGATAGAGTTAGGAAACTTAAGAAATATTGAATGCACAATGGTGGCACGGGTATTTATTCACCGTATATAATCTGCACCATTGTAAATATATTTCACATTTACCCCTCTCCAAGTTTCAGGTATTGAATGGCTAATAGATGTGGTGCAAGGTCCTGCACTCATTGAAAGGTACAAAATGAACTCCCCCGCCCTGCACAATTATTTTCCATCTTGTCCCTCAGTTCCATTATGTCTCACTCAATCTCATCGCAGTGAATAGCCTTTAATTCTACATTTGCAACATGATCAAAGGCACTTCCTATATGAAAATGACGGCGGCATAATATATATGTGACCCTTGCATCTCAGGCAGGTGTTATGTAACCTCATGAGAATTGTTCATCAAGGTTGGTGATTATTCTGATGCCATTGCACTGAAGTCTGCAGTTTGTGGATGTTATCAATATTTGTCACGACCCACACTGGAGTCTTTTCACCCAAGTGCACTTGACAATGGCATTTATTTTATGAGTGAGGTTTTGGGAATACTATTCATTGTCAAGCACAACAGGCTCTCATGCCTCACTGCAGTGTTTCTTCGACTCTGCATTTAAGGCTTACCATTATTTCTTTATTAGTTTCCACTCTCCGCATGCATGATGCTGAATGATGGAAGTTGTTTCCACTCAGTGACATTTGAAATGTCTGCTAGACGGGAATGAGTGTGAGCTCTCAGAGGCGTGAGCTCATCCTGATGAACCCATCTACTTACCTGTGAGGATCTTACTTTGTTCCTCAAACAGCTGCATAGTGGTGCTTCGTGGAATCCCTCTGTGAAGTCACAGAATGCAAATCGCTATGTAATTTATTACATGACTGTGCACTCATTGACATGGGGTTCATAGCAAGGATTGGCTTTGTGAGATGGACAATGTCGAGGTCTGTAGTGGTATGAAAGTGATGCTCCAGTACATCTCCTGAGTGCTCAGCAGTACCAATGAAGTGAATAAGTTATCATTGACTGCTGTGTCAAAACTGACTGGGCCATGTGTCTCCCAAATGCCAAGGTAATGGCAATAAACTTGGCAGGCTTCCTATAGATGCAGGGTAATGAGTTTTTATCAATAATCACATGATGATCCTGCTGAATCATTCTGTGAGTACAATGCTAACATAACTCACAGCTCTGGGTACATGCTGCCATGTAACAGATCATTGCGTCCTGATGTCCAATGGCACCTTGGGGCTCAGTATGGAGGTGTGGCCTCTGCATTATTCGTGCACGAGAGAGAGCTGTCATTTGGAGGGATGGCAATGTCTGGGTGTAGCTCCCTCTTGAGACAGTGAAGCGCTAACCATTGATGCATGTTTTTTCGGCTTAGATCTGCCTTGCTAAGCTGCTGTCATACTGGCATGAGTGCATCCTAATGTGCAATAGCCATGCTGCCAGACCTGCTGAGTTTTTCCAGGTAATTCTGTTTTTGTTTTAGCCATGGCCACTGACTTGTTGCCGCCATGGTTGAAAGGACGGCATTATTGCTTAAGTATGTGCATGAGTGGAGTGCTCATCACATTCCCTACAGTGGCCACATGGTCCCTAGCCTACTGTGCCTTCCAAGGATGACCCCATCATTGGGGTTGAAGGTGATTTATGCTTTACTGTGACCATTGTGAGATTGGTGACCTTTCATGATATGTTGAAGGTGACAGTGAATATGTTCTTGTGTTCCCTGCATCAAAGCATGAAGAGAACTGTGATCATAACAACTTGTCTTCACCCTATTCCTCTTTGAATCCTGTAACTATGAGGTTGTCATGGACAGGTCTGCTGCATTGTGCCCTTGCAATTTGCACCCTCATGCGGTTTGTCTGAATCCTTGCCCTCTTCAAATTCATCCCCTTCAACGTCCTCCACATCCGAGGAGATGTCTAGCTCCTCCATATCTCCCGGTTGCAACACATCTCCCACTTTGCAGCCCTACGTTGTGCAGGGTGCAGGAAACAATGATGATGCAGATCATTCTCTGCGGTGGGTATTGGACTTGTCCAAACAACAGAAATGCATCCTTACAAGGCCAATAGTTTTCTCTATTAAGGACCTTGTGGCTGAATGTGCAGCATTGTATTTCTCTTCACTTGAACACTGTGGCCAACAAACAACGCTGTTAGCCATGTCTTCTGGGCTACCCTTCATCACCTAGGAGCCAACCCTCTAAGTGCCGAGGTCCTTCAAATATGTATGTCATCAGCAAGCGACTCAAAATGTAAGAGTCATGTGAGCTCCCTGAGTACCTAGCACAAACATGCTGAACCTGCTTGCTGTGATCACAAATGAGCTGGATGTTCAGAGAGTGAAATCCTTTTCTATTCATGAATCTCATAGGCTGCTGCCAGACAGCTCTCAAGGTCACATATGTGCAGTTGATGGTGCCCTGCACTTGCAGGAAGCCGGAGATCACAGTGAATCCCACAGCACTGCCAGCATGGTTTGCACCATCCATGTGGAACTGCATGTAATGGTGAGCTTTAATGGAAAGGGCATCTACCCCGTCCCTTATGCATTTGTGTGTCCCCAATTGTGAGATTCCGCAAAGGTCCCCAGGGGACTCCTGGAAGGATCCTCAGGCAAAAAAATTCAGTGCGGTGGTGACATTCAAATCAGCCAGCATTGGCGATGGTCTGCACTGAGCTGTGTCAATTGGTGACGGGCCCTTCTTCTCCTCATTCTAATCAAAGCTATCAATAAGATAGTGTTGCCTGCAGCCTATATTCTCCACTCCTCCTTGTATCTGTTAGTGGATACAATTGAGCAATCAATGGTAGTTCCTGTGGAATGGTCTCCTTCCATATACAAGGCAGGAATGCAGTCTCCAGCTGTTGATTTTGCCTCAGTCTGCACAACGCATACCAAGGCCGCCCATTGCAGGATGATATCATCCTGGAGGACGACACATGGCTAAGCTTTTCCCTCAGACGTGACTGAGCATTCACAAGGAGGGTCTTAATTAGGGTCAAAACCCAAGTCCTAGGATTCACAGTCAGCCTTGTGTTAGTTGTCATCCCGTAGTCTTGACAATAACTATCAATACCCAGGCCTTGCACTGATGTCTTGACTGCAAGCATGATGCCTTGAATGACGTGATCAGTGCACCGGGAACGTGGAGGCTTCTAGGGTCCATGCTGCACAGCAGATGTGGCCATTGATTTTTTTGACCCTGCATCCATTCTGATGTGCCCCTGTAAGGATCAGATGCCAATTAAGACCACGTGCACAGCAGCACCTAAACTTAATGGATTTTCGCCTGAATATGCACCATTAATAAAGAAGTCAATTTCGTTCATTGTTCATTAGACCCTCGAGTCCAACACTCAGCTGAGCCCTGCTCTCCATAGTTTGCTCAGGACAGTTATAGGGTGCCCCTTTGCTGTGCTGAACTCCTCCCACATGCCTTGAGACTCCTCCCTGATTGATTTTTTCCAGCTTGTTTTTCAAACTATGTCATTGTAAGATGAACTTGAAAATGGCGCAGTTGACCTTCATCTGGAAGACCAGCTTCCAACCTCCCCTATCACCCACCAAGTTCCTCCCATCCTCCTACATCCTCAGTGCCTACTAATTCCCATTCCTCCTGTCACTATCCAGTCCCCTTTGTTACCCTTGGACCCATCATTATCCATGTGGATATTCCTGTTCTTCCCACTGAACCCTTTAATGTTGATGTCCCCATGCCCTTTGTCGACTTGTCGACCTGACCTCTCTCTTTGAGGCCACATGCAACCTGACTTTTAGGGACCCTTCTCCCCCAACCATGACACCATCAGACTTTTCAGCCCCTGACTTACAGGACACAGATGCTTCCTCTGAACATTGCGCCCTCTACCTCACAATACCATGGCTCAAACCCTCAGGATCAAATTCCTTAGGTGAGTGACCACATCCTGCACACAATATTGTGCATGACTGTTACTGCCCAGAGAGGCCAGCCCCCGTCCCAGGCCAAGACATGTGTGCCATGCAGGCACCCTAACATGGCCTGTACAGCCCCACGACACTCTCTTCAATGAATCCCTGACAGGGTGGCCACAGCCCCAGGACAGCCTCTTCAATATGTCCCTGAGAGCATAGCCTCAGCCCCAGTGTAGTCTTTCACTACTCCACTCTGTCCTTTGACCTCCCTCTAGTCCTGCCTCAGTTTCCCCCCTCCCTTCCTGTGTTCCACAATCTACATTCCCCATTCCTGCCTCAGTTTGCTCCTCCCCGTCCTGCGTTTCACACGCCCCACCCTCCATGCTGCCTCCGTCTCCCCCCTCCCCCCTCTCCTCCCATGTTCTGCCACCTCCCCCAGCCCTGCCTCTATCTCCCCCTCTCCTCCCATGTTCCGCCACCTCCCCCAGCCCTGCCTCCATCTCCCCCTCTCCTCCCATGTTCCACCACCTCCCCCAGCCCTGCCTCCATCTCCCCCTCTCCTCCCATGTTCCACCACCTCCCCCAGCCCTGCCTCCATCTCCCCCTCTCCTCCCATGTTCCACCACCTCCCCCAGCCCTGCCTCCATCTCCCCCTCCCCTCCCATGTTCCACACACCTCTCCCTTCCACAGTCCTGCCTCCATCTTGCAACTCCCTGTGGGTATTGCCTCCCATGCCCAGCCTTGGAGCAGCTTGTGATACAGGCACCCAAAGTCTTACAGCAACATTCTTGGAAGTAGGCAAAAGCAGCATGTGCTGACCTCAAAGCTGTTGGTGAACTGAAGCTCACCAGATGCATGCCAGTTATATACAGTTGGGAAACAGACCGTTCTAATTATCCACTGGCGGGGCACTTAATTTGGAGGGGTGTGTAATCCCGGTGAGCTGGCCTCTTGATGAGCATTCATGAGATGCAAGTGAATGCAAATGTGGTTCCCGACATAGATCGGCTGGAAACTCGACCCCTTCAACCTGCCATCAAGGTCAGGAGGACAAAATTCCAAACTAATTTCCCGCTGGCGAGAAACTGACTTTTTCCATCACACCAAGTTTATTGTGCCTGCCCTCATGATCCCCACCGCTGGCGGGAGTGGAAAATCCCACCCTACCTTGTGAATGTTATAAGGCACAAGGATGTGACTTTGACACATTTTGATCATTATTTTTTGCGCATTTTTATGCTCAGGGTTCCAAAACACATGCATACTTGAATACCAATCCATTTAAAAATCTCCAAATTGCTCTTTTCCAACGCTGATAACAATGGTTGATAACAGCCCACATAATGCCAAGGGAGGTCATCACAGAGTCATACATTGACGTGTGTGTGTGTGTGTGTGTATGTGATTTTTCCATGCCTACTTGCGTCGGGCATGTTTGGTGGCGTAAGCAGACCATATGGTGCAATCGGTTTCACGATGGCATGAAACAAATTTGTGATCGTCCACTCAGCCTGCCGATGGGGGGCTGTGTTTTTCACAATGAGACATTGGGAACCTCACTGGAATACATCTGCATATCATTATTCGGCCAGCCCCCCAGAATCGTTCCCCCTCCCCCCGCTGGAGATCATCAGGTCACGTCGGCGGGAAAACACGCCAACGTGTTTCACAACTGTACACAAGTGACGTGCACCTGGCAAGTTGCACTTCACTTGGGACTTCAAGGTTTGTTTGCTCACCTTGCTTCGGTCAGCATTCATAGTCATCAGTGCCAGGCTTCACAGACAGCGCCACATCACTTTTAGAGGGGCTCATGGCGGGTCTCTACCTACCAGACCTGACATATGTGGGTGGCTTTTCAATGGCTGCAGGGATAGGGCTTGCTTGGGGAAGGGGGAGAAGTGGCCTCAGGCAAGGGAAGAGGCTGCAGTACGAGGGCTGTACTGGGGAAGGAGGATATCCCAGGGTGTGTGTAGGAGCACATGTTGATCTATACAAGTGGCCTCAAGATGGTGAGAGCTGAGGAGGCAGTCTCCAGAGGAGATAAGGCCAGATGGACATGTGAGGGTGTGTGTGAGAATGGGTGGTGATGTCCCTTGAGCTGGCAGGGAGTGAGATACCAGTGAATGTGTGATGGGCTTGAGTGTGTGAGTTTAGAGAGATGAGATGGTTGCCTTACCCTGGCTGCATGGATGAGGTCATTCATCCTCTATCTGCATTGGATGGCCAACCTCTTCTGTGCAGCATTGGCACTGAGCACCACTGCCACCACCTCCCAAGCCTGGTTGGTCACGCCTGTGGCAAAAGCGGGGGTAAAGGATATCGTGGGAGGCCTCCATGGAATTCACATGGCCTTCCAGTGACATGTCACTAAACCTGCGGGCTGCATTCTTTTTGCCTTGTGTGGACATCTTCCCTGCAGTAATTGTGGGCTGGAAGCACAGATGTGTGCGTGTGTCAGGACTTTAAAAATGGTGCCTGATGTGATGAAGTGGCAAGGTGATTGCGTGGCGGGCGAATGAGAGCCCGCCCGTCATCGTTTTACCTGCCTGCTAACGCAATTAGTGCAAATCTGGGATGATTCCGCCCTGTGTGTCTGTGTATGTATGTCCGTGTATGTGTGTGTGTGTATGTGTGTGTCTTCGTGTCTGTGTGTATGTGTGTGTTTTCTGCATTTTATCCATTTGCTCTAGATCTACTTCAAAGGTCCTTTTGCAATATATATGCCACATATCAAACTGAAACTTCAGAATTAAATAAGACAGTGATATTATTGTATAACTGCCAATTCAGAGCCACCAGCATTTTAGCCTCAAGCCATTCAGACCACTGTCCTGCAAGCCTGCACAAGCCGGACTCTGGTCTGTGTGCTGTACTTTATTTGATTCTGGTTAGGTGTCTTTCAATATGTAAACTAATGAATGTCACGTGGCCAGACTTGGGTAATTCTTATTTCCTCATTCTCTGTTACCAACAAGTACACTTAGAACACCTTGTACCAAAATTGGGAGAGCTAGCTCACAGACTAGGCAAACAACAACATACTCACAGAATCATGCATTTCAGCCAAAGTCCCAAACTCCTCCATCACCATCTCTGTCCTGTCTTACTGATAGTACATACACACCAGAGATGGTGGCACAGTGGTATACAGTGGGGAGGAAGTGGTCCAGGGATTCCTCAACACTGACTCTGGACCCCTTTAAGTCTCATGGCTTCAGGCCACACATGGGCAAGGAAGCCTCTTGCTGATTACCACCTACCTCCCCCCCACTCACTTCAGCTCCATGTTAACACCAATTGGAAGAAGCACTGAGGGCAGCAAAGGCACAGAATGTACTCCTGAGCGCGGAACTTCAATGTCCATCACCAAGAATGGCTCAGTATCACCACTACCAACCGAGCTGGCTGGGTTCTGAAGGACATATCTGTCAGACTGGGTCTGCAGCAGGTGGTGAGAAAATCAACAAGAGGAAAAAACCTGCTTGACCTTGTCCTCATCAAGCTGCCTTTTGCAGATGTATCTGTCCATGACAGTATTGGTAGGGGTGACCACTGCACAGTCCGTGGAGACAAAGTCTATCTTCACACAGAGGACACCCTCCATTTTGTTGTCTGGCACAAGCAGTGCTAAATGGAATAGATTCAGAACAGATCTAACAGCTCAAAACTGGGCATCTATGAGTCACAGTGGGACATGAGCAACAGTAGAATGTTACCCCTCTGCAATCTGTAACCTCATGGCCCGGCATATCCCTCACTCTACCATCACCATCAAGCCAGCCGACTATCCCTGGTTCAATGAGGACTGTAGGACAGCATGCTAGGAGCAGCATCAGGTGTACCTAAAAAATGAGGTGCCAATCTGGTGAAGCTACATCACAAGACTCCACATATATTAGACGGCAGAAGCAGCATGTTACAGAGAAAAGTGATTCTACAACCAACAGGTTAGATCAAAGCTTTGCAGTCCTGCCAGTTGTGAATTGTGGTGGACAATTAAGCAACTAATAAGAGGTGGTGGCTACATGAACACTCCCATCCTCAGACATAATTAGCCCAGCATGTGATTGCTAAAGATAAGGCTGAAGCATTTGTAACCATCTTCAGTCAGAAGTTCCTGACCGAACTAATGCTTCATTTTCCCAGCGAAAAAGAGGAACGTGCAGCTCCTGCAAACATGGCCTTAATGATTTGATTAACGTGGCTGTGAATGGCTAGCAGCCTGACTTGCATATGGTTTCTCTTGTGCCTTGGAATGACTCGGCGTGTAAAAATTTCCTGAAATGAAGACCTTCGTAGCCATGGGAAGAGCCATCAATGTTGTTGAGTTGTCCACAGCTCGGCCTCCATGAGGTAGCCCACTTTCAGCTCAGTGACAGCCTTCTTTGCGATGCAGAGGATTCAAGAAACAGACCAATTCCAGCATAGCCAGGTCAGGGTTTTGTAAGTGAAGGCCTAAACTATGCATGGCCACATACATAAGATTTGAATTGCGCCTAGGCTGGCCTTTCTTGACCCATCATAAACTCACCATCCTGCTCCAAATCCTTGAAAGTCCAGAGGAATTCCTATCTTGAGCTTGTTATAAGTAAAACCACAGCTGCAGGCAAGACAGTTATAGAACAAAGAATTTATAAATAAAAGTATAACAAAGAAAAAAAAATCACACAACAGGGGATATTACAGCAATGAAAATGCAGATGAAACTTGTTAGTGGCTGAGGGAAAGGTTTACAACCAGCAGTGGAAATTCCAACAGATCTTTTAGCAGCCAACTTCTAAAGCCTAGGCCAACCATTTGCTTGTCTTTTATGGTAAAGCTGTGTGACGGGGGCACGGACACTGCAAAACACATGAAATTCAGCATGGGATCAATTAGTAGAAGAACGAAAGGTTAAATGAGGGTTTTGCGGGTTGGCAGAATGGTGTCCAAAAACATAAAAATGCTTTCTTTGCGCAATGCTTTGAGTTAGATGTGTTGACCTCCGTACCTAATTCTATGACCAATGTTGCCAAGTGGAGCATTGCAAAATTGACCCTGAGATGTTAGGTATTATTCTCCTCTTTCCTCTCCTTTTATCTTGGTTTCTCATCCTCCCATCAATCAGATCTTTATGAATGACTCTCTCACCTTCTACTGCACACCACAGGACTGATCATGACAAATGAATAACTGGGCTGTGGAGTGCACAAGCTGCAATGGCCAGCCTCCCATTCCAGTGCACAAGAGCCCGACCTCACTTAAATCTCGTAGGCAGCGAACGGGAGTCATGATGCAACTGAGGCCTCAAGATGCAGCCAGCTGTGCAGCTGCAGGAAAGTAAGTTTGGTGGCAGCAGGGGTGGGGGAAGATCGATCCCTGATGGCGACCGATTTTATCTGTGGGCCCTGGGGCCACACTCAGCCTACAGAAGAAATTTGGTGCTGAGTTTTGGAGGGCCTCTTTGGTTTCATTCAGTAGCCCTACCGCCTTGTCATCATTGGCGATTCAGACAAAACTCCATTTTGAAAGGGGCCTATCGTCAGGTGTTGAAAGCGCCTGTTTCAGACAAAAGAACCATTTTAATATGAAAACTAGAAGAATTTTCCGGTGGGCTTCAGGATCCTCCCCTCAGGCTCAAATAGGGGTCAGAAGCCTGTGTAACTGCAAACCCATATTTGACTTGTTTTGACATAAAGTGGCAATTGAGGTCCTTTTAATGTTCCAGGACACCAGAGGTTGGATTTTTTGATCCCGCCAGGGGTGGGAACGGAGGCAGGCGGGTATGGAATTATGTACCATCCCACCGTCCCCCCCTTGCTACTCCATCATGCCCCCGGGCCATATTCCTGGAGGCGAGATTTGTGAAGGGAGGTAGGGTGGCAGGTCAATCTGCCTGCAAATGGCAAGTAGCCAACTCACCTTATTAGTGGCTGCTTAAGGCCAATTGTCAGAGGCCAACTGGGATTTTCCAGTCAGCTTCCAGGCCTTACAGGTAGTTGGGCACAGGTTAGCTGACTGGAGGAGGCCTATTGATGGCAGACCAGGGTGGGGAGGGAGGGGGTTGGCGGCCTTGTGTTCCATGCGGGTTTAGAGGCCTTCCCTGCCTTCATGACTTCACCTGCAGCCTCAGGTTGCCCGATGGAATGGTTCCCTTTGACAGTGGTGGTCCAACTGCAAAAGCCCTTTTTTATTTTAAATTTCAAGAAGTTGGAAGGAGGGCACTCCCATTTTGAGGTGCCCTCTCTTTCACTTAACTGCCATGGCATCCTGCTGCCACTTTCAAGTTGAAGAGGCTGCTATTGGCCCTCCAGCTTTGAGAGCCCACCTGCCATCTTAATTGGAAGGTGAGCCTGCTCTCTGGGTAAAATCACAGGTGAGTGATTGTTTCCCACACGGTGCAGGCTTCTGATCATCATTTGAGCCTGACGGGAGGGTCCTGAAGACCACAGGAAAATTCTTCTACTTTTCAAATTAAAATGGTTTTTTTGTCTGAAACAGGCGCTTTCAACATAGGCCCCTTTCAAAATGGAGTTTTGAATCACCAATGATGACAAAGCGGTAGGGCTACTGACCCCATTTTGAGGCCATTCTTGCCCTGTTAATGTCAAGCACAGGCAATGAAAATTGACTCCTTAAGCTGTCCTCATCACTAGATTGTCTGACCCAAAGAAATAGTACTTTGTGGCTTCTGCAACAACATGTCCCTCTTCAATAAATACATTGTGACTAGACTTCGCAATTTTTTCGTTTAGTAAAACGCTATCAAATCCCTGCAATGTAACACAATTTTAGAATACTATCAAAGTTATTTACTTATGTGATAACGCAGCAGATGATGTGTGCCAGGTGGATCAAATCCACGAGGGAAACTTGATCACAATGATTTTGCAATTTGTATTTTATTTCGAGATGTGTGCCCTGAATTCAGTAGTAATAAATCCACCAAGACTCTAGGGAATTTTTTACAAAACCAAGTTAAACATTTATTAACAAAAGAAAAGATTTGAAGCACATACATAGGTCTACAAATTACTACTATAATAACTCCTAAAACCCCTAATTAATCTGGCTTCCAGTTACACCCCCGTTAAGGCAACAGTAAACAAAATAAAAAGATTTTAAATAGGTTCCAGCCAGTTAACACAATACCCAAGACAGTAGAATTCAAAATGGCTTTTCCCAGCTTCGATTTCTATAGACAGCAGCTTAATGCACAAGTACTGGAGGCTTTTCACACTTCTGGTAGATTTTGTAATTCTTTCCCTGACACATAGCCTCATTTCCCTTTAAACATGGTTCTCCCTTTTAACGCAAATTCCATTGTTCCCAAATGTCTTTGGAACTTTATTTTTCTCACAATATAAATCATTGCATGCTGCTAATGTTATCAGTAACCTTTGGGAAAAAATAACCACACTGCTTGGTGTAGCTTTTCTGGCTATGTGTAACATCCTACCACCTCTTTGAAATTCAAACTACCCTGATTTATCTAAGAATGCACATTCTCCTCACCTCACCTTTGAAAACTTCAGCCATGTTTACGTATTTAGCATTTCAAACCTGGCTTCTTATGATGAATTAAAGCCTCCAGACCAGCTGTCTCCAATTCAATCATGCACACACACTATCCAAACCAACCCCCCACTATTATCCTACTTTTACAATAAATCACAATAATATTATGAGAATTATTATACTTTCGTGACACTGAAAAGAGACTGGATTGGATAGAAGTATGAGTGGGTTATGCATGCCTATTGAGTCAGCAGTTTACTTCTCAGTAAAGCCCTGCTGTGTTTCTTCTATAATGCAGTACATTTGCTACTTAAAACATTTTTAGTGGGCAAATTGTCGGAAATATTTTTACTCGGAAGATCATCTAAATTATTCTTGGTGGTTTACTGATTCTTGAAAAGATTTGACTCTGAGTTAAGAGCAGATGGTTCCAAGATGCCTCTACATTCTCCATAAGTAACATCTTGAATCAAACAGCAATGTGGAATGTATTCAACTAGTCAATTCAGGATAGAAATTTGTATCACTACTTTAATTATTACCAAATTTTCTGTGCAATATTTTTCATTGGGCCACTCATTGTTTCATGTAAGTACAGTAAGTGTTCCTACTTGGCAAGCTTCCTTAAGCATTTTTGCAATGTAATTAAATGTGACTCGAAGTTCTGACTATTTTTTGAGCATAATGTGAAAATGACAGGATTTTAAGAAAGGTTAGACAGCAAATCAATTCACTTATGAAATAAAACTTAATACACCAAAACTGAGTACTGACAAAAATCTCTTGTCTTTTTAAGCTTATGTTCTCCGACCTTTACACAGGAAGGAAAGAACAGAGACCAAGATACTTATTAAGTTTCTCATTCTTCTTAGCTCCATGGAAGCTGAAAGTAAGAAAGATCTCAACAGAGACAGAATGAACCAATGACAGAACCTTTAACATATGACACTGCTCATAGAATTTGGTCCATCTCATCATGAACCCTGTCTTTTAGACTCACCAGTCCAGGTGGGTCAATTTGGGGTGAAACAGATTGTCTGGATTAAATCTTAACATAAGTGGCTGGATTTTACAATAAGTAGCCAAGCACTGATGTTTGCCAGCAACTACAAAGAAAGCTGCCCATAAAGATCTAGTAATCTCTGCATGTGGATTTTCCCTTTCCTGAGGGCAGTTTAAATCTGGCCCCAAGGCAAAGGGATCACCAGGCATTCAATTGCAATGATATCAGCAAGCAGGATAAGCAGCCAATTATATTGAAGTATTCTCACAGGCAGCAAATCAGGAAGATAAAAGCCCTAAATTTTTTTTTAAACTTTTAATTTCACTTTTCAGATAAATAAAATGATTGGATTCAGATAGAAGCTAAAATATTTTGAATAAATATTTGAAAAAAAACTTAATTATTTTCAAGGAATGTGGGTTTCTTTTTATCACAATGGAGAAATTTGACACTCTACAAACATTAGATTAGCTTTTCAGCGTCAGTGAGGTGTTCTGCTGTAATTATGAACTTAGAACACCGTTAAAAACCCAATTATACCTCATTCAACAAACTGTAACTTTTTCAAGGGTTTTTACAGTGAGTCTAATGTAGTAAAAGAGGAAATTTTCATCAGTTTGCTGATTGGTTGGAAATTGAACATCCAGGGCACCTCAGCGGTTCACCCTCCTGAGGAGAATAGAATCACTGACATTAACTTCTGGAATTTTGTTTTAAACCTGTGCATGTGCAGACTCCCAAAGTTGCTATCAGATTCCATGGAGCAATGATGCTGAATGCTGGTACTTTCACCATCGTGACCACAAATCTGGGGTAAGGTGATTCACATCTCATAAGGAAGTCAGAGGATAAAATATTGGAGGTAGAGCATGATGTACCTAAGTGGAGGACCAGGAAATAGAATAGCAGACCCTGGCTGTTGAACATTGAGATGGTCAGTCAGGGGTCCTGCCACAAAAAGACAAATAATTGCAGAGCATCATAACTACATGAAGGTCCTGCAAAGACTCTTCAGATATGGGTCACTTGATGTTAGTCACAATAAGAGGCTGTAGTGGAAGAATTAATCCAGGCTGGTCTTTTGGTTCAAGCTGGTTTATTTTCAAGACAACTCCTTAGAGCTACTGAATTCCAAGTAGCTTCCACACAAAGTGTTCCAGCTACATCTTTTTATTCTATTTAGATGGGATAATCAATGCCCATCACCTGTTTAACTAGTAATTGTCTTTAACAAGGTGATTGACAGATTCCCCTCTTTCCTTTTTAAATTAAAACTTCAAAAAAAATATTCTTTAAGATTTTTTTTCAAACAAACAAAAGGAAATAATGTCATGTATTTCCACATCTATAGTTCCCATATTTCCTTTACCTACACTCACGATTATAAAACAAAAACATTTTTTATTGCATCATTATAACATAAGACAATACATTTAACAATTTCTTAGAGCAAACACTTCTTTTTGTAAAACAGTCTGATAGTTGGTGACTTGTGTCAACCCATTGTATCTTAGAGATCTCTCTTCCCTCTAACTTTTTTTTTATGCTGGCTAGGTTTATTCTTAGCCTTTTTCCAGTGGCAATTATTGTGGAATGAGCCTTGTTCTAAAGAGACCAGTTATCAACATAACATTCTATGGGCAAACGTTTCTCATATTGCCCCTTATATAATAATTGTCAGTATATTGGATAAGTAAATGCTTCCACCAAGGCCAGCGTTTTAGCAGCTAAGGTGCTTTTCACTACCCTTTTTATTTTCTTGGCCTCCCAAGTCAGTGGGCAACACTTATCATTTGTTCCCACCAAGAATACGATAAACCCTGGAAGATTAGAATGTAAAGTATCACTAAAAATGACCAACCTCATATCTTCTGGATCACCTAAGGCTGGAAACTTGAGCACACACCTCTCAGAATTTACTTATTTATTTATTTTAAAGTTTTTTTTATTTGCTGTCAGAACTTGCTCAGCTGTAGCATGTTTCATCATGGTACTCAGCTCCAACATATCGTAACTAGCATCAGGCCTAGTCTGAGTGCCCAACCTGTTCAACTGCCCAATCAAACTTCTCAAATGTTCTATTTCTTTCTTGGTAGCAGGATCCTCTTTTTGTGAGGATCTAACCCAAGTTATTGAGATATGATTAACATTTTCTAGATAGGAGTGATATTGAATCAACAATCTTAACTTGCTCTGCTTAATGAATAACCCTATGTATTTAAAGGCCCCTGAAGCCTGACTTCTGACCTTGAATTCCTTCTTTATCTTCTCAATTACCCATTGTTCAAATTCTACAGAGCGTCCCCAAAGGAACTCATCAATATGCATGAAAAAGATTCCAGCTAGTTTCTCCTTATGGAACCATTGCAGGATCTACATTTAACTGAATGCAATCTGTTTTCAATAGGATAGACCTCATGGAAAATACCATACTCTTGATGCATCATTCAAACCATAAACACACTTGTTCTACATCCCCCGCTTCTTTGGGTGGTTTCAAAAAAACTTCCTTTTGAAACTTCTCCCCCTGTAAAAACAGACTTTATATCAATCGATTTGCACTTCCACAAATAGGATGCCAAAATAGCTAAAAAAAACTTCAAACTCACTTTCCCCGTGGTAGGTGAGTCCACTCTGACATCCTGATCTCTTAGTCTCTCTTCAAAGCCTTGGGCTACTAATCTCGCTTTGGCCTTATATGTGCCATCTGAGAGTACCTTTTTTGTACAGATCCATTTGTGAGATAAAGCTGGCTGTTGTGTGAGGTTATTTCAGAATATACCCCAAATTCCTTCCAACTTTCTAACTCTTTCCATTTGGCTTCCTTTATCGGCTTATTTTCTAATTTATTAGCAGCTACTAGAATCGCTCTGTCAAAAGGACTTCTACTTCTATTGAGATGGCTAGTTTGCTCTCTAGTCCTCCTTGTTAAGCTATGGCCTCTACTCACATTCCTCTCCCTTTCTGAACTGCTACTATATGATCGTCCTCCCATGTAAGCAGAACCCCGTTTGCAAGTCTATGATTTTTTTCTAGGGTCATGACCACTTTCTGGTCCACTGTCAGAACTCATACTGCACTTTCTGGATTTCCACATTTTTTCCAAACACGATTGCTCTATCATTCTTCATATCTAGCTTCATCTGAGCTTTCTTCATCGCAGATCGACTCAACAATAGTGGTATTTCGCTAGAAACCACATCAATACTGATAAACAGATTGATCCCTGCTAGCTAACAAGGAGGACCACCCATTTGGAGGATGTTAATATATTGTCATCTCCGAACCTGAAGCAGGGTGGGGCTTTCATATTCCTTGACCTTCTGACGGTCTGCCTCATCAAGAGACTCCAGATAGCAGTTAAGTCAGTCAATGCCGCACACCAGAGAAGTACAACCACTGTCCAGAACTGCACAGTTGAAGGAATCTACCATCAAGATACTCATCACCGGATTCAAACGCTCAGTGATCAATACAATTCCATCATGGCAGTCACCATCATCAGTTTCAGGTTCAGATGAATCCGTCTTGTGGTTCACTTCAAAAACACGATTCCTTCGCTGTGGGCAGTTCATCGCGTAATGATACTGTAATAACACCAATTAGCCATACCCCGTGCATTTTTGGGGTTTAAGTGCCTACGATCACCGTCCTAGACACATTTTTGTCCTGACTCAAATTGGCTAGGGTTACGACAATTTTCAGACCTCTTGTCATTAAACTCATCTTTGTATTGGAATTGTCGCCTAATATTTGGTCGACCTCGAAATTTAGCTACCATTGATTCCTCTACCCTTTGTTTCATGGCATAGTTGTTTGCATTTGCTAAAAAAGGGCAGGGAACGACTGTTTCCCCAGAAATCTTTTCAGGGCAGCAGCTATTTGATCTAAGAGAGGTTCTTTCCCCCGGCATTGAACCCCTGCTAGTACTCAAAGACTATCAACCTAAGAAATATGAGCACAGTCCAGTAATTTAAATGCCAATACTGATTCCGGAATTTCAATTTCAAATCTCTGTAGTCTCCTGTTCCATTTATCAAAATCCATGATATATTCTTCCATGGACTGTAAAACTTTTCCAAAAATTGTAACAGTAGGTTCAATCCCTCTTCATGATCCAAATCATCCATTTTCCACTCTGAAGGTACCTTACCCCTTATCTTACTTTTGGCTGGTAATGATAATGCTAATGTCATTCCTTGCTTGTACTGGGGTTTGGAAGTAACCCAGATCCACATTTCAACTTCAGTCTTCCATTGCTGATAAGGTTCAGAGTCAGAAAAAATTGGCAGATAGTCAAAGCTGGTGATTTTGTACCGTCCTTCCGAAATTCCATAACTTAAATTGTCAGCAACAGTACGTTTCTTTTCCCTCAGAGGATTGTGACAGAAATCTTCACATACAGCAACCAATCAGCAAGGCTTAAAGTTCATCCTCTGCTACCATGTTACTCACAATAAGAGGTTGTGGTGAAAGAATTAATCCAGGCTGACCTTTTGGTTCAAGCTGGTTTATTTTCAAGACAACTCCTCAATGCTACTGACTTCCTAGTAGCTTCCACACAAAGTGTTCCAGCTGTATCTTTTTACTCTCTTTAGATGGGATAATCAATGTCCATCACCTGTTTAACTAGCAATTGTCTTTAACAAGGTGATTGCCATGCAGTGTGTTTATTTATACATTGACATCTGAATAGATGAAGAGTCCAAAGCATCCTTCATGACACTACAACTTCTCCATAATGTAGAGCATCCTGCTGTGAGTGATCTCCTACCAAAGTTACAGTGGAAGACTGACAGAAACCAGAGGAACTTTGGGACCAAGATTTTCATGGTAATGGCTATTCAGCATTCTCTTGAAAGAATGCATGCACATGTTACACAGACTAAACTCCTAGATTTCAAATTCTGGAAACACATGACAGGTCTATTATCATCTACAAAGAGAAAAGGCAGCTAATGTTTGGGTCTATATTCTTTGTCAAAATCAGAGAATTCTTTGTACTTCAGAACTAACACACATCATTAACATCCACCTCCAATCTCTTCCAACAGACACTAAACTCATTCAAGTCTGGCATCTTTCATTCTAATTTAACGCTAATCGTTGATGATTCAAGTATTCCTAAACCTGTAGTTTGGTATTTTTACCTGGGTGTAATTTTAACTGAGCTCTTTCCAGACTTCAGCAAAAATACCTGCAGCTGTTTGCTTTGACCTAATGTTGAACTGCATGGTGCTAATCTGTACTTTTCAGCTTGTTTTTTCAGAAAGTATTGGTTTCAGGGTCAAAACAGTGAGGAATTTAACATTCATATCCTAAATATGAAACAACTCACACCTTCATACATCTTTGCAGAATCTAAAAACAGGACAAAAACTTACAAGCTATTATAACTCATAAAGGAAATCACTGTTTGCCAGTACAAGCAGATGTAAATGTAAAGTGCTGGTATGACATTTCTCTACCTGCTATTTTATTGAAAACATTAAGAAATTTAAAATAAACTTGTTAATGCCTGTGTTAAAATATTTGATGTAGGAATATCATTGAATTGTGTGAAGTGCATTACTGCTAATAGAACCCCAACCACACACCATCTGCTATTTCAGGCAGACCTTGCCATTCAAGGCTTCCTCAATATTTGCAGGCATTTGTTCATCCCTCATCTATTTCTCAACTTCTGGCATATTATTGAGAATATACTATGGCTGGAAACTTCTGCTCCCACAGGAAATGAGGAAGGAAGCAGGTGAGCCAGGGAATTTGGTGGGAAGGTGTCAGGACTGATACCCGACGCCTTCCCGCCTTCAAGGGGAGTAAGTTCTGGGTGGGAAGGCCCATGGTCGACCTTCCTATCTTACCGCCACATGAGTCCCTTAAGTGGCCAGTTACAGACCACTTAGGGCCTCTTCCTGCTGCCACTGCAATCTTCCCAGCTCCAGTCAGACCTGCTGACATTCGGCCTGCATGACTGGTAAAACTGCGTGGGCTGCACGTCAGCTGGGCCAGGAGGGCGTCCCCCAATCTGCACTAATCTGTGCATGATCAAGGCACGAACATGGGGTAGCGGGGTGACTGCTTACAGCTGGTGCCCTGCCCTTGCTGCCAAACTGCATGGCACTCCTGTACCTGTGGCTGTGACCCTCACCCCTGAGACACCCCCCTTACCTTCATCCTGGTCATTCCGCGATCCTGGGACTCCAGAGGTTGTGGTTCTGGCATATCATTAATAGCGATTTCGAGACTCTTAGGCTTTTACTGAAAGGGTAATTACCAGGTAGGGAATCACTTTCCACATTGGAGTGTCTTATTCATTTTTACCATCAACATCCTGGGGGTTACTATTGACCAGAAACATAACAGCACCAGCTATATAAATACTGTGATTGCAAGAGCAGGTCAGAGGGTGGGAATTCTGCATTGAATGACTTAACTCCTGACTCCCCAAAGCCTGTCCACCATCTACAAGGCACAAGTCAAGAGTGTGATGGAATACTCCCCACTTGCCTGGATGAGTGCAGCTCCCACAGCACTCAAGAAGCTTGACACCGTCCAGGGCAGAGCAGCCCATTTCATTGGCAACCTATCAGCCACCTTAAATATTCAGTTGCTCCACCAATGACGCACAGTAGCAGAAGTGTGTACCATCTACAAGATGCACTGTGCAACTCACCAAGAGTCCTTCGTCAGCACCTTCTAAACCCATGACCCCTACAACTAGGAGAGCAAGGAGGCACATGCGGACACCATCACCTGCAAGCTTTCCTCTAAGCCATACAACACTCTGACTTGGAACATCACTGTTCCTCCACTGCAGCTGGGTCACAAACCTGGAACTGCCTTCCTAAGACCGCTCACACTGCACGGACTGCAGCTGTTCAACAAAGCAGCTCAACACTGCTCAAGGGCAATTCGCGTAACATTCATGCCATGCAAGTGCCAGGCAATGACTATATCCAACAACAGAGAATCTAACCATCTCTCCTTGATGCTCAATAGCATTACCATCACTGAATCCCACATTATCAACATCCTGGGATGTTACCATTGACCAGAAACTGAACTGGACTAGCCATATAAATACTGTGGCAGGTCAGAGGCTAGGAATTCTGCAGCAAGTAATTCACCTCCTAACTCCCCAAAGCCTGTTCACCATCTACAAGGCACAAATCAGGAGTGTGATGGAATACTCTCCACTTGCCTGGATGAGTGCATCTCCAACAACACTCAAGAAGCTTGACACTATCCAGGACAAAGCAGCCTGCTTGACTGGTACCTGATCCACCATCTTAAACATACACTCCCTCCACCACCAATGCACACTGGCAGCAGTGTGTACCATCTACAAGATGCACTGCAGCAATTCACCAAGGCTCCTTTGACAGCATCGTCCAAACCCATGACCTCTTCCACCGCAAAGGACAAGGGCAGCAGACGCATGGAAACACCATCACCTGCAAGTTCCCCTCCAAGCCACACACCACCCTGACTTGGGACTATTTTGTCATTCCTTCAGTGTTGCTGGGTCAAAATCCTGGAACTCCCTCCCTAACAGCACTGTGAGTGTACCTGCACCATATGGACAGCAGCGATTCAAGAAGGGAGCTCATCACCACCTTCTCAAGGGCAATTAGGGATGGGCAATAAATGCTGGCCTGGCCTGTAAATGTATAAATTTTAAAAAAATCAGTATGGCAACAACTTGGCGACAACACCCAAAGTCCATGAACAAATTATAACAAATTACCTGTACATGTCCCCAGGGTCTTACTTTGAAATAGGTGTTTGAAATAAACTTAAACCTGTGGTTGCATGCCTTACTTAATTACTCAGCAACCCAGCTCCCCCTAGCCCCAGCCCCTTCTGCTCCTGAGGGCACTGGCTTTTGCTTCCATAAATGCTGCCAGCCCTCTGATACCACATCCAGTTTCATATGTGTGCCCGATCCGAATGGGCGTAAAATCGCGCGAGATGATGTCATCGCCCACTCACGCGATATTTTGCTCGGTGGGCGCGTGTGGCAGTCGGATGCGGGCCTGCCGACATTTAAGCGGGCAATGAAGCCCACTAACAGTGCAATTGTCAGCGATATTTCGTGGCCCGTTCAACCTTACAGTTGGCGGACGGGCCAATTGGCCAGGCGGCCTTTATATTTTAGATGAAACCCCATCCAAGGGCAGGATGAAATCTCCGTTAGGAAATAAAATAAAGAGAAATATCTGGGGACAGCGTTTTTATGAGGTTTGCTTTCAGCTGCTTGGTTGTGCTGCATGGACGTTTTATGTGCTTTGTTATTTTGTGCTTTGTTTTATTCTTTGTGGGTCCGCAGCTCCCTGGGTCTGCCTTCAGGGAGCTCAGCGGAAGCTCTTGCCTGCACCCTCTTCCCACCCCCCCATCCCGGCAGCGCTGAGCTTTTCAGCGGGCATTTCATGCTGGCGGGTAATTGGCCAGCCAGCGTGAAATCGCAGTCGGGGGCCCCTTTCCTGACCACGCCCAGGCCCGGCGATCGAGCGTGCACATGACGAGGGAAAAATTCAGGACACGGGGTTTCCGCCAGGGAATCAATCGTGGGAACTCAGGTTGATGTTCTGGTCTCTAGCCTCAGGACAGTGGGGCCAATTGTCGACAGGGGTATCCCCGCTACAATCACAGGTGAGATCAGCCAGCCCAAAAGACAGCAGGGACCAGTAACCTGCCAGGCTCAGGATCACACATCAGGAAGCTGCTCGATTACAAAATGCTGTGGATGTCTTTGCCCTTGGGACTGGTTATTTAAACTAAGAATTGGGGTTGGATTTTCCTAACCAGGAAAAAGAAGTTGGGACGGTCCCGGTCCCCAATCTCCCCCACTTCCCCCCTCCCCACTGACCTTCCCCACCACTCCCACCCCCTCCCAGAGGAAATAGTCACTTATTGAAATTTTCAAGGAGGTGCCCCCTTAACTGTTTTTAGGCCAGCGTTTTCCAGCTGTGGCGGGGCCGACGAGCCATTGAAATCTCCATTCACATCGGCGGCACCGAAGATTCCCCCGGCGTGAGGGGCCGGAAAATTCCGGCCTTTGTTTCTACACAATGGAGGAGGGTCGGGGGGTGGGTGTGGGGGTTGGGGGAGGGGGTGGGTTTTGGTGGGGTGTAGGGGGTTGGGGGTGGGTTTAGGTGTCAAGATTCACAGCAGCATTTTGGGGAAAATCGAGAGGCTGAAATGACGAACCATCCCACCTCAATAATGTAAATAATGTTCCCTTTTTTTATTACACTTTAATTATGTTTAGTTTTTTTGGGGGTTTCTGTGCAAGGCTTTTTTACTGCATCACAATCAAATTTGAAACTTATGCTGCAGTCCAGTAAAGAATGTTTAATTCTTCTCTGACCACAGTACACATACAGGCAATTTTAAAACTTTTGTTTTATTTGCTCACAGGATGTGGGCTTCGCTGGCCGGGCCAGCATTTATTGCCCATCCCTAATTGAGAAGGTGGTGGTGAGCTGCCTTTTTGAATTGCTGCAGTCCATGTGTTGTGGGTACACCCACAGTGCTGTTAGGGAGGGAGTTCCAGGATTTTGACCCAGCGACACTGAAAAACTGGCGATATATTCCCAAGTCAGGATGGTGCATGGCTTGGAGGGGAACTTCCAGGCCGTGGTGTTCCCGTGTGGACCAGTTATTAGTGTTACTTACGTGAATGGGGCGGGTGAGTTAACTTTATAGATCCCCTTTTCCAAGTTTTGAATACTTAACTGGTCTCGGATGGAACCAGTTGGACCAGTCAATTTAACCAGCCTAACTGGTCACAACTGGAGCCAACGTAATTTTCAATTGGAGCCAGGTTAACTGATATCTACTGGGATTGGCACAACCCAGACATGTTCCAAATTCCATTTGACAACTGGCTCAGTTGGACAATTTGACAACTGGTTTGGATTGGTGGGAGAGGAAGTTGAGGTAGCATGGAGACAGGTTCCCTGTCCAATTAAAATCAGCAGGTGGGCTCTCGAAGCTGGAGGGCCAATCAGAGGCCTTCCAGCTTGAGAGGAGTAGCAGGCTATGATGGCAGGTAGAAAGAGTGCTTCAACATGGAGGTGCCCTTACCAACTTATTTTAAAGCTTTAATTTGAAAATGGTTCTTGCAGCCACGGCCGTGGGAGGAGGAGTCCCTCTACAGGGCATTGTGGCTGCTCTCGGGCCCAGCAGGGTAGGGGAGGGCCTCCAAGTTTGCCTAGGAGCACTCCCTGGCCTGCTACCGGCTCTCCCACTTTAACAGGGCCCTGCTGGTGCAGGATAGGCTGACTGGAAAAGTCCACTTGGCCTCCTTTTATTGGACTTAACAAGGGTCTTAATGAGCTTAATCTTCCACCGCCAGTCTTAAACCTGCCACTGCTAAAATGGCAGCTTGGGTCCGAAAATCTGCCCTCAATGTCTGCATTGGAATTGTAAGATTTAAACAGCTAATGCTACAGATAAACAAGATGAGGGAAGATTTGTTCTGGTTGTTCTCAGCTCTCAGGTACAAGGCGAAGGAAAGGGGTTAGAGATCTGTGATGTGAGGACTCCACCATCTTTATGTTGTCCTGGGTTCCCTGGGTGGCAGATATGATCAGTTAGAAGCAAGAGGGAACCGGTATTCCCAACCCTCTCGCCTGTTGTCTGATTGCATTTGGGAGTGCATGCAGAAGAAATGGGTCTTAGGCATTGCCCCAAGCCTGGCTCAGATTGAAGGGTCTGAATCACTCCTGGCCACTCCGATGTAGCCAGCTGTCAGAATATAAGTTCTCTATTTTTCAAATTTTTTAAGAGGATCTTTGGGCCTAGTGTTCTATTAGTTTTTGTCTTTGAACAGCAGCCAAACCTACAGCCAATAGCCAAAACCGTTGGTGCAGCAACTCAGGCCTGCTACAGCAGCGAAAATTTGCTCTTGACTCTGGGCGTAGCTCCCTGCAAGAGTGGGGAGGGTGGGTGGGTGGGAAGGTGGGAGAGAAAATCTGGCCCATTCTTTGAGTGTATTTTTATTGTTGCTACACACTGACCAAAGCAATTCCTCCATTATACTTAATAAGGTTTGTTGGTAAAATGCAAACCAATTATTCTTTTTCCTGAAAGTGTAAAAGTAGAGTTACATTTTCTTTTGCTGTCACATTTTGGTCAGACAGAACAGCAGCAGGAAATTATATTTTCTTGGATGGTAATTGCTGATGGCTTCAGTAATGGTTATTGCCAGAATCAAGAAAATCCAATTAAACCAATCGCTGTAATCCAGAATTGTGGGACTGCTGCCCAAAACTATTTTTCATCACAAATTAACCATTGGCAGTATTAAAGCAGGTATCAAATTAGGCTTAATAATGCCAGAGCACTGCAAAGCAGCTGACAGAAGCATATTCAGATCTCTGCTGTAATGTTAGCTTCACCGAGGAGGGTGAAAGGAAAAATTTAATAAGGCCTGAAATCAGGTCTAAAGACTGCAATGCATGATTACCTGCACCCATTGGTTGCAATGTGGGCAGCACACAAACTTCACGCCACATGCTTATTATAATGATAGTAGCATGCAGGCCATACCACTGTCTGGCACCACACTTCAGCAAGAGGGCACTATTTTGTGTGAAGCTAGCACCACTTAAAGCCAGCCTCACTACTCAAAGCCAGCCTGCACCCCTTCAAGGGGAGATGCATTATGGCTGGAGCAGGTGCTGGAACTGTTTGTGGAAGAGTCCCTGAACAGCAAGAAGAACGAAAATGGCACAAACCGGCCAGAGAGTGCACCCCAAGATCCTCTGGTGCTGCACTGGAGGCCTAAATTGAAGGGGGTGGACAGGCATAGAGACAGGGAGCCAGGAGCTCCTCCAGACAGACACTGCGAAGGCAGTAGGAGAAAATAGCCAGCACTCTTAATGCAAGCAATGTAGCCCTGAGGACTTGGATGCAGTGCAGGAAGAAGTTTAATGACCTCACACGAGTGATCAAGGTCAACAAATGCATCTGAAAATGCCATATCTTCATAAATCAACCACTTGCCTCATACGTTGCACCACACTCACTGACCCACTTGTCCCATGTAGAGGACTTAGGTGAGGACTTTAATTGGATGGTGTTCGGAAAGAGCCTGATGGGGATGCATAATGTGAAGCTTGATGCATTCACAGGTCTGCCAGAGTCTCCTGTCTTGGTTAAGGAGCATAGAAGAGGCCGACACCAATTTGGCATGGGTTTTGCACAGAGCTTGGAGCCCATTTTTTCCAAAGTGGAAGTGGCAACTCCAGGACAACACGTGTGGATCCAACGATGGTGCAGCATCTAATGGCTGATCCTCAGGGCGGAGTCCTCCCAGATTTGCAATAAGTGAGGTAGCAGGCGTGTAAAAATGATGTTTTATCTACTGGCCACAATGGGGGATTTTTGTGCTGTATCATCCCCTTCCCAGTGCTTCCCGCCTCAATAATAATGCATTCACTGGAAACATGTGGATCGCAGGCGGGCAGGCTCGGATCGGTGCCCACTGCACCTTGGCTTCAGTGCTTCCTTGCTCCGGGCGCCATATTTAAAGCACACCAGAGCGTAACTTACTTCATATCTACAGACCAGGACTGCTCCAGGTGACAGATGGCCCCGAAAGCAAAGAAGACTACAGCCCCCAAATTTAGTGACACATCTCTAGGGCGCCTCCTGGAAGCAGTGGAAGGCCACTGCAGTGTCCTCCACGCATGGTCTGGCACAGGAGATCCAGCAGAGTCATCACACAGGCCTGGGAGGTGGTGGCAGCAGTGGTTAGCGCCAATGGAGCACCGAGGAGGTCATCCATCCAGCGCAGGAAGAGGATAACTGTTCTCATCCATTTCGCCAGGGTAAGTCAACCACTTCACTCTCACAAATCCATTGCACATCCACAGGGATCTCACACCTCAAGGGACAACACCACTAACTCTCACCCACACCCTCACATCTCCATCAGGCTCATAGCCTCTGGAGCTCACATCCTCATCCTGTCTATGGCTCCGTTCATCACATAAACATTTCACACAGTGCCATGCGTCCTGCTCACACTCTCGCCATCAGTTTTCATGCAGAAGAAGCTGGCTCACAACAGCAGGGAGAGGGTCCAGACCAGGAGTAGAGTGGCCCACATTAGGCCCCTCACTCACTTACTTTGAGGAGTTTGCAATCGTGCTGACTGGTGAGGATATGGACTGTACCTGCAGCAATACTGAGGTCAATGGTGAACACCCATATGAGGATCCTGCACCACATCATCCCTCTCTCAATGGAACTGTGAGTGCTCTCTCTCCTGCTTTTGGCTTTGCTGCCATGCACTAATTATCTCTACGTTGGTTCACAGGGAGCTCTTGCCAAGTGTCTGACACCCTCAGCCAGCCAATACCTCAGCTCCATCCAGGTACTCACCTCCAGCCAAGAGGACACCTCCTCCATTGGAGAGCTGGAAATAAGCAGCCTGGAAGACCTGTCACAGTGCTTACCCACACCCTCCACCAGCAAGAGACACGCACCTCGGTAGGACCTAGATCCAGAGCAGGCTCAGGTTCACAATCTGATGGTCACCGCATGGACACATGTCCACAGCAGGAGGAGGCAGGTTTGGTTGAGCTCCCCTGGCACTTGGAGGACTGCTGGGGAAGAGGCATCTGTCAGGTCCGAATCAAATGACGAGCCTCTGGATTTGGTCTTCCAACTCATTCTGGAGAGTCAGCAGAATATGGGGGAACATCCCACAGAGATGTTGGAAGCCCTCAACAGAGTGCCTGCTCTCTGGTGAAGTGGTGCCCACATGTGTGCACATGGAGGTCTTCATGGGAAGGATGTCAGATGCCATGAAGACCCTGGTCCAGCAGAATGCGGATATGCGTGTAGACCTGCTCTCCATCGTGGGAGCCATGGGTGAGTTCCTGCAGTGGCAACGTGAGAGGGAAACAGGGCACCTTGACATTCCTCCAGGTGCTCCTTCCCCTCAAGGAGTCAGGACAGAGCTCTCGGGCACTCGAAGGGAGGAGGTGTGGCAGCTGGACACCCCTGGGTCATCCACTCAGGAATCTCAGAGGCTGTCCTCTCTCTCCAAATCCCCTTTCCACCCCTGTGAATGTTAGGGCAGCACCTAGAAGAAGTGGTAGTTCTAGAAAAGTTAAGAAATTCTGATCACAAGTGGTTGCACAGGGAACACATTTTGTCACTTTATAATCTGAAAATATATTCACTTTCACTGAAAAATGTATAATGTTGTCTTTCAGCTTCAATGACAGGCTTTACATGTCCTCTCCCTGTACACCCCCTCCTCACCCGCCAACTAGCAGTTCAGCTGCATGCAGCCAGACCCAGGAGTGATTCTGGAGGGAGAAGTGTGTGTGTGGCAATGCCTTCGAAGCCTTGTACAAACACACACCCACGCACGCTGAACCTTCACCCATCACATTCATCTCACTATCCCGAGCATTTTCAATGCTGCCTGCTGGGGTTCTCTTTCAGGTGTCCATCTGAGCTGACCTGCAACTCCGCCCATCCACTGGTCACACTCCCATGCAGCACCTGTGCCCGTCCAACATGAGGCTCTGCCCATTTTCAATTTGAAAACCATGGTCATGGTCAAGTTTCTCGTAAGCTCCCCTCATCCTTTCCCCTCCCCAAGTCACCCATGTCGTTTCCCCCATAACAGTCAACACCCCTGGCATCACCTTCGACCTCCCCACCATTACTCCATCGCCCAAACCCTTGTCATTCTGGGATGTCCAGGTGAATATGCATGTTCCCAACCTTCCTGAAAATCCCACCCACATTGACCTCCCTGACCTCCTTCCTCCCACCCCCAGGGGTGCGTGTTGCTTCCCTGCCCATACCAATCACCCTTGTTGTCCCTGTACCAGTACTGATGCACAATCACCCTCCTACCATACTGGCTCCCTCTGCCCCCTCTCTCACTCACCATTCCCTTCTACCACACCCACCCTGAGTTCGGTCCCCAGGAGTTAGTTATTGACTCCAGAAACCCCTCCTTTGCAGGTTCACTGAACATCCCCCCCACTCCTTCCTAGACTCTTATTCCCTCCTCCCCTGGCACCCTCCCCTCTCTGAACTCCCTCCTTCCCCTGTACACCTTTCCCCGACTAAGCTCCCTCCCTTATACCTTCCTCCCCCTTACGCCTAACTCCCCACTTGCAGCATTCTCCCCTATTACACCCTGCTCCCCCATACTCCCCCCTCCCCCATATTCTCTCCTCCCCCCAGACACCCTCCTTCCCCCACACAATCTCACCCCAACACCTTTGACCCCCCCCTCCAACCTCCCCTCACCCCCAGTACACCTTCCTCTCCCACTCACATCTAGACCTTCCTTTCTCTAACTGCCACCCCCTTCGCCGACCATCCGTACCAGAACATGGCAAAGTGCGTGAAGTTCCGAAGTCCAAGCTGCTGCGTGGAGATCTCCCACTTTCCGTGAGCTGCCTCGTGGTGGAACCATACACATGAGGATTCACCCAGCGTGCGATGCATGTGTTGCTCCGGGGTCCGGTAGCTGTCGGGCTCCAGCATCTTCTGCTCCTCGGATGTCTGTGATCTGAGCAAGGACCTGACAGAAAGTCCCGACGTCTGCACGTCTCGCTTGTCCAGACGTGTTCTGGGCTGGTGTGTTTTCCTGCCTGAGTAACGGTAAATTGGCTGTGGGGAGGCATGATTCCGGTTGGCCCTTACTTTGCAACTTATCAGTGGGATGCAAATCGGGCTTATGCTGGTCTCCAGTGGGATCTGCCATGGCAGACACTGTCGGATGATCCCGCTGTGATTTCACATCAGCGTGAAACTGATTTCTGCCCCTCCCACTGAACCCTCCCCACCCCCGCCCACCATGACGCCCCTCGCTAACGGGAGAGGACGATTCCAGCCTCAGCTTCTATTGCACCACAAGCAGAATCCATCCAACGTCTGGATGCTGAGGTACTGTCTCTCGGGAATGAGAGTGGCTCAATGTATCATGTACTTTCTCAAGACGACAGCATTTGTCTTCCCATCCCTTCCACTCTGTGAGTGCCCTTGCTGTTGCTGGTCAGCTGGTCAGCCCAGACTATTGCTGCCTGGGCCGAGATGGTGCAGTCTGAAGTCAGGCTCTCTAAGCCCAGAGGACAGCTGCAGTCTCACCAACTGAAAGTCTGCAGCCACTGGGTCGGAGAGACTAAGCCAGGCGAAAGCACTCTCAAGGCAGACACTAAGCGAATGCATTAGAGTGATTAGTTGATTTTATATGGAATATTGGATGGTTTGTTTGATAAACTTAGTTTGGAATGGTTCTTTTGTGATGTTTTATTTCGGAATTCTGACAATGATGATGCTGTGATGGTGGGTGAAAGAGAGAAGGGAAGGTGTGTGCCTGGTTTAGAATGGGGGTTTGAGGTCATGTTCAGTGAGAATCATAGTTGGATGAAGTAATCACGGGTAGCCTGGCTGGAAAGAGGAAATGTTGTTGCTGCCTCCTCACTTCCTCCTCCTTGCCCTCTTCTTGCTCCTCCGCCTGTCCTCAGCTACTCCTGGTGGCAAGTACCCTCATATTGGTCAGGCCCTGCAAGACACAACAGGCCATGACAAATTGTGTCACATGCTCTGGTGAGTACTGCAGGGTTCCTCCAGAGTGGTCCTGGCAGTGGAATCATTGCTTGAACACTCCAATGATCTGCTGTCATGTGGCAACATCACTCTCATTATATGCATGTTGGCCACATGCGGTTCTGTTGTAATAAGATCATAAGATCATAGGAAATATGAGCAGAAGTAGGCCATTCAACCCCTTGAGTCAGCTCCTCCTTTCAATAAGATGATATGATCCCCGTGGAGACCAATGAACCAAAAGAATCCAATTTACTGAACAACACCAATTAGAAAACCAAGGGACAAGATTTCACTGTTCATAACTGTTATTTTAACAAATGAACCCAAATCAACATAGATTAAACATGAATTAACAGGCAAATTGTGGTCAATATAAACTATATATTACACGTTAAATAGCAGATACAACAAAGATAGATCTCATGGATTTACTAGGCAGTCCACTTAGCAAATATGGCAATAATTTCAGACATAAAGTCCTTCAAAGCTCTGAACTTCCTCAGGTAGAATTCCAACTTTTTTCCTATGAGGATTTAGCCTCCGATCCTCATCCGTCTGCAGTTCCCAACCAACCGAAGTTCCACAGGCATGTTCTTTACCAAATGACACACTTCTGCAGGATCTCCTCAGCTCTTCTCATGACAGTCTTGATCTGAACCCACAATAATGCCCCTGTGCACTGTACAGCTGATTCTGCTCAGTCGATTACTTTAAGTAACAGAAACAGCTGCAGTAACCCTGGTATTTATCTATTGCCAACTCCTGGATCCAACCTTCATTTTTTTCAGCCTGCCTGCTCTACACCATTGGGTCATCTGAGCTTGGATGGCTCTAATGTCTTTTAAGTGGTTTCAACCAGCTTCAGTTACAGTTTTAGCTAGTTTTACTTTCCCTAGAAACCTGAAGGCACAGTTTCCCTTTCAGTTAGGGTCTGACCCAAAAAATACAACCTTTGAAACCAAGGTCAGTGCACCCAACAGAACACTTGACAAGTCATCTGTTCAGACAACAGCTCACACATGCTACCCTACTGGTCTCGCAAACTGAGGATTCCACCACACTGATCTGATGCTGAATAAATGACTGCTGGCAGAATACCAGGCAATCACCTACATGATATATTGAGCATGTTCACATGCCAACTGCACATTCAGGGAATGGAGCCATTTGTGGGTGTGGTACAGCTTAGCGTTTGGATGTGATGGCACAAAAGCATGTGTGTGCAGTTGATGGCCTCCTCCACCATGGGAAGCCCGCTATCCTCATGTGCATACTCTGTCGACTTCTTTCTGGATGGAAGGAACACAATGTAACCCCTTTCCTGGCACAAAGTGCATCAATTACCTCCCTTATGCAGCAGCATATGGTGAACTTGGAGTTGCTATTGAAGTTACCTACTCCAGCTTGGAAGGATCCCGGTGTGAAGAAATTCAGGGGAATGGACACCCTCAAAACCACTGGCTGTGCCATCCTTTCCCTAGCTGCTCTGAGGCTGCAGACTTGCCTGCAAAAGGTGATTTCTCTCAGCATTTCCTATTAAAATGGAGATGATGCAAACACTGCTCCTACCTTAGATTAAGGTAAGAGAAATACTCCTGAAAGATCCAGGGTGTAAAGCCTCCTGATGAGAGCCCTCCTCCTCCCTCTGCCAGCAGCTTGTCCAATTCTATGCTGCCTCAGCTCAATCTCCATCTCGTACTGCAGCCCAATGAGGGGTGGTAACGATAGCGCCCATGACTCAGAGCAAGCAGTGTGAACAGAACCCTTGAAGTCAGAACCAAAGTCTTCTCCCAAGCAGCACCACCCAATGTCAACATCTCCAACTCTAAGCAACACTTGTAGAAACTCAGATAGGGCCAGTACCAATTAACCAGCAACTAAACTGAGAGCGGATGAGGGTCCTTTCTGCTGCTGAATGCAAGCTGAGCTGTATGTTTAAGAGATACTGTTAGCTACAGCAGTGTGGTCAAATCAGAGTTAGACATTGACTGACATCACGGCCTGCCTACTCTTCATACTTCTGGTGGAGGGTTCTAATGTGTGCACTACTGAACTCCCCAAAAAGGCATCTGGTGCAGGCAATGGCAGAAGTGTATGTGTGTGTGCATGGCGCAGACACATTTCTGCAACCAAAATGGCACCTATAGCGCCAAAGCTATGGGCATTATGGAGCTGAATTTTGTGGCCATTTAATCTTCAGTTTCTCCGTTATGAAACGTGAGCATACTGTCACTGGGTCATCTTATCAATGCAAGGAGTTCCACCGATTAGATGAAATGCTCCATTTTGACAAATATTTTGTAAATTCCATTGAAATACGCAAACTCTAAAAGTTCAAATTTTTTTAAAAATTCCATTAAAAACATTAATTTCATTCAATTACATCAGCTTAAACTTTTACGTTAGTTGATGAAGCATTAACTGATCAATAACCAAATGTCACTCTATTCTTTAGCTGTTCCTATATTGCACAGCAAAAAATGGACTTTGAGAAAATAAATGAATGCACTCATACACTCTTATCCTCTGAGTGCCAGGTAGTTCAGCTGGCTGAGGATCAGACACTGGGCTGCTGGTAGGCCCTGGGACCAAATGTCAGACAGCAGTGGATAAAACAAATACTGCACTTTGGGGTCAGGATATGGCAGAACAGCAGGGACTCCTGACATATTATCTGTCTTTGGAACCCACTGGCTGTAAGCAGGCAGTGACAAGAGGTCTGCCTCCTTACCACAAACACATTATTTTCCCTCCCTTTCATTAGGTTTGCTGGATCATGTACCATTCCACATTCAGGAGGCTGAGCATATGACCTGCTGATGGCAGCCACTAGGCATAATGTCTCTCTCCCTCTTTCTACTTAGCAGACACATGTCTATCATTAGGCAGAGGTTAGGGGCAATGCAACAGAATGTCTGCTTTTCGCTATTAGTAAAAACCAACTAGTGAAAACACATTCTCCCCAATTGTACATTTCAAAATGGTGTGTTCCCAGAATTTCATTAGCAAGGCTATTAATTACCAAAAACAACAGACACTTTTCCATTTTTTATGAAAAGCAGAATTTAACTCCTGAGAGAGACAGAGACAGAACTTATGAGTGGCAAAGCAGGCAGATACTTGAAACATGAAAGAGCAATAAAGGCTCCAACAAAATAATTTCGAGTTATCTGATGTTTTTAATCCCTTAAGCAATACACTAGTTCCACTTTCCAGCTCCCACAATTGCCTGACGGAGATCAGAGAGTAACTCTGTGGGGAACATAGCCATGAATCTGAATCCAATCATTGCAGTACCACCTTGCTAAAATGGAGAGCATTACTTTGATCAGCACCTGGATCAGCAAAATGTACAACGTCTTCCCCACAATTTACACGTTTTGAAGCATTTGGACAAATGAGACACTGCCATGTCACACAACGATGTCACGGGTGTGCGATAGAATGAACAGAGTGTGTTTTCAATCTACATGAAGCTGCACTAAATGAATGCACCAAAATGTGATGGTTCATGATATCTGATTAGTTTAAAGGAGTGATATTTTAATGAAAAGCTGGCAGTATAATTTTCGTTAAGAGATGGAGAGTGGTGACATCAAGAGCAAGCGACACAACGATATACTTCCATGTTTAGAAACAAACAATACTCAAATTAACCTCAAGGCATGCTGCATTCTGGCCATTGGTGGAATTCCAGACACACAAGCAGGCCAATGAGGCTACAATGGGGATTGCACAATACTTCAAATTTGCCCAAAGGCTGAGCTTACTGCTCTGCGACGTTATCTTCACATGACCAGATTTGGCAAACTGCCTTGACAAACGCTTGTGCCTCTCTTCTATTGAACTGGGTGGGGCTTCACAACTGAATCCATTCCTACCTATACAGTCATTGCCAGAGAATTAGCTGCAATGGATTTTCTTCCCATTCCCACCACTGGAGTCCACCGAGGATATATCCTTGATCCACTCCCATTTTCCCAGCTATAGCCTGCCCCTTGGAGATATCAAAAAACACGTCAAGTTCCACAAATATGCTGATGATACCCAGCTATACCTCACTATCACCTCTTTGATTCCTCTGATAGCCTGGATATGTCACTATGCTTGTTTAACATTCAGTATTGGATGAGCAGAAATTTCCTCCAGTTGAATATGGGGAGGACCAAAGCCATTGACTTTAATCCCAGGCCCAAACTTCATTCCCTAACCACCAACTCCATCTCTTTCCCTGAACACTGTCTGAGGCTCAACCAGACTATTCGTGACCTTGGCATCCTACTTGACTCGGAGTCGAGCTTCTGAACATATATCCACTCCATCACCAAGACTGCCTACTTATACCTCCATAACATCATCTCTATTCCTGCCACAGCTCATCTGCTGCTGAAACCCTCATCCATACCCTTGTTAGCACTGGGCTCGACCCTCTAATTCTCCACTGGTGGCCTCCCATCTTGCACCTTCCGTAAATCTCAGTTCATCCAAAGGCCGATGGCTGTATTCAAACTCACCCCTAGTCCTGTTCATCTATCATTCCTGCACTCTCTGACCTAGAATGGCTCCAGGTTCAGCAATGCCTAGATTTTAAATTTCTCATCCTTGTTTTCAAAGCCTTCCATGTCCTTGTCCCTCCCGATCTCTGAAACCTCCTCCAGCCCGACAACCTGGGCTGAATCTTCCATCTCTGGCCTTTTGCACATCCCTGATTTTCTTTGCTCCACCATCTCCCTAAACCTCCCTGCCTGTCTACCTTTTTCACCTTTAAGATGATCCTTTAAATTTAGCTCCTTGGCCACCTGTCCTAATACGTTTTAAGTGACTTGCAGTCAAATTTTGTGTAATCACTGTTCCTGTGAAGTACTTTGGGACGTTTTACTATGTGAAAGATGCTATGTAAATGCAAGTTGTTGCTGTTCATCCTGCCCAAATCCTATTCCTGCAATCCATACAGGTAGCAACTTGAAGATTCCTCCCACCGGTCAAAGTGATTTGAGGAACTGTGGGTCAAGGTGACCCAGAAAAAAATTCTTTGAAATCCGACCCCATTCTTGGCCCACTGCAAATACATTAAGCACAACCTTCACGTAAGTCACACACCAAGCACCAGGTCAAATATCAACCTAAACGAGGAGCATAGTGATTGGGAGGAGTAGGTGGATATAGCAGTAATGACGCTAATGTTACTAATTTCACCGCCATGCCACAGGCTCAGTTCTATAGGGCTGACCACAACACTTGTCACTCTGTAAAGCTCAATCACCAGCAGGCAGAACCCCAGCAGCATTTTTATTGTTGAGGAAATGTTTGGAAAGCTTGATCATTCAGATATCACTCAGGGGAGTAGAAACTGGTATGCATTGCACCTGTATTTTGCGTATAAAACAGACACAAAACATATTTAACTGTGAGATGACCTGCAGCCCAGGTGCTGCTCTCACTGCCACGTTCATGTTCTCTAGGTGCTCGGACTAGTTTCTGCTCCAAGATCTCTTGTAACATCTCCGTAAATTCGCTCTGGGGAAACAGACAAAATGTTTAGCTGGCTTCCACTGATCCTGATTGTAAGCAAGTCGAGCTGAGTGTGTTAGTTTCAGCACAATGCACATGAGAAAATCTTGTGTTACAGGACCAGTTAAGAAAATATATTTTCTACAAGGTGACACAAACTATAAGGTGCAAGTTGGCAGCTGGAGAAGAAATAAACTTCAGTGGAAACTTTTAAACAGGAGAGCACAGCAACATGATAAAAGGAAACCTGTATAGGTTATTTAAACAAAAAACAGACGGCTGGGAATATGTTCGAGCATGTAACACTGTCTGGATTCAGTTGACTGCGTAAACCAATTTGCCCTTGCCTTTCACCAGCATTGCAACATTGGAATTCATGCCTAGCTATGCTGTTATTCCCTATATAAACTAATTGATTGCAAGCATTGTCATAAAGAAAGAAAGACTCACATGTATATATAGCCTTGCACAACCTCGGGACACCTCAAAGCGCTATCAAACTAATTAAGTACTTTTGAAGCAAAGCCACCATTGTAATGTGGGAAATACAGCCAATTTACATGCAGCAAGCTCCCACAAGCAACGATGAAGTAAATGAACATATTAGGCATGTTGAGATTGAGATGGGTAAAACACAAGATTGGTTTACCCATTAATCTGAATGATTTTGATGCAAGTTGCTGTGTCTCTAGCGTTGCTCTCATCTTCTCAATGTTTTCAGTGAGCTCTGCAAACAGCAGGAGGCCTGGCAGCATTGCTGTAGACCATGTGGTACAGGCAACCTGCTCTATCTTAAAGGTAGGCAGTCTCTTCGAGGGAATCAGCACAAAAAAGATTGCTGCAATAGAAATTCTTGTAAACTGAGCAGCAGAGCAGATAGCGGGATCCACACTGATGAATGGAGGTGTTTGTGCTGAAGGCTGGCAGGAGGAGAGATGCCATGGTCCTATGGGAGCCACGGGACAAGGGCACCTGCCTCTCCTGACCCGACAGAGGAGATGGTTCTCTGCATCTCGGGGCCAGCTGTGATAGGGCTCACAGCATCCAGTATTGCTGAGAAAATCCTGCCTTCTGCCCCTTCTCAAATCCCAGCACATCCTCATCTTTCTATCTGGCATATGAGCACACTGCTGATGGTGTGAGCACAGGCCTCTTCCTTCCCAAACAATCCCTCTTCCCTCACAACAACCTTCCCCTCCTGCTTTCAGACACCCAAGACCTGTCACCTGCCCAGTCACAGGAGCCCAGGAGGTGGACAGAGACCGACAGCACAGCCTAGGTGAAGAAGCACCGTCACTTGATCTGATACTTGCAACCACCAGCTCAGACACTGGTGCTGCACTTACCTTGGAGGCTGGTATAGAATTAGGATTGGCACATGGTGCATCACTGGGCGCGAGTGGGCTGAAAGCCAACCAGATGAGAGGACTTGTCAGCTGACTGGAGGGCAAGGTGCCAGATGAACTTGGCTGCTGAGGGCTCAGTGAGGACCCCATTGGGCAGCACACAGGAAAACGCTGAGTGGGCATGTGCACCAAGGTGCTGGCTGCATTGGCTGGTCTGCTAGGCAGACTCCTGTCACTGTCAAGGAGCATGGAGGAGTCTAGCTTCAGGGGTACGGTGTAGAGCAGGCGTGTCTGACCATTTCAGGTGCTGGGGTGGGGGCTGCCACATTTCAGTTTTTTTTCTCACTCAAAGGGCCAATGATCAAATATCGGTAAGGGTCGGAATTTTCCATGTCCGCTGGCATTGGGCATGCTTGGCAGAGTGAATGGACAATATGGTGAGAAGGCCAGAAACTGATTTTATGGCATCATGAAACCAGTTTGCTATCGTCCACTCAGCCCGTCGATGGCAGGACATCGGGAACCTCATTGTAATACGTCTGCATATCATTATAGGGTCACTCCACCGGAATCATCCCCCCTGCTGGGTTGTCCACCCATGTGATTGCATGCCAGTGCAGAATGTGTCTTGACAACTGTGATGTGCAGAAGTCAGGACTTACTGCCAGGGCCTTGTTCACATCGCGCACATCCGAGGAGCAGAAGCTGCTGGAGCCCAACAGCAACAGCACACTGGAGGAACTTCCATGACATGCTGGGTGGATTCTCATGGATATGGCTCTGCTGCGAAGCAGCTCACGGAAGGTGGAAAGTCACTGTCGATGCTCACAACGGATGATGGTCGAGAGGGTGGGAGAAGAAGGTCTAGGAATGACTGGGGGAGGAAGAGGTGAGGTTGGGAGGCAGTAATGAAGGTGTCAGGATGGGGTGAGGTTGAGGGGGGAATGAAGGTGTCGGGCATTGGGAGGTTGGGAGGCAGGGATGGAGTGCGGGGAAATAAGCGGATGACAGTGGAGAGGATGACAACTGGGGAGGTAGGTGTAAGGGGGGTGCAAGGTGCAGGGAAGGGAGTTTGGAGGGGGGAAGAAATACGGATGGGGAGGGAGTCTGGGGGGAGGAAGGAGTGCGGAGAGGGGAGGGAGTCTGGGGGGGAGGAAGGAATGCGGAGAGGGGAGGTGGGTAAGGCTAGAGGAAGAAGTAAGGGCGTTTGAAGGAGTCAGGAAGTGGGGAGGTCTAAGCGGGTGTGGGGGAGGGTTAGGGGGTTGGGGGAGCCCAGGGGTTAGAGAGGACCAAAGGCCCAGGGGAGGGGGGTGGCGGGTGGGTGAGTCCAGGAGAGGGAAGGAGTTTTAAGAGGGCGAAGGGATTCCAAGGGGAGAAGGGGTCCAGAGTGGAGGGGTGGTGTCTAGGTGAGTGTGCAAGGGAGGGAGGGCTCTGATGGGTCCATGGCTGCCTCCTGGGGAGTGAACTGAGGGTGGTTGTGGTATGAGGGAATGGTGAGAATGACCAAGGGCATAGTGAGGCGGTAGGGCAGGAGGGTGAGGGTTCAACGGTAGCAGTGGGAGGGATGGCGAGGGCATTGGTGGGGACTCAGAGGCAGACATGGACCCTGGGGCTGGGAAGGAGGAGGTAGAGGAGGTGAATGTGGATGGAGGTGGGACTTTTGGGAAGGAAGGGAACGTGAGCATCCCTGAAGGAAAAGGGTTGTGGCTGGTAAGTCATGGAGGGAAGGTGGAAGTTGATGCCAGGGTGTCAACAGCGATGGGAGATAGGAAATGGGTGACTGGAGGAGGGGAAAAGACAGGGGACCGTGTGAAAAACCAAATAGAGACCATGCTGTCTAAATTGAAAGTGAAATGAGTGTCGTGGTGGGCGAGATGAGGTGCTGCATGGGAGTGGGGGGAGATGCAGGTCAGCTCAGATGGACAACTGAAAGCAAACCCCAGCAGGCAGCATTGAAAATGCTCAGGACATTGAGGTGCGTGTGATACAGGAAGGATCCGTGTGTGTGGGAGAGGTTTGCATGAGGCTCCGAAAGGCCCTGCCACACACACACTTCTCCCTCCAGAATCATTCGTTGGCCAGCTGCTCCCTCTGTGGTAACAGAGGACCAGGTTGAGGGGCTCACAGGCAGCGGGGACTCGGAGGGAGAGGACAGCCTCTGAGATTCCTGAGTGGATAACCCAGGCATGTCCAGCTGCTGCTCCTCCTCCCTTTGGGTGCCCGGGAGTTCCGGCCTGACACCTTGAGGGGAGGGAGCACCTGGAGGGATAGTCAGGTGCCTTGTTTCCCTCTCACGTTGCCAATGCAGGAACTCACCAATGGCTCCCGTGATGGAGTGCAGGTCTGTACACATCTCTGCATTCTGCTGGACCAGGGTCTCCATGGCATCCGCCATCCTCCCTATGGAGACCTCCATGTGCACGTATGTGGGCACCACTTCATCAGAGAACAGGCGGATGCACTCATCTGGCTCACATACCACCCTGCTGACGGCTTCCAACAGCTCTGTGAGATGCTCGCGTGCCTTCTGCTGGCTCTCCAGGATGAGTGGAAGGCCAAATCCAGAGGTTTGTCAACTGTCTCAGACCTGACAGATGCCACTTCCCCAGCAGTCCTCCGAGTGCTGGGGAGTTCGGCTGAACCTCCCTGCTCCTGCTGTGGACATGTGTCTGTGTGGTGACCACCCGATTGTGAACCTGAGCCTGCTCTGGATCTAGGTCCTACCGAGGTGCGTGTCTCTTGCTGGTGGAGGGTGTGGGTAAGCGCTGTGATGGTTCTTCCAGGCTGCTTATTTCCAGCTCTTCAATGGAAGAAGTGTCCTCTTGGCTGGAGATGAGGACGTGGATGGAGCTGAAGGACTGGCTGGCTGAGGGTGTCAGTTGCTTGGCAGAGCTCCCTGTGAACCGACTTAGAGATAAGTAGTGCATGGCAGCACAATCAAAAGCAAGAGAGAGAGCACTCACATTTGTGTTGAGAGAGGGGTGATGTGGTGCAGGATCCCCTTGAGGGTGTTCGCCACCAACCTCACCATCATCACAGTCACGGTCTGTGTCCTCACCAGTCAGCACAACGGCACACTCTTCAAAGTGAGTGAGGGGCCTAAAGTGGTCCACTCCACCCCCCCATCTGGGACATCTCCCTGCTGATCTGAGCAGGCTTCTCCTGCCTCCAGATGGAGATAGTGTGAGCAGGACACACGGCACTGTGTGGAATGTTTGTGTGGTGAGTGGAGCCATGGACAGGATGAGGATGTGAGCTCGATAGGGTATGAGCCTGATGGAGATGTGAGGGTGTGTGAGAGTTAGTGGTGTTGTCCCTTGAGGTGTGAGATCTCCGTGGATGTGTGAACAGAATGGATGAGACCATTCATCCTGTAGCGGCACTGGGTGGCTGTCCTCTTTTTCAGGGCATTGGTGCTGACCACCACCTCCCATGCTGGATTGGTGATGCAGCTGCCTATCCTGCAGCTGAAGCTGGGGTAGAGGGCATCACGGCAGGCCTCCATGGCATTCAAAAGGCACTTGTGGGACACATCACTGAAGTGGGGGGCTGCAGTCACTTTGCCTTTCGGGACAATCCTGTCTTCTGTGCATCAGTCGTGGAATGGAAGCACTGAGAAACGTCCGCGCGGCTGTACTTTAAATATAGCGTTCGGCTTGATGAAGAGGCGAGGTGATTATGTGGCGGCTGACTGAGAGCCCACACGCCATTGAAACACCATGTTTCCCGGGAATGCATAATTATGCTGCGGGTTTGGGATGATATGGGGTGAGAAGCCACCATTGCGACTGGCGGGCAAAACATCGTTTTACCCATCTGCTACCGCACTTAGCGCAAACCTGGGACGATTCCGCCCAAGGTTTCACACAACTTTAAACATGAATTTTGAAATATCAATGTAAAAGCAATAAATTCCAAAAAAGCGTAATTAATAAAAATGTCCATTAAAATGTGCCAAGCAGCAGGTTTCACCAATAAAACATTTCTTTTGCCTTTTCACTTAAGGAACAGAGGAAGGGAGAGACCGACTAGGCCCTAAGTCCTAGGTACTAGGGAAGGGGCTGGGGACCAGGGGCAGGCTAAGGAGTTGGATTTAGTTAACCTGACCTTGCATTTGCCTCTGGTGGTGGCGCACATTCCGTGCTGGCCTTGATGGAATTGATACAAAAGCAAGGGTCAGAAGCGGGCTGCCTTTCAGCCTGGGTTTTCCTCCTCTCCCAATCTGCTTTTTGGATAGGTTTTTCGGGATGGAGGACGAGAAATACATGGTGTGTGTTTCTGGTTCACTCCAAGCCACAGGGTTTTCGCTCTCACACAAAATCACCCAGAGTCATTCACTTCATACATATACACACACACACACAGTATCCTTCTCTCTCTCACACACAGACTTTTTATGTTAACTAGGATTATATACCTGCCTTCTATCAATGTAGGGTTACGTGATGGACTGCGGGACTCCGACCAGTGAGCTTTTATCATGGGCAATCCGGGGATGGGCTTCCTGACGAGAGTCATGGTCGAGCGTGAAAGTGCCTGTAAATCTCTCTGTAATAAAGTTTAACTGTTTCTTGACAAAACCGGTCTGCTCCGTTCGAGTCCTCACAATTGGTGACGACTCTGTGCCTCACCCTGTTACCGTGAGTACATCAAATTAAAAAAACTACTCACCAGTCACACCACTCTTTGGCTGAATCGATCCTTATGATGCCACTATGGAAGACTGGAGCCAGTATGTAGAGCGCCTCAGATTTTACTTCCTAGCAAACGAGATTATCGTGAAAGAAAAGCAGAAAGCAATTCTCTTGAGTGTATCTGGCAGTAAAACATACAACACAACCTCATTCGTAATCTGATGGTTCTGAGCGTGCCCAATTCCAAGTCCTATAATGAATTTGTGGACCTTGTGAAAACACTTCCAGCTGAAGACAATGTAATAATGCAGCGCTTTACATTTAATTCAAGAGTTAGGGGTCTTGGAGAGTCCATTGCAACCTATGTCATGAACCTCAAGCATTAACAGAGCACTGCAACTTCGGGGATGGATCAAACAATATGCTGCAGGACTGATTGGTTTGTGGAGTAAAGGACGATGCCATACAGCGCTATTTACTCACCGAGGTTGACATCGACTTTAAGTGAGCCCGAGAAATCCTCCTCACCATAGAAAGTGCTGCGAGAGACTCACAGGTTTTGTAACACATGGAAAATGATGCTGTACTTCATGTTGGGTGGGAACTTGCCGCTGAGCCAGACCTGCAGAATCGAAGCGCGAGTCAATTTCCACAGTGAGAAACATTAAAAAGCCTCAGCACTTCAGCAGCGACTTCAAGACAAAGTTGCTACAGTTGTGGAGGTGAGCACGGAGCGGATACCTGTAAATTCAAAGAGGCAGAATGCCATTCCTGTCATAAGAAGGGTCACGTGGTTAGGCAATGCCGGACACAGTTGAAGCAGTCTGCAAAACAGCAAACAAACATGATAGAAGTAGCGGGTACAGCAAAGGCTGGAGCTGCTGCTCCTGATGTTTCCTCCTTATATAAGAAGACTGAACCTATTACTGTAACATTATAAGTGAATGAGAAGCCACTGAAAATGGTAATGGACACAGGTACCTGGACCACGGTGGTGGGAGAGCACACTTTCAGATACCTTAATGAAGGAAGAGAGCCAATAAACCTGGAGCAGATAACTGCTAAATTGAGGACATCTAGCCCTGGTCTTGGTACAAGCATATAGCTTCATCAGGAACTCTGTAAATAAAGTTTACTGTTTCTAACAAGAAACCTGTCTGGTACCCCAAGTTTATTACAATTGGCGACAAAGATAAATAGCTCCAACACTGCACCTCACCTTGCGAATGTGAATATTTTGATTTTTAAAGGAAGAAAGAAAAGTATACTCATCAGTCATGTCAATTTTCGGCAGAATTGACCCATTAGGCTCATCCATCGAAGATTTAAGCCAGTACATAGAGCACCCAGGTTTCTACTTTGTGGTGAATGAAATAATGGCGGAGGGGAAATGGAAGGCAATTCTCCTAAGCGTCTGCGCGAGGAAAACGTACAATCTCATTCGTAATCTGACAGCCCCGAATGCGCCAAATTCCACATCCTTCAATGAGCTAGTAGTCTTCGTGAAGGCACATTTTCAGCCTAAACCATCAGTGATCATGCAAAGATTCAAGTTCAACTCTAGTGTTGATGTTGGGACGCTACCCAGCATCATTGTGTGTCATTTTACGCTCGCTTGGATCAGGTGCGTGCCCGCCCGACGAGCTAAAAATCTTGGCCTAGTATTCCCTAACTTAGAGGGGAAGGTGGAAAAAAACCAGAGCAGTCAGAAAGTGAATCATGACGTTTACAGTAAAGATTGAGAATTTGCTGTGGGAGAGAGTTTTGCACGAAATTTTGCAACTGGACCGAGATGGGTTCCTGGTACATTCACCTCTGAAACAGGACCTTTTTCTTATCAGGTAGAAGTGGAAAACAGGATTTTTAGGAAACACATGGAACATCTCAGAAGTCGAAAATCCCTCCGACAACCAGTCAATCCACCTGAAATCAAAGCTGAAACTTCAACCTCTGAGGTGCCAGATCGACAAAGAATAGAATAAATAATTCTGAACTGTCATTGTCTAAGGATGTCCCTGATGCTGCAGTTCCTGTGCAAGTCGATCCAATGGAAGAATCTCAAGTTGTAGATTTGCATTGCTCTACCCAAATCAGAAAACCACCTCAAAGACGAAATCTATAATTGCAGGAACTGTATATATTTCTATATGTTATGGGTTAATATATTTTTGTAAATAAGAGAGGTAAAACAAAATTAAAGGGGGAGGAATGTAGTAATTGTAAGTAAAACCTTTCATACTATGACTGTACAGACAATTCAGCCCTAAACACAGGTAATCTTAGGGGTGGAATTTTCTAGCCTTGGTCATGGGACAAGCATGTAGCTTCATCAGGAGCTCAGTAAACAAAGTTTACTGTTTCTAACAAGAGACTTGCCTGGTACCCCAAGTTTATTACAGGAAGGCACTCTGGAATCTCGACTTTCCTGGCTTCTTTAAAGTTATCGTACAAGACCACATTCGACTACGGGTTTAACATTGTCGGAATTATTAATGAAACACCATCAGCGTACCCGTCTACATCTCGTGTTTCCAAACTTAAAGGGGAAGGTGGCGCAGAATCAGAGTAACCAGAAGTTTAACCTTAACATACACAGTAAAGCTCACACTTTCAATGTATGTGACATAGTATATGTACGGAATTTCAGCAGTGGACACTGTTGGGCTCCTGGAGCCATTGTCTTAGAGACTGGACCAACTATCTTACCCAGTACAAGTGGGAGATAGAACACTCCGAAAGCATGTAGATCACATTTGTGCCAGAGAGACATTCCAACAATCAACTGATCCACCTGTGATTAATGTCAAACCATCAATCCCTGAGGTGTCCGATCGACCTAGAATAGACATGCCAAATGTCTCTGAAGAATTGTCAAATCCTGAACTGCCACATTCCGATGATGTGTCTGATACTGCAGTTCCAGATCCTGTCGATCCTGTTCAGGAGCCTCCAGTGGTAGAGCTACGCCGCTCTAGCCATATAAGAAGAGCATCTCAGAGACTTGATTTATAATTACCTTAAGTTGGATATATTAGTTGGATTGCTC